>NC_064634.1:374961052-377461052 GCF_023864275.1 Schistocerca cancellata | reverse complement strand
CAGCAGCCACGTATTCACAATCCGAAGAGTTGTCCAATAAGTAGCCCAGCCACACACGCACAGCGTCAGTGACACAGTTATTAGAGCACACCACGAAATGAGTTCCTAACGGAAAGTCGGCTAGTTTTATTTTCTGCGTGACGTCAGACACAAGGCCCACGTGATCACGCACGGGTGCCTCTTACACGCCACAGGTAAAGTCTTTGGCAATGTGTATCGTAGACTGTCGACCTTAGTGTCTGAGGACACAGATTTAGCAATATCGATAAACTTACATTTCACTGTCTAATGCAGATAACATTTCTTGCCTGTCTCTGAATTTGTGGTTTTCTTTCTTTTCCTTAGATGCCAACACAGTAAATAATTAGCAATTCGTCGCTCATCACCTTGCTTCAGTTTTCTTTGGCCACCAAAGGACTCCACGTCATAAAACACTCTTGTTGCATACTTCTCTATGTTCGACACTGTTTTCAAAGAAATGGGAGAAACATTTTTTCATACTTCCTTAGCTTTATCGATAAATTAGCAATATTTATACACATATCCTTGAACTCAATATCATTCATAACCACTACCTAACAATGGAACATTATAAATTCTACTAACAATTTAATATTCTGATATCCAAAATTTTGAAAATGTATTAAAAATGTTTCGTATTTTTAAGTAAATTACCTGTTAAATGAAATACTGTTTTATCCGTTCAATTTGGAACACCAGGCCGGCCGGCCGCTACGGTCGCAGGTTCGAATCCTGCCTCGGGCATGGATGTGTATGATGTCCTTAGGTTAGTTAGGTTTAAGTAGTTCTAAGTTCTAGGGGACTTATGACCACAGCAGTTGAGTCCCATAGTGCTCAGAGCCATTTGAACCATTTTGGAACACCAGAAAAGAAGTATCTAACGAAATTTAGCATATTGTGCATATAGTGTATTATATTAAGAATATAGCATTAATGTTTTTGGAGAATTGGGAGTTTACATCTTTCTCTCTCTCTCTCTCTCTCTCTCTCTCTCTCTCTCTCTCTCCCTCTCAATCTCTCTCTCTCTCTCTCTCTCTTTCTTTCTTTCTCTCTACATCATCAGTTTTTTTAACTGGCTTGATGCGGCTCGGCACGAATTCCTTCACATCTCAGAGTAGCATTTACAACTTACGTCTTCAAATATTTGCTGCATGTATTAAAATCTCTGTCGTTCTATACAGTTTTAACCCGCTACAACTCCTAGTATAATTGAAGTTATACTCCGATGTCTTAACAGATGTCCCATTGTCCTGTACCGTCTTCTTGTTAATGTTTCCCATATATCGTTTCCTCCGTGGATCTGCAGCGAACCTCCTTATTTCTTGCCTCAGAGTACAACTAAAATTGAAATGTCTTCTGCGACACTGCGGCTCAAATGCCTTGATTCTCTTCTGTTTCGGTATTCTCATAGCCGACGTTTCTTATCCACACAATGCTGCCCTAAAAACGTACATTCTCAGAAATTTCTTCCTGTCATTGAAAGTTAAGTTTGACACTAGTAGACTTCTTTTGTCTGCGAATGTCGTATTGACTAGTGCTAATTTGCTTTTTATGTCTTCCTTGTTATGTCCATCATGGATTATTTTGCTGCCTAGGTAGCGGAATTCCTTAACTTCGTTTACTTCGTGATCCCCAATTCTGATGTTCAGTTTCTCGTTGTACTCAGTTCTGATGCTTGTCATTACTTCCGTTTTCCTTCGATTTATTCTCAGTCCATATTCTGAGCTCATTAGGGTGTTCATTCCATTCAGCAGATCCTAAAATTCTTCTTCACTTCCACTCAGGATAGCAATGTCATCAACGAATCTTAATATTGACAATCTTTCGCCTTCATTTGTAATCCAATTCTTGATCCTTTCTTTTATTTTCGTCATTGCTTCTTCGACGTACGGACTGAACAGTGTGGGTGAAAGACTACATCCCTGTGTTACACCCTTTTCTAACCCGAGCACTTCGTTCTTGGTCTTCGCCTGATTGCTTACTCTTGTTTCTTGTATACACTCCTCGAAATGGAAAAAGAACACATTGACACCGGTGTGTCAGACCCACCATATTTGCTCCGGACACTGCGAGAGGGCTGTACAAGCAATGATCACACGCACTGCACAGCGGACACACCAGGAACCGCGGTGTTGGCCGTCGAATGGCGCTAGCTGCGCAGCATTTGTGCACCGCCGCCGTCAGTGTCAGCCAGTTTGCCGTGGCATACGGAGCTCCATCGCAGTCTTTAACACTGGTAGCATGCCGCGACAGCGTGGACGTGAACCGTATGTGCAGTTGACGGACTTTGAGCGAGGGCGTATAGTGGGCATGCGGGAGGCCGGGTGGACGTACCGCCGAATTGCTCAACACGTGGGGCGTGAGGTCTCCACAGTACATCGATGTTGTCGCCAGTGGTCGGCGGAAGGTGCACGTGCCCGTCGACCTGGGACCGGATCGCAGCGACGCACGGATGCACGCCAAGACCGTAGGATCCTACGCAGTGCCGTAGGGGACCGCACCGCCACTTCCCAGCAAATTAGGGACACTGTTGCTCCTGGGGTATCGGCGAGGACCATTCGCAACCGTCTCCATGAAGCTGGGTTACGGTCCCGCACACCGTTAGGCCGTCTTCCGCTCACGCACCAACATCGTGCAGCCCGCCTCCAGTGGTGTCGCGACAGGCGTGAATGGAGGGACGAATGCAGACGTGTCGTCTTCAGCGATGAGAGTCGCTTCTGCCTTGGTGCCAATGATGGTCGTATGCGTGTTTGGCGCCGTGCAGGTGAGCGCCACAATCAGGACTGCATACGACCGAGGCACACAGGGCCAACACCCGGCATCATGGTGTGGGGAGCGATCTCCTACACTGGCCGTACACCACTGGTGATCGTCGAGGGGACACTGAATAGTGCACGGTACATCCAAACCGTCATCGAACCCATCGTTCTACCATTCCTAGACCGGCAAGGGAACTTGCTGTTCCAACAGGACAATGCATGTCCGCATGTATCCCGTGCCACCCAACGTGCTCTAGAAGGTGTAAGTCAACTACCCTGGCCAGCAAGATCTCCGGATCCCATTGGGCATGTTTGGGACTGGATGAAGCGTCGTCTCACGCGGTCTGCACTTCCAGCACGAACGCTGGTCCAACTGAGGCGCCAGGTGGAAATGGCATGGCAAGCCGTTCCACAGGACTACATCCAGCATCTCTACGATCGTCTCCATGGGAGAATAGCAGCCTGCATTGCTGCGAAAGGTGTATATACACTGTACTAGTGCCGACATTGTGCATGCTCTGTTGCCTGTGTCTATGTGCCTGTGGTTCTGTCAGTGTGATCATGTGATGTATCTGACCCCAGGAATGTGTCAATAAAGTTTCCCCTTCCTGGGACAATGAATTAACGGTGTTCTTATTTCAATTTCCAGGAGTGTATATTGCATATTACCCATCTTTCCCTACAGCTTGCGCCTGTTTTTCTCAGAATTTTGAACATATTGCACCGTTATACGTTTAGAACTCTTTTTCCTGTGACCCTGCCTTGACTTTTGTTCAGTCTTCCTTCCATTGTCAACTATAACTTCAGGGCCGCCGACCTGGTGCCCTTGCATGTTACGGAATTTAATACACAGCACTGCTATCTCTGCATTGAAAACGACTTTAATCAGAAATTCAGTAACTCCGGTCCAAATCAATGCCTTTGCGAACCAGTGGTGATCGTACTGTGTGTCCAATGGCAGGCTGTGTCACCATGCAAGATGTTGGGCCGGTATGGTTGATTGGTTGGTTTGCGGGGTTGAAGGGACCAGACTACAAAGGTCATCGGTCCCTTTGGGCCATATGGCTATGACGAAAGTAGTCTGTCAACGTCAGTCCTCGTGGGAGCTCCCACCCACAGTTACACTCATCGTAATGCCTTTCGCTGAACTGGAATTCGTCTGAAGAAACAAAGCTGGGTCAGTCTTGTGTGCAGTGTTGTCGCACGCACCACTGCCGGCGCTCTGCTCTCTGCTGCCGCGTCAAGGAATGCCGCTGCAACGGTAGCCCCGGTGGTCGGTCAGTCCGTGCTGCTCCGGCCGTCAGTGCACCGTCACAGGTTAGCTGCAAACAGGGGTGATTTATGAGATCAAGAAGGCAAACATGAGGCATAAAACTGTGCTCTCTTATTGAATAACACCGGATCAAACTAGCCACCCCAGTAGTTAAGTTTCGCGTCAATGCATGCTCAGCTGCAGAGTGAAAATTTCATTCGTTAACATCCTCCCGGGCTGTGGCTAATCCACATTTCCGCAATACCTTTCTTCCAACATTGCAAGTTCTGTAAGTTTCGCAGGAGAGCTACTATGAAGTTTGCAAGGTAGGAGACGGGGTAAAGCGGTGAGTAGGGGTTGTGTGTCTTGTTTGGGTAGCTCAGTCCGCAGGCAAAAATCTGAAGTTCGAGTCTCGGTCTGACACATCTTTTTAATGCGCCAGTAAGTTTCACATCAGCGCACACTCCGCTGCAAGGTGAGAATTTCGTTCTGGAAACATCCCCCAAGCTGTGGCTGCGCAAATACTTTCTTTGAGGAGTGCTAGTTTGTAACAAAGCAGCTTTGGTGCCCCCCGTCCTACTTTGTCTCTTATACTCCCATATACAATAGCTCGTATCTACACTACATTTGCCGGCCGGTGTGGCCGTGAGGTTCTAGACGCTGCAGTCTGGAACCGCGCGACCGCTAAGGTCGCATGTTCGAATCCTGCTTCGGGCATGGATGTGTGTGATGCCCTTAGGTTTGTTAGGTTTAAGTAGTTCTAAGTTCTAGGGGACTGATGACCACAGATGTTAAGTCCCATAGTGCTCAGAGCCATTTGAACCATTTACACTACCTTTTTTCTTTTTGCTGTTATTCTTCCCAAAAGTTTCAATTGCAGAATCTCTGACCTGCACACACATCAGATGGATTTAGCAAATAATATAAATTAATATCTCCAGCGAAAACTATTTATGCAGATTATGCAATACACTCTTCTGAACGTTTTGTACTAATTAGTTTAGCTGGAAATGATATAACTTCAAAAGTTATTTCATGTCAAAGACTTCGATCTAGAACGCATCCATAAAAATTAGTGAGCTAATAAATACATTCAGAAAACTAAATTACCTCTAGTTTGAAGACCAATTTTTGCCCCTTTACAAGACATGTACACTACTGGCCATTAAAATTGCTACACCACGAAGATGACGTACTACAGACGCGAAATTTAACCGGCAGGAAGAAGATGCTCGATATGCAAATGATTAACTTTTCAGGGCATTCACACAAGGTTGGCGCCGGTGACGACACCTACAACGTACTGACATGAGGAAAGTTTCCAAGCGATTTCTCATACACAAACAGTAATTGACCGGCGTTGCCTGGTGAAACGTTGTTGTGATGCCTCGTGTAAGGAGGAGACATGGGAACCATCACGTTTCTGACTTTGATAAACGTTGGATTGTAGCCTATCGCGGTTGCGGTTTGTCATGTCGCGACATTGCTGCTCGCGTTGGTCGAGGTCCAATGACTGTTAGCAGAATATGGAATCGGTGTGTTCAGGAGGGTAATACGGAACGCCGTGTTGGATCCCAACGGCCTCGTATCACTAGCAATCGACATGACAGGCATCTTATCCGCATGGCTGTAACGGATCGTGCAGCCACGTCTCGATCTCTGAGTCAACACATGGGGACGTTTGCAAGACAACAACCATCTGCACGAACAGTTCGACGACGTTTGCAGCAGCATGGACTATCAGCTCGGAGACAATGGCTGCGGTTACCATTGACGCTTCATCACAGACAGAAGCGCCTGCGAGGGTGTACTCAACGACGAACCTGGGTCCACGAATGGCAAAACGTCATTTTTTCCAATAAATCCAGGTTTGTTTACAGCATCATAATGGTCGCAATCGTGTTTGGCGACATCGCGGTGAACGCACATTGGAAACGTGTACTCGTCATCGCCATACTGACGTATCAGCCGGCGTGATGGTATGGGGTGCTATTGGTAACACGTCTCGGTCACCTCCTGTTCGCATTGACGGCACTTTGAACAGTTGACGTTGCATTTGAGATGTGTTACGACCCGTGGCTCTACTCTTCATTCGATCCCTGCGAATCCCTACATTTCAGCAGGATAATGCACGACCACATGTTGCAGGTCCTGTACGGGCCTTTCTGGATACAGAAAATGTTCGACTGCTGCCCTGGCCAGCACATTCTCCAGATATCTCACCAACTGAAAACGTCTGGTCAATGGTGGCCGTGCAACTGGCTCGTCACAATACGCCAGTCACTACTCTTGATGAACTGTGAAATCGTGTTGAAGCTGCATGGGCAGCTGTACCTGCACACGCCGTTCAAGCTCTGTTTCACTCAATGGCCAAGCGTATCATGCCCGTTATTACGGCCAGAGGTGGTTGTTCTGGGTACTGATTTCTCATGATCAATGCACCCAAATTGCGTGAAAATGTAATCGCATGTCAGTTCTAATATAATATATTTGTCCAATGAATACACGTTTATCATCTGCATTTCTTCTTGGTGTAGCAACTTTAATGGCCAGTAGTGTATATACAGGGTGAGTCACCTAACGTTACCGCTGGATAAATTTCGTAAACCACATAAAATACTGACGACCCGATTCCACTGACCGAACATGAGGAGAGGGGCTAGTGTAATTGTTTAATACAAACCAAACAAAAATGCACGGAAGTATGTTTTTTAACACAAACCTCCGTTTTTTTAAATGTAACCACGTTAGTTTTGTTAGCACATCTGAACATATAAACAAATACGTAATCAGTGCCGTGATGGTTGATCACTTTCGCCGCAGTCATGATCAGTGCAACCGGATCTTCCTGTGACTGGACAGTGGTCTCGTTAATAGACTCTTCTTGTGATCCCACAAGCAAAAGTCCAAAGGGGTTAAATCTGGGGACCTTGTTGGCCTACCATATGGTTCACCTCGACCGATTCACCTTTCGCCATTCACATGGCTTCGGACGTGAAATGCAAAATGTACTGCCAAGCCACCATGCTGTCCAATGGTGTTTCGAGCGTTCAAAACACCATCCCTGTTGGAATACGCTTTGTCGGCGAACAAAAGTCACGTTGGAAACTGAGGAAAATCCACACGACGGTGTAAAAACAAAGTATAGAAATTGACACGTTTCACAAAACCCACCGGGAACATGGCGTGTATCTTATGAGGGTAATGTGGCTGGAGTTTCGGTTCACTCAGAACACGCCTGACAGACGAGTGAGACACAAGCAAGACACCTGCAATACCTCGAGTATTGGTCGACGGATTCTCTTGAGTCTGATGAAGCACTTCCTGTTCCAATAACACAGTGCGGTGCCTTCTTGGAGAAACACAGTTTGCTATCACTTGCTAATTTCCAACTTTTCAGCAAGGTTTTCTTCTCTGTTTAACAAGGGCTGAGATGGTACCACTCGATTTGGAAAGTACTCGTGGTACAGACATTGAACCTTTTCCATTACTGCGAACTTCACCATAAATTAACATCATATCTACATCTTCATCTACATCGATACTCTGTACACTTACGTGCTTCGCAGAGGGCTCATTGAACCACCTTCACAATAGTTCTCTATTATTCCAATCTCGAACACCTATATCTTTCCGTGAATATCAGTTCTCCCTATGTACGTCATCTTCAACAAAATATTGTCACATACGGAGGATCAAGCTGATGATTGAAATTTCGTGAGAAGATACCGCCGCATCGAAAAACGTCTTTGTTTTAATTATTTGAACCCCAAATTCTGTATCATATCATGACACTGTCTCCCCTGTTTCGCGATAATACAAAACGTGCTGCCCTTCTTTGAATGTTCTCGATAGCACTCATGCCGATGATCGCACACTTTTCGTTATTTAAGATCAACTGTCCATTTTTGCACCATACAGGTATCATTCCTAAATCACTTTGCAATTTGTTTTTATCTTTTGATGACTTCACTACACAAATGCGGTTGCGCAGATTGTCTCATAAATCGTTTACATCGACAAGGAACAGCAGAGGGACTGTAACACTACCTTTGATAACGCCAGAAATCACATCTGTTTTACTCGATAACTTTCCGTCGGTTATTACGGTCTTACACGAAATGAATCCAGTCTCATAACTGCGAAGATATTCCATAAACAAGCAATTTCACTACAAGCCGCTTGTGTGGTACAGTGTCCAAAGCCTTCTGGAAATCTATAAATACGGAACAAATTTTAAATACTTTATCAATAGTACTCGATGCATATCGGCGTACTCGGCAAATGTGTACTCAGGCATGCTATTACTGCAGGACCAGTCACCGTAATCTCACCTGACGCGTCACCAGGAAGCATGAAAACAAGACAGACAGAAAACGAGAATATCACGTGACATCGCATCATCGTACCAGTCATGAATGTGAGTAGGCTATCATAACAGGCGAACTACGCAACAAGCATGTAGCGCACGACTGAACAGCCCTAGTTTGCCTTTTAACATGATGATGATGATAATGAGGATGATATTTGGTTTGGGCGCTCAACTGCGTGGTTATCAGTGCCCGTGCAGATTACCAATCTGTTCACTGTCTAGTCTCGCCACTTTACCGAATGATGAAGATAACACAAACACACATTTCCCGGCCTTCGAAAATCCCTGACCTGGCCGGGAACGGAATCCGAGACCCCGTGATATGTAACATGGATACGAAAAGTTTCCGCACATCGAATCCTGTGTGCAAAACCTCTAGAAGCATGTAATATGAATCGTGAAACATCCCATATAGCCTATGTCCATATGGATGTTTTTCGAGCCTCATATGAAAAAGTTGAAGTAAATTGGTATAACACTTTTGGAGATTTTTGTCAACAACGTTTTCTCTCTATATAGTACATACATATTTACACCTCGAAAGTAATTTTAAAATATATTCCGGTAGCCTATATCTGCCCTCATTTTCTTTGGAGTACCGTTCAAAAATATAAAGTAAACCGGTGATTCGAGATTTTTGGTAACAACGTTTCCACTTTATATATTACATATGCATTTATATGTTATACACAGTAAAAATTTATAGCGTATGTCGATCCGAATGTGTAAAAGTTTGTATAAGTAGTTAAAGAAGTTTCGGAAATCCTTTTAACAGCCTTTGGTATATATTTTTTATGTGCCATATATATAAAAATGTATGAAATCTACGTCCGTCAGAACGTTTATTAGAGTCTCGTGTAAAAATGTGAAGTAAAGTGGTCAAAAACTTTTCGACATTTTTAGAAAGAACGTTAAACATTGACCTGCGTTTGCAGTGTAGGTATCAAATATGCGTTTATATACCATATATATTTTAAAAAAATATGTAGCCACTGTCTGTCCAAAGCTTTATTAGAGTATAATGTACAAATGGGAAGTAAATCGGTCAAAAAAATTTCGATATTTTTGCCGAAAATGTCTTCCCTTTATATAGTACATACCATTTATTATACCAAAAATATTGAAAGATATGTTGCATATGTCCGTCCGAACGGATATTAGAGTATCGTGTAACAATTTGAAGCAAATGGATCGATCATTGTCCAAGATTTTTGGTAACAACGTGAAAGAACCGGATAGAGTTGTACAGATGACCTGACTGGCGGGGTGAGCAGCAATTTACAAATGTTTGCTGGTGACACTGTGGAGTGCGGAAGGTATCGTCGATGAGTTAATATGAGAGCACACAAGATGACCTAGAAAAAATTTATAGTTGGTGTGACCAGTTGCAACTTTCTCTAAATGTGTAAAAAAGAATCCTGTAACGTTCGGATACAGCATTACTAGGCTCCTGCATGACACACTCTCATCGATTAAATACCTACAGTTAACGTTGCTAAGCGATACCATACAGAATGAGTACGTGATATTGGTAGTAGGGAAGGCCAATGCTCGACTTCGCTTTATTGGGAGACTTTTGAAAAAGTGTAGCTCATCTATAAAGGAGACGGTGTGTAAATCTCTAGTGCGGTCCATTCTTGAGTACTATTCCAGAATTTGGGATCCCCAGCAGGCCGGATTAAGAGAAGACATTGACGAAATGCAGAGGCTACATTTGGCACCGTAGGTTCGATCAGCACCCAAGTACTACGGAGCATCCCTGTCAACCAAAATGGATTACGCCTGGAGGAAGGACGGCTCTCTTTAATCGAGACGTTATTGCGGAAATTAGGGGAATCGAAATTTGAGGTCGACTGCTGAACGAATCTCCTACCACCAACGTACATCTCGCGTAAGGACTACAGAGATAGGATACGAGAAATCAGGGCTTGCACAGGGACTTTTAGACAGGTATTCTTCCCTCGCTCTATCTGATAGTTGAACAGGAAAGGAAATAACGAGTGGTGGTACAAGGTACCCTCCGCCTCGCACTGTAGGGTAACCTACAGAGTGTTTAAGTAGATGTGGACGGTGTAGTAACGAGTTTGACGCCCACACGCTTCGATGAAAATATGAAGCTCTTTTGTTTCTTCAGGGATATCATAAAGTAGAAAAATCCAAAACAGAAGATGATAACTGATCAATATGAGGATTGATGATCAAGAAGCAGATGAAGTAAAGAAATTTGCTACATAGGTAGCAAAAATCCCATTACGAACGGAGCAAGGAGGCCTTAAGATGCAGACTAGCACTGGCAGAAACGGCATTGCTGGCCAAGAGAACTCTAATAGTATCACACAGAGGCCTTAATTTGAGGAAGAAAGTTCTGAGAATTTATGTGTGGAGTAAGCATTGTGTGTCAGTGAAACAAGGACTCTAGGAAAACGGGAACAGAAGGACATCGAACCATTCGAGCTGTGGTGCTACAGAAGTGTGTTGAAAATTGGTTAGACTCACAAGGTGTGGAACGAGGTGGTTTTCCCCAGAATCGGCGAGGTAAGAAATATGTGGAAAAGATTGACAGTCAGAAGGGACAGGATGCCAGGATTTCTGTTAAAAATGGTTCAAATGGCTCTGAGCACTATGGGACTCAACATCTGTGGTCATCAGTCCCCTAGAACTTAGAACTACTTAAACCTTACTAACCTAAGGACATTACACACATCCATGCCCGAGGCAGGATTCGAACCTGCGACCGTAGCAGTCGCGCGGTTCCGGACTGAGCGCCTAGAACCGCTAGACCACCGCGGCCAGCCGATATCTGTTATCAGGGAACAACTGCCGTGGTACTAGAGGGAACTGTAGTGGATGACAGAGACTGGAATACATCCAGCAACTAATTGAGGACGTAGATTGCAAGGGATTCTCTGGGATGAAGAGGTTGGCACAAGAGAAGAACTCGTGGCGGGCAGCATCAGACCAGTCTAAAGACTGATGACTCGGGGAAAAACGAAATACCATGTCCGCTTGAACACGGATGTCTCACTGCTCGCTACTTCCTTATGCTGACCTATCGCTCGTGCGGTTGAACACGTGACTCGATTGCTGTGCCATCAGTGAAGGCTTAATGATTCATGTGTGCGTCCGCACTGGGGTGACTAATTTTTTGTGCCGCGAGCCGATGTACTGACTGCTCCAAAATCGCGGATAACAGCAGAGCAAGTAGCGCGTTCCTGTGTGCCATCACAGATAAGGAACTGACTTCCCTTCTCAGTGAGGCTTCTAATTTATCCGCAAAAGTCAGACCTATACTTTAAGCTTTGCATCACTTGCAGAACCTCTAGGTAAAAACACTGTAACGGACAGTAGAAGCGTGCTCGAAGATATATTCACAATTGTCCTTCACAAGGAAATTAATAAAGTGGTAGCGGCCATTATGAATGCAGTCAATTAAAATGAAATTGAGAAGAACGTAAAATTTATATGTTCGTAAAGAGAAACGTTAACATTAAATATAAAACACTCGACCACTAAGTGAAGACTACCGCTTAAAATGACACGCTTAAAACGCCTTATTACCGCTATCACACGTGCAGACTAAGCTTAGAACAACAGCAAGACACCAACGCGGGGACGAATGTCTATTATCGATACGCAGTAAAGGGAAAAATTACTGCATACAAGTAAGGCCAATGAAATATTTGTAGCCTTCATAATACAGTGAGATCGTACCCTCCATTTTCACCGAATGCACGTTTGAGATAATCATTACTGTGAATGTGATGGAGTAACACTAGAAAATAAGTCACGTTTATTCAGACTTTAAACTAGATGCAAACGAGTAAAGTGATTTCATGAAACAGCTGATCAGATATACCAACTAATACAGCAGGGGAATCAACCTACTTTACTCATCACCTACTTTTGTGCCTCTGTTAACAGTAAAATTTTCTAGCTGCCCACCGGTCCCACATAAACGGTGACTTATAAAGTAGGGAAGTAATGCTACTTCACGAAATTTATAAAGCAGTTAGACTAAGTAAAAGCATGTAGTAATAATTAATTACCAAATACTCTGTCAAAAATTTAATGAAAACCTAATGCAAACATTTCTAAAACACCGGTCGCCTATCGCCCATCATGAAAGTTTGAACGTTCACTAGTGGGCGATAGAAACCAGGTTGACTACCACCGTAATACAGCAGCTCCTCTTCATAACAACTGTACGCTAATTTTAAAACTAATTATATGATTTTTAAATGAATGTAACATTACCTCATAAAATCCTGGAAAAGAAAAAAATCGTGAGTGGCTGAACAGCCTTCAGGCAAAAATAATTAATGTCTATCTTGTTAGTTTTCACGTTATCTATGTTACAAGCATTTATTAATATACAGTAATAAAAAATTAATAAAAAATATATTAGCGCGTTCGGACCCCGCACCGCAATTCCTCACATACTACCAATACAAAAATGTCTGTGACTAAATAAACTTGTTGTAGCTGAGATTCAAAGTCATAAAAATTTTTTTGATTGACATCATTTTCACGCCAGTGACTTTTATAAGTTTTTATTACACTATTGCAATTTCGGCCTTAGGACATTATCAAGTACTGCTGAAAAATACAGAATGTTTAAAAAATTATTTCACAGATTCATTATGTATCCTGATGTTGTGCCGATTATACCAGAAATTTTAACTATGTAGCCATGTTGCTTACACATTATGGCTTTATGCCATGTCAACGTAATGTAAGATGGCACATTTGTATGTCGTCCTGCACATATTTCCGGCAATAAATGAACGTTAAAGATTGGCAACGCCCCCGTGGCAAACTCCATACACAGTGGATAACGTTTTGGGTTAGCATGCAGCAGGTCGAGGGTTCGCTTTTGGATTGAGGTATATTTGTTTTAATTTGCTAAATACAGTCTCCGCGGTACAGTATCTTGCGCCTTAATCGTCATGCAGCGATTACAGTGGACCTTGTACAAAACATTTGCACTTTGATTCTACGGACACAGAAATATTCAGCTTTTAAAGGAGCCTTTTTGCACTTCGTAGACGGGAACTGTTTCGTAACACTCCACATACTAGATTCCAAACCTGTTTTCTGTGTACCCACTCCCCCCCCCCTTCCAACGGTCCCATTGATTAGTACCAACTATTATTCTTGCCACGTTCAGAACCATAACATTTCCATAGGGACTTACGTCAACAATAGGATAGCAACGTGCTTTGCAAATAATTTCCAAACTCGCTTCCCAATAGGATGTATTGTTTCCATGGAACCATTAATTATGGCTCTCAACATCGAGTCTGATAAGAGCATGAAGGTCAGTACATCCAAGAGTTTTATTATTATTATTGGTGGAAATTTGGAAACATGACGTCCATTGTCGTTAGGGAAACAGTGTAATTCGACAACGAACATTTCACAATTAGCTGTGTCTGGATGAAACATGAACAAAAGCTGCGAGAGAAGTGGTGAACAGCCCGCTGCGACTAATGACGCGATTATACTGCATGCGCTGTTTGTCAGACACGGACTAGTTATTAGCGTAATAACGCGTAGGTGGCAGACTCCGTGCACAATCGTACACATATCGTATTTTCTTCTTACGTTATTCTAAAACAGTATTGTAGACGTATGGCATATACAAACGACAAATATACGGATATGGTTCTCGTCCTTGGTGGATCTGATAACTTGGCTGGTGTTGCCGCTCGTGAATACTCTGCTAGATATCCTGGTCGTCGCTATCCAGGTAAAAGTGTTTCGTCGTCTGGAACTTCGCCTTCGGGGGGACAGGTTTTCTCCCTCCCTTCTAAAGCCCCTGCATTTCTTCGTGTGGGATGCTTGAAAGAGCACGTCTATTCTACTTTGCCTAGACATGTGAAAGAACCCATGGCGCGTGTACATACTGCCCTTGTATATGCGGATGCATCCTTGTTGCGAAGAGTCCTGAGCGGTGTGATCCAGCGGGCCGCGCAATGTTTGGACGCGCAGGGGTGTTGCTTTGAGCATCTGTTCTGGGGACAACGTATTGTTTTGTAAACGTCATGCGGTCATTAATATCGAAATTTATTGTCACTGGTTGCTAATGATCTATATCCGAGCGGACATTTCTGTCCTGCGATAGGTTTCAACAATTTGTTTCAGACTTGTCATATCACGTTTCCGTTATGTTCACCATTACAAAACACTGTACTATGTAGCTAGTATGAGATTTTCACTCTGCAGCGGAGTGTGCGCAAAACTTCCTGGTAGATTAAAACAGTGTGCCGGACCGAGACTCGAACTCGGGACCTTTGCCTTTCGCGAGCAAGTGCTCTACCAACTTTTTTTTTTTTTTGAACCTGTTAATTGATATATGGAAAAATACAAACGAAAAGAATAACATCCGCTAGGTTTCTTGGAGATTCGAACCCGGGTTCTCCAAGTCGTAGCCAGTTACCTTGGCCGTTTTTTTATTTATTTTTATTTTTTTATTTTTTTTAAATTGTAAATGATTTCCTCTGCCAACCTTTTTTTTGTATATAGATGGAAAAAGGCGTCTTTCAGTTACGACAAACAAAATTAGAATGGACATCCATAGCAACAACAGAACAAGAGTTCCTTCTAAACTATGAAATAGAATTTGAAACCAATAGTGTGATGATAGATAAGAAAGAAAGAAAAATGTAACCAAATCCCGCACGCCATTCCACGTGCATGGCCCATCTGCATACAGATTCCATGTTTCAAATTGGTACAACATTTCTCAGCGTGTGGAGCCCCATGAAGGCGATCATCCTCTGCCCGGTACTCCCCAACTGTGAGGGGGGTTATCGAAGACACTGCGAAAATAGTTCGCAAATAGTTGTCGGTATCGGGGTGTACACTCAAGTGTGCTATGAGTGTTCTGGAGAAATTGCCAGTAATCAAGCACCATCTTCTCATCATCTTGAAAGAGGTAGTATATGGACATGCCTTTAAACCATGTGAGAGCATGAGTCTTCGCAGGTGGGAAATAAGTATCCTCTGGACAAAGGAGGAGCCGTGGCTCAATTGTGCGAGGCGCGATACGTAGGTAGCAGGCGAGGATCTTCTGCACTAACAGCCATACCTCTAACGCCGATCCACATGTTAAACGGTGTTCGTCAGTATCCACGAGGTGGCAACGTGGGCAAATGGGGGAATCCGCCATCCCAATAGCGTGCAGCCTTTGTCGTGTTACAACCTTCCCGTTCACAACCTGGTACCACGCGGCTCGTACCCGCGTGGGGAGGAACGACTTCTGGACCGCTCTCCACACTGCAGGCCATAGGGTCGTAGGGCTCTTCCTCTCAATCACATTGCGAGGGGTGGACCTTAGCAACAGTCTGTAAAAGTCTCTCGCCTTGGGACTGCGAGTGTTGAGAAGGTCTGGGTGCACGTAACTATACTCAAGAATAAATGCCGAGAGGTGCGATAGTGAGGGTGTAATGTGCGCAACCGTGACAGGTGGCAGAAGAGACGCCGGCAGCAATTCCTCTAACAGACGACCCGTAAGGGAAGCATCTTTTTTGGTCCGCAATTTCATCATTGTGCACAGGTATAATGCTGTAGCCCTCGCTCGTACATTTATAAGTCCCAGTCCGCCATCAAGTGGAGGGAGGGTGAGTGTTTCGTAGCGGACTTTGAATAGGTGTCCGGCGGTAAGGTAATATCCAAACGCTGCTTGCAGTCTATGTGCCATCGCTGTCGATATCGGTAGGACCTGGGCCATGTGGATCATCTTAGTTGCCACGTGAAGGTTGAGGTATTCCACACGCTGTAGGAGATCCATCCGGCGAAGTAAGTTCCGGCGAACTTCTGTGCGTATTGCCTGTAGTAATCGTGCATAGTTCATGGCAGCCGTGCGGCACACATCCTGTGTAAATGTTATGCCCAAGAACCGGATCTTGTTAACGAGTGGGAGTGGGGCTAAAGCGTCCTCCTGTAGACCTCTCCCAATGGGCATCGCTGCCGACTTGGCCACATTCATGAGGCTGCCCGCTGCCAAACCATAGCGATGGATCCATTGTATCACCGAGCGTACCTCGTCATCAGATCGGACAAGTAATAGAAGGTCATCAGCATATATTCTGCAGTGAAAGGTGTGACCCCTCAATAACATGCTCGAGAGCCTGTTTTTCAACCCTCCGACAAGTGGTTCGAGTGCGATCGCGTAAAGAATCATGGAGAGTGGGCATCCTTGGCGAACTGACCGTCGGATCGGAAAGGGACCCGCAATCCGTCCATTCACCAGTACACGGGATGCAGCTCCACGGAAAAGGCGCTGAAAGATGTCGATAAAGTCAGGCGGGAAGCCCATGCGGGCCATAACGGACAGAAGGAACTTGTGGTGAACTCTGTCGAAGGCGTGGTCGAAATCAATGGAGATCAGAGCAGCTCGAAGGCGACAGGATGTGGCGATGGCTATTAAATCACTTGTTGCCGTTTGCATGTTGGTCACTCCGCCCTGTGTCGTTTGCTCCATTGAGAGGAGCAGGGGCAGAACCTTCTTTATGCGGCTGGCGAGTAGTCGGGCGAAGATTTTATAGTCCGAGTTGAGCATTGTAATTGGCCTGTAGTCCTCGACCGTCCGACCTCTGGAAGGCTTGTGTATCGGTATAGGGAGACCTTCCACGAATGCAGGTGGCACGTGGGAACCGGGGGTCATCAGTTCTTGGTACATGATGATCCATCGGGGCATCATGAGATCGCGGAAAGTTCGATAAAACTCGAGCGGCAGTCCGTCTGGCCCGGGAGATTTGTTGAGTGCTCCCTTGTTAAGCGCGTCCTCGATGCATTGTCGAGGGTGTTCGACACGTGCTGCAGTATGTCGTGATCGTCCGCTTCCTCGTCCTCTGTATTCACCTCTTCGTAAAACCGGCGATAGTGATCTGCGAAGGCTTCTGTAACCGCCGCCTGAGTCATTACGACCCTACCACCTGGCAATACGAGATCCGTGATCAGCTGCTGTCGGCGTCGGCGGCTGTCGAGCACGATGTGATGCATAGACGGGTTTTCTCCTTCCACTCGGTCTTGACGTCGCGATCGCACTACGACCCCCTCCAAACGTTTCCTCGTAAGAGACAATATTTTACCTTTAATTCGGCGGCTTTCCATTTGTCGGTTTGGAGATGGTGGTTGGCTGTCGAGTTCGCGAAGCATCGTGTAATAAAAGTCCAATGTGTGACGATGCCAAGCTGCGATATCTTTTCCGAATTGTGTTAGCACACGCCGAAAAGCTGGTTTTGCACAGTCCACCCATCATGCTAGAGTCGATGGGTATCGGGGAAGACGACGTTCGCAATCCAGCCATGTGTTGGCGATAATCTGACGGCATTCCGGGGCTTGAAGATGTGCCACATTCAGCTTCCAGGGTCCTCGGCTGCGCCATATCCGCTGCTGTTGTAGAGTGAGTGTGCATATGAAAGCGCTATGATCGGAGAAGGCAAGCGGCCAACGTCCGGCGTCCAATACTCCCGGTGCTAGAGCTCGTGAGACATAAAGGCGGTCTAGGCGACTGGCTGAGTGACTAGTAAGGTATGTCGGCCCAGGATGGTCACCGTGCACTGTCTCCCACGTGTCGGTGAGAAGCAGATCTCGAACCAGGAGCCGAAGTTCTTGACAAGTCGAGAAATGTGGGACTTGGTCTTTGGGGTGGAGCACACAGTTAAAATCGCCGCCGAAGATATATTGTTCGAAGCTGCTGATAAAGAGGGGGGCGATATCCTCCGAGTAGAACAGCGATCGTTCGCGGCGTTGGTCCGTTCCTGATGGAGCGTAAATGTTAATGATGCGCGTGCCCAGTGCTGTGATCGCCAGCCCCCTTCCTGACGGAAGGTAAGTCACTTCTTCGATGGCAATTCCGTCGCGCACTAGTATTGCCGTACCGCTGCCAGTCCGGTCCGCCTGTGACACATATGTCACATAACCGTAGAAAACGGGGAGGGCCGCTATATATACTTCTTGCAACAGGGCAATGTCAACATCCGAAGAACGAAGCATCTCACGCAGCAACTGGATCTTCACTGGCGTTCGTATCCTGTTGATGTTAAGCGTGGCGATACGGTAAGCTTGTTGCCGAACCGCAGGTGTTAAGTTATCCATTAAGACTGGAATTACGTATGACGCTTCTGACTGTACTGACACCTCCGCATCTCACAAAACCTCACCTGCAGTCCGTTCTAGAGAGCCGGCGCCGTGGGCCCTGTTGGCGTAACTTGCATGGTTCCGTCGTCGTCGTGGTCATCCGCCCACGTCGGGGAACTGAAAACAAGATCGGCTTCCCTAGCTTCCTTAGGACACGGCATTGGTGCTTGCACTCCAGACGTGGGTGGGCAGCATCTGTCCTGCATCTCGGCATCCGATTGTGCCACTGTAGATATATGGGGTTTGTCCTCAGTATCGGTCGATGGTGCCACACTGCAGCAAATTGCGGCTGCCTCTGTGGTAGCGTCGTCATTGAAGGTGGAATCGTCATCCTCTGGAGGCTGTGTCGCATCCCGTTCGGAAGTTGCTCTACGCCTCCGCTTCCGTCGCTTCAGAGAGCGTTGCTTCCTGGTGTGTTCTTCTGTGTCAGACGATGGCAAAGATTCACGACGTTCCGGCAGAAAGGCAGCCGTAGGCACAATAAGCGAGTCTACGGCCATGCTATCGTCCTGTATGTTGGTATCCGTCGACGGGGGCGGCGGCATCGGAGTTGGATCCGTAGCTTGTGGAACGGGTGTGTCATCATCGCCCTGTATTGGAGCATGGAGCCGCGACCCAGCCGTAGATGTCGGCTGTCGTGGTGAAGTGGCAGCTGTCGTGAGGGCTGCAGCATAAGTCACAGGAAGCAGCGTCGGCTGCGATGGCGGGTCCGCTTCAGCCGGCGGCAGTTGCGTGATGCGACGTTGCATACATTCTGATCTGAGGTGTCCCTCCTTCCCACAACCAGAGCAGGTCTTCGGTTGCCCATCGTAGATGACGATGGCACGGCAGCCACCGATAGTCAGATATGAAGGTACATGTCTTTTAAGTTATATTCGGACCTGGCGGACGCCGTTCAGCACAGGATATGTCTGGAATTGCGTCCATTTTTCCGCAATATGATCATGGACCGTGCCGTAGGGGCGCAGCGCTGTCACGACGTCCTCCGCCGGTAGTTCGAAAGGAAGTTCGAAAATTCTGATCGTGCGAAGTCCCATGCCAGAATAATCGACGTGCACAGTCCCCACATTGCCATCAGCATGGCAGAAACGGAGGCCCTGTTTCGTGTCCCGAAGGATCCGTTCACATGTTGCGTCGTTGATGATCTTGACATATACGATACTACTCACAATGGACAAGTGAATGCCGAGAATGTCGGTCGCCGGGATTTTAACTTCTTCTCGTAGAAATCGTTCGACTTCGAGTGCTTTGGGCCGTGCAAATTCGTTGCGGAACGTAAATTTGAGCGTCGATTTTCTGTATTGGTGCGCCATAGTGATCTATATGCTAAGTACGGCACGCGCGAAACGGCCGAGTACTATGTAAACAACACGAGCGCTCGCTCCGCGGCAGGAAACAAACAGCGCGTCCTCACCGCAGCACAGCCAAAGGCCAACTGTCCAACTGAGCTATCCAAGCACGACTCACGTCACGTCCTCACAGCTTTACTTCTGCCAATACCACTTCTACTATGTAGATGTCAAATACGTGTGGCTAAAGATGCGGTGTTAGCAAGAATCGAACCCTCGACATCCTGCATTCTAACCCAAAAATTTATCCATTGCACCGACTGCACAGGTGCTGGTCGAACTGAAATCCTCCCAACCACCGATCCGCTGGGGGCCCAACAACACATGTCATGCCTCAGGTGTTTGCACTATGGATGTCATGGGTTCTGCCACTTACCATGGCTGGGAAATTCCCCCCATCTGCCCTGCTGGAACTTCGCGCCGAGGACCGCTTGCTACAGCAGGTAGTCCCGCTACTGAGCCGCGATGGGCGAAGCATCTCCAGGCGTCTTCATGACGATGCACCACAATGTTCATGGAGGACCTTGGGATTCAACTGCCACCCCTCCGCCCACCTGACATGCATATATGAGAAAAGTGCATCCAAGCTGAAGATGTCAGGAACTGCCTCGAGCCCCAGTGGAGGTAACAGATTCCTCGGCAACACATCTCGCATGTTTCACTTTCGTTTAAACAGGCGCATTTGCTAACATTGCCTTTTTTACATCTTGATCCTTCACTTGAACTGTTTGATTCTGAAATGGTACCACACAAAGATCTGAAACACCCTGGAACCCAGCCGGCAGATAATATTTTGGTTACTCACGACAACCAATAAGTACAGAGTACCGAGCGAAGACACCTTTGCGTGATGTCAGAATAGCTTTTGGGGAACTGAGAAGCGTTTTAGACTCTATAGTAACATTATTAGAGTTAAGTCACTTATTCACAATGTTTACAAGTCGTCCTTCTCACGAACTGGCCTCAGCTGTTGCTCTTTCAGTTGTGCATTGGATTCTAGCAGACGGCGTTTTCACGGCCAAGATGTGATGTCGGCTACCCTATCGACGCGGCGGGCTGCCGACGAACAGGCGCTGTCTTTCCCCAGTGCTAAGTGATACGCTGTCTCACTCCAAATTCTAAGTGTTGCTGGCTTCCGCGTTGATGTCCGGTATTGGCAGCTATATTGGTTCCTTACTTTATACTACGTAAATGAGACTTTAACATTAACTATTTTTATTACGTAGGCGGACCAATATAAGGTGAATACTTTGTAGGAGGCCAAATAAATGCTTGATTTCAGTTTAGATGAGCGCCAGCCTCCCTACAAGTTAATAATTTCACGAAATGAAGTCCAGGCCAGAGTTCAGTAATCTGCCTTAATTCATATAGCTGAAAATATCTGAACTTTTGTAAATGAGAATTACTGGAATCCTCGAACACAAAGTAAATAATGATTTAAAATCATTTACTAGCCATTGCTATGAATGAAAGAAGTAAAATAACTGAATATTTCAATCTGCCCCGTAATGGCGGCCAATTATTGCCCGTCAGCGAAAACGGCTTTTGGGCGTCGTAGCAGCTGAAAAATACTAATTAATCTTTCTCTGCAAGTGAAACACTGAAATGAGGTACTTATATTACCTTGAAATAATAACATGAGCTATTTTTTATACATATATTTTAAGCAATACTTTACAAACACACCTTACATCGTCTAGGAGAGAGAACAATACGAACATCTGAAAGCGTTAAGCGGTACCCACAACCTCTGACGAACAAAAGAAAAAAAGAAGATATGTTCTGTTCATCGTGTATATAATTACACAAAGGTACCAATATTTGATTTCGACATATTTTCCACTACGATATTAATCATTAGCGATAAAGTCCTTTCAGAGTATTTATGTTAGAGGCTTCATAAATATTACTAGTATAGTTCTTCACAAATGCCATTTAAGTCTTGTCTATTTTATGTTTTTCACTATTTTTATATTCATTGCACTCACACTGTCCGTAAAAATCACCTAAGGGACACTACACACCAGTTTCTCCATCACCAGATGGAAGGCGGTGAGCAGCAAGGAGGACTGAGTGCTATTAATGTGAATGCCATCGATTCCAATAATCAACTCATGATGAGAGCTGGAGAGATGGAGTATTTAAATGGAACAAGAGTGAGGCAAACTCCGGTTCGTAAATACCGAATGTGTCCTGCTTATTCTGCTGCGTTCCCTTAACAGGCTGTTAACTGCTGTGTCTGTCCCTAGCTACATCCTCTTATGAAAGAGATACAGTTTCCAGCAACATATCGTACGAGCTAATGAATAAGCTTGTCTCGCTTTTCTTGATTTTTAGTCGCAGTCTCCTCTCTGTTGAACGCGTATCGATACTCGGCCCGCAGTCTCGTCGACCTCACTTGCGACGCACTGGCTTTCTTCCTGTTTCCGTCGCTGTTTCTGGCGTGATTTGGATTTTCCTGTGGCAGTGTGAGTGGGTTTTAATAAAATTTTCTTAATTTATGCTCCTTAGTATTCTTCGCTCTCATACATGTTACGCACCAGAATAATGAAATATATGATACACAGTGAGAAAAACGTAAGGACGAAAGTAAGCGCCGCATTATGTGTTACCGTCAAGAAACATAGCTCCGTGAGACGTCGACCGAACATAGAAAGAACTGCTTCAGTATAGCGCTGAAATTAACTGAAAGAAATACGCAATGACACGAACAGAAGTGACACTTCTGTTGAAAGACAATAATTACGCACAAATCACCGCGATTCGTGATTGTCCCCTGGACATTACAAAAGGCGGGAAATGGTTGTGAATAGGGTATGCGATCACAACATCCGGCAGTGTATATTCTACAACGTGCTCCAGTGGTGGCCGCAAGGTTGGTAAGGAGTTCTTGGAGTGGAGCATTCCATTCCTTCACCATCGCAGTCGACAAATGCTGCATGGCTTGTGCATGTGAAAGTGCTGCAGTGTGCCTCCCCAACACACCCCACAACAGATCGATTCCATTTAAGCTGAGGAAACTAACAGGGCAGTTCATTTCTGAATATCCTGTCGGTACAAGAGCTCATACACATGCTCTGTTCAAAGACGCCGCAATTTGTCATCCGTAATAGAGAAGTTAGGGCCGAATGCACCCCTGAAAAGACGAACACGTCTAAGGAGAAAGTGTCATAATAATATTGACCCGTGAGTGTACCGTATTCAAACATTTGGAGGTCACTACGCCCACGCAACATTTTATCTCCCCAAACGATTACCCCCCGACTGCCAAAACGATCATATCCGACAGTGTTCCTGGAGGGATTACATGTTCCCACCTCACACCGTGTCAGGGTGGGCCTATGTCCTTGATATTCTACTAGGAACCGTCGGCAAATAATTTCTGGTAATTCTTTCAGTGGTCATTCCTGTATTTTCTTATTCAGTATTTTCAGTGATAACTAATAACACCCACGGATGTTGGTCCCGACCTACCTTCTCCCTCCTCCCCCATCATGAAAACCAAGAGTGATAACTATATTTGTATCAATAAACCTTTTGGAGGGTAAGATAAACAAACTTTGGTTTTGATTATTTCTATTTAATTTTCGTTCTTCCCAGACTTCCTTCAGCCTTCGAGAGTGTTGATCCTTCTCTTCCTGGGTTCACATTCTTCCTTATGGAGACCTCTTTCTTTTCTGAAATCCTGCATTTTCTGTTGCTTCTCTAAAAAGTTATCTGTTATCAATTATGTATTTTTCATATCTTTGTGAATTTCGATGAACCATGTGGATTTGCATTTGTAACTGCTTAGTAAATTTAAGATCTGCTTGGTAACACTGTAACTATCCATACGGTAAGTGTGGCCATAAAACTGCAGTCTTCTTTTCCTTATTACATCAGTTAGCTTTTCTATTTCCAAATGGAGCTCTGTTTCATCTAAATTTGTATTCAATGTTACTATTACTTCTAGGTTCTGGTTTTTCCTTAGAATTCTTTCCTCAAATGCTTCCGGTTTTTTCAGATCCTAAAACTTGTTAGTTTAAATATTTCTGATGCATTCAGTGTTTCAGGCCCTACCGTTGTTTGATAATGCCTTAGTTTTGTGTTCCAGGGGAAAGACTTTTTGTTGGAATTCTGTTTCCATTTTATATACTCCATTTTCTATGGGTATCTTTCCTTTTTTGCTGTTTGTGATCCATTTTGTTAGGTGTTTAAAGTAGTTTGTTTTAGACATTTTGTTATGCATATTAAGATCTGGAGCGGCATCATTGATACTGGTCATGAAATGTGTTTCTTTAAATGAAATTTTTAATCCTATTTCGTCTGGTAATTTCTGTAGTTCTGACATCTGTTCTTTGTCACTATCCAGTGAGTAATTAATGCCATATCATCTTCAAAAATTGAAAAATCTATGGTGATTTTATTTGGATTTCTTCCTATTGGAAAACAGTACTGATCGATTTTCGCCCCTGTGTCACTACCTTCTTTAGCGCGCAGCAAAAAATTAAGTTTGATAGATCATCTCCCTGTCTTATCCTAATTTTGTTTCAACAGATTTTGACAGTTCCCTCATAAATTTTCCTGTTGATTTGTTTGTTAAGGTTCCTTTAATTATTTATGTTGTTTTCTTGTCGAACCTGACTTTAAAATGTTGATCAGTGCATTTCTACCAATAGATTTTTTTTATAAATCTGCAAAAGTTGTGAGGTATTTTAAGTTTCTGATTTTCCTCGTGTCTATTATGCTCTTTAGATTAAGTATTTGCTCTGCGCAAGACTTTCCCTTCCACTATCCTGTTCGGTGATCTCCTAGTTGTTGGTAAAGTATTCAGCTCTCTTTCAAAGTGTGTATGGCAAGATCTTATGTTACTGGTAAGAGGCAGATCCCTCTATAATTATTAGGATCGGTTTTCCTTTCTTTTCTATGTAGTGGATGCGTTAATGCCGATCCCATTATGATAGTAAGCTGTTTTTTGTCCAAATTTCGTTAATGATTTCTGTTGGACATACACCAATGTTGTCACTTGAGTGTTATCACAATTCGTCAACAGTATTGTCTTCGCCTCACTGTCTTCTCCTCATTATTTTTAAGTTTTTTCACGATTTCTCTGATTTACTTTATTTTTGGAAACTTTGAGTCAGGTTGTATTTTGATTACGTTATCAAAATTAAATTATTCTTTCGACGGACTGCAGTTCTGCAATTCTTTGAAGAACCCAGTGTTATGCAGCTTTCCGTGTTATTTTTTGCAGTCTTTGGTGTTTTTGGATTTATGAACTGTAAACTTGATGGTGTGTACTTCTTTAAACTATTTTTGAATGTTCTATCAAATTTCCTTGCGCTGTGCTTAAAATGTAACTCAATTTACGTTAGTTGATCTTGTACATGTTATACTCTGCTCTTTTTGAGACCTTTTTATGCAATTTCGTTGCTTCTATAAATTTTTTCGTGTCCTTATTTTTATTTTCAGTCCAGATATACCAAGCACATTGCCTCTTTGTAATTAACTCGTGACAATCCTCATTCCACCAAGCATCGTTCTGAGGTTGTTCGCAACATTTAGGTATTTTTTTCCCACCTGAATTTTACAATAATTTCTATACGTCAAAACTTTTAGTTCGTATTATCTCTATTTATCTAAATATTAGGCCAACTTGAGTTTGACAGATATGCAAACTGAATCTAACCCGGCGCTCTTGACAACATTGAATACCTCAACCGCACAGTGTCTACTTAGAGCAATGTGATCGAGTTGGTTTTCATCAAAAATGGTTCAAATGGCTCTGAACACTATGGGACTTAACTTCTAAGGTCACCAGTCCCCTAGAACTTAGAACTACTTAAACCTAACTAACCTAAGGACATCACACACATCCATCCCCGAGGCAGGATTCGAACCTGCGACCGTAGTGGTCGTGCGGTTCCAGACTGTAGCGCCTAGAACCGCTCGGCCACACCGGCCGGCTTTTCATCACAAATCGGATTTGGTGATATCTATGTAGTTTATTTTCTAGGACTTTTATTGAAGAATGTAGATTTTAGTATTATGTTGTGCTGGCTGCATAGACTGAAGAGTCTTTACTTCGTTTGCGTTGGTTCTTTTATGTGCTCAGAATTTTCCTGCTACTGACTGTGCTGACGTTCTTTGCCAGTTGGAACATTTAAGCTTCCAATTAGTAATACTGCGTTTCTCGATGGGATGTAGTTTAGGGTGTTTGACATAGTGTGCCAAAAATTTCCTGTTTGCTCTTTCTATGTTCAGTTTTTCTCGTTTGTTAATGCATGTGTATCTCATACAGTGTTAACCATCTGATATAGTTAGTGCGGATAATCTTTCACTTATTAATTTAAATTCTATTATTGAGTTTAATATATTTTTGTTTCCAATGAAACTGTTGTTTTCAATGAAACTGTTGGTGTACATTTTTGGTAAGTTTTTCTGGTTTTCTCTTGAATATCCTGAGTTCTTCTGAATCATAAGTATGTTCATCAGTAAATCTTCATTCTCACAGTGCTGTTATCATTATGGCTATTCTTCAGAAAGTTTATTAAGTTTTAAGTTTTCCTGTTTTTAAGAATTTATATCAAAAGTGGATAGGTAATTTATGTATCTGTGTTTGATTTCATGGGTTTGTTATTTACAGCAGGTTTCAGAATGTCCCGTCTCATTCTTTGAACGACGTCGTGGTCAGCCAGAACCGGAATGTTTAGTTTTCATTTCCTTGAGAATGGGAGACTGGGTGCTCCCTGGGGTATAATCTCTTAAAGAGTGAATCTCCACTGTTAATTGCTTGTTGAGTTAGCGGAACAGATCCATTAGGCATACTACTCAGGGGTGTTAACTCTGAGGAATGTGTTCCCAGCCGCACCTCTGATGAACGGACGCTGATCACTTTGCGCTTGCTGCAAGTCAGACGCATTGTCGATTTTTTTCCCGTGTTACTTCTTCCGCTACTTTCGCCGTTCTTAGATTCATTATTTCCGCGTTCACTAACGTTAAAATCTTCACTGTAACTCTAGCGTGAACTCCTCACGGGATGCTACAAACCGGGCCAGGTGAGCGTTGGTTTTTTTTATGAAGTTCTTACTCCTCCCTCCTTCTCCGTCCTTATTACTTGCACGATGAGGCCCCAGGCTTACGACCGTCATAGCAGAGTTGAAAGGCGACGGTATTATATTCAATCGTAGTTTTAGATGATAGAACACGTATTACAGTCTATTAAGTGAGAGAGTGGTTGGCATTGCACACTGGGCGGTATAAACTACTACCGATCCTTCCAACCTTCGCACGTGCAGGACTAAATATTTAAGGCTTTATGATGGGAGTGGCAAAAAGGAAAATTTGTTGATGGACCACTGTGCACAGTTATGACAACAATTAAGAAACTAATGTTAGGTAGCTGAATATCATCACTTTCTTGCACCTTACCCAACAGAAGCAGTGCACAGCAGGAAAGTTCTCAAGAGACGTGCATGTTATCCGTTCTATACTTAACTGGCGTTTGGAGTGACATCTTGTGGCAATGATAGGAGCTGCAACCTATCGCACCCCCTGCTCTGCCAGACTGAAGTGCCAGTTTGGTTTGAACTACTCAGTTTGCTAGCCTCCTACCTGCATTGAGAGTATCTGCTAGTGTCTGTATGGCCATAATGGGATTTGAAGCGAACTACATAGACTTCCTGGCCGCCAAACTCCAGCGCTAGTCTGGCACGGCTACCTATAAGTTAGACCTTTCCCTGAATTTCCCAGCGTAACTTCGGTACGAAGGATCCTCTGCCACACAACGCGATTAAGATACACCACCTGCCATGAAAGATTGGTATAAAGCACTCTCTACTATGCAGCATCAGTAAAAAGCATTCTAACTGTAACACGGTATGGAGCACCCTCTGCCACGTAACGTTTGTACGGAGCGTCCCCTGCAACGCAAAATCAGTTCATAGCACACTCTGCCACGTAACATTGATACAAACACTCTCTGCCCCGAAATGGTTACTAACCACCCTTTGTGGTATAAAATTAGCAAGAAGCACACTCTACCAAACTGAATTGGTACGAAGCACCCTATGCCTCGTAAAATTAGTACGGAGCACTGTGAAAGCTACTACGATACCAAAGAGTTCTGTAATTCACAGCTAGATGTCAAGGCAATCGTTTTTCCAGTGGCTGGAGACTTAAACTCATCATAGTACAGTCAAATTGCACAAAATACTTATGAATTATTTACGCAAACCCACTTCTCGAAAATAACTATATTTTTTGGTTGGAACTGTTCCTGAGATTAGTCCGAACATACAAACCGAACCGCTGAGAGGGACTTCTCTTTTATATTTATATAGAAGATAGATTTTAGATCGTGTGATCTTTCGTTATTAACTGTTTGTAATTTTCCTCTTTGTTAATTATAACGTGCCTTCTGTTGGGTTTTTAACGTTGTAGTTAACTTTTAACTGTCCATTTGCGCAACAGAGTTTTGTATCAGTTCAAATGTAATGTGACTGCTAGACAATGTTCATGGAAGAATTTGTCACAATGAAATAATCTGGATAATTTAAATTCCGCAGTCTTTCTCTTGAATCAGTTTCAGCTAGATATGCGAATAAGCTGCTCTGTTTCACCTTTAAAATGATGGTGAGTTCAGCATCAAGGCGTCGATTATTTATTCATGTAATATTGTAGGTGAGTGATTAAACGAGTAACAGACATATATAATCTTCGTTTGATTATTACTTACTATCTCCAATTTGTTTTACAGTAGCTACTATTATCTTACAACATTACCATTGATTGCACCACATTACTTCCTTGTTAAAATAAAACTTGCACGATAATTGTCTTATTTAAGCCTCACACTATAGTGTTCTTTCAAAACTGTTAATTATCTCTATATTTCTGCAGCACTCCCGTATCATTCGCCATCATCGGTTCAGGTCACCCCTCTGTTGCGTTGTGACGCTGCTGATGCTGCTCCGGTGCCCCCACTCCAGCGGTTTTAGTGTCCCTACATCGGACACAATGCTTTCGGCCGATACCCCCACAAGGTTTCACAGAGTTCGCCATTGAGTAAAATATTTTTTCAGATAACACTTTTCTCTTATCCGAGCGTTTTCTTGTTAGACTTCTACATAAAAATGAGGCAGATTTCAGGGTAGTCTTTTCCCTATACACGATATTTTCTTAAGAGTGTAGAAGTTGTTCCACTGAACAATCTGAGGTAGGGAACCTGGGGTCGGAGAAGGCAGCTTAAGGAGATAATAGGAATAAAATCGTATTATAATGTACATTTTTATTTACATTAGCTACAGATAAATGAAAATACCATCACTGATGCAACGAACGTACCATTTGTAATGTATGTTACAAAATGTGCTGAAAGTGACGGGCCTCAAACCTCAATGCAAGCATGGCGTCGGCGTACAAGATTCTGACGCAACCTGACATATTGAAACATCCCCTTAGAACAATTATACATGACTGTGCTTAAACTGACACACAATATTTTTAGCGCAACGCAATCTGACTTTCAAAAATCTCTATAAAAGAATGGCCCTGACTAACATTATCCTATACGTTTCACAAATCACTTACCTCACCAAAAATCTTGGTTACTCGAACTACTGCAATACAGCGAGCGCCACTACTGCCAGCTAAATAAAAGATTCAAACTACGGAAGGCACTAACTACTGATAGGCATAGTTAGCAAATGAAAGATTTTAATAGAGAACAAACAATGTATTTACCTCAATAGTGTTCAAAAGTCATAATGTATATAGCAGTTCATGATATCCAGTATTACAAATTTCAAAACTCCGCCATCTCTCTCCCCACATCCACCACTGCTGGCGGCTCACCTCCAACTGCGCAACGCTACGGGCTGTTAACATCCAGCTGCCCAACACTACAATAGCCAACAACAATGCAAACCAGCCACAGACTGCACACAGCACAGCCAGTGATTTTCATACGCAGCACTATGTGGCGTTACCAATAAAAAAACCTATACAGTCTACTTTACAATATATCCACGATGTGTTTCGAATCGCATCACAGACAGCTAAAATTCTGGCAGCTAATTCCATCTCCGTATCCATTGTGATCTTGTACACAAATGTCTTTAGATATCACCACAGGAAATAATCAAAGGGATTGAAGTCAGGTCACATCGCAGGTCATGGAATAGGACCTCGTCTTCCAATCCAGCGTCGAGGAACACAGCATTGAGGTGGTTGCGGACTTCCTTACTGAAGTGAGGCGGTGCACGGTCCTGTTGTTCTCTCAAGAACAGCCACGAGTACGTTCTCCAACAACTCAGGTAGAACTCTTTGCATGAATATCAAGCCTTTCCGCGGACTTCCTAGTAATCAAGTTGCTGCTCCTTGTTCCTCGCAGGAAAGAGAGAATGCACATGCAAATGAACAGTACAGTACGTGACTACTTGTACGCATGTTAGTTGTAAATAAGCTGTAAAACAGTAATTCTAGAAAAATGTCAGACAAGTTTACTTCCATATCTTATTAAGTAGGCTTCTCCGACCCACACTCCCTACTTCCAAATGTTCAGTGGAGCATTCTTTAAGTCCCATTATATTTTTGCACGTAGTAATGAGGAGGTACAGTTATTTGTCTTATACAACAAAATTATAAAAATCAATAAAATAATATGACTGCGTGCAGTAACTTACACTTTACAATAAACTAATGACCCGAGGCATATCATATATTGATGACAACGTCAATGAAAATTTCTGTGGGTTCCTCATTCCCTTCTGTTTACACCTTCACATAAGCTTGAAGCATATCCTGACCCATCTTTTACTTAATTGTACCATCACCCTGTTGATTGTGCTCAATGATCTTTCTGCACTGGCAGGCCGCGCGGGATTAGCCGAGCGGTCTAGGGCGCTGCAGTCATGGACTGTGCGGCTGGTCCCAGCGGAGGTTCGAGTCCTCCCTCGGGCATGGGCGTGTATATTTGTCCTTAGGATAATTTAGGTTAAGTAGTGTGTAAGCTTAGGGACAGATGACCTTAGCAGTTAAGTGTCATAAGATTTCACACACATTTGAACATTTGCACTGGCAGGGGAAACGGGAATACGCAGTACACATTCAGCGTGTATCATTGGTGTGTCATAGCCGATGTCTGCCTTTAATATAAAAGAAGTAGCATCAGAAGGCGAATCTTCTGACTTTTTTAGAGCAACATACTTAGAACTCTGTAACAATAGCCTCAACGTATTTCACTCCTAATATCATGTACAGTACTTTACAATGATTATCACTAAATTCTTAAAATGTTTTGAAGATTTCGAAGTATGCAGTAAGTTCTATCTCTTTCACAGATTTTTCGTTGAACAGTTGCTCAATTTCAATAATTAAACAATTCCTGCCTTTTTCATAGCCAGTTTCTTGTCATCTGTAAATAGCCCAATTCTAATTTACGTTGCGTTCACTTGTAGGTTTTTAAATTTTGTTCAGTGTTTCATTTCCCCCGCTAATCTCATCGCAGCCGCAAAGGCAGTCGATGTGTTCAGAGTTCTAGAAACAATTACGGTGGGGTTGTGAAATTTTGAGAGATTGTTTTTGCAAAACCTTACTTAAGTTTGAGACGTCATTTAATGTATCGTCCAAAATCACTTAACGTGCAATGAAATTGTAGCTCACTATTTCTAACAAGATTCCTCCAACCAAACTTGTTAAATACACGCAGTCCTTGTGTATATATGTTCAAATGCCATCACAATGGAATTGTAGCGCAAGACTGTTGCATGAACTGTAGGACAGATACTCAACCAGCGAATGACAACAGCTTCGGGTATTTTTAAAACAGGTTATTCAAAAGCACACTGAATTTCATCCATTCCATGTTCTCGTTTAGGAGAAGCACGAAAAAGTTTATAAATGTTCTTAACAATGTGCTATTTGCGTCTTATTCTACGATGTTTATTCCCTCAGCTTGTGGCAGCAATTGAAAAAACATGTCCTCTGCCGTCATAACAGAGCGAAGACACCGTTGACAAAACCACTAAAATTAGCAGCACCATCGAAAGAGCGTGTTACTGATTTGTCAAGAAAGTGATCGTTTCTTTATTTCACTATGAATTCCTATAAATATCGACTCAACTGTGTTATTCTTTAATTCAACTAGATACAAAACTTTTCAGTCATTTCAAAGGACAAAGACTGCGCAACATAACGAACAAGCGAAGACAATTTACTTGCGTTAGAAAGGTTTGTAGATACGTCTGCTGATAGTGAAAAGTATTTATCATGGATAATTGTTTCATTCTGATTGTCAAAAACCTCACCAATGCAATGTAATAAATGTGAATCAGTTTATTTGATAACATATGTGAATCTTTCACTCTGAAATTTAACCCACTTTTCAACATTTAGTCACTTTTTAGTACTTTCTGACGAACTAGAGTTCATATTTGGCTGTGTGGGGGATTTCTTCCTTACTAAGGAAGTACACACTTCGAATGAAAGAGGACACTGCTTAGCAATTTAACACTTTTCCAGTTTTATTTGGTTTTATTATCTGCTCACTAACTGAGATGTTTAATCCCTGTAATTTACAATTTTCAAGTGCAACAGCTTTTGCATATTTTCCTGATCTGGGTTGTTTTTCTAGTTTTCCTGTGCTTCCAGCAGCTGTTCTAAATTTAGCGAAAGTTACAGATATGAACACGACCCTTACTTTTTAGGGCTTCGATATCATTTCTTTATATGCATTACACAGAATTTGTAAAAAGCCCTTCCTCAGATTACGGCCAAAGTACAACCAACTGTACCGTTCTTGTTGGTACTCAGTCTCGCGTTCAGCAATTTGTTTAGGATCACGAGTGTGGTACATACTATGTTCAAAGTGTGAGGCAGACTAACTGAAGATTCAGAAAGCAGATCACCATCACATTCACTAGCATTTCTTTCAACAGACCCGCACTCATCTATGTCTTTTACAATATGCTGTCATTAGTTTAACAGAAAGAAAATAAAATATGTTATTTCGACATCGTATTTCGACTCTAAACGTCACACACACACACACACACACATACACATACACACACACATACACACACACACTACATAATCACATAAGCACACCACTCTTCCATAGCAAGCTGCTGATTGACTAACCGTTGAAACAGCTCTATAAAAGAAGCTGAAATTTAGTACAACAATGGAAGCTTATCACTATCATACCGTGCAGTAGGTGAATCCTTCTCACGCTTATCAGCATATGCAGAGTAATCACGATATTTGCATTGTTGATTCCAAACTTCGTAAACAGCATTTGCAGGTACAGCTGAAATTTCTCAAAACAGTTAAACCGTATTAGTTATTACATTACACAGCCTCAGACAGTAATTTAAATTCGTGTATTATTTTGAATTGTAATGCTATGTACGAACAGATGTGGATTTCTCGGGGAGAATTTTTTAATTTTCGTGAGTGCTTTACTTGGATTTATCAATGCTTGCGCGGCCAATGTCAGCCCCACTAAAAGCATTGTGCGTATACTGCCGCGACGTCTTATAAAATACTAAAATGCACCGGCGCTTCGGCCGAGTTGCAACAGCTTTACTCAGGGTAACTAGTTTTAATCAGGCTCATTCTTTGGAGTGTAGTTGCAAGAATATATCGCTTTTCTGACTGTGTTACTATACCACTAATGTCATACTTATTAGTTTTATTGGTCCTAAAATGATATTGTTGGGTTTAAAGGAGTAGACCAGGGTAGAAACATTTTAGTTTAATTTTTCTATTGAGTTCACATGTTTCTTAGAGAGTCTATTTTAGTGATTAATTCATATAAAGTGTGCCATAAATGGTAAAATATGTTGAAACCGTGATTTACTGTGTGGGGGGTCTGGCGCGTTCGAGCGCTCGAATGCAACCGATGTAATACTAGAATAGTTACCGATGCTATTAGTTTCGGATAGTATCACAGAGAACGTTAGTATCAACTAAAATACTATTCTGAACAAGAATTCTCTTCGTAACCTCATTCGTTTGTGCTAAACGATCTGAAAGAATATACTTGTTTCGGTTCTGACTATCTTGCGATTTCGTTTGTTTTTTTTATACGACGTAAAACGTGAGTGGTTGAAAAACGCAAACAAACGTATTTATACGGATAGAAAAGATCCGAAAAGTAATCCCAGTCGGTCATGAATCGCTTCGATTTGTAAGAGGAAGCCAGGAGTGTATTTCGAAATCGGAGGGAAAATGCCAACTGTACGCTACAGACAGCGCCGATTATAGGTTTGGTAACTTTCCACATCACCAAAAAAACACATGTAGGAACTTAAAAAGCTTGTTTCTTTTAAAACATTTTTCAGGTTGACAGGAGCTACAACTCATTAAATTTGCATGCAATTATGCTACACCGATTTTCAACTCGTGAATCGGTGTTTTTTCAACACTGATACGTAGGATTTTGCAGAAATATTTTGAGTTTTTGGTGCACGTTTCTATAACTATGTTTTTGTCGGGAAACAGCCGGCCAGGGTGGCCGAGCGGTTCTAGGCGCTACAGTCTGGAAACGCGCGACCGCTACGGTCGCAGGTTCGAATCCTGCCTCGGGCATGGATGTGTGTGATGTCCTTAGGTTAGTTAGGGTTAAGTAGTTCTAAGTTCTAGGGGTCTGATGACCTCAGAAGTTAAGTTCAAATGGTTCAAATGGCTCTGAGCACTATGCGACTCAACATCTGAGGTCATCAGTCCCCTAGAACTTTGAACTACTTAAACCTAACTAACCTAAGGACATCACACACATCCATGCCCGAGGCAGGATTCGAACCTGCGACCGTAGCAGTGACGCGGTTCCGGACTGAAGTGCCTAGAACCGCTCTCAGAAGTTAAGTCCCATAGTACTCAGAGCCATTTTTTTGTCGGAAAACGTAGACTTTTATTTCAGAATGCCGCCATTATTTTATTAAAAAATATATTTTTAAATATCCTTATGTACTTAGAAACCAGTCTTTGAAATTTTGTTCTGGGTTGAAAATTGTGACGTTCGGAACTCCCACCAAAATAAATAAGACAATCTTAAGGGTTCACAATAAATGACTGAAGTCAGGTTTGTAATTTTCTTAGTAATTTATTGAAAAAAAACGTTAATATTATTTTCTAAGTGAAGCGACACAACTGAAGGGGAGAAGGAGGAAATAAGTGGCAGACCATTCATGAATTTCATGGTTTACTGGCAATTGGTAGCCCGCTAATAATCAACGACAAGCCACTGGGGGTCGTGTTTTCTTGAGGCTAGTGGCAGAGGCGGCTTTGTAGGCGCTGTTCGTTCGGCGGGTCGCGGCACTGTATTCTAAGGCCTCTGCCCTGCGATCACACGCGGCCTGTGATGATGGGATTGCTGGCGCTCAGGACACTGGCAGCCTGTAGCCGTCTTCCCTGTCGCCGTTGTCGGACTGGTGCAGGATTTCTCTTGTTCTTTCTGTGTGCGATAGCTCCATCACAATCGCTATCTTGCCGTGTCATAAACGATCTGTTGTGTTGCCCCAACGGAAACTAACGCTCATGCTTCTGCTATGCCGGTATTGATAGGCCTTCCGGTTTCCCCAGTGTAGGCAGCACTACAGTCACTCTACAGGAATATGCAAACAGCAAGAATGGAACACATCACCGTATATAATACAGTGTAGGAAAACCGCTTCCACTCGTCTTGAAATGGATAAATACAGGTCCTCTACGTTTTTTTTTAGAAGCATCTTATACGATCCTTGCTTCAAAATAGTTGCAAGTACAGCTAACTATGCTGTAGGTTGGTAGCGATCATGCAGCGTTCTCTCCAAAACAGAGCAGACGCTGATATACGATGAGTGCGGTGGCCAGGGGAGAAGCGACCCTTCTTCCTCTTGCTCAAGAAACCATTCCTTGAACGATGCGAGAAATATGAGAACAGCAGCTCCGCCATCTTGGAACATACCATCACCAATGGGGAGCAAACATTATACAATGGGAAGGACCTGATCAGCCAGTATGAAGTCATAATCATTGGCAGTAACGCTGCCTTGCGCCACATCCCATGGCGCCTATGGAGTACTACGATATGGTCGCCCAAATCAACAGCGCAACATGCTGCATTTTATCGGTGTTTCCATATCTCTGTCTAACTCTGTATCTCGCATATACCAGAACCGTTGAGGGCTTTTCTGCGTCCTTTGCGAACCCCACCACTGCCTGCATTCTGGAACCACACCGGAAGATTGCTGGTAAGCTTGAACTGCGAAACACCTTGTCCATTCGATCAGAGACACCCTTGACATAAAGTGAGGGAGATTTTTTTATTTAATTTGCTATATTTGACCTCCTCCTGGACGTAGTAGCTCCTCTTATTGTTTTACTTGTTCATGTATTTATCATGAGTTAATGGTTCAAATGGCTCTGAGCACTATGTGACTTAACATCTGAGATAATCCGTCCCTTAGAACTTAAAACTACTTAAACCTAACTAACATAAGCACATCACACACATCCATGCCCGAGGCAGGATTCGAACCGGCGACCGTAGCGGTCTCCAGACTGAAGCGGCTAGAACCGCTCGGCCACACCGACCGGCTCATGAGTTAGTGAAAACATTTCAAAATCGTTGGAATCACCTCTCCGTTCCTTTACTACATGCTGTCAGTGCTTACTGTCGTACTGTGCCTTTAGTAAAAGACACGATTTGTTCGTTATTATTACTGCTATGTCCAAATCTGATAAAAAAACTTCACATTTTAACTGTTTTTAAGTAGGAAACCAATATGATACTCACATGAGAAAAATTTATTCTGAGAAACAGGCAGATACCCAAACAATTGTTCTGAAGAAGACAAGCGTCACAAACATTTTAGTAGTCTCTGTAAAGTACAGCCAGTTACTTCTAAGGTATAGCGTAGGCCATAACGCTGTGAGACACAAGCTGGGAAACAGAACGGCAGCGCCTGTACTGGAATTACGCAGCAAGTGTTAAACTAGTGTTCTTCCCTTTTATGACTTTGCCACAGGAGGCAATGATTTATTCAGGGAGTATCCGTGTAGAATTCCGCTGGCACAGCCGCCCCTCTCAGAAATGGTGCGACGATTTATAGATAATCTTGCGCAGCTACTGTTATTCATGTATTCATAGCCTCTGGAGCAGCGCTCGTCCGAAGAAAGAACCGTGAAACTGGGAGGCGGGACATGCACGAGCACCCGCGCTCGCCCTCTGTCTCACGCACACGCACACGCACTATCAACATAGTTACGCTATAACAGAAGCATACAAATCACATTAGGAGACATAAAGGGACGCGGACAGATAAGAAGCGAATGCCACAGTAAATGGAAGTCTTTCCCAGAGTGCAAAGTATTTTAAGCAAGTCCATAATGAGAGAGAACTCTTTCTTTATTTTGTGATGTCAGGGTGTATCAGTACTTTTCGTCGAAATGTGAGTTGCTGCGCCGTATTCCATGCTCGGGTTGTTGTCTTTACGTAATTTCTGCACCTTGATGGTGTTACAAATACAATACGACCGATGTCATTAGTGAGCCGATACATGCAGCGATTGTGCTTCGTAAGCAAGGGAATATTTTGTGATATAACTTGTTTGGTATGACTATTGTCCAGATTACATATCAAAATATCTGTTGGCATCACTAATGGCCACATTCGACTTTCTACATCATCCTATCTTCTTGCAACGCTGGCCTCGGTGGCCGAGCGGTTCTAGGCGCTTCAGTCCGGAACCACGCTGCTACTACGGTCGCTGGTTTGAATCCTGTCTCGGGCATGGATGTGTGTGGCGTCCTTAGATCAGTTAGGTTTAAGTAGTTCTAAGTTCTAGGGGACTGATGACCTCAGATGTTAAGTCCTACAGCGCTCAGAGCCGTTTGAACCATCTTGTTGGAACACCCACATCACCACTCTCCCAAAGTGTCATGACCTAATGTTAATATCCCTTATGCTATCAACTCCCCCCTATTTCCTTTTAAAGACAGACACACCCCTACACATACAAACACACACACACACACACACACACACACACACAAACAGAGAGAGAAAGAGAGAGAGAGAGAGAGAGAAGCGTAAATTAGTTACAAACTACGGCCTGTACACACTTTATTCAACATATATATTCAACATGTAACGTCAGTACACATATTTGGATTTTGGTTATGTCATATTCGATATTCCTGCCATCATTGGCTATGATGTGGTGCATACGACTAGCGAAATTCTGCATGATGCTACCGATGACCTCCTGAATGCTGTTTTCAGCTCAGCAGTGGTTTTGGGGTTATTGCTGTACAGCACCACAAAAAGGAATCGCACGCGTTCACATCCGGAGAATGTGGGGGCCAATCGAGGCCAATAACAGTGGCCTCTTGTTACCCCAGAGCCGGAATGCGGTCCCCAAAGTCAAACACTCTCCTACTTCAATGGCGACGAACTCGGTCTCGCAAGAACCACATCTTGTCGAAATGACTGTCACTTTGGATAATTTGTGTGGTTACCAAATGATCGTTAGTAAATTGTTTATTTCATTTACGTGTGTACGAAATTGTACTGCAGTGTCAAATAAGTCGACAGCATGTATCGCACGAAGCTGGTAACATTGTCATTACGCGCTTACGCTGAGGATGAAAGACTTTTCTTTAAGGAGAATATCTTGCGGTGTAGAGATGGTCACCAAAGTATTTTTTACTAAAACGTTCAACGAATGTTTCCTATATGACATAATTTAAAGTACATAGGTAGAGACTGGTGTACAGAAATTGGAAATTTGTGGTAAGTTCCAATGGGACCAAACTGCTGAGGTCATCCGCTCACACACTACTTAATCTAACTGAAACTATTTTACGCTAAGGACAACAAACACACACCCATGACCGAAGGGAGGACTCGAGCCGCGCGAAGCGCGGCAAGGCGCCCAGACCACGAGGGTACCCCGCGCGGCAGGTGTACGACAGCATGTATTTCATCTCTAAGAAGCATACAGCCACGTACAGGAAAAGATAGATCAAATCTTCCTTCTATCATTTATATATTTAATACAGAAGTTACTTTTTTTGCAGCGTGTAAAGCATCTTTATTTTTAAAGAATGAACTGTTGATGTTCTGTTTCAGCTCAAGTAAATCTGGGAAGAGACACATGTGTGAAATAGTTTTCTAAGCTCTTCGTTGTGCAATAGATTCTAGCCTATTCGTATTTCTATATACAACATTTGTAAGTGAACCTGAATCTAGGTCGTAAGTTGGTTGAAGGAGAAATAAATCTTTCCTCTCGTAGCGCAGGCCTACCTTAAGCCGTCGGCACACGGACCGTGCATACGAACGTTGAGCGTTGAGCGTGCCGAGTTTATGATGTCATAGCGTGGAATAGCACTTCCGAACGTGCAGAGCAATATCTGGCATGTCAGATATTCTGAGCGTGCGTCTGAGCGCTGACCAATGAGATGGCACAGCGCCACCTACGTCGCATGCACGCCGTCTCCTTTCAGTACCGAGTTGTGAGGCGCCGTATTGGCGTTCATTTCAAGCCCATATGTATATATGCCGTTTCTGAGCACCAGCAAATTGAGAATCACTGAAAAACCCTTTGTTAGTTGTGTGATTCGTTCCAATAAAATAATGAGAAACAACATATTCGTGGCAAAAGAATTATTGTAACTTGCGTATTATGAGAGTAGGCTATTTGAAGGCAGCGATACACTGCAGATCCACCAAAAACGCATTGTTCTTGGTACAAATTGTTAGAATTAAATTTCAATTAGTAACATAATTATGTACGATTAACGTTTTTAGCAAGCTCTAAGACAGTAAGATTAAGCACCTATTCATAGTTATTGGTATAGCGTAATGAGTAGCGTTTCTGTTCACAAGTGCCTTGTTGTTGGGGCGGTGGTTCGCATCGTAAAACTTCTAAATTTTTTTTCCTAAAATTCGCGTTTTTATTAGGTTCTCATACTTTATTACTAGTTTAATATAAGTATATGCTACAATATTTGATGTTATGTAAATATACGTTCACCTTTTTTTGAGGGGTGACTTTGTTCGATTAGCTAATCTACAGGGCAGCTTGCGCTACTTGTACAAAGATATTTTGCTCGTTTTTCTTTTACGCTTCGTAATTAACATGTTGCAAAGATTCTGCTACTGGGTAGGAACAGTGATCAAGTAAGACTGACTTTGGGGTTTTAATAAAATGTGGGAATGATGAAATAATGTTTATCTTATGCAGAGAAGTATTGCAAATTTGTACCGCGCTGTTTGTAATGGAACTTTTAGAAGCCTGTGTCCTTATTGGTTGGACATGGTACTTTCCTTTTCCGGGACGATGGAGGAAATGTGCGTTTTAATAGAGCTAACGTGGGAATTTTACGGGCGCCCGTTGAGTAAACAGTGTGATTTATGAACTAGAAACATCCCTCAACTGCCTCTGAAGTGCGTTGCGATCGCGTATACCACGTTGGGGCCCACGTACCGTATGCACAAGTCGCATCGTTCCTAAGCGTTCAGCAGCACGTTGAACCTGGCACGCTCAACGTTAACGTTCGACAGCACGGTCCGTGTGCCGACGGCTTTACGCTATACACGCACGCAGCCCGGTCCGAGACGCCTGCTTGGCAGTGTTTGAACCGCAGATGCCGTTTCCGGCCACCGTGCTCTCACATTCTAGGTCGTTTCTCAATTATTTTTTACGACTGGTTTCAACATTGGTAAACGCTATATCACTGTAATTGTCTTCTCAAGAGTTATCGATTGCAACTATAAAAACGTTCTTGTTCAATGTGGCCGTACTTGGTTAATTATGTTTTATGTATTCCTTGAAATTGTTGTTATATTAGTTAAAATTATTATTTCAGTGAAATTGTCTGTATGTGGCGTAATAATGCTACAAGTGATAAAAGAGTGAAAACAATCTAGTAACGTTATTCAAATTCTAGCCACATACGATCGATGTCTTAGGAACACATTAAAACACAACCAAATGCACCTTAATAATTATTCGTGAAAATAAATGTACTTTTAACTGTCACTTTAGTTTTCAACGTGCTAGGTCCAATATAACGTTCACTCTCTGCAATGAAAGTCGTCGTGCTTTATACGTAGTACAGGCCAGGTCCTAATTCCACCGAATACCTTAAAATCACTGGCAAATTCGTCAATAAACCTACATGGTCCAGGTCATCAGGTTTGCTAGAAGGAAACTCATTAAATAATCTGTAGTGATAGTACCGCGCCTGTAAAACAATAATGTAAATATTAAATGTTCCGCGTAACTGAGGTGGACTGCAGTTCTTCAGCGATGCTGTTATCTCTCCGCTGCAGACAATGCTATAATTCTGAAAACTGAGATTACCTGACAAAGGTTTGACACTCCTGTAAGTAAAACTCATCTGATATTTTAACTAAGTATCTGACATCAGCTCTGTAGCTCAGTAACTTACATAACATTACAGACCTAGATAAGCAGGACACGTAATAACACTTCATAAGACAAACACAGAAAGAGAGAGAGAGAGAGAGAGACAAAACCTTATATATTTAAATCGGTTGAAGACTGCAGATGAACACTTATCGGTACAATGATATCGTTCATTTTGCAAATACATCATTATTTTCTATGTTTTTAAACTATTAATTTTCGTCATTCTTCGCATGAAACACTGTCCTTACGCATTTCATAGTCACATTTCGTCTTTATGGTTTCTGTATGTCTCATTTCATTTGCAAAAGTATTATTATTATTACATATTGGCATTGGGACGCTAGACTTGCCTCAGTATCTCCGTTGATACCAGCGCTAAAAATGTTAACCAAACAAGGAAATACCTGCTCCTCGACACTCTGACATGTGCAGAAAACCGAGTTTCTATATGTGTAATCCTTCACGAAATAAAAGCGGAAGAGGTGCTACGTATTATGTGACTTATCCTCTTAATAAAAACGACAAGCTACAGACACGGATTCCTCACTGGAAATGAAGGGGAAAAGGTCCTATGGTCGAAAATGGATCGTTGGCACAATAGATGGAACAGACATATAAAAGTTCCTCTGACCACGAGCCGTGTCTGTAGCCCACAGATGATTATGCATATTCATGACGCCAGTTCTGAAAGAAGTGCTTCGTCGGTAAATAGCACTCCTGGTAGAAAATCCATAATTATGATGATCTGGTGCAAAAACTAACGCCAAAATCCTTCCCATTGAGGGAAACCCGCTGCTGATCATCGTCACACTCGTTGCAAGAGAGAGGGATAGTAGCGGTTGTCATGGAGGATACTCATAATGGTACTTTGGCTTACAGCTTGTTGGCGGGCCACTTGCCTGGAGCTCGTTCTAGGGTTCGCCTCACTCTCCTGTGGAACCCGGTCCTCTAAGTCTGGTGTACGTAGTCTGGCGCGTCTCTGCACGTTGGCATTTACTAAGGCCTAAAAGATTATTCTTTTAATTATAACTTCGAAGGTTATTAGTTAACTTAAGTCCTTAGTATAATGGTATTAAGGTTGTCTGAAAGGACACGCGATCACACAAAGGCCCAAAGAGGGCTTGAAATGTTGTGTGATGTGGTTGGTGTCCGTGAGGGCACTCGTTGTGGTACGGCCGCGCTGCCTTTCGATCGTTTCCATCTACTTGGCTACACAGACATCATCTCAGCTTGTTCCCAACATGAGTACTGGGCCGCTCTGCTGCTTACAGTGAACTGCGTCAATCACACAGCCGGCTACACGCAAGGAACACGCAGCACGTGGTCTGTGGATCTTCCATCCGTCAGCATCATCTACCGCGCGGCGATGCATTTCCGGACACACCTTCATAAGACATATCTTTACTTCGATATCGTACTGATCAGGTATTCATATCTGAGAGAGAGGGAAAACGAAATAAAAATCGAAAAGGGAACACCCGAGAGGTAGGCAACACTTTTATACATAAACAAGACAACATACGCTACGTAAACAATTTTTTTGCAGTAAAAATCGACTTACTGTTTATGTTATCAATGTGATCTAATTTTGAAATCATTGACTGCACACAGCCCACATAAAAGAAAATGTGAAGAAAACAAGGAATCCGGAAATTCTGACGAGAATCCGTGTCAAAAATTTTTATATGAAGTGTAGGTACGTTTCGTAAAATATGGCCATATCAGAGGAAATGCAGAAAGTATCAGGGGCGGTAAGGAGTCGTTGTGAGTAATATTTCGTATTCGTAGGAATTGTGGCGTGAAGAGTTTGAAACGCAAAAATCACATACGTAAAATCAGAATAGTATATCATAGCAGGAAAATCCACTGAGAATACCATTGTCACAGTAGGCGAAACGCGTCTAGAAATAAACATTAATACTGCACCAAGAAAATGACATTTCATTTATATATATATACAATGGTGACACGATTTGCTAATGGGTATTTAAAGTACTCAATGTTTTGTCAATCAATGAATAATTTTCTAATGGAAAAATTCTGTTTTTACAGTAGGTATCATCACTTGCACGGGACTAATTTTCTCTTTGTGTGCTAAAACTTCACTGATATCATTCTTAACTTCCTATTCATTGTAGAACCGGCATTTTCTGCTTGCATTTCGTAACTGAGTTCCTCTGTATCACTCATTAGTTTTCTTGCTCACCACATCAGTTCTTGTTACACGCCCAAAATCTTCTCTAAAACATCTTTTATATTCTTATAGGTATTTTCTATCATCGTTCCTGTATATGTTTCCAACTTTTTGGTTACCTCTGTCGTGCTGTTTTCTATGTCTTCCTTTCCGTTTGTAATTGTTTCTAATTGTATTTCTCCTTGGTTTATAAGTTACTTGAAATATCTCTGGCAACAGTTAAGTCTGTTTGAGATTTTGATGAGTTTCTATGAATAATTTCAACCACGGCAATCATCAGCCCAATTCACTTTATAAATTGTTTTTAATTTTTGCTTCTCACTGAATTAGCAGAAAACGCATCTGATACCAGCAACCTCTTTATATCTACATCTCCTCATGATTTTGTTGTAGGCTTCAACAGTAGCGATTTCGGCGTCACTGATTATTCTTCAAACGGTCAAAAGTCAAACTGGTCCCTCAATCAAACAGGGAACTAGATGCAGAAACCCTGTATCGCAACTATTAGAACATTTTTAATAGAGGCGGGTTTGCCGTTGCCTTTCTCCAATCTGTCACGAAATGTCAAGTGTGTGTGCTGTGTTGATAACAGTGGTAAGTGTGTGTACAGTGTTCCGTTGTTATTAATGAAAGAAACAGAAACGGTGAAATCCGGTGCTGGCCCGAAAAATGTCTCTTTCAAATAATGTAGTTGGACCCGTTGTGCTTAATGTGCACATATTATGGACAGTGTTGTCGTAAAAGTGCTTCTTAGAAAGCTGAGAGTAGTAGCTTTCGTCCCTGCGTTTCGGAAAGAGGATTTTAAACGGCTTTGTGAATGCAACTTGCTGTACGTAACTGCACAGGAAACTAGACCTGAAGAACAATAGTGCTCCTGCTTTCTGTTCATTCACGTTTTTATGTTTCAGAAAGGTTGTTCCACACATGTGGACCGCCCGGTAGATTGTTTAAGGACACCATAATCTGACATGAATATCTGCAGTCGCGCTTAAAGAAATTGCAAGCCGTTGCTTGCTTCAGTCATAAATATATGTCTGAGGGGTGCTATATGTTATTATCTTTACATGAAGAAAAGTATTATCTTCCGAATAACCTCCAAATCTTCAGCTACACACATATATACAGGGTGAGTCACTAACTATTGCCACCTAGAATAATTCCGAGAGTATGATAGGAGCTGAAAAGTTTGTGGGACAAAAACTGCATGGGACAACGGGGGCCATAATATGACATTGGTTTTTTGTTGCTACGTGGGGTCACTTCAGAGATACGAAGGTCAGCTTTGTTTCTTTAAATGCTATAGTTTGCTACTTATTTTATGATAGCGGATATCGATACGAATACAATGACGTGTAACAGTAACGTGCTTGAAAGCCAACGAAGGTCACAAAGGTGGCATGAACGTCCATTTACAGAAGGTGTTCGAAGTCATGACCATTGGTATCAATGCAGTGGTGCAATCTTCTTATCATGGATTGAGTGGTATTCCTTATCACATCGGCACTTATCGAAGAACATGCTCTGACAATCCTCTCTGGCATATCTTCAGGTGTAGTTGAAACGTCTTTATAAACAATGTCTTTTACGAATCCCTACAAGAAAAAACTCCAGAGGCGTCAAGTCTGGCGAACGAACCGGCCACGACACATCATCTCCGCGTCCAAACCAACGATTTGCGAATTGTCTCTCCGACTATTTCTATCCATCAGCGAGAAGTGTGCCGGACACCCTCTGTGTTGATACCACATTCCGTTCCTTGTTCCTAAAGGTATTACTTCCAGTAACTGACCTAATGTTTCTTGCAGGGCTGTGGTGTATTTCCTACCATTAAGATTTCCTTCTATGAAATAGGGGCCTATAATTCTGTCCTCCAGACTCCAACACCATACATTCACCGACCACAGTTTTCGGTGTGCAACTTGCCGCAGCCAACAAATGGCTCTGAGCACTATGGGACTTCACATCTGAGGTCATCAGTGCCCTATAACCTAGAAGTACTTAAACCCAACTAACCTAAGGACATCACACACGTCCATGCCCGAGGCAGGATTAGAACCTGCGACCGTAGCGGTCGCGCGATTCCGGACTGAAGCACCTAGAACCGCTCGGCAACAACGGACAGCCCTCAGCCAACATGGATTTTCAGTTGCCCAATAATGTATGTATTGCAAATTAACATTTCCATGGTTTGTGAATGTAGCCTCGTCAGAAAATAAAATGAAATTAATAAGTGTCTGATCCCTCTGAATCTGAAGTTGAGGCCATCGGCAGAATTCAATGCGACGCATACAATCGGTACCAGTTAATTCTTGGTGGAGACTGATATGCTAAGGATGAAATTTATGGCGATGCAGAACACGAACAATAATGCTCTGGCTCATGTCAGTTTCCCTTGCTATTTGACGCGAACTAACACAAGTATCTCGAACCACAGTGGCAATAGTACCGTTTCCTCGTTAGTAACTTTCCTTTGCCGCATATACTTCCGATGTGTTAAAGATCCAGTTGTTCTCAATGTATCATACACATATTTAAAAGTGCGACGGGTAGAGTGATTACGTTGAGTATATCTTTCAACGTATAAGTCTCCAGCTCTCACTGGATTTCGTTGGCATTCTCCGCAAATGAGAAGCGAATCGACTTGTTATTCGTAGGAATACATCATGCACATTCGCTTGATTCTTCGATACTAGTCTTACCGTTCCTATTAGTGTCGCATTGCGAAACCGTTGAATGGTGTTGACATGTCAATGACACGTTAAATGGTTACACCGTATTTAGCGAATAATTACTGTTTGCACGATATACGAGAGAGAATTGTCAGAGCACGTGCTTCGGTAAGTGCCGAAGTGATAAGGAATACCACAGAATCCATGGTAAGAAGATTGCAGCACTGCATTGATACCTTCTGTAAGTGGACGTCCATGGAACCTCTTTTACCTTCGTTGACCTTCCAAGACCTTACTGATAGACATCATTGGATTCGTCTCGATAGCCGCTATCAGAAAATAATTACCAAAGTATAGCATCTCATTAAAAAAAAACGAAATTGACCATATCTCTGACGCGACCCCATCTAGCAACAAAAAGCCAACGTCATACTGTGGCCACCAGTGTCCCATGCAATATTAGTTCCACAAACTTCTCAGCTCCTGTCGTACTTTCGGAGTTACTCTAGGTGGCAACAGTTAGACTCAGCCTGTATATTTGAATTAGTGAAATTACTCATGGCACTTTTGCTGCGTAAGCCTTGATTAATAATAAAATTAATTTAATAAGAGTGAACGTTAAATTGCTGGTGTACCCATATACCATAACAATAAAATAAAAACAGTGAATAGTTGAGAGGATATGAATGAGAACAGTGGCGTATATAAGTTCAAGAAATAATGGCATGTTTTATTAAACCTTTTACAACTTCAATCAGCTGATAGATTTTACACAAAAATGATAAACACAAATCAGAAAAGGGATGGTGTTTGATTGGCAAAGCATACTTTGGGGTGGAAGTTATACAAGTTCTCTCCTTACTGAACCCGTTTTACAAGGCAATCCGATTTCGTTCACATGAATCCACTGCGAAGTGCAAGTCTATTCAAATGGGATGAACTATGAGCAAGTACACCACAAACTATGGTCTAAATGTGAACAGGTAGCTGTGAATATAATTTAACAACACTACGCCGGTGCAGCAGTAGTTTACCATTCCACCTTGATTGAGGCGTCAGCAGAAGACGGCGCACTGTGGCCGAGGAGTGGGGCGCTGCAGCAGCTGTGATGTTCAGGCGCGTCCACGTAAATTTTTTGAACAACCCGATCTGACGTTCTGATTACCAGAACGCGGGAAACTTCCCTATCAGAATCCTGAAATCCCGGCAGATTTCAGCGTGAGGTGCACCCGTTCATTGGTCTGGCCAAACCAATTTTGACTTACAGGCATGACGGTGCGTGCTGGAATTGTAAAACGTTGGACGGCCGAGTCGCACGAATAAATTCAACCTCGTGACTCACGATATGTTCAAGTTCATATGCAGTTCCACTTTTGGTACAGATGGAAGCCGCTACTAGCTCTTAGTTCGCCATACGATACAGACCATACGTCTTACCCACAAGGTAAAGACCTGAAGCTCTCAAAGAAACACAACCACTTTCCTCCAAGCCTCGGTATGGGAGCCGAATTAACAAAACGAAGCCTTCACTTTGAGTATCCTGAGAGGAGCCAATCAGCGACACCGACTAGGGAGGCGTCGTTCTCACGGTCTGTGACAATGTTTGGGCAAAAAAAAAAAAAAAAAAAAAAAAAAAAGCAAACGAAAAACATCACATCAAATACATCTATCTAGATGGGACCAAAGTCCCTCGTTTACACAGAGATCTAATTTTTCAAGGCCGACCATTTACAATTTCTGAAAGAAAGCTGTTAAGCTTCTCAGACAGTCGTACCGCATGAAGTATGTGTTTTTTGTCGTTCATTAAGAAAACCTGTGCGATTCTCTGGCGTCAGGGGAGTAATGGCCTTGTCTCTACAAAACATAAGCACTAATTGCTCTGTGCGTATCTTCCCAGCTTCTATCATGAGAATGATTGAAATTTTATGACCTTCCCACAGTTTGCACGAAGGTTCAGTTTGCAGCAGTCTCTACCCACTTTCCGCCAACTGGCCACCTTCACGATGGACTGCCGCCTGACCAGGTAAAATGTTTCTTGAAGTGGTCTCTCCTGCCTGACCCTAAGGGAAAGAAGGAGAGTGCTGTAGCCAGAAGTCTCTCTGCAGGTGTGTTCCACTGAGTGCTGCTCCCCAGAATAATTCACGCAGCCTGTTCGCTGCACTCAGAATTTATGGCCCCCAATCCATCTCTCCATGTTCTTCGTTCCTCCCTTACGGCCCCTCGGTTAAAAGTTGTCTACAGGTTACCCATGAAGTTATAAGGACATTCTGCCCACAGTTTCCTCATGTAAGAAGTCAAAAACCACATGCCAAATGTAGTGCTGGGGAACACCGATATCAAGACCTAAAATATGAATAAAACGATAGAGCTCTCAATCCCGTTAAGCACTGTATGTGATTAAGGGCCAAGGCTGCACCCACAAGTAGTGAAACCTCCACGCTATGCGAAATCTACAAATCTCAGCCCCAGCAAAGGTATTAGGAAACTCTGTCTTACTCACGAAGTTGAATTTGACTAGGAAAAAAGTACTTTCATTAAATAAATTGGACCTGCACAGTTTATTACTACACTACTGGCCATTAAAATCGCTACGCCAAGAAGAAATGCAGATGATAACCGGGTACTCATTGGACAAATATATTATACTAGAACTGACATGAGATTACATTTTCACGCAATTTGGGTACATAGAGCCAGAGAAATCAGTGCCTAGAACAACCACCGCTGGCCGTAATAACGGCGTTGATACGACTGGGCATTCAGTCAAACAGAGCTTGCATGGCGTGTACAGGTACAGGTGTCCATGCAGCTTCAACACGATACCACAGTTCATTAAGAGTAGTGACTGGCGTATTGTGAAGAGCTAGTTGCACGGCCACCGCTGACCAGACGTTTTCAGTTGGTGAGAGATCTGGATAATGTGCTGGCCAGGGCAGCAGTCGAACATTTCCTGTATCCAGAAAGGCCCGTAAAGGACCTGCAACATGCGGTCGTGCATTATCCTGCAGAAATGTAGGGTTTCGCAGGGATCGAATGAAGTGTAGAGCCACGAGTCGTAACACATCTCAAATGTAACGTCCTCTGTTCAAAGTGCCGTCAATGCGAACAAGATGTGACCGAGACGTGTAACCAATGGCACTCCATACCATCACGCCAGGTGATACGCGAGTATGGCGATGACGAATACGCGCTTCCAGTGTGCGTTCACCGCGATGTCGCCAAACACGGATGCGACCATCATAATGCTGTAAAGAGAACCTGGATTCATCCGAAAAAATGACGTTTTGCCATTCGTGCACCCAGGTTCGTCGTTCAGTACACCACCGCAAGCGCTCCTGTCTGTGATGCAGCGTTAAGCGTAACCGCAGCCATGGTCTCCGAGCTGATAGTCCATGCTGCTGCAAACGTCGTTGAACTCTTCGTACAGATGGTTGTTGTCGTACGAACGTCCCCATCTCTTGACTCAGGGATCGAGACGTGACTGCACGATCCGTTACAGCCATGCGGATAAGATGCCTGTCATCTCGACGGCTAGTGATACGAGGCCGTTGGGATCCAGCGCGGCATTCCGTATACCCTCCTGAACCCAGCGATTCTATATTCTGCTAAGAGTCATTGGATCCCGACCAACGCGAGGAGCAATATCGCGATACAATAAACCGCAATGGCCATAGGCTACAATCCGATCTTTATCAAAGTCGGAAACGTGATGGTACGCATTCCTCCTCCTTACACGAGGCATCAGAACAACGTTTCACCAAGCAACGCCGGTCAACTGCAGTTTGTGTATGGAAACTTTCCTCGTGTCAGCACGTCGTAGGTGTCGCCAACGGCGCCAACCTGGTGTGAATGCTCTGAATAGCTAATCATTTGCAAATCACAGCATCTTATTCCTGTCGGTTAAATTTCGCATCTGCAGCACGTCATCGTCGTGGTGTAGCAATTGTAATGGCCAGTAGTGTAAATATGCAAAGTGAGGACTGATTCATAAAGAACAGTATCTTGTGTTATCTTTCTCGTTTCAGCGTCGAGCAGTGAAGCAACGATGTCTCCTCAGTTTCATAATCTGAATTTTATCTGTAATACTTACACGACTGCATGTTAATAGACTCTGAGGAAAAAGAGACTCGCAGCAAAGAATTCATCTGAATGGGACTGAGATCAGTAGATTACATGTACATGTACATACTTCACAAACTGACCAACTCAATAACGCGTTGGTCCATGCCTGAACCTTAGGAAAACAGCTATTCTTCGAGTTATTCTCTGAAGGATTCACCGACAGTGTTCTTACACGTCCACCTGAGGGATGTCGTGCCGTATTCTGTCTAATTGGTAAATTAGGAAGGCCCTGACCATAATGGTCCAAACGTTCTCAATCGACCAAGGTAGGGTGTGGCAAGCACGAAGACAAGCATATAAGCTGTCAGTGTGTCCAGGCGGGCATTCTTTTGCTGGAATGTAAGACCAAGATGGCTTGCCATGAAGGCAACAAAATGGGCCGTAGCATATCGTCGAGGTACTTCTGTGCTGTAAGGGTGTTGCGGAGGGTTCCTCCTGTGAAAGGAAACGTAGCTCAGACCATCATTCCCGGTTGTCAAACTGTATGACGGTCGGCAGTGAAGTTGACATTCACCACTGTATGGGGGTTGCCCAGACACATCTTCGCTGCTCATTGGGGCCCCAGTTCAAAGTGGGACTCAGCAATGAAGACAATTCTATCACATTTAATGAGATTCTAGGCCAAATGTGCCCCATTCCACTGCATAACGGGCTTTTTGGTGTACAGAGGTCAATTGTAGTTGGCGCAAGGGGCGCTATGAGCTCAGCCCCTTCTGTAAGCCACCTGTTAATAATCCTTGCCGTCATTAAAGCAGCAATTGGATGGCGGATCGATGATAACGGTGAATCTGGGGTTCTGGGCAATTGTTTCATGGGCAGTATTTGAATAGATCAGTATATGAGAAGGAGACTGCAAAATCTGTCGTACACTGATACTGACAGTCACGATGTTATGTCTCCAGACAGGTAGCACCTGACTACTCTAGACGCAGCTTCATACACTCCTGGAAATGGAAAAAAGAACACATTGACACCGGTGTGTCAGACCCACCATACTTGCTCCGGACACTGCGAGAGGGCTGTACAAGCAATGATCACACGCACGGCACAGCGGACACACCAGGAACCGCGGTGTTGGCCGTCGAATGGCGCTAGCTGCGCAGCATTTGTGCACCGCCGCCGTCAGTGTCAGCCAGTTTGCCGTGGCATACGGAGCTCCATCGCAGTCTTTAACACTGGTACCATGACGCGACAGCGTGGACGTGAACCGTATGTGCAGTTGACGGACTTTGAGCGAGGGCGTATAGTGGGCATGCGGGAGGCCGGGTGGACGTACCGCCGAATTGCTCAACACGTGGGGCGTGAGGTCTCCACAGTACATCGATGTTGTCGCCAGTGTTCGGCGGAAGGTGCACGTGCCCGTCGACCTGGGACCGGACCGCAGCGACGCACGGATGCACGCCAAGACCGTAGGATCCTACGCAGTGCCGTAGGGGACCGCACCGCCACTTCCCAGCAAATTAGGGACACTGTTGCTCCTGGGGTATCGGCGAGGACCATTCGCAACCGTCTCCATGAAGCTGGGCTACGGTCCCGCACACCGTTAGGCCGTCTTCCGCTCACGCCCCAACATCGTGCAGCCCGCCTCCAGTGGTGTCGCGACAGACGTGAATGGAGGGACGAATGGAGACGTGTCGTCTTCAGCGATGAGAGTCGCTTCTGCCTTGGTGTCAATGATGGTCGTATGCGTGTTTGGCGCCGTGCAGGTGAGCGCCACAATCAGGACTGCATACGACCGAGGCACACAGGGCCAACACCCGGCATCATGGTGCGGGGAGCGATCTCCTACACTGGCCGTACACCACTGGTGATCGTCGAGGGGACACTGAATAGTGCACGGTACATCCAAACCGTCATCGAACCCATCGTTCTACCATTCCTAGACCGGCAAGGGAACTTGCTGTTCCAACAGGACAATGCACGTGCCGTGCCGTGCCGTGCCACCCAACGTGCTCTAGAAGGTATAAGTCAACTACCCTGGCCAGCAAGATCTCCGGATCTGTCCCCCATTGAGCATGTTTGGGACTGGATGAAGCGTCGTCTCAAGCGGTCTGCACGTCCAGCACGAACGCTGGTCCAACTGAGGCGCCAGGTGGAAATGGCATGGCAAGCCGTTCCACAGGACTACATCCAGCATCTCTACGATCGTCTCCATGGGAGAATAGCAGCCTGCATTGCTGCGAAAGGTGGATATACACTGTACTAGTGCCGACATTGTGCATGCTCTGTTGCCTGTGTCTATGTGCCTGTGGTTCTGTCAGTGTGATCATGTGATGTATCTGACCCCAGGAATGTGTCAATAAAGTTTCCCCTTCCTGGGACAATGAATTCACGGTGTTCTTATTTCAATTTCCAGGAGTGTATTTTTGCAAATAACGATACACTGAGGAATGACTGGAATACTGTTGAATGACACCTCAAAGACAGTGGATAAGAAGTTGGATGAGTGAGTGCCAGGAAGCCTCCAGAGTGCACGAATTTAAACGTTGCAGACATCCCTCCATCATCATGTGAAATCGCTTGACGTAAATAACGTCAGTGTGATGGTCCTTGTCGTCTGGCTACACATAACACTCCACGTCGATTCACAGAAAGACGTTTCCCAAGCACACATTTACACATTGACATGCAGGTCAGGAAACTCTTGTTACCTGCACACTCGGTTGTTGATGATACCAGGTTCTCACCCTCAGTTGTGATGTTTTGTCGCTGCAGTGAAAACATCCATGAGACCTGATTGTTCTAGGCTCACAATTCTTGTTCCCAGACCCTCTCTTCCTCTCCTGCAATCTTTTTTTTTTTTTTTTTTTTTGTCATCAATCTACTGACTGGTTTGATGCGGCCCGCCACGAATTCCTTTCCTGTGCAAACCATCTCAGAGTAGCACTTGCAACCTACGTCCTCAATTATTTGCTTGACGTATTCCAATCTCTGTCTTCCTCTACAGTTTTTGCCCTCTACAGCTCCCTCTAGTACCATGGAAGTCATTCCCTCATGTCTTAGCAGATGTCCTATCATCCTGTCCCTTCTCCTTATCAGTGTTTTCTACATATTCCTTTCCTCTCCGATTCTGCGTAGAACCTCCTCATTCCTTACCTCATCAGTCCACCTAATTTTCAACATTCGTCTATAGCACCACATCTCAAATGTTTCGATTCTCTTCTGTTCCGGTTTTCCCACAGTCCATGTTTCACTACCGTACAATGCTGTACTCCAGACGTAATTCCTCAGAAATTTCTTCCTCCGATTTACTCTCAAACCATACTGTATACTCATTAGACTGTTCATTCCGTTCAGCAGATCATTTAATTCTTCTTCACTTTCACTCAGGAGAGCAATGTCATCAGCGAATCGTATCACAGATATCCTTTCACCTTGTATTTTAATTCCACTCCTGAACCTTTCTTTTATTTCCATCATTGCTTCCTCGATGTACAGATTGAAGAGTAGGGGCGAAAGGCTACAGCCTTGTCTTACACCCTTCTTAATACGAGCACTTCGTTCTTGATCGTCCACTCCTATTATTCCCTCTTGGTTGTTGTACGTATTGTATATGACCCGTCTCTCCCTATAGCTTACCCCTACTTTTTTCAGAATCTCGAACAGCTTGAACCATTTTATATTGTCGAACGCTTTTTCCAGGTCGACAAATCCTATGAAAGTGTCTTGATTATTCTTTAGCCTTGCTTCCATTATTAGCCGTAACGTCAGAATTGCCTCTCTCGTCCCTTTACTTTTCCTAAAGCCAAACTGATCGTCACCTAGCGCATTCTCAATTTTCTTTTCCATTCTTCTGTATATTATTCTTGTAAGCAGCTTCGATGCATGACCTGTTAAGCTGATTGTGCGATAATTCTCGCACTTGTCAGCTCTTGCCGTCTTCGGAATCGTGTGGATGACGCTTTTCCGAAAGTCAAATGGTATATCGCCAGACTCATATATTCTACACACCAACGTGAATAGTCGTTTTGTTACCACCTCCCGCAATAATTTTAGAAATTCTGATGGAATGTTATCTATCCCTTCTGCCTTATTTGACCGTAAGTCCTCCAAAGCTCTTTTAAATTCCGATTCTAATACTGGATCCCCTATCTCTTCTAAATCGACTCCTGTTTCTTCTTCTATCACATCAGACAAATCTTCACCCTCATAGAGTCTTTCAATGTATTCTTTCCACCTATCTGCTCTCTCCTCTGCATTTAACAGTGGGATTCCCGTTGCACTCTTAATGTTACCACCGTTGCTTTTAATGTCACCAAAGGTTGTTTTGACTTTCCTGTATGCTGAGTCTGTCCTTCCGACAATCATATCTTTTTCGATGTCTTCACATTTTTTCTGCAGCCATTTCGTCTTAGCTTCCCTGCACTTCCTATTTATTTCATTCCTCAGCGACTTTTATTTCTGTATTCCTGATTTTCCCGGAACATGTTTGTACTTCCTCCTTTCATCATTCAACTGAAGTATTTCTTCTGTTACCCATGGTTTCTTCGCAGCTACCTTCTTTGTACCTATATTTTCCTTCCCAACTTCTGTGATGGCCCTTTTACAGAGATGTCCGTTCCTCTTCAACTGTACTACCTACTGCGCTATTCCTTATTGCTGTATCTATAGCGTTAGAGAACTTCAAGCGTATCTCGTCATTCCTTAGTACTTCCGTATCCCACTTCTCTGCGTATTGATTATTCCTGACTAATATCTTGAACTTCAACCGATTCTTCATCACTACTATATTGTGATCTGAGTCTATATCTGCTCCTGGGTACGCCTTAGAATCCAGTATCTGATTTAGGAATCTCTGTCTGATCATGATGTAATCTAATTGAAATCTTTCCGTATCTCCCGGCCTTTTCCTAGTATACCTCCTTCTCTTGTGATCCTCGAACAGGGTATTCGCTATTACTAGCTGAAACTTGTTTCAGAACTCAATTAGTCTTGCTCCTCTTTCATTCCTTGTCCCAAGCCCATATTCTCCTGTAACCTTTTCTTCTACTCCTTCCCCTACAACTGCATTCCAGTCGCCCATAACTATTAGATTTTCGTCCCCCTTTACATACTGCATTACCCTTTCAATATCCTCATACACTTTCTCTATCTGTTCATCTTCAGCTTGTATACCTGAACTATCGTTGTCGGTGTTGGTGTGCTGTCGATTCTGATTAGAACAACCCGGTCACTGAACTGTTCACAGTAACACACCCTCTGCCTTACCTTCCTATTCATAACAAATCCTATACCTGTTATACCATTTCCTGCTGCTGTTGATATTACCCGGTACTCATCTAACCAGAAATCCTTGTCTTTCTTCCACTTCACTTCACTGACCCCTACTGTATCTAGATTGAGCCTTTGCATTTCGTTTTTCAGATTTTCTAGTTTCCCTACCACGTTAAAGCTTCTGACATTCCACGCCCCGAATTGTAGAACGTTATCCTTTCGTAGATTATTCAATCTTTTTCTCATGGTAACCTCCCCCTTGGCAGTCCCCTACCGGAGATCCGAATGGGGGACTATTCCGGACTCTTTTGTCAATGGAGAGATCATCATGACACTTCTTCAATTACAGGACACATGTCCTGTGGATATACGTTACGTGTCTTTAATGCAGTGGTTTCCATTGCCTTCTGCATTCTCATGTCGTTGATCATTGCTGATTCTTCCGCCTTTAGCGGCAATTTCCCTCCCCTAGGACAAGAGAGTGCCCTGAACCTCTATCCGCTGCTCCGCCCTCTTTGACAAGGCCATTGGCAGAATGAGGCTGACTTCTTATGCCGGAAGTCTTCGGCTTGTAATCTACCTCATCCCAATCTGACTGAAAACTGACATCGTAATTTCACCTTACAAAAATTCTTTCACACATCAACACAAACATCTGACACATAGATGATCACTCATTTGTCTGAACGGCTAGTAAGAGACGAAATTAAAAAAGACTGTTATGAAATTACTCGAGATATTGCCAAGTAGAATAATTATGATGGTTTTTGGAAAAGAGAAATCATGTAAGACTATAATCGTAATCTTTAATTATTAAATATTACCATAATCTAATGAATAGAACAAGTAGTTCACACACTTTACTACTGGTTTGCCCAAGCAAACTCAAATCAATCATGATACAACAAGATTCCATGAAAAGCGGAAGACTTATATTCCTCAGACTAGTATCAAAAAACTACTTTTTTATCTCATTACAACAACATTACTCATGTACTGCATACCATCCCAGTCCACCCACAGATACCAACACTACAAGGCTCTACTCTAGGGAACTAATCACTCCATGGAGTCCATTGTCAAGACCAAACATTATCCATGTATATAATATTATTTCTCTCGCTGAAAAAGGCTAGTGACACAACTTGTTTGACAAACAAATACTGAATTCCTCTTAAAGCTAAACAATATTAACATTTGCTGGATTGATTTCTTCCTACTGACAAAGAGACATCCATAAAACAAATCATTTTATACCAAAAATTGGTTGGTTCCTGTACAGAGTATTAGCACCTAAAATGCATACACAACAATAGATTTTTCAATAAGCTAAATATAGTACAAAGTGGTCTATAGCCACAGCTTCAATACCTACAGTAAATAATTAAGTGGTTTGAGAAGTCACTCACAGTATCTGAACACAAAATAGAGGATTCCCTACACAAAATAAGCTGGTTCTATGTGGACAGAATAAGAGAATTAGGAAGAGACATAGCTGTGTACATTGAAACTAACTGACATAATCATTAAGTAAGGAACCCCATCAACATGTTAATATAAAATGCAAGGAATTAAAAATCATGAGGCACCACACTGGAAAAATATTAACACAGGTATTAAGTATGTACAACAGAAGTGAACCAGACATTACACTGGAAAATATATTAAAACATAAAATCATTGACATGAAAACAATAAAACTTCAAGAAAATGAAACAGGTGGGGAAACAGCTTTTGCGTCATTAATACACAGGACTATTTATCATTAAAAACTGTCAATTCATTCTTACATATACCACCATGGGACAATAACACACCGATACACACACAGTTTTACATTCTAGTAGCTGTAATCTTATTCATTATTCACAACATGATATTCGGATCGACCACTATCAAAAGTTGCAATGTAACTCTCTTGTCAAAACATCAATTGAAAGACCGTTTATGTATTTTTTACACTCATCTTCCAGCAGTCCTTAATTTCTTGACTTCAAAGTCAGTACACTGAGATGATGGAGATAAATTTATCTATTATTCATTAATAAATTATTATAATGTAGCCTTAAACTGAAAAATCGTACATAGTTACTGTCGATTTATTTCTAGGTGTTCAGAAGTCAGATCCTCTTTAAGATACACATTGTACAGTAGGGTTTTTCATCTAGGGGCTACCCACTACCTTCTTGTTCCCCTTAAGCTGTAGTAAGGCATTTTGCACCACCAAATTGAAATGCATGCATCATTGTTAGTGAGTACATTCCTGTTATTTCTGGGTAGTAACTACATGTGAGTATGTATAATGTAATTCATCTATGCACTAACAGTATTCATCCACTCATTGACAGTATAATTTGGAATAAGCGTAAGTTTTGTGTTGCACTTCCTGACTATTGCCCAACTCTGCTTACTAATCATAATTTGCAACAAAATTATTGACAATTTTATGGCCTGTTGTTGACAGACAGGCTGTTGGTTTTTGTCTTTTTTTGACGATTTTTGTGAAGTTCCACCACCACGATTGGCTGGCATTGTCAAACCATTACCCTCCATTGCTGGTGGAAAACTGGTGTCAGCACAACTGTTTATTTTTAACTTATACAAAATAATTGCATATTTCAGAGTTTTGTGTTCTACAAAGAAGTCATCAGTGAAACCCATTGCCAGCAGTGTGGAAGTTTTGTGCAGTCACCATATGTTCCACACCTTGTACTAACAACAGTTTAAGTTTGCATCGTGCATGACCTCAATTTTATTATTGTTCTTCAGATCAGCTTTATCCACAGTAACAATTTTTCCTCACGTTTCTGCATACTTAAACATTCTCTGATTTAGTTCCTGAGCTAATTCCGTTCTCCTATTACTTTCCATGTGACCTCCCTTAAATTATCTCACTTCCTCAGATTCACCATTACCAACTGGAACTCTGCTCAACGTCTACAACCATCTGTCCAACAGAAGATTTCATATCATGAAACATTTAAATTGTAAACTTAACTTCTTCCCTGCTCTCAGTCTCTTTCTCTGAGGTGACTTCCAACTCCTGAAAATTCTTATCTAATGTCTGTAGCAAATATGTGTTATTTGAAGCTTGCCCTTGATTATGACTGACAACTTGACTAGGCTATTTTAAAGGCACATTTGCACGCTAAGCGGTTATTTAGGAAAAAAGTCGTAGTTGTAAGTTGAAAAATAAAGATACATTAAAAAACCGTAGATGAAATCCACGGCTATGCAAGCATTGGCTGCAGCCGCTGGAAAACAGATGAAGAATTACGATCGTCAGATGACGAAAGTATAAGTTACTTTTGGTTGGATAGATCGTGTACAGATCGGATGTGTGTGGCACACCGCTATTAAAATTATATTATTTCAATATTTTATTCACGAGTTGCAATCACCGGTACTCGTAGTCACATGTTGTAAGTGTATTTTTAAACTATGTTTCTATCTCAGAATATAATTATTACTAATCAATGTATGTTTTATTTTGTGTCACTAGTTATTTGTAAGATTGTTGAGTGTCTTGGCTTGGCAAAGAAAGGATCGGTAAATTGAAAAGATAGTCGTCCAGCAACCATCGACGTCTTCGGGTGCTGTGTAAAGTTCAGATACGAACAAGACCATTTACATTTATACTATGTCTGAAACATCTCTGACAAATGATCCTTTTCCCCACAGTACTCCCTTAAATTTTGAAAATCATTTTGCAGCAGCTTATGTTGTTCACTAAAAATCTCCTGGAATTTGGTCTGACCTCATAAAGCAGTGGCTAATACAATTTCAGTAGCAGAAACCCTCTTATTAAATTCTGAATGTAAGTCTTCTCTTAACCAAGTGCTAATTACATCTAATTTTTCTCAAACATCTTTGCTCTAAACTGTGATCCTGTCAATGTAAAGCAAAAGCATTAGTTCCAATCTCTCAGTTAACTCCCGAGCACTGCCCTCAGTTTTTCCTCTCAATTTCTCACTAAGTGCCCTTCACACTAACCCCTATTCTCCCCATGGATGACAACAAAGTACAATTCCATTTCACGTTAAAATATCATTTGGAACTGAAATAACACCCTGCTCTTCATTTCAGGTATGACATTTGGTAGACTTGCCAGAGTATATATTAATGTATGATAACTACTAGTGGGCTCAACTGACAGTACCATACCAGATCCAATTTTTCGTTTATTCCTGACATCACTGACCTCCTTAGTTAAAACAAGAATGTCACTAGCTCTAACACTTTCTATTTCACTAACAATCATATTTCCTGGATCACTATCTTCCATACTATCATTTTCCTGAGTAGCAGCACTGTGCAAGATATCAGAATCACGATGATCTATCTCCATCAACTTTCTCTCCTCTCTCTCCCTACTCTTTCCAAAATGTGCTCTTCCTGTCTCTCTTTGACAGATGGTGAGGGTGTTCAAGATGTTCTGAATATAATAATCACCAATATACAGACAGCAACTACCAGGGGAAAACACAGTACCCAAATCAGACATTTTCACATGTTTTAGTTCAATTCAAAATATGGAAAACCATCCACTTAATCTTCAAGAAATTTTACAAAACGCCTAATTATCAAACCAAGAGAAACCACGATCACATTTTTCCTTGTTATCACAGAACAGTCTCAAAATCAGAAATTCAACCGAAAATACATTAGATGGAAAATATTCGAATTTGAATGAAGTACTATTGCAGAAACGAAATATTTAAAATATGCTTCAGAGTATTCATAACAAGCAGTATCTAAATTTTCACGAAAGACTAAACAACCTCACCACACCACCAGTATGCCTGAAGTAGTTCAAATCACGATTCACATCCAAAATTGTGCTAAATCCCTTTCCTCTAAAGACACAAATAAATGAATGAATGAAGTAAATTGCAATCTGATCAGCGTTCTTAACTTCTTGATGTTCTTCAATCATCTGGAAACGCATCCTCAGTCGCTCTGTATCTTAAATCCTGCGCCATAAGGCCCCACACAGAGAGGAGAAGAGAGGGCTGCATCTTAAGTCCTGCACCATGAGGCCCCATAGTGAGACGAGAGCGATGGACGGAGGGGGGAGGGGGGGGGAGGTAGTTTCCTGAGACCTATGCCTCAAGTCACAAATATTAGTTCTCCAAGTAGGATTACATTACAGGACAAAGTATACACAGTCATTTCAACACCTTCCTCAATGGAAATTGAGCTCTTAGTGTAGCGGTAACAGATGACGACAAATAGTCCGCACTCTTCTTTTAAACAATATGAAAATCAATTTTGTCGCACTGAATTTCACCAGCGCGACACAACTTATCGCCCTAACTTGATATCCCAAAGTATAGATAAAGATGTAAATGCTCATTACATTGTTTGGAAAATATAACTGTAAACGTGAAGTTATGTGTTCTTATCATATCAACGTCATGAAATGTAAATTATAATTGAATTACTGATTATCACTGCTGGTAACTGAAAGAATTTATGTTTGAAAAACAAAAAAATATCATTCTCAAAATTAAGAGATAATCTGCAAAGATAATACAAATACATAAAGTTTTAAGCAATACCATTATGAAAAACTTTATGTGGAACAATTTATACTAACTCAGAAAACTAACAAGATAGAAGGTGCGTGTTTGTGATTAAAGACTTGATTCAAAAAGTAATAAATGAATGTCCCTTCCATGTAGCACAAACACATTACGTGCGAAGTCTTCATTAATTTTAGAATATGTATGACAGATCAGACTAAGGCCGTGCTCTCTGCAACACACTGCTCTATCGACAAACATCCAACTGTCCCTCAACAACAGCCGGCCCCTGCGGTTCTAGGCGCTACAGTCTGGAACTGCGCGACCGCTACGGTCGCAGGTTCGAATCCTGCCTTGGGCATGGATGTCTGTGATGTCCTTAGGTTAGTTAGGTTTAAGTAGTTCTAAGTTCTAGGGGACTGATGACCTCAGATGCTAAGTCCCATAGTGCTCAGAGCCATTTTTTGTCCCTCAACAGCTCACACAGTCGAATGTAAGGTAAGCATTTTGTGGCGTATTATTGCTCCTAAGAGTTGTAAACATCGTTACAACGTTAACCTACCTCTATAATTTTCTCATGCACTTGGTCACACACTGATCCGTCCACGCAGCCCATTAATTGTAGTTTCTTTCAGTGTGCTAAATTTATCTTAGCCCATAGATCGTCGTTAACTTCCTGTAATCATGTGTTCTGTTCCCACATTTGTCGCTTCACAGCCTGCTTCGAATTGAGGTATTTACCTGTACTGTCTAGAGTTCTTCATGACATTAATTACTTCTGTCCTCTATTATCACAGCTCCTCGCTACTTTGTGAAAAAGATACACGCAGTTGCATCTGAGATTGTGATATTTCAAGAGTGAAACCTCCAGTTTCCGAGCAATTCGACTTTCCCATACAGTTCTGAAGATGAGTCTTACATTTACTTGCACATTTTAGTTTGAGATTTCTTGCGCCCCGCTTAACAATAGCTTGAAATTCTTATCACTTGATTTTTCGCCAATCGCTGTTATATTAGCCACCGTGCTCCGTAATTCGTTAATCGTATAGTTATCTGCTTATCCATTCTCTGAGTCATTCTAATCCAGAGACTTGTCACTACTTCCTATTCAGGACTTATTGCATTGCTCCTTCTGTATGCCGTCTAGCTACTCTCGTTACATTGCAGCACGATTGTTATGATTCCCACAGAGCCATTTATCTTAATCAGTCACACACTCATAACTTCTGCAGTCACGTCTCACTTTTCCCTATCAGTTTCACACATGGTCTGTGAACTCAATGGCCGGCCGAAGTGGCCGAGCGGTTCTAGGAGCTACAGTCTGGAAACGCGCGACTGCTACGGTCGCAGGTTCGAATCCTGCCTCGCGCATGGATGTGTGATGTCCTTAGGTTAGTTAGGCTTAAGTAGTTCTAAGTTCTAGGGGACTGGTGACCTCAGAAGTTAAGTCCCATAGTCCTCAGAGCCATTTGAACCATTTTTTTGTGAACTCAATGAGCATTCGTGATCTGCCTCCGACACTTCAGAGATCGAGGTACGGGAAATTGGAACCAAATTGTAAGTACCAATGTGCAAATAACACATTCGAAATACAATATTTGGAATCAGTACCGATGTATAAAATTTTATGGACAACTCGATAAAATTAGTACAAAATTAGCGACACACAGAGCATCGCAACGTATTGATTCCTTTTCCTGTCTACTTTTTAAAAAGAATTCTCTGACACGAAAGGTCCAAATAAGGATATCATGCCACTTCCGCATGAACGAGGTGAGGTACAAAATAATGTAAAGGTAACTTCTGGCGAGTCGCAGGGGAGTATTATAGGACCATTAAATTTCATACTATACATAAATGATCAAGTTGATAACGTCCTAAGTTTCATGAGGCTTTTCAGAGAAGTCGCAACTGTGGAAAATTGTAGTGAAATGAGGGAGACCTGCAGAGGATCGATGCTTGATGCAGAGAGTGGCAACTGACTCTAAACATAAACAAGTGTAACGTATTACACACTTGTAGAACAATTACTGGGAGCGGTTACTTCCATACAAAACCTGAAAGTATACGTATGGAGCAATTTGAAATGGAAAGTCCACATAAAATCAATCAATTACAAGCAAAGGAGATACCAGATTGAGATTTATTGGAAGAATCCTCAGGAAGTGTAGTCCATCAACAAAGGGAGTAGCTCACAAAAGACTCTTTCACACAACACCTGAATACTGCTCGTCACTGTGGCATCTGTACTGATACAAACAAGAGCAGCGCGTTTAGATACAGGTTCATTTAATAAGCATAACAGCAGTTTGATTCAGACTTGAACGAGTATAGTGACCATACGTACATTGTAATATTTAGCTACCGTCCCTGCACGATAGGCGTACTGGCCATTTATTTGCTTGTTATTAAGAACGTGTCAGTTCGAAAGTAATACATACACTGCAACTGTGAAAGATTTGTAATAAACTGTTCGTGAGACAAAAGAGTTGCTGGTCCTACATCTACAAAATGTTGAAACTGCATAAACATGAAAGTGTAAGAGAGGTAATCAACCAACTGCACTGGCAGACGCAACAAGAGAGGAATTCTCCAGCATGTGATTTATTGTTGATGTTCCGAGAGCGCAAATTAATAGAAAAGAACACATGTAGTGCTTGTTCATCTCGCGATAGGACCACAAAGATAAAAATTAAAAAGATTCGAGCCTTCCCGCAGACTTACCAGTAATCTTTCATCGCGCGAAGTATTTGCGACGGTAACAGGAAAGAGGGGGGCGGGGGACTGACAGTGGTACACTAAATACACTCCGCCACACACTGCAAGGTCGCTCGTGGAGTATTGATGTGGATTTAGATGTAGAAAGATAAACACAAACACACACACGCACATTCACCAAATGAGTGCTCAGAATTCTACAGTACCTACCGCAATGCTTTTTCAGTACCTTATATTTGACTTTATAGAAGGTGGGCCCAAGGAACCTATACCATAAAACTAACTGTATTTGGTCGGTTCTCTCATCAGTGTGCGCGTACAAAACGTACAGTTTAAATGATATACCATAATAGAGCATTCCCTTCTACAAACGATCGTTTTATTTCTTCCTTGCGTAATAAGACACGTGTGTGTGAGTATTGTGTAGTTGATTACAGCTTTTACTTTCATAGTCCATAGTTTACCGAAAGGCATCTCCAGAGGTTGAATACGCACTTTACATATTTAGTGACCGCTGCAACGTAAAAATTGCATTTTCCTATTCATTTTAGAATAATGTGGCACCATAGGTGTGGTAAAGTTATTGAGTCTTTTAGCGTATTTATTGTACTTGATCTCTACCTGTAGATAACAGGTATAAACATCGCACGTTTCGCATTGCAGACATATTTTACAATTCTATTGTAGAATGTTGTGACATCAAAGATGTGGAAAATAACATGTTGTTGTTGTTGTGGTCTTCAGTCCTGAGACTGGTTTGATGCAACTCTCCATGCTACTCTATCCTGTGCAAGCTTCTTCATCTCCCAATACGTACTGCAGCCTACATCCTTCTGAATCTGTTTAGTGTATTCATCTCTTGGTCTCCCTCTACGATTTTTACCCTCCACGCTGCCCTCCAATACTAAATTGGTGATCCCTTGATGCCTCAGAACATGTCCTACCAACCGATCCCTTCTTCTTGTCAAGTTGTGCTATAAACTCCTCTTCTCCCCAATCCTATTCAATACTTCCTCATTAGTTACGTGATCTACCCATCTAATCTTCATCCTTCTTTTGTAGCACCACATTTCAAAGGCTTCTATTCTCTTCTTGTCCAAACTATTTGTCGTCCATGTTTCACTTCCATTCATGGCTACACTCCATACAAATACTTTCAGAAACGACTTCCTGACATTTAAATCTATACTCGATGTTAACAAATTTCTCTTCTTCAGAAACACTTTCCTTGCCATTGCCAGTCTACATTTTATATCCTCTCTACTTCGACCGTCATCAGTTACTTTGGTCCCAAAATAGCAATACTCCTTTACTACTTTAAGTGTCTCATTTCCTAATCTAATTCCCTCAGCATCACCCGACTTAATTCGATTACATTCCATTATCCTCGTTTTGCTTTTGTTGATGTTCATATTATATCCTCCTTTCAAGACACTGTCCCTTATGTTCAACTGCTCTTCCAAGTCCTTTGCTGTCTGTGACAGAATTACAATGTCATCGGCCAACCTTAAAGTTTTTATTTCTTCTCCATGGATTTTAATACCTACTCCGAATTTTTCTTTTGTTTCCTTTACTGCTTGCTCAATATATAGATTGAATAACATCGGGGAGAGGCTACAACCCTGTCTCACTCCCTTCCCAACCACTGCTTCCCTTTCATGCCCCTCGACTTATAACTGCAATCTGGTTTCTGTACAAATTGCAAATATCTTTTCGCTCCCTTTATTTTACCCCTGCCATCTTCAGGATTTGAAAGAGATTATTCCAGTCAACATTTTCAAAAGCTTTCTCCAAGTCTACAAATGCTAGAAACGTAGGTTTGCCTTTTCTTAATCTAGCTTCTAAGATAAGTCGTAGGGTCAGTATTGCCTCATGTGTTCCCATATTTCTACGAAATCCAAACTGAGCTTCCCCGAGGTCGGCTTCTACCAGTTTTTCCATTGGCCTGTACAGAATTCGCGTTAGTATTTTGCAGCCGTGACTTAATTAAACTGACAGTTCGGCAATTTTCACACCCGTCAACAGCTGCTCTCTTTGGGATTGGAATTATTATATTCTTCTTGAAGTCTGAGGTTATTTCGCTTGTCTCATACATTTTGCTCACCAGATGTTAGAGTTTTGTCAGGACTGGCTCTCCCAAGGCTGTCAGTAGTTCTAATGGAATGTTGTCTACTCCTGGGCCCTTGTTTCGACTTAGGTCCTTCAGTGCTCGTTCATATCTCCCATTTCATCTTCATCTACATCCTCTTCCATTTCCATAATATTGTCCCCAAGAACATCGCCCTTTTATAGTCCCTCTATATACTCCTTCTACCTTCCTGCTGTCCCTTCTTTGCTTAGAACTGGTTTTCCATCTGAGCCCTTGATATTCATACAAGTGGTTCTCTTTTCTCCAAAGGTCTCTTTAATTTTCCTGTAGGCAGTATCTATCTTACCCCTAATGAGGTAAGGCTCTACATCCTTACATTTGTCCTCTAACCATGCCTGCTTAGCCATTTTGCACTTCCTGCGATCTCATTTGTGAGACGTTTGTATTCCTTTTCGCCTGCTTCATTTACTGAATTTTTATATTTTCTGCTTTCATAAATTAAATTCAGTATTTCTTCTGTCACCCAAGGATATCTACAAGCCCTCGTCTTTTTACCTACTTGATCCTCTGCTGCCTTCACCACTTCATCCCTCAAAGCTATCCATTCTCCTTCTACTGTATTTATTTCCCCCATTCTTGTCAATTGTTCTTTTATGCTCTTCCTGAAACTCTCTACAACCTATGGTTCTTTTAGTTTATCCAGGTCCCATCTCCTCAAATTCCCACCTTTTTGCAGTTTCTTCAGTTTTAATCTTCAGTTCATAACGATTAGATTGTGGTCAAAGTCCACATCTGCCCCTGGAAATGTCTTACAATTTAGAACCTTATTCCTAAATCTCTGTCTTACCGTTATATAATCTATCTGATATCTTCTAGTATCTCCAGGGTTCTTCCATGTATACAACCTTCTGTTATGATTGTTGAACCAAGTGTTAGCTATGATTAAGTTATAATAACATAGGGAACACCTAAGACTTTTAGAGAGCCTTTACACCATTATTCCCATTCAAAACAGCTTTACCGTACATAGTCTCCAGTAGACCAATGTCTTATGTAATAATAACAATAACTGTCAGTCAGTATCATCGATTATTTTCTCTCTAGTGTATAAAATGACGCATGTTTGTCTCTCCCAAAAAGGTGGAAATATTTACTTTGAGCGTGTATTGTGACTTACACCAAGAGCAGGCCTAATAATCACATCCAGATTGTCTGTTTGCTTGTGCACTGGGATATCAAACAAGATGTGATTTTATTTCTCATCTTCAGGTGTTGTGGGTTAGTATTTAAGGTAAAACGTGCGTTTAACAAATACAAATGCCTATTTCATTATTTACATTGTGTAAGCAAATGTTGTATTTTAAGTATTTATAGAGAAAAATGCTATCTACTTACTCCAATATTCCATGGGGATATCGAACAGAGTACAGCAGCGTGACTGGTGAACCAGCATTTATAAGGTTTTGTGACATTCAGTAATGGGAGGTGATCGGATGCGATTCCTGGTATGGCCTTGGAGATAAGGAAGTGCTAATGCTGAGAGGAAAGTGCTGATGCTAATACCACTGAGTCTAGCGTCAGTGATCCACTATTGGCGTAATATTGATGACTAACCTCATTTAAGTTCTATAGGTTATGCTGTATCTGTGAAGTGAACAAGGAATCCTGTGAGATGGACAACAATGTAACAACTGTACAGAAATAAAGAAATCGACAAAGCAGTGCATATAGAGAGATATTAAACAATTTTAGAAATAGTGGATTTAGTGCAGCAAATTATAGATTTTTATGTGGACAGACTTACGTAAGAGCTTCGATTGAGTTGAGCGTAGAGAGGGGCGGGTGAGAGGGTTTCCTCATATTACTTTTATCTACATCCATACTGTACACAGACCTGTGTGAAATGCATGATAGAGAGTACACCCATCGTACCAGTTATTCAGATGTCTTGACATTCAACAAGCAATTGGACAGCACGGGGGACAATTACTTAAATGCCTCTAAGCATGATTTAACAGCCTAACTTTATCTTTGCAGTTCCTGAGTAGTGCGTGTGAGATTTTACTATATTCCTAGATTCATGACTTTAAGCAAGTTCTAGAAACATTTTAAGTAGGCTTTCATAGGACGATTTCAGTCTAGATTCAGCTGTCAGCTAGACATTCCTTCGGCCTCTCCGTGACGCTTTTCATGTGTCAAATAATCATACAACAATTTTTGCATTTATTTACATACTTCGATATCTGTTGAAGGACCTACTTGGCATGGGTCCCCCATTTCTCAGCGAATTTCTAGTATGAGTCGCATGAGTGTTTTGTAAGCAATTTCTTTGTAGAGTGACTGCGTTTTTCTTTTGCCATATGAAATCTACCACCTGTTTTACATACGCTTAAGTGTATGCCATCATTCCGTTCCATAGCTGTGTGTATTGTTACACAAATGCATTTTGTGGAAAGGGGGAAAAATGGAGGACATCTTTCTTACAAAGTAAAACTGAAAACTATTAAAAACTTTTTAATTGAGAGAAAGTAGTTTGTAACAGAAATGCGTATTTACTTATTTGTCTTAGAGGAACGATAAGTTACACGTGAACCTGCATTAAGAATTTTAAAAATGTCACTGCACAGACAGGATCCGCGACGAGAGTTACAGGCGCCTGCAGGCAGTTCTCGCTGCTCCCCGTTCGCAACCAGAGTTGCGCCTGACGGTAGGCCACCCGGAACAGAAGTATGTCGAAGATGTTGCCGGTGTGCAAGAGCCACGGTTTCTCGTTATACAGCGACATTTTTAAAATTCTCAACAATGATGGGCCGCTTCCAGCGAGGATTCTACCAAACCGTGGGGTCTTAGAGCGACCGTTTGCCGTTTTAGTCACGCAGATGTCAATGCACTAAGCTACGTGATCACGTCACAGGAGAACAAAACGTAGGAGCGGTGAAACAGCGTTAGCACCCGTTTCTGTTTCAAATCATGTTCAGATTTCGTCGAATGGTTTTGAACAGCCCCTAGCCTGTACACGAGTGCAAAGTTTTGCCGCGGTGCACTCTCCACGTTCGTGGAACCTCGCAACCGCTCAGAAGGGTTGAAACTCCCGAGAGTGTAAGCAGTGTCAAAGGTCGCGAAGAAAATCTCCCTGTTACCCATTGAAATGCGAACTGTCGCTTTCGACTGCGAAATGTGTGGGAATCAATGCTTCAGGCAATGAAGTGAGTAAGTTTACTCCCTATATCTGCGGTCTTTCCGTGCCGCTTCTGAGCGACTATGTCTGGAATATTGCCTCTGCGACGTGCATGGCGTCGTCGCTGGCGGCGCAGCGTACCTGTGTATCGCAGTTTGAAGGCGACTGATATTGACTTGGCTGGGCAGTTTAATAAGCAGCAATTGATTGGAGGTCCAAATGTTTTTCGTGAACTCCATCTGAACTTTACCTGTGATGTACAAGCAGTGTTTGGAGGTAGTACCTGGTTGACACTTGCTGTTGTATGGGGCAATCAAGCAGATTATGGTGGCCTTGAAGCATTTCCAGATGCTAACATTTTGGCTTGGAAGACATGGAGTATAGCTGCGACTACAGGACTCTTGGCTAAACAGCCTTATGGCACTCTTGTTCCAAGTATGCCATTTGTTTTGACTACGAGAAGGAAGAAGAAGTTAAATGCTGATGAGTACCTGTTTATATGGGTGAAAGTTGGCAATGGAAATTGTAAAATAAAGATCAGTGGTGATTGTATGATTTATAATAGACAATAAAGTGTGTTCTGTCCTTTCCTTTTCTCTATTTCTTATCTCCTTCCCTTTTTTTATTACAAAAATCTATTCACTTTTTGTTTTGGTGGCCGTCCTGCTCTTGGTTGCACGCAAGGCGGGTGACCTTGAACGAGACTTAGCCGCTGGACGAGGCTGCCGGGCAACACGGTGTGATTTCAATGCTGGGTGCTGTGAATTTCGCCGCCGTCAAAAGAAGGGGTGAACTGAGTAAGAGACGGTGTGATGACATGTCCATAGTGTGACAGGTGCTCTGTAGCATTGGGAAGAATTTTCCTGAAATTCGTTGACAATGTGTGATTATTCACACACCTTACACCTAACTTGTACTTCTGAGCTGTGATTTCTTTTTCACCTGTGTCGACACCAAGCTGTTTGTAGCGTCCTCGAATCTGATGGTGACGTTACAGTCTGCCAGTTACAGACGAAGACTGTAAGCACCTTTGAGGAAAATTTCAAACTTAAGCTTCGTAATGTGTGGCAGTTACGGGGTACCGAAAAAGTTCTCCTTTAATTATGTTACGGAGTTAAGTTATGAAGCTCATACAGCTCCCACAATAGTGTCAGATGTTGCTGGATTCTTCTGTTTACATTTAAGATAATTATCCATATTTACCTTGAGGACTCTCTGATATAGTGTTCCGGGAGACATTAAGATCAGTAGTCAGCAATTACGTAATGTGTAACAATAATTATATGCGTCTGTTGCGTTTTTCTTTTGCTTTATCATTTATTTCTTCTCCGAACTTTACCGTGGAGCGTACGGAGACTCGCTTTAGAGTGCATGCTATCGAATAACACGAACGAAAATCTCCGTGCCCGCTAAAAACAAACAGAATACGGTATGAGACACCATTGGCCCACCAGGATCCTGTTTTTTCTGCTGAGTCAGAAAGGGCAGAGGCTCGGCGATTTTACGGTCTGAAAGGTCGCGCAACACGTGGCGTTTCTTAAATGTGGTGTGCCGGACGCGAGTGATATGTTTCTATTTTATATGAGTGCATTATCTCACTGCCATGAAATGGCCACCATTTCTGAAGCTATTTTTTTTATTGATGAACTGCTATTCGGGTGATAACACGAGAAGTTTTCGTTTGTGAATGTTGCCAACAAAGCTTGCATTTTCATAAAGTTACTCAATTTAATTATCTATATGATCTAAGCATCAAGTGGAGACGCATGCTTTTCGACTAGCTTTAAGTTTTCTACAATCCTAGGTTTGTCGTGTAATGTAGTCGTGTATTACCGTGTGGCAAGCGGACACTTTCGTGTTTTTAGGTCTCGTTTCAAATTTCTTACATCAATAGATGTCCGTTAAGGCAACCCGTTAAATCAGGTTTAATGACATAATAGAGCTTGATATTTCTCCATTAGTTCATAAACCTATGGCGAGTGCGGACTCTGAAGATAAACGGTGAGGGCAGAACTTTGATGCACTGTTGCATGGGAATTTATTGTAAAGTTCTCCATCGCGTTATATATTTTTGAACAGTTCTCAAGCTTTATCTGGTGGTATCCTGAGTGCGTCGTCTCTTCTGTAGCGAGTTGCCTTCCACAAATACTACTTCAGAAATGCAAGGAGTTATTTTTTCCTTTGAAATACCTGACGAGTCTCCAGGTAGAGAGACAGTCCGTGTCATGCCTTTTTTTTCACTTACTTTCAAGAGACAATACCTTCCATTTGGGTTGCCCCTGTAGAGTGCGTTGCAGGAGAAAGTTCGAATTGACGTCACTACGATCTACAGAGGGAGGAAAAAATAGGACACAACAGAAACGCAACATATTACCATGTGAATTTTAAAATATTTCAAGCGAAATGAAAGTTTAAACAAATTTCGGTCTTGCAGCTGGTCGTCGTTTAATTCATCACACGATATTTTGGCTTGGTACCTGCCAGAACTTTTCAGGTGAGCCATGGACGACTGACGAAGGCTTGCTTCTTTCCAGTATATGTAGCTGTGTGCGAGTATCCTCGTATGCGTCAAAATCAGTGATCTGGATGTAGAAGTCTGGTTTCTGAGTGTAGAACTGCAGCGTGTCTGCAGATTCATGTGCTTCGCATCGTCCACTAAGTTGTAGTTTGGCAAACAAATTTCCATTCATCTGTAGGTGACAAAGAAATGCAGACTGATTTCTTGTTTTGAACTTTATGTCAATATGTGATATAATAGACTGATGTGGGAGCGAAACCGAAAAGTATTTTCTTTTCATGTTCTTGACATTCCCTAGCAACCATATTGTATGGCTCTGAGCGCTACGGGACTTAACTTCTGAGGTCATCAGTCCACTAGAATTTAGAACTACTTAAACCTAACTAACCTAAGGACATCACACACACCCGTGCCCGAGGCAGGATTCGAAGCTGCGACCGTAGCGAGCACGCGGTTTCAGACTGCAGCTCCTAGAACCGCTCGGCCACTCCGGCCGGCGCTGCCATATTGTAGTTTGGCAAGAAACAATATATTAGCATCTATGGTTGGCGCGATCAGACAGCGGAAGTTCAACATACAGGTAGTGTAGAGATCACTGGTCAAAATTCACGTTGACAGGGGGACCACACTTCATGGCGGCAGCGCCCTTTCTGGTGACACCGCGGGACTCAGTTGTCCTCTGCGTGACTACTCGCCGCGGTCGTTGGCGTACAAATGTTGGGGATAAGGGGGTTCCACGCTCTGGCTAACTGGTAGCGGGCTAGATGGTAGCCGCTATCACGGTTCCTCAGAGTTTCCACCAGATGCATTTCCCCTGGTTGTTTAATAATGGAGTCCGTAAAATATGTTGTTTTGGTCAGAATCGTAGTTCCATCATACTCTATTGAGTGTCTAGTGGAAGTACAGCGCTCGGCAGCAGCGGACTTGCTTGGCTGCAAGAGGCGAGTGCAACGTTGATGTTCAGTGCAGCGCTCTCTCACACAGTGCGTGTGGCCTGTTCTACGTAAGCTGTACCACACTGACAATAGATGCAACCCGTTAAGGCAACCCGTTAAATCAGGTTTAATGACATAACAGAGTTTGATATTTCTCCATTAGTTCATAAACCTATGGCGAGTGCGGACTCTGAAGATAAACGGTGAGGGCAGAACTTTGATGCACTGTTGCATGGGAAATTATTGTAAAGTTCTCCATCGCGTTATATACACTCCTGGAAATGGAAAAAAGAACACATTGACACCGGTGTGTCAGACCCACCATACTTGCTCCGGACACTGCGAGAGGGCTGTACAAGCAATGATCACACGCACGGCACAGCGGACACACCAGGAACCGCGGTGTTGGCCGTCGAATGGCGCTAGCTGCGCAGCAAATGTGCACCGCCGCCGTCAGTGTCAGCCAGTTTGCCGTGGCATACGGAGCTCCATCGCAGTCTTTAACACTGGTAGCATGCCGCGACAGCGTGGACGTGAACCGTATGTGCAGTTGACGGACTTTGAGCGAGGGCGTATAGTGGGCATGCGGGAGGCCGGGTGGACGTACCGCCGAATTGCTCAACACGTGGGGCGTGAGGTCTCCACAGTACATCGATGTTGTCGCCAGTGGTCGGCGGAAGGTGCACGTGCCCGTCGACCTGGGACCGGACCGCAGCGACGCACGGATGCACGCCAAGACCGTAGGATCCTACGCAGTGCCGTAGGGGACCGCACCGCCACTTCCCAGCAAATTAGGGACACTGTTGCTCCTGGGGTATCGCCGGGGACTATTCGCAACCGTCTCCATGAAGCTGGGCTACGGTCCCGCACACCGTTAGGCCGTCTTCCGCTCACGCCCCAACATCGTGCAGCCCGCCTCCAGTGGTGTCACGACAGGCGTGAATGGAGGGACGAATGGAGACGTGTCGTCTTCAGCGATGAGAGTCGCTTCTGCCTTGGTGCCAATGATGGTCGTATGCGTGTTTGGCGCCGTGCAGGTGAGCGCCACAATCAGGACTGCATACGACCGAGGCACACAGGGCCAACACCCGGCATCATGGTGTGGGGAGCGATCTCCTACACTGGCCGTACACCACTGGTGATCGTCGAGGGGACACTGAATAGTGCACGGTACATCCAAACCGTCATCGAACCCATCGTTCTACCATTCCTAGACCGGCAAGGGAACTTGCTGTTCCAACAGGACAATGCACGTCCGCATGTATCCCGTGCCACCCAACGTGCTCTAGAAGGTGTAAGTCAACTACCCTGGCCAGCAAGATCTCCGGATCTATCCCCCATTGAGCATGTTTGGGACTGGATGAAGCGTCGTCTCACGCGGTCTGCACGTCTAGCACGAACGCTGGTCCAACTGAGGCGCCAGGTGGAAATGGCATGGCAAGCCGTTCCACAGGACTACATCCAGCATCTCTACGATCGTCTCCATGGGAGAATAGCAGCCTGCATTGCTGCGAAAGGTGGATATACACTGTACTAGTGCCGACATTGTGCATGCTCTGTTGCCTGTGTCTATGTGCGTGTGGTTCTGTCAGTGTGATCATGTGATGTATCTGACCCCAGGAATGTGTCAATAAAGTTTCCCCTTCCTGGGACAATGGATTCACGGTGTTCTTATTTCAATTTCCAGGAGTGTATTTTTGTACAGTTCTCAAGCTTTATATGGTAGTATCCTGAGTGCGTCGTCTCTTCTGTAGCGAGTTGCCTTCCACAAATACTACTTCAGAAATGCAAGGAGTTATTTTTTCCTTTGAAATACCTGACGAGTCTCCAGGTAGAGAGACACTCCGTGTCATGGCTTTTTTTTCACTTACTTTCAAGAGACAATACCTTCCATTTGGGTTGCCCCTGTAGAGTGCGTTGCAGGAGAAAGTTCGAATTGACGTCACTACGATCTACAGAGGGAGGAAAAAATAGGACACAACAAAAACGCAACATATTACCATGTGAATTTTAAAATTTTTCATGCGAAATGAAAGTTTAAACAAATTTCGGTCTTGCAGCCTCCGGCCTTCCACAATAACAAATCGTTCTTCACCCATCCCAAAAGGTCTGCAATCTTAGATAGTGGATGGAAAATCACTCAGCTGAAATTTACTGAGGATTCCTGCTATTTTAACTGAAATGTTGCCCACAAAATGTAGAAAAGCTAAACATTTTACCGGCATGTTCTCTTCTTTGTCCATTTCCTGGTTCTTGATTTTGACTGGCTGTGCTTTGTTAATCTACTAGGTGGAATATCTATTCTTTTTGTGGATATGGCCTTTGGTGGCAGAGTTCTTGAGGCAAACTGTGTAGATCTCAGACAGTGTGATCCCTGTGTACGAGCGTTTTAAGAATATCCATAGTTTGCGACGAGTGAGAAACTGACGCTTGCAAATATAAATGAGTGGGCTTACGATAAACTGAGTGCCCCAGTGAGCTCTAATTCTTTCGTCTAACCAAGACATCCAAGGAAAGCATACAACCATATTTTTCTATTTCTTTAGTGAACCGAATGTTGAAATGGCGAAGAAACTCGATTAATTGTCTTCCCCACGCGGTCACGCTATGAAAATGTCGTCCACATACCTTTAAAATACAGTTGCTGTACTTGCAGCTGCTTCAAGCTCTCTGTACCCGAAATCCTAAACAAAAGATTGTTCACCAACGGACACAGAGGGTGTTCAAAATAAAAACAGAGCAGTAAAATAGGCTGAGGACAGAGCATGCACAAACAAAGCAGTGATGTCCACCCAATACATTTTGCCAATTAGTGCCAAAGAATCTGCGAGAGGAAACTTTGTAAAAAGAGATACCACATCATAGCTAACCAAACGGTCAGAACTACTTAGATGGAGAGCCTCCAGGCTATTGGTAAAGTCAGCTGAGTTATGGATGTCATGTGGCCGTTTTCCTACCAACGGTCTCAACAATGAAGGTGTTTGGCTAAATCACATATAGGTATTCCAATGTTGTTGACTAATAGAACACTTTCCCAATAAATTTTTGGAAGTCCATACAGTTGTGGTGGTTCACAACCATGTGATCTTACCTCTGAACGACCTCTTGAATTAAGGAGGAGGAATTCAGTATCGCAGAAGTTTTACCGTTGCACATGTCCTGTATGGCTGTAATACCTTCTCCTAAAGGTAGAGTCATTTACCAGACCTTACATCTTGTCGTCATAAGCACTACGAGGTAAGAAAACTGTTGCCTTACCTTCGTCAACCTTAAGTTCCACTACATCAGTGTCCTCTCTTAGATTTCGCAGTACAGCTCTTTCTGAAGAGGTTAAGTTACTACGTTGAGCAGAATCTTTCAAAAGAGCATAGCCGGTTTTCGTTCTTATTTGTTTTGCAGCATCTGAAGGAACATGTATGGATTTTTCTACACCACTCAGATTACAGGTGTAGATGCAAAATTGAGTTCTTTAATTAAAGCACGTAGCGACGCATCGTCCAAACTTTTCTCCGTGACACTGACAACGGAACGTTGTGCGGTTACCTCTTGTAGCGGCGACTGCTGTAGCAACAAACAATCAAGTTTTTACATCTGGCAAAGTCTTGCATCCTTATGGCACAGCCGAACTAGACCGAAGTCACTCCATCAACAAAATCCCATGATACAGGAGAGAGATCTGCTGCAGCCTTTAAACATAACTAGTAAAATTCTTCTAAAAGAAGACACCACACAGTGTGAAAGGGTGCTGCACGGACATCATCGTTGTACTTGCCTTTTTCAACCAAATAAGTCCACTATTGATAAAATCTGTTTTTCCATTGCACATTCATCTACATCTACATCTACATTTATACTCCGCAAGCCACACAACGGTGTGTGGCGGAGGGCACTTTACGTGCCACTGTCATTACCTCCCTTTCCTGTTCCAGTCGCGTATGGTTCGCGGGAAGAACGACTGTCTGAAAGCCTCTGTGCGCGCTCTAATCTCTCTAATTTTACATTCGTGATCTCCTCGGGAGGTATAAGTAGGGGGAAGCAATATATTCGATACCTCATCCAGAAACGCACCCTCTCGAAACCTGGCGAGCAAGCTACACCGCGATACAGAGCGCCTCTCTTGCAGAGTCTGCCACTTGAGTTTGCTGAACATCTCTGTAACGCTATCACGGTTACCAAATAACCCTGCGACGAAACGCGCCGCTCTTCTTTGGATCTTCTCTATCTCCTCCGTCAACCCGATCTGGTGCGGATCCCACACTGATGAGCAATACTCAAGTATAGGTCGAACGAGTGTTTTGTAAGCCACCACCTTTGTTGATGGACTACATTTTCTAAGGACTCTCCCAATGAATCTCAACCTGGTACCCGCCTTACCAACAATTAATTTTATACGATCATTCCACTTCAAGTCGTTCCGTACGCATACTCCCAGATATTTTACAGAAGTATCTGCTACCAGTGTTTGTTCCGCTAACATATAATCATCCAATAAAGGTTCCTTCTTTCTAGGTATTCGCAATACATTACATTTGTCTATGTTAAGGGTCAGTTACCACTCCCTGCACCAAGTGCCTATCCGCTGCAGATCTTCCTGCATTTCGCTACAATTTTCTAATGCAGCAACTTCTCTGTATACTACAGCATCATCCGCGAAAAGCCGCATGGAACTTCCGACACTATCTATTAGGTCATTTATATATATTGTGAAAAGCAATGGTCCCATAACACTCCCCTGTGGCACGCCAGAGATTACTTTAACGTCTGTAGACGTCTCTCCGTTGATAACAACATGCTGTGTTCTGTTTGCTAAACACTCTTCAATCCAGCCACACAGCTGGTGTGATATTCCGTAGGCTCTTACTTTGTTTATCAGGCGACAGTGCGGAACTGTATCGAACGCCTTCCGGAAGTCAAGAAAAATAGCATCTACCTGGGAGCCTGTATCTAATATTTTCTGGGTCTCATGAACAAATAAAGCGAGTTGGGTCTCACACGATCGCTGTTTCCGGAATCCATGTTGATTCCTACATAGTAGATTGTGAGTTTCCAAAAACGACATGATACTCGAGCAAAACACATGTTCTAAAATTCTACAACAGATCGACGTCAGAGATATAGGTCTATAGTTTTGCGCATCTGCTCGACGACATTAAATGCGATTCAATCAGTAAAGAATCTGGGGAAATACTCTTAGCGGAAAGTCTACTGAGCCGTGATAGCGGCTACCAGTTGGACAGTGCGTGGAACCCGATCACCTCCGCGATTTATTGTAATCGTCAGAATGCGCCAACGACCGCAGCGAGTGGTGGCGCAGAGGACAGCTGAGTTCGCAGCTCTACCAGCGAGAGCGTTGCCGCATGTATGTATTGTCCGTCTGTCAATTTGAAGTCTGGCACTCGTGCGGAATACTCGCACCTTGCCATACATGGCGTAACAGAGCATGTCTTCGTCAGTCTTCCATGGCTCACGTGAAGATTGGCAGGTGTCGAGTCGAAATATCATGGATGAATTAAATGACGACAAGCTACATGCTCGAAATTCATTTGAACAACAGATTACGATGCTTACTACGAAGTAGGAAAACTATTATCATTGCAGTCTTCTTGGAATGGATTAATACTGTTATTGTAAGGCTTTCTATGGAATTTATTATCATTCTTCCTGCAGTAGTGTAGAAAGTTCATGTAATAATAACGAAGGTAGATAGCTATCATTCATCCTTCTCTCTAAAGTAGTCAACAATAGACTAATAAAATTTTGATCTGACAAGGGGAGATGCAACTATCCGTTCTCGTGCTCGCAGAAACAGCCCTGAACGTTGCAGGCTACTTGAAAGGGGCCCTATTGGCTTGGAACATTGTATCACCACTGGAGAACAGACATTGTAAAACGGGATGGACCTCATAGCCAAAATTGTTACACAATTCGTGACAGCAATGCAACTTCGGTTAGTATCCTTGGGGAATGTGGCGTACTACTAGATGGTTGCCCAAATGATCACCAAATTCCCACCATATTTCATTCTTGGGTGTAAATTCGACCAGAAGTAAGAAACAGTGTGCAACAAGACCAAGCTGACCAAATTAATATCTTCCATTCTCTGTAGACCAGATTTTATGGTTTCAGTATCACACGTTTCCTTGTTACAGGCATTTACATCATTTATGAAAGTATTAGGATAAATCTACTACTGGTGCATTTTGTTTGTGTGGGTTTCATACGTTCATGGGCAGTGACAAATTATCCCCTACCCCTTCCCTTAAGCAATTGACCTGCTACGTGATTTATGACCCCCTGCAGGATTATTTATGACCTCCTGTGGATAATCCATACTTCTGAGGAATCCCAAATATCTTTCGCTCCCTCTCCTCACCCCTCACCCCCCTCTTCATCCCCCCACCCAGGTTCAGCCATGGGCCATTTTTCTGCCTCATGGGATATCCCCCAGCTCTCCCCTCCTCTCCCCCATTTCCCTCCTCCCCTCCCCTCCAAAACCAGTAATATATTGTTCATTCCATCTGATTATTCTTTATTTAATTAGTCTGCAGGAGACAGGGCTCCCCCACTTGGATAGAGCACATGTCTGCAGTAGGTTTTTCAGTCTCTTCCCCACCTCTGCGACACCTTCGGCCGCTACCACCGGCCCACATGTGAATAGCAGCCACCGCCACAGCCGCAAAACGTGTATGCACCTGCAGGCCTGCGCCTCCCTCAGAATACAGGCCTGTGCAACCATTCCTGTTGACTGCCGGCCAATTAGTGTGTGATACTTTGAGAAGTCACATGGGAATTCCTGCAGGGAATGCGATGTTTTTCCGAGGAACACTATTGAGAACCCCATTTGAAGCTAACTGCAGAACGATTCCACTGCAGCCAACATACGTTTAGTGTAAAGACTACGAAGTAAGGATACGAGAAAGTAGCGGTCATTTGAAAGCATGTAGACAGTCTTTTCTGCCTCACTCTATTTGCGAGTGCAATAACAAAGGAAATGACTAGTAGCGGTATAGGGCACCATCCACGATGCACTGTACCATGGTATGACAGGTATATATACACTCCTGGAAATGGAAAAAAGAACACATTGACACCGGTGTGTCAGACCCACCATACTTGCTCCGGACACTGCGAGAGGGCTGTACAAGCAATGATCACACGCACGGCACAGCGGACACACCAGGAACCGCGGTGTTGGCCGTCGAATGGCGCTAGCTGCTCAGCATTTGTGCACCGCCGCCGTCAGTGTCAGCCACTTTGCCGTGGCATACGGAGCTCCATCGCAGTCTTTAACACTGGTAGCATGCCTCGACAGCGTGGACGTGAACCGTATGTGCAGTTGACGGACTTTGAGCGAGGGCGTATAGTGGGCATGCGGGAGGCCGGGTGGACGTACCGCCGAATTGCTCAACACGTGGGGCGTGAGGTCTCCACAGTACATCGATGTTGTCGCCAGTGGTCGGCGGAAGGTGCACGTGCCCGTCGACCTGGGACCGGACCGCAGCGACGCACGGGTGCACGCCAAGACCGTAGGATCCTACGCAGTGCCGTAGGGGACCGCACCGCCACTTCCCAGCAAATTAGGGACACTGTTGCTCCTGGGGTATCGCCGGGGACTATTCGCAACCGTCTCCATGAAGCTGGGCTACGGTCCCGCACACCGTTAGGCCGTCTTCCGCTCACGCCCCAACATCGTGCAGCCCGCCTCCAGTGGTGTCGCGACAGGCGTGAATGGAGGGACGAATGGAGACGTGTCGTCTTCAGCGATGAGAGTCGCTTCTGCCTTGGTGCCAATGATGGTCGTATGCGTGTTTGGCGCCGTGCAGGTGAGCGCCACAATCAGGACTGCATACGACCGAGGCACACAGGGCCAACACCCGGCATCATGGTGTGGGGAGCGATCTCCTACACTGGCCGTACACCACTGGTGATCGTCGAGGGGACACTGAATAGTGCACGGTACATCCAAACCGTCATCGAACCCATCGTTCTACCATTCCTAGATCGGCAAGGGAACTTGCTGTTCCAACAGGACAATGCACGTCCGCATGTATCCCGTGCCACCCAACGTGCTCTAGAAGGTGTAAGTCAACTACCCTGGCCAGCAAGATCTCCGGATCTGTCCCCCATTGAGCATGTTTGGGACTGGATGAAGCGTCGTCTCACGCGGTCTGCACGTCCAGCACGAACGCTGGTCCAACTGAGGCGCCAGGTGGAAATGGCATGGCAAGCCGTTCCACAGGACTACATCCATCATCTCTACGATCGTCTCCATGGGAGAATAGCAGCCTGCATTGCTGCGAAATGTGGATATACACTGTACTAGTGCCGACATTGTGCATGCTTTGTTGCCTGTGTCTATGTGCCTGTGGTTCTGTCAGTGTGATCATGTGATGTATGTGACCCCAGGAATGTGTCAATAAAGTTTCCCCTTCCTGGGACAATGGATTCACGGTGTTCTTATTTCAATTTCCAGGAGTGTATATAAACATAGATGTAAATTTAGTCTACCTACTAAGATGTCACTCCATCCATTTATAGTTACAAAAACTCATGAAAGAATGTTGTCTCTCATTTATCGAGAAAACAAGACACAGAAATTCTGCTGCTGATTGTCACTTGGTAACAACTTTCAAATAAGCCTCTGATTTTGTCACTGCAGACAATTCGTATGGCGTATGTGAGAGGTTGTTATATGTTTGTCTACAATACTTAGAATAAAAGGTATAGAACACACCTCTCAACATCCCATTCAACAGGGTATCGGTTACCTGCCGTATTCTCACGAATCCTCCAGACTTCGATATACAGAATCTCAGTCCACCTGATTTCGACAAGTAAGAGATGTTCCTGTGCCAAGTCGTAGCCACTGCTACTTCTCTGGTAGTGGCTTGCCATCGGCCAGGTGACCAACTGTTCGTGGGATGCCACGCCAATGCCCACAGTCTAGTCTGAGACAGCAAGGACTCCAACAGTAGAGGTAAGTACCTTCTTGAATTTCTTTTAGCTGGCAACTTGGAGGCCCTGAATAGGGGCAATGAACCTACATTCAGGAATAGCAGAAGGGAAGAAGTAATTGACACAACCTTTGGTTCCATGATGATGGGCAGCTATGTCAAACAATGGCATATGGCATTATAGCCATTCTCATCGGACCACATGTACATTAAATTCAAGGTTGAAATGGGAATCAGACAGACCATGACCTATAGGAATCACAGGAAAGCAGACTGGGAGACATATAGGAGGGACCTTGACTTAGGCTTATCGGAAATTAAAACCTCGATAAGGAATCCAGTTGAGTTTGAGGAAGCAGCGTAGACTGTTACCTCTGCCATAGTGACCTCATATCAGGACAACAGCACAATCGCACGAGAAGTGCACAAACAGGAGTGTATCTTGGTGGAATAATAACTTGGAAATGCAAAGAAACCAGGTACGGAGACTGTTTAACATTGCGAGAGGTAAAGAACAATGGTCTAAATATCGTGAGGCCCTTGTCAATTACAACCTTGCAATCAGAAAAGCAAAGAAGGCGTTCTGGAAGGCATTCTGTGAGGAAATGGAGAGCATAGCTGCTCAAGCCAGACTTCACAGAGTTCTCACTAGAATACCAACCAAACCAGGAGGTACATTGAGGAAGGATGATGGAGAATATACAAAGACGGCACATGAGACGCTGTAACTGCTCCTCAAAACTCACTTTTCACAATGTTCTCTGTCAGACGACACAGACCAGAATGTGATGCCGGAGAGACAATGGTTCTCAGGCACTCGAAGAGAGGACTGGGAATCGGCCAAGGAGTGTGTGGACTTTAATAAAATCCAATGGGCGGTGGGAACATTGAAACCAAGCCGTCTGGCCCAGATGGAATTTTTCCAGCTCTCCTGCAACAGGCAGGAGAGAAGCTCGTAAGAGTCCTATGCAGGTTATGCCGGTTATTCAGGTTATGCCGGTTATTCAGGGTTAGAGAAGTAATAGTAATCATTTCCAGTGCTTGGAGGGCAGTGAAGGTTGTCTTCATTCCAAAGCCAGCGAGAATTGATCATACCAAGGCCAAGGATGCGAGACCAATCAGTCTCTCCTCTTTCTTACTCAAAACATTGGGAAAATAATTTATACTTTGGGGAGAGGAGGCTAATTTGGGCCCCTTTATATTCAAATCGACCTGGTAAATCATGTGAGACAGTTCTCCACGAACTCTTTGTGAGGGTGGAGAAAGCACCTCTGCATGTTCATGGACATCGAGGGGGCCTTCAGTAACACGACCTTCGATTCCATGGTAAGGGCAGCAGAAGTGCATGACCTAGGGAGCATTATATGTAGGTGGACCAGGGCCACGCTTAGACAATGCTTCTGCCAAGGATACGCAGATGACCTTGTCATAGTAATACTTGGCAAATTTACTGACACAGTTAGAAATATGGCAGAAGGAGGATTGGACATTTTGAAAAATTGGTGCATTAAACAGGATCTGAGGGTTAATCCTAAGAAGACTGTTGTGGTGCCATTTACAAAGAGGCATATCCAACACTCAATTTGGAATCAAAAGCTCTTCGATGAAACTCTACCTGTGAAGGAGATAGTGAAATATCTAGGGGTAACCTTAGATGAGAAACTAACGTGGACCCCTCACATTAAGAGCATCTGCTCCAAGACAAAAGGTACTCTAGTGAGTACCAGAACGGCTTGTGGCATAAACTGGGGCTTAAGCCCTAGGGGTATGCACTGGATGTACACCACAGTGGTTAGACCAAGGGTTTCCTATGGGGACGTAGGCTGGTGAAAGAAGGTAGAACAGCAGGTTGCAGCTAAGGAGCTTTATAAGGTGCAGAAAATGGCCTGCTTAGCCATAACAGGCGGAATTAGCAGCACATGAACCGATAGAATGGAAGTCATACTGGACAGGCCTCCACTGCACTTTTGGGTCGAGATACAGGCAGCAGCTGGGGCATACATACTTAAAACTGGCAAAAACTGGATCTCATTCGGATATCCAGAATCACACTCTAACATAGTGAGTGAGGTAAATATAGGAATGACTGGGGAAATGCTTGCCGACTGTATAATAACTCCAAACTGCTTCAACAAGCCTTACAATATAATAATTGGAACCATGGAGCAGTGAGAGAAAACAGTTCGACACCATACGGGGGACATCGTTTGGTTTACTGATGGGCCTAAATCAGATCAAGGAGTTGGGGCAACGGTGTACGAGGTTCAGCCAAGACTGGAGGGCATCATCTCTCTAGGAAAACTGGCCTCTATATTCCAAGTAGAAATTACTGCAGTCAGGGCATGTGTGGAAGAGAATACGAGTAGGTGCTACAATGACCGTAGCATTCAGACAGCCAGACAGCCCTGAAATCATTGGCAGCTCCTGGTGGAGGTAGGGGGAAGCAATATGGTAAACCTAGTACGGGTCCTTGGCCACTCAGGGATCTGTGGCCTTGAACAAGCCGACAGATTGTCCATGGTGGGGGAAATGACTCCATTTATTGGATCGGAACCTGTCCTGACAATCACCAAGGCCATGTTCAAACTAGGTATACGGAACTGGCTTAGGAAACAGCACGTAGAATATTCGACCAAGGTCTATAAACAAAAACATGGTAATGATGCCCAAACCATGTTTTAGGAGAAGAACTGTAATCCTGGGATTGAACAGGAAAGAGATCAAGCTCGTGACTGGACTGATGACAGGCCATGGGAATTTCAAAAAACACCTACGCAGAAGGGTCATAACGGAAGAAGAACCTAAATGTAGGATCTGTGATGAAGGTGAAGATACTGCATCACACTTAATCTTTGAATGCATGGCATTGGAGAGCAAAAGATACAGAATCTTCGGGACAGCTAGACCTGAAGAAATTGTGTCTAACAAAAAACTGGTAAAGGGACTCGTTGCACTATTTAAGGGCACTGGTTGGCTCTCCTAGATATACAGGGAGCGGTACCGCACAATAAACTCAGTTTCGGTGTGGGCTGTGGTGGGTTAGACCTAAGCTGTTTTAGCTTCCATGTTCAAATCAAATCAAATCAATGGACAAAATAAGAAAATGTTTCTAGTAAACATTGGTACTAAAATTCATACCGTAAGAGCTATGAGCACGTTGTCCGGCGTCGAACGGCACGGTTGTTATCACATCTCCTGAGAATCATTGTGGGATGAGTGTCGTGTAGGAGCCACGAGAGGGCGGGCTGTGCACCCACGTGCTTATTGCGATCGGCGCCATGGCCGAGCCGGCAGCAAGAGCGAGAGGCCGGTCAGCTGCAGCAATAGCAACCAGTAACATCTTCCTGCGGCCAGTGCCATCATCGCCACCATCCCGGTGGAGAAGTCTGCGGTGCGTTGCCAGGGACCAGACTCGCGCGGTGGCCGAGGTATCCGTGATGGCGGGATAGACTTTGAGGTTCCGTTGCACTGAGACGAACGAGCCACTTCTGGGTAGAGCAGTGAGCAACGGCCTAGTGAATCTTTTGTCTCATATATGATGACTAGCTATCTCTGAGGACCAGACTTTGTAAACTGTTCATGCTGTATTGGAAATATTGCATTTTATCCATTTATTTAATAGAAGAAGTATGGATTGTGTGGAGCCCTGCTTAAACATCTTTACGAGCTACAGAAATATTTAGCTTTAGTGAAAGTGTACTTCAGTTTTTTATGCTAGATAAAATAATTTTAATATTGAGGATGGCGTGTGCACGAACCCCAGCCTGAAGTTGACTCCTCTTGAATCCTGCTCTACAGCTTTTTTATCTTTCTTACTATGACATACATATCTTTTACTGAAAATACCTTCATTTCCATGTTTTTGGCATAAGTAATATGGAGCACAACAAGAAGAAACGTCCAGCAGATATCGGGTTTAAAATGCATAGCTAAGGAGCTATGGCAACTTGTTAATCTTCCCTACTGTGAAATGCATCTCTTCTCTAGAACACACTTTTCGTGAGTTATGCATTTGAAACCCCATCCTTACTGGTTATATTTTCCTGCTTAGGTTAATGCTATATCCAGCCAAAATACGGAAAGCAAAGACTTGAAAATAAACGAGATGATGTGTCTCACAGTACCGAAGATGAACAAGTGTTCATCGGTCTTAGGATATGTATTTTAGAGCCCATGTTTACTGGAACTTTATTTCGTTTTTGCTCCATACACCCATCTCTGAAAGTTCGTCGATGGAGTCCTCGTTCATCCCGTATAAGATGCTTAATTCGTTGCGGGTGGTGAATGCCAACCATGCAGTTCAGTTAGTTTAGCGATTACAGTGTTGTTAACGGACATTAGAAATTACAGTTTCGCTAACATAGTGCAATAGTGCTTAATCAATCTTTCTCTTTTTCTTTTTTTCCAGAGATGTTCATTGCCGGACGTTGTGTTAGTGCAGAGCTAAACGAATGATAAAATCAAATGAAAATGATTTACGTCCACCTTCTCTCTCCCCAGACAAAAGATATACTTTAAAAAATCTGAAAAACAAAGTATCTGAGCCGACCGTTGTGGCCGAGCGGTTCTAGACGCTTCAGTCCGGAAGCGCGCTGCTGCTGCGGTCGCAGGTTCGAATCCTGCGTCCGGCATGGATGTGTGTGATGTCCTTAGGTTAGTTAGGTTTAAGTTGTTCTAAGTCTAGGGGACTGATGTCCTCAGAAGTCCCATAGTGCTTGGAGCGATTTGAACCAAAGTATCTGATAGCGTAACACTATTTGAGTCGGGATAGATTTGACAGAAATATTGCACTAATTTCGTTACTGTCTTGCTTGGGTCACCCAGTTAAGCTCGAATCTTTTATTTGAATACTATTAATTACATCAAATACTCAGCATTTATGAACTTTATGAAAAATACTAACTGGTATAGGTTCTCAGATAGAGATTGGTTTTGTCGTAAACTCAGATGAGAATATCTTTAATAGAAGTAAAACTAAAGGAATACTTTAATTCCTTCTGGACAATAACAACTATTTTTTAAGCGAATGGTAAAGATGTAGAAGACAAGCTCTTCTACTAAGCTTTTACTCTTCATTTCTGATTAATTGTATAGCCCATGTCCTAAGACCTAGCTGCGTCAAAAGACCAAAAAGCTACATTTCAGTTACCCCAAAAAAAGAAATGAGCGCCATTTGTTACACAACTTCTGAGTCACGAAAGTTCGCACCGAATATGCGGAGGACCTATAATAGTTATATGCTCGTCACTCTCGGTCTACGAAAGTGTTCTCAATTGACTTAGAACATAATTTAATAAACATCTGAAAGTAACGCATTTACGACTTCTGCGCATTACCAGATTTCAGATCAGCTCCAACCGGTGATTTCAGAGGGCATTCTACCGCCTTTCCAACCATTACAGTGTTAACAATGAGATGAAACTTGAGTCAGCACATTCTGTTCGAACGTCATAGAGCTTATTGTCTGGCAGCAGCACAGATCTCCTGCGTATTTACTGGTTTACCAACTGCCGGTTTCTGGATGTGCCCTCCCCAGGACTGCAGTGTTTATAAACTATGTCATCAAAAGTATGTGGACACCACTATGGCCTGCCGCTGTGGCCGAGTGGTTCTATGCGCTTCAATCTGGAACCGTGCGACTGCTACGGTCGCAGGTTCGAATCCTGCCTCGAGCTTGGTTGTGTGTCTTGTCCTTAGGTTAGTTAGGTTTAAGTAGTTTTAAGTTCTAGGGGACTGATGACCTCAGATGTTAAGTCCCATTTTACTCAGTGCCACTTGAACCACCCCTATGTAGCGCAAAACTGACCATTAGATATCACGACAGGTGAATTCGACAGTATAACAGAAGGGGGCGGGTGTTGTTAATAAAAGACGCACTAAGAGTACAATGACTTCGTGAAGGGGAGTTTTCAGTGACTTTGAATGTGGAATAGCCATTAGATGTAACCTGCGTAGAAAATGCATCAGTTGTATTTCAAGCCTTCTCTGACATTGGTGACATGACATGTGAAGTGTAAACGCGAATGAATAACCATGGCTAAAGTAAGAACGGGCAGATGTCATGTACTGTCGGGAAAGGACCGTCGAGTATTGTGGTGTGTGGTTGCAAATTTACTATGAAAGGAGCGTGAGGAATCACAAGTGACTCTATAACCTTCATTGTGAGAGGTTCCAAGACTGCGTTGAATTTTTTAATTGATTTTGTTATGTTTTCATCTGAAATTTCTTTTCTTTCATGTATTTTTTCACAACTGTGACTTGGGCCATTTTCACGCATCTGAAAAGGAAGCATTATACATTGGATGAATTAGTATCAGTTATGAATTTAGCAAAATAATCAGTCATGTTCCATGATATACTAGGATAAGTCATTTACAGATTAGTTAAAGGCGTAGCATTCCATATACATCTAGCTCCTATGACTGTATGTGATTGCCCTAAAATAAATGGTAATCAGTTTTTCGTGATTTCAGGAGCACGTTGCTATCGATCAGTTGTTGCAAAGGCCATGTATGAGGTCGATATTTTTAACGTACATATACTAGGACGATTATAATTATCTTACAGAAATTCGTTAATTAAGTCATGTAAGTCTTTGTTCTTATACATATGTAATTATCGTCCGTCACTGGTGCGAATATAACTACATGGAATTTCCATAAAATAAGTTGAAAATACTTTTTTTATGTTATTACGGGAGTACGTCATTTTAGACTGGGCATGTCCTCTTTTATCACTGTGTGATCATTCGCACTACAGTCACATAACGAGTATTATTTCGTCGTAGATTAGTGAAAAAGTGTCTCCGAATTTTTCATTTCGTAGCTCTTTTTGGTCGTTTAAAATTGTCTGATTGGTATTTCGGTTCGATGTAAATTTAAATTTCCTCCATCTCGTCAATGACTTTACCTCCTTGTAACTTACGTAATGTTTGCAGTGTTTTTCGTTAATGTTAGGTATTTTGTGGTTGGCGTCTTTTAAGTGTGCAGCAGAGTGTATGGGTTATTGCCACTTATTCTCGTGTGCGCTTTAAATAGTGTACTAACTTTCCTTCCTGTTTGTCCTATGTAATTTTTCTAATATATGTACGTTTAATACATCGAACTTGTATATAAGGGATTTGTAACAAGTGCTCAAAAGTAACGTGGTTGTACAAGCACAAAAAGCTATTTCCAGTTTATTTCATGCAGTTACAAGTAGTCATGGAAGCAACCACATACATGGGATTGAAGAATCCTCTTGAAAGTAAGTTATAATTCTTATGGTATATTTTCGGATACGACTGATTCTTACGTTAAAGTCATAAGTGATACTAATTCATCGTATGTGTATTGCTTACTCTTTATATACTTCTAAAAACGGCCCTGAGCACTATGGGACTTAACTTCTAAGGTCATCAGTCCCCTAGAACTTAGAACTACTTAAACCTAACTAACCTAAGGACATCACAAACATCCATGCCCGAGGCAGGATTCGAACCTGCGTATATACTTCTAAATGACTTAAGGTCCGGACTATATAATCATGCAGCAGATAAAACAAGTGACTTACAAAGTTCTACTAGCAGTCCAGCTACCACAGTGAGTAAGGATGCTTGAGTGGATGACTGAAACGAGTGATCTGGATTGATGAACCACACTACACGCTTTGGCAAATCTATGGGAGTATCTGGGTCGGGTAAAGGTCTGGAGAAAGTAACCTTCCATCATGTAGTGCCAGTTGTGGAATGCGTGAGGAGTTAGTGTTACGGTAAATAAATGTAAATGTAGTGTGACTAGGGCCTCCCGTCGGGTAGACCGTTCGCCGGGTGCAAGTCTTTCGATTTGACGCCACTTCGGTGATTTGCTCGACGATGGGGATGAAATGATGATGATTAGGACAACACAACACCCAGTCCTTGAGCGGAGAAAATCTCCGACCCAGCCATGGGTAAGTGTTTCGTGGTTAAGGGGTGGTCGCCTTATTTTGCTGAAGAAAAAACATTTTACGGCGTTGTGTGCTGCATAGAGTAGATGAGCAGCATGGAGCCGGTGACAGTTCGTATCAGCATGCCCATGCACCATATCATGTAGCACCATCAACAAGACTATGGTTTGTGGCCGATGTTATTAGTGAAATATTAATTTTAATTTTAATAAACAACATCCTCAGTTGCACCGTTCACCTAGAATTTACCTAGGTTTCAGTCGGAATAACCCAACCTTCTTCAGAATGGCTGTTGATATACTTTCCGGGATGTGAGGTCGTGGTCCAAGAACTTTTCTGCTCCTTACGTTTCGTCCAGGACTGCGCTGGACTTCCTCAGAGGCGCTGCTCCGCTGAGTCTTGCCGACTGACTGGTCGGGTGTCTGAGAGCGAATTATATATTGTGAGAAAGGGGGGCGTGGTTCAGGTGACACGTGATGAGCAGTGATAATCCGTAGCAAAGATAAGGTTGACTATCGATTACCACCTTGTCAAAGATAAAAATTGTTAGCAGTTTTGTAGAGCCACTGTCCATATATCGCTAAGTTTCATAGCCTCCTCTTTCCTATTAAAATTATCGTTATGTTTATAGAGAAGCTATCGAAATTTATAAACATAACGATAATTTTAATAGGAAAGAGGAGGCTATGAAACTTAGCGATATATGGACAGTGGCTCTACAAAACTGCTAACAATTTTTATCTTTGACAAGTTGGTAATCGATAGTCAACCTTATCTTTGCTACGGATTATCACTGCTCATCACGTGTCACCTGAACCACGCCCCCCTTTCTCACAATATATAAGTCGCTCTCAGACACCCGACCAGTCAGTCGGCAAGACTCAGCGGAGCAGCGCCTCTGAGGAAGTCCAGCGCAGTCCTGGACGAAACGTAAGGAGCAGAAAAGTTCTTGGACCACGACCTCACATCCCGGAAAGTATATCAACAGCCATGTCAACCGGTCGTGAAAGCCTTCATTCTTCTTCAGAACAATTGTAACTACCGTTTGTCCATAGTGGACATCGTCAAGCTAAAACTACAAATCCATAAATCATCGTCAGACTGTAAAAACATATCTGAAACTGCCTCGGTCCCGCTTCGCGACCGCGATGCGGCAGCCACAAGTACTGTACTGGAGGTGACCGTAGCCTCATGAGGCCGCCTAGGCGGACGCAATACCTTGCGCCTGCGCACAAACTGTATGGTAGTTACATGCTGGGACAAGACGAGAACTTAACTCCTGACCTTGAATTTACTAGTAAAGTGAAATGGGTTGTAGCCATAGCGAAGCAAGTGCTTAACAATTACGTCTTAAAAATTTCTAGACCTGGTTGTAATGATGATGATGTTTTCTTTATATTATCCTTCTCACTCTTAAGTTCTTTTTAGGTGATTAAACTTCGTGCTTAAGAACAAAAATTTTCCTGGATAGGCCATACCTTGTAATCACATGATATCTTCCTCATATCATGACCATGAATACTGCATAAATGTTAAGACAGTCGATCTAAGTACGTTCTGTACAAGATAACATATACGCGCTTTTCCTCGGCTATACCTTTTGTTTCACTTTACTAGTAAATTCAAGGTCAGGAGTTAAGATCACGTCTTGTCCCAACAAGTAACTATCATACAGTCTATGCGCAGGCGCAAAGTATTGTGTCATCCTAGGCGGGCCTCATGACGTTACGGTCAGCTCCAGTACAGCACTCGCGGCTGCCGCATCGCGGTTGCGAAGCGGGGTCGAGGCAGTTTCAGATATGTTTTTACAGTCTGACGATAATTTATGGATTTGTAGTTTTAGCTTGACGATGTCCACTATGGACAAACGGTAGTTACAATTATTCTGAAGAAGGTTGGGTTATCCCGACTGAAACCTAGGTATATTCTAGGTAAACGGTGCAACTGAGGCTGTTGATTATTAAAATTTATACAATTGCTGACATGGCCGCAAAATTTTCAGACCTAAAATCAATCGGATGAGTTAGGACGCCGACTTATTTCCATACCCCACCGTCAAATATCCCACGATCTCCGGTATAGGCTCTTGAGGAAGAACTGACTGCCACTCTTACATAGGCGTTCAAAATGGTTCAAATGGCGGTAAGCACTATGCGACTTAACATCTGAGGTCATCAGTCCCCTAGAACTTAGAACTACTTAAACCTAACTAACCTAAGGACATCACACACATCCATGCCCGAGGCTGGATTCGAACCTGCGACCGTAGCAGTCGAGCGGTTCCGGACTGAAGCGCCTAGAAGCGCTCGGCCACCGCGGCCGGCATATAGACGTTCAGACACGTCATTGAAAGTAGCCCCAGCAGGGTTCAAGCACCCATAAAGACAAAGGATGTGCACTCTTCATAATAATGTCAATGAGTAGGTGTCCGGGTAAGATGTCGTACATCACTGTTGACTCGTGTGGGCTGCGAATGTGTTACACTATCTATGGCTGGCCATCATGTCTGGAGTAGATGATTCGGACAGCTCCAGCATCGGCTCATGACGATGACGATGACGTGACAATTCCAAGATACCCTACGAACGGAAAGTTGCCATCATCTTAGATCAGTGGTATAGCACTGGTCTCGTAAACAAGGGGTCGTGATCAACCTTCCTTGTGAATAAGTTTATCTATTCGCGACAACCGTATCAAAATTGCTTCAGATTAGCCTTTACATAAAAACTGAAATACGTGGCGACGAACTTCGTCTGATAATATTAGGTTGTTGAATAAGTTCTGACAGTTTTTGCTTTGCATTGGTATTCCAGTTACTGTGGATTTATTTATCTATTGTCATTTTTATTTGTAGTTCACTGTTGCTATTTCAGTTTACATACCGTGATTTTGTCATTTGGAGATAGCGTAGCCGTGGACACTTGAAATTGGAGTACCAAGTGCTGAAATCGGAACACGTTCGACATATTCTTCTATTTGAGTTCAACAGAGGAATGATAGCAGCAGAGACATCTAGAAACATTTGAGAGGTGTACGGGGATAATGCCACTGGAGAGAGTACGGAAATAAAATGGGTTTCTCGTTCTAAGAAGGATCGTTTTCACATTAGTGACTCTCCGCGCTCAGGAAGATCTTCTGGGTTTGATGAAGTTCGTTTGAACACATTAATCCACAATAATTCATTTCAGTGTACGGGAGAACTTGCAGATGTGATGAACTGTGATCATTCCACCATCGTGTAAGATTTTCACGCAACTGGGAAGGTTCGAAAATCGGCCTAATGGGTACTGCATGTTTTAAGCTAAAATCATAAAAATCAGAGGGTGGTTAAGTATGGGTCTTTGATTGTTCGTCGTCAGTTTACTCGTGAACAACACCATTCATTCCTAACCTCCATCGTTTCTGGTGACGAGAAATTGTGAACTTATGTAAACGTACAGAAAAGAAGGGAATGCTCAAGCTCAAACAAAGAACTGCGAACCTCCCACAAAAGATAATGTTATGCATCCGATGGAGCAGAGACAGTGTCGTGAAACCGCTACGAACTGCTTCGCGATGTGTAATCATCACTGCTAACATTTATTGTAAACGACTGGGACGCCTTGTGGACGCAATTCTAGAACAACGAGCAGGAAGACGGCGTGAAGTGAAATACTCCGCGATAACGCCGGTCCGCACTTTGCTAGACTGACAAAAACCACCATGCAGGAGTTGAGAAGTCGTTTCGCACCCACATCATTCACCTAGTCTTGTGCGCTGAGATTTTCATCTTTTCCACTTTCTGTCTGACAACCTTCAAGAGACTTCCTTTCTGGATTCAACGGCGCTACGAACGTGGCTCGACGAGTTCTTCGCCTCAAAACGAAGTGATTTTAACAGTCGCGGAATCGAAAAATTGACCTAGCGGTGGCAGAGTGTTGTAAATGGCGAAGGAGAATATATTATTCATGACTAAAGTATCTGTTATGTGTAATTATTGTGTTCATTAAGATGATGGGGAAAGGCTAGGAACTGAGGCAACACACAAATATGAATCTATGATCACATTAAAGAGAAACATGTAAAAAAATATAAAAATGCTTACTCGTATGAATTGTTGATGCTGGACAAATACAAGTTTGTATCTGCCAGTATGAGTACCATATCCCATTCAAATACCTCCTCGTAAAGATATATTAATTCTGTACCAAACATTAATTCTGTATCCTAACTTTCTAATGCTCATACGCTGTACGGCACAATATGTTCGTCACTCTGTCACTCAGTGTGTGCTGAAAGAAGGTGCTTGGTGATCAACGAGACAGTAACACAGTCAGGTTCAATATGTTTGACAGAATGTGTAGAACTCAGTTTGGTTAACCACTACATATCTCGAATAAGGGAGGTGGCCAGCCTCGATAGGTGGTTCAAATGTTGTGTGTGTGAAAACTTATTGGACTTAACTGCTAAGGTCATCAGTCCCTAAGCCTACACACTACCTAACGTGAATTATCCTAAGGACAAACACACCCACACATGCCCGAGGGAGGACTCAAACCTCCATCGGGACCAGCCGCACAGTGCATGACTGAAGCGCCTCAGACCGCTCGCCTAATCCCGCGCGGCGATAGGTTGTTCCATAACCTTGCTCAACACAGACAAAAAAATTCAAAGCGATTGGTTCACAAGATACGAAAACCATTACACGTAATTCTTCATCATTTTATGTACCTTTTTTATCTGTGTGAATAACATCCGTGCACATCACACGTCTTTTCTTCAGTGGTTTTGATGTACACTGTCATCTCACTGACGAATGGCCTAAGCAGCAGGACGCGTTTCGTGAAGAAATAAGTAATGCTTCTGAAATCCTCGTTTCGCAGGACAGAATGGATCAGGTTGTGGAAAGGGGCCAAGGTCAATTACTATTAGCTACACAAGAACACACACAACTGTATTCGTCAAACAAATGCACAGCTTTCTCTTTAAAACAAAAAAGATCAATTCACGGCTGAGGGCCCAAGTAACTTCTCCAGAATAGGTTTAAATGATTGCCTTTAAAACACCAGGATTTAGAGTAACGGCTGAAGGCCTTACTTAAGTAAAATTACAATAGCTTCTCTGCTAAAGGCTTAAATAATATTTCAGATCAGATTTCTTTAAAAGCCAAGCATTTACAAATTCCGGCTAAAGGCCATGTTAAGGAAAATTCAAGTTAATTCTTCGGCTGAAAGCCCAATAAAATGGCTCTGAGCACTATGGGACTTAACATCTATGGTTATCAGTCCCCTAGAACTTAGAACTACTTAAACCTAACTAACCTAAGGACAGCACACAACACCCAGCCATCACGAGGCAGAGAAAATCACTGACCCCGCCGGGAATCGAACCCAGGAACCCGGGCGTGGGAAGCGAGAACGCTACCGCACGACCATGAGATGCGGGCTGAAAGCCCAATAAAAATTTTTCTTAACATAATAAAAGAGCCGCCTTAAAGATGAGCTAAACAGTACCACAGAAAAACATTTAAAGAAAACTTGAAGTATCTAGTCTGCTGAAGGCCCAAACAATTACTCAAGAATAATTAAAGACAACCTTAAGAGAAACATTTACAGAAAACAGCTGAAGGCCATTTCAAGAAAATGGTTCAAATGGCTCTGAGCACTATGGGACTTAACATCTGAGGTCGTCAGTCCCCTAGAACTTAGAACTACTTAAACCTAACTAACCTAAGGATATCACACATATCCATGCCCGAAGCAGGATTCGAACCTGCGACCGTAGAAGTCGCGCGGTTCCGGACTGAAGTGCCTAGAACCGCTTGGCCACAACGGCCGGCGCCGTTTCAAGAATGCAAGATAATTAAAGTGAAACCTTCAGACAAGGATTTACATATTAAAGCCACGGAATCAGAAACAAACGCGGTGAAAGCCTAAATTCAGAGCAACAAGAATTTTAAATGAAACACGGCTGAAGGCCTAATCTTAAAATAGTTGAAATGAAGTTCGGCTGAAGATCATATACTAAACATAAAAGAGACAATATTAATACAGGGCTGAAGGCCTGGCACAGTACCTGCGACCAAATAAAATGAAAATCACAAACCAAAACAATGGTGCTCAGAAGTGTTCCAAGGGTCGGCCTGGGGAGGAAACTAACCACAGTTTAGATGAGACAGGCAGCCAAGCGCAACACTGAACAGTCGGGTTGTAACGCGACCTAGGGACCGCTGAAGAACCAACCAACAACCTAATCAATTCCCTCTGTCGCAACCGACCAACTACCTACTCCATTTTGCAGACAGCATTTATCTGCTCAGTGGAAATGACAGACGCTACACGTGGTTCCACGTAAACTTACTTGCACAAGAACTCGAACAATAGTAAAAGCAATCACTGTGGAACAGGAAGGACGAATCAGTGCTACACACAGAGAGTTTGTACAAGCGGTTAGCGACCAAATACATGTCGTCCGATGAGACGACCGACCGAACGACCACCCCAGGTCGTTCCCACTCAAGTTACGTGTGTAGGTAATTGTCGGGCGAGTCTTGGCTGTCCGAAGCTGACTGCAGCCCCAACCCGTCTCAACTCCATGTCCGTTCGGAACTCGGAGACACGGCGAGCATTGACTGTCCACACCTCACTGTCGCTCCGTCCCCGACTTCACTGCTGCTGCGCCTCGACTGAGCTCCCTACTCGTCTCCAGACACACGACGACCCGGATATACTAGCGGTCGCTCCAGAGAATGGTACGACAGTGCACTTATCGATAAGCGCTGCTGCTACCACTCACGGGCAAGCAAACCATCAACCTAGTGACGTCAGTAAATCGAATTAAAGAAAAACGATGCAACAGAACCATAAAACCAAGATGACTGGCAATAAATGGTATGAGCGCGAGCCGCGCGCGGCTCAGCTTCATTGACTGTCGAGTCTGCTTTTTATATTTCATGTGGTCATCATTTTCTGCCAATGACTAACGGTACATTCATCCACCACTCTTTCCGTACACGGCCATTAATAATACGGTCCTATTTGTAATACAGATTTCCAAGCGAGCGAGGAAGAATTCCAATTATGTCATAGTTCCCTGAGGAAACAACTGCGAGAATTTTTCCTTTATTGGGAACGCAATGCTAATTGCAGCCATAATGACTATTCGGTCCTGGACTGTTTTCTTTCCATTAACTTATCTTCGCTGTACAGAAAGTTACAAAATCAGGAAGAAAGTATGTTCCGTAATAGTCCAGTTTTGTTTAGGTGTGGTTCCCGGTACCGACACGGACTTTTTCGTGGTGGTGGGATTGCAGTGGGGTGCATTCAGCCTCCTGATGCTACACGACCGAGTAACAGCGGCACCGTACCTGCTAACCCATTTGTTGTCACACTTTTCTCTACCGTCCACTAGTGGGCGTCGCAGCTTTCACAAAGGGTGGTAGGCGGCAGGGTCTTTAAAAAAATTTCCGTTAGGTTTTCGTAAAATTCTGACACGAACTCTTTGATAAGTAATTGGTATTACCTGCTTTAAATTTCTGTTACTTTTTCTTATGAATTATAAGTTACTTCCTACTTCACAAATGACCATTACTGTGGAATGGGTGAGTGGTTAATAAACTTGCTTACTAAGAGAGATAGAAAAATGGGTGCTAAGGAGGAAAGTTTGACTACACTGTGCTAACCCGACAATGATCGGAAGAGGGGTTTACTGCCCACACGTCGCTCTTTACCTCTTCTCGATGACGCCATTAGCGGAGGATTACGCGGCGGTCGGTCGGCCACAGTCCGCCCGTTTGCAACCAGAAAGGCAGTATTTTCATTTAATTTTCCGAAATGTAAAAGATCTACGTACAGTACTGCTCAGTAATTTCAGTAAACCATGTGTCTTATCTGGTACTTCAAACACGAACACAAACAAAGGATTATGTCTCCAAAACCGTAATTACATACGCTCAAACAAATATAACAGAAACAGAAAAATTTTATTTTACTTTCATAAAAGGAACCTTACTGGGATCTAATGACAGCTCCATACACTAAGGCCAGCAGTCAAAAAGTTTCTGTCGGCGCTGCGAGTCTGTCTGATTCCTCACTTCCCAACCACATTCCAGAGATGTCCTTACTTGTTACTTGAACTTTCGAGATACGTCTGTCCATTCCATCCAAGACCATTTGAATAGGATTACTATTAGGGCTTTGGGACAGTTATACCACATCTCTTGCTGTTTTTCTTTCGGTGTAATGTATTTCCTACAGAATGCCTGCCTATGTAGTGTGTCATTATCCAGTTGTGATTTGAACCATTTCGCCACTTAACATGGTCCACAGGATACTGAATGGTCATTCACTGGTCACACAGGTAAACAAACAAACCAGCTCAGGTAACGACACTGACGGGAAAAAGTCGCAATACTAAAGAATAGCGTAGAGTAACGAAATTTTGGAAAAACATTTGTTGAGGTAAATGTCGATTAACATTGCAAGATCGCAGTTAAATGGAAGCGTGAGATAAGCCAATGCAAATTTCAGACGGTGAATGTTGAATGCAAGCATGTAAACGTGCATGCATTGTGTTGCAAAGGTGGCGGATGTAAGTTTTTGGGATGAAATTCCATGTCAATTGCACTTGGTCGGTCAGTACAGGGCCTGTTAATGCTGTGTGTGGAAGACGCTTGAGGCTTTGTCCAATGATGTCACATAAGTACTCGACTGGAGGCAGATCTGGTGATCGAATTGGCCAAGGCAACGTGTCGACACTCTGTACAGTATTTAGGGTTACATCTCCGGTATGTGGACGACTGCTATCCTGTTGGAAACCATCCCCTCGAATGCCATTCATGAATGGAATCACTACAGGTCGAGTCACCAGACTGACGCACACGTTTGCAGTAAGGGCACGAGGGATAATCACGAGACACCATAAGTCCACGTGTAGGGCCAATGTGTCTAGAACGTAGACAGGCGGGTTGCAGGCCCTCTATTGGCCTCCTCCTGGCCATCACTGGCACCGAGGCAGAAATAGCTTTCACCAGAAAACACAACAGACCTCTAGCCAACCCTCCAATGAGCTCTCCCTTGAGACCACTGAAGTCGCAAATGGCGGTGGGCTGGGCCAGAGAAATGCACGCTACATGGCGTCCGGCTCGGAGCTGTCCTTGAAGTAAGCGATTTGTCACTGTTCTCTACGTCACTGCGTTGCCAGATACTGCTCAAACTGCTGCTGCAGATGCAGTACGAAGCGCCAGAACCGTACGCCGAACACGATAGTCTTGCCTCTTGGTAGTGCCACGTGGCCGTCCGGAGTGGCCGACAAGTTCTAGGCGCTACAATCTGGAACCGCGCGACCACTAAGGCCGCAGGTTCGCATGGATGTGTGTGATGTCCTTAAGTTAGTTAGGTTTAAGTAGGTCTAAGTTCTAGGGGATTGATGACCTCAGAAGTTAAGTCCCATAGTGCTCAGGGCCATTTGAACCATTTGAATCGTCCGGAGTTTGGTCTTCTTGTAGCTGTATATTCTCGTGACGACCTCTTCTAGAAAGCATGTGGCTACATTCCTGGCGAGTATTTCTGCAATCAGTGTATCGTAGCCCTGTTACACGTTCTCGTTCAACCTCAGTGAGGTATTGTTAATGGGGTCAATGTCGCCTTGAAGGTATTCTTGAGTAACATCGACTCATCAAACACAGTCTCAAAGGTTACTAAAGACCACATCTATTACAGCGTCTATCTAAGGGAAAACTGGTATTCATCCACACCGAAGAACTACAAGCGCCACCGAGTGAGGTGACGTAAATGTTTCTACACTGGACTCGCAATCGGGAGGGAGACGGTTCAAACCCCCGTCCGGTCACCCTGATTTATGTTTTCTGTGATTTCCTTAAATCACTTCGGGCAAATGCCGGGATAATTCCTTTGAAAGGGCACGCCCTACTTCCTTCCTCGTCCTTCCTTACTCCGATGGGATCAATGACTTCGCTCTTTGGTCCCCTCCCCGAATCAACCGAGCAATCAACCAACCAGTTAATAGCGGCACTTTTGCGGAACTAGCGCAAAATTTGAATAGAGATCATATTTCAGATGTAGAAACACGCCTACCATCTTTCGTTTCCTTTTTTCCCCCGTCAGTGTACTCTGAATGTACGCAACGCACTTGTGGATAATAGTACATGTAGATGAAAATAAACACATCAGCCAAACAAGACTACGAAGGTTGTGCTATCCCTTTGCTTACTCAACCCTGTTCGTGGTATTGTATCGTATCGACAGGGAATTAGATGCCAATTTTAATAAACATTTTTGGAACAGTGATCAAAATAAAAAAAAATATTTCTTTCAAAAATTCAGTCTTGATCACACCACGTATGCTTCAAGAACATAGGTGACGGGTTTCGGTCGTATTACATGACCGTAATCAGACCCGTGGCAACCTTCTAAGATGGTAGGTGGAGCACTCTTCTCAGCTGCTGTGATGTCGTGATGTTGCCACGGGTCTGATTACGGTCATGTGATATGACCGAAACCCGTCACCTATGTTCTTGAAGCATACGTGGTGTGACCAAGACTGAATTTTTGAAAGGAAAATTTTTAATTAGTTGTCAATTATTATGTGTACTGAAATTAATGAGCGGTAGCGTACGTGTCACATCAAAACAGATTTTAATTCCTGCCAATGTTCTGTGGTGCTCACATGTGTGAATATTACCCGACCTTTAGTTTAATAAGTGAAGGTTGCAAAATACTGAGTGAAATTATTTACACGTACTGGTAGAAGCCGAGCACGGGCTTTGTACGGAAGTGAAACCCGGACGATAAAAATCGCAGACAAGAAGAGAAGCTTTTGGAATATAGCGCTACAGAATAATGTACAACACTGGATCGGTACATCAAATAATCAATCCGAACGTTCTGAATCGAACTGAAGAAATAAGAAATTCGTGGTTCAGCTCCTTTAAAAAATGAGATTCGTTGATAGTGCACGTTCTGAGACATCAAGGAATTGTCAGTGTGTTTATGGAGGAATGTGTGGGTTCCAAAAATGGCTCTGAACACTATGGAAGATCTGTGGTCATCAGTCCCCTAGAACTTAGAACTACTTCAACCTAACTAACCTAAGGACATCACACACATCCATGACCGATTCAGAATTCGAACCTGCGACCGTAGTGGTCACGCGGTTCCAGACTGAAGCGCCCAGAACCGCACGGCCACACTTGCCGGCGGAATGTGTGGGGGTAAAAGTTATACAGGAAGACCAAGCATGCAAATGCGAATGGGTGTGTGCTGCGGTAGCTATGGGGGGATGAAGAGGCCGGCCCACTTTACAGTGTCGTCGAGAGCTGCATCAAACCAGTGTTCCGACTGAAGACCATGACAACAACAATGAAGTCCACGGAATTTTCAGACGCGCTCGATTACGCGTGACCCAGTGCGCCCGCGCCGGCGTGTTTCATTTGGCCAGCTCGCGGCCTGTCCACATTTAGACTACAGGGCCGGCCTGCTTTCCATTCCTGGCGCGGGACGGCCGCCCACCGGCATCCATTATTTATTAAGCCTGTGACGCGGCCGCGAGCGCGCGAGTGCCGCTCATTGCCGACTCGTCGCAGCGCGGCGGCGGCGACCAGGCTCTGACGTCACTCTGTTCCTCAGCCACAGAGGAATCGCTCCGGCAGGGCGCGGAGGAAACAGCACACGCACGACACATCAGTGACGGCCACGCACTGGTCTATCGGAGATATCTTCTTCATAACAAAGTAGTTCGTCATTGAATGAACTCTTCCCGTAACGCGTGCCTTGTCTAAACAAGAGCGAACAAATATCAATAATTACTGTGTGTACAAAAATCGCCGCATTTTGTACTTTACAGCCTTCTAATATGGCAATGGAAACATTGATAACTAATGTGCGATAATATCTTCTCAGACGAAGACGGCAAATTAGACAACATTCTGAAAGAATATGAGAAAGCTCGACATTCCTACAGAACTAATCGAGAACGTTGGTGAAAACCTGAAAATGATGCTGCTGAAACTGAAGTGAAGATGATGTTTGGGCTGTGGGGGGCTCAACTGCACGGTTATCAACGCCCGTACAAAGTCCAAACTTTTGCACAGCCCAATGTAGTCACTGTCACAAATTATGATGATGATGAAATGATAAAGACAACACAATCACCCAGTCACCAGGCAGAGAAAATCTTATACCCGGACTGGAATCGAACCCATGACCCCGTGATCTAGAGGGAGCAACGCTAGCCACTAGGCCACGAGCTGCGGACCTACATTGCAGTGACAAAAGTCATGGAATAGGGACATAGACACATACAGATGGCGGTAGTATCACGTACCCAAAGTATGACAGGGCTGTGCATTAGCAGAGCTGTCATTTATACTCAGGTGATTGATGTGTAAAGGTCTCATCGTGATTATGGCTGCACGACGGGGATTAACAGACATTTAAAGCGGAACGGTAGTTGGAGCTAGACGCATGGGACAATCCACTTTGGAAATCGTTAGGTAATTCAATATTCCGAGATCCACATTGTCAAGAGCGTGCCGAGAATACCAACACCGCGGTGTTGGCCGTCGAATGGCGCTAGCTGCGCAGCATTTGTGCACCGCCGCCGTCAGTGTCAGCCAGTTTGCCGTGGCATCGCAGTCTTTAACACTGGTAGCATGCCGCGACAGCGTGGACGTGAACCGTATGTGCAGTTGACGGACTTTGAGCGAGGGCGTATAGTGGGCATGCGGGAGGCCGGGTGGACGTACCGCCGAATTGCTCAACACGTGGGGCGTGAGGTCTCCACAGTACATCGATGTTGTCGCCAGTGGTCGGCGGAAGGTGCACGTGCCCGTCGTCCTGGGACCGGACCGCAGCGACGCGCGGATGCACGCCAAGACCGTAGGATCCTACGCAGTGCCGTAGGGGACCGCACCGCCACATCCCAGCAAATTAGGGACACTGTTGCTCCTGGGGTATCGGCGAGGACCATTCGCAACCGTCTCCATGAAGCTGGGCTACGGTCCCGCACACCGTTAGGCCGTCTTCCGCTCACGCCCCAACATCGTGCAGCCCGCCTCCAGTGGTGTCGCGACAGGCGTGAATGGAGGGACGAATGGAGACGTGTCGTCTTCAGCGATGAGAGTCGCTTCTGCCTTGGTGCCAATGATGGTCGTATGCGTGTTTGGCGCCGTGCAGGTGAGCGCCACAATCAGGACTGCATACGACCGAGGCACACAGGGACGACACCCGGCATCATGGTGTGGGGAGCGATCTCCTACACTGGCCGTACACCACTGGTGATCGTCGAGGGGACACTGAATAGTGCACGGTACATCCAGACCGTCATCGAACCCATCGTTCTACCATTCCTAGACCGGCAAGGGAACTTGCTGTTCCAACAGGACAATGCACGTCCGCATGTATCCCGTGCCACCCAATGTGCTCTAGAAGGTGTAAGTCAACTACCCTGGCCAGCAAGATCTCCGGATCTGTCCCCCATTGAGCATGTTTGGGACTGGATGAAGCGTCGTCTCACGCGGTCTGCACGTCCAGCACGAACGCTGGTCCAACTGAGGCGCCAGGTGGAAATGGCATGGCAAGCCGTTCCACAGGACTACATCCAGCATCTCTACGATCGTCTCCATGGGAGAATAGCAGCCTGCATTGCTGCGAAAGGTGGATATACACTGTACTAGTGCCGACATTGTGCATGCTCTGTTGCCTGTGTCTATGTGCCTGTGGTTCTGTCAGTGTGATCATGTGATGTATCTGACCCCAGGAATGTGTCAATAAAGTTTTCCCTTCCTGGGACAATGAATTCACGGTGTTCTTATTTCAATTTCCAGGAGTGTATTATCCCTCATCACGACGGCCTTCACTTAACGACCTAAAGCAGCGGCCCTTGCGTCCAGTTGTCAGTGTTAAAATACAAGCAACACTGCATGAAATAATCGGAGAAATTAATATTGGACGTACGAAAAACCTATCCGTTAGGGAAGTGCGGTGAAATCTAATGTTAATGTGCTCGGATAGCAGATGACCTATGCGAGTGTCTTTGCTAACAGCACGAGATCGCCTGCAGCGGCTCTCCTGGGCTCGTGACCAAATCGGTTGCATCCTAGAGGACTGGAAAACCGTGAACTGCTAGGATGAGTGCCGATTTCACTTGACAAAGGGTGGTGGTAGCAGTCAAGTGCGGCGCACTCTACGAAGCCTTGGACGCATGGCGTCAACAAGGCACAGTGCAAGCCGGTGGTGGCTCCACGACGGTGTGGGACAACTGACCCTATGATTCACTGGCAGGGGTTGTGTTCGGCTTCTAGGAGACCATTTGCAGCCATTGGACTTCATGTTTCCACACAAAAGATGGAATTTTATGAATGACATGAGCCATGTCACCAGAGCACAGTGGTTCGTGATTGGTTTCAAGAACATTCTGGTCAATTTTATCTGATACAGATCCCACAGGTTACCACTATTTAATTGAAAAGGAACCCCTAAAAGTCTTAACTTTGCTGTGTGTCATCGAGAACTTGCATGGATTTAAACACACAGTCAAGCGTTACTGAAGTCGTCTGAAACAGTCACTCGCTTCCCGACAGAGACGGCTGCTGGCACTCGTAAGACCTGCAGTGTCACGTGATGTGACAAACGCGCCACGGCCTATCTGTCTCCTGGGCCTCGGCTGCTCCTAAAGCAACACTTCATGTTTTCGAAGAATCTGGTTTTCGGTATTTGTTTACTCTTAGTGTACAAAAAACAAATGGCTCCGAGCACTATGGGACTTAACATTTATGGTCATCAGTCCCTTAGAACTACTTAAACCTAACTAACCTAAGGACATCACACAACACCCAGTCATCACGAGGCAGAGGAAATCCTTAGTGTACAGCTAATGACTGTTATTGCTCTGTTTACGGCTTTCGAGTGGACGAAAAAAAGTAGCTTTCTTTCGGCTTTCGGGGGGAGGGGGGGGGGGTCACTCGAGGGGGTAGTTCAAATTCTGTGCTCTACGTCTTTCTGATGCAAACCGAAGGTCCGATTATATGATCATTATGTGTGCATCTATGTTAACTCTTGGTATGTGAAATTTACAATTCTTCAACAATCAAGAACAATCAGAATAAAACGCAAACAAAGGCTTGTATTTCACAAAGATATATTGCACGTATCCCCAAAACAGTTCTACAAAATCTTTTACAAGGCCGGCTTTCCTATAGCCACGAATAACAAGGATAATCAGAGCCCTTATACAATCTTTACACGAGTAAATAGAATGAAACAAGTTAAGTAAAGAACGTTCCTTTTTAATTAATCAAATCAACGGATTCCAATGAATATGAATGACAATCTTAATTCCTCACAAAGGTAACAGAATTTTTCGGGATAAAATCCCCACAGGTGCATTGACCAACAGTATAGAAAATTTAATAACAACTCTTTAAGGAGCGATTTCAGCAACGGGAATCTTAGTCCATTAAACAGATCAACGGAATTCCACTAATAATATAATTACTATTCCACAGAAGTCACTCGTGGAACTACTTCCACGTACAGCACCAAATATGAGCAAAAGTTATTTTAATAGTTCAAACGGTTCGAATGGCTCTGAGCACTATGGGACTTAACGTCTGAGGTTACTTATTCCTTAAACCTAACTAACCTAAGGACATCACACACATCAATGTGCGAGGCAGGATTAGAACTTGTGACTGTAGCGGTCGCGCGGTTCCAAACTGCAAAGCCTAGAACCGCGCGGCCACTCCGGCCGGAATTTTAAAAGTCACTTTAAGTTCCATGCAACAGCGGGCACACCCCGACGGAATACCCACACAAATGCAAGCGAAACCAATTACTAGGAACAGGGGATGCACCTTTGTGCAACTCGAACACCCTAACGAGAGAAACCCCCAAATAATAGCGTGAGAAAAATATTCAACTCCTGTTAACTATTGGGGTGAGCAGAGACATTGACAGGATACAGCCAAGTAGCGTGGAGCGTCACCAAAACGTAGCTGGCCGAGCTAACGGAGTACGAACACATCTTGCCCAACGCGCCGACCTCCATCTCGGTCAATCCGGAACTGGGTGTGATCGCCGCTCGTAGTACACTGGAATATTTTTAAAACAAAACAAGGTCAACTAAACCAAAAGAGGCAACACAAAACACTAGTTTCAAGAATGTTATGCCCCCTTTAAATTTAACACCCTTAATAGAAAGAAAATTTCAAATAAATGACATGGAAAATTATTCACTTCTTACAGTTAACAGTCCAAAATTTTCACAGGCAGCCCCCCACTGTTAACGTGCAAACGTGCATAATGTAAGGAGAAGTTAACGGCCTTCCAAACCAAGAATGTTAACACTATAATATAAGACACGAAGGTCACGGCCCCTTCAAACATAAACCACATTATAAATCACAAGATACTTAAGGAGATTAGAAACCCACTGTGTTAATACAACACATGGACTGCGCACTGTGCTAGAGTGACTCACGCAGGTTTCACACTTCTCACGCTTAGTACTCTCGTCACTGGGCAGTGTTTTATACTCTGAGCACCATTATTCAATATGTACAGAGCTATTACAAATGATTGAAGCGATTTCATAAATTCACTGTAGCTCCATTCATTGACATATGGTCACGACACACTACAGATACGTAGAAAAACTCATAAAGTTCTGTTCGGCTGAAGCCGCACTTCAGGTTTCTGCCGTCAGAGCGCTCGAGAGCGCAGTGAGACAAAATGGTGACAGGAGCCGAGAAAGCGTATGTCGTGCTTGAAATGCACTCACATCAGTCAGTCATAACAGTGCAACGACACTTCAGGACGAAGTTCAACAAAGATCCACCAACTGCTAACTCCATTCGGCGATGGTATGCGCTGTTTAAAGCTTCTGGATGCCTCTTTAAGGGGAAATCAACGGGGTCGGCCTGCAGTGAGCGAAGAAACGGTTGAACGCGTGCGGGCAAGTTTCACGCGTAGCCCGCAGAAAATTGGCTCATGGTACAACTGGAGACCGACAGCGCCGACTTCATCTTTCAACAGGATGGTGCTCCACCGCACTTCCATCATGACGTTCGGCATTTCTTAAACAGGAGATTGGAAAACCGATGGATCGGTCGTGGTGGAGATCATGTTCAGCAATTCATGTCATGGCCTCCACGCTCTCCCGACTTAACCCCATGCGATTTCTTTCTGTGGGGTTACGTGAAAGATTCAGTGTTTAAACCTCCTCTACCAACAAACGTGCCAGAACTGCGAGCTCGCATCAACGATGCTTTCGAACTCATTTATGGGGACATGCTGCGCCGAGTGTGGGAGGAACTTGATTATCGGCTTGATGTCTGCCGAATCACTAAAGGGGCACATATCGAACATTTGTGAATGCCTAAAAAAACTTTTTGAGTTTTTGTATGTGATGCAAAGCATTTTGAAAATATCTCAAATAATAAAGTTATTGTAGAGCTGTGAAATCGCTTCAATCATTTGTATTAACCCTGTATCTACCGGAACCAAGGGTGAATTCCTTATTTCCGCCTCGGCGGGGATAATCACAGTCAAACAATGTTTCGGGCTGTGGACACAAATTACGATCAAATTGATCACCAATGCCACTTCAAAGAAAATAGCGGGTGCCCACCGTTAGTAGCAGCAAGCGACGAGACTCCACAAAGAGTACATAGGCATCCAGCATATCCAGCATCAAGTCGTATTATACACACCCTTGATAGTACATTAGAGGCCCTCACCACCAGTCCGGCGCCGACACACTTCTCAAATAATAATACGGCGCCGCGAGCAACCAACGCTCCACTAACTGCAACTGCGAGTCTCCACAGCACAACCTACGTCACGCCCTCCAGCGCCCCGGTGCGGGAAACCAAGCCTCACATCGCCGGAAGTGTCGCGCTTAAATGAGAGTTTCACTCTGCAGCGGAGTGTGCGCTAATATGAAACTTCCTAGCAGATTAAAACTGTGTGCTGGGCCGAGACTCGAATTCGGGACCTTTGCCTTTCGGAGGCAAGTGCTCTACCAACTCAGCTACCAAGACTCACGCCCCAGCCTCACGCCCCTTCCTCACAGCAGTTGCCCGCGAAAGGCAAAGGTCCCGAGTTCGAGCCTCGGCGCGACACACAGTTTTAATTTGCCAGGAAGTTTGATATCAGCGCACACTCCGCTGCAGAGTGTAAATATTATGGAAACATCCTCTAGGCTGTGGCTAAGCCATGTCTCCGCAATATCCTTTCTTTCAGGAGTGCTAGTTCTGCAAGGTTCGCAGGAGAGCTTCTGTAAAATTTGGAAGGTGGGAGACGAGGTACTGGCAGAAGTAAAGCTGTGAGGACGGGGCGTGAGTCGTGCTTAGGTAGCTCAGATGGTAGAGCACTTGCCCGCGAAAGGCAAAGGTCCCGAGTTCGAGTCTCGACCCGGCATACAGTGTTAATCTGCCAGGAAGTATCATATCAGCGCACACTCCGCTGCAGAGTGAAAATCTCATTCTGGAAGTGTTAGTGTATTTGGGGCAGTAAGATTTTTTTGTGGCATTTAATTACTTCTGTATTGGTTTTTGTATGATGTTACCGAGTATGATGATACTGAGGTATAGGGCGTTGGGTTATTCTTGTACTTAAATGTATTGTTTGGGACTAACTGGGAACGAAAGCAACACAATGGAAGAGTCAGGGATACAAGGTGTCTCGGAACCAGAAGTGTTGTGGATTTTCTTGGTAAAAGTAGCACAATTGACAGCAGATAATATGCAGTTGAGAAATGAATTAACATCTAGAAGTGAATCGGAAACCACATCTGACTTGTCGTTGTTGCCTAGGGTGCAGGGGATTTCGAGTTTGATTATTATGGAGGACATAGAGACTTCAGCGGTGATGAATGGTTAATCTGATGAGCAGTTGTTACATATAGCCAATATTAGATTAACGGCTGAAGCTAAAACATATGTAAGGTGTTCTGAGGTCTAAAGGAGGGCAGGACAGTTTAAGCAGGTAAAAAAAGGGATTTTACAAAGGTACAAAGATTAGGATGGCGCTCTGTACTTTAGAGAGAGGTTAAGACAATGTCAAAGAGACAGGGGGAGACGATGGAGAAATTAGCGGGCAAGATAAGGGAAATTAATAAGTATACTTACGAGTTGGGTCAGAGCAATGAAGCGAATAGTGTTCTGTTGCAGGAGGCCGAGCAAAGGGCACTTCATGTATTTTTGAGACGGTTACCGGCGCATATGGCACGGAAAATGCGTGAACGGACTCCGAAAGATTTGTATTCGGCCATTCAGCTGGCAATTCAATGTGAGGAAATAGGCGTAGCAAGAGGGGTGCGCGAGAGGCAGACAGTGTTAACAGAGGGTGTGAAATGTTTTAAGTGTGGTTGTACGGGACATGTGCAGAGGCAATGTACCCTGTCACCGAGGAATAAAGGAAGGGGTGGAAATCGGCAGCGGGGAGGATGGACTTGGTAGGAGGTTTGGTTTGGGGGAAGGAGACCAGACATTGGTAGGAGAGGTGGACAAGGGCTAAACGGCGGAAGGGGCCAAAGACCCACCTAAGGAAGCTCCCGTTTACTTTCAATGCTACCAATACGTATGCAGAGGTGAAATGTTCAGTGGTAGGATCCATAGGAACTAAAAAGTTTAAGATTTTGTTGGACACAGGTGTGAAAGTGTCATTGGCTACGAGGAATATAGTGGGACGAATGAAGCTAGACCCACCACGTTATAGGTTGCGTGGGGTGGGGGATAAGGAGGTCACGCCTTTGGGATCGGTGACAGCTGACTTTCCAATATAGAAAGTCCGATTTAATGCATGCATGGAGGTAGGACCATGGGTAAACGAGAGCTGAAACATGATCCTAGGAGTAGAATTCTTGGACAACCAACTGTGGAACTTGGTGAAATGTTGTTTCAGCTAGAGGAAACTGTTGTCAATACAGAGCTGTCACGAGAGGTGTTCAACGTAACGAAAAAACCAATTGAACCGTGTACATTAGCATTAAGGCTTAATTCGCATGAGTGTGTGTCTAGTGGCACTGGGAAGTCGCTTTGGGTAAGCGTGGAGTCAAATCTACCTGTGGGTACAGTATATGTTATTGAACCATTGGAGGATAATGAAGTTTTGGGTTCATTGTGTTCTTTTGTGAAACGTAGTGTTGTACGAGTACAGGAGGGGAATGACGGCGAGTAGTTATCGTGGCTGTGGATAATTTTAGCGCTGTAGACGCGAATTTGGGGAAAGGAGTTTTAGTAGCAAATCTGGATGTGCCAGATGATGAAGACTGGTGTTCGAAAGGTAGGCGAAGCGATCAACCACTAACTGCCGATAGAACTGAATTGCGTGATAAAATTAAGCATTTGAAAGGGGGAGAAAGAGAGCATATGGAAGAATTATTGTAGAAATTTAAGAATTTGTTTTTTCCACAAGGGCCGTTGCCAGAAACTCCATTAGTTCAACGTAGGATACCAACAGGGAATGAAGCACCTGTTTACCGTAAACCATACAGAATACCGAGGTTTTTGCAGCCTATTGTGGAGGATTTCATTGATCAGCATATTGCGGACGGTATTATAGAGAATAGTGATTGTTTCTGGGGAGCGGGCATTGTCGTTGTGCCTAAAAAATCTGTGGATGGAACTAAGAAATGCAGGTTCTGTTGTGAATACCGATACCTCAATAATAAGACAGTAACCGACGCAAATCCCATTCCAAATATATTGGAGACTTTGAACCACTTTTCTGCGATGGATTTGACAAGTGGTTATCATCAGTTAGAGGTGACTCCAGAGGATCGTCCAAAAACTGCTTTCTCTACTCCTGGAGGCCATTACCAGTACATCAGAATGCCATTCGGTTTGATAAAAAGCTCCGCTAACGTTTCTGAGGTTGCTAGACAGTGTGTTGAGGGGTTTGAAACCACGACAGTGTCTTTTCTATTTGGATGACATTATTGTCTTTTCAAGTAGTACGGAGCAACATAGCCAGCGGTTAAGGGAAGTCTTTATGAGGTTAAGAGCAGCTCGCTTGACGTTGAGCCTGGGGAAGTGTCATTTTGCATTGGAAGAAGTAAAATATTTGGGTCATATTATCAGTAAGGACGGATTGCAAACAGATCCAAGGTTGGTACAGGATGTAAGGGAGTATCGAGAACCGAAAACAGTTAAGGAAGTGCAATATTTCAATGGAATTTGCAATTTCTATCGAAAGTTCGTGAAAGGTTTTGTAGATTTAGCACAGCCCTTGACGCCATTGTTATGGAAGGGTGTGACATTTGAGTGGACAAATCTGTGTCAGAAAACGTTTGACAAACTAAAAGAAGTGTTTTCCTGTTTCTAAATTTTGAATAGGAGTTTATACTAGCATGTGAAGCCTGGAATCAAGCATTATGGTGTGTTCTTAGTCAGGAAATTGATGGTAAAGAACATCCTGTAGCCTATGCATCTCGGCAATTGAATGCAACAGAGAGGAATTACTCAACAACAGAGAGGAAGATGTTCAGCGTAATGTATGGAATCACATGTTTTAAATGCTATTTATATGGGAGAAGATTTCGGGTAGTGACAGATCATGCTGCATTGAAGTGGTTGTAGGGGTTGAAGGATCCATCCACTATACTCTCTAAGAGGGCTGTGAGGCTTAGTGAATTCGACTACGAGGTGGTGCACAAGCCTGGGAAGAAGCACGGTAATACGGATGCACTAATTGGGAAGGTGTCAAAAGTAGAAGTCATAGGTTATGACCTAGCAGTATGGCAAGAATTACAGGACGCAACAACGATTGTAAACTGTATCGGACACAGCCACAATTTAATATGTACAACGATCTTCTGTGCAGGGAACGAAGTTAGGGCCAAGGGTAGTAGTGCCAGAGAAGTTGACGGTTGGTTGGTTGGTTGGTTGGTTGGTTGGGGAAGGAGACCAGACAGCGTGGTCATCGGTCTCATCGGATTAGGGAAGGAAGTCGGCCGTGCCCTTTCAGAGGAACCATCCCGGCATTTGCCTGGAATGATTTAGGGAAATCACGGGAAACATAAATCAGGATGGCCGGACGCTGGATTGAACCGTCGTCCTCCCGAATGCGAGTCCAGTGTCTAACCACTGTGCCACCTCGCTCGGTGCGAGGAGTTGAGGGATGAAGTTTTAAAGGAAGCACATAATCACGTGTTATCTGGTCATGGAGGGTGTAGAGCGACGAATAGGAGAGTGGCGGAGAAGTATTGGTGGAGAGATAGGAAAGAAGATGTGGATCAGGATGTCAAGAATTGTATACCATGTGCGCAGAGAGCAGATTTGTGCTGGAAGCTGATACAGCTACAACGATTGCCAGAAGCAACATTTCCATTCTTTATGCTGGGGATCGATGTGTTAGGACCTTTCAGGTGAACACCATTGGGGAACAGATTCGTTCTGACAATAATAGACCATTTCTCAAGATATGTGGAGATGGTGGCTATGCCAAATCAGCAGTCAGCAATGGTCGTGGAATCGTTAGTAAATATCTGGATTTTGAAGTTTGATGTACCGGAGACAATACTTATTGACCAAGGGACCAAATTGTTGAACGTGAAGAAGTTGAGGACGACTGCATAGCATCCAAAGTCCAACGGAAGGACAGAACGGGTACACAGAACAAACGCGAAGATGCTGAGTTTTTATGTGGATTCTCATCACCATCACATACAATGCAAAAGTTCATACTAATACCGGTTTGTCTCCATATGAGGTAGTGAACGGGCGAAAAATGCTGTCACCGTTCGATTTGGTGAGGCAACAGAAAGGAAGGACCAGTGAATCTGTACGTCAGTTCACAAGGATAATTCGGGATGTTTGGAAACGGGTACAAAAAGCGAATACAAAAGCTTTGGAAAGGCAGGAAGACGCAGTAAAGTGGAAAGGAAGTTTACTGCAGTATACAGTGGGGCAATGGGTAATGCTGTCCAGCCCTTATATGCAAAAAGGGAAAACGAAGAAGTTCTTTACGAGATACCAAGCGCCATACCAAGTTGTTGAAACCACATCCCTCGTTAATGTTAAGCTTCAGTTGCCAAATAGAACAATAATAGTAGACATTGGGCAGTTATGGCCATGTAAGGGTTGCGCGGATGTGATTCCAGGTACGTCACAGGAAGGAAAGAGGAAGAAAGAGAGAGTGAAAAGAGGTGATAAGCACAGAGAAAACCAGGAAGAGAGGCTACAGCATAAAGTACTGTATGCTTTGCAATTTGTAATTCTTTTTGTTTTCATGTAATGGTTTTAAGGGGCACTAGACCACATTTAAGTTTTGTAATAGTAAGGAAATATGCCATAGGCGCTTACCCAAGCAAGTTAAGAGCTCATTATGGGTCTACCCGGGTACTTTCCAAAGAGGGGAATAACGTAATGGCACCACCGTCTAGGGTAGGGAAAGATAGTTTTGTGCAATATTCTGAGCAGATGTTACAGCCAGGTGCAGGCTAGATAGCAGTGAGTTATGCATACCAACAGGTGTGAAGTTGAATATAGGCCACAGGGCCATCAAATTGCTGAAAGAGTATATGTAGTGGTTTTGCATGTTGCAAATCACAAGCATAAGGGGCCCACTGGCCATCCTAGCGTGCTATGGGTACGTGACGAGAAGCGGTGTAGAATGAAGGCTTTCACGACCGGGTGACATGGCTGTTGATATACTTTCCGGGATGTGAGGTCGTGGTCCAAGAACTTTTCTGCTCCTTACGTTTCGTCCAGGACTGCGCTGGACTTCCTCAGGGGCGCTGCTCCGCTGAATCTTGCCGACTGTCGGCAAGACTCAGCGGAGCAGCGCCTCTGAGGAATTCCAGCGCAGTCCTGGACGAAACGTAAGGAGCAGAAAAGTTCTTAGACCACGACCTCACATCCCGGAAAGTATATCAACAGCCGAAAAGCGGTGTGTATGGCAAAACAGGGACGCATAGCCATGTATAAATAACTGCGGTTTTCTAACGAGATTCTTTCAAGTGTGACACCTCTCCTGCATGGTAGGGAGTGTCACACCACCAGCTACACGCAGCAACAGATGGGGCGCCAACGTTCCAGTCAATGGCGGGTCATTGGTTCGACCCTCTGAAGCCAGCGTGAGGTCCGTACCCAGCCAGCGCTGACCCACTCCACTGCTTGCTGGCATCCTGACACCACAACTCTGCTGCCATACAAGGCCAACACACAGCAGTGCGTGCATGGGTCGCTGAGGCAACCATGACATGCGAAGCTGTTTCACAGAGAGTGAAGTGGTGTCCTCAGCATTTTATGGCCCAGTGACACAGATCGAGAGGAACGGGGCACTGCAGCTGGAAACAATAACTCACTTGGAAAGCTCGGACGATTCTTAAATTGGCGCCTTCTTCCTCTTCCTGCCACATTTGTTGTCGTTACATTCTGTGGCAGAAGTTTCCACTACAGAAGAATGATTGTCGGCAAGCCTCTGTATTTCTCGAATTTTCTCCTCACGTTCATTACGTGAAAGGTATTTGGTCGAGGGAGGGGTGGGGGGCAAAAAATATGTTGTCCGACTCTTCCCGGAAAGTGCTCTCTCGGAAATTTCTATAGAAAATCTCTCCGTGATGCACAACGCCTCTCTTGAGACATCTGCCAATGGAGTTTTTTGAGCATGTCTACATGTACATCTACATCTACGTGATTACACTGCTATTCACAATAAAGTGCCTGGCAGAGGGTTCAATGAACCACATTCAAGCTGTCTCTACCATTCCACTCTCGAACGGTGTGCGGGAAAAACGAGCACTTAAATTTTTCTGAGCGACCCCTGTCTTTATTTCATCGTGATGGTAATTTCTCCCTGTGTAGGTCGGTGCCAACAGAGTGTTTTCACAATCAGTGGAGAAAACTGGTGATTGATATTTTTTTATTGTTTTATTAGTGTTGTGACTACCCTTAACAAATATTTACGCAGTTTTTCCCTGAGTGTTTCATACATATTAAATTTCAGTTTATTAATGTGAGAAGTTATGATCCTCTAATACTCGTATGGTATTTTCTAGTGCAAAAGATAACGAACACGAAAGTTCGTAATTACTTGGTGTATTTACCCTGGCAATGTCAAGGCACTTTCAATAACATGCCTTACCAAGATGAGGGGGGCTACTTTATGCCACCCAACAAAAATTAAAAATGGAAAAAAACTCGTTAACTGTTGTCATATTGACAAAATACGAGCGCAAGTCAAAAAGTATCTACACATCTGCCACAACATCTGTTACACTGCGCCCATTGACTTCTGTTCTTGCACATGTCATTGTTATAATGTTTTGGTAATGCTGTGACAGTGTGATCTTATTTCCGACATTGTTCTTCCTTCCGTTGCAGGTACAGCATAGCAGCTCCATTAGAAGTGTGCACCCAAGAGAAACAACGGGTGGTGATCCGATTCATCTGGTCGAGGCAGACATTCATCACAGACTATCATGTCAATACGGGAGAAGTGCACTATCACGTAAAACTGTTTTTGCAGATCGAGAAGTTTAAAAGTGGTTGAGGAAGTGTAACCCACGAAGTGGAAGCGGCACGGCCGTCAACCTCCACTACGGACGAAAACATTCAGCAAGCTCGAGAGATGGTTCTGGCAAATATGGGAATCACTATCGATGAGAGAGCATCCGCTTTGAACATCAGCCATGGCCCCACCCATCACATCATCCACGACGAGTTTTGTTTCCATAAGGTCTGTGCGCGGTGCAGAAAGCTTACCATCGACCATAAGCTCGCCTGTGTTAGGCTGTGTGAACGCTTACTCATCGCTTCAACAACGAAGGTGATGCATTTTTCAGCAGAATTGTCACCGGAGATGAAACATCGATGCGTCACTACGACCCTGAGTGTCAGAGTGTGAAGTGGGAACACCCTGGATCGCCGACGAGGAAAAGATTCAAGAAACTATCAACAAGATGAAATTCTAGGTATTGGAACACCCTTCCTACAGCCCAGACCTTGCTCCACGTGACGTTCACTTGTCTGGGCCACTCAAGGATGCTTGGCGTAGTCGCCGATTTGCCTCAGATGTGGACGTGCGAAATACGGTGGAAAAGTGGCTTGACGACCAACCGAAAACCCTTTATTTGGAAGGAATATGTACGCTCGTTGATCTTTGGGCCAAGTGCGTTCATAAGGAAGAAGATTACGTAGAAAAATGATGTGCAGTTACACCCCTAGCTTCATGTTAATAAACGGTGGAATGAAAACTGTAGATAATTTTTGACTTGCCCTCGTATTTTTAAAGCGATACTGATGTCTAAGTAGGGTCTAGAACCTGAAAATATCTGTTAGCACACTTTCGCCATACGGACTTAATGACCGCTACAAGAAAACTCAAGAAATGCAGATTTTGTCCAATGTTGTGGAATTTCACTCTCAACATACTTTTCAAAGAGATATTAAGTAAGGACCAGATACTAGAAATATTGATTACGACATTCATAGGAGAAAGTGACATGAGCTACGGAGATTTAAATTTTTAGGTTAAGTTTCAATGAAAAATTTAAAACGCAAATGAAATACACTCCTGGAAATTGAAATAAGAACACCGTGAATTCATTGTCCCAGGAAGGGGAAACTTTATTGACACATTCCTGGGGTCAGATACATCACATGATCACACTGACACAACCACAGGCACATAGACACAGGCAACAGAGCATGCACAATGTCGTCACTAGTATAGTGTATATCCACCTTTCGCAGCAGTGCAGGCTGCTATTCTCCCATGGAGACGATCGTAGAGATGCTGGATGTAGTCCTGTGGAACGGCTTGCCATGCCATTTCCACCTGGCGCCTCAGTTGGACCAGCGTTCGTGCTGGACGTGCAGACCGCTTGAGACGACGCTTCATCCAGTCCCAAACATGCTCAATGGGGGACAGATCCGGAGATCTTACTGGCCAGGGTAGTTGACGTACACCTTCTAGAGCACGTTGGGTGGCACGGGATACATGCGGACGTGCATTGTCCTGTTGGAACAGCAAGTTCCCTTGCCGGTCTAGGAATGGTAGACCGATGGGTTCGATGACGGTTTGGATGTACCGTGCACTATTCAGTGTCCCCTCGACGATCACCAGTGGTGTACGGCCAGTGTAGGAGATCGCTCCCCACACCATGATGCCGGGTGTTGGCCCTGTGTGCCTCGGTCGTATGCAGTCCTGATTGTGGCGCTCACCTGCACGGCGCCAAACACGCATACGACCATCATTGGCACCAAGGCAGAAGCGACACTCATCGCTGAAGACGACACGTCTCCATTCGTCCCTCCATTCACGCCTGTCGCGACACCACTGGAGGCGGGCTGCACGATGTTGGGGCGTGAGCGGAAGACGGCCTAACGGTGTGCGGGACCGTAGCCCAGCTTCATGGAGACGGTTGCGAACGGTCCTCGCAGATACCCCAGGAGCAACAGTGTCCCTAATTTTCTGGGAAGTGGCGGTGCGGTCCCCTACGGCACTGCGTAGGATCCTACGGTCTTGGCGTGCATCCGTGCGTCGCTGCGGTCCGGTCCCAGGTCGACGGGCACGTGCACCTTCCGCCGACCACTGGCGACAACATCGATGTACTGTGTAGACCTCACGCCCCACGTGTTGAGCAATTCGGCGGTACGTCCACCCGGCCTCCCGCATGACCACTATACGCCCTCGCTCAAAGTCCGTCAACTGCACATACGGTTCACGTCCACGCTGTCGCGGCATGCTACCAGTGTTAAAGACTGCGATGGAGCTCCGTATGCCACGGCAAACTGGCTGACACTGACGGCGGCGGTGCACAAATGCTGCGCAGCTAGCGCCATTCGACGGCCAACACCGCGGTTCCTGGTGTGTCCGCTGTGCCGTGCGTGTGATCATTGCTTGTACAGCCCTCTCGCAGTGTCCGGAGCAAGTATGGTGGGTCTGACACACCGGTGTCAATGTGTTCTTTTTTCCATTTCCAGGAGTGTAGGTAGAAAAATAATTAAAAACAGTGGGTTGTTTAATTTATAAATATAAAGTAACTAACTAGATTACAACATTTTGAAAAGGTAGTCATAACAACGAACCAGTTTAAGTTCGTCGCTCTACGAGTCTGCGAGATGCTGGTCGGAAAGGGCACGGAGGTCACTGTGCATAGTCATAGGTCGAACAAAAAAGTTTTCAGTTTCAGGAAATCATTCTGTCAATATATTAATATTAAAGTTGAAATTTTTCATCAAGAAATATAACACCTAGTTCATGTCAGATTATGGTCTCACAAGTATTTTGTTCAAATACGGGATACAAGCACAGCAAGACCTAGCTTTCAAAGTTCAGCCATTTGACATCTGCATATTAAAAGTGACTTTTCGTTGTGACCCGTCAGACGGGGCTATAATGCGACAGCGAAGAAATGTAACGTGTGGCAGCGGCGTCTCGTATTCCTCTCCAGGCTCGGCGCCGTACCTCAAGGCAGTGTCTGCACCATTTGCCACCAGGACGCACTGGCACCGGCAAATGGAGATTTATCCTGCAGAGGCTGCAGGCTTAAGTGGATTTCTCGGTTGTCTGCCGAGGCTATACCTTTAAGAAAGACTGAGAAAGCGCTGCTGAAAGAAAAAAGTAAACAATGGCGGACGTGATTAAGGTGTGAAGAATGGCCCCTGGATAGAGCGTATGCGGGAGGGACGCCAGAAATTTTAATGGAGCTTCCTCCTAGAAGGCTTGAATTACCTCAGAGTTACGTGGCCTACGTTGGACAATAGTGGGCTCTTCTTATGTAGACAGATAATCTTTGCACGCATGTTAGAGTACAGAGTGAAATTATTTTACCTGTCGCGAGGGAAGCACATGGCGTCATTACTGTCTTTCTCTGGAAAGAGAAATTGCACATTAACATATCTGTTGTTTAAGTGGAACTAAAGTGAAAATGTGTTTCAAAAACGTGAACCCAAATGACCATGTATCCAGGCGAACAATCTGTGTATGTACCACGCACTTCGACGTTGCATTTGTGGACAAATTGCAAATATTTTAAAATAAATTAGTATTCACTACCTAATAAAAAGTGTCCAGACACTCTTATGTAATGCGAAATTGATCACTAGATGTCACAAGAGGTGGGAAATCCCGTGTCTTCGGACCACGCAGAGCTGATGTATTGCTGCAGCCGCAGATCACTGCGGAGGGTGGTTGCCAAAATTCACTTGATATCAGTTCCCAAGTTTTGCCAGCAGTGCTGCAAGTACAAAGGTCGAGCAGCTTCTCGGAATCCACACATTTTTGTAGTACGTTGGAAGTGACGCGTTGTAAACAGCAGCTTAGCGCCACTGGGCAACGGATGACTGGAAACGAGTGACTCAGAGAGATGAATCAAGCCCTACCAGAGGCAAACAGATGGAAGTGTCTGGGTTTTGCGTATGGCTGGATGTTGTTGACTTTTGTCACATGTACTGCCAAGAATGAAGTGCAGAAAAGGTGGCGTTATTGTATGAGAGTGTTCTCCATGGTTAGGCTGTAGTCCACTACTACGCTTGGGACAGCGCTAAATACCGAAAAACATTAACACATTTTACGACTTGGTGTACTGCACTGAGTAGACAATCTGTCCGGAGACCGTGATTCTCTGTCTCAGCATGACATTTCACCTTGCTAAAATTTATAATCTGTGAGGCAATCGTTTATGGATAGTAACAATCCTCAGATGGACTCACCTGTCCTGCATCTTTAGTAATAGAAACCAGTACGTTGTCCTCGATTGTGAGTGTTCATCGGAGGTGAGGGTATCATCTGGAGTGCCCCAGGGAAGTGTGATAGGTCCGCTGTTGTTTTCTATCTACATAAATGATCTTTTGGATAGGGTGGATACCAATGTGCGACTGTTTGCTGATGATGCTGTGGTGTACGGGAAGGTGTCGTCGTTGAGTGACTGTAGGAGGATACAAGATGACTTGGACACGATTTGTGATTGGCGTAAAGAATGGCAGCTAACTCTAAATATAGATAAATGTAAATTAATGCAGACGAATAGGAAAAAGAATCCTGTAATGTTTCAATACTCCATTAGTAGTTTAGCGCTTGACACAGTCACGTCGATTAAATATTTGGGCGTAACATTGCAGAGCAATATGAAGCGGGACAAGCATGTAATGGCAGTTGTGGGGAAGGCGGATAGTCGTCTTCGGTTCATTGGTAGAATTTTGGGAAGATGTGGTTCATCTGTAAAGGAGACCGCTTATAAAACACTGATACGACCTATTCTTGAGCACTGCTCCCTACCAGGTCGGATTGAGGGAGGACATAGAAGCAATTCAGAGGCGGGCTGCTAGATTTGTTACTGGTAGGTTTGATCACCACGCGAGTGTTACGGAAATGCTTCAGGAACTCGGGTGGGAGTCTTTGGAGGAAAGGAGGCGTTCTTTTCGTGAATCGCTACTGAGGAAATTTAGAGAACCATCATTTGATGCTGACTGCAGTACAATTTTACTGCCGCCAACTTATATTTCGCGGAAAGACCACAAAGATAGAGATTAGAGCTAGTACAGAGGCATGTAGGAAGTCATTTTTCCCTCGTTCTGTTAGGGAGTGGAACAGGGAGGCAAGATGCTAGTTGTGGTACGAGGTACCCTCCGCCACGCACTGTATGGTGGATTGCGGAGAAGGTATGTAGATGTAGATGAATCCAGTGGAACTCCTTCAGAAGGTCGACTCCAGACTCCAACGTCCAACATCGCTACGATCTCTCATTTCGACTGCCATTCTCGCACAGACATTCAGACACCTCATTGAACATTTCCCCAGAAAAGTTCAAGTCATCGACAGGCCCAAGCGCGAACATATTCCATACCAATGTCCACTAATATGTGTCCAGATACTATTTATCAGACATCATAGACTAATTCGAAATAATACAAATACGTATGTCCAATTTTATTGGTTGCAGACACACAGCTTTTCACAAAGAACGTAAGTTTTTATTTCGCCCATTGCTCGTCCAGTTGTTATAAGTTTATTTAGCGACTGACATTTCTGTTTGAGTTTCAGATGGTGAAGTTGCGCTTCGGTTTATATTGTTGAATTTTTCAACTGTGGTTGTGCCCGTGATTCGCTGGCCAGTATTTCTGTATCTCTCAAGCATATCACACGTACTGACAAGTGCAGAATACACAAGAGCGAGCGAGGTGGAAGCAGTGGTTAGCCCACTGGAGTCCCATTCGGGAGGACGACGACTAAAACCCGCGTCTACATTTACATCTACATCTACATTTACACTCCACAAGCCACCCAACGGCGTGTGGCGGAGGGCACTTTACGTGCCACTGTCATTACCTCCCTTTCCTGTTCCAGTCACGTATGGTTCGCGCGGAGAAAGACTGCCGGAAAGCCTCCGTGCTCGCTCGAATCTCTCTAATTTTACATTCGTGATCTCCTCTGGAGGTATAAGTAGGGGGAAGCAATATATTCGATACCTCATTCAGAAACGCACCTTCTCGAAACCTGGACAGCAAGCTACATCGCGTTGCAGAGCACCTCTTTTGCAGAGTCTGCCACTTGAGGTTGCTGAACATCTCCGTAATGCTACCACGCTTACCAAATAACCCTGTGACGAAACGCGCCGCTCTTCTTTGGATCTTCTCTATCTCCTCTGTCAACCCGACCTGGTACGGATCCCACACTGATGAGCAATACTCAAGTATAGGTCGAACGAGTGTTTTGCAAGCCACCTCCTTTGTTGATGGTCTACATTTTCTAAGGACTCTCCCAATTAATCTCAACCTGGCACCCGCCTTACCAACAATTAATTTTATATGATCATTCCACTTCAAATCTTTCCGTGCGCATACTCCCAGATATTTTACAGAAGTAACTGCTACCAGTGTTTGTTCCGCTCTCATATAATCATACAATAAAGGATCTTTCTTTCTATGTCATCGCAATACATTACATTTGTCTATGTTAAGGGTGAGTTGCTACTTCCTGCACCAAGTGCCTACCCGCTGCAGATCTTCCTGCATTTCTCTGCAATTTTCTAATGCTGCAAATTCTCTGTATACTACAGCATCATCCGCGAAAAGTCGCATGGAACTTCCGACACTATCTACTAGGTCATTTATATATATATTGTGAAAAGCAATGGTCCCATAACACTCCCCTTTGGCACGCAGAGGTTACTTTAACGTCTGTAGACGTCTCTCCATTGAGAACAACATGCTGTGTTCTGTTTGCTAAAAACTCTTCAGCCACACAGCTGGTGTGGTATTCCGTAGGCTCTTACTTTGTTTATCAGGCGACAGTGCGGAACTGTATCGAACGCCTTCCGGAAGTTAAGGAAAATGCCATCTATCTGGGAGCCTGTATCTAATATTTTCTGGGTCTCATGAACAAATAAAGCGAGTTGGGTCTCACACTATCGCTGTTTCCGGAATCCATGTAGATTCCTATAGAGTAGATTCTGGGTTTCAAAAAAAAAATGACATAATATGCGAGCAAAAAACATATTCTAAAATTCTACAACAGATCGATGTCAGAGATATAGGCCTATAGTTTTGCGCATCTGCTCGACGACCCTTCTTGAAAACTGGGACTACCTGTGCTCTTTTCCAATCATTTGGAACCTTCCGTTCCTCTAGAGACTTGCGGTACACGGCTGTTAGAAGGGGGCAAGTTCTTTCGAGTACTCTGCGTAGAATCGAATTGGTATCCCATCAGGTCCAGTGGACTTTCCTCTGTTGAGTAATATCAGTTGCTTTTCTATTCTTTGGACACTTATTTCGATGTCAGCCAGTTTTTCGTTCGTGCGAGGATTTAGAGAAGGAACTGCAGTGCGGTCTTCCTCTGTGAAAGAGATTTGGAAAAAAGTGTTTAGTATTTCAGCTTTACGCGTGTCATCCCCTGTTTCAATGTCATCATCATCCCAGAGTGTCTGGATATCCTGTTTCGATCGAGTTACTGATTTAACGTAAGACCAGAACTTCCTAGGATTTTCTGTCAAGTCGGTACATAGAATTTTACTTTCGAATTCACTGAACGCTTCACGCATAGCCCTCCTTACGATAACTTTGACATCGTTTAGCTTCTGTTTGTCTGAGAGGTTTTGGCTGCGTTTAAATTTGCAGTGAAGCTCTCTTTGCTTTCGCAGTAGTTTCCTAACTTTGTTGTTGAACCACGGTGTGTTTTTCCCGTCCCTCACAGTTTTACTCGGCACGTACCTGTCTAAAACGCATTTTACTATTGCCTTGAACTTTTTCCCATAAACACTCAACATTGACAATGTCGGAACAGAAATTTTCGTTTCGATCTGTTAGGTAGTCTGAAATCTGCCCACTGTTACTCTTGCTAAACAGATATTCATTGATGCTGCAACTGGCTTATGATCACCGATTCCCTGTTCTGCGCTTACAGAGTCGAAAAGTTCGGGTCTGTTTTTTATCAGTAGGTCCGAGATGTTATCTCCACGAGTTGGTTCTGTGTTTAATTGTTCGAGGTAATTTTCGGATGTGCACTCAATATAATGTCACTCGATGCTCTGTCCCTACCACCCGTCCTAAACATCGGAGTGTCCCAGTCTATATCTGGTAAATTGAAATCTCCACCTAAGACTATAATATGCTGAGGAAATTTATGTGAAACGTATTCCAGATTTTTTCTCAGTTGTTCTGCTATTAATGCTGCTGAGTTGAGAGGTCGGTGAAAGGAGCCATTTACTAACCTAGCTCGGTTGTTGAGTATAACGTCCACCCACAATAATTCACAGGAACTATCCATTTCTATTTCACCACAGGATAAACTAATACTAACACCGACAAACACGCCACCACCGGTTGCATGCAATCTATCCTTTCTAAACACCGTCTGTGTCTTTGTAAAAATTTCGGCAGTATTTATCTCTGGCTTCAGCCAGCTTTCCGTACTTATAACGATTTCAGCTTCGGTGCTTTCTATCAGCACTTGAAGGTCCGGTACTTAACCAACGTAGCTTCGACAGTTTACAATTACAATACCGATTGCTGCTTGGTCCCCGCATGTCCTGACTTTGCCCCGCACCCTTTGAGGCTGTTGCCCTCTCTATACTTGCCCGAGGCCATCTAACCTAAAAAACCGTCCAGTCCACACCACACAGCCCCTGCTACCCGTGTAGCTGCCTGCCGTATGTATTGGACTCCTGACCTATACAGCGAAACCCGAAACCCCACCATCCTATGGCGCAAGTCGAGGAATCTACAGCCCACACCGTCGCAGAACCGTCTCAGCCTCTGATTCAGACTCTCCACCCAGCTCTTTACCAAAGATCCGCAGTCAGTTCTGTCAACGATGCTGCAGATGTTGAGCTCTGCTTTCATCCCACTAGCGAGACTGGCAGTCTTCATCAAATTAGATAGCCACCGGAAGCCAGAGAGGGTTTCCTCCGATCCATAGCGACACACATCATTGGTGCCGACATGTACATGGGTACTCTACAAACTACTTTTAAGTGTCTGGGAGGGGGTTCATCGAACCACCTCCACAGTAACTCTCTATTACTCCAGTCTCAAACAGCCCGCGGAAGAAAGGAACATCTATATCTTTCCGTACAACCTCTCATTTCCCTTATTTTATTATGATGATCGTTTCTCCCTGTGCAGGCCAGCGTCAGCAAAATATTTTTGCATTCTGAGGAGAATGTTGGTGATTGAAATTTCGTGAGAAGATTCCGCCGCAACGAAAAACGCCTTTGTTTTAATTATGTCCACCCCAAATCAAGTATCATGTCAGCGACACTCTTTTCCCTATTTCGCCAAAATACAAAAAATGCTGCATCGGCAAACAACCTAAGACGGCTGTTCAGATTGTCTCCTAATTCGTTTATATAGATAAAGAACAGCAAAGAGCCTATAACATTACTTTAAGAAACGCTAGAAATCACTTCTGATTTCCTCGATGACTTTCTGTTAATTACTACGAACCGTGTCCTCTCTGACAGGAAATGACGAATCCAGTCAATAACCGAGACGATATTCCACAACCACGCATTTTCACCACAAGCCACTTGTGTGGCACGGTGTGAAAAGCCTTCTGGATACCTATAAATACGGAATATATTTGAAATTCCTTGTCAATAGCACTCAACACTTCGTGTGTGTAAAGAGCTAGTCGTGTTCCACAAGAACGATGTTTTCTAAACCCATGTTGACTGTATTTCAATAGATCGTTCTTTTCGAAGTAATTCATAATGTTCGAACAGAATATATGCTCCAAAATCCTGCTGCATATCTACGTGCATGATATGGACCTGTAGTTTAGTGGATTATTCCTACTACCTTTCTTGAATACTAGTGTGACCGGTACAACTTTCCAATCTTTCGGTACGGATCTTTCGTCAAGCTAGCGGTTGCATGTAATAGGTATTGTATCAGTACACTCTGAATGGAACCTAATTGGTATTCAGTCTGGACCGGAATATTTGCTTTTATTAAGTGATTTAAGTGGCTTCACTACTCCGAGGGTATCAAACTTCTAAGTTAATCGTGTTGGCAGCAGTTCTTGATTCGAATTCTGGAATATTTACTTCGTCTTTTTTGATGAAGGAATTTTGGAAGGCTCTCTTTAGTAACTCTCCTTTGTCAACGTTGTCGTCGATAATATTTCCGTTGGTATCGCGCAGAGAAGGGACTCATTTCATCTTACCGCTAGCATACTTTACATAAGATCAGAATCTCATTAGAGTTTTGGCCAGGTTTCGAGACAAAGTTTTGTAGTGGAAGCTTTCATAAGTATCTTGCATTGACGTCCGCGCTAAATTTCGGCCTTCTGTAGAAGATCGCGAGGCTTGGATATTTTGCGTCCGGTTAAATTTGGCACGCTTTTATCGTTGTTTCTACAACAGTGCTGTGACCTAGTTTTGTGAATCAAGGAGGATCAGCTCCGTCGTTGGCTAATTTAGTTGGTATAAATCTCTCAATTACTGTCAATAGTATTTCTTTGAATTCAGGCCACATCTGATCTACACTTGCTTTGTTAATTTGGAAGGAGTAGAGATTGTCTCTCAGGAGGACGTCAAGTGAATTTTTATCTGCTTCTTTTAGACGGTATATTTTTCGTTCATTTTTGGGGGATTCGAGGGTTACAATAGTCAGTTTTACTACGACAACCCTTTGTTCACTAATCCATGCATGCGTTTTGGTGCTCGTTATTAGCTCAAGATTATTTGTTGCTAAGAGGTCGCGAGTGTTTTCACATCCGTTTACTACTCGCGTTAGCTCATGAATTAACTGCTCGAAACAACTGTCATAGGAAGCGTTTAGCACACATTCGGATGATGTTTTATGTGTACCTCCGGATTTAATCATTTATTTTCGCCAACATATTGGAAATTTGTGGTAAGGTCTTATGGGACCAAACTGCTGAGGTCATCGGTCCCAAAGCTTACACACTCCTTAATCTAACTTACCCTAACGACGACACACACACCCATGCCCGAGAGAGGACTCCAACCTCCGACGCGGGAAGCCGCGCAGACCGTGACAAGACGCCTGAGACCGCTCGGCTACCCCTCGCTGCGCCAACATATCGAGGGTAAATTAAAGTTACCAGCAAGTATAATAAGTTGAGTTGGTTACGTGTTTGAAATTCATACATCACAGAAACCGATTTCCGCCGACTCGGATAAGTCTTGCATTCGTAGAAGGACGAATGGCGGATGAAGTTCTTGCGGAACTCGTATTTCTTACTTGGTGTATGAAGTGTTGAAGTGTCTATTATTAAATAAATATTTCCAGGTGCTTAACCTGTACGAAGATTGAGCAGTTCCGTAAAGTACTGCAGTGACTGACCCAGTCTTACTTAGGTGCTGAGAGAGGTAGTTTAATATGCTCCGGTAACGTCTCCTGAAAGCAACTTAGCTACAGTTGTTAGGATACCCTTAGATTGTATCTTAATTTGTGAACGTACTGCAAACCAACAGGTACACACCTGAGCACGTGAACTAAGAAAGGAATGCAGGGCAGTGAGTTTTACTACCTGTCAAAGTAAAGATCATTTTAGGAAGTGGAAGTTGCACAAACGCAAGTGGTTAAGGGTGTTCTTATCTTTGATGGTACCGTACAAATATTTGGAATACTAAAATGTCTGATTAATAGAAGCAGCACTGGTGTATCTTGTACCAATCTGGTAACATCGAAATGCTATAAATTTTTTTGCTTGTCTGAACATAACTTTATAGAACAATGGACGAATTGCATGGAATGTGCTGTCCTGACAGGTGAAAGATTTTGATAGTACTGTTTTATCCTCTGCAGTGACGTTCATTGTACGAAATTGTTCGACACAACGCTAAACGGCAAGGCATTTCAGGTAAGCAGGACAGCCATGTATTGTTAGTATTCTGCTACCACCAGAAAGAGCAAATAAGCATTTTCTGTTCTAGAAAATGTACAAAAGAGTGACTTTTGAATATCGAGAAAATTCTCTACGTCAAAAGCTGATATCGTTTCGAATTCTATGGAGAATATGCGGAACACGTTGTCACGCAGCTAACGAACTCTGCAACTCATTTGGTACTGCTGCACAATAACGTCTCAACGTGAGAAGGCAATCATAGCTTTGGTTGAATCCTAGGACTGTTTTAAGGTCTGAGGTAATGAGAGTTTCTCTCGTTCATTCAGTTTCATGCTTGTACCGGATTACATTTACCAAGCACCCCAAAAATGTTGCTTTCATAACACATTTTGTTCAACCTTGATAACATGAGTCAACACTGTAACACTGAAAGCATGAAAGTTACCTTATAACACGATTCAACGTAAGGTTTTGAAAACAAATGAAGTACCATAGATTGAATCACTTACATAAACAATTTTTAAAGTTGAAACTTCCTGGCAAATTAAAACTGTGTGCCCGACCAAGACTCGAACTCAGGACCTTTGCCTTTCGCGGGCAAGTGTTCTACCAACTGAGCTGCCCAAGCACGATTCATGCACCGTCCTTACTTCTGCCAGCATCTCGTCTGAAAGGTTCGCAGGAGAGCTTCTGTAAAGTTTGGAAGGTAGGAGACGAGATACTGGCAGAAGTACGGCTGCGAGGATAGGGCGTGAGTCGTGCTTAGGTAGCTCAGTTGGTGCCGGCACGGTAGCTCAGGGTATTCGGTCAGAGGGCTGGTTCGTCTCTGTAATAGAAAAAAAAAACTGAGTGGAAAGATCAACAAACGAACTTTAGCGGATGTCATGTGACGTCCGTAATGACTAAACACAACGATCAACAACGAACAACATGAAAAAAAAAGTTGGTAGAGCACTTTCCCGCGATAAGCAAAGGCCCCGAGTTCGAGTCTCGGTGCGGCACACAGTTTTTATCTGCCAGGAAGTTTCATATCAGCGCACACTCCGCTGCAGAGCGAAAATCTTATTCTGGAATTTTTAAAGTTCTTTTCTTGTTTCTCGACATTGAAGATTATTAATGTACGTCATTTTTTCCGATCTTTTTATTTTAATATCCTTCAATATTTTCTCCGTCATTATAACTATTTTTCTATTTTCCATTTTTAATTTTCAGTGTCATGTTAATGTTATTGGAATGTGAAGATAATGAATACTTTATAGATTTGTTTCCTAACTTTATTTCGTCATATTAGGATGGAGTTTCAGGTCGTTAACTCGAAATACCGTCCATAATTAACGTAATAACAAAAAATATGTGATTTGCGAACACTAATGTAGTATGCTTAGATTTTAAATATCAAAGAAATTTACCTTCAAAAATATACTGATATGGTATCTGTCAATGTTTTAGCATGCTTCTCGTGAAATTTAATTCAGGTGGTGTCATAACCCTACAGAATCAATGAGTAGGTTCTATCTAAAATATTAGTTTTCCAGTATTGCCCTACCTTGGACTAATTTCTGTAGCGCCCAGACCTATCTCTGCTATTGAGCCGTTTGTTGGTTTATATTATACAAATCTTAGTGGAATTAGAAAACTGTTCCATAAGCCGATTATGAATCTTGCGACTTGTAAATTGAGTTCAGACTTGGCTTGTGTGTTAACAGTCCTTCTGCTCTACAAGATATTTTGAAGAGAAATTTCATAGTGCCTTATCTAATGTCTCTGAGGAAAAAATCACTAATCTCAAGTCAGTATTTGAGGAACGATGTTTTCGCAGTTCGCTGTAGCGATAGAATAGGAGTACAAATAAATAAATTAATTAAAAGTGGTCGAAAAACAGAATTTGATACATTATACGACATGACTAGCTTAAATACTCTGCGATAACTGTGTTCATTATGTGTTTTTTGTTTTTTTTTTCTCTTGCGCCCTTTCCCATATTTCTTTTTTAAGATATAAAGTCTACTGCCATAATACCAGAGATATACAATAGTTTTATTAGCAACAACCTATGTTCAGTAATTACTTTTCGGAAAATAAATGAGTTCTACACATTGAAGTTTCTGAAAAATGTTTTCTAACAACGCGCCTTAATTTACCAATAATAATTTGGGGCGATCTATAATACACTCCTGGAAATGGAAAAAAGAACACATTGACACCGGTGTGTCAGACCCACCATACTTGCTCCGGACACTGCGAGAGGGCTGTACAAGCAATGATCACACGCACGGCACAGCGGACACACCAGGAATCGCGGTGTTGGCCGTCGAATGGCGCTAGCTGCGCAGCATTTGTGCACCGCCGCCGTCAGTGTCAGCCAGTTTGCCGTGGCATACGGAGCTCCATCGCAGTCTTTAACACTGGTAGCATGCCGCGACAGCATGGACGTGAACCGTATGTGCAGTTGACGGACTTTGAGCGAGGGCGTATAGTGGGCATGCGGGAGGCCGGGTGGACGTACCGCCGAATTGCTCAACACGTGGGGCGTGAGGTCTCCACAGTACATCGATGTTGTTGCGAGTGGTCGGCGGAAGGTGCACGTGCCCGTCGACCTGGGACCGGACCGCAGCGACGCACGGATGCACGCCAAGACCGTAGGATCCTACGCAGTGCCGTAGGGGACCGCACCGCCACATCCCAGCAAATTAGGGGACACTGTTGCTCCTGGGGTATCGGCGAGGACCATTCGCAACCGTCTCCATGAAGCTGGGCTACGGTCCCGCACACCGTTAGGCCGTCTTCCGCTCACGCCCCAACATCGTGCAGCCCGCCTCCAGAGGTGTCGCGACAGGCGTGAATGGAGGGACGAATGGAGACGTGTCGTTTTCAGCGATGAGAGTCGCTTCTGCCTTGGTGCCAATGATGGTCGTATGCGTGTTTGGCGCCGTGCAGGTGAGCGCCACAATCAGGACTGCATACGACCGAGGCACACAGGGCCAACACCCGGCATCATGGTGTGGGGATCGATCTCCTACACTGGCCGTACACCACTGGTGATCGTCGAGGGGACACTGAATAGTGCACGATACATCCAAACCGTCATCGAACCCATCGTTCTACCATTCCTAGAGCGGCAAGGGAACTTGCTGTTCCAACAGGACAATGCACGTCCGCATGTATCCCGTGCCACCCAACGTGCTCCAGATAGTGTAAGTCAACTACCCTGGCCAGCAAGATCTCCGGATCTGTCCCCCATTGAGCATGTTTGGGACTGGATGAAGCGTCGTCTCACGCGGTCTGCACGTCCAGCACGAACGCTGGTCCAACTGAGGCGCCAGGTGGAAATGGCATGGCAAGCCGTTCCACAGGACTACATCCAGCATCTCTACGATCGTCTCCATGGGAGAATAGCAGCCTGCATTGCTGCGAAAGGTGGATATACACTGTACTAGTGCCGACATTGTGCATGCTCTGTTGCCTGTGTCTATGTGCCTGTGGTTCTGTCAGTGTGATCATGTGATGTATCTGACCCCAGGAATGCGTCAATAAAGTTTCCCCTTCCTGGGACAATGAATTCACGGTGTTCTTATTTCAATTTCCAGGAGTGTATATTCCGCGAACGTCGTTGCCGCAGTGCTAACACCGGTTCCCGTCAGAACACCGAAGTTAAGCGCTGTCGGTTAGAACTTGAATGGGCTACGGGTCTGTCGAGAGCTGTTGGTGAACTGGGTGCAGTCAGCCCGAGCGGGGGGAGCTATTTGACTCAGAGGCAGCGGCTCCCGTCGCGGAAAGTGACGATGCGATCGGCAGAGCTATGTGCTGACCTCACGCGCCACGACATCCACGTCCAGTGACGCCTGTTGGCTGAGGATGACACAGGTGCCGGTCGCAACCGTTGGCCTTCCGAGGCCTGTTCAGACAGAGTACAGTAAACTTCCGTCATTTAGGGACATGGTGTCTATGCAGCGTACTGGTTGCTTACGTGACATCTACGAGTATAACAGCGAACAGGGTCGTGAGTCTGGCCCCCGGTACATCTTCAGCTGGAAAACCTGCCAACGTGACCTACTTTTTTTGACGAAGAGTGCAGTCCGCCTGTTTTTGACGTCAAGTAACACAGTGGACTGAGGGAAGTGTTCACATTTGAAATGAAAGACTTCCTCACGCTTACTGCTCTAGAGTACATCGATGAATGCATCAGCAACGTGAATATCTTCAAATCCTTTGAGAATTCAACCACACATCCTCACGTATACTGAATGAATAGCCACGAACTGTAAAAATAGGTGCAATCTCATTCCTGGACTCTGACGCTATCCAGGTGGAATCTTGTTTTCCTCATTTAGTTTACAGCCACAAAAATCTGTCTCTTTTTTTCTGCCATGCGAAAACGAGTTCCCGGGACGAGTTGCGCTGTATCTTTTGCCCGGTCGTCGACCTGTTCGTTGCAGCTGTATTTGTAAATAGCAGCGACCGGAAAATGGGGAATTACGGTTCCTGCGGGAGGGCACAGAATTCTGCAGCCGGAGTTATTTCCGGGAAGGGAAGCAGACCCATCTCCGGTGCCAGAGCATTGCCGGAACGTTCGTTGACTTTAATGGTTCCTCTGCTCTGTCCGTAGTGGTTTCCAATCCTCAGGAAAACTTACAAGGCCACAGAAGACAACATCGTAATTTGTAATAACGAATAAAATCACGAGTGCGTATAGGATGTACAGTGAACTGTTTTAATAGCGTGAAAGTGGGTCAGTGCGATATCTTGTATATACTTTATATTGTTGCGCACCTGTTTTACTTCGTTCACACCTACACTACGTGCTCGTATTGTGCACTTATCAAAATTATTTTCTTCTATAATTTCGTAAGTAGAATACCTTTTTTACACGTTTATTGATTAATCATTCACCTGTAAATATAGTGTAATCCCTACCCCAAAAGTGAATGAAGCGGAGCAGTAATCTGTAGTCTTTAATCCCCATGCTGGGGCATAAACCTTTAAGATTGGTAGAATTTTAAGGCGATTTGACACTAGGAGTGTGTTCCGTAGACTTGCCAAGATTATGGCGCTAATAAAAAACGTTACATTGTTTTATTTCTAGCACAGTCACTCAATAATACTCATTTTTATTGCTGTGCCAGATAAGGGTGTAGCTTACGAAGTCGAAATACGCAAATAACTTCACTTGAAATTGTTAGGTTTCTTTTGCACGGTCAAGTACTTATGTAGAATGCTAATATTTAACTCCTGTACAGGACACCACTTTTCATTTATTAATAAATTTACTGGCACATTGACACATACATACTACCCGTTACAATACTTGAACCGAGGCCCGCGAGAAACATAGGGGGTGGCGCGTACGTCAGAGCTCGTGACGCTGCAAGTCTTACGAGTACCAACAGCCATCTCCGACGGTGAGTGGATAACTCATGCAGACGAGTTTAGTAATTCTTGGCCCTGGGTTTAAAAGCATGCAAGTTCTCTATAGAACACGACAAAATTACGACCTTTAGCGGGTATCTTTTAAATTAAATATGATTTACCGTAAGCTCTGTACGGAGCCGAGGTTCGCAGAAGTGTGGCCCACAAGCCAACTAGTGTAAGAGTCAGAAGTTCGTTGCAGGTCCCGTATATCTCGTCGGCTCCGATTCGAACCATGACTCACTAACGTGACTGTCGCCACTGGTGCTTATATAACATGCAACAACTACAAATGTTTCCTCTGTGTCATTATAATAGTACATAATTAAACTTACAATTGAAATTTATCAGGTTTCATGAGTCTGATTGCAAAATTTACTTTGACGAATTCTTGTAATAGCTTTCAAATAATCGCTAATTTTTATATAAATACGTTTTCACGCCGAAACTTTATTAAATATCTCAAGTAAACAAAAACGTCGGATTACTTGTCAATTACGTCCAAATTATTCAACAACTTTCAGTAAATTTTTTGTCTCTACTCACGTATCCGCAGCATCTTTGACAACGATCAGTCCACTTATTCTCTGAAATATTTGTGTACTAGTTATATATTTTCTCTCGCAGTAGCGTAACACCGTGGTTTCTCGGAACGCTACATTCTAAATAAACTTCTCGTAAACAACACTTGAACATGTAAAAAACACTTGCGAACCCAGCAATACTTCACATGGGAATTTCCTATGCGTCTTAACCACTTCCTCCCCCTCTCTCTACCCACCACCTCTTCCCCACTCTCTCTGCCGAGTCCTCCAATGCCTAGCTCTCTCCACCTCCTACTCCCTCTCTCTCTGTCCATGTCCTCCTTCTCGTCTCTATGTTTCCCCCACCCATTCTGTCCACTTACTCTTCATCCCCTCTCTGACTTTAACTTGACTTACTGCCAACGAAATCTTGAGTGGAAAGTGAAGTCCCTTTGAATATATGGGTAAATCTATTGGGATCATAGGCATATGGGGTATGAGAAACATCTCAAGCTGCTATATCCAGTAGAACAGTGCCTTCAGTAAAAGTATTTTACATGGTTTTCATTTGCAAACATACAACTACAAAGTTTCGGATGATTCAGGTTCAATAGTAATATTCTAATCGCAAGACGATAAGCCATAAATGAAACTTTCCTGCGATCAATAAAACAAAGCAGCACAATTTTTGTTTAAAATTATATTAAGAATACATAATACACATGGGAAAAACAAATCGTCTAACCGTTTAAATGGACTAGTGTCGTAGTTGAAATGACTGTGAGGGAGAAAACGGAAATGCACATTTTCACAGAACAGTGTTCTGTTTCTCGCAATTGGTTTTAACAGAATATTTGTATATTGTCACTTAAAAAAGTTTATTTTGCTACGTCCGCCGGAAAGTTTATTAGAGTTCGAGTAAAAATCTGAAGTCAGTCTGCTAAGGTTCTTCCGAAATATTTGTTAATAACTCTTCATATGTCCCTCAATATGCATTTAGGGAACCGCGTAAAAATTTTAAGTATATTTGTCGACCATTTTTCGAGATTTTTGTTAACAACCTTTCCACTTTGTATATTGTGTGTCAGAAAATATATATCCTATGTCCATCCAACTGTTTATTAGAGCACCGTGTAAAAATTTGACGTAAACTGGTAAAAAACTTCTAGAGATTTTCCATAATAATATTTCGCTGATATAAATGGCTCCGCATTATCTTTCTCACTCAAAATAACTTTTCCTCTGATATACGGAAGTTGGATCTTGTTATTGTATAGTATCGTAACATCTCATGACAATGAATAAGTAACATGGCTTTCGTAGTAACTTTTACTGTGATATTACCACTACATGTAAAACAAAACAGAGCGTATACGTCACATGCTCAAAGTGGCTGTTCCGAAATCAAGTGCACATCGCATTCTGCAACGTCATTATATATATATACAGTGTGTTCCATTTATCTTGACATCCATAAATAACTGTTTGTCGAGATGTAAATTACAAAATGTTTCAAGCTAATGTTCTTTATCCGTCAGGGCGAGATCAATCAGCATGATTGCCGTCGTTGTAGCTTTGTTTTTTTTACATAGATATGAACAGCAGTATGACCTTTTTAAATGGCACCCTGTATCTTTTATTCGGTAATTCATTTCCTCTCCTAAAGACCTATTCAAAAATGTATCACAGTGTACCATTCACTGAAACCAACGCTGTTAATTACATAAACATTGACGTTGACGCTCCCAGCACTTAGTGCAGCTACCCGGGGTAATGGAATACATCCACGTGCTGATGTTGACAGAGGACGAATGTAAATATAAGTACAATGCACACTCGTCATTCCGTCAACCATCGTCAGTTGAAGAGTTGTGTAAGTACACTCCTGGAAATGGAAAAAAGAACACATTGACACCGGTGTGTCAGACCCACTATACTTGCTCCGGACACTGCGAGAGGGCTGTACAAGCAATGATCACACGCACGGCACAGCGGACACACCAGGAACCGCGGTGTTGGCCGTCGAATGGCGCTAGCTGCGCAGCATTTGTGCACCGCCGCCGTCAGTGTCAGCCAGTTTGCCGTGGCATACGGAGCTCCATCGCAGTCTTTAACACTGGTAGCATGCCGCGACAGCGTGGACGTGAACCGTATGTGCAGTTGTCGGACTTTGAGCGAGGGCGTATAGTGGGCATGCGGGAGGCCGGGTGGACGTACCGCCGAATTGCTCAACACGTGGGGCGTGAGGTCTCCACAGTACATCGATGTTGTCGCCAGTGGTCGGCGGAAGGTGCACGTGCCCGTCGACCTGGGACCGGACCGCAGCGACGCACGGATGCACGCCAAGACCGTAGGATCCTACGCAGTGCCGTAGGGGACCGCACCGCCACTTCCCAGCAAATTAGGGACACTGTTGCTCCTGGGGTATCGGCGAGGACCATTCGCAACCGTCTCCATGAAGCTGGGCTACGGTCCCGCACACAGTTAGGCCGTCTTACGCTCACGCCCCAACATCGTGCAGCCCGCCTCCAGTGGTGTCGCGACAGGCGTGAATGGAGGGACGAATGGAGACGTGTCGTCTTCAGCGATGAGAGTCGCTTCTGCCTTGGTGCCAATGATGGTCGTATGCGTGTTTGGCGCCGTGCAGGTGAGCGCCACAATCAGAACTGCATACGACCGAGGCACACAGGGCCAACACCCGGCATCATGGTGTGGGGAGCGATCTCCTACACTGGCCGTACACCACTGGTGATCGTCGAGGGGACACTGAATAGTGCACGGTACATCCAAACCGTCATCGAACCCATCGTTCTACCATTCCTAGACCGGCAAGGGAACTTGCTGTTCTAACAGGACAATGCACGTCCGCATGTATCCCGTGCCACCCAACGTGCTCTAGAAGGTGTAAGTCAACTACCCTGGCCAGCAAGATCTTCGGATCTGTCCCCCATTGAGCATGTTTGGGACTGGATGAAGCGTCGTCTCACGCGGTCTGCACGTCCAGCATGAACGCTGATCCAACTGAGGCGCCAGGTGGAAATGGCATGGCAAGCCGTTCCACAGGACTACATCCAGCATCTCTACGATCGTCTCCATGGGAGAATAGCAGCCTGCATTGCTGCGAAAGGTGGATATACACTGTACTAGTGCCGACATTGTGCATGCTCTGTTGCCTGTGTCTATGTGCCTGTGGTTCTGTCAGTGTGATCATGTGATGTATCTGACCCCAGGAATGTGTCAATAAAGTTTCCCCTTCCTGGGACAATGAATTCACGGTGTTCTTATTTCAATTTCCAGGAGTGTAGAATGGACACCAACGAAGAGAAGGTAGAAATGCTACTCATCTATGGGGAATGTAAGTTAGCAGAACAGTAATTGCAATACTGTTTTCTTATTTACGGGTACATTTAGTACAGTAGTTTAGTCCTTTTAAATACTGTTGTGTATAGTAGGCATATAGTAAAGGCTGTCCTTCCTAGAAACTGCGTCAACATAACGTTTCTTTTATTGTCGTCGTCGTCGTCGTTGTTGTTGTTATTGAAGGTAGGCGAAATGCTACGCAGGCAGCGGAACTGTACAGAGAGCGAAATCCTGCCTGACAAGAACCCACCTTCCCAACGGATGTTTTCTCGTCTTGTTGCGACGCTTAAGGAAACGGGAAGTTCCAACCCACGACAACGCAATCGTCGTAGCACTCGCACAGACGAAGCTTCCAAAGTTACTTTTCTCGCTTCCGTTGCTATCAATCCACATGTGAGCACACGACAGCTTGAGCACGAAATTAGCATTCCTAAAACCAGTGTACATCGTGTTCTTACACGTCACCGGTTCCATCCTTACCATGTACGAAGGGCGTTTGAAAAGCCCGTGCAAAAATAAAAACTGCTTATGTGTTTGGGGTAAACCTTTTTCATTTTTCAACATAATCTTCTTTTAGACTTATACACTTCGTCCAACGCTGTTCTAATTTGCTGATCCCTTCCGAATAATGGGAACTGTCCAAGTCTGCAAAATAGCTATTAGTTGCTGCAATCACTTCCTCGTTTGGATAAAATCTTTGTCCCGCGAGCCATTTCTTCAAAATGGGGAACAAACAGCAGCCCAAGCGAGCCCAGTCTGGAGAATAGGGGTGATGTGAAACGAGTTGGAATGCTGTTTCCATTAATTTTGCGACTACAATTGCTGAGGTGTGTGCTGGTGCATTGTTGTAATGGAAAATGACTTATTTGCGGTCCTTCCGCTGGTGTTTTTCTTGCAGCTCGGTTTTCAAACGGTCCAATAACTATGAATAATATGCACCTGTAATAGTTTTACCCTTTTCCAGATAGTTGATGAGGAACATCCCTTGCGAATCACAAAAGACAGTCGCCATAACCTTTTGGTCTCAGGAGTATAGTAATGTATCCATGTTTCATCCACAGCGACGAAACGACGCTTGAAGTCATGCGGATTCTTCCTGAACAGCTCCAAACCATCCTTGCAACACTTCACACGATTCCCGGACTGGGCGTGAGCAATGGCGGAACCCATCTTTGGATAGCTTTCTCATGTCCAAATGTTTATGCAAAATTTTATTATCCTATCATTCGAGATGGCCACAGCACTAGCAATCTCACACACCTTAACTCTTCTGTCACCCATCACCATATGATGGATTTTATCAATGATTTCTGGAGTCATAACCTCCACAGGGCGTCCTGAACGTTGAGTATCACTTGTGCCCATATGGCCACTTAGAAAATTTTGAAACCACTTATAAACTGTTCTAATCGAAGGTGAAGAGTCACCGTAATGTTTATCAAGTTTCTCTTTAGTCTCCTGACGCGTTTTGCCTTTCATAAAGTAATGTTTAATCAGCAAATGAAATTCTTTTTCGTCCATTTTTTGACAATCACTCAACTTCGTTGCTTCACACGAATACCAAACGCAAAGAAATAGACAAACACGGCTGAAACTTGATGTGCGTTCTTTCCAAAGATGCTACTAACTAGACATGACCTCGATACACACCAGTGGTGCCATCTTTCGGACTTTGCACGGACTTTTCAAACGCCCCTCGTACACTGTAATTACGTTGTTTAGGTCTTTATGTTGGTAACGCCACATAGTGCTCTGTATGAAAATCGCTTACTGCGGTGTGTGCAGTCTGTGGCTGGTTGGACTCATTGTTGGAATATTCGCTTGTGTAGTGTTGGGCAGTTGGATGTGAACAGCGCGTAGCGTTGGGCAGTTGGAGGTGAACCGCCAACAGTGGTGGATGTGGGGAGACAGATGCCAGAGTTTTGAGAGGTTTTAACCTTTTTAAAATGTTCGGATAATAAGTAACCGTCTTTTTATCTAAGAATAGATGATGAATGCAGCTAGCCGCTATCTCTGTGTAATGTCTTGTCTGTATAGACGTATATCTGTTGCCTTTAAGATCCCTTCACCTTCACACATAAATCTATACGGTAAAGTAAGGCCCTCCCCGTTCTTAGCTGATTCGTGATAAGACAGGCGAAAAATTAGACTAATGGAGGATTATTAGTATTATCTCTATTTTCATTCACTCTCTCTCTTTCTCTCCTTTATCTGTGTACAGTTTTTAATATAATATTTCATTACTTGAAATCAGCCAAACAGGATCTTTCGTGGAGTCCTTCGTCTTGGTAATCAGCGGCTGGCTTGCTGTAAGAGATCTTTACATTTATTATTACTGTTAAACACTGCAGTCAGTCGGGAGAATCAATCGTTTGGACAATTTGTTCCTTTTACGAAAGATTGCGAATTCCAGATGTGTACGAAGCCTTTTTGGACGATTTAACACAGACTCAGTGATTGCAGACTCTCTTCGACACAGCTGAAACTTCCCCACTAATTACAGGGCAACGTGATCATCAAATGATTCAGAAAAATCTCATTCGTTCGTTCACTCCAAAAAAAAAAAAATAGTCACAAACCTTATTTATGGAGGAAATTGTGTATTAAATCCATCTCCATTACATATCCAGATGTCCAGAGATTACACGCCTTAATTATTTTCCTTTTACAGTCTCTTTCTCCTCAAACAAACCGCCAGCGGCACAAATGTTAATTGGCTCGCTTTAGCGAGAAGAAAAGCAGAATACGTATCTCTCAGAAACACGTCAATCCCTCAACAGATACTCTAGAAGCTGTCCTCGTTACCACTCTAAGAACCATGGAGAATGCATATATGCATCTCTGTTATTTCAAAGAATAAACGCACTAGACAATACTTTGGCGTCGTCGAGCTGTCGCCGCATATATTACGAGAAAATCAGATCAGATAACTTTTCCAAAGTGAATGAATGTGGATGGTTTGATTGAAAATGATTAATTGGTGCGTGATAGAGGGTATTTTGTGTGGGGACATTACAATGTCCCTCGCAGCGAGCGAAGTTTGTGAGCCTAATTTTGATTTACCGAACACACTTCGCGAGCTATCTATTAGTGTGGGTAACCCGGAAGTGATGAGTGTCGGTCTTCCGACCGAAAAAAAAAAAATTATGTTTTACCGAACACACTTCGCGAGCTACCTATTAATGTGGGTAACCCGGAAGTGATGAGTGTCAGTCCTCCGACTGAAAAAAAAAAAATGATGTTTAAGACAGACGAAGAAAAGAAACATTGAAAACAGAAGAAATGAAGAGACAGGTACGCGGCTGTATTGATTTTACGTGCATCAAGGTGTTATGTCTGCTGTGCACAACCAAGGAAGATGATCTTACATGAAACTGTTATCAGGGTCTACCCATTCGGGAACTTTCTTAAGAAGGGAAACCTTGGAAAACCTCTTAAGCCTAGACCCCCAGCATACGGTACATAGAAGATGGGAAAGCCTACAGAAGAGAAAAAATAATTTTGAAGCTGATCTCTAAAGGAAAGATAGGGATCGATTTATATAACGATTTGGAGAAGAGTGATTTGTGCCTCTAGCTAAAAAAAATTTTACAATCAGTAACTCAAGTTTCTTTTTGTTTTTTTGTTTTTACAATCTTGTTCCCAGGACAATATCTTGCGGTGCTGAAACTCCCCCGGATCTTGCATATCCCCGACGTCCACATTTGTAGTCGGTCTTCTACGCGGTCCACAATGGGAAGAGTAGAAGGGACAGGGATACCAGATTTTACATGTAACATTCATTCCAAAAGAATTAGCAATGACCGAAACGGAAACTTTTCCTGTAAAAGAACTGGTTAGGTTTCACCGTCCAAGATTCTCCTTTTTGAAAACAAAATCCCTATGGTTCATGCATCCTTTTTCTTACGATGTACTGCAAGGAATTTAGCCATTGACTTAAGGTTTCCATTTATTCATTGACCAATGCTGTTGCCGAAAACATTATAATATTTACTCTAGTTTGAATTTTCTTTTGGACTTCGCATCACCACTTGTGCTTATAAGTCCAAAAATTCTGACACATTTTCCGTCAATGATTTATTCTTCGTAATTTAAAGGATTCATGCAACTTGCAGTAGATTTTGGATTCAAATCATCGAATAATGGAAAGTGTGGTTCATTTCATACAAGGACATAATCCATCATTTCCTTGAAAAGTCATATCATTTATCTATACTCACAAAAATTTTATTCTAAATTCATTATTTCTCCGCTTGATTGCTGTAATGTAAAAGTTATTAGTAGTGAGGAATGTGGATTCACTTCTTTCATTCATTCTCTGGTTCATCCGGCATTCATACATGCACATATAAGGAAATGGATTTTCAAGCAAAATTCCAAAGTGAACAAGATCCATTAAATAACTACTACTTCTATGAATATTAACTTCTTTTGACATTCAACAATAAATCAAAAACTCTTAACCTCTAATTATGACACTTTTTTTTGAAGTTGAACATCAATCTGTTTCTCCTCGCGTTTGATGCGAGTCTCTTACAAAGCATATCTGTGTCGTCTATATCGATTCTAACTCTCGCGCCGACGTCAGTTGTTTTGCGCGGGTTGCGGCGTTAACCGTCACTCATGATTCACTACTTAACCGCAAAAACTTCACTTCACACGTTTACACATCTAAGCGTGCACTTGAAATTATATATGAACATTCACTGGGAACCTCTTTTGATTATGCAGCGTCATTTTCGGGAAATATTTCTTTCTTCTTGAAGGTCATTCAGATCCTTTATAATTCTTGATGACATTAGCAATGGTAAAGTTCTATGTTCACCCAAACACAGGTGGAGCCTATCTCCACATCTTCTTTGCAGCACTCGATAATAATAGTTAGTCACTATTTCTACAATCTGTGTCACTGATTAATTATTTCAGTTTAAAGGTTTCAAACACTAAACACACACAGTTTATTGTTATGTTTTTACGTGCGTTCATCTCTGTTACTCGCAACACCATTCCCCCCTATCTTCTAATCTTCATTAAATTTTTTCAAGTCGTTATGGGAAAATAACCCTTTTATTTTGTTAGATCCCGGGTATGCTAACAGATAAGCCCCAGGGTTCGGAATTTGTAGAATGATGTATGGGCCAGTATATAATAACTCCCATTTCTTTACACTCTTCTTTATTAAGGACGATTTGGTATGTCTTTTGACTAGTACCTTCTCTCCGACGTGGTACGCCTGTACCCTCTTGATTAATTTATCATATTGTTGTTTTCTCTGATCAGCCTTTTGCGTCATATTTATGATGGCTTGTCTTATTCTTTCTTCCCAAGGCATCTCAGTTTCCTGAGTTTTGGGCATATGTTCAGTCCAGAAGTTTTCTTCTTTTGCCTCGAACATCAATTCATGAGGTGTATATCCAGTGGAGGAGTGGGGCATGTTGTTGTATATCTGCTCAAATTCTTTCACGTTATTTTCCCACGCAGTCTGCGCTCTATTTCCTTTTGAACTTGAGCCTTTAACCTCCAGGGAACAGGACAGAAAGTTCTACAATACGTTTCGTGCGGCTTAACGTAGAGATGGCATATGTATCCCTTAATAACTCCTGGCCTTTCATCAAAAACGTTTTCATACGTTAATAATAATTCATTGAGTTGCTTCTTCTGATCTTTAATAATGCAGTCGGATTCATTTAACTTTTCAAACACTTATTGACCGAAATCTTCTTTGACTTGGAACTCATTAATTACGTGCTCTTTAGAATTTTGGACCGTCCTGATTACTTGCACACTGATCCCGCAATTATATTTTCTCGTAATGCTATTTTTTTCAACAACTCCAACTCAATTTCTTGTTTATTAACATTCAACCAAATTTTTCCTGTTTTAAAATCTATTCTACATCCATCTCGACGTAGGCTGTCGACTCCGATAATGCAATCTACCACCAAATTTTTCTCAACAAGGAATGTGCTTAATATTGCTACATTTCCGAATTCCACACCAAGCAGTGACTGCACATTTACATTAGCCGATCGAGCCCCAACGGCGCCTATTATTCTGCTGTTTTGAACTGGAAAAATTGGTTGTTGTTGTTGTTGTGGTCTTCAGTCCTGAGACTGGTTTGATGCAGCTCTCCATGCTACTCTATCCTGTGCAAACTTCTTCATCTCCCAGTACCTACTGCAGCCTATATCTTTCTGAATCTGCTTAGTGTATTCATCTCTTGGTCTCCCTCTACGATTTTTACCCTCTACGCTGCCCTCCAATACTAAACTGATGATCCCTTGATGCCTCAGAACATGTCCTACCAACCGATCCCTTCTTCTGGTCAGGTTGTGCCACAAACTTCTCTTCTCCCCAATCCTCTTCAATACCTCCTCATTAGTTATGTGATCTACCCATCTAATCTTCAGCATTCTTCTGTAGCACCACATTTCGAAAGCTTCTATTCTCTTCTTGTCCAGACTATTTATCGTCCATGTTGAAACGTCCCCTTTGAAAAATTATATACGACTGTGCTGAAACTGACACATCAATATTTTTTAGTGCAACGCAATCTGACTTTCAAAAATCCCTACAAAAGAATGGCCCTGACTAACATTAACCTATACCTTTCACAAATCACTTACCTCACAAAAATCTTCATTACTCGAACTACTGCAATACAGCGAGCGCCACTACTGCCAGCTAAATAACAGATTCAAACTACGGAAGGCACTAACTACTAGTAGGCATAGTTAGCAAATGAAAGATTTTAATAGAGAACAAGCAATGTATTTACCTTAATAGTCATAATATATATAGCAGTTCATGACAAATTTCAAAACTCCGCCATCTCTCTCCCCACATCCACCACTGCTGGCGGCTCACCTCCAACTGCGCAACGCTACGCGCTGTTAACATCCAGCTGCCCAACACTACAATGGCACACAACAATGCAAACTAGCCACAGACTGCACACAGCACAGCCAGTGATTGTCATACAGAGCGCCACGTGGCGGTACCAATAAGAAAACCTAAACAGCCTACTTACATAGCCCCCATGCTCCCCACAAAAAATTTTACAAATTGTTTTGGGCACTGGCCAATAATGATTTGATAAAATTTTTCATAATTACAATAACAAATATATCAAATGCACACACCTATTGATACACTGTTGGTCAAAAGCTAAAATTTTCTCACAGTCCATAAAGACAGTCCTGATCATTCATCATAATAGTAATTACAGTTTTTTTTCACAAAGTCTCAATAGTAAAAGAAATTGCACACAGAAGTAGTGGATTTCCATGCAGTCTTGAAGAAGTAGTGTTGTCCTTCCAACGGAAAGACAGTGCTGACTCTTGACATGCTGACAGGTAATGGGCCACAGCAGAGCAAACCCACAGCAGAGTCATTCGACGTTTTGAAGAATATTGGTAGGTAGGTCATCACAGAGCAGACCCACTGTAGTACTGGTAGAGAATATGGTATTGGTGGGCCACCAGAGGTGCAGACCCACTGCAGTCCTTGTAGAAATAATGGTACTGGTGGGTCATCAAAGGTGTAGACCCACTGTAGTCCTGGTAGAGAGTATGGTATTGGTGGGCCACCAGTGGTGCAGACCCACTGCAGTCCTTGTAGAAATAATGGTATTGGTGGGTCATCAAAGATGCAGACCCACTGTAGTCCTTGTAGAGATGGCCAGCAGCCATCTGTTGTGACTCTGCAGGTGCACAATCACCATTGAAGAGTCTTGCGGGTAATAGAGCAAGTCCATAACCACCACTTGTGCACTCACAAAGTTTTTGGAATTCTCGTTAGAACCAGCAATGCTGTTAACCAGTCCCTTGCTGAATTATTAACACACGTGCAATCACTAACAGTCCCTATTTCTCACATATTGTCCATATACTATGACCAACGGAAACGTGTGCAGTGAAATGTAACTTACAAGTTACTTACTTTGATGAACTGGTGTCAATTACAATTTTATAACATAAGAATTCAATAAGAAAGGTACAAAATGCATCATTAAAGAACATAACAATACAGATAACATTTGTGGTAATATGGGCTTTACAAAAGAATTGAACTAACATATACATCAGTGTTACAGGAATTATGACATAAGTAAATACATAAAAGATCAGAATAACTTTTGAAACATCAACTTTACACATGAGCATTAAATCAAAACAGAATAAATAATGTCTAAGCATATTTACAAGGTAAATAACATATTATTAATGCCAATTATATTTGAGGATAACAGTATTCCTCATCATAGTGAATGTAGCTTAGTATTAGAAGAAGAAAAAATTCTATGAAACTACACAGAGACAGGAAGAAAACAAATACACAAGGGTACACAAACACATAGTGGGGTAACACAAAAGGAAAGGACAGGGTTTGTTTTCAGTGTAACATTTGATACTGCAGTCCAATCCAAAACTTCATTCCATAGATCTTTCGTCTTATTTCAACCTTTGCTTCCACCAAAAAAAAAATCCTAACTAAGCATGCTTTCTGTATTTTTCTCATATAACCTCTCAGTGCATTTCTTCAAATTCATCGCAACTCATTCTCTTATAGTCTACCCTCTCTTAAGCTAACTTAAATCTACTGAGCTCAGATGCTACACTAAGGGACGAGGCAATGCAGCAGCACAAAACAATTAACACGAACAGCAATGACAAAAAATTCAAATTGGCAAAGTAAGCAACAATATTACAACTAATATGCAATGAGCAGCAAACAAGAAAAATAAATCAGTAGTAAACTGGCTTAGCAGAGTAACACAAAGTCAAATTCAGTAACACTATGCCTGGCAAACAGCAGTAACTTATACCTAAACATGACAAAGCTCAAGCAGAAAAAATATTACAGTAAAAACAACAAGTGTCCTTTAAGTTTTCTTGAGTTTTTGCAAGTTGTGTAACCGAATCGGTAGATGCAACTGAGTCAATTTTAGCCGACAAGGCCTCATGATTTTCATGAACAATGGTTTGCAGTTCTTTTATGGCTGCTTCGTGATTCTGTAATGCATTTTCATGCCGCAAAAAAATAGGTTGAAAATGCTCACAAATTTGTGTTTTTACGTCATTACAGACTATTTGACATTTCGATTCAATGTTATGTAGCTCAGTGGTTAAATCTTCACGTGTTTGTTCAAGTGTGGTGTCTAACTTTTGAAGATTTTGTTCCATTGTGTCTAACTTTTGAAGATTTTGTTCCATTGTGTCTAACTTTTGAAGATTTTGTTCCATTGTGTCTAACTTTTGCTGTGTTTGTCTCTGACTTTATTCCATTGTGTCTAACTTTTGAAGATTTTGTTCCATTTGTTTCTGATTTTGTTCAAGCGTTGTGTCTAACGTTTGTAGCCTTTGTCCCATTTGTTGCATTAACTGTAATAACAGTGCACTGGTATCTGAAACATGTTCCTCAGTGCTATTCGGAAGTGCATTTGAACCGGCAATATTCACATTTTGAAAAGCAGAAAATGTGTCTTGATTTAACGGTGAGGACACAAAACCTGAATCTACAGTATTTGCAAGATTGTGTTCTGTCATTTCGGAATCCTGAGGCGAGCTGTTGCCGACCGATCGATCGATAATGCTTCCCTGTTCACTAATTGTTTCACTGTCTACGCCATTATTTGCCGCCCGCTCCATTTCCCTATGCACAATTACCAAATTACTACTTTGAACATTAGTTACTTCATTACACGGTGGCGCTAACACACTGCTTTCGTCTTCACTGTCATTTCTCAGTTTACTTTGGAGCCTAGTATTACGTTTTTCACACGCCGTTATTGTCACAATATTGCACACGACAACACAGAAAAGCACAATTTGAAGAGCAAAAATAAGAGAACACATTAACATAGTACTGAAAATAATATCTAGTTAATTGGAGCTGCGAAATACTTGGTGCAAATCTACATGTATGCCACAACTGTTTTACTGTACAACTATGAAAAACTACAACTACAATGGAAATTCTCTCTATAATTACGCGCTGGCAATAAACAAAAGCTACACTAATTACACAAACTACAAGAAAAAATCAGAAGATTCCAGTGAGGTATCCTCGGCTAAGGGTCGACATATGAAACGTCCCCTTAGAACAATTATTCAAGACTGTGCTTAAACTGACACATCAATATTTTTTAGCGCAACGCAATCTGACTTTCAAAAATCCCTACAAAAGAATGGCCCTGACTAACATTAACCTATACCTTTCACAAATCGCTTACCTCACAAAAATCTTCATCACTCGAACTACTGCAATACAGCGAGCGCCACCACTGCCAGCTAAATAACAGATTCAAACTACGGAAGGCACTAACTACTGATAGGCATAGTTAGCAAATGAAAGATTTTAATAGAGAACAAGCAATGTATTTACCTTAATTGTCATAATATATACAGCAGTTCATGACAAATTTCAAAACTCCGCCATCTCTCTCCCCACATCCAACACTGCTGGCGGCTCACCTCCAACTGCACAACGCTACGCGCTGTTAACATCCAGCTGCCCAACACTACAATGGCACACAACAATGCAAACTAGCCACAGACTACACACAGCACAGCCAGTGATTTTCATACAGAGTGCCACGTGGCGTTACCAATAAGAAAACCTAAACAGCCTACTTACAATGTTTCACCTCCATACATGGCTACACTCCATACAAATACTTTCAGAAACGACTTCCTGACATTTAAATCTATACTCGATGTTAACAAATTTTTCTTCTTCAGAAACGCTTTCCTTGCCATTGCCAGTCTACATTTTATATCTTCTCTACTTCGACCATCATCAGTTATTTTGCTCCCCAAATAGCAAAACTCCTTTACTACTTTAAGTGTCTCATTTCCTAATCTAATTCCCTCAGCATCACCCGACTTAATTCGACTATATTCCATTATCCTTGTTTTGCTTTTGTTGATGTTCATCTTATACCCTCTTTTCAAGACACTGTCCATTCCGTTCAACTGCTCTTCCAAGTCCTTTGCTGTCTCTGACAGAATTACAATGTCATCGGCGAACCTCAAAGTTTTTATTTCTTCTCCGTGGATTTTAATACCTACTCCGAACTTTTGTTTTGCTTGCTTTATTGCTTGCTCAATATACAGATTGAATAACACCGGGGAGAGGCTACAACCCTGTCTCACTCCCTTCCCAACCACTGCTTCCCTTTCATGTCCGTCGACTCTTATAACTGCCATCTGCTTTCTGTACAAATTGTAAATAGCCTTTCACTCTCTGTATTTTACCCCTGCCACCTTTTGAATTTGAAAGAGAGTATTCCAATCAACATTGTCAAAAGCTTTCTCTAAGTCTACAAACGCTAGAAACGTAGGTTTGCCTTTCCTTAATCTTTCTTCTAAGATAAGTCGTAGGGTCAGTATTGCCTCACGTGTTCCAACATTTCTACGGAATCCAAACTGATCTTCCCCGAGGTCGGCTTCTATCAGTTTTTCCATTCGTCTGTAAAGAGTTCGCGTTAGTATTTTGCAGCTGTGACTTATTAAACTGCTAGTTAGGTAATTTTCACATCTGTCAACACCTGCTTTCTTTGGGATTGGGATTATTATATTCTTCTTGAAGTCTGAGGGTATTTCGCCTGTCTCATACATCTTACTCACCAGGTGGTAGAGTTTTGTCAGGACTGGCTCTCCCAAGGTTGTCAGTAGTTCTAATGGAATGTTGTCTACTCCGGGGGCCTTGTTTCGACTGAGGTCTTTCAGTGGTCTGTCAAACTCTTCACGCATTATCATATCTCCCATTTCATCTTCAGCTACATCCTCTTCCATTTCCGTACTATTGTCCTCAAGTACATCGCCCTTGTATAGGCCCTCTATATACTCCTTCCACCTTTCTGCTTTCCCTTCTTTGCCTTGAACTGGGTTTCCATCAAACCTCTTGATATTCATGCAAGTGGTTCTTCTTTCTCCAAAGGTCTCTTTAATTTTCCTGTAGGCAGTATCTATCTTGTACTCGTCTTATATTTCTGATCCTGTTAAATAGTGCATCCAAAATAACATTTGTGGTTACAGCTGTGTCTAAAACCGCCACTATAGGTACGGTCTCCATAATGACCATCACTTCGGGTACTGCCACCTGTTCCTTATCCTCATCTTGTGGTTCTAAGTCCTCAGTCAGTTCATCTGCCAGTAATGGTCCATCATTATACGTTAGCATGGGTACACATATGCTGTTGCCCCTCAACCAATTGTTGACCGCTCCTCCGGGGCACGAGTGGGTCCTTACAAGTTTGTTGGATTTTGATTTGTCTGCTGGTTGACATCATCCGTCACTTCGGTAATTACCGGTTATTTCGTAGATGTCCGTCCCCACTGATGTTGGCTATTTGAATACATTCCTCCCGGTTGATTCCACCTTTTATTATTGTTATTATCCCAGGCTTAGTGTCTGAAATTTCTTTCGTTCCCCCACACGTGGTTGTATCTTTTCCCGTTCCTGTTGTTCCTTGAATAGCCCCTCTCAAGACCATTGCCGGGATTACTATTGAGATTTTGAGGGGTTCCTCCATTATTTAACGATCTCTGTTCATTCCTTCTAAGTGTCGATTGATCTCCATTGGTATAACCCATACTTCCACCTTGCCTACCGTTTGGCGGAGGTTCTATCGCCCTATATTGGAATCTGTTATCACGGGCTTTCTGGTTGTTCTCTTCGATAATATCTATATGGTCTAACGTCGTGAGGAACGATTCCAAGTCTTTGTCGTTGCCGTAAATCAACTGATTCCGGATGCTAGTTGATAGTCTTGCCTTAAATATGTTTATTATGTCTGGCAAGGGCATAGGTCTGTCCCAGTATCTGGTTTTAGTTATATATTTTTCGAAATACCTTCTATGGCTTCCTTTCGAAAAGGAGAAAGGCTCTGGGTAGAACACCTCCTGCCTTAGGCGTCCCTGTACCCCTTCTGACCAGAACTTTGCTAAAAATGCTTTCTCAAAATCGTCATATGTCGGGCAAACAGAAGTCATGTCCGAGGCCCAGATCGCCCCCGAACCTTGTATATATCCTGTAACGAAACTGATCTTCTGCCACTCCGACCAATTTCTGGGTAGCACTCCTCTGAAACTTCGAAAAAAAAAAAAACAATTGAATGGACCCCCCTTTTATCAGGGTTAAAAATCTGAAATTGTCGATGCTTTATCATTTTTTCTTCGGCATCGCAAAGGCATTCATAATCTCCGTTAGATAAGAATTCACGCGAACAACCAGCTTGTGGCAATTTAATGTTTGAATTACTTGCACAAGTCGGTATTGTGTGCGAATGGGCAGTAACTGGCTCTGTAGTCGCTGCCAACTTCTGCTGCTGCCCTGTATTCATTTGTTCTGAGCTTTGTTGTGAAGCGCGCATCGACTCTTCTATCGTTTGTTTCCAATGCTCCAAATCAGCACCTAACTGCTGTCGCACCTCTTCAAGTCCTTTCGCAATCAAATTCTCTTCTTGTTTGGCAGATAAACTCTGGAATGCTGCCTTAACATTTTGCTCAACGTTTTCACACATTAGCCTTTTGTTTTCTAATGTGATTTCGGATAATTTACCCGTTAATACGTTAATTTGGTGGTCTATAACGTCTTGACGCTCTGTCAGATGTTCAACGCTTTCCTTTAGGTTAGTCTGTGTACGTGCCAATTCAGGAAGTTGTACAATTGCACATGACATGGCGTCTTGCTTTTGTACTAATTGCAGAACCATTTCCACTTGTTCCCGTACAGTATCTATCTTAATAGCCACATACTCCTTCATTTCGACACGTACGCGGTGAGTAGATTCCTCACATTGTGCGTTCACCAATTCTATTGGTTCAGTTAATTTTCGTTCCGTCTCTTCGGCCTGATCTTTGAGTTCCTTGGTCTTCGCCTCTATCCGCTGCTCTAATTCGGAAAAACTGTCTTGTAACTGCTGCTTAATCTCAGTCTGGACTAATTTCATCTCCTCTTGAGTTCGAGTGACTGTCACTAATTGTGCTTTAATATCGGTTTTCAGATTTTCCTGACCTTCAGTAACTGAGGCTAATTTCGCGTTAATGTTGGTTTTCAGATTTTCCTGCCCTTCAGTAACTGAGGCTAATTTCGTATTCAAATCATTTTGCCCTTCAGTAACTGAGGCAAATTTCACGTTAATGTCGGTTTTCAGATTTTCCTGCCCTTCAGTAACTGAGGCTAATTTCGTATTCAAATCATTTTGCCCTTCAGTAACTGAGGCAAATTTCGCATTAATGTCGGTTTTCAATGTATTCATGCTCTCGGTTATCATCTGCATCTGTCTCATGATAATTAGCAATGGATCTAATCCCTGCTGCGTACTTGCTATTACACCTCCAGCCGTGTCTACAGTGCGTTCTATTGCGCTATCTATAGCCATCGGTCCTACAACACTTCTTACTGCTGCATTATTATCAGTGCTAACAGCTGAAAGCTGATGCGTGCTGCTTTGCTCTGTTTGACTCATCCGAAACATTGCCCTATTTAAAACCATATAACTGTTCTACTGTCACTATATATATAACCCCCTTCTACTGTCACTATATGTAACTCCGTTCACACAAGAGTACTTCTATGTCTACTTTCTTAATGTACATATACAGATAAATGCATCTTGGAGAGGTCAATCAAAACACTTCCTACATCAAACATGAACACAATTAATAATTGTTCAAATATCAAATAACACTAAACAGAAAAGCGTATACTTCTACTATACTAGCAAACTTTAATAATAAAAATATGCAACATGGACAGTTCAATCAAAACACTTCCTACGTGTAACATGAACACAATTAATCATTGTTCAAATATCAAATAACACTAAACAGATAAGCGTATATTTCTACTATACTAGCAAATATTTAATAATAAAAATGAAGATTCAGCCTTTTATCTGCGCCCAGCGTGCTTTCTTTCGGCTTTATTTGTAGATCCAATTATATCACCTGCGAGTCTTTCCCCTCTTTTCCAAGCGTCAGTTAGGTTAGCTCGTCGTAGTTGACATGAAAGAGAACAAAATTATTTTAGCAACGTCCAAAAACTTGTCCTGTCACGTATTGGCCATTTTAACATATTTAAATGTTCGGATAATAAGTTGCCGTCTCTTTATCTAAGAATAGATGATGAATGCAGCTAGCCGCTATCTCTGTGTAATGTCTTGTCTGTATAGACGTGTATCTGTTGCCTTTAAGATCCCTTCACCTTCACACATAAATCTATACAGTAAAGTAAGGCCCTTCCCGTTCTTGGCTGATCCGTGATAAGACAGGCGAAAAATTAGACTAATGGAGGATTATTAGTATTATCTCCATGTTCATTCGCTCTCTCTCTCTTTCTCTCCTTTATCTGTGTACAGTTTTTAATATAATATTTCATTACTTAAAATCAGCCAAATAGGATCTTTGGTGGAGTCCTTCGTCTTGGTAATCAGCGGCTGGCTTGCTGTAAGAGATCTTTACATTTCTTATTACTGTTAAACACTGTAGTCAGTCGGGAGAATCAATCGTTTGGACAATTTGTTCCTTTTACGAAAGATTGCGAATTCCAGATGTGTACGAAGCCTTTTTGGACGATTTAACACAGACTCAGTGATTGCAGGCTCTCTTCGACACAGCTGAAACTTCCCCACTAATTACAGGGCCAACGTGATCATCAAATGATTCAGAAAAAACTCATTCGTTCGTTCACTCCAGAACAAAAAAGTCACAAACCTTATTTATGGAGGAAATTGTGTATTAAATCCATCTCCATTACATATCCAGATGTCCAGAGATTACACGCCTTAATTATTTTCCTTTTACAGTCTCTTTCTCCTCAAACAAACCGCCAGCGGCACAAATGTTAATTGGCTCGCTTTAGCGAGAAGAAAAGCAGAATACGTATCTCTCAGAAACACGTCAATCCCTCAACAGATACTCTAGAAGCTGTCCTCGTTACCACTCTAACAACCATGGAGAATGCATATATGCATCTCTGTTATTTCAAAGAATAAACGCACTAGAAAATACTTTGGCGTCGTCGAGCTGTCGCCGTATATATTACGAGAAAATCAGATCAGATAACTTTTCCAAAGTGAATGAATGTGGATGGTTTGATTGAAAATGAGTAATTGGTGCGTGGTAGAGGGTATTTTCTGTGGGGACATTACAAGGTTACTATGAGCGGACGATCTGGACGTGTGTCCATCAGAAAAAGGAAATTTGTATGACTGGAAGTTACGAACTGATACATATATATATATATATATATATATATATATATATATATATATATATATATATATATATATATATATATATAATGACTTTTGAACACCGTTAAGGTAAATACATTGTTTGTTCTCTATCAAAATCTTTCAATCTTTCATTTTATAACTATGCCTATCAGTAGTTAGTGCCTTCAGTAGTTACAATCTTTTATTTAGCTGGCAGTATTGGCGCTTGCTGTATTGCAGTAGCTCGAGTAGCCAAGATTTTTGTGAGGTAAGTGATTCATGAAAGGTATAAGTTATTGTTAGTCAGGGCTATTCTTTTGTAGGGATTATTGAAAGTCTGATTGCGTTGCGCTAAAAATATTGTGTGTCAGTTTAGTGGTGATCCGAATCAGTTAGGAGAGAAATGTCTGAGTACGTTCAGTTTTGCTCAGTTCTTTGAAAATCAAATAACGTAAGAGTTTCTCCAGCACTGTCATTCTTTTCATAGAAAGGGAAAGTTTGAACACGTACATCAAGAATTGCATGGGAATGATTTCCAGAATCGTGTACAGTTCGCGCCAACCCGAACGTCTTCTCCAATGTTTTATTTACCGATAAATGTTCCTTCTCAAACAAAGGACAGGTAAATACAAGGAATATGCGTTATTGATCTCACGACAAGCCACGACAGCTTACAAGGGGAGGCCGCCAATTGTGAAATTCAGATTCGATTCATACTGCTCATAATAAAAGCTCATGGGCAGAGGTGTAATGTGGCAAAGCACTAAGATGCACTTCTCAGCCGTTGTCGAGAAAATCGACAGTTAAAAGAAACCTCATCATCATCATCATCATCGTTTAAGACTGATTATGCCTTTCAGCGTTCAGTCTGGAGCATAGCCCCCCTTATACATTTCCTCCATGATCCCCTATTCAGTGCTAACATTGGTGCCTCTTCTGATGTTAAGCCTATTACTTCAAAATCATTCTTAACCGAATCCAGGTACCTTCTCCTCGGTCGGCCCCGACTCCTCCTACCCTCTACTGCTGAATCCATAAGTCTCTTGGGTAACCTTGCTTCTCCCATGCGTGTATCATGACCCCACCATCTAAGCCCGTTCGCCCTGACTGCTACATCTATAGAGTTCATTCCCAGTTTTTCTTTGATTTCCTGATTGTGGACACCCTCCTGCCATTGTTCCCATCTACTAGTACCTGCAATCATCCTAGCTACTTTCATATCCGTAACCTCAACCTTGTTGATAAGGTAACCTGAATCCACCCAGCTTTCGCTCCCATACAACAAATTTGGTCGAAAGATTGAACGGTGCACAGATAACTTAGTCTTGATACTGACTTCCTTCTTGCAGAAGAGAGTAGATCATAGCTGAGCGCTCACTGCATTAGCTTTGCTACACCTCGCTTCCAGTTCTTTCACTATGTTGCCATCCTGTGAGAATATGCATCCTAAGTACTTGAAACCGTCCACCTGTTCTAACTTTGTTCCTCCTATTTGGCACTCAATCCGTTTATATTTCTTTCCCACTGACATTACTTTCGTTTTGGAGATGCTAATCTTCATACCATAGTCCTTACATTTCTGATCTAGCTCTGAAATATTACTTTGCAAACTTTCAATCGAATCTGCCATCACAACTAAGTCATCCGCATATGCAAGACTGCTTATTTTGTGTTCACATATCTTAATCTCACCCAGCCAGTCTATTGTTTTCAACTTATGATCCATAAATAATATGAACAACAGTGGAGACAGGTTGCAGCCTTGTCTTACCCCTGAAACTACTCTGAACCATGAACTCAATTTACTGTCAACTCTAACTGCTGCCTGACTACCTTTAATTGCTTGCAAAAGTTTGCCTCCTATTCCATAATCTTGCAGAACAGACAATAACTTCCTCCTAGGAACCCGGTCATATGCCTTTTCTAGATCTATAAAGCATAGATACAATTCCCTGTTCCACTCATAACACTTCTCCATTATTTGCCGTAAGCTAAAGATCTGGTCCTGACAACCTCTAAGAGGCCTAAACCCACACTGATTTTCATCCAATTGGTCCTCAACTAATACTCGCACTTTCCTTTCAACAATGCCTGAGAAGATTTTACCCACAACGCTGATTAAAGAGATACCTCTGTAGTTGTTACAATCTTTTCTGTTTCCATGTTTAAAGATTGGTGTGATTACTGATTTTCTCCAGTCTGATGGAACCTGTCCCGACTCCCAGGCCATTTCAATTATCCTGTGTAGCCATTTAAGACCTGACATTCCACTGTATTTGATGAGTTCCGACTTAATTTCATCCACCCCAGCCGCTTTATTGCACTGCAATCTATTGGCCATTTTTTCCACTTCCTCAAAAGTGATCCTATTTCCATCATCATTCCTATCCCATTCTACCTCGAAATCGGAAACATTACTGATCGCATTTTCACCTACATTGAGCAACTCTTCCAAATATTCCCTCCATCTGCCCAAGGCATCCACAGGATTCACCAGCAGTTTTCCTGACCTGTCCAAAATACTTGTCATTTCCTTCTTACCTCCCTTTCGAAGACTGCTAATTACACTCCAGAATGGTTTTCCAGCAGCTTGACCCATAGTCTCCAACCTGTTTCCAAAGTCTTCCCACGATTTCTTCTTGGATGCTGCAATTATCTGTTTGGCTTTGTTTCTTTCTTCAACATAACTTTGTCTGTCTACCTGGGTTCTGGTACGTAGCCATTTTTGATACGCCTTCTTTTTCCTTTTACAGGCTACCTTGACTGTATCATTCCACCAAGCTGTTTGCTTCATCCTACTTTTACACACTACTGTTCCAAGACATTCTTTAGCCACTTCTAGTACTGTGTCCCTGTACCTTCTCCATTCCTTTTCCAATGACTGTAATTGACTACATTCAACTAACTGGTACCTTTCTGAGATTGCTGTTATGTACGTGTGCCTGATTTCCTTATCCTGAAGTTTCTCCACTCTTATCCTCCTACATATGGACCTGATCTCCTGCACTTTTGGCCTCACAATCCCAATTTCACTGCAGATTAAATAATGATCAGTGTCATCAAAGAATCCCCTGAATACACGTGTGTCCCTCACAGCCTTCCTGAATTCCTGATCTGTTATTATATAGTCAATGACAGATCTGGTTCCCCTGCCTTCCCAGGTATACCGGTGAATGTTCTTATGTTTAAAGAAGGAGTTTGTGATTACTAAGCCCATACTGGCACAGAAATCCAAGAGTTGTTTCCCATTCCTGTTGGCCTCCATATCCTCTCCAAATTTACCCATAACCTTTTCATATCCTTCTGTTCGATTTCCAATCCTGGCGTTAAAATCACCCATGAGCAGAACACTGTCCTACAACTACATCACTGAGTGCCTCATAAAAACTATCCATCTTATCTTGATCTGTCCCTTCACAATGCGAATATACTGACACAATTCTAATTTTCTTGCTAGACACTGTCAAATCTATCCACATCAGTCGTTCGTTTACATACCTTATTGCAACTACGCTGGGTTCCATTTCTTTCCTGATGTAAAGCCCTACACCCCAATGGGCTATTCCTGCTTTGACTCCTGACAGGTAGACCTTGTATTCTCCCACTTCCTCTTCTTTCTCACCCCTTACCCGAATGTCACTAACAGCTAAAACGTCCAGCCCCATCTTACTTGCAGCCTCTGCCAGCTCTACCTTCTTCCCAGAGTAGCCCCCATTGATATTAATAGCTCCCCATCTCATTACCATTTGTTTGCCAAGTCGTATCTTAGGAGTCCCTGGTTTGTCACTTAGAGGTGGGACTCCGTCACCTCCAAAGATCCGAGGCATTTTGCTCTGATTGTTGCCAGCATCATATTTAAAGTACCAGGGAAGCAGGTTGCTAGCCTTACTTGCCCCGAGTCCCATTGGGTTTTACCCCTAACGGCTGAGGGACTAACCGGTGGATTTGGTAGTCTTTGCCGTATGATCACAAAGGTGACCACGACTCAGAATATGTCCGAGGTGCCCAGCCTTATTCCAAAGTAACTGGTATCCCGACTGTCGGGACCACTTACTTGGCCTCTCATACGTTGCCCGTGGTTCATGAACTAGGACATGACTACAGGAACCCACACCATGAACCACCGTTGCGGTGGTGGCCACTCATAAGTTGCCCGTGGTTCATGAACTAGGACATGACTACAGGAACCCACACCATGAACCACCGTTGCGGTGAAATACTCTCTACCATTTATAATTTCCTACAGCGTCGTGGCGCAGCGGTAAGCGCTCGGGTTCGTAATCCGTCCAGATCGTCCGCTCATAGTAACCTTGTAATGTCCCCACAGAAAATACCCTCTACCACGCACCAATTACTCATTTTCAATCAAACCATCCACATTCATTCACTTTGGAAAAGTTATCTGATCTGATTTTCTCGTAATATATGCGGCGACAGCTCGACGACGCCAAAGTATTTTCTAGTGCGTTTATTCTTTGAAATAACAGAGATGCATATATGCATTCTCCATGGCATATATGGATTCTCCATGGTTGTTAGAGTGGTAACGAGGACAGCTTCTAGAGTATCTGTTGAGGAATTGACGTGTTTCTGAGAGATACTTAATCTGCTTTTCTTCTCGCTAAAGCGAGCCAATTAACATTTGTGCCGCTGGCGGTTTGTTTGAGGAGAAAGAGACTGTAAAAGGAAAATAATTAAGGCGTGGAATCACTGGACATCTGGATATGTGATGGAGATGGATTTAATACACAATTTCCTCCATAAATAAGGTTTGTGACTATTTTGTTCTGGAGTGAACGAACGAATGAGTTTTTCTGAATCATTTGATGATCACGTTGGCCCTGTAATTAGTGGGGAAGTTTCAGCTGTATCGAAGAGAGCCTGCAATCACTGAGTCTGTGTTAAATCGTGATCATTCATCAACATATATGGTATATAAATTTGTATTTTAAATCTATTCTTGTATATAGAGACAAATCCATGTTTAACGTTGTTACCAAAAATGTCAAAAAGTCCATGACGAATTTGCTTCAGCTTTTGAGATTTCCACATGTTACTATAATAAACATTGATACATATATTCCTACATCTGTGGGGATATATACAATGTATACCCTCAGCAAGAACTAACCATTGTTAACACACCAGAAAAAGGTATATAATCCAATTAATCTTGGAAAACAACGTGTACCCAAACCAGGAGAAAGCCTAGTGTGTCCTCTGATAGCATGAGACACTTAAAAGATTACAGAGAAAATTGCAGACGGCATACCATAGACTACCACAATATGCCAAAAGCATCAAGATGTGGCGTGAGAAGTATGAAGAAAGGGGAGGAGGGGAGATCAGTAATCTTCCTAGAAAAGGCACACCTTGACCTAGAGCCCATCCGTTTCTCGATGTGAGAGATGCCTTCATACCGTAAGGATTTCTCTTTAGACTGAATCTGATGATTATGTATCGTGATATCAGAAGACACATGGAGATTTCTCCTGAATTGAGTACATGTTGTTTACGTATAATGTCCGATTCCACTGCTGTAAAGTTACTGCGCTATGTAACAAACAAAATAACAATAAACATGTATATTAACAGAAACTTGAATATGACACGTTGAACTGAAGATAAAAGGTATTTGTCTATGTATCAGATGTTATGCATTATGAATGTTCTTAATCTGAAAAGACTTCTGGGAGACACAGTATTACAAAAGTATGTGGCCCAAGTCCGTCTGAATGTTTATTAGAGTACCGTTTAGAATTTTGAAAGAAATCAGTCAAGAACTTTTCGTGATTTTTGTTATCAATACTTCCCCTTTCATCAGTTTCTTTGTGTTTGTAGATCATATGTATTTAAAATGTATGTATCCTTTGTCTGTCCAGACACTTAGTAGTCTATTGCATAAAACTTTAAAATAAATAAGTCAAGACCTTTTCGAGATTTTTATTAACAACTTTGCTGCTTTGTACAGTAAATGTCGCAACACGGCAAGAATAGTGACACAACTCAAAAATGCAGTACTTGAGAAAAATGGACCTAAAGAATTCTATGAAACTTATATCGAAATAGTATAAGTGTCATTTAAATTTCATGTAAGTAATTTTGCCAGTAAATTTCATTACACCCCTTTCAACAGTAATACAAACCTGTAGTTCTGTTCTCATCGAATATGAGGTATTATCAAGTAATTATTAATAGGTTATTTGAGTTGTATCACTTTTCTTGATTTTTAGTTTCGTTATGACCCTTCATGTAATTCTTTTGCTGTCTCTCCACACCAAACAAAACATTTGTTCTTATAATTAGTGTGACATGATATGAGATTTTAACATCCATCAAGCAAAATTGGGATATAAATTGAAATGAAATAAAAAAAACAATTAGGAATTGTCTATTCGAAAAATACAAAATTCAATATTTCATTTTTCGAAAGTTAATATAATTTACTAACGGCCTTTAATTGGGTAACATTTAAGGGACACAATTTACTAAAAGATATAATTGTAAAAGGGGCTTATATAATGCAGGAATTCTTTTCACCGAGAAAAGAGATTCGATATGAACTTTCTTTATAGCAGAAATTTCCTTTTTTTTTTTTCTTGAACGCTTACGCACGAGATTTCATAATATTTACAGCTGCTGTAATCGTCAAAACAATGTCTCTTTCTTCAGACACGGATGTATGCTAGACGGACATTGTACTGTAAAATACAGACACTGTAAAATACATACATTGTAATATTCGTTGATGAATGACTCTTCCACTTCTGCCAGTAGCAGATCTGAAGTGACACTCTTCTTTTCGCTGCGAATCATGAAGTAGCCTACACTTTGGAGCACTTCACAATGCATTTGTCTCCGACAAAGACTAAAAATTGCGGTTTTTAGATTTGTCACTTTTCTTGATTTGGTAATATATGTCCTCACGTACCATTTATAGTAGAAAATATGTAGGTTATTTCCGTCTGGACGTTTACTAGTGTCCTGTGTAAAAATCTGAAACAAATCAGTCACGAACGTTCCCAAATGTTTGGTAAAAAGTTTTAAAATGGGCTTGTCTTTGTGAAACAGTATAGATTTAAAATATATGTTTATGGACCATATATATTAAAATGTTCATAGTTTTATTAGGGCATCGTGTGTAAATTCGAAGCAAATCGATCGAGAACTTTTCGAGATTTTTGCTAATAACATTGTCCCTTTAAATAGTATACATGTTCTTACATACCATACATATTTAAAATAGTCTATGTCCATCCGAACCTTTATTAGAGTAACGTGTACAAAGTACTTTTCTAGACGTTAAACAATGACTTGCCGCGATTGTTAATAACAATGTGAAAAGAGGTTTTCTATTCTAAATGTATGTTGGGCGCCCTCGTAATATCCGTGGTTTAATTAATTTTCTGAAGAGTAACAATGATACATGAAAGACTCGTTCCAGAGTCAATACCTGAGCACAAAATATTTTCGTTTGCAACTTAAGATATGCCATTGTTGCAGCAGTAGAATTTTCCGTCATGCTCGTACGAAAACTGGCCATAAAGGTGAATACAGAGTACTAATTGCTCGCCTCTGTAAAAGGCAAACCCTACGTCGCAGTCTCGCATCACCAATACAATATTCACAGTATTTACTTGTGATTGTCAGTCATCGGTTACTGAGCAGATCTTATGTACATAGAGCAGATCTTATGCACATAGAGACAATGGATACCACGACTGAAAATATTATGACAAAACAACTTATTATTACAAACAGAAGAAGTTAATATTCTTAACTATACGAAGAAATTCGGTTTTTTATTTATGCATAAAAAGGCAGTTAAACAATTACTAACTTCTTCACTACATGAACAGTTTTTTTCTCCTGTATGCTGTTGAATTTTATTTCTTCAATGACCAGCAGCACTTGTCCATCAAAGATTGATGTCATCGGTCCTCGTATCTGGTTTTCTTTTTTGTAATGTCTTGGTGAAAGCTTTCAGTTTGTTCGTCATTACCTGTGCCACGTTTAATTTCCACTTAAATTTATCATACTTTCTTCCACTTAAAATTGTCACAGTATTGTCATACGCCGTTTTCACTGCAATTGAGCGACCATCGGGAACGGAAGATATATGGTTTCCATTGCGAAATAAGACGGCTTTCTGGATGGCTTCAGAGGAATCAAAAAGGAGGCGCTATTCTCTAGGGTCCTGATCTACATGAAGCTTATTCATTAAGCCGTAAACGTTTATAAAATGGCGAGAGATTGCCTTCATTCTTATAAAATTCTGAAAAAGGATCATATGACAGAGTCCGTTCTTGTAATCTTGAAGCAAGTACTTCAGCTCGGTGCTTACAGACGCCTAATTCAGCGACAGTCATAAAGTTCACGTTTTATCGTTATATGAAGTTCCATAGAGCTTTCAGATTTGGAACTGGGATCAAAGATTGTAAGGAACATCCTCAGTTCATTCATTGTCACAACTCCATTCGGGGATTTCAATATTTTCCCCTTCTAATGGTGCAGGTAATGTTGGCGAAACATCTCCATGGGGAACTGGTCCGTCAGAATGTAGCACATTATGGTAGACAATTATTCTTTTCTTTACTTTAATATCCTTCAGCGCTGGTGACGCGAAAGAAGTCACCGAAATGGTTCGTAGGCTCACGCCAAATCATACACACGATAGACGTCTTTGAACGTATTATCTTTCATCCAATGTCACAGACTGACGTCACAAGTTAGACAAAAAACATACGAAGCCTAAGATTTACATTGATTGTCTAATTCACAATCAAGATGTAAGAAATATGCATTTCACATCGTTTTGTATGAAACGATCGCAACGAAACGAAAGTTATTCGATGAGTTTTTTCTCAGTCTTCGAGTTAATGCAGTCATTACAGAAGTAGATCACTTTTGAAAATAAATACAGCTCCTTTCTAACGCCAGCCTGAGTACGCAAACTTAACAAGTGGTTTACTACAATACTTAAAATTTCCTTAGCTAGACTATAGAATAAAGGCGATGATGGTTTAAACAATACAGTGTGGCATGCACTGGCTTTTTTTTAGTGTGTTATGTTTTGTTAGTCACTGGTATACGTAGCGAAAATGGAGTTCTCGTTGATGTCACAAAGTAATAGGTGACATGTGTTGTGTGCCTACGTTTGACTATTCTTCTTCATTACAGGAGTTGTGCGGTAGTAAAACAAAATACTATGGTACACTCACGGAATCGCCGCTGAAGCTACTGATATCATTTGGTGATGGTGTAAGTAGGCTGTTTATGTTTTCTTATTGGCAACGTTACGTAGCGCTCTGTGTGCTAGTTTGCATTGTTGTCTGCCATTGTAGTGTTGGGCAGCGGCAGCTGGATGTTAACAGCGCATAGCGTTGCACAGTTGGAGGTGAGCCGCCAGCAGCTGTGGATGTGGGGAGAGAGATGGCGGAGTTTTGTAATTTGTCATGAACTGGTATATATATTATGACTATTAAGGTAAATACATTGTTTGCTCTCTATTAATATCCTACATTTGCTAACTATCCCTATCAGTAGTTAGTGCCTTCCGTAGTTTGAATCTTTTATTTAGCTGGCAGTAGTGGCGCTCGCTGTATTGCAGTAGTTCGAGTAATGAAGATTTTTGTGTGGTAAGTGATTTGTGAAAGGTATAGGTTAATGTTAGTCAGGGCTATTCTTTTGTAGGGATTTTTGAAAGTCAGATTGCGTTGCGCTAAAAGTTATTGTCTGTCAGTTTAAGCACAGTCTCGTATACAATTGTTCTAAGGGGACGTTTCATATGTCGACCCTTAGCCGAGGATACCTCACTGGAATCTTCTGATTTTTTCTTGTAGTTTGTGTAATTAGTGTAGATTTTGTTTATTGATAGCGCGTAATTGTAGAGGGAATCTCCTTTGTAGTTGCAGCCTTTCATTGTTGTACAGTAAAACAGTTGTGGCATGCATGTAGATTTGCACCAAGTATTTCGCAGCTGCAATTAACTAGATATTACTTTCAGTACTATGTTAATGTGTTCTCTTATTTTTGCTCTTCAAATTGTGCTTTTCTGTGTTATCGTGTGAAATATTGTGACAATAATGACGTGTGAAAAACGTAACACTAGGCTTCAAAGTAAACTGAGAAATAATAGTGACGACGAGCGTAGCTTATCAGCACCAATGGGTAGTGAATTAACAGACATTCGAAGTAGTAATTTGGTAATTGTGCATAGGGAGATGGAGCGGGCGGCAAATAATGGTGTAGACAGTCAAACAGGTAGTGAACAGGGAAGCATTATCGATCGATCGGTCGGCAACAGTTCGCCTCAGGAATCCGAAATGACAGGACACAATTTTGCAAATACTGTAGATTCAGGTTTTGCGTCCTCACCGTTTTCTCAAATCAGTCAAGACACATTTTCTGCTTGTCAAAATGTGAATGTTGCCGGTGAAAATACACTGCCAAAAAGCATAGAGAAACAGATTCCAGACACTAATACATTATTATTGCAATTAATGCAACAAATGGAACAAAATCAGAGACAAATGGGACAAAATCTTCAAAAGTTAGACACAATGGAACAACACCAGAGACAAACACAGCAACAGTTACACACAATGGAACAAAATCAGAGACCAACACCGCAAAAGCTTCAAAAGTTAGACTCATTGGAACAAACTCTCGAACGAACACGTGAAGATTTAACTGCTGAGTTACATAAAATTGAATCGAAATGTCAGAAAGTCTGTAATGACGTAAAAACACAAATTTGTGAGCATTTCCAACCTATTTTTGCGCGTCATGAAAATGCATTACAGAATCATGAAGCAGCCATAAAAGAACTGCAAACTATTGTTCATGAAAATCATGAGACCTTGCAAGCTAAAATTGACTCAGTTGCATCTACCGATTTGGTTACGCAACTTTCACAAACTCAAGAAAACTTAAAGGACACAGTAGATACTCTGAAAATTGGTTCAGAAAGACACATGGAGGAAATTAGTTCACTATCAGAGAAAGTAGTTGAACTTTCGGATCAGCTAAATAATTTATTTACGAAGGTAGATGATAATCTGAATGACACAAAACCGGTAGTCTTTAATAACACAGAAGAGTGCGAACAAATTAGGAAACTGAAACAAAATCTGAATCAAATTGATACACAACACCAAAGAGAAATCCGGGAAGTACAAGATCAGCTGACACAGGTAATACAAGAATTACGTATTTCAGAGGACACTCGTGCCCCAATGCGGGAAGAGGGAAATAGAAATACGGAAAAGCCACAAAATAATAACACAGGGCATTTCGGTAATTATGAAAGAAATTGGCAAGGTACACCGAATTTTGAGATGGAACCACCGACACGACGTAACAATGACCGATATGCTACTCGCCGACACGATGATTTTGACTATAAGCTGTTCATTACTACACGTAAATTCAAAACGTTTAAGAATTCTGCCAACGACATTCATCCACAAGCGTGGCTCCATCAGTTCTCTCATTGTTTTCCTCCTAACTGGTCATTGGAGCACAGGTTAGAATTTATGTGTGGCTACTTAGAGAATGAACCAGCTGTAAGAATGCGATCGGTCATTCACGATTGCCACAGTGAAGGAGAATTTTACCATGCCTTCCTCTCCGCGTATTGGTCTCAAGCTACACAAGACCGAGTAAAACATAGCATCATAATGATGAAACGTTTCGAACAATCTGAATTTTCCAGTCTTGTGAAATATTTTGAAGACATGTTGCATAAGAATCAGTTTCTTTCAAACCCATACAGCCCCTAAGGGGACGTTTCAATGGCAGTGTGTTCAAAATGACTGAAATGGCTGTAAGCACTATGGGACTTAGAGGTCATCAGTCCCCTAGACTTAGAACTACTTGAACCTAACTAACCTAAGGATATCAAACATATCAATGCCCGAGGCAGGACTCGGACCTTCGACCGGAGCGGCATCGCGGTTCCGGACTAAAGTGCCTAGAACCACTCGGCCACAGCGGCCGGCGATGGCATTGTGTCGGAATTCACATGTACCTGACCGCCAAATGAAGTCGCGAGTGCAATTACTGAGGAGTGGCACGGCACAGAGAGAGAGAGAGAGAGAGAGAGAGAGAGAGAGAAAGAGAGGGAGCGAACTACGGTAAACCTCAGGGAGTACAGAGGGTGCTGCTCGGAGAGAGTGTGTGCTGTCAAATTGTGCAAATTTGTGCTCTGTCGGCCGTTAGCTGGAGTGGCCAATGGGGTTTGTACAGCGTACGATAAGTAAGCACATCCCGGCCTCTACAGCGCGCTCCAGGTGTTCTCCAGCCGGTGGCTGCCCGAACCATCTGATACATAATTATACTATAGTCTACCCCGGTCGCTGTGAAGCCAGCACAGTGCTACGCTGCTTACTCTAGGTTCCGAACCTAGAAAATAAACTTTAGAAAGTTATGTGTAGTGCCGTACCACATGCAGTTTCATTTCAGGTATGGTAATCTTGGCTGTATATGCAAATGTTCAAATGTGTGTGAATTTCTAAGGGACCACACTGTTGAGGTCTTCAGTCCCTAGACCTACACGCTACTTAAATTAAAGTAGCTTATGCTAAGAACAACATACCCCCATGCCCGAGGGAGGACTCGGACATCCGGCGGGGGGGGGGGGTGGGGGGAGGGGGGCGCAGTCAGTGAGATGGTGCCTCTAACCGTGCGGCCATTTCGAGCAGCTGTTAAAATTTATTTCAGTTTTTATATTGCCACTGCATCTTCAACATTATATTAACGTATCGTTTTATGTTGTTAGATTCTGATGTGTATCCGTACTTAGATGTGTAGCCATACAGGTGCAATGCAAACAATCAATATGGAGTTAGTTTATTAGTACGAAAACTGTAGGCTGTAGTTATAAATTTGAAGAAATAAAATAAAATATAGCTGTTAAGGAGAGCAATGACTGACTGGAGTATGCGAAAGAAATACAAAATGCATGGATAGCTTTGAGAAATAAAATAGTGGAGGCATCAGAGGAAGAGCTAGGTAAGATGACAAGGCTTAGTAGGAGTCCTTCCATGTCAAACGACGGACTAAATTTAACTTATGAAAGCAGAGACTATAAAGATGCAGCTAATGAATCTGACAATGAAGAATACTGATGTCTAATATTGAGATACACACAAATAGCTAAGCTACAAATCAGGAATACCTGTATGGTAGACGCAGTGCTCTTGATGCCTGATAATAGGAAATACAAGCGTCGTGTATCGGATAATTAAAATACTCTTTGAAGAAAAGAAGAGACGCTTTATGGATATCGAAAACTCATATTGTAATCCAGTACTAAACATAGAACGGGAAGAGAGGGGAATATATAGAAGGATTAATTAAGAAAAGGAACATGAAAGCAATAGTATGGAAGGGAAAAGAAAGTAAATGAAAATGAGTGGCGGGATGCCATACTCCGAGTTGTATTTGACACAGCATGAAAAAAATCATAATCGAAACAGAACGGACGACACTCCTGAGAAATTACTAATGCCCTTAAGAAACCATCATGGCAAAACTATTCCACCTAGTACACATGATACATGGACCGATGAAAATGTTGTCGTTGTTATGGTCTTCAGCCCAAAGGCTGGTCTGATGCACCTCTCCATACTACTCTATCCCGTGCAAGCCTCTTCATCTTCGAGTAACTACTGTAACCTACATTCTTCCTAATCTGCTTAGTGTATTCATCTCTTCGTCTCCCTCTACGATTTTTACCCTCCACGCTTCCCTCCAGTAATAAATTGGTGATCCCTTGATGTCTCTTAACGTTTCCTACAAAGCGATCTCTTCTTCCAGTTAAGTTGTGCCACAAATATAACTTTTCCCCAATTCTACACTCCTGGAAATGGAAAAAAGAACACATTGACACCGGAGTGTCAGACCCACCATACTTGCTCCGGACACTGCGAGAGGGCTGTACAAGCAATGATCACACGCACGGCACAGCGGACACACCAGGAACCGCGGTGTTGGCCGTCGAATGGCGCTAGCTGCGCAGCATTTGTGCACCGCCGCCGTCAGTGTCAGCCAGTTTGCCGTGGCATACGGAGCTCCATCGCAGTCTTTAACACTGGTAGCATGCCGCGACAGCGTGGACGTGAACCGTATGTGCAGTTGACGGACTTTGAGCGAGGGCGTATAGTGGGCATGCGGGAGGCCGGGTGGACGTACCGCCGAATTGCTCAACACGTGGGGCGTGAGGTCTCCACAGTACATCGATGTTGTCGCCAGTGGTCGGCGGAAGGTGCACGTGCCCGTCGACCTGGGACCGGACCGCAGCGACGCACGGATGCACGCCAAGACCGTAGGATCCTACGCAGTGCCGTAGGGGACCGCACCGCCACTTCCCAGCAAATTAGGGACACTGTTGCTCCTGGGGTATCGGCGAGGACCATTCGCAATCGTCTCCATGAAGCTGGGCTACGGTCCCGCACACCGTTAGGCCGTCTTCCGCTCACGCCCCAACATCGTGCAGCCCGCCTCCAGTGGTGTCGCGACAGGCGTGAATGGAGGGACGAATGGAGACGTGTCGTCTTCAGCGATGAGAGTCGCTTCTGCCTTGGTGCCAATGATGGTCGTATGCGTGTTTGGCGCCGTGCAGGTGAGCGCCACAATCAGGACTGCATACGACCGAGGCACACAGGGCCAACACCCGGCATCATGGTGTGGGGAGCGATCTCCTACACTGGCCGTACACCACTGGTGATCGTCGAGGGGACACTGAATAGTGCACGGTACATCCAAACCGTCATCGAACCCATCGTTCTACCATTCCTAGACCGGCAAGGGAACTTGCTGTTCCAACAGGACAATGCACGTCCGCATGTATCCCGTGCCACCCAACGTGCTCTAGAAGGTGTAAGTCAACTACCCTGGCCAGCAAGATCTCCGGATCTGTCCCCCATTGAGCATGTTTGGGACTGGATGAAGCGTCGTCTCACGCGGTCTGCACGTCCAGCACGAACGCTGGTCCAACTGAGGTGCCAGGTGGAAATGGCATGGCAAGCCGTTCCACAGGACTACATCCAGCATCTCTACGATCGTCTCCATGGGAGAATAGCAGCCTGCATTGCTGCGAAAGGTGGATATACACTGTACTAGTGCCGACATTGTGCATGCTCTGTTGCCTGTGTCTATGTGCCTGTGGTTCTGTCAGTGTGATCATGTGATGTATCTGACCCCAGGAATGTGTCAATAAAGTTTCCCCTTCCTGGGATAATGAATTCACGGTGTTCTTATTTCAATTTCCAGGAGTGTATTTAGTACCTCCTCTTTAGTTACGTGATCTTCCAATCTAATCTTCAGCATTCTTCTGTACCACCGTATTTCGAAAGCTTTTATTCTCTCTCTGTTGTCTTAACTGTTTGTCGTCCATTTTCGCTTCCATACATGGCTACACTCCAGAAAAGACTTCCTCACACTTAAATCTGTACTCAATGTTAATAAATCCCTCTTCATCAGAAACGCTTTCCTTGCCATCACCAGTATACATTTTATATCCTCTCTACTTTGACCATCCTTAGTTATTTTGCTGTCCAAATAGCAAAACTCATCCACTACTATAAGTGTTTCATTTCTAATCTAATTCCCTCAGCATCACTTGATTTAATTCGACTACATTCCATTTCCCTCGTTTTGCATTTGTTGATGTTCATGTTGTAGCCTTCTATCAAGAAACTCTCCATTCCCTTCAACTGTTCTAACAAGTCCTTTTCTGTCTCTGACAGAATTACAATGTCATCGGGAAACCTTAAGGTTTTTATTTCTTCTTCGCTGGGTTTAATTCCTACTCCAAATTTTTCTTTGGTTTCCTGTACTGCTTGTTCAATATATAGATTGAATAACACCGTGGATAGGGTACAAGCCTGTCGCACTTCCTTCTCAACCTTCCTTCTCCTTCGTCCCCCTCGACTCTTGTAACTGCCTTCTGGTTTCTGTAAGAATTATAAATAGCCTTTCGTTCCACGTATTTAACACCTGCCACCTTGAGAATTTGAATGACAGTAGTTCTGTCAAGGTTGTCAAAAGCTTTCTCTAAGTCTACAAATTCTATAATCGTAGGTTTACCTTTCCTTAACCTAACTTCTAAGAGAACTCGTAGTATCATTATTGCTTCGCGTGTTGTTACATTGCTACGGAATCCAAACTGATCTTCCCCGAGGTCGCTTTCTACCAGTTTTTCCATGTCTCTGTAAAGAATTCGTGTTAGTATTTTGCAAACCGAGACTTATTAAACAGATAGTTCGGTAATTTTCGCACCTGTCAGCACCTGCTTTCTTTGGTATTGGAATTATTGTATTGTTCTTGTAGTCTGAGGGTATTTCGTCTTTTCATACATTTTGCGCACAAGATGGAAGGGTTTAGTGATGGATGGCTCTCCCTAGGCTATCAGTAGTTCTAATGGAATTTTGTCTACAGCGGGGACCTTGTTTCTAGTTAGGCCTTTCAGTACTCTGTCAAATTCTTCACGCTGTATTATATTTCCCATCTCATCTTCATGTACGACGTCTTCCATTTCCATAATATTGGCCTCAAGTACATCGCTCTTGTATAGACCCTCTATATACTCCTTCCACATTCCGGCTTTCCCTTCTTTGGCTCTGAGCCCTATGGGACTTAACATCTAGGGTCACCAGTCCCCTAGAACTGAGAACTACTTCAACCTAACTAACCTAAGGACATTACACAATACCCAGTCATCACGAGGCAGAGAAAATCCCTGACCCCGCAGGGAACCGAACCAGGAAACCCGGGCGCGGGAAGCGAGAACGCTACCGCACGACCACGAGCTGCGGACTTTCCCTTCTTTACTTAGAACTGATTCATCATCTGATTTCTTGATAGTCATACAGATGGTTCTCTTTTCTCTAAAGGTCTCTCCCTCCGCAGTTCGTAGTCTAGTGGCAAGCGTTGCTGCCTCGAGATCACGGGGTCCGGGGTTCGATTACCGGTTGGGTTGGGGATTTTCTCTGCCTGGGGTCTCAGTGTCTGTGTTGTCCTCATGATTTCATCATCATTTGTGACAGTGGCTAGATTGGGACTTTGAACGGCTGCTGATGACCACGTGATTGAGCGCCCCACAAACCAAACATCATCAGCCACAGGTCTCTAGTTTTCCTGTAGGTGACATCTATCTTACCCCTAGTAATATATGCTTCTATATCCTGACATTTGTCCTCTAGGCATATCCGCTTAGCCGCTTTTCACTTCATGTCGATCTCATTTTTGAGGCGTTTGTATTCTTTTTAGCCTGCTTCATTCATTACATTTTCATATTTTCTCCTTTCATCAATTAAATTCAATATTTCTTGTGTTACCTTCGTCTTTTTACGTATCTGATCCTCTGCTACCTTCACTATTTCATTTCACAAAGCTACCCATTCTTTTTCTACTCTTTTCCTTTCCCCTGTACTTGTCAATCGTTCCCTTCTGCTCCATCTGAAACTCTCTACAACCTCTAGTCTTTGAGTTTATGCAGACCCCATCTCCTTAAATTCCTACCTTTTTGCAGTTATTTCTGTTTTAATCTACAGCTCATAACCAACAAATTGTGGTCGGAGATCAAATCTGCCCCTGGAGATTCATTACTATTTAGAACATGGTTCCGAAATCTGTCTTACCATTATATAGTATGTCTGAAACCTTCCAGTGTCTCTATCTCTCTTCTTCGTATTCATTATTCTTAAAATTAAGTGTTAGCTATAATTAAATTATTATCTGTGCGAAATTCTATCAGATGACTTCCTCTTTCGTTCCATTCCCCCAATCCATGTTCCCTCGCTTCCTTTTCGATTTCTAGTCCCCCATGACTACTAAACTTTGGTCTATTTGAACAATTTCTTTAGCCTCATCACACATTGCATCAATCTCCTCCTCATCTGTTGGCCTACACGGCATATAAACTTGTACAACTGTGGTGGGCGTGAGCTTCTTGTCTATCTTGACTACAATAATGCGTTCACTACGCTGTTCATAGTAGCTAACCGGTGTTCCCATTTTGTTATTCATTGTTAAACCCACTCCTGTGTTACCCCTGTTTGATTTTGTATTCATAACCCCGTCTTCACCTGACCAGAAGTCCTGTTCCTCTTGCCACCGAATTTCACTAATTCCCACTATATCTAACTTTAACCTATCTATTTCCCTTTTTAAATTTTCTAATCTACCTGCCAGATTAAGGGTTCTGACATTCCACTCTCCGATCCGTAGAACGGCACCCGCCCAGAGATCCGAATGGGGTACTATTTTACCCTCGGAATATTGTACCCAAGAGGACACCATCATCCTTTTATAATCTACATGCTCTCGGGAAAAATTTCGGCTGTAGTTTTCCTTTGTTTTCATCCGTTCGCAGTACCAGCACAGCAATGCTGTTTCGGATGATGTTACGAGGACAGTTCAGTCAATCATCCATACTGTTACCGCTCAGTTGTGGTTGTCCTACGATACGGGTATCTGTATCGACGAGGCACGCAAGCCTCCCCACCATACACTCAAATAAGAATGTAATAAATCCGAATATCATAGTTGACAAATGCTGACTGCAGTGAACATTACCGAACCATCAGTTTAATAAGTTACATGCGACAGTTACAAGAACACACGTATATAGTGTGATTTGTGGAAAACATTACAAGATTAGTTTCCTCGGTGTTTCTAAGACTGATGTGAAATTTTAGTAACGTAGTAAAGTATATTTCTCGAAAGCTCTTCCATATCATGCACCTCACATTTTGGGTTATGACTAATATACTAAAGTAATCTGATTATACAATTATCTTCAAAACATTAATTAAAAAAGTTAATATTTATCACTGTCTGTTTGTCTCTTTCTCTTAGTCTATTTTAGCATCAGTTGCTTTTATTTCAACAAACAATTAAATATTTTTCAGTTTTCTGGAAGAAATGATTTCCTTCTGTCACTTAAAATGTTTTTATACGAAGAGAAAGATCTCTCTACATCACACGAAGTCACAAGACAGTACCGAAAAGAGGCTAGCCGGCCCCTGTGCCCGAGCGGTTCTAGGCGCTTCAGTCCGGAACCGCGCTGCTGCTATGGTCGCAGGTTCGAATCCTGCCTCGGGAATGGATGTGTGTGATGTCCTTAGGTTAGTTAGGTTTAAGTAGTTCTAGGTCTAGGGGACTGATGACCTCAGATGTTAAGCCCCATAGTGCTTAGAGCCATTTTTTTTCGAAAAGAGGCTATGTCACTTACAGAATAACCATTAAGCTGTTTTTCAGATTCTCCTACTAACACCTTATTCACATCCTGAAGAAACATTAAACAGTTTTCTCAATTCTGTTGCGAAGACACTTTCCGATTTCTCCTGTTATGTCTCCGACAACAGCCGTTTCGTAGACCTCAAGGGCTAAAGATAGAGGCATTGCTTTTTCTTGCAAACGTGTGATTGTTGCTGGGAGTTTACTGAAATAGGTCCTAATAAACATTAATTTACTCTGGAGACTCTCCTCATTGCATGCACTAATTCCAGCTGGGATACTTGCTGCTTCGTTTCTGTCCATCAAGTCCAGCACCCTTTTCACGTCTTCTAAATGCTCACTGTAATACAGAGCTGCTTCTTCTAAATGAATACCTGGCTTCATTTCAGGAAATAATTTTACTCTTGATGGTGCCTTCACAAACACTTTTTTCACAGAGGAAATCAAGGCATTTACTTCTGGAAAATACCCTCGAATTTCTTCATCCAGTCGTTGAAGAGCATGTGTTAAACAAGTTATGTGAACTGCCTTGGGATAAAATACCTGCAAAGCTTTAGCAGCCTTAATCATATATACTGTTGCATCTGTAACTATCACCAGGAGTTTTTCCTTGTTTTCTTTAGCGGGCCACAAAACGCGTCATTCATCACGAACAACCCTAGCAATAGTAGAATGGTTTGTTTTTTCCAGTACTCTGGAGACAATGAGATGAGGTGTTCCTGGTTCAGATTCCGACATTTTTCAGACGACGACGTTAGGCGTTGGTAACAGTGACCCGTCAGTGTAATCACCGAATCAGAGGAAATGAAAGGCTAGTTAAGTTCATCAGGGCTTAATTGCAAAATTTGAACGTACGCAGCCAGATAGTTGTTTCTGTCATGCACTACAGCAGCCGGCCGCGGTGGTCGTGCGGTTCTAGGCGCTCCAGTCCGGAGCTGCGCTGCTGCTACGGTCGCAGGTTCGAATCCTGCCTCGGGCATGGATGTGTGTGATGTCCTTAGGTTAGTTAGGTTTAATTAGTTCTAAGTTCTAGGGGACTGATGACCACAGCAGTTGAGACCCATAGTGCTCAGAGCCATTTTTTTTTCGAAAAAGAGGCTATGTCACTTACAGAATAACCATTAAGCTGTTTTTCAGATTCTCCTACTAACACCTTATCCACATCCTGAAGAAACATTAAACAGTTTTCTCAATTCTGTTGCGAAGACACTTCCCGATTTCTCCTGTTATGTCTCCGACGATTCTACTGGTGACCGGGTTTCTTTCCTTAAACCAGTGACTATTTTCGCAGTCACTTACTGTATCTGCGAAAGTGTTCCATGATAATGCTTTCATTTGTCCAACGAGCTGGGACAATGCCAAATTTCATAATTGTAATCCTTTTTCCATCTATTAAATGTTTATAGAATTATCTCAGTGAATATTTCTTTTTCTCATTGTTTTAAGCTAAGTGCATGTGAACCTGTTTGTCGTGCAAAGTTGCAGATGCTTGACAGTAAAAGAGCACGCACAAAAATTTGTGGAAAGTACGCATGTACGCATGAGCATTCTCATCTTCACAAGCTGCTTCGTTGCGCAAGAATTCTGCATTTTGGATTCCCATCTTTGTAGAGATCTTGCGCTGCGTCTATTGCTACGTAAAGATAAAAGAAAAGAAACTGCAAAAGTGACTGCAAGTAAAAATAACAGAGGTACGAGAAATACAAAGTGGTGACTACGTTTTGTTTTCAAATTTCTGGAGGAGATCTTAATGAGAGTTTCGGTTTTCTGCTTTGTAAACTGGTGCGATATGAAAATTCGCGAACTAGTAACCAGCGAGTTATATCCCAATTTGAACTATTTATTTCTCATTTAGAAAAAAAAGCATTGCAGTAACAATTATTGAATCTTAGATATGCTAAGGGAGGTTATTGGTTCAAATGGCTCTAAGCACTATGCAACTTAACATCTGAGGTCATCAGTCCCTTGGACTTAGAACTACTTAAAATACTTAAACCTAACTAACCTCAATGCCCGAGACAGGATTTGAACCTGCAACCGCAGCAGCCGCGCGGTTCCGAGCTGAAGCGCCTAGAAAGGCTCGACCACTGGGGCCGGCTGGAGGTTATTAGTCGATGTGTGAAGATTAATCGATATTAAATGCGCTCTTAGTATTTTATCGTATAAAAATGTTATTTGAACAACTTCAGTCATGAAAGATTTTATTTAGATTAACATCCTCAGATACGACGAACTTTTGAATCTTATAGATGAGAGAATCATCTAAGGCCAAGTTGTGTCTTCCAGTTTTATGTTTTTTGCATCATCAGCGTTCATCATTTCTGTTTCTAGTAGTTCGTTGAGGGGCTACACACACCGCATCATTTCTATTGTTAGCTGTCAGGTTTACCAGTTGTGCTGTTAAGTGGCCGTTGTGTAAATATTCGTCTACATTTTTCATATACACTTTTCATAAAGTTTTGGCTTATTCTTCGAAACTTACGGAGTCGTCTTAATCTTTACGGTAACATGATCGAAGAACTTTCATCTAAAACTTGACGCTCGGGGCATCACATCTCAGATTTTCATTCAAATGATCTTCAGAAGCGGCATTCCATATAACTTTTCTTAGCCCGTTATCATCTATGTTTCCTTTGCACAAAAAAGGCTTCACAGCATAGCCTCATCACACTACACTATGAAACACAACCTGGCCCCAGTTGCTTGTCCTCTGCTGAAAAGCACAAAGACTCCCAACGAAAGCGGAAAGCAATGTGGTTTACGCACGGCCATTTCCAGGAAATTATGCGTGAGTAAATGCACATGCTTAGTTGCAATGTTGAAAATTTATGCCCATGTACAAAATGGAATCCAAGAAAAGGCATTGTTTAGATGCACCTTTATGATAATAAACTGCATTATTATAGCGAGCGTTAGTTTCTTTTGTAGTTTGACGAGCCTCTTCATTAATACATCCGTTTGTAGTATTTTATCTACACTTCTTTGCTAGACTGGACCGCCCGTAGCAGTTTTCCTTCAATAAGACGTTTTTTCTTAAATTTGCATGATCTTATGCTGAGTTTCTCTTCCCCGAAGGTCACCAGGTGTCGGACTTACAGCATCTTAGGAGTAAGATAAACAGCTGAACCGATACCTCACAGCATCCAAGCACGAATCGCGTGTGTACTGTCTGCCAGAGAATACCACATCGGATCAGAGGACAGCAGTGAAACAGTAACTCATGAGATGGGAAAGAGAAGTCAAGAAACGGAGCGGCCTATTCGTGTACGGCATTACGTCTGCCTGGCGCCCCTCTTATGAGATCTGTTTTCGCTGTCGCCGCGGCACGGACAACTGTTTCGCAACTCAGCGAACAAAAGACAAGCGGCACATCGCTCTCCCCCTGCAGACATATTCCACTCACGTCGCGGAAAATTGCTTCGCCTATTGCCTGGAACAGAGAGGAGCGCAAGCTGGAAACGCACTGTCCGATAAAAGGCTACAAATCGATGCAACCCTAGAAGTAGAAGTCGCAAGCCACTCCTCAGAATTCTAATGACGAAGGGGCGAGTGTTTACGTCACATGTTCTACACTGTATCTGCGGTGTCCGCCACTCGTGGTCTCGCGGTAGCGTTCTCGCTTCCCGAGCACGGGGTCCCGGGTTCGATTCCCGGCGGGGTCAGGGATTTTCACCTGCCTCGAGATGACTGGGTGTTTGTGTTGTCCTCATCATTTCATCATCATCCAGGAAAGTGGCGCAATTGGACTGAGCAAAGATTGGGTAATTGTACGGGCGCTGATAACCACGCTGTTGAGCGCCCCACAAACCAAACATCATCATCATCACTGTATCTGCGACAGCTTTTCTGAAGCGCAGTATTTTGCTGTTCTCTACTACGGGTGCTTTCACAGTGGACCAGTAAGTTAATAAATCAATTAAAAATGTTAGTTCAAGGCTGAATAACAATTACACCGTTTTTCTGTATTTCTAACTAGTTTTCTGCTCGTTAGGTCATCCTCAAGAAATAAATGGCTATTGCCCGCAAGGGACACTAGATCTTAGGTAAACAAACATTATAAGCAAAGATATACTCCACTTACACAGAATTTTGTGCACGCAACTTGGTTTTTTAATGTTAAAATTTAACTTTACGTAATGCAGAGTACTAAGCGCAGTAAATAATTCAACTACACAACATTACAGTATTGAAGCTTATACATTTATAACGCTAATGTTTGTAAGCTCTTGACAGGTGCTCAGAAACTGTCAGTCTGTCCTTTAATTTGTGCACCAATAATGTTTTTTGGCGCAGTAAAATACACTTCATGTATGCAATGTTATTGCGTTTAGTGTTGTCCATTGCGGAAAGTGGAATTTCAATATTAAAAATCAAATGTGTTGCACAACATACTGTGCAAATAGATTGTATATTGCTTTGGTTACCCAGTAAAAGTACAGCTTGCAGACACTAGTCAGTTGCTTCCTGAAGATGGCTTAATAAGCCGAAAATTGGATATAAATAAACAAAAATCAGTGGAACGAAAACAAGGGACTTGTTATTCAATCTTCAGTATGAAACTGCTGTACCAAGAAGTAACGAAAACAGCGATATGATCCGTGGCGGCTTGATTTTTGGCGATTTGGCACTCCGCTGGCGCCTCTAACTAATCGGGCTGCCGATTTCGGCACTGATCATATGTCGGGAGCTAGGGTCTTTGATCAAACCGTGTGTTATTAGTTTTTGGCAGGCCGTAGTATGAACAGTTAACTGGAGGGCACATGACTGGGAAGTTGTTGGTTTTAGGGATCTTCTGCTATCTCGTACGAGCTTCGAGAAGCCACGAGTGGTTAAATCAGTCGAAGTCAAGCTTTGCCGAACCGATTAAGGATTCATAGCAGCGAGTTTAGGGTAAAGCTGCGTGCAAAGTGGTAAGCATATCCGCAGTCAACTCTGCAAGCTTAAATTTTACGATACTTGGAAGATCACGTGTACAGTCTGGAGGCAATAACAGCCCTGCTTGGAAACGTGGATGGCACGGCTCCTTCACACCCCAGTGGAGTTAAGTGTTGTTTTTATTTGTACCTATTATTGTAAACCCACGTCTGTGTTAATGAGGAATTAGACCTGTCATATTAAAGCGCTTCCGAGTGATTGTATGGATGGTCAGCGGTCAGTGTAACTGATAAAAATTTGTTGCTCCAGGCCATATTCCATAGATGTGTATGAGCGTTCTGTGTTGCAAACTGAGTTGATGAATTGGTAACATAGTGTGTGTTGTAGGCAAGGCACCCTTTTTTAGATGAGTTCACCGTAGTAGTTGGATTTGCATGCGCTTCTTAATTTTCAACTAATTTTAAGGAGTGATAATCTTGTAACTTGTGTGTGTAGTCGCTTCCGGAATAAGTTAATATTTCTACATCCTAAACATTCTCGTCTGTACCCTCATTCGGGAAGGTTACTGTTCCCTTGGGATGTATGTTGGCAGGGTAGTTTTGGCAGTGGACGATGCGCTCCTGTTTCCTCGGTCCGGGCATAGATGTATTTTCTTTCTGCTGCGACAGCACTTTCATCGTCGCACGACGTCTAGGTTTGCATGCAATATGGAGCCTCTATCAGCTGCCTCATGTTCGCTCAAGTTAAGTAAACTTTGATCTTTTGATACATGCCGCAGCAGAGTGTCGTCAGTTAATCCGACACTCTTGATCTATTCAATGTATCGAATTTAACAAGCACGCAAGATTTGAAGCGTGTTCTGCAAGCCTGCATTTCCTAGTCACTCTACCTGCTTTTTAAATCTTGCCCCCTTATTGCTGGTTCTGTAGCGAGTAAAGTTTTAAAGCGCTTTACTTGTTGAGATTTCCTTTTTACCCACATCGTTAGCTAACTTCACTCATTGTAAAACTTACCCCTTTTTACCTGTTGTCTGTGATAACCGCCTGCTGTATTTTCCTGCTTGTATTTTTTGGGGAACTGCATTTTTATTTAAGGGTCATTGTCAATATTTCTAGTATGTAACTACTGGGAGTCACATTTTAAATTGTATGTATTTTGACGGACACTGTATTTTATTGCTTAAGGGCTTAAGGACAATACAACCGCCACAATCAGTGGCGTGAATTGTTATCCTTTCAGTTTTTTCTATTGCAGTTGTCTATTTGTTCCAGATGATATCCATGCTTGGGAATTGTTAGTGCGCTTGGTGTCAGTCACTTGTAATTCATTTTAGTTGTAAAACTCAGTTTGTTGAACCCGCTTGCAGCCAAACCTACTTGGTGTAATTTCTTACTTGTATTTTGGGACTGTATATTCCTGGTTTCAAGTCCTGTCCTTATTTGTATAAATTGTTAAAGTTTGTTATTAATGAAATGATCTTGTTCAACTTCTTTAAATTATTGTGAGCGTTGCTATGCTTTTGCAAGATTCTCAGTTTTTAATCATAGCAACTTTTGTTAAGCAATAACAACAAATGACGAAATAATGGCCCATCTTCCACGTGTTTTTTCCTAAATTTATTGCAAACGTTGTTGTGAGGTGTCACAATAAAGAATCATAATGTTAGCACTATGAACAATCTGTTCTTATCAGAATTAAGTCTAATCTTCAACATGTACGTACGATAAATGATCAAAAGCATATGCATAATCTTTTAAAAATAAGCCATAACTCCTCCCGTGGTAACATCTGAGGATATGGTATCTTAAGAATAATGCTCAGCCATGGTTGACATTGTGCGTGATGTACAATATTGCAGTGTGCAAATAACATGTCCTGTCCGCAGCTCGTGGTCGTGCGGTAGCGTTCTCGCTTCCCACGCCCGGGTTCCCGGGTTCGATTCCCGGCGGGGTCAGAGATTTTCTCTGCCTCGTGATGACTGGGTGTTGTGTGATGTCCTTAGGTTAGTTAGGTTTAAGTAGTTCTAAGTTATAGGGGACTGATGACCATAGATGTTAAGTCCCATAGTGCTCAGAGCCATTTCAACCAAATAACATGTCCGTGTGTGCACACTTCACTAATTTGGTTGAAAATCTCACCGAAAGAACAATAACGTCACTGTTTCAGAGAAGTAATCAGTTTTACTGGACGCCATAATTGACATCTTCAGTGCACCCATTTGTCACATGCATTTCACAAGCACACACTGAATGCTAAAAAAAGTTGTCCATATTTTGAGAGGTGGTGCTCTGGACCTAAACAAAGCAAAAATGTCAGGTAAACATAGGCTGTGAAGTCCATATCTTAAAAAGAAAGACCGCTTGTTACTTTTCTGCTATTATGTGTCACATCTTTTCTACTGCAAGCTCTTTGTTATTACGAATGAGCTACAGAGTACAGTAAAGAAAAGCAGTCACATCCCTCTGTTGCTGTCCATGGATGCAGCATACAGTTAATCGATGTTAGTGTTTTTATTCTAAACCATATTCACAGTCCTGTCAAAGTGCAGCGCGCACATTAATCTTAATGGAAGACATGTTTCTGTGATGCGTTTACATACTAGTTTTATCTTTGCATTTATCAGTATAATGGATGTCTATTATTCCAATAGCAAATGGCAGGTAGAATCTTCTGTTATGGTCTCTCAAACTGAAGCAACTGTCGAAACCACATCCTGTAAAATAGCGAGAAATTGTGGTACCATCCACTGAATATGGAGAACGCAGGTTTACCATCTGCACAATTAGATTTTTCAAGATATCTCGGCCCAAGCTGATCAATAGTGTGCTTCCAGAAGTTCTGCCGAGCAGTAATTCCCATTTTACGCACGCTGCATGGTTTGCTGTCATATGTGTTCGCTGCTTGGTCTCCAACCAGACTGTGTGGTCCAGCACAACTACTTGCAGTCCAGTTCGAATCCCATTGCCCACTACGTCATTTGAAGCCCTTTTGTTTCTCAGAGCTCACACTGATTTTCAGTAAAATGCATATTCTCTCATTATTTTCTAACGCGGATGGATATGACGGCCAAAGAGACTTCAATAATTTGAGTGCCGGAACTCAAGCGTTATTTAGACTGAAATTGCCGTTCCTATTTATAAGCTTCTCTGACAACTTTATTTCGATAGTCTCTCTAATTATACGTTCCAGAAACATGGCGTCTGAGCCACGATACTGGTCTCATGTTATTTCATTTCATGACTATAATCGAGGCAGTGATAGGCAAACAGCTGGAGTGGTTGACTGTTTTAGTCGATTAAGTCACTGATTTCTCCTGAAATGTTCTCGCAGCTGGTTCAACGTAAAATATGCCCCAGTCGCATGTAGTGCGACACACATCATCTTTCGCCGACTTACATCATCTTTAACATTACAATAAATTCTTTTTATCTTAGCTGAAGGGAGTGGATGTCGTGTTTCCGTAGGAATATCGACGTCTATGAGGTAGAAAAGCGATGTTTGTCTTCCCTTTCTCGAGCTTAGTCTCAAACTCTTTCTCCGGCGTGCTTATGGTTTACTGCGTCGCCCGTTAAATTTGACGATCTGAGTACCAATTCCTTCGGCGCACTATTCGACGCTCTCCTCGACTATAAGCGTTCGAAATCTATGGACACAGTCCTTAGCACCCGGAAGCACGCTATTAACCTTCACAATTATTCAGCTGTCCTTTCCAGCAAGCAACAGACTCTAGCTCCATAGCTCCAAAATTAGCGGATCGTGACAGAACTCTCGCCATTCATACTGCTTTTGTGGATTAGCGACTATTGCAACTAATGGGACGATATCCTGAAGGCTGTGTACGTAGAACTTAAGTATCCGCTGGTCTGGGTGATTCTGCATGGTTAGCTGCTATATCCATATAACGGACAGCGTGTACAAGGACTTTGGCCTGAAGACCAGTCCACTAGAATGCAGTTTTGACAATGGCTATTCCAAAAGTTTGGTGAAGGTCCAATTATAACAACGAAGATACTGAGAAGACGAGGGTAGTTTGAGACAAGATGGGATTGCTGGTTTTCATTGTCACTAAGTGTGGACTGATGAAAATCTACACGCAATTGAAGAAGTAAAGCATCGGCGCCGGTTTCAGCTAGTTACAGGCAGGAACTGTTGGGCTAAACTAATAGGACCTTACATACTACCAAAGAGATTCGTGGCTTCCTAAAAAACTTCTTGACTGTCCTACTCTAGAGATATCTTCCCAATGACGGCTGAAGGTGTGGTTCATGCATGGTGTAGCAAAACCCCATTTTCTTCGAAATGTCAGAGAACAACTGACTATAATCTGCCAGTGCATCCATGACCAACATGGAATTCTTTAGGAAGTGCAATATTTCCTATGGTGTGGGACAGGAGCATGTGTTACTATGAATAGGCAGTATACTGCGCATCTCTTTTAGCGACGGCTCTGTCGTACAGGTCGTAAGTGATAGCAAGCAGATTACCGTAGAAGCACTTCTGTTTTTCAGCTACAGAAAAATGTTTTCTCATTAGTTTACTGCGTTTCTGGTCTGCCGGTGTGGCCGAGGGGTTGTAGGCGCTTCAGTCTGGAACCGAGCGACCGCTACAATCGCATACATGGACCATTATCTAGTTTTATGCACAACGGAAGTTAAGTTTGAACACAAGCGAAGGCAACTGTACAAACTGAAAATGCTGCAAACACAATATTACGACAAGCTGCAAGTGAAAACCGCCTACTCACCACAGTTCTCGTAGCTCAGTGCGTGAGAAGGGCCATAAGGAAGTACCCTCAATGCACATAATCAAAATTTATAACAATTTGCCACACCAGTCGTTTATAGAAAAAGGTGAAAATAGCGCGTCAAGCCATAAGCCAAGAACAGAATCAGAATGCTTTAACCACTGTTCAACAGTGCTCAGAAATACGCGACACGCCCCCGCAGACGTGCGATTCGATCGTGCACAGTGCATCGAAAGTGTAGGCTAGCAGTCATGCCTTCATTACTCAACGATTGTATTATGTTAAGCAATCAGTAACATGGTACGCAACGTCTTTGTAACAGATTTGCTACTCATTACACGTGTAAGAATGAAAAACTTGAAAGTTGATATTTTAACGAGCGATTTTCAGTATGTCACAACTTCGTGCAGGATTACTGTAATAGCAAAATCCTCGATTCCATCGGAATATCTCTATGCTTTTTCAAATAAGTGCTTTTTTGAGATCTATGGAGACCAGTGTATGCAGAAATGTTGACGAAATATACACCCTTTCTCTTTTTTCTTGACTGTTAATTTCTCTCTAGATCTCGTGACAGATCGCCTACTGCGTCTGTAAACATTCACTTTTATCTACAAATATACTGCAAGTATAGAATTTTTGGTCCATCACAACTGCCGTGCGAGCAGACTCGTTACTAGTTCATAGAATGTATTTCTATTTAAATTCTGCAACATATGTTGCAGAAAGGTTTTCTATTCTAACGCGTAGCTGTATCACTGTAAGTTGGAGGAGTTAAGAGTATCGAGCCTAGACTGCGTTAGCGGCGGCATCTGACTCACAATATATCAACTTCCATGGAGTGAGAGGCGCCATTACAGCGATATCAAGCCCTAGAAATGATAATTATACAATATCATCTTCTTGTTGGTATCGTGCACTGATCGGATGTATGCACCAGGGCAGAGTTCAAAGTTATTTATTGATTGGAATTGCATATTTAATGCTAATTAGGGAATATTACGGTGCATTGATTGTATACTGTTTTGAGAGAATATAGTTGACCTTAACTTACAGCAGAAGTACTTTAATTCTGATTTTTAGTGCGGAGCAGAGAAGCTTAATCGGAATTTACACATATTTTAAACACGTATGATAAATTAAAGTCCTTCCCTGCCTTTTACTGTCTGCATGTGTAGGCTGTAGGGGTTTTATATTGCATGTAAGTTCCACATCTTCTTCTAATCCATTGCATGAGTTTCCACTGACATGGTTCACATACGTCGTACTATCTGCCGAGAAGCACCTTCATAATGGTGTGCGGTGGAAATGAAAAGTGGGTGACATAGAAGTATAGCTCAGAATGGTCTGGAACAATTTCAACAAAGTTTTATGTATTCATTATTCATTATTTGTACTACTTTTATAATCATATATGCAAAAAAATTCTGGTAGTAATAGGCCTACCCTCTTATGATTCATAGGGGTGGGGGTAGGAGAGGTGAGAAGATGAGATACTGTGCAACGTTAAGTATTCAATGATGACCGATATTAGCATCGAATCCATAGCTTTTGGAGTCCGTAAGTTCATTGTTGACAGTTGCGATGATATTGTATTCCAAGTGCGCAGTTAAAACTCCTCAACTTCTCATTTAAACCTAGACTCTTGCGATAAACAAAATTAAGAAAAAAGAAGGAATAACGTACCCTATTACAAATGTAAAAACTGTTCCATTTCGACATCTAAAAGTTGAAGCACTCTCCACGACTCTTAAGTATACTTCTTATCCAGTCAGAATTATGAGTTTACTGAGGATTCTGATGATACCATACTGCAAAATTACAGGTAAAATATGTGTACAAACATGTGTGACATACGTTCAGTATCCGTGAAATACACATGGTTTTTAAAAGAAGTATTCGAAAATTTAAGAGGAGGAAACCAGCCCAGTAAACATAAGCTCTAAAATGTGTACCTTAAGAGCTATAACTCCTTGTTCATGTTCGCTATGTTTAGTACATCCCTTCTAGAGTAAGCTCTTTGGTATTACGACAATCGACAGAAAGTCAATTCAAATGGTTCAAATGGCTCTGAGCACTATGGGACTTAACATCCGAGGTCATCATCAGTCACTAAAACTTAGTACTTAAAACTAACTAACCTAAGGACATTACACACAACCATGCCCGAGGCATTCATGTAGATGGTACGAGTACTGGCTAGTTCACATTCCTATTAACTAAAGTGTGTTTAGAATTTGGTACTGAATCTAGAATTTTACTTCGTTCGACTTTTGATATATCCTGAGCTTGTGTACCATGGGGTCCATAACAGGACAAGTGTGATCTGTCATGTGTAACAGCTCCTCAATTGGAAATTTAATAACTAGGATTTCAACTAAAACATCCTCGATTGATTTTCCTTCCCTAGTCACTCAGCGATATCCATTCCGCACACGTGCGCTTTTATTTACTCATGAAACTGTACATATTGGGAAAGTTGCGTTCAGGGGAAATATTAATAAATGCAAAGCCAAACAGCAACCAGCGGAGGCGTCTTTCAATTCTTTGTAAGCCCTTACAGATCAGAAGATACGTAGTGCTCCGAAACTATGTTTAGCAGATTACGTTTCACAGGATTATCAAACAGGGTGAGTCAGGACGAACGGTACAGGCTTTGAGGAGTGATAGTATTAGTGATAATGGTCCTACAAGTTGTAAGACGTCGTGGTCTCCTGACCCTCATTGCTTACATATTCCGCCCTCATAATCATATTCCGCACATCAAGACACTTCATTCGAACCCAAACTCAATAAGATAAAGTCAATGTTGTATGAATTCATGTAAACGATATGCAAATAACAAGTAAATCGCAAATTCGCACCGTGGTTGAAATACTCGAGGCTGGCGTACACACACATATTCAAGACACGACGGCCACAAAAGCTTTTAGTTCGGGAGAGGCAGGCCACACGCCAGGAGGCTGGTCCCTTCAGAGGACAAGTCAACATATCTACGTCAGCCGGCGACCGCCCATAGAGCAGACAGCATTTGCCCGAGTGAAAGGGAGAACGACAGAGTGTTCGACTTAAAACCTAATTCCGCTACATTGTGTGGGAGTGCCCAGCCTATGCATTCTTTACAAACATAGCACACAGTTTCAGAGGTTTTCACAGGGAGACAGCAAACGCCAAACACCGATGATACAGATTTCCGGATTGGTCGCCTTAAAAGAAACATCATTCTCCCATTTTAGAAGAGCAATGCTGATTGGCAGACGATATTCTTGATGCCTTGAGCTGAAGGAGTAATGGAAGAGATCGAGAGATATACCCCTTCACGTCCAGCATGGAGAGGGGCCGTTCCGTTGTCGCTCTAGGAGCGAGACCACTTAACGAGGGCGTGTGCGCTCATACATGTACTCAAAGAGCGAGGAACAAGTCTCTCCTCTGTACTTCACTGGGAGAGCACCTCTGTCAAGAGCAAATCAGAGTGAGACTCTCTGCTTTGCTCTCGACAAAGTTCTTGCAATTAAGCATTGTTTACTGTGTTGGCTGCCACACTTATTGTGCGGTGTGAATGGACAGAGTTATAGTTAAACGCCTGCGAGCGAATTTTTGAGTGGCATCGCAGTGGACTGGTTATCTGACTGGTGTACCATGCCAGTAGTTAGACTAGGGGCGAATAGGAGTCCTTGACTTCATCAAAGGCATAGGGAGAGTTTGATTGGCGAAGGTCAATCCAGATAGAACGATAGTTATCTTATTTGTCAGCAGCGAGCGGCGCAGACAGCAATCATTGCAGCTTACGGTATTGTTCGCTACAGCTCTTGTGAGCCCCATATTTCCTCCACAATAGTACACCTCTCTGCATTTTACATGCGACACCCTCTACCATACCTAGCAACATTGTAATGGATAATTATTCAAGTTGAGTAGGCGTGGCTCTCAGCCATTCTGCTAAGTCAATAACAATTTTAAAGTTTGTATAGAAATTTCATTAGCGAATCCTATGCTTAATAGGCAACTTCACATTCCTAAAACAACCCGGAAATAACTTGTTTAGTTCATAACTAAAAGTGCCATTGTGATTTCTCAGAATTTTTGAAAAAAAAATAATTTTAGTTATTTTCATGTTTTTCTTACACTAAGTACCACTACTCTTGTACCCAAGTATCCCACTAGTTACATAAGAAATTTTGTGAATTTTTGTGTCATTTCCTTACAGCGGACGACACCAGAAGATATTTATTGCTGAAAGTTTTTCAGGCATTTCTCTTTAGAGCGTAAGGAGCGTCAGTCTGACTTCTGTAGTTGTGTGGGGGTGGAAATTGCATCTTGTAGGACCCACAGGGTAAAGGGTACATCTCAGATTAATCCATTGCACAGAATGACAGAAAAGCACCCACACACACGTCGTCACTTAAAATGGCGACCCTGCCATGATAGGTACAACAGGTAAGCTATCAGGATAGGATAGTGTCAGAATAGTTAGGTACAGCAGGTCGCAGCAGTAGCAGTTTGAAGAACTTTCTTTTATGTATTAAATAGCTATTTGCAAAGATTGGGATCAGAATAGATAAAGGTAGTGAAGAAAGCGGAATTGTAGGGAAAGGGCGTGTGTTATTGTGTAGGAAAATTTTGCATTTTTTATGATTTTTTTGTAGCCATTTGGCATAGGATTTTCAGGTGATAGGCACAGACGCTGAGTGACCCAGAGACGCAGTGTGACGCAGCATCATATAAGTTAGAATTAAGAAATAACATTTTTCTCCCTTTGCAAGCGCACAGGTGGAGATTGGAGACTGTTGCAGAGCAGACAGAACATTCGCCGAGAAGTCACGACGTTGTTGTTGTTGTTGTTGGTTCATCCAACTGGTAAGTGGTCGTACAGTTTTGTAGATAGGGTTGTGGTGTGTTGAAAGAATTTCCGTGTTAACGAGAGCACAAGCCAAAAGGTTACGTAAGAGACAGCAAGTAGACAAGGTGGGAGAGAATCAACCAGATAGACAGCAAGTAAACGAGCTTATTGAGAATAGGACAGAAGGTGAACCTGAGAATAGGACAGACGGTGAATCAGAGAATAGGACAGTCGGGGAGCTGCAGAATCAGCAGGCTCAGTTAGTGATAAAATTGAGACAGATCAGACAGATGGGAATCGAAGGGACCAGAACATCAAATTTCCAGAATATGAAATTCCAGGTAGGGCACATTCTGAACCAGAGCCCACGTAGGAAATGGCAAAGATTAGAAGCGAAACTAGCACAGGAAACGCGTTTGTTTGCCGCTTATTCAGGGACAGAATACGCGTCAATACAGCCAATGAACCGGCAGTTAGCTAACGTTCAAAGAGAAGTAGACAGTGAGGAAGAGGGGGAACATTTAGTATACGTCGAACCTATCGTACACATTCTAAATATGCCCCAACAACAGACACAGAATTACGAGCATCACGAAAAGGTTCCGTAACAGACGCAGCTGTACCTGCAAACACAATACATACACAACAGAGAGGGCAGAATGCGGAGCTGTTTGCGTCACGTAATTGTTCAATGACAAAAAAACTAGTCCTCAACACGGACAGCACGGGTTATTGTAGTTATCAAACTTAGAAACTCCACAGCATAGCCCAGTAAACCACGTAACTGACCGAGTAGAAAACAATAGATCGAGAATACATAGTTCAGCAGAAGGTAGTGTTACAGGACAGGACGCGATCATGGAGATGTTACAAAAAATGAAAGCTAGTATGACGAAACAAAATCAGGATATTAATACACTGATAACGAAACAAAATACACAAATGACAAAACAGTGTCGGTATTAAGACACAGATCCAACAGGATAATCAGGCTATTAAGACACAAATCCAACAGGTTAAAATCCAGATGAAAGAAGGGATCGCCAGAATAGATAGATCACTCAGATAAACAAAGACGCGAAAGAATCTAGAGAAAGAATTCAGGTACTAACACAAGGTCAGCAGGAATTACGCACTGACGTGGACAAGGTCCAATTTGACATCGTAAACGTTGACGAAAAGGTGGAACGTTTTACGAAAAAAGCCACTCGAACAGCAATACAAATTTCGGAAGAACAAGCAATTCAAAGCAAGGTCGCAAAGGTTGCACTAAAAAAATATGATCAGTGGATCAATAAAATAGAACTTAAAAACAAAGATCAGTTTGAAAAGCTTCGAACAGAGTTGATACAAACTATCGGAGAAAAGATCGAGACCGATTACACCTGTAGCGAAACAACTGACACGTCAAGCATTAATTCAGTACAAGAACACGCGCCGTCTAAGAAAGTTCAAGTAGAACCAAGGCTAGACGTAACACTCGTGCAGAAATCGAAACAGAAAGCCCCCATTAAAGTAATACATGACACGCCACAGGACCAGGCACAGTATCTAGAAAAACGGAACACATACATGCAGCCAATACCAATCGAAAGACAGGCCACTGAACCAGTAAATCCAATGACACAACATAATAGCAGCACAAGTACTACACCGCGAACGACGAGAGTAGAAACACACGAACAACACTTTTGTTCACCATTGATACGATATGACGCGGATATGAGTCAGGAAATTGAGAATAGGCAGACAGGCAGTATATTACCAGAGAATAAACACGACGACACAAGCAGTGGCAGATTATTTGAGCCCATGAATCAGCCACAAACCGGATTTATGAGTAGATATGATACAGACCACTTCCTTGCAGTTAGAAAATTTCAACATTTCAAGGAAGAAGGCGGTAGCTTGCATGCACGCACATTCATCGATCAGTTTCAAGTAGGCTTACCAAACCACTGGAGCGTAGCTCACGAACTTGACTTCATTTGTGCACACATGTCAGGAACAGTAGCAGAGGTGATGCAAAAGATCGCGGCTACCTGTACGACTTACCTACAGTGCAGAACAGCATTTCTCGAGAGATATTGGTCTAAGGAGGCGCAAAACAAAATTAAATACGAGTTACTTCAGATGACACCATATGAAAACTCAGGAGAGAAAAGCGTGGTAAAATTTTTTGATACAATGGACAAAAATAATTAATGCCTAGACAAAACATACAGTAACGGAGAGCTGATACGTCTCTGTAGAATGAAATTACTGGTGAAGTATAAACAGGTGACAGTGGGAAAATATGAAAATACCGAAGAATTCTAAGAGGTTTTAAGGGAACTTGAATTTATGTTTAAAGAAGACGAGGCGAAAGAAAAAAGAAAGGAAAGGGAACAGAAAAAGGAGAGGACTAGCAACGAATATTCCAATAATAATAATCGTAATCCTAAGACCAATAATTTCAGGCAATTTAACAGACAAGGACAGTGGCACAATGGAGACAATTGGCCTAGAAACAATAACCAGAATAATTGGTACCGAAATAGGAACGGTAATGGACACTCATACAAGTGGCGGATATGGGTTTAGGAATCAGAATGCCAACGGTCAAGGGTACTTTGAAAGAGGTCACGATGTCAGAAACAGCAACTGGCGAGACCAGGGTGCGAATAATTACCGAGGAAATTATGGTCCACAGAGACAAGAACAACACAGCAAAGGGAAACCAGAAGTAAAAATTAGGCCACCGAATACTGCAAAATGTAAAGATAGAATTGAAAAATGCGGAAGAGGTTAGGCAAACTAATGTCCACCCTATCTTATACTAACTAATAAATAAAAGTTAAATTAATATATCAACAGAACAACACATAAATTAAAAGCAAAAGAGACGCAATACACACTAACAATCTCTTGTACTATCAAGTACACTACAACATGCACACAAACAATAAATGGTACACAACAATTAAAAGATGAAGAAGTGGTAGGCTATAAAAATGATAGATATATGCTTTAATTAAATTATCATATGAGAAATAAATAATAATTTTCTTCATTTTTATAAACATTGCATTGTATAGAGTCAAAATCTCTTGTTGTGTTTATAAAACAAAACAGTGTAAAAAATTTCTCTACACGAAAAAAGGGGCATCACGACCAACACCAATCACGAGCTTCCATAACACCAACTTCGAGATAGCGACGGAGAGGGTACAGACATGTTGAGAAAGCACTTAGGGCAATAACAACAACATGAAGACCAACGCCACACTGGAAATGCAGGTTGCAAACGGATTGGACGTCAGGAGGACAACGTGCAGCACGGACATTTCATATGTGACGACACTGCTACACAACAGAAGAGCATGGGGAGAATCATAATACGACGAGATGACAATGAAAGTACTAAGATCTAGGAACTCATCAAGTAACGTTTGGAAAGGTAGTCAGATCCTACAAATCCTATTATCACTCCTACACTAAAATTCACTTATTCCTAGCCCAAGAAGAACAGAAGAATGCACTTACACTAAGTAGCACTACTCAAGTACCCAAGTATCCCACTAGTTACATAAGAAATTTTGTGAATTTTTGTGTCATTTCCTTACAATGGATGACTCCAGAAGATATTTACTGCTGAAAGTTTCCAGGCGTTTCTCTTTAGAACGTAGGAGCGTCTGTCTGACTTCTGTAGTTGTGTGGGGGTGGAAATTGCATCTTGCAGGAGCCACAGGGTAAAGGGTACACCTCAGATTAATCCGTTGCGCAGAATAACAGAATAGCACCCACACACACGCTCACAAAGTTTCGTTAGTTTCCTTGCAAAATGTTAAGAATAGGATATGTGTTCATATGAGAAATGCAGCTGATAGTGAATGAAACATTGGGACCTAACATTTTGTTTAATTATGTACATTTCTTCTCACAAGATGTTCAAAAGTCCACCAGAAATTGAAATGCACTTCGCAGTGCTTGTAGAGACTGCCTTGTTGCTGATCTTATCTCCTTCGTACAGTATGTCACTTGAGAAATGCGAGAGAGAAGTTCCTTCTTTGTGTGCACCCTGCGGCCTGAAGAATTTGCTGTTAAGGCAACCCCACAAACAGTAACCTAATGAAGGGAGATCGGGTGACCTCGGTGGCGAAGAAATGACTCTACACCGAGGATACGTTTCAGAGTGGTACTGTGTCACCGGCCGTACCGAACGTGCAGCAACTGGAAGGGCATACCACGTCTTGTTGCCAAAGGAATATTCTCCAAGTGTTTTGAAGAACATTTCGAAGGAAATCCACGAAACATACTTTTTTTAAACGCTTATCTAGAAATAACTGGACCGATTGGTTAGTCATTAACAATATCGCAACACGCGCATTAAAAAGAACTGGACCGATCGGTTGGTCATCAACAACATCGCAACACTCGCATTGAAATAATCACTAGAGACAACACTGCGTAGCCTTATATTGATGAAACGTGGCTTAGAGACTTTTAACAGGAGTTGAAATCACAGTCCAACCAGTGGAAACCCTCAGATTCTCGACGTGCAAAACAATTTCGATGCATTCAATCAAAGTTCAAGCAAACGATGATTTTTGCTTATAATCACCAAGAAATCGCCATGACAGACTCTGTTACGGATCAAATGTCACAGCAGTGTATTACCGTAACTTGGTGCACAACTTGCGCAGAAAAATGCCAAAAACCCGACCTCAGTCGCTCGCGGCTGGGCCAGTCATTCTCCACGAAAATGCTCGTCCGCATATGGGCAATGTTGTAGCCCCAAAAACCAGATAGGAAGTGTAGCCGCATCCTCCCTATGCCCCGGGCATGACTCCACCAGAGTACGACTTCATCCCGAAGTTGAAAAAACCTAAGCGTAGAAGTCGTTTTCCTCTGGAAGTGCTTTATACCACCACTGTTACCTAAACTATTCGGAAGATGAACAAAAGTGGTGTATATGGAATAATAGAGCTTCCCAGACGTTGAAATTCAGTCGTAGAGAAGCAGGGAAACTAAATGAAGGACTTCATAGATGTCTTGAAAAACAAAATACATAAATCTTCTGCCTTGCCAAAACGTACATTCCCAGTCTTGCTGCCTCGGAATACGTTTCTTGTCATCCGCACCGTTCATGCAATATGGATTTCATAGGACGGACCAACGCCGTTAATTGCCTCTCATGAAGTTTTCCCTGTTTTCGACTGCTGCTTTATCAGTTATGAAAAGCCAAAGTTTCCATTTTGTTACGTAATTGCCTTTTTACTCTCCCTTGCGGAATTTATGAGTGCAGTAGAGCGGGTAATATGGTACATCGATGGATTTCAGTTTATCACGCGTGGCGCCTCATTATTCACATCACAGCACCAGCCCGCCCTGCTCGTTCTCTGTCACACTCGTCCATCCACACACGTAAGCGGGTGGCTCACGCGCGTACGCACGCACGAACGAAACCAAACAAACACACACACACACACACACACACACACACACACACACACACAAAATGAGAAAGAAAATCTCCGATAACTGACATCTGTGGTTCCTATGTCTTTCTTAAGGAAAAAAAGACTTTCTATCTGCTGTCGTGGAGGATGTCTTCTACCATATGCCAGATACTTCGACTTCAGAGAAAAAATTCTCTGCGTTCTGACACAATGAAGACAGATGTGTTTTCCATTATGAAATAAGGCGTACCGCCGTAACGCCACTGTAGGCGATATGACGTGGCATACAGCCATTCGCTAAAGTTCAGCCCGAACTATGCGGAGGGAATTGAGGTTAAGATACCTCAGGATTAGGCGAGCAAATCCACCTAGGGAGCTTCGAACTGTGTTGCAATTGTCCGTGCTTTGTGCATTACAGTATGGCCACAGTGATAGGAAAGGAGGTACAGTTACAGACTGTCGCGGTAGTGTGCAAGGAATGTCAAGTCAGGTAAGTTTTCGCAGCCTCATAACTTGATTTAGTCAACAAGCGGAAATAACGATACAAATCAAGAAGTAATCCAGGATGAGAGCTAGCAAGGCGCAGAATTGGAAGAGACGGGAGAGAGGGAGAATCTTTTATTGTTTTGCTGTGAACGACTAAATAGTTTTCAGATTTCACGACAGGTGTATCTATGGTACACTTGCTACTGGTCAGTATTCATTGCATGTTATGGTTTCCTTCAAATTGATTTCTAATTAATTATTCTGTTTGTTTGGTGCGGCCGGATGCAGGTTTTTTGACGAAGTTTTCTTCTGTGGAGTGGGGCCAGGGGAGGGGGGGAGGATGGGGTCGAATCCGTCCTGTGCCCTTGATACAATTTCACTGCATCGGAAACAGTTACAGCCCTTGGTAACACTTCACTCGTATTTCACTGCTATCTCAACGCAAGTAGATGTCTTAATGATCCAAAAAATTATGACTACTGCCCTACGATAGACTGAAAATGTGTGTGAATTCCTAAAGGCCCAAACTGCTGCGATCGTCGATCCCTGGACTTACACCCTACTTAAACTAACTTATGCTAAGAACGACACACACAACCCTGCTCCGATAGACTGAATACTGCCTCATGTTGCGTGCACGTAACGCGGCAAGGAAAATATGCAGGGTGAGCATTAATAAAATCGACAAACTGCACGGACGGATTCCTGAATGAAACTGGAGGAAAAGAGGACCTACGATCATGTTTCCGGAAATGCATCGTTTCCACCGTGTATGGCATCGACGAATGAAAGTACCGCTTCCATGGTGTTGTGCGTTTTTTATGTGTTGCAGGCTGTGTGACTGTCGCAGCGTACTACAAACAGCATTATGGTCAGGTATTCATGTCGAGAAGAAGCCGAGATGGTGTTTGTGTACAGCCAAGCAGATAGAAACGACCTAGAGGCAGCACGACTATACCGAAACAAGTATCCTCAAACACCAACACCTTTTCATGCACGTGTGTGATCGTGGTTCCTTTCAGACAAACGAAAGTGGAGGCAGGCGGCGGGCTGTGCGTACGTCAGATCTGGAGGACCGGGCTCCACAGGATATACTGCCTCTCGACCGTATCCATCTGCTTGGCCATACACGTACACCACCTCGGCTTGTTCCCGACATGAATATTGGACCATTCTGCTGCTTGCAGTACGCTACATCAATCACGCAGCCTGCAACGCGCAAAGGTTCCACGGCATTTCGTAAAGGAACATGCAGCGTCACCTACCGTGGCAAAGATGAGTTTCTGGACTCGTGTTTATAAGACCTTTCTTCCTCCATTTCCAGTGAGGAGTCCGTCCATGCAGTTTGACAGTTTTATTAATGTTCACCCTGTATAAGTTCACCCACCAAAAGGTGGGAATTTAAGGAGATGAGACCTGGATAAACTGAAAGAACCAGAGGTTGTACAGAGTTTTAGGGAGAGCATAAGGGAACAATTGACAGGAATGGGGGAAGGAAATACAGTAGAAGAAGAATGGGTAGCTTTGAGGGATGAAGTAGTGAAGGCAGCAGAGGATCAAGTAGGTAAAAAGACCAGGGCTCTTAGAAATCCTTGGGTAACATAAGAAATATTGAATTTAATTGATGAAAGGAGAAAATATAAAAATGCAGTTAATGAAGCAGGCAAAAAGGAATACAAACGTCTCAAACATGAGATCGACAGGAAGTGCAAAATGGCTAAGCAGGGATGGCTAGAGGACAAATGTAAGGATGTAGAGGCTTATCTCACTAGGGGTAAGATAGATACTGCCTACAGGAAAATTAAAGAGACCTTTGGAGATAAGAGAACCACTTGTATGAACATCAAGAGCTCAGATGGAAACCCAGTTCTAAGCAAAGAAGGGAAAGCAGAAAGGTGGAAGGAGTATATAGAGGGTCTATACAAGGGCGATGTACTTGAGGACAATATTATGGAAATGGAAGAGGATGTAGATGAAGATGAAATGGGAGATACGATACTGCGTGAAGAGTTTGACAGAGCACTGAAAGACCTGAGTCGAAACAAGGCCCCCGGAGTAGACAACATTCCATTGGAACTACTGACGGCCTTGGGAGAGCCAGTCCTGACAAAACTCTACCATCTGGTGAGCAAGATGTATGAAACAGGCGAAATACCCTCAGACTTCAAGAAGAATATAATAATTCCAATCCCAAAGAAAGCAGGTGTTGACAGATGTGAAAATTACCGAACTATCAGTTTAAGAAGTCACAGCTGCAAAATACTAACGCGAATTCTTTACAGACGAATGGAAAAAGTGGTAGAAGCCGACCTCAGGGAAGATCAGTTTGGATTCCGAAGAAATGTTGGAACACGTGAGGCAATACTGACCCTACGACTTATCTTAGAAGAAAGATTAAGGAAAGGCAAACCAACATTTCTAGCGTTTGTAGACTTAGAGAAAGCTTTTGACAATGTTGACTGGAATACTCTCTTTCAAATTCTAAAGGTGACAGGGGTAAAATACAGGGAGCGAAAGGCTATTTACAATTTGTACAGAAACCAGATGGCAGTAATAAGAGTCGAGGGACATGAAAGGGAAGCAGCGGTGGGGAAGGGAGTAAGACAGGGTTGTAGCCTCTTCCCGATGCTATTCAATCTGTATATTGAGCAAGCAGTAAAAGAAACAAAAGAAAATTTCGGAGTAGGTATTAAAATCCATGGAGAAGAAATAAAAACTTTGAGATTCGCCGATGACTTTGTAATTCTGTCAGAGACAGCAAAGGACTTGGAAGAGCAGTTGAACGGAATGGATGGTGTCTTGAAGGGAGGATATAAGATGAACATCAACAAAAGCAAAACGAGGATAATGGAATGTAATCGAATTAAGTCGGGTGATGCTGAGGGTATTAGATTAAGAAATGAGACACTTAAAGTAGTAAAGGAGTTTTGCTATTTGGGGAGCAAAATAACTGATGATGGTCGAAGTAGAGAGGATATAAAATGTAGACTGGCAATGGCAAGGAAAGCGTTTCTGAAGAAGAGAAATTTGTTAACATCGAGTATAGATTTAAGTCTCAGGAAGTCATTTCTGTAAGTATTTGTATGGAGTGTAGCCATGTATGGAAATGAAACATGGACGGTAAATAGTTTGGACATGAAGAGAAGAGAAGCTTTCGAAATGTGGTGCTACAGAAGAATGCTGAAGATTAGATGGGTAGATCACATAACTAATGAGGAAGTATGGAATAGGATTGGGGAGAAGAGAAGCTTGTGGCACAACTTGAAGGGATCGGTTGGTAGGACATGTTCTGAGGCATCAGGGGATCACCAATTTAATATTGGAGGGCAGCGTGGAGGGTAAAAATCGTAGGGGGAGACCAAGAGATGAATACACTAAGCAGATTCAGAAGGATGTAGGTTGCAGTAGATACTGGGAGATGAAGAAGCTTGCACAGGATAGAGTAGCATGGAGAGCTGCATCAAACCAGTCTCAGGACTGAAGACCACAACAACAACCTGTATACGTGGAGCGAGGAGGAATGGGGAGTCGTTCTAGCGATGACATGGGTCGTAAATGAGGCAATCCACTGACAAAAGCGACTTTCACAGAGCGTAGAGTGTTACAGCACTTCGCCTGAGAACGAGCATCTCGGAAACGGCGGAGCTGGTCGGCTGTTCGCGTTCTGCCGTCGTGAGTAACTGTGTAATAAGGTTGCAGGACAGTGGAACAACGGGTAGGCGACAATGTGTTGGATTTGTGGGACTTACTCGTCTCACCAATAGAACGACGACTTAGGAGGCATGTCCGCTCTATAAAGCGGGATAAGTTGCGATTTCTGGCAGATATGACGACAGAGTACAGTTGAGCTTGTTGCGGCTCACTTTGGTGCCGTTGGTAGGTTAGCATCGTGTAATAGGGATAATGGCGCCTCGTTTTCTTCTTGTGTTTACTGGCGCCACTACGTTGCTAGCATTGTCTGTGTGCGAGTGGCAGCAGCAGCGGTTATCGATATCTAGTACGGTGGTACTGTCTTTGGAGGGACGTCGTTTTCTGGGTCGGAGTGCATCGGGGTGTTCGCCTGGGACGGAGCAGCAGTGAGGTCCGGCAGTGCGTTAATATGCCGGGACCGCTTGTGGCACGCAGGCGCTGCCGGATCGAGGGGCTGTAGTTGCGAGGGCCACAACCTCGCTGTCCACCAGACCCAGACCGTTTGAGTTGACTGAACATTAACCTAGTAGTGAAACCTCCACTATTTAGAGATCACGCCGTTTGTACGCACGTTGCTGCTCGCAGAGTCGCTGAGGCGAAGAGCAAGAAGTGCAGTGTTTGGAGTTGGCGAAATTAATTAGCCGTCCTGCACTTCTTATTATTTATCATTGAATCCCTTGTGATATTATTGGTGAAGTTCAACCAGAGGTATTTTTCTTCCTAGTGGCAACTAACGCCCCAATTACCTACCCTGGACATTAGCGTATTTTCACGACATTGCACCTTTCCTCGCCTTGCTGCTGCTGTCCGGTAAGGCGTGTAGTTCGACAGCCTCCTTGATTGTGGTTGGGATATTTCGTTTCTTCTGGACTACTTTGATTGTAATAGTTCCTTCTGCTTCTATACACCAGATTCTGAAAATGCAGTGCTGTCCGCTGGTTCCACCTTGCCTGGGTTATTCCATCTTTGTATTGGTCATCAGATGTTAGGTAGACAGAGTGTTGTTCTGCGCTTAAGTGCGGTTAAGTGAATACAACTCTTGGCTGCCTCTCTCATCGTTTACGAAGTTGAGCGATTTTCCCAGATCGATCTTTGGAGCACTGTCTAAGGCCCACTTCTTTCTTGATTTGGTCAGAAAACTTGCTTAAGAATTTTTTTTGCGGGACATTGTGTCTTAACAGTCAAATTTTATAATTGTTCCTTAATGTTAACTTTATTAGCAATTGTTTCCAAATAAAGTGTGCGTGATTTTAAAAAAAACTGAGCAACCAACGGTACCAGATTATTGCCCTCCCCACGCTGAATCCTGCCTTTCCCTAAGTACCAGGTCTCAACACTACTCATCAAATGAGTTCTCAATTGGGAATAAGGACTACCAGTAGCTGTAGAATCGAATAACAACAATGAAAATCCGTGTCAGACCGGGACTCGAACGCAGATTTCCCCTTTATCGCGGCCTTTTGCTTTACCATTTGGCTATCCGTCCATGACTCACGGCCATATCCAAACTTGCATACGTCGTCAACCATACGTTTGGGTCAGCCAGTGAGTCGTGGACGGATAGCCAAATGGTAAGACGACTGGTCGCGATAAGCGGAAAATCCGGGTTCGAGTCCCGATCTGGTACGGATTTTCATTGTTGTTATTCCAGTCTACAGGTGATGGTAGTCCTTATTCGCAACTTCGAATTCATTTGGTTTGTTTCGTAATAGCTGTGTTCACCGCAGTGCCTGTTGGTTTGGACATGCATGCATGTCCAAAGAAGCTTTGCACAGTAATCTAAATAACACAGGCACTGCAATGTCGTAATATCGTATCGTATCGGAGTACAGTACCGGTGCAGGCACAAGAGTTTCAGAACGCACCTTTCAGCGCACATTATTAAATATGGAGCTCGTCAGCTGGCGATCATACTCGTTTCCATGTTGAACCAACGACATCGTCAATTACGATAGCAGTGGGCACTGGATCAACGACATTTTGGCAGACAGGAGGAGCCACGTTGCTTGTTACAGGACGTCGATGACCGTGATCATATACGCCGTGGTACAGGCGAACGTCTGTTCGAAACACGAACCATGCCACCTATGCAGGTCGTTGGTAGCAGTGTGGAAGATTCATCTGGGTTTCCAAGGGACCTGCAATAGTAATCTAAGGCACCAGGAGAGCGATGTTCTGGTATAAAGATTTCCATGACGATCTTTGCTCGGCGGTCAAGATCCAGTTTTTTAAGCACAGCGCTGGATGTTGTCCCTCTGCCTCGCCAGAGGACGCCTGACACTTCTCTTTGACTCCCTGGGAACCCAAGCGTAAATGTTTCGAGACCGTATGTCGATACTGGTAAGTTTCACGAGTCACAAATCCTACTCCTAAAATTTTTGCGGGATCGTCAGTCCGTGAAGAAAATAACCCAGTTTATCGAATGGAAACAAGGTGCAGTCAACTCACCGGGTAATTTCTGCTATCTAGTTACCTGGGTAATTTCTGCTATCTAGTTACCTGGGTAATTTCTGCTATCTAGTTAACTTTTATATACCAGGTAAATGTATTCATTTACTGAAGCTTCCTAGCACATTAAAACAGTGTGCCGGACCGAGACTCGAACTCGGGGACCTTTGCCTTACGCGGGAAAATGCTCTACAATCTGAGCTATCCAAGCACGACTCACGCCCCGTCCTCACAGCTTTACTACTGCCAGTACCTTGTCTCCTACCTTCCAAACTTTACAGAAGTTCTCCTGCTTCGGTCCGGCACACAGTTTTACTCTGCTAGGAAGTTTCATATCAGCGCACACTCCGCTGCAGATTGAAAATCTCATTCTGGTATTCATTTACTATTTCCAGAAAGATTTCCATGTCGATCTTTGCTGGGCGGTCTCATTAATGTGTTGTTTTGAAGCTTGATTTTGAGGCTTAGAGCTTGGGAGGTATATTCAAGTTGTCGGGTCATTGTTGACACTTAATTTGTATCACTTTAAAGATCATGATATCATCTGTAAAGCGAAGGTGATTAAAAGTTTCCCCATCTACGCTGTTACTTTTCTGCCCCTTATAAACATTACAGCGAACCACCTGAATCCCTTCATGCATCTGTCTTCCCCGATGGCGATGGCATCTTGCAGCATATAACTGTCCGTGTCGCAAGGACATAATCTTGCTATAGTGGTTTGAAGAGAATGCTAATTAACTCACGTTCGGCTGATATGAACCCAATTGAACACATCTCTGCAGTTGTCAGCTTCGAGCTCACAGATCTCTGGATCGTTATTTCCGACTAATTTACGACACCCCTGTACTTAGACACCTGGTGCCTCATACCTCCTGAAACCAACCATGGACTTCTCGAATGCATGCCACGCAGAATCTCTGTTGTGTTGCGAATCAAAGATGGAACAACACGGTATTGACCTAGTGGTCGTAATGTTGTGTCTCATTGATGTACACCGCTTCGTTACTTAGGAACACACAAGAGATATTCGTTGGCTTCTGAGAGTGTGTACCAACAATAGCGCACAAATAGTTTTCAATAATGGCATGTTACAATGAAACACAAAAACTGAAGTCCAACACTGTCGAGTAAGGCAGAACTCTGAATCACCCAGAAGTGAGAGATTAAACTGTACGGTGGATCAAAACTCGGACCGAGGTGTTAACGGACAATACTCTTACCCAGTGCCTTATCAAGACATAACTCACGTTCGAACCCCCTTCACATATACGTCCCATAGTGCTCAGAGCCATTTGAACATATACGTCCTGAACGAGATTCTAATTCATCTCTAACGACCACACTGGTGAGGGTACGTTAAACAAAGATCTTCCATCTTTCTAGAAGAGTTTCATCGTCACTTGCTCTCTATCGATAAATAAAGGCTACTGGTTACCAAAAGCGGACCGGTTCCTTATTTAATTCGTGAGTATAATAATAAACAGAATTCAGAAATCCAGGTCAAATGTTCAGATGTGTTTGAAATCTTATGGGACTTAGCTGCCAATGTCGTCAGTCCCTAAGCTTACACACTACTTAACCTAAATTATCCTAAGGACAAACACACACACCCATGCCCGAAGGAGGACTCGAACCTCCGCCGGGACCAGCCGCACAGTCCATGACGGCAGCGCCTTAGACCGCTCCGCTAATCCCGCACGACTCAGAAATCCCGTACTGACGACTTTATTAGAAATTTTTCTCTCTTCGATATACGCTTTTCTCTGTAATTTCCATCCTGTTATTGCCCTACATTAAATAATGCCGTGCATTTTGCCGCGGTGAAAATCTCAGCTCCTGTTCTTCAGTCTTGTGTGCACGGGATTAAGCAGTGCCTCCGAATTTTCGAAGAGATGCTTCTTTAGTGAAGCGGGTTAGAGCGGTCTGAATGAACACTGTTTGGACCGCTTTGCGGATACCAAGACACCAGGGCACTCAACTAAATGAGTACCTTGACCTCTTCGGAAAGGACGCTGCAAAACAGCGGGTATTTGTTTTTCCCCGCACTCCTGAAACAAAAGCGAGAGTACATAAATCGTAGGAGGAAGAGTAGGGAAAGAGGACGCCAGCAGGCTCCAAGTAAAGTAATCTGTAATATCTTCCCCTCCCCGATTCAAGGATGGAGCATGTAATAGTCCGTCATGAGAATTCGCTACCAGCACAGGAACTACCCCGTCTCCTCCACACGTTAGGCATCAAAGGCTGTCAACCAGTTCGTATAATTGAAAGACAGAGTGTGATTTACATCAGATGATTTTTAAATGTTTGTTTGCGTCGCCATTTTCTGCATTGGCTGTTATAGTAAATTATTGTTGGCTTTTCTGTCTTAAGCTGACTGCAAGTATTTAAAGAGCATTTTGCATTTTACGCCAGACACGTTTCGAAATTATTTACAAAGAACCTTTTGTGGTCATTGGTGTTTCTGATTTTTTCCTTTGTTAGCGGAGGCTGAGGTGAAGAGAAACTTGTACATTAACTCTCGAGAATTTTTTGCTTTTCTTGAAATCAGTTTTCCTTACGCTGCTACAACTACTCCAACGAAAAAATGGAATTGTAGTTATATGTGTTCCGCGCTCATCACAGTGTTTATATTTTTCACAACACAATCATTGTGCTAAGTGTGGAACACGTGTAGCTGCCGTTCTCTTTACATTGTGACATTCTACAGAGTGAGGTGAAGTGGAAGTGCATCGTAAGAAAACGTGGTTTCATAACAGGTGAAAAACTGCCAAGAGTGAGGGTACAACGAAGTTTTCCTGACCTCAACGTCCTCTAACAACGAGGGAGAATGCTTTAGTTGGCAGAAGATAGTAACAAGAGGCAGAAACATCGACGACCCCAGAAGATGCTTTGTTATCAAGAGCGAAACGTGTCCGGTATGAAATACTCTTTAATAAATAGAAATAAGGTAAAGATGAAAAAAAGTAATAACAAATGATTTTTTGTAAGTGGAGTCGCGATCTGGGAACCACTATATACAAGAGAGTAAGCGAATTGAAACGCCATAATCCTAGAATCAGAAAATAGAAATTACAGTATTATGATGGACTTTTTAAGATGCTGGAACTCGTAGAAATACGTGAGCGCCGCTCGGAGTAGCCGCGCGGACGAAGGCGGCTTTCCACGGTTCGCGCGTCTCCCCTCGTCGGAGGTTCGAGCCTCGGGCATGGGTGTGTGCTGTCCTTAGCGTAAGTTAGGTTAAGTAGAGTGTAACCCTAGGGACCGATGACCTCAGCAGTTTGGTCCCACAGGAGGTTGCCACAAATTTCCAAATAAGTGAGCGTATCTGGAGTGCCTTTTTATCACGTACTCCATTTGTGTTTGTTGTGTATGAAACGTACACAACGGTAAGGAGAGGTGAGCTACAGAGTGGCGTGGCAACTGTCGTCGTAGAAATTCTGGACAGGAACGATTAGCGAACCAGTTAATCGCAGTAAACAGAACATTTATTAATTTGTATTCATCCAAACATACAAAGACTCAATACAAAGAGCGTAACAACAAACGGAGTCCATCTATTAAAACAGCAACAACGATGATGACAGAGCCGTGACTAGGCGGCGCTTGTGTAACTTCTTGTAGCTATGTGGCTCCGAGCACAAATGGAGCTGAGTAGTTGCCGTCAGCCGTCCTACGAGGTGCATTGAAGTTCTAAGGCCTCCGATATTTTTTCTCCGGACTGGAAGAGATAGAAACATGCGCATTGTTTTAAAATGAGGCCACGTTCATTGTCAATACGTCCCAGAGATGGCAGCACCGTACGGCAGATGGAACTTTACCGCCAGCGGCGAGAATGAGAACTGTTTTAAATACTTAAAATGGCGACGTTTTCCTTACTTGAACAGCGTGCAATCATTCGTTTTCTGAATTTGCGTGGTGTGAAACCAATTGAAATTCATCGACAGTTGAAGCAGACATGTGGTGATGGAGTTATGGATGTGTCGAAAGTGCATTCGCGGGTGCGACATTTTAATGAAGGCAGAACATCGTGTGACAACAAACCGAAACAACCTCGGGCTTGCACAAGCCGGCTCTAACGACATGATCGAGAAAGTGGAGAGAATTGTTTTGGGGGATCGCCGAATGACTGTTGAACAGATCGCCTCCAGAGTTGGCATTTATGTGGGTTCTGTGCACACAATCCTGCATGACGACCTGAAAATGCGAAAAGTGTCATCCAGGTGGGTGCCACGAATGCTGACGGACGACCACATGGCTGCCCGTGTGGCATGTTGCCAAGCAATGTTGACGCGCAACGACAGCACGAATGGGACTTTCTTTTCGTCGGTTGTGACAATGTACGAGATGTGGAAGCCATTTTTCAATCCAGAAACAAAGCGCCAGTCAGCTCAATGGAAGCACACAGATTCACCGCCACCAAAAAATTTTCGGGTAACTGCCAGAGCTGAAAAAATGATGGTGTCCATGTTCTGGGACAGCGAGGGCGTAATCCTTACCCATTGCGTTCCAAAGGGCACTTCGGTAACAGGTGCATCCTACGAAAATGTTTTGAAGAACAAATTCCTTCCTGCACTGCAACAAAAACGTCCGGGAAGGGCTGCGCGTGTGCTGTTTCACCAAGACAACGCACCCGCACATCGAGCTAACGTAACGCAACAGTTTCTTCGTGATAAAAACTTTGGAGTGATTTCTCATGCTCCCTACTCACCTGACCTGGCTCCTAGTGACTTTTGGCTTTTTCGAACAATGAAAGACACTCTCCGTGGCCGCACATTCACCAGCTGTGCTGCTATGGCCTCAGTGATTTTCCAGTGGTCAAAACAGACTCATAAAGAAGCCTTCGCCGCTGCCTTGGAATCATGGCGTCAGCGTTGTGAAAAATGTGTACGTCTGCAGGGCGATTACGTCGAGACGTAACGCCAGTTTCATCGATTTCGGGTGAGTAGTTAATTAGAAAAAAAATCGGAGGCCTTAGAACTGCACCTCGTATATCCCATCGGCAGTTGGCGCTCGCGGTACAGAGCCGCTGCAGGCGTGGCTCAGCAGGCGCGCATGATTGGGTCCGCCAGCTACGGCGTGTCCGCTACCGGCGTCCCATACCTGAAACATCTGTGATGAATGTGTTCAGACTGAAGCAATGAATGAAAATTTAAACCAAGGCTGGTACTCGAAACCAGGTCTCCTGCTCAGTAGACAGATTACTACTAATCCACCTTGGTGCAGTAGCTTTGCACTACCGCACGGATTGAGGTATAAATGGGAATGTGGACTGGGGAGGCATTCTAAGGTATTGTGTGCAGTTGCGTACAGTCACTAACCCTGAGTGGCGTACTAATTAGTGGATCTGCCTAGTGAGCAGGGCACGCAGTTTCAAATCCCGACCTTGGTACAAGTTTTCAAATTTCGCTTCAGTCTATATATATATATATATATATATATATATATATATATATATATATATATATATATATATATATATAAAGAATAAAAGCCTGCCGACTGTTTACTTTTCGCTTTGGATTTACTGTTTTTTGTACATGCAGGATGCCTAGCCATTCTGGGAGTGCTTTATACCTGATGAACCTATGTCTGATGTTATAATCCGCATAATCCTTTGGGTCATCGTCGTTTGTCGTTTGTAGAGGTCTATCGCATCAGCATGTGTGCTCCTTCTCTGCAGACAGGGTGGAGCAATCTAATTATACATATTCGCAGTAGACGCCTACACATTTTTGGTTCGTCACGTGCCGTCTACGTTGACCTTTGCAATACTCATTCACGCAGCTCATGAAATTCTGACCCTTCACTAAAAGTAATCACAAAATTACTTTTACCTGCTTTTGCTTCTACTATTGCGAAATTGTTTGCAGTTCCCAGCTATATTTCACTGTTATTGTACTCATTTCATTACAGATCAAATCAAGGTAATTGGCTGCAGTTAACTACAAAACGTGAGAAGTTCTCGAGCTATAATTTCGTCTGCTGACCGCCAATTATATTTCGTTCGCTAATTGGTGCTAATCCAGTTATACCGCATGATCACACAAGGCCGTTAATGAACAGCAACCGTCACCCATGCTACACCCTGCAGTCTATCGTTTACTTCAAGTGACTGAGAGCTTCCGGTAATTGTGGTGGATTTTGTGAGGTACGTTGGCAGCACATTCTTAAAACGCAACGAAACTCATGAAGCATTTAACTTGCTTGCTATAAATAAATATCTATATTGATGGGAATAATTTTTATGAATCACTTGATCAGTCCACCAGCATATCTATATCTACATCTGCATCCACATGGATACTCTGCAAATCACATTTAAGTGCCTGGCAGAGTGTTCATCGAATCACCTTCACAATTCTCTATTATTCCAATCTCATATAGCGCGCGGAAAGAATGAACACCTATATATTTCCGTACGAGCTCTGATTTCCCTATTTTATCGTGGTGATCGTTCCTCAATATGTAGGTTGGTGTCAACAAAATATTTTCGTATTCGGAGCAGAAAGTTGGTGATTGGAATGTCGTAAGAACGAACGCAACGAAAAACGCCCTTCTTTTAATGATTTCCAGCCCAAATCCGGTAGAAGCTGCCAGCCATCGCAGTAAAATATATCTGAATCTTTACAGTACGGCTTGATCGCACAATTACTCGTATAATACGAGTATTTTTAACACATTGTCGTTGGTATCGTCAGTTTCAAAAGACATGATGTTCATGTAAAAGTAAAAGCCGCAATTGTCCTCCCACTTCCCTTTAAAGAGTGGAAGTCTTTACGAATGTTTTTGGTCAGAGCGTACAAATGTCTACTGAGTGTGCAACTAGAGAACTTGAAGTTTCACATTGAGCATCTCTGGTGAACGCTAAGACGACTTTTCTTCTGCAAATGATACTGGCTACGATTAGTGCTCCCTTATCGTCCTGGACATCAAAGGATGCGCCATAACATCAGCAACTCTCTCTTCTGTTTTATGGGATACGAGAAATCTTTCCCCAGTAAAGAAGCAATGTTTTACGTTAGCGTTAAAGGTAATCGATATCACGTGCCGACAAGGGGACTCGAGTTCCGTCAGGGAACCTTCAGCTATGAATACGAATTACCTAAGGCGAACCTATTTTCTGCGATTTCTTACGAAAGTATGCACAGCGCATTCTGGTTTGAAGACAACACAGTGATATCTTGAAATTATGCAGACTTGATTTTTCCTTAAACTTAAGGAATACTCAATCGAGTTCATATTCGAACAGGATGGATCCCGCCCCACTTACATAACAAGCTTCGATAGTTTCTCAACTAAGGAGTGACTTAAAATTGGCTAGGAACCACTGGGCACAGGGGCACTGACCTACATTCTGGGCTTCCAAGATCTACATGCGAAATGTTTCTAATATATGTACGTGAAGTAATACATTAGTGCCCTCTCCTTAATTCGTGAAAAAAGAGACCTACAATACAAAATAACAGCAGGAATATCTTATAGCGATGAATAAGTCTTCCATAAAGAGCATGACGAACTTTTGTTGCAGCCTAAATATCGTCCGTAGGCACAGTCTCTATTTAAAATAAGCAAAGCAAATGTAGGGTTAGAAGAATTTTGCTCTTTGTCCCTTTTGAAGAATATTTTTATCAATAAATAGAATTTTTAAAATCCACTTGTTGTTTTCGAAACACCTTGCTTAAGCATGGAAGTAAAACTGGGTGTAACACTACACAAACAGCAGCACTTGAACACGAAGACTGAAGTTACTTCCTAGTAACAGCTACGTCGATAGCACAGATGCGTTACTAAAGAGAAATGTATTACACGCTTAATATCCTTTTACCAGTCAATGCTTGGCCGTATTTGGTTAATAAATATATGTTGTTCAGATGACGCTCGACCCCGTGACGTTTATTACCAAAGAAGGCTCCACAGTTTTTAATCCACTGCATATATTCACCAGGAATTGCACTGAAACACCCGTCCGGCAATTTGCATTTAGGCCTTACCTAAATGTCTCCAGTGAAGGCGACACAGCCAATTTCCTTTCTTCCCACCAAGCGAGCTGACGCAGTGGTTAGCACACTGGAGTCGCATTCTGGAAGACGACAGTTCAATCCCGCGTCTGGCCAGCCTGATTTAGGTTTTCCGTGATCTCCCTAAATCGTTCCAGGCAAATGCAAGGATGGTTCCTTTGAAAGGGCACGACCGACTTCCTTCCCCGTCGTTCCCTAATCTGATGAGACCGATGACCTCGCTGTCTGGTTTCCTCCCCCAAACAACCCAACCCCCAACCTCTTTTACGATCCGAGATTCTTTTCCGCCTCTAATCGCCCCATCGACAGCAGAACGCTAAACCTGAACTAACCCTTCTACATTCTGTGTTCGACGTTTCTGGGGGAGATGACCTGTTGTTGTTGTTGTTACGGTCTACATACGTCTTACCCTGTGCAAGCCGTCGACAGCCCACAACCATTTGAACCTGCTCACTGTAGTCGAGCCCAGGTTTCTCTCTACAGTTTTTATTTTTACTCATCACCCTTCCATCAATTATGAAACTGACGATTCCTTAATTTCTCAGAAAAAACAGACTTCTTTTAATCGGGTTGTGTCATGATTACCTTTTCTTTCCAAGTTGATTCTGTAACTCCCTATTGGTTACTGTATCTACTCGCCTAAGCTTCAGGATCCCTCAGCAATGCAACATTCCAAAATCTTTAGTAGTCTTCTTATCTGAACAGTTTGTCATCTAGGTTTCACTTTCGAACAAGGATACACACCAGACAAATACGCTTAGAAATGACAGCCTAATACTTGAACTTCTATTCGATGTTAACATTTCTCCGTTTCGCAGATATGTATTTCTTGCTATCGATAGTATGCATTTTGTACCCACCTACTTCGGCCGTCATCAGTTACTTTGGTGTCTAATCTAATTCCCTCGGCATCGACTGATTTGATTTGATTACACCACCTCCCTTATTTTTCCTTTGCTAACATTCATTTTGTAACAACAAATGTATTCGCAGTTATGAATAGGAACAACGTCAGCAGTATAAGGGAATGGCGACTACGAAAATTTGGACGAACCGGAACTCGAACCCGAGTTTCCCGTTTTACGCGAGCGGTCGCCTTAACGCTTTGGTTATCCGGCACGACTAATGGCCAGACCTAATAACGGCTGTAGTCCCGCAGTGCCTGTTGTTTCGGACATGTACGCACGTTCGAAGTAACAATCCATTGTTCTTCTTGACAACATAGGAACTGGAACATCGTATTATCCACCGACAGCAGGCAGCGAGTTTCAAATAAAACATCCTCCCCTGTACGTGAATCGCATAATGTATGTAAGATTACAGGTTGAGATACAGGAAGTTTGGATTCGTTCGTGAGTCTTGCACGAATAGCCAAAGTGGTTAATATGACCCCTGACAGAAAGCAGGATATCAGATTTCGAGTCCCGGTCGTCACAAGTTTCATTGTCGGCATTCTTTTAAACGGCTGACTGCGATTTGTATTCGCAGCTGCGAATACATTTAACCTGTTTCATAAAGACTGTAGTCACCACACTGCCTATTCCTTTGGACACATGCATGAATTACCGAATGAACATTGCATCCTTCGTAACAACATAGGCACCGAAATACTGTATTAACCATTCCGTCCAATGAGCCTTCCACGTCCTTCACCGTCCCTGATAGAATGACAGAATCAATGGTAAAGTTGCAAGTTTGTCCTGAATTTTAATTCCCACTCCGAATTTCATCTCGGTTTCCTTTATTAACTGAATAACATTGGACAGATCTCTGAAACAAGTTACATTAGCTTATACCAGGAAGAACGTCCAGGATACTCGGCGATGCAGGTTATAAACCACGTTACCAGATAGTGAGCTTAATCTGATCCGCGAAACATGGTCATTTCCAGATGTATAGCAGCCCGCTTCCCTAAAGCTATCGGTGGAGGCGAATTACGCGCGGCTTGGGACCGGTAGTCATCAGCCGCAATACACTGTGCGGGCCACTCTGGACACGATTGACGATTCCTGTGGGTGCCAGCGACAGAGCAGCGCAGCTGCTGCCCCTCAACATGAAGCATTACTACACATTACAGCGGCTCATCACAACGTGTGATATCCGTGTTGCGGCATGTGGCGAGTCGTCAGCAGAATGGATTATCCCGTCTGCACAAGCTGCTCACTCGGCGGAAACACGGCAGCCTGATACAACTGCACAAGTGGAGTACATGAATTAGCTGTTATAGCCAGTTACTCAGTCGGATTGCCTGGGAGTAAAGTGATGAGGGACAAAGGAATAAGACTCAGCAAATATATTAAAAAATCTTTGTTTACAGAATATTCATCGTTACCAATAAAAGGCGGTTGTCCATACATAACGTTTAATTATCAAGAAAAGTATGATATTTGTGGTGTCACCGCCAGACACCACACTTGCTAAGTGGTAGCCTTTAAATCGGCCACGGTCCGTTACTATACGTCGGACCCGCGTGTCGCCACTATCAGTGATTGCAGACCGAGCGCCACCACACGGCAGGTCTAGAGAGACTTCCTAGCACTCGCCCCAGTTGTACAACAGACTTTGCTAGCGATGGTTCACTGACAAAATACTCTCTCATTTGCCGAGACGATAGTTAGCATAGCCTTCAGCTACGTCATTTGCTACGACCTAGCAAGGCGCCATTACCAGTTACTATTGATACTGAGTCATGTACAGTCAATAGCGACGCTCAACATTAATGGATTAAAGTTAAGTATTCCACCAGCTACGTCCGTTTTTCTAAAGTCTAATTTCCTTCTCCTGTTCCAGACCACACGCCAGCCTGCGTGAGCTAAAACGCGTGCCTTTCGGCTTCCTCTGGTAAACCGGTGTTGGCTCTCCTGCCAACCCACAACTATATTTACATAAAATCGTCGTGCGGCAAACGATTCTTCGTTGGTGACTCTACTTTTCTGAAATCGACTATCGCTGCATATTTAACTATTCCTCCCGCTATCCCCCAATGAACCATGGAGCTTGTCATTGGTGGGGAGGCTTGCGTTCCTTAGTGATACAAATGGTCATACCGTAGGTGCAACCACAATACGGGGGTATCTGTTGAGAGGTGAGACAAACGTGTGGTTCCTGAAGAGGGGCAGTAGCCTTTCCAGTAGTGTCCGGGGCAAGAATCCGGATTATTGACTGATGTAGTACGGTAACGTCATCCAAAACGGCATTGCTGCGCCTGAAGTGCGAATAGCTGAAAGCAAGAGGAAATTAATGCCGTAATTTTTCTGGAGGTCATGCAGCTCTTTTGTATGTAGGAATGATGGCAGTACACGCTTGGGTAAAATATTCGGGAAGTGAAATCGTCGCTGGTTCAGACATCCGGGCGGGGACCACTCAGGAGCTTGTCGACCTTCTACGGATCGGAGCGTGTAATGTTCCATTCCTTAGATTAGAAAATTTAAAAAGGAAAACAAGTACGATAATTTATATATTGTGGGAATTGGTGAAGTTCGGTGCCACAAGAAACACAACTTGTGGTCAGATGAAAAGAAGCTTTTAAAATGTGGTGTTACAGAAGAATGTTTAAGATTAGTTGGGTAACTAATGAGAAACTACTGGATAGAATTGGGGAGAAAAGAAGTTTGCGGCAAAATCTGACTGGAAGAAGAGGTCGGTTGATATTATATCAAGGGATCACCAATTTACTAATGGAAGGAAATGTGAGAGGTAAAAATCGTAGGGGAATACCAGTAGAGAAATACATTAATCAGATATGAAAGGATTTAGGCTGCAGTAGTCATTCGAAGATGCTCGCACAGGATGGAGTAGAAGGAGAGCTGCATCAAATCAGTCTTCGGACTCTAGAGCACAAAAACAAGATTTGTATATCGATGTCTATGAATTCCTCGCATTCTATGCATTTGTGAAAATAGTTTCATCCCAGAAGGGAACATTCCTAACGCCAAACGTAGAGATATAAGTTGCGTAATCTGCTGTGAGTCTTATGACGTATCGTGAGAAGGGTCCAGTGGCATCATTAAGGGAAATTCTGATAAATTTATACTCTAAAATTGGGGTACTGGGTACAGAGATAGATTCTGAAGAGACAAGTGTAGCAGAAAATGTAAAAGCCGATGGGAAGAAAATTAAATGTGATATAGACGGGATAATTGGTTCAAAATTAGAAGCTATAAAGAGGCAGGCAATATATATGAGGAAGGTGCCCTGGTTAACACCAGAGTCCACACAGTGGAAAAATACTTCGGGAAAAAGTTGGAAAAGATACAGGACGAAGTGGCTGGCGAAGTGAAACATCGTATGCAGAGGTAAAGCGCGCTTGAGGGAGGGTAAATCTGTTAACAATTTGTCTGATAGAGTGATAAATTGTGAAAAAAGTTAGTGAAAAATAGACAAGAGTTGGAAGCGAAGATTAATAGCGCAATTAAAGATGTTCGTACAGAATTAAATGTTTTAGCAGCGAATCAGTCTTCTAGTGTGATACGTGTTCCATTGGATAATTCGGAATCTACGAAATTTTTTCGACATGATCGGAAATATCACCCAGTTGATTTTATTGCTGCACGTAGAGATGTTTTTGTGAGAGGAATGTCGGAAGAGGAAAAAATTAAGCTCGCGAAAAGGCAACTTGAGAGCAACACACAATCATGAATAAAATTAATGAGTGCTTCATTTACTACCTATGAAGTGACTGAAAGTTGTTTCCTGAACCCACTCTTCAGTGAAACGAAGCAAACACAACTTCAGAATAAGTTCCTAAATGGAAAAAGTTTAAAATACGGAAGTGTGTCGATGTTGGGTTTCTGTGACGCTAAAGACATGCTTACCGGAATGTTTACAATTGGATCTTGTCCACAGTCCGACAAATTCCGTCTAGGGAATCTTTATATTTTATTGAGAAACTTGAAGAGACGATGAAATTCAAGCTACGTAAATGGAACAGCAGACAGGGTAATGGGTAACAGAGATGGAACAATAATAATATCCACAATAATTATAGTGGTCATGACAGTTTTCAGCGTAGTCATAATTTTCAACGGGGAAGTGGAAATGGGAATTCTCACAGTGGAAATCAAAACCGGCAACGAGTGGCAGAAGCTCCACGACATACAACGCCAGAATACGAGATCGGGATATTAGAGATCGCCATATCTGAGGTCCTGGTGTGATGAAATAAACCGGTGTTGAAAAAGACACGTATTTTAAAAATTCTGTGGGTGTAAAAAATTCGGCAAAATAATGTTGAAGATGAAGGTTTTACAAGTAAGAATAAAATTAGGAGTAATCTAAAGCAGTGCAACAATAAAGAAGGCGCAAGAAATACGAAAAATGTGTTGAGGGATACGATAATGGTGATATGGGTCTGGAGAATTTATTTTGTGAAAAGGAAGTGAATGATGGAATGAATGTGTGTTTGTTGGAAGATTTTGTGATAAGAAGTGACGCAGAGGTGGATCTGAACTTGGTGGAGATGGAGAGTATGACGACTTCTAATGAGGCACTAGTCAGTAGTAACAGTTATAGTGAAGTAGGTGGCCGTGATGTGGATGATTTTATATAGGAAGAAGTAAATAAAGCAATCTGTGAAGGCGGCGAAGATGCAGTATCATCAGCTGGAGGTGAATTTTGCGATGTATTGACGGAAGTATGTGAAGGTATTGGCAAAGGCTGCATAGCAACAGTCTCTCCAGCTGTTGATGAATTCTATTATGTATCGGCCGATATGGATGATTTACTTTTAAAGGGAGGTGAAGCTCATGTTTTAGAAGTTGCTAAGTTTGAAGAAACTGATTTAGATATCTCGGTGGAATGGACTGGTGCATTTATTTCTATTGATGGAAGTGAACTGAGGCCTTTTAATGAAAGTATGAATTATGAGTGGTGTTTTAAGGACGAATGTGAAATTAATGCGTTAGGTAGCATATTAGAATGCAAAGTATGGGAGAAATCTGACATTAGAAAAATTGTAAATGAGAAAGGGTTAGATCAGAGTTTGCTGGAATTCATGTATGCTGTGTCTTCTAATGTGGAACGATGTAGTAGCAGCAATTGATAATGATGTACGGGCGAAGGTTAACAGAGTTATTGGTGATAATTTCTGTAAAATACCAACGGATATAATGGATTTTTAAATAATTAATCTTATAAGTTATCAGCAGAGATGTTTAAGAGAGACATAGTGTTATGTTCTGTGGTTGAGCATGAGAACGTTGTAGCTACTGATATCGTCACTTCAGAGGAAGCGAACAGTATATTTGATGTTTATGGTGACGATGAAATCGCTGTGGTCGAGCGCTTCTAGGCGCTTTAGTCTGGAACCGCGCTGCTGCTACAGCCGCAGGTTCGAATCCTTCCTCAGCATGGATGTGTGTGATATCCTTAGGTTAGTTAGGTTTAAGTAGTTCTAAGTTTAGGGGACTGTTGACCTTAGATGTTAAGTCCCATAGTGTTCAGAGCCATTTTTTGATGATGAAATGACAGGTGTTCAGGGTGGTCTGCATCCATAAATGAGCTGGAGGTAGACCAGGAGAATCTAGAAAGGAATAACGAAATTGAGGATTGGCCTCACATTATAATATGTACAATGTCGCAATCCACAACAAAGGCGTGCTGTATGGCATGCAGAAACCACATCCGTGGCTGCGAAAGTGTTATTATAAGATTGATGTAAATATAGAGGCTACATAGAGAGATGGAAGGACAGAGGTGGTAATTTGGAAGGGGCCCCATATAAACATCTGGGTCTTAATAAATAACCGATAAGAGCATAAGGGAGAGAGTCATGGTTCCCCTGTCGTAGAGAGTGGGACAGGTGACCTTGACAAATGCAGTCTGAGGGATCACCTCGACATACGTCATGTATGGAGCAGAGGGGTGACCTTGGAAGTAATAAGTGATGTGCGTTTACTGAAAGATCATAAATAGGTGGACTGAACTGGTTGTTCTCCACTACTATGCCAAACTTCTTAATCTACTCCGATGTACAAGTAGCTACAGACTTTTTAGTAGGGCAATGTAATTTTAGAAGGGTGATTGACAATTAGTGAAACAGGAATAGCTGCGGCTTTAGCAATAACGAAAATGAAAACTTACACCTTTCTTTTATACTGGACTATTTCATAAATTATTGACCTGTATAGATCCTCAGTTGCTACATTGTTTCAGGAATCGTTTGCGAATCACTTACATTATAGTGTTTGTGAAATGAATCTTTGTAAACTCTGCTATGTCTGGCAACAGAAGCAGCAATAGAAATTAGCGTCCCTCAAACGTGGTAACTGATGACGTTTCTCTGAAGAAGAAAAAGGAGTTAAGAAGCATGGGGGAAATAAGCAGGCAATTCCGTTGTAATATAGAGGAAGTTTTACACCCCACTGTTTCTTTTAACAATGAGGGGCTAGGACGTGGCTGCTTCCTTCGCCTGCAGCCATTACCGGTTTGCATTTGAAAGTGGGAGACAGGGCTGGGAGCTGTTAGGGACCTTTGAACTCTGTTTAACTTAAACAGATTTTATGTCTGTATTTCAATTCCCTGAGATATTTGAAAGCTGTTCACAGAACATAGTTTCTATCCCCATTCACAGTACTGTCGTTAAGTTTCGCATAATCTCTTTTGATATGCTAAAGATATAATTTATTTTCATCTTGTCAAGCAGGTGAATGTGATTCATAAAGGTAATAAACTTTTTTTTCGAGCAAAACTCATTTTTGCCAACTGAGTAGTACTTCTCATTCAGACAACTATTTCGTAGCTATCAAGCTGTCATCACTCTAATAATCTGCAGAATCCTGTCACCTGCCTGTAAGTTGAAAACAGGTTATTTATCTTTTTCCTGGTGGTTTTGTAGGAGCTATGATGGAGTGGTAAGGTGTCGGTCTAACATAAATTTAGACAACCTTTAAAACAAATTTATTAACAAACAGTTCTTACCCAAAAGTTGTTAAAACATATTGTCGTACCACTTCTATCTCTTTCTTCTTTTAAAGGGTAACTATTACAAGGCTTACTCTTGATTGATAATTCTTACACTATAAAAGGGTAAAATACCGGTGATATAATAGTACCAAATTTGAGCCCACAGTAGTTATAACATCAATTAAAAGTTTCAACTCAAGCTATATTAAAAAAGTCATGTAGTAGCTCTTAATTAAATTTATAATAACAAACTGACAGAAATTCAAACCTAAAACAAAATTCAGATAAATCCAGTTGAGCAAAAGCACAACAGATTACAGCGGGACGCCCTTATCACAGGTTTTGTACACTCCAGTTTTTCTCGTGCCACAATTTAAAGTTTGCTCATTTTGTGTGCTGGAGTACCGAAAATTTCAAAACATCTTTAGGGACAAAACTCATTCGGATGAACGCCAAGTTAAGTGTCATCAACTGTTGGATTATAAAAGGCAATTACTTAATTCAAGAACAAATCTGCAGCCTTAGAATTCATCCGCTGCTACCTCAGTGGGTTTACAGAGCCGTAATCCTACAATCTAATTTTATTTCACACGTCAGTCTTGCGCACACTTCCTGGCAATACACTACACACATCATTAAACTGGCGTGATCTGACCTCAAACGCAAATCAGTTACCACTGGTCCCACACACACATACAGAGTGATGGCTCCCACCGGCGAAACCTTAGTGAGAACCTTGTAACATGAACAGTTAAAGCAAACCAATGACCAGTCACGAAATAGTGGAACTAATGACGGTCCACAAGGGCAGACTCTGTTACAGCTTGGCAATACGAACAACTAAAACACACAGATCAACAAGAAAATAATAAAGTTACTCAGCTTCACGTGGCGCTATCCAGTATTCGAGTGTAAATGAAACCAGGGCTCAGCGATAGTATAGTAATGACTGTACAGACCTCCAACCTTTGTGAATTGTATTTCTACTGGACATTCAATGGAGTATGAAAAAACAATGATTTTGTCCACAGCAACGTCTTTCTGGGACTCCATTATTAAAGAATCCGTAGAAATACGACTGGCGGAAAATCTGTTAAACCGTGACAGCGGCTACCAGCTGGACAGTGCATGGAATCCCATCATCTCCACGATTTGCTCAAATCGAAGACGACAGAGTGCGTCGACGGCCGTGGCAAACAGCAACGCAGAGGGCGACTGAGCTCCGCTATTCCACCAGCGAGGGCGCTACCGGCGGGCAGTGTTGGTTCAACTATCAAGTTTTCTACGCATGCGCAGAATAGTTACAGTACACTATATATTGCGGAGCGGAGGAAGTTATCGCCAGTCTGCAACGGCTCACCTGAAGATGACTGGCAGGTGCCCAGTTGAAATATCGTGCGAAGTATTGAACGACGACCGGCTGCAAGCCCGAAATTTGTTTGAACACTCCAACCGTTGCTTTAACCGTGGATCTCCTTCGGGTAACACCAATATTGCGCAACCGAAGCGCTCTTGCATGCTGAAGGGGAGCTACCATCCAAATTATAGGTCTCCAGACAACGTCTCTCAGCTACAGCTAGGCCGCGCTATCACTCCAGGCGCGGCAAAATCGTTTTCCGTCACATACACGGGCTGTTCCCAGCACAGGGCCCCGCTCGCATTCTTCCTCTTGCCGCTGCTAACTCAAGATTCCCGTCGCTGCTGTCACACGCCGCCTCGCAGACAACATTCGCACCACAAGCCTCTCTGGGAAAGAGATACTACACAACCAGCGATTCTACCAGAGACCCACAAAGTCGAATAATATCAAAACTTTGTGGAAGTTTTCGACGAACGGCATAGGTGGACCAAAAGATATTTAAGTTGAAAAAGTAACTTCCTACCCCCTATATACGGGTGGGAACTAAAAGATAATAGAGTGTTGTGAATTTATTTTATACTTTTCTGAGCAATGAGATAAATAACATCCTCTGGCAACTTTTTGTCCCAGCTATCGTTACTGAAAATATAGTGAGGTATAGAATTCCGCCGAAATGGTTCAAATGGCTCTGAGCACAATAGGACTTAACATCTATGGTCATCAGTCCCCTAGAACTTAGAACTACTTAAACCTAACTAACCTAAGGACATCACACAACACCCAGTCATCCACCGAAATGTCAACAGATGTGTCGATATATTTTCTACATATATTTTTTTATTTTTTATATTTTTAATTTCAGTATTGAGAGTTTTGAGTAACAAAATCATGTCTTCTTTCCACGTTAAAATTTGCCCCTTTTGACAAACTAGCAGAGTTTACAAAGATTCACTGCACTGACATTCTGATGTGCTAGAAATTGTAGCAAAAACTGAAACATTTTGTTATAAAATTACACTATTCCATCGAAAAAATCTGTAGTTACTTTTGTATGCTGGTAGATCAGGAAGTTTTGTATATTAATGATACGGCAAAATACGCATATCTTCATGTGATGTCATTTTGAAATATCTCGTTTCGGTATTTCAAACAGTTTATGATAGAAGGTATACTTCAATCAATTTTGCACTACCGTTTGAGCACGTGAGCAGTATGGAGTGCGTTATATGCAATCCATTTTCCTGATAATAGAAAGAGATATAGATCTCCACCCTAGTGTATAGACTAACTCAATATGAGAACTATTTTTCGTAAGCAATAACGTATGACGTAATGTGTACCACTCTCGAACTATTACTGCAAACACTTCGCAGTAGGTTACCTAACACAACTATGGTCGTTAAGGAAATGATACACAGTGCATATTGAAGCTATGAATTAAGCTATAGGTTTTTTTTAAGTAGTTTGAGAAACATTGCTCAGCACGACAGTCTGTTTTGTCTTGTGGGTTAAGTGTTCTTTGTGAGAGCTTTCTTGCAGGCTGTGACGTCAGACGCCGAACAGGGCTAGCGACTGGCCAGTACAGTTGGCATTCAGAGAACCGTACGAGGCAAATAAAACTGTAACTATAACGGAAAATCTGCACAGTTCCCAGCGAGCAAGCCAACTACCAGGCTACATGCTGCCCTAGCGGGCTATTGCACAAGCCAGAAAATAAGATAACAGCGAATCTCACTCTACTAACACACCCCATATCCTTTCGCATATCGCGATCCCTGCTTCCTCCCACCTTCTCCCACTATTTTCTATTCATAACCATGGTTATGACATTTATCACAAACACATAATTTTCTCATAACCTACTCTCCACTGTACATCAATTACCAGACACCAATCCTCTTTTCCCCATGGTAAACACACACATTACAGCATCAGAACCACTCCACCTCTCCTCTCCCGAATTGCCGCCTGAGGACACAACGCAGGCGCATCAGACTATGTAGACAAAACACTTGCACTGCATTGTTGCATCACATCGGTAGATGGGAAACCCAATGAACAGATTTACAGTCCGATTTGCTGTTGTTTCACCTTTCCGACCAGTAGGAGCAGCGAATCTAATGCTCCCTGCCGCCGTTGGATAAGCAGCTGCAGCAGCAAGTCGTATACTCCTAGCTCACTCATTTGTTACATAGTTTAATTCTTAATTTCTTTGCATGTTTTTGGTACTTGCATTGTTTAATTCATAAATTTCGGGCGTATTATAGTATTTGAGAGTTGTAGCATCGCGTTTTAGTACCTCAATAGTGTAAATTCGCGTAGCCGTCTGTCTTCTGTTTTTGTTTTGAACGGCCAGTGTCGGTTGATCACAGTCAGTGTGCTCCCTGCCGCCGTTGGATAAGCAGCTGCAGCAGCAAGTCGTATACTCCTAGCTCACTCATTTGTTACATAATTGCCGGCCGCGGTGGTCTAGCGGTTCTGGCGCTGCAGTCCGGAACCGCGGGACTGCTACGGTCGCAGGTTCGAATCCTGCCTCGGGCATGGGTGTGTGTGACGTCCTTAGGTTAGTTAGGTTTAAGTAGTTCTAAGTTCTAGGGGACTTATGACCTAAGCTGTTGACTCCCATAGTGCTCAGATCCATTTGAACCATTTTTTTGTTACATAGTTTAATTCTTAATTTCTTTGCGTGTTTTTGGTACTTGCATTGTTTAATTCATAAATTTCGGACGTATTATAGTATTTGAGAGTTGTAGCATCGCGTTTTAGTACCTGAATAGTGTAAACTCGCCCAGTCGTCTGTCTTCTGTTTTTGTTTTGAACGGCCAGTGTCGGTTGGTCACAGTCAGTGGCTCACTGCCGCCGTTGGATAAGCAGCTGCAGCAGCAAGTCGTATACTCCTAGCTCACTCATTTGTTACATAGTTTAATTCTTAATTTCTTTGCGTGTTTTTGGTACTTGCATTGTTTAATTCATAAATTTCGGGCGTATTATAGTATTTGAGAGTTGTAGCATCGCGTTTTAGTACCCGAATAGTGTAAAATCGCGTAGTCTCCTTCCGCCGCCGAGCAGTGTGTCAGAAGTGCGCAAGTAGCAGCATTACTGAATTTACTAGGCAATCTTGTATTTTAATAACCGTTTAAATTTTGTGTCGATTTGTTTGCGCTCTCTGTAGATTAGTTCAGACGTTCTTTGCACAACAGTTTTTAGCATGGATAGGGACTGTAACTGCTGTGTTCGGATGCAGGCTGAGTTGGCATCCCTTCACTCCCAGCTTCAGGCAGTGTTGGCTTCGGTCACACAGCTTGAGGCTGTTGCCAATGGGCATCACTGTGGGGGTCCGGATGGGGGTTTGTCGGAGATGGCCAGCTCGTCCCATGCATCCCCCGATCGGACTACGACTGTGGTTGCCCGGGATACTGCCCGCATTGAGGCTGATCCCTCACCTGTGGTAGAGTGGGAGGTCGTCTCGAGGTGTGGCAGGGGGCGAAAGACATTCCGGAGGGCTGAACGGAAGGCCTCTCCAGTTTGTCTGACGAACCAGTTTCAGGCTCTGTCTCAGGCTGATACTGATCTTCGGCCAGACATGGCTGCTTCTCCTGTTCCAGAGGTTGCCCCTCAGTCTGCAAGATCCGGGCGGTCGCAGAGGGTGGGCTTACTGGAAGTTGGGAGCTCCAACGTTAGGCGCGTAATGCGGCCCCTTAGGGATATGGCAGCAAGAGAGGGGACGAAAACCAATGTGCACTCCGTGTGCATACCGGGGGGAGTCATTCCAGATGTGGAAAGGGTCCTTCCGGATGCCATGAAGGGTACAGGGTGCACCCATCTGCAGGTGGTCGCTCATGTCGGCACCAATGATGTGTGTCGCTATGGATCGGAGGAAATCCTCTCTGGCTTCCGGCGGCTATCTGATTTGGTGAAGACTGCCAGTCTAGCTAGCGGGATGAAAGCAGAGCTCACCATCTGCAGCATCGTCGACAGGACTGACTGCCGACCTTTGGCATAGAGCAGAGTGGAGGGTCTGAATCAGAGGCTGAGACGGTTCTGCGACCGTGTAGGCTGCAGATTCCTCGACTTGCGTCATAGGGTGGTGGGGTTTCGGGTTCCGCTGGATAGGTCAGGAGTCCACTACACGCAACAAGCGGCTACACGGGTAGCAGGGGTTGTGTGGCGTGGGCTGGGCGGTTTCTTAGGTTAGATGGCCTTGGGCAAGTACAGAAAGGGCAACAGCCTCAACGGGTGCGGGGCATTACACATTCATTTCACATAAATTTTCTCAGCATGTTATAGTCTTAGGGGGAGATGTCAATTTACCAGATATAGACTGGGACACTCAGATGTTTAGGACGGGTGGTAGGGACAGAGCATCGAGTGACATTATACTGAGTGCACTATCCGAAAATTACCTCGAGCAATTAAACAGAGAACCGACTCGTGGAGATAACATCTTGGACTTACTGATAACTCTGTAAGCGCAGAACAGGGAATCAGTGATCATAAGGCCGTTGCAGCATCCCTGAATATGGAAGTAAATAGGAATATAAAAAAAGGGAGGAAGGTTTATCTGTTTAGAAAGAGTAATAGAAGGCAGATTTCAGACTACCTAACAGATCAAAACGAAAATTTCTGTTCCGACACTGACAATGTTGAGTGTTTATGGAAAAAGTTCAAGGCAATCGTAAAATGCGATTTAGACAGGTACGTGCCGAGTAAAACTGTGAGGGATGGGAAAAATCCACCGTGGTACAACAACAAAGTTAGGAAACTACTGCGAAAGCAAAGAGAGCTTCACTCAAAGTTTAAACGCAGCCAAAACCTCACAGACAAACAGAAGCTAAGCGATGTCAAAGTTAGCGTAAGGAGGGCTATGCGTGAAGCGTTCAGTGAATTCGAAAGTAAAATTCTATGTACTGACTTGACAGAAAATCCTAGGAAGTTCTGGTCTTACGTTAAATCAGTAAGTGGATCGAAACAGCATATCCATGATGAAGGCATTGAAACAGAGGATGACACGCGTAAAGCTGAAATACTAAACACTTTTTTCCAAAGCTGTTTCACAGAGGAAGACCGCACTGCAGTTCCTTCTCTAAATCCTTGCACAAACGAAAAAATGGCTGACATCGAAGTAAGTGTCCAAGGAATAGAAAAGCAACTGGAATCACTCAACAGAGGAAAGTCCACTGGACCTGACGGGATACCAATTCGATTCTACAGAGAGTACGCGAAAGAACTTGCCCCCCTTCTAACAGCCGTGTACCGCAAGTCTCTAGAGGAACGGAAGGTTCCAAATGATTGGAAAAGATCACACGTAGTCCCAGTCTTCAGGAAGGGTCTTCGAGCAGATGCGCAAAACTATAGACCTATATCTCTGACGTCGATCTGTTGTAGAATTTTAGAACATGTTTTTTGCTCGAGTATCATGTCGTTTTTGGAAACCCAGAATCTACTATGTAGGAATCAACATGGATTACGGAAACAGCGATCGTGTGAGACCCAACTCGCTTTATTTGTTCATGAGACCCAGAAAATATTAGATACAGGCTCCCAGGTAGATGTTATTTTCCTTGACTTCCGGAAGGCGTTCGATACCGTTCCGCACTGTCGCCTGATAAACAAAGTAAGAGCCTATGGAATATCAGACCAGCTGTGTGGCTAGATTGAAGAGTTTTTAGCAAACAGAACAGAGCATGTTGTAATCAATGAAGAGACGTCTACAGACGTTAAAGTAACCTCTGGCGTGCCACAGGGGAGTGTTATGGGACCATTGCTTTTCACAATATATATAAATGACCTAGTAGATAGTGTCGGAAGTTCCATGCGGCTTTTCGCGGATGATGCTGTAATATACAGAGAAGTTGCAGCATTAGAAAATTGTAGCGAAATGCAGGAAGATCTGCAGCGGATAGGCACTTGGTGCAGGGAGTGGCAACTGACCCTTAACATAGACAAATGTAATGTATTGCGAATACATAGAAAGAAGGATCCTTTATTGTATCATTATATGATAGCAAAACAAACACTGGTAGCAGTTACTTCTGTAAAATATCTGGGAGTATGCGTGCGGAACGATTTGAAGTGGAATGATCATATAAAATTAATTGTTGGTAAGGCAGGTACCAGGTTGAGATTCATTGGGAGAGTCCTTAGAAAATGTAGTCCATCAACAAAGGAGGTGACTTACAAAACACTCGTTCGACCTATACTTGAGTATTGCGCTTCAGTGTGGGATCCGTACCAGGTCGGGTTGACGGAGTAGATAGAGAAGATCCAAAGAAGAGCGGGGCGTTTCGTCACAGGGCTATTTGGTAACCGTGATAGCGTTACGCAGATGTTTAACAAACTCAAGTGGCAGACTCTGCAAGAAAGGCGCTCTGCATCGCGGTGTAGCTTGCTCGCCAGGTTGCGAGATGGTGCGTTTCTGGATGAGGTATCGAATATATTGCTTCCCCCTACTTATACCTCCCGAGGAGATCACGAATGTAAAATTAGAGAGATTAGAGCGCGCACGGAGGCTTTCAGACAGTCGTTCTTCCCGCGAACCATACGCGACTGGAACAGGAAAGGGAGGTAATGACAGTGGCACGTAAAGTGCCCTCCGCCACACGCCGTTGGGTGGCTTGCGGAGTATAAATGTAGATGTAGATGTAGATGTAGATGAACTGTGCACATATACTGACATTTGGCTCCCACAAACAGGGCACATATTGAGTACCTAAAATACGTGTTAAAAACTTGGATAACTCTCTCCCCTTAGCTGAGCCGTCAGTGTGTCCGACTGGCATGCAGCGGCATGGGTTCGATTCCTGGAAGAGTTGTCTCCATTCGGGGAGAAGCTGTCTTTATCATCATCTGATCGATAGCAACACGCAAGTCGCCCAATTCGACGTCAACTGAAGCGACTTGCAACTCGGTGGCCGAAATTCCCCAGGTGGGGACACCTGGCCATCAGTGGCACAAGATCAAACAATTTAACTTTTTTACACCCTTCACCAGTTCGTTGCAAATCCTGCAGCGTGCGGTAACAAAGGTAATGACAGGGTAATGCAAAAGAAATTGCCCATTATGCACAGCTGCTGAAGTATTCCTGTGAAGTTTTCGTTCACTGCAGCGAGCAATCAGAGGACCTCGGCTCAAGGAAGATACCTCTTCCCCTCTCCTCTTTTCCTCCCCCCCCCCCCCCCCCCGCCTAAAGAGGAGAGCAGTGTAAGGAGGGAGTAATCCGGCTGAACAGTAAAGAGCATGGCGACATTTGCTTTCAGTGTTACGACGGCACTTTTGGGAAGGGCTCCGTGGCCGTGCCGCTGCAAGTGCCGCAAGACACGCCAGTGGAGCGAGCGGCCGGCAATCTGCGACAGGTGCCGCCGAGGGCAGCTCACCCACCGTACAACAGACGGCCGTTTGGCGGAGCAGGCGCGGGTCCACGGCGGAGTGGAATGAATGGCAGCAAACTGCTGCGCCTCAAGCGACAAGTTCTCAGAAGTTTTGAATTCAATTAGCGCCGAGAGATGATGCGCAGCTCTTCAGGCTAGGAAACTCACAAAGATAAGGATCGGCCAAGGCTGACGCCTTCTCAGATAGGTTGAGACTCCACCACGGCACATTTTTAGCACTGCTGTGTTTGTTTCGGATAGTACGAGTATAATGCACGGGTTACTGTTCTAGATTCTTCTTATGCTCTGCATTCGATTCATTGGCCTATTGTTCCTATCTAGAAATACTCTGCGTTTTGCTACACTATTGCATCTCTTCTGCCACTTCATTTTCGCTTACTAACGACTGGAAAAGTCATGTCAGCGACGATAGTTTGTGTGTCTCGTAACAGTTTCTCCGGAGGATTATAAATTGACACAATATGTTGTTATTGTAGTGGTCTTCAGTCCTGAGACTGGTTTGATGCAGCCCTCCATGATACTCTATCCTGTTCAGGCTGCTTCATCTCCCAGTACGTACTGCAGCCTTCATCCTTCTGAATCTGCTTGTGTATTCATCTCTTGGTCTCCCTCTACGATTTTTACCCTCCACGCTGCCCTCCAATACTAAAATGGTGATCCCTTGATGCCTCAGAACATGTCCTACCAACCGATACCTTCTTCTAGTCAAGTTGTGACACAAACTCCTCTTCTCCCCAATTCTGTTCAAAACTTCCTCATTAGTTATGTGATTTACCCATCTAAGCTTCAGCATTCTTCTGCAGCACCACATTTCGAAAGCTTCTATTCTCTTCATGTCCAAACCATTTATCGTCCATGTTTCACTTCCATACATGGCTGCACTCCATACAAATACTTTCAGAAACGACTTCCTGACACTTAAATTTCTCTTCTTCAGAAACGCTTTCCTTGCCATTCCCAGTCTACATTTTATATCCTCTCTACTTCGACCATCATCAGTTATTTTGCTACCCAAATAGCAAAACTCCTTTACTACTTTAAGTGTCTCATTTCCTAATCTAATTCCCTCATCATCACCTGACTTAATTTGACTACATTCCATTATCCTAGTTTTGCTTTTATTGATGTTTGTCTTATATCCTCCTTTCAAGACAAAGTCCATTCCGTTAAACTGCTCTTCTAAGTCCTTTGCTGCCTCTAAGAGCCGGCTGGGGTGGCCGAGCGGTTGTAGGCGCTACACGCTACAGTCTGGAACCGCGCGACCACTACGGTCATAGGTTTGAATCCTGCCTAGGGCATAGAAGTGTGTGATGTCCTTAGTTAGGTTTAAGTAGTTCTAAGTTCTAGGGGACTGATGACCTCATAAGTTAAGTCCCATAGTGCTCAGAGCCATTTTTTTTGTCTCTAAGAGAATTACAATGTCATCAGCGAACCTTAAAGTTTTTACTTTTTCTCCATGGATTTTAATACCTACTCCGAATTTTTCTTTTGTTTCCTTTACTGCTTGCTCAATATACAGATTGAATAACATCTGGGAGTGGCTACAACCCTGTCTCACTCCCTTCGCAACCACTGCTCCCACTGCTTCCCTTTCATGCCCCTCGACTCTTGTAACTGCCATCTGGTTTCTGTACAGATTGTAAATAGCCTTTCGCTCCCTGCATTTTACCCCTGCCACCTTCAGAAGTTGAGAGTATTCCAGTCAACATTGTCGAAAGCTTTCTGTAAGTCTACAAATGCTGGAAACGTAGGTTTGCCTTTTCTTCATCTAGCTTCTAAGATTAGTCATAGTATTGCCTCACGTGTTCCAGTATTTCTACGGAATCCAAACTGATCATTCACGAGGTCGGCTTCTACCAGTTTTTCCATTCGTCTGTAAAGAATTCGAGTTAGTATTTTGCAGTATTATTAAACTGACAGTTCGGTAATTTTCACATCTGTCAACACCTGCTTTCTTTGGGATGATGTGTGATTATACGAGGGGCAACACATTCTTTTCTACGCCAGTTTCGGTTGAAACATTGCGGAATTTGTTGCGGGACATTCTGGAATATTCCCGCTTCAACCACTGTACTTTCATAATGTTACGGTAGGTGGAGGCACAATCCGTAGCCTTCACAATGGCCTCTACCACAGAGACGCGTTCCATGCAAACAGCTGACATTAAGTTTCTTTCGGCGGAAAACCGGAGCGGCCAGATATTCATAGTCCATTGCAGAATGTCTAGGGAGACCTAGCAGTGAAGAAAAGCACCGTGAGTCGTTGGGCGAGGCGTCTGTCATCATCGCAGCAAGGTCGCCCAAACCTGTACGATTTCCCTCGTGCCGGTCGGCCGAATTCAGCTGTGACTCCTGCAATGTTGGAACGTGCGTACACTCTTATTCGGCGTGATCGACGGATCGCAAACAAACTCTTCCCTGTTCAAGTGAATTTCTGTGTTGCCATTAATCTGTTTGACGTCCTCCCTCATGGTCCAACAATTGACTCTGAAGTGTACCATCGGAAAATTGAAAAACGATTTCAGCGTGTCAGTCACCGCAAAAATCCATAAGAGTGTCTCCCCCTTCATGGCAACGCAAAGCCTCACAAAAGTCTGCGTACCGGGGAGGAACTCACAAAACTTCACTGGAATGTCTTCCTCACTCACCTTACAGCTATGTCCTCGTACCTTCTGGCTTCCAGCTGCTCGTCCCAATGAAAAATGTTCTCCGCGGGAAGCTGTATCTGGATGATAGAGAGGTAAGTGATGCAACTAGATGTTGGCGCCGACTTCGAGAGGTAGAGTGGCACTGTAAGACCACACAATCTCTCCCAGTAACATGGCGCAAGAGCGTCACAGCGAACAGTCATTGTGTTGAAAAATACGATGTTTTAGTCAAAATAGTGGGGAATAATATGGTGTATTGGGATCCTGAATGAAAACAACCTGCTTTCAGGAAAGAATGTGTAGCATTAATTACTTAAAGCCTGTCGTACGTTGTGTGGCTGACTAATTATGCACAGCCTACTGACATTAGATGTAGAAGTAGAATTTGTGACATGGCTCTGTTGAAATCACCGGGTCTTCAGTCAGTCTAAGACTGATTGCACGTAGTCAACCTACGTCTAAGCTAATGCGTCGTGTGAAAGTTCCTTTCTCCATCAGAAATCAAATTTTGACGTAGGGAAAGTGGGTTCTGATGGAACATAAATTTCGCACAGGGCTGCAACATTAATTTACTTGAGATTTTACATTTTTATTCCTACCAGATGGAGTACTTATATTTATTCTACCAACCCACGTCGTCTGAGTGTAGTTTCTACTTTAGGTTTGGTTGTCGATAATTATGCCGAGCATTGCCAACATTTCATAAAAAGTAAGAACCATCTCTCAGTCGCAATTACATAATAGCTTACATGAACTAATTACACCAACCCAGAGACGAGAACACTGCTCAACATGTTAGAGAGCAATTTGGCCGCCCGGAGTGGCCGAGCGGTTCTAGGAGCTACGGTCTGGAACCGCGCGAACGCTATGGTCGCAGGTTCGAATCCTGCGTCGGGCATGGATGTGTATGCTGTCCTTAGGTTAGTTAGGTTTAAGTAGTTCTAAGTTCTAAGGAACTGATGACCTCAGAAGTTAAGTCCCATAGTGCTCAGAGCCATTTGAACCAGAGAGCAATTTGTTTGAAAAACATTTTCATGTGACTGAAGCACGAGTTCTGAATACATCGACTCAGATATCTAGTTTTGCCTAAGGGACTGTTTTTAAGTAATGTGAAATAGATAGTTCATTAATAGAAATGTATCGATAACTTTCCAAGCAACTTGCCTTGACAACCGACGATTTGTGGTTTCTACTCTCCTGGAAAAACGAAACCATTACAGGCTATGAAAGTAACAAGCTGTTCAGCTCTTGTTCTCAAATTTTTGTCGTGATTTTTGTTTTGTGTACTTTGAGTCCTTCTATCCTTCTTTAGACCCAGTTTAAACAATTATAAGCACGATTCGCTAGTGAACAAAACCACGCAAATAGTGAGGCGTTTAAATTTTTCTTTCGAATCTTCCGTAAACTTGGCCTAAAATGACATTTTTAACTGTCGAAAAGTTTATTTGAGTTAAAAGAGAGTTTGTAATGGTGACGTATAGTTTTGCTGACTTTATAACAGTAGCTCCAGAAGCGACCATTTCAAATGAAACTCGCTCACCAGGAGAAGACAGAATACCGCGAAATAGCAGAGTTTGGCAGTTTGCAAAGAAGTAGTGCAGATGAGAGAGTGAGAACTACGTGGAACTTAAAATGGGAGCGTGTTTTAGTTTTGCGTATTTCTAGAGTAGAAGCACTACCAGCAACCACACACCAACAAAGTGAATTGGTGCTTTTGTTGCTGCTGAATGTTGATTGTAATGATTGTAATGAAACACTCTGTAAAATTTTCGTTTCTTATTTTAACCTCAAAATCATCTCTAATTGCAAATGAAAGTATAGTTCGGTTGCTGTGGACGAAGTGACTTCAAATAAGGATATCCACCGGAGATGTGTATTTCGACATCCACAATACTGGGCATTGAAACTGCAGTACAAAAAATTACTTATTGTGCATGTATGGATGTAGGAAGGTTATAATATTGGGTAGTATACAGTCTCAAAATTTATTACACGGAATTGTAACCTCTAGCAGCAGCAATAGCTGGAACCCGACCGGGCATCGAGTTGAAATCACATTGAGTATAGTTACGTGTGCATCAACCATTGCTACTTCAGTCCGGTGGTAGATCTTATCAATACCAGTGCCTAGCCAGAGATGGCGTGATTGTCTCTTGACAATCACTGAGTGGATATTTACAGTGGGTGAGAGACTTGGAAAAGTTGCTGACCAGAGCAACACTCGAATATACTCAATGTGTCTGTAGATCTCTGATAGCGCAGTCTCATGTTATATTGTTGAAAGACAGCGTCATGGAGATCTCGAAGATACGGCAAATACTCTAGTATTAGTAAGTCAGAAATGTAACACTCCCAATTACTGTTTATATGAGTAAAAGGTAATACACTCCTGGAAATGGAAAAAAGAACACATTGACACCGGTGTGTCAGACCCACCATACTTGCTCCGGACACTGCGAGAGGGCTGTACAAGCAATGATCACGCGCACGGCACAGCGGACACACCAGGAACCGCGGTGTTGGCCGTCGAATGGCGCTAGCTGCGAAGCATTTGTGCGCCGCCGCCGTCAGTGTCAGCCAGTTTGCCGTGGCATACGGAGCTCCATCGCAGTCTTTAACACTGGTAGCATGCCGCGACAGCGTGGACGTGAACCGTATGTGCAGTTGACGGACTTTGAGCGAGGGCGTATAGTGGGCATGCGGGAGGCCGGGTGGACGTACCGCCGAATTGCTCAACACGTGGGGCGTGAGGTCTCCACAGTACATCGATGTTGTCGCCAGTGGTCGGCGGAAGGTGCACGTGCCCGTCGACCTGGGACCGGACCGCAGCGACGCACGGATGCACGCCACGACCGTAGGATCCTACGCAGTGCCGTAGGGGACCGCACCGCCACTTCCAAGCAAATTAGGGACACTGTTGCTCCTGGGGTATCGGCGAGGACCATTCGCAACCGTCTCCATGAAGCTGGGCTACGGTACCGCACACCGTTAGGCCGTCTTCCGCTCACGCCCCAACATCGTGCAGCCCGCCTCCAGTGGTGTCGCGACAGGCGTGAATGGGGGGACGAATGGAGACGTGTCGTCTTCAGCGATGAGAGTCGCTTCTGCCTTGGTGCCAATGATGGTCGTATGCGTGTTTGGCGCCGTGCAGGTGAGCGCCACAATCAGGACTGCATACGACCGAGGCACACAGGGCCAACACCCGGCATCATGGTGTGGGGAGCGATCTCCTACACTGACCGTACACCACTGGTGATCGTCGAGGGGACACTGAATAGTGCACGGTACATCCAAACCGTCATCGAACCCATCGTTCTACCATTCCTAGACCGGCAAGGGAACTTGCTGTTCCAACAGGACAATGCACGTCCGCATGTATCCCGTGCCACCCAACGTGCTCTAGAAGGTGTAAGTCAACTAACCTGGCCAGCAAGATCTCCGGATCTGTCCCCCATTGAGCATGTTTGGGACTGGATGAAGCGTCGTCTCACGCGGTCTGCACGTCCAGCACGAACGCTGGTCCAACTGAGGCGCCAGGTGGAAATGGCATGGCAAGCCGTTCCACAGGACTACATCCAGCATCTCTACGATCGTCTCCATGGGAGAATAGCAGCCTGCATTGCTGCGAAAGGTGGATATACACTGTACTAGTGCCGACACTGTGCATGCTCTGTTGCCTGTGTCTATGTGCCTGTGGTTCTGTCAGTGTGATCATGTGATGTATCTGACCCCAGGAATGTGTCAATAAAGTTTCCCCTTCCTGGGACAATGAATTCACGGTGTTCTCATTTCAATTTCCAGGAGTGTAGTTTCGTTTATCGAGTGACGCCCCATACGATCAAGCCACGTGGCGGGTCTGCATGCCATGATGAATGCGAACGGCCAACGGTGACTCTTCACAGAGCTTCCATACAAGGATTATGATGCTGTCCAAAGAACCAGGAGCCGTGTGAAACGACGACCCAATGGCACTTTGTGTGTCTAGTGCTGACATTGATTACACAGGGGCGCCTATCTGCTGCCGCAAGGGAAGCCACAACAACTGTCACCATCTTGACGGTTGTTGCTGGTGCTCGAAAAGTCGTTACACTGTTCAGGTCGGCACTTGCCTTGCAGAAAACATGCCCGTTTCCCAAATGAAGAAATGTGATGTGGCTGTAGGCTCCCGTACGGCCGATCAAATAATATGTCAGTCCTGTCGGGCGACAGTGGCATGAATCTGCTGAAATCCTTCACGGCGTCGTATATGGCCCGCCTGAAACCATCGACTACATATCCTAACCACAGTCCTAGTATTCCGATAAGTTCCTGCAGCAGTATCGCATAACAATGAAGTGCTGTCTCGATAGTCCATGATTTTGCCGCTGCCTGTTCCAGACATAAGCTGTTCAAAATTTCTCCATCAAATTCGATTTTTGTATGAGAGAAGTGTAGCATAGTATTTGCATCTAGAAGAGCATCTAGATTGCGTTACTCCTATCTACTGTGTGCTTCCGTAGCAGAGTGGTCAGCGCGGCAAAATGCCATGCGAAGAGCTTTCGTTCGATTTCCGGCTGGGTTTTTTCTCCACTCGGGTACTGAATGTTGTCTTCATCATCAAGGGACCAGATTACCCAACTGGAGGCCCTAGCCAAACATCACTTCATTCATCTTATCTGAGTGGTTGTGCTGAATAGGTAATGATTTACGTATACAAGCATGTCATTATGATGTTTATTGCTTACCCTCCCTGCTATATTGGGGCTCATAGCCATCTAGCATAATAGCGCTGCACCACGGGTGGTCTACGCCAAATGTCGCAGGGGCTACAACAGTGAACATCGGCTATTAAGTTCCGTGTGCACACCTCGTAGACAGGCGGTAGCGGCATCACTCCAAAAGGGCGCAAGCATTTCGGACTTACTCACTTCCGTTGGATCAAATGCTCGAAAAATAGGTTTCACTGCACTCCAGCTGCAACAGTATTTTGGCAGGTGTGCAGCTACAGCTAGTCACTTCTACCTGGATAAGCTCCCAGGGCTTTACCTTTACTGCTTCCGCGGTTCGTAATCAGAATCTTTCCTGGAAAACACCAGCTACATGGCCGTCGACGCCAGTCTATCTGTCTGGGATCTTCACCTCAGATGCTATGTGGAGCAGGCAGCAGTTGTCCTTGATCTATTATGAGTCTTGGTCCTAACATCAAAGATCTTCGGGATTTTCGTATTTTGGCCCGACCGAGTGTTTGCGTAATTAGAGACAATCAGTTCCTTGTAACCAGTAAGCTGACAATGATTCAGTTTTGAATGGCTAACAGTCCGCTGGGCTTACCTATCTCACCCATTTGTAAGTCTGAAACTTAATTGTGCACCTTTTTTGTTTTGCGTAGTTATGCTCCAAATAAGGAGACTTTTATGTTCATTTCTATTAACCTGATCTTTATTATGTACCTGGGTCTTAGATTCCCTACACTGAACCGTGCGTGTGCCAGTTCAGCTGGATTCAGTACGCACGCTTGTGCTGTACCACAAGTAGCAGGCCCTTATTCTTGTATTTTACAAGTTTCTGGCAACTAACATTTCCTCTTTCAACCAGTATGTCTACACCTACGGTCGTAATTGTTATGCCAGAGCCAAGGTAGCCCCTGAGGGCCGGCAACCCATATTTATGTCCAAGGCGTACCAAAAGCACCATGGTACACATCAGCTATTTACATACAAGACAAAGGAAACAGACATTCCGAGCACTACTTCCTGCATGGGGAGCTCGAGCCACGGACTGCAGGAAGTATCACTATGCTAAAACCTGATTGGCTGGAGACAGCTGTTTAGGATCTAGAACCAGCCCCGAAATTCAGTTCACTCCAGATGCTGACTTCTTGGACTTCGACAACTGAAGATCACGTCTTCGTATCTGAATTGGACTTTTACTCGCCTATGTGTGTGGTACCACGAACCTTTGTGGAAAATTACAAGTGCACTTTTGTTTGCCTCAGTTAGGAGAGTTTTACTGGCATCGTCATTGTTACCTTTCTCTTGGTTTTCAGTAATCAACCTTGTAACTTACATAAATAAAACTAGTGTTTCTGAAAAATTGCGAATTTTCAGTCACAACAGTAACTACTAAAATCTTAAGACTTCTAAAAAACATGCATCAAGCTCAGGAGCTGAAGTTAGACGAAATGGCTTCCATAACATGCACACTACCGGAAATTTCCACATGGTTGTCCCTCAGCAACTCATTGGTAAGGCGATTCAGAACAGCGCCCCCGCTGTTGCAGGCGCTTAACAAAAAGGCGGAACCTCCGGTCAACTACGTCGCCCTCCTGGTACAGCACCTCATCGGCCATGTGACCTTAAGTAGCTGGTAATGGTGAGCATTTTGTTTTGGTCTACACAGGAGCAACGATCTATCGCCTCTTGCATTTGCTTAATCCTCAGGTGGAACCTCACGCTGTGGTTTTTATGAACGTTAAAAATCCTGTTTGTTAGTCTATTTCAACGCCTAGGGGCATATGGCAACTGCCCACACTAAGTATTATAGCTGCCATAAACAAAACGAACAGCTGTGCAGATTGGCGTGCTACATTAGTTGCAAAGAGTTCGCGTGTTACTGAGCCATTACGACTGATCTTAATCAACATTTTTGGATTGTGGGATATGTAGTCTCAATTAACGTTGGTCAGAACTTACGAACATCACGAGCTTACGTTAATTCCTTCCTCATTCATCTAGTTAGTCTTCATATTTTCGCTGGTTTCCTGGATACTTCGGTGGCAACTTCTTAGTCATGCAGTGGTATACCATGCCATGTGGTACATGTAAATTTATTTATGTCCTTTCACGTTGTATGAGCTGAGTTTTGTGTTCAAATAATCAGTGATATACATACGATCTCTCTGAATTTATTTGGGCTCGTTGTCATCATTAAATTGATACTATTTATTTAATGTGTTACGTGCTCATCAACCTTATCGTTGATACGGAATTGGAGACTCTGCTATCACCATTTGCCTTGTGTAAACGTATCTATTCACTGAAAGTTATTTGCATAGTTGTCACTTATTTATTCAGCACAAGATGCCTAGTGGCCACTTCGTATGAATCTTGCCGGTTGCAGAAGGTAGGTTTCATCGAGATCTTCGGCGCAGTTAACGACATACCAAGATCTAGTCAATGTTATTCTGTTATTCAACACTTCAGTCTTTGTGTGGAAAACTGTGTAAGTCATCACTAAAAACCTCTCGTGCTCATGCCACTTGCTTCGTCTGTAAGATGGAGCATCTGCAGATTTCGTAGGTCAAGTGACGGAATCTTTGACAGCAAACTGGATCGTTAAGCGGTATTTAAATATTCATTTTGGCCCACAGATTAATCGTGGCACAAAGTAAGTGATCCCTATGTTAATTTGTTCTTAAAATGAAACTAGATAGTGATAAGTTAAATTTTTCATGAATCAGTATTCGCAGATTGTAAATGGACATTTTAATCAGGGAAAATTTTTGTAGATATTGCGACATGTACTCAGAATTTCAAAAACACAAAGGCACATAGTGAGTACCTTAAGAAAGAATTCAATGGAAGACCAGTAGAGGCCTAAAATATTGGCGTAGATGAAGATTGCAATATTATGATTAGAAGTCAGTAGCTAAGTACTAGGAAGGACGAATTGGAGGAAAGTAGAAAAGCAGTCGGAACACTGGTAGTATTAAAAGAAAAAAAAGGAGCGACAGAAATTCCGTTTAATGAATAGCTGAGTTCACAGGCCGCAAATATTACCCATACTGTGATTTGAGAAGGTGTACTTCATGTACGTATGAATTTTGTTGGAGAGAATCTAGAATAACCCCTAACCTTAGTCTCAGAGTGATGGTAAAGCCATTCTACTCGACGGCGCCGGCACTTTGTTACCGACGCTCTGAATTACGTGCTACGTTACCCTCATATATTAACCAGGAAACTAGTTTCGTGTAAGAAGCCTCTGCTCGTTGTCTTGAATCCACTATTACGTACTCTGGCATTTTTCAGTGCGTTTTATTCTTTATTATAAATAGCCTTAATATATCGTTCACACTAAGGCTGCCTAGCTTGTACTGAAACTAAGTTTGCTCCATTTTGCTATGACTCTCCTGAGTACCACATATAAAGACGATGTGTACTACGCTATACAGACGTAAATATGGCACGGCCTTGGTCCCTACATATCACAGCTCTCATGAATTTAATATCTTTATTACTGTACGTTACTTCGCAGGTTTTCAGTTGTACTACTTACAATTCTCATACTTCCTGACAACGTCGTGAAAACTTTATTAAAAGAGGTTGGCTGCAGCACTCGAAAATCGGGGCATGCAATGTTTCCCACGAGCAAGGGAAACCAGATACTAACGAGAGTCTTGACTTCGAAGAGACTGAAAAAACTGTTTACTACTGGACGTTGTGGAATCGGTTCATCACGCAATGTATGCACGAAATTATGAATAGAAATCAGTTTTAAACAGACATATACTGAAAAATTCTATCCTGTAACAAAAGAGATAATACAACATTTTACTCACGTTAACGTTGTTTTGAATCTGCTAAGAAGTCAGTCTCTAGAGAGTGGTCTTTAAATATAAATAAATCTGGATGACTTCAACACATCTCTGTTAATATTTACTTGCCAACTACTAAAGAACATTTATATACTCCGTTACATACAGTCCAGTTAAAATGATGTGACCACCACACGTCAACATGGGATAACCACTCACAGACGCCATGTGGCAGAACTAGCAGTGTAGGGTACATAAAGCATGTTTGCTGGGGGGTGGGGGAGGGGGACGTGGAAACAGTGCAGTCGTTGTCGTAATTCGGAAACTGAGGGTTGATTTATCTGACATCCAAACAGGTATGATTATTGGCTTTCATGAGGAGATGGAACTCTTTCCGAAACGGCTAAGTTTGTAAACAGTTCGTCTGCCACCGTATGGCAAAGTATCGCTATCGAAAATTGATGCCGAAGCAACTGTGGTGCGCCATGGGCCATAGATGAAAGTACATTTAATGTATTCGCAACTGCGAATATGGACAACGGTCAGCCGTATCCAAAACCGATGCCGAAGCAACTGTGGTGCACCGTGGACCATAGATGAAAGTACATGATTCGCAATTGCGAATATGGACAACTATCAGCCGTAGAATGGAACGATGACAGTGAAAATTTTTGCCGGACCGGGACGCGCACACGGATTTCTGGCTTATCGCGATCGGTACCCTTACTGTTTTGCTATCCATGCTAGACTCACAGCCAGACCCAAACTTCCTCCATACGGCGTCAACCATGCATCTATAACCTGCACGCGTACATCCATTACGTACGTATACAGGCACTGGAATATCGTATAGATGACAGGGGTCAACTACAGCTATGGAGACGTCCACGGGCGAATAGACGTGCAACTGTTGAGCAGCTGACCGCCCAGATGAACCAAGTAGCTACCAACAGTGTCTCCTCAAGACTGTTCAACGAGCGATGCTGCATATCTGCCTCTGCAGCAATCATCTTCATCATGCACCCGTGGCGACTACCGTTCGTCGACGATGAAGGCTGGAAATTCCAAGCCGATGCCGCAATTGGACGTCCACTGAGTGGCGACAGGTGGTTGATCATGTTTTACGCTCCATCAGACTGATGGCCATTGGCGTGTACCGCCCTGCAACAGTTGTCGGAAGGGTCGAATACGCAGGAGGAAGCATTATGGCCTGGGGAATATTTTCGTGGCATTCCCTGGATGATCACTTCATTCTGGAAGGCGCAATGGATCAACAAAAGCATGCATCTATCCTTGGGGACCATTCCGGCACTACATGCAGTTTTCTTTTCCTCAGCACGATGGAAACTACCAGCAGGACAATTCAACATCTCACACAGATCGCAGCTACATGTGTGGCTCCAAGAGCATCAAGATGAATTTACGGCACTCCAGCGACCATGAAACTCCAGGATTTAAAACCAGTCGAGAGTCAGTGGGACTACATGGATCAGGTTGTATGCGCCAAGCTGGCCACGGCGCTAGAGTCGGCATGAGTTCACATCCCTGTCGGTACCATCCAGAACCTCACTAACTGTCTTCCTGCACATCTCGCAGCGATCCATGATACAAAGGGTGGTTATTCAGTCTTTTGGGGGGAGGTCACATTTATGTAACTCGACAGTATAGTTCTTTTGGTTCATATCAACAGATTTTTGTCAGCATCAAGAGAATACGGGTTTTCCACAAGATGTCAGTTAAAATGTTCGAAAAGTGGGAGAGAGTAGTTGTCAGAGTGGAGCTTCGATTTGTGAAGTGAGATGGTTTCGGATAGCTCAACTGGTAAGAATATTGCGCACAAAATGCAATAAGCTGAGTGGGGGTGTAGTATACATAAACACTATCTACACACTTAAACTTACTCACTTAGTGGTTTGCATATACCTGAGACATTTAAATTGCGATTGTGCGATAAAACAATTCTTCTATTCACTTCGGATACTACTGAACCCCCATTGAGAGAACTTGCGTTCAAAAGCCCATCTCTCTCAGGTTATCCCAAACCGCGAAAACAAATATGGCTCCCCTCTTTCATCTAACCAGGCATTCAACATAGAGCACACTAGCTGCTCCTCGCAGCTGTCCTTGCACATCAGTAATTTTGTTATAGTGAGTGATGTTAAGTAAACAAACTGTCTGTTTTGAATAATATTATGCTTCTAAAAAGGACAAACCACTTTCACCACACTATATTTGTTGCATAATGTTGGTAAAAATGTTGTCTTTTTTGGATCCATAATATTAACAATGTTAGGCAGCAAACTGAGTGTGAAAAAGGTATTTTTCTCGTTTTACATACTGTTGGAGGAACTGCATTGCGTTCATACCGTCATGTACTAATCTGTAAACACTCCATGCCAGCGTAGCTTGCAACCGGCTCATACACACCAGGTTTTTAATATATTATTGATAATCAAAAGCATGATACACCTACGTTGCTGGAAAAGACAAAAATGGGAATACTTTTAGAACTCGAAATATTGCAAATCCTTTAAAAACAGAGAAAAGTAAAAGGCTGTTACGTAAACGAAAAAACAATTAAATGCTGAACGACTGCTCAACTGAACAGGATATTTGCAAGATTATAAGTCGAACTACTTCGCTTACATAAATTACCAACGGTTATGTATTTCACAGCGAAAAAGATCAAAAGAACACAATAATTTCCTAAGCAATTGAATAATTTGTGACTATAGTACCAAAGTTATATAAAATACGAGACTTAATGTTACAAAATATATTTTGTCTACTACAGAACGTTGTTTGTTTCGAGGAATGAAGTTGGACCCTAAAATAAAATGTTAACTTTCTAATATAATTATATTACATTAAACTGATGGGAAAAGAAAACAAATAATTTTTCGTTTGGTGAGATGCAAATGCAGTATCTGCAGTTGCCTCACGTGTGTCACTGTTACGGTAAGCATAGCTCATGTTGTGCCCCATCACCCCCCCCCCCCCGTCCCCCTCCACCAAATTCTCTAAATGTATGACGACACAGCATGACTGATTTAAAAATGATGTTCCATTCCCTTCTGCATTTTCCCAGCGGTCGAGTTGTTCTTGTACTTTCAGAGGTACCGTATGTACTTCCTTACAGCGCAAATGAAATGATCATACAGTTGACTACTAAACACCTTTTCTATCGAGTAAGAACTACCACATATGAAGAAAATAAATTACAAGATGACTTACATTAAAATACGCACAATAATGGCAAAACCATAAATGTTCGACATAATTAAATTTTCAGATCTACTCGACATAGTCTTCTGTTACCCAACAATTAGTGTTAATGATTCAGATAACACTGACGTTAAATCACACTTCCCTAGTTTAAAATTTCTCGAGGGAAGCAAGGATGCCTGCGGTTCTGGCGCTGCATTCCGGAACCGCGGGACTGCTACGGCCGCAACCACGGTACTGCTACGGCCGCAGGTTCGAATCCTGCCTCGGTCATGGATGTGTGTGATGTCCTTAGGTTAGTTAGGTTCAAGTAGTTCTAAGTTCTAGGGGACTGATGACCTAAGATGTTAAGTCCCATAGTGCTCAGAGCCATTTGAACCATTTTTTTTTTTGAAGCAAGGATGGGAGATTAAGGTTTAACGTACCATCGACATCGAGGTTATTAGAGATGGAGCACAGGAATGAATCAAGGATGGGGAAAGAAATCGGCTGTGCTCTCTCAAAGGAATCATTCCAGCATTTGTTTTGAATGATATAGGAAAATCACGGAAAACCTAATTCATGAGGGCCTGACGGGGATATGAATCATTGTCCTCCCTAATTCGAATCCATTATAGTAACGACTTGGCCACATCTCTCGGTTCATATGTCACCATTTACTTAAGAGGAAAGAAAGCAGTAATCTCGGTAATTCGAACAGGAGAACTATTTCGGGTGGCATATTCTGACTATTCACCGTCAAAAGAGCAAGGAAGAGGGCTGTCAAGACAGTGGGTTTCACATGGAGAGACCTAGGTACGGGACGCTCAACACAAAGTGCAGTTGCTACCCGTGTGCTCCCGGCACTGACTTCTAAGTGCACAAGGAGAACGCCCGCTGGTCTCTCCTCCGTGCAGTCCCGCGCTGTTACCTCGTGTAGTACTCCACCTGACTCGCCAGCTGCCACAGGTCTTCCTTGGCCCTCGCTCAAAAGTGCCAGCTATTCCGCTCCGCCAGCCCACTGGTCTACACCGGTGGCGTTTGCAGCGGACCCCTTAGACCCCTCGTGTCCTCTCGTCGCAGCGGAAAACTCCTAGAGCTTGGGGTCACCTGCTGAGGTGGAACACGACTATACCGCAAAATCACATCATACGAGCATGTAACAAATTACACCTTATATCACTCCTACATTTAAAAATTACAGTGTCCTGTAAAACGTAAGGACGAGACATGTGATTTAACATTACCTATTATCAATACTGTGGAAATGAATGAAATTGCGGGAACGTTGTAACAGAGGTATCTCAGCAGCACACAGAAAGCTGGGCTCCACGTGGCCGTGACTACAGCACCAAATGAGGCTGACCCCAGAACAGACACAGCCGAAGGAACGGGAATGGACAGTGTGTGCCAATCAGCGAGCTGTTTAGTGTCGTTCTTCATAACAACAATACCTGGTGACAACATATGGATGACTTCGCACGGGGAGGAATCGTCAGGGAACTGGAAGAAGACGAAGTGCGATGAGTGTAGTGGAGGATTTTGGTATGATCACAACATTGCTTCAGGTGCAGGGACAGCGTTCCGAAACACAGACATTGTTGTGAGAAGAGCTGGTCGACAATAGTCAACTTCAGCAACTGATGACCGCCGCGCGGTGTAGCCGCGTGGTCTTGGGCGCATTGCCACAGTTCGCGAGGCTCCCCCATTCGGAGATTTGAATCTTCCCTCGGGCAAGGGAGTGTATGTTGTCCATATATGGTTAAGGCTCACCGGCCATTTGACCATCTTCTTCTGTGCGGATGCACAAACAGTGCCCGAACTCTTACGGGAATCGGCAAAAAGCCGCGAGTAATGAGTATAATGGACAGGGGCGATATCAATATAGTGCGGGACAACAAGTTGGGAATGTTGGTCTCACGGGAGGAGTGCCAGAGATAAGTCCTGCAGTCGCACTATCCTCTGTGGCTCAGATAGACACAGTGTCTGCCATGTAAGCAGGAGATCCCGGGTTCGAGTCCCGATCGGAAGACACATTTTCAACTGTCCCCGTTGACTTATATCAACGCCTGTGTGCAGCTAGTTGTATTCATTTCATTAAGTTAGATTAGGTAGTATGTAAGCTTAGAGACCGATGGCCTCAGCAGTTTGGTCTCATAGGCTCTTATCAGAAATTAAAAAAAAATCCAACTGATGACAGTTCTATTGTGAAACAGCAAGAAGCGACCCACGTCAAATGGTGGGCACAATCGCAGTCAGATTTAACAGCACTGCGAGGTACGCAATCTCGCGCCACAGTGCCATGGCGACTCCTTTCCAGACGACAAGTACTGTGTTTCGAAAACATCTGCACATAGTTGACTAGGTTTCGATGGTGAAAGGAGCATAGGGAGTGGACCAACGAGGACTGGGTCGCGGGCTCTTCTCGGATGAGAGCTCATTCCGCGTGAGTAATGATGCCGGACGTGCCAGCGTATGGCGACAGGCGGGAGCTCATAATGAACCCTGGACCATGATAGTTCAGTGATTCGGATGTTATGACGTCGGAAGACATAACGCTTCATGGCCGCACAGGCATCGAAATCGTTGAACACGGTACAGTCGCCGATCAACTTTATTGTGACATCCTACTGCTTCCGCTTGTGCGTGTTTAAAGAGGTGCACTTTATGGATGACAAGGCTCGAACGCGTCAAACTGCGCAGCCGGAAGAGCTACTGGGAAGAAAGGATATTCTTCGAATTGACTGGCCTGCTCGTCGCCGCGACTCAAATCCAATCAAGCACTTGTGGGATGCGTTGGGGAGTCATACTGAAGCACGTCCAAGTGCACAACTGCTTCCCAGCAAATGGTTCAAATGGCTCTAAGCACTATGGAACTTAACATCTGAGTCCATCAATCCCCTAGACACAGAACTACTTAAACCTAACTAACCTAAGGACATCAAACACATCCATGCCCTAGGCTGGATTCGAACCTGCGTCCGTAGCAGCAGCGCGGTTCCTGACTGAAGCGCCTAGAACCGCTCGGCCACTGCGGCCGGCTACCGTCCAGCAGTTATCAACCGCAATGGTGGAGGAATGGGACACCCTACCACAAGAAGTCCTTACCAACCACACTGGACTCGCATTCGGGAGGACGACGGTTCAATCCCGTCTCCGGCCATCCTGATTTAGGTTTTCCGTGATTTCCCTAAATCGTTTCAGGCAAATGCCGGGATGGTTCCTTTGAAAGGGCACGGCTGATTTCCTTCCCAATCCTTCCCTAACCCGAGCTTGCGCTCCGTCTCTAATGACCTCGTTGTCGACGGGACGTTAAACACTAACCACCACCACCACCTTACCAACCTTGTGGTCAACATGGCAACACGCTATAGTGCATGCACTCCTGTCCTTGCTGAGCACACATCATATTCAGGACTATGGCCTGCCTTTCTTATTGTCCAAGGGACCATCACAAATTGGCGTGACTACAGTATGAATCTTGTCTTGGAATGATAGTGTCATTACTGTTCGCCTTATTCCGTATCCCCTTGTTTTCTTCCGTGCTACTCTGAAGCAGTTCTTTCTATGTAAATCTTATCTATGTTACTTGGCTATGATACATCATGCGAAAGTTATTTTCGTCCTCCAGTTTTGCACACCAGTGTACTATGACATAACCATTGCAGAAAAGGACACAGTTCATATTTGTTCGTGAGCCACAATAAAGACAAATTAAATGCAAGCAGAATTAAAATGCTATCGCTAGCAGCAATGACACGAGACAAGGGACGGAAAAGGCCGAAAAAGAGGAAAGTCATCAAATTCAAGTACTGGAGACAAGGCAGAACAAGTTGGTGTTACTAATTCGGAAGACACACAGCCCATTTCCTTCCCTAACCTTGAACATTCCGAGATATTCCTCCATCTCTGTGTCAGCGGCGCAGCATTAAAACCTCACCGTCACTTCCTTTCTTTGGACATTTCACGCCACTTTCATGCGTTGTGTCACTGTCTTCAAGTTTCAGTTTCATTATGTAATAAGGCTGTCTCAGTGTAACAATCTGAATGATGGTGCTTCATAACTTTCCACTTAAGCAATACTGTGAATCTGAACTCGGTTTCAGGAAGATATATCGAGCGCTCTCTAAGCAGGCTTTAAGTGAAAGTCCGGATATCATAAATTATAGTTCATAACATGTATATGTCTCTAAATCATCCCTGTCGAATAACCCCATGATTCTGTCAGTTAACCAAGTTCAGACTTTAACAGTTTGTTATCCTTTGTCTCCGAAATTGCTACTGCAATATCCTGTATATTATCATGTTCTTTACTGAAAACATACACATATAAGAAAAGCTCATTTCACAGTAACCAGTGCACACTTGGCAGCTTCATTCCCGGACGTATCTCGAAGTCCGCCTACCTACGAATTTGCAGTTTACAGTATGGACCTGCAAGACATCCTGAAGGCACTGCTGCAGATGAGGTATGAGAGGGAGAGAGAAAGAGAGAGAGAGACAGAGGAATTTTCCCATCTACTCCTATCCTCTCACACACCCCAAGCAATAAAAAAGACAAATGTACATAGCAGCGAAAACATTTGAGATGTTTCAGGATTCCCTGGTGGATCTGAATGATGAGGAAAAGGAAGTAGTGCTTTCGAATGAAACAACAAGTTTATTGTTACCAGCCACTGTTTATATATCTCCACGACGCGTTTCGAAGATTTAAACATCCATCATCATGTGGTTTTACATGTGTTAGTATGACATATGTTTGTGTTGTGTTACGATTTTGTGGGAACTAAGGCACTGGCTAGTGCAAAAACGAAACACTGTTTCAGATCATGTTTTTTTTTTACTTAAAACTAAACCTATGTTTAACAGTGAAAATAAAACAAGTAAAACTGAATACCTCCAGTTGTCACCGGTTCTTTTCAATGCCATAATACATCAGATGTAGACTGTTATATTTCGTAAAGAATGATGGCGTCTGGAAACCATTAGGTGCAAAGAACCTACAGCAAAAGAGAAACATTATCACAAAGTACAAAGAATATACATCATAACATTATTACTACTTCGGAATATCTTGTGGAGATATTTCTTTAAGGTTCTGAATATAACATGCGTTGGAATAGATATGTCAGCTGGTATACAAATCTTATTCTGTCACTTTTACACAGCTTAAATTTCATACACGTTTATAAAATCAGATGACATGTTGCAAACTTTAAGTACAATAATTATGTTGCCAACAGTGGTCAAATTATGGATGACAGCAAACATTCCAAAGTAGTTGTTTCTCAAGATTATATCTGTTACATACAATAACTAACTACAGGTTTGGGTAAAACATGGTTTTATGCTTTCAAATGTGCAGATAGATGAACATTTAGTGCTGATGTACATATAGTTTGCAGCTGGTAGTGGTACAAGTTGTATGTGTCATGGTGTATGTACTATGTATGTGTATGTCTTACAGTGTATGTGTGTAAATGAGGTCAATATTTTGTATGTTTGGGGAATGTCATGTCAACATAACTAAATATTTATCGTAAATATGATAGTGTGTGTGTGTGTGTGTGTGTGTGGACCGCAAATTTTATAATGCAGGCTGTTGCTGAAACCAAAGACGATGCTGTTGTAAATGTTGTCATTTCTGTTATTTAAGATGGATTTGTTTTGTTTTCTTTAGTGTGTATATCTGGAGTGTTTCAAGGATGTCTAGTTGTGTAGGATGCTGCTGTTTGTCTTGTTAACATGGTGTTTTGATTCATGCAGATGGATGGCTATTGCTGATGTGTAATATTTTTTTTTTTTTAATGTTTCCACGTGTTCTTTGAATCTAACCTCAACTGAGCTACCCATCTGGCCTATGTAGAAACAGTAACAGTCCGAGCATTCAGTTTTTTACATACCGAAATGATGAAACGCATTTCTTGTGTTGCTTTTGTGAGGTAACTTCTGTCCAGTCTCGGTGTCTATGGCAGCACTAAAAAACAAAAAAATACCCTACCACCTACATGAAATAAAACACCATGTTAACAACACAAGTGTCATCACCCTACACATCCAACTAGATTACCTTGAAACACTCGAAATAAACAAACACCAAAGAAAACAACCTGATTCCATCTTACATAAAAAAAAATGACATTTGTAATAGCATCGTCTCTGTTTTCAACAACAGCCTACATGATTATATTTGCTATTTACATACACACAGACACACACCTTTCATTATGTTTACAATAAATATTTAGTTATGTTACGATGACATTCCTCAAATGTCCAACACGGTGGCCTAATTTACAAATATACCATTTTACCCGCAGCTTTTACCCCCTGTCAGGTGGAAAATACATGTACATCAACTAACAGCACAAACTGTACATCTATCTGCACATTTTAAAGTATTAACCCATGTATTACCTTAACCTTCTCTTACCATGTAACAGATATAATCTTAGAAACCCCTCCTTTCCCTCTCTCTCTCTCCCTATCTCTTTCTCTCCTTCCGCCTGCAGCCTTTCATCCGTTTCTATGAATCCCAACCACAATTGTTATGTATGTATAATTTTACCACTGTTGGGAACACATGTATTGTACTTAAAGTTTGCAACATATCACCTGACTTTATAAACGAGTATGAGACTTAATCTATATAAGCTTGATATAATGGGATTTATAGACCTCCTGAAATATTTATTCCAACGCATGTTGTATTTAGCACCTCAAACTAAGATATCCACAATCATTTAAAACTAATTCCGAAATGGTGATGTTGTTATGAGGTATATTCTTTGCATTTTGTGATAATGTTGTCTTTTGCTATATGTTCTTTGCAGTTAATGGTTTCCAAACGCCATTTTTGTTTACAAAGTATTACAGCTTACATGTGATGTATTACGACAGTAAAAAGAATCTGTGACCACTGTAGGTATCCTGTTTTACTTTTTTTACTTTCACTATTGGTTATACATTTAGTATTTAATCAAACCTCCACCCCCAAACAAAAACATGGTATGAGATAGTGTTCTGTTTCTCCACTAGACAGTGCGACAAGTTACCCCAAAATCGTGGCACAACACACATATGTCATACTATCAAATGTAAATGCACCAGATGATGGAGGTTTAAACCTTTGAAACGCGTCGTGCAGCGTCGTGCAGATGTATAAACAGTGGCTATTAATGGCGAACTTGTAGTTTCATTCTACATCAATAACAGTCACGGTAAAATCTAGCCTAAAATGTTACCATTTAAGGTTAACTAGTACTTTACTGAGTACCAGCAAACCAAGGACACACGAAGACCCACATTGTAGCCAAGGAAGCTTGTCAGGGGCAAATTGCAGATACATGAGCTGTGTCCTTATGAGTCGGTTCCTCGCTGTTCAGCCGATACGACATAAGCCATTGGGTGGCAGATAGGCTGAAAGAGCAGGAAAATAGACAACGGTCTTTACAAATAAATTACCCAGTGGTGACGACCCTCCTTCCGTCGACAAAAACGCCTAGAGTGTAACTGACTCTTACTCACACAGGTCATTGTCCTCCTACACATTGTCTCTTGCTGCAACGATAGTACCTACCAGTGTGCGGAGCTTGTGTAGTGTGATTTTGATAGTCACATTCTGACAACGTGTGTTTTATATTTTGACTAGAGGGTAGCAGTAAATTTAAGTGATGAGTTGCATTTAGGCGACGGCTCCACGATTCTGGTGTTGTTTGCTGTGATCTTCAGCCTGGATACTGGTTTAATACAGCACTCTACACTAGTCTATCATGGGGAAGTCTGTTGGTCTCTCTATTACTACCGCAAACTACATCTGTTTAAAGCTACTGACGGCATTCAAGCCTCGATCTCCCTCTACAACTTTTACCCCAGAACTGTCTTCTATTATTAAAGTCACGATTAATTGCTGCCACAAGATGTATCCTGTTGAACGATCCCTTCTTTTGGGATCCCAGTTCGATTCAGTACGTCCTTATTACGTATTCGATCTTCCAGTCTAACTTCCAACATTTTTCTGCAGCACTACATTTCAAGAGCTCCTATTCTCTTCTTCTCGGAATTACTTATTATCAACGTTTCACTTCTCTACAAGCTACAATCCCTAAATTTGCCTTCGGGATAGACTTCCAAACACTTAAATTTATATTGTTGTCAAATTTCTCTTTTCAAGAACGCTTTTCAGTTTATTGTCAATCCTCATTTTGTATCCTCTACATTTCGACCGTTATTAGTTATTTCTTTGCTAAAACTACACAACTCATTGACTACTTTTACTGTCTCATTTTCTAATGTAATTGTATCCAAATGGCCACATTTTTTTCCATCTGCAATCAATTATCTTTTTTTCACTTTTTTATGTCTCTAACAGAATTAAAATGCCATCTGGAAACCTCAAAGTGTTTATTTCTCCTCCCTGATCTGAATAGCGTTGGGCAGAGGCTGCTTCCCCGTCAGACTTCGTTCTCAACTAGTGTTCCTCTTTCACGCATTTCAACTTTTATAACTGCAGTCTGGTTTCTGCACAGGTTGATGGCACTGTATTTTATTCCTGTTGCACACAGAGATCCAAAGTATTTATTCAGTCAACATTGTGAAAAGCTTTCTCTAAGCCTACAGATGATAGTGACGAAGGTCAGCTGTTCCTCTATCTATTTCTAAGTTAAGTCGTACAATCAGTAAAACTTTTCAGGTTTCTATACTCCTCTGGAACAGAACATGATCTTCCATGTGATCGACTCATACCAATTGATCCATTCTTCTGCTGATAGTTCTTGTGAATAATTTCTAAATACAAGATATTAAACTGATGGTTCGATAGTATTCACAATTATCATCACATACTGTCTCTGGCATAGGAATAATTACATTCTTCTTTAGGTTTGAAAGTATTTCACTTGATAGGTATATCCTGAATAGAATGTGGAATTGTTTTGCCATGGGTGACTCTCCCAAGCATCTCAAAAATTGTAGGGAACTATCGTTCACTCCAGGATACTTGTTTCGGCTTAAGTCTTTGCGAACCCTTTCAAATTTTTCTCGCATTATTATACTACCCTGTAGCCATCACTGCCAAATGTAAGTGTTGGCGTGCGTGGATGGTAACTGTCGGATTGCGCCATATTAAAACTCTGCCGTGATCTTCAAGAGTTTTATTATTCCCAGCTACAGTGCTGCATTCCTCTCCGTCTACGTCACAGAGTCGTGCAAAACCGAGGATGCCACTTCGCTGTCTGCAAAACAGCTTGGCATGGAAGGACTACCTCAGTGACCCATGCAACTTACTGCGGCATGTCGGCCGTGTACAGGGCTATTACAAATGATTGAAGCGATTTCACAGCTCTACAATAACTTTATTATTTGAGATATTTTCACAATGCTTTGCACACACATACGAAAACTCAAAAAGTTTTTTTAGGCATTCACAAATGTTCGATATGTGCCCCTTTAGTGATTCGGCAAACATCAAGCCGATAATCAAGTTCCTCCCACACTCGGCGCAGCATTTCCCCATCAATGAGTTCGAAAGCATCGTTGATGCGAGCTCGCAGTTCTGGCACGTTTCTTGGTAGAGGAGGTTTAAACACTGAATCTTTCACATAACCCCACAGAAAGAAATCGCATGGGGTTAAGTCGGGAGAGCGTGGAGGCCATGACATGAATTGCTGATCATGATCTCCACCACGACCGATCCATCGGTTTTCCAATCTCCTGTTTAAGAAATGCCGAACATCATAATGGAAGTGCGGTGGAGCACAATCCTCTTGAAAGATGAAGTCGGCGCTGTCGGTCTCCAGTTGTGGCATGAGCCAATTTTCCAGCATGTCCAGATACACGTGCCCTGTAACGTTTTTTTCGCAGAAGAAAAAGGGGCCGTAAACTTTAAACCGTGAGATTGCACAAAACACGTTAACTTTTGGTGAATTGCGAATTTGCTGCACGAATGCGTGAGGATTCTCTACCGCCCAGATTCGCACATTGTGTCCACTTCACCATGAAGAAAAAATGTTGCTTCATCACTGAAAACAAGTTTCGCACTGAACGCATCCTCTTCCATGAGCTGTTGCAACCACGCCGAAAATTCAAAGCGTTTGACTTTGTCATCGGGTGTGAGGGCTTGTAGCAATTGTAAACGGTAAGGCTTCTGCTTTAGCCTTTTCCGTAAGATTTTCCAAACCGTCGGCTGTGGTACGTTTAGCTCCCTGCTTGCTTTATTCGTCGACTTTCGCGGGCTACGCGTGAAACTTGCCCGCACGCGTTCAACCGTTTCTTCGCTCACTGCAGGCCGACCCGTTGATTTCCCCTTACAGAGGCATCCAGAGGCTTTAAACTACGCATGGAGTTAGCAGTTGGTGGATCTTTGTTGAGCTTCGTCCTGAAGTGTCGTTGCACTGTTATGACTGACTGATGTGAGTGCATTTCAAGCATGACATACGCTTTCTCGGCTCCTGTCGCCATTTTGTCTCACTGCGCTCTCGAGCGCTCTGGCGGCAGAAACCTGAAGTGCGGCTTCAGCCAAACCAAACTTCAAGAGTTTTTCTACGTATCTGTAGTGTGTCGTGACCATATGTCAATGAATGGAGCTATAGTGAATTTATGAAATCGCTTCAATCATTTGTAATAGCCCTGTAGTGCTGCGGAGTTTTGATGACGTAAGATCGTGCTGGCAGCAGACTCAGCTCCCTTCATCGCTGTTGTCCCAGCGCCACTCACTGGGAGCCGTAGGGCGGCCCGCTGTGTGCTTTTTCGACGTCATGGTAAAGATCGCGGCGACAACATGCGCCTGCATTCCGACAACCAAATCAGCGGCCGTCGCCTCGGGATGCCTCTGGCGTGTGTTAGGAGCCAACAAGACTGCCAACAGTAGCGAGCCTGGCTGGCAACAGACCCGGTGTTGGCCTCAGAGGGTCGAACCAGTGACCTGCCGTGGACTGAAATGCTGGCGCCCCATCTGCAGCCGCGTGTAGCGCTTGGTGTGACACGCCCCGCCATCCAGGAGAGCTGATACATTTGAATCCCCCTCATTAGAAAACTGTCACCTATTTATATGCAGCTGTGCGCCTCTGTTTCGCTAACGCGCTGCTCCAAGTCACGTACTCATAGCACTTAGGTTGGGCCAGTGGGCCCCTTCTGCCTGTAACGTTTGCCATGCAAACTGCTGCGTTTAATCTTTTCAGCGATTTGGTGGCCCTCTGGCCTCCATTGTACTTCTCAACCGCTGCTCCGCGTAATTTACTGTCAACAGACCTGTGCTTGGCTGTAACTTCTGTGCTCAGAAATATTGCACCGAATATAACTTTTCGTATCTTAAATGGTGGTGCCGCTATATTATTCCCCCCTTTGGAAAGACCTGGCCCCAGGTCGACCACTAACTACTCTTAAACTTGTTTGGGTCGGCACATACATATGACATATTTACTACTACTATTAGCTACTATTAGAAAACTTAGGTGTGGTCTAGCCCTCTTAAACACATGATATGAGACAAAACGTAAAAATTCCTTACTGGATGACCACTCCACTTAGTGCTCGATCAACCCCTTACCTACCTGTCTTACGCCCTCGGTATCCAGTCCACTGTCGGTTTCCTCTTGGAATTGGCTCTCCACCAGATCAGAATGAAAACAACACACAACTAAGTTAAGGCTGCACTGGCACTTGGCACAGAGTTGCTCAAACCGATCGTTACTTGTCGTTGCCTCTCCCTATATTGGGCGAGATGTTGCACAAGCTGTTCAGCAGCCCCTCTTGCTCTGAAATGGTTTACAGACCCGACTCCACAGTTTGATTTAACAAGGTCAGATTCTGCCTTGGAAAAGCCTCTGATGTTGCTTCTGGCCAGTACAGCTGTGGCTGCGTAACATTCAATTGCGTGACTCGTGAAGTTGACGCTGGAAGATGGAACGTTGGTCTATTATGTTTCACGCAGTTCCATTGATTAAAATTGCGCTCCCCTCAAGCTCTATACATTTCTCTTCTGCAAATATGCCCTGCTCAGAACCACTTGCTACTACAATCAAATTTTCGTAGGTGGAGAAGATCCAATGCATCCCGACCCGTTACAAGCTCAATTTTGGCTCCACAAAGCTATTTGGACAGTCCTTTCCTCCTGGGCAAAAATAACTGCACCATGCACGTGTTCGGATTGGTGCTTATGATCCTGGCAGGACATACTATTACCTTCCCTCTATGGTGGCTCCATGATTCCTCCCTTGTTATCGTGGCATACTGGCGGTTAACTGCTGAAATCAGCAATACCTCCTCAGTTTTTTACTTCTACCAACTTACTCAACGCTCCTCTCTTCAGTGACCTGAAGACAGGGATCACCATTACCCTTCCTCCCTCTTCAAAAAGACTGCAGTCCGCAACAGGCTCACAATACTCGAAAACACATACAACATACGAAAATTCAATACCTAATTAATCTATGCAAACCCAATGATACCTAACAAGAAAACAGAAAACTACAAATACTCAACTACTTTCTGGATAGCAAAGCTTACGGTACATCATGCTGTATTCCATCTTCCTGGTTTTCCCTGAGCTTAACATCTCTCCACTGTCCCTTTCGTCCTGTTACCTTCCTGTGACATGCCTGTAATCACATCCAGACAATCCTTAAATGGCTGTAACCACCCAATGTGTACTGTCGTTGTTCTAGTTGGCAACTGAGACTTAACATTAACGAGGGATGTGGTTTTAATTACTTGGTATGGCCCTTCATACCTCGTGATGTACTTCTTCATATTCCCTTTTGGCGTGTAGTGGCTGGATAGAATTACCCATTGCCCTACCCTATACTGTGGTAAACTTCCTTTCCGCTTCACTGCGTCTTCCTGCTTTTCAGAGCCTTCCTATTTGCCTTTTGTACCCGTTTCCAAACATCCTGAATTGTCGTCGTGAATTGACATACAGATTCACCGGCTCTTCCTTTCTGTAGCTTCACTAAATCATAATGGTGAAGGGATTTCTCGCCCTTACACTACCTCAAACGGAGACAAACGGTACTGGTATGGACTTTTGCATTGTATGTGTATACAATATGCTTTAAATACTCATCACACTGATGGTGATGCGAATCCACATAAAAACTCAGCATCTTCTCAATTGTTCTGTGTATCTCTTCTGTCCTTCTGTTCACCTGTGGATCTCCGGTACATCAAACTTGCACGATCATTGCTGCCTGTCGATTTGGCATAGCCACCATCTTCACAAGGATCTAAAAATTTTGTATTACTGTCAGAACGAATCTGTTCCTCGATGGTGTTCGACTGAAAGATCCTAAGACACCAATTCCCAACATAGAAAATGGACATGTCGCTTCTGGCAATCATTGTAGCTGTATCCGTTTTAGACTCAAATCTGCTCTTTGTGCACGTGGTATACAAGTCTTGACATACTGATTCACATCTATTTTCCTAACCCTCCACCAATACCTCTCCGCCACTCTCCTATACGTCGCTCTACTCCCACCATGACCAGATAACATGTGATCATGTGCTTCTTTTAAAAACTCATCTCTCAGATTCGCTGGCACTACTTTCCTGCACAGAAGACAGTTGTACATACTAAATTGTTGCTGTGACCAATACAATTTACAATCATTGTCAGAGTCCTGTAATTCTTGCTATACTGCTAGGTCATATCCTATGATTTCTACTTTTTTCACCTTTCTACTCAGTGCATCTCCATTACCGTGCTTCTTCCCAGGCTTGTGCACTACCCCACAGTCGAATTCACTAAGCCGCACAGCCCACCTAGCGAGTCTAGTGGACAGATCCTTCAACCCCGACAACCACTTCAATGCAGCATGATCTGTCCCTACCCAAAATCTTCTCCCATATATACAACATTTAAAATACGTGATTCTATAGATAACGCTAAGTATCTCCCTTTCTGTTGTTGAGTAATTCATCTCTGCTGCATTCAACAGCCTAGACGCTTATGCTACAGGATGTTCTTTATCATCAATCTCCTGACTAAGAACAAACCCTAATGCTTGATTCGATGCATTTTATGCTATAATAAGTTCCTTTTCAAAATTTGGAAACACAAGAGCCGCACTTTATGTTAACACTCCTTACAGTTTGTCGAACACTTCCTGACACTCTTCTGTCCACTCAAATTTCACACCTTTCCGTAACAATCGCGTCACTGGCTGTGCTAAATCTGCAAAACCCTTCACGAACTTCCGATAGAAATTGGAAATTCCGACGAATGATTGCACTTCCTTAACTGTTTTCAGCTCCTGAAAATCCCTACAGCCTGTACCAACCTTGGATCTGTTCGCACTCCGTCCTTACTGATGACATGATCTAAATATTTCACTTCTTACAATGAAAAATGACACATCTCCAGGCTCAACGTCAAAGGAGCTGCTCTTAACCTCATAAAGACTTCCCTTTGTCTATGCTGCTCGATAGTACTTGAAAACATTATAATGTCATCGAAATAGATAACACATTGTCATGGTTTCAAACCCCTCAACACACTGTCTAGCAACCTCAGAAACATTGACAAAGCGTTTTTCAAACCGAATGGCATTCTGATGTACTGGTAATGGCCTACAGGAGTACAGGAAGCAGATTTTCGACAATCCTCTTCAGCCACCTCTAATTGATGATAACCACTTGTCAAATCCATTGTAGAAATGTACTGGCACTGTCCTAAGTGATCCGAAGTCTCCGATATGTTTGGAATGGGGTATGCGTCCTTTACTGTCTTCTTATTGAGGTATCGGTAGTCACAACAGAACCTGTATTTCTTAGTTCCATCCACAGATTTTTTAGGCATAATGACAATGCTCACTCCTCAGCAGCTATTACTATGCTCTATAATCACCATCTGCAAGAAGGTGATCAATGAAATCCTCCACAGTCAGCTGCAAATACCTCGGTATTCTGTATGGTTTATGGTAAACAGGTGCTTCCTTCCTGTTGGTATCCTATGTTGAATTAATGGAGTTGCTGGTAATGGCCCTTGAGGAAAATACAAATCCTTCCCACAACATTCTTCCGTATGCCCTCTTTTTTTCTCCTCCTTTCAAGCGATTAACTTTGCTGCACAATGGCAGTGGTGGATCGCTACACCTCCTTCTAGAACACCAGTCTTTGTCATCTGGTACATCCAAATTTGCTACTAAAGCTCCTTTTCCCAAATTCCTGTCTACAGCGCTAAAATTATCTACATTCATGGAGACTACTCGCCTGCCGTTTCCCTCTTGTACGTGTACAGTACGACGTTTCACAAAACAACCTAATCGATAAAAATCTTCATTATTCTCCAATGGTTCAATAACGCATACCCTACCCACAGGTAGACTTGACTCTACACTTACCCAAATCGACTTCCCAATGCCACTAGACACACACTCATACAAATTGAGCCTTAATGCTAATATATGCGGCTCAATTGGTTTGTTCATTACATTGAAGGCCCCTCGCAACAGCTCTACATCGACAACAGTTTCCCCTAGGTGAAATAACATTCCACCAAGTTCCACAGTTCATTGTCCAAGGCCAATTTTGGCATGTTGTTGACGCAAGAAATCTACTCATAGGATCATGTCATAGCCCTCGCTTACCCATGATACTCCATGCATGCATCAAATCGAACTTTTCCTATGTGAAAGTCAACTGGCACTAACCACAAGGGTGCGAACTTCTTATCCCCCACTCCACGCAATCTATAACGTGATGGGTCTAACTTCTTTCGTGCCATTATACTCTAAGTAGCCACTGTGAAACGTCCCCTTAGAAAAATTATACATGACTGCGCTTAAACTGACACACAATATTTTTAGCGCAACGCAATCTGACTTTCAAAAATCCCTACAAAAGAATGGCCCTGACTAACATTAACCTATACCTCTCACAAATCACTTACCTCACAAAAATCTTCATTACTCGAACTACTGCAATACAGCGAGCGCCACTACTGCCAGCTAAATAAAAGATTCAAACTACGGAAGGCACTAACTACTGATAGGCATAGTTAGCAAATGAAAGATTTTAATAGAGAACAAACAATGTATTTACCTTAATAGTGTTGAAAAATCATAATATACATAGCAGTTTATGACATCCAGTCTTACAAATTTCAAAACTCCGCCATCTCTCTCCAGACATCCAGCACTGCTGGCGGCTCACCTCCAACTGCGCAACGCTACGCGCTGTTCACGTCCAGCTGCCCAACACTACAATGGCAGACAACAATGCAATCTAGCCACAGACTGCACACAGCACAGCCAGTGATTTTCATACAGAGAGCGCTACGTGGTGGCGGCGTTACCAATATAAGAACCTAAACAGCCTACTTACAACTGACACTTGGTTCAAATGGCTCTGAGCACTATGTGACTTAACATCTGAGGTCATCAGTCCCCTAGAACTTAGAACTACTTAAACCTAACTAACCTAAGGACATCATTCACATCCATGCCCGACGCAGGATTCGAACCTGCGACCGTAGCGGTTGCGCGGTTCCAAACTGAAACGCCTAGAATCGCTCGGCCACCCCGGCCGGCTACTGACACTTGCGCCCTGTGTCCAACAAAATCTTAAACTTTTTGGTTCCTATGGATCCTACCACTGAACATTCCACCTCTGCATACATATTTGTAGCATTGAAATTAAATGGGAGCTCCCTTATTTGGGTTTTGGGCTCCCTCTGCCATTTAAGGATTGTCCACCTCTACTAACTGCACTTCTCCATCCTCCACATTGCTGATTTCCACCCCTTCCTCTATTCCTCGGTGACTGGGTACGTTTCCTCTGCACATGTCCCATACGACCACACTCATAAAATTTTATACCCACTGTAAACACTGTTTGTCTAACAAGTACCGCCGTTGCCACGTCTATTTCTTCACATTGAATTACCGGCTGAGTGGCCGAATACAAATGTTTCGGAGTTCCTTCACGCACTTTCCGCGCCATATGCGCCGGTAACCGCCTCAAAAATACATCAAGTGCCCATCGCTCGGCCTCCTGCAACAGTACACCATTTGCTTCATAGCTCTGACCCAACTCGTAGGTATACTTGTTAATTTCTCTTATTCTGTCAAATGGCTCTGAGCACTATGGGACTTAACTTCTGATGTCATCAGCCCCCTAGAACTTAGAACTACTTAAAATTAACTAACCTAAGGACATCACACACATCCATGCCCGAGGCAGGATTTGAACCTGCGACCGTAGCAGTCGCGCGGTTCCAGACTGTAGCGCCTAGAACCGCTCGGCCACTCCGGCCGGCTCTCTTATTCTGTCCGCAAATTTCTCTACTGTCTCCCCCTGCTCTTCAGCATTGTACTCAACCTCTCCCTAAAGTACTGAGTGCTATTCTGTTTCTTGTACCTCTGTAAAAGCCCCTCCTTCAACTGCTTGAACTGCCCTGCCTCCCTTAAGATCTAAGGATACCTTACATATGTCTTCGCTTCACCTGTTAATCTAATCTTGGTAACATGTAACAAATGTTCATCAGTCCAGCCATTCATCACAGCTGAAGTTTGCAAGTCCTCCACAAACGAACGCACATCCTCAGATGCCTTGCTAGAAAACGGAATAATAATACTTGCGGCAGCTGGATCAATCTCCTGCTGCGGCACCCTAGGCAACAAGGACTGATCAGATGCCGTTTAACATTCACTCCAAGATGTTAACTCACTTCTCAACTGCAAATTGTTCACTGTCAATTGTGCTACCTTTTTCAACAAAATCCGTACTGTTTCTGGGTCAGAAACACCTCACATCCCTGAGTCTGCCATTGTTTTGATATCGTTCCCAGTTAGTCCCATTTCAACCTACGAAATCCCACAGAAACAAAACATTTAACTACAAAAATAAACTGACTTCCTAGGCTCAGTATCTCATCTTACGTTTTAGGCGGAGATAAATAAAATATTGTACTCAACCCAATACAAAATTAATTAAATGCCACGAAAGAAAAAAAAAACCTTACTGCCTCAAACACTTACTCTGACAAGGCAAAGGAAGAAAACGTCCAACAATCAGGAAGAAAAATATTGGCCAACACTCACCACGTTTTGTGACTGTAAAGTAGGTGGCGGGCTCGAACATCGTACTGTACAGATGACACCAGCTATTCTGACACCAAATGTAGCCATCACTGCCAAATTTAGATGTTAGCGTGCAGTGGAGTAATGTTGGATGTGGATGGAAACTGTCAGGATGCGCCATATTAAAACTCGGCTGTGATCTTCGATTTATTATTCCCAGCTACAGTGCTGCGTTCCTCTATGTCTACGTCACAGGGTCCCACGATCCTGAGGACCCCACTTCGCTGTCTGTAAAAGAGCTTGGCATGGAAGGGCTACCTCACCGACCCATGCAACGTATTGCAGCGTGCCGGCTGTGTACAGCCGCGGAGTTTTGACGACGTCAGTACGCGCTGGCAGCCGACTCAGTGGCCATCGTCCCTGTTGCTTCAGCGTCACTCGCTGGGAGCTGCAGGACAGCCTGCTGTGTGCGTCTTCACCATCGTGGTTAAGATCGCGGCGACAACAAGTGCCTTCGATTCGACAGCCAAATCCGTGGCCCTCACCTGGGATGCCTCCAGCATGTGTTGGGAGCCAACAAGACTGCCCACAGTCACGAGCCATCGAGTGGGCCGCCGCTGGCTGGCTACAGACCCTGCATTGACCTCAGAGGGTCGAAACAGCGATGGACTGGAACGCTAGCACTCAATCAGCTGCGGCGTCTAGCCGGTGGTGTGATACGCCCCGCCGTCCAGGAGAGCTGCCACACTTGAATTCCTCTGGGTAGAAAACCGTCACCTATTTATACATGACTGTGCATCTCTGTTTTGCTAACGCGCTGTTCCGTGTTACGTACTCATAACACTTAGATTGCACCATAAATTTTCATGTTGATCCCGATAAAACTTGAATATTGATCACATCTGTAACAGTTTAGGATTTACTGTTAAAGTGAAATTAACAAGTTTTGTAACAAAAACCCGAATGCTAAAGTCTGAACCCTTTGGTCGAACTTAACGATCGATATTTAATATAGAAGAGCATATTAAAATGACAAATGTAAATATCAATTCTGTAACTTTATTTGTTTAAAAGATATAGTAAATGTAAATTATCAGTGTTTCCAGTTAAGCATCAGATCATCATTTCCTCCACACAAAACACATTGAACGATGACAGCATGACATCTTATTGAATCATTAGGTAATAGAATATTTGTTGTGGAGTTTAGTACATAGTACTTACTTTTATTCTTTATTTACTTATTAGAAACCACACATTAGTGCCGGCCGGAGTGGCCGTGCGGTTCTAGGCGCTACAGTCTGGAGCCGAGCGACCGCTACGGCCGCAGGTTCGAATCCTGCCTCGGGCATGGATGTGTGTGATGTCCTTAGGCTAGTTAGGTTTAATCAGTTCTAAGTTCTAGGCGACTGATGACCTCAGAAGTAAAGTCGCATAGTGCTCAGAGCCATTTGAACCACACATTAGTGTAAGGCTACTGGCCATGCTATTCAAAGTTAAGAAAGAAATCCAATCGATTTTATGTAAAAGAATTTAACAATGGATATTATTGTTACTTTATTTAGAACGTGGAAGTGGTCAAGCTTTGGTTATATAAATATGTTAAAATGTAAAATAATGTAGAATAAGCTGTAGCCAATCAGATGGGCGGCTTCAAGAAAGGGAACTGCCCTAGTCAGTTGAGATAGTATGTTTAGCGCGCTGGAAACGCGGCCGGGGACGGGCATACAGGCAGTGCTGCTACAGACGCGAAAGCAGACAGCTCAGCTGGAGACACCAAAGGGTACATTTTGGATGCAGACGCGAAAGCGGACGGTCTGTCTTTAGGCAGCTTGGAAGTGAAACTTCTTAGAAAATTTCACTTTGTGTGGTCTCTGAGCGGCGAGCAGCCGCGCGCCTCTAACTTTTCACGTAGATAACTTGCTTTTCGCGATGAGATTGTGAATGATCGAACTGTGTCAAATTGATGTGCTCTCGAGTGTAACAGTAACTTTCGCTATTAGTTTGCCTTCTGAATAAATATTATTCTAATCAAATCGTAAGTGGGCGGTCTACATCATTTATGGGTCGTTAATTTAGCTTCAGATATTATTTTACTGTTATTTCATGTTAAATTTGTATTTCACAAACTTGCCATCAGCCAGACAATTTAACCAAAAGGTCACAAGTGTCTAGTTTAGGGCTTGTAATGCGACACGTGCGGTTCAACCCCTAGACGAGTTTGGGCCAAGACATTTCGACGAAGAGGAACCGCATGTGAGCCCGAACATCTTTGGGATGTTAGCTCGCAATTACCTTGTATGACAAATCGATCATCCGCGAACAGCACCGTGTTAATACGTTTATTCCGTCAAATATTTATACCGTATAGAATTCTACCTCTTTTCCATTCTCTGATCATGTCGTCTATGTAGATATTGAATAATGTTGGTGATATTGTACACCCGTCTTTCACTCCTTCATTTGATTCTATTTCAGGCGTTATCTTGTTATCCGCGTCAATTCTAATCAGCCTGTTACAAATTGGGTTTTTACGACTTGCATCTGATGTCTAGGAATAAAGTTGTTCCATAATCCACAAATGTTAAATAAGTTTTCAGATTAAATTTTCATCTTTTTTGTATTGTGTGTTTCAGAGCCAAAATATTGTCTTCGCGTGGTCTCACGTTCCCGAAACTTGCTTGATGCTCCATTAAAATTACATCAGTGTTATATATGTCGTATATTCTTCAGTATGATTTAAACCCAAAAATCTCCTGATTACTTTTCGTTCTCCTTTCTGGATTTCTTCATCGTCCCTCTATCTTGTTAAAACGAGAGTTCCAGCCACTTAAAGACATTCTCGATATCTTTTGTAAATCCTACACTTATTTCTGTTTTGCAACAGTGAATTTCGTAACCAATCATTCCCATGCCACTTCTCTGAATGGTTTCATCTACGCATTTGAATTGACAAACTTTCTATATTTTACAATAGTTTCTTTATAAAATTCTGGTGTGACGTTGTTGCTAGATTTCTGGTACTACTTTACAGGAGGTGCACAACAGATAAAATAGTACATCACATCTGATTCCGTGTAGGAAACTCAGTGGCATCAAAAATAGCTCTCACTCGTCTCGGAATCTATAGATACAATTACTGTAGGGCTTTCTGTCTTATACCACCCTCCCTGCAAAATAGTGTCACGTTCAGCTAACCATGATGAAGGTGGACAGGGATCACGCACCCTTCTGTTCAAAGCAGGCCACAAAGGCTCAGCAATTTTGAGATCTGGTTACTGCGGCGCTCAGGGGACGCGCGACAATTCATCTTCGAATTCATAAAATAAGTTTTAGACCATCTGAAATGTGTGAACAGGGGAGGAGGAGGAGGAGGAGGAGGATAGTGTTTAACGTCCCGTCGACAGCGAGGTCATTAGAAACGGAGCCAAGCTCAGATTAGGGAAGGATTGGGAAGGAAATCGGCCGTTCCCTTTCAAAGGGACCATCCTGGCATTTGCCTGAAACGATTTAGGGAAATCATGGGAAACCTAAATCAGGATGGCCGGAGACGGGTTTGAACCGTTATCCTCCCGACTGTGAATCCAATGTGCTAACCACTGCGCCACCCCGCTCAGTGTGAACTGGGGGCTCCGTTGTCTTGGAACACATCACCACCATACGGCGAGAACATTGCACCATGGGACGGACGTCAGCAGTGATAATGGCCATAAAATCTGCGGCGGTGATGGGATCTTGCAGAGTAACTACCGTGCCCCCGATATGAGTGCACAAATCCTCACCAAACCCCTGCAATGTGTTAGCATTAGCTCCGACATAATGCACTCACGACTACACCTAACTGTGTTGCGACCACGACCAACACTTTCCACGTATGGAGGACATTGAAAAGGTGCTACTCGTGGTCAGATACAGCAGTGTACCATGTCTGTCCATATTTTTGTTCAGCTCCTGCTTACTTTTAGATTCCCTTAATCATTTTAACCACTTGCTATGCGGACAAATAGTTCTATCGTCGTCATTGTGGCAGCTGTACAGTGGATATTCGCTGGGGACGTGCAGAGAAGAGGATGGAGGCAGTGGGAGGGAATGAGTCCTCTATCTGCTACAGACAGGCTGCACGCTGCACGCGCCTCGTCGCTAATGCGCGCGGCTTAACCTGTGGAGAATATTACGCCTGGCCTTCATTAAGGGCGGGCAAACGGCTTCTGAATACCACAGCCGGGCTCTCTCCTCTCAGAATGCCACCCGCCCCCATCCCACGCAAAGAGGGCCCTCACCCACAACCCCCACCACCTCCCCGTCCATGCTCTGCCGTTTCCGGAGCACGCGGAGAAGGGATTTTACAGTCGTGAAATCCAGGCGCATTAGTAGACAATGAGCGAACCTACTGGAACTGACGGCATCGTTTAGACTGGAGGTTGTAAGGGGTCCGTAGGCCCTTACTATAACTTTGCACTCGACACAGGTCGATAGGGCGAACAATCGATTGTGACGTGTTGAGAGAACGAGTGTGGAGTTGCGCCAGTGTGGTTGGCGGGAATATGTGTGTGTGTGAAGGCCATTGTTGAAATACAGGGTCTTTAACCGAGAACGGTGTCACCATCGCCGTGATAAGACCCCTAAGTAATAGATTAATACCGGAAAAGTGAAGAAGTATCATTATGAAAGTGATCAGTCACGTTACTAGTGCCGATATTTGGTTTCACGTCCACCGCGCCGGCCTAACCTTGGATTGCAGTGTTGGATGCAGTGATGGATTAGCGTGTGACGATAATGGAAAATGAAGAAAGCCTGTGCTGAGATTAGCCATAATTAGATATGTATGACGAAGGCAGTGGCTGTCTGCTTTTTGTGTTTTGAGAAGAATATAAGTTCGTAATTAGTAAAACTGTGTTGGTGTTCCTTTACCAGACCTTCAGTATTATAGTATTGAACAGGACGAACTGGAAAGTAACAACTTCCGTAGCAGTCAATTCCGATTAGCAGCCCCATTAGGTTCACGGTCATGTTGATAATAAATATTGGGCTGCTATTCGATCAGGTCAGGTCGGGACAAAAAGAACGGAGGTGTTACAAGGTACAGCTGTTGATAACGACGGACACGCTGCCTTACTGTTCGCTGGTGCCAACCTATTTTCTGCTATTTATTTCCTTAATGGGAACCGGTGTGAGCCAGGTATAATTCTCGAGGGGTGATTAAGTTCTACACATTTTCAACCCCATGACTTCGTCTCAAAATATATCTTTTTCTCAGTTCTTCCTAGCCAGAGGCCATACTGGAGCTATAAGCGTCGACGAGCATGAAAGGGAAGAAGTAGAAGATTCGAGAGAGCCGAGGTTGTCATCGATCTTTTTCTCTCTGTGTACGAAGCAAGTAGTAAGGTAAATTTAGCAGAAAATTGGGAACAGAATTAAAGCTCAGCAAGAAGAAATAAAAACGTTGGGTTTTGCCGATGCCATTTCTATTCTGTTAGAGACGGCAGAAGAACTGGAGGAGCAGTTGAATAGAAGGGATAGTGATCGGAAAAAGAGATAATCAAATGAACGTCAACAAAAGTTAAACAAGGGTAATGCTATGTAATGGTGATTAAATCCCACATAAGGGTTGCACTTCCAACAAAACTAAATAAGTTCCAGGAAACAGACTTCTTAGTGCAAATACTCGCTTATGCCAATGACGCAGATATAATTAAAAGTTCTGTTAAATGATGCTGTCTTTTACGTACTTACACAAAGATCAGTTCATAAACGTACAGTAGAAACCTTACTTTTGAAATACCTATCGCGATATAACTGCAATTTACAAACAGAACGAAGATTACTCCACTGAAGAGTATTCGCGAGAGCCACTCTGCCACAACAAACAATATTTGAGCAAGATAGATTTCGACAAGCAAACATGGCTCGCAACGTTTAGTAATACCAAATTCCCTTTATCCAGAGCAGTACACCATTTCGCACCATATGGAATATCATCTTATCCCTACCAAAATCAAGAATGGGAGAAGTAGAAGCAAGAAGCCACTGTTATTTTTGTCCTATGAAATTTGTAAAAGCCCGACCAACGAGCACACAGCTAAGCACTTCATTGGCTAAACTGCTTACTTACCAAAGAACCTCAGCAGATACACTACCGTAACAGACGCCATAACGAAGGTCGATAAGTAAATACAAAGATAAGAGCAAACGTAGCATGCAGATAACTGACATGGAAAATACACTCCTGGAAATGGAAAAAAGAACACATTGACACCGGTGTGTCAGACCCACCATACTTGCTCCGGACACTGCGAGAGGGCTGTACAAGCAATGATCACACGCACGGCACAGCGGACACACCAGGAACCGCGGTGTTGGCCGTCGAATGGCGCTAGCTGCGCAGCATTTGTGCACCGCCGCCGTCAGTGTCAGCCAGTTTGCCGTGGCATACGGAGCTCCATCGCAGTCTTTAACACTGTTAGCATGCCGCGACAGCGTGGACGTGAACCGTATGTGCAGTTGACGGACTTTGAGCGAGGGCGTATAGTGGGCATGCGGGAGGCCGGGTGGACGTACCGCCGAATTGCTCAACACGTGGGGCGTGAGGTCTCCACAGTACATCGATGTTGTCGCCAGTGGTCGGCGGAAGGTGCACGTGCCCGTCGACCTGGGACCGGACCGCAGCGACGCACGGACGCACGCCAAGATCGTAGGATCCTACGCAGTGCCGTAGGGGACAGCACCGCCACTTCCCAGCAAATTAGGGACACTGTTGCTCCTGGGGTATCGGCGAGGACCATTCGCAACCGTCTCCATTAAGCTGGGCTACGGTTCAGCACACCGTTAGGCCGTCTTCCGCTCACGCCCCAACATCGTGCAGCCCGCCTCCAGTGGTGTCGCGACAGGCGTGAATGGAGGGACGACTGGAGACGTGTCGTCTTCAGCGATGAGAGTCGCTTCTGCCTTGGTGCCAATGATGGTCGTATGCGTTTGGCGCCGTGCAGGTGAGCGCCACAATCAGGACTGCATACGACCGAGGCACACAGGGCCAACACCCGGCATCATGGTGTGGGGAGCGATCTCCTATACTGGCCGTACACCACTGGTGATCGTCGAGGGGACACTGAATAGTGCACAGTACATCCAAACCGTCATCGAACCCATCGTTCTACCATTCCTAGACCGGCAAGGGAACTTGCTGTTCCAACAGGACAATGCACGTCCGCAAGTATCCCGTGCCACCCAACGTGCTCTAGAAGGTGTAAGTCAACTACCCTGGCCAGCAAGATCCCCGGATCTGTCCCCTATTGAGCATGTTTGGGACTGGATGAAGCGTCGTCCCACGCGGTCTGCACGTCCAGCACGAACGCTGGTCCAACTGAGGCGCCAGGTGGAAATGGCATGGCAAGCCGTTCCACAGGACTACATCCAGCATCTGTACGATCGTCTCCATGGGAGAATAGCAGCCTGCATTGCTGCGAAAGGTGGATATACACTGTACTAGTGCCGACATTGTGCGTGCTCTGTTGCCTGTGTCTACGTGCCTGTGGTTCTGTCAGTGTGATCATGTGATGTATCTGACCCCAGGAATGTGTCAATAAAGTTTCCCCTTCCTGGGACAATGAATTCACGGTGATCTCATTTCAATTTCCAGGAGTGTATATACAGGGTGAGTCGCTAACTATTGCCACCAAGAGTAACTCCGAAAGTATGACAGGACTTGAAATGGTTGTGGGACAAAAGTTGCATGGGACAACGAGGTCATAATATGACACTGGTTCATTGTTGCTAGATGGGGTTGCTTTAGAGGTATGAAGGTCAGCTTTGTTTTCTTAAATGGGATGCTATAGTTCGGTACTTATTTTCTGATAACGACTATCGAGACGAATCCAATGATATGTAACAGTGAGGTCTTTTAAGGTCAACGAGTCATAAAGGTGGCATGAACTTCCATTTACAGAAGGTGTTCGAAGTGATGGGCATTGGTATCAATGTAGTGCTGCAATCCTCTTATCATGGATTGAGTGGTATTCCTTATGCCATTGGCACTTATCGAAGCACATGCTCTGACAGTCCTCTCTCGCATATCTTCAGGTGTAGCTGGAACGTCTTTATAAACAATGTCTCTTACGAATCCCCACAAGGAAAAATACAGAGTCGTCAAGTCTATCGAACGAGCTACCACGACATATCTCCTCCGCATCGAATCCAACAATTTGGGAATTGTCTCTGAAACTCATTTCTAGCCCTCAGCGAAAAATGTGCCGGACACCCATTGTGTTGATACCACATCCGGTTCCTTATTACAAAAGGTATTTCTTGCAATAACAGACCTAGTATTTCTTGCAGAAATTTGATGTACTTCCTACCATTAAGATTTCTTTCGATGAAACAGAGGCCTATAATTCCGTCCTCCAGTATCCCACACCATACATTCACCGACCACGGTTTTTGGTGTCCAACTTTCCGCAGCCAACATGGATTTTCAGTTGGCCAGTAAAGCATGTTACGCAAATGAACATTTCCATGGCTCGTGAATGTAGACTCGTCAGTAAACGAAATCAATAAATGTGTCATCCCTCTGCATCTGAAGCTGACAATTCAGCGTGACGCACACAATTCGTACCAGTAAATTCTTGGTGGACACTGATATGGTAAGGATGATATTTATGGCGATTCCGAACACGAACAACACTGTTCTGGCTCATGCCAGATTATCTTGCGATCTGACAGGAACTAACACAAGGATATCGAACCACAACGGCAAGAGTACCAATTTTCGTTTCCTCTTTAGTAACTTTCCTTTGCTGGATATGTTTCTGATACGTAAAAGATCCAGTTGTTCTCCATTTATCATACACATACACTCCTGGAAATGGAAAAAAGAACACATTGACACCGGTGTGTCAGACCCACCATACTTGCTCCGGACACTGCGAGAGGGCTGTACAAGCAATGATCACACGCACGGCAAAGCGGACACACCAGGAACCGCGGTGTTGGCCGTCGAATGGCGCTAGCTGCGCAGCATTTGTGCACCGCCGCCGTCAGTGTCAGCCAGTTTGCCATGGCATACGGAGCTGCATCGCAGTCTTTAACACTAGTAGCATGCCGCGACAGCGTAGACGTGAACCGTATGTGCAGTTGACGGACTTTGAGCGAGGGCGTATAGTGGGCATGCGGGAGGCCGGGTGAACGTACCGCCGAATTGCTCAACACGTGGGGCGTGAGGTCTCCACAGTACATCGATGTTGTCGCCAGTGGTCGGCGGAAGGTGCACGTGCCCGTCGACCTGGGACCGGACCGCAGCGACGCACGGATGCACGCCAAGACCGTAGGATCCTACGCAGTGCCGTAGGGGACCGCACCGCCACTTTCCAGCAAATTAGGGACACTGTTGCTCCTGGGGTATCGGCGAGGACCATTCGCAACCGTCTCCATGAAGCTGGGCTACGGTACCGCACACCGTTAGGCCGTCTTCCGCTCACGCCCCAACATCGTGCAGCCCGCCTCCAGTGGTGTCGCGACAGGCGTGAATGGAGGGACGAATGGAGACGTGTCGTCTTCAGCGATGAGAGTCGCTTCTGCCTTGGTGCCAATGATGGTCGTATGCGTGTTTGGCGCCGTGCAGGTGAGCGCCACAATCAGGACTGCATACGACCGAGGCACACAGGGCCAACACCCGGCATCATGGTGTGGGGAGCGATCTCCTACACTGGCCGTACACCACGGTGATCGTCGAGGGGACACTGAATAGTGCACGGTACATCGAAACCGTCATCGAACCCATCGTTCTACCATTCCTAGACCGGCAAGGGAACTTGCTGTTCCAACAGGACAATGCACTTCCGCATGTATCCCGTGCCACCCAACGTGCTCTAGAAGGTGTAAGTCAACTACCCTGGCCAGCAAGATCTCCGGATCTGTCCCCCATTGAGCATGTTTGGGACTGGATGAAGCGTCGTCTCACGCGGTCTGCACGTCCAGCACGAACGCTGGTCCAACTGAGGCGCCAGGTGGAAATGGCATGGCAAGCCGTTCCACAGGACTACATCCAGCATCTCTACGATCGTCTCCATGGGAGAATAGCAGCCTGCATTGCTGCGAAAGGTGGATATACACTGTACTAGTGCCGACATTGTGCATGCTCTGTTGCCTGTGTCTATGTGCCTGTGGTTCTGTCAGTGTGATCATGTGATGTATCTGACCCCAGGAATGTGTCAATAAAGTTTCCCCTTCCTGGGACAATGAATTCACGGTGTTCTTATTTCAATTTCCAGGAGTGTATTTAAATGTACGTCGTGTAGGGCAAGTACGTTGAGGATATCTTTCAGCGTATGTCTCTAGTTCTCTGTGAATTTGGTTGGCGTTCTCCGTAAATGAGAAGCATATCGACTTGTCCTTCTTCATTCACATTCCCATGATTGGACGATGCTAGTCTTACTGCTCCTATTAGTGTTGTATTGCGAAACCGTCGAATGGTGTTTACATGTCAATGGCACGTTAGATGGATACGTCGTATTCGGAGAATGTTTACTATATGCACCATGTACGAGAGAGAATTGTCACAGCATGTGCTTCGAGTGCCAAAGTGATAAGCAATACCAATCAATCCATGATAAGAAGATTGCAGCACTGCTAAGAGCGACATACGTTTGAAACGGGCGATGATGGGCTTCATAAGGTAGTGTAGCTCAAGACCCGCGAATTTGCCGAATTTATTCATCCAATATTTGAGAATGACAGAACTTAATGACGCACAACAAACTTTACACATAGTTTCAGACTTTCACGAAAGTTTTCCTCGCTGAAAACATCCACAATATGACGAAACGAAAAATGTACCTCGCTTACTATATTTTAGCTTTACATGCGATAAAGCTGGGACATCGGCCATGATTTATCACCATGTTACTCCTTTACGAATAGCTACATTCACTACAAATTTTGTAGACAGTATTGCCACATACCACTGAACATACATGCAAAATTATATCACTGTGTATTATGTAGTTCAGGAGATATGTTACAAAAACTGAGATACGTGAAAAACTGCCGCAGGGCGGTTTATTAGGTATTTACTATCTACTCTGTTTAGAACATATTCTTCAGGCAGTATAACTGATATGACTGAATGTACCTGCAAAATTACGTCATCGTACGACACATTATTTAGGAGAGATGTCATCATAGAGGTTGAGGTGCGTGAAATCGGTATTGTGGGATACACAAGAAAATACGTGTACAAACACGTGCAAAACATGTGAAATAAATGTCACATGTTGATACTTTGGCAAAGCCGCGGCAAAGAAACTCCCTCTAATAACCTGGGTCGATTTCTACCAAACGTGGTACACAAAGCACTATCCAGAAAGAAATACTGTAGTGGTAAGAACCAATAACATCCTACTGAGGATTGGATGATAACATGGAGAGAGAAAAGGGAGGAAGAGTTGGAAGGAAGAGAGATCTAAAGAGAGAGACAGAGGAGGAGGATAGAGAGAGAGAGAGAGAGTGAGGTGGGGGGGAGGGGTGAGGGCAGATATAGCGAGTGAATAGGAGAAGGACTCAGTGTGTGGTGGAGGAGACGGAAAATTGGGAAGAAATAGATCGGCAGAGATGGGAGGAACAGATGGACAGAGAAAGGTAAAGGATGAGATAGACAGTGTGGAGTAGAGGAAGTGGACGGGGATAGGGAGAAGGAGGATATGGCCAGAGTGGACAGTGCAGAATATGGACAAAGAGAGAGGGAAGGGAGAGAAGGACTAATAGAATTGGAATAAATACATACATGACCCGCTTCGGATACTCAGCTAGTAATTAAATATAACAACTTTCAAGTAGAAGATGATTTTTGTAGTTTGGGGAAAAATATAACTGAGGATAGCCAAAGTGCCGGCCGGAGTGGCCGAGCGGTTCTAGTCTCTACAGTCTTGAACCGCGCGACTGCTACAGTCGCAGGTTCGAATGCTGTCTCCGGCATGGATGTGTGTGATGTCGGTAGGTCAGCTAGGTTTAAGTAGTTCTAAGTTCTAGGGGACTGATGAGCTTAGAAGTTAAGTCCCATAGTGCTCAGAGCCATTTGAACCATTTTTTTCATAGCCAAAGTAGGAAGAAAATGCATCAGACGGCTAATAGTGAGAAAAGTGTTTCCGGAAAAGAGAGATATGTTAAATCGAATATTAAGTGGGAAGCCTTTTTTTAAATTATCTGTCTGTAGTGTTGCCTTGTACAGACAATAGGAGATTCTGAACTGTGATACCGCAGATGAACGTTGAAAATTACTTGGACGGGTCAATTAACGAATGAAGTGATATTGAACTGTATTGAGCTAAAACGAAATTTATGGGACGACTTGAAAAACGGAAGGGATCAGTTGATAGGGTATATTCCCAGGAATCAAGATATCTTCAATTGGGCGATGAGAGGAAATGGTTGGGGGGGGGGGGGGGGAGTTGTGTAGGGAGACCGAGGCACAAATACAGTAAGCAGGGTCAAATAGATCTGGACTGCGGGTACTTAATTAAAAGGCTTTCGCACTATAGATTAGCAAGGAGACCTGATCAAACCAACCTTCAGATGACAATGACAACAACATCTAACACACACGTTACAAAAACGATCAAAATACATGTCATAAACCTAAAGAAACTTGCAAATATCGCTGTACAAGAAGCAAACACCGACAACTTGAAGTTAACTTGGTAGCAACTGAAATTAACGACTCACGTTTTAGTCCCTTATTTCATCTAAAATTGTCTGGACATGTAGCCTGTAGTAGATGAGAGTCAGCCTCATAAAGTAAAGCGCCAAAATTCGTGGAAACGCTTTAATTAATGTCAACACCAGCTGCTCGGTAGAGTCACTGCAGTAGCAGCAGCAGCAGCAGCAGCAGAAGCAGAGAGAGAGTTTGCGCCGCAGCGACGAAAGGCGGCATGACGCGTTTCATGTAGTCTCATCCCCCCTCCCAACCCTGCACCATTCCCCGCTACTTTCCATCTGCAACCTTCGTGCGATGCAGGCGTGGGAAGCGCGCCAGACGTCTGCAAGTTAACGACTGCCATTGCCGTGAATCTCGACACTGTTGAGGTGGGAGGGTAGAACTGTGACGTCAGCTCATGCAAGCGTTAATGTCGCCATTCCGTCTAGTACACATTTACGAGAGGTTCCTCACGAACCTCTATCACTGACAATGATCCAGTGCTGCGGTTCAATAAGCAATCAAGGCGATATAAATAAAATCTGAGTGTCGATTTTAATGTTCTGAATCACTTCGACTGAACCAAAAAACTTTCAGAGGTTTGGGAGAACGACCGGGAGTGAGGTATGGACTAATAGGCCTTTAACAACGAGAGGGCTGGTTGCTGACCCGCAAGACATACAGAGTGTTAAAGTAAGTGTCGAATATTTGGCGAGTTTCCTGAACGATTAAAGCACTCAGTAGTAAAGCCGCTTTATAAAAATCGAGAAAGGGACAATGTAGATAATTTTAGACCTATTTCTATGCCATTTGTGTTTGCTAAAGTTATTGAAAAGGCTGTGTATGTAAGGATAACTGATCATTTTATATAACACGATTTGCCATCGAAAATGCTATATTCTCTTTTCTGTGTGAGGTACTGGACGGGTTAAAGAAAAGTTTTCGAACGCTCGGCATACTTTTTTATTTAACTACGGCGTTTGATTGTGTTGATCACAACATATTGCTCCAGAAGTTGGACCGTTACGGAATACGGAGAGTAGCTCACAGTCGGTTCACCTCTTACTTTAGCAATAGACAGCAAAAGGTCGTTATTCACAAACTGACAATGTTGAGAATGGCTGCGATGTGGGGTCTGTGTACAGGGTACAGTCAAGTGGGGGCGCCCCGGTTGTCAGTGTTGGGGCCACTCTTGTTCCTTACTTATATAAATGATATGCCCTCTAGTATTACGGTTAACTCTAAAATATTTCTGTTTGCTGATGACACTAGCCTGGTAGTAGAGGATGTTGTGTGCAACATTGGCTCGGTTTCAAATAGTGCAGTTCATGACCTGAGTTCACGGCTTGTAGAAAATAAACTAACGCTAAATCACAGTAAGACTCAAATTTTACAGTTTGTAACACACAATTCAAGAAAACCTGAAATTTTAATTTCACAGAATGGGCATATGATTAGTGAAACAAGGCAGTTCAAATTTCTATGAGTTCAGCTTGATAGTAAACTGCGTGGAAAGCCTACGTTCAGGATCTGGTTCAAAGACTTGATTTTGCCATTTTTACTATTCGAACGGTGTCTCAAGTGAGTGGTCGTTCGACACGAAAATTAGTCTACTTTGCTTATTTTCATTCGCTTATGTCGTATGGTATTAGATTTTGGGGTAGCTCTTCCCATTCTAAAAGGATATTTTTGGCTTAGAAACGGGCGGTTCGGGCAGTAAGTGGTGTAAGTTCATGAACCTCTTGTCGACCCCTGTTCACGAGTCTCGGCCTCTCAATATATATATTCCTTACTGTCATTTCTTGTTAACAGTATTAGCTTATTCCAAAGAATAAGCAGCTTTCACTTAGTAAATACTCGGCAAAAAGCAAACCTGAATTTGGATCACACTTCCTTAACTCTTGTGCAGAAAGGTGTGCATCCATTTTCAATAAACTAACACACGAATTCAAAAATCTTAGCAGTAATCCACGAGCTTTCAAATCTAAACTGAAGAGTTTCGTCATGGGGCACTTCTTCTATTAATTCGAGGAGTTCCTTGAAAATTTAAGCTGATTCTTGTTGTACTGTTGATTGCGTTTAGTTAACCGTGTGGATTGACTTTTTTCGGGTTCGTAAACATTTTATTTTTATCTGTTATTACGTTTAAGTTGTATTTTCATGTAATGACACTTTCCATGACCTTGGAGATTTGCTCCTCAATTTGGTCCTAGGGAACATGACGTGTAAATAAAATAAAAAATAAAAAGAAAGAAGGCCAGTAAACATGGCCTCGTAAATCCATATCTTAAGAGAAATGAGCACTTGTTCATTCTCAGTACTGTAAACACATCTCTTCTACGGCATGCTCTTTGCTTTCCATGTCTTGGGAGGAGGTAGCGTGTATCAAAACAAGAAGAAACATGGGCTCTAACATGTATACCTTAAGAGCTGCGAGCACTTTTCCATCTTAGATAGTGTGAAACAATCTACTTCCATTGCAAGTTTTTTGCTTTTCATGTTTTCGAAGGAGGTAGTATGGACCAAAACAAAACAAAAATGTCCAGTCAACGGGGGCTCTACAACGCATGTCTTGGGAGCTGTAAGCACTGGTTTGGGGGAGAGATGTGTTTCACAGTAATGAAGATGAACAGCTGCTCATAGCTCTTAAGATATGCATTCTTCGGCCCACATTTATCGGACTTTTTTTCTTGTTTTGATGGTTACTGCCACCTTTCAAAATATTCGACACCTTTCTTAACACTGCCAAATGGTATGGGTCAGGGAGATGTGCTGTTGCGTTTATTTTTTAGAGTTGCCTTGGAGAAAGTAATGAGGTCTGCAAAGCTGTTGATAAGGGAAACAGGCTATTAGTGCAGATACTTCTTACGCCGATGATAGGGATATACATACAGGAATTCGAAAAAAAAAATGGAGGAAACCTTCATCATGTCATATACTAGCAGTACGCCTCAGAGTTTGGCAACCCATCGGACGGAGCAGCAACGCATAAATACATACCTCCAAGGTGTCGCCTAACAGGACATCGGCCACACTCATACTCTATATGAGTGTACGGACACCTGCTGAATATTATTTACAAGTTCGTGGCGCCCACCATGGCCAATGCTGGAATATCTATATCGTGTTGGCCCACCCTTAGCCTTGATGACAGCTTCCACTTCCGCTGGCACATGTTGAATCAGGTGCTGGAAGGTTTCTTGGGGAATGGCAGATCATTCTTCACGGTGTGCTGCACTAAAGAGAGGTATCGATGTCGGATGGTGAGTTCTGTCATGAACTAGTCGTTCCAAAACATCCCAAAGATGTTCTAAAGGATTCAGGTCAGGACTCTGTGCAGGCCAGTCTATTACAGGGATGTTATTGTTGTATAACCACTCCGCCACAGGTCGTGCATTATGTAAAGGTGCTAGATCGTGTTGAAATAAGCAATTGCCATCCCCGAATTGCTCTTCAGCCGTTGGAAGCAGGTGCTTGAGACATCAATGTAGGCCTGTGCTGTGATAGTGCCACGCAAAACAACAAGGGGTGCAAGCCCTCTCCATGAAAAACATGTCCACACCATAAAACCACTGCAGCCGATTTTTGCTGTTAGCACTGCACACGCTGACAGATGACGTTCACAGGGCATTCGGCTTATCCACACTCTGCCATCGGATTGCCACATTGTGTACCGTGAATCGTCACTCCACACAGCGTTTTTCCACTATTCAATCGTTCAATGTTTACGCTCGTTACACCAAGCGAGATGTCGTTTGGCATTTACCGGCTTGATGTGTGGCTTATGAGCAGCCGCTCGACCTTGAAATCCAGATATTCACATCTCTCCGGCGTAACTGTCATAGTACTTACAGTGGATCCTGATGCAGTTTGGAATTCCTGTGTGGTGGTTTGTATAGATGTCTGACTATCACACATTACGACCCTCTTCAAGTGTCGGCGCTCTCTGTCAGTCAACAGACGAGGTCTGCCTGTACGCTTTTGTGCTGTACGTACCCCCTTAACGTTTCCACTTAACTATCACATCGGAAACATTGGACCTATGGATGTTTAGGAATGTTGAAATCTCGCGTACAGACGTGTGACACAAGTGACACCCAATCACCTGACCACTTTCGAAGTCCGTGAGTTCCGCGGAGCTCACCATTCTGCTCTCTCACGGTGTCTAATGACTACTGGGGTCGCTGATATGGGATACCCGGCAGTAGGTGGCAACACAATGCACCTAAAATGAAAAACTTATGTTTTAGTGGTGTCCGGATACTTTTGATCACATAGTGTATCGAAACCGTAAGACGGCTGGACAGGCACCTCCACAGGTCCTCTACCCCTACCCTCCGCTCAGTCAGGTGCGCGGAAATAGATCGCACGTGTACCTACGCGCAGTGGCTATTTGTAGCGGCGCTGGTACACTCATCGGCAATTCTTCGCCGATGTCTTCGGCCACTCATGTACCGTCTAATCCTCCAATCATAGCCTAGTAGGAGGCCCCGCAGCCGGGCTTCGGACTTCTGCAACGTCGACCCAAAAATTATCTTCGGCCGGCACCCACTGAGTACAATTTACTTAATTCCAGTGGGAAACTTAGCTTGATTAGTATCTACGACCAGTCTTTTAATCTACTTTTCTGTTTTTCCTGGGTCACTTCTCATAGTAGAGAGAGATAATTTTGTATTAATTTCAGTGAGAAGATGATTTGTTTCGTCAGTGACATGTTCTTTTGGTAGTAAGCCTCTTGTTGATCTGGAAAGTGTTGTCTGTTAGGCACCTCACTACGTGAGATATAGCACATCGTACTTGACCAAGACAGTGGCAACATGGGTCTGAATATCAACCAGGAGAAAACTGGCGGCTGTGGGAGCACGTAAGGAGAACATACCGTCCCAATAAATTTGAGCAGTCTCTGCTTTGAAAGAACTGAGCAGGCTATATTCATGGAACCGAAAGTCACCCACTCAAATCAAACAGACATCAATACCAAAGTCTATTTTGATTTAAAATCTACTTTGTTCGAGGCTCTTAATTCGTACCTCCAGTGCTTACACTTATGCCAATATTAGTCTAAAATTTTTTGATGTCGTTTTGAAGTAAAGTACGACTGCACAAAAATATTACTTGAATATTTGACGAAAGAAAGGTTTCTAGCCAAAATGATAAACAGGAAAAAAATCTTAAGGTTTTAGATAATATGTACCGTAGAACAAAGCATACGTTTTCAAATGAAAATGGTGTTTCTGATGTTCACAAACAAATTACACTGAGGAGTTAAAAGTCATGGGATACCTCCTAATATTGCTTCGGACCTCTTTTTGGCCTGCATACTGCAGAAACTCAACGTTGGATGGATTCCCCTGCAGCCCTACTGCCCCTTTAGCATGTAGCCGTCCAAAATTGCGAAAGTGTTGCCGGTGAAGGATTTTGTGGACGAACTGACCTCTCGATTAAATCCCATAAATGTTCGATGGGATTAGCGTTGGGCGATCTAGGTTGCCAAATAATTCGCTTTAATTGTCCAGAAGGTTCAAACTAATTGCGAATAATTGTGGCCCAATGATATGGAGCGTTACCTTACACAAAAAATCCAGCGTTTTTTTGGGAACGTAACTGCATGAATGGCTGCAAATGGTCTCCAAATAGCCGAACATAGTCACTTGCAATAAATACTAGGTTTAGTTGGACCAGAGGACCCAGTTTATTCCATCTAAACACAGCCCACACCATTATGGAGCTCCAACCAGCTTGCACAAAGTCTTCTTCACAATTTGGGTCCTTGGCTTCATTGGGTCCTCTCTATAACCCTCTATAACCCTATTATCAGTTCTTACCAACTGAAATCTGAACTTATCTGACCAGGCCACCATCTGTGTATGGTCCAGGAGAGGCGCTGCAGGCAATATCGTGCTGTTAGCAAGGACACTCGCGTCGGTCGTCTGCTGCCATGGCCTATTAACACCAAAATGCGATGTACTGTCGTACATTTCACATTGTTTTTTGAGGTTATTTCAAGCAGCGTTGCTTGTCTGTTAACACTGACAGCTCTACGCAAATGCCGCTGCTCTCGGTCGTTAAATGATGGAAGTTGGGCACCGCGTTGTCCGTGGTGAGTCAAACTTGGTTTTCTCGGCCCACTCTTGACACTGTGTATGTTGGAATATAGAATTTTCTGACAAGTTCCGAAAAGGACTTTCGCATGCCTCTAGCTCCAAGTATAACTCTGCGTTCAAAGTCTGTTAATTCCCGTCGGTCGCCCATTATAATGTCGGAAGCCTTTTCACATGAATCATTTGGGAACAAACGATAGCTCCACCAGTTCACTGCCCTCTTATACACTGTGTACGCGATACTACCGTCATGTATATATGCAACGACTATCTCAAGAGTTTTATCATCTCTGTGTCATCTGCTTATGTATCAAAATTATAAGGTAATTAAAAAAACAGGTGGTTAAAGGGTGAAGAGGTTCTGCTCAGTACTCGACTTTCCAAGCGTTTTGAACTCGTGATTAACACTGGTTAACTGGTGTGGAGCTTTAGGTTTGAACACACGTGCTTTAAGTAACAGTTTCAGTAGTTTACTTGAACTACTCACTGGTTGACGTTGAGTACTAGTCTGGTTTATTTATTAACAAATTTTAGTTAAAGTTGTTTCGTTGACTCGTCTACTAAAAATAATCAGTCAGTTTCGTGAATACGGGGGCTATTCGGAAAGTGAAGAACGATGGGTCACGAAATGGAAAATAAAGTGAAAATCTGATGAAGCTTTGCACAGATGCGTTGGGCACTGTGTCTAGTACGTCCGTCGATCGCATCATGTCGCTCCTTTCAATTCTGAGCTCACAGTGAGAACGTAAAGACGGCTAGAAATTGCCATCTCCCGCCAAGCATGAGGGCCTGGCAAAAGATTTCACCTGAAGCTATGCAATCCACATAACTGTCATGCGGTTCGTTCTACACGTCAATACTCGGCCGCTCTCTGCAGGGGCAATGAAGATACTCCTGCAGCGTTTTCGATGGGAAGTGTTTGATCACCCACAACACAGCCCATAACTGACTATCCCTGAGGTTCATCCCTGCTCAAATGAACCGCTGGCTATGAAGAGAATATTTTTACACACACGACGAGCTGCAGTCCAGAGTAGGAAATTGTCGGAAAGTACTGGCGGCTGTCTTCTATAACGAGGGAACTGAAAAGTTGGTACAACGCTGCCAAGTACTTAAATGTGAATTGCAGAGTATTCATATAGATGTAGATGTACATGTAGATGTAGACAGATGAGGAAGAGGATGTGGAACAAAAATGGAAAAAATTCAGAAACATCGTCCAGTACGCCTTAGATAAGTTCGTACCGACTAAGGTCCAAAGCGAGGGGAAAGATCCACCGTGGTATAACAATCATGTACGAAAGGTACTACGGAAACAAAGAAAGCTTCATCATAGGTTTAAGAGTAGTCGAATCATAGCTGATAAGGAAAAGCTGAACGAAGCGAAAAAGAGCGTAAAGAGAGCAATGAGAGAAGCATTCAACGAATTCGAACGTAAAACATTGGCAAACAATCTAAACAAGAACCCTAAAAAGTTTTGGTCATATGTAAAATCGGTAAGCGGATCTAAATCCCCTATTCAGTCACTCGTTGACCACGATGGCACCGAAACAGAGGACGACCGAAGAAAGGCAGAAATACTGAATTCAGTGTTCCGAAACTGTTTCACTGCGGAAAATCGTAACACGGTCCCTGACTTCAGCCGTCGCACGGACGCCAAAATGGAAAATATTGAAATAAACGATATCGGAATTGAAAAACAGCTGCTATCACTTAGTAGCGGAAAAGCATCCGGACCAGACGAGATACCCTTAAGATTCTACAGTGATTATGCTAAAGAACTTGCCCCCTGTCTATCAGCAATTTATCGTAGATCGCTGGAAGAACGTAAAGTACCTAGCGACTGGAAGAAAGCGCAGGTCGTTCCCATTTTCAAGAAGGGTCATAAATCAGATGCGAATAATTATAGGCCTATTTCGCTTACGTCAATCTGTTGTAGAATAATGGAACATGTTTTGTGTTCTCGTATTATGACGTTCTTAGATAATACAAATCTCCTTCATCATAACCAACATGGATTCCGCAAACAGAGATCATGTGAAACTCAGCTCGCCCTATTTGCCCAAGAAATTCACAGTGCCGTAGACACTGGCGAGCAGATTGATGCCGTATTCCTGGACTTCAGGAAGGCATTTGATACGGTTCCGCACTTACGTTTAGTGAAAAAAATACGAGCTTACGGAATATCGGACCAGGTTTGTGATTGGATTCAGGATTTCCTAGAAGAAAGAACACAACATGTCATTCTTAACGGTTCAAAATCTGCAGATGTAGAGGTAATTTCGGGAGTACCGCAAGGAAGCGTGATAGGACCTTTATTGTTTACAATATACATAAATGACTTAGTTGACAACATCGGTAGCTCCGTGAGGCTATTTGCAGATGACACGGTTGTCTACAAGAAAGTAGCAACATCAGAAGACTCGTACGTACTCCAGGAAGACCTGCAGAGGATTAATGCATGGTGCGACAGCTGGCAGCTTTCCCTAAACGTAGATAAATGTAATATAATGCGCATACATAGGGGCAGAAATCCATTCCAGTACGATTATGCCATAGGTGGTAAATCATTGGAAGCGGTAACTACCGTAAAATACTTAGGAGTTACTATCCGGAGCGATCTGAAGTGGAATGATCACATAAAACAAATAGTGGGAAAAGCAGGCGCCAGGTTGAGATTCATAGGAAGAATTCTAAGAAAATGTGACTCATCGACGAAAGAAGTAGCTTACAAAACGCTTGTTCGTCCGATTCTTGAGTATTGCTCATCAGTATGGGACCCTTACCAGGTTGGATTAATAGAAGAGATAGACATGATCCAGCGAAAAGCAGCGCGATTCGTCATGGGGACATTTAGTCAGCGCGAGAGCGTTACGGAGATGCTGAACAAGCTCCAGTGGCGGACACTTCAAGAAAGGCGTTACGCAATACGGAGAGGTTTATTATCGAAATTACGAGAGAGCACATTCCGGGAAGAGATGGGCAACATATTACTACCGCCCACATATATCTCGCGTAATGATCACAACGAAAAGATCCGAGAAATTAGAGCAAATACGGAGACTTACAAGCAGTCGTTCTCCCACGCACAATTCGTGAAAGGAACAGGGAAGGGGGGATCAGATAGTGGTACAGTAAGTACCCTCCGCCACACACCGTAAGGTGGCTCGCGGAGTATAGATGTAGATGTAGATGTAGATGTGTAAGTCCGAACAGCGACTGTGTAGAGAAGTAGCTGGAAGGGGTAGCCAACCGTTGCAAATAAAACAGTTTTGATTTTCACTGTGGTTTCCATTCCGCGACCTATCGTTCCTTACTTTCCGAATAGGCCTCGTATTTAAATCAAAAACCCTGTCGAGCTGTGTACATTATTTTTTCAATGCAGTGTAAAAATTCCTATCTGCAGTTTATTAATTTATTAAATAATAGCGTGATTCTTTATCTGAGTATTGTGACGAATGCGCTAGTTATCTCCAAGATGTTAAACGTTGTAAAATAACTAAAACCGGCTATCCTTTCTAAAACTCAGGCCCAATTACACCAATATTTAATTATTTCATTAGGTTATCACAATTCTTTGTTGCTGTTCCACAGCGTTGTGTCACATCAGTCATCCGCTACCCAGTGGCGTCACCTTTACACCACGTCAAACGTCGCTTAGAATTGATTACAGATGCGTGTGGCTTACGAGCAGCTGCTCGACCGTCGCACCACATTCTTCTTAATTCCCTCCGCACAGTCATAGGACTCTGAAATTCATGAGTGATTTCTTCCGCTGACTTCATGTGATTTTTTACAACCGCACTCGGCAGTGCATGATGGTCGCTGTCCTTGAGTACATGAGGACTACCCGGTCTTCCGGTCTTGTTAAACTGTGGTTCTCCCTTGGCATTTTCACTTCACGGTCTCATCGTTAAAAGACGACTTGGGTAGCATTAGAAGGATTGAAATGTCGCTGATGGAGTTTTTACTCAGCTGCAATCCAATGACTAGTCCACGTTCAAAGTCACTTAACTCTGTTCAAATGTTCAAATGTGTGTGAAATGTTATGGGACTTACAGGGTGTTTCAAAAATGACCGGTATATTTGAAACGGCAATAAAAACTAAACGAGCAGCGATAGAAATACACCGTTTGTTGCAATATGCTTGGGACAACAGTACATTTTCAGGCAGACAAACTTTCGATATTACAGTAGTTACAATTTTCAACAACAAGATCGCTCGCACTTAACTCTGCTGTTCTGCTGTTATTGCTTCTGTAGTTATAACACAACATTCTGTTCAAAAAAAATGTTCAGATGTGTGTGAAATCTTATGGGACTTAACTGCTAAGGTCATCAGTTCCTAAGCTTACACACTACTTAAGCTAAATTATCCTAAGGACAAACACACACACCCATGCCCGAGGGCGTACTCGAACCTCCGCCGGGACCAGCCGCACAGACCATGACTGCAGCACCTAATACCGCTCGGCTAATCCCTCGCGGCCACAACATTCTCCACCTCTTTTATAGTCACGGGTACGCCTCTCGTGAAATCTACTGCGCAATGCCACATTACATAGAGACGTCCAGATACTTTCGAACAGTTACTGTACATTACATGTCTGACGGACTCTAGGACATCCTATCACACATTTACCGTTCCATTAAATCACCCGTTTGCAATCGCATAGAAAATGCCTATGACTACTTGGAACAAAGGCTGAAACATGCCACTCAGTAACCCTGGAAACTGGTGGTTCAACCGGGTCTAATCATCAACCAGTGGTTTCTGCTGGATATGGAATACCTGAAGAGACCTGTCTACTGTTTACCCGATCGACTGGAGGTCATTATCAGCGTCATATTGCCTGGGATGACCAATTTTTTTGGCTGTAGGGCTTATTTTCCCTGACGATGATTATGAGACGTTCTTCGTAAATTTATCTAAATTGTAGAGACGTGCTGGCCTCTGTGACCGAGTGGTTCTAGCCGCTTCAATCCGGAACCGCGCTGCTGCTACGGTAGCAGGTTCGAATCCTGCCTCGGGCGTGGATGTGTGTGATGTCCTAAGGTTAGTTAGGTTTAAGTAGTTCTAAGTCTAGGGGAATGATGACTTTAGATGTTAAGTCGCATAGGGCTTGGAGCCATTTTTGTGTGGAGACGTAAGTTTCAATGGGCAGCGCTGAGACCGTAAATTCTGTGTCTCAAGGTGTTAAAGTTACTTTTCTTTTATTATTACAGGCAAATTACAATTTGATAGCATTACTGTACGCGTCAGAGAGCTTTGATAAGCTGCCAAAGTGAGGAGAGCGTCTTTACTGTGTCTGCTCACTGTGTAGGCAGTGGTAATGAGAAGTCCAAGAGACTATTACGGGAAAGAAGCAAAGAATACTCGGTTGGTGTAACTGGCTGCTTTTTCTGAAGCTGTCTTATTTCCGCGAAAAGTAAAGACTACGGAAGATGACACTGTGGGCGAATAACGCTAGGCGGCAGCGGAATATCGCGGAAGTCGTTCTCCGTGTCGTTCGAGGGTGGAAGCGGTGCGTCCTACTTTGTTTCAGAAAACGGAACTCCGTTTCCAGTAAATAGGTCTCTGCATTACACCTCTCGAGTGCTTCTTTCATCTGGCTTAAACGGAAAATTGTCTTGAATGTTTCTCTAGAACACGCATTCATTTATTTTCTATTGTTTGTTTCTTATAGCCAGTTCATTTACTGGAATGGCAGTTCGACGCTCGCCAGTAACTGTTTTCGGCTTACGTTGTTCCTTTGTACGTTGATAACTATTGTCTTAAGGCTGCGCCGTTACTCCAGTCTCCCAGCGAGAGATGTAGTGCGAAGGTTTCTCAGTGGTACGACATTTATGTAGCAATATGCGGGCTACGTCATCCAGCATCCAGTCGCGACATGGAAGCAACACACACTGAAGATGGGAGATTATTCCACAGTTAGCACAATGCAGAGCAATATTGTGATCGTTTCATAGCTTTGGTTACTGATAATGACTTGACACCAGTGCCTGTGTGTTTTTCACACCACAGGATTGAAGATGATCACTATGTGATTTGAGAATCGATTTTTCTGTCAATGAACCGTCAATATTACTGCCAACGTTGACCTTATTTCTAATAACAATGCAGAGCGTTGTAACCAGGAATAAAACATTAACTATATTTATTAACACGACACACACGCAAATAATTTTGTCACCAAGCGACAAGTGGTAGGTTAAGTGGAGTGCAGAATTCACGAAGAAATCACAAGTCCGTCGACGTACTAAGCATTGGAGTCAAGTTCCAGTACGGCAGCCAGATTCTAAGCCCAGAGCTTCAGGTACACCAATGGAAGCGACGAAACAGTTCACCGCGGCGTATCACTTCCGGGTTGTGGAGCAGAACATAGCACGATGAGAACTGGCTTGTAGACGTCGGTGGTGACGTTAAGTAAGACTTCATAGTCAATGGAGTCGGCGGCTGTTGTCACTGTATTTTCTGGGAGCCCAGTCGCTGTGTGTTCTGGATGGCGAGTCGCTGTGGTTTCAAGCGAGCGCTCTGTGCATTTCCTTCTCTCACGGGCGTACTAGACATAGTGCCCAACGCATCTGTGCAAAGCTTCATCAGATTTTCACTGTATTTTCCATTTCGTGCAGGACTAAATTCGGTACAGATGAAATACATGTAAAAATACGTGTTAAATATGCGTATTTATCATGTGCGTACGAGGAAAAAGCCACGAGCAAAACGCTTATCCTAAACATGTGGAACGATTACAGCCAAATTTGGCACACGTATTAGTGACGACCTGGAAAGAAATACATGTGGTAAGACCACCAGCTTGCTACTGGAGTGCAGTGATAATATGAAGAGAGAATAGGGAGCAGGAGATGAAGAGTGGGAGGGGGAGGAGGAAGAGATTCAGAGAGATGGGTGGTAGGAGGAGATGGAAAAAGAGAGGAAGAGGTGCAAAGGATGGAGAGTGGGAGAGTGGGGTATGGAGGAAATGGACAGTGAAGGGAAAGAGGAGGTGGATGGAGACAGGTCTAGAGGAAGAGGTGGAAGACAGAGGGAAAAGGAAGTGGGCAGAACGAGAGGGTGCAGGAAATGGACAGAGGGAGGAGGCAGGAGGAGATGACAGAGAGGAAGCTCAACGATTATGACGTAATATCTCCCGAAGCATCTGACGTACAATGAATTATTTAGCAGGTACATTCATTGGTGTATGTGGCTAGTGTCTGAGAAATGAGTTGTGAACAGAGTAAGAAATATAAGTTTCATGCATGAAGCGGCAGTTGTTAACTTATCTCTCTGTTTATGACGCCATATCTCCTGAATTGTGTGTCCTACAATGATATGATGCAATTATATATGTGAACACTTCGTGCAGTATGTGTTGCGAATGCACTTAGTAGTAATAAATTTATACGTCATGCCTCTTTCAGCGAAAATGTTGTAAGGGATAAACGTTTTTCCTTTCATCATTTTACGCGAATTGTCAGAGAGAAATGCATTCGCAAAGGTTTGAAGTTATGTAAAAAGTTTGTAAGAGGTATCAAGTGCTCTCATTTTAAATTACGGGATGACTAAAATGTTGGTACACACCCGTCATGGACTACAGTGCTTTTTCACTCCCACCCGCACCCTTTGCTTTGGAAGGTGATCCTCACCCCAACAGTAATTCTTTTCACTGGTTCAAATCACTCCAGTGATTTCTGAGAAATTTATACTTACGTATCTTTAAGATATGTAGGGATTTTCCAGAGATTTACAGCAACGACTTATGGATGGATATTCTGTTGGTGGAATGTTCAGTTAAGTGACGTGTTCAATGGAGTGCCCCTGTCGCTAAATGTACACTCAATGCTCCAGTAAAGTTGATGGTATCACGGAGTGAAGAGTTTCTTTGGTGCGGCTTTTGATATCATTTTGGGTTAATATGTATATGTGCAACACGTCGGTTGTGATGGACACTACGGGTCTGCGATTATTGCAGTCAGACGTGTGTTAAGGTGTTGCCGTACACGCCAGTGAAGGTGGGGAGTCGCACCACCTTGCTTCAGGTTGAGGTTGTTGCAGTCTTTCTGCAGTTGACGCAGAAGTCACAAACAAACCTCGTCAAGGCAGCAAACACCTGTGTCTGTTTTCGCCAGGAAAGTGAATGGAATGCAACTTTTCTCCCGTGACGTCGTTCAGAATGTATTGACATTTGGCGTGTCCCGTTGACGTTCGCTGGCGAAATGGACGAGCTATGTTTCCCAAAAATTTACATTTTTCCGATTGACGTTACCAGAAACATTGATTCGTTAGTAAGAATAAACTGTTTGCGTGTCGTTGTCATTGTAATACCTGCCAACATGTCGGTGCAGAAGTCAGACACTGCAGCATAATCTCCTAGAGTGAGTGCCTCGGTTAAGTGCAGTCTGTGCTGCTTCACGTACAAGCGGAATTCTGGAAACTGATGTTTGTGGGATCTGAACGTCACAACTTGATTTCTGTGGGCTTATCTGGATGCTGCTCGAACGCGATGAACATTTTACTGAGACACTTGAGGCCCTTCACTTCAAACCCTTTGTATCATGCATGTGTGAAGACTATTCGTTGGCTCATGGTGAAAGTATGATTAAATGATGATTAAATGATGATGGCGTCCTCTTGGGTAAAATATTCCGGAGGTAAAATAGTCCCCCATTCGGATCTCCGGGCGGGGACTACTCAAGAGGATGTCGTTATCAGGAGAAAGAAAACTGGCGTTCTACGGATCGGAGCGTGGAATGTCAGATCCCTTAATCGGGCAGGTAGGTTAGAAAATTTAAAAAGGGAAATGGATAGGTTAAAGTTAGATATAACGGGAATTAGTGAAGTTCGGTGGCAGGAGGAACAAGACTTCTGGTCAGGTGACTACAGGGTTATAAACACAAAGTCAAACAGGGGTAATGCAGGAGTAGGTTTAATAATGAGTAGGAAAATAGGAATGCGGGTAAGCTACTACAAACAGCATGGTGAACGCATTATTGTGGCCAAGATAGATACGAAGCCCACACCTACTACAGTAGTACAAGTTTATATGCCAACTAGCTCTGCAGATGACGAAGAAATTGAAGAAATGTATGATGAAATAAAAGAAATTATTCAGATAGTGAAGGGAGACGAAAATTTAATAGTCATGGGTGACTGGAATTCGGGTGTAGGAAAAGGGAGAGAAGGAAACGTAGTAGGTGAATATGGATTGGGGCTAAGAAATGAAAGAGGAAGCCGCCTGGTAGAATTTTGCACAGAACACAACTTAATCATAGCTAACACTTGGTTTAAGAATCATGATAGAAGGTTGTATACATGGAAGAACCCTGGAGATACTAAAAGGTATCAGATAGATTATATAATGGTAAGACAGAGATTTAGGAACCAGGTTTTAAATTGTAAGACATTTCCAGGGGCAGATGTGGACTCTGACCACAATCTATTGGTTATGACCTGTAGATTAAAACTGAAGAAACTGCAAAAAGGTGGGAATTTAAGGAGATGGGACCTGGATAAACTGAAAGAATCAGAGGTTGTACAGAGTTTCAGGGAGAGCATAAGGGAACAATTGACAGGAATGGGGGAAAGAAATACAGTAGAAGAAGAATGGGTAGCTTTGAGGGATGAAGTAGTGAAGGCAGCAGAGGATCAAGTAGGTAAAAAGACGAGGGCTAGTAGAAATCCTTGGGTAACAGAAGAAATATTGAATTTAATTGATGAAAGGAGAAAATATAAAAATGCAATAAATGAAGCAAGCAAAAAGGAATACAAACGTCTCAAAAATGAGATCGACAGGAAGTGCAAAATGGCTAAGCAGCGATGGCTAGAGGACAAATGTAAGGATGTAGAGGCTTATCTCACTAGGGGTAAGATAGATACTGCCTACAGGAAAATTAAAGAGACCTTTGGAGATAAGAGAACCACTTGTATGAATATCAAGAGCTCAGATGGAAACCCAGTTCTAAGCAAAGAAGGGAAAGCAGAAAGGTGGAAGGAGTATATAGAGGGTCTATACAAGGGCGATGTACTTGGGCACAATATTATGGAAATGGAAGAGGATGTAGATGAAGATGAAATGGGAGATACGATACTGCGTGAAGAGTTTGACAGAGCACTGAAAGACCTGAGCCGAAACAAGGCCCCCGGAGTAGACAACATTCCATTGGAACTACTGACGGCCTTGGGAGAGCCAGTCCTCACAAAACTCTACCATCTGGTAAACAAGATGTATGAGACAGGTGAAATACCCTCAGACTACAAGAAGAATATAATAATTCCAATCCCAAAGAAAGCAGGTGTTGGCAGATGTGAAAATTACCGAACAATCAGTTTAATAAGCCACAGCTGCAAAATACTAACACGTATTCTTTACAGACGATTGGAAAAACTAGTAGAAGCCGACCTCGGGGAAGATCAGTTTGGATTCCGTAGAAATACTGGAACACGTGAGGCCATACTGACCTTACGACTTATCTTAGAAGAAAGATTAAGGAAAGGCAAACCTACGTTTCTAGCACTTGTAGACTTAGAGAAAGCTTTTGACAATGTTGACTGGAATACTCTCTTTCAAATTCTAAAGGTGGCAGGGGTAAAATATAGGGAGCGAAAGGCTATTTAAAATTTGTACAGAAACCAGATGGCAGTTATAAGATTCGAGGGACATGAAAGGGAAGCAGTTGTTGGGAAGGGAGTAAGACAGGGTTGTAGCCTCTCCCCGATGTTATTCAATCTGTATATTGAGCAAGCAGTAAAGGAAACAAAAGAAAAATTCGGAGTAGGTATTAAAATCCATGGAGAAGAAATAAAAACTTTGAGATTCGCCGATGACATTGTAATTCTGTCAGAGACAGCAAAGGACTTGGAAGAGCAGTTGAATGGAATGGATAGTGTCTTTAAAGGAAGATATAAGATGAACATCAACAAAAGCAAAACGAGGATAATGGAATGTAGTCGAATTAAGTCGGGTGATGCTGAGGGAATTAGATTAGGAAATGAAACACTTAAAGTAGTAAAGGAGTTTTGCTATTTGGGGAGCAAAATACACTCCTGGAAATTGAAATAAGAACACCGTGAATTCATTGTCCCAGGAAGGGGAAACTTTATTGACACATTCCTGGGGTCAGATACATCACATGATCACACTGACAGGACCACAGGCACATAGACGCAGGCAACAGAGCATGCACAATGTCGGCACTAGTACAGTGTATATCCACCTTTCGCAGCAATGCAGGCTGCTATTCTCCCATGGAGACGATCGTAGAGATGCTGGATGTAGTCCTGTGGAACGGCTTGCCATGCCATTTCCACCTGGCGCCTCAGTTGGACCAGCTTTCGTGCTGGACGTGCAGACCGCGAGAGACGACGCTTCATCCAGTCCCAAACATGCTCAATGGGGGACAGATCCGGAGATCTTGCTGGCCAGGGTAGTTGACTTACACCTTCTAGAGCACGTTGGGTGGCACGGGATACATGCGGACGTGCATTGTCCAGTTGGAACAGCAAGTTCCCTTGCCGGTCTAGGAATGGTAGAACGATGAGTTCGATGACGGTTTGGATGTACCGTGCACTATTCAGTGTCCCCTCGACGATCACCAGTGGTGTACGGCCAGTGTAGGAGATCGCTCCCCACACCATGATGCCGGGTGTTGACCCTGTGTGCCTCGGTCGTATGCAGTCCTGATTGTGGCGCTCACCTGCACGGCGCCAAACACGCATACGACCATTATTGGCACCAAGGCAGAAGCGACTCTCATCGCTGAAGACGACACGTCTCCATTCGTCCCTCCATTCACGCCTGTCGCGACACCACTGGAGGCGGGCTGCACGATGTTGGGGCGTGAGCGGAAGACGGCCTAACGGTGTGCTTCATGGAGACGGTTGCGAATGGTCCTCGCCGATACCCCAGGAGCAACAGTGTCCCTAATTTGCTGGGAAGTGGCGGTGCGGTCCCCTACGGCACTGCGTAGGATCCTACGGTCTTGGCGTGCATCCGTGCGTCGCTGCGGTCCGGTCCCAGGTCGACGGGCACTGCACCTTCTGCCGACCACTGGCGACAACATCGATGAACTGTGGAGACCTCACGCCCCACGTGTTGAGCAATTCGGCGGTACGTCCACCCGGCCTCCCGCATGCCCACTATACGCCCTCGCTCAAAGTCCGTCAACTGCACATAAGGTTCACGTCCACGCTGTCGCGGCATGCTACCAGTGTTAACGACTGCGATGGAGCTCCGTATGCCACGGCAAACTGGCTGACACTGACGGCGGCGGTGCACAAATGCTGCGCAGCTAGCGCCATTCGACGGCCAACACCGCGGTTCCTGGTGTGTCCGCTGTGCCGTGCGAGTGATCATTGCTTGTACAGCCCTCTCGCAGTATCCGGAGCAAGTATGGTGGGTCTGACACACCGGTGTCAATGTGTTCTTTTTTCCATTTCCAGGAGTGTAACTGATGATGGTCTAAGTAGAGAGGATATAAAATGTAGACTGTCAATGGCAAGGAAAGCGTTTCTGAAGAAGAGAAATTTGTTAACATCGAGTATAGATTTAAGTGTCAGGAAGTCATTTCTGAAAGTATTTGTATGGAGTGTAGCCATGTATGGAAGTGAAACATGGACGGTAAACAGTTTGGACAAGAAGAGAATAGAAGCTTTCGAAATGTGGTGCTACAGAAGAATGCTGAAGATTAGATGGGTAGATCACATAACTAATGAGCAAGTATTGAATAGGATTGGGGAGAAGAGAAGTTTGTGGCACAACTTGACCAGAAGAAGGGATCGGTTGGTAGGACATGTTCTGAGGCATCAAGGGATCACCAATTTAGTATTGGAGGGCAGCGTGGAGGGTAAAAATCGTAGGGGGAGACCAAGAGATGAATACACTAAGCAGATTCAGAAGGATGTAGGTTGCAGTAGGTACTGGGAGATGAAGAAGCTTGCACAGGATAGAGTAGCATGGAGAGCTGCATCAAACCAGTCTCAGGACTGAAGACCACAACAACAATGGTGAAAGTGCGTGCGAAGTGCTCGTTGAATGCCTGTTATCGACTCCCTTTTTGGTAACAAGAGGACACTGCACCCCGAAAATAACCAGTTCACGCACAGGTCCCGAGCTCGAGTCTCGGTCCGGCACACAGTTTTAATTTGCCAGGAGGTTTCAACCGGTGCACGATTTGTAAATTTTATGAAGTTTCATTCCAGCGACGTCCCGGCAGTAGGGGGCAGCCCGGCCGATGTACTAATCAAATAAGCCACTAGACAGTATTGTTGACATTAAGACAAAACACTCCGGGCATACAGGGTTTACGATACGTGTGAATGGTAGAGCGCATGGGACAGCGAACGTAGCGTAACTGAGACACTCGGACATTGCAAGTTTAACTAGACCTAGCAACCTATGCTCGGAGCTAGACTAGAGAACAAGTACGATGACTATGTCAGAAACGTAGCTGTAAGGGCATAAATAATCGAGATAGGAGCTCAAAGCATTCAGTCTGCGTCATGAATCAGAGAGAATGACGGCCTTTCGCATTTCAGAGAAACTGCGATCAGTCTTTGCAGATCGAAACGGTTTGGCGCCCAGTCCGCTTATTAGCTCATCGAGATCCAGCACGAGATGCACCATACCTGTCGCCTGGTGGCTACAGTTTCACAAGCTGTGTGCGATCTGGTGCGTAGCCTCCTAGCCACCTAGACGTCATTGGTGATCGTCCTGATCTACGCCTGGACCGAAGCGCACGACATGAGGTCAACGACCAAGCTTAGCCTACACGACTCCTGAATGCCTGTCCGGCCGTTATCGTCTTTTTCTGCCGGCGACCCCCACGGAGCTGCGGCAGCTGCCACCGTGACCCAAGACAACAGATGTCATCTCGTCATCGGGGCGTCAGCGGATTCTGCATTCGGCCCTGAGACAGGAAGCAGGGTTGTATAAGTACTACAATAAACATTTGTCGATGCAGCCACTTTTTCACTGCACGCCCAGGCGTAAATCTGCCCCCTCTCTCGCCAATTCTCTCACGCATCCTGATGCGTAGCGACCCGGAATAGGCCGGGTCGTTCCAGGACACTCCAGATCGTCTGCAGTGATGTTGTTGACCTTTTCTTCAATAGCAGTCTTTTCCAGCAGCAGCAAGCAACAAAACGGAATAAAAAGAGCATGTATCTTTGCGCTGCCGTATACAAGGCAGCTCGTTAATGCACAAACAAACGTTGTTCGGCCTGCCACGAATACTAAAATGGAATAAACATATGCACATCCAAAAAGTACGTTGACATGTGCCTCATGCATGGAAAATGCCATTATGCTGCCAATGAAGAAGCCACAGCCTATGCTAATATATAATCTGGTGGCAGAGCCCAATCAGCGATTCCGTTCATGTGCTGGAAAACGATTTAGCGAACTAAGCAGTAGGAAAAGGAGCAGCGTTAATGGACAAAGACCAGCAAGAAACGAGAATATGTAATCGTTTGTTTTAGCCAGGGTACACGACGATTCTCATGTCGGTTTACGAGAAGTTACTGCAATCACTCTTATGAGAGTTACATCTGTGTGGTAAACAGTTCAGAGTTACAAGTTTCACTCCTACCAACTTTCGCTGCCGTAGAAGTTGCATAGGAATGATTAGAAACAAAGAGTTTCACTTTGAGAATGGGCTGTTATTTTTTCTGACGGACCCACGTTCACATACTATGGTGCAGTGAATAGCCGTAATACGCATTAGAGGGTGGCAGAGCATCCAAGATACGAAAATGTCAGTTAAGACATCAGACGTAGTATGTGAATGCGTTCAGATGATCATCGCAGCCCATTCTGCTCGTGATATTGTTAAAGAACTGAACAACACGTTTTTCTGGGAGGTCGCAATGATTCTCAAGATTGGCATTCACGGGCATCCGATATAACACCAGTAGATATCTGTTTGTGGGGATATCAAACGAATCGCGTTTATGTCGCCGCAATTTTAAACAGCGCATCAAGGAAACTTTCCGCTGCATGAAACCAACAGCTTTACATCTCGTGCTCAGCTCTCGTAGAAAGTGCACTGAGTACCCTAAAAAATGAGTACTCGTTCGAACTCCTCACTTTAATGTACAGTCCGCCATCAAAACTGTTGAACGTTTCTAGCTCTCTAACTGAAACTGATTGAAATTTGATGGAATCTGCGTACAGCTGATTGAAACCAGGCAGCCACAAACGGATGCCGTGAAAGGCAGGCCATAGGGACTGTAAAACACCCCAGAATTTTGATAGGAAGGAAGAGGATGTGAAAGTGAATGACATCTGGATTCCAGTGCTGAAGAAGAAGTGTACGAACCCTCCACCATGGGATAATAGCAACAGCGGACGACGGCAGTCGACAACGGCCAATTGCACTAGGGTATTCAAAACATGTGACGTCACGCCACTGCGAGGAAGCACGTGTAACCCGAATGTTGCTGCAGTCAGTAGAGAATCAGGGTGTGAATCGTTCACACACACATGGGGACGAAACATTGGGTCTGAACGTGAAACTCAATCACGCCACGATAGCCCGGAACACTTCATTAAATTGTGACATTTCCGGCAGTGAAAGTTTATTTTCTACAATGTTGTGGTAAGCTTAACTCTCCCATTCTGAACAAAGGGGATATCCAAGTTTGTCTATTTTCTTCAAGCATTTCGTTATTATCACATATTTTCAGTTCCTTCCTAAGCACTGTAAGTTTGTGTATCCTCTTACGTTCCTAACGAATTTCAATTTGTCGGCCAGTGACCTTATTTTATCATTTTTCTTTCCATTACTTAATATTCACTTCCATACATTAATGTTGAGACCGACACAACTCTATAAAATGTAATACTAGTTTCTATTCTTACTTTATTTTGGAAAGATATTTTAATGGTACCCTTTAGGTAACTGGACCTCTCTGTTTCGTCTTTTAAATCAATACGTTAGCATAACACCTAAAAATTTAAATTTATGTACTTACTCTAATAACTGTTTTTTCCGTACCGGTTCATTACCACTTTTGTTATTATACTTCTGTTTTTGGCACTGTTATAAGAATGTAGATTACATCATGGTCAGACAGAGATTCCGAAATCAGATACTGGATTGTAAGGCGTACCGAGGAGCAGATATAGACTCAGATCAGAATATAGTAGTGATGAAGACTAGGCTGAAGTTCAAGACATTAGTCAAAAATGGTTCAAATGGCTCTGAGCACTGTGCGACTTAACTTCTGAGGTCATCAGTCGCCTAGAACTTAGAACTAATTAAACCTAACTAACCTAAGGACATCACACACATCCATGCCCGAGGCAGGATTCGAACCTGCGACCGTAGCGCCTGCGCGGTTCCAGACTGTAGCGCCTAGAACCGCGCGGCCACTCCGGCCGGCTCCAAGACATTAGCCAGGAAGAATCAATACGCAAAGAAGTGGGACACGGAAGTACTAAGGAATGACGAGATACGTTTGAAGTTCTCTAACGCTATAGATACAGCAATAAGGAATAGCGCAGTAGGCAGTACAGTTGAGGAGGAATTGACATCTCTAAAAAGGGCCATCACAGAAGTTGGGAAGGAAAACATAGGTACAAAGAAGGTAGCTGCGAAGAAACCATGGGTAACAGAAGAAATACTTCAGTTGATTGATGAAAGGAGGAAGTACAAACATGTTCCGGGAAAATCAGGAATACAAAAATACAAGTCGCTGAGGAATGAAATAAATAGGAAGTGCAGGGAAGCTAAGACGAAATGGCTGCAGGAAAAATGTGAAGACATCGAAAAAGATATGATTGTCGGAAGGACAGACTCAGCATACAGGAAAGTCAAAACAACCTTTGGTGACATTAAAAGCAACGGTGGTAACATTAAGAGTGCAACGGGAATTCCACTGTTAAATGCAGAGGAGAGAGCAGATGGGTGGAAAGAATACATTGAAAGACTCTATGAGGGTGAAGATTTGTTTGATGTGATAGAAGAAGAAACAGGAGCCGATTTAGATGAGATAGGGGTCCAGTATTAGAATCGGAATTTAAAAGAGCTTTGGAGGACTTACGGTCAAATAAGGCAGAAGGGATAGATAACATTCCATCAGAATTTCTAAAATCATTGGGGGAAGTGGCAACAAAACGACTATTCACGTTGGTGTGTAGAATATATGAGTCTGGCGATATACCATCTGACTTTCGGAAAAGCATCATCCACACAATTCTGAAGACGGCAAGAGTTGACAAGTGCGAGAATTATCGCACAATCAGCTTAACAGCTCATGCATCGAAGCTGCTTACAAGAATAATAAACAGAAGAATGGAAAAGGAAATTGAGAATGCGCTAGGTGACGATCAGTTTGGCTTTGGGAAAAGTAAAGGGACGAGAGAGGCAATTCTGACGTTACGGCTAATAATGGAAGCAAGGCTAAAGAAAAATCAAGACACTTTCATAGGATTTGTCGACCTGGAAAAAGCGTTCGACAATATAAAATGGTGCAAGCTGTTCGAGATTCTGAAAAAAGTAGGGGCAAGCTATAGGGAGAGACGGGTCATACACAATATGTACAACAACCAAGAGGGAATAATAAGAGTGGACGATCAAGAACGAAGTGCTCGTATTAAGAAGGGTGTAAAACAAGGCTGTAGCCTTTCGCCCCTACTCTTCAATCTGTACATCGAGGAAGCAATGATGGAAATAAAAGAAAGGTTCAGGAGTTGAATTAAAATACAAGGTGAAAGGATATCAATGATACGATTCGCTGATGACATTGCTATCCTGAGTGAAAGTGAAGAAGAATTAAATAATCTGCTGAACGGAATGAACAGTCTAACGAGTACACAGTATGGTTTGAGAGTAAATCGGAGAAAGACGCAGGTAATGAGAAGTAGTAGAAATGAGAACAGCGAGAAACTTAACATCCAGATTGATGGTCACGAAGTCAATGAAGTTAAGGAATTCTGCTACCTAGGCAGTAAAATAACCAATGACGGACGGAGCAAGAGAACGTCAAAAGCATACTCGCTATGGCAAAAAAGGCATTTCTGGCCAAGAGAAGTCTACTAATATCAAATACCGGTCTTGAGGAAGAAATTTCTGAGGATGTACGTCTGGAGTACAGCATAGTATGGTAGTGAAACATGGACTGTGGGAAAACCGGAACAGAAGAGAATCGAAGCATTTGAGATGTGGTGCTATAGACGTATGTTGAAAATTAGGTGGACTGATAAAGTAAGGAATGAGGAGGTTCTACGCAGAATCGGAGAGGAAAGGATTATGTGGAAAACACTGATAAGGAGAAGGGACAGGATGATAGGACATCTGCTAAGACATGAGGGAATGACTTCCATGGTACTAGAGGGAGCTGTAGAGGGCAAAAACTGTAGAGGAAGACAGAGATTGGAATACGTCAAGCAAATAATTGAGGACGTAGGTTCCAAGTGCTACTCTGAGATGAAGAGGTTAGCAGAGGAAAGGAATTCGTGGCGGGCCGCATCAGACCAGTCAGTAGACTGATGACCAAAAAAAAAAAAATAAGAATGTTGTGTACCTGACATCTATCCCATTAAGTTACCGATGTTTTGCAGTAATGTCCAGCTACGTGAACAGTGTCGATAGTAGCAGGTGCCGGGTATTTTCAGAGTATCTGGCTATGAACTACAGCAGTTCAGATTTGGCAGTGGGCGACTCTTCGCTTCTACAGCAAAACTCTCCTCAGACTCCACGCATCAGCTTCAAGCAGCGGCATGCCATTCAAAGTTCTGGGTCAACACTCATTGCGTGTAAATGTTTACTTCGTGCCGCTCGTGTTTCCTCAAAGATAGCCTTTCACGCTTGAAAGGAGAGGGAAAAGAGGTATTGCTTAGTTTCAACACCAAAATGCGAAACGCTGTGCAGTAATGGACAGCGTACTGAATCGGACAATAGCTGCTTCTGAACTTTAGCGCTGGTGGTAGCAGCTGTCGCCACAATGCAGGGACAAGACTGCTCACGCATTTCTGAATCGTAACAGGAAAGCGTTTCAGAGTTAAGTCTGCAGTGCATGAATTAAAATTTGCAGTGTTTATCTTTTTTAGTTTTGAAGTAAGTAATGCATCATTTTTATTTTATCTTGAGGTACAACAGATATTATTCTCTATATTTCTACATTTTACGCTACGGCAACGTCTAGCCCAACTAATAACGAAGGGAATGATGAATTACGACAGCGATAGGTTCGGCTTGTACTACACAAAGCAATTTCTGGTCGTACCGGACAAAGCACTTAAATTTTCATAATTTTCTTTAACAGTCAAAGATGGAGAGACTAGTGCACAGATGGGATGGAGTTAACGCGAAGAAAGCCGTAGAAGAAGTCATAATAGTTGAAATGACAATCAGGATTGAGAAATATTTCTTTCCAAGACGAACAGCATGCTATTTAATTAAAGCTTAACAGCAAAACAAAGAGGTGACAGTGAAACATGTTCTAGGAAATAATAATTTTTCCCAGTACGTTTAGTGATGGACAGGAAACAGTATTGTACGATCATGTTAAATATTTTTATAGTCATTTTATGTTTTTCAGTAATGATCTAATGTAGGTTAGAAATACATTGCGCAACCGAAAATAGAGCATCAGTTAACTGAGACTCAAGTGAAAGTAGATGTAGAATCGCTCTGATTTTATGGAAAGGCTGAAAAGAACTGAATCGAAGGGTTTACAGCGAGCAGCAGGTTTTAGCAAGAAAAAGTTGACGGATTCTTCGGGGAAAAGAAAGGCAAGCGAAAAGATGAGCTGATGGACTTATAATTCATAGCCGTTTCATTTTCCAAATAAAATTTTCTTTACAACAAAACTGGCGTTCTTGAACATTACAGTTTGAAGTCTGGTACAAATCTCTACAAAGTTTATTTATTAAAATGTCAACAAAAGTATATTAATAAATATTCAGTTAATTAACATATAATAGTTTTGTCTGATGCGGAGAATGTTCCAATACACTCTTCACAAAATATTATAATTTAGGGAAATTTACATATCCAAAACTGCCGAACCATCCACACCGTAATGGTGTGAAAGTAGTTGCAAGAATGTAGATCTTACTGATTTCTCTAGGCCAACAGTTTTTGCCATACCAGCAGTGGATATGGAGTTGACGTTGTGACACCACGTCTTCAAAGGATGGCGATAAATGATACAAAATTATAATCAGCAAGCTTAGAGAAAATGAACCACATGCTGTCATAAGTTAATTCAGATACTTTGTTAATCAAACGGGGCACATCACAGATGGTTTTGGGATGTAGACGTTAAGGTACTATTGCTTTGACATTGTAGTCGACTATGTCGCTCGTTTTCGATCTTTAGTTGTGCGCCTCATCTGGTCTATAGCAGCGTGTGCCATTGGCAGTGAATCTAACATAACTCGGATTAGCGCAGCTCGAAATTTCCATGCTTTTGTAGGCCAACAGCGAATAATTGTAATTCAATGTCTCTTTAAAGTGCGTCCAACTACTTCGGATAATATAGCATGTAGTGCAATCAGGTGGTTACAGTGGTGGTAAAAATAGAAAATTATAACTGACAACAAAGATCAATATTATGTTATTTGTACGGTAAAGTAACATATAGTGTGAGAAATATAGCATGAACTAGGTATCATTTAATAACGATGCAAAATATTTGAAAATTGCGTTTAATAACGTACATTAACAAACCAAGTTTATAAATCGTACATCTACATTTATTCTCCGCTATCCACCTGACGCTGTGTGCGACGAAGGATAATTATGGTACCACTTTCTGGTTCCCCCTTTCTGTTCCGTTCGCGAATGGTGCGTGGGTTGGACGGTTGTCGTTGTACTTCCGTGTTAGAACTAATTTTTCCAGCTTTCTCGTTGTGGTCATTTCGCGGGGTGTATGTGGGAGGAAGTAACAAGTTATCCGTCTCTTTCCAGAACGTACTCTCTGGGAATTTCAATTGCGCGCCTGTAGTTGATGCAAAACGCCTCTGTTGTACCTTCTGCCATTGTAATTTGTTGAAAATCTCTGTAATGCTATCGCGACAATTAAACGATCCCTTCCTTTGTTGGATCTTCTCTATCTCGTCTATTAATCCAGATCCTAGTAGGAGTCCCAGATTGATGAGGAATACTCAAGAGTCGGCTAACAGATGTTTCATATGTCACATACTTGGTGGATGAATTACATTTTCTTAAAATTCTTACTATGTATCTCTGAGTATGGTATCTGATTTTAATACCATTTCTTTAAATGGGTCATTCCATTTAAGGTGGTTTAAGATGGTTATTCCAAGATGTTTTGGGATAGTTACTTTTCCAGCAGTTTGTCACCGATGGTGTTGTTTTATACACTGGCACATTCTTTCTGAATATTCACAAGGTATTACATCTACATCTACATCATACTCCGTAAGCCACCTAATGGTGTGTGGCGGAGGGTACTTATGGCACCACTATCTGTTCCCTCCAACCTTGTTCCACTCGCGGATAGTGCGTGGGAAGAATGACTGTCGGTAAGCATCTGCATTGGCTCTAATTTCTCGAATTTTCTCCTCGTGATCAATATGTGAAATGTATGTGGGGCGAAATAATATGTTGTCCGACTCCACCTAAAAAGTGCTGTCCCGAAATTTCAATAGTAAATATCTCCGTGATGCACAACGCCACTCTTGTAACGTCTGCCAGTGGAGTTGGTTTAGCATCTCCGTAATGCGCTCTCGCCAGCTAAACGATCCCATGACAAAACGGACCGCTCTTCGTTGGATCTTCTCTATCTCCTCTATCAGTCCTACCTGATACGGATCCCAGATAGATAAACGATACTCAAGAATCGGGTGACCGAGTGCCTTATAAGACACTTCTTTCGTGGATGAGTTAGATTTCCTTAAGATTCTTCCGATGAACAGGAGACTGGTGTCTGCCTTTCCCACTATCTGTTTTATATGGTCATTCCACTTAAGGTTGCTCTGGGTAGTTACGCCTAGATATTTTACGGCAGACGTTGTCTCCAGCTGTTTGTCATCAATAGTGTAGCTGTACAGTAGTGGATTTCTTTTCCTATGTATTCGCAATATGGTACATTTGTTTGCGTTCAGGATCAACTGCCAGAGTCTGCACCATTCATCAATTCCATGCAGGTCGTTCTGCAAATTCTTACTATCTTCTGGCATTGCTACTTTGGTATAAACAACTGCATCACCTGCGAATAGCCTTAAAGAGCATCCGACGCTTTCTACTAGATCATTTATATATACCGTAAACAGCAACGGTCCTATCACACTTCACTTTGGTACTATGGATATTACCTTTGATACGTCCCCTTAGGACAATTATACATGACTGTGCTTAAACTGACACACAATATTTTTAGCGCAACGCAATCTGACTTTCAAAAATCCCAACAAAAGAATGGTCCTGACTAACATTAACCTATACGTTTCACAAATCACTTACCTCACCAAAAATCTTCGTTACTCGAACTACTGCAATACAGCAAGCGCCACTACTGCCAGCTAAATAAAAGATTCAAACTACGGAAGGCACTAACTACTAATAGGCATAGTTAGCAAATGAAAGATTTTAATAGAGAACAAACAATGTATTTACCTCAATAGTGTTCAAAAGTCATAATGTACACTCCTGAAAATAGAAATAAGAACACCGTGAATTCATTGTCCCAGGAAGGGGAAACTTTATTGACACATTCCTGGGGTCAGATACATCACATGATCACACTGACAGGACCACAGGCACATAGACGCAGGCAACAGAGCATGCACAATGTCGGCACTAGTACAGTGTATATCCACCTTTCGCAGCAATGCAGGCTGCTATTCTCCCATGGAGACGATCGTAGAGATGCTGGATGTAGTCCTGTGGAACGGCTTGCCATGCCATTTCCACCTGGCGCCTCAGTTGGACCAGCTTTCGTGCTGGACGTGCAGACCGCGAGAGACGACGCTTCATCCAGTCCCAAACATGCTCAATGGGGGACAGATCCGGAGATCTTGCTGGCCAGGGTAGTTGACTTAACCTTCTAGAGCACGTTGGGTGGCACGGGATACATGCGGACGTGCATTGTCCTGTTGGAACAGCAAGTTCCCTTGCTGGTCTAGGAATGGTAGAACGATGGGTTCGATGACGGTTTGGATGTACCGTGCACTATTCAGTGTCCCCTCGACGATCACCAGTGGTGTACGGCCAGTGTAGGAGATCGCTCCCCACACCATGATGCCGGGTGTTGGCCCTGTGTGCCTCGGTCGTATGCAGTCCTGATTGTGGCGCTCACCTGCACGGCGCCAAACACGCATACGACCATCATTGGCACCAAGGCAGAAGCGACTCTCATCGCTGAAGACGACACGTCTCCATTCGTCCCTCCATTCACGCCTGTCGCGACACCACTGGAGGCGGGCTGCACGATGTTGAGGCGTGAGCGGAAGACGGCCTAACGGTGTGCGGGACCGTAGCCCAGCTTCATGGAGACGGTTGCGAATGGTCCTCGCCGATACCCCAGGAGCAACAGTGTCCCTAATTTGCTGGGAAGTGGCGGTGCGGTCCCCTACGGCACTGCGTAGGATCCTACGGTCTTGGCGTGCATCCGTGCGTCGCTGCGGTCCGGTCCCAGGTCGACGGGCACGTGCACCTTCCGCCGACCACTGGCGACAACATCGATGTACTATGGAGACCACACGCCCCACGTGTTGAGCAATTCGGCGGTACGTCCACCCGGCCTCCCGCATGCCCACTATACGCCCTCGCTCAAAGTCCGTCAACTGCACATACGGTTCACGTCCATGCTGTCGCGGCATGCTACCAGTGTTAAAGACTGCGATGGAGCTCCGTATGGCACGGTAAACTGGCTGACACTGACGGCGGCGGTGCACAAATGCTGCGCAGCTAGCGCCATTCGACGGCCAACACCGCGGTTCCTGGTGTGTCCGCTGTGCTGTGCGTGTGATCATTGCTTGTACAGCCCTCTCGCAGTGTCCGGAGCAAGTATGGTGGGTCTGACATACCGGTGTCAATGTGTTCCTTTTTCCATTTCCAGGAGTGTATATAGCAGTTCATGATATCCAGTATTCCAAATTTCAAAACTCCGCCATCTCTCTCCTCACATCCACCACTGCTGGCGGCACACCAACTGCGCAACGCTACGCGCTGTTCACATCCAGCTGCCGCTGCCCAACACTACAATGGCAGACAACAATGCAAACTAGCCACAGACTGCACACAGCACAGCCAGTGGTTTTCATACATAGCGCTACGTAACGTTGCCAATAAGAAAACATAAACAGCCTACTTACATAGCCCCCATGATCCCCACAAAAAATTTTACAAATTGTTTTGGGCACTGGGCAATACATATTTGTTAAAATTTTTCATAATCGTAATTACAATAACAAAGAAATCAAATGCACACACTTATTGGTACAATGTTGGTCAAAAGCTAAAATTTTCTCACAGTTCATAAAGATACTCCTGATCATTCATCATAATAGTAATTACAGTTTTGTTTATCACAAAGTCTCATTAGTAAAAGAAATTGCACACAGAAGTAGTGGATTTCCATGCAGTCTTGAAGAAGTAGTATTGTCCTTCCAACGGAAAGACAGTGCTGACTCTTGACATGCAGACTGGTAATGGGCCACAACAGAGCAAACCCACAGCAGAGTCAGTCGAAGTTTTGAAGAATATTGGTAGGTAGGTCATCGAAGAGCAGACCCACTGTAGTTCTGGTAGAGAGTATGGTATTGGTGAGTCATCAAAGGTGCAGACCCAGTGCAGTCCTTGTAGAAATAATGGTATTGGTGAGTCATCAAAGATGCAGTCCCACTGTAGTCCTTGTAGAGATAATGGTATTTGTGGGCCATCAAAGATGCAGACCCACTGTAGTCCTTGTAGAGACGGCCAGCAGCCATCTGTTGCGACTGTGCAGGTGCACAATCACCATCGAAGAGTCTTGCGTAGAATATAGCAAGTCCATGAACCACCACTTGTGCACTCACAAAAAATTTTTTTGAAATGTTCTTAGAACCAGCAATGCTGTTATCCAGTCCCTTGCTGAATTATTAACACACATGCAAACACTAACAGTCCTCTTTTTTTCAGATATTGTGCATATACTATGACCAACAGAAACGTGTGCAGTGAAATGTAACTTACAAGTTAATAATATGATGAACTCGTGTCAATTACAATTTTATAACAATAGAATACAATTACAAAGGTACAAAATAAATCATTAAAGAACATAACAATACAGATAACATTTGTAATACAGGCTTTACAAAAGAATCGAAATAACATATACATCAGTGTTACAGGAATTATGACATGAGTAAATACATAAAAGATCAGAATAACTTTCGAAACATCAACTTCACACATGAGCATTAAAACAGAACAGAATACATAATGTCTAAACATCTTTACAAAGAAAATAACATATTATCAGAAAAATTCTACAACATAACTCTTATTAGCTAAACACATAAAGACAGGAAAAACACAAATATACAAGAGTACACAAACACATAGATGGATGACACAAAAGGAAAGGACAGGGTTTGTTTTACTGCAGTATTTTGCATGGAGACCTCCTTCGTTCATCATTATTCCCAAAAGTCCTATCTAAGCCTGTTTTCTGTATTCTGTTCACATCCTCTTTCAAAAATAGTTTTTCTCCACTGTACACTACTTTTTTTTGGCCAAACCATTTTCTTATAGCTTCTCAATGCATTTCTTCCAATTCATCATAGTTAGTTTGTCATATAGTCTACCCCCTCTTAAGCTAACTTAAATCTACTGAGCTCAGATATATGTACCAAGGGACGAGGAAATGCAGCAGCACATAACAAATTAACACAAACAGCAATTACAAAAAAATGGAAAATTTCAAAGCAAGCTACAGTGAATCTAAATTACCAAGCAATGCAACATTACAACTAATATGAGCCAATGTGCAGCAACAGCAGCAGCAAATGCAATAACTTACATCTGAACATGACATAGCTCAAGCAGAAAAAAATATTACATTAAAGACAATAATGCAGACAAGGGAAATGTATATTCACATCTTAATGTCAATGTAATTAAAATGATGCACCACAAAAACGAATTCTACAAAAAAATTACCAAGTATTCGAAACGAAAACTATATATGCAGTTATTGTTGTCAGTCCCTTCTTATTCTTCTTTCCATTCCAAGAGCTCCTTTTTCGAAGAATGTGAATCATAAAATAATTATTTAATTGATCTGTTGACAGAAAGTGTTCACATTAGCAAATGCATCTAAGTTTATTTTATAAAACTAATGCTGCAACACAGCTGGAAACCAGATACTAAACAAAATGAGCAATCTCTCAACTACAAAGACAATAGATGTAAAATGTTTCTCATCATTTCATTAGGCATTTTAGTAAATATCATAAATTACGAGCTCCACAGTATGCTTTCAACAAGGAAATGTCAATAGCGAGGATAATGGCCTCCCTTTTCTTCTTTTTCTACCTGTGCCTCTGAAAAGACACACACTAATGGCTTGTTCTCCAGGCATCTGACACAGCTGGGTGCCCACGACGCATTACGTGCAGGTGGTCACTTAACTTTCTTACGGAAATATTTACGACAACAGTTTCCACTACAGTGACAGTCTCATATAAAAATATTTCACAGGTCAAGAATTTGCGTTGCAAATGTGTAGAAACAAAATCCTATGAATATAACATTGTCCAAAAAATTTTCGTCGGTGTTGTAATACATTCACGCATTTACATACATTTCATAACTCTTAAAGTATGATTCTTGGTTTCCAACATCCTTTTCATAAATCAGAGTCCCTAACCACTACTCATTATTCCTTACCTTATTCGTCGACACTTCTTCAATATTTCATCATAACAGATATGTAGCATAATCAAATTCCTCATATAGCATCAGCTTATTGATCATAAACATACCGCAACAGCATAATACACATCGTCGTCGTAATAATAATATCATAACACCTCAGTCAAATCTCGAAAACATCGTAGCTTTCTGCAATAATTTCAAAACCTAAAAAAATTCTCTGCTCATTCCAGTAGTGTCATCCACCTCAAACGTACTTTAAAATTCATGATCCCATACCAAATACATCATTCAAAGCTCTCATAGTATCACAATGGTTCCGAAAAAATATGAACAGTTCACAAAGTACAGACAAAATACAATTTCGTAAGTGTGAAGTAATCTAACTCTGTAATTGTGTAAACATGTGTCACTGATGTAGTAAAAAAAATGTTTATCTCTCAGTTAAAAGATCAGATAGCTGTGTAATTTGTATGTTAGAGAAATATGGTACCGATGTGCAAAGTTGTATAAGCAAATACCATATTAACTAGGGCTCCTTGTGCATGGTACACAAAGTAAGAGTGTACGCCCCTGAGGATTAATGTACTTATACCCTCAGGTGTTACAGATTACAACAATGGAATGAAATGTATTATGGAAAACCTTTCTATCATTGTACTTCAAATATCTTTAAAAATAAATGATTTAAGTACAAAATAAATCACTCAAATACGTGTACTGTAGTGCTAAACTGTGCGTCTTGTTGTAAGATAATCTCTGTGGAAGTGTCGTATTTATCGTCCTCCGAAAGCTAAGTTCTGCAAAAGTCATTGTACTTACCTCATGATAAACTAAAATGAAATGCTTTGCGTATGGATATCTTAGTTATTACGCTTATTGCCATGGTGATGGAAGTACTGTGCTGTAACGTATTGTTGTGCTACGGAAAAGGCAGTCTCATTGTAGCTATACCACAAAAGTTACTACTAAAACATGTTTTACTTTCCAGAATAATTCAGAAAACTGTGCAGATATAAAACAGAAACACCGCAAAAGCAACATTGAAAATTGTCACTCATTAGCAGCGTCATGATAAAATTGTGTAGCTGTCACGAACCAACCATTGTGTCATCTCGTATCTCACAGAAAGTACTTTAAATGCAGAATATATTTTCAAGTAAACCAAAATGTTGCATTAAAATCTCATTAGCAGCACTGGCAAATGTTCTAAGTATGTGAGCCTTATAATCGTTACGTAATCGTGCAACTAACAAGCAAGAATGTACACACACAATAACACTGTGACGTCTGTTCACAATAAGAATGCATTCGTAATTTCTGTTTAAAAATGTTCCCTAGGTTCTAGGGTGGATAGTTAACTTCAAAACATTGTTGCATGTTAACAGATACTAAGTCTCACAAAACATACTAGTAATGTAAAGTGAAAAGTTATATGGCAAAGACAAGTTAAAAATCAGATTACCTTTCAATAAACGGTTTTACATGTGAAATGTGGTGTAAACCTTTACTCTTCCTAGTACGCAAAAGTTCAACTTGAACGGAATTATCATGCGGTATACGTCGGTGAGGAGTGCTAAAATTTTTCTCAAGGTTAGCATCTATGTTATTTTTCTCTGAGCCAGCTGGCGCACGCGGCTGCCTGCGGTGCGAGTCATTGTCTCTTCCTTTGTTGGCGCGCATCGTTATTGGGATTTGGAGGTCTCACTTCTACAAATTCACCTTGCTCAGAGGGCCCAGCCTTGTTTAAATACCATCAGTTCTGATGAAATTCGGGTCTGTCGTTATGATTATATCGTCTGTCGTCATGTCGGTAGTTCCTGTAGTTTCTTGTCTGTCGGTCATGTGGTGGAGAATTTCTCCCGGAATCGTAACTGCGCGCTGAACTGTTGCGTCTGAAGTTATTCTGTCTCCCTTGATAATAATTACTTTGGTTCCCATATTGTCTGTTTTTCTGATTGTCTCTGTGATATTCATTACTATGGAAATGCGATCTTTCTCTGTAATTATTACTCTGCCAGTGGTTGTCATATGGGTGGTGTCTGTTTTGGTCACGATTTGCGTTGTAAGAATAGACTTTTCGTGTCCAGTTATTGTTTCTGTCGTCACGGAATTGTGACGGATGTGACTTGTTGTGATTGTGTTCCTGTTTTCGCATCCCGCGACTGTCTGTGTCAATTTCTAATTCTTGTAAGAGTCCCTGAAAAGCTTCAATGTCGTCTTTGCAACGTCCTGCCAAAATAATATGTCGTAAACGTTCAGGTAATTTGATTAAGCAAATTCGGATGAGTTCTGAGGGGCTGTATGGGTTTGACAGGTACTGATTCTTGTGCAACATGTCTTCAAAATATTTCACAAGACTGGAAAATTCAGATTATTCGAAATGTTTCATCATTATGATGCTATGTTTTACTCGGTCTTGTGTAGCTTGAGACCAGTATGCTGAGAGGAAGGCATGATAAAATTCTCCTTCACTGTGACAATCGTGAATGACCGATCGCATTCTTACAGCTGGTTCATTCTCTAAATAGCCACACAGAAATTCTAATCTGTGCTCTAATGACCAGTTGGGAGGAAAACAATGAGAGAATTAATGGAGCCACACTTGTGGATGAATGTTGTTGCCAGAATTCTTAAATGTTTTAAATTTACGTGTAGTAATGAACAGCTTATAGTCAAAATCATCATGTCGGCGAGGCGCATATCGGTCATTGTTACGTCGTTTCGGCGGTTCCAATACAAAATTCGGTGCACCTTGCCAATTTCTTTCATAATCTCCGAAATGCCCTGTGTTATTATTTTGTGGCTTTTCCGTATTTCTATGTCCCTCTTCCCGTATTGGGGTGCGAGTGTCCTCTGAAATACGTAATTCTTGTATTACCTGTGTCAGCTGATCTTGTACTTCCCGGATTTCTCTTTTGTACTGTGTATTGATTTGATTTTGATTTTGTTTGAATTTTCTAATTTGTTCATACTCTTCTGTGTCAGTGAAGGCTACGGGTCTTGTGTCATCTACCTTTGTAGATAAATTAGTGACGTGATCCGAAAGTTCAGCTACTTTCTCCGATAGTGAACACATTTCCTCAGTGTGTTTTTCTGAACCAAGTTTCAGAGTGTTCATTTGTGTTGAAATCGATCTACTGTATCCTTTAAGTTTTCCTGAGTTTTTGCAAGTTGCGTAACCAAATCGGTAGATGCAACTGAGTCAATTTTAGCTTGCAAGGTGTCATGATTTTCATGAACAATAGTTTGCAGTTCTTTTATGGCTGCTTCGTGATTCTGTAATGCATTTTCATGACGCGAAAAAATAGGTTGGAAATGCTCACAAATTTGTGTTTTTACGTCATTACAGACTTTTTACATTTCGATTCAATGTTATGTAACTCAGCAGTTAAATCGAGAGTTTGTTCCAATGAGTCTAATTTTTGAAGCTTTTGCTGTGTTTGTCATTGATTTTGTTCCAGTGTGTCTAACTGTTGCTGTGTTTGTCTCTGGTGTTGTTCCATTGTGTCTAACGTTTGAAGATTTTGTTCCATTGTGTCTAACTTTTGAAGATTTTGTTCCATTGTGTCTAACTTTTGAAGCTTTTGTCCCATTTGTTGCATTAATTGTAATAACAATGCACTGGTGTGTGAATCATGTTCCTGAGTGCTATTTGGCAATGCATTTGAACCGCCAATATTCGCATTTTGAAAAGCAGAAAATATGTCTTGACAAATTTTGAGAAAACGGCGAGGACGCAAAACCTGAATCTACAGTATTTGCAAGATTATGTCCTGTCATTTCGGATTCCTGAGGCAAGCTGTTGCCGACCGATCGATCGATAATGCTTCCCTGTTCACTAATTGTTTCACTGCCTACACCATTATTTGCAGCCCGCTCCATTTCCCTATGTACAATTACCAAATTACTACTTTGAACATTAGTTAATTCATTACACAGTGGCGCTAACACACTGCTTTCGTCTTCACTGTCATTTCTCAGTTTACTTTGGAACCTAGTATTACGTTTTTCACACGCCATTATTGTCACAATATTTCACACGATAAAACAGAAAAACACAATTTGAAGAGCAACAATAAGAGAACACATTGACATAGCACTGAAAATAATATCTCGTTAATTGCCAGCGCTGCTGCGAAATACTTGGTGCAAATCTACATCCATGCCACAACTGTTTTACTGTACAACAATGAAAGACTGCAACTACAAATGAGATTTTCTCTACAATTACGTGCTAGCAATAAACAAAAGCTACACTAATTACACCACAATATTTTTAGCGCAACGCAATCTGACTTTAAAAAATCCCTACAAAGGAATGGCCCTGACTAACATTAACCTGTACGTTTCACAAATCACTTACCTCACCAAAAATCTTCGTTACTCGAACTACTGCAATACAGCAAGCGCCACTACTGCCAACTAAATAAAAGTTTCAAACTACGGAAGGCACTAACTACTAATAGGCATAGTTAGCAAATGACAGATTTTAATAGAGAACAAGCAATGTATTTACCTCAATAGTGTTCAAAAGTCATAATGTATATAGCAGTTCATGATATCCAGTATTCCAAATTTCAAAACTCCGCCATCTCTGTCCTCGCATCCACCACTGCTGGCGGCTCACCTCCAACTGCGCAACGCTACGCGCTGTTCACATCCAGCTGCCGCTGCCCAACACTACAATGGCAGACAACAATGCAAACTAGCCACAGACTGCACACAGCACAGCCAGTGATTTTCATACAGAGCGCTACGTAACGTTGCCAATAAGAAAACATAAGCCTACTTACAAGCTTTACATCTGTCAATTTAGTTCCGTTAAGAGCGACGTGTTGAGTTCTATCTGCAAGAAAGTCTTGAATCTAATCGCAGGTCTTCTCTGATACACCGTAAGTTCGTATTTTTTCATTAAACGGCAGCACGGACGGTATCAAATGCCTTACTGAATCAAAGATCACGGCATCAACCTGAGCGTGTTCACTGAGCTGTGGATCTCATGGAGGAACAGAGCGAGCTGAGTTTCACAGAATCTCTGTTTGCGGAATCCGTGTTGATTTTTATAGAGGAGATGTTCATTTTCCAAAAAGTTATAATTCTTGAGCATAAAACGTGTTCCATAATCTTACAACTGACTGACGTCAACAATATAGGTCTAGAATTATGTCGATCTGTCTTACGGCCTTTCTTAAAAACAGGAATGACCTGCGCTTTTCTCCAGTCGTTAGGTAACTTTCGTTGATCAAGCAATCGATGATAAATTACTGCTAGAATGCTTTCGCATTGTCTTTATAGAATCTTATAGGTATTTCGTCTGGTCCTGAAGCCTTTCCACTACTAAGCGACTTTAGCTGCTTTTCAGTTTCGCAATCGGTTATCTAAATATCTATCAATTCGATGTTCGTACGTCGATTGAAAGGAGGGACAGTGTTACGATCTTCCGCGGTGAAACAACTTCGGAAGACCGAATTCAGTATCTCGGCCTTCTCTCTGTTATCTTCCGTTTCGGTGCCGGTGTGGTCGCTGAGGGAATGAATAGATGATTTTGACCCACTTACTGATTTTACATACGACCAAAATCTCTTAGGATTTTTACTCTGGTCGGTCGACAACTTCTTACTTTCAAAATCATTGAACGATTCTCTCATTCCGAGCGGTTCTAGGCGCTACAGTCTGGAACAGCGTGACCGCTACGGTCGCAGGTTCGAATCCTGCCTCGGGCATGGATGTGTGTGATGCCCTAAAGTTAGTTAGGTTTAAGTAGTTCTAAGTTCTAGGGGACTGATGACCTTAGAAGTCCCATAGTGCTCAGAGCCAATTGAACCATTTGATTCCCTCATTGTTCCTCTTACGTTCATTTTCGCTTCGTTCAGGTTTTGTTTGTAAGCTAGGTTTTGACTTTTCTTTAATCTGAGATGAAGTTCTCGATGCCTTCGAATTATTTCCATTTGCTCTCCACGTCGTCGTCCTCATCACCGAATATTTGATGCTGACTGCTGAGGTATTCAGGAATTTGTATCCTGTCACCCTTACTGAGCAAATATATCTTTCTACCTCTCTTAACATTCCTTGTAGGACCTATCGTCATAGATGCTGTCACAGCCTTATGATCACTGATACCTCCCTCTAAGTTAACTGATATGATAAGTTCAGGTCTGTTTGTTGCCGTGAGGTCTAGTACGTTACCCTCACGAGCTGCTGGTTCTCAAACAATATGCTGAAGGTAATTTTCTGACAGGACATCCAGAACAATTAGAACAATTCCACACGATTCCCTGTCTCTGGCACCAGTTTTGATGGCATAACACTCCCAATTTATACCTGGCAAGTTGAAGTCACCCCCTACACAACGGGATGATCAAGAAAGTTACTAATGATATTCTGCAAACTCTGTGTGAAGCGTTGTTCAACTACAGATCCTGACCCAGGTGGTCTATAAAAGCATCTGATCTCCATTTTTGACCGTTCTTTGATACTCATATTCTGTTCATCATCAACTACCAGTCCCTTCCTATTCAACAGTCCTTTGACAGTCTTCCTGCAGCAACATACGATGATGGGCTCTCAAACCCGTACAAGCTTTGAAACGTCCCCTTAGAACAATTGTACAAGACTGTGCTTAAACTGATACACAATATTTTTAGCGCAACGCAATCTGACTTTCAAAAATCCCTACAAAAGAATGGCCCTGACTAACATTAACCTATACCTTTCACAAATCACTTACCTCAGAAAAATCCTCATTACTCGAACTACTGCAATACAGCGAGCGCCACTACTGCCAGCTAAATAAAAGATTCAAACTACGGAAGCACTAACTACTGATAGGCATAGTTAGCAAATGAAAGATTTTGATAGAGAACAAACAATGTATTTACCTTAATAGTGTTGAAACATCATAATATACATAGCAGTTCATAATATCCAGTACTACAAATTTCAAAACTCCGCCATCTCTCTCCTCACATCCACCACTGCTGGCGGCTCATCTCCAACTGTGCAACGCTACGCGCTGTTCACATCCAGCTGCCGCTGCCCAACACTACAATGGCAGACAACAATGCAAACTAGCCACAGACTGCACACAGCACAGCCACTGATTTTCATATAGAGCGCTACGTAACGTTGCCAATAAGAAAACATAAACAGCCTACTTACATAAAGAAAACATAAACAGCCTACTTACAGCTTAATTGTCTCAGATAGACGATGTTTCCTCACTGCCTTATTACACTGCTTGACAATTGCTAAGGAAGAACTGTCACTTGCTAATGGACAACTGCCAAATGCTACGGAACACCCGATCAGTGGAGCCTGTGTACGAACGCTCAGTATAATATTGAAACTGCATGCGGTATATTGTGTGACAAAGGTTTCTGCGGAACCGATTACCGCGACATTACATACTGTACGGCAACATGTCTACAAGAGACCATTTGACTTCTAACGATTGTGGACGAGCAGTTTGATAGATCGAAGTCTGTGAAAGTATTACTACTGTTACCTCTGTAACAAGTATGTCCGAAAGAGTCATCTCGCGATTGAAAAAGGCCGCTGATGGTGAAAATGCTATGTGAAAGCATGTCCGCGGTCGTAGGCGGATCACTACACTTCGAGAGCATTGATATGTAGCTGTGGTGGTGAAAAGGAACACACATCTCACTGCTAGGCAGGCCGCTGCAGATCTTGAAACCGCTACCGGTGCACGTGTCTCTGCCAGAAACATTTCGCGGCGATTAAATGAGGTCGTTTTCTACTTTCGGAAGACTGTTAAATGCATCCCACCCCAACCACGCTATCGTCGAGACTGTGTTCGTTGGTGTAGGAATCATGGTGGTTGGGTTCAGCAACAGTGGTCAACAGTGATGTTCACCGACGAACCCCACTCCACTGTGGCAATGACTCTGGCCATCAGTTAGTGTGGAGAGAGAGGGAAACGCTTTACACACTGCAGGCTGTTCATGGACGCCATCGATACCTGCATCTACATCTACATACGTAAACCGCAACCCAACGTGTGGTGCGTGACGTAGGGTATCCTGTACCGCTACGAAATCATTTGCAGTCCTGTGCTACTCGAAAACAGAGCGAGGGAGAAACGATTGTCTGTATACATCCGTACGAGCTCAATCCTCTCTGACCTTACCTTCGTGGTCCTTACGAGGAATGGACGTTAGTGAATCCTTCTGCAGTCAGTCTCAAATGTCGATTATATTATCTCAATAGTGCTACTCGGAAAGTACGTCGCTTTCCATCCTGAGACCCTCATTTGAGTCCCCAAAGCATCTCGATAATCTCTGCGCGCTGTTCAAACCTACCGGTAACAAATCTAGAAACCTGCCTCTGAATTGCTTCGATGTCTTCCTTTGATCTGATCTGGCGCGGGTCCAAGATACTCAGATAGTACTCAACAACGGGCCGCATTAGTGTCCTATATGCCGTCTCCTTTGCAGGTGAACTAAAATTTCTTAAAATTTTCCCCAAAACCGAAGTCTACCATTGGTCTTCCCTATTACAGTCCTCTGCAACATTACGCCCAGATCTTCAATCGACGTGAGGGTGTCAGACAGCGTACTACTAATGTTGTATTCGAACATTTGTGTTTCCTACCCGTCTGCATTGAATTACATTTTTCTATATTTAGAGCTAGTTGCCAATCATCACACCAATTAGAAAGTCATCTTGTAAACCTACTACTGCCACCACACTTCGACACCTTCCCGTACACTTAAACCTTATCAGAAAACAGCCGCACTCTGCTGCTTACCTAATCTGCGAGATTATTTATGTATACACAAAACAGCAGCAGTTCTATCACACTTCCCTGGGGCGCCCCTGGCTGTACCCATGTCTCTGATGAATACTCCCCATCGAGGACAACATACTGTTGTCAGTTACTTAAGCAGTCTCGAAGCCACTCGCATACCTTGGAACCTATCCCGTACTCTCACATTTCCGTTAATAGTACGCAAGCGGGCACCGTGTCAAATACTGCCTGGAAATCTTTAAATATGATGCCCTTTAGCCGTAGTTCGCAGGATATAATGTGACGAAAGGGCAAACTGAGATTTGCCCACGCGATGCTTTCTAATACCGTGCTCATTTATGGACAGAAGCTTTTTCATCAAAAAGACATTTATTAAATTCGAATCGAAAATATTTTCAAATATTCTGCAGGAAATCGATGTTAAGGACATTGATCTGTAATTTTGCAGGTCCATTGTATTACCCTTCTTATATATAGACGTCACCTGTCCTTTTCGCCGCTTGGAGCTTTGGCCTGGCGAAAGATTCATGTAAATGCAAGTTAAGTGGTCAACGCTGTAGAGTACACTTTGTAAAGCCTAACTGGAATTCCATCAGGACCTGGTGACTTATTTCCTTTCAACTTCAAATGGTTTAAATGGCTCTGAGCACTATGCGACTTAACTTCTGAGGGCATCAGTCGCCTAGATCTTAGAACTAATTAAACCTAACTAACCTAAGGACATCACACACATCCATGCCCAAGGCAGGATTCGAACCTGCGACCGTAGCGGTCGCTCGGTTCCAGACTGTAGCGCCTAGAACAGCACGGCCACTCCAGTCGGCTCCTTTCAACTTTTCAGTTGTTTCTCTACGTCATGGATGCTTATTACTTTGTCCTCCATACGGAACTCTGTACGGGCAGGGAGAGATGGAAGAGTGAGAGGGGGAGGGGGGGGGGGGAGGGAAAGCGTCGGTCTGTCTGTACGATTTCCCTATGTGAACCATTTCTTAAACTCGAAATTTTATACGTCTTTCCTTTTGTATCTTCTACTACCACACCAGACTGCTCAGTAAGTGACTGGATGGAATCATGAAACCCACTTTGCGATTTTACATAGGATTAGAATTTTCTCGGGTCCTCGACCAGATCTTTTGCTAAGGTATGACGGTGGTAGTTGCTTTAAGCTTCGCCGCACGTCGATGTTTTTACAGACACACGAATTATCGCGGTATGGCCTAGGCGCTGGTGGTGCGGGCAGGCATTATGCTCAATGACTGAACACCACTGCATACCTTTACGCGGGGTACCCTTACAGCACAGAGATATTGCAGGGAGATTATTCAGGAATATGTCTATTTGGTCAGGGATGAAGCAGATCACGACTATTTGAGACGATGATTACCTCCCACAGGGGACCGCTGAGGTACTGGACGCACTGGAAAGTGAAGATATTAAACGAATGAAATGGAATACTTTCCGCGAACCTAAACACTATAACGGACGCCTGGGACTCCCTTAGCAGATGAATTTCTTAACGGACACTCCACCGCCGAACAGCGAAAACTGTATTGAAAGAGGAGTAGGAGAATATCCCCCAAGTACTCCTCATTAGTTTGGTAGCCAGCATGAATACTAGTTGCAAAATGTGTGTCAGTGCCCTCGATCTATATGTTTTCATGAACGTTGTTTATTATCTGTTACCCTTTTACCCATGTCATGAAATATTCACCATCTTTCGTTATAAATATGTCACTCAAACTCCAATACGCCTATGTACGTACTGTTTCATGTCGCCCACCGTAGCCTGTTGTTACTCCTTTCCAACAGTGTCTCTGTTCCTTATCAACTGTGACGTAGTGTACGAACTTCGTAGGCAGAACTCCTTGTTTAGTTTTCGGAAACTTTCAGAATATCAATGTAGTTTGCATTTTATCTATGGAGTGTCTCCCGAAAGACGCCAGGGAGGGGTTCGCGGGTAGTCGGCTGCACGCGCCATTCCCCTGAGTCGAGCATAAACGACGTTGCCATCTGATTAGCTTAAAATTGCCTTTTTTTACAGTAGGTGCTCAAAATGATGTCCCGGAGGGGTAAACGTAGCCTGATATCTGCTGAACACAACAGCAAAGACTCGACGAATTTCAGCTGCCGAAACCTGGTAAATGACTAGGCGAATCCTTGCTTCCCACTCTTCGAGCGTGTGGGAGTTGGTTGCATACATCTTGTCTTTTAACATTCCTCAAAGATAAAAACCACACGGATTTAGATCTGGAGAACGAGGAGGCCAGTCAAATACCCTAAGATTAGCGATGTGTAGTCTTGCACTGTCCTGCGTGAAATAACCGTCCATCTTTTCGTTAGGTGATATTTCTCGACAAAAAGGATACAGTGTATTGTCTGCATAGCTCTCAGAACGCCTTGTTTCGTGGAAAAAGATTGGTCTCATAATTTGTCTGACACTAATTGCACACCACACTCCTGTTTTCACATCATACAGAGGTTGTTGATCCAATTCATGAGGATTTTCGGTGTTCCTACGTCGATTGTTCTGAGAATTTATGTACCCTGACAAATACCGCCATACTTTGTCAGATAGAAAAGCATCTCAGGATCAACTTCCTATGCACAGACTATAACAGCCGGCTGCAATAACGACGTCCAGCAACAGTATCAGAGTTCCTCAGTTGATGCACTACCGTTGTTCTGTACGGTTTCAGTTTCAGCCTGTACACGGCTCTGTGAGCAGTTGCTCTTGACACACCAGTGTGAAGTGCTAAACTGCGCCGAGATTTTCTCGGACCTCATTGCAAAGCCAACGGTATATCTGTGGTGTCACCGCCAGACACCACACTTGCTAGGCGGTAGCCTTTAAATCGGCCGCGGTCCGCTAGTATACGTCGGACCCGCGTGTCGCCACTGTCAGTGATTGCAGACCGAGCGCCGCCACACGGCAGGTCTAGAGAGACGTTCTAGCACTCGCCCCAGTTGTACAGCCGACTTAGCGAGCAATGGTTCACTGACAAATTACGCTCTCATTTGCCGAGACGATAGTTAGCATAGCCTTCAGCTACGTCAATTGCTACGACCTAGCAAGGCGCCATTTATCATTTGATATTTATATTGTGATGCCTGTACCATCAGACCGATGTACACCAATTATGGTTTAAAGTTAAGTATTCCAGAAGCTATGTACTATTTTTGGCTACTATAATTCCTTGTCATTTTCCAGACCTCACGCCAGCCTGCGTGAGCTTAAACGCGTGCCTTTCGGCTTCCTCCAAACTCCGTGAATTGGCTCCTGCCAGTTCACAACAATATCGAATTTATTTTCGGTTACACCAATAGGTTCTCTGGACCTTCGTCTGCGTAACAAATATCCAATCTCTTGAAATTTCTTCACTAATATGCTTATCGTCGAATCATTGGAAACATGCACACCGGAAAATTTTCGTATGAATTCAAGCCGACGTTTCTCACACGATTCTGTTTCTGCATAATTACACAAAAGAAACACTCGTTGGTTCTTCGTGTATACCATATCGAAGGAAAACTCGAGAGGAACTCAAAGCAAAACACCCGAACACTTAGTCACACAGTACAGACTACAGGCGCATTGTGTTTCTGTCCGATGACCAGTTCCAGCGACATAGGGGCAGGGAAAGCCCTGGACTCGGAGCAATTGCAGTAATAACGTCTAGCAACAATGTCTGAAGCGATTAAAGTTGACAAAAAAAACTCAGAGGAAAACACCAGTACACTCAGTCGTACAGCATACAGGGCACGTGCAAAGTGTCGGTGCCCGAGAACTATGAATAGCGACAGCTGGCAGACGCAGCGACAACAACCCTCAAACGCGCCGCGTGACCAGCGAACTCTTTCCTGGAGTCTTTCCTGAGACACCCCGTAATTTACCAAATAATACTTCCATCGGTCCAGTAGTGTACGCCCTAAGTCTGTGTTTACTAGGCAGGAGAATGGTATGATGCATATCAAACCAAGGCGTATTGAAATGTGGAAAAAAAGTGCTCATTTTAACATCACAGCGACAGGAAGGTCATTATAGTCTCGACCAGATGCAGCCCACATATCACCAAGCAGTGTGACGGAATGTTCAATGACACTATTGCCTATGCAGCGACGTAAGGTGAATATTTCTTTTTAAAAAATAATTAAGGAGTTTTTACTCATTATGATTTCTGAAATAAGTACAGAAAATTTATTTTTTCTGGTATAGCTAGCGTCATGACCTCGTGTACGTGGTTGGAATGCTGAACTCTGCCGCTCTGGGGAGAGCGACACACTTAGTTGATGGCTGGTGACAGAGGGCAGCTACGGCCTGTTCCTCCATGATTTCTGCGACAGTTAGTGAAATATTGTATGTCTAAAAGGAAGAACACAGGTAAATGTTGTATAAGTGTTGTGTACATAGTTCCGCGTAGTCAGCGCGTACACAACTTTCCCACTAGAGCGCGCCCCGCTAAGCACAACAGCGCAGGCGCAGCGCTCGTCCGTCTCCGCACTACGAGATGGCACTGTCTTAGAGACGGACCAAATTCTGCTCCCGCAGATCCGCGTATTAATATGTAACGCAGCCAATGAGATTGCTGCTAACGTAGAACCATTTCTCCTCACGGATCACACTCGCGCAGTGATACCTGAACGTGCGAGGTATTATAACGAGTATACAGACCTCCGATCAGTCAGTCTGCATTAGTCTGCATTAGTCTGTACCACTCCGCATTTGTCTACATTTGTCTGTACCAGTCTATAGTCAAGTTTCAGTTTGCGCCTAATAAGATTACCATATGAAGATAAATGACTAGACACTTTGTCAAGTATCAGAGATACGTGAGAATAAGATTAACGTACCAAGACCAAAGGAACTTCAGATTATCAATTGTAAACAGCATCTAGAATCAAGTTACGTAATGTCTATGATTTTTATTCTTTTAATAAATGTGTGTGAAAATTAATCAAGTTCTGTTTAAAGTTGGTCACCGTCAATCTGCTACTCTAAGCGTGCAAGTGGCATTTCTAATGGCAGAAGATAAACATGCCACGATAAGACCACGAGACATATTGCTGACACTCGCCTACTTTGTTAGAGCGACAAGTAAAATAATCTGATGGTGTGTGCACCGAAGGTCTTACAGTACGCACACCACAATAAGTTTAAACTTTGTAGTAAGTTGTTTCATAAACTCTCTGGTACCCGAAAGTTGTCAGTGGGGTAACTTACGGAACGATAACAGACTTTGATCATGACAGCAGAACATTATATTGCTGTACTACTAAGACTGAAAGCTCTACCGTATACAACATTTAAAAATATTCGAAATATCAGAAGTTGAGTAAAGAAAAAAAGAAATCAAGTACTCTTACGGAACGTATTGAAGAATGGGAAAATACACTCCTGGAAATTGAAATAAGAACACCGTGAATTCATTGTCCCAGGAAGGGGAAACTTTATTGACACATTCCTGGGGTCAGATACATCACATGATCACACTGACAGAACCACAGGCACATAGACACAGGCAACAGAGCATGCACAATGTCGGCACTAGTACAGTGTATATCCACCTTTCGCAGCAATGCAGGCTGCTATTCTCCCATGGAGACGATCGTAGAGATGCTGGATGTAGTCCTGTGGAACGGCTTGCCATGCCATTTCCACCTGGCGCCTCAGTTGGACCAGCGTTCGTGCTGGACGTGCAGACCGCGTGAGACGACGCTTCATCCAGTCCCAAACATGCTCAATGGGGGACAGATCCGGAGATCTTGCTGGCCAGGGTAGTTGACTTACACCTTCTAGAGCACGTTGGGTGGCACGGGATACATGCGGACGTGCATTGTCCTGTTGGAACAGCAAGTTCCCTTGCCGGTCTAGGAATGGTAGAACGATGGGTTCGATGACGGTTTGGATGTACCGTGCACTATTCAGTGTCCCCTCGACGATCACCAGTGGTGTACGGCCAGTGTAGGAGATCGCTCCCCACACCATGATGCCGGGTGTTGGACCTGTGTGCCTCGGTCGTATGCAGTCCTGATTGTGGCGCTCACCTGCACGGCGCCAAACACGCATACGACCATCATTGGCACCAAGGCAGAAGCGACTCTCATCGCTGAAGACGACACGTCTCCATTCGTCCCTCCATTCACGCCTGTCGCGACACCACTGGAGGCGGGCTGCACGACGTTGGGGCGTGAGCGGAAGACGGCCTAACGGTGTGCGGGACCGTAGCCCAGCTTCATGGAGACGGTTGCGAATGGTCCTCGCCGATACCCCAGGAGCAACAGTGTCCCTAATTTGCTGGGAAGTGGCGGTGCGGTCCCCTACGGCACTGCGTAGGATCCTACGGTCTTGGCGTGCATCCGTGCGTCGCTGCGGTCCGGTCCCAGGTCGACGGGCACGTGCACCTTCCGCCGACCACTGGCGACAACATCGATGTACTGTGGAGACCTCACGCCCCACGTGTTGAGCAATTCGGTGGTACGTCCACCCGGCATCGCGCATGCCCACTATACGCCCTCGCTCAAAGTCCGTCAACTGCACATACGGTTCACGTCCACGCTGTCGCGTCATGCTACCAGTGTTAAAGACTGCGATGGAGCTCCGTATGCCACGGCAAACTGGCTGACACTGACGGCGGCGGTGCACAAATGCTCCGCAGCTAGCGCCATTCGACGGCCAACACCGCGGTTCCTGGTGTGTCCGCTGTGCCGTGCGTGTGATCATTGCTTGTACAGCCCTCTCGCAGTGTCCGGAGCAAGTATGGTGGGTCTGACACACCGGTGTCAATGTGTTCTTTTTTCCATATCCAGGAGTGTAATTTAATGATTAACTCTATAGCAATGAATAAGTAAAAGAATTCATCTCTGATTCATTACATAACAACAAAAACAGACAACTACTCTAATGGTGCTTACTTCCGTCTCCATGCAAATTATACTAATAACTGAACGCCAATAATAAATATTCCTTTTGAGAACCGGGGACTAAAGAGGCAAAATAATATAACAAAGCTACATGAAACATAATGTTCCCGGTACGTAAGAACGCTCTCTTTTATACTAAGGTGCATCACGGCAGCCACTTTATATGAGAGTCTAATATACGACATACACACAAGAACTTTAGAGACTAATTGATGAGGAAGTGAAACAGTTTGCGAGGGGAGTTTTCTACTTTCATTACTTTAGGTTGGCATCACTGGGACGCGATGGTAACAGCTGACGGACAAAAACGATTTTTTTCATTATATCGCTGTTGCATTTAACAATGAAGGACCCACTTAAACATTCCACGTAAGCTGAACAACAGTTTCAGCAACGATCAGAGGTCTGCATTTTCTTTCTTTTCTTTGGGATTCTGACGGTGAAAAACCAGGTAAAATGTTTTCTCGCTATAGCTGTATGGTGAAAATTGTTTGAACCCCAGAAAATTTTAAAAGTGAGTAGAATACTTAAAAAGCGATCAAACCTCAGTGAGTGACGAGTAACGTCCAGGCAGGACAGTGGCAGTGTGTACTCCTTCGCTTGAAACACGCGTTGACGAAAACTATTCCTGATAACCGATGTGTTACAGCTCAACATATGCAAAAAGATTTGTAGTAACTGTTGTCACTCTTTTTAACATAATTTGTGACAAGTTAGAGTACAGAGCAAAATAAGTTCAAGGTTTGTCCTGAAAGAGTTGACGCAACAACACAAGGAAATAAGAATGAAACTCTGTACTGACATGAAAGAACGGTATGAAATACAAAGCGATCCTTTTTTGAACAAGATTTGGAGATCGTGAAACTTGAGTTTGCCATTTTCAACAAGAATTCAAAAGATAAAGCTTGGAAAGAAGCACAGTAGCTGACCTCTCCAAAAGAAATTTGGAGCGAAAGCACCAGCCGGGAGAAGTCATGCTAACCGGGTTCGGTACGCTCAAGGTGGTATCTTTTGTGATTATTGGGATGGTCAGTGTACAGTAAACTGTATCTCTTACTCAAGCATGCTGATAAACAAAGTAAAGCCAGCAGTGAGATGAAAACGTCGCGGATCTAAAGGAAACGGCGTGATACTGTTACACTACAATACTCGACCTTCACACCCCCAGCTGACCCAAGAGACCATTGGAAAAGTGGGTTGGGAGATACTACCTCATTTTGCCTACAGTACTGGGTTGGTTCCCCAGGATATTCCTTTTGTTTGTTTCACTCAAGGTGGCATTACGTGGGGGTAAACTTATCAGCAAAGAGGATGCCAAGGATTTTGTAGGAAAGTAGTTCAGTCAACAAGGCAGCGGCTTCTTAGCATCAGGTATAAAGAGAGAACACGCTCATCCTTGGGACAAGTGTATTTATATTGGTGGTGATTATGTTGAGAAGTACTAAAAGTCACATTCTGTACAGATACGCATTGTTTTCTGCATCAATTTGTGTTTAGTTATTTACTGGCCATCGTGGATGACAGGGTGAAACATCTGTCGACAATTCCAGCGCTGTTTCCTGAGAGTCATTGTTTAACCTAATTTCTGTCGATGTATTGGCGAACCTTCTAGTCTGTAAGAGAAAGCCGGTATAGTTCCGAGAATACTGCAAAGCGAGAAATGAAATGCCAACATCTCTTCTGTACGAATAACTTCGCTGCAGACGTCAGAGTTCACTCTACTCTCTCAAAAACGGAATACGTTATATCTCATCTGCATACGCTTATTTTAAGAATGTTTTTTCTTTAATTCTTTTCATTCTCTTTCATTTTTTTTTTCAAACAGAACTCTAATCTAGAAAGAATAACACAGGAAATAAAGAAATGATCTTTCTGACAGCCAACTGTTCGTACAAACATTGGAATGCAAAAAGTGTACATTCAACTGCGAAGAAGTAACGTTCTATGTAATTTCATCAATAATTATTAGGTTTTAAAAATTTATTTCTTAGAACTTAGTTTCAGATCGTGCAAATGTCAAAGACATTTGCTCTGCACAAATTTTCATCTGTAACCTGGAACTGATTATACGAAGTCGTAAAGCGCTTTGCAGAAATCCGCGCCAACATAAACCAATCAGTTTCCTTCAGAAACACACTACTGAAATTTTTTTTGTGCTTGCGAAAGTTTAACCATTGTCAACGCATATAGCATTACCACAAGGTCTTGCCTAAAGATTGCTATAATTCAGTTCAAAACCTCTCACTACCTTTCATTTGGACATATAAGTGAATTTACAAGACGTATGTCAGTTTTATGTATATCATTTATTTTACTTAGTATTGTATCTATGATTACGAACGGAAGTGATAGAAATACGTCCCCTCCGCCCCCCCCCCCCCCCCTAGAAACTCAACGTTAACTTTAATATTCAGCAAGCAGTCTTGATACGCGAAAGCTGAACTGCCGAATGATTGTCTCAATTAGATGGAAGCCATATCTAAAAGTTTTGATTATGCCATCACATTCTAATACGTGACGATGAATGAACGCAGTAAACGACCGTGACGATTACTAATCTAAAGCACGAAAGAGCACAACCTTTTAGGCCGCGCGGGATTAGCCAAGCGGTCTAGGGCGCTGCAGTCATGGACTGTGCGGCTGGTCCCGGTGGAGGTTCGAGTCCTTCCTCGGGCGTGGGTGTGTGTGTTTGTCTTTAGGATACTTTAGGTTAAGTAGTGTGTAAGCTTAGGGACTGATGACCTTAGCAGTTTATGTCCCATAAGATTTCACACACATTTGAACATTTTTTTTGAAAACCTTTTAAAGAGCAAGCACATGATGTTATTTACATATTGACCTGTTTTACATGTCGGTATTTGCCACATTTGTCATCACTACCTCTCTTACCCCCAGTAAAGCTTCCTTTCTGCTGTCTCAATTTACACAATATTAAAACTTTTATATTCTCTTGCGGTACTTACTAAAATTGCCAAATAGATGTGGAAATAATACAAGCCTACCATTACAATTTATTATGTCAATAACGTTACTACTACTACCACTAATATTTACTATAACTTTTATTATTGTTATGAATGAAAAACGAAAGAAGAGGAGGAAGGAATATACACTCCTGGAAATGGAAAAAAGAACACATTGACACCGGTGTGTCAGACCCACCATACTTGCTCCGGACACTGCGAGAGGGCTGTACAAGCAATGATCACACGCATGGCACAGCGGACACACCAGGAACCGCGGTGTTGGCCGTCGAATGGCGCTAGCTGCGCAGCATTTGTGCACCGCCGCCGTCAGTGTCAGCCAGTTTGCCGTGGCATACGGAGCTCCATCGCAGTCTTTTAACACTGGTAGCATGCCGCGACAGCGTGGACGTGAACCGTATGTGCAGTTGACGGACTTTGAGCGAGGGCGTATAGTGGGCATGCGGGAGGCCGGGTGGACGTACCGCCGAATTGCTCAACACGTGGGGCGTGAGGTCTCCACAGTACATCGATGTTGTCGCCAGTGGTCGGCGGAAGGTGCACGTGCCCGTCGACCTGGGACCGGACCGCAGCGACGCACGGATGCACGCCAATACCGTAGGATCCTACGCAGTGCCGTAGGGGACCGCACCGCCACTTCCCAGCAAATTAGGGATACTGTTGCTCCTGGGGTATCGGCGAGGACCATTCGCAACCGTCTCCATGAAGCTGGGCTACGGTCCCACACACCGTTAGGCCGTCTTCCGCTCACGCCCCAACATCGTGCAGCCCGCCTCCAGTGGTGTCGCGACAGGCGTGAATGGAGGGACGAATGGAGACGTGTCGTCTTCAGCGATGAGAGTCGCTTCTGCCTTGGTGCCAATGATGGTCGTATGCGTGTTTGGCGCCGTGCAGGTGAGCGCCACAATCAGGACAGCATACGACCGAGGCACACAGGGCCAACACCCGGCATCATGGTGTGGGGAGCGATCTCCTACACTGGCCGTACACCACTGGTGATCGTCGAGGGGACACTGAATAGTGCACGGTACATCCAAACCGTCATCGAACCCATCGTTCTACCATTCCTAGACCGGCAAGGGAACTTGCTGTTCCAACAGGACAATGCACGTCCGCATGTATCCCGTGCCACCCAACGTGCTCTAGAAGGTGTAAGTCAACTACCCTGGCCAGCAAGATCTCCGGATCTGTCCCCCATTGAGAATGTTTGGGACTGGATGAAGCGTCGTCTCATGCGGTCTGCACGTCCAGCACGAACGCTGGTCCAACTGAGGCGCCAGGTGGAAATGGCATGGCAAGCCGTTCCACAGGACTACATCCAGCATCTCTACGATCATCTCCATGGGAGAATAGCAGCCTGCATTGCTGCGAAAGGTGGATATACACTGTACTAGTGCCGACATTGTGCATGCTCAGTTGCCTGTGTCTATGTGCCTGTGGTTCTGTCAGTGTGATCATGTGATGTATCTGACCCCAGGAATGTGCCAACAAAGTTTCCCCTTCCTGGGACAATGAATTCATGGTGTTCTTATTTCAATTTCCAGGAGTGTAGATGTCTGAAAATCATAAACAGAGGAAGAGAAGAGACAAAAGAGGGGAAACAGTAAAAAGATGGACTAACATTTATGATGAAAATGGGGAAACTGAACCGCCTTAGTGAAAAAATAAAACACAGTACTGGGAAACAAAAAAATTCTTGCTACAGAGCACTGTGGACAATGTCTACTTTGGGAAATAGAAGAAATGTATTATCTTTTGAAGTTAGATATGGGTCAGAAGAAGTGACTACGATCCCCCCAGAAACCATTTTCTTCTAACTTGGCCAATAGTAATTACGAATTCACATGTAAAGAACTGAAATGAAGTAGTCTTTAGGCACGATTTACCTAGCAAAGTAAATTCTGTAAAAGCTGGAGTCAAGAGGAAAAATACTTCGAGGTCTTTGTTCTACATACATTTTGTGGAAACCATATCTTTCCAAAATTACACCGTATACCAACAGCTTTCCTTACAATGACGAGTGTAGGCTGATGAAAATTCGACGACTCATTTAATGCTTCTAGTTTTTTAATACATACAGTCTAGCGGAGTTACTATCAACAGTAAATTCTCATGTTTCCAGATATACCACTTATCGCAACATCTCGCCATTTCTACGCTTAAGCGGCTGGAACCCCGAGATATTTATATTTCTTCAACTCCCCAGGAAAGACAACGGTGACATAATTTCCTAGCCGAGCGGTCTAAGGCGCTGCAGTCATAGACTGTGCGGCTGGTCCCGGCGGAGGTTCGAGTCCTCCCTCGGGCATGGGTGTGTGTGTTAGTCCTTAGGATAATTTAGGTTAAGTAGTGTGTATGCTTAGGGACTGATGACCTTAGCAGTTAAGTCCCATAAGATTTCACACACATTTCAACATTTTTTTGACATAATTTCCAGTCTTTGGTCCTGGTGCTAGACGTGTAATTTCCTCCGGTGATGTTGTTTATTTTGCCGTCTAAAATGTAACACTTGAAAGACTGTGTACTCATTTCAAGGAATACTTTCGTCTTTCCCTCAAAGACAATATATCTTGGTAAAAGAGAACAGAAAACCGAACGACTGTGGTATTTCATTGGCAAAAATGTCATGCTTATTCTGAAATCTCTTTATCGGCTGTTAGTTGCATTTCACAACTTACATGTTGAACGAATTAGCATTTATTCTCAAAACGGTTGTGACACATCCCTTTTCTGTTTACGACAACAAGATATAACTTTTGGAAAGTGACGTTTAGCTCAGATAAATATTGAGTCATGTCAGCCTCCATACAGAATAGGTGACCTCACAATAAATTCGTTTAAATAGCACAGTTTCATTCCATTTAAGAATTCAGTGAGAGCTACTCAGTTAATTTATTATCGCTTGCTGTTGGTATACAGTAAGATGGCTGAAAAAAATGACCCCTTTTTAACGACCGCCTCACCGCAGCACCCAAGGCAGAGAACAACTAATTAAAAGTTACACGGTACTCCCGAGTATCGTTTAGCCGTCAGCTGCAGCTGATAACGAACACTGCAACTGCCGCCGAACAATAAAAATAAATCCGGCCCCCACACTAATAACTCCCAACTAATTAACTTCCGTTGTTGCTCGGAAAATAAAGACACAAGAATAAAAAAGTAAGAGATTTGCCTTTCACTTGGTGAGTAGCACTGGTTATCTATTTATTCAGAAGTATCGTTCTCAGCGAGTTCTAACTTTGGCTAGTCGGCTGGCGGTGAATCTTCTGGGTTGTATGTAGAGGTCCATGATACGTTTATGTTCCAGATGCTTCTTCCGGAGCTGCATCGCACGTCTTCTGAGGTATCTTGTGCCCAGCTGACTGGTCAGACTTCGGGGCCGACAGTTATACTGAAAATGGAAAGGGGGCGTGTTACACGTTTACACGAGATCGCCAGATATAATCCTTGTCAGAGATAAATGTTATCAAACTATCCTATATCGAAGGTAAAACTTATCCTTCGACAGTGTTGAGCTTGTGGCGTTTCTGCCACATTTTTCGTCCACATTAAATTTTTATTTTACTTCTACTCGCTATCAGTCGGAAGAGAGCATCCAGTAGCAGCAAGGCAGTGAGAGAGTACCGTGCATTCAGTTGTGCGGCAGATGGTTTCAGAGCTTGCAAACCAGCCTGCGAGCGGTGACTGTAACATGTATTATGCTGGAATACCTCGTAGATCTGTGATTCCCATCCTTTCCTAGCCTTTTACCCCTCAGTGCAGTTAGACATTAGCTACTACCCCCACCGTATCCCTCCTTCCTGTCGTCTGTAGAAAGTGCTACTACATACACCTAACTATCCAAGGTGAGGGTATACACTTGTTACAAAATATACTTCCCCTGCATTACTCCTCTCCACTGTGGTACTTGCTTGATCTGCACACTGAAACCCCATTTAAATTAACCAAGTGGAAATATGTGCACTATCCCTACTGTCCGTATATCACTTGATTGTTGCTCTTCTTACTTCTCAATTGGCATAAACTGGACGACTTTAGCATGGTGTCTGGTCACAGTCACTTATAGTAACAGCAATAATACTGATACTAATCCTAATAACAATAATCATACTGTATACAGCACTATAGTAAAAAAATTGTTCAAATGGCTCTGAGCACTATGGGACGTAACAGCTAAGGTCATCAGTCCCATAGAACTTAGAACTACTTAAACCTAACTAACCTAAGGACAGCACACAACACCCAGTCATCACGAGGCAGAGAAAATCCCTGACCCCGCCGGGAATCGAACCCGGGAACCCGGGCGTGGGAAGCGAGAACGCTACCGCACGAGCACGAGCTGCGGACAGCACTATAGTAGCCCTTATGTAGTTACTACTGTGTAGTGTTGTCAATTAATTCATTTATCGGACTTAAAGCGAGTAACAGAGAATTTTTTGGACTCCTATAGTTACTATCTACAATTTGGAGAAGACATTTTCTTGAGATATTTACACCATGTGATCAAAAGTATCCGGACACCTCCAAAAACAAGCATTTTTTATATTAGGTGATTTGTGCTGCACCTACTGCCAGGTATTTGGCATCAAGGACCTCAGTAGTCATTAGGAATCGTGAGAGAGCAGAATGGGGCGCTCCGCGGAACTCACAGACTTCGAACGTGGTCAGGTGATTGGGTGTCACTTGTGTCATACGTCTGTACGCGAGATTTCCACACTCCTAAATATCCCACGGTCCACTGTTTCCAATGTAATAGGGAAGTGAAAACGTGAGGGGAAACGTGCAGCACAAAAAGGTAGAGGCCAACGTCGTCTGTAGAGTGGCAGAAACCGCCGACAGTTGAAGAGGGTCCTATTGTGGTATAGGCAGACATCTATCCAGACCATCACACAATAATTCCGAAATGCATCAGGATTCACTGCAAGTACTATGACAGTTAGGCGGGAGGTGAAAAACTTGGATTTCATGGTCGAGCGGCTGCTCATAAGCCACACATCACGCCGGTAAATGTCAAACGACGCCTCGCTTGGTGTAAGGAGCGTAAACATTGGACGATTGAACAGGGGAAAAACGTTGTGTGGAGTGACGAATTACGGTGCACAATGTGACGATTCGATGGCAGGGTGTGGGTATGGCAAATGCCCAGTGAACGTCATCTGCCAGCGTGCTTAGTGCCAACCGTAAAATTCGGAGGCGGTGGTGTTATGGAGTGGTCGTGTATTTCATGGAGGCGCTTGCTAGTTGTTTTGGGTGGCACTACCACAGCACAGGCCTACATTGATATTTCAAGCACCTTCTTGCTTCGAGCTGTTGAAGAGCAATTCGGGGATGATGATTACATCTTTCAACACGATCGAGCACTTGTTCATAATGCATGGCTTGTGGCGGAGTGGTTACACGGCAATAACATCCCTGTAACAGTCTGCCCTGCACAGGGTCCTGACCTGAATCCTATAGAACTCCTTTGGGATGTTTTGGAGCGCCGACTTCGTGCCAGACCTCACCGACCGATATCGATACTTCTCCTCGGTGCAGCACTCCGTGAAGAATGGGCTGCCATTCCCCAAGAATCCTTTCAGCACCTGATTGAACGTATGCTTGCGAGTGGAAGCTGTCATCAAGGCTAAGAATGGGCCAATACCGTATTGAATTCCAGCATTACCGATGGAGGGCGCCACGACCTTGTAAGTCATTTTCAGCCATGTGTCCAGATACTTTTGATGAGATAGTGTAGCATATATCTCTTTTATCATCAGCGACGTTCGGAAGAAAGCACAACATATGTGTGTAGTGATTGGACTATGTGAGGAACCTGTAACATCCACCGCATTAGTGCTAGTAATTGAGAAAAAGCAATTACTGATAACCTGTGTAATAAATGATTGTTGCAGTAGATACACCTAATATCTGCTTTAGTTCCATTTACCACAGTCTGTTCCGGCTAAATCGCCATTTTCACGTATGTCTGCATTGATGTGCCGTCCATATTGCGTCCTTAGTGGACTGTTGTGTAACTGTTACTGCTTTAAGAAGATCGCATATGTTGTTAAGATGTTGAAATTAAATGTTAATTGGTACGTGACAGCAGTTTCACACGTAGTAATTAACATTTAATTTCAACATCTTAACAGCATTTATGGTCTTGTTAAAGCAGTGACAGTTGCAAAACAGTCCACTAAGGACGCAATATGGACGTTACATCAATGTAGACGTGTTTGAAAATGGCGATTAAGCAAAACCAGACTGCTCATAGTGTGATGAGTATCACATGACACAGCAAATGTGCTTGATAGAGGCTCACGGCCGACATTAGCTAACAGGACGAGTTTAACAAAGCACAATACAGCCTACAATGCACAACGTATTGTTTTATAAAGAAGAATCGGATCGTTTGGTTTTTACCTCTCAGAAAATTTCATTTAACACCTAAGGGGTTATTACCCCCACGTTGGTAACCAACGGCATAGACAGCCGGGAGTCACATACTGAGCACGGCGCGAAGCAGTACAATGATGTAAATTAATATTTATTATATGAACACAACTGTGCTGCTCCAGCTATAGCGACAACATTAGTTGCACTGATAAAACGTTAGTAACGTTATGAAGTTATTAATTAAAGTAAAGACGTAGGTAAGAAGAATTCAGTTAGTATTGGTGGAAGGTGATGGACCAGTCAGAAGCGCACACTAAGTAAGCCAGCACCAGACTGTTAGTGTAACACGCTAGAGTCATCTACCGTGTACGAGCGAAGTAATACAGGTCGGAACGGTCATATGGAGCACGATGCCGATAATTATTCGGCGCAATTAACAGTGTCTCGGAAAACATTTGTGTCTAACAACTCACTACAAGTTTTATGTCAGGTATGAACAAGTGCAGCACGAACTTTGGGCACTATAGTTCTTGTAGAACAGTGCTTCGGTGAACGTTCGTGTGAAGTGTTAAACATCTTGAAATACTGTGAATCGTTAGACAGTCTCTTGCTGTGGTGCTCTGTACACGGCTGGCTTCAATGGAATTTAATTTAATGAATGAAAGTAATCGGGCTTTAGTTTCTTTATTACCGCTAAACGTTAATGAAGAAAAATCGAGTATCATCCTGTCTTTTGATAGCTTCATTACGTAGCACTGTGCATGGCTACTCCATCCGTCTGGGCACCGAATACACTCTTTTTTGTCAATGGGCGGCCTGCATTTAGTTGATTTAGATTGGAAATGCTTCTTTCCTACTCTTAACTTCACTCATTATTTTAAGTGATGGTGGGCAATATATTATTCAAATTAGTTATTCTCGGATTCTACCGTACAACATTTATTTCGTTAAAAACACGAGCATTAATAGAAACAGACACAATTAAAGAACACTTCAGACACACTGCGAGGATTATTCAATAACCGCACGGCATGGCCGACTGTCAACTCTGTCTGTACGGTACTGCTGCTAATTAACGACTATCATCTCTGCCTGCACACTGCTGCTTCCAAGCTCGGTCGCTCCACAACTTTTACCATTGTGCTTTCTGTTGCCTGCACATTGTCAATCCAAAGATCGTGTGTATTAGGTATTGTACCATTACAACTGGATTTTCTCTCACATTGTCAGTTCCGTTTAGCACAGTTTGTTGTTTGACCGTCGAATCCTGCGCCTATATGGAAAAGAAGCCACTTGGGACGAGATCTACGGAACATTTTTGAAGATGGGACGTAAACAAAACAAAGTCAGTGGTACTAGGAAGATGAAAAGACATACCCTCATAAACTGTAATGTTGATAGAAGCTGACATTTCTGCTAGATTGGTAGGATATTTTATGAAACCCGCTATGTAATGGATAGGCAGCCGGACAATAATAAGTAAAAACAAGCCACCACCGCCTTCTCCTATTTTTCTTAAACGTCGCAACTTACTGTCCACACATCACTCCTTTTCTGTTAAAATTGTTTCCATATTTACCTCACTAAACCGCCTGTTTTGAAGTAAGCGGATTTTTTTTCTTTCGGTAGTAGTCAAACAGTTTGGCGTTCCTTCAGAATTGCACTGACGCTTCTCCTTGTAGTACTAATGTGGACTTTATCTCCGGTACGTAGAACTTTATATACCGTTGGTGTTGACACAGCAGCACGATTTTCTTTTATAGAGCAGATTTTACAGAAAAATAATATCAGACTAGTGTTTAGAACAACCAAGAAATTATGCCAAGCCCATATCTGCATTACATAATGTGTACAACAGAATTACGAACAGAAACGTAAGATCTGAAATAACACAGAAATATTTGAGGAATAGGGAAAACAGAAAAATCAGCCGTACCAGAGCATTCCATTAATCCATGAAGTGAAATATTCTGAAAGCAACATTCCATTTACAATGACGAACTTTTAACCACAGCTATACAAAGAAGCCATCAAAATCTCTAAACATGACAGAAATGAAGAAGCCATGAAACTTAGCGTGACGTGGACAGCTTCACTCTATGCTCCAGGTAAGAATGAATGTAAGAAATCTAATTCTCCTGACCATTCATCCTCTTCAAATGTCTTACAAAGAAACCATCAAAAGATAAATCTCTCATACCTTATTCATGCTACAGATAAAAAAAGATTCACGTTGATCATGCGCAATCCAACATACTCATACAGCAAATTTCTATTATAAATCAGTGCTAAGTCCTGTCTCAGAGTGGCATTAATTCGTTAACCGTAAGAACGTATACTTGAAATAAAAAAGCATCTGGAAGCTCATTTTCATCTAAGTTGTACCACAAAAATTCTATAGTAATGATGTCCTCATTTCTGAAATAACTATCCATCATAACATTTGTTTCTCATACAGCTTTGTCACTTCTTGGTCCCCCACATCTCCCGCAACCCCAGTCTACATTATACCCAGTGACCTTTACTGCTTTGATCAAAAAGACATGAACCGTCGTGAAAGCCAAGTAAGGTTAGTGGAAATTCAACTGTAATCACGAATCCTTACACATCGGCGCTGTGTTCTATGAGTTCGAAGAACCTTCTAAAACCCAAGCAAACAGTTGCCAGAAAGTCAAATTTAACGTTTTCGACACTTATCCATCAACAAAAAATCACATTCAAATTTTTAAAATTCAATATCTGGGTGGCTTATATATATGGCGCTCACTCGTGCTCTCGTTCGTCTAGTGGGTTGGATTCACTCCTTCGAAGGCACGAGATTCCAGAGCCTGGGCTACCCTCAGGGTGTAATCTACGTCTTCGAAGCGCTAGTTGCTGTTGATGTTACGTTTGGTGTCTGTCTGTCTGTCGCCTGCTGCTGCAGTTGCTGTCCGTCCATTCTCCTGCCTGCCTGCCTGCCTGCTCGCCGTCCATCGTCGCTGCCGCCTGCTGTCCGTCCGCCCGTCGCCGTTCGTCCACCATGAGTACTCCCACCTCCACTGTCATCTGCACCTCCCCCTCTTCCACAGTCACTTCCTGCAGTGCCGCCCCTGGCCTTCCCCCTTACACCTCACCTCCCCTTCCCCCACTTACCCATTTCCCTATCTCCTCCCCTGCTGTGTACCCCGCCTCTACACCCTTCCTCCAGCCTCTACACCCTCAACAGCTCCCACTACTACCCCCGCCCTCACATACGCCTCCGTTGCCGCCTCTGCTGCCACTCATCAGGTGTTCAGCTTCCCCTCTCTCACCTACCCTGTCACTTCGTCATCTGCATCCCCCGCACGCACCACGTCGCGCCGAGCCACCGTCGCCGCCACTGAACCGGCTGCTTCTCCTGTCACCTCCACTACGCCACAGGGATCTGCCACCTGCCACCTCCCTCTCCTCTTCCTTCCTCCCAGCCTCCAGTCTCCAAGAAACCCCAAAAGCGCGTCTGCTCCCACCACTTCCCACAAAAGTCAACACCACTTCCCCCTCCTCCTGTCGTCTCCCTGGACACCACCCCGCCTCCAGCCACCCATACTCTGTCCCGCATTTTCCACAAATTTGTCCTGTCAAATCCTGATCCTAAGTTCCTTGATGCCCGTACCCTCACCATGGAGATACTAAAGTATTTACCTTGTGCTCCCATCTCCCAACTCATTCCCTCCACGGACTCAGTCCTTATCGAGTCCCTGTACCCCTCCTTTCACACAGACCTCCTCCATAAAGTCCCATATGTTTGGCCCCCATGCATCTGTGACACCCTTCCTTTCCTCTTTCACTCATCAGCCCCAGCCTCCCTGTCGAACCCCCCCCCCTCCCCACCTACACTGCTGTGATCTCTAAGCTCAGCTCGGTGACCACAGAGGATGTGGTGTTGGCAGAACTAAACTCCAACCCAGACCTGGAAATCCGCGCTGCACACCATATTCACAATGCCTCTGGTCCCACCTACATCATGCAGGTCTTCTCTGAGTCCACCCCCTCCTTCGACCATCTTCTCACCCAGGGTGTCCTGAATTACCACCGTCGCCACCCTGTTGAATCCACCAGATCCTCTCCCCAGTCCTACCACTGAAAGTGGTGCCTGATGTACAATGACCCCCAACTGCAAAAACCCCCCACCTGTCCCCATTGCGAGGTCTCCCAATTTCTTAAAAACTGCCTCAACCTCCTCCTTCCTGTAACACCTGCAATGGCCCCCATCCCACCTACTCCCACAGGTGTAAAGCCAAACCCCCTCCAGCCACCCCTGAGATTACAGTCCCTGTCCGTCCCATTGATCCCCCTACCCACCCCAACAATTCCCTCCATCCACCACCCACAGCCCAGGACATCATTCAGTTCCTTACCATTGTACTCCAAAACATTCACCCTTTTCAGTGCCCCGACACCTTTCAACAAATCTCCCTTGCCACTCGCTCCATTTTCCACCTGAGCACCTTTGCCACTTACTCCCACAACCACAACCACTTCACCATAACCCGCCTCGACACTCTAGTTTAAGCCTCTTCCCTTCCCCCCTCTCTTCCCCCCATGGCGCAGCACAAGTATCGCATCCTCTTCCAGAACATTCGCTCCTTCCCCTCCAAAAAACACCTACTCATGCACATGCTCTCCCACCACCAGGTCGACACCTTCCTCTTAAACGAAACCTTTCTCCAGTCCCACCATTCTATCTACACCTCTCCCAATATCCTCCACCACACTGACGCTGCTGGTCCTCGTGTGCAGGGCGGAGTCATGATTGGCCACCTTAAAGATATCCCCATCCGGCCACAACCTCTCCTCAGTGACACCACAAAACACCTTATCCTCAGCGTCTTCTTCCCCTCCCTCAGCATTACCTGTACCACCATCTATGTCCATTCCACTGCTCCTCTTCCTTATGACCATCTCGCATATTTACCATACCTTCTCCGGCTATGTGATTGCCACCAACCTCAAAATCCATAGCCGCGCTCCTGCTGCCCTTTGGCGTTGGCATCAGTACCTCTCCACAATCCAAGGTTACCTTGTTCCCCTTCCTCAGCACACCTGAACCGAAAGTGACACCACCCCAGATGTTGTGATTGCCTCTACCAAACTCCTTGTGTGTATCGCCATCGCCATCCTTGACCCCACAGGTAGTGATCACCTCCCTGTCCTTCTCACCATGACGTCTGCTCAGACCCCCTCCAGCTCCAGACCCTGCATCACCTCCAACGGTCGTCCATGACAACCACCATGCCAACTAGGATGCCTACTGGGAATCCATCACCAACCAGGTCGCCACCCTGATGACATCATCCACGCCTCGTCCTTCCTTGAAAAGATAATTGCTGACGCCGTGGAGGCCCATGTTCCCACACAACTCAACACCACCTTCCCTATCAACTCCTCCATCGCATTACTGGTTCCCATTCTGCCCCCCACTACCCCCTTCTCCATAACGATCGCCCCCTTCCTGACAACCTCAGTAAGGCCAATCGCTTCCCACCTTTCCGAGGTCTGCTCCATCCCAGATGATTACCACTTTGATTACTCTCTTTTCCCCACTGTCATGGAACATGCCAATACCTTGGTCGCTTTACTTGCTCTTATTCTCCAGTACTTGGGGCAGTTGTCCCTCTCTGACATCAACACTCCCATCACAACGCAAGATATTAAACTTATTCTCCAGTCCAAACGCAACATGGCCCCTGCTCACGACTGTGTCACCTACAGCCACCTTAGAGAAAGCCCCTATTCCTTCCTGACCGTCCTCGCCCATCTCTATAACGTCATCCTCTCTACCGGCTTCTACCCTGACCTGTGGAAGACTTGCCGCATCATCTTATTCCTCAAATAAAAAAAAAAAAAAACCTTCTGCTGCCTCTTCCTATCGTCCCATATGCCTCATTTCCATCTTCAGTAAGGTCTTCGAATCCATCCTCTCCCGCCGTATCCATCAGCACCTTAATCACCACCATCTCCTCTCCCTCACCCAGTGTGGCTCCTGACCCCTCTTCTCTGCTGAAGACCAACTCCTTAACCTCGTTCACCTTCTCTCCCTCCAGCTCAACTCCTGTCGCTACACCATTTTTGTTTCCATTGACCACCAAAATGCCTATGACTGTGTATGGCATCCTGGTCTCCTCTTTAAAATCCAAACCTACACCCTGCCTATCAGCTTTGTCCACGTGGTCGCTTCCTTCCTCTCAAGCCATCCTTCCTATGTCACCCTCCACAACACTAACTCCCATACCTTTTATCCCACTGTTGGCGATCCCCAGAGCTCTGCCCTCTCCCCTCTCCTTTATCTCTTGTATACGGCTGATATGCCAAAGCCACCCCCCCCCCCCCCAACTGTCCACCTTTTCCAGTATGCTGATGACACTGCCTTCCCTGCTCTCTATCCTCCCCTTAAATGGTCCGAACATACCCTCCAAAACCACCTTAACCAGTTCACCACTTGGTGTAACCTGTGGTTCCTCTGTCTCAACCCCTCCAAAACCCAGGCAATCATCATAGGCCACACCACCCACTCCTTTTGTCTCCATGATTTCTACCTCACCGTTTATGGCTGTCCTATCCAGCTCACCCCCACGCTGAGATACCTTGGCCTCACCCTTGACTGTCACCTCACCTGGACCCCTCACCTCCAGACCATCCAGCAGAAAGCCCATTCTCGCCTCCACCTCCTGAAACTCCTGTCTGGCCAAACATGGGCATTGCATCCTTCTACCATCCTCCACACCTGCAAATCCCTCATCCGTCCTTTCCTCCGTTATGCCAGCGTTGCCTGGATCTCCTCACCCACCTGCGTTTACAAGGCCCTCCAAATCCTTGAACGCCATGTGCTCCGCCTTGCCTTCCGTATCTGAATTCCTTCCTCCACACGGCACCTGTATGAAATCATCCCCTTCCCCACCTCCTCCTGTTCCTCCAACACCTCTGCATCCTATACATTGTCCGCAGTCCTGATCCTCCACCACCCTCTGGTTTCCTCCTTCCTCTCCACTCCCTACCCATTGCCACTCCTCTATTGCTGTATTCCTCCCCCTCTCCATCTCCATACCCTCCATCTCTTCCATCAGGGCAATTTCTAGCGCCTCCCCCTCCCGGATGATGAACTTCCTTCCTACTATAACCTGGCCTTGTCCGCCCTCCCCCCCCCCCCACGCTCCCCACGGCCCCCTTTTTCCTCTCACCTCCTCCTCCCCCTCTGAGACCCAGCACCCCATCCTTACCTCTTTCCTTCCCACATCACTCCCTACCTGGCCCTCTTCGGCGCGCCCCTCGAACATCTCCCCCCTCTCTTCCCCTCCCTCCCTTCTTCTGTTCACCCTCATCTCCTTGCGCCTGGCACATCCTCCGTTTTGATCATTGTCAGTGTGACACGCCAGTGTTGTGTTTAGTGCTGTTTCTCCTGTGCATCGAGAGGTGTGATTTTAATTGTGTGCTGTCCTTGTACCTAGTGTTACTGTCTGTGTTTTTTATGTGCTACGCCATCCATCGATACTTTTATGCTCCAGTCATACTGTGCCTTGTGTTTTTTTAATTGCCACAGTGTGTGGTTTTTTGTGTGTGCTGCTTTTTTACGGTTTTTATCTCCATTTTGCAGTCGCCCCTTTTTGTCTAATGTCTTCCATGATGTTCCCCCTTTTTTCTGTCTATGTTCACCATGTCTTCTATTGTTTGTTCTATGTCTTTCAGCTGAAGAGCAGCGCATATGCTGCTGCCAGCCCGCCCCGATGGGGAATTGAAATACGATAAAGGAAAAAAAGAGTGCCCTCGTTGCAGTTCGCCGATTGTCCTCGGAGGATGCCCTCCCAAGTCGAAGGCGAATCGACAGGGGAGAGTCTTATGTACGGGCCACGGCATCTCAGCCCGGAAGTGTTAAGTGATGAGGACCTGGATTTGTCCGAAGACATTATCTGAGGTCATTCCTGTCGCTGGTAGTAGCTATGATGTCGTTCCACACACCATTGCCGCCTAGCACGTTTCTGCACATTAGTGAAAGGTAGGCAGAAAAGTGAAAGACGCTCACGTAACCCAAGCAGTAATAAACGGCGACGAACTGTCACGTCCTATAGTGTACCATGTGTTACTGTTCCACTATTGCGCCAGAGCCGAGGAGGACGCAAAACTGTCCTGTAGTGCCATTCGGCTAAGGCGTCGATCTTCTCGTGGGAGTGGAGTGGGGAGGGGGGCCGGGAGGGGGCTCTGCGATGTGCGGCCTGGTCCATCTCATCGTATTCTATGGACTTCCGTGAGCTACTCTGCACACACCAGTTGCGCTGCCGAAACGCTTGGTTCCACATGAGCAGCAGTTTTGCGGATAGATTCATGATATTCTTTGATGCGAGTAATGCGTCATGTTTCTAACTCTTTGACCTGACGGTATGACTCGCACATACGTCGACGAGTCATCCTGCACACCTGCTCAAATCAATCTGAAGCATTAGCTTCGGTTTACAGCGACAACGAGAGCCGCAGCCACAATTTATCGTTAGGTGGTGTTGCGCTGCGATGTCGATCTTGAACCCTAGGCCCGACAATGGTTTCAATGCCAATCATTTCTGCAGAAATAATAATGCACATGTCCTATGAATATGAACGTCCTATATCTAGTCGTTCAATGTGTTCTGTTTTTTTTTTTCTGAACCTGTGTATCCGAGTAGCTGTACAGATTACCTCTTAGCTCAAACCATAGTCAAAAGGTCGTATAGATAGGTCGCGTAACAGTCAACGACTTGTTCAGGTTAATGGTTGTCATCATCATCAGGATAGTGGCAGTCACCATTTCACCTGACCATCAGTATTCCAATAGCATCCACTATGCAGCATCACTACTTGCACGAACGGCATTCCGATTTAACACTATGTCCACACAATATTTCACCACCATATGATATCAACCAGCCAAGTGTTCCAAAATAGCTCATTTTCACATATGCAAAAAGAGACGTTATGTGATTTACTATGGAAGTTGAAAGCTGTGCCTGAAAAAGTTTAGAAGTGTTCCAAATTCCCCATAATCCGAATAACCTGAATTTTTCATAAATTAGCACCTTATTACATAGTATGAGAATTTGTGTAAATTTGTCATGATCATAAGTACCTCAGTGGTCCGAATTTCACGAAACTTAGAGGTGGCGCAACGCAAATTCACGAGACGTGGAAAAGGACTAAGAAAAATTTAAAGGTTCGTCACCGAATATTCGCTCGGTGCTATAATGTGGGAAGACGTCCCACCGCCTTAAAACCAAGGACAAAGTATTGATGAAGCACTTTGGAACAGTAACTCTGAGTGCGGAGAGGGTTGTACAGAAGTTGTTACCTCGCTTTAAGGGGGCCGGTTGAAATTCTGAGGTTCATTATTCCGGTTGCCTTCCTAGTGAGGGACACGAAGCAGAAATGTATTTATAGCTTCGACATTTCACAAAAAAGCAATATTGGAATGGAATATAGCTAAATTGTATAAATTCTGTCTTGTGTATTAATTAGCATTTATGTGTTTGAGAGTGACATTTATGCTTTATTCTGGGAAACTTGTTTGTCGATAGTAAGTGGCATTCCTTAGCTTAAAAATGTGTGAAATAAGTCGCCAAAGGTGTTGAACTTGTTCTGAACGGTGTGTGTCTGTGTTACCAAATGGTTCAAATGGCTCTGAGCACTATGGGACTTGACATCTATGGTCATCAGTCCCCTAGAACTTAGAACTACTTAAACCTAACTAACCTAAGGACATCACACAACACCCAGTCATCACGAGGCAGAGAAAATCCCTGACCCCGCTGAGAATCGAACCCGGGCGTGGGAAGCGAGAACGCTACCGTCTGTGTTACCCACAGATACAACTTCCCTCGGTCCTCGGTGGTTCTGACAGGGAGGATTTGGTGTCAAGAGACGTAACGCTGCCGCGGCCCTTGAAAATCCGCGCCACCAGTGCGGCATGGAGGGTCGAGTAACTCGGTCTTGTAGAGGAGCGAGCAGTGGAGAGATCAGAGGAAACAGCCATTGGAGCTGAACGGCCGTTGGAGTTACAGCACGCAATGACTGCCGCGCTGGGACCTCGGCAACAGTGAAGAGTGCCGTGGCTGGATGCTTGCGATGCGGCGAGGGTGGGCGCAGTTTGCCTCCGGGGTAGTTCGCTGGTCGTTTCCGAAGCGTACTGCCAGTACTCGCTGTGTGACTTTGGTTCGCGTCTCTGAATTCCTTAAGTATATTGTTAAAGTTGTCAGATGCCAGATTGGTTGGACAGTTTCAGTTTGACAAAATTTTATCTTCAGTTATGTTTCTGTAACCAGAAATTTAGTGCGTATATCCTTTTAACATTTGAAGTAAGATTGCTTTATTGCACAACGGTTTTAGTGTCGTATAAAATTACTGACAATTTGTGAGCTTGTTAATGACGTATTGGGTGAAATGAATTATTTTTTTACAGTGAACACAGTTTTAACGGACCTTAACTGCGAAGCAGCATTGGTGCCTCGTTCACGGTATTTTCCAATGTAAGTGGTTTTTATAGTGTTCCTTGGACATCTTGTCGACTTTGTAATTTGGTTTTTACGCTATTTCTCGGGCATCTTGTTGTTTTCGTAATATCCTTCTATTCGTCTGCTGTAGAGCTGACGCATTATTTCATGTTGTACCAGGTCCTTTTCTGGAAGATGAAACTGCCTTAAAATGTGCTTAAAATTGTACTCTATGTGTGAGAATGTAAATGTCTAGAGCTTGTTTAAATATCAAAAATATAATTTTAGCAAGGACAAGAACGACTCACAGATGAATCCAGTCCTACCACTCTCTCTCTCTCTCTCTCTCTCTCTCTCTCTCTCTCTCTCTCTCTCTCTCTCTCTCTAGAGGTATAAAACAGATATGTATCGCAATTCAGACCACTGATGATGCCTTTCAAAAGAATACCAGCGAAACGCATACGGCATGATAAAATTAGTTACGTCCTGTTATACATTAAAGGACTTGACATTAAAAATATCAACATAACATAACGGACAACGAAGGACGAGAGGACCACAAAGGTGAACACTTCGGCTGCCAGTCCCGTCAACTAACGGGACGCGGAAACTTCAGTAGTCTTCCGATCCTGGCACTTACGGGATACAGTTCCTCCCGCTTTTAGATATTAGGGGTACGACTGGTCTTCATTGTGTTGAGGGGGACGTGTAGTTCCTAAAACAGTCGTTGTTGTATGAAGTCCAGTTGCTGGAGGACGGCAGCTGTTCGTTCAGTACGTACAGAAACAAACGACATGGCTTCACATATTCTTGCGGACGACGAATTGCGTGAGTTGGAGCAAGATTTTTTGACGGTACAATTAGGATGACGATATTGAAGATTCAAATGATAACTCTGACTCAGAGCTAGAGGAACTACGTCAAACTTCAGGTGGGTATTTCCCGTTCTGATTTCGTTCAATGTTTGTTGTAACACTGCATTCTGAATATTGAAACACTTTTATATGTTACGGAAAAAGTAAGAAAGTGTTCAAGAAAAGACAGTAAATGCTAGTGCATCGAGTGCAAAGTTGCTAACTGTAAATAACCTTGTTTCAAGGTGTGAATACAAAAACATTATACTACATGATAAAAGTTGTGTAACAATCTATAGTTATGGTTTTATATCATAAGTTTTCAATTACAGAAAAAAGAATAGTGAACTACAAATGCCAACAAAAATATTTTCTTTCTTATAAACGAACTGAAGCTTCATAGCAGCTGGAAATATATACTTCTGAAGCACAAGTTTCATGCTTTCTTAAAATGCTAATCGGTATGCATGCCACACAGCATCCATATCAATTTATTCCAACATGTCGCTCATAAAACCGAGATTTTTCCTAGGCTTACACCTCAGATTGGTGCCAGAAATGTAGGATCAAGTGATCTGGACAGCCCTTGGGCTAGGGCCATTAGTATACGCAACAGAAGGATCGTCGTGGGAGCTCACAGTATGAATATTATCCAACTCCTTCAGCTTAGGTAATTGGAACAAATATGTTACTTCTTTTTGCAGTTGATGTGATCCACGGTGGGCATTATGGCGTTTATGGAGGCACAAAAGTGCTTGTTTTCCGTTCTTTCGTACCAAAACCGAATCGCAGATTTCAGTATGTCTATGCACATAAAATGGCTGAAATACATTCCAGTCTCGAACTACCCCGAAAATTTTCTTGATATCTTTGTCCATTTCCTAGAATAAGACTTTCAAATCTACCCTATTTTTACACATTAAATACGTAAGTAAAATCAGGTATGACGCGAAATCTAATTAATAAATAACGGCAGCCAAGAGTTCTTATTTTAATAGCGTATTTTCTAGACGTTTATCTAGAAATAACCACCTTCCTGTTTTCAAAAATTTCCATCAGTTGTCGAGAAACACTCCAAAAAATTGGTTCTCAGGTATCAAAACGGAACCGCGGGCTCCGTTACGGGTATGCACAGCGAATGGTTGTAATATTATCCTGAGACTCCGATCTCAAACGATCTTGAAATTTTCTTGATGGTCCATTTTAGAGACACACATTTTCAGATTTACGTTACTTGTCGAGTAAAACACGCACGTTGTGAGGCTAAAGCGTAGTTTACACAGTGACATAGCACGGAGAAATTGACAAAGATATCGCTGCCGCTGATAAAGATCAATGGTGTCCTGGTAGGGTCGCAGCACACACACAATGAAAGTATCGCAAAATAGTGATTGGTAAATCGCACTACTCAACTTTGGTAACTATGGTTAAAACAATTGTAGAATACATGTTTAGTCTATTGTCATGCATTGATTACAGTTCCATTAACACAAACTAAATAATGTTCTCTGAGCTAAAGTTGGAAGAAAACTAATCTTTCGTCTTGATGTACTATTCGAAGACCACTTCCTGACTGACAGCACTGAGTTTAAATCTCTAGACAGATGTCCTCTGTTTATACACGATAATTCTATTCACTGTGCTGTTTCTACTGAAGACTAACCACTGTCTATCTCTCACTATTTGTGCTTCACTCGACGACTTGAAGACCTGAAGACATGACGAGCGTTCTATAGGAACTCCCCAGCAAGACTCAGACTGTCTTATAACTTGCAGCTGACAAGTTCTGCTCGTGCACGGTTGCTTATGTGCGCATCTCTCTTCCAGGTGGCGCTGCCGCTCCAGGGCGCGTGATTCTCGCAGGCAGGGCGGTCGGTTTGCACACTGCGATGTCTCTGCTGCGGACAGGACATCCTCGGTACCGCTGGTCCCAACTTTCTCGAACTCTTCTTGTGTGGTGTCTCAATATACGACAGAAATATGTTGCGAAGTGTCTCCATTATCATTATAATGGTTCCCGGAACCTCATATGGTCGTACTGAAGCATCTGCAAAATACTTTTGCACATAAAATCTGGCATGAAGTACAAAATTATTTTAGCAGTACTTTAATTTCAAATAAGTGAACTATCAAAATTTTTCTGACACTACATTTCTTTCAGTATGAGCGTCATGCCTTACTATAGGAGGAGAAAGAATGGAACTAGCGCAAAAGTGCACTTATCGGAGTGCAAAAAAAGGAGAATCATCTCCTGTATAAAGACTCCTACTGAGAATTGGGGTCCAGCTGCTTCATTCTACGTTCCTCAGCATCTTTAAAATTGTTCCCAAAAATTTTGGCATTTGGTATATGAATATACTCGCGCTTTTTTATGCTGGGAAGGAAGCAGACAGTGGCAAGAAGAAGGAGCCGGAAAAGGAAAAAATACTGCTAGAAAGTAGACAGTGGCTACTCTAAAGAGAGAGCGAAGGAGGTAATTGCAGTGCGAGAGAAATCTACGGACGTGGTGAAACAGAGCTCGCAGAACAGTGCTAGGGAAATAGAGAAGGAGACAGTGCCAGACGGAGACTAATAAAGAGAATGAGAATGTGTATTTGGTTGAGAGCCAGTGAGAGTCAGAGTCTATGCCCATGACAACGAGGCAGAGAGAGGGGGAGAGAGCGAGAAATAGTGGTAACATGAACAGCAGTGAGAAGGAGATAGTAATAGTAGGAGCAATAGGAAGAAAGTGAAGGTTAAAGGAGACAGTAGTAGTAGGACAGAACGAAGGCGACTGTGGCTGTAGTACAGAAGACAGCGAAAGCCAGACAGAGATAATGACAATGAGTTGGGCTGAATGTGTGACAGAACAGGCAGGTATAGTGGATGGGTATGAGCGACTTACAGTGATGGACTAATGCTCGTGTGCGAGTTACAGTTAGGGGAGCTTGCGGAAATCGGAAGTGAGATACATGCCAAAGAGAGCGCGAATATGTTCGTATGCCAAAATTTTTGAGAACATTTTAAAGGTGCTGAGGAGATGGAATGAGACAGCTGGTACACTACGTGTCAGTCACTTTTTTAAATAGATTTGAACATAACTGCATTTTTTGTATTGTGATAGGAGCTTTTTCCTCCGGTTATCGCTAATAAATGTTGGCTACTGTTATTAAAAAAGATTCTAGAAGCACAATAATAGCTCGCATTATGAGAAACGACAAAGTCTACTCGGCCGCCAGTCAGACTTTTGATAACAATTCGTGACGAATTCGATACACTTCAGTCTCGAACGTTAAGTGAACTGGTTCAACAACCAATTGATTGTGTACGTTTTTCAGTGCTTTTACATCCAGTTTCGAATCTCCTTGCAGTGACCTTTGAGTTTGTCGCGTGCTTCACTTACCGCGTGGTGGCGGTTGCTAAACGACTGGAGCGCGGTGTGAGAGCAAAGTTGCCGCTTAGGTTAGCCCTCCTCCGTCACTCCCTCCCTCCCTCCTGCCGTTAATTAGGTCGTCCCTCGCTCCACAAACCCCGGCGGCCTCTTAATTTACCGCAACATCTTGCGCGCTATATCGTTGCTACGTAACAAGAAGAACTGCGGCTTAAATTTCTTGTAGGCGATAAAACTCGCCACAAAGTTTGTTACATCCCGCTCCGCTTTCGTGGAGACAGAGGAGCTGCCGTTCGGCAGATATAATCGGCAGGTAAATATCACTCTAGCAGACTGATGCTGTCTTATGTGAGTGTAAATATTTCGTTCTTACTGCGTTCAGACAGTTTTGTATATTTACTAAAATTGAACGACAATTCGCAGTTTTACCAGAAGAGTCGATCAATAACAAAACCAAAAGCCTGAGTAAATTCATGAAACTGTAATGATGTATTCCATCATTTTAATGATTTTTTTTTTGTGTAGCTACGAGTTCAGTACTCCAAATCTTCCAGCTATTGTTCCCATCAATTTTTTTTTCGTTTTGGTTATTTCGCAGAAACATTCAGATATAGCACAATGATGATCCAAAGCATTTTTCCCACAAACTTACTGTCGTGTTGATCCAGATTTGGAGGAAAATTCGACAAGTCACAAGCAATATTCAGGACGTATGTGGTGCCGGTGCATAACACAACGAGATTCCCGTAAATTGCGTGGCGGTAGTTTGCGGCTTGAGGCCGCGGAGCAGAAGTTTGATAATGTCCAGTATTGATTCCACGTGTTTCATATCGGGCGAATATGGTGGCCAAGGTGTCAACAGGGGTTCGCTGTCATGCTCTTCAAACCATTGTAGCAGGATTGTGGCCTTCTGACATGCACAATTTTCCCGCTGTAAAATGCCATTTCCGCAGGAGAAGATATCATAAGTGAAGGTATGCAAGTGATTGATCTCGAATAATTTTCACCTAATCCACAGCTGAGGCCCGCCCGGCTAGCCGAGCGGTGTAACGCGCTGCTTCCCGAGCGGGAAGGCGTGCCGGTCCCCGACCCGAGTCCGCCCGGCGGATTGATGTCGAGGTCCGGTGTGCCGGCCAGCCTGTGGATGGCTTTTACGGCGGTTTTCCTTCTGCCTTGGCGAATTTCGGGCTGGTTCCCTTTATTCCGTTTCAGTTACACTATGTCGGTGATTGCTGTGTAAACAATGTCTCCACATACACGAACATCATAATTACTCTACCAAGCAAACTTGTCGGGTTACACTCCTCTGGTATCAGACGTTCCTGGGGGAAGTAAGGGGGTGGGTCCAGTGGGGCCAAACCGGACAGTAGCCCTGAGTTCGGTGTGTGGCGGCGGTGGAGTTGGTGCTGCTTCCCGAGCGGGAAGGCGTGCCGGTCACCGACACGAGTCCGCCCGGCGGATTGATGTCGAGGTCCGGTGTGCCGGCCAGCCTGTGGATGGCTTTTACGGCGGTTTTCTTTCTGCCTTGGCGAATTTCGGGCTGGTTCCCCTTATTCCGTTTCAGTTACACTATGTCGGTGATTGCTGCGTAAACACTGTCTCCACATACACATACATCATAATTACTCTACCAAGCAAACTTGTCGGGTTACACTCCTCTGGTATCAGACGTTCCTGGGGGAAGTAAGGGGGTGGGTCCAGTGGGGCCAAACCGAACAGTAGCCCTGGGTTCGGTGTGTGGCGGCGGTGGAGTTGGTGCTGCTTCCCGAGGGGGAATGCGTGCCGGTCCCCGACACGAGTCCGCCCGGCGGATTGGTGTCGAGGTCCGGTGTGCCGGCCAGCCTGTGGATGGCTTTTACGGCCGTTTTCCTTCTGCCTTGGCGAATTTCGGGCTGGTTCCCCTTATTCCGTTTCAGTTACACTATGTCGGTGATTGCTGCGTAAACACTGTCTCCACATACACATACATCATAATTACTCTACCAAGCAAACTTGTTGGGTTACACTCCTCTGGTATCAGACGTTCCTGGGGGAAGTAAGGGGGTGGGTCCAGTGGGGCCAAACCGGACAGTAGCCCTGAGTTCGGTGTGTGGCGGCGGTGGAGTTGGTGCTGCTTCCCGAGCGGGAAGGCGTGCCGGTCACCGACACGAGTCCGCCCGGCGGATTGATGTCGAGGTCCGGTGTGCCGGCCAGCCTGTGGATGGCTTTTACGGCGGTTTTCCTTCTGCCTTGGCGAATTTCGGGCTGGTTCCCTTTATTCCGTTTCAGTTACACTATGTCGGTGATTGCTGTGTAAACACTGTCTCCACATACACATACATCATAATTACTCTACCAAGCAAACTTGTCGGGTTACACTCCTCTGGTATCAGACGTTCCTGGGGGAAGTAAGGGGGTGGGTCCAGTGGGGCCAAACCGGACAGTAGCCCTGAGTTCGGTGTGTGGCGGCGGTGGAGTTGGTGCTGCTTCCCGAGCGGGAAGGCGTGCCGGTCACCGACACGAGTCCGCCCGGCGGATTGATGTCGAGGTCCGGTGTGCCGGCCAGCCTGTGGATGGCTTTTACGGCGGTTTTCCTTCTGCCTTGGCGAATTTCGGGCTGGTTCCCCTTATTCCGTTTCAGTTACACTATGTCGGTGATTGCTGCGTAAACACTGTCTCCACATACACATACATCATAATTACTCTACCAAGCAAACTTGTCGGGTTACACTCCTCTGGTATCAGACGTTCCTGGGGGAAGTAAGGGGGTGGGTCCAGTGGGGCCAAACCGAACAGTAGCCCTGGGTTCGGTGTGTGGCGGCGGTGGAGTTGGTGCTGCTTCCCTAGGGGGAATGCGTGCCGGTCCCCGACACGAGTCCGCCCGGCGGATTGGTGTCGAGGTCCGGTGTGCCGGCCAGCCTGTGGATGGCTTTTACGGCCGTTTTCCTTCTGCCTTGGCGAATTTCGGGCTGGTTCCCTTTATTCCGTTTCAGTTACACTATGTCGGTGATTGCTGCGTAAACACTGTCTCCACATACACGTACATCATAATTACTCTAGCAAGCAAACTTGTCGGGTTACACTCCTCTGGTATGAGACGTTCCTGGGGGATGTAAGGGGGTGGGTCCAGTGGGGCCAAACCGGACAGTAGCCCTGGGTTCGGTGTGTGGCGGCGGTGGAGTTGGTGCTGCTTCCCGAGCGGGAAGGCGTGCCGGTCCCCGACACGAGTCCGCCCGGCGGATTGGTGTCGAGGTCCAGTGTGCCGGCCAGCCTGTGGATGGCTTTTACGGCGGTTTTCCTTCTGCCTTGGCGAATTTCGGGCTGGTTCCCCTTATTCCGTTTCAGTTACACTATGTCGGTGATTGCTGCGTAAACACTGTCTCCACATACACGAACATCATAATTACTCTACCAAGCAAACTTGTCGGGTTACACTCCTCTGGTATCATACGTTCCTGGGGGAAGTAAGGGGGGGGGGGGTTCCAGTGGGCCAAACCGGACAGTAGCCCTGGGTTCGGTGTGTGGCGGCGGTAGAGTTGGTGGACTAATGTGGCCTGTTGTGGGGTTGTGAACCACTGATGGCTACGGTGGGACGAGGCGTTTCCGTCGTTTCTAGGTCCCCGGTTTAATACACAATACAATCCACAGCTGTCATGGTGCTTACGGTTACTCCCATGGGTCGTAAAGAGGATCAGGTGAATGTCTTCCACAGCATAGTACACTGCTAAAAGCCTGACAACGACTGCACTGACTTTGTAGCGCAGACCGCTGCGAGGCGTATAGAAGGAGAGTCAGTGAGGTTCTGGAACGTACAAGTAGAGATGTAGAGCCATGCCGAATCCAGTGCCATGGTCAGTAGCGCTAGGTTTGTCGGTTGCTGATCCATGTGCGAACAGCCTGATCGTCGTTGTCCCAAAGATTCTCGATTCGGTTTAAATTCGGTGATTATATTGGCCAGGAGAGTACTACAAACTCATTCTGGTGCTCTTCCAATCACTGACGTACAGTGGGAGCTGAATGACATGTCATATTGTTCTGCTGGTAGACGCTATATTGCAAAGGAGAAACAAACTGCACGTAGTGGTGGACGTGGTCCTCAAGGATAGATGAATACTTGTGGAGAACCACTGTGCCTTCCAGAATGAAAAGATCACCCAGGGAATGCCAAGAAAACATTCTACGGATGATAACGCTCCCTGCCTTGGCCTGGACACTGGCGACGATTGTTGCAAGGCCATACATGGCAGTAGCCATCTGTCTGATGGAGCACAGAACGTGATTCATCTGAAAAGGTCACCTGTCTCCTCTCAGTGGACGTCCAGTCGTAGTGCTGGCGTCAGGTCTTTTTCGGCGACGAACAACAGTCAGCATGGGTTTGTAAAAAAGGCGCCTGCAGAAGCGGCCAATATGTAGCAACATTCACTGAACGGTCGTTGGGGAGGTGGGGAGGTACAGCAGGAGGCCCCTTGCGTCATCTGGGAGACCAGTTGCTCAGTACTTGACGTCTATTCACCCGTACACTTCTCCACAGCCGTGGTTCACCTCTCTTATCTATACCCCGTGGTGCACCACCGTTCCCACGACACCAGTTTTGAATAGCGTCATTTTGTCATGCACAGTAGCTTTAACCACTGCGGAGCGCGGACAGTTACAGACTATTCAGTTTTTAAAGTGATTCCACCCTTGGCCTGAAAGCCAATTACGTGAGAAAAAACTCTCAGTTTACGCAAATGACAACCACTGCACTGTTTCCCACGTCTCTCCAACACGATTCATACACCCTGCACAGCTAGTGCTACCACCTGCCCTCTGACAACAGTTATTGCACGTTGACACATGATGGCCACATTAAATGTAACTGGGCCGTGTAATACCCTACTGGTATGTATCTGTGACACAGTGAGAGCAGATTTTCGCATAGGTGATGACGAATCGAGACACTCCTATCGACCTGCTGTAACAAGGAACGAGAATAATTCTGCCAGGAGACATATTCCCATTGATCGAGGATCCAATCTTGATGATCCTCTGCCCACTGAAGTCGAAACTGACGACGTCGCTGGACCAATATGGAAACTAATCGAGGTCGTATGCTGCGAAACCCAACGTTCAACAACGTATATTGAATAGAGGCCTTCTAAACGCAAGCGCCAGCTGTAGCACTGAACTTTAGGGTAATACCTGCCGCAGATCGCCGCTAATACTGGTTTACACAGCGGGTAAATCTCCAAACTCCATCTGATGAGGCGCCGACGTAAAACAACTTGTCGCTTACTAGTGGTTTCCACATCCTTCAACTACTTTTCACAGATGCTCACTAAACTAGCACACGAACAGCCGACCAACTTCACCATTTGCCGGTTGCTCGTTTCCATGAACTTGCGCACAGCAATCATCCCTTTGCCAAAGTCTTTCACGTCAGTGGACTTCCCCATTTGTGACTAGTGCCATTCGGCTGTGGTCAGCCTGCACACTTCCCTCCAAGGGTCTGCAACGACGACAGGTGGCACTCAAGAGGGCGGTGAGCACTGCTTGTAAAGTTTTGTCTTGTCATTGTATTTCTCTTGTTTCTCTGTTATAGGTTTAATTTACGAACGATGACGACGGATGAAGTTCATTGTGGTGTATATTACTTACTTATTGATCTCAACGATACGTGTTATTCCCTATTTCGTCTTTCGTCTGTACCCTTCAGGAGGACATTCGACAACTCTGTCCATGAAAGACAAGCCAAATATCTGCTTGCGTAAGGGCCAGAGTTGGACTAATGTGTTAATGAGTTGCTTCAATTGTGAAGCTCTTTCTCTTGAATAAATCATCTAATTTTCTGATATTGTAATCATTTGTTTGTCTGTAGGCGTACATCACATCCACCGATTTTCTTTCCATTCGAATAATTCTTTTGTGGGTGTATTTTTCTTCTTTTGTCCCAGAGTGTACATCCATCACATTTCTTACATCAATAATTTTATATGATTGCTATACGTACACCCTATTCCTTATAGCAACACTGTTTCATTATCAACTAATCTTCGCCCGAACACATATCTAGCTGACAACTACAGAAGCTACTACGTAGCGTAATTGTTTTACATGTACGTAGCTATGTTTCTATTATCATACGTGCATACCGATTTAGTGAAGTGATTATAGACGGATGCCCTTCACTTCCATTTTCTGCAGTGAAAATGACGGCCCACAGATGTATGTTCGGTGAAATTTTGACAGTTGTACATTAGGTAAATAACAGTTATTTTAAAAGATCTGTGATATATTTTGTACACGTAGGTCGTTTTTATCAATGGCAAGGACTGTACGATCACCTGTAATACAGGAAACGTTTATCGTGGATCCGATACCATCTGTCGCCTACGTGTTTTACGTGTTCCGTTGTTCTCAGTAGTTGGCGCCTAGGTGGAAAATGGGTTTAATTTTAGTGGCGGTTGAAGGAAACTTACAATGTAGCCCACACAGAATATTGAAATTCTGGGGCGTCTGGTCCAAATAGAATGGTGCGTTGAGTTGTAGTGAAACGGGGCCAACAATTTGACCAGGGCCTCACAGAAGTGAGTGATTCTGATTGAAAGTCAAGATTTTGCACCCTGAAATTTCCATCTTTTCCGCAAAATGAAAGAAAATATGAAGAGAAAGAGATTTTCCCACGATGTGGGCATTCAGGCAGTGGTTTCCTAATGGCTCCAAGCGTTAGGAGCGGATTTACGTCGTCGTGGCAGTGAACGATTGCTAGTGCGTTCAGACCATTGTTTACAGAGACTTAGTGAAGATGTTAGAAAACAGACTCACTTCTTTATGTCACTTTGAACAGTAGTACAGCATTAGGTCAAAATTTCGTGGCCTGCCATAACAGTGTTCAGAATACGTTTTGAAATCCCGTCGTAGCAAATTAGAATTTACCTGGGCTTCCCTGACAAAACCGACACATTTTCCCCTCAATCAAAGACGAATTATCACCAATTCTCGACCTTGTCAACTGAGTTGTATCTGCTCCACTAGCGGCGTGCTACGAAGCGGAGATTTCAATGTACACCAGTACTGCAGATACGAAGGTGAGAAAGGTAATTAATTAATTTTACTGATGTAAAGGTGATAATTAGAACTTTATGAAAACATCTGCTAAGTGGATGTAGAGGTTTAGTCAGAAGCACCAAGGTGTGGAATGACCTCTGAATATATTGACATTTTCTGTAGTAGTAGTGCTGTTGTGAAATTCTTGTACTGCAGGTAATGTTGTGATGTGCTGAATTCCGATGGAAAGAAAGCAGGAAGGGAAGCGGAGGGACCGGTGAGGATTTACTGCTCGCTAAGAGACGCAAACTTCTCTGGAGCGAGTTTACGTCGTGAAGGAAAAAAATGAAATCCAAACAAATCGGAAGAAAAAGTGTTCCGCGGAAGAGACATCAATCAGAAGCGCACAGTGCCTTTGCAGAGGCTCCCCAGGGATCAGGGGGCCAACAGCGCGTCCCTCCTCTCCAGACGCCTTCAGAAACCTACGGGCTTGGTCGATACACCAACTGTGACTTTTTCCCCACGGCCATACGTGATACAAGTCAGCAAAAATGTCGCGGCAAAACGACAACGAAGCAAGTATTAGGTCTACAACTTTGTTTCCGACGTTTTTTCTCGAAGTTCGAGGCTTTATTGTGAAAACTTACAAATCATTTATGACTGAAAAACTGATCTTCTTTGGTCACTATTTTCTGCCATCTTTCAGGCAGCATACTAATCCCACGGCGGAATAACTGGACGTCTTTTAAGGAGATTCACGAACCGATCAAATATTACACTTGTTAATATGACAGATAGTGCTGGTCAGCCAGTCCGTGTGCCATTTATGGGGAAGGCGGCGGACGGGGTAGGACTTTTCACTTCAGAATTTCCAAGTACATTTCGAAGGATTTTGCGACATGGAGTCGTGCACTGTCACGCTGCAAAATCACCTTTTCATGTCTATCGCTGTATTGCGGCAGCTTGTCTTTCAACCGCATCAACTACTTTAGGTAACGATCCCCTGTGATTGTTTCCTTTAGTGTTAGTAGTTTCAAGACCCTTTTCTCCTACGACATTATGCCGTTCTTCGACTTCAAAATCACCGTTCTTGAAGCGTTGAAACCATTCTCTGCACATTGTGTGTGTATGCGTGTGTATGTGTGTGTGTATGTGTAGGTGCCTTTCTATGGGTAATACCCAGAGATTCCTTCATGTTAACCCTCCTAGTACCACTGGGGTCAATATGACCGCATAAGCACATTTGAAATATACATCTCCCTTGTTTTCAAAACGATTATTTCAAAAATTTATGACTTTCTCTATCTAAATCGCCTGTATGCCATGAAATATTGTTCGATTTTACATATAGAACATATTAAAATTTATTCATGGGTTATGCAGCATGATCCCAATCCAAATTTTTGTATTGTTTCTGGAATGTAATATTATGAAAATAGAGTGACGAATGTTACGTTGAACATATGTTATACGAAACACCTGCAATAATGAAACTAACATTTCCAACTTATCATTTATACCCACTGTTGCCGTTTCTTGCCTCAACTGCTTTTGTGTATTGCCTCAGTTGTTGCGAGTGTTTTGCCTCAGAGCGTGCAAAAACTACATTATGGCTAGAAAACATTTCAGTAGTGCTTAAATACAAGCAATTTTGAATGAAGAAGAGGAATTAGGAGATATGCTGTCTAGTGACGATGAAAAGATTGATACTGTTATTTCTGTAGGTAGTGAATCAACTGAAGATTATGATGATGTTGGATATTTGGAAACTCTACTTCCTGAAGTTGCTGACATCTCAAATCAGAACGTTTTCCAGTAAGTATATATAATCTTTCATATGGTTGCAAAAACGTTAATAATAGTGCTAATAATAGAAATGAGCGTTTGGCGCCATTGACAAGGCGCTCCTTACGGGGAAGGTCTGGCGGCCTTGGTGCATGTCTTATTACATTCGACGTCACATTGGGCGACCTGCGCGCCGGGTGGGGATGAAATGATGATGAAGACAACACAACAGCCAGTCCCTGAGCGGAGAAAATCCCGGGCCCAGCTCGGAATCGAACCCAGGCGCGTAGGACGGCAATCCGTCACGCTGACCACTCAGCTATCGGGGACGACAGTACTAATAACAATAACATGTAAGTACATATGTAAAATAGTAATCCCATTTTTTTCAGGTCGAAAAATGTAAATAAATCAGGGGAAATAATCCTTTTAGATTACATTGGAGACAGACAGCTCGAAATATAATGAATACGGCTCCAGGTCCCACGAGGCATACAGCAAGGAACGTAAATGCTGTGCAGTCAGCATTTGAATTATTTATGAAGCCCAGTACTTTCCAGATTACTTTGAATCGGGCCAACAAAGAGGGCAACGTTACTTTCGGTAGCAAATGGATAGATCTTAATAGAGAAGAATATGAATGCTTTCTTGGCCTGCTTATTCTTGCGGGAGTGTACAAATGTCACAATGAGGGCATAGTGAATTTATAGAACGAAGAGCATGGTCGATCTATTTTCAATAGTTCTATGGCTAGAAACCTCTACACAGAAATATTGCGCTGTATTAGGTTTGCTGATGCTCAGCATCGGCGACAGAATCGTAGCCCTGATAAAAATGGTTCAAATGGCTCTGAGCACTTTGGGACTTAACTTCTGAGGTCATTAGTCCCCTAGAACTTAGAACTACTTAAACCTAACTAACCTGAAGACATCACACACATCCATGCCCGAGGCAGGATTAGAACCTGCGACCGTAGCGGTCGCGCGGTTCCAGAGTGTGGCGCCTACAACCGCTCGGCCACTCCGGCCGGCGTAGCCCTGATAAATTGGCTCCTATAATGGATTCATTTGAACAGTGGCTAAGCACATTACGTGACCATACGAGCCACACGAGAATATTACATTTCATGAACAACTCGTAACTTTTAGGGGTAGGTGTCCATTCCGCCAGTACATTCCCTCAAAACGTGGCAAGTATGGTATAAACATAAGGACTGCATGTGAAAGCACTAATTACTATGTTACACACCTGTAGGCGTATACAGGAAAGGGCGAAGGCCAGCCTAGAGAAATAAATCAGGGGAAAAGAGTAGTGGTAGAATTGACAGAACATTTATCCGGGAGTGGTAGAAATATCACAACCCAAACTTTCTTTACATGTTTGGAGTTGGCAAAGGAACTAGAACTAAAAGAAATGACTCTGATAGGAATACTAAGAAAAAGACGTTGTGAAAATGGAAATGAGCGTTTGGGGTCATTGGCCAGGAGACCCCGTGCAGGGTAGGTCCGGCCGCCATGGTGCAGGTGTTATTACATTCGACGCCACATTGGGCGACCTGCGCGCCGGATGGGGATGAAATGATGATGAAGACAACACAACAGCCAGTCCCTGAGCGGGGAAAATCCCTGACCCAATCAGGAATGTACCTGGGCCCGGCGGATGGCAATCCGTTACGCTGATCAGTCGCTATTGGGGCGGACACGTTCTGAACTACCTGCAGAATTGATCGAAGCAAGGGAAGGAACTGCAGCTTCACGTCTTTTCGGATTCCCGGAATCAGTTACAATAGTCTTCTATTGCCCAAAGTAGGGTAAGATAGTGACATTACTGAGTACTATGCATTTCATAGAGGAAATAGATGACAGCGAAGGAGTAATACCTATTATATTCCTATACTATAATGCCACTAAATCAGGTGTAGACACAATGTACAAGTTAGTCAGGACCTACACCACAAAACGTATGACAAGAAGATGGCCCATGGTCATTTTTTATAATATTTTGTATATTAGTGCCCTAAATGCTTTCATAATTTGGTTGGACGTATACCCACACCCTGCCATCGGATCGTCACATAGTGTACACTGATCTGTCACTCTATGCAGCGTTTCTCTAATTTTCAATCGTCCAGTGTTTACAAGCCTTGCACCAAGCGAGGCATCGTATGGCATTCACCGGCGTGATGTGTGGCTTACGAGCAGCTGCTCGACCATGAAATCCAAGTTTTCTTACTTCTCGCATAACTGTCACAGTACTTGCAACGGATCCTGATGCAGTTTGGAATTCCGGTGTGATTGTCTGGATAGATGTCTGCTATTGCACATTACGACCCTCTTCAACTTTCAGCGGTCTCTGTCAGTCAACAAATGAAGTAGACCTGTATGCTTTTGTGCTGTACGTGTCCTTCACGTTTCCACTATCACATCGGAAACAGTGGACATACGGATGTTTAGGAGTGAGGAAATCTCGCGATGTCTAATGACTACTGAGGTCGCTGATATGGAGTACCTGGCAGTAGGTGGCAGCACGATGCGCCTAATATGGAAAACGTATGTTTTGGGGGTGTCCGGATACTTTTGATCACATAGTGTAGATCAGCTGTTCTTGTTCAACACTAAGCATGAATGTACATTAAAAATGTCATATATTTGCGACTTGTCTGTCAGTTCAGTCTCCTTGTTCATGGAGCTTTACTGCTCCATCAGTTGCTGTGGGGGTACAACTGTAACAACTACTCTTTCAGTGTCGCTGGCTACTGCGTTGACTTTCACACCTTCATGATGGCTGGTTTCCTCCTGTTGGTGCTGCGTTTTATATGCCTTGTGAAAGCAATTCTAGCTTGTATACGGTGCCTTGCTGCCTCTTTCCCTATACATTGTGTCCCAGGAGGGATGGTTAGTATGGGATTTTACAGGAACTACAATTCGGATGTTTAGAAATGTAGTAAAGATGGGCTCTAAAATGCTTATCTGAAGAGCTAAGAGCACTTGTTCATCTTCGCCACTGTGAAACCTATCTCTCCAACTGAAGAAGTGTTCATATCTTTTAAGGTATGCTTTATAAATCCCACGTACACTACACATTTTTTCTTGTTTTGGTCCATATGATCTCTTCCATAAATTTGGAAAGCAAAGAACTAACATTAAAAGAAATTTGCTTCATAATATCGAAAATAACGAAGTTCTAACAGCTCTTAAGAAATGCATTTAAAGACCATGTTTACTACACATTCCTGCTTTGAATGATTGTTTCTGTCATATCGCTGAATACTGACCATTTCTCCTGGGACATCCTGTATATCATGTAAGATGGCAAGAACTATGCCCCTTACATGACTCACGTTGAGCGAACAGTAGGGCTGAACAAAAATGACTGAAAAGGCACAATGCATCTTGTAGAGGTTGTAGTATGGACGTATTGAAATAATTAATGTTGGCTGATGGTTTTAAGGTAATTCACGCGACATGAAAACTTTGTGGAAATGCATCGATTTACTGGAGGCTAGTTTATCCCAGGGAAGTATTCAGAGTTGACCGTGGCTGGGTGGCGGTGCGCGGCTGGGGAGTGGTGAAGGGAAGCGACAATAAGCAGCTTAGGGCGGTTCGAACTGTGAGAAAGCGGTAACGGGGTGCGGCATCCAGCTGCCTTAATATGAATGACAGTGAGGGGGTAGTTGACCCCATGCTGGTGTACCGGGAAGCAGATGGAGAACTTGTAACCTGTTGAAAAATGTCAGTCGTCCCATTCTCAGTGAAACATTCGAGAAAGCCGCGCAAAGCTACGGTGGAGCAGTCAACAGAGGCCGAAATATGGGTGTTCGTGTCTATAGCAACTTCACGCTGAATTCACAGTCCACAGAGTCTGAAGTAAATCAGGTGAAGAGCAACAGAATGAAATACGCAGGCCTCTGATGGGAACGTAGGACCAAGGAATTTGAAGTACTCTCCTGGGAGTCTGAATTTCGGAAAAATTGGTGTTTTATGGAGATGATAACCTTGATGGGTGGCCTGGGAGGAGCTAAATAGCAGAAGTTGAGAGGAAGGGAAATTTTGTCGGAATTTATTCACTTCCCAGAGAAGGCATTGGTTGGTGCTGGGAAGTGATGCATAATTAACGTGACTTGCGCTGCAATTGGCGTAAGTGATTTTCCTGGAGGGGGAACTGAGGCGAAGAGCAGACTGGCAGAAGTCTCCATAGAGGTCTTCCGTTCCCAGCTTGCCTAGAGCGCGGACGTGGTGCTCTTTACTCAGCTTGCCTGAGAGAGAATGAGCATCTCTGCAGTTTATGACTTAGTAAACGAAAAGATTGAGCTTGGAGATGGAAAGTTTTCTTTCAGCTATGTACTGAGCAAGATAGCTAGGAGTAAATAGACGAGCGCAGCCTTGCAGCATCACGAGGCTGGCCAACGTCCGTATAATGACGACGCCCCGCCACGCTGAATTCGGTGATATTGCGCCCGCTCCGGCTTGAGTTAGGCCACTGATTAATTTGTTGGATCATGTTGGCAAGGTTTCTACGTGCGTTTCATGGGCCATGTATTGTAGAATTTTTCTCTCACTTCGCATTACGCCTGATTCAGTCGATAGGAATTAATTTTGATTTATCGCGCTTTACTCCACGTAAACGCAATTTATTCCCACTGCCTGTTAGGAGAGTCATGTAATGTGATGATTAAAGGTCTTGAGTTAAAATAAACTTGTGCTAATCGACTGCATCTGTTTCCAATCAAGTACTTGAAGTCTCAAGTCACTTTCTTAATTACTTTTATGTTCAACATTTGCATCTGGAGCTGAATATAAGATCAATGTGCACCCCCTTTTAATTAGAAGGGATCAATTCTGAATCAATTAATGTCAACACTGTCACTGCAGTTCAATCAGGAGTCACAGGGCCTCATTACTTTCTTTGCATTATCCGATATTGCAGCAGTTTTGCAATCTCCGTTGATCTATTAGTCAATTAGCTGGGGTAAACACACGCCAAAATCAGATAAGTGACGGGTGGGCTGTTACAATCAACTTATTTTTAGCAGCTTCGTGAATATTCCATATTCTTGTCCAAGTTGTATTCTTCCTGGTATGCTGAGTTTCTGGTGAAAATTTTCCTGTGACGGTGAGAGAGGTCCCGGATCTTCGTTTCTGGTGGCCTCGTAATGTTACCCTTCCTCCACTCCCTTTTCCCCGATGGCTGCAATTTCCAGGCTTACCACTTTGTTTAAATGATGTTCTGTGTGTCCGTGTGTTGTTGAGTAGAGCTCGTGGACGTGCTTGCCCAGAGATTTCGGCTGAATTTTTTTCCCCTTATATTGTGATTGATAATTACAATACTGTATAGTCACGACAAACTGCTGGTCTGCTTCGGCTTTTCAGGCATTCTCAAGGCGCTAGCATATAGGCATGCGTCAACATCACTTCTGCCCTGGCCACATTTTCATTTTGGCGTACGTATGTAGCAATACAAACTCTATAAAAGGATATTTGCGTCAAGAGGTAATGGTTACATACCAAGAAATATTGGCCAAAAGTTAGGAACGCCAGCTACATTAAAAGAAAAGGATAAGTACCTAATTTCCGTTTTTGCAACAGCTTATGTTTGTAACAGGGCATAGTCATTGACAAGAACGAAGTGTGTAGTGTTCCTGCCGCCCGCATGCTGCAAAATTATTATAATTATCGTTAGTTTCATTATTCTCTATTATTCTTTCTCTACTCCAGGAGGTACATCCGGTCAGTTATAGAGTCTAGGTTCTTCCCAGACAAATACCACGCGGACAACTTGCAGGACAGAGGGGTTCCCCATTGAGAATAAATGCGAGGGAGTCACTGGGGTATTGCATCATTTTTGACATAGTTCTAGAAAAGTGTAGTCTATTGTCCCGGACAAAAATTAAAATCTCGTGTTTGTGTGTAAGTGTTTGTAAATATACTTATATTTGTGAGTGTGAGTGTGTGTGTGTTTGTGCGCATGTACTTCAGCATACATATGTACGTATGTATATATGCTGTGACTCCATACTGCCACGTTTTAATCAGTAATACTTTCTTCTTTTTGGAGGTGAGAGATTTAGTGTTAAGCATTTTAAGTTATGTAGTTGGTTTGTACTAGTTTGGTTTCAAAAGTGCCCCTGCCATATAGGAACCGCACAGGAGTAAAAAAGTGAACACAAAGAGTCGTTTACCAAAACTGGTTCAAATGGCTCTGAGCGCTATGGGACTTAACATCTGAGGTTATCAGTCCTCTAGAACTTAGAACTACTTAAACCTAACTAACCTAAGGACATCACACACGTCCATGCCTGAGGCAGGATTCGAAACTGCGACTGTAGCGGTCGCGCGGTTTCAGACTGAAGCGCCTAGAACTCGGCCACACCGGGCGGCTACCAAAACTGTTTCTATGTTGACATATTGGATATTCGGGAATTCAGCCGGATGTTCGCGTCGTTCTCGCACAATATTTCAACAGCGTGCCTCGCTGTCTTCTTCAGGTGCTACCTGAGACTGGTCCTTGGGTCGATCGAGTCCAGTATTTATGCCTGGGAGGAGCTGGGCGTTCCCTAATCGGTCCGCGCCGGGTCAAGTGTTCCATCTGTGGTCCGCGACCGCCAGACTCGGCTTCAGTGGACCCCTCCAGTCGCAGATGTTCCGACTGCCGTCGGCGCCCATTCCGGCCGTCCTCAACGGATGTGGTTATCATCTGAGGTGTGTCAGACCTGGTCTGAGATGTTGGGTACTCTATCTCCTGACTGTTACTATGATTTCCACTTCTGTTTCGTGCTGGGCGCTCCCTAATCGGTCCGCGCCGCGTCGTGTGTTCCGTCTGAACTCCGCGCCCGCCAGACGCGGCTACATTGTCCCTCTCTGGTCGCCGGTGTTCCCTCCGCCGTCCGCGCCCGGCCTGGCCGTCTTCAGAAGTCGAGTTCATGATCTGGGGTGTGTCAGATCTGGTCTCCAATGTCAGACACCTTGTCTCACGGCTGTTCTCTCGGTCTCCACTTCTATTTCTTGTAGAATCCCTGAGTGTCCTGCGTTGAGTTTTCACAAGCTCAAGCGCTGGATTCCAGGCAGTGCTGATTTGGTATCCCGAGTCACAGTTGATTAGATTGTCTGTGACCTTAATCTCAATGGCTTCTTTAATGACACTGTCCCAAAATCTTGAGGTCTGTGTCACAATCTTGGTGTCATTGTTATCCATTGAATGACCAAGTTCCAGACAATGCTCTGCTATGGCTGATTTAGTTGCCTGCCTGAGTCTGGTATGTCTCTGGTGTTCTTTACACATGATGTTCACAGTTCAGGTGGTCTGGCCAATGTATGACATCCCACACTGGCATGGTATGTTGTAAATACCTGGCTTGCGTAGCCCCAGGTCATCTTTTACATTCCCCAGCATAGCCCCAATTTTGGTGGGTGGGCAAAATATGCTCTTGATGTCATATTTCTGGAGAATCCTGCTGATCTAGGCAGAGATAGGTCCGGCATACGGCAGGTATGCCATCTTCTTTGCCTCTTCTGGTTCTTCTTCTTGATCCTTTGGCCGGTTAGCAGGTTGAAGTGCCTTCTGGATATCTCTAGAGGAGTACCCATTCCTGCTGAACACTGATTGTAAGTGTTCTATTTCTGTGGCCAGACTATCAGTATCTGACAGAGTTTCTGCTCTGTGGACCAGTGTTTTGAGCACTCCATTCTTCTGTGCCGGATGGTGGCAACTGCTTGCTTGTAGGTATAAGTCAGTGTGCGTAGGTTTGCGGTACACACTCTGTCCAAATGTGCCATCTGCCTTTCTCTTCACTAGAACATCCAAGAACGGAAGTAGTCCATCCTTCTCCATTTCCATTGTGAACTGAATGTTCGGATGGCAAGAGTTCAGATGTAGCAGGAACTCATCTAACTTCTCTCTACCATGGGGCCAGATGACAAAGGTATCATCCACATACCGAAAAAAGCACTTGCGCTGATATGTGGCTGAAGAGAGTGCCTCCTCTTCAAACCTGTCCATAAATAGGTTGGCCACCACTGGTGATAGAGGGCTGCCCATAGCCACCCCTTCTCTTTGTTCGTAAAATTGACCCCCATATAGGAAGTACGTCGAGGTGAGTACATGCCTGAATAGATCAAGGAGAGCCCCATCGAACTTCTCTCCAATAAGCTCAAGTGACTCCTTCAGTGGTACCCGTGTGAAGAGAGACACCACATCGAAACTAACCATGATGTCTGTGTCTGTGATGTGTTGCTGGCCCAGTCGTTTCAGGACACGGGTACCACTGAAGGAGTCACTTGAGCATACTGGAGAGAAGTTCGATGGGGCTCTGCTTGATCTATTCAGGCATGTACTCACCTCGACGTACTTCCTATATGGGGGTCAATTTTACGAACAAAGAGAAGGGGTGGCTATGGGCAGCCCTCTATCACCAGTGGTGGCCAACCTATTTATGGACAGGTTTGAAGAGGTGGCACTCTCTTCAGCCACATATCAGCGCAAGTGCTTTTTTCGGTATGTGAATGATACCTTTGTCATCTGGCCCCATGGTAGAGAGAAGTTAGATGAGTTCCTGCTACATCTGAACTCTTGCCATCCGAACATTCAGTTCACAATGGAAATGGAGAAGGATGGACTACTTCCGTTCTTGGATGTTCTAGTGAAGAGAAAGGCAGATGGCACATTTGGACAGAGTGTGTACCGCAAACCTACGCACACTGACTTATACCTACAAGCCAGCAGTTGCCACCATCCGGCACAGAAGAATGGAGTGCTCAAAACACTGGTCCACAGAGCAGAAACTCTGTCAGATACTGATAGTCTGGCCACAGAAATAGAACACTTACAATCAGTGTTCAGCAGGAATGGGTACTCCTCTAGAGATATCCAGAAGGCACTTCAACCTGCTAACCGGCCAAAGGATCAAGAAGAAGAACCAGAAGAGGCAAAGAAGATGGCATACCTGCCATATGCCGGACCTATCTCTGCCAAGATCAGCAGGATTCTCCAGAAATATGACATCAAGAGCATATTTTGCCCACCCACCAAAATTGGGGCTATGCTGGGGAATGTAAAAGATGACCTGGGGCTACGCAAGCCAGGTATTTACAACATACCATGCCAGTGTGGGATGTCATACATTGGCCAGACCACCTGAACTGTGAACATCATGTGTAAAGAACACCAGAGACATACCAGACTCAGGCAGGCAACTAAATCAGCCATAGCAGAGCATTGTCTGGAACTTGGTCATTCAATGGATAACAATGACACCAAGATTGTGACACAGACCTCAAGATTTTGGGACAGTGTCATTAAAGAAGCCATTGAGATTAAGGTCACAGACAATCTAATCAACTGTGACTCGGGATACCAAATCAGCACTGCCTGGAATCCAGCGCTTGAGCTTGTGAAAACTCAACGCAGGACACTCAGGGATTCTACAAGAAATAGAAGTGGAGACCGAGAGAACAGCCGTGAGACAAGGTGTCTGACATTGGAGACCAGATCTGACACACCCCAGATCATGAACTCGACTTCAGAAGACGGCCAGGCCGGGCGCGGACGGCGGAGGGAACACCGGCGACCAGAGAGGGACAATGTAGCCGCGTCTGGCGGGCCGGTCCGCATCTTCAGAGTGTCGTCGACTTAGGAAAGGTAGTTTGTACCAAGGAGGCATTTACTACTAACAGCAGATTACAGGAAGGAAAGAAGGTGCTTCACTTTTATTTATATGTCATCATGCAGGCGGTGGAGAAAGTAGAATGACAAGAGGAGGGCGATACTTAGCAAGTTAGCGAGTAAGTATCGCGCTGGACAGCTTGTAGCGGTCTCTGTCGTGACTCGGAGCACCAAGGCTCCGGATGAGAGGGTTCGCTGAATCCGCAGAGGAACGATACAGAAGTCTGGCTTGGCGTTGAAAACGAGCTAAGACGTATTCCTCTTGGGCTGCCTCGTGGAGATAGCGAGACGGAAACGTGGCAGGCACGTGAAAAATACGGCGAAGTCGTCTGGTGGGCGCTGACTTCAGACGGAACACACGACGCGGCGCGGACCGATTAGGGAGCGCCCAGCACGAAACAGAAGTGGAAATCATAGTAACAGTCAGGAGATGGAGTACCCAACATCTCAGACCAGGTCTGACACACCTCAGATGATAACCACATCCGTTGTGGACGGCCAGAACGGGCGCCGACGGCAGTCGGAACATCTGCGACTGGAGGGGTCCATTGAAGCCGAGTCTGGCGGGCCCATCCCATCCATCCGCCTATCGTATGTCCCAAGATAAGGAGAGTAACACAGGATTTACCTGACGGCATTGCCTGCATTCGTCAGAGGAGAAAGGTTGGTTTGAACTTCTTTATTTGGTGTATGGCATCAGGGTATGCGGGATAATAAAAAGAAAATCATAAGGACGGAGCTGCAAGCAGCGTCCGCTGGGTGCACCCCCGGGTCTCAGCGGTCGAGGAGTGCAACAGGCCGCTGATAGCGGTCTCGAACATCTTGAGGTGCGCCAACGTCTCGAATGAGGGGATTGGCAGAGGCCTGCGACCGTCGGTAAAAACGGCTGGCAGTCTGCTGGATGCGGGGCATCACTTCCAGTTCATCAGCTGCATGGTGGAGATATTGATGCGGAAACTGCGGGTGTACATGGAAGACCCGCCGGAGAATCTTATTCTGTAGCGCCTGATGACGCTGGATATGCGTGGGGGCCGCATTGCCCCAAGCCTCACACGCATAGTCAACAATCGGCCGTATAAATAACCGGAAGATGAGGAGGCCATTCCGGATGGAAAGGTCAGACCCTTCATTAAGGAACGGGTACAGCGCGCCCATCCGCTGGTGGACTTTGGCATGGACGGCGTCGATGTGTGGCTTCCACAGTAGGCGATGGTCCATGATGACGCCCAGGTACCGGACAGTCTGCTGCCAGGGGAGGGCGGTCCCATAAAGTCGAAGTGGCGGGGCCGGCATCGACGTCTTCCTCATAAAGACGATGGCCTGTGTCTTCAGGGGGTTGAACCGGATGCGCCAGCGAGCGGCCCAGATCACGAGGTCGTTGCACGCCTGCTGCAGCCGGGAATGCATGGCGGCATGCCACCGGCTCCTGGTGTAGAGCATCGTATCGTCGGCGTAGACGGCTTTCTCCACTCGGGGCGACGTCGGAAGGTCCGAGGTAAATATAGTATAAAGGACGGGGCCCAGGACGGAGCCCTGCGGTACCCCGGCGACAATAGGCCTGGCAGTGGAGAGGGCCGCGTCAACGCGGACGGCGAAAGTGCGGTGCTGCAGGTACGACGCCATGAGGCGCACGTACGCCCGGGGAAAGCCTAGGTGGTCCATCTTCCATAGAAGTCCAGCATGCCAAACACTGTCAAAGGCCTTCGTGACATCTAGGAGAACCGCTCCACAGTACTCCCGGTTATTGAAGGCGCGAGTGATGTACTCCACAACACGTACAATCTGCTGGGTTGTGGAGTGGCCGGTGCGGAAGCCAAACTGTTCCGGGGGGAGGATTTCCCGAATATCCAGGATGGCCCGGAGTTGCTGAAGAAGAAGCCGTTCAAACAGCTTGCTGATGTGCGGAAGCAAACTGATAGGCCGGTAGGATTTTGGGTCCTTCCGATCCTTGCCCGGCTTTGGAACAGCAATAACGATGGAGTGCTTCCATGCTGCAGGGTAGGTGCGAGTCTGCAGAACCCAATTAAAGATGGCAGTGAGATGAACCACAGCCAGGAGCGGCAGGTTCTTCAGGACCCGGCCGGTAATGTCGTCAACACCGGGAGCCTTGGACGCCGGGAGAGCCTTGATGCCGGCACGGACTTTGGCCACTGAAATAGGTGGGATGTCGTCACGGTCCTCCTCCCCGTCCCCGTGGAGGATGGTCTGCACTGCTGCGTCAACCTGGTCGACGTGTAGCTGGTCCACATCTTCTTGAAGGGGGGTTAAATTCTCCTGAAAGATGTCCGCAGGGAGATTCGCCTTATCCTCATGTAGATAGGCCGTCTCAGTCGGTGTTGTAAGAGGGGGCATCCGTGTCCTGCGCTTCGTAAAAAAGCGGACCACATTCCAGTGCATGGGGTCGGGGGTGAACGCCTGCAGTTGCTCAGCCCAGCGGCGATTCTTGTGCTGGACAATTGCGGCTTTGATGTCACGGCGCAGGCTGTTGATGTGGCGCTTCAGCTGTGGGTCCCGTGTCACACGCCAATCCTTGCAGAGGCGATTTCGTGTGCGGATGTCCTGGAGGATTTCCGCTGGGAGAGCGGAAGATGCGACTGTGCTGGGGCACAGGCGGGGCGTCGCACCCACCAGAGCTGCTGTGAGAGTGTCAGCAAACTGGGCTGCAGAGGCCTCGTGAACGCCGACGCCATCCACCTGTCGCTACAGGGCTGCAGTAACTCGCCGCTGGAAACAGGGCCAGTCCGTGCGGTTGAGATTGAGGCGGCCCGTACTCTGCGCCGGGGCGACGTCCAGTTGAAAGAGAACCGGCAGGTGGTCGGAGTTCAGGGCGTGGAGAACTTCAGCAGTCAGGAACTGATTAAGTCCCCGAGTAATAGCGATGTCAAGAACGTCAGGCCTCCCTCTGCTCGGATAACACGTTGGCTCCACGGGACCACAGACATACGCGTTCACCTCTTCAGTGGCCTGGAGTAGAAGTCGCCCATTAAGATTGGTGACCAACGAATTCCAGGCGGCATGTTTGCAATTGAGGTCACCTGCGATGAAATATTTGCCAGGAGTCCGTAGAAGGAGACGGGCATCATCGATGAGGAGCTGGCGGCGAGGGCTCCGGTAAACAGCCATAAATGTGACTGGGCCAGTGGCTGTTGCAACCTGGACAGCAGTGACCTCAATAGTCCCGATAACTGGCGGTTGAACTTCACAATGCTCGATGGAGGAGCGGATGAAGATCGCCGTACCACCTCCATGCGTCGGCCTGTCGGTCCGAAAGCATCGGTAATTTGCGATGTTGGAGCGGATGCCTGGTTTGAGAAAAGTCTCATTCACCAGGCAAATATCCACGTCGTGTTCAAACAAAAACTGTCGGAGCTCCGCAAGGTCGGAGGTGAGGTTGGCGGCATTATAAGCCACTATGCGGAAATCATCCAAGCGGCGGCGTCTAGGCATGCTGGGTGACTGGAGTGACAGCACTGGGAGCCCGAAGGCTGCGTGAGATCGTCGCAACTGTGGCGGCGATGGTTGCAGGAAGGTTGACGATGGCGGTAGTCAATTCGGTCACCATCGTGGTCAGGTGCTGCAGCAGCTGGAAAACGTCGTGGAGCCCAACAGTAGGCACTGCCGTGGGCGAAGGAGAAGCTGGCTGGCGGTCCTGGCGTGGAGGAGCCGGCGGGACGGTTTGCACCTCAGTAGCCGCAGTCGCTCGTGGGTGGGAGACGCCCTTTAATGCATCTGCCACTGTGACACCGGCCTGGATCCTCGCGGAGCGGCGTTCCATGAGTGAGGGCCACGTACGCTTGTCATTGGCCGGCCGTGTGGGCGGCGGTTGGCGCCTCCGGCGGGTATCAGCTCGTCGGGAGGGCGGAACAGGCGGAAGACCCCGTTGCCGACGGCTAGCCTCCTTATGCTTCGCGCAGGAACGAAAATTGGCAGGATGGTTGCCTCCACACAGGCCACAGACGGGCGGCTCATCCTTGCTTCGTGGACAAAGGCGGCTGTCGTGGGCAGCACCACACTTGACGCACATAGGCGGCATAGTGCAGTGGCGGGCCACGTGGTTAATCCTTGGCACCGGAAGCATTGGACCGGGCCACGGGACTTCCGCAGACGTTCCACAGTGATGGAGAGATCGTAAATCCTGGTGAGCTGGAATATCTCCCGGTGCCGAGGAGTGTCCTGCAGGACGACGACGCGGTGACCAGTAAGCTGATTGGTCCCGGGCATACGATGGTAGTCCACCACCGTCGCCACGAAGCCGAGGTCCTCCAGTTCTTCCTTCAGGTCGTCATGCGTGAGAGACGCCGGAACGTGCTTAAAGAGCGCCTTCAGGGTCGGTGGACGGACCGCCGGATAGGTATACATGGGTATACCTTCTCGCCCAACCATATCCATTACAGCCACATAGTCCTCAGTACAGGAGAGGCTGAGTTTGAGGGTATCTCCCCCTGTCTGCTTGGCAGTGAACGACTGCTTACAATGTTCCTTCAACCACGTGTGCAGCTGCTTGTAGGAGTTCTTAAACTGCAACACGATCGGCGGCACCTTCCGCTGCAGTTGAGGCTGGGACGGTTGCTGCTGCGGCCCCTGCTGTTGCTGTTGCTGCTGGGGCGGTGGAACGCCGTCCGCGCCATCCTGGATGACGTCATAGCGGTTAGACGTTGGCACCGCGTCCGCGTCAGGCCGCTGCTGCGGCTGCTTCGAGACCTTCTTCTTTGGCGGCTTCCGAAATCCGTCATCGGCCCCGGTAGTGGCTTCGCCGGTGCGCTTACGACCAGTCTGCTGGTGGCCGTCGTCTTCTTCTCCCGACAGCTCACGGGTGTAATCCATAGCGAGATCCAAGGTCCTTGCAGAGGTCGTCAACAGATCGTTCCCACGTTGCCGTTGCCTGGTCATCATAGGTGGGGGGCCGGATGAGGCCGCCGACGAAGTATCCTCCGCCGGACGGCGATCCGCCACACCCTCAGCCGAAGTAGGTTCCGTAGACATCACGAGCTCGCGCGCGACACGTCTGCTCTCGACGGAAGACTAACTCCGAATAAGAGTCTGGCGGGCGAGGACCACAGATGGAACACTCGACCCGGCGCGGACCGATTAGGGAACGCTCAGCTCCTCCCAGGCATAAACACTGGACTCGATCGACCCAAGGACCAGTCTCAGGTAGCACCTGAAGAAGACAGCGAAATATCGTGCGAGAACGACGCGAACATCCGACTGGATTCCCGAATATCCAAGATATCAACAGATCGCCGGGAAAGCATGAAGAATTGTTTCTATGTCATTGACCCATGAAAAACTAATCGTTTAACTAGGTGAACCATGTAGTGTGTCAGGTATTAATTCCATAAACTTATGACTAAACCTAACGTTTCTTTTCGTCTGAATATTTTTTACCTTTTTAAACTCAAATAGGTTTTCTAACGATACTTACTACGTAATAAGAATAAACTGTTTTGAATTGTTTAACTCTCGGTACAGCGTAGGCGTAACTCGTTTTGGGCCGCAACATACTTAGTTAAGAACTCACCTTCAGATCAGAGGTGATGCGGTATTTAAGGTCATTCGTGCTTTCGTACACGAACGGTTGCGGTCAGGAGTGAAAAGAAGAGGGGGGTCAGGCTAAGATTTTTCTCATACGTGTAGTTAGATATAGTAAAGGAGAACTTTGATGTTAGGCTAAAGTGGTAGATATTGTGCTGTTATGGAAGTCTCAGTGTTGGCTCACTGATGTGCTTTTTATTGCTTCTTCACATATAGACAAAGAACATGCACAAGAGCAGATGCACTAGTTTATAAATTCAGTAAGTGCTAAACATGAACGAGGCTGACAAGAATCTCCAATCAATTACCCTCCAAACAATAAGCCTAGTTCAGAGGACCTTCAGGCAAGCTATTGTTGTTCTTAGTGTACAAGCTTAAGTGAGTATAACGCTCACTCACATCGTATCTCCAGTGGGCCATTGCTCATTCGAGGTTGCTACCTGGATCCCTTATCTGTCTGGAACTCTGTCTAGCTTGACGTTAGAGGGCCTTTCTGGCATTTCGGACTGTTTGCTTACAGATGGAAAGTAACTGCGTGTCTGTTTACCTCCAATTTGCAATCAGAGAACCTGAATTCATCGGTTCCTCAGTTGGTGCGACCTATTAAAGGGCTGACGAAAGAGGCTTTCACTGTACATCTCTACCTAAGTTGTAAGCTTTACCACTACTATCGATACTTAGAAGGTTTTCCTTTTTTCTGGCAGTCTTTCATGGTGGATCATTACAGTGTGGAGGTGTCATCTATATGTAGAAGGGATACCTAGAACAAACTTGTATTTCAGACTGAATATTGTTCACCCAACAAATATTCTAGGACCGTAGTATTTGTATATACACTGACCAAAAAAATCGCTATAATGTAGAACAATGAAATTTCGGGAATACGTTTGTCTCGGTAACATAATAAGACATTACCAATCTAAAATCACAAGATTAATGTAAGAGCAAGATAGGCCATTGCAAATGTGAAATGTTGGTACAGTAACAACTGTAGAGTGTCGAGTGCAAGCATGCAAATGTTGTGATGTAGAGATGCCCGATGTCAGTTTGTGGAATGCAGTTCGACACCTGTCGCACTTGTTCGGTCAGTGTAGGGACGGTTAATGCTGCCTGTGAATGACGCTTGGGTTGTCGTCCGATGATGTACCGTATGTGCTCTAACGGAGACGGATCTGGCAGCACAAGAGATCGAAGCACAAGAATGGCGTACAAATTTGCAGTCAGTGTTCGTGGAATAAACAAGAAAGTGCTCCTGCTGTCATACAGTATCACGTCCAGGACATAAGTCGAGGTTTAGGTCCAGTGCGTCTAGTACACAGACAGGTTGCCTGCGGGTCCTCAACTGACCTCCTACTAACCGACACGCGGTCCTCACTGGCATTGAGGTAGAACCAGCTTCCATCAGCAAATACATCAGAATTCCATCCTACCCTCCAATGAGCTCTCGCTTGACACCACCAAAGTAGTCAATGACAGTAATTTGGGGTCAGTGAAAAGCACGCTACAGAGCGTCTGGCTAGGAGCTATTCTTGAAGTAACCGATTTCTTTCGTTGTGTCAACTGCTGATCAAATTGCTGCTGCAGATGTAGTATGATGCTCCACGGCGTTCCCTCTTTGTAGCGCCACATGGGCTTCCGAAGCCCGGTTTTCTGGCGACCGTACATGCCTATGACCACCGTTGCCATCAATCATGCACAATTGCTACAGTCCTCCAAAGTCTTTCTGTAATATCGCAGAAGGAACATTCAGCTTCTCGCAATCCTGTTTCACTATCTCGTTCAAACTCAGTGAGGTGTTGATAATGGCGTCTTCCTCACTTTAAATGCTTCAGTTCACGTCGTCTAATACCAAAGGTAACTACGCTCGTGACCCTCACAGCGTGTATTTAAACGGAATCTGATTTGAATTCCAAAGTGGTGCTACTAGTGACACTGCTATGCGATTGGCACGAAACCTTAATAGACATCATTATTCACATGTAGAAACAAGCCTACCATCTTTCCTTTATGTCGCGCTATTCCTTCTTGGTGTTGCTTTCTTTCCGTTAGTGGAGATTACTGAACCTCAAGAGTCATGAAATACACTCCTGGAAATTGAAATAAGAACACCGTGAATTCATTGTCCCAGGAAGGGGAAACTTTATTGACACATTCCTGGGGTCAGATACATCACATGATCACACTGACAGAACCACAGGCACATAGACACAGGCAACAGAGCATGCACAATGTCGGCACTAGTACAGTGTATATCCACGTTTCGCAGCAATGCAGGCTGCTATTCTCCCATGGAGACGATCGTAGAGATGCTGGATGTAGTCCTGTGGAACGGCTTGCCATGCCATTTCCACCTGGCGCCTCAGTTGGACCAGCGTTCGTGCTGGACGTGCAGACCGCGTGAGACGACGCTTCATCCAGTCCCAAACATGCTCAATGGGGGACAGATCCGGAGATCTTGCTGGCCAGGGTAGTTGACTTACACCTTCTAGAGCACGTTGGGTGGCACGGGATACATGCGGACGTGCATTGTCCTGTTGGAACAGCAAGTTCCCTTGCCGGTCTAGGAATGGTAGAACGATGGGTTCGATGACGGTTTGGATGTACCGTGCACTATTCAGTGTCCCCTCGACGATCACCAGTGGTGAACGGCCAGTGTAGGAGATCGCTCCCCACACCATGATGCCGGGTGTTGGCCCTGTGTGCCTCGGTCGTATGCAGTCCTGATTGTGGCGCTCACCTGCACGGCGCCAAACACGCATACGACCATCATTGGCACCAAGGCAGAAGCGACTCTCATCGCTGAAGACGACACGTCTCCATTCGTCCCTCCATTCACGCCTGTCGCGACACCACTGGAGGCGGGCTGCACGATGTTGGGGCGTGAGCGTAAGACGGCCTAACGGTGTGCGGGACCGTAGCCCAGCTTCATGGAGACGGTTGCGAATGGTCCTCGCCGATACCCCAGGAGCAACAGTGTCCCTAATTTGCTGGGAAGTGGCGGTGCGGTCCCCTACGGCACTGCGTAGGATCCTACGGTCTTGGCGTGCATCCGTGCGTCGCTGCGGTCCGGTCCCAGGTCGACGGGCACGTGCACCTTCCGCCGACCACTGGCGACAACATCGATGTACTGTGGAGACCTCACGCCCCACGTGTTGAGCAATTCGGCGGTAGGTCCACCCGGCCTCCCGCATGCCCACTATACGCCCTCGCTCAAAGTCCGTGAACTGCACATACGGTTCACGTCCACTGACGGCGGCGGTGCACAAATGCTGTGCAGCTAGCGCCATTCGACGGCCAACATCGCCGTTCCTGGTGTGTCCGCTGTGCCGTGCGTGTGATCATTGCTTGTACAGCCCTCTCGCAGTGTCCGGAGCAAGTATGGTGGGTCTGACACACCGGTGTCAATGTGTTCTTTTTTCCATTTCCAGGAGTGTATAATAGGAGTAATTTCGTTTGTTGCTGCTCTTTTCAAAAACTGGTAGCTGTGTGTTGTTTCTTAATCATTTTACATATTATCTACTATTACTATACATCAAACTCCTTTGTTGCGAATGAATAAAATATGGCGCAGAGTTCAACGTACTTAAATATCTCAGCGGTGTGAGCAGTATCGTATTGTATCTTGTTAGGCATGCCGTACAACACATTAATTTCAGCAACGTACGGCACACACACTTGTTAACATTAATCCGCCCAGTGACAGTAGGAAAGACAGACTACATTTTAAATGTTCACCATTCGGCGTCATAGCTCAAACGCATGGATCCCGAGCCGTTTTTTGTCACTGTGTATGAACGACGTAGGGATGTAAGTCTAACCATCTGTCGACCTACGCCACACTTCGACCTACCTTCTATTTGCTAGTAGCTTTCTACCGCAGATGATGCCTCGAATTATGTCGTTATTCACCCCCATAGCATCGGGTACTATGTTAGTCTCATAGATTCAGTTGTGTGATAATGTGAATGCATTGGTTACAGTAATATTACATTTTCTTTTATATATCCGCTTTTCAGCGGTATGATTAATGTACTTTAGCTTCAGTTTACTGCTTTATAGTGACACGGTGTGATGAGACGTTAAATAAATAAGCATTTTGTTTTCTGTAAAACGATTTTTTCTTCTGCATCAGTTTTATCCAATTCAAAATAACCCCCATTGGGTGTTACACACGTGTACCCGCACGTTTTCCGATCCCCAAAATACTTCTTGAACCAGTTCACAGGCCCCACGGAGTGCGCGGCCCCTCCAACCGGATGCTCGAGTCCTCCCTCGGGCATGGGTATGTGTGTTGTTCTTACCGTAAGTTAGTTTAAGTAGTGTGTAAGTCTAGGGACCGATGACCTCATCACTTTGGTCCCTTCGGAATTCACACATATTTGAACATTTATTAACTAGTTCATTACGAGTTCTCTTAGAACGTCCAGCTATGTGTTTGTAAGCTAATCTATACTAGGAAAACGATGGATCTTTAACATTTCCTCTATTTTTTGGAACAGAAGAAAGGCACATGCGGCCACGTATGGCGAATATTGGGTTTCGGCAATAGCTTTTAGCAAGAAATTCACGCACAAGTAACGAGACGAGAGCAGGTACGTCGTCATGATGAAAAAGCCGTGATACGTTCCACCAATAATCACGACATTATTTTTCACTGCTTAACTCATGACACACTAAGACATTAAATTCGTTATATCCTTTACACCTGTCGATCTTTTCTCCGTCTTGGCTATCCAGAATGCATCCATGGGGTGATTGAGATCTCTCATCTCCATCCTCATATCCATAAATCCTTCTTCCATCATCTCCTGTGGCACTCACCGAAAGCGAATTTAACATTTACAGATATTTACTGCGCGTTATATCTTTCATATAGCAAAACTCAATGCTTCATTTCTAAAAATAGTAAATAATCACCATTCTTACTAGAACACAGATTAATTATACGATGGTAAAGTTGTAAATGTACTTTTAACACATGTCCACTAACAAAGCAACGAACATATTTTTGTAATACACAAATACAGTTTCATAATAAAACCAAGTACGAAATGTAAATCAACACGGCCAAAGAAAGTGATGAACAATGTTTCACACACAGAGGCAAGTCCAATCTTTCTAAAATACTACGTTGCACACATTCGCAACGCTTTTTCATAAGTTACAATAGTTAAACATAACAGAGGCTTTACTGATCATTAATACACACATCAAAAATTTTTTTACATCACGTCGGTTCAGCGAGTTTCGGAACCTTACAGAAAATTGGAAAGCAACGAACATATTTTCGTAATACACAAATACAGTTTCATAATAAAACCAAGTACGAAATGTAAATCAACACGGCCAAAGAAAGTGATGAACAATGTTTCACACACAGAGGCAAGTCCAATCTTTCTAAAATACTACGTTGCACACATTCGTAACGCTTTTTCATAAGTTACAATAGATAAACATAACAGAGGCTTTACTAATCATTAATACACACATCAAAAAATATTTTACATCACGTCGGTTCAGCGAGTTCCGGAACCTTACAGAATATTGGAATAGAGATCAACATAAAGATCATTTCCGCCCTTTTTACTGCTCATGAAAACCAAACATTGCACTTTATATCACCATACAGCTAGCCTTCAGAGGTGGTGATCCAGGTTGCTGTACTCACCGATACCTCTAATATCCAGTAGCACGTCCTCTTGCATTGATTCATGCCTGTATTCGTCGTGGTATACTATCCGCAAGCTCATCAAGGCATTGTTGGTCCAGATTGTCCCACTCCTCAACGGCGATGCGGTGTAGATCACTCAGATTCGTTTGTGGTACACGTCGTCCATAAACAGCCCTTCTCAATGTATGCCAGGCATGTTCGATAGGGTTCATGTATGTGGAACATGTTGGCCACTGTAGTCGAGCGATGTCGTTATTCTAAAGTTAGTCATTCACAAGATGTGCACAATGGGGTCGCGAATAGTCGTCCATGAGGACGAATGCCTCGCCAATATGCCGCCGATATGGTTGCACTATCGTATTGCACAGCCGTTACGTCGCCTTCCATGACCATCTGTGGCATACATGGGCCCCATATAATGCCACTACAGAACAAAAGGGAACATCCACCTTGCTGTACTCACCGGGAAGTGAGTCTAAAGGGGTTCAGCCTGACCGAGATGCCTCCAAACACGTCTCCGACGATTGTCTGGTTGAAGGCATGTGCCACACTCATCGATGAAGAGAACGTGATGCCAATCCTAAGCGGTCATTCGGCATGTTGTTGGGTCCATCTGTACCGCTCTGCATGGAGTCGTGGTTGCAAAGATGGGCCTCGTCACGGACGTCGGGAGTCAAGTTGGGCATCATGCAGCCTATTGAGCACAGTTTGAGGCGCAACACGACGTCCTGTGGCTGCACGAAAAGCGTTATTCAACATGGTGGCGTTGTAATCAGGGTTCCTCCGAGTCGTAATCCGTAGGTAGTGGTCATCCACAGCAATAGTAGCCCTTTGGCGACCTGAGCGAGGCATGTCATCGACAGTTCCTGTCTCTCTGCATCTCCTCTATGTCCGAACAACATCTTTTCGGTATACTCCGAGTCGCCTGGACACTTCCCTTGTTGAGAACCCTTCCTAGCGCAGAGTAACAATGCGGAAGCGATCGAACCGCGGTATAGGCCGTCTAGATATAGTTGAACTACAGACGACACGAGCCCTGTACCTCCTTCCTGGTGGAATGAGTGGAAATGATCGGCTGTCGGACCACCTCCGTCTGATAGGCGCTGCTCATGCATGGTTGTATACATCTTTGGAAGGGGTTTAGTGACATCTCTGAACAGTCAAAGGGACTGTTTCTGCGATACAATATGCACAGTCAACGTCTACCTTCGGGATGGGAACCAGAGTGGTGCATTACGTTTTTTGGTGTGTGTATATTCTCCTTCACTATCTACAATAGTCTGCGAAATTTGGGGTAACTTGTCGTTTCCGCGGCTGTAGAAATCACGTGAAATTGAAGCGAAGAACACGTCGAACGTGTCCGGAGCTTGTTTTCGTCCGGAAAGTATTGTATAGAACTTCGAATACAATCATAATGAGAGGTGGGCAACGGAACGGTGCGGCAACTATCACTGTGAGAGAGTTGACATGAGCAGAAGTGAGTAGCGAGCAAGTTAACTCAATAAACAGAAGATTTACGTAACTTGTATTTCTCCAAGCGCACGAAGACTCCAGCTTTCAGTATTGACGAGGATGAGGTTCTCTGAACTAAGCATGTGCTATGATGTCGGAGACGCTACTGGGCAGCGTCGACTTAGCCTCACGTAGCGAAGAGGTTCCAATTGCGGGAGGCTGTCTGGCGGCCAAGATCAGGTGAATAAGGTGGGGACGGAATGACTTCCCAATCCAACACCTGTATAGTATCTTTTGTCAGTCTAGCAGTTTGTGGGCGGGCGTTATCGTGGAGTAGCATCACTTCACGCAATGTACCTGTTCGTTTTTCTTGGAATTCGCCTGCAAGACAGCTCAGTTGTTGACAACAGATGCCTGAAGTGGTGGTTCAAATGATTCAAATGGCTCTAAGCACTATGGGACTTAACATCTGAGGTCATCAGTCCCCTAAACTTAGAACTACTTAAACCTAAATGACCTAAGGACATCACACACATCCATGCCCGAGGCAGGATTCGAACCTGCGACCGTAGCAGCAGCACGCTTCCAGACTGAAGCGCCTAGAACCGCTCGACAGAAGTGGTGGCTGGGAAGCAATTCGTAGTAGACCACACCATCGCTGCTCCAATAATGTATAAGATTATCTTGTATGAGAAGCTGGTGCTTCATTTGGAGTCAACAATTTCTTTCTTTTCCTTTCGTTAGCGTAAAGACACCATTTCACGTCACCAGTAACGGTACAGGATACCAAACAGACGATTTTGTTCACAAGCCAGTTGACGATGATCAAACAGAGAAGCACCTACGGCTACCCACCGATTTTTTTGCGATTTTGGCTTGGTGGATGCTGCTTCCGTACACCAGATTGCCGGCCGTGGTTGCTGTGCGGTTCTAGGCGCTCCAGTCCGGAGCCGCGCTGCTGCTACGGTCGCAGGTTCGAATCCTGCTTCGGGCATGGGTGCGTGTGATGACCTTAGGTTAGTTAGGTTTAAGTAGTTCTAAGTTATAGGGGACTGATGACCACAGCAGTTGAGTCCCATAGTGCTCAGAGCCATTTGAACCATATGAACCATACGCCAGATTTTGGAACATTTACCGCTGCATGCAAATGTCATACAATGGTGTCATAATCAGAGTTCATGATAGCTCCTGTTTCTCGAGTACACTGACATTGACCATTGTGGATTAATGCGTTTATACCATCTTCACCAAACGCTGAAGGTCTTTCTTGATGCGCAGAGTCACTAATGTCAAAACGATCCTCCATACAGCGAGAAAACCATGTTCTTGCCATGCTCTTTCCAATGGCAATATCCCCATGCACGGCGCAAATGTTTCTGGCAGCCTATTGAAATCAGACAGAAGAATATGTCGAAAATGTTCCGATTTGTTCATTTGGCACACCATTTTCTAGTGTCCACAGCTCTATCCACTATCTCCAAATGACGAAATGACAATACGTAAACTCAAATGGCAACAGAAAACAACAATTAAAAAATGACGATCGATGATTACACATATGGCAACCAGAACACAAACATGCAAAACTAAAACGCAATGAACTATTCCATCAGCCCAATGCTATCCTTAAACTAAAATCAAATTATTTGTGAAAAATACGAAAAGATATTGACAATATTGGTGTGACTTTGCTCTAGCAATCTATCTGACAGGTTACGCCTCACTTGTCAATGAGCATAGTTCGATCTCTAAAAAGATCTTCAAATGTATAGGAATTCCCAAGGGATCAAACTGCTGAGGTAATCGGTCCCTAGAGTTACACACTACTTAAACTAAGTTAAACTAACTTATGCTAAGAACAACACACAAACACCCATACCCGAGGGAGGACTCGAACCTCCGGCGGGAGGGGTCGCAGAATCCGTGCATGACGCCTCAAACAGTGCGGTCACTCCATGCGGCAGTTCGTTCTCTGCACCATGTTTGATGTAAGACACAACGAAGCACCATATTAAATAGGTGCACATCTCAACGTCATTCACATGTGGGAATATAAGCACCGATTTGTACGGAAGGGATCAGTGTGGCACACGTGTCTATCCCATATGCATGCAGTACATGCGGAAAAGAAACTAAAGCGACGTTACTATCAGATGCATCCAAACAGGACCACTATACTGTTATTTTTTTTCTTTGCTGTCGAAGGGCAATCATTTTTTTCTTTGCTGTCGAAGGGCATTCATCAGAGAATTGCGAATGTATCTGTGGCAGTACATCTACAAAAAACAATCATTGTGGAATGGTACGCCAAGTTCCATGCTGGTCCCATTTGGACACGAGACGCTGGACGATCTTGGAGGTCAGCCTCAAACATTTCAAGGAAACTGATGTCTCCATTACTGGGGAATTGTATTGCGCAATGAAGAAGAAATTTCGACATGTAGATAAGGCGAAATTTCTGGGAAAACAGCGTCAAGAGGTGCTGCAGCTTCACAGTAATAAACGTCCCCATATCAGAAACGTCTAACTCAGAAACTACGCCGTTTTAAGTGGAAGACACTCGAAGAGCCGTGTATATACTTAATTTGAGCTCCATTATGTCTGACCCAACCAACATGGATCAAGCTCGTGAGTTAGATCATCTCTGCAGAAAAACACCAGTATTGTCAATATTTGTAGATATTTTAATGGATAATCAAGTACTGTTGAGCGTGGTTCAAAACTGAATGCCTGAGGCAGAGGAGGTCTATACTACAGAAACAAAGTTTCGAGAAAAAGGAAATTTCGTTAGATTAAGCACAAAGTAAACAAAACCCTTTATTTTCATGTCCTAATGCATTATTTCATCTTAAAAATAGTAAAGCTACTTGGAAAAATCTGTTAAAGACGAAATATATATCAATGACGTTGTAGAAACGTAAGCTATTCTTAAAGTTTTGAAAATTTGGACTCAAGATATACCAAAACTTCTTACAAATATTTCAGGGTAGTTTGGATTAAACAATAACGTGTACAAAAGCAGAAATATTGGTTTTATGGAACTAAACTGCCGCTTCATTCATTCCGATTCTTTTCCTGTCCCTTTGCGTTTGCTGGTTTCAAGCTGTTGTACAGATTACAGAGCACAAATGGTATGAGAGTCAGAAGTGACAGTAAGTCATGGTGTTCTAGAGTATTGATTTCTCTTCCAGCAGGATAAAGTACTGGCACTTTGGTCAAAGCCCCATTAGCACTATTGCAGTCAGAGTCTCCTGCTTCAGTTTTAGGTAAGGTGGCCGTGTTAGTTTTTGAACATGTCAACTTTCAGTCCCTGATTCCAGTTCTGAGACAGAGTATTTTAAAAAATACATACAGAACTATCCTTAGACTTTTACTGGCATAGCATTCCTGACGACAATTTTCCATTTATTGGTACTCACTGTACATAACAATGTTTTTAGGTTCAAAAAATGTGAACTGTCCGTGTCACCTGCTGTATGTAAATGGATCTTTCTCCCTACATCCTCTAACAACTTTCTTCCAGTCATCTACAGTAAAAACGTATTCTTGTTTTCGAGATTTTTATCGATTACTCCAAAATTACTGTCACTTAACATAAAAGTGCGTCCAGGTATGAGAAAAGAATGAATGATTTCTTCAAATTTTCCAATATGGACCAAAATATAATATAATGTGGAAAAGTAGCATATTCTGTTTTTGGCCACTGCAAGAGCTTGAAACGGACCACAGCTTTTATTTATCTTGCACCATAGTAGTTTCTATCAGCACTCTGTATAAGAAGACCCCAGTTTCACAGGAACTACAAGAGGCTATGTTTTCTGGCCACACACTCATGAATCGTCTGTTATTATTACACACACGAAAACCAACTGCCTCAGATAAAATTCTTTCTCAATGGGTATTTTAAGCCGTAGCATTGCTTTTGTAGGTCATTTGTTATGACACTGCATTCGAAAGAAGGACTCCATGATTCGCGTTCAGTTTCTGAAAGCAGCCTATGGCCTTGTTCTGCTTTCGTTTGGTGTAAGTGAACGGTATAAGGAATGTTATCTTCCTCCTTAAATTGCCATTACTTGCACAGCGAACAAGAGTCAGATATTGGATGTAAACCAAATATTAAACGTTTTGTTCAAAATATCCAGATATTTTCCATATATCACAGGCGAGACTGTATTATACCCAGCTTTGTTTTCGAGATCTTTTGTGTAAAGTCTGTTCATTAGCTTTACACTTCTAATGAAATTTCTGTAAGAAGTTTTGTTCCTACTATAGAGAGTGGTTTCCAGAGGAAACATTTTAATATGGTTGATTAGAAAGTAGTATGGCAATCACTTTGCTTTTCGACGTTATCGTGTTTGGCACATTATCATAATGTCTCAAAGACTGTCTCCATTAGAGACACTGATTTTCATCATCTAAATGTTCTTCATTGCTGAAACCTACAGGACTCATGGTTCCTGCGGCCTACCTCCAGTCCTTGCGACTGCTACATGTATCCAACAGATAGCAAATGTATGTGAAATCTATTTCAGACACATCCTTACATTCACACCATCTCCAGCAGGACAATGTGACACCCCACACGTCCAGACTTGACTTCCCCTGGCCACCAAACTTCCCAGACATGAACACTATTTAGTAAATATGGGACGCCTTGCAACGTGCTGTTCAGAAGAGATCTCCACCACTCGAACTGTTACGGATTTATGGACAGTTCAAGAGTATTCATGGGGTCAATTAGCTCTAGTACTACTTCAGACATTAGTCGAGTCCATGCCACATGGTGTTGTGGCACATCTGCTTGCTCGCGGGGCCCTACACGATATTAGGCAGGTGTACCAGTATCTTTGGCAGTTCAGAGTATATTAAACACAGCATGATTTAGTATTTCTTAATTCTCTGTCTTCTGAATCTCTGCGGAAGATTTTCTCATATTATTTCTGCCTTTCTTTAATACTTTTAAGTTAAGTACACAAAGCGCCATGCATTTCAGCAGCTACAGAGACGTAATTTTTAGAAAATTAATATAATTTTGAAACTAATGAAGACGGAAACACCCTTTCCTCCTCAACGATCGTGTTTATCTTTTTCTTGTTGATGCTGTATCGTATAGTAGTTACAGGTTCAAAAGATAGAACAGACCGAGGGAAAACCAATTCTTTTCAGAACCAGAATTAAAAATATTATTATATAGCTTGTGTGAGTGTACGAGAGCAAGGTTACACAGAGGGTAACGCACTCCCGAAGATCAGGATCCAAACACTCGTCAAAGTGCATACCGTTCTTCTAAATGTCTTCAGGAGCGTGCCTAGATTCTTGTAAAGGAAAGGCGACGGTGAAATTCCTGTTCTGACCTACTGTACTGCGAATATGTTCTTCCCCTTTAACGATCTAATTGTCGACTGGTGCGAAACCGTAAATTTCTTACAGTAGGGGTTAGGATTATTTAAACGAATTGTGATACATTATCCGTCCTGTGGTATTCATTGTCAACAGAATGAGATTTTCACTCTGCAGCTGAGTGTGCTCTGATATGAAACTTCCTGGCAGATTAAAACTGTGTATCGCACCGAGACTCGAACTCGGGACATTTGGTTTTCGCTGGTAAGTGCTCTACCATCTCAGCTACCCAAGCACAACTCACGACCCGTCCTCCAGGTTCGCAGAAGAGCTTCTGTGAAGTTTGTAAGGTAGGAGACAAGGAACTGGCAGAATTGAAATTGTGGGGGCGGGTCGGGAGTCGTGCTTTGGTAGCTCAGATGGTAGAGCACTTGCCCGCGAAAGGCGAAGGTCCCGAGTTCGAGTCTCGGGCCGGCACACAGTTTCAATCTGACAGGAAGATTCAATGATTGTCATACTGTAGTTGACAAAAAGTGAATGTTCTGGTTCAATTGTAAGAATTTTAACATATTCTGCTGTGGGCTCTTTTGTAATTCCGAAGCTTGTGGATGTATTGAGGCAAAGAATCAGAATTAACTATGAATTTACACTATAACACCGGACATCAGTTACAAGCTATCGTCAATTAGGCTAAACCAGATGCATACCGGTAACTACATCTCACTACAGAGGTCTCTTGTATAGGAAATCTCAAAATACAGTATATCATTGTAACCTGTATAACACACATGCACGATTTATAGAATTTTACAACTGCGTGTGAAACACTGTAATACGAAACAAAGGAAACCGCAAAATCGATAGCATACGGTAAGAAGGTTTATGCTTAAAAAGTGTTGCTTGTTTTCAGGTTTGCCAATATTTTTTATAAAAACTGAAATTTATATATATGCAGATAGTTAAGGAGATATTTCTGTTACTTAATAGAAGGTAAATTGTAAATGCCCTGATGATGCTGTAACTTCAACGAAACGTGTGTGGGTGAAAGAAAAAAGCAATTTTGTTTGCTGAATGTGTATCCTACACAGAACCGAAAGAATCAGTAAGACGTAGTGCACTATAGAGGAATACCACTTACGTTGAGCAGCCAATAGCGGTGTGAAGCTTCCAGGACTGCCTCGTGTACATCGCAGAGATATGAGAACTGAATTTTGACATACTGGTATGTAATAGTAAGCAATGGTGTGCTTTACTTCTACATTAGAGGTATATTCGGTAGAAATAACTCAATAGAATAATCCACAATTTGAATGTTGTTCTGCACCGTATCCTTGAGAGCTTTTACGAGACTTTCTTACTTGATATTACAGTGTATGAGAGCGCCACAAAGGAACGCAACAATGTATACACATTCTGTTGTCATATGTTGGTTTGTGCATGTGTTAAAGCTGCGGAACTGCTGCAGTGGCGGATGACGGTCGCCTCTGCATGCCGGCAGTGGTGTTGCGTAAGAAGTGTCACTGAGTGGCGCCATAAAGGAGTTTTCTGCTAGGCGTGGTGGCGTGGCGCACGGCGACAGAAAAGCGTGCGGGTCGGAAGCTCCCATTTCCTCGCGTGGCGCCGCTCGGCGGCGTCGGCCTGTGAAGCGAATGCAAATGTGACCCCATCTGCAGCCAGCTACGTGTCCCGCCTACGGGGCCACCTACTGTGTACCTGCACTCGCCACCGAGCCTCCCTCGCTTCCACGCCGGTCTGCCTCGAGTGCCGGCGATTCTGCGCCACGCGGACGTATCTCAGCAGCGTCACACATCACACTGGCTAACTTACAAATTTTTACACAGTGCAACAAATTTTTTGGGAAATTTTGGCTGACAAAAGTGCAAAATTCGTTGTCGGACATCAGGGAATATTTCCGCTTCAGCCTCTGTAATTTCCTGAAGTACTAATATTCCTGCGTCTGTAACGGCGGTGCGTTCCAAGCTGAGAGATATCACTGAGTTACCTTTGGCGGAAAACCACATCGTAGCAGATATTTGTAGGAGCTTGCAGAATGTCTACGGGGATCCGGCAGTGAACAAAGGCACGGTGAGTCGTTGCAAAGGCGTCTGTCATCATCGCAACAAAGTCGCGCTAATCTGCCCGATATCCCGCGTGCCATCTGCCCGCACAGCTGTGTCTCCTGCAATGTTGGAACGTGCGGACACACTCATTTGGGGTGATCGAATGATCACAATCAGTCACCTCGCTACTGAGCTGGTCGTCTGTGTTGGTAGTGCTGACACAGTCGCCCACTACTTGCGGTATTCAAAAGCGTCGCACGCTGAGTTTCTCGCCGCCTAATGGAAGACCACAAACAGCAGCGAAGGACCATCTGTGCGGAATTGCTTGCGCGTTACGAAGCTGACGGTGACAATTTTTGTCTAACATCGTCACAGGCGATGATCCATGGAATGGTTTTCTTTTCCAAAGAAAAAGTTCAAAGCCGTACGCTCAGCCGATAAAGCCATGGCGACGGTTCTGGGTCTCTGAAGGGATTATTCTCTTTGACGTCCTCCCTCATGTTGCAACGATGAACTCTGAAGCATATTGTGTTACCTTTTGAAAACTGAAGTGTGTTCATCGCCACAAAAATGCGAACGAATTTGTCTTTTTCCACGACAACCGGAGAGGAACTCACAAAACTTCACTGAACCGTCCTCCCTCAAATACCCTACAGTCCAAATCTTGCACATTCCGACTTCCGTCTGTTTGGACCAATGAAGGATGCACTTCACGGGAGCAGTACGTGGATATGAAGAGGTTATTGATGCATCAAGACATTGACTCCGACGTCGACCATTCGATTTATCAACACATTTTGCATGAGTTACTTATTTTCATTATGTGTTACTCAGTCACCAAATTTAACAAACATTATAAACATACTTCATGGTTCAATACTAATTATTCTCAATTTATTTTCGTACCATTTCGTTTACATTAATATTTTACTGCTAACCTAAGACATAAGTCGACCAGTACAGTTGTACCATGCACCCATACAGGTCCTTGCAGTAAGGTGCCGCAAGGCCGACTAATTGCGTGGAAATAATGCTGAAAAACAGATTTCGGTTGGAACACTTTGCTCGTCACTAGTGTCTTCCATAGACGCCATTCTGATGGTTCACTACGGCTCTGTCCTCTGTTGGGAATGTTCCGAACTTGCGCTGTTTCTCTTGCTTAGGACGGAACTTAATTTTCTATGTCTTATATTCTGCAGCAAGCGGGAGTAATTAGCTCCCTTAAGCTGCACTGGAGGACCCAACAGCAAAGAGTAAAACGCTGTTTCCTATGCTGGCACTGGCAACGGATGGACCTTATAGTGCAGAATTGCGTCACTGAAGTGAGAATACGCAGGGACCATGCCAAGAAATCGGGCTTCGCGACCTATATGCAGGGGAACACGCATGCACTTCGTCTTCAGGCCACAAGTGGCCCATCGGGACCATCCGACCACCGTGTCACCCTCAGATGAGGATGCGGATAGGAGAGGCGTGGGGTCAGCACACTGCTCTCCCAGTCGTTATGATGACTTTCTTTGACCGGAGCCGCGACTGTTCGGTCGAGTAGCTCCTCAATTGGTATCACGCCGAAAAATGGCAACTGCGCATGGCGACCCGGTCGGTCACCCATCCAAGCGCTGGCCGCGCCCAACAGCGCTCGACATCGGTGATATGACGGGAACCGGTGTATCCACTGCGGCGAGACCGTTAGCCATGTGTAGGGGAACCACACACATTTTTGCGCATAACTCAAACTCCAGTTTTGTCATACCAAATACCAGAAGGAGCCTATGTGTCATCAGAGCTTTAACACAGCATTGCCACTATGTGGCGAATCAGTTAAATCAGTAAACAGACGAATATTGTTAGACGACGTACAAATAACTACGAAGTGTGCAAGTGGTTCTGGCTGCGTGTCAATGTCGCAAGTCGGCTATGGGGAGTACTCAGAACCTGTTCTTTTCTGATAGTTGGCGATGGGATGTAATCCATATCTGTTCTCTGCACAAGTTGTCTTAACCATGCTCTCGGTTTTTAGTAACGTTTTTGTGAGAAAATCTTTCTGCTACTTCATTCTAAACTGCTTTACGGTGATCGCTAATAGATGAATCGTAATGTCCTGCTGGGACTTATTTCAAGTAGACAAGCCTTCCGCACTCCCACTTTTCACGATGAAATTTACAAAGCTGGGAACTGATTATGTTAATAAATACTGTATGGCACCACTGACATGTAGTCGATAGGCGTAGCGCTGGCGGTTGTTATCGACACCACAAAGATGCTGCTTGCTTCGGAGTATCGCTGGCCACAGCAGTGAGACGGCAGCAGCGAGACACGACCACAGAAGTTCCCCGCGCCACTGTCTTGAAACAGACGGACACACGGACACGAGGTCAGTTCTACGCCATGTCCAAAGCAAGCTGTGAGAAGAATACCATGTCCGGCGATAACAGAGACAACCAGTTAGACTCTTCAAGTTAATCTGCCAGTCTTTGGATTGTATGGGAACTTTGTCTTTGAACAGTGTTACGAGGAAGAGTGCTCCTAGTTGTGTTACCAACGACAGTCTATTCCATCATCAGTGTTAGACTGGTTATAACAGTGTACATAAATGTACGTACGCTTTGACCCACAGTCACGCCAAAGTAAACGTTGAATAACAAAAGATACGTGTTCATTTTGACTGTAAATATATTTCAAAACTCTCACGTGTTACATATTCAAGTCATTTATCACATATTCAGAACCAAATTCACTTCTGACAACCCGCAAAACATTAAAATTAATACTTTTTCTTTAATGATGAAACCTGAGAATTGCCTAGTGAATCTTAGAGTCGTTTGGATTGGGTGGAATGTAAACGATTTATCAATTTCTTTAAGGGAATTTCCGACCTTCGACTTAATTTCAGTATAAATTTTTTTAATCGCTACTGCGATTCCAGTTTTACAGCCATTATCAAGTACAGATCCGAAAGACGGTCGAATATCCATCATGCCTAAATGACATGTCATAATGAAAATATTACAAAGTATATCCGATCACACACCCATGTCGTCGCGTTAGTTACACAAAGGGAGAACCGCTTAGAGGGTGACAGTGAGGTTCACATTGTGCTCTGTGTTGATTTTATTATGGTCCCAACAGTACCATGTAATTGTGGTCCCCAATGAAGGAAAAACCATTAATTGTTTCAGATGAGCCCATGGATACAGCTGTAATTAATACACGGTAGCCTATATGAAACTGACGTTTTTCAAATGGACAGAAGTAAGTTGATTTTATACAAAGAAACTTTTACATACGTAATTTTAAAGCCAACCCTAACATTCTTTCAAAGCATCAACGCTCTACGTAGAGAATTGCTTTGATTTCCGCTCTTACAATGGCGATGTTTGCAGGTGTGCTCGCCTTATCTTACGAATATTTCCGTTTGTTATGAAAGCTGTAACACACTGTAGGGTCGTGCGTCTACATGGAACTGTGCTATTATAACGTCGACGAAATATCCTCCGTACTGCAGCGGCAGGCTCACCGATTGCAACAAAAGTATCGTGTGCAAATACGTAATACGCTCTATCGTTCACTGTTCCATTGCTACCGATATGACGTGAAACCTCAAAGTTAGTGAAGTATGCGCCACATCTACCTCTCCTCCCATATCCTTCTCCCCTCTCCCAGTCTCACCATGTCACCCCGACCGCTCTCTCTCTCTCTCTCTCTCTCTCTCTCAATCTCTCTCTCTCTCTCTCTCTCTCTCTCTCCCTGTCTCTCTCCACTTAGCGAAAGCGGTGTAGCAGCCAATCTAAAAACTTCAATATTCCGTAAGTCGACATTTAAACTACCAATATGTGTCAAGCAGCTAACTGAGTTGTGCTCCAAGAGAACAGTGGAACACCCGTCCCGTCCACCCTTCGTTCGGTCGGTTAGGCTGGGGAAAGAGGGAGGCCTCTGCTCCCACGTGCAGCAGTTCACCACAGTGCCGTTGCCGACGTGTCGGGCTGGAGGTACGGAACACTCGGCGTAGTGCGAGGGCTGCTTGCCAATAAGTGCAGCATATCTGCCGGTGTATGAAATAGTCGGAGGATCGGTGATCAGTGATTTGAAACCGTTAATAAGATCCCTTATTGCATCTCCAACTCTTTTAAACTGTTCAGACTTCTCTCTTCTGTACCATCAGTTTTCCTCTGTTTTGTGCTGTTCTAAGAAATAATATGTTATTCCCAGATGTTGAATGATCAGTTACCGCTGATCCAAACTCCTTACTTCCTCTTACTTTAATGACGCTTTTCTTATGGGCCAATAGTTTCTTAGATTTCACTGGGGCATCTGAAGTAAGGCCACAGAATGCATATTTTCCTTGGTTCTTGAAAAACAGCAATTATTTATGTTCTTGATGGATGTAATTTTTGTGGTTTCCGCAGGTTCCCACGTGTCATATACTTTCTTGAAAGAAACAACGTGGACTTGCTAACTCAATTTTATTAAATGTATGTTGGGGGCCGAACATAAATGAACAATCGTATTTACTTAAAACTATTTTATTATATCACCTGTTGTCTAGAGACCAAGTCGACAACGTCCCTTACAAAGGTGTTCATAAATGTTCTTAGTAGCCTTTCGGATTGCAGTATAAATAAACGACTGAAACTGGGGTGGATCAAATGATCAACGCGACATGGGGAATTATTTTATTTTCTATCCTTTATACATTAAAGCGCAACTCTGTTGTAGCAGCCCTAGCTCTGTCGGTAACGCTGGTTGACAGCCAAATTCGCAACAGCAGACGCAGCGCGTCCCTCACAATGTATGAACAAAATAATCGAACTCTTAAAGCTACGATGTGTATCAACGAACTCCTCTTTAAGAACTTTAAGGTTCCTCTATAGTCTCATACTCGTAATAATTGTATGTTGAACGGGCCTCGTGAAATAATCAAAGTCCCAAAGCTTGTACCAGGTAGCCACTGCTCGTCCTGAGATCAAATTGTACCAGCCTTCACAATCTCGCGTCCTGAAGATAAAGCTCGTCATTCTTCCTAAACTAAACAAGAAGGCCCACGCGTTCTCGTCCTCGACACTAATAACCAACGTACTGTGCTTCTCCTCACTACTGATGTTAGCTTGTTTCCCGTTGACTGCCAGCTATCGTCCCTTCCCTATTACGTTTCTGCTTCCTACTGACGGGCGTTACGTTACAGCTTAATAAAGCAGCTGTGGAACGAATCTAAAAAGTTAAAAAAAGGCTTTGGTAAAAAATCGTGCTAAACCGCGGATAAAAGTGACGTGAAAAACTCTTTATCTATATGAACAACTTCGCCTAAAATACTACATAAAACATTCTCTCACATTCGATTTATCAACACATTTTGCATGAGTTACTTATTTTCTTTATGTGTTACTCAGTCACCAAATTTAACCAACATTATAAACATACTTCATGGTTCAATACAAATTATTCTCAATTTATTTTCGTACCATTTCGTTTACATTAATATTTTACTGCTAACCTAAGACATAGGTAATCGGCACATCATGCGTATGATGAAAGTGGGAATTCAAAAATAATAGACCCAGTTTTCCATTCTGTGATGTCTACATTAAATGTTTGTGAGTTGTCTCTTGAGTAAATTCCACCTCAGCCCCTGGTTATGGAAGACGCTCAACTACACCGGTAGAGACAACCAACCACTTCTCATTTGGGACTTCACTGCGGCCGGTGCGGCGTTCGCTGTGTCATTCGGTGGTTTGGTATTTTATTAATTTGCAAATGAAAATGATAATCTTATTTTGTCATTCGGTGGTTTGGTATTTTATTAATTTGCAAATGGAAATGATAATCTTATTTTATTACATTAAGTAATTACTAAATAATTTATCTCCCGGCTAAAGATTTGGTCAAGTTGCTAAAGAACTCCAAGTCAACGTCGTGTTAAAGTGTTGTCTGTAAGTTGTGTAAGTGTCACTAAATCACAGGTCATACAACAGATTCTATACAACTATTGATTATGATGGAAACAGTTGGCAGACGAGTCTGACAGCCTACACATAGCTCGGTGACGGTATTATCAATTAGGCTTGTCCATAGCTTGTTCTGTGGACCTGTGTCATAAGTTTTCTGGAGGTCTACAAAGACAAGCTGCGTCGTAAGGCCCCTTGTTGACCTTTCCTCCACTTGATTTTTGACGGTAAATACTCCATCAGTACAGGACAGATCTGAATCAATTTTCTTCTTCAGGATCAGTTATTTCTTCTTCCATTCTCTTTTTAGGGTACGACCATAGACTCTGGCCTTGGATGGCATTACACTAATACCACGATAGTTTGCACAATTTCTCCTGTTGCCCTTCTTAAATATTGATGTAATTGCTGCCTTTTTCCACTACTTTGCGGCTTCGTCACCTTTAAGGCATTTGTCGAAAATCACTGCCAATATCTCAAAGAGTTGTGACGGTGCTGCTTTGACCAGTTCTATATACACTCCTGGAAATTGAAATAAGAACACCGTGAATTCATTGTCCCAGGAAGGGGAAACTTTATTGACACATGCCTGGGGTCAGATACATCACATGATCACACTGACAGAACCACAGGCACATAGACACAGGCAACAGAGCGTGCACAATGTCGGCACTAGTACAGTGTATATCCTCCTTTCGCAGCAATGCAGGCTGCTATTCTCCCATGGAGACGATCGTAGAGATGCTGGATGTAGTCCTGTGGAGCGGCTTGCCATGCCATTTCCACCTGGCGCCTCAGTTGGACCAGTGTTCGTGCTGGACGTGCAGACCGCGTGAGACGACGCTTCATCCAGTCCCAAACATGCTCAATGGGGGACAGATCCGGAGATCTTGCTGGCCAGGGTAGTTGACTTACACCTTCTAGAGCACGTTGGGTGGCACGGGATACATGCGGACGTGCATTGTCCTGTTGGAACAGCAAGTTCCCTTGCCGGTCTAGGAATGGTAGAACGATGGGTTCGATGACGGTTTGGATGTACCGTGCACTATTCAGTGTCCCCTCGACGATCACCAGTGGTGTACGGCCAGTGTAGGAGATCGCTCCCCACACCATGATGCCGGGTGTTGGCCCTGTGTGCCTCGGTCGTATGCAGTCCTGATTGTGGCGCTCACCTGCACGGCGCCAAACACGCATACGACCATCATTGGCACCAAGGCAGAAGCGACTCTCATCGCTGAAGACGACACGTCTCCATTCGTCCCTCCATTCACGCCTATCGCGACACCACTGGAGGCGGGCTGCACGATGTTGGGGCGTGAGCGGAAGACGGCCTAACGGTGTGCGGGACCGTAGCCCAGCTTCATGGAGACGGTTGCGAATGGTCCTCGCCGATACCCCAGGAGCAACAGTGTCCCTAATTTGCTGGGAAGTGGCGGTGCGGTCACCTACGGCACTGCGTAGGATCCTACGGTCTAGGCGTGCACCCGTGCGTCGCTGCGGTCCGGTCCCAGGTCGACGGGCACGTGCACCTTCCGCCGACCACTGGCGACAACATCGATGTACTGTGGAGACCTCACGCCCCACGTGTTGAGCAATTCGGCGGTACGTCTACCCGGCCTCCCGCATGCCCACTATACGCCCTCGCTCAAAGTCCGTCAACTGCACATACGGTTCACGTCCACGCTGTCGCGGCATGCTACCAGTGTTAAAGACTGCGATGGAGCTCCGTATGCCACGGCAAACTGGCTGACACTGACGGCGGCGGTGCACAAATGCTGCGCAGCTAGCGCCATTCGACGGCCAACACCGCGGTTCCTGGCGTGTCCGCTGTGCCGTGCGTGTGATCATTGCTTGTACAGCCCTCTCGCAGTGTCCGGAGCAAGTATGGTGGGTCTGACACACCGGTGTCAATGTGTTCTTTTTTCCATTTCCAGGGGTGTAAGTTAATCCTGAACCGGGCCACTTTCTGTTTTTCATGGCATTAATAGCATTTTGGACTTCCTTCGTGATTATCGGTGGTATATTATCATTCCTGATTTCAATGTGTGGTGGGTTCTCAGTGAATGCCGCTCTGTTCCCTGTTAGCAGTCCTTGGTAGTGTTGTACCCATTAGTGCATGCTCATGAGGTTTATACCAGCTTTATATTTATTGTGTGTTCTCATTGTTTTTTATAACTTCCAGGCTTTATTTGCTCGTGTATTCCCCATGCTGTTTTCTATCTCTTCACTGGTTTTCTGCCAGGCTTCGTTTCCCGCCTTAATTATTGTTTTCTGTGCATCTTTTCTCCTCTCTCTGTATTTCCGCCAATCATTGTCTGATCTTGAGTTCAACCATATATTATAAGCTTTCTTCTTACTTTCTACCTTCTCTTGTACCGAATGGTTCCACCACTCACCACATATACTATTACTCTTTTGGTTTTCTTTCTATTCCAGTCCTTCATAAGCTTCATAAGTCCTCATACATCTTATCTGCAGAGGTTTCTTCAACGGCAGCAAGTTCTTCTGCTAGTCTTTGCTAGTACAGGAAACGGGTAGAACTATGGTCAAGGGTTTGTAAATTATATAGAATATTATTGACTTTCTCTAGGTTGGTTTCCACTTGAATTTCTGTGGCTTTGATAAGCTTGAATAATATCTTAGACATTAGCAAAATATGGTCTGATCCGCACTCTGCGCCACTCATAGTCCTCACGTCTTGTGCTACCAGCTTTGTTGTTTCCTTTATTATGACAAAGTCTATAATGGACTTGAGGTTAAGGCTTGGTTTCGTCCATGTGTATTTGTGGAAGTCCTTATGCTTGAACCATCCATTCAGAATTCTTAAGTCGTTTTGCATGTAGGCTTCTCTTAATCTTTCACCACTATTATTTATGGTTTCTTCACCATACTGTCCCACTATGTTGTCATTAGCTTTCCATCCTGTTCTGGCATTTAGGTCTCCTAGTAAAATCTTTGCGATTCCCTATATTTTAAATCTTGTCAATTGAGTGTAGAATAATTCTTCGCAACATCAGCGTCGTCGTTTGGTGAATAGACTACAATAATCACCACAGAATGGCCCTTTATTTTCATCTGTGCTCGCAGAATTCTATCACTGACATATTCAGAGCTGGTTAGGTTTATTTTGAGTTGTTTCTTTACGGAAATGGCAACTCAGCTTTGGGCTCGTTGTTCCTTTGGCACGCCACCATAAATGTATATGTAATCATTTGTCTCTTCTGTAGATGCCCTTTTTGTTTAGGCCCGCCAAGTCGACGTCAAGGTGGTTTACTTCCTTAAAGACTTCACGTTTCTTTGTAGAAATTCCTTGTATATTTCATGTTGCAGTTCTCACTGTCTTTTTTCGTGACTGCTGTCGTCTTCGTTTTGATCCGTTCCGTTCCGAGGCTACTTGGACATTTTGAGGTCCGCTCATACCAGACGCAGGTGTTCGTACAATTATCCATCAGCCTGTGCCCAGAGAAGGATAATGATTGTACACCGTGTTGTCAGGTGTCGTGATATCGACTCTCACTACAATATTTTAATAGGGCAGGGAATGCAACAGACTGATCTTATATCTGGAAAGTAGTGGGGATGTACAGGGACGTTGCTGGGTGACGAATTTTGTTGGAGCAGATGTTCTAATATCTGCTCATACAAAAAGAACATGTAAGAAAACAGGGTAAAGAATGTAACAGACTGATCTTGTCTACGGAAAAGAGTGGTGATGAGCAAATATCCAAGGAAAAAGGTTGGTGAATTATGTTAGAGCAGGCGCTCAGATATTTGCTCATACAAAAGGAACATGTACGTAGATATTCAACAGAACACAAAGGTTAATTTATTGCAAAAAATGTTTCTGAGCACTATGGGACTTAACTTTTAAGGTTATCAGTTCCCTAGAACTTAGAACTACTTAAACCTAACTAAACTAAGGACATCACACAAATCCATGCCCGAGGCAGGATTCGAACCTGCGACCGTAGCGATCTCGCGGTTCCAGACTGTAGCGCCTACAACCGCTCGGCCACCCCGGCCGGCTTAATTTATTGCAGAAAAACTATAAATGTTAGTAACACATTGCACATGTCATTATATAGAGCTAGATTCAAAGTTTTGACACGGCTGCGCAGTTGTTTATTTGTAGCAACATGGCAATTGCAGCTCAAGAGAAATTGTTTTGTGTGTTGGAATTTGAGTGAAGTCAATCCACTGGTCAAGTCAATGTGCGTTCCGGCGTAGTTTCAGGAAGAAACCGTCTATACGGTCTCAGGTTCGAATCCTGCCTCGGGGTTGGATGTGTGTGATGTCCTTAGGTTAGTTAGGTTTAAATAGTTCTAAGTTCTAGGGGACTGATGACCTGAGAAGTTAAGTCCCATAGTGCCCACAGCCATTTGAGCCAAACCGTCTCTGCACAAGCATGACTGGCATACAAAGTTCTGGAAAACTGGTTGTGTACGCACTAGGAAGAGCACCGGTCGCACACGCACGTCTTGATGAGTATCAGAGATGCATACACACGCAGCCCTCGGAAATTCATAACACGGGCAGAATTTCAATTCTCCAGATGACACTTTTTCCGAACGACTCATCTCTTCGGACGAATCGACGTTTAATCTATCGGGTAAAGTAGACCGCCATTATGTAAAAATTTGGGGGTACAAAGTCCTGCGGTCGTTGTCGAACGTGAAAGGCACACACCGAAACTGAATGTGTTTTGAGCTGTTTCTGTTCCCAAGGTTTAGCGACTTCTTTCCTTTTTTCCGGAGGAAACCGGGGAATTTCATATCTGGACATGCTGCAAATTTCATTATTTCCTCAACTTCATGAAGATTACAATTATTTCATTGTTATTCATGACGCCAGCCCTCATCCCTTTCACCTTCAGGAGCGGCATTATCTTAACAACACCATCCCACAGTAATGTATTGGAAGAGTTTGACAACAAGATTTTGTTGATTGTTTTCTTCTTGCCTGGTCATCATATCTCGCGCTTGATATCATTTTCTGTTGAGGTACATAAAAGACAGCGTCTTTGTCCCACCTATGGCAGCTACTCTGAGGAGCTGAGAAATCGAATTATTGAAGTTGTCGATTCAATAAACATGGTCCGGTCCTGTTGATTCGTGCGTTGAATGAAAGGGACTACCGTGGTGACCAAGTTGAGTATATCGTATAGTGCCTGTGCCAGCATGAAACTTTGAACCTTCTAGTAACCAGTGACATATACAATGTTTTTCTGTCTTTCATAATTTGTCTGTAATGAAAGAAATCTGTATTTTTTTTTTTTGCACCAATCTGTGTATCTAAATTAATTGCTTCGCCTGAAATATTACGTGGATTATCATGTTACTTTCGAGTCATAGATAATTATGAATGAATTCGTTATTTACTTTATGTGCCATACAATCACCAAGTTTAATCAACATAATAAACACACTTCAGTTTTCAGTACTGAGTACTTCTCACTTCATTTTCCTGCCATTTCGTTTGCATGAATACTTTGTTGTTAACCTAAGACATAAATAATCGGTATATTTTGTATATCAAGTAAAGAGTGGGAATTTAGAATCAAGGTGACCTAGTTTTGCATTTTGTGGTATCTGCATTAAAGTTTTGTATGTTGGTACCAGTTTGTGAAAACAGCCAGTAGCTTGTCACTATGAACTACCCTCGGACCTATTCAGCTGAACTACCACCACTCGCTGTGCTATTGGCTCCCCTGCCCTGTGCATATCCAATATAAGAACATGCATTTCTGCTTTCATATTGGTCACATTTACACATAGAAACGTCCTTTACTGCAGTATTTATAAAAGAACCCGACACAAAAGTTTTACATGCCAGGCTGCGAGATCAAGACTTAAGTTTTTTCTCTGATATGCTGTATAGTCAGCGATCCTCACTGGAAATCTTTAACATACAGACGTCCGCAGTGAGGGGTTCCCTAGTGACCGTCTTCGTTGCTTGGAACGTTTTTCCAAGCGACACAGAACCCTGTTTTCCACACTGAAACCACTCATGGAAATTTTCGTGTCCACTCAAACACGACACTGCTGTTCGTACTGCCTGCTTTCTGAGGGGGGTACTGACTGCACACCATACTGCCTAGCTTCGTGGTATCCCCTCTCACTATAACAATTTAAAAAGTGCAAGGAATGAAGTCGATTGTTCTCGGTACTAGAAACTAGTGGGGGTGGATAGTTTTCCAGGGGTGGACGTTGGTGGGTGATGACTTTTTCAGGGCAAATATTCTCATTTTCACCAACTGCGACATAGTAGCTAGTTGGCAATAATCACTATGTGGACGATGTGGCCTATTCTACACCATATTTTAAATCTATGTGACGATGATATGCTGATTATATTTATATGTTTTGACGATGCCATTATGGGCGTATCACTTTTGGACATGGTGTAAAAAAGATCTGAAGATGGTCACTACAGACTGAAACCGGTCATCGTCTAAAGAATTCATTTGTGATCAGAGACTGGAATAAAAAAGCATTTCAAATATTCTCATATCTGCTCATGCAGGAAGCACATGTATGAAGCTAAGCAATATAGGCAGCCTGGCTGTACAGGTTAACTTTCCCATGCTGAGTAATAAGGGGCGATCTGTAAATATTCAGCTTGAACCAAGACAGCTTCTTTGCTAAGAACACACATGTAAAATCTGTATATACGATGACCGGATTCGGTAAAAATAGGTTACCAACATCTGATCTGCGAATTGTGTATGTGTTGTAGTTGTCTTCAGTCCTGAGACTGGTTTGATGCAGCTCTCCATGCTACTCTATCCTGTGCAAGCTTCTTCATCTCCCAGTACATACCGCAACCTACATCCTTCTGAATCTGCTTAGTGTATTCATCTCTTGGTCTCCCCCTACGATTTTTACCCTCCACGCTGCCCTCCAACACTAAATTGGTGATCCCTTGATGCCTCAGAACATGTCCTACCAACCGATCCCTTCTTCTGGTCAAGTTGTGCCACAAACTTCTCTTCTCCCCAATCCTATTCAATACTTCCTCATTAGTTATGTGATCTACCCATCTAATCTTCAGCATTCTTCTGTAGCACCACATTTCAAAAGCTTCTATTCTCTTCTTGTCCAAACTATTTACCGTCCATGTTTCACTTCCATACATGGCTACACTCCATAGATGGCTACACTCCATACAAATACTTTCAGAAATGACTTCCTGACACTTAAATCTATACTCCATGTTAACAAATTTCTCTTCTTCAGAAACGCTTTCCTTGCCATTGCCAGTCTACATTTTATATCCTCTCTACTTCGACCATCATCAGTTATTTTGCTCCCCAAATAGCGAAACTCCTTTACTACTTCAAGTGTCTCATTTCGTAATCTAATACCCTCAGCATCACCCGACTTAATTCGACTACATTCCATTATCCTCGTTTTGCTTTTGTTGATGTTCATCTTATATCCTCCCTTCAAGACACCATCATCCCGTTCAACTGCTCTTCCACGAATTGTGTATATAAAGTGTAAAACATCTTATGTTATAGAAGATAGTGTACAATGCCATAAATATAATGGCAACATTTAATTATTATTACACATACATCAATAAAGATTAATACAAGAGTTGTAACTTGAATAGTGGCAACTATTGGTTCACAAACGACAGAAATGAGTTACTTGTTATCACCTGTTACTGTCCTTCAAAGTAGTCACCAGCGTTGTGTAGAACACGTCGCCAGCGATGTGGAAGGCCTAGTATACCGTCACCAGAGCCTGTTCTGTTGATGGTGCGAATGGAGCGGTGTACTGCCTGTCGAATCTTTGGAACAGTTCTGAAGAAATGCCACGAAGCCGGCAATGAAACGCCAATCCAACGAATGGCTTCATTATGAGTCGCCGCGAAAATCGAAGTGCGTCAGAGCCCCACTATGGTGAAAGTTATAGTGATTCTCGTGTACAACTCTGATGTTGTTATCCTAAGGCATTACGGTACTCCGCGGGAGACCGTCAATGCACAGTATTACTGTTAGTTTTTGGAACATCACCTGCGACCAGCTTTGCGAAAGAAGCGGCGACAATATCTGCCCAACCCACCCATCTTTTTGCACAATGCGCGGGCGTATACAGTGCAAGCTGTGGCTGCTCTGTTCGGTCGATGGAACTGGGAAGTACTGTACCTTCCACCATACTCCCCGTACGGATGTCTTTGTGACTTTGATTTGATTCCAAAGATGAAGGAACCACTTCGAGGCATTCGTTTCATCACTGTTTCAGAGATTCAACAGGCAGTAGACCGCTCCATTCCCACCATCAACAGAACAGGCTCTGCTAACGGTATACGACGCCTTCCACATCGCTAGCAACGGGTTCTACAGAACACATGTGACTACTTTGAAGAACAGTAACAGGTGCAAACATGTAACTCTTTTGTATTGGTTATGAATAAATAGTTGCCACTATTTAAGTTCCAACCCTCATGCAAGTGCCCAGCTAGAGCTGTAAATGTCCCCCATATTTTAATTAGCAGGATAGTAGATGCAACATGCACTAGCATGACAAAGTGAAAATCAATACTGTATTTACATAATGTAGACAGGGGAAAGCAGGCAAGTTTTTTCGTGTTAAAATTTCGCCTTTCTGACAAGCCTATGTATGGTCTCCAAACGTCTCTCGTTTTTCATTACCACTGCCTCCTCTCTTTTTTGGTCCCACTACTACTATCTCAATCCATCTCTCTTCCTTTTTTTACAGTCACTGTCTCTCACCGATCATCAATATATATCCTCTCTGCTCGTATCCCACTGTTGTTGTTTTCATCCATCTCTCTCCTTCACAGCCATTTTCTCAGTCACACGATTACTGACTACTCCCACTGGCACTGTCTCCTCCCTCTTCGACAGTTATTGTCCCTCTGCTATTCTATTTCTGCACAAAAAAATCTTAAGTATGTTCGCAAGCCAAACGTTTTGGTGACGAAGATAGATAAAGCTTTGAGACAACTGGTTCACAGCTTTCTGGTCAGAGTCTTTTAAAGAGTATCGTATTCGCCTTTTTGTGCTCTGACAGAAGCATTTTTCAGCTGATTTCATGTTTTTCCCTGTCACTGCAGGGTGAGATGCTTATATAAAACGAAATCTGTATGTCAGTATAACATTGACAGTTTATTTGTATATCTCGACACATTGGCATATAAAAGCAAGTCAATAGTTTCAGTTTGCACTACTTTACATAAAGTTGCAAAACATTTTTATGCTACACCTACAGTGTACCTAATATGAGCGTTTGACTTGCAAGTACAAACAATTTCGTATGACGAAATAATTGTTTGTAACGTGGTTATGCCGACACGTGGCACAAACGAATAATTTCTAGTTGAAGCAGCCTCTACAGGCTTGATTTACCAATAATACACAGACAGTAGGACATTAACTTGTATTGGAGACAAAATGGCAACAGAAAACATAGTTTGGTGACCTGACAACCTTTGCGACAACCCCAGAACCCGTGTCATGTGCTCACTACCTCAGTTAAAACTACATTTCTGCCTCAGACCGGATCCGGATATTACGTGCATAAGTACAGCCTTTGGCAAAATGTTCAAATGTATGTGATATCTTATGAGACTTAACTGCTAAGGTCATCAGTCCCTAAGCTCACACACTACTTAACCTAAATTATCCTAAGGACAAACACACACACCCCTGCCCGAGGGAGGACTCGAACCTCCGCCGGGACCAGCCGCACAGTCCATGACTGCAGCACCTGAGACCGCTCGGCTAATCCCGCGGGGCACAGCCTTTGAATCTACGTAGCTCGGTAACGAATAACATCTAAAAAATTTCAAGGCTGCCCCTTAACATCATCGATATAAAATATGTTAAAAATTTGGACGAATTTCCGTGAATATAATTTAAAGAAGTAGACATCCCCCTATTGCTACTTTTGGTACCAAACAATCGTGGTTTTTCTGGTCTGTATCGATAACTGTTAAAGATTTTCGAAAGGAGGAAAATGGAGTTTGTATGAAGAGTCTATTGAACGTATAGTTAAAATCTGAGCCAGATTATGTGGTTAATTGTTTAGACAGTTACAGTCCACGGTGTAGAACGACTAACTACCAGGTTTTGCAGTTTTCTGCATAATTATGGTAACTTAGGATCTCTGGATCTCGATGTCAGATAACGACATCTGAACATCCCAAGAACCTCATCTTAACATCATGTTCGTCGCCTGTGTCAAATTTGCAACAATTTACCATGAATAGCAATTGCAGAAGAGTCCATCCTCACAACTGGTAATTTTGACATCCAAAAGTCAAGGGTTTTCGGGATTTTCTTGGGAACCACCCATGAATAACTGGCGCTCTTACAAGCCGAGTAAGACCCATTCTACACGACACCTAATGCAAAGATGGAACCGATGTGCTCAATTTGCCTAAGTTGAATGAAGTATCTACTGTTCAAATTTTTTCCCTTACCTAGGATAGCTAGAACACCCCAATTCATCTGATAGTATACAAACGGTCGCTAGGCGAAGAGTCATTAAAAAAAATAAAACACCTTGACTCTTTATCTCTTTGATCAACAGAACACAAGACATGACCACCTGAAAAGTCGCAAATTCGCGTGTGGGTTTTTGGAACATATTGGTACCATGTACTGCCTGTTTTCTGAGATTCCAATATATCTGTCAAATGGTTTTCCATTGCCTGATTAACTATTTCAGGCTATTTCTCCCTATTTTCCTACAACTGCTTTTTTCTTTGGTAATGATTTTCAATGACCGGGTCCCTAGGAGGAAGTTATTGTCTGTTCTACAAGATTATGGAATAGGAGGCAAACTTTTGCAAGCAATTAAAGGTCTTTACATGGATAGTCAGGCAGCAGTTAGAGATGACGGTAAATTGAGTTCATGGTTCAGAGTAGTTTCAGGGGTAAGACAAGGCTGCAACCTGTCTCCACTGTTGTTCATATTATTTATGGATCATATGTTGAAAACAATAGACTGGCTGGGTGAAATTAAGATATGTGACCACAAAATAAGCAGTCTTGCATATGCGGATAACTTAGTTGTGATGGCAGATTCGATTGAAAGTTTGCAAAGTAGTATTTCAGAGCTATATCAGAAATTCAAGGACTATGGTATGAAGATTAGCATCTCCAAAACGAAAGTAATGTCAGTGGGAAAGAAATATAAACGGATTGAGTGCCAAATAGGAGGAACAAAGTTAGAACAGGTGGACGGTTTCAAGTACTTAGGATGCATATTCTCACAGGATGGCAAAATAGTGAAAGAACTGGAAGCGAGGTGTAGCAAAGCTAATGCAGTGAGCGCTCAGCTACGATCTACTCTCTTCTGCAAGAAGGAAGTCAGTACCAAGACTAAGTTATCTGTGCACCGTTCAATCTTTCGACCAACTTTGTTGTATGGGAGCGAAAGCTGGGTGGATTCAGGTTACCTTATCAACAAGGTTGAGGTTACGGATATGAAAGTAGCTAGGATGATTGCAGGTACTAGTAGATGGGAACAATGGCAGGAGGGTGTCCACAATGAGGAAATCAAAGAAAAACTGGGAATGAACTCTATACATGTAGCAGTCAGGGCGAACAGGCTAAGATGGTGGGGTCATGTTACACGCATGGGAGAAGCAAGGTTACCCAAGAGACTCATGGATTCAGCAGTAGAGGGTAGGAGGAGTCGGGGCAGACCGAGGAGAAGGTACCTGGTTTTGGTTAAGAATGATTTTGAAGTAATAGGTTTAAGATCAGAAGAGGCACCAATGTTAGCACTGAATAGGGGATCATGGAGGAACTGTATAAGGGGGGCTATGCTCCAGACTGAACGCTGAAAGGCATAATCAGTCTTAAATGATGATGATGATGATGATGAATGATTTTCAATAAATTTCCCTACAGAGCTAGAGGCTGTCGACTACCACAGAAATCAGCCTCATCACTAATCCGCTCTATGTCTAATTACCATGTCGTTGACGGGGCGTTTTTACCCCTTACACTGCTTCCTCTCATCTAGTTATGCATGCCTGGCTGTTTAACTCCGTCACGGAATGTAATTAGAAGCGAACGTCTTTCTCAAGTCACTGCTTATTGGACAGGCAACCAGCGCAGTGCTCTGCAATTCGCGCTTAAGTACCTGGCAGAGGGTTATTCGAGCTGCTTTCAGACAATTTCTCTACCGTCCCACTCTCTTTGTATAATGAGTAAAGGCGGCAGTCACTTGCCCTTCACTGTGTATTTGTTTATCGTCAACGTCAGAGGAGTCTGTCTGTGCTGAAACTATTTTGAGTCCATCAGAGCAGTCAGTCCTCTCTCCAGACTCACCAAGGCTATTAGTGGTCTTCGTACTGCATGATATTCATTTCCCCTCAGATTTTGTGATAACTCGACAATTTCTTTGTTCTATTCTTCCTAGTACCGACTCATTTTATACCTTATCACATACTAAACGTTGTTTACTTCATTTCTAACTTCCCTCCCTTGCAGAAAACTTTAAGTGATTAATTTATTCCTCCACTATTTGTTTCCGTGTCATTTCTATAGGAAACTGAGAAATGAAATTTATGTTGATATGATAATTAGTACTAACTGATTACGAAACTGAGTTCCAACCAGATTCTGAATAAAAGTCTAATCACTCTAGATAAATTGTGTCGTGAAACAGAATCACGTCACCTGGCGTTAGAGGCCTGAGCCACATTCTAAACCACTCGAACCATGATAAAACGCCGACCATTCTATGTTTACGCTCCGTGGTCAAAGATCACCACCGTGAAGGACCGCTATTAAGATTATTTAACGTAATCCGGACCGCCTATTTTATACATGGAATCCAATTATGGTGGCGCATGGTCCAAGACTCATGTTCTTCCAAACTGCATTTTATACCATTTCTCAAGACTGTGCTTGGACAGAGCTGTTTCCTAAAGCTCCATTTACATTCCAGAACGAGATTTTCACTCTGCAGCGGAGTGTGCGCTGATATGAAACTTCCTGGCAGATTAAAACTGTGTGCCGGACTGAGACTCGAACTCGGGACCTTTGCCATTTTTGGCCAAATGCTCTACCACCTGAGATACCAAAGCACCACTTACGACGCCTCTTCACGGCTTCAGTTCTGCCAAAACCTTGATAGAGCACATGCCAGCGAAAGGCAAAGATTCTGAAATTTCCCTTTAATATATTTGTTTATTCAGCATAATCCGCACCGTCAGTGCTCATTACTAACGGTATTGAAAATTTGTGTGGGAACCAGACTGCATGTGTCAGCTGAACGCCATGAAAGGGAAGCTGTGGTTGAGAAGGGATTGAGATGTGTGTCCTTTCTTCAATAAGAATGCAAGAAGAAATTTTGAAAGTGTAATAACGTTCAGGGAGACGCAATTAAAACTTTGATATTTGCTAACAGCATTTGCCAGAAAAGGCACATGACTTGGAAGAGTAGTTGAACGGAGTGGACAGTATCCTGAAAAGTAGTAAGATGAACACCAACGTACGTAAAACAAGGGTGATTTGATATACTTGAATTACACAACGTAAATTTAAAGTTCGGATATCTTTTCTAATGGTATTTGTTTCAAGGGTAGCCTTGTACGGAAATGGAACATGGATAGTAAGCACTTGATACTAGTTGGGAATAAAAGCTTATGAAATGTGTTGTTAGAGAAGAATGCCGAAGATTATATGGGTAGTATAGCATTTTTTTTTAAATCAGAAACGTGTAGACAACCTCCAAGATGGTGCTCCCCGGGCAACGCTGCAGTAAAATGCAACGGCAAAAAGTCTACACAATTCCGGCGACCGGACCCTGAAATGCCTCCCGGCCCCAAAGAATGCAAACGATTCAGAAGCGGAATTACTCCACAAAGATGGTGAGAGTGTGCCGCTTCAATATAGAAGGCTACACAAGGACGAAAGGAGAAATCCTTGAAAAAATTGTAACAAGAGAAAGAGTAAGTGTCGTACTCTTGCAGGAGACACACCTGACGGATGAAAACATCGAACGATTATGCATACCAGGATTCACCAATGTGGGATACTCAGGACACGACAAACATGGTATGGCGACCCTGGTGAAAAATGAACTTCTAGGAAACCTCGAGAACAATGTGGAATTGGTTCCACACGCAATAGGCATTAAACTGGGAGAGATGACAATCTACAATGTCTACAAACCACCTTCGCAGCAATGGTCCTACCGCAGGCTAATCATCCAGCAATCTATGCCGGCGACTTTAACTCCCAGCACACCAGATGGGGATATCAGAGATCCACTCCAGAAGGCGTTGGACTAAGTGACTGGGCTGACAAACGGGACCTACACCTCCTGTTTGATCCCAAGGACAGAGCGTCCATCAATTCAAAAGTATGGGGCACAAAGACGGCACCTGACCTGACCTTTGTCACACGCGGCGCAACGGGAGTACCAATGCAAGCTACAAGAAGAGTCCTCGAGCTTTCCCACGGAGCCAACACCTCCCGCTTATTGTGGAGATCGGCCTTTCCATCCCGATCATAAAGAGCCGCCCGATTCCACGGTGGAATCTGAGAAAAGCTGACTGGGGGAAATATAAATCTTTTATTAACAAGACAATAAATCGAATATCACCAAGTCCAGAGAACTACCAAAGGTTTGTAAACCTGATATATAAAGGGGCCCTAAAGGCTATCCCCCGAGGGGCCCGGAGGAATACCTTCCTTGCTGGTCAGAGGAGTGCGAGTCATTGTTAGAGCAGTATAAGAGGAGTGGGGAGGACGAGACTGCAGAACGACTGATCAACACTATGAACGAGGAACGTAGGAACAGGTGGAAGATGGCAATGGAGAATCTGGACTTTACCCATTCTAGCAGGAAGAGCTGGGGTCTACTACGGAAACTGGGTGATGCCACAATACCACGAAGATCGGCCGCGGGTGTGGGCCCATCCGAAATAGCGACTGCCATGAAACAGACCTCCAAAATACGCCTGAAGACTGAGGAGAAGAAAAGGATCTCCAGGAACCTAACCAAGGAATTAGCCAATAATCCAACTAATCTAGATATTGTCAAAGCAGTAGACGTCGAGCAGATTACCCAGGCCCTAGCACTAATGAAAACAGGGAAAGCAGCCGGACACGACGAAATCTTCCTAGAATTTTTAAGGGAGCTGGGACCCATTGGGAGGAAATGGATGGCCAAGCTCTTCACGGAATGTATAAAATCAGGTGCACTCCCGAAGTTATGGAAAGAAGCTAAGGTAACAGCGGTAGTAAAAATAGGGAAGGATGGAGATAATCCAAAGAACTATAGACCGATCTCACTGCTTTGTACCTCTTACAAACTATTTGAGAGAATATTACTGGCCAGACTAGCACCATACATTGAGGCGAACCTCTCGGACTATCAAGCAGGGTTCCATGTGGGAAGGAACTGCTGTGAACAAGTCTTGTCCCTTACAACATATATAGAGAAAGGCTATCAGAACAAGCTGAAAACGGGCCTGGTATTAATAGATCTTACACCAGCCTATGACACTGTCTGGACCGAAGGACTACTGCTCAAGCTTACTCGAATTATCAAATGTAATCAGACGTACACATTACTAAAAAATATGCTGACAGGCAGGAAGATCAAGGTCTATCTCCATGGAAAGAGCAGCAAAAGCATGGTCATAAACAATGGCCTGCCGCAGGGGTCAGCCCTGGCGCCGACCCTTTTCAGTTTATACATATATGATATGCCGAGCACCAGGTCGCGTAAATTTGCGTATGCGGATGATCTGGCCATCGCATACCAAAGCAAAAATTTCGAAGATCTTGAAAAAACATTGAATGCGGACCTTGAAGCGCTGAACACCTACTACCTTAAGTGGCATTTGCATCCCAACCCCAATAAAACGACCAGTACCATAATGCACCTTAATAACAGAGCTTCAAGCAGGAAACTACAGCTTTCCCTGAATGACCGGCATATCAGACATGAAGATAAGCCCAAATATCTGGGAGTAAAATTAGACCGTACACTAGCGTTTAGCTCCCATCTGGAAGACACCAAACAGAAATTAAAATCTCGAAATGCCATTATGTCTAAACTGGCCGGAACATCATGGGGGTGCGGAGCTAATACACTAAGGACGTCAGCATTAGCCCTAGTGTACAGCGTGGCTGAATATTGTTCACCAGTCTGGGCGAAAAGTGCGCATGTAAATAAAGTAGACACCCAATTGAAAGAGACGATGAGAATTATCTCAGGTACACTTAGGGCTACCCCCTGTGACTGGCTCCCAGTCCTTGCCAACACAGAACCCCCTGATATAAGGCGCTCCATGGCGACCTCAAGAATATATAGGAAGATCGTACACAATCCAGAACTCCCTATACACCAAGACTTATCACCCATCAACAGGCTAAAATCTAGGTTCCCCTTTTGGAAGACTGGCAGGGAATTACAGGACTTCGACCCAAAGCTAGCCTGGGGGGAATCATGGCGCAAAGGGAGACACAAGAATCAAAAGCTTATCGATGACCCCAGCAAGAAGATAAATGGTTTTGATCTCCCTCGGAAGCTATGGGTTGCCTTAAATCGCCTTAGAACAAGCGTGGGAAGATGCAAACATCTAATGAATAGGTGGGGACTTGCGGAGAGTCCCGTGTGTGAATTTGGAGAAATCCAGACAATGGACCACCTACTGGTGTGTGAAGTGGTAGGATATAGTGGTGAACTGAAGGACATACATTACTTGCCTGACCTAGCCATAGATTGGCTCAAAACTATAAGTAGCATTGTGTAGTGTTGTAATTTCCTGGTGGATTGTAATGACACTGTAATATTTGCCTTGTATATGCCGAACGAAGAAATAAATAAATAAATAAAATATGTACAGAATTCTTTTTTTTGCGTATGTGGTGCATAAAACTAAAGAGTTTAATTTTTCAGTCTTTGAATACAAAAGTATATTATCAAAAACAAGAGCTAGAAAGGCTATTTATGTATCACTAGCTGCATTTCACGATGTTTCCCGGGATCCAACAGTTATTTATTAAAAAATGTTAATGCCGAAACTCAATACCCACGCATATGCTCCGTAACAAAAGTTGTCTCTTCTAGGTACTGAGGCGAGATACACTAGCGGCACAGCAAACGATGGACATCGAAAAAAGAACACCAAATTTTAGGTCAATGGGAGAAGTTGACAATACACGTCAATCACAGCACACTATTTACATAAGGAAAAAAAGATACGCGACCAAGTAGCGAGTTACAAAATGTGACAGGAAAGGACGCAAGCAATTTCACGACTGCTTGTGAAATGTGTAGCATGCAAAAATTGCCTTCCTGGGTATGGAGAGCCAAAAATCTACCGTAATATATTTCTGTACAAAACATTCCCAGAATTCTTTTTCTCTAAGCCTATGTAGAGTTGAAACTTCCTGGCAGATTAAAACTGTGTGCCCGACCGAGACTCGAACTCGGGACCTTTGCCTTTCGTGGGCAAGTGCTCTACCATCTGAGCTACCGAAGCACGACCCATGCCCGGTCCTAACAGCTTCACTTCTGCCAGTATCTCGTCTCCTACCTTCCAAACTTTACAGGAGCTTATAACACTCCTGTCTGCTACTGCTATACCATAACCTCGAAACTGGAGGCAGTTTGCAAACAGAATTATTATGTTAGATTAATAATGTTTGAACAGTAACAAACAAAATTTTGCCTATCTGTACTGTTCAACTCATAAAGAAAACGGTCGCCAGCCTAACTAGGCAAGAGAATGATTAACATTCTCGTTTAAGAAAATAGTTATTAGTAATTTTAACGAATAAACACAACCTACACTTTGTCACACGCGAGTGCAATGAACTCTGACACATACATATGTTTACGGTAAGATTGAACCTAACAGTTAGAGCAGCAGAAACTATTTGCAAAATTATAAGGGATACCGAAACACACTATTACTTTCAGGGCTTAAAGAAATTATGGTTTTTATAATATTACTATTAATTTGCACTTCTAATACACAAGAGAGACAAACACTTAGCAAACATGAGTATACAACGTTTCACAACTGCAGTTTTCCACTTTTACTACATTGAGAGACAAAATTAACATATATGTAAGATACTGACTCACCTTCTGCGATTTACAACAGGCAGTAATGTGATCATTTACTAAGTATAACTTACGTAAGCCTCAGTCTTAAGAGCTCATAATTTGGAATTGGCAACAACACATTAATAAGTAGTTTTACTAGGAAAATCGTTTTCAGCAAGCATCATTGACTTTAGCTCACTTTCTTGCCACATTAACTTTAACTTTCTTTTTACTATGTTCAAAAGACATTAATTAGCAAAAACACTGGTCTTTAACTTTCTTTCAGTAGGGACACTCGGTAAGCACTTTAGCTCAAACGGAGAGGAACCTGAGAGGTGTTATGATGAGGAGAAAAATCAGGGTAGATACATAAATTCAGATATAAATTACCTTATATTTGAGCACACTAACATATCCATTAAGCTGATCCTTCACTATACATCATTGTAGTATTCCGATGCAATGATTGCGCAATGTGGTGGCAACTGCATGTTGTTAGGTGGAATTGCAGGTAGAATTGCTGGACTCTGTCATTTCTTGGTGGCGATGATTGATACCAATCCCAGAATATTTGCAGCTATTTATCCATTCTTCAGAGGCATTGGAAAGCGGCAGGAAAAGCCTCTCTCGGAACCAGCTCAATATGCATCTTTTACATGGCAGTCCCCGACTCGTAGCTCGTCCCCGACTCGTAGCTTGACCCCGACTCGTAGCTTGACCCTGACTGACTATCAGTTCCACCTTTTCTACGTAGGCCAACCACAATTTGCACGCGCTACACAGTTCCGTAACCGAGGGGAACCACTGCACCCTTTACATACAAATTAACTAAGAACCCTAAGTGAGGATCAGCAGTTTACATAACAGCAACCAAACACATTAAATAAAACAGAACATTTTCACATATTGACATTTCTACCAAAAATTATTCACACAAAATTACAATCATATACAGTAAGTTTTGTTCCCTCCAAATGGGACAAAGCATTTAAACGACAAATATACTACATTGCATAGAATCAGACCATGACTCAAAGTTTTTACAAAGAAAGGAGTTTATAGTTTTGTGTTATCTATTGAAACAAACACATTTACACAAGCACAGCAATGTAACATTAAATGAAACAAAAGCAAAATAAATCAGTACAGCATTAGAGCTATGGTGTTACACATGCCCCATGTTTCGTTGAAGTTCCAGTAAGGGACACATCAAGGAAACATCTATAACACCTAAGTGGTGTTGGCTGTGAAAAAAATTTATTCCATCCAACTTAAGTTGGGAGAAAAAAAACACATATTACAGACATACAGTATTTCCAAAATTTTTAAAAACATTTTCAAAGTAAGACATTTACAGTAATTTTCATTTTCACACTGCTTTAAGGATATTAATTTTCATCATTACACAAAATATCTTTAAACATGTTCATTTCATACACACACAGTTCAAATAATTGACAAACAGTACACAAAATAAATCTGCGTATTAGTAGAAAAGGTATAGCCTTCAAAATAAAATAAAAGAATAAACACATATACAATAGCACAGAACATTTTAACTTAACAAAGCAGAAATTATTCTTTCAATATTTTCAAAGAAAGTAAATATTCACAGACACCCAAGCATACTCATGGTCACAGTACGTTTTACAAGATTTAACAATAGATGTATGAAACGTCCCCTTTGAACATTTATACAGGACTGTGATTAAACTGACACACAATATTTTTTTAGCGCAACGCAATCTGACTTTCAGAAATCCCTACAAAGGAATGGCCCTGACTAACATTAACCTGTACCTTTCACAAATCACTTACCTCACAAAAATCTTCGTTACTCAAGCTACAGCAATACAGCGAGCGCCACTACTGCCAGCTAAATAACAGATTCAAACTACGGAAGGCACTAACTACTAGTAGGCATAGTTAGCAAATGAAAGATTTTAATAGAGAACAAACAATGTATTTACCTTAATATTCATCAAAAGTCATAATATATACAGCAGTTCATGACATCCATTTTTACAAATTTCAAAACTCCGCCATTTCTCTCCCCACATCCACCACTGCTGGCGGCTCACCTCCAACTGCGCAACGCTACGCACTGTTCACATCCAGCTGCCGCTGCCCAACACTACAATGGCAGACAACAATACAAACTAGCCACAGACTGCACACAGCACAGCCAGTGATTTTCATACAGAGCGCTATGTAACGTTGCCAATAAGAAAGTATAAACAACCTACTTACAAATGTAATATTGAAAATTTCAGTTTGCATCCAGATATGCACAAATATTTACACAAACAACTATGAGAACCTTTTTCCAACTGACTCTTTAAATACCAAAGTAACTTTGCAAGGTTTTTTAAAATAATTAACTTTAAAGCTGCTCTTCATTAATAGCAGTCCAAAATATTTGTTGCACATAAACACACTAACCTATTCGGAACCTATCTTTAATCATCACTGCTGTGTTTTAAAACAAGACAGTCCAAAACTTTAAGTTATTCCAGAAAACCTCGTCTCGAAAACATCTACAACTACTTGAACCAGAATCTTTATACATTTTATGATAACTTTTCACTGATTCCAATAAGAATAGTTAGTTCATATCATATTGGTCAAAAAACCTAACTTACTTCACTGCTTGCCTCAGCACTAGCAGTCCATGTTACACATTCTGCCCATTATTGGTTTGGCAGTCTTTGTATGTAAACATTTAGACACAAAACACAATTTAGATTAAGAACACTAAAAGACACATTTTTAAATTAATACATGCAGTTCGTGACTACTTATCAACCTCTTGCCTCACACTGGCAAGTCCTTTGGCTACTGCTCACACAGCATATTTGGTAGCCCCCAACTTCAGGACCACAGCATTCTTATTCTTTTGTCTTGTTTTGCTGCCCAACAACATATTTTTGAGCAGTTTATTGTCATCATCTTTGAGCTTTTTCATCATTATGTCACATCTTTGGTAAAATTTGCATTAATGGTATAAAACATAAAACCTGCAACTTTGAAACAGCAATTAGACACTGCTAACAAAACCATTTCTTTTCAAATGACAACATCAGGTAACATATACATTAACCAAGTAAATTTTAAATGACATTTTTGGTGTAATGACAATGCTCAGGAGTTATTTGAGAGTCCCAAATTTGTAGTTTTTCTCCCCATTTTCTTAATCAGTAATATTTGTTTGAAAGTCAGTATCAAATTTAACTACACATTTAGGTCATCAGATATGTCAAGCTCAGAACAATAATTTTACATCCTACTGCAAGTGATTTCTGCCAACTTTTTGTGGCACTAAACACTTACGACTCACATCTACTTTCCAGACATTAGTCAGGTTTAGCTCCTCAATTTTAAACAACACACAGTTTTTCAACGCCATATTTGCCCCTTTTTTCCCAAAAACATTTACATTTAGTCGTAATATGGCATTCATTTACCTTTTCTTTTCAGTATTCTTACCTTTTCTCATCCATATTTCTCTTTCCAATTACTTTTCCATTACATTTTTCCTTTACAATACCCACTATACTTTCATTATTCTTAGTCATTTTCTAGTGTACCCATTTTAATTATTCATTTACTTGTTCGCAAACAATACACAGTATCTTACTTTATTTCCACACTTTTCAGTCTTCTGTAATAGAGAAGAAGGTAAGAAGATAGTAAAAGTTCTGAATGATGAAGAGGAAGGTTGGCAGCACGAAAAGAAACGGAAGTAGTGCTGGCAACGATTTGGGTTCCTGGTGCTCGTCAGGCACCTGACAATGCAAAGAGTGCATGTCCCCTGAGGCTTAACAAACCTCATCTGAGGACATGTACTTTTAAAAACACAACATGGTGCAAACATAAGCCCTTTCTGGTCTCTAGGTATATCAGAAATTAATTATTATCTTGTGGAGTTCTTTGCGCTCTCGTTAAGTTACTATAAGCATTATTAGTCATAAAGTTTTCAGATTTCTCACACTACATGGCTCTCTCTTCATAATTAGACTGGCAACAATAAGTATTCATTTAAAAATAAACAGTTCCTAAGCAAAGCCAAACAGTACACTACAGTAAATAAGCAACAACCTGGTACAGGCCTCAAGATCAACAAAACAACAATTCACTCTTAGGAAACACTCAGATACAATAATACTAAAGTCATGCGTTATATTAACAATATATATACAAATACAGCACCCTGCCCCCAGTCTCTTTATTAACAAGGCAGTCTTTTATGGTTCATAAAACAGTCACTTAAGTCTGGTGGCTTTTTAGGCCTCCTATTTTCTACGTCTTTCACTGAGCTATTCAGATCTTGCCAACGTTTTGTTTCATCAGGTGGTTTTTTTTAGGTTTTGGAATTTCAAAGTCTTCAGAAGGATACAACATCTCCTGTCCTGGTATTATTTTGTGAGGTGGTTCTTTTTGTTCTTGTAATTCACACTTCTTCAAAACATTTGTTAATGCCTGCCCCAGTATAGTATCATCTGGAGGTTCCTGCATATTCTGCCCCTGTGTTACATTACAGAATAATTCCTTCGGTTTTGGCCCAGTTTCACTTTCTGTATCTTGCTTTGGTAAAATGTCACTAATTTTCTCATACCCTCTTTCAGTAAAAGTGTATTCACTTTCGTTTACACCTGAAAATTCATCTTCACTAGAGTCATCACTACACTCTTCCTTACCACTAGATTCACTTAAGTACGCGACTTTTGAACAATAGAGAAGGTTAGTATATTCATTTTTATCTGTATTCATATACCCTTCATCATCTGAACTATCACTGATTTCATTTTCGTCATCAGATTCGAGCAGGAAAGCAACTTTTAAACAGTGAGGCAGATTATCACTAGATGTTTCAGCCACTTCGTTTTTCGACTCATTTTCGACACACTGCACATCGTTTGGAGACTCAGGCACTTCTGTTGTATCACTTTGAACGATTTCAGCCTTAACTTCATACTTAGTATAATCGTCATATACTTCGATAACCTTCATTTCATTTTCTTCCTTACTATCAGTTTCAGACAATCGTGCGAAATTCCTACTACACCCTTCTGCATTGGAATCACAAAACACCTTTCTATCAACAATAACTTCAACTGCACTGCTTATAATGTCATGTTCACTAACGTCCTCCTTTACATCACTTTCATCTATTATTAATTGTGCACACGTCTTTTGCGTGGCATAGTCTACCTTCCTTTCCTCTTTATTCATCATAGCCTCCCTCACATCTACGTCTTTTACCTCATACACATCATTAACAGTACAAATATTCCCCTTTTCACTCGCCTTTTCTGTCTCCCTTTCATTCTTTAATAAAGTCTTTTTGCACGATTCCGATAGTTAGTTATCCTTATCATATGACATATTAACTTTATTTCCATTTTTACATTCATCTACTACTGAAACCGGCCAACGGAAGTGTCCGATCCCGCCTCTTCTGTTTCTCTCTACGGCAGCCAGCTTGTTCTGACGTCTGCCATTTGTGTGTGCTGGCAAGTGCAATGTACGGTGTTCCAGCAAGCGCAGGCCCGAGCACGAACTGTCACGTGACTTCGCACTGGGAACGCCACTATTTATCACTCCGCACCCGTCTTCCATAGGCGCGTTCTTAACCTCCCTGCCCCGTATTTTACATCTTTCCTTCTTGAATTTGTGATTTGACACCTTTTCTTTGGGCCCAAAACCGGTTTCCGCGTGAATCCGGCCCGTAATACTCGCGGTTTTCAGTTTTCCATTTCGTCTCTATTTTGGAAATTCCGTGCCATGTATCCTCTGCCGCGCGTCGTATAATTTCCTCTTACCTCTCGCGCGACCTCTCTGAATCGTGTTTACACGAAATCTATCATTTTCATGTCGTTCAGTTTGGTCACTAGTTTCTCGCGGATGATTGTTGTTATTATGGGGACGGGACTCGCGATTTCTTCGCCAGTGATCTCCATCCTCTACCCTTTCCAAGAACGCAGAAAAACTTCTGTGGGTACTCCCAACATATCGTTTCGAATCCTCAGGCACTTTCTGCCAAAGAACCCAGACGATCTCGGCTTCAGTTCTCCTAGCCTTCAGATGTATTAGTTTTCTATACCACGATTCGCAAAACTCTTTCATGGTTTGTCTACCCCTGATGTCATACAACCTGGCCATTAAAAACTCACGCCACAACTGGTCTTGTTTTTGTTCTGACCAGTACTCGTCAATAAATTTTTGCTTAAAATTTTCAAAAGACATCTGGTTTGTATCCAGATTCAACCCCCACCTTTTTGCTTCTCCCGTTAATGCACTGATTACAACATTCATTTTTTCCAGGTCAGACAAATATTCAGGAAAATTTCTTTCGCAATTCTTTACAATGTCTAAGGGGTGCCATCCGTTATGTCTCTTCGCAGGGTCGAATTTTTCCTCGCCCTCTAATGTTTTACTGAAAGGCATTTTATCAGTAAAATGTGTAGGGCCTGATTGTATTTTTCTTTCCAAGTCATACATTTTGCCTTGGATTTGTGAACTGTTATGTTCACACTTCTTTTCGCAAGTAACAATCTGTTTGGTTAATTCTTTACTTGTTTCTGTTACAGATTGTTTAATCTGTGCAAATTCCACATTACATTCTGTTTGTATTTCGGATTTAATAACGAATACCTTTTCATCCACTTTAGTCCAGACTAAGGGTTCTATTTGATCTTGAATTTTAATTACTTCTGTGTCAAATCTTTCGTTAATGTCATCAATTTGTCCCTGTATGTTGGCAATATTGCCATTGATGACAGTAATTTCGCTTTTGAGGTTTTTAATTTCATTACTCACAATGTCTACTTTTACATCAACCTTCTCAATCTGTTTACTAAGATTCTTGCCCTGCTCTTGCATTTGTTTACTAATATCACTACCTAGTGCTGCGTTTTGCGCTGCAATTTGTGCCTTAATACTATCATTTTCTACTGCATTTAGCTGTCCCTGTGCTGCAATTTGCGCCTTAATATTGTCATTTTGCGCAGACAGTATTCTAAGCAAATCAGTCAGATCTAGTGTCTTTTCACTTTTACATTCTACTGCCTTTTCGTGTTCAGTTCCTACACCCCTTTCTGGTTTTGGTGATTCAAACATATCCCTCGATTCATCAGCATAGCCACTGTCTTCGGCAACATCGCCTACATTGTCTTGCTTAGTACGTGCGACACACATAGTTTATTGACGTCCGCGTGATAACGTACGTAATTTAACTCGCGCGTAATGCAATGTGTTGGTGTGCTGCGTGAACTACTCTCGATTGCATTCTGCTCTCACGTATCTAGATTCATTTCTAGCTTCCTGTCCATTTAAATTACTGCTAAGTATCGATACCTTTTGTTTTCAATTTAAGCTGAACTTTCATTACCCGTTCTGTCAAGTAAGTTACAGGTTCTTGCCGCTGGACGTTTTGTGTTCACTCTATGTTTGTAAAATGCTAACTACTTATAATTTTTACCCGTCTGTAGGAGCAAACTGAACAACGCCCCGTCACGCGGCGCCACGTATAACACTCCTACCTGCTACTGTTATACCATAACCTCGAAACTGGAGGCAGTTTGCAAACAGAATTATTATGTTAGATTAATAATGGTATAAAGCAACAGAAGAGTGTTACCCTCTGAGGGGAATTTTGCTAGGTTGACCATGTTGTACCTAACGGGAATGGCTTATCGGAATGAAAGTCAGAATTATGTAAATGGTTGAACAGTAACAAACAAAATTTTGCCTATCTGTACTGTTCAACTCATGAAGAAAACGGTCGCCAGCCTAACTAGGCAAGAGAATGATTAACATTCTCGTTTAAGAAAATAGTTATTAGTAATTTTAACGAATAAACACAACCTACACTTTGTCACACGCGAGTGCAATGAACTCTGACACATACATATGTTTACGGTAAGATTGAACCTAACAGTTAGAGCAGCAGAAACTATTTGCAAAATTATAAGGGATACCGAAACACACTATTACTTTCAGGGCTTAAAGAAATTATGGTTTTTATAATATTACTATAAAATGCACTTCTAATACACAAGAGAGACAAACACTTAGCAAAACATGAGTATATAACGTTTCACAACTGCAGTTTTCCACTTTTACTACATTGAGAGACAAAATTAACATATATGTAAGATACTGACTCACCTTCTGCGATTTACAACAGGCAGTAATGTGATCATTTACTAAGTATAACTTACGTAAGCCTCAGTCTTAAGAACTCTTAATTTGAAATTGGCAACAACACATTAATAAGTAGTTTTACTAGGAAAATCGTTTTAGGCAAGCATCATTAACTTTCGCTCACTTTCTTGCCACATTAACTTTAACTTTCTTTTTACTATGTTCAAAAGACATTAATTAGCAAAAACACTGATCTTCAACTTTCTTTCATTAGGGCACTCGGTAATCACTTTAACTCAAACGGAGAGGAACCTGAGAGGTGTTACGATGAGGAGAAAAATCAGGGTAGGTACATAAATTCAGATATAAATTACCTTATATTTGAGCACACTAACACATCCATTAAGCTGATCCTTCACTATACATCATTGTAGTATTCCGATGCAATGATTGCGCAATGTGGTGGCAACTGCATGTTGTTAGGTGGAATTGCAGGTAGAATTGCTGGACTCTGTCATTTCTTGGTGGCGATGATTGATACCAATCCCAGAATATTTGTAGCTATTTATCCATTCTTCAGAGGCATTGGAAAGCGGCAGGAAAAGCCTCTCTCGGAACCAGCTCAATATGCATCTTTTACATGGCAGTCCCCGACTCGTAGCTCGTCCCCGACTCGTAGCTTGACCCCGACTCGTAGCTTGACCCTGACTGACTATCAGTTCCACCTTTTCTACGTAGGCCAAACACAATTTGCGCGCGCCACACAGTTCCGTGCCGGCCGCGGTGGTCTAGCGGTTTGGCGCTGCAGTCCGGAACCGCGGGACTGCTACGGTCGCAGGTTCGAATCCTGCCTCGGGCATGGGTGTGTGTGATGTCCTTAGGTTAGTTAGGTTTAAGTAGTTCTAAGTTCTAGGGGACTTATGACCTAAGATGTTGAGTCCCATAGTGCTCAGAGCCATTTGAACCATTTTTTGAACACAGTTCCGTTCCCGAGGTGAACCACTGCACCCTTTACATACAAATTAACTAAGAACCCTGAGTGAGGATCAGCAGTTTACATAACAGCAACCAAACACATTAAATAAAACAGAACATTTTCACATATTGACATTTCTACCAAAAATTATTCACACAAAATTACAATCATATACAGTAAGTTTTGTTCCCTCCAAATGGGACAAAGCATTTAAACGACAAATATACTACATTGCATAGAATCAGACCATGACTCAAAGTTTTTACAAAGAAAGGAGTATATAGTTTTGTGTTATCTATTCAAACAAACACATTTACAGAAGCACAGCAATGTAACATTAAATGAAACAAAAGCAAAATAAATCAGTACAGCATTAGAGCTATGGTGTTACAAGCTCTCCTGCTAAGCCATGTCTTCGCAGTATCCTTTCTTTCGGGAGTGCTAGTTCTGCAAGGTTCGCAGGAGAGCTCCTGTAAAGTTTGGAAGGTAGGAGACGAGATACTGGCAGAAGTGAAGCTGTGAGGACCGTGTGAGTCGTGCTTCGGTAGCTCAGATGATAGAGCACTTGCCCGCGAAAGGCAAAGGTCCCGAGTTCTCCTGGCTTTAGCTGTCGCAGCGGTCGCACGCTCCTCAAGTTTTTTCCGTGAACGTTCAGTGTTTACGCCAGTGTTTTCATGTTTCGTGATCGTTTATTCTCGTTTTGCACGTGAATTAAGCGTTACCAATTGAGCTATTGGTCTTCGTTCGTGCCGTCTTTCTATGTAGTGCCGTTGGAATTTCGGCGTTGTCCGAGATTTCTTTGCTGCACAACACAATGGCAAACACCGTGAGAAAAAACACCGTGAATTTCAGCTTCGACAAGTACACCCGTCGAGTACAGCCCTCTGCGCTTGAAATACACGACTAGATTACCGAGGTAATTGGCCTTCATCCTGAATCTGTTCATACCATGCAGCTAGACTCTGATGAATAGTGCATTTTTGTAAAGTTTAACGATTCCGTGAGTGTAGACCACTTTCTGGAAAAAATTGTTTATGAAACGGAATTTATACACCGTGATGGTACTAAAAGTACTTTAAAACTCTGGAATTCCAAATCTGTAATTAAGAATGTTGTTGTTGTTGTGGTTTTCAGTCCTGAGACTTGTTTGATGCAGCTCTCCATGCTACTCTATCCTGTGCAAGCTTCTTCATCTCCCAGTACCTAATGCAACCTACATCCTTCTGAATCTGCCTAGTGTATTCATCTCTTGGTCTCCCCCTACGATTTTTACCCTCCACGCTGCCCTCCAATACCAAATTGGTGATCCCTTGATGCCTCAGAACATGTCCTATCAACCAATCCCTTCTTCTGGTCACGTTGTGCCACAATCTTCTCTTCTCCCCAATCCTATTCAATACTTTCTCATTAGTTATGTGATCTACCCATCTAATCTTCAGCATTCTTCTGTAGCACCACATTTCGAAAGCTTCTATTCTCTTCTTCTCCAAACTATTTACCGTCCAGGTTTCACTTCCATACATGGCTACACTCCATACAAATACTTTCAGAAAAGACTTCCTGACACTTAAATCTATACTCGATGTTAACAAATTTCTCTTATTCAGAAACGCTTTCCTTGCCATTGCCAGTCTACATTTTAAATCCCCTCTACTTCGACCATAATCAGTTATTTTTCTCCCCAAATAGCAAAATTCCTTTACTACTTTAAGTGTCTCATTTCCTAATCTAATACACTCAACATCACCCGACTTAATTCGACTACATTCCATCATCCTTGTTTTGCTTTTGTTGATGTTCATCTTATATCCTCCCTTCAAGACACCATCCATTCCGTTCAACTGCTCTTCCAAGTCCTTTGCTGTCTCTGACAGAATTACAATGTCATCAGCGAACCTCAAAGTTTTTATTTCTTCTCCATGGATTTTAATACCTACTCCGAATTTTTCTTTTGTTTCCTTTACTGCTTGCTCAATATACAGATTGAATAACATCGGGGAGAGGCTACAACCCTGTCTTACTCCCTTCCCAACCACTGCTTCCCTTTCATGTCCCTCGACTCTTATAACTGCCATCTGGTTTCTGTACAAATTGTAAATAGCCTTTCGCTCCCTGTATTTGTATTTTACCCCTGCCACCTTTAGAATTTGAAAGAGATTATTCCAGTCAACATTGTCAAAAGCTTTCTCTAATCTTTCTTCTAAGATAAGTCGTAAGGTCAGTATTGCCTCACGTGTTCCAGTATTTCTACGGAATCCAAACTGATCTTCCCCGAGGTTGGCTTCTACTAGTTTTTCCATTCGTCTGCAAAGAATTCGTGTTAGTATTTTGCAGCTGTGGCTTATTAAAGTGATTGTTCGGTAATTTTCACATCTGTCAACACCTGCTTTCTTTGGGATTGGAATTATTATATTCTTCTTGAAGTCTGAGGATATTTCGCCTGTTTCATACATCTTGCTCACCAGACGGTAGAGTTTTGTCAGGACTGGCTCTCCCAAGGCCGTCAGTAGTTCCAATGGAATGTTGTCTACTCCGGGGCCTTGTTTCGACTCAGGTGTTTCAGTGCTCTGTTAAACTCTTCACGCAGTATCGTATCTCCCATTTCATCTTCATCTACATCCTCTTCCATTTCCATAATATTGTCCTCAAGTACATTGCCCTTGTATAGGCCCTCTATATACTCCTTCCTCCTTTCTGCTTTCCCTTCTTTGCTGAGAACTGGGTTTACATCTGAGCTCTTGGTGTTCATACAAGTGGTTCTCTTATCTCCAAAGGCCTCTTTAATTTTCCTGTAGGCAGTATCTATCTTACCCCTAGTGAGATAAGCCTCTACATCCTTACATTTGTCCTCTAGCCATCCCTGCTTAGCCATTTTGCACTTCCTGTCGATCTCATTTTTGAGACGTTTGTATTCCTTTTTGCCTGCTTCATTTACTTCATTTTTATATTTTCTCCTTTCATCAATTAAATTCAATATTTCTTCTGTTACCCATGGATTTCTACTAGCCCTCGTCTTTTTACCAACTTGATCCTCTGCTGCCTTCACTACTTCATCCCTCAGAGCTACCCATTCTTCTTCTACTGTATTTCTTTCCCCCATTCCTGTCAATTGTTCCCTTATGCTCTCCCTGAAACTCTGTACAACCTCTGGTTCTTTCAGTTTATCCAGGTACCATCTCCTTAAATTCCCACCTTTTTGCAGTTTCTTCAGTTTTAATCTACAGGTCATAACCAATAGATTGTGGTCAGAGTCCACATCTGCCCCTGGAAATGTCTTACAATTTAAAACCTGGTTCCTAAATCTCTGTCTTACCATTATATAATCTATCTGATACCTTTTAGTATCTCCAGGGTTCTTCCATGTATACAACCTTCTATCATGATTCTTAAACCAAGTGTTAGCTATGATTAAGTTGTGCTCTGTGCAAAATTCTACCAACCGGCTTCCTCTTTCATTTCTTACCCACAATCCATATTCATCTACTACGTTTCCTTCTCTCCTTTTTCCTACACTCGAATTCCAGTCACCCATGACTATTAAATTTTCTTCACCCTTCACTATCTGAATAATTTCTTTTATTTCATCATACATTTCTTCAATTTCTTCGTCATCTGCAGAGCTAGTTGGCATATAAACTTGTACTACTGTAGTAGGTGTGGGCTTCGTATCTATCTTGGCCACAATAATGCATTCACTATGCTGTTTGTAGTAGCTTACCCACATTCCTATTTTCCTATTTATTATTAAAGCTACTCCTGCATTACCCCTATTTGACTTTGTGTTTATAACCCTGTAGTTTATTTATTTTTTATTTATTTATTTATTGTTCCGTGGGACCAAATTAAGGAGAAGTCTCCATGGTCATGGAACGAGTCAATACATGAAATTATATCACGATATTAGAAACAGATAAAATGAAATATAAAAAAAAACATATTCAGGTGACAAGTCGTAAGTTTAAATGAAGACAATCAACAATGTAACACTGGAATTTGCTTAATTTCTTAGCTCTTCCAGGAGCTCTTCGACAGAATAGAAGAAGAGAGACATGAGGAAACACTTCAGTTTAGACTTAAAGGAGTTTGGGCTACCTGACCAAAAGTCTTGTTCCTCCTGCCACCGAACTTCACTAATTCCCACTGTATCTAACGTTAACCTATCCATTTCCCTTTTTAAATTTTCTAACCTACCTGCCCGATTAAGGGATCTGACATTCCACCCTCCGATCCGTAGAGCGCCAGTTTTCTTTCTCCTGGTAACGACATCCTCTTGAGTAGTCCCAGCCCGGAGATCCGAATGGGGGACTATTTTACCTCCGGAATATTTTACCCAAGAGGACGCCATCATCATTTAATCATACGGTAAAGCTGCATGCCCTCGGGAAAAATTACGGCCGTAGTTTCCCCTTGCTTTCAGCCGTTCGCAGTACCAGCACAGCAAGGCCAATTTGGTTATTGTTACAAGGCCAGATCAGTCAGTCATCCAGACTGGTGCCCTTGCAACTACTGAAAAGGCTGCTGCCCCTCTTCAGGAACCACACGTTTGTCTGGCCTCTCAACAGATACCCCTCCGTTGTGGTTGTACCTACGGTACGGCTATCTGTATCGCTGAGGTTTGCAAGCCTCCCCACCAACGGCAAGGTCTATGGTTCATGGGGGGTTTTGAATATTCCCATAGAAGTAGACAACTCGAAAATTAAAGATGTCTTTTCAAAGTATGGGGTTGTCAGGCAAATAGTCAACGAAACGTGGGCTTCGCATTTCAAGCTGCAGTGTTTTAACGACATTCGCTCCGTGGAGATGGAAGTGAAGGCAAACATCCCCTCACGCATCTTTGTTGACGGGCACAAGGCGCATGTTATGTACTCAGGGCAAACCCCTAGGTGTTATGTATGTAACGAGTCTGGTCACCTCCGTCAGGACTGCCCTCGCCGTGTTTTTGTGCTAAAAAATAACCTTACGCAACGCCAGAAATTAGCACTCAACGATTTGTTGCCAGCCAATAATACAACAGAGCCGGCGGCTGTCGTGGGTCCTGTTACTACCTCTGAAAATATTGCACTTAATGTTAATGAATTTCCGTCTTTAAAACCTGCATTAACTGCTGTAATTCCGTCCCGTGACAACGAGATTCCCACTAAAAAGCGTCCTCTAGAGGACACTGAAAAAAATGTTGATGAGGACTTTTCCTGTGAAACACCCGTTGCCAGTCCTGAAGATCTGTTGGAAGTGGAAAAAGGAGATGAAATGCAGGTCGATGTGGCTCCCACTTCCGCACAACGACTTATACCGCCACGAACAGATAGTGGCGCAGCTGGTAGTGACCTTTCACGGATATGTGATTCTGAGCCTGAGGTCACAGCTGAAATAACCGCATCAAGTGCACAGCCCATACAGTGCGAACAGTACGAGTAATTACCAAGTAACGGGGTCAGGGGTTTTCTCTGCCTCGTGATGACTGGGTGTTGTGTGCTGTCCTTAGGTTAGTTAGGTTTAAGTAGTTCTAAGTTCTAGGGGACTGATGATCATAGATGTTAAGTCCCGTAGCGCTCGGAGCCAATTACCAAGTAAACAACCAGCTGACTCCGAAGCGCAACGCCGCCCGAATGAGGAAATAAACGAGCATCACCGCCTCGCCAGCAAGACAACACAACAGACAACACGCCGGAGCTAAATATTGAAGCCTCGCAAGCCACCGCCGTTGCGCCAGACGACCACCGTCGGCGGCTGCGACCGAAACCAGGTCTTGCTGTCACGCGTCATCAAGCGAAAGCCACACCAGAGAAGAAAGACGTTAAGAAAAAGAATATTAAATATGAAGTCATCAGGGCCAACACTGAAGAGGATAAAGAGAAGGACCACAGTGACTTATAGCAATGCATTGTCAGGATTTCAGGATACTTTTCTTCTCGAACACTTTGTTTAAAAGCAGTGACAATTTTTCTAGGAAGTTAGTACATGCAATGGGCACACAGCTTGTAAAGATCGTGACTTGTAGAGAAGCACGTTGCTACTATAATCATACCGATCCTCATCCCAAATAGCTTCTTCTGGTATGTCTGTGATGCAAGCTTATAGCATTACTACTATTAACACCCTTGAAATTGGCAGCACTAAAAGAATTCTTGTACCAGTCTGGGACAGATGTTGCGTTGCTACAAAAAGTTGCGATAACGGAATTTCTGATCCCAGGCGTTTTTGAAATTGTTAATGTTTCTACGAAAGCCAATATCGGTACAGCCGTTCTTATAAGGGAAGGAATTCCGGTGACTGCATTCGAACGACTAGAATCAGGAAGAGCCATAGGCATAACAATTTTAGATGTGACAGTGCTTAACCTTTACACCCCATCACGAAATTCCCACAAATTGGATCGTGCAAAGTTTTTTCAAGATGAACTGATTTATTTATTGAGGAAAAATCCGTGTTCTCTTATACTAGGTGGAGATTTTAACTGTGTTTTAAACTACAAAGATCAACAACCTAATTTCAACTACTCGCCACAGTTAAAAAAGTTAGTAAGTGATCTACACCTTAAGGACGTGGGGTAACTTCAGCACCCGACGTCAGTCGGGTTCACGTATATAACCAGCCACTCTCGCAGCAGACTTGATAGAATTTACGTGTCACCAAATTTGCAAATTTTTTTATTAAACGTTGAAACTATTCCCGTGTATTTTAGCGATTACAGTACACTTTTAACTTGCTTTAATTTAAGTGTACAGCCAGCCCGTCGATTCAGAGGCCAATGGAATTTCAATATCTCTGTTTTAACTGACGAAGAACTGGAACAGGAAATAAGAGTAGCGTGGACTATGTGCCTCCGCACAGTAGACAAGCACCCAACAGGCATTGACTGGTGGACTAGGAGGGCTAAACCAAGGCTGCGGAAAGTTATCATGCAGTTTAGTGCAGTGAGGCACAGGGAGTTGAGGAATACAATGGAGTTTTATTATAAAGTTTTAAGAGACTTATATCAACAGGCACATGATGACGTAATTCGTTTGAATGATATCAACAAAATAAAAGCCTAGTTATTAAGCATTAAATGGCAACAGATGGAGGGACTAAAAATTAAATCGAAAGCCACATCAGCCGTAGCAGACGAAAAAGCTTCTCTGTATCACTTGGTGCGGCATGCTAAAAACAGACGTCAAAGTTTTATTGATGTAGTCCAGACGCACACTGGTACGAGGCTCACATGCCAGAAAGAAATACTGGACAAAGTCCACAGGTACTATGAAACCTTATATGCCCCTACCACAATGGAAGATGCAGCTCTCGGGGACTTTCAATTTTAGGTCCACAATTGTCGGGAACAGACAACGCTGACATCCTGTCACCTATTACCAAATATGAAGTGCATGAGGCAGTGCGTAACTCACCTCTCAAAAAATCTCCTGGACTTGATGGCCTCCCTGTGGAGTTTTATGCCCGCTACTGGTCTATAATTGGGGACAAGATCACTTCCATGGCAAATGAGGTCCTGAACGGGAAAACGGTCTCTGGAGAAATGGTTCAAATGGCTCTGAGCACTATGGGACTTGACAGCTGTGGTCATCAGTACCCTAGAACTTAGAACTACTTAAACCTAACTAACCTAAGGACATCACACACATCCATGCTCGAGGCAGGATTCGAACCTGCGACCGTAGCGGTCGCGCGGTTCCGGACTGCGCGCCTAGAACCGCGAGACCACCGCGGCCGGCAGGTCTCTGCAGAGTTTAAGGAAAGTAAAATAGTACTGATACCTAAGAGTAAAGGCAAACCCAACTCAAACAATTTTCGGCCTCTTTCGCTACTAAATTCTGATTACAAAATTATTTCGCGTATTATCAACAAATGACTCTCTGCCTTTTCCAACAAAATATTGAGTCATCATCAATCTTGTTCTCCGACCAGAACGATATTAGAAAGTCTATCTGCATACAGAGACGTCATTGCAATTACCTCAGTGACAAGTATAAAATGTGCTTTAATCTTTATAGATTTCAACAAAGTTTTTGACTGCGTTAGTCATACCCCTTTTGCGACGCTGTCAAGAATGGCTTTCCACCCTCAGATTGCCCACATGCTAAGAAATATTGCAACAGGTATAAATGCGAAAATAGCAATCAATGACCAAACTTCTAAACCCATACAGATAGGGCGAGGGGTTCCACAGGACAGTCCTTTATCTATGTTTTTATTTTCCGTCTCTTTAGAGCCCTTCCTCCGCACTGTCCACGCAAGATTAACAGGCGTAACATTGAGTGGTGAGGAAACTGTCATACGAGCTTATGCTGATGACGTGGGCGTTGTAATAAGGAATAAGGAGGAGACACTTACACTGGAAAGAGAAATCCAAAGGTATTGTCTAGCGTCGGGAGGGACAACAAATGAAAACAAAAGTAAAATATTGAATCTACGGGGCCTAGATCACCTCCGACTGGCATGGGCAAAACAAAACATAAAACTTTGGGAATTACCTTAATGGCATGTCCGATGAGGATGGCTGCTTTAAACTGGACGGAAACTAGGTGGAAATTTCATGGTGCTGTAATGGAGAACATCCATCGAACTATGGACCTGGTGGAAAAAGTCATGGTAGAGTGTCACTGAACAATGAGGCAGACAACCACACGCACTGACTTGAAACAGCGATGGGAACAATTATTAATGACTTTACTTTCTCAGATCACTAAATATTTCCTACAAAAGGCATTAATGCAGTCTGTAAGCAGAAAATACATCTTTCGCATTGCTCAGCGTAGCTTACGTGGAGCGTTTTCCTTTGAAGAAGTTTCTCTTTCGAGATGGCACATTCCAGTAGATAGACAGTGGTACTGAACCTGTTTGTGGAAAATATATTTATGGCTTAACTGAAAGGAATGATCGTTTGATAGGATTCATCCTGAGCCATTATATAACTGTCAGTTTCGTAATGGAGGGAACTGTGAGGGTAAAGATTATAAGAGACCAAGGCTAGAATGCAGTAAGCAGGAGAACATGGATTTGGGTTGCAACAGTCACACAAATAGGAAGAGGATTGCACAGGATAAAGTAGATTGGAGGGCTACATGAAACCATGCGAATTGATTGATCTGAATAGGTACTACAACATTCAAATAGAGCACTGTATGCAGCTGACATTCGAAGACTTACACTATCTAGGATCTTGGATGGTCGCCAGACTGCAGTTCCACCCAAACGTCTGCAGTATATATCTTATAAAGTTGGTCGTCTCCCAGCAGTGTAGAGGTAATGTTGTCATCTTGCCCTACTTCATGGAACCACGAAGAGTTCTTGGTCTGTTACTCCTGGACTCCTTCCGTATCTTAGTTACTGTATCTATTTATCGTGAACACAGCCTCAGATACTGAAGGTAAGGCGGAAATCATTTTAACTCTGTGTCCATAATTATTAAGACGTCTCTTTTGAGCGCAGTGTGATGAAAGCTATTCGTATTCAAGTCGATTGGCTTCTTATGCACTGAATGACCATGCTAGTTCTCTATCATCCACACAGCTACACATGTAATTAAGCAATCCTCTCTATCTCGACGGTAAATTTATATCTGGTTGAATACCGTTCATGTAATTCAGAAACTGCTACAGTGCTCTTTGATAGTCAAGACGTACCAAGGAAGAAAACATTTAGACATTCTGGAGAAAACAATATGGACAAAGTGGTGTTGAGCTGATAACTTGTTCTTCAAAATTTTGCATGGCGAACGGCCAGGGAGTAAAGGGTTCTGTACCCTGTGCCTTGTATTACCTCATAATATTCATCTCGGTACAGGAACCCTGTTCTACCTGTTGCACAGCGGAATAATTTGACGGTAGCATATGAAAATTATTTGGCCAAAAGATCCAGTATGTCTTAAATTAGGGTTCTCAAGAGAATCGATACCACGTATAGACGAATCATCAGGTGGTTTGGACCTTTATCCAGCCTCGTGAGGTTCTGCACAAAGATCTACATTCCAGGCTATCTACTTCTTGAACGATTTCCTCATAGGATATCAGCAGAGCTATTCATTGGTATGTCTTAGCATATGAGTCACACCTATTTCAGTATTTGATAACTGCAGATATGTAATATAACACATAAGGACAGTAAATGGCGGGAACGTTACAAATCAACAAAGGAGAGGTGCAATGAACTGTGTTTAAGTCCAAACAAAATGTATGTAATTTTTAGATGAAAAGAAATGAATCTTCACTACTGAATACGTTCATCAGTAGTCCATGCTTTCTCGATATACCACCACTCCAAATGCACCTGTGTGTGTCACGTTGTTCTTGGCAGACTATGCAAGGAGTGGTAAATCCTAGTTGAACTGCTTCTCATCTGAGGCCAAATGTGTAGGACAACACAGAAAGTTACAGGCAGACCATTACTTGTTCTCGGATGGCAGGGCCAGATGTGAAGGTCTAATATGTGTGAGACTGGTTCTGATCTATCTTCCTACTACAGTTGCACAAGAATACTCTGTGAGTGTTTTGGGAATTTGGTGTTGAACTTATGGCCCTCAGGGTAGGAAGATATCATCTCACACATGCAGATCAATGTCGGTTTCACTACACTCCCTGTAAAGGAAACGTTATCGCTAACAAAACTAAGTGTACGAGTTCAGGCGCAACAATATGTTAGCAAAAATGAAAATCTTAGGTTTTCGTTATTAAGGTTTATTTTTACTCTAAGTATGACTTCATTACATAGTAGCCAGCCGAAGTGGCCGCGCGGTTCTGGCGCTGCAGTCTGGAACCGCGAGACCTCTACGGTCGCAGGTTCGAATCCTGCCTCGGGCATGGATGTTTGTGATGTCCTTAGGTTAGTTAGGTTTAACTAGTTCTAGGGGACTAATGACCTCAGCAGTTGAGTCCCATAGTGGTCAGAGCCATTACATAGTAATGTTAGCAAAAGTACATACAGGACGGTAAAATACTGATATTAGATGTTCACAACTGTGAAGCGAAATTCCTGACTATTATAAAGTTCTTCAGTGGTAAGATGGTTATTGATCATGCCGTGGGGTCAACAAAAATACAAATTAAATTAATTGGGGCCAGACATATCAATTACGCTAAAATGCATCATTCGTAGTGAAAATGTGAAAATACCCAAAATTGAATGAGGGTCGGTAAAGAGCAATCAAAAAGAAGTACACAGTTAAAACAATTCTGTTACTCTACAGTGGTTGATCAGTTTTTTTTTTTTTTGTTAAATTAGATACCTTACGTTTTTGCTTCAATTAAGCCCAACAATCGTGAATACGTTTAATTAAAGGTCATGGCAGAATATACAAAGTTAGGAGAGACGGAGACGATTGCAGTTCTGTCAGTTGAATATCACTTGCTGGCATAGCACGAGCGTGCATGTTTACCTTTCGTTGGCGGCGGTCAGCGTGAGCTATGAATCTGTGAATCTATTCTATATCGCTCTCAACTGTTAAACACCAGTCTGATACTTTTCCTACGTCTTTAGTGAAGCAGAGACTCCTAGTTGTTCCCTAGCTAAGTTAATGGCATGGTACACGGTATTTGGCTGCAGTGGCGCGAATATCGTTGCCTTCAAATCGCTTACAAGCGTTAACTGCCAGTGCTCGTGCGATTCCCCATACTAGGAAACTTTGCAGTTTAACTCCTTATGAGTTAAGACGAGCCTGTGAACAAATGTTCATGTAATGACTCTCGCAATCGTCTCTGCATGACATGAGTCGCCTTGCTCAAATACTCGACGATTTGCTGCAAGAGAAAAGCGAATTACTTTTTCTGCAGTTTGTGTCCATACGTTTTCTTTCTGGCCAGTCAGAGCATTCAGACTTGCTATAACGCCACCCACTAGAGTGTTTGTAGCCTATCATAGACGTCGTTTGTTTTGTACGGCAGAGTTTAACTTCTGCTACATAATACTGAGATAAACAGCTTTTTATTTCACGCGAGTCTTAACACAGGTGGCTACAGTGTTTCGAGTTGAGCTTCTTTCCTGTAGAAAGGCTTTTCGAAGGGTCGTCGTTAAAAGCAGGTACAAGGGCTGGATTTGGCGGCAGCCCATGCAGTGGCTCCAGTGCCTTATTGTGTATGCTAGGTTTCCTGCTTTGAAAATTGCAGCCTAATGCAGAATGGGCATACCGTCATAAAAATTCTCCTTCCCTCACAACTGTGTCTCATAGCTCAGGTGTGGGAAATTACTTGCATGCAATTTCTAATGTTAGTGGTTTATATTCATGAAATGTCAGTTTGTTTATTCACTTTGCCTATGAATAAAATTCGTACATTTTCACATAACTACACTCCTGGAAATGGAAAAAAGAACACATTGACACCGGTGTGTCAGACCCACCATACTTGCTCCGGACACTGCGAGAGGGCTGTACAAGCAATGATCACACGCACGGCACAGCGGACACACCAGGAACCGCGGTGTTGGCCGTCGAATGGCGCTAGCTGCGCAGCATTTGTGCACCGCCGCCGTCAGTGTCAGCCAGTTTGCCGTGGCATACGGAGCTCCATCGCAGTCTTAAACACTGCTAGCACGCCGCGACAGCGTGGACGTGAACCGTATGTGCAGTTGACGGACTTTGAGCGAGGGCGTATAGTGGGCATGCGGGAGGCCGGGTGGACGTACCGCCGAATTGCTCAACACGTGGGGCGTGAGGTCTCCACAGTACATCGATGTTGTCGCCAGTGGTCGGCGGAAGGTGCATGTGCCCGTCGACCTGGGACCGGACCGCAGCGACGCACGGATGCACGCCAAGACCGTAGGATCCTACGCAGTGCCGTAGGGGACCGCACCGCCAATTCCCAGCAAATTAGGGACACTGTTGCTCCTGGGGTATCGGCGAGGACCATTCGCAACCGTCTCCATGAAGCTGGGCTATGGTCCCGCACACCGTTAGGCCGTCTTCCGCTCACGCCCCAACATCGTGCAGCCCGCCTCCAGTGGTGTCGCGACAGGCGTGAATGGAGGGACGAATGGAGACGTGTCGTCTTCAGCGATGAGAGTCGCTTCTGCCTTGGTGCCAATGATGGTCGTATGCGTGTTTGGCGCCGTGCAGGTGAGTGCCACAATCAGGACTCCATACGACCGAGGCACACAGGGCCAACACCCGGCATCATGGTGTGGGGAGCGATCTCCTACGCTGGCCGTACACCACTGGTGATCGTCGAGGGGACACTGAATAGTGCACGGTACATCCAAACCGTCATCGAACCCATCGTTCTACCATTCCTAGACCGGCAAGGGAACTTGCTGTTCCAACAGGACAATGCCCGTCCGCATGTATCCCGTGCCACCCAACGTGCTCTAGAAGGTGTAAGTCAACTACCCTGGCCAGCAAGATCTCCAGATCTGTCCCCCATTGAGCATGTTTGGGACTGGATGAAGCGTCGTCTCACGCGGTCTGCACGTCCAGCACGAACGCTGGTCCAACTGAGGCGCCAGGTGGAAATGGCATGGCAAGCCGTTCCACAGGACTACATCCAGCATCTCTACGATCGTCTCCATGGGAGAATAGCAGCCTGCATTGCTGCGAAAGGTGGATATACACTGTACTAGTGCCGACATTGTGCATGCTCTGTTGCCTGTGTCTATGTGCCTGTGGTTCTGTCAGTGTGATCATGTGATGTATCTGACCCCAGGAATGTGTCAATAAAGTTTCCCCTTCCTGGGACAATGAATTCACGGTGTTCTTATTTCAATTTCCAGGAGTGTATGTCGGGTAACATATCAAGTTAACCGGAACGGTTTCAGGAATTCAATTAAGGTGTTTTATTTGTTTGACATCTTACAAAGGGGTTACGAGGTGACTGGTGCAGAATACAGTGTCCCTTCCTTGTGTTGTCAGATGTGGTCCACCACAACATAGGAGACAAATTTGCTTGCTTTTACATTCATTTATAGTTCAGCATCGGATGACTGTCACATCTGGATGCCCCTCATATTTGGACATTGCATCATCTGATCAGCCAGCTTTTCAAACTCTCTCAGGTATCTCATATGAGTATGTTGTTTGTCCATGTCTTTTCACAGTGATCACTCAACAAGTAACATTGTTCATGCCCGTTACTTACCCTACCTGGCCTGGTAATAACAATACTCTTGAATAATACGAATGCACTCTGGTGATCATTCTGTCACAGTCTTCTGCGATTCTAACTTTTTACATACTCGCTGACGATGCGTACATTTATGGAGATACCCTGGAACCTGAAAACATCTTCTGGGTGTTTGCATTTGTTTGTCAGTCAGCATATTTAAAATAACTTTTACTTAGTGGCAATTCTCATAACAATATATTGCCAATTATCAGAGCATTTTATGTTGCTCTCTGCTAACAAAGTGTTTATTCCACACTGTGAACATAACCCCTCCCTTTAAGCTCTGCACTCTAACGACCCAAACCCAACTCACGCTCATTCAGAACAAGAAACATAACTCAGTGGTAAAAATACTTACAAGACCTATAGACGTGACATGCTGTCTGAATGGAGCTGGACGCATAGTGTACAAATAAAGTAACAACTCAGTGAAAGTCTCTCCTCCAGTCATTCATCGCTTGATCACTCTCTCTCTCTTGAGGTTCCAGAGTACCTGAGTGTAAACAAGTTACTATAAATGCCGATTCAATATTGTAGGACTATATACAGGATGATGCAGCTAAGCTGTTGATCTCACATATATATATATATATAGGGTGAGTCACCTAACGTTACCGCTGGATATATTTCGTAAACCACATCAAATACTGACGAATCGATTCCACAGACCGAACGTGAGGAGAGGGGCTAGTGTAATTGGTTAATACAAACCACAAAAAAATGCAAGGAAATATGTTTTTTAACACAAACCTACGTATTTTAAATGGAACCCCGTTAGTTTTGTTAGCACATCTGAACATATAAACAAATACGTAATCAGTGCCGTTTGTTGCATTGTAAAATGTTGATTACATCCGGAGATATTGTAACCTAAAGTTGACGCTTGAGTACCACTCCTCCGCTGTTCGGTCGTGTGTATCGGAGAGCACCGAATTACGTAGGGATCCTAAGGGAACGGTGATGGACCTTAGGTACAGAAGAGACTGGAACAGCACATTACGTCCACATGCTAACACCTTTTTGTTGGTTTCTTTCACGGACGCACATGTACATTACCATGAGGGGTGAGGTAAACGTAGACACGTGGTTTCCGTTTTCAATTACAAAGTGGAATAGAGTGTGTCCCACTGGAAACGCGTTGACGTATGTGGTATCAGCATGATGGTGCACCTGCACATTCCGCAATTAACACTAGGCTGACCCTTGACAGGATGTTCGACGGGCGTTTCGTAGGACGTGGAGGACGCATAAATTGTCCAGCCCGTTCTCCTGATCTTACACCTCTGGACTTCTTTCTGTGGGGTACGTTAAAGGAGAATGTGTACCGTGATGTGCCTACAACCCCAGAGGATATGAAACAACGTATTGCGGCAGCCTGCGGCGACATTACGCCAGATGTACTGCGGCGTGTACGACAATCATTACGCCAGAGATTGCAATTGTGTGCAGCAGATGATGGCCACCACATTGAACATCTATTGGCCTGACATGTCGGGACACACTCTATTCCACTCCGTAATTGAAAACGGAAACCACGTGTGTACGTCTACCTCACCCCTCTTGGTAATGTACATGTGCGTCACTGTAAAAGACAAATAAAAAGGTGTTAGCATGTGGACGTAATGTGCTGTTCCAGTCTCTTCTGTATCTAAGGTCCATCACCTTTCCCTTTGGATCCCTACGTAATTCGGTGCTCTTCGACACACACGATCGAACAGCGGAGGAGATGATGATGATGATGTTTGGTTTGTGGGGCGCTCAACTGCGTGGTTATCAGCGCCCGTACAATTACCCAATCTTTGCTCAGTCCAATTTCGCCACTTTCCTGGATGAGGATGAAATGATGAGGACAACACAAACACCCAGTCATCTCGAGGCAGGTGAAAATCCCTGACCCCGCCGGGAATCGAACAGAAGAGGAGTGGTACTCAAGCGTCAACTTTAGGTTACAATATCTCCGCATGTAATTAACATTTTACAATGCAACAAACGGCACTGATTACGTGTTTGTCTATATGTTCAGATGTGCTAACAAAACTAACGGGGTTCCATTTAAAAAAACGTAGGTTTGTGTTAAAAAGCATACTTCCGTGCATTTTTTTATGGTTTGTATTAACCAATTACACTAGCCCCTCTCCTCACGTTCGGTCTGTGGAATCGATTCGTCAGTATTTGATGTGGTTTACGAAATATATCCAGCGGTAATGTGTTAGCTGACTCACCCTGTATATATATATACAGGGTGAACTCTGGAAAAGTATTTGTAACTTCGTTTTATCCAGATGAAATGTAGGGAAGTCCTCACTGAACGACCTATAATGACTTTTAATCGGTATATTAATTATTTGCATTTGTTTTAACAGTTTCAACTGCAAATTGTAAATAATTATTATTTGCTTGCTAGACTTTAAAATAAAATTATAAAGAATTCTACCTGGGGAACTGAATAAATGGCAGAGGGTGCAGCATTTTTTTTTTTTAAGTTGCTGTATCAGTTACCGCTCCACGTATCGTAACATTTCTCAATAAATTATGCATTTATGAGAAGTCGGGCTAAGTAGGCTGTCATGAATAACATAGCCATAGCAAGGACTGAAATCCATAGTTATTAGAATTATATTTCATGATGGGGCTATTTGTCTACATTTGTTACTCACTTACCAATCTAGTGAGCTCATTAACAACTATTCTTGGTGTTTCAACTGTAGGGATCCTACATACAATGAGAGATTAAAATATAAGGGATATCTAATGCTGTTCTTGTAACCTTCAGTCTGAAGACTGGTCGGATTCGGCTCTTCACACTAATTTATCCTGTATCTTCATATCTGCGCAGCTACTACAATGTAAAGGGGTTGGACAAAATTACGGGAACACAATGAGTCACACACATTTGAACGCAGATGCAGATACTAGCCAAAGTGGAAAGTTGTTTTGTTGTATTTGTCCATGGGCGAAATTGTGCAATGTCGTCAAATCGTTGCGGGTGTCAGTCATCATATGAACAATATTCTGTGTAGCGTTAATGCGCTGTGTCGTAGCTAAGTGAACTCAAACGTGAGCAGACTGCTCGTGTTCCTGTAGATGATACTTCCGTAACCATGACAGTATAAGTGTTGGCTGTTTCGGAAGGCACCATATCGTAAATTTATAACACATACAAGGAAAGCGGATAAACGTTATCCACTATGTCACAATGCAGACGAAAATGCGCGTTGAGTGATCATGACAGACGGTCACTGAAGACTCCGCTTCAATCATGCCTCTTTCCCACAACATCTACGTCGGATCAACGTTTACAGTTCACTAGCATGTGAGTGTGATCCTGAGTCAGAAGCTGATATCAATCACATCTTATTTATGAGACCCAAATTTGACCGTGAACGGTTGGTCTTTCAGAAGACATTGCTGAGTATGGGCTACCATCTTCCTCAATCAGCTTCTTCTCTTTTGTGTACTAAAGACGTTCGTCTGTATAAAGTGATAGTTAACTTCATCAAGAGTACTGGTTACAATCTGTAGGTTTTAATGGTGTACGTAAATTATAAATATGTCTTGCTGATGAAGATATTTCAGAATTGGTGTGAATTGTAAGCCAAGACACTTTTAATTATTTTCAAATTCAATTCAATTCAATTTTTAAAACACTATGTACAAAACTGTAACAGTTAAGCTTTTTATTCTTGTAAATATGCATTTCTGTATTTGTTTATTCAATTACGTGTACATTGTCACTATGTGTTGCCGATGGCTAAATTGAGTACACACTCAAAGGCCAAATAAAAAAAAATAGGACTGATGAAACATAGGAGGACGACAGCAGCAAAAGCTACTGTTGAACCTAATGTCGCTCTTGTGAGTCGTGCCTGCAACAATACAACACAAAGGGAGCTCCATAAGTAGGGAATATCTGGGTGGCCTGAAGTTCTGTAATCACCCACAACAAGAGAACGTGGTACTCAAGTCATAAAAGGTGGGCTGCGGAGCAACGGAGGAATGTGTTTCGGTAAAACGAGTCTTGTTTCACACTGTATCCACCTTTACATCGTTACCCTAACTTAACACTATTTTGCAGGAATAATAGTATAAAATTCCCTTAAAATCCAAACAGCAGCTGTAGTTATCCATTTCGAGACGACTGGAAGCTGTTTCAAATTCTGTTGGTTGCTTAGTAAGTTTGGAAAGCGACTAAACTACAGGGTCATCAGCCCCTTCGAATTCCTTTGGTTTTTAGTACTATATAAGTCATTATAATGTGCTGTTTATGGTGTTCCTATATTTTTTTACACCCCGTTCACATCCATCTGAACCTGCTTACAATATTCAAGCCTTCGTCCCCTCTTACAATTGTTACCTCACACCGTTCTCTCTGTTACGTACTGGCGATTCCTTGATGCCTCAGAATATTTTCTGTCAGCTGAGGCTTCCTCCTCCTGACAGTCAAGATGTGAGACAGCTATCTGTTTTCTCTAATTCTCTTCAATACTTTTTCGTCGCCTATTCGACCTACCCCTATAACCTTTAGCATTCTTCTGTAGCACCACGTTTCAAAAGCTTGTATTGACTGTTTATGTGGACTGTTTGTCGTTTGCGTTTCAGTTCCGTACTGATCCACAGTCCATACAAATGCCCTCAGAAAATACTTGCCAACAATTAAATTCATATTCGATTAGCATTCCTCCTTAGCCTCATACTTGCAAAACTAGGAACTTGTCTGTCGTAGCGGTGATACATTATACACACAAATCTTTTTCGTGGATCACTTTATCTATTAGCGAAAACCGTATCCAAATCGCTGAAGTAGTTTCTGAGATTAGCCTGCATGTAGAGAGAAAAGCGAGGCGGGAGCATCCTTAACATGCAATGTATATGTACAGATTCTTTGCTCTTTGACGGTGTGGCAGCTGTTTCCTACTTCTCCCGCCACACATCGCCTCCTCAGTGACTTACCATCTCGTAACTCTCATCGTCGGCAGAAAGTGTTACTGCAGAGGCAAAATGTGGAGCAGATAACAGTTGACCTATTATACCATTACTATAATTATATATTGTATACACATACCTTCGTCATCAATCAGTGCAGTCCGTCAATGGTGTTAAAAAGAGCGAAGTATCGGAAATTTTTGTGGAAATTTTTTTGAAAAGCTATCAATATTTCGAGGGTGCTGAAAGTCGCACCAAAATTTTGGCCCAGAAACGGGCCAAAAATGGAAAAAAAACAACCACAAAGTGAGACTTTATGGATTTTGCCCCTATAACTCCGAAATTACAATTTTCGGCGAAATTGACATTGCATGAAACTAAACAGTATAAAACTTTCCAGGGAATTTTCCCCTAAGATCAACCATATGGTGTGTAGCGCATGTTGACGATAGCGGAATTCCAAAGAAGATCTGGGCAATCTCAAACCTAACCCCGGCGCCCTTGCCGTACTTTGCTGCACATCCATTGCCGAATTCCATCCTTAAGTAGTCTCACGACGTGCTTGGAGTGGATAGTTGTTGGTGCTTGCTGTGTTGGAAAGATAAGATGTTTTGCACGATGTCAATGACCTCCCCCTTCCCACAGGGGTAGGGCCAGTCCTTGCGTCGGCAGATGTTTACGAGTTCACCCTCGAATGGTTGCTTATGACGTGTTTTGCGGTCAGTAAATTCAGTTTGAATGTATAAAGGAGTCGTATATAATGAATTCAAGTGAGACGAGTGTTCTATGTGATGGTGTGTGGGACGACGGGAGGAAAGCATTGTCACTTATGCCCGAAGTGGACTTGAAGAATGTTCTTGAAACAGGTAAGAAGAGGATGGCTGGGATAACAGAGTTTTTGAAGGGCAAAGTTGTGGTTAAGGGTCTCGAACCTTGACGAAGAAAATGCACTAATGAAAAATTAATTGCTGCGGAGGCTAAGAGGGTTGCAGTTGGTTGCAGCCGAAAATAAATTCGATCTGCTTAAACGGATTTTGAGTTTACAACCAACCATTTCCTATCCAGTCGACGGAACGTAGTGTATTCTGTGCTTGAGCTAGTGCTGCAAGAGGTAATTCTGAACCTTTTTGAGAGACAAAACAAAGAAATAGAACGCTCAATAAGACGTCGGACTGAACAATTTCCTGATTCTGTTGCTGCAGATATCCAGTAGCACATCAGACGCATGGAGGTACTGCACTGGAATCCAAAGCAGGCAGAAAAAAATCAATGTCCACATCCCACGGAAATTGGTGGTGTTACGCAGCAAATTTTCAACCGCCTCGTTGAGAATGAGGAGGTCTCACAATTTTTCTTTCAGCATTTGAAAGAACATAGTCACGATTACTGTGAACCTGATGTGAAAGCTCATCTGTTGAAGAGGTATGAAGTGATACAGTGACTATCCCATCTCTGAAGGAATCAGTGGTTCTTTGTTTCAACAACACTCGATACAAAATTGTTATAGACAGTTGGTAAAGAGTGTCGACGTGTGGTTGGAACAGCAGCAGACCTGCTTGTTGAAGATAATCGATCGCAAGTTTACAACACAACGGAGAATCCTTCTCTAGGTCAGTTTCTTACAGAGAACGAGATCCTCATCCATGATACTGTCCAAAATTTCGTCAGTTGACTAGTGATGAAGAAGAAGCGAAAAAACTTGATTATATAAAAGACCAAAAGTATGGCCATAGCACACATCATAATGGTAGCTGTCAGACCCAGCTCTTTCCTACCACAAGTTGTCCTGGCCACATTCGTCTATAAGACGTATGGCTCCCGAAAAGTATTTGCTATAGGATACTGAATACAACACCCAAACTCTTGATTCAAACAGAAGTTTCCATGTAATGTGGGGAATTCAATGTACCACACCACATGAAGGTAACCGGTATTTAACAATGTTGTTATTACAATTTCTCACTGTGAAATATATGTAACAAAAACTGGACATTGCTTTCAACTATAATTATTTAAATAAAAATGTTTCCATTCCATGATGGGCGCCTGATACAGCAACCGGTTACGAATTTCTTGAAATAAGACAGTCACGCTTGCAGAATCCCTTTTATGTACAGGAAATGACGCGTTTCGCACTTTTGGGACATCGTAAGATTGACCTAGAGGTGAAAAATAACAATAGTGAGGCACATGCGGATTAAATGAGGAAATAGAGGTAACATAAAAACACAAAAGAGGAAAAGTTACAGACTGTACAGCCATCTCTACAATTAACAGTAACGTGAACTTACGCAAAAATTAATGTTGAAATCCAACATTTGTCCATTAATGTCGACATACGGCATTAGGATGATATTTTATAAGGAGCCATTGTCCTATCGTGATAGGATGAATAGTAGCACTACGGAATCTGGAAGTGGCAATATAATACCAAGTATTACTACAGTGTATGCTGGACAGGAAAACTATAGGAAACAAAGAAAAATAAGAAATTTTAAGTAACACGGAGCTAACCGCATTCCGATGCACACAGCATGTAGCGTCGCTTACAGTTGACAAACAGCAGACATTGCGGTCGAGAGCAGGATACGTCAGCCATTCACGCTGGGCCACACAAACCATAAGCCTTAGAGGCACGATCGAAGCGGCTACACGGGTAGCAGGGGTTGTGTGGCGTGGGCTGGGCGGTTTTTTAGGTTAGATGGCCTCGGGCAAGTGCAGAAAGGACAACAGCCTCAACGGGTGCGGGGCAAAGTCAGGACATGCGGGGACCAAGCAGCAATCGGTATTGTAATTGTAAACTGTCGAAGCTGCGTTGGTAAAGTACCGGAACTTCAAGCGCTGATAGAAAGCACCGAAGCTGAAATCGTTATAGGTACAGAAAGCTGGCTGAAGCCAGAGATAAATTCTGCCGAAATTTTTACAAAGGCACAGACGGTGTTTAGAAAGGATAGATTGCATGCAACCGGTGGTGTAGTGTTCGTCGCTGTTAATAGTAGTTTATCCTGTAGTGAAGTAGAAGTGGATAGTTCCTGTGAATTATTATGGGTGGAAGTTACACTCAACAACCGAGCTAGGTTAATAATTGGCTCCTTTTACCGACCCCCCCGACTCAGCAGCATTAGTGGCAGAACAACTGAGAGAAAATTTGGAATACATTTCACATAAATTTTCTCAGCATGTTATGGTTTTAGGTGGAGATTTCAATTTACCAGATATAGACTGGGACACTCAGATGTTTCGGACGGGTGGTAGGGACAGAGCATCGAGTGACATTATACTGAGTGCACTATCCGAAAATTACCTCTAGCAATTAAACAGAGAACCGACTCGTGGAGATAACATCTTGGACCTACTGATAACAAACAGACCCGAACTTTTCGACTCTGTAAGTGCAGAACAGGGAATCAGTGATCATAAGGCCGTTGCAGCATCCCTGAATATGGAAGTTAATAGGAATATAAAAAAAGGGAGGAAGGTTTATCTGTTTAGCAAGAGTAATAGAAGGCAGATTTCAGACTACCTAACAGATCAAAACGAAAATTTCTGTTCCGACACTGACAATGTTGAGTGTTTATGGAAAAAGTTCAAGGCAATCGTAAAATGCGTTTTAGACAGGTACGTGCCGAGCAAAACTGTGAGGGACGGGAAAAACCCACCGTGGTACAACAACAAAGTTAGGAAACTACTGCGAAAGCAAAGAGAGCTTCACTCCAAGTTTAAACGCAGCCAAAACCTCTCAGACAAACAGAAGCTAAACGATGTCAAAGTTAGCGTAAGGAGGGCTATGCGTGAAGCGTTCAGTGAATTCGAAAGTAAAATACTAGGTACCGACTTGACAGAAAATCCTAGGAAGTTCTGGTCTTACGTTAAATCAGTAAGTGGCTCGAAACATCATGTCCAGACACTCCGGGATGATGATGGCATTGAAACAGAGGATGACAAGCGTAAAGCTGAAATACTAAACACCTTTTTCCAAAGCTGTTTCACAGAGGAAGACCGCACTGCAGTTCTTTCTCTAAATCCTCGCACCAACGAAAAAATGGCTGACATCGAAATAAGTGTCCAAGGAATAGAAAAGCAACTGGAATCACTCAACAGAGGAAAGTCCACTGGACCTGACGGGATACCAATTCGATTCTACACAGAGTACGCGAAAGAACTTGCCCCCCTTCTAACAGCCGTGTACCGCAAGTCTCTAGAGGAACAGAAGGTTCCAAATGATTGGAAAAGAGCACAGGTAGTCCCAGTCTTCAAGAAGGGTCGTCGAGCAGATGCGCAAAACTATAGACCTATATCTCTGACGTCGATCTGTTGTAGAATTTTAGAACATGTCTTTTGCTCGAGTATCATGTCGTTTTTGGAAACTCAGAATCTACTATGTAGGAATCAACATGGATTCCGGAAACAGCGATAGTGTGAGACCCAACTCGCTTTATTTGTTCATGAGACCCAGAAAATATTAGATACAGGCTCCCAGATAGATGGCATTTTCCTTGACTTCCGGAAGGCGTTCGATACAGTTCCGCACTGTCGCCTGATAAACAAAGTAAGAGCCTACGGAATATCAGACCAGCTGTGTGGCTGGATTGAAGAGTTTTTAGCAAACAGAACACAGCATGTTGTTATCAACGGAGAGACATCTACAGACGTTAAAGTAACCTCTGGCGTGCCACAGGGGAGTGTTATGGGACCATTGCTTTTCACAATATATATAAATGACCTAGTAGATAGTGTCGGAAGTTCCATGCGGCTTTTCGCGGATGATGCTGTAGTATACAGAGAAGTTGCAGCATTAGAAAATTGTAGCAAAATGCAGGACGATCTGCAACGGATAGGTGCAGGGAGTGGCAACTGGCCCTTAATATAGACAAATGTAATGTATTGCGAATACATAGAAAGAAGGATCCTTTATTGTATGATTATATGATAGCGGAACAAACACTGGTAGCAGTTACTTCTGTAAAATATCTGGGAGTATGCGTGCGGAACGATTTGAAGTGGAATGATCATATAAAATTAATTGTTGGTAAGGCGGGTACCAGGTTGAGATTCATTGGGAGAGTCCTTAGAAAATGTAGTCCATCAACAAAGGAGGTGGCTTACAAAACACTCGTTCGACCTATACTTGAGTATTGCTCATCAGTGTGGGATCCGTACCAGATCGGGTTGACGGAGGAGATAGAGAAGATCCAAAGAAGAGCGGCGCGTTTCGTCACAGGGTTATTTGGTAACCGTGATAGCGTTGCGGAGATGTTTAGCAGGCTCGAGTGGCAGACTCTGCAAGAGAGGCGCTCTGCATCGCGGTGTAGCTTGCTCGCCAGGTTTCGAGAGGGTGCGTTTCTGGATGAGGTATCGAATATATTGCTTCCCCCTACTTATACCTCCCGAGGAGATCACGAATGTAAAATTAGAGAGATTAGAGCGCGCACAGAGGCTTTCAGACAGTCGTTCTTCCCGCGAACCATACGCGACTGGAACAGGAAAGGGAGATAATGACAGTGGCACGTAAAGTGCCCTCCGCCACACACCGTTGGGTGGCTTGCGGAGTATAAATGTAGATGTAGATGTAGAAGTACCAAACATTAAAGTCAGTAGACATATTAGGTAAAACAGTGAATTATTAAAATTGAGTTTAATGCAAGAACATTAATGAAATATCTCCGAAGACACAAAATAAGTACCGTTATAAAGAAATCTATAAAGCGTACAATTTTTTAGCCTGTCAAGCGATAAAACTTAAAATGCAGCTAAAACATTAATGAGACCCATAAAACCAGTTAAGAGGTAAAGAATAAGAAAAGGTGGCGTTACATTCACAGCAAAAATTACTGGTGGGTGGGATAATGTGTATCATAATATGAATAATAAGACTAGTTTCTGCTAACCATTTGATCGTTCAATAAAATACTTTTCCCTAGACCGGAGATTCAGAAATTCAATTTCTCTCTAAGAGATTTAACCTTTTCGCTTTACTGGCGGTATGAAGTGCATGTAAATTGCTCAACGTTGGGGAGTGGAACCGACGAGGTTTTCGGTGCTTTGAGGGAGAGACAGTCTTTAACTAGACGCCGGACATCGTCGACAGTGACGTCAAAGATGATACGAATTTCATCGACGTAGCGCCTATAGAAAAGGATCTGTTGCGATCTAACTTATCGTTCTTAAGACAGTCACCTTCTATACGATTATCAAAAACATCGGCTCTGAAGTCCGCCTGACAGCTACGCATAGCTAAGCCTGTGTGTTGCTTGTGAAATAAATTATTGAATGAAAAATATCTATATGAAGTGATTAATTTGAGAAGTGAGATGGTTTCCGTGACTTTGTTTACTGTGAGCCGATGTTGTCTACGAAGATTGATTTCAGTGAGGATAATAGTCTTATTGATGGGAGTATTCGTATACAAATTCTTAATACCTAACGACAAGAGAATACAGAGGATTTCGGTGCAGGGACGGGAGAAGGTTTTGTCACACAATGCACTATAAATATCCTACCTATTACGTGGTTGTAACAACCGCAGTAAATGTTTCGAAATCTGCTGTCGTGGGTTATTGTAGAGACTGCTGCACGGCCTGGAACGTGGCTTCTTTTGAGTTTTTATATTAACTGTTTCTCAATGTAATATGCATATCCCTCACTACTGGCATTTTTCACCCCTACGTCAATTTCATGATGCCCCAAAAGAGCAAACGTGTCATTTCCTATAAATAAAAAGATATTTTGCAACCGAGACTGTCTTATTTCAAGATATAATCATCTACCTATTATCTGGTATCAACTGAAATTAGTCATGTATTATCTTACTTAGCTGCAACATACTTATACATATTGTCATTCTGCCGATGAATCAAGTAAAGGCGCGTAGAGCATGAAACTTATTTTAATAATATAATATTCCGACAATTATTATTGTTACCAAATGCAAACTACAGCCTAATTATTATGTCATTTACATAAGATACCTGGAAACCTTTTACCTGCAGGAATGGTAAAACCTTTCATTTTTCCGTTTGAATGAACATCATAGAAAACTTAGAGATGAGCAGTTGAGTTTTCGTGGTGGCCCCTGATGCTCCACACGGCATACGGTTGGACTGATGAAAACAGACATTGTAAACTGTGTTGTGGGATATTTTACGCCCTTTTTTTCTCACAGATATTCAAGTTGGCAGCAAATTACGTCGTTTTCGAGTTACAAACAAGAAATTCAAAGAGCCACATTTTCCGTCGTTGTTTGACCCACATCCGAGCCGAAATGCTTGTGGGACTATGAAAATTCGGATCTTACACCGTCGGAAGCATACAGAAACATTGTCAAAAAAGCTTCTACAATCCTTTTCCCAAGAATAATAATGTGACTGGACTAGTGTAAGAGCAATACTGTGACATAATATCTACGTTACTTTCTGATATTAGACTTCAAATACAGACATAAAGACACGATGAGGGACTTGAATTTAATAACGTATATAGCTGTTAATAAATTTCAGTCTTCCGGTTCAAATGGTTCAAATGGCTCTGAGCACTATGGGACTCAACTGCTGTGGTCATAAGTCCCCTAGAACTTTGAACTACTTAAACCTAACTAATCTAAGGACATCAAACACATCCATGCCCGAGGCAGGATTCGAACCTGCGACCGTAGCGGTCGTGCGGTTCCAGACTGTAGCGCCTTTAACCGCTCGGCCACTTCGGCCGGCCAGTTTTCCGGAAAAGCTCTTCTTGCCACTACATCTACATCTACATCTACATGGATACTCTGCAAATCACATTCAAGTGCCTGGCAGACGGTTCATCGAACCACCTTCACAATTCTCTGTTATTACAATCACGTATGGCGCGCGGAAAGAATGAACACCCATATCTGTCCGTACGAGCTCTGATTTCCCTTATTTTATAGTGGTGATCGTTCCTCCCTATGTAAGTCGGTGTCAAGTATTTTCGCATTCGGAGGAGAAAGTTGTTGATTGGAATTTCGTGAGAAGATTCCGTCGCAACGAAAAACGCATTTCTTTTAATGATTTCCAGCCAAAATCCTGTATTATTTCTGTGACACTCTCCCATATTTCGCAATAATACAAAACGTGCTGACCTTCTTTGAACTTTTCCGATGTACTCCGTCAGTCCTATCTGGTAAGGATCCCACGCCGCGCAGCAGTATTCTAAAAGAGGACGGACAAGCGTAGTGTAGGCAGTCTCCTTAGTGGGTCTGTTACATTTTGTAAGTGTCCTGCCAATAAAACGCAGTCTTTGGTTAGCCTTTCCCACAACATTTTCTATGTGTTCCTCCCAATTTAAATTGTTCGTAATTGTAATACCTAGGTATTTAGTTTAGATTAGACCGATTTATCGTGTAACAGAAGTTTAATGAGCTCCTTTTAGCACTCGTGTGGATGACCTAATACATTTCGTTATTTAGGGTTAACTGCCACTTTTCGCACCATTCAGATATCTTTTCTAAATCGTTTTGCAGTTTGTTTTGATCTTCTGATGACTTTATTAGTCGATAAACGACAGCGTCATCAGCAAACAACCGAAGACAGCTTTTCAGCTTTTCTCCAAAATCGTTCATATAGATAAGGAACCGCAAAGGGCCTATAACACTACCTTGGGGAAAGCCAGAAATCACTTCTGTTTTACTCGATGACTTTCCGTCAAATACTACGAAAAAATGGCTCTGAGCACTATGCGACTTAACGTCTGAGGTCATCAGTCGCCTAGAACTTAGAACTAATTAAACCTAACTAACCTAAGGACATCACACACATCCATTCCCGAGGCAGGATTCGAACCTGCGACCGTAGCTGTCCCGCGGTTCCGGACTGAGCGCCTAGAACCGCTAGACCACCGCGGCCGGCAAATACTACGAACTGTGACCTCTCTGACAGGAAATATCAAATCCAGTCACATAACTGAGACGATAGTCCAAAAGTACGCAATTTCACTACGAGCCGCTTGTGTGGTACAGTGTCAAAAGCCTTCCGGAAATGCAGCAATACGGAATCGATCTGAAATACCTTGTCAATAGCACTCAACACTTCATGTGAATATAGAGCTAGTTGTGTTTTACAGGAAAGATGGTTTCTAAATCCATGTTGACTGTGTGTCAATAGACCGTTTGCTTCGAGGTAATTGATAATGTTAGAACACAATATATATTCAAAAATCCTGCTGCATATTGACGTCAACGATATGGGCCTATAATTTAGTGGATATCTTCTACTACCTTTCTCGAGTATTGGTGAGACCTCTGCAACTTTCCAGTCTTTGAGTACGGATCTTTCACCGAGCGAACGGTTGTATACGATTGTTAAGTATGGAGCTAATGCATCAGCATACTCCGAAAGGAATCTAATTGGTATACAGACTGAACCAGAAAACTTCATTTTATTAAGTGATTTAAGTTGTTTCACTACTCCGAGAATATTTACTTCTACGTTACTCATGTTGGCAATTGTTCTCGATTCCAGTTTTGGAATATTTACTTCTTTTGTGAAGGCATTTCGGAAGGCTATGTTTAGTAGCTCTGCTTTGGCAGCACTGTATTCGATAGTATCTCCATTGCTATAGCGCAGAGAAGGCATTGATTGTTTCTTGCCGCTAACATACTTTACACCAGAATCTCTTTGGATTTTCTGCCAGGTTTCGAGACAAAGTTTCATTGTTGGAACTGTCATAGGCATCTCGCATTGAAGTCCGCGCTAAATTTCGGGCTTCTGTAAAAGATCGCCAATCTTGGGGATTTTGCGTCTGTTTAAATTTGGCATGTTTGTTTCGTTGTTTCTGCAACAGTGTTCTGACTCGTTTTGTGTACCAAGGAGGATCACCTCCGTCGTTTGTTAATTTATTTGGTATAAATCTCTCAATTGCTGCCGACACTATTTCTTTGAATTTAAGCCTCATCTGGTCTACATTTATATTATTAATTTGGAATGAGTGGATATTGTCTCTCAGGAAGGCGTCAAGTAAGTTTTTATTTGATTTTTTAATAGGTATATTTTTCGCCGATTTGGGGATCACAATATCCAGTCTATCTACGAGAGCTCTGTGTTCATTGATCCCTGAATCGGTTTTGATGCTCGTTGTAAGCTCAGGATTATTTGTTGCCACTGATAATCTGCATTTCATACCCTCTTACTTTCGGGCATCGTCAGTTATTTAGCTGCCAAAATAGTACACCTCATGGACTGCTTTTAGCTCTTTATTTCCAAATGTAATTATATCACAATCACCAGCTTCAGTTCGAGCCCGTTTCATTACTCTTGCCGGCCGTTGTGGCAGAGCGGTTCTATTCGCTTCAGTCCGGATCCGCGCTGCTGCTGCGGTTGCAGGTTCGAATCCTGCCTCGGGCATGGATGTGTGTGATGTCCTTATGTTGATTAGAATTAAGTAGTTCTCAGTCTAGGGGACTGATGACCTCAGATGTTGCGTCCCATAGTACTTAGAGCCAATTGAATCATTTTGAATCTATATCTCCCGACATGAGACATACTGGAGAGGTCAGTTCATGCACAAAATCCAGCACCGGCAACACTTTCGCAATTATGGACAGCTATAGTGGCAGCAGAGAACGTTCATGGATTGTAGAGCCCGTGCAATGTCATGTTTCTGCACTAAAGTGGGCGAAGGTGAGCAGATAAGATTTTAGGATATATTCCCTTTTTTCAGCTCAGCGTATCCATTCAGACTGCCATAGAACGGTCCAGATTATCTGTACAAAAGAATTTTGAGGAAGGAATAGAACAGATTAGGATTTATTATAACATCCACATAGGTGTCATTAGAGACGGAACATCAGTACCGTTTGTTTCCGAAGACTGGGAAAGAAATCTTCTTCCTTTTAAAGGAAATATCGCTGCATTTTCCAGGAGAGATTTACGGAAATTATGAAAACCAAAACCTTGATGACGCGACTTGTATTTGAGTCCAGAGAGCTAACGACTGCGTCACCCTCGCTGGGTGGAATTTTAAGTCACGAAACGTCTGATATATCCCAGTTTATGGCCTCACCATAACATCCACTGACCAACCAGAACATTATGACCAGCTGCCTAATAGCCAGTATGTCCACCTTTGGCACGGACGTCAGCGGTGACGCTGTCTTGGTAGGTGGCTGGAGGGAGTCGGCACAACATCTTCACACAAAAATCACCTGTTTCTCGTAAATTCCGGGGAAGGGGACGATGAGCTCTGACACCACCTTCAATCACATCCCAGATGTATTACATCTGGTTCAGATTTGACGAGTTCGGAAGCCAGCACGTCAATTGGAACTGGCCACTGCGCCTCTCAAATTACTCCATCACCCTCATACCTGGTGACATGAAGTATTATCTTGGTGAAAAATACCGCTTCCGCCAGGAGACATAATAGTCCTGATGGGCTGTACGTGGCCTGAAACCAGTGTACGACGCTCCTTGGCCGTCGTGATGTCGAGCTCCACGGGAACTCTGGATGTCCACATGCATGTACCCTAGAGCATAACAGGGCCGCCGCCAGGTTGTCCCCTTCCCCCTTTAAAGGCGTCAAGGAGCTGTTCCCTTGGGAAACGACGGCTTCGCGCCCTCCCATTGTCATGCTGAAGAAGGTATCGGGATTCATCAGACCATGCAATGCTTTGCCACTACGCCAACGCCTACATTTCAGTCGTAATTTACAATGTGGTGTTAACATTGGCTCATGCATGGGTCGTCGTCTGCAGTGGCCTGCATTATTAGGTGCACCGAGTATTCAGACACGACTGTACTCTGGTTCAAATGGCTCCGAGCACTATGGGACGCAACATCTGAGGTCATCAGTCCCCTAGAACTTAGAACTACTTAAACCCAACTAACCTAAGAACATCACATACATCCATGCCCGAGGTAGAATTCGAACCTGCGACCGTAGTGGTCGCGCGGTTCCAGACTGAAGCGCCTAGAACCGCTCGGCCACGCCGGCCGGTCAACCGTACTCTGCCCAGCATTTAAGTCTGGTGTTAGTTCCGCTACAGTTCGCCGCCTGTATTGTTTTACCATTGTAAGACGTCCGACATTTGCAATGAGGGGTTGTCACCAAACCCCGCGAAATCTGGACGTGGTGTCGCCTTTATTTCACCACGTGTTGAAGACACTCACCACAGCAGTCCTCGAACTCCTGACAAGTCATACAGTTTCCGAAATGCTCATCCCGAGCCTCCGTACCACCACAATCTGCGTTTGGTCGAACTTAGATTGACGGCGACCCTCTCCGTTGTTCACACGGACCGCACGCTCACTGATACTACGCGCGCAGTGCGTGTGTTTGACTAACAGTCATTCCTCGGCAGATGATGGCGCTATCGCCTAGAAAGGCTTATACAGAGTGTTTCAAAAATGACCGATATATTTGAAACGGCAATAAAAACTAAACGAGCAGCGATAGAAATACACCGTTTGTTGCAATATGCTTGGGACAACAGTACATTTTCAGGCAGACAAACTTTCGAAATTACAGTAGTTACAATTTTCAACAACAGATGGCGCTGCGGTCCGGGAAACACTATAGTACGATATTTTCCACATATCCACCATGCGTAGCAATAATATGGCGTAGTCTCTGAATGAAATTACCCGAAACCTTTCACAACGTGTCTGGCGGAATGGCTTCACATGCAGATAAGATGTACTGCTTCAGCTGTTCAATTGTTTCTGGATTCTGGCGGTACACCTGGTCTTTCAACTGTCCCCACAGAAAGAAGTCACAGGGGTTCATGTCTGGCGAATAGGGAGGCCAATCCACGCCGCCTCCTGTATGTTTCGGATAGCCCAAAGCAATCACGCGATCATCGAAATATTCATTCAGGAAATTAAAGACGTCGGCCGTGCGATGTGGCCGGGCACCATCTTGCATAAACCACGGGGTGTTCGCAGTGCCATCTAAGGCAGTTTGTACCGCCACAAATTCACGAAGAATGTCCAGCTAGCGTGATGCAGTAATCGTTTCGGATCTGAAAAATGGGCCAATGATTCCTTTGGAAGAAATGGCGGCCCAGACCAGTACTTTTTGAGGATGCAGGGACGATGGGACTGCAACATGGGGCTTTTCGGTTCCCCATATGCGCCAGTTCTGTTTATTGATGAAGCCGTCCAGGTAAAAATAAGCTTCGTCAGTAAACCAAATGCTGCCCACATGCATATCGCCGTCATCAATCCTGTGCACTATATCGTTAGCGAACGTCTCTCGTGCAGCAATGGTAGCGGTGCTGAGGGGTTGCCGCGTTTGAATTTTGTATGGATATGTATCTGGCGTATGAGACGATACGTGGATGTTGGCGTCATTTGGACCGGAGCTGCAACACGGCGAACGGAAACCCGAGGCCGCTGTTGGATCACCTGCTGCACTAGCTGCGCATTGCCCTCTGTGGTTGCCGTACGCGGTCGCCCTACCTTTCCAGCACGTTCATCCGTCACGTTCCCAGTCCGTTGAAATTTTTCAAACAGATCCTTTATTGTATCGCTTTTCGGTCCTTTGGTTACATTAAACCTCCGTTGAAAACTTCGTCTTGTTGCAACAACACTGTGTTCTAGGCGGTGGAATTCCAACACCAGAAAAATCCTCTGTTCTAAGGAATAAACCACGTTGTCTACAGCACACTTGTACGTTGTGAACAGCACACGCTTACAGCAGAAAGACGACGTATAGAATGGCGCACCCACAGACTGCGTTGTCTTCTATATCTTTCACATCACTTGCAGCGCCATCTGTTGTTGAAAATTGTAACTACTGTAATTTCGAAAGTTTGTCCGCCTGAAAAAGTACTGTTGTCCCAAGCATATTGCAACAAACGGTGTATTTCTATCGCTGCTCGTTTAGTTTTTATTGCCGTTTCAAATATACCGGTCATTTTTGAAACACCCTGTATCTATAGTAGGTCGGTGGTCATAATGTTCCTGCTGATCATGTTATGACGTCACACACTGATTACACCATGAAGTTTAAAAGGAAGATAATTTTTACACGTCATCATTAACCGTGAAAGAAGTAGTTACATAATTCTAGCAGGTGCTGTTCACACAGGGCCAGAGTATGGTAATAGAAACACCACACAGACAAACCGTTCTGTGGAGGGCAGACGAATCACTAGTTGAGATTACCTCTCTGGTGACTCGTTGAGCTCCGCTGAAACGGCACAGCTGTCACCGAAGCGTGGCATCAGATGTTCTGCCTTTAATGTCTTCTCGGCTTTATGGGCTATAGAGAGCGCAATATCCCGCCGGGGGAGCGTCTGCAGAATTTTACTTACGAGTAGGAATGGCTGGAAATTAAACTTGTGTAAGAGGGTGAGCCGAGGGGAGGGGGAACAGCTAAACGCGTTGTCACAGTTAGCGCTGTTCGGGGCCTGTCCTAACTGTTTAGGCGGGAAATTAAGACGTGAAACCCGGCGCACACAAAGGGAATTCAGCGAAGAGATAAACAAGGCGCCGCGGCTGAGGTTCGTCACTCGCGGGACGCGCAAGCGGAATAATAGGGCGTAACTCGATTTAACTTTGCATCTGCCGTTCGAGTCGCGACAATTTGTGCTCCATTAGCGGAAGCCGATTACAGTTCCTCAGCATTTGGAAACTCGGCAAACGGCAAGCTGTCTCAGTTAATGAAATTTGCTTCGTATTACAAAGATTGAAACTGACAGTTTTATACTGCGAGAGACTTGCCTTGGATACATAAGGAAATATACTGAGGTTTTCCCCTATCCATTACGTCTCTTCCGTGCAGATTCCCCTATGTGGGTTACTGGTTCGTTCTATTGTGGATTAAATCTTCCAGATTGGTTCAGCTTGGAGAAAGTGCCTACTGTTTGCTGCCTTCATAATCAAGGCCACCGGGAACAGCCTCCTCACATAACGTAAAAGTGTAGCTGGTGCGGCATCTGCGACTTCGTAAAAGTCGTCTTTCACGGAGTAGCTGACATGACATTTACGTTATAATGTACGAACTGTGAACCAATAGAATGCAAATTTGCTTTCTACGTCGCAGTCTGAGCCGAGCAAAAGTCGCACAGAGTACATCTGATTAAAGCTAAATGAAGTATACGGTGAGTGTTATGCTACAACTTATATGGTACTAAAATAGGATGTTTAAGGCACAGTGCCCTTAAACATCTGTAGGAGGAGTCAAATGAAAACGAGACAGATGGAGAAAGAGTAGGTAATCCGTTTATAATTTCAGAAGTAATCGCCATAATTGTTAATACACTCCTGGAAATGGAAAAAAGAGCACATTGACACCGGTGTGTCAGACCCACCATACTTGCTCCGGACACTGCGAGAGGGCTGTACAAGCAATGATCACACGCACGGCACAGCGGACACACCGGGAACCGCGGTGTTGGCCGTCGAATGGCGCTAGCTGCGCAGCATTTGTGCACCGCCGCCGTCAGTGTCAGCCAGTTTGCCGTGGCATACGGAGCTCCATTGCAGTCTTTAACACTGGTAGCATGCCGCGACAGCGTGGACGTGAACCGTATGTGCAGTTGACGGACTTTGAGCGAGGGCGTATAGTGGGCATGCGGGAGGCCGGGTGGACGTACCGCCGAATTGCTCAACACGTGGGGCGTGAGGTCTCCACAGTACATCGATGTTGTCGCCAGTGGTCGGCGGAAGGTGCACGTGCCCGTCGACCTGGGACCGGACCGCAGCGACGCACGGATGCACGCCAAGACCGTAGGATCTTACGCAGTGCCGTAGGGGACCGCACCGCCACTTCCCAGCAAATTAGGGACACTGTTGCTCCTGGGGTATCGGCGAGGACCATTCGCAACCGTCTCCATGAAGCTGGGCTACGGTCCCGCACACCGTTAGGCCGTCTCCCGCTCACGCCCCAACATCGTGCGGCCCGCCTCCAGTGGTGTCGCGACAGGCGTGAATGGAGGGACGAATGGAGACGTGTCGTCTTCAGCGATGAGAGTCGCTTCTGCCTTGGTGCCAATGATGGTCGTATGCGTGTTTGGCGCCGTGCAGGTGAGCGCCACAATCAGGACTCCATACGACCGAGGCACACAGGGCCAACACCCGGCATCATGGTGTGGGGAGCGATCTCCTACACTGGCCGTACACCACTGGTGATCGTCGAGGGGACACTGAACAGTGCACGGTACATCCAAACCGTCATCGAACCCATCGTTCTGCCATTCCTAGACCGGCAAGGGAACTTGCTGTTCCAACAGGACAATGCACGTCCGCATGTATCCCGTGCCACCCAACGTGCTCTAGAAGGTGTAAGTCAACTACCCTGGCCAGCAAGATCTCCGGATCTGTCCCCCATTGAGCATGTTTGGGACTGGATGAAGCGTCGTCTCACGCGGTCTGCACGTCCAGCACGAACGCTGGTCCAACTGAGGCGCCAGGTGGAAATGGCATGGCAAGCCGTTCCACAGGACTACATCCAGCATCTCTACGATCGTCTCCATGGGAGAATAGCAGCCTGCATTGCTGCGAAAGGTGGATATACACTGTACTAGTGCCGACATTGTGCATGCTCTGTTGCCTGTGTCTATGTGCCTGTGGTTCTGTCAGTGTGATCATGTGATGTATCTGACCCCAGGAATGTGTCAATAAAGTTTCCCCTTCCTGGGACAATAGAATCACGGTGTTCTTATTTCAATTTCCAGGAGTGTACATTTATCTTCCTGTGTGACGAGACGGTCAGTGCCCTCTGGGAAACACAGTTGTGCCAAGAGGTTCACCTCTTCGTCCGAAGCAAGTCAATGGGCAAGAATATCTTTCTCCAGTGCTCCAAAAATACTGTAATCTGGTGAGGAGAGATCGGGATTGTATGGAGGATGTGCAAGGACTTCGCTGATAAACTTCTGGAGCGCATACGAAACAACCTAGGCAACATGCAGGCGGGCCTTCGATTTGCTTGGGACAAGGAGGTGCACGCTTGCGTTCAATAACGGTTTCGCAGGCAACCGGCAACATTTTTTCATGAAGGCGTTTGATGTGTTTTCTCACCACTCGTGCTATTGGGGCTGCATAGCGGGCGACAGTCAGGCCCTCATCTGTCTCGGGCGTCTCCCAATACGGTATCTACCCCTCATTCCATTTGAGTGTAGTAGAACTGTCTTCACCACCCTCCCCGAACCATGGACCTTGCAGTTGGTGGGGAGGCTTGCGTGCCTCAGCGATACAGATAGCCGTACCGTAGGTGCAACCACAACGGAAGGGTATCTGCTGAGAGGCCAGACAAACGTATGGTTCCTGAAGAGGGGCAGCAGCCTTTTCAGTAGTTGCAGGGGCAACAGTCTGGATGATTGACTGATTTGGCATTGTAACACTAACCAAAACGGCCTTGCAGTGCTGGTACTGCGAACGGCTGAAAGCAAGGGGAAACTACGGCTGTAATTTTTCCCGAGGGCATGCAGCTTTACTGTATGATTAAATGACGATGGCGTCCTCTTCTGTAAAATATTCCGTAGGTAAAATAGTCCCTCATTCAGATCTCCGTGCGGGGACTACTCAAGAGGACGTTGTTATCACGAGAAAGAAAACTGGCGTTCTACGGATCGGAGCGTGGAATGTCAGATCCCTTAATCGGGTGGGTAGGTTAGAAAACTTAAAAAGGGTAATGGATAGGTTAAAGTTAGATATAGTGGGAATTAGTGAAGTAAGGTGGCAAGAGGAACACGACTTCTGGTCAGGTGACTACAGGGTTATAAACACAAAATCAAATAGGGGTAATGCAGGAGTAGGTTTAATAATGAATAGGAAAATAGGAATGCGGGTAAGCTACTACAAACAGCATAGTGAACGCTTTATTGTGGCCAAGATAGATACGAAGCCCACGCCTACTACAGTAGTACAAGTTTATATGCCAACTGGCTCTCCAGATGACGAAGAAATTCAAGAAATGTATGATGAAATAAAAGAAATTATACAGGTAGTGAAGGGTGACGAAAATTTGTCATGGGTGACTGGAATTCGGTAATAGGAAAAGGGAGAGAAGCGAACGTAGTAGGCGAATATGGATTGGGGCTATGAAATGAAAGAGGAAGCCGCCTCGTAGAATTTTGCACAGAGCACAACTTAATCACAGCTAACACTTGGTTCAAGAATCGTAAAAGAAGGCTGTATACATGGAAGAAGCCTGGAGATACTGACAGGTTTCAGATAGATTATATAATGTTAAGACAGAGATTTAGAAATCAATCCAGGGGCAGATGTGGACTCTGACCACTATCTATTTGTTATGACCTGTATATTAAAACTGAAGAAACTGCAAAAACATGGGAATTTAAGGAGATGGTACCTGGATAAACTGACTAAACCAGAGGTTGTACAGAGTTTCAGGGAGAGCAAAAGGGAACAATTGACAGTTGGGGGGACAGAAATACAGTAGAAGAAGAGTGGGTAGCTTTGAGGGATGAAGTAGTGAAGGCAGCAAAGGATCAAGTAGTTAAAAAGACGAAGGCTAATAGAAATCCTTGGGTTACACAAGAGATATTGAATTGATGAAAGGAGAAAATATTAAAATGCAGTAAATGAAGCAGGCAAAAAGGAATACAAACGTCTCAAAAATGAGATCAACAGGAAGTGCAAAATGGCGAAGCAAGGATGGCTAGAGGACAAATGTAAGTATTTAGAGGCTTATCTCACGAGGGGTAAGATAGATGCTACCTACAGGAAAATTAAAGAGACATTTGGAGATAAGAGAACCACTTGCATGAACATCAAGAGCTCAGATGGAAACCCAGTTCTAAGCAAAGAAGGGAAAGCAGAAAGGTGGAAGGAGTATATAGAGGGTCTATACAAGGGCGATGTACTTGAGGACAATATTATGGAAATGGAAGAGGATGTAGATGAAGATGAAATGGGAGATACGATACTGCGTGAAGAGTTTGACAGAGGACTGAAACACCTGAGTCGAAACAAGGGCCACGGAGTAGACAACATTCCATTACAACTACTGACGGCCTTGGGAGAGCCAGTCCTGACAAAACTCTACCGTCTGGTGAGCAAGATGTATGAGACAGGCGAAATACCCTCAGACTTCAAGAAGAAAATAATAATTCCAATCCCAAAGAAAGCAGGTGTTGACAGATGTGAAAATTACCGAACTATCAATTTAATAAGTCACAGCTGCAAAATACTAACGCGAATTCTTTACAGGCGAATGGAAAAACTAGTAGAAGCCGACCTCGGGGAAGATCAGTTTGGATTCCGTAGAAATTTTGGAACACGTGTGGCAATACTGACCCTACGACTTATCTTATAACTTAGATTAAGGAGGGGTAAACCTACGTTTCTAACATTTGTAGACTTAGAGAAAGCTTTTGACAATGTTGACTGGAATACTCTCTTTCAAATTCTAAAGGTGGCAGGGATAAAATACAGGGAGCGAAAGATATTTCTAATTTGTACAGAAACCAGATGGCAGTTATAAGAGTCGAGGGACATCAAAGGGAAGCAGTGGTTGGGAAGGGAGTGAGACAGGGTTGTAGTCTGTCCCAGATGCTGTTCAATCTGTATATTCAGCAAGCAGTGAAGGAAACAAAAGAAAAATTCCGAGTAGGTATTAAAATCCATGGAGAAGAAATAAAAACTTTGAGGTTCGCCGATGAGATTGTAATTCTGTCAGAGACGGCAAAGAGCAATTGAACGGAATGGATAGTTTCTTGAAAGGAGGATATAAGATGAACATCAACAAAAGCAAAACGAGAATAATGGAATATAGTCGAATTAAGTCAGGTGATGCTGAGGGAATCAGATTAGGAAATGAGACACTTAAAGTGGTTAAGGAGTTTTGCTATTTGGGGAGCAAAATAACTGATGATGGTCGAAGTAGAGAGGTTATAAAATGTATACTGGCAATGGCAAGGAAAGCGTTTCTGAAGAAGAGAAATTTGTTAACATCGAGTATAGATTTAAGTGTCAGGAAGTCATTTCTGAAAGTATTTGTATGGAGTGTAGCCAGGTATGGAAGTGAAACATGACGATAAATATTTTGGACAAGAAGAGAATAGAAGCTTTTGAAATGTGGTGCAACACAATAATGCTGAAGATTAGATGGGTAGATCACATAACTAATGAGGAAGTATTGAATAGGATTGGTGAGAAGAGAAGTTTGTGGCACAACTTGACTAGAAGAAGGGGTCGGTTGGTAGAACATGTTCCGAGGCATCAAGGGATCACTAATTTAGTATTGGAGGGCAGCGTGGAGGGTAAAATCGTAGAGGGAGACCAAGAGATGAAAACACTAAGCAGATTCAGAAGTATGTAGGTTGCGGTAGGTACTGGGAGATGAAGAAGCTTGCACAGGATAGAGTAGCATCGAGAGCTGCATCAAACCAGTCCCAGGACTGAAGACCACAACAACAACAACAACAGAATTGTCTTCAGTGATGAGTCCCGCTTGGATCTGAACCCTGATGACCCACGAATACGTGTTTGGGGCATCCTGGTCAGCGGTGGGATCCCAACTTTACTGTCGCCCCCGATACGGCCCCCAACGAGGACTGATGGTCTGCGATGCATTTTGTTTTCGTACTAGGACCTCATTGGTTGTCATCCGGGATACCCTTAAAACAAAGCGGTACCACGTCTATATTCTATTCCCCGTTTTGTTGCCCTTTATAATAAGCCATCACGGACTCATATTTCAGCAGATGACGCAGATGCATATCATATTCTCATATGTCAGCAAAGTAATTCCCGCTCGCAGACGGCGACAGTTTCCGCTCGTACAAGCCGAGAGTTTCTACTGCTTCTCTTCGTGCTTGCCAAACACTATCTTGACCACCAAGGTTACCGGATCTCTCCCCAATTGAGAACGTTTCAAGCGTTACAGTCAGGGCCCTCCAACCAGGTCGGAATTTTGACCGTGTAACGTGCAAAATGGACAGAATTTGACACGAAAGCAGCGAGGAGAACAGCCAACAACTCTGTCAGTCACTGAAGTGCCGAATAACCGCTTGCATAAAGACCAGGGGTGTACCTTCTATTATTGACTTGTTCAAATTTTGGAAGTCCTCTTGAATAAATGACCCTACTTTTCTGAAACTGTGATCATATATAATGCGCATACATAGGGGCAGAAATCCATTCCAGTACGATTATGCCATAGGTGGTAAATCATTGGAAGCGGTAACGACCGTAAAATACTTAGGAGTTACTATCCGGAGCGATCTGAAGTGGAATGATCACATAAAACAAATAGTGGGAAAAGCAGGCGCCAGGTTGAGATTCATAGGAAGAATTCTAAGAAAATGTGACTCATCGACGAAAGAAGTAGCTTACAAAACGCTTGTTCGTCCGATTCTTGAGTATTGCTCATCAGTATGGGACCCTTACCAGGTTGGATTAATAGAAGAGATAGACATGATCCAGCGAAAAGCAGCGCGATTCGTCATGGGGACATTTAGTCAGCGCGAGAGCGTTACGGAGATGCTGAACAAGCTCCAGTGGTGGACACTTCAAGAAAGGCGTTACGCAATACGGAGAGGTTTATTATCGAAATTACGAGAGAGCACATTCCGGGAAGAGATGGGCAACATATTACTACCGCCCACATATATCTCGCGTAATGATCACAACGAAAAGATCCGAGAAATTAGAGCAAATACGGAGACTTACAAGCAGTCGTTCTTCCCACGCACAATTCGTGAATGGAACAGGGAAGGGGGGATCAGATAGTGGTACAATAAGTACCCTCCGCCACACACCGTAAGGTGGCTCGCGGAGTATAGATGTAGATGTAGATGTAGATGTAGATCTGACTGTCTGTACACATACATCACAACTACCGATTTCCGCCACTTCGGCTAATTCGTTCGTAGTGCATGCATTTACACCAAGCTGCCGCCGTATTCTTCCGCACATGGAGTCGGTCCGACCCACCAAAATCCCTGCAGGATCTGGGAGACTGCATATCTGAGGCGTGCGTGAAATCCTGACTTGTTCCACACTGATCCGGGATATATTCCAGGTACGTCTTTGGCTGCTTTCTTCACATCACTTGTAGGTATGTACTATTGTCCATAATATATGCTTAGAGAGCAAAGTTGACATGTGGAAAAGGCTAAATTTTCTTCGGCGTACCCACGATCCATACAGTACATGTACGTGTCAACGACTGGTGTTATTGACTGCGAGCGCCATACTGAGGCCGATCTTCAATGTTTAGTGCCTCACGATAGCGGCTGTTCGAACAGCGTCAGTAGGCTCACAACTATTCCTACAAATTTGGTCCGAGGTACACTTAAGTCGTCTGCAAACAGATAAGTTTGAAGCACAACCTTTCAGAATGATACCGTCGTCAACGCAATCGTTGGATTGCCAATGGTCGATTTCGTTTCAAATTGAAATTTTAACTTAACTTTAATATTCACAACTGTGTAAATTTGTGCTATAACACCACTGATCTTTTGCCAAATAATACATATAAAACTCTATTCCCAGTAACATGAACACCGGTGAATCCCTCTGTGATGTCTTCGGTTCAAAAATGGTTCAAATGGTTCTGAGCACTATGCGACTTAACTTCTGAGGTCATCAGTCGCCTAGAACGTAGAACTAATTAAACCTAACTAACCTAAGGACATCACACACATCCATGCTCGAGGCAGGATCCGAACCTGCGACCGTAGCGGTCACGCGGTTCCAGACAGAAGCGTCTAAACCGCACGGCCACACCGGCCGGCTAATGTCTTCGGGCTGCGAACGTTTTCAGTATTACGATGGTAATAGAATGGAGCAACTTTCAAATGCGAAAACAACAACTTTCAACTTTAAAAATTCCTCGTTAACCTTGTTTGTAACAACAAATGAAGGTTCTTGCGAACTCCTACACTGTTGCTAAGAAGAAGTGAACCACCTAGGAGACATGGCTAGATGCCAATGTATCATTGCATCCATGCACACCATCCGCAGCTGTGTAAATAACTACAGTGACAAGTCTCTGCGACTGGGGTAACGACCACCACAGTGCGTTACTATTGTTCGTGTTTATTGTCCTTTGGTTTTGCCTGGGCGGGTATGGTCTATAAGGGGCGTGCTCGGCATCGGATGTTGACTGGTCAATGTGAAAGAGACAGAAATGCCGCGAAGGCTTGTGAGACAGGGTTATCAGCAGGTGACGCACTTTGAAAGGAGGCTTATTGGGGGCACCGAGCAGGGTGGCCAGTGGTTAACACATTGGGCTCGCATTCAGGAGGACAACAGACCCGCGTCCAGCCATCCAGATTTAAGTTTGCCTTGATTTTATTAAATCGCTCCAGGAAAATGCCAGAATGCTTCCTTTGAAAAGGGCACAGCTGATTTGCTTCCCCGTCCTTGACACAATCCTAGCCTGGGCTCCGTCTCTCATGATCTCGATGTCGACGGAACGTCAAACCCAATCTTCCTTCCTCCCTTCCTCAGTGTGGAAATCCACTTGGCATGCTGATCAAATCGTCCGGATCTGCGTAGTATTCAGATGCAACAGTCGCTCATTTTTGGACTGGCTGGGAACGTCAAGACAGGAACACTCGTCTGACCACCACAAGAGACGATTCCCGTATCGTGCATCAGGCACATTATAGCCGCTTCACATCTGTTCTTGGTGTCCGAGAACAGGCGTGGACACCATGGACCGTTCTGTTTCAACATACACCATTAGTCGGAGACTAGCAGCAGTCGGAATAGGGAATTACTTTCTCAGGTGCAGGCCGCCATTAACACTGCAACACGAATGGTTGCGTTTTGAGCGGTTCAACGACAGGTAAGTATGAATTGCTGATGAAAGTCGTTGCATTGCGTTGATCCATGAATCGCGTCTATGAATTATACCGGATGACCATGAGACCATGGCTCACCTCGTTCTTGAACACCATCCTGATGCCAGTACCCAGGACATCATGACCAGTTACAACGATAATTGTGGGCCGTCTTCCCTAAGGAGAGGATACAACGACTTTCCATCCCTTTCCAACCGTTTGCAACCGAATCAGTGCATATTTCCACGCCAGAGGGAATCCAACGTCACTATTAAAAGTGGGCACGTACAGCAACGTTCTTCGTAAATTTGACTCCCTATTCTAGTCACTGTAATAACGCTACATACCCTCACGAGCCGGACAATGCCATTTCGCTTCATCCTATCCTGGGTGCTTCACTTATTTTGTAGCGCAGTGTATATCGCTCCCTGGAATCCTGGCTATGGTAGTATATGGGTATGTCTTTCCGTTGTAGCTCTAGATGACACATTATTATTGTGAAGAAACACATCCCGGCACTCAAATACGCAAGGTGACTCTATAAAAGTTTTGTTTATTGATCATCACAAACTCGATAAACCGCGACTTAAATGAAATTCAGTAAGTCTAGTTACAGCACCAAGAAAGACAGTTTTACCTGACCAAACGTTTCTTGACAGGAAGATACCACAACAAGTAAAAGTTTTAATTAATTTGTTCCGAAGAGCGATTATCTCCATACAGAATAGAAACCCGGAGCCCCCAAAAATGAAGAACGTGGGATACATCCCGACTCTGTCTCAGCCTCTTCGGCAATAGCTAAGAATTTATTGCAGTAAGTACGTGAGTTTCATATTTAGGAGCAAAACCTGCTCATTGGTCAAACGCACGAAGACAGAAACCATTTCTGGACAGAACTTATTTTCACTCTGCAGTGGAATGAGTGCTGATTTGAAACTGTTACACAACCATTTTTGTTAAAACTGGCATGTACCATTGTTAAATTCCATTAAATTAAGGAGCTCAATCCCAAGTTAGATACGAGGGCACAGGTACGATCAGAGATAACGATAGTGATTTCCATAGCTATTTACTACTTTTCCATATAAAATTATTCTGCTGGAGGTCTGTTTAAATGTGTTTGGGAGTTTTATTGGGCACAGGTTGAGCAGAGTCAAGCCGAACAGAGGTGATAGCCAACATCCGGCCATTTCGACGGAATGTAGCACTTTTCAAAGGAAAAACATCGCCAGGGGAATAAGGAGATCAATTAGATATTTCGGACCAGTATATTGTGTGACGGCTTAACATCGAACAGGTTCCATCTGTTTTTCCTCCTATACGATAGATGCTTTTAACGTGGGTAGCTCACTGCTGCCAAAGAGACGCACAGCGAGCATACAGGGAGGGAAAGCAATATCCCAGAACCCTGCCCTCTGCAGCCCGAGGCTAGTATTCTGGGAAACGATAGACCCAAAGCAGTGCAAAGATACGATCTGTGAAGTGGAGTGACATGGGAGGCCATCCGACCCTATTGTGGTTAAGAACATGGAACTCACAGCCAATGGGCTGCCCTCTTTTTTCCTAGGGTGGGAGACAATAAATTGCTGCATGTATGTCTGGAAGGCCTTGTTGTCTAAAGCAGAGAACAGGACAGATTATAGGAGTCAGGAGATGCTTTTCGTATGGACTCCAGCACTAAATACCCACAAACCTGCTTAATTGCCTTTAAACTGAGTAAGGAAGAGACTACGGTATTATTAGAAATGGTCTGATTGCTCGGCACTCAAGGGAATCACTGGCACTGGTGCCGAATGTCATCGCAAGGCTCAGACGCAAAGAGATACAGCAAAAACTTTTCTTTCTGGGAGTGCTCCGTGGAACTTACTATCCGACCGTGATTCGCCAGGGACGCTTCAGCCGGGGGAGGGACATACACTATATGATCAAAAGTTTCCGGACTATTCCCGAAACATAGTTTTTCGTATTAGGTGTATTGTGCTGCCACCTACTGAGAGGTACTCCGTATCAGCGACCTCAGTAGTCATTCGACATCGCGAGAGAGCAGAATGCGGCGGTCCGAGGAACTCACGGACCTCGAACGTGGTGAGGTGATTAGGTTTCACTTGTGTCATTCGCCTGTCGCGAGATTTCCACATTCCTAAACCTCCCTAGGTCCACTGTTTCCGACGTGATAGTGAAGTGGAAATGTGAAGGGACACGTACAGCAAAAAGCGTACAGGCCGACCTTGTCTGTTGACTGACAGAGACCGCCGACAGTTGAAGAGGGTCGTAATGTGCAATAGGCAGACATCTATCCAGACCATCACACAGGAATTACCAACTACATCAGGATCCTCTGCAAGTACTATGATAATTAGGCGGGAGGTGAGAAAACTTGGATTTAATGGTCAACCGGCCGCTCATGACACATACAACAGACCGGTAAATGCCTCACTTGGTGTATGAAGCGTAAACATTAGACGATTGAACAGTGAAAAAACGTTGTGTGGAGTGACGAATCACGGTACACAATTTGGCGATCCGATGGCAGGGTGGGGGTATGGCAAACGTCCAGTGAATGTCATCTGCCAGCGTGTGTAGTGGAAACAGTAAATTCGGAGGCGGTGGTGTTACGGTGTGGTCGTGTTTTTCATGGAGGGGGCTAGAACCCCTCCTGCTTTGCGTGGCACTATCGCAGTACAGGCCTACAATGATGTTTTAAGCGATTCAGGGGTGGCGGTTGCGTCTTTCAACAGTATCTAGAACCGGCCGGAGTGGCCGAGCGTTCCTAGGCGCTACAGTCTGGAACCGCGCGACCGCTACGGTCGCAGTTTCGAATCCTGCCTCGGGCATGGATGTGTGTGATGTCCTTAGGTTAGTTAGGTTTAAGAGTTCTATGTTCTAGGGGACTAATGACCTGAGAAGTTAAATCCAATAGTGCTCAGAACCATTTGAACTATTTGAACAGTATCGAGCACCTTTTCATGATGCACGGCCTGTGACGGAGTGATTACACGACAATAACTTCCCTGTAATGAACTGCCGTGCATAGAGTCACCTGAATCGTATAGAACACCTTTGGGATGTTTTGGAAAGCCGACTTCGTGCCAAGCCTCACCGACTGACCTCGATACGCCTCCTTTGTGTAGCACTCCGTGAAAAATGGGCTTCCATTCACCAAGAAACGTTCCAGCACCTGATTGAACGTATGCTTGCGAGAGTGGAAGATGTCATCAAGGCTAGGTGTAGGCCAACACCGTACTGAATTCCATTACCGATGGAGGGCGCGATGAAGTTGTCAGTCAGTTTCAGCCAGGTGTCCTGATACTTTTTATCACATAGTCTACATTTCAGTCCGTGAGGGAGAGCAGCCTCCATTGTAGACCAGATGACTAACAATATTCAACCACCACAGCCGCCACTCGATAACGTGGACAGGTATGTGGAGTTTTCCGATTGAGTGTATCCATCTTTATAGAGATGGTTGTAGGTCTTCGGTTGCTCATTACATCTAAAATATCGAATCACAACACCTTCAACCGTTTAAATTTTCAGTTGTTATTTTATTTGAGCAACCAGTTTCAGCCATCTTCAGGCCCCTTCACCGACGTTCAAGCAGAATCGCACATCTGGTCCAGTCAACATAGGGGCCGGTGTTCAGTGACGCATCCGTAGATTTCTCCTTGACACAGCGAACCTTTTGATCATCATTTGCCGGCCTTGATGTTAGGGGTTTTCACGTTTTTGATTCAAGTATGTCTGGTGACAGTCTCAACATGTTAGATCAAGATAGAGGGCGCATGGATAATTCTTTCTGTAGATCTTTCTTTCCTCTCTAACATTCGGCTATCATTGTGCGAATCTACAAACTTCATAGGCCCCCAAAATGTTATGTTGACTTTAACGTATTGACTTCTACGTCATCAACCGATCTTCGTCAATGTGGTGATATTTAATCTCGTTGTAAACTTCTATTAATACTCAGTTAATGTATGGATTTCATATCCTTGTGTATTTGTGTTTAACTTTAAGACCACAAGGTTTTATAGTGACCCGTGTTTGATTCAGTAGTTTCATGACACTCCCTATTTTATAGTCCTGCGAGTTACAGCAGCCAAGTTTCATGTGCTCTAGAGCCACCTCTGTATAATAAGAAAAATTGTTATTAATCCATTGTGCGACTCCTATAACAAATTTCATATTTCATAGAAGTGGCAGACAAATCTTTAATATTTTAAAGCAAATGAAGTATTGTACCTCATTGCTAGATCAGTTCATAAAAATGTTTCCGAAATGTAATTGGTGCCATTCTGCAGTATAACGGATGACTTTGCGACGACAGTGGGAAACTCTCATTCAGACCAGGTAGGAACAAGTCTTGCACATTGCTCGTACATACGTACCTTAAACGACGACACACGGCAAAAGCGACATTATTTTCTGAGCAATGCTGTACCAGTTTTAGCCACACGTATTTGTTGCCCGTTTCTGTCTGCTTTATTATTAAAATAACGCCGGTTGCTGTTCCTACTCTCTACAATAACGCACTATTTCAAACCAACGCTAATTTTAGGAATTAAACTTCCTCCTTAAAAAAATTTATTTAAAACTGAAAAATTTTCGCGCTGCCTCTGTAGCTAATTCATATTTCCGGATTTTACTCGATTTTTATTAAAAATTTAAAACAGTCTGTTACAACCGAGACCAAATAAATACCGAAAAAGACGGGTTATTCAGAATAAAATACGGGTGTTCGTTTTTAGTGATAGGTTTTTCCCGTCCCTGGTGCAGGATCATGAGTTCCAGATCAACATTGGCCTCAACTGTACGAGCTTGTTGGCACCATTTGACTGCGGATAGGCGGCTAACTGTATTTGATCTATATACTTCCACAACTGCTCGGTGATACCGTGTGAACCTACACATTTCTCCCACAATCGAACCGTCCCACATACTTCAGATTTGGAGTACGCTGCGAGTTGCCGCGAAATTGCACTCGCACACTCCGATGCAGTATCCTGCAGTAGAATCTGCAGGGAACCCGGACCTGGAGTGGGTCTACGTTTCCATTCACTCCCTTGTTGACCAGCCTGGCGAGGCAGTTGAAGACAGAAAACCGAACTTTTAAATTTCGGGTTCAAGAAATCGTTCATACAAGAACCGTACAAATGTACCGTCATTTGACCATCGGACAGACTTCCGTGTGGAAGACATAGTAATAAGCATCCCTGGCGTAGAGAAACAACTGAAAGGTTTGAAAGAAAATAATCATCAGGTCCGGATGGGATCCCAATTCAGTTTTACGCAGAGTATTCTACGAAATTGACTTCTTAACTAGGTTGCATTTATCGTGAATTTCTCGCTCAGCACACAATCGCAGGCTATTGAAGAAACACGCAGGTGATTCCAGAATATATTAATGGGAAAAGACCAGACCGAAAAATTACAGACCAGTATCTTTAACTTCGGTTTGCTGCAGAATCCTTGAACATACACTAAAGCCGCGTAGACACTGAGCCTGAAACATGTTTTCAGAAGATGTTTCGAAACACAGAAACCGCAGTGTCGGTCCAGATCAAAGGAAACAATGTTTCAGGCTAACTATCACTTGTCACCGCTTATGGCGCTAGCATGTGTGTGCATGTGTCGTCTACTGTTACGTGGGGCTGTGTTTACTACAGTGTCGTTTTCACTTTATTTTTGTAAAATAATAGAGTGGTCAAGGCAGCAAATTGTTGATTTAATTGCCATGTACCAGGGGGAGGATTGCTTATGGAACGTCCGGTGGAAGGAATATAAAAACAGCCTTAAAAAACACGATGCACTTGCAAATTGCAGCAGCTTTTGGCGCGGACAAGGGAAGTGTAGAGAAAAAGATACGATCGCTCGTGGTTGCATACAGGCGGGAGAAAAGAAAAAGTATTTCCAGCAGACCATCTGGTAGTGGTGCAGACACTGCATATTACTCCAACTGGTTCGGCTATCGGCTGCTGCAGTTCTTGGACGATGTTCATGAGCCGAAGGAGACGACAGACACTGTGGAAAATGAGGTACGAAAATTATGATTGTTTGTCTTTATTTGTATTTTATGGTATACAGTCACATTCACCCATAGTTATTTTGCCACCGTAAACTTCCTTGTGGGCTTAAAAAATAGTCAGCAAACTCATCTCGAATTTATTTATTCGTGGAAGAAGCTTTCCATGGTATGTTCTGTGCTGCAATGAAAACATGCAGTGTCATTTCGTCTCGATGTGCCTGGAATCATTTCACCTATTAAATCGTAGGAATCGAAGCTTCCATGTGTGGTGTACTGGTTCCTTGTCGCAGCATTTCTCCTTAAAAAAACTGTGGAGACATACAGCTGTAAGTGTGACAGTTTCTGCCTTCTCCGGTTGTAGCAACATATGTTTCCTAAACACACGAAAAATTGAAGCCATATTGCTGAATGTGTTCTCAACAACCATTCTCGCCCTAGAAGGTCTATCATTAAAAACTCTTTCTTTTGAACCTTTAACATATTTTCATGGGTAGAGTTTCATAAGGTTTTCCTGTAAGGGAAAAGCATCGTCTGCTAGAAAAACAGATGGTAGGGTCTTTGTGCCACCTAGTAAGCATTCAGCTTGTGGCAAGTTTAGTTTCTTTTTGTTAATTAACTCACTTATGCTCGCGTTTTTGAACACGCCACCATCTGATATTCTGCCTTGGCAGTCGATATATGCATACAAAAAGTTGTACCTGGCATCGATGACAGCAAGCAGCACAATGCCGAATGAACCTTTACAATTATAATATTCACTTCCACTACCAACAGGGCACTGTAGCACGGTATGTTTCCCGTAAATTGCTCCGACACAATGGGGGAACTGAAAAATTTGTAAGAACAATTATGCTGTTTCACGCCAGTCGTTTTCACTCACAGGTATCTGAAGAAATAAATTTAATTTCAGGTTTTCGTACAGTCGCCGGAGGGCATAAATGAAGATGAAGAGGTTGCGGCAGGACCTTCCAGTCCACCAGAAACAATTAGAGGGATGGGTAAGAAAAAAGATATGCAGAAACCCTACAAGATTGCGTCTCGATTATTAACTTAAGTGCTGCAAAAACAAGAAGATAACAAGAACGATGAATGTAGTACATATGGGCAGTATGTGGCATCAGTGTTACGGAAATTGCCGGAGTTACAAAGAGCAAGAACAATAGCTTTGCTTAATGAAGCGTTAACGAAACAGCATGTAGCATATTTGGAAAGTCAGCAGTTGACAGTGGGTATGAATGTGGCAGGGCCATCATCATCAAGTAGTAATTCCCCTGTCACATTTACGAGTTACGTAGACAGTGATAACACAACTGAAGACGTTGTTTGATGAGATCTGTAATGTAATTGACAAATAACAACATTTCGAAAATTGCATATTTAATTTTTTTTCATTTACTTACCTTTACATAATCCTTCAGTACATCCACCAGGGCTCCACACACTTCAGTACTATTTGAGATATTGCTTCCTTAGAAACGTGAAATAAATACGCAAGGCTCTGAAATTAATCTCCTGTTGCCAGAAAACTAAGAGTAACTGCCAGCCTTTGGCTGACTGAAATCGCTTTACTGAAATTCGTGCCTTTTTTTTAAACAAATGGTGATATCATATTTACCAGATATTCAAAATCGGTGGATGACATCCGAGTGAAGTTACGGAAACCCGAGCCGTCTTCCATACTCAGCTCACGTAGCAAGTTATTCCCGCCAGTTCGTCTATAGAAAGTTTTTCTCCACCAACAACGAGGACGCCTTTCATTTTGTTTGTGTAAGCCTTCTAGTATTAATAATGCAGCACCACATATCATTATTGTTTTTTCGACACCAGACATAACGCAGCAGCAGACGATACGAACACAACAACAGAAGGAGCACTGCAGACTTCGTGAACACACAACGAGAAATGTTTGCCGCCAGTGTGTACGGAAATAGAGACCAGAAACAAAGTCGGAAACATTTGCGGAACATCGCAGAAAGCAATGTTTCCAACAGGAACATGTTTCCAGTGGCAGTGTATACGCGGCTTTGGACTCAGACTTACAATCAGCAACTTACGTCCACGAATCAGCATGGGTATAGAAATCAGTCGAGCGGAACTCAACTTGTCATTTTCTCACTTGTACTGAGAACTATGGATGAAGGGCAACAGATTCCATATTACTGGATTTCCGGAAAGCATTTGACACGGCGCCCCATTGCAGGCAGTTAATAAAGTACGAGCATACGGTATAAGTTCAAAGATATCTGAGTGGCTCGGTGAATTCTTCAGTATTACAGCAAAGTATGTTGTCGTCGACGGTAGGTGTTCATCAGATACAATGGTAGAGTCAGAAGTGCCCAGGAAATTGTTATAGGGCCGCTATTTTCCTCTTAGTACATAAATGAGGCCGATAGGCCAGGCAGCATTCTGCGGTTGTTTGTTGAAGATGCTGTGGTGTACGATGAGGTCTGGAAGTTGAGTGAATAGAGTGAGATACAAGATGGCTGAGACCAAATTTCTAGTAGGTGTGATGAACGGTAGCCAGTCCTAAATACGGAAAAATGTAAATTAATGCGAGTAAGCAGGAAGAGCAAAGCTGTAATGTTTGGTTATGATATCACTAGTGTCCTGCTTGACACCGTACAGTAGTTTAAATACCTGGGAGAAACGTTGCAAGGCGATATGAAGTGGAACGAGACGTGAGAACTGTGATAGAGAAGGCGAATGATCGGACTATCGGGACAATTTAAGGAAGGAGAGGTTCACCTGGAAAGGAGACCACATATAGAATGCTGATCCGACCTATTCTTGAGTACTGCTCGAGTGTTTGGGACCCCACCAGGTCGTATTGATTGAAGACATAGAAGCGATTCAGAGACGGACTGCTAGATTTGTTACCGGTAGTTTCGAGTTACAGAGATGCTTGGGGACCTCAAATGAGAATCCCTGGAGGGAAGGGAACTTTTTTAGAGAAACAATACTGAGTGAATTTAGAGAACAGAATATGAAGCTACTGCCGTAAGGGTCTACTGCCGCAAACGTATTTTGCGCGTAAAGAGCGCGGTGGTAAGATACGAAAAAATAGGACTCAAGTGGAAGCATATACACTCCTGGAAATGGAAAAAAGAACACATTGACACCGGTGTGTCAGACCCACCATACTTGCGCCGGACACTGCGAGAGGGCTGTACAAGCAATGATCACACGCACGGCACAGCGGACACCCCAGGAACCGCGGTGTTGGCCGTCGAATGGCGCTAGCTGCGCAGCATTTGTGCACCGCCGCCGTCAGTGTCAGCCAGTTTGCCGTGGCGTACGGAGCTCCATCGCAGTCTTTAACACTGGTAGCATGCCGCGACAGCGTGGACGTGAACCGTATGTGCAGTTGACGGACTTTGAGCGAGGGCGTATAGTGGGCATGCGGGAGGCCGGGTGGACGTACCGCCGAATTGCTCAACACGTGGGGCGTGAGGTCTCCACAGTACATCGATGTTGTCGCCAGTGGTCGGCGGAAGGTGCACGTGCCCGTCGACCTGGGACCGGACCGCAGCGACGCACGGATGCACGCCAAGACCGTAGGATCTTACGCAGTGCCGTAGGGGACCGCACCGCCACTTCCCAGCATATTAGGGACACTGTTGCTCCTGAGGTATCGGCGAGGACCATTCGCAACCGTCTCCATGAAGCTGGGCTACGGTCCCGTACACCGTTAGGCCGTCTTCCGCTCACGCCCCAACATCGTGCAGCCCGCCTCCAGTGGTGTCGCGACAGGCGTGAATGGAGGGACGAATGGAGACGTGTCGTCTTCAGCGATGAGAGTCGCTTCTGCCTTGGTGCCAATGATGGTCGTATGCGTGTTTGTCGCCGTGCAGGTGAGCGCCACAATCAGGACTGCATACGACCAAGGCACACAGGGCCAACACCCGGCATCATGGTGTGGGGAGCGATCTCCTACACTGGCCGTACACCACTGGTGATCGTCGAGGGGACACTGAATAGTGCACGGTACATCCAAACCGTCATCGAACCCATCGTTCTACCATTCCTAGACCGGCAAGGGAACTTGCTGTTCCAACAGGACAATGCACGTCCGCATGTATCCCGTGCCACCCATCGTGCTCTAGAAGGTGTAAGTCAACTACCCTGGCCAGCAAGATCTCCGGATCTGTCCCCCATTGAGCATGTTTGGGACTGGATGAAGCGTCGTCTCGCGCGGTCTGCACGTCCAGCACGAACGCTGGTCCAACTGAGGCGCCAGGTGGAAATGGCATGGCAAGCCGTTCCACAGGACTACATCCAGCATCTCTACGATCGTCTCCATGGGAGAATAGCAGCCTGCATTGCTGCGAAAGGTGGATATACACTGTACTAGTGCCGACATTGTGCATACTCTGTTGCCTGTGTCTATGTGCCTGTGGTTCTGTCAGTGTGATCATGTGATGTATCTGACCCCAGGAATGTGTCAATAAAGTTTCCCCTTCCTGGGACAATGAATTCACGGTGTTCTTATTTCAATTTCCTCGCTCTGTTTCTGTTCAACACGAAAGGAGATGACTAGTACAGGGTACCCTCCCTGAACCACGCACGTTATGGGCGTTCGCGGAATATCGATGTAGATATAAATGTACTACCTTCTCACAAAGCGGCACTCTTGTCGCCCGATGGCCTTAGCGTAAGACGACATGTATTGCTTTCATTCTAAAGTCCCTAGTGAAAATATGGAATCAAGTTGCGAGTTCCTGTCGCTAGTATTCATTGGTTGGGCAACGGCCTCGCCGCAGTGGGTACACCGGTTCCCGTGAGACCGAAGTTAAGCGCTGTCGGGTGTGGCCGGCACTTGCATGGGTGATCATCCGGGTCACCATGCGCTGTTGCCATTTTTCGGGGTGCACTCAGCCTCGTGATTCCAATTGACGAGCTACTCGACCGAAGAATAGCGGCTCCGGTCAACGAAAACCATATAAAGGGCCGGGAGAGCGGTGTGTTGACCCCACGCCCCTCCTATCCGCATCCTCATGCGAGGATGACACGGCGGCCGGATGGTACCGATGGAAAACTTGTGGTCTGTAGACGGCGTGAGTTAGTTTTTTAGTTAGATTCAGTAATCATTACTTCGGGTGAATATGTAATCGCTAAATGGAAACATGATCGTAACAGAACCAGCGTAGATTCTGCTGTAGCGACGGGTTAAATGTATGCCCCTGTGGCGGACGCGTGCCGGTAGTGGTGGATAATCTGTGTGTGTGGAGACGGGGTTGACCTGTTACCGCCAAATTAGGCGTGACGGCGGGCAGTTAACGTGACAGGCCGCGTTAGCCGAGATGCATGGGCGCGGAAACGCGGCAATTATACAGGTGGCGGCGCCACCGCAGCGCCGGCAGCGAAGTCCGGCAGCGCGGAAGCGAAACCCCGCGGTCAAGCAGCAGGGTCACTCTTTAATTACCTCCGGGACTTTCAAATATAAGCTGTGCGATAACCACAAGAAAATACACAAAAATGACATAACACTGGACGGAGCATCTCCCTCAGTTTAGATTTGTATTTCTTGGCGAGGGTTTGTTGCACCAGGAGCCAAGCGCGCCAGAATACACAGGGTTCTTCCGTAATGATGTTACGAACTTTCAGGAATCATTGAGAAAGGTAAATATATCATTTTGAAGTAAGGGACCCTGGTCCGTAAGCGACCGAGTCCAACATTATAAGCGAAAATGGTTCTGATACCTGTGACAGTGGAATACATGTACCGGTATTCTTATCGCTAAAATTGTAGGGTGGTCAACTTTGAGAGATGGTCATATGGGCCAAAATAAGATAAAATTGTCTAGTAAGCAAGGCCTCTAAAACGCATATCTTAAGGTAAGCAAGGCCTCTAAAATGCATATCTTAAGGGCTGTGTGCACTTGTCATCTTCTGTAATACGACACACATCTCTTCTACTGCCAGCTCTTTTTTTGAGTAGGTAATATGGTATAACGAGAACCAACCTTGAGAGTTACAGCAGAATAAATGTATTTCTAACAAGGAAACCTCCCCATCGCAACCCCCTCAGATTTAGTTATAAGTTGGTACAGTAGATAGTCCTTGAAAAACTGAACACAGATCAATCGAGAAAACAGGAAGAAGTTTTAAGGAACTATGAAAAAATAAACAAAATATACAAACTGAGTAGTCTATACGCAAGATAGGGAACATCAAGGAGTGCCTGAGATCGGGAGCGCCGTGGTCCAGTGGTTAGCGTGAGCAGCTCCGGAACGAGAGGTCCTTGGTTCAAGTGTTCCCTCGAGTGAAAAGTTTGATTTTTTATTTTCAGACAATTATTATCTGTCCGTCCGTCCGATTCGAGGTAACTGCGCCGTAGTATGGGGACGCTACACCTAAAGAAACATCGAAACACACGTCAGTCGACCACAGCGCACGGAAGAGAGAGTATTCCTGTTAACGAGGCTCCCTGGCTGGCAGTTGACCGTTCGCTACTTTGGACGAGAGTGCATTAAATACGTGAGATGTATTCAGTGGGCAATATGAATCCAGCAAATGAAGCTCGCGACTTCAATAACAAGGTCAATGATAATAATTGTCTGAAAATAAAAAATTAAACTTTTCACTCGAGGGAAGACTTGAACCAATGACATCTCGCTCGAGGGCTGCTCACGCTAACCACGGGAACACGGCGCTCCCGAACTCAGACATTCCTTGATGTTGCCTATCTTGCGCATGACTACTCGGTTTGTATATTTTGCTTATTTTTTTTATAGTTCCGCACAACTTCTTCCTGTTTTCTCGATTATTCTGTGTTCAGTTTTTCAAGGCCTATCCACTGCGCCAACTTATAACTAAATCTGAGGGGGGTGCGATGGGGAGGTTTCCTTGTAAGTAGCGAAGGAGAACAAGTGCTCATACGTCGTAGGGTACGCATTTTATAGCACATATTTACTGAACATTTTTTCTGTTTTGGTTCATACTAACTCATCCAAAAACGTATAAAAGAAAGAGCTTGCAGTAGAAAACATGTGTGTCACACTATAGAAGACGGGCGAGTACTTACAGCTGTTAATGTACGCATTTCAGAGCTCATGTTAAGTAGATATTTTTTTCTTGTTTTGGTCCATACTACCACCTGTGAAAGTTGCCTACCCTAACGTTTCAGGAAACAACAGTACCGGTGAATGAACTCGACTGTCAGAGGTATGAGAAAGATTTTCGTTTATAACTTTCGACTCGATCGTCTCCGAACTCAGTCGTTTCCGAACAGAGTCCCTCACATCAAACCCTTCCCCATCATCCCTGAATGTTTGTAACGTCACCACAGAAGCACCGTATACATAAATCATCTATACCGTATTGTCGCTTCCAAATAATTCACCCCTACAGATAGGCAACATAAAGAACAAATTTCCGAAGCGGGATGTTGTCGCCCCTTCTGTTGGTTGATGTGATGATTTCAATTAATTGCACGTACTGATGTGTGTCGCATCACAAACTGCGTCCATAACGTAATGTGACTTACAAACTTCCACATATCCATTCATACGCGTTCATTTTCTGTATGTCTTCCAGTTTTCCTGCATTCATCTTCTGCAATCCTGGACGTACCAATGAATAACCCTGTTCCTCTCAGGCCATTGAAAGGCGCAGGACGAGGTAATCTGTAACCTAAAATTCTGCACAGTAAATGTTGGTTCTGATCTAACACAGCAAACACTTTCAATCACGATATAAAAAGGCGTGACATTGTTCGTACGTTCCCATATCTATCTTTCTGCGGATCAAGTTTTCGTATTTGTATTCTCTTGTAGAAACTATTGATGGATTTGTAACACAGCTACGGGAAACATCTCCTCCCTTCCATCCATTGTCGCAAAATGTGTTTTAGAAAACAAAGAACTGCACACTCAAAAAAAAAAAGTGGAGGTGTAGTCATTAACTCAAAATATCACACCGAGAAAATAAAGATACCTAGGGCTTTTCAAGATCCAAGTGTGCAGTCGAAGCACATTTTCAGTCCTCGCGCCACGGTGCAGTGCCACTCTGCCGAAGGGCCGTATTTTTTGTGGTTCCTTTGTGGTCGTAAGTAATGTGAAGTTCCAATTCACTTCTTCTGCTGGGACAATAGAATAAGCTGCTGTTTTTATCTTGCCTATAACAGGTCCACGGAGGTTTTTCTGTAGGAGCTGAAGCTCTGTTTCTATTGTCGGTTAATATATGGGCACGCCTGAGTTTTGCATTTCTCACAGATTGACACACCCTGTCCCGCTTCTGCTTGTACATACCTGAGGCGTAGTTTATAAGCCAGAAGTGCATCGTCTCTCAGACTCTAAAACTATATTATTTCTTCAGTTGGTGAAGGTGCAGGTTTCCTTCTTACTTTCACAGCTTTTAAGGGCGCGTATTTGTCATATTGTACAGTAAGTTTGTTAGCAAATACATGAAGGTTATCGTTGACCGAGAAGGAAATCGAAGAAATTCCCCAGTTGCAAATTCTGGTATATTAATGGGTGGCATTAAACCGAAGCCCCGCCAGTAATGCTGAATTCCAAATGTATAACTCCTTTGGGTATCGTTATCTCTTGGTCGCTCGTTGTCCAGGGCTGCTGATCAACAGATTCTTTCAACATTTCACGCGATCTTAACTTAATAAAACTCAGATAAAAGCTTTGATTAGATCTTGTTTATTTTTGGTCAGTGTGAAAACACTAACACTAAATTATCTCCAAGCATCGGTGTCGCCAATGTAACGATAGCCAAAGTAATAGAGTACCGTGTACAAAATTTAGCTTCATATAATTTTCAGCAGTCGTGATTGCTACATACACTCCTGGAAATGGAAAAAAGAACACATTGACACCGGTGTGTCAGACCCACCATACTTGCTCCGGACACTGCGAGAGGGCTGTACAAGCAATGATCACACGCACGGCACAGCGGACACACCAGGAACCGCGGTGTTGGCCGTCGAATGGCGCTAGCTGCGCAGCATTTGTGCACCGCCGCCGTCAGTGTCAGCCAGTTTGCCGTGGCGTACGGAGCTCCATCGCAGTCTTTAACACTGGTAGCATGCCGCGACAGCGTGGACGTGAACCGTATGTGCAGTTGACGGACTTTGAGCGAGGGCGTATAGAGGGCATGCGGGAGGCCGGGTGGACATACCGCCGAATTGCTCAACACGTGGGGCGTGTGGTCTCCACAGTACATCGATGTTGTCGCCAGTGGTCGGCGGAAGGTGCACGTGCCCGTCGACCTGGGACCGGACCGCAGCGACGCACGGATGCACGCCAAGACCGTAGGATCCTACGCAGTGCCGTAGGGGACCGCACCGCCACTTCGCAGCAAATTAGGGACACTGTTACTCTTGTGGTATCGGCGAGCACCATTCGCAACCGTCTCCATGAAGCTGGGCTACGGTCCCGCACACCGTTAGGCCGTCTTCCGCTCACGCCCCAACATCGTGCAGCCCGCCTCCAGTGGTGTCGCGACAGGCGTGAATGAAGGGACGAATGGAGACGTCTTCAGCGATGAGAGTCGCTTCTGCCTTGGTGCCAATGATGGTCGTATGCGTGTTTGTCGCCGTGCAGGTGAGCGCCACAATCAGGACTGCATACGACCGAGACACACAGGGCCAACACCCGGCATCATGGTGTGGGGAGCGATCTCCTACACTGGCCGTACACCACTGGTGATCGTCGAGGGGACACTGAATAGTGCACGGTACATCCAAACCGTCATCTAACCCATCGTTCTACCATTCCTAGACCGGCAAGGGAACTTGCTGTTCCCACAGGACAATGCACGTCCGCATGTATCCCGTGCCACCCAACGTGCTCTAGAAGGTGTAAGTCAACTACCCTGGCCAGCAAGATCTCCGGATCTGTCCCCCATTGAGCATGTTTGGGACTGGATGAAGCGTCGTCTCACGCGGTCTGCACGTCCAGCACGAACGCTGGTCCAACTGAGGCGCCAGGTGGAAATGGCATGGCAAGCCGTTCCACAGGACTACATCCAGCATCTCTACGATCGTCTCCATGGGAGAATAGCAGCCTGCATTGCTGCGAAAGGTGGATATACACTGTACTAGTGCCGACATTGTGCATACTCTGTTGCCTGTGTCTATGTGCCTGTGGTTCTGTCAGTGTGATCATGTGATGTATCTGACCCCAGGAATGTGTCAATAAAGTTTCCCCTTCCTGGGACAATGAATTCACGGTGTTCTTATTTCAATTTCCAGGAGTCTATATACACATTTAATTCGGAGTCACTCACAGACTCCTGGGTCTGTTCGCATGCAATCATGTTTGTAATATGTTGATTGGACTGATTGAAAGAGGGTTGGAAATGTTATAAACACACAAGAACCAAAATCAATAGAAATATCGAAACATAAATATCAAACGCTATTTTATTGTGATACATACCACACAATTCCATTTCATATAATAATTATTAAACTGAAATTAGATTTTGCCTAGGCAATGTATTTAGAGAGTTATCGACATTCTTTATTGCAGTTTTAATTTATGAATAGTAATTTAACTTAGGCCTTCTGCATAAACCTATTTATCATAATGGAGATATCAGGACCTCAGGCTTAGACTGAAATACCACAACTGCTTCAGTGGGCTTTTTTAAAAGAATGTTAAAATTAAGATGTTCCTCCCTATGAGATTTGGTGGGATTAATAGAGGAGTTATTCCTCCACGAAATCTATTACATCACTGGGAATTAAAGGTGGTTTGACTTCCAATATTTGTTACAAATCCAGGAATAGTTTCTACAAGAGAATACAAATACGAAAACGTGATCCGCAGAAAGATAGATATGGGAGCGTACGAAAGAGGTCACGCCTTTTTATATCGTGATTGAAAGTGTTTGCTGTGTTAGATCAGAACCAACATTTACTATGCTGAATTTTAGGTTACAGATTACAAAGGAGTTCACATCTAAAAAAGTCGATTTGTAACAGATCTAGTTGTCATCATTGATTTCGGATTCCAGAAAAGCACTCCGAGTTCAGTGGAATTGTATGACAACGTCACCTGTAATTCTTAACACTAAAAGGAAGGCTTTTTCACTCCAGAAAATTATAGGCATTGATTTCCCAATAGAGTAAGGAGACTTGTTTCGATTTTGGTGAAATCGAACATTGCTACTGCATTGACTGGATGTACCGGAGTTCCCCGTTAATAGTGGGACATCAACGGCTCTGTAGTAGCAACGAGCGAAAACACGTCAGCTCCATCTTGTCGATAGCTGTCTAAAAATGTCCTTCTCCTCGACGTTATTACCTTCTAACGCTGGTCCGTAACCATTTTCAATACCCATCTTCCACCAAAATTGCGCTGCAAGGATTGTAACAGGACAGTGTAGTCCGTACGAACGTGTAATAGAAATGCTCGGAAGAAACACGACCTAGTTTTCCCAAACCTTGTTGGAACAATTTAGAAAACCTGTTCTTGCAAAATACTGCCCGACCAGTATTCTGTCAACAACGTATACAGTGTGCTTAAATAGATGTGATACATGGCGAGGTGGCGGTAGATGGATACTATGTGAGCATACTGTACTAATAAACTTATGTTCGGAAACAACTTGTGCCATGTGTTCTGATACACACTGTGTCTCGTGTACTGACCATGAGAATGAGGAAGAGGTACGACATCCTCCGCCATCCACTGGTCATTGGCTTGCGGAGCATGAGCTTAAATGCTGACTTTGCCTCACATATTAAAGCTAATAATGTACTCTTGTTCCTGAACAGAAATTTGGTTCAAACTGCAAGTGAATCACAGCAGAATCATGTTCAGACTGTAGTACGAGAGGCGTTCGGTAAGTAACGCTTCATATTGTTTATCTGATAGTTTCCGTTGAAAAGGTGCGGAGTTGCTTGTGGGATGGCGTGAATTTCTTCCGCTTCGCCTCCTATTGTTTCGTTAAGTTCCAGTAGGTGGCGGATCTGTATGTAACCTTCAGAATGGTGTCTGTAGGAGAGCTGCGTTCCAAGCAGAGAGTTGTCATTGGGTTTCTTTTGGCGGAAACTCAGGGCACCCAGATATTCATAGGCGCTTGGGGAATGTCTACGGAGATCTGAAAGTGTACAAAAGTACGGTGAGTCATTGGGTGAGGCATCTGTCATCATCGCAACAAATTCACGCAGACCTGTCCGATCTCTCGCGTTCAGGCCGGCCAAACGCGGCTGTGATTCCTCCAGTGTTAAAACGTGCGGATACTCTCATTCGAGGTGATCAACGGATCACAACAAACACCTCGATGCTCATCTGGACGTCACTGATGGTAGTTATGACACCCTCGTCCACCAATTGGGGTACTCAAACATTTGTGTCCATTGGGTTCCCCGCCGCTTAACGGAAGACCATAAAGAGCAATAAAGGACCATCTGTGCGGATGGCTGTTTGGCCCAACGAAGGGTGTTCTCCTCGAGAAGTAGCACGTGGATGATGGGGATGTCTTTGATGGTGATGGGGAGGCTATTGATACAGCAAGACGAAGACTCTGACTCCGACGTCGATCAGTAGAATGATACCACGCAGATATTCAGGTCGTCCCATTAAGATAGTGTAAGACCGTCACATTGTTGAAAAATAGGAATTTGTAGTCAAAATGTTAGGAATAATAAAAACCAACCTGATGCATTATTTATCGCACAAAATTCGTATATAAATTCTGAAGAAACGGAGCATTACAATTTTCTCTGCGTTTAGGGGAGATTAAAAAAAAGACCTTTTTATGTGCCAAGAATGTCACAGCTATGATAACGTCTTTCAGACTGCCGATTGCTGAATACCGTATTAGAGTGTTGCCCACCTGCTATGGATTTCTTTTTGTCAAAGGAGATGAAGCGCTTGGTGTGCGAGACACAGACTATCCAGAAAAGCTGGCTGCCCTTCGTAGCTGCAGCCATTATTCTCGAAGCGCCAGGTTGATTTGAGCGTGTTGCGCATCTATTAGCACGCAGATACGAGTTACGCATGAATGTAAAGGGATAAAATTTCGAGAAATATCTCTGAAACAGTATTCGTCACATCACAGTTTGAACAACGTCTTTAAATATTAATACACTCCTGGAAATTGAAATAAGAACACCGTGAATTCATTGTCCCAGGAAGGGGAAACTTTATTGACACATTCCTGGGGTCAGATACATCACATGATCACACTGACAGAACCACAGGCACATAGACACAGGCAACAGAGCATGCACAATGTCGGCACTAGTACAGTGTATATCCACCTTTCGCAGCAATGCAGGCTGCTATTCTCCCGTGGAGACGATCGTAGAGATGCTGGATGTAGTCCTGTGGAACGGCTTGCCATGCCATTTCCACCTGGCGCCTCAGTTGGACCAGCGTTCGTGCTGGACGTGCAGACCGCGTGAGACGACGCTTCATCCAGTCCCAAACATGCTCAATGCGGGACAGATCCGGAGATCTTGCTGGCCAGGGTAGTTGACTTACACCTTCTAGAGCACGTTGGGTGGCACGGGATACACGCGGACGTGCATTGTCCTGTTGGAACAGCAAGTTCCCTTGCCGGTCTAGGAATGGTAGAACGATGGGTTCGATGACGGTTTGGATGTACCGTGCTCTATTCAGTGTCCCCTCGACGATTACCAGTGGTGTACGGCCAGTGTAGGAGATCGCTCCCCACACCATGATGCCGGGTGTTGGCCCTGTGTGCCTCGGTCGTATGCAGTCCTGATTGTGGCGCTCACCTGCACGGCGCCAAACACGCATACGACCATCATTGGCACCAAGGCAGAAGCGACTCTCATCGCTGAAGACGACACGTCTCCATTCGTCCCTCCATTCACGCCTGTCGCGACACCACTGGAGGCGGGCTGCACGATGTTGGGGCGTGAGCGGAAGACGGCCTAACGGTGTGCGGGACCGTAGCCCAGCTTCATGGAGACGGTTGCGAATGGTCCTCGCCGATACCCCAGGAGCAACAGTGTCCCTAATTTGCTGGGAAGTGGCGGTGCGGTCCCCTACGGCACTGCGTAGGATCCTACGGTCTTGGCGTGCATCCGTGCGTCGCTGCGGTCCGGTCCCAGGTCGACGGGCACGTGCACCTTCCGCCGACCACTGGCGACAACATCGATGTACTGTGGAGACCTCACGCCCCACGTGTTGAGCAATTCGGCGGTACGTCCACCCGGCCTCCCGCATGCCCACTATACGCCCTCGCTCAAAGTCCCTCAACTGCACATACGGTTCACGTCCACGCTGTCGCGGCATGCTACCAGTGTTAAAGACTGCGATGGAGCTCCGTATGCCACGGCAAACTGGCTGACACTGACGGCGGCGGTGCACAAATGCTGCGCAGCTAGCGCCATTCGACGGCCAACACCGCGGTTCCTGTTGTGTCCGCTGTGCCGTGCGTGTGATCATTGCTTGTACAGCCCTCTCACAGTGTCCGGAGCAAGTATGGTGGGTCTGACACACCGGTGTCAATGTGTTCTTTTTTCCATTTCCAGGAGTGTAGTATCAAAATCTTCGTAAGCCCTTACAGGGGGAACTGCACCTGTGGCATTTCTGTGGTATAAGAAAGGTGTTTGCTTTTACCTCTTGATCCTAAAAGTCTGTAGACATAGCTTTTTTACGCCGAATATAGCGAGGATTCGCATCTGAGTAGCGGACGTGCCATGGAGAGGACCCGGGTTGGGTTCCCGGTAGTGGTAGGATTTTTGCTTGGTGGGAGGACTTTAATGGGATGCACTCGTGATGCCAACTGAGGGCTTACTTGACCGAGCAGTAACGGTTCCAATGTCTGGAAAGTCTGCAAAATAGCTGGGAGAGCTGTGCTGTATGCTTGTCTCATGTTCCTCCATATTCCATCCTCATGACGCCTAAGGCAGAGGATGACTGGACGGCCGGAAGCCGTCTCTTGGGCTTTCACGGCCCGAGGAGGAGCTCGTGTTTGTATAACGAGGATAGCCAATACCGATAAACGCGGTACCGTATTTACTGCCGTAAAGAGCTCAACAATATCTAGTATTATTACCTCAGATTTCTGGTGTAAAATAGGCTCAGCATCAGAGGTGGGTCAAACATTTTAATCGTATGCAATTATAGACCGCTTATCACAGGAGCAGCCGGTGTGAGGTAAATTTGTCAACCATGCTTTCGTAATTGGGAGAGACTTCAATCGGTCAGGTGCGAGGATCATAAAATTATAAATACTGCTAGTACAGCGGTTCAAACAAATGTGAATGTATTTCTTTTTATTAAATGCTTTAGATCACCGAGCAAGTAATACTTGTAGGAGTTTGTTGTTTTTCCTTAGAAACAATGACTGGATATTGTTGTAGAATATCTGTGCAGTCAACATCAAATATCCACTTTTGAAGACGAACATGGGGACCAAAAATGAAAGCCATTGCTCTATACATTGTTGACATGTTCACATATATCTACCGAACGAAGTTGGGAAGGTTTTGAAGCACTAGCAGTAATTCAATAGACGCATTAGAAAGTTACTTGTAAGATAAAGAGCGTTTCATCTTAGAGTTAAGATAAGTCAAACCCTTGTTGAAGAAAGATGAATGAAGTCGGTCAGTATGAAGGAAGAGGGAGCAAAGCAAGAAGCTTTCCACGAAATAGAAATATTTTGCCAGCCGATCTGACTAAAAAAATTAAGAGCATTTGGTCTTACGTATAGCACGTAAAAGCATCGAAACTATATACTAACAGTGCGTTATTCTGTTAATATACTGGCACCGGAACAGATAACGACATAAGTAATGGTGAATTACTGAATCTGATATTCCGAAATTGATTAATACCAGAAGGTCACAGTATGATTCCTTCTTTAACCAACCGAAGAACGCCGAAATGGCACATATTGAGAAAAAATGAAGAAACACATGGTCTGGTTGGCTTTCCATGTTTGTTTGGGTAGTTGGTTTTGACTAGTAATACAAGCTATCACCACATCAACTATTACTAAGATTCTCAGCTTACCAGAAGGGTGAGGATTCAGAGAAAATTTATCTTTGGGCTGCTGGTTTCCAAATAAAACATAGCAGGTGACCCGTATGGTGCCTTTCTTCATGATAGTAGGAGTGATAACGATACCCGGAGATATCACTCCTCCCGTTATACCACCATATACTGACGTAAATGACTAGTGAACAGAAAATCAATTCATCCAAAGGGGTGAATTCATAAGCCTCTATCCCAGAAGTAAATCAGCTGTAGAGAATGGAACGTGTATTTAGCTCTGTGACTGTAACTTTCTTGGAGCGCGAAGTTCTCCTCTATACGATTAAATAAGGATTTAGGAAATAAAGATTTCCCTGAAAGACAGATAGTTCAATTCGTCCATGAGACCTGGAACACCAAAAACAAAGGTTTCTTTCTAGACATCCGGAGGCAATAGCTATAGCTCAGTACCTTTGGTTAGTGGACAAATTACAATCTTAGACAGTGGATATGATTACGGTTTCAGGACATCGTGGGAAATGGACCCCAATAGGCTTTCCTTTCTGGAGCTAAATCATCAGATACAGATGCTGTTCTGCCCATACTGTGTAGCAGATAGCATAGATACCTCAACATTTATTAAATGGTTAAAACACGATCATATTCATTTACGCTATTTACAATATATTAAGATGAGGAAGATAAACACATAACTCTGTCACACTTCATTGTAACTGTTCCACACTGCCTCAGTTCAGTTCTGTGGATCACTGTCCAGCCGTTACAATGTACAATCACATGCTAGCTGTACTCAGATTAGTAGCGTCGTGCCCAATAAACGTCCTCTGAGATCTGGGACGGTGCTCGGTGTGGGGCACCTTAGAAAGAATCACAGAAGAGACAGTTGCGTGCAGCGAGTCGAAGGAACGCCCCACAATACAGGAAGACGTCTACTGTGAGCAGGGGGCAATATGAAGGCGCCTTGGTGGCCATTGTAATGGTAAACTCATTCGCCTTTGGTTATAACAGATCTTCCTTTGAGTTAAGTCACGAAGATAACGTCTCATTTAAGTATCTAACTGCAAGACTGCATTTAATTCATAAAATATCTGCAAGCAGACAAGGTTTATCGATTTTTTTTGCGTACTACGAGAAATTTGACGCAGCTGTGAGTGAATGTAGCTTGCTTTAGCATGAGCGTGAATTATAGCATTTCGTTATTTAGTGCCCTAAATTTCTGAAGTGAAATCTATTTAGCATCATATGCAATTTCTGTAATCTGGTACACTAAATTATTACGTTTCCATGCCATATGCAGTATGCGGGGAACCCTGATAACTGATTGTGTGATCTTCTCACGAACATATGAACTATTTTAAGCATCCTAAAGAAAAAGTATTGAGCCTCATATCCACCAGTATTGTCAAAAACAGCACTTACTGAAAAAAATGTAAATTTAGTGATGTATCCCTCCTGAAAAATGTAACTGAAACCCCTGATATAAAACATCCAAATATATCGACGTACCCGTGACGGGTAATCTTGGCGGCAATCCAGAATTTACTCGTTCAACTAAATGCTGCACTCTCTTCACCATTTCCCTTCACGTACGCTGGAATGTGTGAACAGTACAGTCAGACTAAGAAATAATATACACACATGAAAAATTTTTGCATCACCGTGGTTCCCAGAACACCTGAAGATTGACGTTGACTGGTCACAGATGTCACTAAACGCGCCCGAAGATGTAAACAACCATGCATCAGCAGCGCCTATTAGACGGGGACTCCGACAGCCGATCAGTTCCAGTTGTTCCACCAGGAAGGAGGTACACGGCTCGTGTTGTCTGTAGTTCAACCGTGCCTAGACGGCCAGTGCTGCGATTAGATCGCGTCCGCATTGTTACTTTGTGCCAGGAAGGGTTTTCAACAAGGGAAGTGTCCAGGCGTCTCGGAGTGAACCAAACCGATGTTGTTCGGACACTGAGGAGACACAGAGAGACAGAAACTGTCGATGACATGCCTCGCTCAGGCCGCCCGAGAGCTAATACTGCAGTGGATGACCGCTACCTAAGGATACGATGCGAGAATACCATCCTCCGACCGATAGTGCAACCATATTGGCAGCATATTGGCGCGGCATTCGTCGTCATGGACGACAATTCTCGCCCCCATCGTGTACAACTTGTGAATGACTTCCTTCAGGATAACGACATCGCTCGACTAGCGTGGCCAGAATGTTCTCCAGACATGAACCCTATCAAACATGCCTGGGATAGATTGAAAAGGGCTGTTTTTGGACGACGCTACCCAACAACCACTGAGGGATCTACGCCGAATCGCCGTTGAGGACTGGACAATGTGGACCAACAGTGCCTTCATGAACTTGTGGATAGTACGCCACGACGAATACAGACATGCACCAATGCAAGATGACGTGCTACTGGGTATTAGGTACCAGTGTGTACAGCAATCTGGACCACCACCTCTGAAGGTTTCGCTGTATGGTAGTACAACACGCAATGTGTGGTTTTCATGAGCCAGAAAAAGGACAGAAATGATGATTATGTTGATCTCTATTCCAATTTTCAGTACAGCTTCCGGAAGTCTCGGAACCGAGGTGATGCAAAGCTTGTTTTGATGTGTGTGTGTGTGTGTGTGTGTGTGTGTGTGTGTGTGTGTGTGTGTGTGTGTGTGCGCATAGACTAATAAGTATATATAGTTTGAACTGTGTTCTTAGAAGCCACAGTACATTTAAACTTATGAGGCTCTAATCTTCACAATAGCGTCCAGCTGAAGGATGTAAATATTGCGTGCCTGCAACGCCCTGTGGTTAACTAGTTACTTTTACAAGTTCTTTGGTTGAAGTGGTGTTCTCTGGTGGCGACCGTGGGGCCACCCATAGGCGAGTCCTGCAGAGAGCGGGACCCGCGGCGGCGCGCTGGCGGGCGCTTTGTAAGTCCAGTGGTATGTGCGGCGCATAGCGCGCCATGTGCGGTCGACAGAGACAACGTCAATGCCGCAAAGTAACATCAGGAGTCCCCCGATAAACTGTTATAGGGACGTTATTGTTTATAATGTGTAAAATTCTCGAAAAAGTTATGCATCATTCTCAGCGTTTGCAAAGATGTTGTTGTCTTCCGGCTCTCTTCGCTTGAATTGTCTGACGCCTTTTGATCTTCGTAATAGTGAGTGGAGGTGGCGGAAGTCCAGTGCATGTCTTAGGAATGTTTTGAGCTGACATCACATACAGGTGCCGGACGCCTCTCATCGTTATAGAGGTTAATTTAAGATCTCTGCTGTAATTGCAACGACCCTCTGACTTATTGTCCAGCCTTACAATCAACATACTGGCGTGGAGGATGAAGCGTGACCCCACTGTAACCAGTAAATATACACGTTGCTTCAGGCGCCAGGAATGGCCTGCGGTGTCTGCCGACGCGAACCTGGTACAGCAATGCTTCGGACCATTTCAATCTTGCTGTGCAACACACATAAATCCTTGTCATACTCTGTATGAACTCAGGGAGGCCACTGTTGAAATGTACTACAAGATTAAGCAGCAAGGGTTCGACTTGTCCAGACAAGCAAGTGTTCGACTACTCCCGACAAATAAGTTTATAAATTTTTGTGTTATGAATCTTTGCTATTCTATGTTAACCAATTGCTATTTTTAAAAAAGGCTTTCTTTCCTGCTGCCAGCGTTCGTTTTACAGCCTTTCTGCTACGGCTACCGTGAACTATTATGCTTCAAAAATAGCAAATATCTACTACTTTTAGTGTATTATCGTCTAATCTGCCTTCCTCATTGTCGCCTGATTTAGCTATGACACATTCCAGTGCTCATGTTTTACCTGCCTTGGAGCTCAATTTATAGCTTCTTTTCCAGAAACTTTTCGATGAAATTTATTTCTCCTTTGTTTTACTTATGTCTTCCTCAGTGTACAGATTGAGTAACATCAGGGTAGGCTAGAACATTATCACGCTCGTTTCTCAACAATTGTTTCATTTCAATGTCATTCTGCTCTTATTACTACAGTCTGGTAAATAATATGTCGCTGCATGTACTTACAAAATTGTACTCTAGCCTACTGTATTTCGAAACCATTTTCTTACTCAGATACATAGTAAATTATCCATTAGTATATTATCCATTTTCAGCGCCCCGTAACTGTGAACAAATAATACTACTCAAAACGTCCAGGAAACGCCTCAGGTCACGTATCCTATATGCAACAACGGATAACCTTCACCACCAAAGAGTCTGCGCAGTGCCGGATACTACAGCTGATTAATAAATGCTGTCCGCTAGTCGGATATGTTCCATCATTGACGCATTATGAAGACGCTGTAAATTATATGATTTATAGCTAATCCTGTCAGATCAACATATACATGTATTGTGCCGTGTATAAAGCTGCGCTCTCGTCAGACTGCTTCGTTAAATGCACTAGAAATGCGTTCATTTTTTATTTCAAAATAAAGTATACATTAATTTGCTTTCATACATATTGGTTCTGTTATGCACAATTTTTTCGATTTGGTCCTGAATTCATTCCACCATTCGCTGTACCGCGCAGCTAATTCCCGTCAGTGTCGAAAAGCCATTTTCGAAATTATTCATTTCCATATTATTCGCGGGTAAACTGCCGGTTCCATTTTAAACTGGAATACTAATTGTACTGCACGATTAAACGCCTGATGGAAAGCGAAATTAGTAGATTGTGTGATACTCTCCTACTCTCTTATAGCCTGTACTAGTGCTCAAATTTAGCTTTTTTATTATTTAATTAAACTATCTGAAGTACCTAAATGTAAGGAATAGTTAACGTTCATGTTGCATGTGCATAATTAAGTAAAGTGCTGCAAAGTAACTAGCTAGTTACTGTCTGAAATCTGCGTGACTACTGGTAAAGTTATTTCTATGTGAGGACGAGCGATATAGAACAGTTATAATATCTTTCCGGTATTACTTATTTACATTTATTTCAGTGAATATTTTCATGCTTTTTTTAGGATGGCCACAGCTGATTCCCTACGGTTCCTTACATAATACTCAACGTATACACGTTTTTTATACGAATTCTTGGATTTCAGTGTGATATTCGAACTGTATATCAGCGGCAACGAACAATTCAAATAAATTTTGTCAAAAGGATTTATTTTCAATTGTTGCTCGAAATGAAATATTCGAATAACATTTTTATCAGAACTTCATATAGAATGAGAAATTATTCTCTTAGCAGAGCGGTATCAAAGGCGTGGGGAGAATGACTCTCACCAGCGGCGCGGGTACATTGGAATTGACAAAGAACAGAAAAGGACAAAAAAGAGAGAGTTGGTGTAACAATTAACAAATGGCTCTGAGCACTATGGGACTCATGTAACAATTAACAGACAGGAGTACAGGGGTTGGGCACAAATGCGGAAACACCGCGAGATATTCCTAGTTGAACGTAAATACAGACGCTAACCAAGTCTGCAGGTTACGCTGTTTTGATGAACAACGAACGGCAGCAGTGCATAGTCCTCGAAACGTGGTCAGAAGAGTGTTTTGTGTAATTGTGAGTGCGGGCTCTGAGCACTATGGGACTTAACTTCTGTGGTCATCAGTCCCCTAGAACTTAGAACTACTTAAACCTAACTAACCTAAGGACATCACACACATCCATGCCCGAGGCAGGATTCGAACCTGCGACCGTAGCGGTCGTGCGGTTCCAGACTGTTGCGCCTAAAACCGCCCCGCCACAATTGTGAGTGCGTTACGTCGAAGTTAAGTACATTAAAATGAGAAATTATGGATGCTAGTGTGGTGGGTACTTCTATAGTCAAGGTAGCCAACGTGTTTCGTGTTTCAAGAATCACTTTATCGAAGATTTATATCGCATGCGGGGGAATCACAAAATCATCATCCGCTATGTCACAACGCAGAACAAAATGTGTGATAAGTGATTGCGGAGAACAATCGTTCAAGAGGACTGTGACCATAAAAATGAGGACGACAGCTACAAAAGTCACTGCAGTACTGAAAGCGGCACTCGCAAGCCCTATTAACACTAAATGGAACACAAAGGAAGCTCCACAAACAGGGAATGGCAGAACAAGCTGAAATTCCAAAACTATACACCAGCGAGGCAAAAGTCCTATCACAAGAAAAACTGGGCCCAAAGCCTTAAAAACTGGACTACGTAGCAATGGAATAATATCATCTGATCAGATTAGTCTTGATTTATACTGTTGCCAACTTCTAGGACCGGTTATACCACATACGGCGGGGATTCAGTGATGACCAGAGGAGCCGTATCATGGTATTCCAGGATCTCTTGCTTACTCGGCAAAGCCAAGTTACTGACAAGGATTATGTGACTATTCTGGCTAATCAGGTGCATCCCATGGTACATGGTTGTTCTTCAGTGTGATGCCAGGTTCCAAGATGACTGGACCACCCTATTCGCACAGCTAACGTCATCCACGTCTGGTTTTGTGGAACTAGGATGAATTGGTCACCACAGTGTCCCATGGTCACCACAGTGTTCAGATCTCGATATTATCGAGTAATCTACAATTATCTCTTTTGGCAATAGGGAAGCGTGACCGTGGGATTAGTTGGGCGAATGACGTCCACGTCCAGCTTCGCTGACACCGTTTGCTCACTCAGCAGCTCACGTTCCACATAGCACTGCACGGCCGTGAGCAACGAGTGCCACCCTTCCTAAGGTGCGTCTGCAATTTCGTAGAGGTCTACCTCTATCAGAAGGGAAATTCGCCCTCTTGCAGTTGGCTGCGGTGGTACCGCCCTCACCACGAAACGCTGCTGACAGGCTCAGAAGTTCGGCTGCTGTTGTAGAGCCTGGAGACCGCTCGTCCGTTGTACTGCTCCAATTACAATCTTAATCTCGTGACATTCTAGGTTGGAAATGGCTACTAAGGCCAACGTCGACTGCTCGCTGGCCAATAGTCCAATAGAGACCTGCGTCGTCCTGGCGTCACCAAAATTGCTGCACGTAAGGTGTAAGAATCAGAAAATATTTACAGCGTTTAATGACACGTTTTTGTACCTTTACGGTAATTTGAGACACGTACAGGTCAACGTCTTTGTGGCCCACTGCTGCGAAAACTCTCCTCAAGTAGATTTTCAAAACTCGGATGATAAGTATTTCATGCCGGCCGGAATGAACGCCATCTATCAGCATAGGCACCAACATTTCTCAAGCATTACGGCCATAACAAAAGCTGCCTCGGCACGGAATGCAACCAGCCTGTCTGTAGCAACGAATCGGTTGAGGCCCTTAATCTACATTAGTTATTTATTCTGAGGTCGTGTTTGGTGTCAGGCATCATCACACCTGTGAATCATATAGGAAACTAGCTAAAACGCTGCTTACTATAAGTAGTAGAAACAATTGCTTCGCATTTTGCAGCATTGTGAGATGTAGCTGTTCGCGGCAACCATTTAGGTCACAAAATATATATTCCATTGAACGGCTGAAGAGGTCTAGTTTATGTGAATATCCCCACGTAGAGTGTTGTGTAGCGAGTAAGAGGTACACAAAACATATCGCGAGGGGCCGTATAATATTCGCTTGCCTCATCTCGGTTCTGTGCAGCGGTCTCCAGATAGTATTCACAAACCAGGACCCCTTGCTACTTTCACGCCACTACCTGCAGTGTTTTGTATACGTCGGCCGATAGAGGCTCACAGATCGCAGTCAGCCACGCTCTATTCTGTTTCCACCTTGTGCTGGCGGGCAGGCGTATCTCTCCGCCGACAGGCACGAAAAAGGACGTACAGCCGACACTCAGACAATTCCTCACCTGCTGTTAGACAGTTCAGTTCTTTGCCTACATCCAGCTCAACGCTGTACTCTGGAGTCTACCTTGCCACTTAGCAGTAAGTAATTACGGAGAACTAAGACATTAGCAGGATGTCTGCTCAATTACATTCATACAGTTACACCATCACAGGATACCAAGATGCAGCAAAATTATTTAGCTATCATTATGTTAGGTATAGTAAATCAAGTGCCACGCATCATGTTACATCTCGTTCAGTGGGATACAATCTAGAGACGAGATTAAGCACGATAGTGATGATGCTTTAACCAAAGGGAGTGGGTGGGAAACCTGCTGCTACCTCGGCTGCGAGAAGGGTGGCTGGGCAGATACCAGTTTACGTTGATGGGAAGGTGATTGGCTGCTCGTTCGGTGACTAGAGGCCTGGAATCTCAGGACACATAGAATTTCTCCCGTTCTTGGTAATGTTTATCAAGATGCTATTTGACCGCTGTGGAACCATAGCAACTCGGGGAATTCCGAGGCTATTTTGCAAAACCGGGATGGAGATTTGACGGTGTTTACCAAGTGCTGCTTCCCCGTTGAGAATAACATCTGGGATTCACAGGCCACCTTGTACTGTTAAAAGCATCTGGACAGGAGCAAGACAGACAGTGGGATGGGCAGAGAACAAAGTGACCATGACAGCTCGTCGCTGACGTTACTTATGAAACAATCTATTATAAGAATGGCTCGAAGCACTTCTAAGGTCATCAGTCCCCTAGAACTTTGAACTACTTAAACCTAACTAACCTAAGGACATCACACATATCCATGCCCGAGGTAGGATTCGAACCTGCGACCGTAGCAGTCGCGCGGTTCCAAACTGTAGCGCCTAGAACCGCTCGGCCACTTAGGCCGGCAATCTATTATAAGAGGTCAGAGGCGAAGAGTGGTGTAGCGGAGTACATGAGTGAAAAAGACTACGGAAATCAGTTGGTGTTAGTCCGGAGTCAGGACCGGTAGTAGGGTTATCAAGTGGTGAAAGCTGCGTGAAAAGTTGGAGGCAGCCCGGAGAACGGAGGTGGCAGTTCGAAAAGCACTGGTGGATAACGGAGAGGCGCAGTGCTCCATGTCAAAGGTAAAGCGGCGCTGTAGTAAAATTTCTGTAGTTTCATTAACGTGTGGGAGCCAATAAGGCTTGTCGGTCAATGACTGGTAGTTTGTTTTCCTAACTTCCAGGGAGGACTAGAAGTGCCTAAGGGTGTAACAGAGGCTACATTAAACCTTATTTTTAGTGGTGTAAAGAAGGGGCGTTTGTAGACCAGATAAACGCAGAGATTGGTTCAAATGGTTCAAATGGCTCTGAGCACTATAGGACTTACAATCTGAGGTCATCAGTCCCCCATAACTTGGAACTACTTAAACCTAACTAACCTAAGGACATCACACACATCCATGCCCGAGGCAGGATTCGAACTTGCGACCGTAGCGGTCGTGCGGTTCCAGACTGAAGCGCCTAGAACCGCTCAGCCACACCGGCCAGCTACAAAGATTGAATGAGGCATTAGTCGTTAGTGTAAAAGGATGGAAGCGGGTATTATAGGACGTGAATACGAGGGTTCGAACTTAAATAGTGGCAACTATTTATTCACAACCGATGCAAAACAGTTACATGTCTGCTCCTGCCACTGTCCATCAAAGCAGTACCAGCGTTGTGTAGAACCCGTTGCCAGCCATGTGGATGGCGTAGTATACTGATAGCCGAGCCTGTTCTGTTGATGGTGCGGATGGAGCGGTCAAAAGTTATGGTGATTCTCGTGTACGACTGTGATGGTGTTATCGTAACGCGTTATGATCTTCCGCGGCAGACCGTTAATGCTCAGTATTACTGTTCGTTTTTGAAGATTCACCTGCGACCAGCTTTTCGAAAGATGTGGTGACACTTTGTGCACAAACCACCCATCATTTTGCACGACAATGCGCGGGCGTATACAGCGCAGGCTGTGGCTGCTCTGTTCGGTCGATGGGACTGTACCATCCACCATAGTCCCCGGACTTAAGTCCTTGTGACTTTGATTTGATTCCGAAGATGAAGGAAACACTTCGTGGCATTCGCTTCAGAACTGTTCCAGAGATTCGACAGGCAGTGGACCGCTCCATTCGCACCATCAACAGAACAGGCTCTGCTAACGGTGTACTACGCCTTCTACATCGCTGGCAACGGATTCTACACAACGCTGATGACTACTTTGAAGGACTGTAACAGGTACAAACACGTAACTCTTTTGTATCGGTTGTGGATAAATAGTTGCCACTAATTAAATTCCAACCCTCGTAGAAACTGTTTTCACTTTTAATTTGTTTTGTGACATTAACGCTCTCGTGCCGACTGAACTAGCCTGTGACGGAACGCGCCGTGTTTACCTCTTCTATTAGTCTTACGTGATAATAGTCCCAGATTGATGAACAATGCTCAAGAATAGATCGAACAAGGGAGTTGTAAGCCACTTCCTTCGTGGAGAAGCGATATTTCCTTAATATTTTTCCTACGAATCTCTGTCTAGCACCGGATTTTCCTATTACATGTTTCGTGTGGTCATACCGCTTAAGGTATGAATAGTTATTCCTAGATATTTTTCATCAATAGTGTACTTCTATAGTAGTGGAATTACTTCCATATACAGGGTGTTTCACTAAATGTGTTTGCCTCTGTAAGTTACGAACTAATATGCGACGGAAATATTTATTGCGGTAGGTCACCATAAGAAACTTTATTCTAAAAAATGGCTCTGAGCACTATGGGACTTAACAGCTGTCTTCATCAGTCCGCTAGAACATAGAACTACTTAAACCTAACTAACCTAAGGACATCACATACATTCATGCCCGAGGCAGGATTCGAACCTGCCACCGTAGCGGTCGCGCGGTTCCAGAATGTAGCGCCTAGAACCACTCGACTACTCCGGCCGACGAAACGTTACTCTGTCTGCGGAGCTATGAACATAGTTTATTGTGTTGTTATCCAAAGAGTTATAGCAAAAAGATATATTTTTAAAATGGAACAATAGTTGTTTCTCTCATGCACTGGTATCAGTAACACCAGCTGTGTATACATCAATTTAAATTGCATTCCTACCACTTTCAGTTTGGGAGCTACAACCCTTCAAAGTTTCAGGGGCAGATACCACACACGCTGCGCATAACGCAATGTGCCTCCTAAATGTGGTGCGGCCGAGGTGTAACATCACCGGTGTCACCGAGAGAGAAGCCTCCTCTATGCGCTGTTAGACTGCCGGCTGTCGCCGCACACAGCCGTTTACTCGACACTTCGAACCACACAAACAAACGTGGCTCAATATACCTCAGTTACTGACATCGGATGAAGATGGCATACACGAACCACGAGTACGTTGACATGTTGCTGATGCTCGGCGAGTGCCGACACGATGCCAAGGAAGCAGTCCTGGCGTATGCCGTGAGACATCGTAGACGAAGAGCTCCGGCAGCCATTACGTTCTTACGTGCACAACATCGACCTCGAGAAACAGGTAGCTTGGTAATGCGCCGCATCAACAGACGAAGAACTGCAAGAAGTGAGGAGACGGAGGTGTTTGTTATAGCTGCAAAATGGTTCAAATGGCTCTGAGCACTATGGGACTCAACTGCTGAGGTCATTAGTCCTCTAGAACTTAGAACTAGTTAAACCTAACTAACCTAAGGGCATCACAAACATCCATGCCCGAGGCAGGATTCGAACCTGCGACCGTAGCGGTCTTGCGGTTCCAGACTGCAGCGCCTTTAACCGCACGGCCACTTCGGCCGGCTGTTACAGCTGCAGTACAACACAATCCACATGTAAGCTTACTAGCCGTTGCTGCAGTCGCTGGTGTCAGTCTCACATCTGTGTGGGGAACAGTACGCGGCCACAGGTTTCACCGGTACCTCCTGTCACTGACCCAAGAGCTGTATGGGAAAGATTTTCGTGGGAGATCTACATTCCGGGAATGGGCCTTGCGTAATTTCACGTTGGAGCCTTTACAAGGTGTTATGTTCTCCGATGAGTCCACGTTCACAAATTATGGTGCAGTGAATCGCCATAACGTGCACTATTGGGCCACAGACAATCCTGGGTGGTACGACCTGTCGACCGTCAACATATATGGTCTATTAATGTATGGCGTGGAATCCTTGGGGATGAAATCATCGGTCCACACTACTTCCCAGGTGCAATGACAGGTGAGTTATATTGCGCGTTTATAGTCGACAGATGGGTGGTCTCCTTCAATATGTGTGTCTACACACGAGAGCCCATACGTGGATGTAGCAAGATGGTCACTCATCCCATTCTACGCGTGCTGTTGTGGAAGAACTAAACAACAGGTTTGTCGCCCGATTTAACACCATTAGATTTCTTTTTGTGGGGATATCCAAAGGATCGTGTTTATGTCACTGAGTCCACATCCCCAAATGATCTAAAACGGCGCAACGAGGACGGATGTTGCTCCGTGACACCAGCGATGTTACATCTCGTCTGCAGATCCTTTAGAAGGTGCATTGCATTCTGCATTCAGGAACATGGACACACATTTGAACATCTGAATTAAATCAACTTCCCACCTCTAGAACAAGCATCACCCACGACACAGCCATATATTATGTACAGCGTGCGGTATCTGCTCCTGAAACTTTGAAGGGTTGTAGCTGCCAAAATAAAAGTGATTGAAATGTAATTGAAATTGATGTATACACAGGTGGTGTTACTAATTCCAGTGCATGAGAGAAACAACTATTGTTCCATTAAAAAAAAGTATCTTTTAGCTGCAACTCTTTGGATGCCAACACAATAAACTATGCTCATATCTCCGCAGACAGTGTAACGTTTCTTATGGTGACCTACCGCAATAAATATTTCCGTCGCCTATTACTTCGTAGCTTACAGAGGCAAACACATTTTGTGAAACACCCAGTTAAATCTGTTTACGCTGAGAACCTATACCAATCATCAATGTCCTGCAGTTTACTCTGCCAATCAATACGGTGTTCTAGCGTTGCATATACAGATCTTCTGATCCTTTCTACTAGATAATTTATACACGTTCCAACCGGTAGCGGCATAATCAAATGTTCATATGTGTGTGAAATATTATGGGACGTAGCTGCTAAGGTCAGCAGTCCCTAAGCTTACACACGACTTAACCTAAATTATCCTAAGGACAAAAACACACACCCATGCCCAAGGGAGGACTCGAACCTCCGCCGGTACCAGCCGCACAGTCCATGACTGCAATCCCGTACAGCACCGGCCTCATCACCCAACCTTACGGAACATTTATACCTTTCGATTTTCTTCCTTTAGGAGCGACGTGTAGAGATTTATCAGAAAGAAGTCTTGAATAGAGCAGCAAATCTGATCTTATACTACCTAGGTCTGATATTTTCCTTACTTTTTTTCACTAAACGGCATTTCAGAATGTTACAAAATGCCTTTCTGACGCCACGGAACACATCAACTGGAGTGATGTTATCAACAGTGGTATGGATCTCCTGAAGGAACAGAACGAGCTGAGTTTCACAAGATCCCTCGTTTGTGGAATAAGTGTTGATTTCTATAGATGATATTTTTCGTTCTCCAAAAGCGTCATAATTTTTGAACACGTCTCGTAAACTACAACGAAGAGAACACAGACCTTCAGTGGCCTTGATGAACACCAGCAACGCCAGGAAAGGGGTCGCAGGTGAATCGAGACGAAACCGGAGAGCAGTTGCGGTGGCTGAGCTGATTGAATCCCTGCGGGAAAGAAGCGCCGGTGTCAGGGCATCCAATCTCGGCGCTCGCTGCAAAAAGTGCGCCGGTGATCAGGTGGAGCTGCCGCAACAAAACCTCGCTGCCCCAGTTGATAGCTGTCGCTGGCTGGCTGACAGCAGGCCACGAATCACGCAGCGTCCATGTAGGTAGTTCACACTCTTCCGCTGCAAGGTGGCTGTGGTGACCTAACGTGTACACCGTCATGCTGAAGGCATTTGGTTCGAATGCTGGTGGTTGAAGAGATTCAGTTCGACAAATTTAGGTGGTAGTTTGAATTGGAGATGGGGGGAGCGACGGAGGTTCTAGCGTTAAAAGGTTTTTTTTGTTTGTTTGGCTTTTCAGATTTAACCAAATATAACATTGATTTTGATAATTCATGGCAATGTTTGCCGACAAGATAAAGAATGCAACCTTTTAACACTAGATTGCGTACTCACGGCAGTTCTCCTTGGCCGTTTCTTGGTACGACTTGGAAAAAGAGAAAAATTAATGAATGATCGACGATGCGTCGGTTCTCGATTGTGTTTAGGAGACGTACGGATTGATTGCGTGAAAATAGTTTCTCAAATGACCTCTTAACCCGGATTGCTTTCACGCAATCAGACTCTTCAATGAAATTACCTAAGGGACCTATTTGAATAATAAAAAAAAATTGGAAATGAATGCAAAACAGTGAAATTTTGTAAAAAAAATTGTCAGATCGTAAATTGAACACGTTAATGGTCTCCCAAATACAATCGACACACCGCGATAAAGAGCGAACCTGTAACAAAGTTCATTTAAACATAAACATTATTTGTGGTTAATTTAAAGAAAAGAATAAGCATAGATTTTCTGTACAGTGGAGGAAAAGTATATTCTCAAAGAAGAAAGGCGTTAAACTATAAACATTACCAAATTTACAATGAATACAAAACTTACATTTTTATGTTTTTCTCATACATGGAGCAGTCCAACAATCGCTGCTTTTGTATGTGTGATATTTTGTAAAAATTAAATGTCCTGGCCTGCGCGTAAGTATTTTTTATCGTCACTAGGTTTACAAAAGCGTTTTCTTTCTTGATGATAACGTGGTTTTTCACACTAAACTTGTAGCGGTGCTACACAACACGTCTTAACAAGTCGGCTACCAAACATCAAAGGTAATGAAGTACATGTTAACATATCGGCGACCAGAAGTACAACCAACTATAAAGACTCTAGAATTTTCCTAACAAATGATAAATTGTTCTTTCTTCTGTTTCGCAGCTTCTTGCTATCAAGCGCTGCGGTAATGATTTTAAATATCTGCGCCCAGCGAGTCATAGTATTTAAAAGTACCTTTTAAACGCTGGCCGCGCGTCTTGGTGTAGGCGAACGTTATAAACAGATTTCGTTTTTTTTTTTTACTCTCGTGTTGTCATGCTTAGTATCACTGCAAACTACAGCTTGGTGGCTGTCCTTTTCTCATATGCAAAATGTCTGAAATCCAATAATATCACAAGGTTTGTGGCGAAGACATAAATCATTTGAATTCTAGAAATCTCAGTCGCGTGGGATACAGTCACTGCCAACAGTGCCTCTCGAGACAATTGCTCTCACTGGTCACTAGTCATATTTCACCTACATGACAGCACTCCAATACGTTGTAGATACTTACTTTAACAGTACTTATCGAAGTATGTTACTACACTAACCATAAGGAAAGTGTTATAACCAACGACATCTTCTGCTATAAACAACGTATCGTATCAGAGTGCTTCAGTACTATAGTGTATGTACCGATACTACAAATAATAAAATATGTATAGCATTTACTGTTCTCCCAGCTGAAATTCTCCGTAGGTGAGTACCATTGTTGATATCTTTTCGTTGGTGCACGTTGCACTCTTACATATCTTTGACTGAACGACCAGAATGCATTTCCCTTTTGTTTCTGTTTGTTTAAGCTTAACTCGAGGAAGTGTACGAGGTATGCTACCCCGGTCACATGCACTATGTACTAGTGCAGGAAAGTCAAAGTTGTTTTGGGTTGCGTCTTAGTAACATCCCATTTATCGTGAATGGTGCACTGTGATATGTATTCGATGATGTCTGAAGAGAGGGGACGTGAATTCCTAAATACAACATATAGGATGGTATTTAAAGAAATAAGCCTTGTTGTTCTTAGTCGCGAGAAGAGATACAATGAGAACAATCGTGTTGGCTGATGCCCAACTGGCAGGTAAACAACATTTTATCATTTTATTTTGCTTTTGGACTAAAAATTATTCAGGTCGGTCAGGATAATTGTGACACCATGTAAATCGACGAATTGTCGGCCTGGTAATCGAGGGAAGATAGTGTGTGTGTGTGTGTGTGTGTGTTTGTGTGTGTGTGTGTGTGTGTGTGTGTGTGTGTATTAGGGTAGCAACGAAGAGATTTGCACAGGATAATCTAGCGTGAAGATCTGCATCAAACCAGTTTCCGTAATGAAAGCCGTAAGAGGTATTTATTTTATGCAACATTTTAGTGAAAAACATATACTATGAATCGAATACTAGGGAATGGAGTGACGAGCGTCTTGTTCACGAACCGCATCGTTCCTGAAAAATACCTGTCAGTAGCCATATACATTAAATCGCACCTAATGAAATACTCTTACTCAAACATTGAGAATGACAAAAAAAAACTAAGAGAGGGGAGAAGTAGGTACTCCTTAAGGCAATTATTAGTGATGAACACTGTAATTCTGTTGTAGCTAATATATGAAGAAAGACCAAGAATTTAGGCTGCCGGACGAGATGGAAGATTTACTTATTGAACTGTTTTTTTTTTTTTTTTTTTTTTTTTTTTTTTTTTTTTTTTTTTTTTTTTTTTTTTTGTAAAGGATTTCGATGGTATTTGAGAGGAGCTCACATAGTGTTCTGTGCTGTACGTTAAAATTTCGCAACAAGGTCTGCTACACATCAGTGTGGTATACACCGAGGTGTCAACAGTCATGGGATAGCGATATGCACATATATAGATAGTCATAGTATAAAAGGGCAATGGACTGGTGGAGCTGTCATTTGTCCTCAGATGATGCATGTGAGATTCTTTCACATGTCATTATGGCCGTACGACGGGAAGCAAAGGGCCTTGAACGCGGAATGTTAGTTGGACCTAGACACATGGGACATTCCATCTCGGAAATCAGTAAGAGAATCTATTTCCGAGACGTACAGTGGCAAGTGTGCCGAGAATACCAAATTTCAGGCATTGCCTCTCATCACGGACAACTCAGTGGCCGACAGCCTTCACCTAACGACCGAGAGCAGCAGCGTTTGCATCAGTTAGGCAGTACTAACGGACAAGCAACAGTGGGCGAAATAGCCGCAGTAATCAATGTGGGACGTACGACGAACACATCCGTGTGGGAGCCGACTACCCATATGTGTGCCTTTGCTAGCAACCCAACATTGCCTGCAGCGCCTCTCTTGTGGGTTCATGACCATATCGGTTGGCCCTAGATGACTGGAAAACCGTGGCCAGGTCAGATGAGTTCCCAATTCAGTTGGTAAGAGTTGCTGGTGGGATTCGAGTGTGGAGCAGATCTCACGAAGCCATGGACCTAAGTAATCAACAAGGCACTGTGAAAGCTGGTAGTGGCTCCACAGTGATGTGGTTTGTGCTTACATGAAATGGACTGGATCTTCTGGTCTGTTCGACTTCTTTGAGGCCATTTAGAGCCATTCGTTAACAGCATGTTTCCAAACAACGATGGATTTCTTTTAGATAACAATGCGCCCTGTCATCTGGACACAGTTGTTCGCGATTGGTTTGAAGACCATTCTGGACAATTCGAGAGAATAAGTTGGCCACCCAGATCTCACAACATAAATACCACCGAAGATTCATGGGACATAATTGTGAAGTCAGTACGTGCATAAAATCCTTTACTGGTAACACTTTCGCAATTATGAAAGTCTATAGAGGCAGCACAGCTTAATTTTTCTGCAGGAGACTTCCAACGATTTGTTGAGCCAATACCACGTCGAGTTGCTGTACTACGACGGGCAAAAGCAGGTCCGATACGGTATTAAGAAGTATACCATGACTTTTGTGATCTCAGTGTATATTAGATCGAATGTAATGAAACAGTCTTGTCCTAAAATGAGAATGACAGGTGTTTCCTCATCTGTCAGAAGAGAAATTAAAAGACGACATGTTTTTTTACCACCTGACATTCTAAAATGGATGTTCGATTCCAAGTCTGAATCCAAAAATTACTAAGGGTGAGAGTGAGAAGTAGGTATTACTAAAGGAAACTGTTACTGGTTTCTGGAACAACGAATATGGTCAACGCTGTAATTCCGTTGTAGCCCATATTCTGAAAAAGATCAAGACTTGGGTGTGCCCGATGAGTTGGAAGACTCACCAACTGAATACGTTTTTCCTAAAGCATTTGGATGATATTGGAGAGAAACATATGTATTGCGCTTTGTTGTAGGGTATACTTTTGCAACGATGTTTCCTAGAGCTTAGGGTTTTGGAAGGCGTATTCGAAAGGGAACGACCCGAGGGCTGTAAAATGAAAACCGTTGAAATGATCGTAATTTCACTGCCTTAGGAAGTATTCGTGGTGCGTATAACAGTTGTGAGGCCACAAACTCGCCGCTAGAGGGACGCGGGCGCACATTCACGTGATGACGGAGCGAGAACGTGCCCTCGTTGACTGTCCACTGCACTCAGTCGTGAGGAAGACGCTGAAATGGGTCTTCAAAAGAATAACAGAGAGATGTAGTGCGTTTCCTGGCAGCGAAGGGAGTGCGGGGAACGGGAATTGATCGATGAACTGCATGAGTGTTCCATTAAATTTCGGGCGTGCGCTCACATGAACTCCACTTCTTCTTCTGATACTTCGGCTGTGTATCGTTCAGCCATCTTCAGTGAGCCGGATGACTGACGCCCCAGCACTCATTCCGTCCTTTTAAACTCGCTGACCGCGTCACTGCACGTGCGACCACAGAAACACATACCGTCAGAGACGTTGATCGGCGACAAAGAGGTACAACATACGCATCAATTAGATCTATTCTGCGCGGTTGATACACGCTGGGATATTGATGTATCACTGCCAGCTGTACTACAGCGACGTCTTCGTAAGTTTTTTCCGTGATTTATCCCTTTCACTCATTATTTTTTCTTCGCAAATGAAATAATTAATTTTTACGTTTTTCTTGATCAAATTATTTATCAAATAATTTATTTCCAAAACGGTTTTTCAAAAGTATAATGTTGTCATTTGACACCATTGTGTCGCTATGGGTACATATAACTAAAGAATGCGGTCAACAACTTGGAACAGAAATAATTAGTTCACAATTCAAGTGCAAAATTTATTTCTACAAATTATTTAATATACAATTTAACAAAATAATCGTTATTTTTGTTCAAATAAAGTGTCACATGGCATTTGGAACATTGAACTCGGCTTCTGCCAGTGCGTTTTTCTAATTTTCATCTTTTCTCCCTCCCTTCAGAGCAGTGTGGTCAATGAGAAAACACGTCATGTACTGCATCTGAAACTAGCCTCATCTCTCTCAGCGATGTATTTACCACATCCAATGTGGGCTCTTCATCTTCAAACTCATCCTCTGTCAATCTAAGTGGAGCTGTTTTCCTTCTCCATTAGGATTAAAGCTTCAGCTACCCGGTTTCTGAACTCCAGCGGACCCATTTTCTCCTTACGTCCTTTTCCTTTGGCGTCCAGATCTCTTAGGTATTGTGGCCATGAGTTGCATACAGACATATCGACCATATGAAAAATTACTTTTACACGCCACTTATTAGTTTTCATGCGTATTCTGTACAGGAAGATAAAAAAATAAATATTGGCAACGCCGCCCATAAGTGCACAGTAATCTTTAACGATGGCTGGTCTTGTGACCTCCAGATGTTGCTTCTGTGCTGCACTCCAACGCTTCACTTTATCGATAATGTCTGCATCGACGTATGTGGAAATGAGAGTTACTGCAGTATTATCACGCCAGTGAACGACACAGAGATATTCTTCTGTGGTCACACAAACATCGACAGATCGTCTTTCTTCCTTCTTCAGTTCAGACTCGGATTTCAGTGGACACTTTTGTAACCGGTTATCTATGAGTGTCCCACTGTAAAAGATATTCTTTTCCAACAGTTCACATACCACTGACATGGTTGTAAAATAATTATCGAGATATAGCTTGAACCCACAACCTTGTAGAATGTGTCACTGAGTCGCATCACAGTGGAACCACCATGGCCCCGGTGCTTGTGCTCACTTCGAATTCCTGTACGTTTGCCCCGATATATTTCAAAGTCATATACAACTCCGGAAATTCCACAAGGAACAAAATTCTTTAGACGAAAAGGGTTTGGTTTACCACTGACAAATTGCTTCATTGCAGTGCTTCCTTTGAAAGGCACTATCTGCTCGTCAATAATTTGCCTTTCTTCTTGTTTCAGTCTGAGAGAAGTTTCCCTGACTCTATTTAGCAGTGGTCTCACCGTCCAAAGTTTGTCTCCCGGAGAGCTACCTTCCATGTTGTAGACTAAATGAAGCTGATTCCTCAGTCTGAATATTCTATTTACAGAAAATATCTCTGCAATCAAAGGTATTCTTGTGTGAGGCTCCCATACGCAATCTGGAAATCCTAAAGTACCCATCAAAATATGTACTCCAACCAGTTTTCGTATTTCAGAGCTGGTACATTTCACTGGCACTCCATTTTTCTACATTCAATACGAATTTTTATGTTCCGAAATTAGCTACAGAAAATTATTGTGAAGTGTCCTGAAAAATATTCAGCAAGATTTCTTACATCATTATCAGTAACTCTGGACCACTAGAAGTAGTGTCAAGACATGAGAAAGCCATTTTTTCTGTTTCAAGTTACCTTGCCACTGTTGATTTTCTGCGTGTGAAACTTCTTTTTCAGGTTCCAAAGTGCCTCTTTCATGTTGTGAGGTCCGTCACTTCCATTGTGCTTTTTCATTCCTCTTTTCTGCTGTATCTCCAACGGTTTCAGGTCCAGACTCTTCACAGGCTCAGGGCTCTGATAGCTCACTGTCACCGAGGTCTGGTAGAATCTGCTCAATTCCTTGTTGGAAGGTTTCACCATATCAGAGTCTGAAAAATTAAACTATGTAGTGAAATGAGCTATGTGATGTGTGAAAAGAATCGGAATATCCATTAAATATATTAAGAATGATAAGCTTTCAAAATTATTTCAACTGATCATCAAAAATATTACTTACATGAACGCACGTCCTCACAATGGTGTCAAATAACAACCACGAGATTTGAAAAAAATGTAGCAATCCATGTAACAAAAAACCATTCACTGAAATAACATACACACAATAACCTTACCTTTAAGAAACTTGAACACCCTTGTCTTCTGTAAATCTACCACAGACTCGAAACAGAAAGCAAAAAAATGTGAAGCACGTTTCACACGCTACAACACACGTAACACAGCGGCCGACCGTGGTGGCCACGCGGCTCTAGGCGATGCAGTCCGGAACCACGCGACTGCTACGGTCGCAGGTTCCAACCCAGCCTCTGGGATGGATGTATGTGTTGTCCTTAGGTTAGTTAGGTTTAAGTAGTTCTAAGTTCTAGGGGACTGATGACCTCAGATGTTAAGTCCCGTAGTGCTCAGAGCCATCTGAACCATTTGAACGTAACACAGCACGACAAACATTCGACCATTGATTTTACCTGTTCAAATGAGATGAAAGTGCTCCATGTGGCACACGCCTGTACCTGATTGTTGTCATCCGTCACCAGCGTGACGAAACACTGACACACTGCAGTCAGTGAAACATGATGATGTCAACTGACTACACAATGAACGAAAGGGTTATCCAAGATTAAGCATCTATCTCCATCAATTAAATCGTCACCAACCTAACTTCAGTTGCTCTTTCACTAGTAAGTCTCGGAAATTTGAAGTCGAGGCTAAAATTTTGACATTTTCGCACACCATAGTGTGCCCTGTTTCAACACAGTGTTCTGCCACCGTCGGTTTATTAGGTTGTAAGAGCCTGTTGTACATGCGGTGTTCTGTGCATCTTTCTTGGACTACACATGTCGTCTGTCAGATATATGAAAGGTACCTCGTGCACCCCAGGCTTCTGAAGCATCAGATCTTAAAATGGAACCCAGGAGGGCTGCTGTCTTTGGTAGAGGACAAAAAATTACTTGCACCTCGTGTTTTCTGAAGTTTGTCCTGTTTTTGACGAATATATTCCTCAGTATGGCAAGAAAGCCGTGGATTTAATACCGTCCGAGTCTTGATGATGAAGTCTCCTCGAGTTTCCAGAATGAGATTTTCACTCTGCAGCGGAGTGTGCGCTGATATGAAACTTCCTGGCAGATTAAAACTGTGAGCCCGACCGAGACTCGAACTCGGGTCCCGAGTTCGAGTCTCGGTCGGGCACACAGTTTTAATCTGCCAGGAAGTTTCTCCTCGAGTTATCAGCCGAGTCAAGGCAACATTTAAACAAGTTTCGTACTTGTTATATTCAGACGAAGTGTCGAATTCGTGTCCTGCCCGGTTCTTCATAGACTCCTTTGCCTCGTCTGCGTCGGCAACGCCAATTGCGTCCCTCCGTAAGGGGAGAGTCGTGGCCGGTGGTGGTGGGGTCTCCTTGATTGCTGACGGGAGCGGGCGTCGCCTCCTCGTGAGGCCTGTCCATTTAGTTCCCTGCCTCCGCCGGTTTCGCATCGGGGCGTACTTGTCGTATTTTTTGTTGTGGGTTGGCTCTCCTGCCAACCCAGTATTATTAGAGGAAGCCGAAAGGTACGCGTTTTAGCTCACGCAGGCTGGCGTGAGGTCATGAAACAGGTCAAGGAAATTAGAATTTAGAAAAACGGACGTAGCTGGTGGAATACTTAACTTTAATCCATAAATGGTGAACGTCGCTCTTGTCTGTACGTTATTTACAATATCAATAGTAACTGAACATGGCGCCTGGCTAGGTCGTAGCAAATGACGTAGCTGAAGGCTATGCTAACTATCGTCTCGGCAAATGAGAGCGTATTTTCTCAGTGAACCATCGCTAGCAAAGTCGGTTGAACAACTGGGGCGAGTGCTAGGAAGTCTCTCTAGACCTGCCGTGTGGCGGCGCTCGGTCTGCAATCACTGATAGTGGCGACACGCGTGTCCGACGTATACTAACGGACCGCGGCCGCTTTAAAGGCTAGCACCTAGCATGTGTGGTGTCTGGCGGTGACACCACATTCCTCCCCCGCAAATCGGCGCACGGTTGTGGCATAAGGCTTCCGCTCGCCGTGGGGAGGACCCCATGTTGACCTATGCGACGAGGTGGGGAGCCTAACAACAGGCGAGGCTGTGCCACCCGCACCCTGCCATTCGGACCGCGGGGAGCTAGGAAACGCCTGAAAACCTGCTCCAGGGTGCACGCCAACATGCGGTGTATGCGCCCGTAGAGAGACAGGAGGGGCCGAAGGGTCGACCTGCATCGGCCGGGGCACCCGACGGGCGAAGATGACATATGCTCCGGAGCGGGCAAGTGGTCCATGTCGGAGGATAACTGGTCACGGGAAGCGATCGGCGGCGCGTGACCCAGGGAGGCGCCCGGCGGTTGCAGCGACGCGCGTCCACTGCGGGCGTCGCCGGCGGGAGAACAGGCGGCGGCTGCGGTGGCGGCAGCGGCGGCGCGTCGCCATGGGGCAAAATGGAAGGCAGCGTCGGTAACACCTGGGGCTGAAGCGAGCCAGTAGATGGGTCCCCAGGACGCTGACCGGACGGCACCGTCGCTGAAAGCAGACGGGGTTCCCGTGCGACGAGAGAGGCACTGCTGATTGAGATGTCGACGCACCTCACCAGAGGCCCCAAAAACCAGATACATAGCGCGGCCGAGGCAGCGAAGAATTCGCCCTTCGAGCCAACGCCGTGAACCTCGGTAGTTGCGGTAGTAGACAACGTCGCCTGGGGCAAAAACAGGTGTCTGCCGCTGCACAGGAACCTGATGCGGCGGATATAGCAAAGACATCAAGGTTCGATGAGTGCGACCGTGGAGCAACTCAGCCGGCGAGCGACCATCTCGGGGCTGAGAGCGAAACGAGGACAAAAAGAGCAATAACGCGCCTCTCCGAGAATGCGACTCTTTCAACTTCAACATCTGTGACTTGAAAGTCCTGACCAATCGTTCAGTGGCACCGTTTGGCTGTGGCGAAAACGGCGCGGACGTCAGATGGTGAATACCATTGGCCTTGCAGAATGACTGAAATTCTGCGGACATGAATTGTGGGCCATTGTCAGAAACAATAGTCTGTGGAAGACCTTCGATGCAAAAGATAGCAGATAACGCTTGGATGGTGGCAGATAACGTCGTGGAAGACATCCCGACAACAAAAGGAAAATTACTGAATGAATCTACCACAACCAACCATCGAGCATTCCAGAAGGGACCAGAAAAATCGATGTGTAAGCGTTGCCAAGGGGAAATGGCTTTTGGCCATGCAAAGAATTTCCGTGGTGGTGCTGACTGTTGTTCGTCACACACCATGTAAGAAGAGCACATATTCGTAATCGCGGCATCGATTCCGAACCAAGTACAGTGCTGACGAGCAAGTTGTTTCGTTCTCACTATACCCCAACGTCCTTGGTGGAGAAGCTGTAAGATAGAGGACTGTAACGAACGTGGGACCACGACCCTGGACTGATCATTATCAGAACGCAACAGCAAAACACCACGTCGTACAAAAAGTCTCTCCTTGTGAGCAAAACATCGGCGAACCAACGGATCCCCGATCCGTGACTTTGACAAGGGCCATTGCGTAGCAACAAAACGCAGAACGGTAGCAAGGACAGGGTCGGCAGCTGTGGCTGTAGCTACACGTCGAAAATCAATCGGAAACGATTCGACCACAACATCGGTTTCCGCATCAATGAACATGCAAGCAAGTTCGGAGAAATCGAATGCTCTATCCTCAGCAACAGGCAAACGGGACAGCGCATCAGCGTTTCCGTGCGTAGCAGTGGACCGATACAAGATATCGTAGCGATACTGCGAGAGGAAAATAGACCAGCGAATGAATTTCTGCGCTGTACGTGGAGGTACAGGCTTGGTTGGATGAAAAAGCGATGTCAAACGTTTGTGGTCTGTGAGGATGGTAAAGTGACGACCATACAAGAAATCATGAAACTTTGTAACACCAAATACGAGAGCCAATGCTTCTTTCTCGATCTGAGAATTATTTGTTTGCGCAGACGAGAGCAATTTGGACGCAAAGGCAATAGGGCGATCGTGCGAACCATCTTTGTGCGCAAGCACAGCACCGATCCCGAAATCCGATGCATCCACCATCAACAAAAGGGGCTTCCGGGGATCGAATAGCGTAAGGCAAGTATTGGAAAGCAACGCCGATTTCAACTGGCGAAAGGCGCGTTCGCATTCCGTCGTCCAGACGAACGGAACACCTTTATGGAGTAAGCGATGAAGCGGAGCTGAAATGGAAGAGGCGTGTGGGATATAACTGTTATAGTAATTTATTTTTCCCAGCACACTCTGTAGCTGCTTCAAATTCTGCGGCGAAGGCAAGTCTTGTATGGCACGAAGGTGCGTGGGACTGGGATGTATGCCTTGGGCATTGAGTACATGTCCCAGATATGGCAAATCACGAGCAAAAAACACACATTTGTCCTTCCGCAAGGGAAGACCATTTTGTCGCAAGACCTGAAATAATGTTCTGAGATTGGCTAAATGTTCTTCTTCCGTATTATCGGAGATCACAATATCGTCCAGATAGTTTGCTGCAGTAGGGACCGACGCACAAACAGTTTGTAGATATTGCTGAAACAATGCAGGGGCGGATGCACACCCGAATGGCAGTCGTTTGAATCGATACAAACCAAGATGTGTGTTAACCACCAAAACGCACTGGGATTCTTCGTCCACCGGAATTTGCAAGTACGCATCTGCTAGGTCCAACTTCGAAAAATATTTACCCGGGCACAGTTTGTCAAAAAGATCTTCCGGGCGTGGTAAAGGAAAAGTTGCAGTCACTAGTTGTGGATTCACTGTTGCCTTGAAGTCCACACAAAGTCTCAATTTTCCGGACGGTTTTGGCAAAATTACTAACGGTGATGCCCAGAGAGAAGCCTGCACACGTTCAATTACACCTTGTGATTCCACATCGTGTAATGTTTTTGCAACCTCATCACTCAATGCGTGGGGAACATTGCGCGCTCTGAAAAATTTCGGTTGCGCGTTTACTTTCAGTTCCAAATGTGCTTTATAGTTCTTAGCGCAACCGAGGCCCGGTGCAAAAATGTCTGCAAATTCTTCACAGAGACGAGAAACACTGTCTGAAGGCACAGTCTGGTTTACTGTTAGGACCTGATTGACTATAGACAAGTTAAACAAATGAAATAAATCGAAAGCAAACAAGTTCACTGCAGAAGAAGAATGAAGGACGTGAAATGACACAAGTTTTGTTTGTGCCTTGTATATTGCAAGAAGGTTGCACTGTCCTAACACAGGGATCTTGTGAGCCGAATAGCTAGTTAACTTAACAGTTGCGGCACGCAACGGAGGTGTGCCCAGCAGTTTGTAAGTGTCTTGATGATCAGTGAAACTGCAGCCCCGGTATCGAGCTGGAATGGTATCACTTTGTCGTTAATGTCCAAGTCCACAAAACGTTTATTGTCCTGATGACGACAAGAGCGTCTGTCTCGTGCAACGTGAACTGACACTGGTACAAAATCACTTGCGACTTGACGGTAGTGCCGGCGATGTCGACGCACACTATTTGTGGGACGAACACAGTCACTATTAGAGAGAGTGGCACTGGGCGGAGTGGATTGAACTACATGAATTTCCATGGGCGAAGTGTCGCGAGCCTGAGTATCCTTGGTTCGATTCCGATTCCGGCGCGGAGCAAAGGGCCTGGAATGATTTTGAGTTTCCGATCTGAGCTTCTTCTGGCAAACACTTTGAACATGTCCTTTTTTTATCACGGGCAATTCTCACGCGAATGTCTAGTAGCACACTGCGGGCATGTTTTTAGCATTTGGCTGAGAGCCTAGCGGCAGCGGCGCGGTGGGGTGTGAAGACTGTTTACTGTTCCGTGCAGCTCGCCCGGCGGGCCTGTTAACCTGACACACAGGTGGCATAAGTTTCAAATTATTCCTGAGCAAAGTCAAGTGTGTCCTGCCGATCCAATATGTCTATCACTTGTTCAAGGGAGGGGTTGACTAGTTTCAAAATCTGTTTCTGTATACGATCATCAGAAACGTTCTGTGCAATTGCATCACGTACCATAGTATCTGAATAAGGGATTCCACATTGACACTCAAAAGCACAATCCCTAGTAATGCCTTGCAAGGTTGCAACCCACTCCCGATTAGTCTGACCTGCTGTACGTTTTGTACAAAAGAAGGTATACCATTTGGCAACTACATTGACTGATTCTTTGAAATATGCGTCTAATGCAGACAAAATTTCGTCGTAGGACAGAGTTGCTACGTCGCATCGGGGAAATAATTTGACTATCACACGGTACGTGGTCACCCCGACGGAAGATAATAAAAAAGGCTGCCGCTCGTTACCTTGAATTCTGTAGGCGGCGAGATGGAATCCAAATTGTCGTGACCACTCCAGCTTTCCAGTGCAGCATCAAAAGGACGAAAAGTTGGTGCAACTGCGTGTTGTGGCTGCATTAGTGGTGGAGCGGCGGCTGCCGCATCGTTTTGCATTGCACGTTGACCCTGGACGAGCTGTCCTAGGGCATCCAGTAAGGCCTGCGTCTGCTGATTCTTTAAGCGATAAAATTCGGACAGTAGATGAGGAGATGGTGGTGAAACCATTACACATGTAAGTCAGGGCATTATAGTTATGAACACGGTGTTGCCTTGTCGCCAATGTTGTGGGTTGGCAGGAGAGCCAACCCCGTATTATTAGAGGAAGCCGAAAGGCACGCATTTTAGCTCATGCAGGCTGGCGTGAGGTCATGGAACAGGTCAAGGAAATGAGAATTTAGAAAAACGGACGTAGCTGGTGGAATACTTAACTTTAGTCCATAAATTGTGAACGTCGCTGTTATGTGTACATTATTTACAATATCAATAGTAACTGAACATGGCGCCTTGCTAGGTCGTAGCAAATGACGTAGCTGAAGGCTATGCTAACTATCGTCTCAGCAAATGAGAGCGTATTTTGTCAGTGAAACATCGCTAGCTAAGTCGGTTGAACAACGGGGGCGAGTGCTAGGAAGTCTCTCTAGACCTGCCGTGTGGCGGCGCTCGGTCTGCAATCACTGATAGTGTCGACGCGCGGGTCCGACGTATACTAACGGACCACGGCCGATTTAAAGGCAACCACCTAGCAAGTGTGGTGTCTGGCGATGACACCACATTTTTGCTATCTCTGCATCCCATGCGGTGCTAAGTTGGAAACCGCTATATCGGCTAACATGATTGTTATGGACTCGTATCTCCACAGCCTCTTTAAAGATCGAATCACAGAACCCGCTCGCCCCGCGCAGCACCTTTGTTTGTTCTATATCAATTTTTTCTTGAGACTGTGTTCCGCCACTGCAGATTTCTCTCTTTGGCCTAGGTGAACATTCCTTACGTGTGCATTCCTTATGCCCACCGTTGGTTTCATCCATAGTACCTGGTGTATACCCCTTGGCTTCAACAACCCTCTTCATGTGTAGAAGCTCGTCCTCCATATAGCGTGTGCTCCATGTATGAGAGTTCTACATCTACATCTACATTTATACTCCGCAAGCCACCCAACGGTGTGTGACGGAGAGCACTTTACGTGACACTGTCATTACCATCCTTTCCTGTTCCAGTCACGTATGGTTCGCAGGAAGAACGACTGCCGGGAAGCCTCCGTGCGTGCTCTAATCTCTCTGATTTTACATTCGTGATCTCCTCTGGAGGTATAAGCTGGGGGAAGCAATATACTTGATACCTCATCCAGAAACGCACCCTCTCTAAACCTGGGCAGCAAGCTACACCGTGGTGCAGAGCGCCTCTCTTGCACAGTCTGTCACTTGAGTTTGCTTAACACCTCTGTAACGCTATCATGCATACCAAATAAGTCTGTGACGAAACGCGCCGCTCTTCTTTGGATTTTCTCTATCTTCTCTGTCAATCCAACCTGGTACGGATACCACACTGATGAACAATACTCAAGTATAGGTCGAACAAGTGTTTTGTAAGCCACCTCGTTTGTCGATGGACTACATTTTCTAAAGATTCTCCCAATGAATCTCAACCTGGTACGCACCTTACCAACAACTAATTTTATATGATCATTCCACTTCAAATCGTTCCGCACCCATACTCCCAGATATTTTACAGAAGTAACTGCTACCAGTGTTTGTTCCGCTATCATATAATCATACAATAAAGGATCCTTCTTTCTATGTAATCGCAATACATTATATTTGACTATGTTAAGGGTCAGTTGCCACTCACTGCACCAAGTGCCTATCCTCTGCCGAACTTCCTGCATTTCGCTGCAATTTTCTAATGCTGCAACTTCTCTGTATACTACAGCATCATCCGCGAAAAGCCGCATGGAACTTCCGACAATATCTACTAGGTCATTTATATATATTATGAGAACACTCGTCGTCTGAGAAGCACGGTGGCAGTCATTCACGGAAATATAAATCCATATGTGTCGTATTGAGATAAACTGTATGTCCCAAAGCGCTATCGTCTCTGCATCGTACCAAAATATCCAAAAATGGAAGGCATTCCTCTTTCTCTATTTCCGTTCAAACAGGATTTGGTTGTGGATGGAATGCAGATGGTTAAAATTATTTTGTGACTTATTCTCTCTACAGGGCCACACTACAGAATAATTAACATACCTCCCAAATACTGACAAAAATTTACAGAGATCGCTGCATGTCCGTTGCATTTCCGATGCTCAAACTGAACACTGGGGCAAAGGATCCACGTTAACTGGCCTATATTTAATAATGGTGGCATCCACCTGCTGGACAATGGTATCGGTAATATGGTGTGGCGTTATGGGTCGCGTCTCACCGGCCAACGACATTTGTCCTTCCTTGAATCGCTTGATCCATGCTACGGATGCGCAATACTCTCCGTATGCTTGTGACATTGCATGATACATTTGCGAACACCACACTATTTGCGTTATCACGAAACGCACAATAGCCCTTTTCTCTTCGTTTGAAACCTCCTCCCCAATATTTTCAGCATGACGCAGTGGACGGTCTATGTGCACACGTGTTCGATCTATTGTCACGTGAATGAGTTCCTCTGTCGCTCTACTGGCAATTTTGGAGACTTAGCGCTCGCATAGGGATCCCACCTCCATCTGTAGGGAATCGAGTTACAATCCTTTCCGCTGATTTCCTTTCACAGACTCCGGCTTATTTATGAATGCGTCTGTCTGCCCCGATAGCTGAGTGGTCAGCGTGACAGATTGCCGTCGTATGGGCCCGGGTTCGATTTCCAGCTGGGTCGGAGATTTCTCCGCCAAGGGACTGGGTGTTGTGTTGTCTTCATCATCATTTCATCCCCATCCTGCGCGCAGTTCGCCCAATGTGGCGTCGAATGTAATAAGACCTGCACCAAGGCGGCCGGACGTGCCCCACAAGGGGCCTCCCTGCCAATGACGCCAAACACTCATTTCATTTCCATTTCTGAATACTTAAACGCTCATAAAAGTGTGATTATATCATATCTTAAAAAGAGGCTAGGACTAACAGAACTACTGTAGACTGTTCAGATTCAAAACTCACACTACTTACAGGAGTATCAGCTATGTACAAAAGGTAACTCTTATTTGGGACAGATCTTATGTCTGGTACAATACTTGACAGGTACCACTCTTAGTAAAAGTCCAAATCACGTTGATGAACACTTCCACCAAATTCTTCTAAGAATAATCGCGAGGCAATGAAAGGTGGAGCAGCGGTGGCCTCCGAAAGTTGGATGCAGAATGTTGTCCCCTGGTGCTATGGAAATACATCTGCCGATTGACTCTCCAGTCGATTCTGCTTGTAGAACCGTGGAGCCAACATAAATATCCGGGTGGCGGAATCATATCGATCAACGCTCTATTTCTGCCCTCGTGGCAGATAAAGGAAGACATAGGTGTCTCTGTGGGCCAGACCGAACCTACGGCCATAGGCGTACTTTCTCTCTCCACTTAACGCCTTTTATCTAGGCAACCCAGATTACACTACTGTACCAAGTGGTGTGTCTGTGTCCTGAGAGATCCAGCAGGAACGTGGTATGCGTTTCCATCAGGGCATCGCTGGAGTGTCAGTGTCGCGTAAAAGACCACCGTTGGTCGCTTCACAAGTTAGTTCATTCCAGCAAACATTTTATCAAATACTTTAAGGAGGAAAGGGAAAGAAAATGAAAACCAACGGACTCATAATCCTTGTGTAATAGACAGATGCTTTCATGATGATACTTCAAATCTTGTTTCACACTGAACAATTACATAGTTTCCCATTAAACTGTATATATGTTGCTAATTTTCTACTCTATAAATGACAATATGACAAACCTGAAGGTGACAGAACAGTACTGGCTTCACATGTGTACTCAGTACCTAAAAGTTACTAGATTAAGCTACTACATAAGAAAAAATAATTTTATTGGCCTGTGTAATCGTTTTCTGCTATACGTGACTTCTGTATGACCATACAGAGGTGGCATACAATGATACATACGGCTACTCCTTGTGTCTTGCACGGTACCACCTGTATGGATCTCGAAGCTAGGAATTCGGCTGTGTGACAATTCATGATCTTATAATTGGCGTAGCCGTGCGGTTAAAGGCGCTGCAGTCTGGAACCGCAAGACCGCTACGGTCGCAGGTTCGAATCCTGCCTCGGGCATGGATGTTTGTGATGTCCTTAGGTTAGTTAGGTTTAACTAGTTCTAAGTTCTAGGGGACTAATGACCTCAGCAGTTGAGTCCCATAGTGCTCAGAGCCATTTGAACCATTTTTTTAGAATTGGCGTTCTCCTCGGCTGTCGTTTACCGGTCACCCGCTACAATTTTCATTACTTAGCACCGTCCTATGCAGTAAACGGAACTCGGATCGGTAGTAGCAAGATGAAAATACAGCTTAATAACTTGGTGATCTCTTACAGTTTACAGCAACACAAGACAACAACGCACCTCTCACGATGCCACAATAATCTGAAATTGGCAATTAGTGACTAATACTGGCAAACGCAGCCCGCGCAATGTGGCCCAATAATGAGTTGATAATGTCTAACAGTCTATTACTTTAAAATTTTGTTTTACTGTGTATGTTAACTGTATCGTCCATATTATACTCTTTTCCCAATTCACCTTACCGCTTTAGTATACAGTTATATAAGTAAACGGCTGAAACGGTCACGCAGTCACCGAAACCCATTTACAGCTCGCCTAACTAATGGCATCCAACAAAATTTGTTCCGAATACTTTCCTCCGTCGTATCTCCCTATATGAAAGTAAAAGAAGTATGTTACTTAATACATTTTCGGAATTCATACAGCAAAACTCCAGCATCAGCCATGACCTTTTAATTTATTATTTGTTTACAACCAACACTGTTCGCAACACTCTGTGCAGATATTAACTACATACAGCGCAGAATGTAAGTACAAAGTCCTATCATTAGAGAAACGATGTTATAAACCTTGACATGCGTGAAAAAGTTGCTACCTCATAGACTACTGGCCATTAAAATCGATACACCTTGAAGAAATGCAGATGATAAACGAATATGCATTGGATAATTATATTATACTAGAACTGACATGTGATTACATTTTCAAGCAATTTGGGTGCATACATCCTGAGAAATCAGTACCTAGAACAACCACCTGTGGCCGTAATAGCGGCCTTGATACGCCTGGGCATTGAGTCAAACAGAGCTTGGATGGCGTGTACGGGTACAGCTGCCCATGCAGCTTCAACACGATACCACAGTTCATGAAGAGTAGTGACTGGCGTATTGTGACGAGCCAGTTGCTCAGCCACCATTGACCAGACGTTTTGAATTGGTGAGAGATCTGGAGAATGTGCTGGCCAGACACATGCAATCGTGCATGATCCTGCTGAAATGTAGGGATTCGCAGGGATCGAATGAAGGGTAGAACTACGGGTCGTAACACGTCTGAAATGTAACTTCCACTGTTCAAAGTGCCGTCAGTGAGAACAAGAGGTGACCGAGACGTGTAACCAATGGGACCCCATACCATCACGGAGGTGATACGCCAGTATGGCGATGACGAATACACGCTTCCAATGTGCGTTCACCGTGATGTCGCCAAACACGGATGCGACCATCATGATGCTGTAAACAGAATCTGGATTCATCCGAAAAAAATGACGTTTTGCCATTCGTGGACCCAGGTTCGTCGTTGAGTACACCATCGCAGGCATTCCTGTCTGTGATGCAGTGTCAAGGGAAACCGCAGCCATGGTCTCCGAGCTGATAGTCCATGCTGCTGCAAACGTCGTCGAACTGTTCGTGCAGATAGTTGTTGTCTTGCAAACGTCCCCATCTGCTGACTCAGGGATCGAGACGTGGTTGCACGATCCGTTACAGCCATGCGTATAAGATGTCTGTCATCTCGACCGCTAGTGAGTGATACGAGGCCGTTGGGATCCAGCTTCGGCGTTCCGTATTATCCTACTGAACCCACCGATTCCATACTCTGGTAACAGTCATTGGTACTTGACCAACGCGAGCAGCAATGTCGCGATACGAATAACCGCAATCGCGATAGGCTACAATCCGACCTATATTAAAGTCGGAAACGTGATGGTACGCATTTCTCCTCCTTACACGAGGCATCACATTAACGTTTCACCAGGCAACGCCGGTCAACTGCTGTTTGTGTATGAGAAATCGGTTGGAAACTTTCCTCATGTCAGCACGTTGTAGGTGTCGCCACCAACGCCAACCTTGTGTGATGCTCTGAGAAGCTAATCGTTTGCATATCACAGCATCTTCTTCCTGTCGGTTAAATTTCGTGTCAGTAGCACGTCATCTTTGTCGTGTAGCAATTTTAATGGCAAGTAGTGTACATGGAAGTTCGATTCCTGAACAACTTTGGTGAGGTAATTACTGCTGTTATACTACTATGTGTTCCTGAAAGGAATAAATAAAAAGTTTCTTTCAATACTCAATCTCAATATGAATGTATTTAAGCATTTAGAATTGCTTTCATCAGAAAAAATGCAGATATGAACCAATATCTGAATATCTGCTAGTAATAGGAGCTTTCCTGCGAAACGTGTTGCCAAAGCAACTTTCGCGATTTCTGTACACTAGTGTGTTACGCAAATGCAACAAAAGCCTCAGATGGGGCCTGGTACATGACGAATACGACTTCAGGAATGGAAAAGAATACAAAATACGGCAGTAGTAACTTGAAATAGACGAACAATCTTGAGGCATGGAAAAATGAAAGAACCATCGGCGAATGTCAAGTAATACATGGTCCACTATTGGATCCCATCAGACCGATGGGAGGAACCAGAGAAAGGTGGTTGGAGAATGCGTTGGCTGACGTTAGAAAGTTGGAGACACGAGGCTGTGGGAGAAAAGCAAGAAACAAAAGTTTATGGAGGCGCATTGTCGAGGACGCCAACGCGCATCTGGGTTCACGGCGACGAAGAAGAAGAAGAAGAAGAAGAAGAAGAAGAAGCAGACACGCGTTGTTGCGAAACGTTTTTATCCGTTTACATTGAATTTTACGTCAGTTATCTGATACATGGTTTTCCGTGCCTGATTGCCTTGGGATCGGAAGGCACCTACAAGTGGCACAAGTGGCACCTACAAGTTTTGAAATACAATTGCTGAACATACATCAATCAAATCACTTAAAACACTAGGATTTCGTTCACAATAGTTATAAGGATTGACATTCAGTGGGCCGGGCTTCGATGTCCGACAGTGTTGGAGATTTTCTCCGATCTTCGACTGGATGTTGTGTTGTCCTCATCATCATTTCATCATCATCGACGTGTGGCGACGACTGAGGTAAGACTTGCACCCGGCGGCCGAACGTACCCGGATGGGACCTCCCGGCGATCAATGCCACACGATCATTTCATTCTATTTCTTAAGGATTGTCACAATGCAGATCTCAAATATGGAATGATGAAAGTGTTTTTTGTTTTTCACATGAAATCACAAATCCAATGGTTTAATTTAAAACAATTCTTAAAGGAAAACTATTCAAAAGGCAAACACTTGCGTGAGCAACCAGTGTTATTGATATTAGGTTAAGGAAAAACCTGAAAAGGTTACTGGTCAAAACACGTTTTCGAATGTAGCAAAACTCATAGCAGGTAAAGGAAAAATTTGTACCTAAGTAAACTGTTTGCGATAAGACACTCAACGGCTAATAACTTGCCCGGACATCGCCCATACTTACAAACAGTCATCCCCAATAACTAGGTTCCGCCTCTTTAAAACATTAGTACCAACAGATCACACACATGGTAGTTCAAACGACTGCTTGGGAAATAATACGCACACGCACACAACGATTCTGTATCAGACGGCTCAATGCCGAACATGGTCATTTACAAGGAAGAATGTTCTCGAAGTTCCTCACCCGGCCTATTGCAGGAAGGTGACCGCGGAGACGGAGAAGCTTACGGCGGCCAAAAGTGCCCCCATTTGCTCGGGACTGAACTGCTTTCTAAAACGATGTCCGATGGAAAAATTCCGCAGACTGACGGTTGATGCCTTCCCGCGGACGCGTTGGCCCCGACTCAGTCCATTTAAGTTGCCTTCCTTAACCACCAACGAAGCACGGCCTGCATATTCGGGCCAACACCAGGCAACGGACCCACGTGGCTCTAGAAGAGTCACAGTTTATGTGCGAGACCGACTCACTGTTTCTGTTAATCCCCTTCCTCTCTCTCCGCGCACCACGCCGGTCCTTGCCCCAGTACCTCTAACTCTATCGACGTACTCCCGCCACGCCTCGGACCCTCTTCTCTGGCCAAAGACATCGAGTGCGAGAGCGTGACGAGAGATATCGAACGCGACCCGACTCTATCTCAAAACGCAGAATCCCTATGTTAATTTTTTTTTATTTTTTTATAAAAATGAAATATTTCTGAAATAGTAACAGTACCCCACGCTTTGTATATTGCTCAGGAAGTTATGCTTGTAATTTTATATGGTATTCATATGCGTATATTTAGAAACGGACGTTGATCAACTGTAGAAAACTATGCAGCGTTAAACATTCCAGTACATAGTGTACGCAATTTGATTCTATAACCCCGCCGCAGGAATGGTGATACTGATACAATTTTTACTGTTCTTCCTGAATTTAGGATGCCAAAAATGTACTACTGTTACCTTGACACACTGCTTCCAAGAGTTCGGAGACACCACTAAAGCACAGAATACAGTGACGTGGGTAACGTGAGGACGACCATGTACGCAGAATTTATTGGCTGGCGTTAACGCGGCACATTACTGCATCGGTATCGGGCGACAGTTTATGTGCGAACCAGCTGTGCGTGTTCCACAGATATACGCAGGACGTGCAGAGACCCTATTTACAGCTTCAGGCTGGCAAAATAGATTCGTACGTCTTTAGCTGCAATACGATTTGCAATTCATATTTGGGATATGCCTGAGTATTATTACGCTATATTTTTATCCTGTTGATGTTTCAGAGAAGGCTTCCGACAACATAGACAAATTAATGGAAAATTAAGAACCGAGACAAGAAATTAATGCACTAACATTTTGGGAAGATACTTCTTTAGAGGGCAGCCTTGTTCGGAATCGATACGTTGACGATAAGCAGTTCAGACAAGAGGATAACAGAATCTTTTGAAATGTAGTGTTACAACAGAACGCTGAAGCTTCGACGGGTAGATTGAACAAATAACTAGGAAGTACTGAGTCTAAGTGTCGAAGAAAGAAATTTATGGCAGAAGTTGACCATAAGAAGACATTGTTGATAGGACATGTCAGTTTGGTATGGAAGGGGTGTGTGAGGGGGAAGGCCTAGGCATGGATTTCGTAATCATGTTAACTTATTGCGCATTGCCGTCATTATTTGGAGATGAAGAGGGTTGCGCGGGATGGAGTGATGTCGAGAACTGCATCCAAACGAAAATCGGGCTGAAGATCAAAACAGCAACAACCTTATGGAAAGGAAAGTGCAAATTTAACATAAAAGACGATATGGACAGATTTGGAAAAATGAATATAGATGTTTTTCAACAGTGCGCTCTTTTCACTTACTTAAAATACGAGGGCGTGCTGAAAAGTAATATCTCCGAATTTTTTATCTGAAAACTCTTGAAGTTTTTAAATAAAACATACGTTTTTAACATTATTTATTTTTACTCTCCATGTATAGATATTTACAGCTCTCTGCTGCTAGAGGGCGCTGAGTTCTAGTACGTAAAATGGCGGCGTTTAAGGTGACTATGTCGGTGTGTGACAAACAGCATGCTGTAATCAAGTTTCGAATCCGAATACTTCATCCAGACATGGAGTACCCTCTACTTCAGCATGACAATATCAGACACCACTCGCGAATGCAGCGGCTTTAACAATCCAACGCCTGTCATCGATCATCCTCCACACAGTCTCGACTTAGCCCCATCCGATTTTCATCCGTTTCCAAAACTTAGATAATATCTTAGATGACTTCCTTTTAATAGGGATGATGCGGTTCCAGCAGAGGTGAGAGACTGTGGCTACGTCAACAGAGTCAGTCATTTCTACAGTGACAGTATCAACAAACTGGTGTCTTGTTGGGAGAAATTTGTTCGTCACCGGGCTGATTATATTGAGAAATAAATATTTGAAGAATGGAATTTAGAATATTTACAACGTTTGTTTTATTTTAAAAGCTTGAAGAGTGTTCACATAAGAAATTCGGAGGCATTATTTTTCATCACGCCCTCGTAAATAAGAATATTAGAACGTAAAATGTTTAATTACACAGAGAGACATTGTAACACCATAGCTCTTATGCTGTATGGATTTATTTTGCTTTATTTAATGTTACATTGTTAATCTTATGTAAATGTGATTGAATCGATAACATAAAATTGTATACTGCTTTCTTTATATAAACTTTGATGTCATGTTTTGGTTCTATGCAAAGTAGTGTATCTGTAATTTAAAATCTTTGTCCCATTTGGAGGGAACAAAACTTACTGTATATGATTGTAATTTTGTGTGAATAATTTTTTGTAAAGATGTCAATATGTGTAATTGTTTTGTTTTATTTAATATATTTGTTTGCTGTTATGTAAACTGCTGATCCTCACTTAGGGCTCTTAGTTAATTTGTATGTAAAAGGTGTAGTGGTTCCCCTCGGGAACGGAACTGTGTAGCGCGCGCAAATTGTGGTTGGCCTAGGTAGAAAAGGTGGAACTGCTAGTCAGTCGGGGACGAGCCAGCAGTCGGAGACGAGCCACGAGTCCGTGCACTGCTATCATAAAGGTGCATATTGTGCTGATTCAGAGAGAGGCTTTTCCTGCTTCTTTCCAAGGCCTCGGATGGATGGATAAATAGCTGGAACTATTCTGGAATTTGTATGAATCATCGCCACGAAGATATGATAGAGTCCGGCAATTCTACCTGCAATTCAACCTAACAACATGCAGTTGCCACCACATTGCGCAATCATTACATTGGAATACTATAATGATATACAGTGAAGGATCAGCTTAATGGATGTGCTAATGTGCTGAAATATAAGGTAATTCATATCTGAATTTATGTATCTACCTTGATTTTACTCCTCATCATAACTCCTCTCAGGGTCCTCTCCGTTTGAAGTGAAGTGATTACCGAGTGTCCTTACTGAAAGTACATTGAAACCCAGTTTTCTAATTGATGCCCTTTGAACATAGTAAAGAGAAAGTTAAAGTTAATGATGCTTGCTGAAATAATTTTCCTAGTAAAACTGCTTATTGAAGTGTTATTGCCAACTTCAAATTAAAATTTCTCAAGACAGTGGCTTATAGAGTTTTGCTTAGTAAATAATCACACTACTGCCTGTTGTTAATATCAGAAAGTAGGTCAGTATCTTACATTAATTTTATGTTTCACGGTAGTAAAAGTAGGAAACTAGTATAGTAGGAAATTATATGTTCATGATCACTAAGTGTTTATCTCTCTTGTGTGCATATTAACAGTATAAAGACCACTCAGTTTGTATAAACCCTGAAAGTGATAGTGTTTTTCTGTACGTGTTATAATTTTGCAAATAGTTTTTGTGCTGCTCCAGTTGTTAGCTTCAACCTTAAAACATATGTGTGGCGGCGTTCATTGCACTCGCGTGTGGCCAAGTCTAGGTTGTGTTTTGTCCGTTATACACTCCTGGAAATGGAAAAAAGAACACATTGACACCGGTGTGTCAGACCCACCATACTTGCTCCGGACACTGCGAGAGGGCTGTACAAGCAATGATCACACGCACGGCACAGCGGACACACCAGGAACCGCGGTGTTGGCCGTCGAATGGCGCTAGCTGCGCAGCATTTGTGCACCGCCGCCGTCAGTGTCAGCCAGTTTGCCGTGGCATACGGAGCTCCATCGCAGTCTTTAACACTGGTAGCATGCCGCGACAGCGTGGACGTGAACCGTATGTGCAGTTGGCGGACTTTGAGTGAGGGCGTATAGTGGGCATGCGGGAGGCCGGGTGGACGTACCGCCGAATTGCTCAACACGTGGGGCGTGAGGTCTCCACAGTACATCGATGTTGTCGCCAGTGGTCGGCGGAAGGTGCACGTGCCCGTCGACCTGGGACCGGACCGCAGCGACGCACGGATGCACGCCAAGACCGTAGGATCCTACGCAGTGCCATAGGGGACCGCACCGCCACTTCCCAGCAAATTAGGGACACTGTTGCTCCTGGGGTATCGGCGAGGACCATTCGCAACCGTCTCCATGAAGCTGGGCTACGGTCCCGCACACCGTTAGGCCGTCTTCCGCTCACGCCCCAACATCATGCAGCCCGCCTCCAGTGGTGTCGCGACAGGCGTGAATGGAGGGACGAATGGAGACGTGTCGTCTTCAGCGATGAGAGTCGCTTCTGCCTTGGTGCCAATGATGGTCGTATGCATGTTTGGCGCCGTGCAGGTGAGCGCCACAATCAGGACTGCATACGACGGAGGCACACAGGGCCAACACCCGGCATCATGGTGTGGGGAGCGATCTCCTACACTGGCCGTACACCACTGGTGATCGTCGAGGGGACACTGAATAGTGCACGGTACATCCAAACCGTCATCGAACCCATCGTTCTACCATTCCTAGACCGGCAAGGGAACTTGCTGTTCCAAGAGGACAATGCACGTCCGCATGTATCCCGTGCCACCCAACGTGCTCTAGAAGTCAACTACCCTGGCCAGCAAGATCTCCGGATCTGTCCCCCATTGAGCATGTTTGGGACTGGATGAAGCGTCGCCTCACGCGGTCTGCACGTCCAGCACGAACGCTGGTCCAACTGAGGCGCCAGGTGGAAATGGCATGGCAAGCCGTTCCACAGGACTACATCCAGCATCTCTACGATCGTCTCCATGGGAGAATAGCAGCCTGCATTGCTGCGAAAGGTGGATATACACTGTACTAGTGCCGACATTGTGCATGCTCTGTTGCCTGTGTCTATGTGCCTGTGGTTCTGTCAGTGTGATCATGTGATGTATCTGACCCCAGGAATGTGTCAATAAAGTTTCCCCTTCCTGGGACAATGAATTCACGGTGTTCTTATTTCAATTTCCAGGAGTGTAGTTACTTATACCTATTTTCTTGAAAGAGAATGTTAATCATTCTCTTGCCTAGTTAGGCTGGCGACCGTTTTCTTTATCAATTAAACAGTGCAGATAAACAAAATTTCGTTTGTTGCTATTCAAATATTAACGTAATTCTGACTTTCATTTCCGATAAGCTACCTCCGTTAGGAACAACACGGTCAACATAACAAAATTCCTCTCAGAGGGTAACACAGATCTGTTGCTATGTACCATAATTATTAATCCAACAAAATAATTCTGTTTTGCAAATTGCCTCCAGTTTTGTGGTTATAGTATAACAGTAGCAGCCAGGGAATGTTATAACATGTACAGATGACACTATGATTAAACTATATAATCAGATGAAAAACAGCCGACCAGTTGCAACTGGTCGGCTGTTTTTCATCTGATTACGTGGAACCGTTGCTGTTACGCAGCTATGTTTAAAATAATTAAACTATATCTCAGCTTGGACAGACCGTACGAGTCATACCTCTTCTGATATTAACATAAACAGTCGTAAAAGACGAATTATTTGATGTATTAAACGTCCAATAATAGTAAACATAACTTTGAGTGGAACCAACTGAATTTAAAAATGTAAGTGGCGTAATAAACGGCAGTGTTAAGGGCTTCCTGTAGAATAATGTAAAATTTTCACAAGCTAAAGCGGCGGTGAATACTGAAACCGAGCAGTATTAGACAGTCTTCGTTTAGAAAACGTCTCACTATAAGCAAACCCTGCTGAACTACAACGGTTATTAATTCCTGGAGAGTCCAATGTTTTTCTCAGTGCTAAATGTTAAGCGATGGGCTGCCAGTTAGATTATGCTGCATCTTTCATTGTTTCAAACGTATTTATACAAATTATTTCTGAATATCCTTAATGCCTTGGAGCGATCTGTTAGTAAATTAGGGTCAACTAGGATCGAACTAAGTGAAGTATATACGACGCGTGTGCTAAATTCTTAATTACGAGCTATAACCTGCTAATTACCTTCCCGTAAACTGTTTACCATGTTACACATTTCACATAGGCTGTGAAGTATACTAAATACACTGAAATACTTCACATTACTGTAGAAATGTTTTGTAAATCTCTTTTATGTGGTTACGCATAATTATATATTCAAAAACAAAAATGGTTCAAATGGCTCTGAGCACTATGGGACTTAACTTCTGAGGTCATCAGTCCCTTAGAAATTCGAACCACTTAAACCTATCTAACCTAAGGACATCACACACATCCATGCCCGAGGCAGGATTCGAACCTGCGACCGTAGCGGTCGCGCGGTTCCAGATTGTAGCGCCTAGAACCGCTCGGCCACCTCGGCCGGCAATTATATATTCAGTTTAGAATAATACGGGACTACAACTCTCCTGGGAACAACGCACAGCGCGGAGCAGGAAACTTCTAACGGCTTCCGGGAGGGAACGATGGCATTGTAACGGAATGTGCTTTGGTTGTTTTCTTATTCTTTGTTTTCTTTCATTTATGGCTCTCTTCTATGTGGCATATGTTAATATATACATACATAAAACACTGTAAATGTATTTTTCCATAATATAAATAAAATGTAGGTGAAATCCGAGGAACAGGAGATGGAAGCAGCTGAAGGACGGTAACCAGAGAGATGTATATTGACTATCTGGGCGTACTGTGTGCTAGAATCACAAAATGTTACGTTATGCGATACAGAGAATCAGTCATCGGCGTGTGACGTGATGTAACATGAGAGCACACTGTCGGCGGTAGAGCTCTATTCTTTAAAAGCAACTTCTGAAAGGCGTGTTTATGTTGTACTGCGCTTTCCCAGAGAACGTCTGCCACGATTTGGTAAGTCTTCTATATGAACAGTGCAGGCGTAGTATGCATAAGTCCTTGTGGGTAGTAATTAACAAATATGGCCCATTTTCTTGAATACAAACTGGGTGCCATGTTAAATGCATAAAACCGACACCTGTGAACGTTTAATCACCACCACATTTTTAACGTGCCAACATAAATATGCATTTCATTTCCAGCCGTCAATAAGTCAATTACCCTCATCAATAACTTTACCAACAAATTACGTAATATTAAAGAAAGACATGTCACCATATCGAATACAGCTTCAGATATTGCTGAAACAAACGTCTTCATATTCTCATTTTACTTGCACCCATCTTCAGCCATAGAAAACATTGACAGTAGAAGCGAACCAAAAACGAACGGAGATACGTATGCATTCAGAGTGTAAGCAAAAAATTTTCCATTTTTAACAGACATCTAAACTAAAGACAGTCTTCTCATAACTAATGAAACAAAGCAACTTAGAAACAAACTCGTAAGTGATTTTTACAGTTCTCATATTTACTTAGTGGTTCTGTAACGCACGTGCTTAAAATGGCGACAAACAGCAGTCGACAAAAACTGCCTATATTATTGTTTCTCCTTAACGTTAAAGAAGGTACGGTATCTGGCACTCAACCTATAGAGAAGCTTCGGGTGTGACTGCAGATAGTCTGCAGTCTTTCGCCCGCCTTGGCACTAGGAGTGGGAAGATAGCGAGCCTTTCACTCCTGTCACATTTTACTTTGGAGAAAGATCACCCTTGCCCAGTTTGATACTAGCTGATCTAACGTCATACTGAAACGACTGGAACGAGGAAGATTGCCACCATTCCTACCCACGATAGTCCTCCAGGGCTGATATCTAGCGTCCCAGCAGCTACTTGACATCACAAACTACTCTAAATTATGAAAATTCTACAGATGTTATTGTATAATTAAAATTTATTTGGGTATTTCCAATAAATGTTACGGTGAAGTAAAGCTGAGGGACGATTTTCTCAATAGTAAGGAAGAAAAGTAACGCAGTTGGTAGATTTCTAAAAATTACTAATATCCAGTGTATATTTTCTGTGCCGGTACTCAGGCGTATCTTTCAGCATTATAAATGTGTCTATTTTAATAAAAATTTTTGGAACAGTGATTAAAGTTTTAATTTTTTTTTGTATTTAAAATTCAGTCTTAATCACACCACGTATGTTACAAGAACATAGGTGACCGGTTTTGGTCATATCACATGACCATAATAAGACCCATAGCAACCTTCGAAGATGGTAGGTGGAGCACTCTTCTCAGCTGCTGTGATGTCATGATGTTGACATCACAGCAGCTGAGAAGACTGCTCCACCTACCATCTTCGAAGGTTGCTATGGGTCTGATTATGGTCATGTGATATGACCAAAACCGGTCACCTATGTTCTTGTAACATACGTGGTGTGATTAAGACTGAATTTTAAAAACAAAAAAACTGTAAGTGTCTATGTGTAAGTTTTCAAACCAGAGTTAATACCTTTACATGAAAAGCTGAAGTTCATTTGGTGTGTCTATTTTCATTTAACATGAAAATTGAATTCAAATCATGAAGAAGTGGAATATTACAATAATAGCTAAGAAATGCAAATCAAACTGCAGTGGATATATTTACTGACCTCCAACTCACTTCTAATGCTAACTGTATTTAACATCATGCGGTTATCCTTTTTATTAGCTTTCTGAGAGAGCTTGGGGACAGAGGACACACTGAATTTGGGACAGCCAAGACAGATTCAGACGTAAACTAAAAAGCAAGCCTGAGCAGTCAAAAGGGGCTCTGGAATTCGAGGAAGGCCGAACAAATAGGGTGAGATGTTGTCAGTGCAAAAGTTGCATCGCTAGGCGAGTTCCCAGGAGGCCGACATCATGATTCATTTATGACACAGCTTCAGCCTAGCAGCCAAGCAGTGCCAGGAGAAAGAACGTTATCAGCCGGACGCTGGTACTCTGTCTTGTTTAGCACAGTGCATTCAGCTGATAACAATAACGTACCTTCCAAAAGAAGTATGGGCTACTGCATATTAAGAATGCGGTCTCTTAGGGCACTAAAATGCATTTGGTAAAAATGCTTGTAACATCAGGTGGATCGATCGAAGGGAGAAGTTTTGTGGAGAGAGGGCTGGATTGAATTGTCATGGCAGTTTCAATGGGGAGCACTTTTGTTGGCGGTAATGTTTTCAGAAGCAGCAGTTATGTAATTGGTAGACTGTGTTCTTAAACAATGACGGTTGGGCATGTCTTGTTTTGCGGAAAGGAGAGAGAAGCCTGTACAGTGTAGACCACAAAGTGGGTATTCGCGCGGGGGCAGCATGGTGTGAAGATCGGAATAGTTCATTGTAGTTCTTGGTACTGAAGAGATCGCTGTGGGCAGTGGTCTCCACACAGGCAGCCCATTTGGAGTGCATTGTTCATGCTGGAGATAGCACGACCCTCGCCCTGTACTTCAAAGAGGCGGTCTTGATGACAACACTCTCCGTATCTCACGCTGGTAATTTACAATGAGCGCATTATCAGCATCAGCCTCTTAGGACAATGCTTGGTCAGAATTTAATCAGATCATTGCAGTTCTCTGTTCCAAGTCCAGATGTATGTAAAATCAATTTAACGGTAGGGCAATAAGTCACTGTATTCCTTTAGTTAGAAACTCGCATGTCATTTTAGAGCATCATTTGCATCCGTAGAGCATGTCCACAAACTTCTCAAGTAACTCTGGGAACCAACAGGTTCACTTTATGTAAACCATACAGTGCAGTGTCGTAATGTTAACTTAGTACTGTTAGAGCGTCTTGTTACTGTTGACGCCTTCAATTAAGCTCATCTTTAATATTATGCAATTCCCTTCTTTTGGATGCACAGGATGTACAGTTAGAGTGCTACCTCCCAGTCATTACACTCAACAACCGAGCTAGGTTAATAATTGGCTCTTTTTACCGACCCCCCGACTCAGCAGCATTAGTGGCAGAACAGCTGAGAGAAAATTTGGAATACATTTCACATAAATTTTCTCAGCATGTTATAGTCTTAGGTGGAGATTTCAATTTACCAGATATAGACTGGGACACTCAGATGTTTAGGACGGGTGGTAGGGACAGAGCATCGAGTGACATTATACTGAGTGCACTATCCGAAAATTACCTCGAGCAATTAAACAGAGAACCGACTCGTGGAGATAACATCTTGGACCTACTGATAACAAACAGACCCGAACTTTTCGACTCTGTAAGCGCAGAACAGGGGATCAGTGATCATAAGGCCGTTGCAGCATCCCTGAATATGGAAGTTAATAGGAATATAAAGAAAGGGAGGAAGGTTTATCTGTTTAGCAAGAGTAATAGAAGGCAGATTTCAGGCTACCTAACAGATCAAAACGAAAATTTCTGTTCCGACACTGACAATGTTGAGTGTTTATGGAAAAAGTTCAAGGCAATCGTAAAATACGTTTTAGACAGGTACGTGCCGAGTAAAACTGTGAGGGACGGGAAAAACCCACCGTGGTACAACAACAAAGTTAGGAAACTACTGCGAAAGCAAAGAGAGCTTCACTCCAAATTTAATCGCAGCCAAAACCTCTCAGACAAACAGAAGCTAAACGATGTCAAAGTTAGCGTAAGGAGGGCTATGCGTGAAGCGTTTAGTGAATTCGAAAGTAAAATACTAGGTACCGACTTGACAGAAAATCCTAGGAAGTTCTGGTCTTACGTTAAATCAGTAAGTGGCTCGAAACAGCATATCCAGACACTCCGGGATGATGATGGCATTGAAACAGAGGATGACAAGCGTAAAGCTGAAATACTAAACACCTTTTTCCAAAGCTGTTTCACAGAGGAAGACCGCACTGCAGTTCCTTCTCTAAATCCTCGCACAAACGAAAAAATGGCTGACATCGAAATAAGTGTCCAAGGAATAGAAAAGCAACTGGAATCACTCAACAGAGGAAAGTCCACTGGACCTGACGGGATACCAATTCGATTCTACACAGAGTACGCGAAAGAACTTGCCCCCCTTCTAACAGCCGTGTACCGCAAGTCTCTAGAGGAACGGAAGGTTCCAAATGGTTACGGAGATGTTTAACAAACTCAAGTGGCAGACTCTGCAAGAGAGGCGCTCTGCATCGCGGTGTAGCTTGCTCGCCAGGTTTAGAGAGGGTGCGTTTCTGGATGAGGTATCGAATATATTGCTTCCCCCTACTTATACCTCCCGAGGAGATCACGAATGTAAAATTAGAGAGATTAGAGCGCGCACAGAGGCTTTCAGACAGTCGTTCTTCCCGCGAACCATACGCGACTGGAACAGGAAAGGGAGGTAATGACAGTGGCACGTAAAGTGCCCTCCGCCACACACCGTTGGGTGGCTTGCGGAGTATAAATGTAGATGTAGATGAATATACGTGTATGATGTGGTAAAACCAAAATCAAATTGTGTTCTAGATGATATGAGAGCGTCTACGGAATAGCAGGTGGCGAGCATGCGTGACTGCAGCAATATACCACATCGCCCTCGCTGCGTCCAGAGCGAGCGACGAGCAGCAGCCGGCCGCTATTGCGACGAATCGACAGCATCGATGACTATTACACTAATTGTTAAAAGTTGGCGTGGCGTTGCGTGTTTGTTCGCTTTAAATGATTCCTATTGTCTAACGAAAAGGGTTAGTTAGTTCGCGGATAGACCTCTCACCGACCAAGTGGTGGTAGTGGTGTATATCAGGTCTGATCTTATAGCATTTCACTGCGTGGTGTAGTGAGGCTACTCAGTTGACACCTAAGTCTTGGGAGAGTGCACGGAATTTTGTTGATTATAGTTGTGGGAACAGTTTCATTCGTAAAATTTGCTGGGGTGAGTCCCGCGTGAGCCTGATTTAATTGAGAGATTGATTTGTTAGGTGCTGAGTTTTGTGGAATCGGTGTGGCCGATATCCCGTCTGCATTGTATGCTGAGTAGTCGCAAGGCGCCCAGAGGTAATTGGGTTGCTTGTCGTTTTTATTGAGGTGGTTTTGGTATTGTGCTTGTGTGTATCGAGAAGAGAAAGCCTCGAACACGTGTTGGTAGTTGTATTTTCAAGACCACTAGCTTGCAGCAGACAGCGAATTTGCTCATAGAACGACGAACTGTTTCACTATACGGTGATGGTGTGCACGTATCACTGAGTAGACAAGCGATAGTAAATTGAAGGAACCATTTAAGGAGCTACACGTAGCTAAACCAAAACTTGACTCATCAAGGTGACGAGTGGCCGATTTAAATGTTAGGGAACTTTGCGGATCGTGTGTGGTCAACGCCTGAAGAGGTCGAGATTTGCTTTTAATTTGTAACTTAAGGTTAGTTGAAAAGTGGCGGTGACATTTTTGTTTGATTTTTTTAATTACTTGTTTCCGTATTGTGGGGAATGATAATATATTTGCTGGCACTCGTTCACTGGTGATAAACAAAGTGTATTGATATACCTAGAAGGAAAATAAATTCAGTTTTATTGGGATTAAAGGAAACCTTCCAGTCTATTTAATTGGTATCTTGAGCGAATATATCTATAGAATTTTCGGAAGTATAAACGAATGTATTTCAGAGATATTGATACAGTGGAGTCGATATCACGTATAATGTGGTGTTTTTAAATGTGCTTGGTAAAAGGTTCTTGAATGAATGAAATTCTAAATAATCTACTGAAAGTAGATCTTCTCAGTATTAAAGAAAAGATTTAAAGTAAGGGAAAAATCTTCCTAAATGACGATTAAGTTTAATTGAAGTAATTGAATTATTTTTGGAGAGGCCAAAGATTTTGCTATTAACAAACATTCGTTATTCTGTGACGCATGCGAGGTCTCATCACTTACATATTATCGGTGCTACGAGTTGGAAAAATATTTAAGGGAGAATTAAAAATATTTTAATTCCTAACAGTAGTGATGGAAGTGTTCATAAACAGAATAATAATTTTAAGACGGTAGACAGATTGGTATTTTAGTGCAAGTAGTAAAATAGTTCCGAGTTTATGTCAGAGAGTACGTACTGCGTTGTGAAAAGCTCGTTGCGAAAGATAACAATTGCTGGTTGGTTGTCTCATTTATCATCACGCAAGATAATCAGGTACTGAAATTAAAGTAATTTTCTGCTCTGACGAGATCAGTATCGTAGACAACGAGAGTGGTTCATTAAACAGGCCCATTTATTCACTACTGCTTAACTTCAGTAATCATTGGTGTGTGAATATTGCTAAGTGATTATTCGTAGTTCTATCGTGGCTATTTCGGCGTCGTGTCTAGGCAGGGTGTTGTTCCCATTATTCGGCAGACAGGCTGTTTGCATGGTCAGCGGTTGAGGTGGCTGCAATATTAATTGTGTACTGAGGCTGATTTCGTGTCCGATTACTTCATTTCCAGTGTGATGGCGGCGCGGGTTAGTTTATTGTTTTCATCAGAGGCTCCTCTCCAGCTGGAATCTTCTGTAATTAGATAGCGTTGTGTAGTCTTAACATCTATTTAAAATAAGAAACTATACTTAATTAAAGGTGTGGTGGTCGATGGTGGCCTAAGGATACTCTGCAGTAACGGCACAGAGACATTGGTACAGTACGATCCCTCGTCGTTGTCAATCCATCTTGGGTACTACCAGTCACGGACCAGTACACCAGTCAACACGAGAAGAAGACAAACAACCTCAACCATGCCAACTAAACGATACCGTCTGGCCTTCCTGAGAGAGCGGAAACCTACAAACAGCACCAACGCGAGCCACAGCACTGCTCACAATATTGCATAGTTTCAGGTTCAGCGGGTGGAACTCCTGTTAGCAGTACTCACAGTATGCCAGCTGACATCTTTACTGTACAAGTAAGCAGCACAACTGCCAGTAGCTGCTCTAAAATTTCGCCCATACACCACAGCCATGACGAAGAACGGTCTGCTATAGGACGCAATTTGAAGCACACGTCGCCGCTTAGAAAATAACAGGAATGGAGAACGATACTCACATTTCGTCCATCATTGGTCCCAACATGTATCACCTCTCTGCCAAATCATGTGCCGAAACTGTTCCCGAGATAGTCATGCACGATTATATTCTGTAATTATTGGATGACTTATTTCATAGTCACATCCATGTAGATGCTGCACGGTATAAATTTTTTCGTCTGAAGCAGCAGCCGCTTATTCCGTTAAACAGTGAACAGCAGAATTTATTCCCATGAGGCATTGCAGGTTTAAATGTTCATGTGGAATAACTATAGTGAAGTCATGTTGTCTGATACTACCACTCAGAATATATCAGATGCGTACATTCCCACTGCGATACTAAAATTGATTTAGGAGCAGTTCCGTCTACAGGGGAATCTCAGGCAGTTGTGGACTGAACATAGACTGATTTTTGAGGTCCAGTACGTGTTTTTATGTACAAGTTTAGTGTTCAAGTAACTAAGAATAGATCTCAGATGAACAATAAGAACGGGCCGGCCGGTGGGGCCGAGCGGTTCTAGGCGCTTCAGTCTGGAACCGCGCGACCGCTACGGTCGTAGGTTCGAATCCTGCCTCGGGCATGGATGTGGGTGATGTTCTTAGGTTGGTTAGGATTAAGTAGTTCTAAGTTCTAAGGGACTGATGACCTCAGATGTTACGTCCCATGGTGCTCAGAGCCATTTGAACAATAAGAACAGAAGAAATAAAATCAATCAGTCTCATTGCACACGGCATATGTTATAAAACTGGAAGACAATGACATCCTCAGTGCTTTTCGAGGCGTAATTGTCCTTTCCAGATTGCAAGATAGTTTCAGTGCGGATGTGAAGGTCGCTCTCAGTCAGTGTGTTTATGCAGCAAACAAGGGCAGGACAGTGGCTGCACTCATGTGAGTGTGCGATGACTGCGGCTACACCACCCACAAGTGTGTATGGTGCGGGTCGCGCCACTCACTCAAAAGCAAGTGAAACCAAGGTTTCTGCATTGCAGAAATCTTCCACTGCGGTACACCCGCAAGTGAAAAAACCTTTCTTCATTTAAAAAGGGAAAAAAGACTCTTAAGTTACAGTAGGATTTTGGTGCTTCTGTTTTCCTGGGAAATAAAGAGACGACAGAATCAGTAGCCCGCTGCTACAGCAGCCTATATCCTTTCCTGGACATAAAATTGCTGTCTTTCGAGTGTATAGTTTACCAGAATCTTTTCAGGGAGTAACAAAGTGTGTTCCTTTTCATGCCCTCGATTCTAAATAAAATACAGATATATGTAATTTGTTCAAATTGTGGATTCACAACGTGTTACAAATTACTTTTCTGTGCGTCACACTAAAATCCTGGCTTGTGTAGTAAGTACAAGGAACTATTTGGATCAGGTTCAAATGGTTCAAATGGCTCTGAGCACTATGCGACTTAACTTCTGAGGTCATCAGTCGCCTAGAACTTAGAATTAATTAAACCTAACTAACCTAAGGACATCACACACATCCATGCCCGAGGCAGGATTCGAACCTCCGAGCGTTGCGGTCGCTCGGCTCCAGACTGTAGCGCCTAGAACCGCACGGCCACTCCGGCCGGCTTGAATCAGGTATATTGAAGGGATTAAGACTTTGAAACACACTTAACTTTGAAGGACGATGCACAGCGACGAATTTTTCGCAAACGACACGTCCCCCATGCATTACGCGAGCAAGTTGCTCAGAAATTGCGAAGTTGACAGGAAACTGAGGCTACTCAATACATTTCTGCAGTCTGGTGGTCATCACCCTTAGTTATTTTTGAAGAAGTCTTCAGGTGGATTATAATTGGGTGTGGAGTTTAAAGTAACAACAAAACCCTCAAAAAGTAGTGGATTTCTTTCTTCTTCCACTTCTGGAGGAGTTGATGTATAACCTGTTATATGACAGATACGTAATTTTCCAAACGAGAAGCATATGTACAGTTTGAACCGGACAAACAGTCCAAGCAACACTTTGTGATAAACGCTCTCTTTGGTAAGTTCCAGTTTCGAAGACTATCGTTAGAAGTGATTCAGCTCCTGAAATTTTTCATTGGATTCTGGAACAGTTAATAGCAAAGTCTCCTTTTGTTCAAATTATTTAGACAATATTGTCATCAAGGTTGCTACGCTTACTGAAAATTTGTCAAATTTTGATTGCTAGCTTCAAATTCTTTCTGCTGTTGACTTAAACTAGAACAAACAAAAAGTGCTCCTGCTTCCAGGAAGAACCAAACTATTTGTGTCACCTAACAGATGCACAGAGTATACATCCAAATATAGCGCACTTGGGTGCTGTTAGAGATCTGCCAGCACCCTGTAACATTAAGGAGCTCCAGTCAGTCATGGGCCACTCACGAAAACCGATTACTGGCGGAAGAGCAGTGTGCTGACCATATGTCCCCTCCTTATCCGCATCCATCGCGCCTAAGAGCTGAGGATGACAAGGCGGGCAGGGTGTGTTTGCTTTTATTTGTTCAGTCAGTCATGGGTAAGCTTACCTATTATATCAGATTTATTCCAAACGCTATGGAAGTTGCTGCTCTGGAAACCTGTTCGCTTCTGGTTCAAAGATTAGCAAACACATTTCAGCAATTGAATGACTCAATGTTAAGTCATAGAAGTTTGATATATTTTGACCCAGATAAGCCTGTCGCTCCGCAGGACAGAACAAGTAGTCGGAATTGTGGAAAGAGTAAAAATGAGCGGCTGTCAGTTACACTCGAACACATATGACTTTATTTACTTGCCCGATCATTACAACGCAAATTCTGAGCTTAACTATCGACAGAATATGTCACACAATCTTATGGCTTAAGGGCATAACCTCCTTAATTTTTAAAACGGCTGAAAGCCCATGATTTAAAACACAACTACAATAAATTTGCAAAAGGCAGAAAGCGCAAGGTTTTACCCTTAAATATTATTTCAATTGAGGCCGAAGGCCCAAACAATCTCAGACTTGAGAAGTAAGGACTTTTTATGTTTAAACGGCTGAAGGCCCATGATTCAAAACACAATTATAATCAATTTTTACGAGAGAGAAAGCCCAAGGCTTTATCCAGAAAAAATATTTTAAATGAGGCTGAAGGCCCAAACAGTGCAAGACTTGACAAGTAAGGAACTTTCCATTTTAAAACGGCTGAAGGTCCATTATTTAAAAGCCAACTACAAGTATTCAAATTCAAACCACTGGCTGTGAACCAGTAAAATACAAAATCAAACACCAATAAGAAAAGGCATTATAGCCAATGGCGCTGAGAAGTTTGCGGGGGTCGGTCTGCACTTGAAATATTAATGTTCGCTTAGGGGAGACAGGTAGTCGGCCCAACTATATCCGATCCGCCGGCAACCCAACCAAGAGACAGTCAACGGACGCACCGACAGGACGACTTGCCTTCCACCCGCCCAGTGGACAAGGAACTCCAAAGCCAAAATGTAAAAGGCGTAGCCGCGCACAGCCAAGTATGCATAAGCTGTCAAAACTATACACACGTGTTGGACAGCGACAACACGTTGAGGGAAGGACACTGCCTGAATTTTACGTCAGTGGTCAGGGTAGGTAACCGGAACGCTAATGGCCGCAAGGCAGAAAATTCTGCTGGTGCACTTGGACTTCAAATAACCAAAATACAGTTAAACTCCACCGGATGGTGACCAAACTTTCACCAACTCGAACACTCATTGTTGCTCACGGGAGTACCCCCAACAGCCAAACATGAAAAACCAACGGCACAATGTGAACAGACTGGCTTCGGTATTTAAGTCACCACTCAACTCTGATGTCCTGGGTCCTTGAGCCACGAACCTCGTAGCAATCGGAACAGCTCGCACACACCCCGACACTTCCCAGCGACCGCCAGCAGGCCCGGCCCACTGCGCCGCGCGGAGATTTCCTGGCTCATCCACACCAACCGACCGACTGCCGCACTGCAGCACGGAGGCAGCTCTAACATAACTGAGCAGTCGACATCACCAGCTACACACAGTTTCACGAACACTTGCATGAAGGAATAGACAATACTAACGGCGGCGACTGCAATAACCAGGACGAATCACGTATCGGCACATGCAGGCAACCCATAAGCGATCGCCAGCCACCATACACGTCGTCCGGCAAGACGACCGACCGACGACCAACCAAGGTGGTCCGCACTCAAAGTGATACGCATTGGCAACCCTCGGGAGAGCCGTGGCTGTCCAGACCTCACTGCAGCCGTGCCCCGAGTGAACTTCTGCCGCATCCTAACTCAAACGCTGCCAGTTCCGAACTGCACTGTTAGCGCCTCTCCACTCACTGGCAGATCCTAACTAACTCCAAACACACCACAACGGGGAAGTAATAGCAGTCAGTAAAGATAATAAGTCAGGACTTATATCGATAAGCGCCGCTGCTGCCGCTCACAGGTAGGCAAGGCAGTAAAACATACACACCAGTAATTGAAATTAACATAACGAGGTGGTAGTACAGTAAAAACAGGATGTCAAATCAGATATGGCACGAACACGAGCCACGCATGGCTGAGTTCTTTTCTCCACTGTGTACATTCGAGTGGGATCATATGGGTCCTAATCTAAATACATACAATTTCTTTTTACCGACATGATGGATCTAATGTAATATCAGAACCTTTCGCAATGCCGGTAAACATACGCTGAGAGAATAAACAATGCAACATGGAGGAATTATCAGGATTTGACGGTAACCGGTACATGTGATGTAAATGTACAGATAAACAAATGATTAGAGTTTCCGAAGAGCTGGGTTACTAACTAAAGAGAAAGAGCTCCACAAATTGAACAATAATTCGTTAGCCCACTTCTAACTTTGAGTAGCCTTTCGGCTTGGCATTCATAGAGTTGTTGGATGTCCTCTGAGGGAGAGCGTGTCAAAGTCTTTCTTACTGTCGAGTTGGCGAGGTAGATCGTCGAAAACACCAGTTGGTTGGAGGGCCCTGCCCATAATGCTCCAAGTGTTCTAAATTGGCGAGAGATTAGGCGACCTTACTGGCCACACCAGAATTTCGCCAAGACCGAAAACGACCAGGAGCAGCTCTCGCCGTGTGCGATCGGGCATTATCTTGGTGAAATGTAAGACCAGGATGGCTTGCCATTAAGGGCAACAAAACTGGATAACCAGCGAAAACGTGTCTGAAGACACAGTGGACGGCGGTGGTACAACAACGTGACTGTTGACCACCATACGGTTCAACAAACAGGATTGACTGTATGCGGTGCCAGTTCTTTCCACAGCAGTACTCCTTTGGTTCTCATCCACGGAACCCTTACAACACAGTGGTACGTCGACGATAGTCTACATATTTACTTTGTTCTAAAAAAAATAATGCTCACGTTGGGTTAAAAAAGAAACTATAAAGCTGATTTCTATTTTTTTATCTTTGTTTGTAGGTCGCAGTTGGTTTCCCTTCTTTTGATGTGAGTTTTCAACATGGATCTGTACACTGGGCGGCTGTGATGACTTGTAAGGTATATCATCATCAAGCCATATGAGGTTATGCAACACACAAATAGCTTTAACTATCAGTTCCATTTTATTCAAGTCACATTTGTTTGAACTATCAAACCCAATGCACTTTAATACTTACATACCACAAGAACGTCTGCTGCCCCTAGACACAATCTGTAATTCAATGTAATCCTTTAATACTTATTTGTCTTTTAGAATATGGTCACGCTATTTGTTTTTGAGACCAAAACCGTAAGTAACTTTGCTATTCTATTGCAGAAAAGCGGAGGTTCCGAAATTGGAAGCTCGCTTCTATACAATGCTTCCGTGAAAGAATGTTTTATACTCTCACGTCCCATTACTGTCATACCCCGCAACGCGAACCGATAACAATCGTCCTTCTGCATCTCATACATGGTTCAAGACAATGAAAGGATAAGTTCTGTATTTGTAAAATGTTGATTAATACGTAGCAGGAGTGATATGCTTTTCATCTAAGCTACCAACACAGTTCGGTAGATTCCATAGTTCCCAGCAAAAATCTACAAGAAAAAATCGACAACTTTCTTGTAGATATCTAGATTTAATGTTGGTGAATATTCAGGCTGCAGATGATCCCATATTACCTTTGACGTTTCATCAACAATTCTTCGAATAGTTGAGCGACCTCTAAAATAAAATAATTCCTGGAAACATATTCAACTCTTGAATCACCGCGAAAATACCATGTTCTGACTAATTCTCCTGACTAATTTGCACACATTCCCATGCTCCAGTTCGTGAGCTTTTACGGGACCCGAAGAGTATGACATCTAAAATCCCTACAGAAATCCCTGACACTGCTGCAGAAATTGTTTTGACCACAATTGTCCGTTCTAACTTATAATCGTAGCAAATGAAGCTTAATGTACCTTTTACGTGTTCCAGTAGTATTAATGTACACTGCCGCGTAAATGTACGCGGCTTAAAATTGTTATAGGGAAGTCAGACACTGCGCGTTAACCGAGGTCTGGAAGTTTGAGGCATCACGCGGTCCAGCAAACCGCGGACACACCCACGCCGACAACTTTTCGACTTGTCCGCGGCCTGCTCGTTACAGCAGGAGTGCTTTCAGCACTGAAAACCCAGGACGGACACAAAAGTTCACATTTATACTGCTCGAGTCGGAACGTGTTGCTCAAGCTCTCGGTCTGAAAGTGAAGGGAGAACACGAAATACGCATCGAGCAGTTAAAGTCAAACTTTCCTACAACGGTAATGGCAGAGATTCGTTCAAACTGCTGTTATCTACAAGTGACACGTATTCACCTACACTACATTTTCCCCTGTGCCAGGAAGCACACTGCCCTCGCCCATCCCTGAAAATATATTACCTGCGATTTACAAAACCTTCGTACAATCGAGAAACAAGAGATTATTGTTTTCCGGACAGATGTGATGCCTCACCCTCAGGGGATGGCAGCATCGAGTGTATAATCTAGGATAACATAGAATTAAACATGAGACGTAATTAGAGCCAAGTAAATATAATAGTAGCTGCAACTTCTTTTCCTGTTTCCCGGTTTCTGTTCGGGGTGGAAAAATTGTGGAAACATTGTGAAGTGACACATTACCGTGAATAATACGGTGTTGTCCGCCGCTCGTGGTCTCGCGGTAGCGTTCTCGCTTCCCGAGCACGGGGTCCCGGGTTCGATTCCCGGCAGGGTCAGGGATTTTCACCTGCCTCGAGATGACTGGGTGTTTGTGTTGTCCTCATCATTTCATCATCATCCAGGAAAGTGGCGAAATTGGACTGAGCAAAGGTTGGGAAATTGTACGGGCGCTGATAACCACGCAGTGAGCGCCCCACAAACCAAACATCATCATCATCATCACAATACGGTGTAGAGGAACCGTTGGCATTCATTGCTACCTGCCTTCTGAGAATGGATAAATAGAGGTCTAGTATCGTTTTCAAGGGAATCTTATACTAGTATTTTTCCAGAATAGAAGCAGGCTCAGGTAAAGATGGCGGCGGATAGCGATTACGCATCCTTCTCTAATTTAGACCACAAAGGTCCAATAATATCGGGATCTGGTGTCTGTGGCGTCCGAAGGAGATGTGAGAATTCATCCTGGTGCTCGCAAAACCAGTTACGGACGTGGAAGGTGTATGAACAAGGGCTCTGTAGTGTTGGAGTATAGCATCAGTGTTGGGGAACAAACACTTTACCATGGGCTGGACTTGATCGGGAAAAATGGCCACGTAATCCGTCGCAGCAATGCGACGTTGCCGAGTAACAATGGGGCACATGGAATACAACGACGTGGCTGCGCAAATCATCGCAGACCCCCATCATGTTTTATTCTTGTGACGTAAACTCGCTGAGAAGGTCAAAGGAGTGTGCAACAATACTCAGCCGACTGAATGACTTTCTCTCATCGCTCCATAAGAAAGGTTTCTTTTCTTTTTTTCTTCTTTCTTTTCTAACAGATTTCGAAAGTGTGACATTCAGCTTTGCGGTGAATTTGCAGCTACCGTCGTCTTATTTTTTGTCACAACACTCTGTCACGGTCACTCAGCACACAAATTCGTCGGCGTTGTAACTTAGCTTTCCGGTTTCGCTATGTGGGGTGTAAATCTTCGGTGCAGTGAATCTGCAAACACCAAACCCTTCGGCTAGCTTGGTTGCGGAAGCACCCACCTTAAGAGCAACAACAATTTTTCCACGCCTAAACTCACTTGCAGCGCACTGAGGCCATTGCAGAGAGGCCGTTCGTGTTGACACACAACAGCACGACCTGCAGGTTTGGCTGGGATCCGCATTCATGTTCTAGCACGCCCTTCTCGCGGTGTTTCTATATCTTTGTCCAATCCTCGGCATATCGATTTTGATAATGTTCGTGGCGTTTGGTCGTGGGAAGAACATCCAGCACGGCTGGCTCACTAGATGGAATCTGTCCTGAACTTTGTCGCCTCCCCGTCTTATGGTAGCGCAGGCGTTCGTGCGCCGGGCTACCCGAAAATTCCAAACCCCACAGTGAATAAGTACCAAAAGCTGTATAATAATTTTATGTGTGTTATTTAGACGATCTAGAAATAAATAAAATGTAATTACCGATATTTTCCCTTATTTTTATGACTACTTAAACACTAGCATTATTAAGTTATAAAAATTCGCCAATATTGAGATTTCTATTAAAACACATTCTTTGTAGGTAAGAGCCCGTCTTCACACACAGGGATGCTCATGTAAGATGCAACTGGAAGTTGAAAGGTAGCTGCATCGCATAGTGGTTCCTCCAGAACTTGCAGAGACAAAAACTAATTACGACTGTCGTTAAAAGTAGTGCTGTCCAGTCAGTCAATTGTTTTTCTTAGGGAAGGAGTTTTTAAGTAGGACTCAGGAGAAACACGAACTCTCAATTTGTAGCTGGGCTTCGAAACATCAACACGAGCTTCTGCGATAGGTATAATCAGTTACCAGGCCTCTCGGACGGATGGTTTAAATGCCGCGTTAGTAGAAGTTTGCTCATCGCTGAAACAATAGAAACTTGCGCAACGTTACCGTTCAAACGACTAACCATTTCAAACGTGTTACTACTGGTTGAGTAGCGATAACTCATTGGCTAATTTTACGATGGTAGGACTAGTACACGAGCGTCGCTGAGTCACGCTATGATCCTTACTAATGCTCAAAGTACGCCAACTTTCTGCTACTGTTTCATCACCATTTGGCAATCTCTCTCTCTCTCTCTCTCTCTCTCTCTCTCTCTCTCTCTCTCTCTCTCTCACTTTCACTCACTCGTCTCGCCTTGATATCCTAGTCGTCTATTTACATCTCATTTCCATTATTGGTCTGTAGCTCAGAGAGACTCTCTTTATTCAAATTCTATGAACTCGGCACTCTTCGTCACTTATCTCTCTGCACGTAAAATGTTCAGTCTGTGTACTTTACTTGTACTTGCTTTATAGGTCACAAGGTCACACTACTAGTCGTACTGAGGTCTGAGTACGACTTTTACGCCAGTAGTGTTCTAAGCTCCCCCCCCCCCCTCCCTATTCCGCAAATTGTGATTGAAACACTAATCATAATAAGTGTAATTAAGATGAAAGTCTGGGCATAATTTCAGTCTGACAGCGGGATACTGTAAGGTTCCAGTCGCGTTACCTTACTCAGTGGATAATTAATCTCTTTGTCGATGATGGATCGTTTTATCGCATGTATTATTTAATGATCGGTTGGATGAAGTACATAAAGTACAATGAATTGAGATATACATATTAGTTTATTGTATGTTTTGTCGATAGGTATTGTTAAATTACATTAATAAAATCAAGTCATAAGTTTCGAATAAAACTTTTCGATTTCCGTGAATCCTTCAATCTTGGACATTCCTTACTTGCGTCTTACTGTTCAACACACTTCCAAAAGGCGGTCGTCAATTTCTGTAAACTGCTTGACTTTCTTCATCTGGAACTTCGCGACCGATCTCATCTGAATACTTCACATTAACGATTGCTGCACGCCAGACATAAAGTTGTAAAACTCTTTGTTGAGTCAAGAAGTGCTTAACCGTGAGTTGTCGTACGTCCTATCGGTTATATTTGCTCTTGTATCGAAGGAGGTGCAGTGACGGTGACCTGCCAAATTGTAATCTGATACTTGTCTCACTTGTCACAATCAGAATCTATAAGCCAGGATCCGAATTTTGGCAACTTATCTGAGACTGCGTTAGAGAATGACAACCATCTGAGTAAAGCGCAGACTGATCTGCTTCGAAACACGGTGGTAATGTTAAAGACCAGGGTAGTTCTTAACTATAAAATACTGGCATCTAATAATGCAAAAACAACGTAACTACGAAATTTAAACCTTCTACTGCCAGGATATTATTGTCTCACTAAGTACTACTGGGGTCATAAAGGTCCCAAGTAATTTACACGGGATATAATGGCAGTACTTGATAAACCAACGTAAAAAACATACATTACAACTGTTCACTGTAACAGTAATGATTCTACATCCATAAATATTATGTTAAAGAAACAAAAAGAAATTTGGAATGTGTTATACTGAGCGAAGTGGCATTCAGTGCAAATAATCATGAATCAACAGTTTTGCTTTGTAAATATAATACAAAACAGCGTACAGGTCACTCAAAGAGAAAAAGTCTTACATTTGGAACAAAATAGAGTTGAAAACAATGGACATATGATGTTCCAACGTGTATATGGAGTCATATTGACCCCAGTGACAATACGAACGGTACGATGATAACTGATAGAAGAAACCCTAATAATGGGCAGAAAAATAAGAGACAAATAATGTTTTCATTTTTGTAGATGTTTTGTAGGACATTTGTTTAACATGTACTACTGTTATAAAGTATTGCATGCCCTTGATTGCAGCGATGTTGTTTGTTAATTACACATCTTCAAGCAGAGATGTATATGCATTTGTGTTTCTGTTTTTGGGTGCCTTGTGACCGTACCTAGCAACAATGTGATCACATACTGCCGGTTACTGCAACAGAAAGTGCTCTCTGTTAACGGAGATTTGGCGTTCGCTACATCTGGTCTGAAGGTATTGCTGGATTTTTTAAAAATTTTCTTCCTACTACGTGTGTGCATTTACCGTCATGGTGAAAACTCATGAAGTAACGCACAGAAACGAAGTTCGTGGAGTTTTATACAACGAAGGCCTAAACAACACGGAAATTGTTAAGAGATTAAACTGTTCGAGGTCAGCTGTGAGTTGTAATCTGCAGAAGTATGTTTCCTTTGTCCATCAGACGAAGGGAAATACGAAAAATTTTCAGCTTAGCGGGCGCCCACGCACTTCTCGTCCCAAAAGAAAAGAATACTTCATCAGGATTACTACTTCAGTTCAGCTGGAAAAAGCACGGTACGAGGCAACGGGATTTGGTGGTGGTGGTGGTTAGTGTTTAACGTCCCGTCGACAACGAGGTCATTAGAGACGGAGCGCAAGCTCGGGTTAAGGAAGGACTGGGAAGGAAATCGGCCGTGCCCTTTCAAAGGAACCATCCCGGCATTTGCCTGAAACGATTTAGGGAAATCGCGGAAAACCTAAATCAGGATGGCCGGAGACGGGATTGAACCGTCGTCCTCCCGAATGCGAGTCCAGTGTGCTAACCACTGCGCCACCTCGCTCGGTGACGGGATTTGATTACAGCTCATCAGATGCCGTGCAATGGGAATGAAGGCTGGAGTGGCGAAGAAGAAGTCATTTCTAACTGCAGCACTGAGGAAAAAGAGGCTAGCATGGGCCAGGTTGCATGTAAACTGGAAGAAGAGCAATGGAAAATTGTGGTACTTTCAAATGAAAGCTCTGGTTTTCCACGATGACCGACAGGCCGTAGCTCGGCAGGTATGAACCTAGTGAAAGGACTTATCCTCAATGCCGTGTGCGAACCATGAAACATCCTCCTTCGGTAATGGTGTTGGGCGCAATGACATATAAGGATGTTAAAAGGCCGTACGCCGGCCGGGGTGGCCGAGCTGTTCTAGGCGCTACAGTCTGGAACTGTGAGACCGGTACGGTCGCAGGTTCTAATCCTGCCTCGGGCATGGTTGTGTGTGATGTCCTTAGGTTAATTAGGCTTAAGTAGTTCTAAGTTCTAGTGGACTGATGACCTCAGGAGTTAAGTCTCATAGTGCTCAGAGCTATTTGAAGCATTTGTTAAAAGCCCGTACTTTGCTGAGGGAACAATGGAAAGTGATCAGTACGAAATTGTGATTCGGAGCACACTGATGTTCACTGCATGTGATGCATACCCGGATGCAGTGCGGATTTTACATCAAGATCTGGCTCCGTGGTATAAGAGAAATTCTGTGGCTTTAATCCAGTTGAGAATTTGTAGCGACTGGTTAGGAAAAGGGGTTCAGAAGAAGAAGCCTGCAACGAAACAGGAGATGTTAGAGGTTACTGTGAAAGTTTGGTACCATAAAGCTGACGTAAGTAACAGTAAGAAACTAATCGGCTCCCTGCCTGATAGGGTGAATGCTGTTGTAAGGGCCAAGGGGGTTCCAGCAAATGCAAAGATTATTTAAAGCATGAGTACTGAGTAATGCACTGGTTATACATAATATTTTACACTAAGGTCAAACTAAACGGAAATTTCATCAAAATACACACATCAAAAAAGCTTTGCATCACGTCGGTTCCGAGAGTTCCGGAACCTGCACAGAAAATTGGAATAGAGATAAACATAAACACCATTTCCGCTCTTTACATTGCTCATGAAATACATAGACATGAAAGACATTCGGAGGTGGTGGTCCAGATTGCTGTATACACCGGTACCACTAAAACCCAGTAGCTCATCCTCTTGCATGCCTGTATTCGTCGTAGCATACTACCCACAAGTTCATAAAGGGACTGTTAATCCAGACAGTCCCCCTCCTCAAGGGCGGTTCGGCTTAGAGTTGTGTCACGTCGTCCATAAACAACCCTTTTCAATCTATCCCAGGCATGTTCGATAGGGTTCATGTGTGGAGAACATGCTGTTCGCTCTAATCGAGTGATGTCATTATCCTGAAGGAAGTCATTCACGAGATGTGCTCTATGGGGGGCGCGAATTGTCGTCCATGAAGACGAATGCCTCGCCAATATGCTGCTGATATGGCTGCACTATCAGCCGGAGGATGGCATTCACGTATCGTACAGGCGTTATGGCGCCTTCCATAACTACCAGGGGCGTACGTCGGCCACACATAATGCCACCCCAAAACAGCAGGTAACCTCCACCATGCTGCACTCGCTAGACAGTGTGTCTAAGGCATTCAACCTGACCGGATTGCCCTCAAACTCGTCTCCGTCGATTCTCTGGTTGAAGGCATATGCGACACTCATCGGTGAAGAGAACGTGATGCCAATCCTGAGCGGTCCATTCGGCACGTTGTTGGGCCCATGTATACCGCCCTGCATGGTGTCGTGGTTACAAAGATGGACCTCGCCATGGACGTCGGGAGTGAAGATCCGCATCATGCAGACTATTGCGCAGTTTGAGTCATTACACGACGTCCTGTGGCTGCACGAAAAGCATTATTCAATATGGTGGCGTTGCTGTCACGGTTTCTCCGCGACATAATCCGTAAGTAGCCGTCATCCACTGCAGTAGTACCCCTTGGTTTGTCTGAGGGAGGCACGTTATCGAAAGTTCCAGTCTCTGTGTATCTCCTCCATGTCCGAACAACATCGCTTTGGTTCACTCCGAGACGCTTGAGCACTTCCCTTGTTGAGAGTCCTTCTTGGCGCAAAGTAACAATGCGGACGCGATCGAACCGCAGTACTGACCGTCTAGATATGGTTAAACTACAGACAACCCGAGCCGTTTATCTGTTTCCTGGTGGAAAGACTGGAAATGATCGGCTGTAGGACCCTATCCGTCTAATAGGCGCTGTTCATACATGGTTGTTTACATCTTTGAGCGCGTTTAGTAACATCTCTGAACAGTCAAAGGGACTGTGTCTGTGGTAGAATATCCATAGTCAACGTCAATCTTTAGGAGTTCTGGGGTGATGCAAATGTGTGTATTTACTATTTAACTTCGATACCATCACTGACATGGCATGACACTGTATAGATATGTAAATGCTGCTGAGATATTACCTTTAACTGAGGTACTGGGAACCATTTTGTAATTCAGTACAATGTTTTTTCTGACTTGTAGAGTTTGCTTCTTTAATACGTAAATATTTGAAATTTCAAAGACGAATTATGTTTTAGAAGTTCTGTGCAATATTCTCAAAATTATATAGGAATGTACATTAGTTTAGAACATTAGTGTAGTGTTCATCATCCTATTTTCATAAATTCAAGAAATTAATCAACACGTCAGCAAACAATTTAAGGTATGGTCATTCTGAAACACGTGGTACTCATTCAAAAGCTATTAATAAATTTTAATGGGTTGTATGTATAAAAATAAACGAGTCATCACTGAATACGATGGACTGAGAGGGATAAAGCCAGATATTTTGAAAATAATAATTTAGAAAACAAAGGAGATGTATATTTCCAGCGTGCTTATGGTGTCATATTGACCTAAGTGATACCATTAAAATTAAGAAGAATGTAACAAATCCGATAATCAGTTATCCAACAGTAAACCAGTTCAAACTTGATATGCGTAGTCTTAAATGCCAGTCTTTGGCAAGGACGTTGCGTGTTACCTACGTGATCGTTCAAGAGCTACACTGGCAGCTGACTGTAATTGTATAGAAGGTGGGAAAACACCGCCATGGTTTCTTTGTGAAGAGAAATGTCGGTTAGCTATTTTTGTATTATTCGATCTTATGCTTCGTCCCTCATGACTTCACCGTTTCTACGTCTGTAAACGCTGTCAATTCCCTCCACAAGAAAATCGTTCTTCCAACTGAAAGCAGATACCACTGTGAAGAGCACAGTGTCGCGTTTACTTGCAGTACACTTTTAATGTAGCTGACGCCATATGAAGTGGTCCATCTCTATGCTACCGAGAGCGAAACACTCAATGCTGGCTTATAGCATATGCTTCAGAATACCTTGGTTGTCAGTAAACCATCTGAGGCAACTATGAGCTCCACAAAGTTTATCTTACATTGTTGTATTTTTTGCGCAATTGAACGCCAGATACTGATCCTGTGTGTGGTCTTGGGAGGTCCAGTATTAATCTGCGGCTAATTACTTCAGTTTATGAGAACCGTCATTAAAGTTTTAAGCTGGACTCCGTAGCACATACAGTGCTACTGATTGTGATGTTAAAACCTGTATCTGGCCCACATCTACAGGTACACTCCAAAAGCCACATTTCGGATGTGCCGCAGAGAACCTTTTTCGTCATTATATTGACGACTTGTGCATGTAGAAACCTACTTCCGGTGAGCCTCCATATGGGCGGCAGATTTCTCTGATTTTCCTGTAGAAGTTTTTCGTAAAACGTAGTTGGAGGGAATTGATTGGTTGCCTGACTCTCCTGAAAATGTGCGTTCTTACAATCCTTAACAGAAAACCTCTTTGTGATACATATGTCTTGTCTAGTTGCATCTGCTAACGGAGCTTCATTAGCATTTATATAACAGAGACAAACTTACAGAGCGCTCATACGCTCCCTCCTGGACTCAGGCAGGCGCGCCAGCCCCGTATTGAATCCGCGCGGCGGAAATAACGACGTGTGCTGGCCAGCCTGGATGTGGTTTTTAGGTGGTTTTCCACATCCCACTAGGTGAATACCAGGCTGGTCCCTGTGTCCCGCCTCAGATACATGACTTGCGGACATTTGAAAGCGTTCGCACTATTTCATGGCTTACACTAGATGCAGACAGCTGGGGTACACTACGTCCGTCCCGGGGGGTATGGGGTAACGACAGCAACGGCATGTGGCCATTCTCTGACACTAACGTTTCCACGTCCATTGTAATAGGTCTGCCCCCACATTGAAGTGGGACAAAGGCCCAAAAAATCAAGATGAACAGAATCAAATTTACTAAAGAACCCCTTGATGAAATGTGTCACTCTTTTTAAGCTTCCATACCTCAATTCGTAAAAATGTAACCGTTATAGAATCACTTCGCTATCTGTCTGTCCTTCTCTTAAGAGCTCGTACTCCCAGAAGTGCAAAGAGGTATTAACAAGAAGTTGAAAGTCAAATAGTAAGCAGAACGGTCTCTTGGCTGTGTAATTTAAGCTTCTAAGTTAACGCAATAAAAAGATTTGGCAGTTTATGCTATGTATTTTGATACTCGCAAACTCCCATGTCAAAGAAACCGTAGCGTACCTTCTGTTGATTTACAATCATGAAATTTGGGAAGAAACAATGTTTCACAATGCTAGTAGAGGTAAAAATCAGAAAATTGTTAACTTTTAAGGGCATCACTTGATGTTTTCTTTTTCTATTTGACCTCAATTAGTCTGTCCATTTGTTAGGACCCGTTTGTCTCAGGAATGGGTAGGGATATCAAGTTAAATTTTATGTCCATGGGCCCTTATGGATGTAAAAAATTTAAGCTATTAAGTCAATACAATCAAACGATACTTGAAAACTCAATCATCACAAGCTACATATGAATCGTCGTTTTCCTTTGCTCACGCCTGCATCCCACAGTTTTCGGAGTATCGGTATGATTATGATCGCATTTGGCATGATTAATTGAAGGGGTGGCTGGATGCACTTCCTGTCGCCACCCCATACGCCCCCCCTCCCACCCCCTGCATGGAAACAGTGTACCCCAGTCATCTGCGTCTAGTGAAAATCGTGAAATTGTGCGAATGTGTTTCAAATGTCTACAAGTCGTGTAACTGTGACAGTACGTGGGAACCAGCCGAGTATTCACCTAGTGGGATGTGGAAAACCACCTAAAAACCACATCCAGGCTGTTTGGCGCACCGACCCTCATCGTTAATCCGCTGGGCGGATTGGATCCAGGGCCTGCGCACCTACCCGAGTCCAGGAAGCAGCGCATTAGCGCTGTCAGCTACAGACGAATATATACGTAAATAAGTTTTTTACAGATTCAAAAGAGTGTGTGTCGTATTCACACATCTCCAGTTTTTGGGGTCATTTATGCCTTTTCTATTAATTATACCCTGTTTGGGTCCCACTTTGACAGACTGCTGTTGCCCCCAGAAGATATGTAACACAGTCTACAGAGAAGAGCGCTCAACAACCTACGACTCAGGCGCATCTTGTGTAGTGGGAACGCATCTTGTGTAGGCCGAGCTCCAAAGAGGCCACACAGAACAAAGACTACGACACGACTGAGTTGTACACCACTCATCTCTCTTTATGTACGCCGTGTCTCGCATCTTCTGGGGGACGAGTTATGAACAACGATAAAAATTTAATCCATCTCACTATTATTCGAACCGATTTCATTATGGCACCATTTTCCAACAACTAATTTTAAGTGGATGTGCCCCTTTATATCGTACCATACACATACAGATGGATATTTTACGATCAATCTCCAGTCATGCAATCGAGCAGAGACTGTTCTTTGTTTATCGACAGAACCCTAGTTTCATTTACGCTGCCAGTCCCTGCACCAAGCATCGATGCTCTGGACGGTCTTCTGCATGTCGGAGTAGTTTTTTATCGTCGTGACTGTGTTAGCCACACTAGCACTATCTGCGAAGACAGAACTTCATGCGAGGTATCCTGCATCTAATATTTGCTGATTGTTCGAAGAGCAACGAGTGATGTAGCAGCAAAATTTTGCCGCTTGAACGTTGGCGTGGACAGATATTTGGCTTCCGTGTAATATGGCAATCGTGCCAGCAGAAATTATTGCCACTCTAAAGGTTGTACAACACGTTTCTGGCCTAGGAACAGGACATGTCGCCGTTTTCTCTGACTCAAAATCACCTCTTTCCCTACTGCTGCAATTAGGAAGAAGAGGCAGCAATCTGTCAAAATGGCACGACGTACGCAATTCCATTACAAAGTGAAGAGAGTGGTTCAGGTATGGGAAATGTTACAGTGTCGAATCGTAGACAACGAAATCGTAAATGTGTTGGCGAAACAGGTAATTTGTGAAGGACAAAGAGGCAACGGGCTAATCTCAACTGTAGATAAGCTTGAAATTTTGTGGTGGCTCAAGAAATTACAGGAGTCCTCCCAACCCTGATGACGAGAGTAGGCAGCATATACACCCGTTGCTACCGCAGCGTATTTGGCCGGACGACAATCCATGCTCATGACTTTAGGACTATGACTGCAGTTTTCTTTCTTCTTCTTTTTTTATTTCTGTTTCTTCGTCGTTTTACTTCCTAAATTAGTGTGGCCGTGCGGTTCTAGGCGCTTCAGTCCGGAACCGCGTGACCACTACGGTCGCAGGTTCAAATCCTGCCTCGGGCATGGATGTGTGTGAGGTCCTTATGTTAGTTAGGTTTAATTAGTTCTAAGTTCTAGCTGACTGATGACCTCAGAAGTTAAGTCGCATAGTGCTCAGAGCCATTTGAACCATTTGAACTTCCTAAATTCTGTGCGGATGTCGGTTGACACCTCTCAAATCCCGTCAGTGACAGCTTCACTCAGGTTTCTTATTAAACGGGGTGACCAGTCTCTGAACAAAGACGATGAATTACGGAACCGGCAATTGCAACGATATGAGTCAACCACGGTTACTTCAAGAAGCACCTTCATCGAACTGGTATGGTTACGTCTGTCCCTGTACAGAAAAAAGATTCTATTACCCATCTTTTATTTCTGCTATTGAAATCGTTTCGTCTTGTCAAAAGACTTGAAACTACATTTTCTATCGAAGATCTCGATACATATGTTGTTACCCAAAAGAATTACAGCGTTAATTGTTTGCTGCATTTGTTTATGACACAATCAGTCTGCCTAACGACCGAGCGGTAGATGCGGAAACGTGAGCTACGACGACGTTATTACCAAACGCGACGAAACAGAACCAAAGCGCTGTTGTTCTTTTTCATGGCTGCCGAAAGACAAACACCGGTAGACATCCACGGGAGAATGAAAGACGTATATGGGGCAACTTGTCTGCGAAAACCATTTTCGACACGTGGTGTTTCTGCCTCGTGATAACGCATGTCACCATCTTGCAAGTGTCGCAACGCAAAAGTTAGGGCAGCAAAAGTCAGACACTCGAGCAACCACCTTCTGGCGCTGATCTCTCCCCATATCATGCCTTCGATGCGTAAAAATGTCTTCAAAGTCCAAACGGTGTGCAGCAGGTACTCCCGGACTTCTTCATGACCAGGACACGCGTTTTACCAAACGAGTATCTTCAACCAGGACCGTTTTTCAGATGATTGTCTGAATGCTCGCGGACATTTTGTCTGATTATCGCAAAGGTTCGTGACTGTACGGCCTTGGAATGGAAACTTTAGGATCACCACTTGTAATGTGTGAATGTGTGTGCTGTGCACTGGGTGTGTGCGCTCTGTATGTGCGTGCTGTGCGTGCGCGCTGTGCGTGCGCTGTGTGTGCTGTGTGCGCTGTGAGTGCGCGCACGTGTGTGCACACGTATGAGTATATATGTCTTAGAGAGAGCATCTATGAAATTTTCAGTGAGTGAATTGGTAATGAATTAATAATATGTAAAGCAACACATGTACTTTCGTGAACCGTTAAGGAAATGTAGCTGGATGTGTTTCTACTCGTAAGGGAACAAAAAGAAAGACAGACGGCTTCATGAGTCTTGAATCTCAACCACTACACTACTTAACATGGTGACATATTTCGAAACGTTGGGAGGTATTACATGTATATAAACGAACGCTTTTGTATGTCCTATTAGGTTATCGAGTTCTATCACATCTAAAGGTGACTGCTTCCACATAAGGCGAAAGGGGATGACCCATTAGAGAAAACAGGTAACGAAATGAAGTACTGTGAAACCAAAATGCTGAACTTTGAAAGGCATACTAGGAAACAAGGAGTAAAACTTTTTATTGTGAATCCCACCAATAGCGCTTCCAAAAAAATACACATTTTCTATCTTTAAAGAGGATGCTCAGCTGATAGGTTGTCTTGCAGTCCGGCAGTGGCCTTGCTGCACGTGCGCGCTTTCTTTACAGGAAGTTCCACTGCCGTCAGGAATTACTCTCGACCTTGCGATGCTCGCCCCTCGCCGCTCCACGCTGCGGCAGCCTCTGCTACAGACTCGCCGCTGCTGGAGCCGCCTGTCGCGGGCCAGCCAGTTCCTCGCCCTTGCTCCCGCGGAGCGCCATTTCTCTGACGTCATGTCCGACGCTCGTGTTCTCTTTTTCAGATGGCACGCCGAAATTGGGTACGGGAGTTGCCGTTTCTTACTTCTGCGCAACTTATCGACTGATCGATTCCATCACAAGTCTCCATCTGTCACTGAGGTTTTTCTCCCACCAGTCCTCCTTTTTCTCCAGGCAGCGCCGGGATGTACTGCTGCTCCGACGGCGAAGAAGCTGCGGCAACAGGAGGAGATATTTGGAAAGTGTCGCGTCGCACACGTAAGAATTGTATTTTGTTCCCTAGTCATTTCACTGCTGATTCTTATTGAAATTATGACACCGAGTTTAACAACCAGTTTATCTTAATTACTGCGATATAAGTTTGTAAACAGTTGAAGTGCGATGAGTGTAGCCAATACATGTCAACAAATATTCATCTCTTTGAAATCCAGTTACGCTGTAATGTTTACTCCTAATAATTTGTATTTGTTTGGAAAATGTGACATCGAGTAGATTGAAGGAAACACTGTTTAATGTCAAATTCCAAGTAGCAGTTCTGTCGAATCAGTGAAAGATGTAAAGATGAAACATCTAACAAGTCAGTGCGAATGAACCTCGGAAGCAATGATTTTAGTGGAGTTGTAACGCCGGAAATGCATTTCCTCCTATTTCCATCTATTGTACTATAAATTTGTTTTCCTTATTTTTGTTACCTGAATATATAACATTTCTGTGTCTTCGTATATTGTAATTGCTTTACTATTTGTATATATATGTTTATGCATTTATGTCGATGTATAATTGGTTTGTTTCGTAAATATTATTTGTATTTTTACGCTGGGTCTTGCCTAGGGAAAACTGCTATCGAACGATTACATCGATAGGTCGTGTGAAGAACGAAAGTGTTTAGGATCTTTAGTAGTGTTAACTCTGCAGCGTGGAGCGCGGGCAGAGAGAGTCTGGCTGGAGTAGCGAGTGGAGCAGGTGTGTTGTGTGAAGCTCCCGCGCTTTCGGGGTTTGGCAGCGTGTAATTGCGCTCGACTTGCGATGATAGTTTCTGACATGGTGTCGCGGACGGGAAGCATTAGATAGCGCACATCAAGAGCCCGTTTCGTCTGGTGACCGTGTCGAGAAGAAGGCGCGCCAACATCCAGCTTGTGCAACAGCGACGGCCGACAATGAGTGACTGTCGCAACCTCTTCGATCGACGGCTTCAAACCTTCAATCGACCAACAAGGAAGACTGGACGCACGTAAAGTTTTAGAACTATATGGGAGACCTCAGTTTTTAAAACTGTTCAAATCACAAAATTACAGCAACGTAGCATGAACCTTTGTTGCTCATTGTCCCAGTTGCATTACCAAGCAGGGTCCCTTCCTTTTCAGAAATGAACCCGAGTGTCGTTGAAATTCAAACGCCAGCATTAAAGTAATATAGCTAATTCTATTTCACTGCTTTAATTTCAAAGTTCAGTTAAAGTATTCATAGCTGGCTACAATATTCAGATTACCCAAGCACAAATTAAGAGTGCGAGTTTTGTTACCATATTTTAGCTTACCTGTGACTGCAGCTCAGCTTGGTACGTACTAAATTTTACTATTGTTAATTGTTCAGAATCATTTAATTCAAGTTCAAAGTTAAATCTCTTATTTCTAAATTGCGTAGATTCAAGTAGCTTTCGAAATGATTGTGAAATGATTGTTGAGGTAGTCCAAGACTAACCGTATTTTACTGAATTTCGATGTGCTTCAGAAAGAAAGCTCACTATTAACTTCAGTCACTAAATTAACTTTCGATTTTCCGGTTTTATCAATTCTTTTGCTAAATTAAGTCAGGGTGTAGCGAAATTTATTACTTCTGACAAACTTTCAGTTTTCACACTACACGTGTCAACCTTCAGTTGCCACGCTTCTAGTGCTAATTATATGTGTAATAACCTTTCCTTTTCAGTTACTATAGTAAGTGTCCTTAGGACTGGCGACCGTAATTTCCCCCAAATCTCAAATATCTAATTAACGCTAGTTAATTGTTAACGTAACGGCCGCACATTTACTTCCTTTATTAACTTTACCCCTTTTCAAAATTAATTTCCACCAGTTTCATTTGCATTTTTCCTTTCATTTAAATGTAACCCTTTCCTCCCTCTTTACCGACAGATTAACTTCTGTGACGATTGCTTTTCCCTAATTTCCATTAGGTACTCGCGGTTTCATTTTTCACTGTCATTAAGGTCGATAAGTGAGGGGGAGGTTACACGTGGCGACCTGGTGACAGGACAATCTTCGGATTTGAGGTTGTTCTGGACACGAATTTTGCATTGTGCAAATCTCGTAACAAAGTACTGGTTACGTACAGGCCGTTACGTCAGCGAGAATAAGTAGTGGGAGTAATCCTAATTATATTTGAGGTTTGGCATTTATATTGAAAATTATTAAAACGAGTGAAGGCAACAATTGCCAAAATTTGGTAGACATGGATAAGGAACAATCGGTCGAACAGTGGGAAACGCGCACCGCGGTACCCATTGTTCAGGGCCAGGCGGCTAGCATGAAAGACGCGACCGCCGAAACGCAACAGAGAGCAGAAATGGAATTCCAAACTGTAGAAAATGTTTCGGAATTGGAAGTGAAAATCAAATCTGAATCCCTTGATGACGAATACGGGGGGACAATTAAAGAGGAAGCCGCTACGGAAGTAAAACCGGTAGTTTCCGGGAATTTAACTGATTTATTGAATGTTTTGACTAACGAAATCAAGAGTCAATCGGCAGAAATTAAAGCTCTGTCTGCCAAGCAAGATCTGGCTGCCAAGCAAGAAGCTTAGGCTGCCAAGCAAGAAGCTCAGTCTGAAAAAATTGAACGGATGCTAGACAATCAGAACAAAGCTATTAACGTTGTTAACAACAATGTTGGAGTTGTTAACACAAAAGTTGATAAAATCAAAGAAGATATTGTTGTAATTAATACCGAAATCGGTAATCTTAAACAGGAAATGATATGCGTTCAGGCGGAAATTGCGAGCATAAATACTCGTTTTTATTCCGAAATTAGCAGAATCGAGAAAAGTGTAGGAGAAGCAGTTGCTCCGATCATCGAGAATAAGGTGACGGAACAAATTCAATTAGTGAAAAAAGAGGATCAAAAGAAGGTGGAAACTTCAAAGACTTTAGTATCCGAAGTAGATACCAAAGTGACGAAGCAGGCTAATACCTGTGCACATAGTTCGGAATTGTTGACGAAAGAGGAGCGGTTCAACCCCTTGAAAAAAGGCGGTATACACGCGACGGATTTCATTAAGAATTGTGAAAGAGTTTTACCCAGATCATGGACTAATGAGAGAAAAATTAATGCGGTTATTGATGTGCTGGCTGGTGATGCCAAGCGTTGGGGCTTAAACCTCAACATTCCGAACCTAACTTTTGACGAGTTTAAAAATTTGTTTCTGGCTGAATACTGGTCAGAGCAAAAAACAGCAAAGTGTCTGGCGCGAATTTGTCGTATCGAGGCCTTTCGATGCGAATTCGCGCGGTTCCATGAAGGAGTTTTGTGAGGGCTGGATCCGCAAGTTGGAATATTTGCGTGATCGCCGCACGGAATCCGAAATAGTCTGGGAACTCTACAAGAAGCTTCCAGATGATACAAAACGCTACGTAGGAAGCAATTACAGGACAATAAATGATTTCCTGGAAAGAGTGGAGGACGAGGACAATTGGCGCAATAATCGCGACAGTGGTAGAGGCCGTGGTAACAACAACGGGTACCACAGCAACCACAACAACGATAACCATGGGAATAATGCATACCGCAACCATGGCAGCAATAACAATAATGGTTCGGACCGTAATAACAATCGGTACAATGCAAATAATAACAGGAATGACGGAAACCAGTATCATACTAGCGTGATACGGGCTTCGCAGAATAGTAATAACGCCAGAGAGTGTCATCAGCCGCCTCAGCAGCATCCGGGGAGCGTATCTGCTGGGACGAGACAGGGAAACCATTAGCCGCGCCGGTGATGGGCCGACCGGGTGTGGAGAAATTTTGCAGGCCCAATAACAAGAGAAAACCCAGGTGTCGCCGTTATGAAAATTCCGTATGGAAAAATCAACGGCGGGAGAGTGTGCCAGTGTTAAGAGAAAAAAGTGCGCCCACAAGTAGTAGATCAGCTGTATACACGGCAGTAGAAAATACATTCACTGTCAGTGAGAACAATTTAAATAGTGTTCCGGAAATCGATTATAAAGTGGCAGCTGTAATACCCACAGCGGAACTGGAGATTGAGTTTAAGAATGATTCGCAAGTGTTGACAGGAGATCAGATGTCGGATAAAACGTCCGTCATCGAGCGAGGGGATGCAGAGAGGGATGAGGTCTGGTTAATGCAGTTCGGTCGCTTATACGACGAACTAAGAGATTATAGGGGCCTGTATGGGAGAAGTGTTTATGGGGAGCGCGCGCACGATTTGCCGCGTCTCGTCCCGCAGGAAGATAGTGTTTGTGAAATGATAGAAAGTTCTGGCCCTAACCGGCAGACTTTACTAGAAATAGTTGATGTTAATGGGGAGCACGTGCAAGATTCGTCGTGTTTCGTCCCGCAGGACTTGGATGTTGAAGTAGTAACGGAAAGTTCTGGCCCTAACCGGCAGACTTTACCGAAAGTTATAGTGGTAGAAGTAGCCGACCCATCCGACGCAAACCTCCAGTTTAAACATTGCGAGAGTATTAAGGAGAAAGATTACGAAAATTTTAGTGATAGCCGGACACGATTGGTAGAAAAGCACATAGATTACAGCGTGTATGAGGTAAGAGCTGACGATATACGGTCGGACGGTAGCAGTGTGGGTTGCGCAGATCCAGAGGAAGTAATTGCAGATACTACTGGGCACATTCCTCCAGGTAGATTGGCAGATGAGATCAATCTGACCAAAGTGGAATCAACGAAGGTGACAATTAGTGAATTGATAGCAAAGCAACACTCAATAGTTGACGAGTTACAGGAAAAGGTTTCGGTATTGGAGGCGAAGCTACAGACTAAGCCTCAGGACAAACGTGTTGAAATTAAAACTGTATGTGAACAGAGGCTGAAAAAGCCGCCAGATAAGCCGGATTTAGGATCAAAGCCGGATGGTTTTTTCTGGAATGACCTGGATATACACTCCTGGAAATTGAAATAAGAACACCGTGAATTCATTGTCCCAGGAAGGGAAAACTTTATTGACACATTCCTGGGGTCAGATACATCACATGATCACACTGACAGAACCACAGGCACATAGACACAGGCAACAGAGCATGCACAATGTCGGCACTAGTACAGTGTATATCCACCTCTCTCAGCAATGCAGGCTGCTATTCTCCCATGGAGACGATCGTAGAGATGCTGGATGTAGTCCTGTGGAACGGCTTGCCATGCCATTTCCACCTGGCGCCTCAGTTGGACCAGCGTTCGTGCTGGACGTGCAGACCGCGTGAGACGACGCTTCATCCAGTCCCAAACATGCTCAATGGGGGACAGATCCGGAGATCTTGCTGGCCAGGGTAGTTGACTTACACCTTCTAGAGCACGTTGGGTGGCACGGGATACATGCGGACGTGCATTGTCCTGTTGGAACAGCAAGTTCCCTTGCCGGTCTAGCAATGGTAGAACGATGGGTTCGATGATGGTTTGGATGTACCGTGCACTATTCAGTGTCTCCTCAACGATCACCAGTGGTGTACGGCCAGTGTAGGAGATCGCTCCCCACACCATGATGCCGGGTGTTGGCCCTGTGTGCCTCGGTCGTATGCAGTCCTGATTGTGGCGCTCACCTGCACGGCGCCAAACACGCATACGACCATCATTGGCACCAAGGCAGAAGCGACTCTCATCGCTGAAGACGACACGTCTCCATTCGTCCCTCCATTCACGCCTGTCGCGACACCACTGGAGGCGGGCTGCACGATGTTGGGGCGTGAACGGTAGACGGCTTAACGGTGTGCGGGACCGTAGCCCAACTTCATGGAGACGGTTGCGAATGGTCCTCGCCGATACCCCAGGAGCAACAGTGTCCCTAATTTGCTGGGAAGTGGCGGTGCGGTCCCCTACGGCACTGCGTAGGATCCTACGGTCTTGGTGTGCATCCGTGCGTCGCTGCGGTCCGGTCCCAGGTCGACGGGATCGTGCTCCTTCCGCCGACCACTGGCGACAACATCGACGTACTGTGGAGACCTCACGCCCCACGTGTTGAGCAATTCGGCGGTACGTCCACCCGGCCTCCCGCATGCCTACTATACGCCCTCGCTCAAAGTCCGTCAACTGCACATATGGTTCACGTCCACGCTGTCGCGGCATGCTACCAGTGTTAAAGACTGCGATGGAGCTCCGTATGCCACGGCAAACTGGCTGACACTGACGGCGGCGGTGCACAAATGCTGCGCAGCTAGTGCCATTCGACGCCCAACACCGCGGTCCCTGGTGTGTCCGCTGTGCCCTCTCGCAGTGTCCGGAGCAAGTATGGTGGGTCTGACACACCGGTGTCAATGTGTTCTTTTTTCCATTTCCAGGAGTGTAGATGAGGATTTATTGTGGGAAAATAAAGAAACAGTCGAGGACAAGTGTAGACAGATAGTAGTGTCTGTTAATATGCACGGCCTACAACTAAACGTGTTGATTGACACCGGTGCAGAATTGAGTGCTGTATCTGGAAAAACATTTCAGTTACTGAAAGACAGACCTGGCGTCGTAGTTATGCCAATAACAGGAGTGAAAATTATCGGTGCTACTGGGAAGGCCAGTAAACCAGTCACAAAACAGATTTTTGTCCACTTCGAGATATGTGGGGCACGATTGGAACAAGAGTTTGTCGTCGTGCCAGACTTAACTACGGAAGTAATTATCGGGTTAGATTGGCTGTTAAAGTATCGTGCAGTGATTAATTGCGAAAGCAAAACTTTGACATGTACGTCACAAGATAAAACAATAGTAGTTAGTTTTGACGAGGCAGGAGACGGTGTGCATAGGCAATACCAGCCTATACACATTGTTAACTGGCCAGATGGTACTGACGTAGGTATGAATTTGAACTACTGTAATGTGAGGAATCTCGGCATTGACAATAGTGTAGAAAGTGAATTGTAAAGTATTGTAGACGGTGTGTCAAACGTAACACACGAACAAAGACGAGACCTGTATGAAGTAATAATGAGGAATAAGAGTGTGTTTCCAGACAAACCGAGTATTGGTGTGAAAAAAGATCGTTTGCCAGAAATAATGAAGCTAAGAACCGATGATCGCATACGTCGTCATGACGCTAAAGCGCGTTTTGCTAAGTTTGCAATCGGAGACTTAGTACTTGTAAAAGCTCATGAGAAATCGAGCGAGATAGACCACGAAATCTCTAAATTTAAGTTTGTTTATAATGGACCATATAAAGTCATTGGTATACCTCACACAAATGCTTATTGATCAGAGTATCCAAGCTCTGGAAAACTATTAGGCATTCGGAACATTGTATACTTGAAATTGTACCAACCTATGATTGATTAATACCACAGAAGGGTAATGTGTACAGTATGTAAATATAGAGTGTAAGATTTACGGATGTGCCATGTTGCGATGCTTTTGCCTGACCTAGAGGTCATTAAAGAAGTTGTAATTAATAAGTAATTAATGTTGATTACATTATTTAAGAGTTACTGAATATTAATCAATTTAAAAATCCAAGCTGCTAGTTTAAGTTTTCAGCTGAGTCACAGTAGATTAAGGAGTGTAAATATGCTTTTGTAACTAGCTGTCAGATTTCATGAATGTGTGTATTATTAGTCATTGCCAATGTACTTAGACGCTGTTTTAAGTTTCATGCTAGTACATGCGTGTGATGATGGACAGTGTTGAGTTATCCACTGTGATAGAATTAAGGGACTCCTTGAGATTACTCGGGAGTGAGATTTTCCTAAAGAATTCAGTGAAACGGACGTTCTGGAAATGCCGTTACACAGGCGAGTGTGATCAAGCGTGCCGCACAGGCGGGCGCAACAATAGTGGCGAGGCGGAGCCGCTGTCGGCTCTTGTGCCGCTGTCGGCATTCTTTGTACTTGCGAGTACGGAAGGCGGAGTTGTTTTTCTTCCCGGACAGCTGACGTGAAAGAATTCTGTTGTCAATATTTATGTTTTTGTCGATCTGCTGTATATTATTTTCTTGTTTAGCGTGGACTTTCATGGCGAGAGTATTAATTATGAAAAGGTTATATAAAATGTGTATTCTATTTAATTAATAATTAATTTGCGTATTTTGATCTACCTGTTTTTATGACCATGTACTCTGATTAATTGTGTAAATAGTATTCCATTTCTTGATAGTGTTACGGATTTTGACGATTTTGGAATAGCTAAACCATTTTCTATATTTTCTATTAATTTTAATATGTTGTCAACCTGTTTTATTTTGATCAAGATGACAGAGTGGAATAAGATTAGCAGTGTCTCCACTCAATTATTATCGTCTAAAAATTGGTTTATGGTTAATTAGGCGAATGCTAAATTTTGTTGATGTTTTGAGCATATGCATTTCCGCTGTTTCTTTTTTGGGACATTTTCTGAGTCTGTTTAGGTTACACGGACATCCTCAGACAATGTGGGGCACGTGTTACGCCGGAAATGCATATCCTCCTATTTCCATCTATTGTACTATAAATTTGTTTTCCTTATTTTTGTTACCTGAATATATAACATTTCTGTGTCTTCGTATATTGTAATTGTTTTGCTATTTGTATATATATGTTTATGCATTTATGTCGATGTATAATTGGTTTATTTCGTAAAAATTATTTGTATTTTTACGCTGGGTCTTGCCAAGGGAAAACTGCTATCGAACGATTACATCGATAGGTCGTGTGAAGAACGAAAGTGTTTAGGATCTTTAGTAGTGTTAACTCTGCAGCGTGGAGCGCGGGCAGAGAGAGTCTGGCTGGAGTAGCGAGTGGAGCAGGTGTGTTGTGTGAAGCTCCCGCGAGTTGCCGCGCTTTCGGGGTTTGGCAGCGTGTAATTGCGCTCGACTTGCGATGATAGTTTCTGACATGGTGTCGCGGACGGGAAGCATTAGATAGCGCACATCAAGAGCCCGTTTCGTCTGGTGACCGTGTCGAGCAGAAGGCGCGCCAACATCCAGCTTGTGCAACAGCGACGGCCGACAATGAGTGACTGTCGCAACCTCCTCGATCGACAGCTTCAAACCTTCAATCAACCAACAAGGAATACTGGATGCACGTAAAGTTTTAGAACTATATGGCAGACCTCAGTTTTTAAAACTATTCAAATCACAAAATTACAGCAACGTAGCATGAACCTTTGTTGCTCATTGTCCCAGTTGCATTACCAAGCAGGGTCCCTTCCTTTTCCGAAATGAACCCGAGTGTCGTTGAAATTCAAACGCCAGCATTAAAGTAATATAGCTAATTCTATTTCATTACTTTAATTTCAAAGTTCAGTTAAAGTATTCATAGCTGGCTACAATATTCAGATTACACAAGCACAAATTAAGAGTGCGAGTTTTGTTACCATATTTTAGCTTACCTGTGACTGCAGCTCAGCTTGGTACGTACTAAATTTTACTATTGTTAATTGTTCAGAATCATTTAATTCAAGTTCAAAGTTAAATCTCTTATTTCTAAATTGCGTAGATTCAAGTAGCTTTCGAAATGATTGTGAAATGATTGTTGAGGTAGTCCAAGACTAACCGTATTTTACTGAATTTCGATGTGCTTCAGAAAGAAAGCTCACTATTAACTTCAGTCACTAAATTAACTTTCGATTTTCCGGTTTTATCAATTCTTTTGCTAAATTAAGTCAGGGTGTAGCGAAATTTATTACTTCTGACAAACTTTCAGTTTTCACACTACACGTGACAACCTTCAGTTGCCACGCTTCTAGTGCTAATTATATGTGTAATAACCTTTCTTTTTCAGTTACTATAGTAATTGTCCTTAGGACTGGCGACTGTAATTTCCCCCAAATCTCGAATATCTAATTAACGCTACATAATTGCTAACGTAACGGCCGCACATTTACTTCCATTATTAACTTTACCCCTTTTCAAAATTAATTTCCACCAGTTTCATTTGCATTTTTCCTTTCATTTAGATGTAACCCTTTCCTCCCTCTTTACCGACAGATTAACTTCTGTGACGATTGCTTTTCCCAAATTTCCATCAGGTACTCGCGGTTTCATTTTTCACTGTCATTAAGGTCGATAAGTGAGGGGGAGGTTACAGAGTGATGAAAACGAAAATTAAAATCAAACTAACGATGTAATTAGAAAACTGTGTCGGTATCTTAGAGTCAGGTTCACATTGATACTGCACATTACCTAAGAAGAAATGTTTCTGTCTAAGATTATTTATACAGGAGCTGATGGTTTCGCTCGTTAAAATCCAAAAATTACTCGATTAGTGTTACTTAAAATCACTGATTGCTGTTATCCCATAAGACATTATGTCTGTTTTTGCAAATATTCGATTAGTGTTACAACACATTTTCATTTCCGTGTTATGTCGCGCAGTATTTGCCAAAAGAGGTGCACAATCTGCCTTCGGAGGAGATGCTACAGTACCAGAGTACGGGATCCTTCAGTATTAAGCAATACCTCACGTATCTGCTTGTTGCACTTGTGCAGTTATTTAAGAGCTACAGCAGTTCTCGCTGCTAGAGCATGGACAGCAGTGTGTCAGACTAATATACTATGAAGTGAAAACGGAAAACGGGCCAGACGGAGTTTTGATCAGATATATTGACGGATTTTTACATATGTAAATGAACCATTTTGTTTTAGAAAATGCATGTTAACTTTCCTTCATTGAATTTCACACATTAATTCCAAAAACATTCATTTTCTAAAATACATTTGTGCTGTTTAATGTCGCTTCGAAAGATGTTTGAACTTCTTAATTGTCAGGTGAAGTACATACAGACAATCGATTTGTGCCACATATAATCATCATCATCACGAGCATCACAATCACCGTCACCACGACCACCACCACCATTATTAAATGACGTCATTGAGGCGAGATGCGGTCGACCTTGCTTCGGTGGTTGCCTTGGTTCGATATCTCACATTAAATCGAGGCTCTGATTACTAGAAGAACTCTAGCGTGGCTAGTTTGAAACGACGAGCACGGTGGCCCTGAGGAGAGAGTGAAACCGGAAAGCGAGATCTTCCTTGTGGGGAGAACAGATGGGGCCACCGTGGACCTAGTCGTACGCTTCGGGTTGTGTGTTCCGTCCACTGCGGACAGGTGGTCATATACACTCCTGGAAATGGAAAAAAGAACACATTGACACCGGTGTGTCAGACCCACCATACTTGCTCCGGACACTGCGAGAGGGCTGTACAAGCAATGATCACACGCACGGCACAGCGGACACACCAGGAACCGCGGTGTTGGCCGTCGAATGGCGCTAGCTGCGCAGCATTTGTGCACCGCCGCCGTCAGTGTCAGCCAGTTTGCCGTGGCATACGGAGCTCCATCGCAGTCTTTAACACTGGTAGCATGCCGCGACAGCGTGGACGTGAACCGTATGTGCAGTTGACGGACTTTGAGCGAGGGCAAATAGTGGGCATGCGGGAGGCCGGGTGGACGTACCGCCGAATTGCTCAACACGTGGGGCGTGAGGTCTCCACAGTTTATCGATTTTGTCGCCAGTGGTCGGCGGAAGGTGCACGTGCCCGTCGACCTGGGACCGGACCACAGCGACGCACGGATGCACGCCAAGACCGTAGGATCCTACGCAGTGCCGTAGGGGACCGCACCGCCACTTCCCAGCAAATTAGGGACACTGTTGCTCCTGGGGTATCGGCGAGGACCATTCGCAACCGTCTCCATGAAGCTGGGCTACGGTCCCGCACACCATTAGGCCGTCTTCCGCTCACGCCCCAACATCGTGCAGCCCGCCTCCAGTGGTGTCGCGACAGGCGTGAATGGAGGGACGAATGGAGACGTGTCGTCTTCAGCGATGAGAGTCGCTTCTGCCTTGGTGCCAATGATGGTCGTATGCGTGTTTGGCGCCGTGCAGATGAGCGCCACAATCAGGACTGCATACGACCGAGGCACACAGGGCCAACACCCGGCATTATGGTGTGGGGAGCGATCTCCTACACTGGCCGTACACCACTGGTGATCGTCGAGGGGACACTGAATAGTGCACGGTACATCCAAACCGTCATCGAACCCATCGTTCTACCATTCCTAGACCAGCAAGGGAACTTGCTGTTCCAACAGGAAAATGCACGTCCGCATGTATCCCGTGCCACCCATCGTCCTCTAGAAGGTGTAAGGCAACTACCCTGGCCAGCAAGATCTCCGGATCTGTCCCCCATTGAGCATGTTTGGGCCTGGATGAAGCGTCGTCTCACGCGGTCTGCACGTCCAGCACGAACGCTGGTCCAACTGAGGCGCCAGGTGGAAATGGCATGGCAAGCCGTTCCACAGGACTACATCCAGCATCTCTACGATCGTCTCCATGGGAGAATAGCAGCCTGCATTGCTGCGAAAGGTGGATATACACTGTACTAGTGCCGACATTGTGCATGCTCTGTTGCCTGTGTCTATGTGCCTGTGGTTCTGTCAGTGTGATCATGTGATGTATCTGACCCCAGGAATGTGTCAATAAAGTTTCCCCTTCCTGGGACAATGAATTCACGGTGTTCTTATTTCAATTTCCAGAAGTGTATATTGGTGTTGGGTTCTGATACGCTGAACGAAGTACAAAGTGTCTCAGTGTCTGGACTCGGCGCTTGTTAACTTGATTTAGTTCCAGGTGTGGATCACGCTTCTGGAAAAGGCAGTTGGTGTTCGTTTCCTACAGATGGCACCGTACCAGATAACCTATAGCTTTTGGAACAAGTTATTGTCGACAGTGGGCGGAATGCAGTCAGTTTTTGAAAGGCCACTAAGTGCGGCTAAAGTATATGGGAGTGGAATTACAGCACCAGCGATGAAGGACGTACTACCCCGTTCTAAACGTAAGTGTTAACGTAAACCCGTCTGAAGTTCGCCATCCTGGTTAACAGACGTAGATTTAGTTTCAGTGTTCGCGTAGTAAACTGACAGATACCCTTGTCGATATTTAAATTTTCTAGTTGGTTTTGTTAATTAACGGGTCCAGCTCCTTGTCTTGTAAAGAAATAAACATTCTTCCTAACTTAAATTATTTGCTTGCAATCTGCTAACTATGCCAAGGAGAGGTTGCATGGCTAACTCACCTAATACTCTGAGAATAAAGTCTCGATGAGAAATCTTAGAGATAAGTAACTTAAAAGCTGTGTGAGTGTTAATCATGGCAAGGTCAAGAATATTGTAAAAGACATGTGCAGGCCATCGGTGGGTGCCAGTTCAGACACTGTAGTGTTTAGATATTTGGTCAACTATATCGACTCGACCCTGAGTTACTTTAGAAAACTTCATAGTTTCTGGAAGTTTCGTCTCAGTATTCTTATTTATCTGATATCCAGCAAGCAAGTTACTCAGAATAAGGATTTTTTCCGTTGTCCGCATGCTGTGGGAAGACTGTCGCCTGACTTGTGTGTTGCATACAGTGCGTCGTCTCCATTTCGTGCTGCCAAAGGGACCTCCGAGTGATCTACGGAAAGTGTCAGCTGAACTTGCTCCGCATCTGCCAGATTCACGGAAGTGAGGAAGTTGTCAGTCGTGATGCTCCGTAGCAGCGACGCGCCTGACATCTGCTGTTGTGTTAGAGAACTATTGGCGGTGCCCCAGACAGCGGTGTAGGAGGTTGTGGTGGCGGCTGTTGCTTCCCAGTGTCACTCTGTAGATCTGCCTGTCGCCAGACCGTAGAAAACGTAAAGTATCGCCCAACCTCCGAATTTATGTTCTTCTAGGCCCAAAATGTCGTAATATACTCCAACATCTCATGAACAACGTCAGGGCACGCACAGAAATTAGTGTCCCAACATCATTGCTACCACCCTTACGTCTGGTTTTTCCCCGCCTACCCTCTCTCGGCCTCCATTCTCTCCCCCGAGTCATATCTGCTCTCCCCTCCACTGCCTTTCTCACTCCTTCTCACGTCCGTCCAGCCACCCCTATTTATATGTCCCCTCCCTCCATCGGCTCCCCCCTTTTATCCTTTCCTCTCCTCCCCCCGTTTTTCCCCCCTCGTTGGTCCGGTTCCTCCTCCCCCCCTCCCCCCCCCCCAACTGCCACCGTGTCGCCTGTTTAGTGCTGTTTTTGAGTGGGTGTTCAGAGTTGTGCGTCCCCTGTCAATGTTGCGACTAGCCACCATACTGTCGCTAGTTGGGTTTTTTTATCACTTGCGAACAGAAACCAGACTGTCGCCGTGCTTTTTAATTGTGCCTGTCTACTTATTGTTTTCATCCGCATCGTCATCACCATGTTTTTATATTTTAAATTCAAAAACGTTCCGCCATTTTACAGTTTTTTACAGTGTCACCGTTTTATCGCTTGTTTTTCTTGTTTGTTTGTATTCTCATTATGTTTTTTAACTTTTCTGTAGGCTGTAGAGCAGCATATTACTCTGCTGCCAGCCCACATCCCCCTCAGAGGGGGAGGGGGGGAGGGGATCGAAATGCAATAAAGAAAAACAAAAAAATAATTACCACTGATACAAAACTGCGCTAAAATGCAAATGAGTAAAGGAAAGACCCACAAGGTACCAATGGTATAAAAGGTAAATTCTTCGTTCTTCTATGTTGGCTATGGGAATGAAATTTTGACGAGTTGTACAACCCCATAAATGGTGAAAAGCCACAGGAACATTTGGTTCTGCGATGATCACTGGGGCAGGACTCTCGGAAAAACCTCATAAAATGACCCACATGGTACCTCTAGAGTTGAAGGAGACTCTAAAGGAATGCGTTTTTTTAAATTCCTGAGATCATGAAGAAAATGACAGAGCCATTGTTTGGCATCACAAAAAGAACAAAAAGAAAAAGTTTGGAATACTGGAATAAAATATTAAAGAAGCGTTTTAGTGCCAAAAGAGAGTACATAGCAAGGGATTGAATGTATTTTGTTTAAAAATTGAAGAAATAAATTTCCAAAAGAAAAGGGAGATAAATTTGGCGTCGTTTAGAAACCCCAACGTGCACCAAAAGATATTATATGAAAGTTACTGCAGTCCGCATTGATACACATTTACATCTACTATTTAATGTAGAAATATTTCCAGATATGACCAGCGCGAAATAAAGATAGATGCGTGACCATGTCGTAGATATCACTGTATTCTGAGCACCACGGTAACTTGACGAGTAGAAAACAAAAGGTAAAACTTTGAGGTCACCAAGACCTATGCAAAAGAGTAGTAGCGATTCACACAGACACGGTTAACTGACCCATTTAAATAAAATAACTACCACGTTGAGGAGAAAATTAATAAATGTTCAGAGATACTATAGTCGTTCATAGGTAACGGCATTACCATAAAATCATTAAAGTTTAAAAACAATACTAGTTTATTATCAATATAAACATATCTACAATGTCCAAAGAAAACATTAGTTGTTATGGGGATATTTATATGTCACATCATTATGGGTTATCATTTTGGGTTATTATCTTCAACAGGATTCCAAGTACAGTCACACCTCTGTAAATAGTCTCAGATGAAACTATTTAGCCCACTGCAGAAGTCGCAACTCTCATATACAGAGCGGTTCAGAAAACTCTTTGATAGTCAATGTTAATGGAACAAAATGATATAGTGTCATAATTCTTGAATCGGGAAGTTTATTTTGTGTTTCAAGTGACCCCCCATTAGCAACCATAGTCGATGCCGCTGACCTCTTGACTTAACTATGGCCGTCAATGTTCCCAATGTGGTAGCTACACAGGCCTCGGTGGTTTTGTCGTAGCTCGATCATGAAATGTCAGTAAATACCCCAGGATAAGGAAACAAGTAAAAGTGCATGGGAAAGGTGCACTCATTTGTTAGTTCACGAAAGTCCAACAATTTTTATTGTCAAATACCAAAAACGCTAAAAAAATAAATGTAATTCTCACAGTTACTCCAACATTTCGTTAGTTGAACCAATTGATGATTAATTAGTTAATTTAAACGAATAAAATGCACAAATTTAGGAAGGGCCAACAAGCAAGTAGTACAATCAAATATAACTGAAACACGCGCTTAACGTTGGGCAGACAGTAACAGCAGTGACGCTAAGATTACAATTCCAACATCTGGCTGGCCAAAGAGGGTGCTTGACAGTAATGAATATAACTTACAAATAGTGTAGTAACATAAAATTACACAGGTCTGGTATTTTACAAGCTGTGAGCCGTTAAGTACTTTGTGCGACGAGCAAAGAAACAATTTTCAAAGCAAATATTCAATATTTGATCAATTAGAGAAGCCCCTTGAGCATAAGCAACATACTGACGTGGAAAAGTAGTAAAATACCATTTAACAGAGTGTGCATCACACCAATATTAAACTATTACGTTGAAACTAAACCTCAAGCAAACAAGCAAAATACAATTTATGCATAGTAATCATAGGACATATGAAAGTGCTCAGACCAAGACAAGAAACTCAATATGAGAGTGGCATAAGCATTGCCTTCTATATTAAGGCAAGAATACTACAATAAGAATTAGTAAGAGGATTAACTGGTTGATCTAACAGTAAAATATAACAAGTTAGTATAATAACCAAGAAATCACAGGATACTCAAACATATTAACTTAAGTGAATTAAAAGATAATAGGTATGTGTTGAGAGATGACACACAAACAACTACAATAATAATTGTATTTAAGACAATATTTTTTTAAAGGGGGTAGACCTCTACAGAGTATGGGACTTAATTACACAATTGAGCCGAAATTCGATGTGTTGCTAGCGTTTGATTTCCACAGCCGTAGGCAATTTTATAGTCATTACGTCAGTCAGGGAAGAAATGACTTCCAATGTAAATACGACTCAGTATCGACCTCAGCGGTCACTAATACGCCTCGCAGCCTAGTATATATGACACAGTTAATTTCACGACCGAATGTCAAGGTAAGCAGACACCGAAAAAGTTGCACTTACAAGAAATTTTCAAACACGTCAGAAATGGCACTCCGATAATTTAAAACAGAGGCACTAAAGGGTGAATCTAATTCTTAGACTGATGGAGAACCACTGGCAATCCAACGTAGCGGTAGCAACTTCAACACGGTAGCACAAGCGTGAATCAAGTGCCGAGTGCCTTACCCTCATAGGGCAGAACAGACGGCAACAGAAAATGAACAGCACTGCAGTGCCCACGTCAGCAACTATGCCTCATTAATCCAGAATAAACCGGCTGCATTGACATTAGGCTCAAGTATTGCCGACCAACACGACTCTACCGACCACTGGCCGCATAGACAATCGTGCGCCCGTAAGATCCGCGAACAGCTCACCTCTTGTCTCTCTCTACTTGACTGCTTCCGCGTGTTGCCCATGTGGTCAACAACCCGCTCCAAGGAACTACAACCAATGACTCAACTAACAGGCGACTGAAACGCCAGCCGGCGACAAGACGAACGGATCGCGCCCGTAGGCAAAGATGTAAAAACGTAGAACAAGACGACACGGCTCAGTTCAGTGTAGCTCCCTGCTGTTGACAGACTTTATTTTTCGAGATTCCCCATATGTAGAAGTCAAGAGGTGTAAGGGCTGAAAACCGTGGTGGTTACACAACAGCTCCTCTCGCTCTATCTGTCGACCAAGTAGATTTTCATCCAAGTAGGTTCTGACATTTCTTTGTGTTGTATCAAGTCCACATGCAGATGTTGGACGCGTGACAAACAATGTCTCCACGTTTGGATTGAATACTGTGTTACCACCAACACTCATTGTTAAATTCTTGCTGTGTGTGATTAATTTAATGCGTGTGGATATATTTATTGAGCACTTTCGCCATCCTCATTTCATTCAGTGTGCATCTCTCAACCTTTTGGACTGCTAAGAGTCTGCAGCTGTTACTTCCCTCGCGTTTGGTAAAACACGAAAACGGGAGGCAAAGACAAGTCAGTTATCCAAATGAAGCACTTCAGACAAACAGTCACAAACGTTCTATTCTGTTCCTTGCCTGAAATTTTTCTTCTAATTAAAGTTCTCAGCCGTATTCCCATTTCGTGTGTGTGTGTGTGTGTGTGTGTGTGTGTGTGTGAACGTTTGTGAGTCCGAGCCGATAGACACAGTTGTCTCCAAGTTTCTGTCCCTTATACCACTCAGACTCGTGGGAAAATGTGTTTAAATACTATGAACGGAATAGCGTAATATACGCGGGCATATTGTACGACAACGGGAAGTTTTGCTTTTGTTATTTCTCATTTTGCCATTTCAAAACAAATCCCTTTGTCTCTTGTAGTTCTTCCAACCTTCAAATGCCTAAAAGAAAATTCCTGAATGATCATTAAAGAAATTCGAGCAATAGAAGTCCGTAGGCTGTACAAGCTCCAGAATGTGCATGGGCAAATGCTAAGTACTAATTCAATTAAATTACCGCCTCCCTTCCTCACACGACCGCACTTTCATCTTGTGTCTTCGGTTGCATGTTTAAAATATGTCTGTAACGTTTGGTGCTAACTTTGTTTTTTTTTTTTTTTTTTTTTTTTTTTTTTTTGTCGTCAGTCTACTGACTGGTTTGATGCGGCCCCCCACGAATTCCTTTCCTGTGCTAACCTCTTCATCTCAGAGTAGCACTTGCAGCCTACGTCCTCAATTATTTGCTTGACGTATTCCAATCTCTATCTTCCTCTACAGTTTTTGCCCTCTACAGCTCACTCTAGTACCATGGAAGTCATTCCCTCATGTCTTAGCAGATGTCCTATCATCCTGTCCCTTCTCCTTATCAGTGTTTTCCACATATTCCTTTCCTCTACGATTCTGCGTAGAACCTCCTCATTCCTTACCTCATCAGTCCACCTAATTTTCAACATTCGTCTATAGCACCACATCTCAAATGCTTCGATTCCCTTCTGTTCCGGTTTCCCCACAGTCCATGTTTCACTACCATACAATGCTGTACTCCAGACGTACATCCTCAGAAATTTCTTCCTCAAATTAAGGCCGGTATTTGATAGTAGTAGACTTCTCTTGGCCAAAAATGCCTTTTTTGCCATAGCGAGTCTGCTTTTGATGTCCTCCTTGCTCCGACCGTCATTGGTTATTTTACTGGCTAGGTAGCATAATTCCTTAACTTCATTGACTTCGTGACCATCAATCCTGATGTTAAGTTTCTCGCTGTTCTTATTTCTACTACTTTTCATTACCTTCGTCTTTCTCCGATTTACTCCCAAACCATACTGTGTACTCATTAGACTGTTCATTCCGTTCAGCAGATCATTTAATTCTTCTTCACTTTCACTCAGGATAGCAATGTCATCAGCGAATCGTATCATTGATATCCTTTCACCTTGTATCTTAATTCCACTCCTGAAACTTTCTTTTATTTCCATCATTGCTTCCTCGATGTACAGATTGAAGAGTAGGGGCGAAAGGCTACAGCCTTGTCTTACAACCTTCTTAATACGAGCACTTCGTTCTTGATCGTCCACTCTTATTAATCCCTCTTGGTTGTTGTACATATTGTATATGACCCGTCTCTCCCTATAGCTTACCCCTACTTTTTTCAGAATCTCGAACAGCTTGCACCATTTTATGTTGTCGAACGCTTTTTCCAGGTCGACAAATCCTATGAAAGTGTCTTGATTTTTCTTTAGACTTGCTTCAATTATTAGCCGTAACGTCAGAATTGTCTCTCTCGTCCCTTTACTTTTCCTAAAGCCAAACTGATTGTCACCTAGCGCATTCTCAATTTTCTTTTCCATTCTTCTGTATATTATTCTTGTAAGCAGCTTCGATGCATGAGCTGTTAAGATGATTGTGCGATAATTGTCGCACTTGTCAGCTCTTGCTGTCTTCGGAATTGTGTGGATGATGCTTTTCCGAAAGTCAGATGGTATATCGCCAGACTCATATATTCTACACGCTAACGTGAATAGTAGTTTTGTTCCCACTTACCCCAATGATTTTAGAAATTCTGATGGAATGTTATCTATCCCTTCTGCCTTATTTGACCGTAAGTCCTCCAAAGCTCTTTCAAATTCCGATTCTAATACTGGATCCCCTATCTCTTCTAAATCGACTCCTGTTTCTTCTTCTATCACATCAGACAAATCTTCCCCCTCATAGAGGCTTTCAATGTATTCTTTCCACCTATCTGCTCTCTTCTCTGCATTTAACAGTGGAATTCCCGTTGCACTCTTAATGTTACCACCGTTGCTTTTAATGTCACCAAAGGTTGTATGCTGAGTCTGTCCTTCCGACAATCATATCTTTTTCGATGACTTCACATTTTTCCTGCAGCCATTTCGTCTTAGCTCCCCTGCACTTCCTATTTATTTCATTCCTCAGCGACTTGTATTTCTGTATTCCTGATTTTCCCGGAACATGTTTGTACTTCTTCCTTTCATCAATCAACTGAAGTATTTCTTCTGTTACCCATGGTTTGTTCGCAGCTACCTTCTTTGTACCTATGTTTTCCTTCCCAGCTTCTGTGATGGCCCTTTTTAGAGATGTCCATTCCTCTTCAACTGTACTGCCTACTGCGCTATTCCTTATTGCTGTATCTATAGTGTTAGAGAACTTCAAACGTATCTCGTCATTCTTTAGTACTTCCGTATCCCACTTCTTTGAGTATTGATTCTTCCTAACTAATGTCTTGAACTTCAGCCTACTCTTCATCACTGCTATATTGTGATCTGAGACTATATCTGCTCCTGGATACGCCTTACAATCCAGTATCTGATTTCGGAATCTCTGTCTGACCATGATGTAATGTAATTGAAGTCTTCCCGTATCTCCCAGCCTTGTGATTCTTGAACAGGGTATTCGCTTTTACTAGCTGAACCTTGTTACAGAACTCAATTAATCTTTCTCCTCTTCCATTTCTTGTCCCAAGCCCATATTCTCCTGTAACCTTTTCTTCTACTCCTTCCCCTACAACTGCATTCCAGTCGCCCATGACTATTAGATTTTCGTCCCCCTTTACATACTGCATTACGCTTTCAATATCCTCATACACTTTCTCTATCTGTTCATCTTCAGCTTGCGACGTCGGCATGTATACCTGAACTATGGTTGTCGGTGTTGGCCTGCTGTCGATTCTGATTAGAACAACCAGGTCACTGAACTGTTCACAGTAACACACCCCCTGCCCTACCTTCCTATTCATAACGAATCCTACACCTGTTATACCATTTTATGCTGCTGTTGATATTAACCGATACACATCTGACCAGAAATCCTTGTCTTCCTTCCACTTCACTTCACTGACCCCTACTATATCTAGATTGAGCCTTTGCATTTCCCTTTTCAGATTTTCTAGTTTCCCTACCACGTTCAAGCTTCTGACATTCCACGCCCCGACTCGTAGAACGTTATCCTTTCGTAGATTATTCAATCTTTTTCTCATGGTAACCTCTCCCTAGGCAGTCCTCTCCCGGAGATCCGAATGGGGCACTATTCCGGAATCTTTTGCCGATGGAGAGATCATCATGACACTTCTTCAATTACAGGCCACATGTCCTGTGGATACACGTTACGTGTCTTTAATGCAGTGGGTTCCATTGCCTTCTGCATCCTCATGTCGTTTATCATTGCTGATTCTTCCGCCTTTAGGGGCAATTTCCCACCACTAGAGAGTGCCCTGAACCTCTATCCGCTCCTCCGCCCTCTTTGACAAGGCCGTTGGCAGAATGAGGCTTGGTGCTAACAATTAAACTCAATAGATGGCACAAAACTATTCGAAAAGAAGGAACAAATATCAAAAATTTATTGCTTCGAAACTACAAAAGACTGAAACACAATTCCAACGTTCCTGGAACGAGAAATCATAAAATTTTTATGCATTCAATGTGAGCACCATGTGTTACACAACAAATATCGAAACGGTGGCTCACGTCCTGCCACACAAGAAGCTGTTGGTATCTCGTTACTGGACTTACAGCTTCAACGATGCGATGTCGCAGACATTCAAGAGGTTTAGGCATAAGGGAGGGGAGGGGGGGGGGAGATAAAAATGCGGTTGCTTCTTTCGGGGGAGGGGACCAAACAGCGAGGTCATCTGTCCCTACATATTAGGGAAGAATGTGGAAGGAAGTCGGCCGTGCCCTTTGAAAGGAACTATCCCGGAAAGAAAAACGTGTGTCTTTACGTAACCCCACTGATAAAAGTCACAGGGTGTGAGGTCTGATACGTTCGATTGGAAGAGGAGAAGCAGAAGACGAACGTCATCGCCGGTGCCCTCCCAGACCTCACACCTTGATATTTTTATCTGTAGTGTTACGTAAAAACCGCGGTTTTATCCGCCATATCCCTGACACACTTTAAAGTCTCCGATATTGAAATTTTGAAGCTGTGAATTAGATACCGAGAAAGCAGCTCTTTCGTTTGCGGCAGAAGAGTAACCGCCGTTTGACATTTGTTGTGTAACAGATGGTGCTCATACTATATGCATACATATGTGAACTTTTCTCTTTCCAGCAACGTTGGAATTGTGTTTCTATCGTTTGTAGTTTGGAAGCAATAAATGTTTGAATTTTGTTCCTTGTTTTAGAATATCTTTGTATATTACAATATTTATATGTGTGGGCCTATTTTTCTACTGAGATTACATGAGGCTATCAGCTCAGAGAAGGGTGCACCTGTTGCGATCCCTCCAAGGTAGGTCAGATAATATTTGAAAGAGAAAACAGTAAAACAACCCAAGAAACTGCCACCGTATCTCACTAAGTAACTGGTGTGTTGCAAAATTAATAACCATGCTATGACAGAAGTTGTGCCATTTGTAATGACACAGTTAAATCAAGATACGATAATCTTAGCAAAATACTGAATGTATAATTCTCATATTTGTACGCTGATTTCTTAACTTTCTCATCGGATACAAAAAATGGCTCTGAGCACTATGGGACTTAACAACGGAGGTCATTAGTCCCCTAGAACTTAGCACTACTTAAACCTAACTAGCCCGAAACAGGATTCGAACCTGCCAACGTAGCGGTCGCGCGGTTCCAGACTGAAGTGCCTAGAACAGCTCGGCCACACCGGCCGGCTCATCGGATACCCTTTGTATTCGAAGAAGGGTCAAATATACCTACGTAGGAAGGAGAAGACACATTATGCAGGCCGTGTCTCACATAGCACTAAATTTAAGCTGATGAACAAGTTCTGTATATACGCATGAATGATTTCGCCGCTCGAAGTGATCGCAACGTGGTGGTAAGTTCCTATGGGACCAAACTGCTGAGGTCATCAGTCCCTTGGCTTACACACTACCTAATGTAACTTACGCTACAGACAACACACACACCCATGCCCAAGGGAGGACTCAAACCCTCGTCGTGGGGAGACGCGCAAACCGAGGCAAGGCGCAAAAAACCGCGCGGCTACCCCGCTCGTCGATCGCAACGTCTTGAAATGTATGACTCATAACATAATACAACCAGAAAAATGTAGACACTCTTTGATAGTTGATATCTTTGGAAGGAAATGACATAAAGTACCAGTTTTGCGCGGTAGCCCAGTCCATTGCAAATTCAGACTGAATGGTAGAGTAAGACCCCACAACTTCGTCAACTGGGCTACCGAAATTCCTCACGTTCACATGAATAAAATCTTAATCAGCCGGGTGCTAATATGTGGTGTGATCTGTCATCGAACGGTCTGATTGATTTTCTTCTTTGAAGGTGCGTTACATTGTGAGGTGCTATAACGAGACAGCGCTCCGTGTGGACTGGATACAGCATAAAGTCACACACACAATGAAACGCACCAAAATTTCAGGCAGAGGTGAAGCGGCTTAAATCACGCAATGAGATTGACAATGGTGAAGCTAGGTGTAAGTGTATGTAGCACAAGTACACTCACTGTAACACACAAACCAAATCATGTAGTACATAAAGAGAAATCCGTTAAATCTTTAAATTCGGTGCACGATAAGTGACGTGAATTACACGTAAGATAATGACAGAGAGGGACAAGTGGATGAATTTACAGAGGAGAAACTACCACAACTGAACTTCACATGGTCTCCCGTAACGGTAGCCACACCACTTCAGTTGTAAAGTTTCTAATTCGAAAACCTGATAACATTACGACCCCTGTCCAAGTTCATCAACACTCATAAACCTGAAAAAGGAGAAAATAATTAGGCTTAGCCACTAAATGAGCCACTGCAATACCACCATACTACACGGCGTTCTGAGAGAACGTCTGTTCGCTTACCTGTCTTCTGGAACAGTGCCCAAGATGGCAGATCCAGAGTACCTCTCCCTGTCTGGCACATGTGGTGGAGTAAACCTACGCGGTGCCCACTACCAACCAGTGCACACCAAACTGTTAGCCTTTAACTCATCTTTGACTTGACTGCCCTTTTCCTGTTCCTGAAGTTAAGTTGGTACAAATTGAAGTTTCCTCTATAGCTTTAGGTAGTCTACCACCGCATTCAAAACCACTCGTGCTTGCCACGCACTATGGGAAAAGATATGGAGATGAAGAAAGGGCACAGGACGTGCACATTAGGAAATAAAATAAACATATTGAGCATGTTGGTTGTATTTCCGATAGTGGACTGACGAGGATTATATCCCACAGGACAAGCCGTTAACGATCCGCAAAACTGGTTTTAAAGCAATAACAAGAACGAAATCAATGTATATAGCATAAACAGACACTGAAATGCCGTTGTCAACTATGGAATGGCACAAATCGTGGCGTTCCAATTTCGTCATATTTCTTTGGACCGGGGTACACAAGGCGCCACAAATTTTACGAAGGATAAAATTTTATTTCATTTCCTTTTAGTGGTAAAATTAAAATATCTCTCTGCATTGTTTCCATTACCTAACAGTTTCGTTAGAGAAGCCATTTATCGAATATTTGTACACCGTCAGCCCATTAAAATGGCCACATTTGGATCAGTGAAATAGTTTCTTGTTACACACACTTTTCATGCCGTTGTCTTGAACTCTGGTAATGAACTATGGTAGTCTTCTGTGATGACGCTATTGCTTGCGTGATTTGATGAGATCTCGCACTCTGACTTGTATGTGGTCTTCTTGTGGGCGACACTTTCCTGACATTTTAAAAAGACTTCACAACCGAAAACATGCTCCAATGAAGTGAGTTCTAATTCTTTCAGTGGCAGGTGGTGTGACGAAACTTTGTCGTTTTGCTACGTACTGCTGCAGTCACGATTCATGGGTATAGATGCAGTTTTGACAGAACATTATTTCTTTTGGTACCAGTGCTGAAATGGAGAGGCTTACACAGGGTAGACTAGCATCGAGGACAGTATCAAAACAGACTTGGACCGAAGACCACAACTACAACACCATTTGAAAACGTAATGAACCGAACTAAAACGAACCGCAAGTCATTTGTAATTCGGTATATCTTTAGTGTCACGGCCGGTTTAGTTATGTTAAAACAGCATCCTCAGGTCACCTACATAAGAAGGAAAGGATCCTATTTAATATATATATATATATGATCAAAAAAATTTAAAATCTTTTAGAGAATTTTAAAGAAAAATTGCGTAACATTTTATAGAGCTTATGTAATATTTAAACAGACAGGATAAATCAAAATTAGACCGTACATACAACAGTGTCACATTAGCTCATGGAGGCATCCCCAACGTTCGTAGTCAAAAATCGAACGCAGTGAGGAGGGAGAGTCGTCAAAATGAATAGAACAGAACGTCAGGGGGAATAGTGCAGTGGCACACAACAAGAGAAATACCTTATATTAGTACAATAAGTGAAAACAGAAGGTATAAATAAGGAAAGATCAAAATTGTGGCTTCCAACGAAGTAAATAAGTTAAATAACCGACCCCCCCTCGCGACCCGTCTCATATCAACCCTCTTCACTCGCGCTCACACCATTATGAATAAATGTCATGCCTTAAGGCTGACGGAGGAACAACGTGGTAATTGTCGTCGTGTGGAATCCATGAAGTGCAGGACACAAAATAAAAACCGCAACATACTGACATAGTTACTGACATGTTATAAGCTTTCGTCGGGCAGACTATATCAAAAGAAAGCAGACCTCATCATGACAGAAATTTAAGACAGTAAGATAGCAAAGGACAAAGATAACCTGAAGTAACATAAAAAGAGACCCTACACCTACCCTGTGGTGCCTGCAATGGTGCAGCGTTTAGGTGCATGCAAACACGGAAAGATGACGTACAATGGGATGCGCTAGTGAGCGACGGTAAGACCACGACATAGGGTAAACACGGCGGGATTTAGGAATACGGAAGCTTTGGGAGCGCCCTAACATTGAAAGAAAGTGTCGAAAGACCGAACATTAAAAAAGGAAAACAACCAAATGTACTGTTCATGCAAGGAAAGGTAAATATAATGAAGCATAAAGTCATACACGTACAAATAAGTAGAGTCACAAAGTAGATGAAAAAGGAATCCGTTTTTAGACTTTTGAATTGCTCTTTCAAGGAATGATAAATATAGGGCTATTACAAATGATTGAAGCGATTTCATAAATTCACTGTAGCTCCGTTCATTGACATATGGTCACGACACACTACAGATACGTAGAAAAACTCATAAAGTTTTATTCGGCTGAAGCCGCACTTCAGGTTTCTGCCGTCAGAGCGCTCGAGAGTGCAGTGAGACAAAATGGCGATAGGAGCCGAGAAAGCGTATGTCTTGCTTGAAATGCACTCACATCAGTCAGTCATAACAGTGCAACGATACTTCAGGACGAAGTTCAACAAAGATCCACCAACTGCTAACTCCATTCGGTGATGGTATGCGCAGTTTAAAGCTTCTGGATGCCTCTGTAAGGGGAAATCAAAGGGTCGGCCTGCAGTGAGCGAAGAAACGGTTGAACGCGTGCGGGCAAGGTTCACGCGTAGCCCGCGGAAGTCGACGAATAAAGCAAGCAAGGAGCTAAACGTACCACAGCCGACGGTTTGGAAAATCTTACGGAAAAGGCTAAAGCAGAAGTATTTCTTAAACAGGAGATTGGAAAACCGATGGATCGGTCGTGATGGAGATCATGATCAACAATTCATGTCATGGCCTCCACGCTCTCCCGACTTAACCCCATGCGATTTCTTTCTGTGGGGTTATGTGAAAGATTCAATGTTTAAACCTTCTCTACCAAGACACGCGCCAGAACTGCGAGCTCGCATCAACGATGCTTTCGAACTCATTGATTGGGACATGCTGCGCCGAGTGTGGGAGGAACCTGATTATTGGCTTGATGTCTGCCGAATCACTAAAGGGGCACATATCGAACATTTGTGAATGCCTAAAAAAACTTTTTGAGCTTTTGTATGTGTGTGCAAAGCATTGTGAAAATATCTCAAATAATAAAGTTATTGTAGAGCTGTGAAATCGCTTCAATCATTTGTAATAACCCTGTATAATGATGAAAACGGAAATACATGTACAAATAAGCGTAACCACAAAGTAAAAGAAATTAAAGTCCACTTTTTACACAATCAAGTCATCCGTCACTATTTACAGCGCTCTTGCGGTTCATTTTACTTCTGTTCATTACGAAATTTAACGGCTGTGGCTGTCCGCATTAGAAAATTCTATGTGTACATGAAAACAAACAAAAAATAATTTTCAGCATAAGAGCATTGCATACCACGGTACGTACAGTGTTGTGAGTAACTCATCTGCGCATTTACATTCTTCATTCCTCCTAAATAACCCAACATTATCATTGTTCCAGTTAGGCTTAACCCCAATGGAGCTACAAAGAATGCAACCACGTTGACGGGACGCAAAGTGATCCACACTGCATTCGTTTGTTGTTCGGTGGGCCTGGTTCTCGCGTGCTGCCACGCTCCGCTAACTCCCTGGGCTATAATTTCCAGCAGGCCTTTACGGTGCCAACTCCACGCAACTGGAACTAATCTGATGGACCGGCCGCCCCGGGAAACAATCACTGCAATCGCAGCTAACGAGTTCCATCGATGAGGACCGTTGTTTGTGTTCGACGAGCGAGGTGAGGGAAAAGTGTGCTGTTGCCCTTTCCCGTGCCGATGGCAAACGGACCTGAGAGAAATAAGAGCAAATATCTTTGAAAAACGTTTATCGCACTCTATAAGAGAGTCTATCTAAGTCATCACTGGTCGAAATTAGAAAGTTATTCAGAGTCCCCAGAATGAGATTTTCACTCTGCAGTGCAGCGCTGATATGAAACTTCCTGGCCGATTAAAACTGTGTGCCGGACCGAGACTCGGGTTCTTTGCCTTGCAATTTCTTATCCATAGTCTACTTGAAATCCCTGGACTTGAGGGACAGAGCAGGTGAAGATCTATTTGTGGAAGAGGGCCAAATATGTTGCTGTCAGTTACACTCAACATATAAACTTAATTTGTTAAAACACACAACAACATAAGCAAGAATTAAAAACTCTCCAGATTTTGACGAAAGAGCTCCTTTGATTTGATTTAAATCGGCTGAAGGCCACATACGAAAATACAGGGCGCAAGGCCTAAGTAAGGAATTCAGGTACAGTTCTTCTGGAAGTTTCACTTCTTTCAAAAAAAAATTTTTTTTATTTCAATAAAAATAGGCTGAAGGCCTTAGCCTAGATCTCTCCCATAGAACTCGGCTGAAGGCGACACATTAAGCAAGAACAGATTACGGCTTAAAGCCAAAACAAAGTTTTCAATGTTAATTCTAAATAGGCTAAAACTCGGCTGAAGGCCGCATATCAACCAAAAAATTTAACGGCGTAAAGCCTAGAAAGAAGTTCTTTCAATTTAACAGGCTGAGGACTTTAGCTTAAACATTTCATGAAAACTCGGCTGAAAGCCTCATACTAAACAATAACAATGTTATGACTTAATGGCAAGACAAAAATTTTGAATTTCTAATGTAAGAGAGATTAAAACTCGGTTGAAGGGCACACACACCAAGCAGAAAACAATTTTTTCGGTTTAAGGCCTAAAAGAACAGCCTTGCGGTTTAAATAAGCTAAAACTCGGCTGAAGGCCACACACAGTACTTAAAAAATAAAAGGAAATCACTATGAAAAACAGAAGGAGCGGCGCTCAGAAGCTTCCAAGGGTCGGCCTGTGAAGTAACACTAACGCACGCTTAGATGACACAGGCAGCCCGAATGACACCCTCTTAATCGGAAGGCAACACAACCAAGGAACGGTTCACGATCGACGGACAATCTGACCGATTTCCAACGGTTAGATCCAACTGCACAGATAATGGAAAATAACGGTCGATGAAGAGTAAATCGAAACACAAATAACTTCAAACTGGGCCTCACCAAGTACAAGACATCAAACATCACTCAAGACGAGTTTAATCGAACCGAAAACACAATTCACAACTGTCAAGTCACTACCGGAGGCTGCAGATGATAGGCAAGAAAACACACGACTCGTTATCACACGCGTCATGGTCTGAGAAAAGAACAACCCGCAAATAACGAACAAATCGTAACAGTCCAGTTTTAAGAACACGTAACTAATTACGCAACTTGAGGATCCTGCTTTGGAAGAAAGCGAAATGTCGCTAGCGCATCCAGATGGAACATCGCATGCCCGCTGCCAAAGACCGGGTCTGGCTACGCGATGTGGACTCTGCATCACTGCTCAGTTCCAACGAACCGACAAGGTCCAACCACATCCAAACTCGGAAAATGGTGTTCCTCGTGAGGATCCAAGAAGTCGTCAACTAAGACGACCAGCGGCAGCCCATCTTCACCGACGGCAGTCCCGGCGGTTACTAACACCATTCGGACGCGACTGTTGCTGGCTGCCAACTCTTCGCCGACTGATACTGGTGTCAGTGCTCAGCAGTCCCCATGTCGCCATCCAACCACCAGCCGATCGACTGACCAACGGCCTTCCGTCTGCGTCGACCACGGTCCTGGCGCGTACTCGCACTGTCTGCCTTCCGACTGACTCTGCCGACTCACTGCACTCCTGGTCCGTCTCCAACTGAACCGACTTCCTTCGGACGGAAGGAGACACTGGCACGGAGCCAACCGTGCAGAGGGAACACAACCGACATCTCTGCACAGGAAGGAACCGACCCAAATACACGTCGCCGATGAGACGACCGACCGAACGACCAACCAATGGTCGTCGCTCTGGCACTGGCTGTGCCGACCTCACTTCGCGACCGCCCTCCTGGTCCGTCTCCGACTGACCTCCAGAAACAAGACGACGCGGAAATACTATCTGTCGTTCCAGAGATGGTACGACAGTGCACTTACAGATAAGGCGGAAGTTAGTGACGCCAGTAAATGGAATAAGATAGCGAGGCGGCAGTACCGTAAAAGAATATGGCCGCGCACGGCTCACTGCTGAAAAGAGATTTTTTGAGGTAACGTACTGAACGACTTGAGATCTGACAATGTTTATACAGAAATACAGCGTATTACGTTCTTATTAAAGTATAAGTGAATTCCGTCTCTATCACATAGGTTGCACATCAGGTGGAATAGTTCTCTAATGGTTGACTTCGTCAAGTATCTAGTATTTCTGAGAGAATTTAGTTTTGCCCATTGGGCCTTTTCTCGGGTTAGGTCATTCAGCGCTCGGTAACAGTCTTATTTCTATATCATGTCTCCAAGTCAATCTCATTCACCTCCTTTTTGAGATTTCATTGTTAAAGAACGCTTGGAAATAATCGTGGCGGAAAATCTAAAGGAACGTGACAGTTGGTTGCAATTGGACTCCGTTAGGAACCTTAATGCCTCTACGATTTACTCTAATCGAACGTGACAGAATACGGTGATGACCGCGGCAAGCGGCAACACTGATGACAGCGGAGTTCTGCAGTTGTATCAGCGAGGGGGCTAGCAGTGGGTAAGGTGGTCCATCTGTCACGATGGCCTTGGCGAATACTTGGTATACACCCAGCGCACTATATATTGCGGAGTGGAGGACGTCTTTGTCGGATTTCGATGGCTCACATGAGAATGACTGGAATGTGCCCAGTCCAAATGCCGTGGAGTTCAATTGATGGCGTCCGGCCATACATCCTAAATTTCTTTGAACACTCAATCCATCTGTAAAATTTTAAAATTCACATCAGAATGTTATAATCCCATTTCCGAAGTAGCAGTTGTTGACACTTATATATAGAACCGAACCACCAGAAATAAGTCATGCCTGCAAAATGAATTATTTGCAGAAGGCTTGAAAATCTGGTAGAGGCTGTCCTTGCGGAAGATTAGGCTGGATTCCGGAGAGATGCAGAAAGACGCAAGGCAGCCCTGACACTAAGAATTAGAAGGTAGGTTAAAAAAGGTAAACCTACTTCTGAAATTTTTCCGGCATATTCCTTCTTCTGATAATTTTTGGGTGTGCAGCCCAATCCCGTCGACATTCTGGCGCGATGTTCGGTGCAGAGAAGTCGGACCGTCTTCAGGCGAGTAGACAATTACGGAAGAGCCAAGGTGCATTCAAGGTATTTGTGCCGAATCTCGCTCGTGTGGACTGTGCTGGCGTCTTTCGGCACATGCGTCAGGTGATGACATGGGCGGGACAGTGGAGTTATGTGTGATGCCCTCGGTGGTGGAAGAGAGTGATATGATCATTGGGTATCGAATGACCCCGTCGACTCCATGTTACGGGATAATTTTAATTACAGGATCCCAAATCATATCCAGTAGAAAGCCGTTGTCACGGTTTATAAGATTATCGGCAAGACGTATTCTTTGGTTACTGAATCCCAAAAACTGGAAACTGGAGCTAAACTTTTTGATCTATTGTATTACATTGAGTGTCCATGGAAATACAGCATTCTGCTACTGCTAATTTTAATGGTTGCCGAAGACGGGTGTATCTTTCGTGTTCTGTACAACGCTCCTGGACAGTTCGCGGAGTTTGGCCTATTTATGCAGCGCCTTGTGGAAGGAACGCAGTTGATATACAGCCGTCATCAGTGTCCTCTGTGCGTTGTTTCTTATTATTATAGCTGTGCATGAGCTTCCTTATTTGGGTTTCTTTAGAAACCTTCCCCCAGTGTTCTAATTCTCCGTCGAGCATTTCATCGTTCGATATTTAGTGTGCTCGATGCATTAGTGTATTAAGAACACAGGCGGTTTGAGCAGCATGATGGCAGCTAGACGCCTGGTGATTAGGTCTGTGTGTGATTTTCTATACACAGAATATCCCAATGGCCCATCATTCTTACGGCGTACTAGCATGTCCATAAAAGGTAAAGTCCAATCATTCTCAGTCTCCATCGTAAACTTGATGTTTTCATGTAATGAGTTTAAGTGACAAAAGAATTTCTCCAGTTCTTCTCTGTCATGAGGCCATACAATAAAGCATCAAAATTCTACATTAATAGATTAGCCGCCACAGGGGACAAAAGGCTCCCAATGGTGACGCCCTCTGATGGTTCAAAGAGTTCGTCATCAAATAATAAGTACACTCCTGGAAATTGAAATAAGAACACCGTGAATTCATTGTCCCAGGAAGGGGAAACTTTATTGACACATTCCTGGGGTCAGATACATCACATGATCACACTGACAGAACCACAGGCACATAGACACAGGCAACAGAGCATGCACAATGTCGGCACTAGTACAGTGTATATCCACCTTTCGCAGCAATGCAGGCTGCTATTCTCCCATGGAGACCATCGTAGAGATGCTGGATGTAGTCCTGTGGAACGGCTTGCCATGCCATTTCCACCTGGCGCCTCAGTTGGACCAGCGTTCGTGCTGGACGTGCAGACCGCGTGAGACGACGCTTCATCCAGTCCCAAACATGCTCAATGGGGGACAGATCCGGAGATCTTGCTGGCCAGGGTAGTTGACTTACACCTTCCAGAGCACATTGGGTGGCACGGGATACATGCGGACGTGCATTGTCCTGTTGGAACAGCAAGTCCCCTTGCCGGTCTGGGAATGGTAGAACGATGGGTTCGATGACGGTTTGGATGTACCGTGCACTATTCAGTGTCCCCTCGACGATCACCAGTGGTGTACGGCCAGTGTAGGAGATCGCTCCCCACACCATGATGCCGGGTGTTGGCCCTGTGTGCCTCGGTCTTATGCAGTCCTGATTGTGGCGCTCACCTGCACGGCGCCAAACACGCATACGACCATCATTGGCACCAAGGCAGAAGCGACTCTCATCGCTGAAGACGACACGTCTCCATTCGTCCCTCCATTCACGCCTGTCGCGACACCACTGGAGGCGGGCTGCAAGATGTTGGGGCGTAAGCGGAAGACGGCCTAACGGTGTGCGGGACCGTAGCCCAGCTTCATGGAGACGGTTGCGAATGGTCCTCGCCGATACCCCAGGAGCAACAGTGTCCCTAATGTGTTGGGAAGTGGCGGTGCGGTCCCCTACGGCACTGCGTAGGATCCTACGGTCTTGGCGTGCATCCGTGCGTCGCTGCGGTCCGGTCCCAGGTCGACGGGCACGTGCACCTTCCGCCGACCACTGGCGACAACATCGATGTACTGTGGAGACCTCACGCCCCACGTGTTGAGCAATTCGGCGGTACGTCCACCCGGCCTCCCGCATGCCCACTATACGCCCTCGCTCAAAGTCCGTCAACTGCACATACGGTTCACGTCCACGCTGTCGCGGCATGCTACCAGTGTTAAAGACTGCGATGGAGCTCCGTATGCCACGGCAAACTGGCTGACACTGACGGCGGCGGTGCACAAATGCTGCGCAGCTAGCGCCATTCGACGGCCAACACCGCGGTTCCTGGTGTGTCCGCTGTGCCGTGCGTGTGATCATTGCTTGTACAGCCCTCTCGCAGTGTTCGGAGCAAGTATGGTGGGTCTGACACACCGGTGTCAATGTGTTCTATTTTCCATTTCCAGGAGTGTATATTGAGGAGAGAGATTGTTCAAACAAGTCTGTCAGGTCAACACTGAATAAGTTACCAATAAGATGTGGCGAGTCCATTAAAGCCAACTTGGCAAAAAGTGAGACATCAAATCTTACCAGTAAATGCGCCCTTCTAAATTTAAGCGTCTTCAAGCGATTGACAAAATCCACAGGATTATGTATCTTCCGACAACACTTGCGCACATACGGCTTGAGAAGAGGGAGCATATTTTTCCGTAGAACAGGTGGACGCACTACTACGACTCACTGTTAATCGTAGTTGGGCACCATCCTAGTGACTCTCGGAAAGACCATATAGTCTTAGTGGTACTGCCTCGTGTGTTCTCAGACACTATATAACTTGTTTAAGTAGAGAACTATCGTTCATAAGAGTAGCAGTTTTTCTTGAAATACGGATCGTTGGGTCCTTTTCGATTTTTTGGTACCTAGAATCACTTAACTGACCAAACACCTTATCGTTGTAGCCTTCTTTTGTCAAACAAACCGTGACATTACCCTTATCTGCAAGGAGTTCGACTGTGATTCCGAGAAGATACTAGCACAATGTCCCGTTCAAGGACATGAACGCTGTACTTGCAGATAGAGTTGATATCGAATAGCAGAAGCATTAGTCAAACATTCAAGGTCCCATTGTATTGTCTATCTTAATGGAATTTGTAGTTATACCATTCCTATATATATTTCTGCCTTACGTCTCTTTAAATTGATTATCCGCTCTCGAAATAACAAGGTCAGGTACATTAGGGCAATTTTAATTCGTATTTCAGCTGGTCCATGGGCTTTATACACATGTCTGTCTCAAGAAACTACTAAGACATTTTGTAATGCTTAAATTATCACAGATTCAGGGGCTTATCCGAAACATACTATGTTTATACACGTTCATAATCTTTCAACGCCCGAGGGTGTCTTTCATTTTCCTTTTGTATCTCTAACGTCGGTGGCGGCGGGGAAGATGCACTTCGACACGACGTCGAGGGAGAATGTGGAAGTGTAGCGTCTTTTCTCAGAGAGGCTGTTACAAGCAGCATCTGACGTATACTGAGCAGCTGAGTTCACTGGACCACCATTTGCTTATGTGGAAAGGAACAGAAAACTACCACATTACTTTTTCCTAGGAAACGCATGGTATGACTCTTTTTGTAAAACAATTTAGAGGTCAAACTTTTCAGACAAAGAGTAGAGTGGCAGATGTAGTGTGGAAATTACGATAGGGAAACGGCTAATGAACAACGTTTTGAAAGTAGAGTACATAAATGAGACTAAAGATAATGAGCTTAAGAGAGGACAAGAGGGATTTAAAGTTTAATACAAATATACATGCGTTGAAGTGACTGCATTGACGAGGAACTAGAGGAATAGTACGAAAATATTGAAGGAATTTTATGTAAAGAAAAAAGCAATTTCTGCATCATTTTGAATGCAGTACTAGGAGAAGGAAAATACGGGGAGTGGTTGAAAGATTTGGGCTGAGTAAAAGAACGACAGGCGCGAAAGGCTGATTAATTTCTACAGAGAGAGTTCTTTTGCGATAGGAATAGTATTGCGCTGTTCGAGACTTTCCACAATATTTCAAACAGACCACTGCTCGTTATCTTCTGGTGATTTCTTCAATGAAGCAGGAAACACATTGTTTGAACATCACAGAAGACGAGGGTATACTGTATATGGATATGTAGGTTGAATGATTATATCACAATTCAGAACATGTACAAAAACTACCTGGAGAATGGCGAAGCGTAACTTGGAGCAGACCATAATTTTATGGTGGCGGATTTGCAAATAAGATTGAAGAATGTGAGAGGAGGAAAACAAAGAGAGAAATTTGATCTAGAAAGATTAAATGAAGAAGGTAAGGATGGTTGGTTATAAAAGACATTTATGTCAAAATGGGATAGAGAGTCCAATGAGAAACGGAAGAGGGCGAGACAAAACCTGAAGGAATCCGCAGGACAAGTTACAGAGGAGTGAATGTTCGAAAGGATAAGGAAAGAATGGGCAACAAAGACAATGCAGGGTAATATGAAAGAAGGAAGGAAGACACTAGGAAATGAGTAGTGGGAAAGAACGTGATGAAAACTGAGGATTGAGATAAAGAGAGAATCAAAACAGGCAAGGAAGACATGGATGAAAGAGAGATGTAAAGAAATAGAGAATCTATAAAAATAAGGAAAATATGAAATAATGTATAGGTTAGCATAAAAAAATCAGGATAAGTATGGAAATACGATGGTTCATAAACTGGGGGATGTGTTGAGAAAGTGACAATATGTAGAGTAGCTGTATGAGGCTCATTAAAAACCAAATGATATTGAATTAGAAGAGGGGACGAGGGTTATAGCAAAGGAAAAAGTAAGCTTTATCTTTGAAGGAGAAGTAGAAAGGGCTTTAAGAGAGATGAAGAATCACGAGGCAAGTGGAACTGATTGATTAGAATCAGAATTGTTTATGATCCACGGAAGTAATTGTGTGAAACAACTAACTTATCTGAGTAATAAGACAAATGAAAAAGGTGAATGGCCAAATTACATTCTCCGGATAGTAACGATACTGATAGAGAAGAGAAGCAATTCCAAGAAACATGATGATTTTGGAAGCTTAAGGTTGTTTTATCGCGTAGCATACGTTCTACTAAGGGTGATGCTTAGAAGGCTTCACTCAAGAAAAAAGTATTGTAGAGAAACAGTACTGATTTAGAAGATGGAAAGATACAAGAAATGAGGCTGGATTGTAGTATAGGTTAGAGATACACTCAAAGAGGACGAGAAGTTTATACCTTTTCCACTGACTCGAAGAAAGCCTTTTACAGAGTACAGTGGAGTAAAGTAATGGACATTCTAAGGAAGAATGGTGTTTATTGGTGATTTAAAAGACTGATTAAAAATCCATACCTAAAACGGAAAATATGACAACAAAATGAGATGCCAGAGGAAAGCACAATTCGGAGGTGGGTGAGGCAAGGCTGCTGTCTGTCTTCAGTATTGTTAAACATATATTTAGAGCATATCATTCAGAAATATCTGAAACGGAAAAGAGGAGTGTGGGTAGGTAGCAGGAGAATAGAACGTAGTCGATTTGCGGATGTGGTGTTACTGGCAGAGAGAAACAAATATGATTGGAATGTTAAAAGAATTAATTTCCTTAATAAGGAAAAAAAATATGGTGATCTGTTCATAAAAACTAAGAAAACTATAAAGTTAGGACAGGAAGCAAAAAGAGGAGTTAGTGGTTTAAGCTGGGAAGCATATTTACGGAAGACATGAGATGCATTAAGGAGCTGGAAACGTGTCTAGCAACTGCCAAGTAGACTTTCAATAGGAGGAGGCTAGTTCTATGTGGGTATATAGACAGGGACTTGAGAATGAGATTGGTAAAGTGTTCTGTATGGAGTGGCATTATACATGTCTGAAAAGTGGGCACTGAGGAAAGAGGAATAAAAAAGGAATAGAAGCATTGGAGATGTGGATTTGGAAGAGGATGGAAGAGAGAAAGTTGGCAGAGAAAGCGAAAAATGAAGCGCTGAGAAGACTGGAGGAAGAAAGAGAAATTTTAAAGGTAATCAGAAAGAGGAAACACAAATGACTTGGACATCAGATGAGAAGAGATTGTTTACTCGTGGATGCTAGAAGGAACGGTGAATGGAAGAAGAGGTTGCAGAAGATAATAGATGGTGGATTTGTATAAGGATAGAAAACATTTATGGGAGAACGAAAAGGGTAGCAAATGATGATTTATTCAAGAGAAACACACAAAGTGAGCAAGTCAATGCCACGTTGGTCCACCGCTGGGCCTTATGCGACCAGGTATCGATTTGAATTGGCTGAAAGAGTTGCTGGATGTCCACTCGAGCGATAAATGCCAAATGCTGTCCAAATGGAGCATTAGATTGTCAAAATACCTAGATGATTGGAGGGCCCTCCACATAATGCTCCAAAACTGGGGAGAGAACCGGCGACTGTACCAGCCCAGGGTGGGTTTGGCAAGCATGAAGCCAAGCAGCAGAAACACTCGTCGTGTTCGAGAGGGCATATCATTCTGAAATGTCAGCCCAGCTTTTGCATAAATCATCCAGTTTTCCTGAAATTGAAGTCATTTATTTGTCTGTACATGTAAATGCTGTTCAAATGGAGCATTAGATTGTCAAAATACCTAGATGATTGGAGGGCCCTCCACATAATGCTCCAAAACTGGGAAGAGAACCGGCGACTGTACTACCCCAGTAGGGGTCGGTGAAGTGAAGTGGAAGGAAGACAAGGATTTCTGGGCAGATGAGTATCGAGTAACATCAACAGCAGCATAAAATGGTATAACAGGTGTAGGATTCGTTATGAATAGGAAGGTAGGGCAGAGGGTGTGTTACTGTGAACAGTTCAGTGACCGGGTTGTTCTAATCAGAATCGACAGCAGACCAACAACGACAACGATAGTTCAGGTATACATGCCGACGTTGCAAGCTGTTGATGAACAGATAGAGAAAATGTATGAGGATATTGAAAGGGTAATGCAGTAAGTAAAGGGGGACGAAAATCTAATAGTCATTGGCGACTGAATTGCAGTTGTAGGGGGAGTAGAAGAAAAGGTTACAGGAGAATATGGGCTTGGGACAAGGAATGAAAGAGGAGAAAGACTAATTGAGTTCTGTAACAAGTTTCAGCTAGTAATAGCGAATACCCTGTTCAAGAATCACAAGAGGAGGAGGTATACTTGGAAAAGGCCGGGAGATACGGGAAGATTTCAATTAGATTACATCATGGTCAGACAGAGATTCCGAAATCAGATATTGGATTGTAAGGCGTACCCAGGAGCAGATATAGTCTCAGATCACAATATAGTAGTGATGAAGGGTAGGCTGATGTTCAAGACATTAGTCAGGAAGAATCATTACGCAAAGAAGTGGGATACGGAAGTACTAAAGAATGACAAGATACGTTTGAAGTTCTCTAACGCTATAGATTCAGCAATAAGGAATAGCGCAGTAGGCAGTACTGTTGAAGAGGAATGGACATCTCTAAAAAGGGCCATCACAGAAGCTGGGAAGAAAAACATAGGTACAAAGAAGGTAGCTGCGAACAAACCATGGGTAACAGAAGAAATACTTCAGTTGATTGATGAAAGGAGGAAGTACAAACATGTTCCGGGAAAATCAGGAATACAGGGCTGAGGAATGTAATAAATAGGAAGTGGAGGGAAGCTAAGACGAAATGGCTGCAGGAAAAATGTGAAGACATCAAGAAAGATATGATTGTCGGAAGGACAGACTCAGCATACAGGAAAGTCAAAACAACCTTTGGTGACATTAAAAGCAACGGTGGTAACATTAAGAGTGCAACGGAAATTCCACTGTTAAATGCAGAGGAGAGAGCAGATGGGTGGAAAGAATACATTGAAAGCCTCTATGAGGGTGAAGATTTGTCTGATGTGATAGAAGAAGAAAGAGGAGTCGATTTAGAAGAGATAGGGGATCCAGTATTAGAATCGGAATTTAAAAGAGCTTTGGAGGACTTACGGTCAAATAAGGCAGAAGGGATAGATAACATTCCATCAGAATTTCTAAAATCATTGGGGGAAGTGGCAACAAAACCACTATTCACGTTGGTGTGTAGAAAATATGAGTCTGGCGATATACCATCTGACTTTCGGGAAAGCATCATCCACACAATTCCGAAGACAGCAAGAGCTGACAAGTGCGAGAATTATCGCACAATCAGCTTAACAGCTCATGCATCTAAGCTGCTTACAAGAATAATATACAGAAGAATGGAAAAGAAAATTGAGAATGCGCTAGGTGACGATCAGTTTGGCTTTAGGAAAAGTAAAGGGACGAGAGAGGCAATTCTGACGTTACGGCTAATAATGGAAGCAAGTCTAAAGAAAAATCAAGACACTTTCATAGGATTTGTCGACCTGGAAAAAGCGTTCGACAATATAAAATGGTGCGATCTGTTCGTGATTCTGAAAAAAGTAGGGGTAAGCTATAGGGAGAGACGGGTCATATACAATATGTACAACAACCAAGAGGGAATAATAACAGTGGATGATCAAGAACGAAGTGCTTGTATTAACAAGGGTGTAAGACAAGGCTGTAGCCTTTCACCCCTACTCTTCAATCTGTACATCGAGGAAGCAATGATGGAAATAAAAGAAAGGTTCAGGAGTGGAATTAAAATACAAGGTGAAAGGATATCAATGATACGATTCGCTGATGACATTGCTATCCTGAGTGAAAGTGAAGAAGAATTAAATGATCTGCTGGACGGAATGAACAGTCTAATGAGTACACAGTATGGTTTGAGAGTAAATCGGAGAAAGACGAATGTAATGAGAAGTAGTAGAAATGAGAACAGCGAGAAACTTAAAATCAGGATCGATGGTCACGAAGTCAATGAAGTTAAGGAATTCTGCTACCTAGGCAGTAAAATAACCAATGACGGACGGAGAAAGGAGGACATCAAAAGCAGACTCGCTATGGCAAAACGCATCACGCATCGCTGGCCAAGAGACGTCTACTACTATCAAATACCGGCCTTAATTTGAGGAAGAAATTTCTGTGGATGTACGTCTGGAGTATAGCATTGTATGGTAGTGAAACATGGACTGTGGGAAAACCGGAACAGAAGAGAATCGTAGGATTTGATATGTGGTGCTATAGACGAATGTTGAAAATTAGGTGGACTGATAACGTAAGGAATGAGGAGGTTCTAACAGAATCGGAGAGGAAAGGAATATGTGGAAAACACTGATAAGGAGAAGGGACAGGATGATAGGGCATCTACTAAGACATGAGGGAATGACTTCCATGGTACTAGAGGGAGCTGTAGAGGGCAAAAACTGTAGAGGAAGACAGAGATAGGAATACGTCAAGCAAATAATTGAGGACGTAGGTTGAAGTGCTACTCTGAGATGAAGAGGTTAGCACAGGAAAGGAATTCGTGGCGAGCAGCATCAAACCAGTCAGTAGACTGATGACAAAAAAAAAAAAAAAAAAAAAAAAAAAAAAAACATATACATCACATTTTCCAAGTTTGCCGTTATCGAAAATTCCTTCGAGGTGCACCTATTTTTTAATTAGAGTTTATTACGAACTTTTTTACTGACTTTAGTTGTTGACAAAAATAGGATAATTATTTGTGCTGTCTTATTACTTTGACATCTTATTTTCTGCTGTTATACTGAATCACGCATTTCGAATGACTTTCTTCGACTCTGTCTAGTGTTCCCACTCTAATTACCTCCGTGGCGAGCTCGTTTTTAGCATTCCTTGTACCATTACTACCCAAAATAAACCTCGATGAAATATAAAATATGTGTAAAATATCTCTCTACATATTTCAGCATTTTCGATGACTTGAAACTTCTGTATGTCCTTGCTACTTCCTGCAGCTATTACGTGATGCCATGCTGATCGTCTGCTTTCCATCGTAATCACTTTGCACAAATAAATCCTTGTTTCATTCCTCCATTTTTCTTCATAATCACTGCTACGTGATATTTCAAACTGTGCCATTCCCCCACCCCCAACCCCCCACCCCCGATTAGTCACAAAACCTGCTAATCAATTTACCTGCTTATTCAGATCAAGTAATTTACCTCTATCTGTTACTGCTGGGTGATTTCAAGGAATGGAAAGAGTTTTTCCAGGAACCGCCGTTGTATATTAGGTGCTAGAGAAGCACTTGCCGGTAATACCGACTCTTAGGATCCTTTGTACCACAAATATTTGAAGCCCTTATTTCATACAACGTTGTTTCTCTGTACTTTTTTCTGCGGTTATTTGAAGCCCTTATTTCATACAACGTTGTTTCTCTGTACTTTTTTCTGCGGTTATGTACAGCGTGACATTTTTAAACTACGCCCTGCCTTAGCGCCGAATGCCACTATAGTGTTATAGGATTGTTGATAATACCAAGCAGTTTTTTTCAACCAGTAACGTGCCTCGACAGATAATGATGTCAGCTTCTGTTTGGCAACATTAAAACCTACGATGATTCTTTAAGTACGGTTACAAAGACTGAAGCTTGCCAATTATTATTCACAAAATACTGTAACCGCTACCCCGCATCTGTGCAATGTTGTGCAAAACTTGTTGTTATTTTTGTGGTCTTCAGTCCAGACACTGGTTTGATGCAGCTCTCCATGCTACTCTATCCTGTGCAAGCTTCTTCACCTCCCAGTACCTATTGCAGCCTACATCCTTCTGAATCTGCTTCGTGTATTCATCTCTTGGTCTGCCTCTACGATTTTTACGCTCCACCCCGTCCTCCAATACTAAACTGGTGATCCCTTGATGCCTCAGAACATGTCAAGTTGTGCCACAAATTTCTCTTCTCCCCAATTCTATTCAATACCTCCTCATTAGTTATGTGATCTACCCATCTAATCTTCAGCATTCTTCTGTAGCACCACATTTCGAAAGCTTCTATTCTCTTCTTGTCCAAACTATTTATTGTCCATGATTCACTTCCATACATGGCTACACTCCATACAAATACTTTCAGAAACGACTTCCTGACACTTAAATCTATACTCGATGTTAACAAATTTCTCTTCTTCAGAAACGCTTTCCTTGCCATTGTCAGTCTACATTTTATATCCTCTCTACTTCGACCATCATCAGTTCTTTTGCTCCCCAAATTGTAAAATTCCTTTACTACTTTAAGTGTCTCATTTCCTAACGTAATTCCCTCAGTATCACCCGACTTAATTCGACTACATTCCATTATCCTCGTTTTGCTTTTGTTGACATTCATGCAAAACTTAAGAATTTAAATAATCTTCACATGATGTGTTACTAACAAATAACATAGCTCTATGAAGCTTGGACCATGAATACAAAAAACTGCTGCAGTATCTTACAGGAGCTAACTACAAGAAATACGCAATGAGACAGCCAGTAATGACACATTTATTTATAGAGAATAATAACACCATAGTCACCGTTTTTCGCGACTGACTCTTGGGGTTGTTTCATAATATGATGTGTCAGCACGACCGACTGCATTGCGTGTTCTGCAACGTGATCCAGTGCTGACCGCCCAAGGCTGGTGAGGAGAACTTGTGGCAGGGCTTCGCATTCCTCCACCGCCGCGTTTGACGACTGTTGTATGTTTTCAAATAACTTCCGGGAATTCAGCCAGGTAACACTTTCAGCGACCGCCGATATTTCGGCGGAAGAACACCCTGCCATTTTCAAGGCAAACTGCAACGGACAGGCGGCGTACATGCAAATTTAATACCTAGGTTCTCGGACCGAAGCAGGAAAGGTAACACACACACACACTGAACACTAGTGCCACCAAAGATGACCAAAGTCAGAGCTATCGATAGTGAGACTATGAATTCGCAGGTGAGGCAGCATTGACTCTGTTCCTCTGTTTTTTGACAAGGGAGAGAGCCGGATTCCAAACAGAGTTTAAACAGAAACCTCCATCGCTGTTAACGAGGTTGCTCGCTAATTTAATCTCAACTGCCTCCCTAATCACACTGTCCCAATAGCTGGACGTGCATGCCAATATCTCGGTGTTATTATGTAACATGGGGTGACCAGTATCCAAGCAATGTTCGGCAATAGCAGATCTATTTGGCTGCTGTAATCGTGTGTGCCGTTTATGCTCAGTACATCTGTCCTCCACGGTCCTGATAGTTTGACCAATATATGCCATGCCGCAGCTACAAGGGACACGATATACGCCCGCCTTACGCAGTCCAAGATCATCCTTAACGGAACTCAAAAGTGCTCTAATTTTAGATGGAGGTCGGAAAACACATTTCACATCGTATATCCGTAAAATACGACCGATCTTATTGGACGTGTTTCCTACGTAAGGCAAGAAGGCAGTAGACTTAGGTGTTGACTCAGAATTATCATCAATCACCCGATGTACAGTTGGTCGGTAGCGCAACGCACGTTCAATCTGTCTATCACTGTAACCATTTTGACGAAATGTAACTTCAAGATGGGACAGCCCAGCTGGCAAAGTCTCAGCGTCAGAAACGACATGTGCCCTGTGTACCAAGGTACGAAGTACCCCTTCACGCTGAGCCGAATGGTGACAACTATTAGCTTGTAAGTACAAGTCGGTGTGAGTACGTTTCCTGTAGACTGCATGTCCCAATGATCCATCATCCTTCCTCCTAACCAACACGTCGAGAAAGGGAAGGCAACCATCCTCTTCCACCTCCATCGTAAAACGAATGTTCGGGTGGATCGAGTTCAGATGTTCTAGAAAGACATTCAAATTCTCCCTACCGTGAGGCCAAACAACGAAGGTATCGTCAACGTATCTAAAGAAACAGGCGGGTTTTAAAGGCACCGACTCCAATGCACGTTCCTCGAAGTCTTCCATAAACAAATTTGCGATCACAGGAGACAACGGACTACCCATCGCCACTCCATCTGTCTGCTCGTAATACTGGTCATTAAATAAAAAGTAAGTGGATGTCAACACATGCCTAAAGAGATTAGTTAAATCAGCACCAAACCTGGCTTCAATTAACCGCAACGAATCAGACAGAGGAACACGAGTGAAGAGAGAGACCACATCCTGCTTCGGTCCGAGAACCGAGGTATTAAATTTGCATGTACGCCGCCTGTCCGTTGCAGTTTGCCTTGAAAATGGCGGGGTGTTCTCCCGCCGAAATATCGGCGGTCGCTGAAAGTGTTACCTGGCTGAATTCCCGGAAGTTATTTGAAAGTTGTATACGACAGGAGAAACTCAGATCTCAGACTGTTGTATGGTCCTTGGTGGATGTGGACGTGCTGCGATACATCTCCCCACCGCAACCCGAACGTGCTGGATGCGATTGAAGTTGGGGAAACGGGCAGGCCAGTCCATTCGCCGTGTATCCTCTCGTTCCAAGGTCTCCTCCACCTATGCCGGTCGATCCAGTACAGCGTTCTGATCCACATAAATGAAGTTAGAGCCGAGTGTACCCCTGCGAAGACACACTTGAGGAAAGAGCCCAGTTTAGCAATAGCGTTCAAATACCTCGAGGTCAGTTGGCCCGTGCAACATTATGCCTTCCTACGCCGTAGCACCTCGGTCACCGAAGGATTATGCTGGATAATTCTGGACGTGCCCTCATGTGGCCTGAACTAGGAACCCCAGTGCACCCTGGAACACTGTTGAGCACGATCGTTTTTGTGGTCCAGGTGTTATAGTGCGGGGATGCATAATGTTTGATCGGGGTACTGACTTCGAAATATTTGAATACACTATACTCTCTGGTCACCGATACTGTGACACTGTACTCCTTCCCCAAGGGTGAGTCCTCAACGATGCATTTGGCCCTGACTTCACGTTTAAGGAAGGCAATGCACGACAGAATCGAACGGCGCTGGTGGATGAGTTCTGGGAGCGACTTAAATCCCATCGTGCTCGTACGGAATGCCTTGAGGAGATGTCCACTAGCACCAACTATCATCCAGCAGTTGTCAAACGCGCTGAAGGAGTGGAACTGCCAGCCACAAGTTAACCTCGTGGCCAGCATGGGAGCACGTTGCAGAACATGCACTGCCGTTCATGATAATCACACTTCCTTTTAAGAGCCATGTCTTGGCTTCTGTTATATCGAGGGGTTCATTGTATTTGTCTTAGAGTATAAGTGTCTTTTCTGTTTGTCTCAATGCGTATCTCCTTGAGTTATCTTTTATATTACACTGTAGCAGCTACTTTTTTGTATGCACATAGTTTCATCGAGCTATGTTACTTGGCAGCGAAACATCATGAGAGAGTTACTTTCATATTTATGTACACTAGTGTGTTAAACTACTATACGAATGACACAAAGCGTAAGAGGAGTGGCGTTGGGTTGGGAAGAGGACAGTCAGTTGCTACGGTGCGGTAGGTGTGAAAGCAATGCCCCTCCCCCGCTCCCCACCCCCTCTCCCCTCTAGCGAGAGATGCGTGTCGGCTGCTGAGGACCTCATCCTCCAACTTGGGCCATCACGCGAAGCGGCTGCAGATTAGGTGATCAAAACTTGTCCCCAGTTTGGGAGCCGAAGATCCGGGCCAGATGGCGGTGGACCTCCGTCCTGCTTGCTCTGTCTCATTACAAACCGCGGCCGGCTGAGAGCGTACAAACTTTCCGTTATTAAAATTAAAACTTTCAAATTAGTCCTCCTTTGCGTCATAGCAGCCACTTCATGCAATATCGTAACGGCACTGCTACAGTTAAGCATTCTTGAAACGATAGTTTCAGAAATAATTATAGCGACTAGTGGCATATGTTTGAGATGGGACGAATTATAACTTAATGTGGCACAAATTTCTATTCAGTATCACAGATATACACTATCTCATTAAAAGTATTCGGACACCCATACTCAATGCGTGTTTGACCACTAGGTGGTTTGAAAGCCAAGCCCGGTAGTATAAAATTTGACGGAGTGTATTGTACTGTCAGTATAAGAGTAGCAGCATGAGGATTGATGGGTAAGAGAGCTCATGGACTTCGAACATGGACTAGTAATTCGAAGTCAGCTGAGTAACAGACCCATTCAGCCGTTCTAAAGATGACCGAGTTGAACGTTGGTGATGTGATTGTGAAGTAGAAAAGCGAAGGAACAACCACAACTAAATCAAGACAGACAACCTCACGTACTGGCTGACAGGGCACGTCGAGCATTGTGAAGGGTGATGTAAAAAGTCAGATCAGCGGAAGGAGTGACTCGTCATTACGAAAGTGATACCAGCAGTCTAGGTAGCGTGCAGGGAGTCAAAAAGAGTAAGGTGCGACAGTCGAGTAGCTCATTACGAGCTGTACAGTTCTTCAGTCAGTGCTAAGCGGTGCTTGAGGTGGTGAAAGAGCGACGTCAACGGAGGGTGGATGACCGGAAACGGGTGACGTGGAGCGAGGAATCACGCAACAGGGTGTGACCAGCTGATACAAGTGTTTGGTTTGGCGAATGCCTGAAGAACGTTACCTGCCACCAGGTGTAGTGCCTGCAGCCGTGTACGGAGTATGCGGCATTACTGTGTGGGAGTGTTTTTCGTGGTAAACTTGCAGTCATCTCATTATGCTTAAAATGCTAAAGGAGGAAGGTGAGACGCCCGCTAAACGCGCAGGGCAGAACAGGTGATTGGGATTGTGGGAAGGGCCAAATAACGTGTCAGTCAGGTTCACTCAAACTTGTAATTTATTATAATTTAATAACACCTTTAAACCAAAACGGCACATAGCCGAACCTTTACAACTACGAGTTTCAAAAAGGCAATTATTTCATGGCTGAAATCTTAAAAGTCAACAAAAGAACAGTGTATCTAAAATAGCAAATAAAACAAAACATATATGGTATCACAGCTAGGCTGGGAAACCTCAATGCAAAAGTAGGTAGAACAAACATATGCAAGGTACTATACAACGGCTGAGGGCCACAACTAAATTTGAAAATTTTAAAATACACTCCTGGAAATTGAAATAAGAACACCGTGAATTCATTGTCTGACACACCGGTGTCAATGTGTTCTTTTTTCCATTTCCAGGAGTGTATATTACCATAATCTTTTCCGGCAGAAGACTGCAATGTTTTTTCTTAAAAGGTAATTTCAAGAATTTTTTTTAAGAGGCTTAAGGCCCGGAGTTGATTTTCCAGAATTCAAAAATACATTAAGTCTAGTAAAAACTAGGATCTTTAAATCATTGGCTGTGATAGATTATAAGCAGACAATCAAACACCGGTGAGAAGGACAATAAAGAAAGTGGCACTCAGAAGATTCCAGGGAAGTCGGTCTGCTCTCGTTCACTTAGTGAGACAGCTGGTGAGCCCGACTACACTTGATCTGTCAGAACGGAACCCGGGGACAATCACGGAGCAAAAGACACAACGGCTTGCTTGCCACCAATCAGTACATGAGAACTCAAACACAAAAAGTTACGAATGTAATAAGCGGCAATGAAGTATGTATTAACTGTCAAAACTACACATCATATTAGACAGCGAGAACAGTTGAGGAAAGGACTCCGCCTGAAATTACGTTAGTGGCTAGGGCAGGTAACTGGAACACTAACGGCCACGAGGCAGAAAATTCCGCTGGTGCACTCAAATTGTAGTCAACCAATATAGTTAATTTCACCGCATGGCGGCTAAATTTCAGCAATAGTGTTGTTCACAGGAAAACCTCCCCAACAGCCAACCACCGAAACGAACCACCACAACCTGGATGGACGTGGCTTGGGTAGTTGAAACCACTACTCAACTTTGACGTCCTGGGTTGGTGAACCACGAAGCTCGTAGCGATCGGACAGCTCCACAGACGCTCCGACACTGCGCAGGGACCGCCAGCGGACCCAGCCGATTGCACCGCGCGGAGATAACTTCCCCGGTCCGCAGCAACCGACCGACTCACTCAGATTGCTGACAACAACTAAAATAATCGTCAGTGGAAGTAACACCAACTACACACACAACCAGAGAAACACTGCACCAAGACCTGAACGATACTCATCAGTAACTAAGCATGCACGGTGACACATCGGGAGTCGGTGCATACACACACACACACACACACACACACACACACACAGCCGACTCATCAACGATCTGCGAGATAAAACGCGTCGTCCGGTAGGACGACCGACCGACGATCCACCAAGACCGTGGCCCGGCTCAAGTGATGCGTGGCGGCAATGGTCTGGCGAGCCATGTCGACGCAGACCTCACTGCTGCTCCAACCCTACTGGACTAGTGCCGCCCGCATTGCAACTCCCCGACTGGCAGGTCCGGACTCCGCTCCATACGCGTTCCAACTGTCTGGCAGACCCGAAGTGGCTTAACGACAGACAACGACCGGGAAGTAATGGCAGTCGAGCAAGATACTACGAGAGGGGATATATCGATACGCGTTGTAGCGCTGCTCATGATCATGCAATGCGGCAACTCAGTGACAGTAGTCATTTAAATTAATGTAGTGAGGTGGAAGTACGTTAAAAACAGGGTGTAAAATACATAATGGCGGGAACACGAGCCACCAACGGCTCAGAAGGATTTTTATTTTTATTTAGCGTATTGGTTTTACAAGTGTATAAGTAACTACAGTCAAATGGAAATGTCCAAATATGACAGTCAGTCCAGAGTCTAGGAGTCAGATTTTACAGAACTGTGTACTGCGTACCGTAGAGAAACGGTGTGGAGACAATTATTGTTTGCATCAGCATGACAGTGGAGGGTATCATAAAGCAGCAATTGCAAGGCAATGCATGTGGACAGTAACGTTAATAAAACGTACAGGCCCGCCCAGAGTTCCGACGAGACGCCAACAGACAACACTTGTGTTGAAATAAAATGTCGACTTCGGTCTAGACCCCAGCATCCAACATCACCGCCTTCTCTGACTTTGGGACTGGAGGAAGAATGCAGTTCCATCCATCTAAAGACATACACCTAAACGATAATGTCGCTAGCAGAGTTCTGGTAGTGTACATGAGGGTTAGATTCTTTAAAGAATAGGTGGTGTTGTCAAGTTTTGATAAGTGATTTATTATCAGATATAGCAGGTTTCCTGTTACTTCTCTAAATTGATTAAACTGAATCTCAGGACGATTCTGTTCAATGCGCACTGACAGTTTGTTTTCCTGTCCTTCACCAAGCCGTACTTGTGCCCCAAGTCTGACAGCCTCATAGTCGATAAGACGTTAAACCTCAGTCTTCCTTCTTCTACTGCTGATCATCTACATCTACATCTACATTTATACTCCGCAAGCCACCCAACTGTGTGTGGCGGAGGGCACTTTGCGTGCCACTCTCATTACCTCCCTCTCCTGTTCCAGTCGCGGGAAGAATGACTGCCGGAAAGCCTCCGTGCGCGCTCGAATCTCTCTAATTTTACATTCGTGATCTCCTCTGGAGGTATAAGTAGGGTGAAGCAATATATTCGTTACCTCGTCCAGAAACGCACCCTCTCGAAAACTGGACAGCAAGCTACACCGCAATGCAGAGCGCCTCTCTTGCGGAGTCTGCCGCTTGAGTTTGCTAAACATCTCCGTAACGCTATCACGCTTACCAAATAACCCTGTGACGAAACGCGCAGCTCTTCTTTGGATCTTCTCTATCTCCTCTGTCAACTCAACCTGGTACGGATCCCACACTGATGAGCAATACTCAAGTATACGTCGAAGGAGTGTTTTGTAAGCCACCTACTTTGTTGATGGACTACATTTTCTAAGGACTCTCCCAATGAATCTCAACCTGGCACCCGCCTTACCAACAATTAATTTTATATGATCGTTCTACTTCAAATCGTTCCGTACGCATACTCCCAGATATTTTACAGGAGTAACTGTTACCAGTGTTTCTTCCGCTATTATATAACCATACAATAAATGATCCTTGTTTATATGTATTCGCAATACATTTGTCTATGTTAAGGGTCAGTTGCCACTCCCTACACCAAGTGCCTATCTGCTGCAGATCTTCCTGCATTTCGCTGCAATTTTCTAATGCTGCAACTTCTCTGTATACTACAGCATCATCCGCGAAAAGCCGCATGGAACTTCCGACACTATCTACTAGCTCATATATATACACTCCTGGAAATTGAAATAAGAACACCGTGAATTCATTGTCCCAGGAAGGGGAAACTTTATTGACACATTCCCGGGGTCAGATACATCACATGATCACACTGACAGAACCACAGGCACATAGACACAGGCAACAGAGCATGCACAATGTCGGCACTAGTACAGTGCATATCCACCTTTCGCAGCAATGCAGGCTGCTATTCTCCCATGGAGACGATCGTAGAGATGCTGGATGTAGTCCTGTGGAACGGCTTGCCATGCCATTTCCACCTGGCGCCTCAGTTGGACCAGCGTTCGTGCTGGACGTGCTGACCGCGTGAGACGACGCTTCATCCAGTCCCAAACATGCTCAATGGGGGACAGATCCGGAGATCTTGCTGGCCATGGTAGTTGACTTACACCTTCTAGAGCACGTTGGGTGGCACGGGATACATGCGGACGTGCATTGTCCTGTTGGAACAGCAAGTTCCCTTGCCGGTCTAGGAATGGTAGAACGATGGGTTCGATGACGGTTTGGATGTACCGTGCACTATTCAGTGTCCCCTCGACGATCACCAGTGGTGTACGGCCAGTGTAGGAGATCGCTCCCCACACCATGATGCCGGGTGTTGGCCCTGTGTGCCTCGGTCGTATGCAGTCCTGATTGTGGCGCTCACCTGCACGGCGCCAAACACGCATACGACCATCATTGGCACCAAGGCAGAAGCGACTCTCATCGCTGAAGACGACACGTCTCCATTCGTCCCTCCATTCACGCCTGTCGCGACACCACTGGAGGCGGGCTGCACGATGTTGGGGCGTGAGCGGAAGACGGCCTAACGGTGTGCGGGACCGTAGCCCAGCTTCATGGAGACGGTTGCGAATGGTCCTCGCCGATACCCCAGGAGCAACAGTGTCCCTAATTTGCTGGGAAGTGGCGGTGCGGTCCCCTACGGCACTGCGTAGGATCCTACGGTCTTGGCGTGCATCCGTGCGTCGCTGCGGTCCGGTCCCAGGTCGACGGGCACGTGCACCTTCCGCCGACCACTGGCGACAACATCGATGTACTGTGGAGACCTCACGCCCCACGTGTTGAGCAATTCGGCGGTACGTCCACCCGGCCTCCCGCATGCCCACTATACGCCCTCGCTCAAAGTCCGTCAACTGCACATACGGTTCACGTCCACGCTGTCGCGGCATGCTACCAGTGTTAAAGACTGCGATGGAGCTCCGTATGCCACGGCAAACTGGCTGACACTGACGGCGGCGGTGCACAAATGCTGCGCAGCTAGCGCCATTCGACGTCCAACACCGCGGTTCCTGGTGTGTCCGCTGTGCCGTGCGTGTGATCATTGCTTGTACAGCCCTCTCGCAGTGTCCGGAGCAAGTATGGTGGGTCTGACACACCTGTGTCAATGTGTTCTTTTTTCCTTTTCCAGGAGTGTATATAGTGAAAAGCAATGGTCCAATAACACCCCCCTGTAGCATGCCAGAGGTTACTTTAACGTCTGTAGACGTCTCTCCATTGAGAACAACATGCTCTGTTCTGTTTGCTGAAAAAATCTTCAATCCAGCTACACAGCTGGTCTGATATTCCGTAGGCTCTTACTTTGTTTATCAGGAGACAGTGCGGAACTGTTTCGAACGCCTTACGGAAGTCAATTAAAGTGGCATCTACCTGGGAGCCTGTATCTAATATTCCCTGAGTAGTTGTTGCAGGAGGCAGCACTGTGATACATCTTACACTAAGGAGCACAGACATTATGATCATACGCTTAATAGTGCGTTTATCACCCTTTGGAATGCAGTAGGCTTCCAATTCACTGTGGCATGGTCTCGACAAACGCTTGGTAGGTGTCCAAATATGTATGCAAAATTCTCGTAACTCTCGGGATTAACGGGCCGATAGTTTGTGGTGACGGAGCTGGCACCCGACATCATCCGAAAAGTTCTCCATAGATTTTACATCATGCGGTTTTGAAGGACCAAACATAACCTGAATTTGCTACCATGCTCCTCAATTCTCTGTACCACGATTCTGGCCGTATAAAAATTACTTATCTGGCTGGACAGTGCCATCGTTCACTACAGAAGATAAGCATGAAACGCAGGTGGAAATACCCCGCAGCGTAATACCGTCCCCCAATGGCCTGCGTTCGTGGCGCGGCGCATATGGGCAGTCACACAGCTGAATGATAGCGTATCCGCACACAACTATGAAACTGGTGAAATTCATCCGACCAACGACACGCCTCCGTAGTTCCACTGCCCATTCTCGATGATTACGTGCATACTATAATCGCCATTGGCGATGTCTTTGGGTCAACATGTTAGGCTCATGATCACCAAGGTGTGCTAATCGGTGTGCTCCGAAACTTACGTGGCTGCACCAGCACTGTGCACTGTCGTCAGCATCTGCACCAGCTGGAAATCTGTACACGAATGAGGGCGAGGATTCAGGCCAAGACAGAAAAACAAACTAATAAACAAAATGGGGACAGTCTGTTTGAAATATAACATATTTTCACAAGCGCGAATCGGATTGTGCTTCGTGCTGTTTGTACAGAACTACTGCATGAGCATTACATAACAAATCCAGATTGCTGCTATATGAGAGTAGTGTTTTTATCGTGACGGATGCATTTCGGCTAAATCGCCGTCTTCAGACCACGTCCATATGACGTCAGTGGCCGCTGTCACTCTGTATTATATTACACCGTGATATGCATTTACAGGGTGTTTCAAAAATGACCGGTATATTTGAAACGGCAATAAAAACTAAACGAGCAGCGATAGAAATACACCGTTTGTTGCAATATGCTTGGGACAACAGTACATTTTCAGGCGGACAAACTTTCGAAATTACAGTAGTTACAATTTTCAACAACAGATGGCGCTGCAAGTGATGTGAACGATATAGAAGACAACGCAGTCTGTGGGTGCGCCATTCTGTACGTCGTCTTTCTGCTGTAAGCGTGTGCTGTTCACAAGGTGCAAGTGCGCTGTACACAACATGGTTTATAACTTAGAACAGAGGATTTTTCTGGTGTTGGAATTCCACCGCCTAGAATACACTGTGTTGTTGCAACAAGACGAAGTTTTCAACGGAGGTTTAATGTAACCAAAGGACCGAAAAGCGATACAATAAAGGATCTGTTTGAAAAATTTCAACGGACTGGGAACGTGACGGATGAACATGCTGGAAAGGTAGGGCGACCGCATACGGCAACCACAGAGGGCAACGCGCAGCTAGTGCAGCAGGTGATCCAATAGCGGCCTCGGGTTTCCGTTCGCCGTGTTGCAGCTGCGGTCCAAATGACGCCAACGTCCACGTATCGTCTCATGCGCCAGAGTTTACACCTCTACGCATACAAAATTCAAACGCGGCAACCCCTCAGCGCCGCTACCATTGCTGCACGAGAGACATTCGCTAACGATATAGTGAACAGGATTGATGACGGCGATATGCATGTGGGCAGTATTTGGTTTACCGACGAAGCTTATTTTTACCTGGACGGCTTCGTCAATAAACAGAACTGGCGCATATGGGGAACCGAAAAGCCCCATGTTGCAGTCCCATCGTCCCTGCATCCTCAAAATGTACTGGTCTGGGCCGCCATTTCTTCCAAAGGAATCATTGGCCTATTTTTCAGATCCGAAACGATTACTGCATCACGCTATCTGGACATTCTTCGTGAATTTGTGGCGGTACAAACTGCCTTAGACGACACTGCGAACACCTCGTGGTTTATGCAAGATGGTGCCCGGCCACATCGCACGGCCGACGTCTTTAATTTCCTGAATGAATATTTCGATGATCGTGTGATTGCTACCAGACTAAAATGTCTTGGTGGTTTTGCAGGATTATGGTGCTCGTCGTTTACGAGATACCATATTTCTAAAAATTTCTACACGGACACTTGTTTGTGCCATTGAACCTTCGTAGCTGCTAGATACGATGTTGTTACGTCCTTACAGTGTGCTTGTGTGTTCCTAGAGTGAATTGCGACTTGCTAGTCAGATAGTTCGTGACAATCCAAGCCGTAGGTAGTGAGCTGAGGATGGAATTTACCAAATCAGGATAAGTTTATATGCCCACGGTATATGGTGGGTGTAGGAAGAATGGGGTTCGTTCTTCTACGATGTATGTGGCAACATGTCCCAACAGACATCAACCATCTCGGCAATCAACAGAATTAACAAGTGACGACAGAAGAGGCGGATACGGAATGGGATTAATTCTCTTGCTGCTGTTGCAATCGATAAGCACGTTAGCTTCTGGGCAACCACACCAGGAAGTGGCGTGAGCCAGGCAAGTGTCCTACGCATTCTGCATCGACATATATTCCCTCCCAATCACATCTTTCTCTTTCAAGAGCCGCATGGAAACGATTATGAGAATTGTGTTAAATTCTGTAAATGGACATTAAGACAGGATACTGCCAATGTATGACGTATCTTATTTAGGGATGAATCCACATTTACCTATCATGGCCATGTAAACCGCCAAAACAAGTCTTATTGGTTTGTTGCCAACCACTGTTGGCTTAATGATGTGGAATGTCCGCTTGCGTGGAGTGTAAATGTGTTGTGTGGGATAGTGAACTGTCAGTTCATAGACCCGATTTTCATAGACGGTACAATGAACGTGCGCTAGTATTGCAGACTGCTAACAGACCATCTTCCACGGATGCTAGAAGACGTTCCTCTGCTGATTAGGAGGAACCTGTGGTACCAAAATGATGGCTGTATATCCTATAGTGCACGAAGTACTACAGCTTGTCTTCTCGAATTGTTAGATTGGACGAAGAGGACTTGTATCTTGGCCAGCACATTCCCCGGGTTTGATGTCTGTCGACATTTCTCTGTGAGAAAAGCTGGAAGACACTTGCCACGTTCGCTGGTATGGGTGTATGTATTTACGATGTGTCATGTTCATCTTACATTCGTTAGTGATGCAGGCTGTCACAGGGAAGATCGGTGTCCCTTTTAACCCTTTCGGCCACGAATTTTTTTCCTGACAAAAAATCATGGCTTTGCCATCCAGTCTTTCGAATTAAATTATGATTTTTCAGATGTATGCAATATTCCGAGATGGCCCACAAGGGGAGGGATACAATGAGTCCCCAAATGAGGACACTGTGTTCAAGTGTGTACAGTATAAGTCGAAAACTCAAAGTATTTTATTTGCTTTTTATTTCATGAAAATACATAAATTACAGAAAGCTTACTTAATGATTATATACATAAACTATGATATTACCCTTGTGAAGAATGATAATCAAAGAAACAATATTTTTCCATCCAGACATATGTGAATGTTACGTTTTACACAATACAATTTGGTTTTGCCTTTGCAACCCGATTTCTTGCACCTGTCAAACGACTTTTTGTCACTGATCACTGAAAGATGCTCAACGTTATCCAAACGAACATCAGCTTCGGGACGATCTTCCACAGTGACTCATTTTGAGGTACTTGGAGATGGCACTGGACAATCAGTAGTGGAACACCCCCTTTTCCTGGAAGCTGGCTTACCTATTTTTGTCAGTACTTTGACCACACGTGCCCTGGAGTGAAGCAAATCAAGAGTCTCATTTTTAGGAACCCCTAATTCTGATTGTACTCAGTCCATGCTTTTACACATGCGATATCAATTGCATGAACAAACATGGCTGTCGAAAATCGTGTTTGGTTTCAAAAGCAGCTAACTGCATGTTGTCTTCGGGTGTAAAGCCCGCTAAATGCCTAATAGGCGTGGCTGTCGCCATGCCATGTCCGGATGCAAAGCAGGCTGTTACGATTAGAATGGCTATTTTTCTTATTCAGCTTTAGTTTGGATGCGCTGTAACAAATTGGTACGCAACAATAACATTCTAGCTGCGAATGGATTGCTGTTTGGTTGGGAAGAGTGTTTCGTGATTACCTCAGTGTCACTCCTCATGCAGTTATTGGGCTTTGCGTCTAGGCTACTCAGCTGGCAGTATACCGTATGGTATAAAACGTTTAACATTACCTCCATCATTGTCCTCTTGTTCAAAATTATCGCCAGGATCATGGGATAGATAGTCAATTTCAGATGAATTAAGGCGCTCATAACTCCTTCTGTAAGTGGCCTTCGTCTGTCTTACACTCGGAGCATTGTGAATGACCGTAAGCTTACTAGAAAGACAGCGAAGTAGTGTCCTAAATTTCTATGCTGTTACAACCTTTCAATCACAATGTCCTCATTTGGAGACATGTATAAAGTTGGAAATATGTCACTTACCTTCAGTTTTCACCTTCAAGAATGCACACTTCCACGCACAAATAAATTCTTTTACACAAACTCTGAAGATATTAACTTGCTGATGGAAAGAACAAAGATTACTGGGAAGCGTCCATGTGACTGGGCATTCAGTTTTGTTTTGTGGTACCACAGATTGACAGAAGATGTCGACACCGTTCTCTAATAAAATCTCTGCTTGTGACAATATGAGGGCAACAATCACAAATGGTAAAATTTAACGAATTTTAATATACTACGCATTTATTCAGAATGTCCTTGTGTGAGGACGCCATGACCAAAAGGGTTAATATGAAGTACAAGTAGCTTCAAATTTAAGGGATTCCAATAATAATAACGTTTAGTCTCACAGAGCAACTGTAGTCTATATTTACTCTGTATTTATTTATCTTCTCAGATTTCTCTTCCGTCAATTACTAACACTCACTTTGTCAATATAACCCGAAAACAACTATTTTCACGTTTTTTGTAAACTTACGCTGTTGTATCACCATTCAACATTACTCATTAACAGACCATTCTTGTTGTGGTTTCTACGTTTGTCTTCATCATAATAAACCTTAGTTCATTTTCCCTGGCTGTCATTTAATTTCAGTGATTTCAATGTACATACACGATTCATCAGATAGTAACAGCAGCACTATCACATTGTACACCTGAGGTCACGCACTTCGCGATTTTCTGTTTTCCTTAAAATGTAAAAATGAAGATTATAGTGCATAAGCCCGTGAATGGATTACTCCTCTATCCGCTGCGGCACTAGGAGGGGGAGGGATGGTAGGCAATTCACATTTTTTTACCACAGGGAAGGATTTGTGATACTTACTTTAACGGCATTCTGAGTGGACCAGGGGCCACCAAAACCCGCCGACCCTCGACGCTAATCAACCGAGCGTATTCGATCCTGGGGCAGTTCGCCTCCCAGAATCTCGAAAGCGGCGTACTAAGGCGGGTGACCATCGGGTTGTGAACATTTGTAATATTATAACAACGGGTGATCGAAATTAAAGTGCAGCCACTCGCGGATGCTCAGTGTGGGCTGTAACTATCGCATGGCGACGAAACTTAGTGGATATGATAATGCATTATTGTTTTGGTGGTTTGGGGAAGGAGACCAAACAGCGTGGTCATCGGTCTCATCGGATTATGGAAGGATGGGGAAGGAAGTCGGCCGTGCCCTTTCAGAGGAACCATCCCGGCATTTGCCTGGAGTGATTTAGGGAAATCACGGAAAACCTAAATCAGGATGGCCGGACCCGGGATTGAACCGTCGTCCTCCCGAATGCGAGATAATGCATTATTGCGGAACCTATTTACGCAGAAAAAAGGAAGAAAAAACACTTGCAATCTTTGTCCGCAGGTGCAAATCTGGCTCTGTACAACATCTCGTAGATGTCTACGGTGCTCATGTTGAGCAAATGGTGTAGCCGGCAGTTGATAATAAAATCAACATTAATTCTTTTCATACTTGTTTCAACTTTTTAGCCCACGACTCGATCCAAATCCTTTACATATGGAAACATTTCTGATCATTTTTCTTGCATTTACAGTGCCAGAGTTGCACGTGGTGGAGAAAAGTGGAACCAGTTTTCTTCCAGCATAAATATGTTCCGCATTAGCGCATTAAAATACACTCCTGGAAATGGAAAAAAGAACACATTGACACCGGTGTGTCAGACCCACCATACTTGCTCCGGACACTGCGAGAGGGCTGTACAAGCAATGATCACACGCACGGCACAGCGGACACACCAGGAACCGCGGTGTTGGCCGTCGAATGGCGCTAGCTGCGCAGCATTTGTGCACCGCCGCCGTCAGTGTCAGCCAGTTTGCCGTGGCATACGGAGCTCCATCGCAGTCTTTAACACTGGTAGCATGCCGCGACAGCGTGGACGTGAACCGTATGTGCAGTTGACGGACTTTGAGCGAGGGCGTATAGTGGGCATGCGGGAGGCCGGGTGGACGTACCGCCGAATTGCTCAACACGTGGGGCATGAGGTCTCCATAGTACATCGATGTTGTCGCCAGTGGTCGGCGGAAGGTGCACGTGCCCGTCGACCCGCGACCGGACCGCAGCGACGCACAGATGCACGCCAAGACCGTAGGATCCTACGCAGAGCCGTAGGGGACCGCACCGCCACTTCCCAGCAAATTAGGGACACTGTTGCTCCTGGGGTATCGGCGAGGACCATTCGCAACCGTCTCCATGAAGCTGGGCTACGGTCCCGCACACCGTTAGGCCGTCTTCCGCTCACGCCCCAACATCGTGCAGCTCGCCTCCAGTGGTGTCGCGACAGGCGTGAATGGAGGGACGAATGGAGACGTGTCGTCTTCAGCGATGAGAGTCGCTTCTGCCTTGGTGCCAATGATGGTCGTATGCGTGTTTGGCGCCGTGCAGGTGAGCGCCACAGTCAGGACTGCATACGACCGAGGCACACAGGGCCAACACCCGGCATCATGGTGTGGGGAGCGATCTCCTACACTGGCCGTACACCACTGGTGATCGTCGAGGGGACACTGAATAGTGCACGGTACATCCAAACCGTCATCGAACCCATCGTTCTACCATTCCTAGACCGGCAAGGGAACTTGCTGTTCCAACAGGACAATGCACGTCCGCATGTATCCCGTGCCACCCAACGTGCTCTAGAAGGTGTAAGTCAACTACCCTGGCCAGCAAGATCTCCGGATCTGTCCCCCATTGAGCATGTTTGGGACTGGATGAAGCGTCGTCTCACGCGGTCTGCACGTCCAGCTCGAACGCTGGTCCAACTGAGGCGCCAGGTGGAAATGGCATGGCAAGCCGTTCCACAGGACTACATCCAGCATCTCTACGATCGTCTCCATGGGAGAATAGCAGCCTGCATCTGCGAAAGGTGGATATACACTGTACTAGTGCCGACATTGTGCATGCTCTGTTGCCTGTGTCTATGTGCCTGTGGTTCTGTCAGTGTGATCGTGTGATGTATCTGACCCCAGGAATGTGTCAATAAAGTTTCCCCTTCCTGGGACAATGAATTCACGGTGTTTCTCACAGTCGACCTCTGTGAGAAACTGAACTCTGTATTATGACATTCGTGTATGTAAATAGGATTCTCTCTTCGAATCAATACCTATTCAGAATAAAAGATCCTCTTTTGTGAAAAAGATTTTGCTCTAACCTTACACAAAATCTTGTGAACAATGGTTGGAGGTAAATAAAGGGATTCTTCAAAGTTTCTCAAAGGCGTTCGACATTGCACCACACGGACTATAGCTGTGAAGTAGCATAACTAACATGTGATTGCCTAGGGGAATAATGACTGCTATTGTCAAGTACATTACAGCAGACGACGGATGCTTCACAGAAACCATAGTAGCATCGGACGTAGCTTAAGGAAGCATAGATACGCCCCATAATGCTCTCAATCTATGTATTTGATTTATCAGCCAAGAACAGCAGTACAATCGCACTGTTCAACGACGATGTATGAGTGTTCATGTATCGTCATAAGCCGCCCGTAAGGAACTGCAGAAAGACTTTGACAAACTCCACTTGCTGTAATGAATGTACAATGAGCCAGCCTACTCTAGGTCGCTGTGCTTGAGGAAGAGCGAGACAAATAGTGAGGCAGAAGTCGATCACAGCCAGATGTGCAATTAAACACTGGCAGTCCTGTCATGTATTTATACCAGCAACCTTACACAGCATTCCAGCCGGTCCCAGGACTCCGCTACTTGAGTGAATACACAGCTGGTTACGGAATGTGCTGACGTCCCGGTCAAGCCAGTGACGTCCGCTGACCTATGTCATGGGCAGCAGCTGCCTTGGCGCCGCGTGTGTCGCTTCCACTTGGAGACGGATATACCCCACCCTGGACCTTTGAAGCTTTGCCAGCTGGTTACTCCCTTGTCCACATGTTGTGTACTTGTATGTCTCCAGTCATCCCTCAGCTGTAGACCACGATAGTGCCCGCTGATGTCTGGGTAGTTAGGACGATGCGAGGGAGCATCTGCCCTAGCCAGATCGTCTGTCTGACGAATTCTCTCAGGTCGGACATCATAGCCCCTTGCATTTGTGAAATTTCCCAAATCCCACAGACATCCCCCCCCTCCATAGGTATGACGTGCCTCACGACGGAACTCGATGACTCAATCAGTGGACAGGTGGCCAGGCGATCTTCATCACTGGATAGCGGTCATTTCTCTGAAACTCAAAAGCCCGTCATTCTCTCTATTTAAAAACCCAAATAGAATGGTGACATAGATGAATGCCTTGAGCCCCTAATCTATACCCTTATAGCCACGCTTCTGAACGAGTGGGTTCAAATGGCTCTCAGCACTATGGCACTTAACTTCTAAGGTCATCAGTACCCTAGAACTTAGAGCTCTTAAACCTAACTAACCGAAGGACGGCACACACATCCATGCCCGAGGCAGGATTCGAACCTGCGACCGTAGCGGTCGCGCGGTTCCAGACTGTAGCGCCTAGAACCCCTCGGCCACCCCGGCCGGCCTAAACGAGTGGGTTCGCCATATTATTTGTACTGTCAACTTTTTGCAGCTCGTTTTGTAGGAAGCATGGATTTCGAGGCCCAATCAAATATGCAACGTGTGAGTTTCTCGATATCTGGAGTTACAAAGTATTACTTTACCCTCGATCGAACTGTTTTGTGGCGTTCGCAGTTATACGCGCCATGACCGGTGTTGCAAACCTCGTCTGACCGGAATGATTTGACATAATTTCGACGATACTGCCAAGTGGCTTACTTGATTAGCACGTCGCTGAAGCTGGCCCCTACAGCCTGGCCATCACTGGAATTAAACTTAATTTTGCAATTTGCGTGCCGAACTTTTTTTGAGGCGCAGAAAATCGATGCCCTCTTGTGGAGCAATCTAAGATAATACCTATAACGAAAACAAAGGATCTGGTATGATATGTTACAAGATTAATGGCGAACGTCTTAGTCAATCGAGTCTCACTTGTATTCACGGGTTACACTTAGAAAAGATATGAATGGGAACATGCATGCGAATTTAGTGATAGGGAAGGCAAACGGATGACTTTGATTGAATTTTCTCATTATGGGAATACTGAAAAACGATCTGTTTTAATTGTTAAAAACCATTTAAAAGCCAAGATCGCACAAGATATATATTTTCAAGACAACCGGTTTCAACAGTCTTCACTGTTATCTTCAGCTCTTAAATATTTTTTTTTCTAGCAAAGCATGTTCATTTTACGCTGACCTCATATACAAGATGTCAGGTGGATAAAACTCAGCACATGATAAACGTTTGTCAGCCCTAAAATACTTAACAGCACGCAATATGTTGTCCGAAAGACCATTTCCATATACATTCCTGGAAATTCAAATAAGAACACCGTGAATTCTTTGTCCCAGGAAGGGGAAACTTTATTGACACATTCCTGGGGTCAGATACATCACATGATCACACTGACAGAACCACAGGCACATAGACACAGGCAACAGAGCATGCACAATGTCGGCACTAGTACAGTGTATATCCACCTTTCGCAGCAATGCAGGCTGCTATTCTCCCATGGAGACGATCGTAGAGATGCTGGATGTAGTCCTGTGGAACGGCTTGCCATGCCATTTCCACCTGGCGCCTCAGTTGGACCAGCGTTCGTGCTGGACGTGCAGACCGCGTGAGACGACGCTTCATCCAGTCCCAAACATGCTCAATGGGGGACAGATCCGGAGATCTTGCTGGCCAGGGTAGTTGACTTACACCTTCTAGAGCACGTTGGGTGGCACGGGATACATGCGGACGTGCATTGTCCTGTTGGAACAGCAAGTTCCCTTGCCGGTCTAGGAATGGTAGAACGATGGGTTCGATGACGGTTTGGATGTACCGTGCACTATTCAGTGTCCCCTCGACGATCACCAGTGGTGTACGGCCAGTGTAGGAGATCGCTCCCCACACCATGATGCCGGGTGTTGGCCCTGTGTGCCTCGGCCGTATGCAGTCCTGACTGTGGCGCTCACCTGCACGGCGCCAAACACGCATACGACCATCATTGGCACCAAGGCAGAAGCGACTCTCATCGCTGAAGACGACACGTCTCCATTCGTCCCTCCATTCACGCCTGTCGCGACACCACTGGAGGCGGGCTGCACGATGTTGGGGCGTGAGCGGAAGACGGCCTAACGGTGTGCGGGACCGTAGCCCAGCTTCATGGAGACGGTTGCGAATGGTCCTCGCCGATACCCCGGGAGCAACAGTGTCCCTAATTTGCTGGGAAGTGGCGGTGCGGTCCCCTACGGCACTGCGTAGGATCCTACGGTCTTGGCGTGCATCCGTGCGTCGCTGCGGTCCGGTCCCAGGTCGACGGGCACGTGCACCTTCCGCCGACCACTGGCGACAACATCGATGTACTGTGGAGACCTCACGCCCCACGTGTTGAGCAATTCGGCGGTACGTCCACCCGGCCTCCCGCATGCCCACTATACGCCCTCGCTCAAAGTCCGTCAACTGCACATACGGTTCACGTCCACGCTGTCGCGGCATGCTACCAGTGTTAAAGACTGCGATGGAGCTCCGTATGCCACGGCAAACTGGCTGACACTGACGGCGGCGGTGCACAAATGCTGCGCAGCTAGCGCCATTCGACGGCCAACACCGCGGTTCCTGGTGTGTCCGCTGTGCCGTGCGTGTGATCATTGCTTGTACAGCCCTCTCGCAGTGTCCGGAACAAGTATGGTGGGTCTGACACACCGGTGTCAATGTGTTCTTTTTTCCATTTCCAGGAGTGTACATACTGTCCACAGATGCCTGTTACATGATACTACACATACGTACACAATAGCGTATCTGTTTACGTATACTGGAACAGACTACACGTAAACAGAACATGGTTTTACTACAAAAAAAGTTTAAGACCTGAAGATGACAGCTGAGACTGTTGAAACCTGTTGTGTTGAATGAAACAAAATATTTTGTGCGACCTTGGCTTTTCAATGGTTTTTAACGGAAAATTTTGATTTATTGAAAGGGTTTCTACGCAGCGGGCAGCGGAGTAGAAAGCGCATACAAGATGCTAGTGCGACTAGTTCTATAGCACTGTTCCACTGTTTCGAGTTCTTATGTAGCACACCTGACAGCAGCTGCTGAAAGAATTCAGAGCCGCGCTCCTAGGGTCCAACGGTTCGATGCATCAGTACGTAACTAAAATGCTTGAGGAGCCTGAAGGATAATCCTTGGAAGAAAGACAATGCCCTTCTCTCGATAGCCTGCTCGGTAAATTTAGATTCGAGGAAGACTATGCGACCCTTATGCCGCCACTGTCGTACATCTCTCGTACTTATCCCACGAGGTTGGAGTAGTACAGATTAGGGTGCGTGCAGAGGCATCTATACAGTAATTTTGCCCTCCCGCATTATGTGAAAAGTATAGAAAAAGACTTTCGTGCTTGAACGATCTAAGGCCCGCTATGCACTGTAAAATTGCTTGCGGAGTCTGTTTGAAGATGCCGATCTAATAGAATTTAATCACTGAATAATATTAACCGAAATTTATTTGTCGAGTAATATAATCTGTGAGATGAATTTTATGAAAATGTAATGCATTTGAGAAACTAAAGAAATATTACAAAGCGTATTATATGGGAGCTGTCTGACACTAAAGAAATATTACCAAGCGTATTATATGGGAGCTGTTTGACATTCATGCGATGTTTTCCACAACTTATCTGATTAATTACGTCGATGAATTGATTGTAGAAGGAGTGAATTCTGCTATATGCTGCTACTAGTGTATGTGTGAGAGAGAGTGCACCGAGTATAGTCTGCCGCGCGTGCATACTTAAATCACCCAACCGCTGAGTCAGCGCAGGCCGGCCGCTAGAGGCCGCCAGCAGGGAGAGTGCACACGGCACCATCTCCGCCGAGCCGTCTACCGGCGACTCGCGCCTGTATGTGGGTGCGGCAGCGCTGACCCAAACTCACCAGCCAGACAAGACAGTACAAACTCTACAGTACCCGGCGAGACAGACATCATAGCCAAATCCAGTTATGCAGGGTGAACAAGAATTTGCGCACTCGTACTTGGCAGCACGATTCCTCACATACTGGCAATACAAAAATGTCGATCGGAAAACTTCGCCTTCCGTATTTTTCGGGCAGTAAATGGTCGTTAATAATTGACAACCTGGCAACACTGTAACCACATATACGGTAAGTACCTCCATTTGCAGATACAACGGTGCTGTGCAGTTGGAGCAGTGGATAGTGTTTTTGGGTTGGCATGCAGGAGGTCGAGCGAGCGATCCTGGGTCGAGGCATACTTGATTTTAATTGGCGAAAATAGTTTGCGTTGCACTGTATCTGATGTCTTAATCGTCATGCAGTGACGACGAGGATATTCTACAAAACATTTACAGTTACTTACTATGAATACAGAAAGGTAACGCCGGTCGGTGTGGCCGTGCGGTTCTTGACGCTTCAGTCTGGAACCGCGTGACCGCTACGGTCGCAGGTTCGAATCCTGCCTCGGGCATGGATGTGTGTGATATCCTTAGGTTAGTTAGGTTTAAGTAGTTCTAGGTTCTAGGGGACTGATGACCACAGATTTTAAGTCCCACAATGCTCAGAGCCATTTGAACAGAAAGGTAAGTACAATCGTTTACATCGGTTATCTTTTAACCCTGCATTGTTACTGGTGGGTCTCCCGGACCCTGACTTGTGTGAGCGATTCGTTTTCGTTAGGTTCACAACACTGCACACGAGCAGCTATCCTACCTTACACAGTTGTGCCATTAGCTCGTCAAGTGACGGAGGAAGTCCACTCTCTAGGAGTGCTTGTAACGTTTTTGGGTCTGCCAGACCGACCATAGCAAGTACGTAAATACTTGTTGGGGCTATACGACCCAAAGTAGCAATGATGATATCGTTTGTCCCAACACAAATACGTTTCTAGCAGACATTCAAATTGCTGAATCAGCATATTTATTTCAGCCGAGGGCTATAATGGGTGTAACAGAAGATCTGTGCAACGATGCGCTGCGAAATGAAATCGTTAGTGACCAATCTTGCGACGAAGGTGGAGACGTGGATGTCGAACTATATAGTGAACACGATACGGAAAGCGACGAAAGTGGGGATGACAGTGACACATATCAGAACAATAATAAATAAGTTGTTGGTAAGTACAAGCGTACTAAGTGGATGAAAGACATGCCTACTCCTCGTATCAGAATGAGGCCACATATAAATGTGTCACATATTCCTGGTGTGAGTGGAACTGCAAAGAATAAAATGACAGATGTAGAAAAATGGCGACTGTTTTTCACGGATGAAATAATGGATAATGTAGTGATATATAGTAACAAATGATATCGAATCAGCTAAGTCGAGATACCCTTCGTCTCAGACCTTCATTCAAGAGACAGACAAAGGTGAAATTGAAGCATTTCTTGGTCTGTTGTATTTGGGTGGAATCTACAAGGTTGGTAGGGTTAATTTAGAAGAACTCTGGGACAGATGAAACAGAATTGGAATTATTCTACTCTACAATGACACTACAGAGATTCAGGTTTCTGGCACATTGTCTGAGATTTGAGGATGAGTCAACGTGGTCCGACAGACGAAAAGAGGATAAACTGGCTCCTATACGAAATATATTTGATTTGTTCACCAAAAACTGCGTAGCACACTATTATCTTGGAGAATATGTCGCTGTAGATGAAATGCTTGTACAATTTCGAAGGCGATATAGTTTTCGAATGTACATTCCTTCCAAACCTGGCAAATACGGAATGAAAGTGTTCCATCTAGCCGATGCAAGAGCGGCGTACACGTCAAATTAGGAAGTTTATTTGAGTAGCCAGATGGACCGTATAAGTTGAGTAATCGTGCAGCTGATGTCGTCAAAAGGTTGTGTAGTAACATTTCCAAAACATCAAGGAACATAACGATGGTTAACTGCTTTACGAGCTATGCACTGCCCCTGTCACTTCTGAAAGACCATAAATTAACACTTTTGGTAACAGTAAGGACGAACAAGACAGAAATTCCCCCATAATTCGTGAACGCAAGAGGTAGAAATGCTTTTAAAAGTATCTTTGGCTTTCAGAAGATGCGCACATTAGTGAGTTATGTGCCAAAGAATAACAGGTGCCTACTTCTAATGAGTGCTATGCACCATGACAACAAAATAGATGCATCAACTGGGGAAGAAATAAAGCCAGAGATGATAACTCTCTATAATGCTACTAAGGGTGGGATAGATTTAACAGATCAGATGTATGCCACCGATGATGTAGCAAGAATAACTAGAAGGTGGCCGTTGGCCTTATTCTTTTGCTTACTGAATATAGCAGGCATAAACAGTCTCGTCATCTTCAGAGTTAACAACCAGGAGGAGACCACGAGGAGATACTTTCTGAAATTGCTTGGGAAGACTCTTGTCAGAGTCCAATTCCTATCATATCAACCGACCTCTCAAAAGATCTGTCAACAGACTGCCGGGGGTCGAACAGCAATACGATGAGATTGTGAACCACTGTGCCTAAGAGAAGACGGTACTATGGGTGTGAAGATAGCAAAACGCAATATATTTGTTACAAATGCTTTAAGTTTGTGTGTCTCAAAAAACACTCAAGTTTAATTTGTAAATACTGCATGTAATGGCCTAGTATGGTAAAATGACATGTGGAAACAGTAAGTTCAAAAGACATTGTGGAGACTCTCCGTTTACTTACAACGTTTTCGTACATGTTTTCTACTCATCTGTTCATACCTGAGTTTGGTTTTCGTAGCTTTCATTGATCTACTTTTTGTGCTATGACACAAATCAGTCACATTGTGTAAACATTTTTGTCCTGTACGGTATGTAAATGTTAAAATCACTGTCTAATTTGCTTACGTAGTAATAAGGGACAAAAAATTAATACAAACTCAAAGAAAAACATGTTTAGATGAAGTAAACAAACATACTTGAATGTGAAGCCCTTTTGTGCTCCCTACCCTTAACAAATTAGACTCATACACAGGTCGAGTCTGTGAGACCCCTCGTAAAAACGATGGTACAAACGAACACAGCAGCAACGCAGGGTTAAAAAAGCCTCTTGTACGTCGTGGGCACGGATTGTTTCGCGGCACTGCAACTACTACATTCCAAATCTGTTTTCTGTGTACCCTACCCCAATGGTCCCCACGAAATTATTTGCGAAGGACTTTTCTAGCCCAACGTAAGGCCTTAACGGATTGTAATGGACCTGAACGTAGCAAGCATAATAGTTGGTATTAATTCATGCAAATAAAAACAACTGACCCACAATCGAACCCTTCACTTTCTGCACGCTAACCCAAACCGCTATTCACTGCACCAACTGCTCAGCACTACTGGCATATCCTGAGAGAGGTAGTTACCGTACATGTGATTACAGTGTTGCCATATTGCCGATCTTTAACGGCCATTTACTTCCCCAAATATGTGCAGTACGAAAATTTGTGACAGACATATTTGTATTGCCAGAATGTGAGGAATTGCGCTGCCAAGTCCGAGTGCGTGAACTTTTCTTCACCCTGTGTATCTACGTATTAATTGTGAAGGCTTTGCCGCAAGGCTTCAACTTCATTCTAGCAGATCGGGCAAAATGATCCCCATACATTTGAAGCAACGGCGACTCACGCTCACTATGTTCTTTTAGTTTGTAACGCTCATATCGGTTCTTCTGTGCTCGTTCATATTGCACCTCCTGTGTTATTCTTTCGTTTCCTTAATATGGAATCAAGAGAGGCTTGTTTATGCTATTGTTCGGAGTTGTATAAATAAAGTTATATTTGCGTTATCTGGATCGGTTTCGTGTATTCCTGGCTTCTACACGACTGATGACCTGTTTCGAACGGTTTCCACGCAGTCTTTAAGAGCGGTTTCATCACGCTTAGACATTGTGGACCCCTTGCTATCGGCACTAATTGAACACCTTACTTCGGCAGTGACCACTTTGCGGCTTCCATTAACAAACATGGTACCTTTCCACCGGTCTGTCCACCTACATTTCTTCCGTATGCTAATCCTGCCCAGGATTGGGAAGCTTACGAAAAAAACTCAGACATCATATTTTGATTTTCTGTGTGACAGATTCTAATTTGTACATAGTCTTATTCTTCTCGTGGATTCCACTTACGGTGAATCAATTGTTGTGTCAGCTTGACCCTTTACAAGAACTGGCACCTCTTACTTTCGATCACATGTACAGTTTATCGTCGAACTACCACTGCAAACAAGCCCATGTTATAGCAGCGCGAGTTTAATTCTACCTACGTCCCAAGAAACCAAAATCAGTCATGCACCGCCTGTGCAGCGACCTTCAAGACATTAGCCGTAGGTGTTAGTTCATTAATTATGTCGTTAATAACTCTTATATAGGCTATATGGCACGCGATGCAGTTATCTAACTCCGGACAAGGAAGTCCACCAGAAGGCTTTACTTTGTCAAAACCCACCGTTGGTAGAAGTTTTGGAAATAACACAATTTTTTGATTTATAGAGCAGTGAGTGATCAAAATGAACAGTGGAGAAATGTGGCAGTAGTGTCACAAGATGTGCCCCTCAGGATGACGGGTAGCTTGCACGAGGAAACAGCAGTGGCGGCGGTAAACATGCAGACCCAGCGGCGAACAGGCCGAGGCCGTTCCAAGCACCCGCGACCGCCACAGAGCCTGCCTCAGCGTTCTGTGTTCCCATCTTGTCTTTTCTGTTTTGTCCAGCACGAAAGTTCGGCGTGCCCCAAGCGCTGGGCTACTTGTAATGCTTGCCAGAAGAAAGGTCACATCAGCTCAGTGTGTCGCTCGCCGAAGGTTGCTCCGGATATGGACATGAATGTAAACTGTGTGACTCCAGTGCTTTCGACTTCTCCCAAGTTGTTTATCGAGTTAAGTGTTTTTCGCCAAGTGCTCCGACTACGCAGCTGCTGCAGTGACGTTACTGAACTCTCAAAGCTATGTGAGTATAGGCTCGCCGCCGTTGACACCAGTCACAAGAAAGATGCTCAGTTATAACTAAGAGAACGTTGTCTTGTGTGGACAATTTACGGCATCCGCCTCTTACATGTCATTGGTTCGTTAGATTGCATTATTGGTGGTTGCTGATGCCGGTGTTGAGAACCTGTTCGGGGTGGACGCATTTCGGCATTTGGATAATCTATAACCGACGCAGTGCATCTTGTTGATGCAATAATTCACCAACAGCCGTATGTATTGTAGAAATTTATTTTATTTTATGAACTTCTATGTGCTACCAGTTTCGGCATTACATTAATGCCATCATCAGGCCCCTGTAAAATGCTTAGAGGAAATGTACTATTATAAAACTTTATAAAAAATGTAGAACATACGTTAACAATTGACAGGTATCATGTTCACTAAGATCAAATGAAAGCAGAATTAGACAGACTTAAATCTCTAGGGGTGGTACAGCATGTTATGGCTAGTAACTGGTCACCTCCCTGGCTTATAGTTCGGAAGCCGGCAGGAAACTTCGCCTCTACACAGTACTACTGTCAAAATGCAGTCGATCATGTCTAAGTATCCTCTTACACGCCAGGAGGAACTGTTGGCGAAAATATCGGGCGGCCACTACTTATTAAAACTGATTTATCTCAAGCATATCTGCAGGTTCCTTGGACGAAGACTCTCGGTGAATTCTGGTTCTGAATACTCCTTTCGGAGTCTATCTCGAGGTTCTACAGAAAGCTTCCCCCCTGCAGTAGGTAGAAATAGGCTGTTACCAATTAACAAGCTACTTTGACTATACCATACATTGAAAAGCAGTATATCACTTCCCTCTACGTACTGAAACGTATTTTCACCATACTTACTGTATTACTCTTTTTAAAAATGGTTCAAATGGCTCTGAGCACTATGGGACTTAACTTCTGAGGTCATCAGTCCCCTAGAACTGACAACTACTTAAACCTAACTAACCTAAGGACATCATACACATCCATGTCCTAGGGAGGATTTGAACCTGCGACCGTAGCGGTCGCGCGGTTCCAGACTGTACCGCCTAGAACCGCTCCGTCAGTCCGGAGGGCTTACCCTTTTTATATTTGCGTTATATGAATTATAATCTCCTCAACTAGGCAGAAACGAATTATGTAGAATCACTCTAGCAACTGCTAAGAATTGAGTTCTCTGTAAGCTTGGAGAAATTTTTATACATTATGGTCTTTATATTATTTCAAATGGCATTAACAACTACACACCAATAATATTGTAGAATAAGAAGTCTTTGCTGTTTGATCTTACATTTCAAGGTGGTGGGTTCTATTGTTCAAACAAATAAATAAAAGAATCTTCTTTTGGTCTATAACAACATCTGCGACTCCCTTTTGGTGCAGCTGCCAGCCTGCTATTTTCCAACGATTTTAAGATCAGTTACTTTTGCCTGTCCCCGGTTACATTAATTATCTGGATAATATTGTTGTCACGGGTTCATTCACAGTCCATCGCTTGAAAGATTAGCGCACTTTGCCTTCTATCCTACAGTTCGCAGGCTTTCGGTGTAAGCTCACGAAATCTCTGTTTTTTCAACTTCCTATTGTTTATTTGGGGTTAGAGGTCTAGGCTATTAAAAAACAGTCAGCACCTGTGAGATTCTGCAAACTAAGTAAACCCAATTTAAACTCCTGCCAAGACTTAATAGCGTCCAGTAGAGAACCTAAACCTGTGGTAAAAACATTTGTTGATTATCTGTGTCCCTTACGTAGGTCCTGTGAAGGAAATAAACATTTTTGTAGTTGCAGAAGTGCTCTTGTGCTTTTTCTTGTTAATACTACTGGCCATTAAAATTGCTACACCACGAAGATGACGTGCTACAGACGCGAAATTTAACCGACAGGAAGAAGATGCTGTGATATGCAAATGATTAGCTTTTCAGAGCATTCACACAAGGTTGGCGCCGGTAGCGACACCTACAACGTGATGGCACGAGGAAAGTTTTTCTCATACACAAACAGCACTTGACCGGCGTTGCCTGGTGAAACGTTGTTGTGATGCCTCGTCTAAGGTTGAGAAACGTGTACCATCACGTTTCCGACTTTGATAAAGGTCGGAATGTAGCCTATCGCGATTGCGGTTTATCGTATCGCGACATTGCTGCTCGCATTGGTCGAGATCCAATGACTGTTAGCAGAATATGGAATCGGTGGGTTCAGGAGGGTAATACGGAACGCCGTGCTGGATCCCAACGGTCTCGTATCACTAGCAGATGACAGGCATCTTATCCGCATGGCTGTAACGGATCGTACAGCCACGTCTCGATCCCTGAGTCAACAGATGGGGACGTTAACAAGACAACAACCATCTGCACGAACAGTTCGACCACGTTTGCAGCAGCATGGAGTATCAGCTCTGAGACCATGGTTGCGGTTACCCTTAACGCTGCATCACAGACAGGAGCGCTTGCGATAGTGTACTCAACGACGAACCTGGGTGCACGAATGGCAAAACGTCATTTTTTCGGATGAATCCAGATTCTATTTACAGCATGATGATGGTCGCATCCGTGTTTGGAGACATCGTGGTGAACGCACACTGGAAGCGTGTATTCGTCATCACCATATTGGCGTATCGCCCAGCGTGATAGTTTGGGGTGACATTGGTTACACGTCTCGGTCACCTCTTGTTCGCATTGACGGTACTTTGAACAGTGGACGTTACATTTCAGATGTGTTACGACCCGTGACTCTACCCTTCATTCCATCCCTGTGAAACCCTACATTTCAGCAGGATAATACACGACCGCATGTTGCAGGTCCTGTACGGGCCTTTCTGGATACAGAAAATGTTCGACTGCTGCCCTGGCCAGCACATTCTCCAGATCCCTCACCAATTGAAAACGTCTGGTCAATGGTGGCAGAGCAACTGACTCGTCACAATACGCCATTCACTACTCGTGATGAACTGTGGTGTCATGTTGAAGCTGCATTGACAGCTGTACCTGTACAAGCCGTCCAAGCTCTGTTTGACTCAACTCCCAGGCGTATCAAGGTCGTTATTACGGCCAGAGGTTGTCGTTCTGCGTACTGATTTCTCAGGATCTATGCACCCAAATCGCGTGAAAATGTAAATACATGTCAGTTCTACAGTTCTGTTATAATATATTTGTCCAATGAATACCCGTTTATCATCTGTATTTCTCCTTGGTTTTAATGGCCAGTATACAGGGTGTTACAAAAAGGTACGGCCAAACATTCAGGAAACATTCCACACACACAAAGAAAGAAAATATGTTATGTGGACATGTGTCCGGAAACGCTTACTTTCCATGTTAGAGCTCATTTTATTACTTCTCTTCAAACCACATTAATCATGGAATGGAAACATACAGCAACAGAACGTGCCAGCGTGACATCGAACACTTTGTTACAGGAAATTTTCAAAATGTCCTCCATTAGCGGGGACACATGCATCCACCCTCCGTCGCATGGAATCCCTGATGCGCTGATGCAGCCCTGGAGAATGGCGTTTTGTATCAGAGCCGTCCACAATACGAGCACGAAGAGTATCAACATTTGGTACCGGGGTTGCGTAGACATGAGCTTTCAAATGCCCCCATAAATGAAAATCAAGAGGGTTGAGGTCAGGAGAGCGTGAAAGCCATGGAATTGGTCCTCCTCTACCAATCCATCGGTCACCGAATCTGTTGTTGAGAAGCGTACGAACACTTCGACTAAAATGTACGGGAGCTCCATCGTGCATGAACCACATGTTGTGTCGTACTTGTAAAGGCACATGTTCTAGCAGCACAAGTAGAGTATCCCGTATGAAATCATGATAACGTGCTCCATTGAGCGTAGGTGGAAGAACATGGGGCCCAATCAAGACATCACCAACAATGCCTGCCCAAACGTTCACAGAAAATCTATGTTGGTGACGTGATTGCACAATTGCGTGCGGATTCTCGTCAGCCCACACATGTTGATTGTGAAAATTTACAATTTGATCACGTCGGAATGAGGCCTCATCCGTAAAGAGAACATTTGCACTGAAATGAGGATTGACACATTGTTGGGTGAACCATTTGCAGAAGCGTACCCGTGGAAGCCAATCAACTGCTGATAGTGCCTGCACACGCTGTACATGGTACAGAAACAACTGGTTCTCCCGTAGCACTCTCCATACAGTGACATGGTCAACGTTACCTTGTACAGCAGCAACTTCTCTGACTCTGACATTAGGGTTATCGTTAACTGCACGAAGAATTGCCTCGTCCATTGCAGGTTTCCTCGTCGTTCTAAGTCTTCCCCAGTCGCGAGTCATAGGCTGGAATGTTCCGTGCTCCCTAAGACGCAGATCAATTGCTTCGAACGTCTTCCTGTGGGGACACCTTGGTGCTGGAAATCTGTCTCGATACAAACGTACCGCACCACGGCTATTGCCCCGTGCTGATCCATACATCAAATGGCCATCTCCCAATTCCGCATTTGTAAACATTGCACTGACTGCAAAACCAAGTTCGTGATGAACACAAACCTGTTGATGCTACGTACTGATGTGCTTGATGCTAGTACTGTAGAGCAGTGAGTCACATGTCAACACAAGCACCGAAGTCAACATTACCTTCCTTTAATTGGGCCAACTGGCGGTGAATCGAGGAAGTACAGTACATACTGACGAAACTGAGCTCTAACATGGAAATTAAGCGTTTCCGGAGACATGTCCAAATAACATCTTCTCTTTATTTGTGTGTGATGAATGTTTCCTGAAAGTTTGGCCGTACATTTTTGTAACACCCTGTATATATGGAGTGAGTCACGTTGAGTGACGTTAGTTTTCTGTTGGTAGGTGGTGTCGCCTCAGATATGAAGGTCAACTTTGTTTTTTTTTTTTAATGGGGTGCTATAGTTTGGTGCTTATTTTCTGATAGCGGCTATCGAGACGAATCCATCGATGTCTAACGGTAAGGTCTTTTATGGCCAACGAAGGTCACAAAGGTTGCATGAACGTCCATTTCCAGGTGTACGAAGTGATGACCATTTGCATCAGTGGAGTGCTGCAATCATCTTATCATGGATTGAGTTGTATTCCTTATCACATCGGCACTTATCGAAGCACATGCTGTGACAATTCTCTCTCGCATATCTTCAGGTGTAGTAGGAACGGCCTGCCGGTTTGGCCTAGCGGTTCTAGGTGCTTCAGTCTGGAACCGCACGACCGCTACCGTCGCAGGATCGAATCCTGCCTCGGGCATGTATGTGTTTGATGTCCTTAGGTTAGTTAGGTTTAATTAGTTCTAAGTCTAGGGGACTGATGACCTCAGATGTTAAGTCCCATAGTGCTCAGAGCCATTTGAGCCATTTGTAGTAGGAACGTCTTTTACGAATCCCCACAAGAAAAAAATCGAGAGGCGTCAAGTCTGGCGAACGAGCCGGCCAGGATACATCTCCTCCGTGTCCAATCCAAAGACTTGGGAATTGTCTCTGCAACTCATTTCTAGCCTTCAGCGAAATATGTGCCGGACACCCATCGCGTTGATATCACATTCTGTTCCTTGTTCCTAAATGTATTTCTTTCAATAACAGACCTAATGTTTCTGGGAGGAATGTGGTGTACTTCCTACTATTAACATTTACTTCGATGAAATAGGGGCCTATAATTCTGTTCCCCAGAATCCCACACCATACATTCACTGACCACCGTTTTTTGGTGCGCAACTTGCCGCAGCCAACATGGATTTTCAGTTGCCCAATCATGCATGCTATGCAAATTATTATTTCCATGGTTCGTGAATGTAGCCTCGTCAGTAAATAAAATCAAATTAATTAATGAGTCATCCCTCAGAATCTGAATTTGGGCCTATCGGATGAATTCAATGCGACGCGTACAGTCCGTACCAGTTAAATCTTGGTGGAGACTGATATGGTAAGGATGATATTAATGTCGGTGCAGAACACGAACAACACTACTCTGGCTAATGCCAGATTCCCTTGCGATTTGACGCGAACTAACACAAGGATCTCGAACCACAGTGGCAAGAGTACCAATTTCCGTTTCCTCGTTAGTAACTTTCCTTTGCCGGATGTGTTTTCGATGCGTTAAAGATCCAGTTGTTCTCAGTCTATCATACATATATTTAAATGTACGATGTATAGGGTGAATACGTTGAGGACATCTTTCAGCGTGTAAGTCACTAGCTCTCACTGAATTTTTTTGGCATTCCCCGTAAATCAGAAGCATATCTACCTGTTCCTCGAAGGAATACATCATTCATATTCTCTTGATTCGACGGTACTAGTCTTACCATTCCTATTAGTGTTGTATTTCGAAACCGTCGAATGGTTTTTACATGTCAATGGCACATTAGATGAATACGCCGTATTCGGCGAATATTTATTATTTGCACGATATGCTAGAGAGAATAGGCAGTGCATGTGCTTCGATAAGTGCTGAAGTGGTAAGGAATACACTCAATCCATGATAAGAAGATTTCAGCACTGCACTTATACCAAGGGTCATCACTTCGAACACCTTCTGTAAATGTGACCATTATTGACCGTCAAAGACGTTACTTTTACACATAATTGGATACGTCTTGATAGCCTCTATCAGACAATAAGTACCAAAACTATAGCATCCCATTTAAAAAATCGAAGTTCACATTCATATGTCTCAGGCGACCCCACTTGCAACAAAATGCCAACTTCATACTATGGTCCCCGTTGCCACATGCAAAATTTTTCAGCTACAATTACTTTCGGAGTTATTCTAGGTGGCGATAGTTAGTGACTCACCGTTTATATCAAAGCGCTATTGAACATGTCATTATGACACTAAAGTATCTCCAATTGTCTTTTCTGAGAGTGTACGTAGGAATCTGAAGGTTGCATTAATCATCTAACACGATAGAGATCAGGTGAGGACAATCAATACATTGGATTAATTTTGCCCATAGTAAGTCAACTAATGAGAGCGACAGAATATGCTCCTAACTGTCCTCTTCCCAACTTGTTTGTCCATCAGTCACTTGGTTCCCGAAGATAGGAACGCGAAGGTCATTACGGAGAACTGGAAATATGAAAAGGCCAAAATCGAGATCGTCCATCGGAGGTAGAAATTCAAATATAACAGAGGATGGCTGCCAAGATAACTTAGGCCTGGAGAGGAGGTTTCCTACTAATTCTTCCATACAGCCAGTAGCGCTGGAGGTAAGATTTTGCGGAAAATGTTGCCCTGTGTGGGCCGTGAGAGGTCCAGAAATTGGTAACACCGGCAATACCCTGGTTAACAATATGCAAACACAGAAGGTCAGTACTGTGCATCAATCTCAGATTAAGTGTAGCTAAGTGGGTGGTCACTCGTGTTGTGTGATGGCCTTCAAAGCTTTAATTAATTGTAATGATACTAGTGGTTCGATCTCTTATTGAGTTACTCCAGAAGTATACATGGGCCTTTTCCTGGATAAAAGCTGTAGGAGTCGTTTTTTGGCCTTCCTGCTTAGTAGTTGGAGAACAAATTGAAGTTTCCGTCATTGCGGTTTGGTTGAGAGACTGGTCCTGTGTTCTCTTATCCTGTCGCAGTTCTCAGGCCGTTTAGTGTTGGACTAGGCAGGGGAGGACGATTCATTATAGCAACGGATGTGGCTATCACAGATAGATAGCGCTGCTTGAGCTATGATCGACGAAGAGGTTCTCCCTGACCCACGGCTAAGTGAAGAGGGCCACCTAGCTGCAGGGAACAGTCACCGGAGAGCCAACAAGGAAGCGAAAATGCGGACAGAGAAGATGGAGAATTACCACTGGCTGTTCTCTCTCCCCTACTGTCTCTCTCTCTCTCTCTCTCTCTCTCTCTCTCTCTCTAACGCTGGGCTGTGTACCGTGATATGCGCGCGGGGTTGAACTACGTCGGTCACTTTCAATAAGGTTCAATCTGGAAGTGAAAGTTACCCCCTGGATAGAGTGGCAGCTGGTTGAAGAAGACATAGGCGCTAGAACAACGTGAACTTTCTTGCGGGTGAACGGCTATGCGGACTTCAAATCCCGTTAAAGGCCGTTTAAGCTCGTTTCCTTTTTGCTGTGGTGAGGCAAAAAAGCACATTGAAACAATGTTTGAACGGCGTTATTTCGTAGTTATATTGGTCGCAACGCTGAGTTTCTTAGCTGCAGGTCTGATCCGCATTGTTTGTTGATCCATACGGTTACAGTATAACGGATCTACATTTTCGGATAGTTGAAATAATTGATGACACATGTTCCTAATGTCCCTGTTGTCTGGGGAAAAGCAGCGGTTCCGAAGAACAAATTAAATAAAAAAAATTTTCAATCAGTTATAATCGAATCGTTATTTCATGACTATTTCTACACAAAAACGACAGAAAGAATTTTGACAAAAGATAAAAACTGCAAAGCTTTTACAGAAATTTCAGATGATGAAATTAAGCATTTTTTACTTTAGATTTCATTGCTTATTGAAAATTGTCGCTCGCTCAGTATGCGAACGAACAGTTTTGTATGGTTGTTAATCATTTTGGCAAAGTATTTACGTAATAAATAATGAATAACAGTCGAGCTCTGTTAGCAATAAGAATTGAATGTAACCTCACAATTTTTAAAGCAGATTGCGTTAAGCATGTGCACTTGACCGATAATTGTTAGGCATTCGGTTTGCCTAACAAATACCTTCACGTAGTCTACTATAATTCCAACTGTAAACACTTCTGCAACTGTAATTGTTCTTAAATAAATATTTTATGTTACGCAAAATATGTCTTAGCGAGTAACCTTCATTAAAAACTACTGATTAACATTTGCATAACATTGTTACGTATTTTGGAAATGAGAGCATGAATTATTGATGATACAAAGAATTAAACATTCTGATCTACAATAATCTTCAGGTCAAAAAAATCGATTTTCGGTTTTCGTCATATTTCGATAGATTAAGGATTTATTTAAGTAGTCTGAAAAGGATTTTGCTGAAAAAAATTTTTTCGAGCATTTGAAGAGAACTTTCCTCCCACGTGTGTTTATGTGCCACGGCCATTTTTCTGTCACCAACTTTTCTGCATATATTTTAATTTTTTATATTCCCTACATTGCACTTTAGGGATTTTTTTTACTCCCGAGTGTGTTGGCCATCCTTGGAATGCAACGGTCGGTATTCTTTTATTTCTGCTGCTTGTAAACAACATGCTTTCAAACACGCGGTTAGTTTTGTTCAAGTGTGATTGCGAGTAGTTGCTATAGAAAACTTGCAGGTCTACTATGGGCAGGCAATTAGGAGAAATAAAGAAATTCTGGAGGCAATGAAGAGAGTTGACTGGGCCATATTCTTCGATAAGTCCTCTGCTGATGATAAGCCATGTCATGGATTGTGTTCGTCAGGAGAAAATTCGTGGTGCAAATACAATAGGCTCAGGCAACTGGAGAATCTTATTCTCACCAGCATTCTCTTCCTGCTGCTGTTATTACAGCAATTAAATCTAGTTTCAGAGACTTGGCTCATCCTGACCTTCTAAGGAAATGTCTGCATGGGCAGACACAGAACCCAAATGAATGTTTCAACAGCAAAATTGGAAACCGCATTCCTAAAACTGTAGTTGTAGACATGCATACAATGAAATTAGGAGTTCATGATGCTGTTATTACATTCAATCGTGGTAATATTGGAAAGTGTTGGGTACTGCAAAAGCTGGGAATTAATCCTGGTGAAAATATGATCACTGGGCTGCAACATTGCGATAAAATGAGGATAGCCGATGCAGACAGGTCTGCAACTAATATAGCCCAGAAAGCAAAACAAACATCCAGGAAGATGAAAAAGAAGCTGGAAGACCTGCTATAGGCAAAAGAAGGGCCATCATATGCAGCAGGATGGTTTTAATTAACTGTAAGTAACAAATTTCAAAAGTTTTTTCTTTAAAGCCAATTTTCCGCAAACAAACATTTTCAGTACATATGCCCCATTATATGAGAAACTATCATAGATAAATGAATGAAATTTTCAGAGACTCTGCATAAGTTAAAAAGCCGCCTCTGGTACTACATTCATTAATATTCCCACTTTAGGAAGTTCACAAAAAAAAAAAAATTCTGCAGAAAAAACTTAATATTTCTTGTTAGAAAATTTAAAAAAGCATTTCTTAAAAACTATAAAATGAATAAACTAGATTTTAGTACAGTTGATTCTATTAGCATCATGTAAAAATATTAAGTTCCTGCATCAAATACACTCCTGGAAATTGAAATAAGAACACCGTGAATTCATTGTCCCAGGAAGGGGAAACTTTATTGACACATTCCTGGGGTCAGATACATCACATTATCACACTGACAGAACCACAGGCACATAGACACAGGCAACAGAGCATGCACAATGTCGGCACTAGTACAGTGTATATCCACCTTTTGCAGGAATGCAGGCTGCTATTCTCCCATGGAGACGATCGTAAAGATGCTGGATGTAGTCCTGTGGAACGGCTTGCCATGCCATTTCCACCTGGCGCCTCAGTTGGACCAGCGTTCGTGCTGGACGTGCAGACCGCGTGAGACGACGCTTCATCCAGTCCCAAACATGCTCAATGGGGGACAGATCCGGAGATCTTGCTGGCCAGGGTAGTTGACTTACACCTTCTAGAGCACGTTGGGTGGCACGGGATACATGCGGACGTGCATTGTCCTGTTGGAACAGCAAGTTCCCTTGCCGGTCTAGGAATCGTAGAACGATGGGTTCGATGACGGTTTGGATGTACCGTGCACTATTCAGTGTCCCCTCGACGATCACCAGTGGTGTATGGCCAGTGTAGGAGATCGCTCCCCACACCATGATGCCGGGTGTTGGCCCTGTGTGCCTCGGTCGTATGCAGTCCTGATTGTGGCGCTCACCTGCACGGCGCCAAACACGCATATGACCATCATTGACACCAAGGCAGAAGCGACTCTCATCGCTGAAGACGACACGTCTCCATTCGTCCCTCCATTCACGCCTGTCGCGACACCACTGGAGGCGGGCTGCACGATGTTTGGGCGTGAGCGTAAGACGGCCTAACGGTGTGCGGGACCGTAGCCCAGCTTCATGGAGACGGTTGCGAATGGTCCTCGCCGATACCCCAGGAGCAACAGTGTCCCTAATTTGCTGGGAAGTGGCGGTGCGGTCCCCTACGGCACTGCGTAGGATCCTTCGGTCTTGGCGTGCATCCGTGCGTCGCTGCGGTCCGGTCCCAGGTCGACGGGCACGTGCACCTTCCGCCGACCACTGGCGACAACATCGATGTACTGTGGAGACCTCACGCCCCACGTGTTGAGCAATTCGGCGGTACGTCCACCCGGCCTCCCGCATGCCCACTATACGCCCTCGCTCAAAGTCCGTCAACTGCACATACGGTTCACGTCCACGCTGTCGCGGCATGCTACCAGTGTTAAAGACAGCGATGGAGCTCCGTATCCCACGGCAAACTGGGTGACACTGACGGCGGCGGTGCACAAATGCTGCGCAGCTAGCGCCATTCGATGGCCAACACCGCGGTTCCTGGTGTGTCCGCTGTGCCGTGTGTGTGATTATTGCTTGTACAGCCCTCTCGCAGTGTCCGGAGCAAGTGGGTCTGACACACCTGTGTCAATGTGTTCTTTTTTCCATTTCCAGGAGTGTAGTTTTTTTCAGAAATGGATGAAGTACTTGCCGAAATTAACACGGGTTAGATAGGCAGGGTGTGGTCCCCTCAAGTACTCACTGAAATTACTTTGTCATAATCAATGAATATTAATACTGCTTTTTAAGAGAAGATTTCACTGAGCAAGAAAGTTCATTACGTTAATCTAACACTCTCAATTATTTTTTCAAACAAATAATCAAAACTTTTATCATCAACAGTGACAGTTTAGTTAATAATGACTCGATAGTACCCTACTTGGTAATTGTTCAGGTTTAAGCACTTCTAACAAAGCGTTAACGTTCAGTTGGTAATGAAACAACAACGCTGGGTAGCCTTGATGCAATTTATGTATTGAAGTTGGTCTGCTCTTACTTCAGTGAGTGGCAGCTGGTTCTGCGTAAGGTAATAATCGCCGACAATGCATGACAACTGGCCCTTCTCAGAGCTTCTTTGCAATGAACAATTTTGGGCCCTGTCGTATTAATTCCTCTTGATGCTTTTTACACTGTGCCCATTAACGCTGTAGTTATGCGTAAAAATACAGTTCTTCCAGTTTGGTACCTTGAAAAGTGCCGCACTATATACCCCTGTCAACCAGTGCGCGTAAGCACTTCCGTCAGACTCCACTGCACAAGAGCTCACCTGGGGTCGACTGCGCTGTGCGCGTCCGCGTCCAGTGCTAATGTTCCCTACTTCAAATACGCTCTTTAATTGTTCACAATAGCAAATCGTTCTGATTAGATGAGCTGAGGAACAGCTATGTTCAAAACCTTAATAGAAAATACCTTTTTGAAATGTGGTCCTCGCGACGAATACACATGGTTAGATTGGTTGATTGGGTAACTAATGAAGAAGTACTGAATCGAATCGGAAAGAAAATAAATAAATCGAACAACTTAAGCAGAGGAAGAGATCAGTTGATTGGACACATGCTTTAGCATCAAGGAATAGTTAATTTGGTATTGTCTGAAAAAATTGTAGAGGGAGACTAAATCTTAACTATAATATTCAAGCGGATGTAGGTTGTAATGATTTTACAAAGATTATTAGACCAGCACAGGATAAAATAGACTGTGGAAATGCGTAAAGCCAGTCTTATGATTGAAAGTAGCTTCTTCTTTTCCTGCTGTCCACCGATTTTTGCAAGAGGTCACAAGAAACTGAACAATGCTAGTTAGCAAGACGTATGGTGACCAGTTACGGAGGATACTAAATTTTCGTGACGGAGAACACTAAATTTTCACTAAAGGTATACAATTAAACTAGCACTCCTACTGTTGGCTATTTAGATACTTCACGCAACTTAGGCCATCGTCGTTTTTCTTATAAAAAGCATCTTCATCGCATCGTTTAGTCAGAACTATAAAGACGAATCAGCTCAGAGCATTCTCACTAGGATGTATTCATCCGAGTGGCTTCCCTCAGTAGAAAGTGTTCATCCTAGTGGCTTCCCTCACACAGTTACGTGCTGTTCATGATACACGTGACGCAACATATTTCCGATGGATAGGCTGTGTAGAAATTTCCATCGTAGTGCTGTATATTCAAGGGTCATAAGCAATTGTACGAGAACCTTCTCCTGTAGCTTGTATATGGCAACCTATCCAAATTAGTCATACGGAAGTTGCAGAGTTACTGTTAGAATTGAAGTCAGTGGAATGAAATAAATGGTGTAAAGAGAAACTGTAGCAGATCTCGGCAGAAGTTAGAGACGTTATTTCATGAAACCAAGAGATACAGAAAGTGTTCACGTTTAGATATGGTAATTTTTTAGCTTGACGCATCACATATGCAAGATTGGGTTTAAGGAGAGATGAGCGATACGGGATTACAGTTAATCTTGCCTCCCACGATCAATACTCGAGTGGAAGAGAATACGAAACAACAAATAATGTCATAAAACACACAGCCTGACAAAATAAATGAAATGCCAGGGAGGAATGGACGAAATGAATCTTGGGTTAACAGGGTATGTATGGTTATTGCAGTGATTATAAAATCGAGTCAAATTTACAAAGACCATGGCAACATGAGCCTACTTACCAGTGTAGCGTGGCACTCGCTCTGGCATTGATGCATACCCGGATTCGGCCACGAATGGTGGCACAGTACTGTAGTATCCTATCTTGTGGCAAACTGCCCCACTTATAACCCCAACACTGTCACTGGAACGCATTTGATGTACGAGCTAGTACCACACATGTTCTTTTCGAGAGGAATCTGAAGATCTTGCTGAGTACGGGAGTACCTAAACATCATGCGGACAGTTCACAGAGACAAGGGTTACGTGTAGACGAACATTATCCTGTTGAAAAGTGGCACCTCCATACTGATACATCGGAGGAGGATACAGCATGTCTATAACGTACCATAGTGCCTCAGAGTTGTCTCAGTCATACTAGCACTAAACTGAAGTCATACCCGTCCCACACTATGGTCCAGGAGCAACGTCGCTGTGTCTTTCCAAAACATACTCGCTGACGATAGTTAGCTGGGATAGTGCAAAACCACAAATTATCACTGAACACAATATGACACTAATCACCAGCATTACAGGCATTCTGATCATGTCACCGCTCCAGGCGCAGCCGTTTGTACTGTGGTGTTTAATATACAATTTATAAACATACAAATACACGGTAGATAAAGGCAAACTTTGATAGCAAAAACCTTGAAAAGATCGGGACTCATGTACATGAAATACTATCACGATGCGCCAATAAACGCTGGGTCGGACATAACCTACATATTATTTTACTATATAAAATATTAAACTCCACCCTAACAGACCGCGAAGGCCCAACGACATCGACTGGCTGCCGTGTTATTCTCAGCCCACCGGCGTCGCTGGATGCTGATATGAAGGGGCATGTGGTCAGCACCCCGTCCTCCCGGCCGTATGTCAGTTTACGATACCGGATCCGCTACTTCTCAGTCAAGTAGCTCCTCAGTTTGCCTAAAAGGGCTGAGGGCACCCGACTCGCCAACTGCGCTCGGCAGAGTGGATGGTCACCCATCCAAGTGCTAGCCCAGCCCGACAGCTCTTAACTTCGGTGATATGATGGGAACTTGCGTTACCACTGCGGCAAGGCCTTGACATTTTAATATATATATATATATATATATATATATATATATATATATATCACCGAAGTTAAGAGCTGTCGGGCTGGGCTAGCACTTGGATGGGTGACCATCCAGTCTGCCGAGCGCAGTTGGCGAGTCGGGTGCCCTCAGCCCTTTTAGGCAAACTGAGGAGCTACTTGACTGAGAAGTAGCGGATCCGGTATCGTAAACTGACATACGGCCGGGAGGACGGGGTGCTGACCACATGCCCCTTCAAATCAGCATCCAGCGACGTCGGTGGGCTGAGAATAACACGGCAGCCAGTCGATGTCGTTGGGCCTTCGTGGTCTGTTAGGGTGGAGTTTAATATTTTATATAGTAAAATAATATGTAGCTTATGTCCAACCCAGCGTTTATTGGCGCATCGTGATAGTATTTCATATATATATATATATATATATATATATATATATATATATATATATATATGGAAAATCCCAATGCAGGTAGGACTGTGTGGATCGGAGGTATCAGCATTGCTATAGGGATCGACTATTCGGTATGAGTATGGTGTTGATATTGACTGTCAGATATCAGCAATACTGTGGGGCGGGCGGTAAGCCAATTATGTTCAAATGGCTCTAAGCACTATGGGACTTAACATCTGATGTCATCAGTCCCCCAGACTTAGAACTACTTAAACCTAACTAACCTAAGGACATCACACACATCCATGCCGGAGGCAGGATTCGAACCTGCGACCGTAGCAGCAGCGCGGTTCCAGACTGAAGCGCCTAGAACCGTTCGGCCACAGAGGCTTGTGCCAGCATTCCGCTGTTAGTACAGTGTCCAATGAGTTTCCTGTCATGTTACACTCCTAATGATTCCATTCGTAGTGGGGACATGAATGATTTGTCTCCAGTATAGCAGTCTTCTCTAATTTATTTGCCTAGGACTGTAGATGTACACCTAAGTAGAAGACATGCTGCAAGTTATTTCAGCGTGTGTCACGCATTTCAAAGAGTCTCTTCTCTCCTCACAGAATGTGAAAGCTTCTTTGTAACTTGCAAACAATCACGTTTGAAGGCGAAGCGGCAACCAACAACTGCAGTACAGCTACAACGCATGAAATGCGCACCTCTTCAGCGGCTTAGGACAGCGCCATTCTAGCGGCTTACGCTAAGTCTCAGCTCGAGCGACGCGCTGTTCTGTAACATCCCTCTCCCTTTCCTCAATTACTTTCTCTCTCCCTTAGTTGCCCTGAGAGCTCATTTCATTCCTCTCTCGTACCCCTATCAGGTCTGTTTATACTCTCTTGCTACAGATGACGCTCCGAGCGTGCTGGTGCAGTGATTAGGGAAACGGGCCTGCCCGAAGTGAACGACCTGAGTTTACATACCTGTCTTGCCATCTACGTTGATGTTTTCTGTGATTTATCTTAATCACACGTCGGTGCTTTTGTGAAGGATACATACAACTCCCTTTTTCTATCAACCTGTAATATGAACTTCTCTTCTTAGACGTCGACGTCACAGTGTTTAAACCTAATTTTCCTTTTATTTTTAGATAGAAACTGATTTATTTTAATACCGTAACTGGTCTTCCAGTAAAACGAAAATAATGAAGACTCGCTGCATATACATCTCATGCAAAAGTAGATTTTAATATTTATATAATATTAAAAAAAAAGTTCTTAAGCAGAGATGACATCTTTTTCGAGACAAACACATGGAGACTGCTATCCAAAAATCGATTCACCTCTCTTTGTACAGCACGAACACGGAATGCTCCGCAAAATATTTTTAACGTGAATATTTCTGAAACGGGATGTAGTAAAGCTATTTTCATTATGCCGAAATACATGCGAGTGCTGAGGAATGTAATCCATAAGGCCATTCTACAAATGGGTGGAAATGAGTTTACGACATCGCTTGCTCATTTCTTAAAAACAATTAATTTACTGTGAAGAGCGAAAGTAACTGGTATACCTGCCTAATATTGTGTAGGTTCCAAGCGAGCACGCAGAAGTGCCGAAACACGACGTGGCATGGACTCGACTAATGTCAGAAGTACTGCTGGAGGAAATTTATACCTTGAATCCTGCAGGGATGTCCATAAATCCGTAAGAGTATGAGGGTGTGGAGATCTCTTTTGAACAGCACCTTGCAAGGCATCCCAGATATGCTCAATAATATTCATGTCTGAGGAATTTGGTGGCCAGCAAAAGTACTTAAACTCAGAAGAGTGTTCCTGGAGCCACTTTGTAGCAGTTCTGGTCGTGTGGGATGTAACATTGTCATGCTGGAATTGCCCAAGTCCGTCGGAATGCACAATGGACACTAATGGATGCAAATGATCAGACGTGTCACCTGTCAAGATTCGTATCTAGACGTATCAAGGGTTCTATATCACTCCAACTGCACACGTCCTACACCATTACAGACCCCCAACCAGCTTGAACACTCCTCTGCTGACAAGCAGGTTCCATGGATTTATGACGTCTCCATACCCGTACACGTCAACCCGTCAATACAATTTGAAACGAGACAAGTCCGACCAGGCAGCATGTTTCCAGTCATAAAAAGTGCAATGTCGGTGTTGATTGGCCCAGGCGAGACGAAAAACTCTGTGTCGCAGTCATCAAGGGTACACGAGTGGGCCTTGGGCTCCGAAAGCCCATATCGATGATGTTTCATTGATTGGCACCTGCTGATGGCCCAGTATTGAAATGTGCAGCAATTTGCGGAAGGGTTGCACTTCAGTCACGTTGAACGATTCTCTTCAGTCGTCGTTAGTCCCGTTTTTGCAGGATTTTTTCCGGCCGCAGCTGTGTCGGAGATTTTATTTTTTACCGGATTCCTGATATTCATGGTACAATCGTGAAATGATCGCATGTGAAAATCCTCACTTCATCGCTACCTCGGAGATGCTGTGTCTCATCGCTCGTGCAGCGACTATAGCACCACACTGAAACACACTTACATCTTGATGACCTGCCATTGCAGCAGCAGTAACCGATCTAACAACTGCGCCAGACACATTTTGTCTTGTTAGGCGTTGCCGACCGCAGAGGCGTATTCTTCCTGCTTACATATCTCTGTATTTGAGTACGAATTCCTATACCAGTTTCTTTGGCGCTTGATTGTATACAAGGAAATTGATACTTAAAATTATTTGAATCCCAAAAAGTTTACACAGCTTCAGATGAACTCATCACTGTTCATGCATTACACCATTCAGCGGCATGCATTCAGGAGCTGTTCCCGTATGTCTTCTGACGCCATATGCTTTCCTTTGATCACATCATCATCTCTATGTTCTCCTGTCGCTTGTAGTTCAGCAAACAGTCTTCTTCATCTATCTACCGTATACACTGGTGTGCGCAACGTAAGGAGGGAAGTAACTTTCACATGATGTATCACTGCTAGGTAACATACCTCGATGAAACTAGGAACATACACGGAATCAGCTGCTACTGTATAATACTTGAACAGAAGATAAATAGTAGAAACGTACAATGTGACGAACAGAAATGACACTTTTTTCAAAAACATTAATTACGAAAAAATGGTTCAAATGTCTCTGAGCACTATGGGACTTAACATCTGAGGTCATCAGTCCCCTAGAACTTAGAACTACTTAAACCTAACTAACCTAAGGACATCACACACATCCATGGCCGAGGCAGGATTCGAACCTGCGACCGTAGCAGTAGCGCGGTTCCGGACTGAAGGCGCCTAGAACCGCTTGACTACCGCGGCCGGCAATAATTACACAGCGGTTTATGATGGCCCAATGACATAACAAATTGTGGGACATGGTTCTCAATATGCTATGTGACTGCCATCGAAATAAATGCATGCTCTTTATGCTCTTAATAAGTTCTTCGACCAGCGTGGTTGGCTACTGTCGGATGGTGTTTAGTGTTGATAAATACGTCTCCTCAATGTATCCTACAGGTACTCGATGGACTCTGAGTCAAATATTCTGTCCTTCCAAGAGTAGCTTCCCTTGCGATGTTCGATGCGATCACCCATAAGAATGAAGCCAAGGCCGAACGTACCCCTGAAAAGATGCAAGTGAATAAGGAGTTCAATGTCACACTAACGTTGATCGGTGAGTATTATACCTTGTGCAAAGATTTTTAGACCAACAGGCTCATGCAGCACCATGCTTTCCTACATCCTGGCACCTGCACCATCAAAACGATCGTGTTGGACAAGTTCCTGGGTGTGTTATGTGATCCCATCTCCCGCCACATGAGGGTACGTCCAGAATTACTTCTAAGACTGAACCTGCTCTCATCGGAAAAGATCACGTGACCTCACTTCTCGCTGGTCCGGTTCCTAAGCTCCTGGTACCATCGCAAACGTCGAAGCCGATGTGCGGATGTCAACGTAAAGCAATGTAACGGTCGTCGGGCAAAGGGACAGCCGCCATGTGGTCGACGTACCACAGAGGAGCAAGAGGTTGCGTTCCTTGCTATCCTGTTAAATTTGGTTGCAATTGAATCTTCTGCTTGAATAATACAGCTCTCATTTTCTGCTTTAGTTGACTGTGGTCGACTACTACCTCACCTTTGGGCTCCACTGCCTGCGGTTCTGAACGATCATCATGCACGTGAAACAATGCAGTGAGTAATATCAAACATCTGGGCTACCTTCGTCACAATTCTTCCTTCATCGTGTGAAATCATCCGCGTGTTGTCTACAGTCCATGTTGTAATAAAAAGCACCACAACAGAGTACTCTAACCGCTCGTTGACTGACATGCAGAATCTTCTCTCGTTCCTTCAACAATCTCATGTTGCGGGGGGCAGCCTCATTTCGTGCTGTAGTCTCGCTGGCCTCATGCACGTGACTCATAGTTTTCTGTGAAGCACTAGGAAATCCCTGGCAACATGCTGTCGCACTTTCATTTATTTCAATCAAGCAGTTAACATGTCAATTTACTTTAACTAATACGTCCTTAAGTATTGCAGAGCAGACTATTTACTTCCTCGTATATGTTTCGTTATTAATGCAGTCATACACTGTGTGATCAAAAGTATCCGGACACCTGGCTGAAAATGACTTACAAGTTCGTGGCGCCCTCCGTCGGTAATGCTGGAATTCAGTATGGTGTTGGCCCACCCTTGGCTCACTCCCACTCTCGCAGGCATACGTTCAATCAGATGCTGGAAGGTTTCTTGGGGAATGGAAGCCCATTCTTCACGGAGTGCTGCACTGAAGAGAGGTATCGATGTCGGTAGAAGTCCCGTAGTGCTCAGAGCCATTTTGAACCCATCTCACAGCTGATACGTAAATAATCTCAACTCATACTGTGGTCATGTAGAATATTCAGAATAAGTAATGCATCGTCTTATATAATGAATATCGTGTCAATAGAAAGTCCTTCACTGAATATAAAATAGAACAGGAAGGAATGAAACCAATTCATGAGAGAACCTTATGGTGTTATCGGTTATAGGTGACCGATACAAACAACGAGACATCATGCATGGAAATTACGAAATCCATACTGCGATCAAGAACAGATTCTGCGTATTACCACACTGAATATGATAACATTAGCAGCCAGATAAGCAGTCGGCAGTAAACCTGTATACAGCCATCTACGTCACAAGTCCGAAACAACGAATACACTTGTAACAGTTACCAGCTGTATCGACGGGGACACACTGTGTAAATATTGTTGTTGTTGTTGTCGTTTTCAGTCCTGAGACTGGTTTGGTGCAGCTCTCCACGCTACTCTATCCTGTGCAAGCTCCTTCATCTCCCAGTACCTACTGCAACCTACATCCTTCTGAATCTGCTTAGTGTATTCATCTCTTGGTCTCCCTCTACGATTTTTACCCTCCACGCTGCTCTCCAATGCTAAATTTGTGATCCCTTGATGCCTCAGAACATGTCCTACCAACCGATCCCTTCTTCTAGTCAAGTTGTGCCACAAACTCCTCTTCTCCCCAATTCCATTCAATATCTCCTCATTAGTTATGTGATCTACCTATCTAATCTTCAGCATTCTTCTGTAGCATCACATTTCGAAAGCTTCTATTCCCTTCTTGTCCAAACTATTTATTGTCCATCTTTCGCTTCCACACATGGCTACACTCCATACAAATACTGTCAGAAACAACTTCCAGACACATAAATCAATACTCGATGTTAACAAATTTCTCTTCTTCAGAAACGCTTTCCTTGCCATTGCGAATCTGCATTTTATATCCTCTCTACTTCGACCATCATCAGTTATTTTCTCCCCAAATAGCAAAATTCCTTTACTACTTTAAGTGTCTCATTTCCTAATCTAATTCTCTCAGCATCACCCGACTTAATTCGACTACATTCCATTATCATCGTTTCGCTTTAGTTGATGTTCATCTTATACTCTACTTTCAAGACACTGTCCATTCCGTTCAACTGCTCTTCCAAGTCCTTTGCTGTCTCTGACAGAATTACGTCATCGGCGAACCTCAAAGTTTTTATTTCCTCTCCCCGGATTTTAATACCTACTCCAATTTTTTTCTTTTCTTTCCTTTACTGCTTGCTCAATATACAGATTGAGTAACATCGGGGAGAGGCTACAACCCGTCTCACTCCCTTCCCCACCACTGCTTCCCTTTCATGCCCTTCGACTCTTATAACTGCCATCTGGTTTCTGTAGAAATTGTAAATAGCCTTTCGCTCCCTGTATTTTACTCCTCCCACCTTCATAATTTGAAAGAGAGTATTCCAGTCAAATTTGTCAAAAGCTTTCTCTAAGTCTACAAATGCTAGAAACGTAGGTTTGCCTTTCCTTAATCTAGCTTCTAAGATAAGTCGTAGGGTCAGTATTGCCTCAGGTGTTCCAATGTTTCTACGGAATCCAAACTGATCTTCCCCTAGGTCGGCTTCTACTAGTTTTTCCATTCGTCTGTAAAGAATTCGCGTTAGTATTTTGCAGCCGTGACTTATTAAACTGATAGTTCGGTAATTTTCACATCTGTCAACACCTGCTTTCTTTGGGATTGGAATTATTATATTCTTCTTGAAGTCTGAGGGTATTTCGCCTGTCTCATACATCTTGCTCACCAGATGATAGAGTTTTGTCAGGACTGGCTCTCCCAAGGCCGTCAGTAGTTCTAATGGAGTGTTGTCAGTGCTCTGTCAAACTCTACACGCAGTATCGTATCACCCATTTCATCTTCATCTACATCCTCTTCCATTTCCATAATATTGTCCGCATCGTCCTTGTATAGACCCTCTATATACTCCTTCCACCTTTCTGCTTTCCCCTCTTTGCTTAGAGCTGGGTTTCCATCTGAGTTCTTGATATTCATACAAGTGGCTCTCTTTTCTCCAAAGGTCTCTTTAATTTTCCTGTATGCTGTATCTATCTTACCCCTAGTGAGATAAACCTCTACATCCTTACATTTGTCCTCTAGCCATGCCTGCTTAGCCATTTTGCACTTCCTGTGGATCTCATTTTTGAGACGTTTGTATTCCTTTTTACCTGCTTCATTTACTGCATTTTTATATTTTCTCCTTTCATCAATTAAATTCAATATTTCTTCTGTTTCCCAAGGATTTCTACTAGCCCTCGTCTTTTTACCTACTTGATACACTGCTGCCTTCACTATTTCATTCCTCAAAGCTACCCATTCTTCTTCTACTGTATTTCTTTCCCCCACTCCTGTCAATTGTTTCCTTATGCTCTCCCTGAAACTCTGTAAAACCTCTGGTTCTTTCAGTTTATCCTGGTCTCATCTCCTTGAATTCCCACGTTTTTGCAGTTTCTTCAATTTTAATCTGCAGTTCATAACCAATAGATTGTGGTGGGAGTCCACATCTGCCCCTGGAAATGTCCTACAATTTAAAACCTGGTTCCTAAATCTCTGTCTTATCATTATATAATCTATCTGAAACCTGTCAGTATCTCCAGGCTTCTTCCATGTATACAGCCTTCTTTTATGATTCTTGAACCAAGTGTTAGCTATAATTAAGTTGTGCTCTGTGCAAAATTCTACCAGTCGGCTTCCTCTTTCATTTCTTACCCCCAATCCATATTCACCTACTATGTTTCCTTATCTCCCTTTTCCTACTGTCGAATTCCAGTCACCCATGACTTAAAATTTTCGTCTCCCTTCACTACCTGAATAATTTCTTTTATCTCATCATACATTTCTTCAATTTCTTCATCATATCCAGAGCTAGTTGGCATATAAACTTGTACTACTGTAGTAGGCGTGGGCTTTGTGTCTATCTTGGCCACTATAATACGTTCACTATGCTGTTTGTAGTAGCTTACCCGCACTCCTATTTTTTTATTCATTATTAAACCTACTCCTGCATTACCCCTATTTGATTTTGTATTTATAACCCTGTATTCACCTGACCAGAAGTCGTGTTCCTCCTGCCATCGAACTTAACTAATTCCCATTATATCTGACTTTAACCTTTCCATTTTCCTTTTTAAGTTTTCTAACGTACCTGCCCGATTAAGGGATCTGACATTCCACACTCCGATCCGTAGAATGCCAGCTTTCTTTCTCCTGATAACGACGTCCTCTTGAGTAGTCCCCTCCCGGAGATCCGAATGGGGGACTATTTTACCTCCGGAATATTTTACCCAAGAGGACGCCATCATCATTTAATCATACAGTAAAGCTGCATGCCCTCGGGAAAAATTACGGTTGTAGTTTCCCCTTGCTTTCAGCCGTTCGCAGTACCACAACAGCAAGGCCGTTTTGGTTAGTGTTACAAGGCCAGATCAGTTAATCATCCAGACTGTTGCCCCTGCAACTACTGAAAAGGCTGCTGCCCCTCTTCAGCAACCACACGTTTGTCTGGCCTCTCAACAGATACCCCTCCGTTGTGGTTGCACCTGCGGTACGGCTATCTGTATCGTTCAGGCACGCAAGCCTCCCCATCAACGGCAAGGTCCATGGTTCATGAGGGGATGAGTGAATATATATATATATATATATATATATATATATATATATATATATATATATATAGGGTGAGTCACCTAACGTTACCGCTGGATATATTTCGTAAACCACATGAAATACTGACGAACCGATTCCACAACCGAACGTGAGGAGAGGGGCTAGTGTAATTGTTTAATACAAACCATACAAAAATGCACGGAAGTATGTTTTTTAACACAAACTTACGTTTTTATATGGAACCCCGTTAGTTTTGTTAGCACATCTGAACATATAAACAAATACGTAATCAGTGCCGTTTGTTGCATTGTAAAATGTTAATTACATCCGGAGATATTGTAACCTAAAGTTGACGCTTGAGTACCACTCCTCCGCTGTTCGATCGTGTGTATCGGAGAGCACTGAATTACGTAGGGATCCAAAGGGAACGGTGATGGACCTTAGGTACAGAAGAGACTGGAACAGCACATTACGTCCACATGCTAACACCTTTTTATTGGTCTTTTTGACTGACGCACATGATGATGATGATGTTTGGTTTGTGGGGCGCTCAACTGCGTGGTTATCAGCGCCCGTACAATTTCCCAACCTTTTGAGCAGTCCAATTTCGCTTGTGTAACGCTTGGTGCGGAACTTACAAGCGTGTTCACTATTGGCAACATTAATTTCCCCTTATTCGCTACCATACGTGGTGACTAAAACACTGAAACAGTAACACCCGGGTCGCCTAACACAATTTAAGAAAAGTTTATCTGCATCCTACAGTGGCTGTTTACGAGTGTTTTACTTCATGAACGCGCCATAAAATGCAGCAGCAGTCTTACGCTACTAGTGCAGGAAGTGCGCTGAAGATGAGCATTACTGATGCAGCTGTTATTGTAACGCGATGTGGCGACCAGGAGATGTGTAAAATAACTGATGGTAGCAGTAGCACTGGCGGTAGGGCTCTCTTGTACCTCAAAGTAAATCAGCACTGAATCGGACAGTTCACCATTTGTATACAACATTGTTCTTCTAGACTCTCTCTACCTCAATAAGTAAGAGACTGAATGTCTGTGGTTTAGGATAATATCTTTACACAGCTAATAACATAGTGGTCACGTACTCACAAATAAAGTAATAGCAGTTATGTGTTGCAATGAGACCTATTTTTTGCGCCACTTTACTGTCTACAGAAATTGATTACTTTCTATTTTATAATTAATTCGAATAGTCCCCGTTAGTGCTGTAAATACGCTGCCTGACAAGAAGGTGGAGCATCCAGAAAGGAAGGAGGAAACGAAATGAATTTTAACACTGTGTGATTTTATTTCAGTTGCTGCAAAACAGAATAAAATTTACAAAGAGCTTGCCATTGTGAGGCAACTCATCAGCATAACGTTGCAGCCCCTCTGGGGCTGGATGAGTAAACTGATTCGTCTGGGAAGGGTGTCAAAGTCGTATCCTATCCTCTTGAAAGCTGCCCCGTTGATATCCTAGATACTAGCGCTGGAGCGGAGTTGACGTCCGAACTGGTTCAACACATGTTTTTATCGGAGACGCATCTGGGGATCTTATTGGCCATTGGGGTACCTAAACTTCATGCAGATAGTTGACGTTTTGTATGTTTTGTATGTTTGTATGTTTTGGATGTTTCCTGTTGGAAAATGGCATCATAAACTTGTCGCATGGGAGGTAACACCTGACGCCGCAGGATGTCAGTGACTAAGCATTGCGCGTCAGAGTGTCCTCAACCACTGCCATTCCTGATCAGAAGTGGTATCCGATGGCGCTCCACACTATGCCGCCAAAAGCGACGAAGCTGCGCCTTTCCGAAACTGAGGAAGACTGCGACCTCTCCATCCAGGGTAGTGCAAATCCACGAATCATCGCTCAACACTATGTGACGCCACGCATCAGCATTCCAGGGTCTGGCCACGGCACGACTCCAAACCAACCGTTCCTGTTGTGATGTTAATGCCAAACTTCGTGAAGGACTGTAATTCCATATTCCGGCTGCTTGTAATCTCCGACTAGTGGCACGGGAAGATACGGAATGTTGCAGGAAGCCAATTACTTGTTCTCGGATGGCAGATACAGATACGAAGGAGTTACGAGGTGCTGGGAGCACAATACAGCTACACTATGTGATCAGAAGTATCTGGACACCTGGCTGAAAATGACTTACAAATTCGTGAGGTACTCCATCGGTAATGCTGGAATTCATTTTGGTGTTGGCCCACCCTTAGCCTTGATGATAGCTTCCACTCTTGCAGGCATACATTCCGTCAGGTGCTGGAAGGTTTCTTGCGGAATGACAGCCCGTTCTTCACGGAGTGCTGCACTGAGGAGAGATATCGCTGTGAGGCCTGGCACGAAGTTGGCGTTCCAAAACATCCCAAAGGTGTTCTATAGGATTCATGTCATGACTCTGTGCAGGCCAGTCCACTACAGGGATGTTATTGCCGTGTAAACACTCCGCCACAGGGCGTGCATTATGAACAGGTGCTCGATCGTGTTGAAAGATGCAATCACCATCCCCGAATTGCTCTTCAACAGTGGGATGCTAGAAGGTGCTTAAAACATCATCGTAGGCCTGTGCTGTGAGAGTGCCACGGAAAACAAGGGATACGAGCACCCTCAATGAAAAACACGATTACACCATAACACCACCGCTTCCGAATCTTGCTGTTGCCAGTACACACGCTGGCAGATGACGTCCACCGGGCATTCTCCATACCCACACCCTGCAATCGGATCGCCACATTGTGTACCGTGGTTCGTCACTCGACACAACGTTTTCCACTGTGCAGTCGTCCAATGTTTACTCTCCTTACACAAAGCGAAGCATCGTTTTGCATTTACCTGCGTGATGTGAGGCTTACGATCAGTAGCTCAACCATGAAATCCAAGTTTTCTCACCTCTCGCCTAACTGTCATACTACTTGCAGTGGATGCTGATACAGTTTGGAATTCCTGTGTGTTGGTCTTCACTATCACGTCGGAAACAGTGGACCTAGGGATGTTTGGGAGTACAGACGTATGCCACAAGTGACACCCAATCACCAGACCACGTTCGAAGTCCGTGAGTTCCACGGAGCACCCCAGTCTGCTCTCTCACGATGTCTAATGACTACTGCGGTCGCTGATGCGGAATGCCTGGTAGTAGATGTCATCACAATGCACCTAATATGAAAAACGTATGTTTTTGTGGGTGTACGAATACTTTTGATCACATAGTGTATCTTCCGTTACGGTGATCAGACGTCATTGGCTGAAATCTTGACGACGAGTATGTCTACGGCTATGTTCCCACGCTGTTCACACCCGAATGCATCACAAATCTGGAACCTGCACAGTTCAATGAAGCAGCCAAACAGAGGGCCACAATGAGGCCCCTTTCAACTCTATCCGGTGCTCATAACACTGGCTCACACGAGTAGGTGGGGATCTTATCCTTCACAGCAATAACTTAGCATCTGACGTTTTTGACGCCACTTGTATATCCTACCATACCTGTTAACACCACTCAACACGAACAGTCCTTATGTACTCTGATGGAAGTTCTATCTGTCACAACTGAAGTTGCAATGAGTTACATAATAGCTAATGGTGTGTATGTGTACGGAGTTGCCTTGTCATCTGCTTATGTCTTCTGCGTGCTTCACTTCTTTCATCAGGCAGTGTAATAAACATATCACGAAGCTTAGCTTATGAAGGGTATCAGCAGGACGATTACGTCAGCCGATGTTTGAACGGCGACTCGAACCATTATATTTCATATTTAGAAGACCGTTACAATGGCTTTCAAGGCAAGTTTTGTGAATTTTTGTTGCCGCCATTGTAGTAATCTTGTGGTCATCGTAAAAAAGTAGAAATAAAAACCTGGGCCAAAATGCAGCATCTGTTCAAATCTGGAATTACTGTTCATTACTGTGCGCTAGAAGCTATGATTATTTACAGACACAAGTATATATCTAACTGGTATGCAGTAGACAGAGTAGCCTTCCATATCATCTTGACCCATTCCTCCCACCTTCCTGATCTTCAGATACTCTCAACTTCGTCATAGCACTGTTTTTGGAACAGTCCTTAATTTTTAAATATAGGTGAGACTCCAGACATGATACAAATGAGACAAAACTAATTTATCGAGACTGCTATTTCTAATAATACTCGTAGATTGGATAATTAAGTCATAGCCATCATTAGAACTGTCATAGGTTTTATATCTCCATTTTCTTTTTCAGTAATTTACTGTTCTCAGAGGAATCTGTTTATTATTCGCTTTTGAATACTTTCGTTATCGTTTATCATTTTGTTCTACAACCCTCAGAGCTAATGTATGCCATACGTGAAGCGCAAACGGTAATCCATGTAATAGTAAAAATAGGGACAAACGGCATTAATAAAATGCCAGACATCTTAAGCAACTCGCGATTCGTTGTTACATTTGTGAACTTTTTCTATTGTTTCTTTGAAAAGGATGTTTAGTCACGAGTATTGTGTGCCTCTTACATCTTGGACGTGTTCTTCAGGGCCACGGATTGAAAAGTTTATTTTTGGGTGTAAACGTAGGGTATATTGAAGTATGCTCATGCCCAGTGGCTTGTATTGACTTGCTCTCTTGTCCATAAAGCATCTGACAATTTTTCTTATATGATGAATAGCCTATAGCACAGCTCGGGGAAGTAACCAGCACTAGACCTCCACAGCGACGGTATTCCACTGAAGCTGATATTTTATTTTCGTCACTCTGATGTCTAGGTGAGAGAACCTACCTTCTACCCCATTTACCGACATTTTTATGTGAAATATCGAAGCGAATTTTCAAAATTGAGTTATGACAGTCATCAAAGTGGCTAACGTCTTGAAATTTTCCAGTATGTACTCCTTTTTGCCTCAGAACGTAGTAACTACCTCCTTTAATGATAGTCAATATTCTCCATCAGTCATTTGCTATTGAAAGTTGCAATCGAACATAATTTTTCGTAGAGCCACTTTCAAAAAACAGGCCTTATTTCAATTTCGCGTCTGATAGACAAGAAAAATTGTCACGGATTGACTTGAAACAGTCCACATTTTGTTAAGGCTTTCACACACTACTTCTTTAGCACCAGCGCAATATGTTGGCATGTTAACAGGGTTATTCGCATAACCACGAGGTTCTTACACAAAAAGACGAAGAGCCAATGACGTCGTGATAGTTACGATAAATCTTGACCAGTTAAACCAATGTCACCAAAATGTCCAATTCATATAATTACTAATTAATATAATATCTGGAATATACATCGCTAAAATCAATAAAACCAATTTTTTAAATATAGTTTGTTCATGGAAAGAATAGTGGATAATACGGATCACTCACTACAAGAATATTCGGCTTCCATTGAAACGTTTTTCATCGTTGGCCTGTGTAATTTTTAGCGTAGGAGTCAAGGGACGACGTCGAGTGCTAAGCGCAATTAGAAGGAGAAGCCTCGCAATATCCAGTTGATGGCTCTCATTTCTCCGAGCAGCCGGGAGAATTACTCCTCTCATTAGTTTCAGGAAAGAGAATGGTTAATCACTGTGAACGTATTTCAAGATAATCGTTATTTCCTGAACGAGCGAACGAGAATGCTGAATGGATGATGGCTCTTCCTCCGTTATTGGTTCTCCTGACTTACGATCGTTATATGTGTCACTATAATTAATATTTCCCGTAATCCTACCAAATCCCCTATCTTCGACAGGTTTTAAGTCACTTCATCGCTTGTTTAAGATCGATCTGTGAAAATAACGCTTCACTACGGTACTGAAATGTCTTCTTTTTCTTCTGCTGTCTTCTCTTGGTGCGTTGTTCGATTTGTTTTCCGATTTCTAAATTTATTTCTTTGCACAACTGTGTTCTTTTTTCATCAGTCATCTGATTCGTTTGAAGCGACTTACCACGAGTTCCTCTCCTGTGCCAAATTTCTCATCTCAGCGGAGCACTTCCAACCTACGTCCTCATCTATTTGCTGGATTTATTCCAATGTTTGTGTTCCTCTACAGTTCCTACCCTCCGTTTACCTAGTTGAATTGTTAAGAATTTTTCTGATGGTGCCTATTTCAATGATTATCAACATATTATTTACTCTTAACTTTAATTTTTCATCGACCTAATAGTGTGAAGTTGTAGTTTTGTATGAAGTTGTTAATTATCACATTTATTGAGCTGCAGAAACATACCGATAGGTCGACGATGTGAAACACCATCAAAGTGTCTGGGAAACGAGAACTGAAAGCGATTGCCGTGTGCCATCTCCTTAACCAGTGTTAAATAACTATTGTGTTAAAAAGTGCCGCGTGGCTAGGGCCTCCCGTCGGGTAGACCATTCGTCTGGTGCAAGTCTTTCGAGTTGACGCCACTTCGGCGACTTGCGTGCCGATGGGGATGAAATGATGATGATAAGGACAACGCAACACCCAATCGCCGGCCGGTTAGGTATGACATTCCGTCGCGCTGACCACTCAGCTGCTATGGGCGTACTACTATTCTGTTGATGATACGCGCTTTGAATTAGGAATATACCGTGGACAAAGAAACTAATAACTCTAACTGTCACGTGGCTTTTTGTTTCTGAATTTCTACTCCCAGACTAAACTAAAAACTGTGATGCGCATATGACCGAACAGTATGAATGCTGAACTAGTGCAGTTTTCATTGTGAGCAGAAAAAAAATGGTTCAAGTGGCTCTAAGCACTATGGGACTTAACATCTGTGGGCATCAGTCCCCTAGAACTTAGAATTACTTAAACTTAACTAACCTCAGGACATCACACAACACCCAGTCATCACGAGGCAGAGAAAATCCCTGACCCCGCCGGGAATCGAACCCGGGAACCCAGGCGTGGGAAGCGAGAACACTACCGCACGACCACGAGCTGCGGACATCACTGTGAGCAACATGGTCTGTGCAGTGCATAACGTGGAGTGTCAAATAAAACTGGAAATACGGTAATGTATTTCGTTGTGAGCTGATATTCAGAACATGCTAAGTTTCGACCATCGCTGCATGACTGATGTGAGCGTACGGTGATTGTTGTGCATTGGACGACGTGTTTAACACGCACTTCCGATTCGTAAATGAGATTAGAAATATATTAATGTACTTTTTTATTGCTGCTGTGGTAATGTGAAGTGCTCCAACTCGTGAACGAACGGTAAGCTGTAAATTCAAACCCAGTCATCACGAGGCAGAGAAAATCCCTGACCCCGCCGGGAATCGAACCCGGGAACCCAGGCGTGGGAAGCGAGAACACTACCGCACGACCACGAGCTGCGGACATCACTGTGAGCAACATGGTCTGTGCAGTGCATAACGTGGAGTGTCAAATAAAACTGGAAATACGGTAATGTATTTCGTTGTGAGCTGATATTCAGAACATGCTAAGTTTCGACCATCGCTGCATGACTGATGTGAGCGTACGGTGATACGACGTGTTTAGCACGCACTTCCGATTCGTAAATGAGATTAGAAATATATTAATGTACTTTTTTATTGCTGCTGTGGTAATGTGAAGTGCTCCAACTCGTGAACGAACGGTAAGCTGTAAATTCAAAACTGTGACTGTTAATGGCTAACAAACCTGAGAACGTTAGGATACGTCACATGTTATTTGAATAAGCATGTCTTAACTACGTCACCAGTTGCTAATACGCTAACTGGGAGGATTCTAAAAACATCACGTGTTCCTGCTGCATCCATGAACGGGCAGCTACGATCAAAGAGATCAGCACGACGATGATAATTACTCGACTGTAGGCTCGGAGTTGTGGAATAACAGCGCGGACGCCCACGACTTGCTGAAAGCACTAGATATGTGAAGATTGACTTATCCCCAACAATCTAAACCACCGCGAATTTTTCCTCAAAAGAATCTAAGTTTAATTTGTCATAGTCACCTTCTTGATTTAATTTTTTTCAATTTTGAATAGTATTCGTCAGTAACCTCATAATTATTCTTCCAGTAAACCAATTTCTGCTATATATACAATTATGCAAAGCCCATTATTCTACGATCCTCATTAGAACTCTGGTGTGGAAGTATTTGACCTCAGTTACGAGCGCTAGTGTTTGCATTTGCGAATTGCCTTGTTCTTATGCCAACTCTCATGCGGAATTACTGTCGTAAGTTGAGTAAATACGCACGTTGTGCCGTGTACGCCATTAAGCTAGCAGGCAGCAGTCAGTCATTAATAGCCAGTGTGTCCGCTGGAGTACTCTGATAGGGGGAAACGTTTGTTTGTTGCAGATGTGTGATGATTAGCGCTTACTCAAACGGTAATATCTTGTTATGGTCTTCTCAACGTTGCTTGCGTATGTGGGCGAAACATTCAGTTATTCCTGGGAAAAGTTAAATATTCAGTTCCTTTACGTCTGTGAGACATGAGGGATGGCGTATCAGGGTTATTCGACTTTTATTAGAAATCATGATCATTTACAGTTAGATTATCGATTGGATCCTGTTCCGTCACATACGACGACCATGATAAAAATGAGTAAAACCTTATAATCGACAGATCGCTGTCGACATTTCATGCAGTTATGATCAGTTATAAGCAGTATATAGGGTGGTCCATTGATCGTGACCGGGCCAAATATCACAGGAAATAAGCATCAAATGAAAAAACTACAAAGAACGAAACTCGTCTACCTTGAAGGGGGAAACCAGATGGCGCTATGGCTGGCCCGCTAGATGGCGCAGCCATAGGTCAAACAGATATCAACTGCGTTTTTTAAATAGGAACTCCCATTTTTATTACATATTCGTGTAGTACGTGAAGAAATATGAATGTTTTAGTTGGACCACTTTTTTTGCTTTGTGATAGATGGCGCTGTAACAGTCACAAACATATGGCTCACAGTTTTAGACTAACAGTTTGTAACAGGTAGGTTTTTTAAATGAAAATGCAGAACGTAGGGACATTTGAACATTTTATTTCGGTTGTTCCAATGTGATACATGTGTCTTTGTGAACTGATCATTTCGGAGAACGCATGCTGTTGCAGCGTGATTACCGGTAAATACCACATTAATGCAATAAATTTTCAAAATGATGTCTGTCAACCTCAATGCATTTGGCAATACGTTTAAAGACATTGCTCTCAACAGCGAGTAGTTCGACTTCCGTATTGTTCGCACATGCATTGACAATGCGCTGACGCATGTTGTCAGGCGTTGTCGGTGGATCACGATAGCAAATATCCTTCAACTTTCCCCACAGAAAGAAATCCGGGGACGTCTGATCCGGTGAACGTGCGGGCCATGATATGGTGCATCGACGACCAATCCACCTGTCATGAAATATGCTATTCAATACCGCTTCAACCGCACGCTAGCTATGTCCCGGACATCCATCATGTTGGAAGTACATCGCTATTCTGTCATGCAGTGAAACATCTCGTAGTAACATCGGTAGAACATTACGTAGGAAATTAGCATGCATTGCACCATTTAGATTGCCATCGATAACATGAGGGCCAATTATCCTTCCTCCCATAATGCCGCACCATACATTAACCCGCCAAGGTTGCTGATGTTCCACTTGTCGCAGCCATCGTGTATTTTCCGTTGCCCAAAAGTGCATATTATGGCGGTTTACGTTACCGCTGTTGGTGAATGACGCTTCGTCGCTAAATAGAACGCCTGCAAAAAATCTGTCTTCGTCCCGTAATTTCTCTTGTGCCCAGTGGAAGAACTGTACACGACTTTCAAATCATCGCCACGCAATTCCTGGTGCATAGAAATATGGTACGAGTGCAATCGATGTTGATGTAGCAATCTCAACACCGACGTTTTTGAAATCCCCAATTCTCGCGCAGTTTGTCTGCTACTGAAGTGCTGATTAGCCGCGACAGCAGCTAAAACACCTACTTGGGCGTCATCATTTGTTGCAGGTCGTGGTTGACGTTTCACATGTGACTGAACACTTCCTGTTTCCTTAAATAAAGTAACTATCCAGCGAGCGGTCCGGACACTCGGATGATGTCGTCCAGGATATCGAGCAGGATACATAGCACACGCCCGTTGGCTATTTTGATCACAATAGCCATACATCAACACGATATCGACCTTTTCCGCAATTGATAAACGGTCTATTTTAACACGGGTAATGTATCACGAAGCAAATACCGTCCGCAGTGGCGGAATGTTACGTGATACCATGTACTTATACGTTTGTGACTATTACAGCGCTATCTATCACAAAGCGAAAAAAGTGGTCCAACTAAAACATTCATATTTCTTTATGTACTACACGAATATGTAATAAAAAGGGGGTTTCCTATTTAAAAAAAACGCAGTTTACATCCGTTTGACCTATGGCAGCGCGATCTAGCTGGCCAACCATAGCGCCATCTGATTTCCCCCTTCAAGCTAGACAATTTTCGTTCTTTGTAGTTTTTTCGTGAGATATTTGGCTTGGTCACTATCAGTGGACCACCCTGAATAAGACACTAGTTTCTACGAATAAGGCTAGGCTTCACTAATACCAGAATGCGGTGATCAAGTAAAAGTTGATATTTCGGTGCACCCACCGGTTTATCTACATAGGTTTTACAAAATAATGACTCCAACCCCCAGCTCTTACAATTAAAAACTAATAAAAATTATTTAAATTGCGTATATACCACAGTTCTTCTATAAATTAAAGTCACTTATCTGTAAAATTCTGCCTTTCTGTATAGTTTCTGTTTGGGAGTTAACAAATAAAAAGACTAGAAAGACACAAGTCGATGAGAAATTAATGTCGTTTCGAAGACCATTGTATCCTACAGATTCACCATAGTCATAAATGACCTGTTATTTGGCAAAAATTAAAACATTGGCGTGAAAAAACATACAGTAACACACGCTGATCTACCAGCCCCAGAACATGACTTTATAGCTATTTACTTTTCCAGAGGCGTGAAAAGTCGCTTCTTGAGTGAAACGAACTTTACTAAGGTAGTCTTTCTTGGCAGAAGTTCGTTTCAGTATGTTCTCAGTAATCTGAGCACATATTGGACTAGGATAAGCTCGGAGCAGTTGCACTTCTTGTGAATGGAAATGTAGATGTTTGTGCACGACCTTCACCAGTGTTCTCTGAGGTATGCCTGTTTCTCTGGAGACACGACGTATCGGTTTCTGTGGAGTGCCTTGACATACTGTTGCCACTCAAGCTCCGTCCACTGCACCTCGCATTGTCACCAATACTGCCAGTCCATTTAAATTTCTTATACCATCCTTCGATGCTCTTCACTTCTGCTGTACCTGGACCATACACACTTCAGAACTGTCGATGAACTGCAACAGGCGACCGTGCTTAAAGAAATCTCGAAAGTCACTGCGCTTTCTCCAGCATGGGCGTCAGCTGTACTCCAAAATTATGGCACTTGTAACGAGAGAGAGAGAGAGAGAAAGAGAGAGAGAGAGAGAGGAATAGGGAGAGGGATAGAAATTTCATCCCGCCAGAGCACATGCATAAGTCTGTTCATAATAGCTTCAAGCATCTTGCAAAAAATAAAAAATAAATGAATGAAAAAAAGAATGCAGATTTAACTAGCATAGCTTTTCACAAATACATTTTTGTAATCTGGTAAGGACTTAATGCCCATCCAGTATATTGTTTCAAGCAAATGTTTAACTTTTTGCGAAATAATACGCCATTTTAGACTAACATGTATCTGCTCGTAATTAAACTTTGATACAGTTTTCTTCTGTAGACCTTAGCGTATGGTTTGTTCAGAAGTGCAGACACTTATACTCAAGTGACCATGACGAGTGGCTGAACAGACAAATCTCAGTGTTTTAAAATTGCTTCTATTCGGTCCTAGCCATTCGATCTGGGGTATTTCCCTTGTTAGAATAATCACAAGACTGGTTACACCACTCGACTACTATCTGTAGTGTACTAATCCGTCGTGGCTGTCTCGTTATGAGATGTCCGAGCAGTCCTATGGTGCGTCCTTACCCGCTGCGTGTAATGCGTTCTGTAGTTCCTAGGAGGGAGTGGGGCCGTATCGAACGGAGGCAGCACTCTAGAAGATGAAAACCCTCGCTCTGTTCCTGCGCACCGCACAATTCGCGTGTTACGGCCAGCCAGGTACGTAGTGTGGCCCGGAACGTGCCCCAGTAAGGAAATGGAGGTTAGAGGCTCACTTCCTGTGGACATTGAGATATTAAGGTCATTAAAGACGGAACTTGGTTGGAGACAACCATAGAGTTGGATGAAAGATGAAAATAGGAAGGGTGGGAGGAGGGGGACGACGATGACATTGGCACTGGCGTTAATAATTGAGTTATCACGGCAGTCACACAAGGTAATACAGAGAGACCAGTCGTTATCGTTGCAACGGGGTGGTAAATAAAGAAGTGCGGTTGAAGAGTTCACACGGATGTGCATATACAAATGTTGGTTAAAAATGTTATTGCAAATTTCTGCTCTCAAGTAAGTCTCAGGGGATGATTTCCACACTTGGTGCCTTAGTACACTGTTCCACACCGGCGCATTACTTATAAAAAAAATGGTTCAAATGGCTCTGAGCACTATGGGACTTAACATCTTAGGTCATCAGTCCCCTAGAACCTAGAACTACTTAAACCTAACTAACCTAAGGACATCACACACATCCATGCCCGAGGCAGGATTCGAACCTGCGACCGTAGCAGTCACGCGGTTCCTGACTGCAGCGCCTAGAACAGCACGGCCAACGCGGCCGGCTGCATTAGTTATAGTTTTAAATTAATTATTCACTCAGACATGAGTACAGTTTATGTTAGGAAAGAAAAGTTAGGCGATTATTAGAGCAAAATCTGTTTTTCATGACACAGCTCAATTACTATTTATTGGCGTTGTCCTTTTCTTTCACACAATGAAATTAGCACTGGTGAGACGGTTTACAGTTCCACTTTAATAATAAATTGACTCCGAGCCTCCAATAGCAGTAATTTAGGCTGCTATAAACGAAAATTACTCAGTCAATTCGAACAGAACCATAACGTCCTAATAGTTTTGGCGCGAAATCACAGTTCGCCACAAGTTCACTTCTGACGATGTATACCTCGTAAATCGTACACAAATAATCGTACCACTTACAGATCACCAAATATATGCTTGCACACCTACATATTAACCAATACTCTTTTTCGAAATAAATCGGATCGAAAATCTCTCAAACGACCACATGGACCACCCTCAAGTGGGGCTCGCTCGCCACCCACCCTCAAAAACGACTGACCAACGACTGACCCCCTAGCCAAGATGGCCGCTCGCTTGCATAGGCTTGGACGTCAACCCCTCCCCCCCGCCCCCCTCCCCTGGTTATGCAAGTACCAATATCACCAGATAAGGTTACACATTTTGATACATACATCAGTCGACAAAATAAGTACACCATCGGAACCGTGCTAAAAAGTACATCTTATTTACTATGTTACATTAATTTGTAGGATTATTGTATCGCCCGTAAATCTAATTTTAGTTTTTGCAAAATTTGGCCACTTCGCGCAAATTTGTTGCTTGACGCCTGTGCTGCAAAGTTTTAACATAGAACTGCATATGGTACCGTTTTTAGACGTACTCTGTAGCAATCTACACATTGCGCTGCTCAACATTTTCATATCTATAATAATTAATTAATTATGGGCGATAAATGTTAATAATAATTTGCAAACAATGAAAACTATTGCAAGTACAGTATGTCTTAACTAGTTTAAAATACGTGTGATGCCACCCAGAATATTATATAGTGCCGCTCTTTGCGTCATGAATTTTCTATTGAATTTCATAAAAAATTTTCCCTCATTTTTTTTTGCTCATTACGGGCTTAATTATTTATGAATCTTAACATATGACTACGTCACTCGATCCATTATGACGAGACGTTTTTAATGAGTGCTTGCTCATCCCTGTAAGTTGCTATTTACTATTTTTAATGATCTTTCAGTCTTTGTGATATCAACCGATTTTGAGGTTATTATAAATTTTGCGTCTCGTGACTTTGAAATAAAGATCGATCTTTCAGAAGGTGCATATTGCTGACCACAATCCACTGCCGCATCGCTCTTCACCGTAAGTTACATAGTTTTCGGGTAATGCTGGAAAAACCAACCGATGCCCCAAGCTGCGGGCCACCTGGCCTCCCGGCGGTGGAGACCATCCCACCGACCGTTGCAAACCTCGCGCGGGCGCGCCACGCGCTTCCGCGAATCGCGCAGCATGTAGCGCGCTCGCTCTTCACAAAGCAATCCTTTGCGTACTAGAATTATTCATCTAGTAACGGGGGTTTGTACCGTCATATCATGCTCAGTTTGCCTGGAACACAAGCCTCTAGCGATCGTCTCCCGTGTTCCCATCATCTGTTTCTGCCAGTGAACTGTGGATTTATTTTCAAAGAATATTCGTAAGAGTTTACTTTATTTACTAGCGATTCATCAAGAACAATAACGCATTTAATCACACTATATAAGCGTGGAAGTACTTGCCAGGGAGTAACTGATGAAATTATAATCAAATTCCTTTTTAACAAATGGTAATTTATTAACTTTAATGGTGCCTAGAGCATTTTTTTTTAAAGAAAGAGATTTAAAATTGTAATCAGAAAGCACCCTCTAAATATCAAGTTACAATTTATCAGATGCAGAAAGAAATTTTTGACTGTACGAGCTTTCGGGCTGAGAACCTTGCCGCTCCCTTTTGGCACGGCCGTTGTTACGACCGCTCACAACAACCTCTGAAAGACTACACTGGTGTAAATCTGCAACACACCAGATTACTTTAAACTAAAAGTTTTAACAATTCACACAAGCACACAAACTATGCACCCAGTATGACGGATGGAAAAGGCATAAAACACTAAAATTAAAATATTAACTTTACCACCGAAGGTGCAACTTGATTTTAACTTCTAAGAAAAGTGTTACGGCGAAAGTGTGGCAACTTTATATGCTAAGATGACCATTTAAATAAAAGCCCATGAAATGCAATCTTATATAAAATTCTACAAGGTTGACCAAACACGTTAAGATGATCTACAGTACACAGATACCACCTCTCAAGATGATAGACAAGATCAAAACATATGTCAGGAATTAGGCCGTTACACTCCAAGCAGTAAATTCGTTAACACACCAAATCCGACAAACTTGACAGAGACAGCTCCGAACGGCAGACAGACACTAACTGCCTAACAAATGCGGACGAGAAACATACGAGAAGCGGGGGACGAGAGACTGACCAAGAAAACAAGTAAAATTTAACAAGAGTAAATCACACAACATATCAGCAATCACTTAACTTCTAATAACTGCGATTTCTCGAGAAGACCTGGCGCAGCACCCCCAAAACGCTCTCCCGAACCGTCCGCTGCCAGCCGCTTCAACGGACGCAGGAAGGCGCGCCGATCTCCCGTCTTTCCTGGTCCGCACCAACCGACCGACTGCCCGCTGCTCCGTCCGCGACTGCTGCTCCGTCGCGACTGCACTGCTGGTGCGTCTCCCTCTCTCTCTCAGACACACGACGGCGGAAATAGTCTTGGACCCAACCATGCAGAGGAAACACGCCCACTGGCAAAACGACATTCCTGCACCATCCACAAGATGGTAATTGAAGGGGCTCAGAAGCGCTCGGAGAACCAGTTACACCACGGCGTCGCAGCTCGCACCGGCCAGACTGATGTCGTGGGTTGATCCCTGTTGTTCTCGTGTCGACCACGAAGTCACTACCCCCCGCCATACGCCGCGGCCCACTAGACTCGCGTGGCGACCTCACATGCGCCTACGCTCAAGTCGGACAAAGCATCTACAGTGGGCGACCGACCAACCGATCGATCTAACCGCCAATGACCATTGCCTGAGCAAATTCGAGCAGACTGGCGGCGTAACGCGCAGACTCAGATGCAGGAATTATGCCCCGACCGGGCGACCACTCGCTGAGTTCTCTTTGGCGGAGTGGAAAGACTGTCCTTTTGCTGGCTTTAAAGGTTGATCCGAACGACAGACATACTAGCAAGCTGGGGACGTGAGACTGACCCAGACTGACTCCCAGACTGACCAATTGGCGAGCTCATAGCGCCCCTTAAATGCACGTGCACAGGCAACCTTTCCTGGGGTCTGGACCCCTCCACCATCCTCCACACCTATAAATCCCTCATCCGCCCTATCCTTTGTTATGCCCATCCGGCTTGGATCTCCGCACCCCCTACCTTTTACAAATCCCTCCAAATCCTTGAACGCCATGCTCTCCACCTCGCCTATCGCATCCGTCTCCCCTCCCCCACGCGGATCCTCTACGATCTCATCCCCTTCCCCCACCTTCTCCTCTTCCTTGAAAGGATACGGATCCTGTACACCTCCCGCAAACTCGATCCTCCTCACCCGCTCGTCTCCCCGCTCCTCTCCCACCCCCGCCTGCTGCCGCGCCTGTATTCCCACGTCCCACCCGGTCTCCATCTCTCCACCCTCCTTACACTCTCCCGAGGTGGCTTCCGCCAGTTCCCCCTCCCTGATGATGTCCTCCTCCCTTCCATTTACCCCTCCTATCAACTTTGATCCTCCCCCCCACTCCCTGTTTCCTTTCCTTTAGGCACCATCCCTCCCTACTCTTTCCTTTTTCCCCGTCCCCCGTCCTCTACCCATCTTCCCCCGGGCTTCCCCTCCCCCTTCCTCCCTCCCCCACTCTCCCCTGCCCATGGTATCTCTGTTCTCCCCTCTCCCTCTCCCGCTCCCCTTCCTCCTCCTCCTCTCTTGGCAGGTCCCCGGACTAGCACACATTCAGTGAACATTCGCGCGCCGGAGGTCATCGCCATTAGTGTCTCGTGTGTGTGCCTTCGTTTGTGTTTCGTGTTTGTTCGCCGAAACGCAGCCACTGTTCACGTGTACCATCGCCATCATCCCTGTTTTGTGCGCCGTGTCCACTAGTGTCAGTGCTGTTTTCTCGTCAGGCGTGAACGGCTCCGTGTTTTTTTGTTTTTTGGTGTCTACATTGTTTTGCCCACCATTTTTGATTGTATTCTCTGTGTCTCCTGTATTTCTTACTTATTGTAAATCTCACGGCTGAAGAGCGGCGTACTCAGCTGCTGACAGCCCGCCTTGTGTAAGGTGATAAAAATTACAATAAAGAAAAAAAAACAACCTTTCCCCTTTCCCACCAAAGGGAGACACCAAAGCTGCGATTGCCACAGCGGCGCCACCGCCAAAAACGGAGGCCGACTGCTTCACACTACGCGCTGCGGCGCGCTCTTCAAAAAAGCAATTTTTACCATCTCTCAGTCAGTATCGTGGCTCACTCTTCTCTTTTCTTCCCAATAGTTTGTTACCACTCCATCTAGCCACTTATTCTTCGGTCTCTCCCTTGCGCTCTTTCTGCCATCATCATATCGTGTAGCTTTTTAAGCATCCTCGTCTTAAAAAATCTCTTCAGATGACCCTACAACTTGCCTTTTTTTAAATTTTTTGTCTTGTATGGCTTTCTCACGTATCTTCAGAACTCATTCATTTTCCGTCTTTTCCATTTTTGTTACATCTATTTCACCTCATCTGACAATGAAAATAAAATCTATCTTGTTAGGTCACGTCATGCTTTTCTACATTTTCTGCTGCACGATTGGCGTTTCGCCAGCGGCAGCTGAATATTTTATGTGCCATGTTGAACAACACGCATTAAGTAATGTTATGTAAAGTAAAGGTGTATTGGGAGAAAGGGCAAGGGAGTGAAGGAATTATTGATGTGAGCTACATCCGCACTTAATGCAGAATCAGCGGCGACGAGTGAAAATGTATGTCAGAGCCGGACTCGAACCCGGGATCTCTTATTTAAGTGGTAGTTGTGTTGCCCACACCAACGTGGTGACCAAATCAAAAGTTCTACTGTCACCTCCGTATAACATGTTAGCTTTTGAATCAGGAGTCACAGGATGCGGGCTCTGATGTTATCTATGCGTCTGGGTAAGATTACTCATTAACATGTCCATCAGGAGATAGAAAGTGGACGAAAGCGATCGAAGGGTAGCGGTTTTAAGGGCAGAGGAAAAAAAGTGCCAAGGCAAGCGCCAAGGGAAAAAAACCTCTGTGACAGTAGGACGGGTAGTAAGGGCAGTAGCGACTTGCTATCTGCGACAGTGCATGCAAGGTGTGGTTATGTTAGTGCAAGGTATCGTGCATCGTTACCTTTGTCGTTGCTGGAGCTCGTTGCGGGGCTTCCTGCAGTTGCTGCGTTCCTGCAACAGTTCAAGGTCGTTGTACATTAGTGTGCGATCGGTCATAGATCGGCTCACAGACAATGTAGGGGGTGTGTGTGGTTGGTTTGCGTGCTTTGTACAGTACGGTTTCCCTGCGGTTGCCTGTTTTTCGGCTGGTCGAACATTTGGGGTTACCAGTAGTAGCTGTGTTGCAGGGGCTCGCCATTACTGTCGTGGTAGCGTGCTATGGACCATACATGTTTAGTTCCTAGCCAATAGTGTCTTTGGTCTGTTACGCTTCCATCTATGGTTGTGGTCGTAGTTACCCAGAGAAAGGATAAACGGGTTGCGCGAGTGTCTCGTGTTATTGTACAGTCGTGTGGAGAGCTTTTGGAATATCTGCAAGATGGTATCTAGCCGGTATTCCCGGTGAAGGTTCGCGATGCGTGTGTAGCGCCGAGCGTTGCTTATGATTTTGAGTACTTTGTTCTGTATGAGCTGCAGACGGCGCAGGCGAGTGGACGCAGCGTATCCCCAGACAGGGGCTGCGTACGTCATCAGGGGTCAAATAAGTGTCATGTACATGGACCTAGACACCCTCGTATTCAGTGTGCTACGCCTGTTAAGCATAGGGTAGAGTTGTTTGAGCCTCGCGTTTGCTTTGTTGAATGTGGCCCTCCGAAAGTAGTTTCCTGTCCAGCCAGACACCGAGGTATTTGGCCTTCTCGCGGAAACGTATTGGGCGTGTGTGTAGTGTTATTGGGTTGCAGTTCTGATGTTTGCGCAGTTGCTTCGGTCTTCTAGTGAACAGAACGGCCTCGCACTTGTCGACGTTTACTCTAACACGCCATTTCACCAGCCAAGGCTCCGCCGTTCTGAGTGTAGTCTGTAGTCGTGAGTTAATGTTAGACTGCTTCCAATCTTGCGCAAGGATGGCGGTGTCATCCGCATAAATTGCCACCGTCGTATTGTGTGTACCTGGGAGGTTGTCAATGTAGAGTTTAAACAGTAAGGGCCCTAGGATGCTTCCTTGGGATACTCCTGCCTGGATACTATGTCGTGTCGATTGTTTGCCCTGCACGTCGGTGTTGAAACTTCTGTCCGTGAGGTATGAGTGTATGAGACGTACGAGCCCGTCGGGGAACCCTGCGTCGCTAAGTTTGCGTATTAGGCCGTTGTGCCATAGACGATCGAAAGCCTTTTCGATGTCCAGGAACACCGCCCCAGTCGCTTTGTTTGTGTTGTATCCGTGTGTTATGTATTCAACGATGCGGAGGAGTTGTTGTGTTGTTGAGAGGTGATTCCTGAAACCGAATTGCTCCGGTCTCAGAGTGTCGTTTGTGATACAGTGCCTGGTGAGTCGTTTTTGTATTACCTTCTCAACGGTCTTGCTGAGCGCGCTCAGCAGACTGATGGGTCGGTAATTTTGTGGGAGGTAGTGGTCTTTCCCCGGCTTCCTGTACATCAGGACCTTGGCCGTCTTCCAAAAGGCGGGGAAGTGTTGGTGCTTGCGTATGGTATTTGTGATATGTATTAGGTAGTCTACAGCTTAATCCGTGAACTCCTGGAGGACACGATTTTGAATGCCATCGTGGCCAGGGGCCTTCCTAGCGGTGGTATGCATGATGGCCCATTTGACTTCAGCTGTACTAGGTTGTCGGATGATGTTGCGCGCTGGTTGGGCCAGGATGCGTGGGACTTCCTGGTCCGTAGCAAGTGTGAACTCTTGGTCTGAGGGATCCAGGCTCGGTGTGAATGACGCTGCGAGTGTGAGGGCCATCAGTTCCGCTTTTTCTTCCGCTGAATATGCTGGTCCGTCGGGCCCTTGTAGTGTGGGGGGTGTACAGTTTGTCCCTGGTGAAGTGTCGGGCCAGCTGCCACACGCCAAGGTTGCGTGGTCTCCAGCCCTTCGAGTTTCTGATCCAACTGTTGTGACTTAAATGTTTGTATTTTTTCCCGGATTATATCCTGGAGCCTGTTAATGTGCTGTTTGAAGTGATGGCGCCTGGTACGCTGCCAATATCTCCTGAGGCGGTTCCTCATTGAGATTAGGCCCAGGATCTCCTGGGGCAGGGCAGCACTGTGTTGTTGTGATGTGCGGATCGGTATGGTGTCGGTTATTGCGTCTTGGACGGCGCTGGTGAGGGTTTCGACTGCCTCATCAATTTGAGCTGTCTCATTAATCGCGTGGGTGGGTAGGATGCGACTGTCAAGAGTTTCCTTGAACTGCGTGCAATTCGCGCGCCTGTAGTCTAACACCCTGCATTGTTCCATGTGCTGCAGTGTTTCTTCAATGTGCAGTATAACGGGTTGGTGATTTGAGAGCAGATCGTTTTCAACGGCAACGTTGAGTGTCGTTGTTATGCCCTTGATGAGGGCCATGTCTAACACGTCTGGCCTCTGTCCCCTCGGGTAGGGAACGTGCGTCGGTTCTGTCGGTGCTAGTGTGATGTAGTTTCATCCTAGTGCTTGTTCGTATAGTGTCTTGCCGTTGGAGTTTCGTATTCATGAGTTCCAGTCAGGGTGTTTTGCGTTAAGATTTCCAGCGGTGATTACGCACGGTGTTATGTTGAGTATTGTGCTGATGTCGCGTGTTGTGATGTTTTTAGGGCTGTTTTATACTGACACCAGTGTAGTGTGCGCTCCGTTGAACATGACCCTGACGGCGGTTGCCTCTAGTTTTTCAAGTTCAGGGAGCACAATGTTTGTGTATTCTATGTCTTTGTGTATGATGATGATGATGATGGCTGTTCCGCCATGACCGGAGCCGTCCGGTCGGTCGGTACGATTGACGCAATAGCCGGTGAAGTTTAGTTGGTTGCGTAGTTTGAGCTTAGTTTCGCTCAGTAGTGCGATAAGGATACCCTTATGCTCCATGAGCGGGGCAAATTCCGCCCTTTTGTTGTTGATCCTGTCTGCATTCCAGAACAGGATCTGTGTCAGTGTCTTGTTGTTTGCGATGTGGGCCGGGTGTGGCGTGTTATCCACGTATGGGTGTGAACAGTGTGGTGAGCGCTGTTTGTATGGCGGCCCAGTACTGCCCAGGTTGAGCAGTCATGAGCCGTGTGATGAGTGCGGTGACGACCACCGCGACCTTGTTAAAGATCTGAGCGGTCGTGTGATGGGGGAATGTTGTTGCCAATAAACCCTCAAATGTTGTGTTGGTGTTGTGTGTGTCGCCCTGTGGCTCGGTTGTAGTGTTGGCGGCCGCTGGTGCGGCTGTTGGCGTTATGTGTGGGCTGGCGCTTTTGTTGTTGTTGTGTGGTACATTTTGAAGTGCCTGTGTTTCAGTTGTGGTAAGGGCTGGAGTAGTGTGTGTGCTGGTATCACTGGGTACTTTGTTGTGGTGTACGTGTGTTCCCACTCCCGTTACCTCTTGGTAGGCTACGCCTTCTCTGGGTTCTTGGTTCTGGAGGTCTTTGTGTAGGTGTTTCTTCCTGTGTGTCGTGTGTGGATTCGCAGGCTGTGGCTTCAGGGGGTGTGGTCGTGTTGTTTTCGGGGACTGGTGTTGGTACCGGTGTGGTTGTAGTGTTGCATGTTGGCTGAGACGGTTGTGTTGTTGTCGCAGCGGTTGAGTTAGGTGCGTGTGCTGGGCGCAGAGTTTCCGCGGCCTGCTCCTGTCCGTTCCTGACAGGGTTTGGTGCGGGCCTTGGACGTGTTGTGCCGTTGGGTGTCTTCGATTTTTGAGTTTTGCGCCTCTGCGCCTATTTGTACACGTCGCAGCCCCTGTAGTTGGCCGCATGGCCTTGACCACCGTTGGCGCAACGGCGTATGTTTTGGTGGATTAGTGTGCAGGCGTTGGATCCGTGTTTGCCAGCACATCGGCGGCAACGGGGCGCCAGGCCGCAGCGAAGGGCCGAATGACCGAACCGCTGGCAGTTGTTACATTGTTTGGGGACTTGTGGTGGTTCGTATATCTCTACCCTTACGTCCATCCGCAGAAGGCTCTTTATCTGCAGAAGGCCGCGGGAGGCGGCCGTGTCGGCCATCTCGACCAGGTAGTGTGGCAGACGACTGTGAGAGCGGAAGCCCGTCATCCTGGAAGCACTTATACAGTCGAATCCCAGGAAGTTGAGCGCCGCTAGTACTGTAGTGTTTGGGGTATTGGGGTCCACTCCCTTTACCACGTACTGCTGTGTTCGTTCTTCAGAAGTTCTGTACGTATAACGTTCGATCCCCTTTTCTTTGAGGAAGATAAGGAGGTCTTTGTATTCGTTGTTAGTTGACACGTAGAGTGAGGCCCTATCCCCAGAGTACTTCGTGTGGAGCGTGCAAGGTGTGTGCCTTTCTGCGAATGTTGTGTTGAGAAGGTCCCCGTAGTTTTATATTACAACTGGGGAAAAACCAGTCTTCTGTTGTGCGGGCGTAGCTGCTGGTGGTGTTCCCGTCGTGTTGCTGACCGCAGGTCGGGTCGTGTTTGTTGTTGTGGTAGTGTTCCTAACCGGAAGTGTGGGTTTAGGTGTAGGCAGCAGCGCCTTTCGGCTACCTAGCGAGTGTGGTTGCTCCCTTGTTTGTGTACTGTTTTTGGGTTTGCGTCGTGGGCCCTCCACCTGCCAGGGCCCATTGTAGTGGTGTTCTGTGTCCTCATCTGCAGCCGCTGGTTCCGCCGTTGCAGTCAGCTGCCGCAGTGGGACGGTACTACATGAGTCACCAGTTGCAGGTGAATGTAGTGTGATGTGGAGGGTACTTGTCCGCTTGGAGGAATCACTTGGGCCGCAGAGTTCGGTTATTAATCGACACTTGTTGAGCAGTTCCTGCGCTTGCGTAGCGATCTGCCGATCCTTGTCGGCCAACACCTCCTCAACGGCGGCAAGCGGGACGTTGACGTCGACGGGAACAGCCAACTCACGCGCCTCTTTCGCTGCAGCCTTGCTGCGGGTTAGGGCGGGGGAAACACCGGCGGAATCTGCCATCTTGGTGTTGTCAGGAGCTTTATTAGGTGTGGGTGGGCACGACAATTTTGCTTTTTCTGAAAAGAAAGAGCTAACAAATAGGTCCTACGGAAGAGGGGGAATGCCCTACGGGCTAGCGTGCGCCGTTGGTGCAGTGGCGCGGCGCCTAATGGAGGTGCTGAGGAAGAGAAGTGGCCTACAGTACGCGGGGTGGTCCGACGTGAACGGGCCCCTGTCACTGGTCAACCCTAACACAGAGCGAGATAATCTCGCTAACGGAGTTTGTAACCGAAGTTACGGTTTGCTGCGAGTCAGTGACTCTTGCGACAAATAAGCTTCTTCGCGAGCTACGCGGCTTTTCGACGAAAGGGAGCAAGCTCCGCCGATCCACCGAGCGCTTCGAAAGGGAACTCTCTGTAGAGCAGAGCGGTCAGCTAGGCCTAGACCCCAATAGCTACCGTTGCACCGGCCATCACCGGCTGAGAGCTCCTTCCGCCGCGACGGCAGGAGCGCTTTTGCGATTCCAACTGGTGGTCGAACTAATAATGCATCTGCACTGTGGTGGTTTTGTGGCCATGGAGGCGTATCAGTTATGTGAATGCGTGATGTCTGTTCATTCGGACGGAGCGAGGTGGGGAAGTGGTTAGCACACTGGACCCAAGTTCGAGAGAACGACGGTTCAAACCCGAGTCCAGCCATCCTGATTTACGTTTTTCGTGATATCGCTCAAAAGCTTCAGGCAAATGCCGCGATGGTTGCTTCAAAAGGGCATGGTAGACTTCCTTCCCCATTCTTCCCCAATGAAACAGGACCAATGAATTCGCTGTTTGCTCCCCTCCCCCAAATCATCATCATCATCTTCTTCGTTCAGACATGGCTCTGTTGGAGTGTGGGTCGGCCGGGAGGGCGGGAGGGAGGGGGGGGGGCGTGCCGATGTAGTCTGCGCTATTGCTGTAAACACTGTGTGCAGATGGCGTGTCGGCTTTTGACGGCCGTGGCTAAAGGTCCTCCGGCGCGTGCTGTGCGCTGTGGTCTGCTGCCCTTCGCTTGCTGTGTTCAAAAATGGTTCAAATGGCTCTGAGCACTATGGGACTTAACTGCTGAGGTCATCAGTCCCCTAGAACTTAGAACTAATTAAACCTAACTAACCTAAGGACAGCTCACACATCCATGCCCGAGGCAGGATCCGAACCTGCGACCGTAACGGTCGCACGGTTCCAGATTGTAGCGCCTAGAACCGCTCGGCCACTCCGGCCGGCCGCTTGCTATGTCAAAGCGCTTGTTGCAGTAGTTACCTGCGTTATTTCAGTCTCTTGATGGATTCGTATTACGAGAGATGAATCAGCCCAACAGAAGAGACACATTGAAATTTGCGTTTGATGATGATGTTTGGTTTGTGGGATGCTCAAGTGTGCGGTCATCAGCATCCGTATAAAATCCCAGTTTTTACATGGTCCAATTCTTTTACACAATCCAATCTTGCCACTGTCACGAATGATGATGATAATGGTTCAAAATGGTTCAGATGGCTCTGAGCGCTATGTGACTTAACTTCTGACGTCATTAGTCGCCTAGAACTTAGAACTAATTAAACCTAACTAACCTACGGACATCACACACATCCATGCCCGAGGCAGGATTCGAACCTGCGAGCGTAGCGGTCGCTCGGTTCCAGACTGCAGCGCCTAGAACCGCACGGCCACTCCGGCCGGCTGATGGTAATGGCACGATGAGGACAACACAACCATCCAGTCCCGGGCAGAGGAAATTCCCAACCCAGCCGAGAATCGAACCCGGGACCCCGTGATCCAGAGGCAGCATTTAGCGTTTAACCAGAAGGTTCAGAGACCGAATTCGTTCGAAACTAAGGTATGGCTAGGGGAAGTAGTGAAAATTACGTTTGAAGTTATTGTAGGTATTCACCTTCAGCTGTGAGCAGCGTAATGTATGTATGGCTTAAAAATACGGAATTTTTTGAGAACATAGAATCAAGTGGCGGAACATTTAAGTAGAAACATAATAATGGCAACATTAGTGAAGCTTGTGTTACACACGGCTATATTTGGAACTGGGACTATTCGTATCATTGCGCTACATTTTGAAATCACTGCTGAGCTGATGAACTCAGTAACTGCTCCTTATGGAATAATAACCAGTAAGTCTGCAAAAAAGTGGTCTATTACTCACAGGTTCTCATTTTTAAGGGTATCAGGAATTGTGTGTAGATATACACAAGCACATACCCACATACGTAAATGTTCGCGGGGTTATCGTACGATCGTAATACAGGGTGCGGCGCTTAAATCCGGACAAATGAAACATTTTTTAGAAGAAAAAAATATTAAAACAAAATACAAACGAAAATGAATGTCCTTTTACTTATAAGTAGTGATATCTTTCATGAGTAACTTTACTCTATGTAACCCCCATCAGCCGGAACGACCGCCGCCGATCTCGTTCTGAAGTGATCGAACGCACTCTTTAAGACAGCGCTGTCTTATTGGCAACTCTTTCGAGTGCGCTGCAAACATAGTAGTCGAGGAGTTTCAAATCGGGCTATTGGGGGGGCAAGAACTCCCTTGACCGGAACGTGTCAACGTTATCCGAGGGTCAGTTCTGGACTACCTGTAATTGGATCGTATGTGTCGGTACACCGTCCCGTTGGCAGACATGTTGTCTTCCCTAGGCCACAGTTACCACTCACGGTTTCACGACATTTGTTAAAACTTGCAGATTAACTTCTTTTGTGACAGTTTGTCCGTTTTCAAAGAAATATGTCTAGGACTTCAGATTTATCAGAATCATTATACATGGCCACAATATCGTAAACAGTTGATGTCGGTACCCGAAGAATCGAACTATAGAGTGGGCGAGCGTTCAGCGCGAAGATTTTCGATAATCGCGGCTGTTCGGTTGTACTCCGCGCTTGTCCGTAACATCTCGGGCATTTTGAGCTTCTGACTGTTTACTAGATGCATATGGCTTTGAAGAACGCTAATCGCGACCTCCGGCGGAATTACGATATGGCGGGAAATTCAGACCGAAATTTATCGGGCTTTAAGCATCGCACCCTGCATGTGATGGGCAGCCAGGAACCTGTGCATCCTTCAGTGGCGCAGGCCAGGTCTGCTCGCAGAGTGGCCCAGATACCGGCCGGCGAAGCTGTGAGACTCCCGCTCATGTCAACGTTGCCTTTAACTTATGCAGCGGGAGCCACCGGACTAAACACATACGCCTCACGCTCTTGTGGTCTTCCAGCATGATATTTCTCGCTACAATGTTTTGATGATGGACGTTAGCGACTCGACAGTGACAACGGTGCCAAATCATCAAGAACAAGAACCGAACATAACCGTTCAGACGCAGCAAGTTTCAGAACTGACTATACTCCTTCAGAAGGAGCAGAATCCGGAAAATAACAAGGAAACCCAATCTCCACTGACCAGCGAACAGGACCGTGCACAAGAAACAAATGCGGCAATGGGAAACGCTGAAACCTCCCCAAGTGGCAGTCGTTCAAGGAAATAAAAAACGAGGTGACTGACTCACAAAGGCGCTGAAAACTAACACCGCCCTTATGAGAAAACGCAAAGAAAATCAGCAACAAATTACATGAAGAACCACCTGAAATTCTGGTTTTGAATATGCATGCTTCTGACCCACTGCAAGCCAAATCAAATACACCAAGCCCCATGACATCGGACCGTTTGTCACACGAAAGACAGCAGCTAAGAGCCAATTTTGATGTAGAGAACCTTCTCCCTGAGACCAGAGATGCTGGAAAAGACACACCGAAAGTTAATCAGTACAAAACCTGTGTTGCTGAGTTGACGAAGTGAACCAAGGTGAAAAAATGACTGAAATTGGAGAAACGAGACCAATCCCTATCCAGCAAGTTCAGTCGAACACAATTACAACATACATGTGGAGTAGAATATACGTCCTGTTGTGTCATCTACTCTGGGAGTCAGTACCGGTACAAACAAGGAAGGAGAGAAGTTGCGATGACCAGCGGCAGGAATCAAAAATAATCTGTAAATTACATTTGCAGATTAATAGAGCATGTTATTTCTAAGAAGGTAAAAAAACATAAATTCTCCTTAAGAAATGCCTTGATGTGCTTCCCGTGCCTCCTAAATGCATATATTTTTATACACTATCACTACTCGCAGAACGGAGTCAAAGTATCTTCTTCCTATTAGTACTGATGCTCTCGAAGTCTGCGAACGAACTGGACCCGATGGGCGGCTGGTTAAATCAACGGGCTGAACTCTGTCTTCCTGGGGGTGTGGCGCTGCCTGCTTATTCCACTGGCGCACGGGTCAGTGTCCTCTTAATGACGTTGCGCGGCGTTGAGTTGATCGGTGTCCAGTCGATGCTTTAGGACCGCACACTTCTGACAGCACTTCCTATGACGAATATTGACATCGATAGTGAGTAATACGTTATTATCGCAGCGCAAGCCTACAAAATCGCCTCGTTGAATGTTGAATGTTGAATGTTCCCTCTTTGCATTTACAACATCTGCCAGACTTCTTATGCTTAGATGATGTTGATGTACTACTGTTACTGGAAGTAACTGATATTAATTTATACTTAGCTGATGTTGATATACTACTGTTACTGGAGGTAACTGATATAAAATTATAGAAGACACATTGCTACAGCCAAATAACCAACACTGGTATCGGTGCAGAGATGGGAACCATCATTCTCACGAATTAAAGCAAATCAAGAAACTTGCGAACAGTAGAGGCACTGCAGGGACTGCTAATAACGCCCTAATCATCAACGGTTACCCATCGTCTGGCAACAACCACGGGTGCGCTAGATCGGAATTTTTGAAAGTGACATCGTCCCATTGTTCGGTAATCATCAAGATTACATAATCCTAGGACGCGACTTTTATTTTCTCCTCAGTCTCAAACAACCAGACACCGAATTTCAAGAAGTCAGTAGGGCTGAAACGAATAGTCCACCAACTGCAGTTAACCGACACATGGGAACATGCCCATGGCGCAGAGTCCGGCTTCCCATACTGTAAGCCACTCACCAAGCAGGCTGGACAGGATCTACATATCGTCCAACTTAACGAACCATATGTATTTCAGTCTGAGATCTGGTCCACTATCTTTTCTGATCACGCTGCTTACATCACCGCTATAAGTTTGGAAAAACAAGAGACCTACCGAGCGAGAAGCATATGGATACTCAACATTACACGTCTACTAGATGATGAATATTACGTGGCATTAATTAATACATGGAAACAATGCAAGAAAAGATTCCCGCTATACTTTTCTGCCCTAGCTTGGTGGCTACAGTGTGCGAAGCCTAAAATAAGAAGAACGCAGATCGACTGTTCGTGACAGAAAAGCAGCTTGAGTAAAAAAAATGACAGTTTTGTTTTAGCTGCCTTAGAGACCTGTACATCATGGAACTATACACGGATTCAGGAAATGAAAGCCAAACTTTTAGCACTGAAGCGTCGACAGTGACAAGCTTTTAAAATCAGAACGGAGATACACAAACATCGTAGAAAAGGAAGAGACAGCTTTGTCCCATGTAATGGGAAAGAATAAGAAAGGAAACAACAAAATATTGACAGAACTTAAATTAGCAGATGAAACCAGTACCATAAAACAGTGTGAAATAAAAGACGAATACCTCAGATATAATTCCCAACAAACCTGCCGTCGACGAGGCGCGGCAATATATTTTTAGGAGCGTACTAGGGAGAATTAGCGTAGAGCAAGTAGAAAATCTCACAGTTGAGATAGAGGAGGACGAACTGAAAGATGCAATAGCGCAGAGTGCTAAAAATAAATCTACAGAAACTGATGGTATCCTAATGAAATTCTACCAAGTGTCCTGGCCACCAAAAAGTTGCCACGCATGTTCAACGATCTCATTAACGGAAATGTTGACGTCCGCAAAGAATTTCTTGAAGGGCTAATAGTTCTAATTCCTAAAAGCTCATTTATCAAAGGAGTTGAAACCTTGCGAACAATAACATTACTCAAATTGTTTACACGAGCATGGCCAGCGTTTTAGCAGGAAGAATGGTAATGGCAATAGACTCTATAACTGGTCCGCACCAAACATTTGTTGGCAAAGACAAACATTCATCAGAATACATGCGAAGATAGGAGCATAAAATCAACCGCAGATGTCTTCCAAATAAAACGTGCATTAGTTTCACTAGACTTCGATAGGTGTTTCATAGGGTAGATCACTACTATATTCTCAGAAGTATGTAAGTAATGGCGTTCCTAACTCGATTCTTGAGGATTACTTAATAAATATTAAAAACCACTGCGGTCCGAATAATGATAAACGGACAACTAAGTAAAGAGATTGCGATGCCTGGATCTGTACGACAATGTTGCCCCATAGCACTGGCCCCACTGCTGTTAATTATTAAAAGCTACTTACAAGCATACGTGCATCTGTACAAGGAAAAAACTGGAGGAAACTGGACGAAGTACAGAGAATCAGCCTGGTAAATGTGTATATAACATTGAAACTTAAGCATATTGCACAAGATTTTCCGATACCCTACGAAATAACCAAAAGAATTGTGTCCGCGATATGAAGCTGTGTGAGCAAAGGGAACATTTTCAAAGTGAAGTTCGACACGCTAACACTCTGCACAAGGAAAGGAGAACTGAACCTCACTGATGTCACTTACGAATGTACAGGCAATGGAAACGGCAAACCCGTCAACACTATTTACAGCACATCCGCCAAGAAAGCTTGAAGAGTCACAGATGGAAACAGTTGCCAGACAGCTTAGCGGCCCACTTGTTGAACAAAATTGCTCCTGCCAGCCTGCAGCCGCCAATAGACGTGCAGCATATATCAAAGGGTCGTTGACATATAAGAAATTTTCTCGTTAACCTCAGTTGCATCTCATCGAGGCTCTCAGTATAGCAGGTGACGAAAGGAAAGGACATCTACACATATTTCATAGAATTCAAGGAAGGAAATGTCATTGAAAAAAGAAAACTTCCTAACAACGTCGAGCCTATAATCTGGAAAAACATCCGCGACCGGAAGGTGACAGCAGCTTGGTATACGGCAGTCAACAGGAAAATACCAACTAATTCAAAACTTCATGCTGTACCACTCACAAATTCGCACACGTACGCGTCATGCGGCCTTCTTAACACTGTAAAACACAGGTTTGGTGTGGAAGAGTAGGAGATATTTGGCATATAGCCGAGCAGAAGTTAATAACCATCAAAACAGAACATCCCCAACATTTTCAGCGCCGCAGATTTTCTGATTTCAGACTCAGCATCATATCCTAAAACGAAACGAAATCCTGTTAACTGACTAAAAGAGCACACGCTGCATTGTATCTCGAAGACAGGAAATAAAAACACGTTTCCTGAACAGAGTCAGGTATTAAATGCTCCGTTTCTGTAATAGAATAAGACTGATATGGGCTTTATAGATGTTAGCCTTGAGCGATTACTTATAACGAGCACAAGGTTTGGTTATAGTCTTCCACGAGACATTCTACAAAGAAGTCAAGTTATTGGAAAGACATACAGGACAAAATACTCATGAAGGATTTAGCCTTTTTTTACTTTTAATTTCCTGATTTCATGAGAAGAAAGTTTTATATACTACAATATTTTAACTTAAAAAAGAAGAAAGATTTAATGTTATCATTACTAACATGAGAGAATCCTTGTCTGGCACCAATTTTCACTTGTCGCCGCTGACTCCGCATAAAATTCCGATGCATATGACATCAATAATTACTGCTCTATACTTTCTTTTCTCCCCGCTCCACCTTCAATTTCGGTAAAATGTATTACAGCTGCAGAAAGAACAGACACCACGCATTTGCGTAATTATGTAATGTGCCATTAGAGCTTTCTTTTCTGCTGCGCTTTGTGGATGATACATCTGTTAAATGGCCATACGGGAAAGAAGAACGCTGCAGGTCCCACAGCTCCTTAAATGAAATTTAGCTTTAACTTGTAGGTTGAGTGCGAGATAGAATTTTTGGTCTACAGAAGATCTGATCACTCTCTAGGACACACATTGCATAGAAATCCTAAGAACTCAAACAAGTATTTAGATGCCGCTTTGCACCACCACACCTGCCAAAAGCAAGCAACGCCCATTACTCTGTCTTCACGTGTCTTCCGCATCAGTGTCAATAGCAATTGGCAATTGGAATTGGATTTTATAAAGAGGACAGTAAAGATCAACAGGTAGGATGATTTATTCATAGACCGGCCCTCAGAATTAATTATGTTTTAAGAAAGACTGGAACGGATTTCTCATTCTGTCAGTTTACTGTTCATTTCCATCGTCACTGAGTTTATTTACTGAATTCGATGGAAAAATGGTACACGGACTGCATTTATCAGTCAGAACATTAGAAAAGCCTTTTTCTGACGCTAAATGGAGGCACCTCTTTACCTCCATTCTTTCAGAGTTTATGAAGTGACGTTTCGTTATGGCGAAGAGTGTGTCGGCCAGACAGGAAAGACAGTAAGAGAACGTATCGAAGCGCACGTCAACACACGATATTAAAACGAAGTGGGAGATCTGCGGTAGCGGAAAATCAGGGGAACTGCGGCTACGATAATGATTTCAAAAATATGCGTGTGGTGGCCAAGGGTATCACTACTTATAGAAGCGACGTTCGAGAAGTGGGTGAGATTTCCCAAAGCAAATTGTACTCTCAGAGAGAAGGCAGTTACAGGCTTCCTGCCTCGTGGCTTCCCGGCATCAAAGAAGTAACTCCACAGCTGCGGTGCTCGGCGAATACAAACCACCTTCCTGGCACGACATCAACATTTTGACAAACATCCCTTTTGCCTCTAGATCTGCCTGTTTCTCTTTCTATTGAATGGCGATGGGTAATTAGTAGTAACTGGAAGAAGTTTAGCCAATAAGTACACATTTTTAGAATAAGAGTGGGAATATTCCATTGTACAAGAGGACGTGAAATAGGTCTTTGGCAGTGTCCAGCTAACCTCGGACAACAGAAAATGCTGAAGAAAGAAATCGGCAGCCGGGACGAAATTTAGATGGTGCAGAAGATACTGAAGAGGAACATGGTGCGACATAACGATCTTAAGATTTTATCTCCAGTGACAACGGCCACGAAACCTTACAGGCTTTCGTTCAACATGCTCTTATCTTAATTTAATCGATAGTTTGAAAGCCACCTTTTGTGGCAAAGTATATAAAAAAGTATCTCCTGATTTCATTTTTCATTTTGTCTCAACAAATGATTTATATGAGATTCTTTACATTAACCTCCTATCCCAGTACCTTCTAAAAACGAAATAAATTGTCCTGGAGGATTCTTCACTACATTATAAACAGAGGATTGGTTCCCTTCTACAAACTGATTGTGAATCAGGCATTAAACCTTCTCATTACAACATCAGAAATAGCTATATTTTCACAGTTATTCATAAAACAACATATAGAAGAAATTTCTATACCACTCTTAGGTTTTGAAAGAATTATCTATGAAATGTACTCCGAAAACCAATACTGTCTTTTACTTTCACCGTCTTCTGCAATAGCTGTTGTTGATGTCATCAGCTCCACCTCATAAAACGGTCAATACACATACGGAATGTATGTAACTAATTTTGCAAAACCAGATTTCATGTTATCATTACTAATATGAAAGAATCCTTGTCTGGCACCAGATCTGATAGGATAGCCGCAATCAGCGACTTTACAGTGTTACTTATAATCCGTCTTGACTGCAAAATGTTTATTCATAAGACCGGTTTCGGTTCATCTAGAACCATCTTCAGATCTGTAACGATAATGATACTAATTTACTATATAACGAATGCAAATCTTTTTCATCTTATCTAATCAACATCAAATGTACCAGAACATACCTGATGTTTCGGTTACAGGGGTAACCCGTCCAAATACAGTAACTTTCAATGCTGCGTTACATAAAATTGGTTGGCAGAATGCACGTCATTTATAATAATTATAACACTAATACCGACAGGTGGGATCTGATACATTTGTTACATTACACATGCACATACTGTATTCAGTAGGTTTTTGTAATTAACTTTTATCTCCAAAAATACTTAATTAAAATCTGAAGATGTACTTGTCAAAATTAAAAAAAAACACAGTAAAACTATAATTTTATACGATCTAAAAAATAGCGATTTCTATATCTATGGTGCTGGTGTAGATTTGTTTTCCTCCATGGTCTGCTTCCGTGGTTCCCGCCGTTTCGGTGTTGTGTCGCGATCTGCTCAGTCGTCTGAAGTCCCTCGCCGCGGGCAAGAGGGCCGCGCAGGAGGGCCCCGTCCACGACGCCAGGCGCTGCACGCATCTCCCAGCTTCTCCATCACGTACCATCTCTCATCTCTCATCCCTCGGCCTGGAACTCCACACGCAACAGTTGTCATCTTAGTAAGTCGTCATAAATACTAAAATAGGCGTTATGATTGAACTCGCTTTACTCGTTGAGGATTAAATCCGGATCTTTCTTTTTGTGGGTGTATATTTCAATTTCTTCAAAAATGTTAAGAAACTGTCCTTTATGAGCTCTATGCAGGATGTCTAAATTTTGTTCAGTGTTCGTGACTGAGTGCTTTGAGGCAGCCGTATGCACCCCAAACGCTGTTTTGTTTTGAGAGTAGGTGTGCTCAATGAATCTAGTCTCAAAGTTCCTACCAGTCTGCCCTATATATTGTTTACAGCAGTCATCACATCTGCATTTTGTCCATATAGCACCAGCAGCGTTTCATAGTGATCTGACTGCAATTTAGACGTCTTGCCCACAAAAATCATACTGCCTCTCTTACTTCAACATTGGAGAATGAATCCAATTGCCGTGCCATTACGCTGCACACAGTGATATGCCTGTTATCCGCAGAATAGCGGAACTATCTTTGTATGAAACACGGAACGTGTATTCTCTCGTGACAATGCACCACACCTCTACATCTACATCTACATCCATACTCCGCAAGCCACCTGACGGTGTGTGGAGGAGGGTACCTTGAGTACCTCTATCGGTTCTCCCTTCTATTCCAGTCTCGTATTGTTCGTGGATAGAAGGATTGTCGGTATGCCTCTGTGTGTGCACTAATCCCTCTGATTTTATCTTCATGGTCTCTCGCGAGATATACGTAGGAGGGAGCAATATACTGCTTGACTCCTCGGTGAAGGTATGTTCTCGAAACTTCAACAAAAGCCCGTACCGAGCTACTGTGCGTCTCTCCTGCAGAGTCTTCCAGTGGAGTTTCTCTATCATCTCCGTAAAGGTTTCGCGATTACTAAATGATCCTGTAACGAAGCGCGGTGCTCTCCGTTGGATCTTCTCTCTCTCTTCTATCAACCCTATCTGGTACGGATCCCACACTACTGAGCAGTATTCAAGCAGTGGGCGAACAAGCGTACTGTAACCTACTTCCTTTGATTTCGGATTGCATTTCCTTCTTCCAATGAATCTCAGTCTGGCATCTGCTTTACCGACGATCAACTTTATATGATCATTCCATTTAAATCACTCCTAATGCGTACTCCCATATTTATATGATCATTCCATTTTAAATCACTCCTAATGCATACTCCCAGATAATTTATGGAATTAACTGCTTCCAGTTGCTGACCTGCTATATTGTAGCTAAATGATAAGGGATCTTTCTTTCTATGTATTCGCAGCACATTACGTTGAGATTCAATTGCCATTCCCTGCACCATGCGTCAATTCGCTGCAGATCCTCCATCATTTCAGTACAATTTTCCATTGTTACAACCTGTCGATATACCAAAGCATCATCCGCAAAAAGCCTCAGTGAACTTCCGATGTCATCCACAAGGTCATTTATGTATATTGTGAATAGCAACGGTCCTACGACACTCCCCTGCGGCACACCTGAAATCACTCTTACTTCGGAAGGCTTCTCTCCATTGAGAATGACATGCTGCGTTCTGTTATCTAGGAGCTCTTCAATCCAATCACACAATTGGTCTTATAGTCCATATGCTCTTACTTTTTTCATTAAACGACTGTGGGGGACTGTATCGAGCGCCTTGCGGAAGTCAAGAAACACGGCATCTACCTGGGAACCCGTGTCTATGGCCCTCTGAGTCTCGTGGACGAATAGCGCGAGCTGGGTTTCACATGATCGTCTTTTTCGAAACCCATGCTGATTCCTACAGAGTAGATATCTAGTCTCTAGAAAAGTCATTATACTCGAACATAATACGTGTTCCAAAATTCGTCAACTGATAGACGCTAGACATATAGGTCTATAGTTCTGCACATCAGTTCGACGTCCCTTCTTGAAAACGGGGATGACCTGTGCCCTTTTCCAATCTTTTGGAACGCTACGCTCTTCTAGAGACCTACGGTACACCGATGCAAGAAGGGGGGCAAGTTCCTTCGCGTACTCTGTGTAAAATCGAACTGGTATCCCATCAGGTCCAACGGCCTATCCTCTTTTGAGCGACTTCAATTGTTTCTCTATCCCTCTGTCGTCTATTTCGATATCTACCATTTTGAAACTTCCTGGCAGATTAAAACTGGCAGAAGTAAAGGTGTGAGACCGGGCGTGAGTCGTGCTTCGGTAGCTCAGTGGTAGAGCACTTGCCCACGAAAGGCAAAGGTCCCGACTTCGAGTCTCGGTCGGGCACACAGTTTTAATCTGCCAGGAAGTTTCATATCAGCGCACACTCCGCTGTAGAGTGAAAATCTCATTGTGGATCTACCATTTTGTCTTCTGTGCGACAAGCTAGAGAAGGAACTACAGTGCAGTCTTCCTCTGTGAAACAGCTTTGGAAAAAGACATTTAGTATCTTGGCATTTAGTCTGTCATCCTCTGTTTCAGTACTATTTTGGTCACAGAGTGTATGGACATTTTGTTTTGATCCACCTACCGCTTTGACATCAGACCAAAATTTCTTAGGATTTTCTGCCAAGTCTTGTTGCAAAATTGTCTTGGCGTAGGACGGCATGTGAAAATCGCTTTTTGAAGTTCCTACACAGTAGACTGCCAAGTACAGAAGTGAAATTATTACAGGGAGGCTTAGCAAGCTAATGTTATATGAATTAATAAATATAGTAATAATAATGTTATTTACGGTAAAAGCACGTATGAGTATGTGTGAGCCTTAGAAGATCTTTAAGCAACTGATTTCATTTCTAAAACCGGTTCGACGTCCCTTGTATAGGCTTGTCTGCCCTCAGGTGCTAGAGCAGAGGCGAGGCTCAATGGATGTCTGAGTTACTGACCGGTACATTTTTACCGTGGTCGGCAAAGGGTCGTAGGTGGTGCTGACTGTGTTGCGGAACTGGACGGTATTAGAGTTGTATTCATACACATATCAGTTTCGCACACCTCCGTGAATGCATCACAGGAGGACGCCGAAAAGAATGGGCATGGGAAAGGGATATACACGTTCAGTATTTTCGAATGGCTTTGAACGGTCACTAGTGGTTCCGTGCTCTATAGCACAGCCAACCCGTTCAACGCACTTGCAGCCCAACGATGTCTTTAAAGTACGGTTGAATCGCCCAGGCATGACAGTACTGTCAAATGTTGTCAACGTCGTCGTGTTCCTCAGCACACTACGAACAAACGATTTCGATCGCAGTAAGTCTGGGAATAAACGCTCCAAGGACGAGATGGTCTCACTGGCGCCATTTATGTCATCTCCTGAGGAATTTTCGTGACGATTCTGAGCTGCAGTGTGTCTGAAACGCATTTCTCGTCCACCCATAAGAAAGCAGCATTGGTTGCAAACGCTGTGCGTCGCGGTGATGACCTCCGACTTAGAGTCGTCGGAAGAAAGGCTGAAATGTGTGTAAAAAGGAGTGTGACGACCCTCGCATTGCGTGACACGTCCACGGTGCCTTTGGGCAGAATTATATGTGAAACTTTGTCACAATGTGACACCATTAACCCACTTTACACGTCGCATGAAGTTCCGAGCGGTGGCCTTTTTCCAAATGTGTCGACACCTTGCTGTTTGAAGCGCCGAGCACCCCGAAAGTGAAGTCGCTGGGCGCCACGCAAAAAAATTGCAAATTTGTGGTAAGGCTTATGGGACCAAACTGCTGAGTTATCGGTCCCTAAGTGTACGCACTACTTAATCTAACTTAAAGCTTACGCTGAAGACACCACGCACATACACCCATGCCCGAGGGAGGATTCGAATCTCCGACGGGGGGAGTCGCGCCGACCGTGACAGGACCCCCCAGACCGCACGGCTATCCCGCGCGGTCGCCACGCTTTTGTATCATTACAGAGGAGAATGTGCGCACCTTTGTGCCAGTATCCCTCCTCGCACCAACCCCTTCCCTCCAACCGCCATCACACATATTTTCAAAGAATCGATCCCCCATGAAGAAAACAGCTTCACATACCTGATTACAAGAGAGTTAATGTCTTAAAATTTCACGTATTGCGTGTATAACCTTTCTGGTTGACGACACCAAACCACACGTACGTCGGTTTTATTACTTTTGGATCATTAATCCACAGACTAGTAGTAACCTCTTCATATTTTCGTGTAAGATATTTTCGGCAAAGAGTGGGTAGCGGCATACCGTTTGCTTTAGGCTTGACCATGACAAGAGTTAGAGCCGGAAGTTATGGAAATTGGGGCTGCTAGCGATAAAAAAGTTTATTAGAAGCCACTAGGTGCTTTCTTTGTCAAATACTGGATGAATTTGGTCCAGGTCATTTGCTCACAATGAATTACGCCGCGTCAAGTCATATACACAGTTTTAAATTGAATAATTGCCTTAATGCCTTAAACCTTATCGTAAGGTTATAATTGTTAACGAGCATATCATGATAGTACCCATAGTTTTTAAATTTTAGTAATAATTATATGAAATACTGCAAATCAAATTTTGTTGTTCTTGGAAGCCCGTAGACCGGCCACCTGCAACTGTGACCGTGTGACAGCCGCCATTGAAACGAAATGACTATACAGCGTTGTTGGCCGGTAGACTCCGTCTGGAGAAATGTAGCCGATTAATGATATACACTGCTCTGGAAAATTGAAGAACAAGATAGATAAAGTAACATAGCATATTAAGAACACTGAAATGAATGAGAAAGCGGAAATCTATTGCCACAAGCCTCCACACCATGCAGAGAAAATTGGATATCACATGGCGTGAGGTCAGCGTGAATATAGTGCCACGTGGGGCTGGCATCCAAAAACGCGACAGCTGGAGGAATGGCCTAAGGCAGTGTGTATCGATGAGAAAGCAGTTAACGGTGCACTGAGGTGGTGTTCTTCATTGCCGCATGGGCAGAGGACAACTTCTGAAAACTTCACACGAGGAAGAATCAGCGAGGAATAATAAGAAGGACGCAGTTTGGCGATTGTAGCCTAGGTGTTGGGTATTACAGTATTGTTTCACGTGCATTCGGAGCGTTCAGAACCACAGTCGCTACTGCCGGAAGGAGAGATGGTGGTCGGCCACTGTAACTACAGCAGCAAATGACCTCGTTATGGTGCAAAAGGCAAGGAGGGACTCACATCACACAGTGGGTGCAGTTAAATACACTCCTGGAAATGGAAAAAAAGAACACATTGACACCGGTGTGTCAGACCCACCATACTTGCTCCGGACACTGCGAGAGGGCTGTACAAGCAATGATCACACGCACGGCACAGCGGACACACCAGGAACCGCGGTGTTGGCCGTCGAATGGCGCTAGCTGCGCAGCATTTGTGCACCGCCGCCGTCAGTGTCAGCCAGTTTGCCGTGGCATACGGAGCTCCACGCAGTCTTTAACACTGGTAGCATGCCGCGACAGCGTGGACGTGAACCGTATGTGCAGTTGACGGACTTTGAGCGAGGGCGTATAGTGGGCATGCGGGAGGCCGGGTGGACGTACCGCCGAATTGCTCAACACGTGGGGCGTGAGGTCTTCACAGTACATCGATGTTGTCGCCAGTGGTCGGCGGAAGGTGCACGTGCCCGTCGACCTTGGACCGGACCGCAGCGACGCACGGATGCACGCCAAGACCGTAGGATCCTACGCAGTGCCGTAGGGGACCGCACAGCCACTTCCCAGCAAATTAGGGACACTGTTGCTCCTGGGGCATCGGCGAGGACCATTCGCAACCGTCTCCATGAAGCTGGGCTACGGTCCCGCACACCGTTAGGCCGTCTTCCGCTCACGCCCCAACATCGTGCAGCCCGCCTCCAGTGGTGTCGCGACAGGCGTGAATGGAGGGACGAATGGAGACGTGTCGTCTTCAGCGATGAGAGTCGCTTCTGCCATGGTGCCAATGATGGTCGTATGCGTGTTTGGCGCCGTGCAGGTGAGCGTCACAATCAGGACTGCATACGACCGAGGCACACAGGGCCAACACCCGGCATCATGGTGTGGGGAGCGATCTCCTACACTGGCCGTACACCACTGGTGATCGTCGAGGGGACACTGAATAGTGCACGGTACATCCAAACCGTCATCGAACCCATCGTTCTACCATTCCTAGACCGGCAAGGGAACGTGCTGTTCCAACAGGACAATGCACGTCCGCATGTATCCCGTGCCACCCAACGTGCTCTAGAAGGTGTAAGTCAACTACCCTGGCCAGCAAGATCTCCGGATCTGTCCCCCATTGAGCATGTTTGGGACTGGATGAAGCGTCGTCTCACGCGGTCTGCACGTCCAGCACGAACGCTGGTCCAACTGAGGTGCCAGGTGGAAGTGGCATGGCAAGCCGTTCCACAGGACTACATCCAGCATCTCTACGATCGTCTCCATGGGAGAATAGCAGCCTGCATTGCTGCGAAAGGTGGATATACACTGTACTAGTGCCGACATTGTGCATGCTCTGTTGCCTGTGTCTATGTGCCTGTGGTTCTGTCAGTGTGATCATGTGATGTATCTGACCCCAGGAATGTGTCAATAAAGTTTCCCCTTCCTGGGACAATGAATTGACGGTGTTCTTATTTCAATTTCCAGGAGTGTACATTCGGCGGGACTGCGAGGCACGCAATCTCAAGCTCCACCACACCGGAACTGCGACTGTTTGGGGGTGGTTCCTTTGGCCGACGGCCAGTACACTGTGTTCCGTTGCCAATCACACAACGGCGTCACCGTTTGCAGTGGTACCACAACGATAGTGACTGTACCAATGAGCAATGAGGTTTCGTGCTCTTCGCACTTTAGGTCAGACTGAGGCTGTAGTGATTCTGCGCATGCCTTCACAAGGTGCAACATGGGAACACGAAATGAACGTTCTCGAACATGATCGTTTTGGTCCGCCAGGTGTTTGATGTGGGTTAGCGTTATGTTGCACGGGTATACTGAGGTCCAAATCTTCGAGCACGGTATACTCAGCAGTCAGCGTACTCTTCCCCATGTGTGTCGTTTCAGCGGTGTACTCGGCACCGACTTCATTTTTTTATGGATAGTCATGCACGACAATGAGGTAAAGCGCAAGTGGAGGAGCTGCTGGAAACAGAGGATATTCGGCGAATGGAGTGGCCTTCCCGACCCCCGAAGAAAACCCCATTGGGTACTTGTCGGGTGCATTGGGAAAACGAACTGCAGATTATGCACATGCACCAACGACCATGCAGCAGCTGTTAACAGCGCTGGTGGAGGAATGGAACGCCCTGCAAGAAAAACTCCTTCCCAAAAATGTGGCCAATGTAGGAGGGCGTTGCAGAGCACGCACTACTGCCTGTGGTGATCACACACTATATTAAGAACAATTTTCCGGCTTTTGTGTGTCCAGAGACGATCATAAATTGGAGTGACTTCAGAGTAATTACTGTCTTTCAATACAAATGTCACTGCTGTTCGTCTCACTGCGCATTTTAGTTACCGTCTGTACTATACTTCAGTAGTTCCTTCTGTGTTTAATCGAGCTATGTCAAGCGGCAGAGACGTATGACACGAAAGTTACGTTCGTTCTTACGTCTTGCACACCACTGTAGATTCCGAGCCCGTTCTCATTCATAAATTACTGTTACTTGAGTAAAACTAGCGTGTATTCCTTATCATACCAACAAATCTCGCGAGGCGAATGTGCGAAACGATAACTGCTCGGCATTGTCGGCAAGTGTACCACCGTACATCGGTTCTGTGTGTTGCGAAATTGCCACTAGGAAGCGCTAGTGGCTCTTAGGTCAGACGGGAATCCGTCGTGACGTTGATGGAGAGTGTCGGATGTCTGCAGGAGTTACTGGCGCGGTCTCCGAAAGAGGCAGCAACTTGTGAACTTGCGCAGCTGCTGAGACGAGCAGCCGCCGCTGGCCAGACATGGTCTGCACAAGTTTGGCGCCGCAGCAGCTGGTAGCTGGGAGCTGGTAGTTGGTAGCCGGTTACTGGGAGCTCGCTAAGCAGCAACTTGGGACCGAGTTAGGATTACACGGCCCTGGTGCGAGCCCACGCTCCTTGTCCGATCACTTGAAGCTATGTTTCGCCTGATAAGACAAAAGCAAGCAGTATCAACTACTCTCAAACGTTGAATCACGGCAAAGTGTGTGGAAAAATTCATTTACAAACCCATAAAATTCCGATTTAAATTGATGTGTGAATTGCAACACGAACGATATGCAAGGGACGTTATGGACTCATAAATACGTCTTCGAGCACCGCTACAGCTGCGTAGAAAGAACCACACCTTTAGTACTGATAAATAAGGAAACACCCTATTAAACGTCGGGTAGCAGGGTTTAGCGTACTAGTTTGACGATTCCACTGACTGCGCTGCGTGGTATGACATGAACACGTTGAGAACTTCCAATCCGTGAAGTTGTAACCGTCCACTTAGTTCGGTATAAGATATAATCGAATGCAGCTAAGTGTACCTAATTTCCCAGAACGGCGTCCAATCATTTGAAAATTGAGGGCAACTGTGTGGAAAAGTATACGACTAATCACCAATAAGGGAATGGAATACACTGTCCTTATACAGGAGGAATGCAATGATGTGTAATTGTTAAGATCAACTTAAAATGGTTATTCGAATTTATGATTAACTAAAACTTCTATTTTAGTCAAATTGTAGTCACGGAATGAAATAATTCGGCGCCAGTTCTTAAAGCGGACGACTTATTTCCGAAACCATCTGGTTATTGGCACAAATAATTTCACATAACACTCATTAACGTGTGTACTAGCAGTGGCAGACATTACTTGCACTCGAGTAAAATTTTATATTCAAGGTATCATTACATATTTAGAGGAGTCAAGGTTCATTCTCTAAACTTTAGACTTGTTTGAAGTAATAAAATGGCAAATGAAAACTGAATGAATTATAATAGTACGCTAGATGGTAATTATGAAGTAAAGTAAACACACTATAAACTTAACTGTTGCAAGTTTTTACTGACTATCTTTTTTAAACTGTTAAATTGACTCTTAATGTTACGTCGTAGGAACTGTAACTAAGTGTAACAGCAAAACCCCATGATAATGGGTTGTAGGCGCTACAGTCTGGAACCGCGCGACCGCTACGGTCGCAGCTTCGAATCCTGCCTCGGGCATGGATGTGTGTGATGTCCTTAGGTTAGTTAGGTTTAAGTAGTTCTAAGTTCTAGGGTACTGATGACCACAGATGTTAAGTCCCATAGTGCTCAGAGCCATTTGAACCATTTGAACCATCGACGTATAAAATTACCAACATCATAGAATGTAATTTTTGTAGTTGAATAAGAAGTAAATTGTGCTATGATTTGAATCTATTCAATTAACCAAGAGTTATGCTAAGTTATTGTCCTCAATTTTACTGAAATCTAGTAGTCACAATGTTAACACTGGGAACATTGGTCAAGAAGAAATGGATCCTGTTCCATGGAATAATTACTTGGGTTAATGACGATTATGAAATTATGATGAAGCAGATATTTGAGTATTTGATTTATGGGCATAAGGCTGTGGTCCAAGACATAATTTTGACCCTGACGTTCGGCCTTCCACTGCTGGAGACGTCATTAGGGCCTTTAAAGACTCATAAAGCAGTCACAGACTCAAAACGAGCTCATCAAGGCGAACTTTTTATACATATATCCAAGCAACGGACGTCATAGCACCGTTATGTAAGATCTCAGAGCCCCTGAGATGTATGCCATGATGCTTGTAGTCTTGAAGAGTTGGCAATGTTTGTTTTCTTTAGCAGTGAAGCCCACAAATTGTCTAATTTCAGTCTTTCTTCTTTTCTGTAGAAATTCTTTTTTTACTATTGAGTTTCTGTGACCGTTCTGTACATCTTAGCTTAGTAATTATTAGATCTTACAGAAACCACAGTGTCACAGATAAGAATTTGGTCTTTTTGCGGTCCTAGTGTATGATCTGCTAATGATTAATTACCTGTTTTCCCCAGGCGACAATTGCTCTTGTGCTCCTTGAGGCGTGTGTTAATGTATCGTCTTATAGTTCCAGTGTAAACTCAGACGCAAGTGCAAGGCATTTTATATAGTCCTGTTGTGGAAAGCGGCGAGTGTAAGCTCTTTTCAGTGTTGAAATATTTGAGCACCTTTCTTGTTGGTTTGAGCACCATATAAATTCCATTCTTTCTGGGAACTTCGCTGGTGCAATTACAATAGTTTTTAGGAATGAAAGGTAAACCTTACCTTTAGTTGGTTGTTTTTCATTAGAAACCCTAGAGCGTTTAGTATATAGTGACCTGTTAATCTTTTTGTCATGACGTCGTTCTTAAATGATCGAGCTCGTCCTCCAAGTACTGTCGTTCACAGATTCTTTTATTAGGATCTTCTAATGTTTGAATCACTGTTCTTTTCTGGTCAGAACAGTGATTGGAACTTAGTGAAGATCACGTCAGTAAGGTACTCAGAAAACATGGTATCGATATAGTGTTTAAGCTAACAGGAAAGATGATTATTTAAACATTGAAAAGAACCTAGGTCCTCCGCTGCCCACAGCAGGAGTATATATAATCCGTTGCACTTGCGTTCAAGTGTATATAAGAACCACAAAGGAAGCATTAACACCCGCCTCAAGGAACGCAAGAACTATTGTCGGGTGGGCAACACAGATCAGTCAGCCGTAGCAGATCATGCACTAGGACCGGGAAACCACCGAAATAGTTTTTCTGACACTGAGGTTTTGGCAAGATCTAATAATTATTACACTAGGATAAACAGAGAGGATATAGGAATTCGGAAGCACAAAAAGAATTTCGACAGAAAAGAAGGAGATTTAAGGCAAGTTGTGGGCCCTAGTGCTAAATGAAACAAACAGCGCCGACTATTTGCCACTGCAAGCTCCATATCACACGTCGGCGCGACTCCGTGATCCTTAGACAGCGGTCTGATGACGTCACGAACCGATCGTTGAATGGATGTATATAAACAGTTCGGCTTACCGTACTTGTTTTGAGTGTAGCAGGTTTCTGGATCGTTAGGGGCCCAGATGAAGTCTCCGGCCGTGAAAGATGCAACTTAGGAAGAGAGCTGTGCCTTGGAGCACGGACGTACGCCAATAACACAAATAGCGTCTATATCCTTCTTCAGCTTTTCATGTACGTGAAGAATCTCTCCGAGTCTACTTCGTTTCTTTAGTATAGTACTGACCCAGGACTCCATTCACTTCATCTGGCAGCTTCTCCTCGCGAGGTATGCATTTTCTAGTATGTATAAATGACTGTCCTTTGTCTAATCACGGAGTCAGTGGCCAACTGACTGACTGTCGGCCGTGTTTCGAATGTTACTCGGCGGCACGGTTGACCTTCAGCGGTCATTCGTAGACGTACGACCATACGGACATCCCGTTACTCTGACGAATACGGCACCAGTTGACATCCAGGCTATGACCGCAACTTTTCACTGTCAGATACGAGATTTATTTTCTTCACTACCATGTCCCTAATGTACTACTATTATTTTGTTAATATTAAATAATATTATATGTCTTACGATAAGGAAGAAAAAAAATTCTGCTCATGTTTGTGAATGTTTAAAACTATAAAGATTTTCAGAATCTATAATTATAATGTGCACCTTATCTATGTTTATCCTCGGAGTATGTCTTTTTCACACCAGTTCTAATTCTGTTGTTTGTTAATAATTATAACAACTTTCGTATAACAACCCGAAGGCACACAGGTACCTTCGAAAGTATGTAGAAATAAAATCGAAAGACGTTTCAAAAACCAAATATTATTGTACGAAACATTGTGTTTCAATTTTTGGAATTATTGTCCTACAGACTTCCCGTATTTTAAAGTCGAAACACGGGAGGTGCTGATACAAAGAGGAGATGGTCACAGATGTCAATTCCCATATCCCATAACAACATTTTTATTAGAAGCGTTTATATTTTTCCGTGTATAATTTTCCAAGTTTGTTGTATGACTTTCTAAAAATAAAGTAGCACGAAAAGCGTACAAAAATGGCAAGAAATCCTAGAAAAATACAAGCTAATAGTGAACGCAGCAATGCTTCGCAATTGCTAAATATGTATGGGAATTCTATGTACGTCCTAATTAGAATTTTCCCCTCTCACTGCCCATCTCCTCCTCTCTCCCTCTCTTTGTCCACCTGACCTTCTCCCCAATTTCTCTATCCATCACCTCTTCGCACTCTCTGCATTAAATCTCCCTCTCTCTCTCTCTTTCTCTCCACCTCCTCTTCTCTATCTCCCTGTCCATTTCCTCTTTTTCCCTCTTTTCCCCTCCCCCTCCTTTTACTCTCTCCCTCTTCCCTCCGCTTTCTAACTCTGAGCCTTATTTATTGGTCTAACAAAGGCACCTTGATTGACAACTGAAGTCGCTACAGATGATCATTTGGGATCATTGGTATACAGAGTATGATAGACCTCACCAGTTTATGGATATTTGAGGACAGTGGTTTCAATGGCAGTATTTCGAATAGTTTTGACCTGCAAACGGGCAGAATTATGGAAGTTTCATAGTAGTATTATATTCATAGCATGAAATTTTCTTTCTGTTAAAGCCAAATGCGGGAATAAAATGAAACAGCACATTATTGTGTATATACATTTTGTTTAACGTATTATATAAGGATAAAAAATATATTCCCACATAGGAAAAATATTTGTCCAATGGTTTGAGTACCATGATATCAGAGATAAAACTGATTGCCAGAAAAGACCGCTATTTTCACACCAGACACATCATTTTTTTTCTTTCAGGGATTTTTAGCGTAAAAGCCTGTACATTACTGTTTAAAAAAAAAAGAGCCTGTGTCTGTCTGAAAGTATATTGGAATATAGTGGTAAAATTTGAATTAAATCGGCCAAGAAATTTTCGAAATTTTTGCTAGCAACGTTTCCCCTTCATGTGTAATACGTATCTTTACGTACTTTACACACCAAAAATATGTAGGGCAAGTATGTACGAAAGATTAGTAGAAAATTATCTAAAAAAATTGAAATTCATCCTTCAAGAACTATTCGAGGTTTTTGCTGACATCGCTTCCCTTTTACGTCATGTATAGCTACTTATATACCGTTGTTCTATTCTGGATCATCAGTCCTCTGCCTGGTTTGATGCCGCCCGCCACTAATCCCTCTTCTGTGCCAATCTCATCATCTCAGAATAGCGCTTGCTACCTACATCCTCTATTATTTGCCGGATGTATTCCAGTCTCTGTCATCCTCGACAGGTTTTACCCTCTAGAGCTTCCTCTAGTACCATGGCAGCTATTCCCTGAAGTCTTAACAAATGTCCTATCATGCCCTCCCTTCTTCTTTTTCCTTGTTTTCCATGTATTCCTTTCTTCGCCGAATCTACGGATGACTGTCCTTAACAGTCAACCTAACTTTCAACATTCGTCTGTAGCACCATATCTCAAATGGTTCTATTCTCTTCTGTTCCGGTTTTTCCATACCACACTACCACACAATACTGTGCGCTATACGATCATTCTCAGGAATTTATCCCTCGAATTACGGCCTAAGTTTGATTCTAGTAGATTTTTGTTGGCTAGGAATGCCCGTTTTGCCAGTGCTGAACTGCTTATTATGACCTTTTTACTCCATCCATCATGGGATATTCTGCAGCGAAGGTAGCACTATTACTATTACGTTATCTTTTCTACGATTTACTCTCAATCCACATTTTCCACTCATTAGAATGCTCATTCCATTCAATAGATCCTGTAAGTCTCCACTGATCACAGCAGTGTCATCTGCGACTCTTGGGTACATCCTTTCACCTTTAACTTTAATCCCAATCTTGAATCTTTCTTTTATATCCGTCATAGCTTCTTGGACGTATGGAATGAAAAATAGAGGAGGAAGGCTACGTCTCTGTCTTACACCCTTTTCAATCTGCGCACTTTGTAACACCATAGCTCTACTGCTCTACTGATTTATTTTGTATTTTGTTCTATTTAATGTTATATCGTTGAGTTTTTGTAAATATTGTTGGATTGAATCTAAAACTCAAAATTGTATACTCCTCACTTTGTAAAAACTTTGATGTCTTTTAGAGTGTAGGAAGTGTAATCTATGAGCAAATTATATGTTTTGTCTTTGTCATTAAATCTCTTTGCTTATACTTCAAATTAAATAATTATATTTAAGTAATTTTGTGTAGAACTACCAATATATGCAAATGTTCTATTTAAAATGTTTGTTTGCTGTTATGTAAACTGAGGACCTTCACTTTGGGTTCTTAGTTGTTTTGTATGTAAAAGGTGTTGTGGTTCCCCTCGGGAAAGGAACTGTGTAGCGCGCGCAAATTGTGGTTGGCCTAGGCAGAAAAGAGGGAACAGAGAGTCAGTCGGGGACGAGCTACCAAACTATCAACTGCTCATGTAAAAGTTGTGTATTCTGCTGGTTCCGAGAGAGGCTTTTCTGGACGCTTTCCAGTGCCTCGGATGGTTGGATAAAGAGCTGGAACTGTTCTGAAATTGGTATCTATCATCGCCACCAAGAAATGACAGAGTCAAGCAATTCTACCTGCAAATCCACCTACCAACATGCAATCGCCACCACATTGCACAATCACTGTAATGGAACACATTAGTAATATACAGTAAAGGATCAGCTCATTGGATGTTTAGTGCACTCAAATACAAGGTAATTTTTAACTGAACTCTTGCACCTACCGTGATTTATCCTCAGTCACATATGCACTTTGGGTCCCTCCCACGCTAAAGTGCTTACCAAGTGTCCTTCATTGAAAGAAATTTAAAGTTAATGTGGTAAGAGAGTGAGCTAAAGTACATGATGCTTGCTGAAAAAAAATTCTATTCAAACCGCTTATTAATATGTTGTTGCCAACTTCAAAATTAGTAATTCGTAAAACTGAGGCTTATGAATTTTTGCTAGGGAAATGATCATAAACGGTTCAAATGACTCTGAGCACTATGGGACTTAACTACTGAGGTCATCAGTCCCCTAGAACGTAGAACTACTTAAACCTAACTAACCCAAGGACATCACCCACATCCATGCCCGAGGCAGGATTCGAACCTGCGACCGTAGCGGTCACGCGGTTCCAAACTGTAGCGCCTAGAACCGCACGGCCACTCCGGCCGGCAGGAAATGATCACATGGCTGCCTGTTGTAAATCGCAAAAGGTTAGTCAGTTGCTTACAGATATGTCAAGTTGTGTTCTACTGCAGTAAGGGCTTGTTTCTTTAGTGTATTGAAAGTGGGTTTAGTACGCTCTGCTACAGTGGTCAAGATTAAGGGCCCCCCTCAACTGAAAGTAGTAATGTACAAAGTTACTTAATTATTGAAAGTTTCAATTACTCTTCCTATTCAAGTGAACTTCTGTACAATATTGGACTCTCCTTGTGTATTAAAAGTACATATTAATGTTGTAACAGGATCTATAGTCTGTCTATTGTGCTCATGCTACATAACGATTAATTGAAAGACAACTATTTATGAAAGCAGTAACTTCTTTATTCAAAAGACAGTGAGAAGTAATCTGTTAGTGAATTCTATTTAAATATCATTCTAAATAGAAAAGTATTTAGCTGAGAGAGATTTAACCTATGAACAGTTCATAATTTTGCACTGAAATACATTTACAATTTTTTGTCAGATAGGAAAATGTTTGAAAAGTAATACTGAACCTATGTCCAATTTATGATTCTACAGTGAATAAAATAGTAATATTATAAAGACCATTCAGTTTGAATAAGCCCTGAAAGTAATAGTGTGTAATATTATAAGATTATATTTATGCAAATAGTTTGCTCTGATCTGGTAGCTCCAACCTTAACGTGACCATACTGTATTCAGGTGCCAGAGTTAGTTGCACTCGCGTGTGGTAAAGTATAGGAAAGTATAGGTTGTGTTTGCCCGTTAAAGTTACTCATACCTGTTTTCATTAACAAGAATGTCAATCTTTCACTTCCCTAACTAGGCAGGCGACCGTTTTCTTTATTCTTTGAACAGTGTAAACAGGTAAAATATGGTTTGTTACTTTTTAAATATTTACGTAATTCTGACTTTCACTTCCGATAAGCTACCTCCGTTAGTTATTTCACGGTCAATACAAACAAAATTCCTCTCAAAGGGTAACACTGCTCTGCTTCATCGTACCATAATTACTTCAATAAAAATAATTTCTTTATACGAACTGCCTCCAGCTTTGAGGTTATAATATAGCCGTAGCGGACAGTAGTGTTATAACTTCATTCTTTATTTTCCACTGTTATCGTTCCCCTTTGGTTTTTGTGTATATTGTGTCTTACCCGTCTTTCCCCATAGCTTACACTTATTTGTCTCAGGATTACGAACGTCTTGCACCATTTTACACTGTCGAACTCTTTTTCCAGGTCGCCGAATCCTCTTGACTTTCCTTCAGTCGTGCTTCCATCATCAGCCGCAATGTCAGGAGTGCCTTTCAGGTGCCTTTGCCTTTCTTAAAACCAAAAAACAGATCACCACTTTTCTTTTCCGTTCTTCTATATTTCTGGTCAGCAACTTGGACGCATGAGGTGTTAAGCTGATTGTTCCACAATTATTACGCTTGTCGACTCTTGCTATCTTGGGCAATGTGTGGATAATATTTTTCCGAACATATGACTGTAAACCGCCATTCTCATTCGTTCTGCACACCAACGAGAATAACGACTTCGTTGCTCCCTCCACCAGATGGTTTTAGAAATTCCGATGGAATAATATCTATCCTTTCTGCCTTACTTGAGGTCTTCTAAACCTCTTCTAAATTCCGATGCGATCGAAGGATCCCCTATCTCTTCCCTATTGGCTCTTCTCCCACCACTTCATCAGATCAGTCCTATGCCTCACAGAAGCCCTCGATGTACTTTTACCACATATACGCTCTGTCTTTTGTGTTTAATAGCGGTGTTCACGTTGCACTCCTAAAGTTACCACCCATGCTTTTAATTTCCTGGAAATTTCTTTTGACCGTACCATATATTGGAGAAAAACAGTAGTTTATGTGTGACCCAATTTTTATTACAGTATTTTGTGAAAGTTTTAACTAAACTGGTCAAAGACTTGTCTAGATTTTGCCAACAAAATCTCTCTTTTGCTTCGTATATGTATATTAATATACTGAATATATTAGAAAATATTTAGAAATGTCCGCCTGAACGTTTGTTAGAGTATCCTGTAAAAATCTGAAGTAAATTCGTGAACCTTTCCGATTTATATGGTACAAAAAATATGTAGCATTTCATTTGCTCGCTTGAAGTTTAATCCACATGGATGACCTCGCGGGCTGACCGGCTGCAAGGAGCATTCCAGCCAGGCATAGACACCCCACTCGCGGGTTGGCCGACGGGGTGCTGACAACAATAAACATAACACGATTCACGAGTTCGCAGGTGTATCCAGCAATTGACAGTAAGTTGAGTAAGGGAAGACACAAAGAGGAAAATCCTCCAGCAAGGAATCAGTGACAGAAATTGTGACTTTCCTTGGTGTAAGCGAAAACGAATGAAAGAAACAGCAATACCCCTTTTTTACACACTCAGATGGCCACAGTTTGCAGACTTGTGTCTACAACCGTTGTGCTAAACGAAATAATGATAATGGTGAGTCCATATTTCGACTTGATATTATACAAGCATTGTAATAAGTATTAATGTAAACAAGCTTTTATTTGCCTTCGTAGTGGCCAGCCAAGATTTCTGCTACCTATGCTACTATCGGTTTCTTTTTCCGTAAATACAGGAATATTTGGGTCCTTGGTGTGTTCTCATTTATTCAGTAGAGATCAGTCTTCATTTTCCCATTACTTCTGGTATTTTCTCTATACAGGGTGTTCGGAAATTACCGTTGCAAACTTTTAGGACTCGTAGAGGAGAGTGAGAAAATAAAATATAAATAGGAATCCAAATCCAGAACCGTACCGTTTTCATTCTACGACTGTTGCAATTCAGATGCGTAACGCATCAGCGCCTGCTGAGGGGAAGAGAAAAACCTCAAAGTTTAATTTACGAGATGCCTGAGAGACAGAGGAAGATCTGCTGGCACAAGTCCTGGCCGCTCCACTAGGAACTGAAGACACACCAGCTGGAATTGAGAGTGCGTACCAGAACATGCTTCGTACGTACTAATGTCTGCAACTACGGTGATGGTCGCCACATAGAGCCGCTTTTATAATTCATCATTACTATGCCGTATGGTGGGCTCTTTTTTGTTTTTTTTCAATAACGTAAACTAAGGATTCATATAAATAAATATGCTTCAGTTATAAATGGATGTTTCGTTCCATCTTCTTTAGAGTTGTTACCTAATAAATGTACTGCTTTACGCCCAATTCAATGCCTCTAGCAGATGTGGATGAGTTAAACATCTGAATTAAAACCATCGTAGAAAGGAAACGATACATTACCGGACATGGGTTTCTATTCGAAATATTTTGTACTCATTCCACTCTACAAGTCCTAGAACTTTGTAACGGGAATACCCACAAACCATCTATTTTCGTAGAGCTCCTTGTTGCTTGTCCTTTTCTAATACTCAGTAGTTCATATGGCACAAATCAATTCTCGAATAGCCGGCCCGTGTAGCAGGGCAGTTCTAGGCGCTACAGTCTGGAACCGCGCGACCGCTACGGTCGAGTCGGGCATGGATGTGTGTGATATCCTTCGGTTAGTTAGGTTTAAGTAGTTCTAAGTCCTAATGGATTGATGACCTCAGAAGTTAACTCTCATAGTGCTCAGAGCCATTTGAACCAATTTTCGAATAGTCCGTAGTTCAAGTACCTTTATTTTGGCTAGCGATTATCTATATCGTTAACAATTCAAATGCACATAACATTTTGGTCTTACCTCATATTTTAGATTTTTTGTACATATGCATTTCCTGTTGAGGACCTATTTTATTTATTCACAACGCTTGTAAATTTTACTGGTCCATTCTCTTTTATCGTTTCTGTAAGATATTTTTATTTAATAACTTGCTCTATTTCATCTTAAGTGTAACTATAAGTCCCCACATTTTTTCATAATTATAATGAATTTTATTTTTTCAGCGGAAATTTTGATACCCGTTGCATCAGCTATTTTTTCCACAATATTTATTGAGTAACTACTCCTGTCATATTTCCTGGAAGTATTAGAGAATCGTCTGTGAACGCCATCCAGCTCGCTTTAATTCCATTCGTTTTCCTTCCCAGAATTCCAGATGCAGCTTTTGATTTTTGAGACAAAAAGTCCATAACTTTTCAATTAAGCACGATATTATTATTAATGCATGTAACTGTTGTTACGAGGGGTTCTGATAAATAGTGTCTCCTAATATTTTTTGTGAAAATTTTTAAAGCATAAAATAAAACAAACTTTGTTAACATACTACATATTTACTCTTCATATATACTTACCTGTACCTTAACTCAGTCACCCTGGAAACCAACAATTTCTCCAATCTAGAGACCAGTTGTAGAATGATTCACACTGTTGACGAAGCCACATTCACATTTCTGCTTGCATCTCTTCATCACTAACAAAGTGAAGTTCTCGAAGATGTTTTCTAAGTTTTGCAGACTGATGAAAAACGGATGGGGCGAAGTCGGGACTGTAGGGAGGATGATCGATGACATTGAACCCAAGGAGTCGGATTGTTGTCGCAGAGGTCGTGTGTGTGATCTCACACTGTCATGCTGAAGCAGAGGGTACTCTATGTGTGGACGAGCACTTCAAGTTCGAAACTCGATTACAGCACAAACCGGCATAGCTATGCTACACTCCGACATATTCCACACTACAATTCGCAGGCGTTTAGCGACAGGGGCTGGGATATGTGGACATTAAGAATAAAGATGTAGAATGTTAATAATAAAGATAATAATAATAGAATAAAGATGTAGAATGTTAATAACGTTTGTTTCATCTAAAGTGCTTAAAAATTGTCACAAAACATTCGAGGCTATTATTTTTCAGTACGCCTTCGTAAAAGTAAATTTAAAAAAAATTAGCTGCAAATAATTAATTGATGTCTGTACATAGACTCACGACTAACTTGTTTCGGCATTTCTGCCATTTTCAACTGTTGTTATCGACGTTATATTTAAATTCAATTGTCTCCAAGCACTACGGGACTTAACATCTGAGGTCATCAGTCCCCTAGACTTAGAACCAATTAAACTTGACTAACCGAAGGACATCACACACATCCATGCCAGAGGTAGGATTCGAACCTGCGACCGTAGCAGCAGCGCGGTTCCGGACTGAAGCGCCTAGAACCGTTCTGCCACAGCGGCCGGCTGAAGTTATATTTATATATCATTTTATCCTGCATCTGTATAACAGTACTATGAGGTTTTTATCTCATATTGTGGTTACGTCTACATGGAGAGACATACATAAAATATCATAGAATATAATTTCTTATAATTACTACGTCGTTAATGTAATTGACGTATTTCTCTTCTACAGAACGTTCATGTCATTTTTTGACAGTTGTCACATGACAAATAGTTCCATTGATGCACTACATTTACAAGTAAATGAGTAGTAGTACAAGTAGTCAGAAATAATTTCGTCTGAGAGAAAAATCAAATTATGTTCCTTAATTTTCTGTGGACGTCACTCCACCTAGACGCAAGTACAGTACAAGATAAAAATCTCATAGTACTGTTATACGGATGTACAAATAAATGAAACATAAATGTAAGATCTACAGGAAAAGTTGAAAATTGCACAAATACTGAAACAAGCTTATCGAGAACCTGTCTAAAGACAAGACATAATCCATTTGCAGGAAATTTGGTAAAAACATAAACAAGATGCTATGTTGTGACCTTACGCAGGCAGCAAGCCTAGCAGAGAAGGCGCTATTAAAAGTAACAATGACGGCAAGTTACATAAACTCGGAACTGCGATGGATGTGGACGGCACTATGAGGAAGGATCCATTTCCGAAAACTGTTTATGTTAGCTGGTAGTGTGTTTTATTATTGATACAGATTTTTGAGCAGCTTTGTCTGTCTCGTCATGGCTGTCCGTGGGAGACGTACGACACGCTGTGGGTGTTACTGCTCAGCAGAAGCAGAGAGGAGAACGACTCTACGCCTCTAAATCTGCTAAATAAAAGCACGGAGAGCGGCGAGATGCAGTGCTGTGCTGGTGCCTGTTTGTCGAGAAAGCGCGCGGTAATCCCCGGCTCTCATTTCGGGGATCCCCGAACGCCGCTTAGGTTCTCACAGCACAGCGGAGCACGGGCAGGCCGCCCCTTCCTACACGGCCTAATACTGACTCGCCCACTTCACCCCGAGCCGTGCCTCCCCACTTCTCTCTTTAAACTTTTACGGTCCGACCTTACAGCCGTGGCGGCAGAGTTACCGCCTCCTCGCTGCTCATCCCACAGGGCTTGTTGGGAGATGGCTTCACTGCGTGCGGTGAGCTAATTCAGAAACCGTAGGAGCACGGATTAGCAAGAAGTCGGCATTTACCTTCAACGCGTATAATCTCTCGCTACTAGTGTATTCTCACCGAACTTGCGGATCAGTAAAGAGCTGTATCACAGTACATGGAAAGGAAGGGCACACCAGTGTAAAGTCCTCAATAATGTGACACTAGGTCAACTCGCGCATCCCCCAGGACTATCACAGTCAGTTAAGAATAGAGGGGCTGGGTAAAGTACAGGAACCGAGAGACGTGGCGCAGAGTTTAGCACACTGGACTCGTATTTGGGTGCACGACGGTCCAAATCCGCGTCCGGTCATCAAGGAAAAAACAAATGTTCAAATGTGTGTGAAATCTTATGGGACTTAACTGCTAAGGTCATCAGTCCCTAAGCTTACACACTACTTAATGTAAATAATCCGAAGGACAAACACACACACCCATGCCCGAGGGAGGACTCGAACCTCTGCCGGGACCAGCCGCACAGTCCGTGACTGCAGCGCTCTAGACCGCTCGGCTAATCCCGCGCGGCGGTCATCAAGAATTAAGTTTTCCGTCATTTCTCTGAATCGCTCCAGGCAAATGGCAAGATGATTAATTTGAAATTAAACGGCCTATTTCCTTCCCCATGTTTGAAACCTTCCGATCTCGTGTTCCGTCTCAAATGACCCGGACGTCGACGGGACATTAAACCTTAATATTTCTTCCTTTTAAAATTATAAACAGCCGACCAGTTGCAATGGATAAAGAATTCTTTACCTAGGTTTCAACAAATTTAAATTTGTCTTCTTCAGAAGGTGGCAATTTTACATTAGTATGTAATGGATAAAGAATTCTTTACCTAGGTTTCAACAAATTTAAATTTGTCTTCTTCAGAAGGTGGCAATTTTACATTAGTATGTACTAATGTAAAATTGCCACCTTCTGAAGAAGACAAATTTAAATTTGTTGAAACCTAGGTAAAGAATTCTTTATCCATTGCAACTGGTCGGCTGTTTATAATTTTAAAAGGAAGAAAGATTAAGGTTTAATGTCCCGTCGACATCCGGGTCATTTTTTACAAACGGCGATGGTACATTAGTCTATACTAATGTAAAATTGCCACCTTCTGAAGAAGACAAATTTAAATTTGTTGAAACCTAGGTAAAGAATTCTTTATCCATTGCAACTGGTCGGCTGTTTATAATTTTAAAAGGAAGGAAGATTAAGGTTTAATGTCCCGTCGACATCCGGGTCATTTTTTACAGACGGCGATGGTACATTAGTCCATACTAAAGTAAAATTGCCACCTTCTGAAGAAGACAAATTTAAATTTGTTGAAACCTAGGTAAAGGATTCTTTATCCATTGCAACTGTTTGGCTGTTTATAATTTTATTACGTGGAACCGTAACTGTTGTGCAGCTATGTTTAAAATACTTTCTTCCTTTTCCATTTTGCATTAGCATTCGGGACAGATAGGAGCGAAAGTCCTACCACTACATCGGTCCAGTTACAAATGTTTCTCTATTCCCCACTAAAACATTAATTTAAATGCAATGCTGGGAAATATTAATTTCAAACTGTAGCTATCTGAGGTCTATGAAGGATGACAAATTGTAAAAATTCCTTTCATTAACGATTTTTGCAGATTTATCTCATGTAATAGGCAAGGATTGCCCAGCCACGCCGGCCGCTGTGGCCAAGCGGTTCTAGGCGCTTCAGTCTGGAACGGCGAGGCCGCTGCGGTCGCAGGTTCGAATCCTGCCACTGGCATGGATGTGTGTGATGTCCTTAGGTTAGTTAGGTTTAAGTAGTTCTAAGTACTAGGGGACTGATGACCTCAGATGTTAAGTCCCATAGTGCTCAGAGCCATTTTTTGTTATCCCAGCCGCCATCCAATTTCGACTTCTGGGAGGTGCAGTGCTGCGGTAAGCAGAGAGCTGATGCGTATCCTGTAGAGCCGCGGGACATCGGTCCAAATGGCACGACATGCGCAACCCGTTGCCGTCGCAGAGAAACGAGAAAATTAATACAACATACGTGGCAGTCTTCTGGCTGGGCTCACTGATACACAGTGTGTAAAAAAAGTGTCGAAACCTTTCAAAAGTTGTTGTGTCCACCAAAACAAAGAAAAAAGGCCAATAAACATGGACCCACATATGCGTACTCTCTGCGATCTGAACACTTGTTCATAGGAGAGTGTAAGAGGTATGCGCTGTGTGCGATATAGAATCGCTGACCAGAGAGCAGTGTTGACTGCAGTACGAACTGTGTAACTGTAGCAGTTAGTTGTTCCTAGTCGCTTGTCTGAGGTGGTCTGCGTGTGTCTGCAGTCTGCTCTGGTCGGGAATCTGGAGATGGAGTATTGTTGTATAAGGTAAAGAAGCAGCGTCGCGCATATCTAGTGACGTATTTGAACTGTCATCCAAATGTTTTTTTAAAAATGTCCTAATAATAATTTTTGCAATATAAAGTAATTTTTTTAAAAAAGCATTCATTTCAATTTTTAAAATCAGTTGCTTCCTTTCACAAATCACAAGTGTATAAACCAGCATTGCACGGAGCTGTTTCAAAAAAAAAAAAAAAAAAAAAAAAAGTTAAGTAAGAGCAGATATATTCGCCGTTTTTATTGAGGTAAGAATTTTTGCTTTTTATTCAGAATGATCTTACAGGGCCACGACGCAGCACTACTGTCGTCCAAATTTTTCCAGGTTACTGAATTTATTTTTTTATTATGAGGATTAGGAATTTTTCTGTTTCGTGCTTACATTAAATGAGAAAAGAATTTTGTGGGTACATTAAATGGGAACCAGTTTTGTTCTGAGGTCACGCGAATTATTTATGTTCACATTTTCTGTTGAGAGGTTGTGGTGATTAATTTTACGTGTGGGGAGGTTTCAAGAGGTTCACCCTGACTCCATTAATGACACATTGCTATAGGAGGCGCTCAACGCAACATTTGTCCGTAACAATGTCCCATAGTTTTCTTCTTTTATCGGTCGCTCATGTCTAAACGTAAGAGTGTTATAGTGTGGATACTTCCTGAATTTCCGACCATTAGCCAGTTTAGCGGTGCTGTAATATTTGTCTCGTCTGGAGGAGAGAGCATTGGTGTGCCTTTGGGCATGGCCACGGCTTTTATTGCCATTAGCAGCATTGTCAGCTGGTTTACTGTCTGTTTTTTTAACTCTTCAAAGAAAGTTATTTTTTATAATTCTTTGTCATTACTGTTGTGTCAGATAAAAAGATTTTAACTATTTAAGATGATTTGTCATTTTTTGGGGGAAAATAATTAATTAAATGAGCGTCCCTTAAGAATAACTTTAACATTATTTTTGTTCTGAGATAAAAACTTCTATTAAAAAAAAACAGATTTATACATAAGCTCGTGTCATCATTATTGTGTAGGAAAAAATGTTACTTACATGAGTATCGATTTTTAAGTGCAGTTTATCATCATTATGGTTCTGCTGTAAAATTTAAACTATTCAAAAATGTAATGTTGTAAATAAGGCTTGTCATTTAATGTTGTGCGATAAAGACACCAACTATTTACTGCTGCGATTTGCCTTGGCTATTTAAAAGAGCTAACTGCCTGAAGGATATAAGATGAACATCAACAAAAGTAAAACGAGGATAATGGAATGTAGTCGAATTAAGTCGGGTGATGCTGAGGGAATTAGATTAGGAAATGAGACACTTAAAGTAGTAAATTTAGCATTGGAGGGCAGCGTGGAGGGTAAAAATCGCAGAGGGAGACCAAGAGATGAATACACTAAACAGATTCAGAAGGATGTAGGTTGCAGTAGGTACTGGGAGATGAAGGAGCTTGCACAGGATAGATTAGCATGGAGAGCTGCATCAAACCACAACAACAACAAACAACTGCCTGAGTACCTTGTTACTAATTATTTTGAGGTTCGATATCCGTAATGAATATTTCAGTGGCTTGGAGGTAAAAAAATTACTGTTTAAAGCTTCTTCTTATTCAACTGGAAAGGTTTTTAACTGTAATGTAATTTTAATGTAAAGTCATTGTATGTAACTACGAATGATGCTCCTCTTGCATGTTTCCCGGTGCAGCCTTCCAACCCACAGCCACCTGGCCTGCACCTTGCGTCGTTTTAACCAAAAGAGACTTATCACGTTCCTCTGACCCTCGGAGTAAGGACTCAAGCACTCTCTGAAATACACCCGATGTTGTTGTTGTTGTTGTTGTTGTTGTTGTTAAGTGCCGGCATACACTGAAAAGGCGATCCCAATGTGTCTGGACGTGGTTGACAGGGGTGGCGTAGCCTGTCCAGGATCACAGTAACCAATAATCTAAGTAATTGAAGCCTAGGTAACTAGGAGATCGAAGTGTGGGGCCTCTCCGACAAACCCAGTGGTCTAAAGTAACAGAGTAGCTCTATGACTCGAGCTGAGGGTTCATCAATACCTCGAATACCGTCTGCCATAGCGGACAGCAACCGAGCAAACCCGGGGAAACTCTTAAACCCACTCGTCGTCACTGAAGTATCTGCGCTAGCAGAATAGAAATGCGGAAAACACAAGTCCGAAAACCATTTATTGGACTGACCAAAACGAAACAATAATACAATCTCCAAAAGAACAACAGACTCGATCTCAGCTACGGATCGACACCAATATAAAATAATAAATAATAATATAAAAGACCCGCCTCTTCATGGGGAGCGATCAAAATAAACAATTCTACAATGTCAAGAGATCGGCCAGCTAGAAGAGGCGTCTCGCCGTGGCTGCCGGTGTGGCAGCTTTGTATACTTCCAAGCGATGCGTCGAACTGCCTTTTGCTGGCAGTGCGCCGCCCTATAAAGACCGTTGGCGGATGCACGTATCTGCCGGAACTACTTGCGATATCTGGCGTACCAAAGTAGTTCCTGGGCTAGGTGTGATCTCTGGTGAAGCTTTTATGCAGGCTCCGTGAACGGTAGAGGTCCCTAGCGGCTGTTGGTGGAGACCTGGTATTGTGTTATGGCCATCGGTAGCTATTTGTTTTGACAACACAGGCTTTGTAGGTTTTTCTGGTGAATATACGCCCTGTAATGCAGGCATCCCATGTTGGTTGGACGTGAAGAGGCGATGCTGATATAGTAGGCGCTACGATGTATGAAGTGGGCGGCCACAGCACTTAACATATTTGGTATAAATCTATCAGTTGTTGCGATACAGTATCTTGAATTCAAGCCACATCTGATCTATACTTAGTTTGGAAGCAGTCAAGCGATCTTTTATCTGTTTTTCTGAATAGATATATTTTCCATTTATTTTTGGAGGTTTTGGGAATTATGGTTTGCTTTGTCGCTACGGCAACCTTGTATTCACTAGTTTGTGTATCCATTTTGATGCTCGTCATTAGCTCAAGCTTATATCTTGCTGAGAGGTGAAGTCTGTTTTCACAACCGTTTGCTATTCGCGTGCGCTAATGAACTAACTGCTCAAAATAATTTTCAGAGAATGCGCTTAGCATCATCTCAGATGATGTTCTATGCGTAGCTCAGGAATTAAACACGTATTTTTGCTAAATATCAAGGGTAAATTAAACTCAGCACTAAATGTAATTGCATGAGCCAAGTACGTGTTTGAAATTAAGTTTCCTTTGAACCTTTTAGCAATAATATCATTTGAGTTGAAAGATGGTAAAAGAATCCAATTATTATTTTATTCCCGTTGGCAACAATGACCTCTGTCCACTATAACTCACAGGATATATCTACTTCAATTTGGTTACAAGATAAACTACTTCTAGCAGCAACAAACACGCCACCGCCCACTGTGTTCCATGTTTAACCTTTTCCTTCTGAACACCGTTAGGTCTTTCGCAAAAATTTCAGCTGAACTTATCTCCGGCATAAGCCAGCATTAAGTGCCTGTAATAATTTGAGCATCAGTATTTTCTATTAGCGCTTGGAGCTCTCGTAATTTCCCAACACAGCTACGACATTTCATAACTGTTATACCGATGGTTTCTAGATCTAGTTCTTCCTGTGTTAGACCTGCACCCTTTTAGAATGCTGCCCTTTTTGCGTTTACCAGTGATCCTCTAATGTGAGAAACCGCCCAGTCCATCCCACGTAGCCCCTGCTATCCCTGTAGCCGCCTCCTGCGTGTAATGGGCTCTTGACGTATTTAACACAACAAACTACGTGGGATGGTAGAGGGAATCGAACCGGAACCAAAGGCTGAGCGGTCACGCGTGCTACCATCTACGTCATGAGAGTAACTGACACTAATTTTATCTCGCCGGCCGCTTTAATTTCCACGTTCAACGGCAAGATTGGCTAACTTCAATTCTGATTAACTCGGAAACAGCGTGCAACATAGATTTTCTTAGCAGTTTTCACTCAGCACAACCTACCCTGCAAAACCGTGGCAATCTTTTCAGACTGATTCTGACTACCTTTGTAAGTTCCATCGGACTTCCACCTAGATCTACGCAACTGCTGCCATGATAATCGTATAGTAGCACCATCTTAGTCTGTCGCGGACTGCATGGTTACATCCACCTCCCTGAGGCACCGTAACGTGTCGTCGTAACTGACGTCTGCTTCACATCTGCTGTGCAGCGAGCTACGTTAATTTAAGTATTAACTGAATTTTTCTTACTTGTCGCTTCTTCCGTGTGTTTTTGCTTTTAGGAAGTTTTAATTGTCGAGTGCTAGTAATAGTGTTCCATAGATTTCGTGTTTGTTTTGAATACAGTCAGAGAGAGTCCCTTTAGTCAGCCGTAGTGACAGTAGTGCTAGTGTTTGTTTTCAATACAGTCCAGAGACAGGTAGTGCTATTTTCATTGTTTTCTGCAAGAAGTGGCTAGCAACCACAGTTTAGTCAACTATCAGCCGCCTTTAGTGAATTAGCAGTCTAGTTAAAAGTTGATTAACTCTCTACAATAAATTGAATCTTAGGATGGATAGGATGTGTGACTGCTGTGTATGAACGCAGGACTAGCTGGCCACTGTTCGCGAACAGCTGAGCGTGTTGATGGCCGCGGTCAGCCGTCTTCAGGCTGCTGCCTCGGAGTGTAGCGGCAGTGGGGAGTCTGGAGAGTCGCATGGTACACCCCAGGTGTTACATGCTTCACCCACTGTCCCTGCTGTCGAGACATCTTCGCGGGTACCGGGCGCGGTTGGGCCAACGTGTCCTCAAGGGGAATGGCGGGTTCAGCAGTGTTCGCGGCGCACGAGACGGAGGGTCAATGTGGAGGCTGGCCGTGTGGCATCGCCCGCTCTGCCTGTGAGTGGACATGTGGCCGCTCCTTCAGCAAGGTCCGAGCAGGCACACGGGGGGAGGGGTTTATTAAGGCGGGTGATGGAGCCCCTTAGGGAAATAGCGGAAAGGTCGGGGAAGAAGACCAGTATCCACTCCGTCTGCTTGCCGGAGGGGTTTCATCCGAGATGTGGAGGAGACCCTGCCGGCGGCGATAGAGAGCACTGGGTGCACCCGACTCCAAATTGTTGCTCATGTCGGCACCAATGACTCCTGCCGTCTGGGTTTAGAGGTCATCCTCAGTTCGTACAGGCGGTTGGCGGAATTGGTGAAGGCGGAAAGCCTCGCTCGCTGGGTGGAATCTGAGCTAACTATTTGTAGTATCGTTCCCAGATCCGATCGCGGTCCTCTGATTTGGAGCCGAATGAAAGGCTTAAACCAGAGGCTCAGACGATTCTGCGGAGATCTGGGGTGCAAATTTCTCGACCTCCGCTATCGGGTGGAGAAATGTAGAGTCCCCCTAAATAGGTCAGGCGTGCACTATACGCCGGAAGCGGCTACAAGGGTAGCGGAGTACGTGTGGAGTGCACATGTTGGTTTTTTAGGTTAGAGAATTCCCTAAGCCCGACAAGACGCCTCCTGAAACGTGGCAAGGTAGGAGTAGGCAAAATGGAACAGGGAATAACAATATTAATCTGCTAATAGTAAACTGCAGCAGCGTCTATAGAAAGGTCCCAGAACTGCTCTCATTAATAAACGGTCACAATGCCCATATAGTACTAGGGACAGAACGTTGGCTGAAACCAGACGTAAACAGTAATGAAATCCTAAACTCAGATTGGAATGTATACCGCAGAGACAGGCTGGACAGTGAAGTGGGGGGCGTGTTTATAGCGATAAGAAGTGCAATAGTATCGAAGGAAATTGACGGAGATCCGATATGTGAAATAATCTGGGTGAAGGTCACGGTTAAAGCAGGCTCAGACATGGTAATTGGATGTCTCTATAGGTCCCCTGGCTCAGCAGCTGTTGTGGCTGAGCACTTGAAGGATAATTTGAAAAATATTTCGAGTAGATTTCCCCACCATGTTATAGTTCTGGGTGGAGATTTTAATTTGCCGGATATAGACTGGGAGACTCAATCGTTCATAACGGGTGGCAGGGACAACGAATCCAGTGAAATTTTTTTAAGTGCTTTATCTGAAAACTACCTTGAGCAGTTAAACAGAGAACCGACTCGTGGCAATAACATATTAGACCTTCTGGTGACAAACAAACCCGAACTGTTTGAAACAGTTAACGCAGAACAGGGAATCAGCGATCATAAAGCGGTTACGGCATCGATGATTTCAGCCGTAAATAGAAATATTAAAAAAGGTAGCAGATTTTTCTGTTTAGCAAAAGTGACAAAAAGCAGATTACAGAGTACCTGACAGCTCAACACAAATGTTTTGTCTCAAGTACAGATAGTGTTGAGGATCAGTGGACTAAGTTCAAAACCATCGTACAATATGCGTTAGATGAGTATGTGCCAAGCAAGATCGTAAGAGATGGAAAAGAGCCACCGTGGTACAACAACCGGTTTAGAAAACTGCTGCGAAAGCAAAGGGAACTTCACAGCAAATATAAACATAGCCAAAGCCTTGCAAACAAACAAAAATTACTCGAAGCGAAATGTAATGTGAGGAGGGCTATGCGAGAGCCGTTCAATGAATTCGAAAGTAATGTTCTATGTACTGACTTGGCAGAAAATCGTAAGAAATTTTGGCCTGATGTCGAAGCGGTAGGTGGATATAAACAAAATGTCCAGACACTCTGTGACCAAAATGGTACTGAAACAGGGGATGACAGACTAAAGGCCGAAATACTAAATGTCTTTTCCAAAGCTGTTTCACAGAGGAAGACTGCACTGTAGTTGCTTCTCTAGATTGTCGCACAGATGACAAAATGGTAGATATCGAAATAGAAGACAGATGGATAGAGAAACAATTAAAATCGCTCAAAAGAGGAAAGGCTGCTGGACCCGATGGGATACCAGTTCGATTTTACACAGAGTACGCGAAGGAACTTTCCCACCTACTTGCAGCGGTGTCCCGTAGGTCTCTAGAAGAGCGTAGCGTTCCAAAGGATTGGAAAAGGGCACAGGCCATCCACGTTTTCAAGAAGGGACGTCGAACAGATGTGCAAAACTATAGACCTATATCTTTAACGTTGATCAGTTGTAGAATTTTAGGAACACGTATTATGTTCGAGTATAATGACTTTTCTGGAGACTAGAAATCTACTCTGTAGGAATCAGCATGGGTTTTGAAAAAGACGGTCGTGTGAAACCCATCTCGCGCTATTCGTCCACGAGACTCAGAGGGCCATAGACACGGGTTCACAGGTAGATGCCGTGTTTCTTGACTTCCACATGGCGTTCGATACAGTTACCCACAGTCGTTTAATGAACAAAGTAAGAGCATATGGAGTATCAGACCAATTGTGTGATTGGATTGAAGAGTTCCTAGATAACAGAACGCAGCATGTCATTTTCAATGGAGAGAAGTCTTCCGAAGTAAGAGTGATTTCAAGTGTGCCGCAGGGGAGTGTCATAGGACCGTTGCTATTCACAATATACGTAAATGACCTTGTGGATGGCATCGGAAGTTCACTCAGGCTTTTTGCGGATGATGCTGTGGTGTATCGAGAGGTTGTAACAATGGAAAATTGTACTGAAATGCAGGAGGATCTGCAGCGAATTGACGCCTGGTGCAGGGAATGGCAATTGAATCTCAATGTAGACAAGTGTAATGTGCTGCGAATACATAGAAAGATAGATCCCTTATCATTTAGCTACAAAATAGCAGGTCATCAACTGGAAGCAGTAAATGCCGTAAATTATCTGGGAGTACGCATTAGGCGAGATTTAAAGTGGAATGATCATATAAAGTTGATCGTTGGTAAAGCAGATGACAGACTGAGATTCATTGGAAGAATCCTAAGGAAATGCAATCCGAAAACAAAGGAAGTAGGTTACAGTTCGCTTGTTCGCCCACTGCTTGAATACTGCTCAGCAGTGTGGGATCCCTACCAGATAGGGTGGATAGTAGAGATAGAGAAGATCCAACGTAGAGCAGCGCGCTTCGTTACAGGATCATTTAGTAATCGCGAAAGCGTTACGGAAATGGTAGATAAACTCCAGTGGAAGACTCTGCAGGAGAGACGCTCAGTAGCTCGGTAAGGGCTTTTGTTGAAGTTTCGAGAACATACCTTCACCGAAGAGTCAAGCAGTATATTGCTCCCTCCTATGTATATCTCGCGAAGAGACCATGAGGATAAAATCAGAGATTAGAGCCGACACAGAAGCATACCGACAATCCTTCTTTCCACGGACAATACGAGACTGGAATAGTAGGGAGAACCGATAGAGGTACTCAAGGTACCCTCCGCCACACACCGTGTAAGTAGGCTGTTTATGTTTTCTTATTGGCAACGTTACGTAGTGCTCTGTATGAAAATCACTGGCTGTGCTGTGTGCAGTCTGTGGCTAGTTTGCATTGTTGTCTGCCATTGTAGTTTTGGGCAGCGGCAGCTGGATGTGAACAGCGCGTAGCGGTGCGTAGTTGGATGTGAGCCGCCAGCAGTGGTGGATGTGGGGAGAGAGATGGAGGAGTTTTGAAATTTGTAAGTCTGGATGTCAATTATGACTATTAAGGTAAATACATTGTTTGTTCTCTATCAAAATCTTTCATTTGCTAACTATGCCTATCAGTAGTTAGTGCCTTCAGTAGTTTGAATCTTTCATTTAACTGGCAGTAGTGGCGCTCGCTGTATTGCAGTAGTTCGAGTAATGAACATTTTTGTGAGGGAAGTGATTTGTGAAACGTATAGTTTAATGTTAGTCAGGGCCATCCTTTTGTAGTGATTTTTGAAAGTCAGATTGCGTTGCGCTAAAAATATTGTGTGTCAGTTTAAGCACAGTCGTGTAGAATTTTTCTAAGGGGACGTTTCATATGGCGACAGTCGTGTATAATTTTTCGAAGGGGACGTTTCAACCGTCAGGTGGCTTGCGGAGTATGGATGTAGATGTAGATGTAGAACGTTTTGCTACCATCCATTCGCACGCTATGGTGAGCTGGAAATGTTTTATCCAAGTATTGGTGAACAAATAGTCGCCATTGTTGCTGTGCACCATGTTGTTGAAACACTATCCATCGTGGAAACTCCTGTAAATGAGGTACAATTTGAAGTGCTGGCAGAAGTGCCAACACCTTGTAGCTAGAGGAGGCCGAAATGCACGCGTTAAGCTCACGCAGACTGGCGTGAGGTCTGGAACATTACAAGGTTATTAATATAGCAAATAAAGTACGTCGTTGAAGTAATACTTAACTTTATTCCAGAATTGGAGAACATAGGTGCAATCTCCATCAATTGATAATGGCGCCTTGCTAGGTCGTAGCAACTGACGTAGCTGAAGGCTATGCTAACTATCGTGTCGGCAAATGAGAGCGTATTTGTCAGTGAACCATTGCTCGCTAATCGGCTATACAACTGGGGTCGAGTGCTAGGATCTGTCTCTCTAGACCTGCCGTGTGGCAGCGCTCGGTCTGCAATTACTGACAGTGGCGACCCGCGGGTCCGTCGTACACTAGCGGACCGCGTCCGATTTAAAAGCTACCACCTAGCAAGTGTGGTGTCTGGCGGTGACACCACACAATTTCCAACATGTCCAGGAAAACCGTTTCAGTTATGGTTGCTTCAGTGAAACAAAAATTGGCCAGTAATTGCGTCGTGCATTAAGCCACACCATACATTCACTTCCGGGCTGTCTCTTATCGGCTGGAAAACGATGGATGAGTTCTGCGACCCCCACATCAGGACATTTTACCTGTCTGCTGTCGAGCAGATGCTTTATTCAAATAGTCATTGCCTGCATCGATTCGTTCGAGCTTGCTCCTACTAAATTGAGCATGTACGGGCTTATCATGTAGGCGGAAAGCCTACAGAAGTTACACATTGTGTGACTGAAAGTGGAACCTTTTGTGTAAAATCGTCACTACAATGCTCTGAGGTATTTCTGTTTCTCTGGAAACACGACGAGCCAGTTTCCGCGGACCGCGTTAAAACGTTGTAAACATGATACCAATAGCGTCGTCACACACTCCCGCACTATTGCATCTCGCCTTGACACCATCACTGCCAGTTTCTTTTTTAAGATTTCACCACTATCTTTTGATGCTCTTCATCCGAGGTGGATATCGACCATATACACACGAACGTAGCGTCGCTGAAGTGCAATAGGCTCCTGTGTTTCAGGAAACCACAAAACATATTGCACTTGCTCCTGCATAGAAGACCTTGCGACAACAGTAAACTTTAACAACTAAATAACACCGTCTGTAATAAGACAGAGGAAACAAATGAGGTTGCTTCAGAGAGCATGAGTGTAGCTACCCTTAGTAAAAAATCACACTTGGACGTGTACCGTAAAATCCCTGACGAGTCACTCTGACATTTTGAACAAGCAGCATAGTTAATCAGATTTTTTTTTTTTTTAAATCAGCGTAAGACTTCATGCACAATCTCTGTATCAGCAGCCAGAGCTACAGCAGTCTGTTTGCATTCTTAACAGAAGAATTATTTGAAAATTGCTTCACGTGTGAGTTCTTCTCGTTCGTGTGACCAATGATAAAACAGGTGCGTCATAGAGAAACGTAACGAGGGTTCAAAAAAACACACACACAATTTCTAAAATGAACGTATTTTTTAAAATAAGACAAAAATTTCACTTGCTGCTGCCGGACTGTGTTGCCGTTGCAGCGGTGGACACAATTATTGAAGCAATAAATATATTTCAAGCGGTATGGAAGGGAATTGCAGTGGAGCGCGTCACAGTATGCAAACACAAAACGTAATGAGTGCACGGGACTTGTATGCTTTTTCTGGTTTCATTTGCGGCGATGGCGACCAGCCGTGTGCTGCAATGCGGATGGCACTGATTGAACGCGGGAAAAATGAAATCGCTTTCAGTGTAAGATACCTGACACCGACGGCGCTACATGACAAATCTCACTCTGAACTGTGCACAATCACTTCGACTTATTGCATAGGAGATGCCTTCCTCTTGCCGCAAGCATTTCGTCTCGTATGTCTTTTTAAATCTTATGGGACCTAGCTGCTAAGGTCATCAGTCCCTAAGCTTACACACTACTTAACCTAAATTATCCTAAGGACAAACACACACCCATGCCCGTATGAGGACTCGAACCTCCGCCGGGATCAGCCGCACAGTCCATGATTGCAGCGCCTTAGATCGCACGGCTATACGCCTCGTATGCTCGATCAAAATTTTATTTCAAAGTCGGAGTGTACACTCCTGGAAATTGAAATAAGAACACCGTGAATTCATTGTCCCAGGAAGGGGAAACTTTATTAACACATTCCTGGGGTCAGATACATCACATGATCAAACTGACAGAACCACAGGCACATAGACACAGGCAACAGAGCATGCACAATGTCGGCACTACTACAGTGTATAACCAGCTTTCGCAGCAATGCAGGCTGCTATTCTCATATGGAGACGATCGTGGAGATGCTGGATGTAGTCCTGTGGAACGGCTTGCCATGCCATTTCCACCTGGCGCCTCAGTTGGACCAGCGTTCGTGCTGGACGTGCAGACCGCGTGAGACGATACTTCATCCAGTCCCAAACATGCTCAATGGGGGACAGATCCGGAGATCTTGCTGGCCAGGGTAGTTGACTTACACCTTCTAGAGCACGTTGGGTGGCACGGGATACATGCGGACGTGCATTGTCCTGTTGGAACAGCAAGTTCCCTTGCCGGTCTAGGAATGGTAGAACGATGGGTTCGATGACGGTTTGGATGTACCGTGCACTATTCAGTGTCCCCTCGACGATCACCAGTGGTGTACGGCCAGTCTAGGAGATCGCTCCCCACACCATGATGCCGGGTGTTGGCCCTGTGTGCCTCGGTCGTATGCAGTCCTGATTGTGGCGCTCACCTGCACGGCGCCAAACACGCATACGACCATCATTGGCACCAAGGCAGAAGCGACTCTCATCGCTGAAGACGACACGTCTCCATTCGTCCCTCCATTCACGCCTGTCACGACACCACTGGAGGTGGGCTGCACGATGTTGGGGCGTGAGCGGAAGACGGCCTAACGGTGTGCGGGACCGTAGCCCAGCTTCATGGAGGCGGTTGCGAATGGTCCTCGCCGATACCCCAGGAGCAACAGTGTCCCTAATTTGCTGGGAAGTGGCGGTGCGGTCCCCTACGGCACTGCGTAGGATGCTACGGTCTTGGCGTGCATCCGTGCGTCGCTGCGGTCCGGTCCCAGGTCGACAGGCACGTGCACCTTCCGCCGACCACTGGCGACAACATCGATGTACTGTGGAGACCTCACGCCCCACGTGTTGAGCAATTCGGCGGTACGTCCACCCGGCCTCCCGCATGCCCACTATACGCCCTCGCTCAAAGTCCGTCAACTGCACATACGGTTCACGTCCACGCTGTCGCGGCATGCTACCAGTGTTAAAGACTGCGATGGAGCTCCGTATGTCGCGGCAAACTGGCTGACACTGACGGCGGCGGTGCACAAATGCTGCGCAGCTAGCGCCATTCGACGGCCAACACCGCGGTTCCTGGTGTGTCCGCTGTGCCGTGCGTGTGATCATTGCTTGTACAGCCCTCTCGCAGTGTCCGGAGCAAGTATGGTGGGTCTGACACACCGGTGTCAATGTGTTCTTTTTTCCATTTCCAGGAGTGTATAAACCGTTATTACACACTAGAAAATATAAGAAAGCTCGGAGAGAAATTCCGCGTTATTCAATTTTTTTTTTTTTTTTTACTCAAGCGTGTTTCAATACTTGTTATACTATTTTCAGTGCATTTTTGGTTATTGTTCTGTCTGAAAATTATTACGACATTATACCATCTTGTAGAGGATATATGACTTTTGGTCTAAAGCTCTACTACTAAACTCCGCCCGAACAGGCCATGAAGGACCAACGGTACCGACCGGCCGCCGTGTCATCGTCAGGCCGCAGACGTCACTGGATGCGGATATGGAGGGGCATGTTGTCTAACCACAGCTCTCTTGGCCGTATGTCAGTTTACGAGACCGGAACCGCTACTTCTCAGTCAAGTAGCTCCTCAGTTAGTCTCAAAAGAGCTGAGTGCACCCCTCTTGCCAACAGCGCCCGGCAAACGTGATGGTCACCCATCCAAGTGCTAGGCCAGCCCGACAGCGCTTAACCTCGGTGATCTGAAGGCAACCGGTGTTACCAATGTAACTTTTGGTCTAAAGCGTTAAATTTTGCATTAGTTTGCGTAGTTTGCACATCCAATGAAGTTGCTTGTGTAGTATCGCGTTGGACCTCCTTTTGCCCGGCGTAGTGTAGCAACTCAGTAGAGCATGGACTCAACAAACCGCTGCAAGTCCCCTGCAGAATTATCGAGCCATGCTGCGGCATTATCCATTCATAATTTCGAAATTGTACCCAGTGTAGGATTTTGTGCTGAACTTACCTCTCTGTTGTACCATAGGTATTCGATGTGTTTTACGTCGATGGATCTGGATGTCCACATCATTTTCTTGAAGCCAATAGTGAGCAATTCACGCCTCGGGAAACAGCGAACTTGTATCCACAAAAATTTCATAATTGTTTGGAGACATGACGTCCGTGAATCAGAGCAAATGGTCTCCAAGTAGCTTAACAGAACTGAGAGACCAGTAAAGACAGTCTACACATTATGGAGTCACTACTAGCTTGCACAGAGCCTTGTTGACATCTTGGGTCGATGCATTCTTCGTGTCTGCGCAATACTCTAACCCTACCATCAGCTGTTACTAACCGATATCGGGACACATCTGACCAGGCCACAATTATCCTGTCATCTAGGTTCCTACCGATATCGTCACGAGCTCAGAAGAGGCGCTGCAACAGCTGGCGTGGTGCTAGAAAACGAACTCGCGTTCGTTATCTGCTGCCGTGGTCCATTAACGAAAAATTTTGCCCCACTGTCCTACCGGATACGTCCGTCGAATGTTCTTCACTGACATCTGCGATTATTTCACAGTGTTGCTTGTGTCTTAACTACGACAACCGTACTATTTTCAGTGATTCATGGACGTCAAGTCCCCAAACAATGATGAAATATTTGTGTATGCAAGTGAGCCATGCCCTGGGGCGTGAACTGCACACTATTGCCATGAAGTACATTCTTGCAATTAGAGAGAATGATGTGGATACCCAGATCCACTGACATGAAACACATCGGACATGTATGGGACCTAACAGTGAGGTCAGTTTTGCCCAAAATCCTACACTGGATACAATTTCGCAAATGTATTAGGCACTATTATTTATTAAGTCACAAAACATAAGTATTCTGACGTCGGGTCAATTGTTTTGTAGATACGTTTTAATCATTTGTTTCGTTCTGTGTTTATTTGAAATATCTTTATAAAATTGTTATTAACATTTGGGATGTTTAGATCTTATGTGTGAGATAGGAAGAAGGACAGGGCAACTACACTCCTGGAAATGGAAAAAAGAACACATTGACACCGGTGTGTCAGACCCACCATACTTGCTCCGGACACTGCGAGAGGGCTGTACAAGCAATGATCACACGCACGGCACAGCGGACACACCAGGAACCGCGGTGTTGGCCGTCGAATGGCGCTAGCTGCGCAGCATTTGTGCACCGCCGCCGTCAGTGTCAGCCAGTTTGCCGTGGCATACGGAGCTCCATCGCAGTCTTTAACACTGGTAGCATGCCGCGACAGCGTGGACGTGAACCGTATGTGCAGTTGACGGACTTTGAGCGAGGGCGTATAGTGGGCATGCGGGAGGCCGGGTGGACGTACCGCCGAATTGCTCAACACGTGGGGCGTGAGGTCTCCACAGTACATCGATGTTGTCGCCAGTGGTCGGCGGAAGGTGCACGTGCCTGTCGACCTGGGACCGGACCGCAGCGACGCACGGATGCACGCCAAGACCGTAGGATCCTACGCAGTGCCGTAGGGGACAACACCGCCACTTCCCAGCAAATTAGGGACACTGTTGCTCCTGGGGTATCGGCGAGGACCATTCGCAACCGTCTCCATGAAGCTGGGCTACGGTCCCGCACACCGTTAAGCCGTCTTCCGCTCACGCCCCAACATCGTGCAGCCCGCCTCCAGTGGTGTCGCGACAGGCGTGAATGGAGGGACGAATGGAGACGTGTCGTCTTCAGCGATGAGAGTCGCTTCTGCCTTGGTGCCAATGATAGTCGTATGCGTGTTTGGCGCCGTGCAGGTGAGCGCCACAATCAGGACTGCATACGACCGAGGCACACAGGGCCAACACCTGGCATCATGGTGTGGGGAGCGATCTCCTACACTGGCCGTACACCACTGGTGATCGTCGAGGGGACATTGAATAGTGCACGGTACATCCAAACCGTCATCGAACCCATCGTTCTACCATTCCTAGACCGGCAAGGGAACTTCCAGTTCCAACAGGACAATGCACGTCCGCATGTATCCCGTGCCACCCAACGTGCTCTAGAAGGTGTAAGTCAACTACCCTGGCCAGCAAGATCTCCGAATCTGTCCCCCATTGAGCATGTTTGGGACTGGATGAAGCGTCGTCTCACGCGGTCTGCACGTCCAGCACGAACGCTGGTCCAACTGAGGCGCCAGGTGGAAATGGCATGGCAAGCCGTTCCACAGGACTACATCCAGCATCTCTACGATCGTCTCCATGGGAGAATAGCAGCCTGCATTGCTGCGAAAGTTGGATATACACTGTACTAGTGCCGACATTGTGCATGCTCTGTTGCCTGTGTCTATGTGCCTGAGGTTCTGTCAGTGTGATCATGTGATGTATCTGACCCCAGGAATGTGTCAATATAGTTTCCCCTTCCTGGGACAATGAATTCACGGTGTTCTTATTTCAATTTCCAGGAGTGTATATGCTGTTTCGGTAGGGGAGGGTTTATTTGTACACTCCTTCTACTGTGGCAAATAGTGTTTTGTTGCAGAACGATATTATGTATTCAATGCGTTATTCTCTTGAGCTATTCATTTTTATATAAGTTAATTGTGTTTCATTATTATTAATTATTGGTGGTAGAAATTGTTAGGTTTTTAAATCGTTCTCTGCTGTTGTTGGGTGCTGATCCTTTGCCATTAAGTAGCCAGAGTAGAGTCGTCTACAATTTAGAAAAAGAACCACCGTTACTGCTAGGCGCTTTATCTACTCAAATCTGGCAACTTAATTTCACAAAATATTCAATAAACATGTCGAAGGATTTGAAAATGTCTAACGGATGACGAAGCGCACTGTACTTCCTCATGGTGTGCCGTGGTAAAGCCACATCAAACAACAACAAAACCATTACAGTTGCAGAAATATTGGATTATTTATTCAATAGAAAGGCTTTCTCACTTTTAGTACGTCAGTAATGCGGTGGTCCACCTCTGGTCCTTATGAAAACATCCGACTTGGCATTGATCGATAGAGCTGTTGAGCTTCCTCTTGAGGGAAATCGTGCTACATTCTATCCAACTGGCGCAATGGATCGTCAAAATCATGAGTTGGTTGAAGAGCCATGCCCATAATGCTCCGAACATTCTCGATTGAGGAGATCCGGTGACCTTGCTGCTCAAGCATGAAGACAAGCAGCAGAAACACTCACCGTGTGCGGATAGGCATTATCTTGGTGAAATGTAAACCCCGGATGGCTTGCCCATAAAGGGTAACAAAAGAGGGCGTAGACTATTGCCCACTTAACGCTGTTCTATAGGGGTGCTGCGAATTACAACGAAAGATGTCCTGCTGTGAGATGAAATGGCATCCCATATCATCACTTCTGGTTGTTGGTCGTATAGCGGACGACATTCATGTTGGTAGCCCATCGCAGCCAGGGCCACTCCAGACACGTTTTCCACTGGACATCGGGACTCAGTTATAAGCGAGACTGCGCACTGAAGACGATACACCAGTCAGCGAGATGGCTGGAGACGTCCCGGACAGCGGTGAGCCACCAGTCAGCCTTGGACGCCATACAGCCTGACGACCAGGAGTAATCGTCTGTGGTGCCATTGCATTTCATTGCAGGACACCTTTGGTTATTATCCTCGACGGTGCCCTTACACAGTAGCGCTACATCGATGAAACTCTAAGCCCCATTTTATTTCCCTTCATGGTACGCCACCCTGGGCTTACATTTCCGTAAGATAATTTTCGCCAGGACACTGTAAGAGTTTCTTCTGCTTGTTTTCGTGTGTTTCAAGCCCTTTATTGGCCAGTAAGATCTCGGGATCTATAATTCAAAAACAGTCTTAATCGCTTTTTTAATTATTATTATACCGCCAAACGGTTTTAACCCGACATACGGGTCATCTTCTGGGCGTTTACACCATTGGTCAACTGCTGGTGGTGTCACTCCTATCTACTTTCCTGCCGTTATGTAGACAGGAGTGACACCACCAGCAGTTGACCAATGGTGTAAACGCGCAGAAGATGACCCTTACGTCGGGTTGAAACCGGTTGGCGGTATAATAATAATAAATGCGATTAAGAATGTTTTTGAATTATTGATTAATCATACTTATCGCTGCTTCTCTTTAAAACCATGTTGTCCAAAAATCTCCGTATCTCTTCCCAATGAAGAACATTTGGTGTATTATGGGCGGGGTGCCAACCAGTTCGGGGTGTTGACGATCAAACATCCCAGTTGTACCGGATTTGCCACTCTATCCCTCAAGAGGACTTCCAACAAATCTAACAATCAATACCAAGCCTAATAAGTATTTGTATAAGAACCAGAGGCGAACCAAAGCTTAATATGTGTAGCTCTTTCTTTCAAATGAGTCATACATTTTTTCTGAAATTGTAATCATTTGTTTGTCTGTACATGTATAGTCATGCTCAAAAGTATCCGAACGATCTGAATTGCATTTCGCAGCTGTCTAGTAGCTCCCCTAATCGCACCTTGGTACAGTCGTTTGACTATTGAAAATGGTTCCAACAAGTCACCACTAGAAAACACTGCTCTGTATCGCAATAACTAAAGATGTAAAATAATACCAAGGTACTACAAATATCAGGGAACACCTAATCACAGATAATACTGTCCTTAAGGCTTGTAAGCTCACACTTACTGCAATAAATGACATACCTGAAATTTTATCACTCTCATTATTACGTCAGATAGGTAATGCACATAGTACGTTCGTCGTATTCATGGTTTCCTCTCCAAATTGACATTAAAAATTTTCGTTTTTCACTAGCAGATAGAGGAGAATATGTATGAACTTCAAATGACACGTCGAATCGCCTCGTTCTGCATATGTATTCAAACCCATGTCATGCAGACTAAGATTTCGTGACTGACGGAAACTAACAGTCATTCCTGATTAGGCATTCAGAGAGTGACATACCCCGATTTTAGACAGTATCAGTTAGCAAATATCAGCTTTAAATTACGTATCGTAAACATTTTTAACGGACGCGAATTCCTACCCAGCATCTATTGTTCCTGTTAACGATCAAGGAATATGTTAAATATTGATTCTTCACAAGTAACTTACTTCAAACGCTGTGAGGTAAAGCTTTGTGTTGGATGGGGATTCGAACCCACAGCCTTATCGGATTGTTATCGAAGCACAATCAACTGTGACATATCGGATTTTCTCGGCAGTAGCTAGATGTTTTAACTGAAATGACGAGACGAAACATTACTCTTTTCCTTCCCAGGACTCCAACCCGGCACCTATCGCTGTTATATTCTAGAAAAAACGAACGCTAAATATGGGTTTGTTACACCAGCAGCGACATGTGAGCATTTTTGAACTAGAACTAATATGATGAAGAGTTCAGTGCTGACTGGGAATCGAACTCCAAACATATCGTTTTATACTACACACAAAAAGGCATCAGCTACCGAATTTTTCTCCACCAGCAGCTCGGAATAACATCCTTGAGCATACAGTGATCTCTCAAATAGTTCTGTGTCTCACTGGGAGTCAAACAGTCAGATATCGTTAGTGATGACAACGAATGAAAACTTGGTTGATCGAATCGCCATGAACTAGCTGCCTCGGCTACCCAGTGCATACATTCGATTCTGTTTTGTAATCACCGAAATAAAATCACCTAACTGCCATCTATACAGAACTGCCAACAGTGTAGGATGCAGAAATTTAAATAGGAAGTGTTCCTTTCCATTTGAGCTACTCTATTGTGCTATCTGTTTGTTGAAAACGTCGTGCAGTGCAAAAGAAAAGCTGTAACTGTCTGTCTCTCCGAAGTCTAGATCGGCCCATATGCTTTATCTTACAGCACTGTGGAATGTGGAATTTCTGGAGGAAATACTGTCACCAGTAAACTTACTTACATTTGAAAAGATTTTCTTTTTTTTGATGAATGGATAGCCATTTAAAGGGACAGGGCTCTCATTTTACTTGTACTTGATTGAACTAGAAATGTTGAAAAATTTGGTGCTGTAGTGTGATTCGAATTTGTATCTCCTCTTTCGAGGATCTGAATCTATCGGAACAGTATAGTTAAATCATTTCGTTCTTTTTTCCGAGACTGCAATCTCCGGTCAAACACGCACGCATTTTACTGTTGGTGAGTAAGCAATTGATACTTAAGCTATATTTGTGGACGATAAAGAAGAACGATAGGAGTGCGTTTCGATTGTCGCTCAGAGTCAAATATTTGTATCCTTTAGATTCAAGCAGCTAGCAGCTGGTAAGAAAAACTGATAAGTAACATTTGATTTTACTTAGTTAACAATCGGATTACGTGTTGGGTTCGTATCTCCGTCACAGAACTTCACATCATGCGCTTCACCTTTAAATGCATACACACATTCTTGCCTCTGAATGGAGGTATATCAGACATCTTTCGTGGTTAGTTAACATGGATGAAAGGGTCTTGACAGGAGTCCCAGTTTATTACACTCACTGTCGTCTTTTATTTTCAAGTTTAAATTTGGTTACTGATATCGATAAATATTTCGGTCATTCATGACTCTTCACAGCTAGTCAGCAATATGAAATGATTAGATTAGATTAATATTTGTTCCGTAGATCATGAATACATTTCGTAATGATGTGGAATGTGTCATTTTAGTGAAAGAATTCTTCACATACCAGTATTCAATTTCTTTACAACAATTTCTTACCCTCCCTCTAATTCTTTTTTATTTTTATCTTTCACCATCTCTCTCTCTCTCTCTCTCTCTCTCTCCTCTCTCTCTCTCTCTCTCTCTCTCTCTCTCATACACACACACACACACACACACACTATTTTTTTTATTTGTTTGTTGCGCTCAATTATCGGCGAGACACGAAAACGTTCGTGAATGAGTTTCATAGTTTTGAGTACACGAAAAAAAATATAAAAACAACTATGACAGTTACTGATTTATGATCCTTAAATTGCGGTCAGTTCTTAGTATTATTAGTAACTACGCTCCAGTCCCTAAACCTAGTTACAGAAATGCGAATCAAACGCATTACGTATTCCAAGCCGTAGCATCCGTGACTTTGAGACGCCAGCTATGGCCACTTCCCAGCCCGCTGTAGGATCACATCGGTTCGTCTTCTTCCTGCTGGTACTGTAACCGAGATTTGGCAACAGGGCAAAGTGTGTTTGGCAACTCTGTGATCGACGGGTTACTTCCTGGTGTGCACGGAGTTAAGCCTCAAAGTTCACTTGATTTTTCCTGTCATTTACATTGACTAATCTGAGTTATTATCGCTTAAGGTGTAACAAAAGATTGTAAGTTTACGGTTTTCATCCCAGGAGAGTCGTTGCACGTGGAAGTCGCAACTAATCTCGTCCTGTAAATAGCGGTTTACGAGCTCTAGCCACTATTGGCTTCGTAGGATGAAGGCACAAACCATATCTATCCGCTAGCTGTGTGTTGACGTGCTGACCTGAGGAAACGCGACTGTTATGGTTCGCGGTTCCAGCCTCGCCGACTGTAACGTTTTTATCCCTTCTGCGAAAGAGCTACAAGCAGTCAGATCAAACATCGATAAGGAAATCGCAAGAAAATACTTTCAGCTCATAGTGCAATCGTGAAAATCTTACAATGCTGCACAACAGGTAACGCCTCTTTCCGCTGCTGACAAGCAAATTTAGGGTTTATAAAAATACATAACTTTCTTTATGAAATGCCACATTTGCGTGCCTGTTGCACGGATTCTATTCTCTTCTTGCTACGCTAAGTGAAGAAGGTATAATGGCATTGTGGTCTGAAATTCACATGAAACATGATTTCCCTTCTCTACCAAGTAGACGTTAGCTTGAACGACAATAAAGTCAGGAGTGGCGACATGTAGAAACTCTATCACCAATAACCTTTCTTATACTAGTTATTTATTTATAGTGACGAAACAAACGCTATGTAGGATCACAGGACACTTATTCCATCTTTTATTTGAGCTTCTGTATGTCGATAAAATTGGTTCTGAACTGGGAGGAAACTCAGATCGCCCTTAGCGAAGAATTTGATCCCTTCGTGACAATACAACTCGACTACAATTTGTTGTTTGTTCAAGACTGCAGATTCCTCAACTTCTACACATTTTGCGCGTTAATGGGTTCGAATCCTGGCCTGGACTAAACTTTTCATTATGTATCATTAAGCTCTAGCATGCGAACACCTATCTGCTGGTGGTTAATAATTTTGATTTTTAATGCATTTTAATTCGTTGTCAACACTAACGATATCTGACGTTTTTGACTCCCAGTGAGACACAGAACTATTTGAGAGATCACTGTAAGTTCAAGGATGTTATTCCGAGCTGCTGGTGGAGAAAAATCGGTAGCTGATGTCTATTTGTGTGTAGTCTACAACGATATGTGTGGAGTTCGATTCCCAGTCAGCATTGAACTCTTCGTCATATTAGTTGTAGTTCAAAAATGCTCACATGTCGCTGCTGGTGTAACAAACCCGTATTTAACGTTCGTTTTCTCTAGAATATAACAGCGATAGGTGCCGGGTTGGAGTCCTGGGAAGGAAAAGAGTAATGTTTCGTCTCGTCATTTCAGTTAAAACATCTAGCTACTGCCGAAAAAATCCGATATGTCACAGTTGATTGTGCTTCGATAACAATCCGATAAGGTTGGGGGTTCGAATCCCCATCCAACACAAAGCTTTACCTCACAGCGTTTGAAGTAAGTTACTTGTGAAGAATAAATATTTAACATATTTCTTGATCGTTAACAGGACAATAGAAGCTGGGTAGGAATTCGCGTCCGTTAAAAATGTTTACGTTACGTGATTTAAAGCTGATATTTGCTAACTGATACTGTCTAAAATCGGGGCATGTCACTCTCTGAATGCCTAATCAGGAATGACTGTTAGTTTCCGTCAGTCACGAAGTCTTAGTCTGCATGACATGTGATTGAATCCATATGCAGAATGAGGCTGTTCGTCAAGTCATTTGAAGTTAGTACATACTCTCCACTAGCTGCTAGTGAAGCACGAAAATTTTAATGTCATTTTGTGTTAAATAACAAGTATCGTATGTAACTTTGAAGAGGAAATCATGAATACGACGAGCGTACTATGTGCATTACCTATCTGACGTAATAATGAGAGTGGTAACATTTCAGGTATGTCATTTATTGCAATAAATGTGAACTTACAAGCCTTAAGGACAGTATTATCTGTGATAACTTCTTCCCTGATATTTGTAGTATGGTGGTATTAATTTATCTTGAGTTATTGCGATACAGAGCAGAGTTTACTAGTGGTGACTTGTTGGAACCATTTTCAATAGTCAAACGACTGTACCTAGGAGCGATTAGAGGACCTGCTAGACAGCTGTGTTATGCGGGTTGCATGGGAATCAGGCGAAATGCAATTCAGGTCGTTCGGATACTTTTGAGCACGACTGTACATCATATTCACTGCGGAATCAGCTGGAAAGTTTGTAGATGAAATAAACAAAGTTATCCCATCGTGCAATAAGGAATTTGTTTTGAGCTCCGACCAATCGAGATTTCAAGAAAAAATACAGATGAAACGGAGCCTGGAAATTACAGGTACTGAGGGAGTATATCAAGATGACCTAACATTAACGCATTAATGCGTTCGCAAGCAAGAGTGGGAAAATGGGCACGAGGGAACTATAGCTACGGTACGAGTATTGCTTTCGACCAATATCTCGTCAAAATAACATGCTTTTATTTGATTCCTGGTCTGCGTATAAAAATCGTACTCCATTAGAGCAAACTATCACTCCGGAAACGTTTGTGAAATTGCAGTGCATGTCACGTGGAACCACTCGTCAAATTCAGCCTCTCGATGTTTCTTTTTTCCATACCTATAAAACATATTATCGCACTATCTGTAGCTGCATCTTAAAGGATAGGCATTTTCCCGATAATCTTCGCGACAGACTGTTTCGCATTCGGTTGCATGTCATCACATTCTACCAGTTCGCATCATCTCATTACGCCAATATGATCTAATATGAATTCTTTACGATTCCTAGCTGACGTCCTGCATGGTTTACAACTATCAAGAAGTTCACCTTCTTTCTTTATGGAGCGAATCTTTGTGATCACTGTGACGCACCATTTTCATTCGCCGCCCATGCTACAAGTTGCTTGAATGTGACGATAATCATTTTGTGAGTAATACATACATCCCTTGAAAGATTGATCTCCATACCGCCCAGAGACTCATTTTTCATCGCCCTCCAGATAAACGTGGTGAGTCATTATCAAACAATATTTTTCCTGTCAAAACTGTGAACATAACACTTACAAATGAGCGTTACTGAAGATTGAACTTACGACATCCCACTCAAGAGGTTCATTGTCAAGTGAAGTTGCAAATGTGTGGTTCTTAAAAATTTGTCAATTAAACCCCTATGTAATTGGACATTTTTCGGAAATAAGGTGGATGTATAATAGGACACGAACACATTTTGCTGCTGATATAGGATGTCTCTCACATTGATTAATATTATCCGAGGTGGACAAACCGAGCAGTGCTGGTTTTAGTTTTTTGACCATCATCATCACCTGATATCAGCCGCCTCGATTATTATGTCTGCGGACTTCACAAATGTGAGAAGTACTGCTTCCTTGTTGATGCTAACCCCTGTCACGTTTCAGGAAATGATACCGATATGTTTTACAGTATTGTTAGCTGATTGCAGAAAGTAGTGCACCATTTCATACAAATGCCTGGACGGCGCGTGGAATTACTCTATTACTAGGCCCAAGTGAACAGAAATTTGTAACATTTCACATGCTGAAGCAGTAATGCATTTCCTGTTAAGGTAAGTAAGGGTTAAATTTGAGCTAAACTAGGCAGGAACTTGGAAAGTTTGAAGTTTAAACATACTTGTAATAAATGGAACAATATATCGTACAGAATTCACTGAAGACCCTCCACATATTTGGAAGAATGTGGCAAACTGCTTCTTTGCGGACCTATATATGCTTGAACGGTTTTGCCTCTATTACAGTATACTTTCACTAGTGCCAGTTATTGCTACTGTATATATAAGAAAGTCATAAAGAGCCTGGAAAGCTTGTAAAGGTGTTGCAGGGTAGATTTTTCTGAGAAAATAATTCGACACATTGCAGCGATTCCGGGTTAATTGCCATTTATGCTAGCGAATCAGGCCATTACGCGAGCCATTTCAAGCGGCCGCTATAGACGGGGACTCCAAAAGTGGTATTCCTGTAGCTTCCTAAAACCGAAAGAGAGCTATACAAAAATGGACCGGTGATAAGTATCGAACCCGAGCCAAAGGCTGGGCAGTCTCATACGATATCAAATACGCTATGAAAACAACTAAATCTAGTTGTATTTGCTGGGCCACTTGAATTTGTGCGCGTTAACGGCATGATTGGATAACTTCATTGCTATGTAATTAACTTGGAAACCTACCATCGAACACCCTCCAAATACCGAGTGTAATAGATATTCTATTTGTGACTAAGGACGGTGCATTGAACAACATTACCTCAATATTTACTCATTTGTTGATATAATTATAGCAGTTAAAAGTTGTATGTTTTTTGGTTGGATAGAATTCTCAATTACACGTGGCAAGTGCAAATCCATAAATACTTATTTTCCCCTGGGCAGTGGATCAGATGTTGAAGTGTAAATGTGGTAACGCAAAATTGGTAGTCTATACTGACAGGTGTAGTCCAGGAGCAGATACGATAACGCAGGACACAACAGGTCATAAAATTTGTAACGTGTCTTTATATTTATGATCAAAGCGAGGAATGGCTTGCAAGTTGTTACCGTCTATACCTACGTCAGGGAAGTTATTCCCTGACACTTTAACGGTTGCCTTATTATCCTGTTCCCTCTTTTTTCAGTGACTTTCATATAGTCTTCTTCTCGCTGTTTTTGTAGAGAACTTCCTCATTCGTTACTTTATCAGTACGTTCTTATGTAACACCACATCTCAAATACTTTAATTCTCTTCTGTTCCGGTTTTCCCGCAGCCCATGTCTCACTGCCGTACAATGCTGTGCTCCAAAAGTACTTTTTCAGACATTTCTACCTCAAATTTAGACGTATTTGTGATACTAATAGACATCTATCGGCCAAGAATTCATAGTTTGCCAGTGCTGCACTGTTTTTAAAGTTTCTTTTTCCGTCTGTCATGGGTTATTTTGCTGCGTAGGCATCAGAATTCTTTAACTTCAGTTGCTTCATGATCCCCAGTTACTTTGTTAAGTTTCCCACTAGTCTTCTTTGTGCTACTACTCATTACTTTCGTTGTGACTCCATATTCTTTACTCATTAGTCAGGCTGTTCATTCAATTCAATGGACCCTGCAATTTTTCACTTTCACTGAGAGTAGCTATGTCATCAGCAAATCTTATCATTGGTTTCCTTTCAATTTGAATTTTAATCCCTTTGTTATTGTTCGTATTGTATATCACCCGTATTTCACTATAGCCCACCCCTGTTCTTCTTAGAATTTCAAATATTTTTCAGTATTATACATTATCGAAAGATTTTGCAAATCGATAGATCCTATTAACGTGTCTTGATCTTCCTTCAATCAAGCTTCCTAAAGTAACTACGCTAGCGCAATAGAAATGCGCTAAAAAAAAAGACAGAAAACAAAATATTGTATTCGCTAAAACCAAACAATAATACAGTATCCAAAAGAACAACCGACTCGTTCCCAGCTGCGGATCGACTCAAATACAAAATAACAAATAATAATAAAAAATGACCCCACTCTTCACGGGGAGAGAACACAAACAGTTCTACAACGGTAAGAGGTTCGTCGACTAGACAAAGAGATCGGCCTGTTAGATGAGGCGCCTGACCGTGGCTGCCGGGATGGCAGCTCTTTATCCTTCCAAGTGGTGCGTCGAGCTGCCCTTTGCCGGCAGTGCGACGCCTTATAAAGCCCGTTGGCGGATGTATCTGCGACCTCTGGCGAAGCTGTTCTGCAGGCTCTGGGAACGGGTAGCGGTCCCTGGCAGCCATTGGTGGAGACCTGGTGGTGTATTGTGTTGTGTTGTGGCCACCGGTAGGTCTTTGTTTTGACAACACAGAAGACATAGGTTTTCCTGGTGAAAATACACCTTGTGATACTGGTGTCCTGTGATGGCTCGATGTAAAGTGGGATGCCGATGCAATAGGCGCTACGATGTCTGAAGTGTGCGGCCACAGCACTTCCACTATCAAGCTCAACGTCAGAAGTGCATCTCTGATGCATTTAACTTTCCTGACGCCAAACCAATCGTCATCTACCAGATCCTCAATTTTGTTTTCATTTTTTTCGTGTATTATTCTTGCCAGTTGCTTGGATGCATGTGAAGCTGACTGTGCGATAATTCTCGCACTTTTCAGCTCTTGCAATCTTCAGAAATGTATCGATGATGTCTTCCTAAAGTCTGATGATATAGCGCCAGTCTCATACACTCTGCACACCAATGTGAATTATTTTATTGTTACCATTCCCCCCAATGATTTTACAAATTCTGATGGATTCTTACGGATCCGTTCAAATGGTTCAAATGGCTCTGAGCACTATGAGACTTAACTTATGAGGTCATCAGTCGCCTAGAACTTAGAACTACTTAAACCTAACTAACCTAGGGACATCACAAACATACACGCCCGAGGCAGGATTCGGACCTGCGACCATAGCAGTCGCGCGGTTCCAGCTGTGGCGCCCAGAACCGCTCGGCCACTCTGGCCGGGTACGTATCCGTTCTACCTTATTTGGTGTTACGTTTGAAAGCTCTTGTCTACGCAACCCCGGTACCAAATGTAGAAACTCTTCGTGTTCGTATTGTGGACGGCTGTGATACAATACGCCATTCTCCAGGGCTGCATCAGAGCATCAGGGATTCCATGCGACGGAGGGTGGATGCATGTATCCTCGCTAACGGAGGACATTTTGAACATTTCCTGTTACAAAGTGTTTGAAGTCACGCTGGTACGTTCTGTTGCTGTGTGTTTTCATTCTATGATTAATGTGATCTGAAGAGAAGTAATAAAATGAGCTCTAACATGGAAAGTAAGCGTTTCCGGACACATGTTTACATGACATATTTTCTTTCTTTGTGTGTGAGGAATGTTACCTGAAAGTTTGGCCGAACCTTTTTGTACTACCCTGTATAGCAGTGGGATTCCCGTTGTACTCTTAAGTTGCAGCCCTTGCTTTTAATTTCAGCAAAGGTTCTTTTGATTTATCTGTATGCTGTGGCAGTCCTTCAAACATTCACTTTTTTTCAATTTCTTCACATTTTCCATGTAGCCATTTCGCCTTAATTTTCCTGCATTTTGTATTTATTTCTTTGGTAAGTATCTTGTATTAATGTATTTTTGAATTGTTCTGAACATTTTTGTACTTCCTTCTTTCGGTGATCAGCAGAAATATTTGTTCTGTTACCCATGATTTCTTCACAGTAGTTACCTTCCTTGTACCTACGTTCTCTCTCCAACTGTCGTGATTGCCCTTTTCAACGCCCCACACGAACATAGGGGTGTTAAGTTTAACGTGTGTATCTGTGTGTCTGTCTGTGGTATGGTTCTTATCTCTATTCCTTGAAAGTCTGTTTCCCCATTTAAAGTTCATCAGCTACATTAAGTAAAAATGTTTTTCGAGAACATACGTTTATCTCTCACGGCAGATCAACAAACACGATCTTTGTCTTTTGAAGTCCACCAGCGTCACTCTCTGTGGCCTCGTGATTCCCAAACTAAGGGCCCGATTTATAAATTTTTTTTTGTTATTTGGAAGTTGATTTACTCGGTGTGGTTATTAGCTTTGTTCCATAAAAGTCTCTTCGACCTTTTAAATTTCGTCAGCTAAAGTAATCAAAACAGTTTTTAGCCAGCACGCTGTCTTGTTATACACTACGTAATACGTATGAGCTAATTCAAGTTTCAGAGTATCAGATTGTAGAGCTTAAAGAGATCTAAATCAAAATCTGCAAGTCCAGATGCTCGTCTCTTACGGCTGACCAACGATGATGATTTTTGGTTTTAGAAGTCGCACGTGCCGCTTTCACACGTCAAAATAGCTAGTGAAGTTATAAATACTTTTATATAAATTATAAAGTCTTGGAAGAGGTGACGCCAAAGAGAAGAGGCCTATATCCAGCAATAATGAAAGTATGCTGTTTTAGTAAGGATAGCTCCTATTAACTTTCTTTCATTCATTTAATGCTCCCCCCCTCCCCACCCCCTATGAGACATGGCCTGGATCAAAATATTACTTCTTGTATTAAACTTAAAGGGGCGATAGATATTATTTTTCTTACTTTACTTTTTAGAGGTTTTTTGTGTCGATTACCTTAATTTAATTTGAGTATTACCTTAATTTAAGTATTATTGCAGAGTCCATTGCTCATCAACTGAAATGCGTAAAGGTCAATTCATTATCGCAGTATCTGTAGCCCAGATCACTTCATTACTTAGTACTTTCGTATCTCACTACTTTGAGTATTGATTCTTCGTCTCTGTTCTCTTAAACTTCAGCCTACTGTTTATCATTACCAAATTGTGATCTGACACTGTATGCCTTAAAATCTAATAATAGATTTCGGAATCTCTGCCTGACCGTGAAGCCGTCTAATTGAAATCTTCCCGTAACTCTAGGCCTTTTCCAAGTAGGTTCTACTCTTGTGATTCATAGATAGTGTATTAGCTATTGCATCTGAGATTTATTGCAGAACTCAATTACTCTTCCTTCTCTCTTATTACTAATACCAAACTCATATTCTCCCGTAACCCTTTCTTCAACTCCTTCCCCTACAATCGCATTCCAATCCCCCATGACTATCAGATTTGCATTTTCCTTTGGGCATATCGACTACTATGTTTCAACCGCTGTTCCTGTCAGCCAAACATTTTCTATGGCGTAACGATAACGTGGTTTGTGGCTCGGTGGAAGTGCTATGGGTAACCTGGATGTTCCTCAAACCAGAAACGTATGCGTACAGCCTTGTCGAAAGGAATGTTGACAATATTCTCTCTACGAAGATGTAGAAGACTGGCCAGCGGGGATGTTGAAATATACATATTCATTCATGTTCACGGTAACTTCAATGAGTGGGCTGTAGTCATGGTACGAAAAATATCCCGAAATATCATTGAACCACCTCTAAGCCTGAACTAAACGCCCCACATACCGCGGCTTAATAGCCACACTGGGACTTCGATGCACTGGACACCTTGCATCATTTAAAAGGAGGCCACATTACTCACCCTCTGTCAGCCACTGTCAATTTTAGTTCTTTTATGATCCACTGAAGACCTGCAGCGTTATGTGCCAATGTGGGCAATGGCTTCTTTCATGCTGTGCGGTGGGTATGTCGATTAAATACAGTTTCCTTCGCAACTTTCGCACGGGAACTGGTTGAAATAGACCTGCACTTATTGGCAGCGGTAACTGCTGTCGAGTTCGAAACTGATTCTCACTGACAAGTCGTGGCCCTCGTCTACGGTCGCTGTCGACTATGGTCTGTCCTTACATCACTGTACATGACTGCGAGTGGTGTACTATTCCTTGCAGACGCCTTGGATGATTCACGTCGATACTTTTAACAAATCAGACAACATTTTTCGGAATTTTCTCATGGTACACATTCTCCTTGCAGCCTGCCTACTCCTGTTTCCACGAAAACCATTAAAGCAGCTCATCTTGCTTCAACGGAGACACAATAATGCATGTGTGCTGAGGCACAGTGAATAAAGAAGGCCGATTTGGGTTTCCGTAATCCTGGCAAGCTTCACGGGATCAGTTCAGCCTGCTGCACCTGACAACAGGTTGCGCTGTCAATCCAACTTGACTACAGAATGGCCAGGTACGTGTCTGTGTAGGTATTTCTCTGCAGCTCAGCTATCTTAACGATGACCACAGCAAACTGAAAGATTGAGTAGATATTAGGAATTGGTGAACATATACGAATCACGAAACGGAAACCAAATCCAGTTTGGGAAAGGTTTTCGTGTGTTTGTGAGGCAGCTTCAAATAAATCATTAGGTACGATAATGATACGTGTTTCGCAATAAAAATTGCGTAAAATGTTACCAAAAACTCATCAGACGACCTCGAGTATGTTACGACATTTTTTGGAAATTTGACTAACAGTTTTTTCATTCCACTTTTTTTAAAAAAAGAGGACAAAAATTTAGCCGCTGAAAATTTTGGAAAATGTGTGTTAAGGACGCCAAGCCATTTAGCAGTATATGGGCTTTCTAAATTTAGCACGAACATTGACAGAAATAGGCAAAATATATAGCTCAGGAGATACTAAAAACCACATTATGGTGATATCCAAACTAGAGCAGAGAAACCTTAGTGTAAAAGAGAAGCTTCTTCTTTCAAGCTTCTTCTTTCAGACATGTACGTTTTAGATTAACATACAATGAAAAAAGAATTTCGTGACTGCTAAAACGCATTTGGGGAATTTAGAATGAAGTAATTTGGCTAATATGAATGAATTCACTGAAGCCACAATACACAACCTCGAAAAAGTGATTAAAATATTTATAAAAGGGCTCATACACTTATCAGCCAGAACATTATGACCATGTACCTAACACTCGGTATGTCCACCTTCTGCACAGATAATAACTGCGACGCCTTGTGGCATGGAAACAATGAGGCCTTCATATGTCACTGGAGGGAGTGCACCACATCTGCACACATAAGTTACCTAGTTCGCGTAAATTCCAGAGAGGGGGCCAATGAGCTCTGACGTCACGTTCAATTACATCCAAGATGCATTCGATCAGATTCAGATCTGGTGCGTTGGGTGGTCAGTATAACAACTGGAACTCGCCACTATGTTGATCGAATCACTCCATCACACTCCTGGCCTTGAGACTTCGTCCACTATCTTGCTGAAAAATGTCACTGCCGTTGGGAATATTGTAATCATGAAGGGGTATCCCTGGTCTACAGCCAGTGTACGATAGTTCTTGACCGTCATGTTGCCTTGCTCCGCCGGAGCTATGGATGCCCACGTGAATGTTCCTTAGAGCACAATGGAGCAATGGCCAGCATGTCTCCGTATCGCAGCGTGAAGGAGCTGTAGCCCTGCATGGCGACGTATTCGCGCACTCCCATCAGTATGATGAAGAAGGTATCGGGATTCATCAGAGCTTGCAACCCTTTGTCACTGCGCCAATGTCCAGTGCTGATGGTCGTGTGCTCATTTCAGTCTTAGTTGCCGATGTCGTGGTATTAACATTGGTACCTACGTAGGTCATAGGCTGCTGAGGCCACTAGTTAGGAGTGCACTGTGTGTTCAGACATACATCTATTCTGCCCAGAATTTAGGACCCTTTCAATTCCAATACTTCAACGTTACATGTTAGTTCCGCCGCAGTTCGCCGCCTGTTCTGTTTCACCAGACTGCCCAGAGTGCGACGTTCGTAACGAGGGACGGCCGCCCAATCCCACGACGTCTGTACACAGTTTCACATTAGTTCCACCACGTGTTAAAGACACTAACCACAGAACTCCTCGAACAACCGTCTAGTTTGTTGAAGCCGTTTCGACCCCAACACTAAAACATTTTTATCACTTTCTTCGATTGATGAACCTGGTGTTACCACCAATTAACTAACTCTCAAGTCAGGTAAATTTTCTTCGGAAATATAGCTATCATTATCCAAACTTCTTTGAGAAATGTCCTCTGTTTTTGCTTCTAATTTCTCTCCCGAGCTCACGTAACCCATATCACTCTCGTCTGAATGTGTAGCGTCAGCCTTAACCTCGTAAACGTTATAATCTATGTAGCCATCAATTAGTCGTAACTGATCATCATCGCCAAACTCGTCTTGCCCCGCGTCAAAAATCTCGCCTCAGTTTTCTTTAGGACCAGAGTCGTGGGGGTTGGCTACTTTAATTACTATAACATTTAGATAAACCTACCTCTTTGGTACAGAGCTTTTCGTTTCTGCACAAACGCTAATATGAGGCGGGTTGAGAAACGTCAAGTATTGCCCGCTCCTCCCATTAGCACACCTCCTATATAATCCGCTGTAATTCGTCAGTTCGTCGTATATTTCACCGAACTGACCTAGCCATACCTCCGCGCATTCCGAGTTGCCCTGCGCGATAATGGAAGTTTAATGCGCTATCCGTTTCTTTAATTCCACTCGTCAATCAAACTGTACTGTAGCCTGCGGTACCATTGTTGTCTTAACAGAGGCAGCTACTTCGTCATTATCGGTACTCTATTTTCATCGTTATTACAGACAGCTATCGTCTTGTCAACTGCCTTTTCAGATTCAATTATTGTTACTACGGTGAGTTACTTGCTCTGTCTTCTGGCACATTCTCCCATCGCCGATTTATCCATGCGGATCAATTGTAGCGACGTTAACTAGGCTTTCTTCTGGGCCGCCGAGGTCTTCCCACGCCCAGTGGGCCCCAAACCGGCGCGGGTAATGGTTTTCCCGTTTAAATACGACAGGCCCGTTTCTATCTGGCTGTCGCATTTGCTGATTTTGCTCCTGCCTGCATCCATTCTGCTTAGAACCACGTAGCACATTCACATGATACTGGCCTCTATCATTTCTGCTATTGTTGTCGCCACTAACAGTGGTTTTGTTATGGTGGTGTGAGTTGTTATTTCCATTATTGCCATGCCTATTGTTATTATAGTTTTTGCCATTGTGGTAGTTGTTGTTATTACCACGACTCTTTCGCAATTATTCTGCCAGTTGTCCTCACCTTCGACCTTTTCTAAAAATGCAGTAATTGTTCTGTAACTACAGTGTATGTACCTCTTGGAATCATCTGGAAGCTTCTTCCACAGCTCCCAGACAGTCTCCGACACAGTCCATCGATCGACAAAATATTCTAATTTGCGGATCCAATTTTCACAAAATTCTTTCAGCACACAGCGAGAGTTCGCGTCGTAGTGTTTTGACACTACGAATTCACGCCATTGACACTCCTGTTTCTGCTCTGACCAATATTTTTCCAAGAACGCATTCTTAAATTCTTGTAAGCTCATGTTGACAGTATCGAAGTTTCATCCCCTTCGCATAGTCTCGCTCGCTGGAACGTCGATAACAGAGTTAATTTTTCTCTTGTCTGGCCATTACTCATACAATACGCTTTCGCAATTTTTAATGAAGTCGATAGCGTGCAATCTGTTCTGTTTTTTGAGGGGATCGAAACGCTTCTCCTTCGCCACGACTTGAGTGCTATGTGCGTGGCATGACACATAGTGCTCTGTTCGTCCATTTTGTTTTCTAGTTTGTTACTTTTGTAACTACTTGGCAAGTGATTGTCGCTAATGTTTCCACTTCACTCATTTTCTCATCACAAGTAGTCAGCTGTTTCTTCACTCTAGTATCTGTGTCTGATAATAAAGTTAGAAAATTCGTAGCCTTTTCCCTATCGCCTTTTCCCACTAATTTTATTTAAGTTACTTTATTTTCAATATTGGGTTTAACAGTCTGTTGCAGTTTCTGTTCAATCCTCCATACATCCTTCTAAAAACGATTATTAATTTGAGTGTACCTCCATCATGTCCTGCTTATGATTACCGAATTCGGTTTTCATAACATTTATGTCTTTCTTGATTTCATTTACTTTTGTGTTAATGACTCTGATGTTATTGCTCACCAACTTAATTGATTCAGACTGATCACTAATTTTAGTAGTAGTTGATTCAGCTGAGCATTAATTTTACCAATAATTGATGCAGACTAATCATTAATTTTAGCATTAATTGATTCAGACTGAACATTTATCTTAGCAGTAATTGATTCAGACTGAACAATTATTGATTCGGGCTGAGCATTAATTGTACTGACCAATGTCCTCAACAGATCGTTTATACTTCCAGCTATTACTAGTTTTGACACTAACTCCAGCTCTTTCTTAATGGTTTCTTCGTATCCACCGTCACTAGATTCGGTTTCGATTTTTATTCCAAATTCCGTAGCATCTGTCAATGCCAGGAATTCAATAACGTAACAGAGGCTACTTAGAGTAAAGTAAAATTTCACTGGAAAAACTAATAACTAAAGATACTGCACAAATTATGAGTGTCCAATTTCATATATTCTGCATTTAGCTTAGCGAGTGACATCTGCTGGCTTGGTATGTATTTTATTGTTGTTATTTTAAAAGTAAAACCAATTGCTCATTTTCTTACAGTAATTCAGCCTATCTCTCAATAATCAAAAGTTAATTGCTTGCCTTTTTCTAAGTTCTGCGTTAAGTTACTCTGAGGTTACTGAAAGTAATTCTTTTTGAATAACAATGTTTAATTTAAGCCAGTTCTTTATTTAAACAGTAACTTCAATTGATTTTGCTTTAACAGTAGAAGTATTTCAGAGTAAGTAACAGCAAACTCAGTGCTTTCAAATTCATTTATTTTCTCCTGAAGTGTTGTGCTGTGAAAAAGCTTGACAACCTTCTGTTGCGACGCCACTGATGATTTGCTTAAATTTCTTTGTAGTAAATATTACGTCGTACCTTCCCCTCTACCTCCTCCCCCCCCCCCCCTCCGCCGCTGCACTCTTTCATGAGTCATGAGGCAAGCTGTTTGTAAGCGATTGCACTATACTTCACCCATTTGAGAAATATCATCAGTATTTATCTTAAATTTAGAGTAGATTATTCCTTCAGTAGAGTCTGTCGTACACTTTCCTCCAAGTAACCGGCGTTATTTTCCATCGGTAACTATAGCCTTACTCGCCGTAAAATTTCATTAGGCATATGCGTTCACCGTCATGTATATCGCAATCTAGTAGGTCGATTAGTAAGGGGGAGGCTACACGTGGTGACCGTGACACAACATTATTAATTTGGTATTGTTCTTGGCACGAATTTTATATTGTACAAATTTGTAACGTGAGCATAGCTGCACACCGCAGTGGCGGGAGCACCCGACAAACACTTCCTCACTCTTTCATGATTCAAGCTGCTCTGGTTCCTCTCCATTAGCAAAGATAAACAACAGCACAGCTACTACCATTTTGTAATTGCTGTCGATACATTTAAACAAAGTTCAATTGGCTATTGCCCAGCATTTTACAATATTTTCATTAGAAATACAATCAATTGTATGAGTCAAAATTAAATACAGCAGCACATCGATTACTTATTAAATATAGTTTCTGTAATATAGTTTACAGTTTCAGAATTAAAAGTACAATGCACGTTATAAACGGATATTGAACGGTGAAAATTTTGGTTGTCGCAGAAGTTATTTTATCTGCATTTTCGGTGTTACAAGTGCTCCAAATCTGTATGCTAGGAACTTTCTGCTATTGTCTGGGGAACCTGTGCAAATACAAAATAACAGTTACGTAAAAAAAACGCTTGATGTATAACGTGAGTAATATATAACTCCAAGCTGAAGTATAAAAATTCTCTTTTCTTAAATGAAAACACAAATAAAGAAAAATTAAAATTATTTATTCGTCAAAGGTGGTTCACGTCATAAATAGTCAAAATGATGTCAGTCTACGTCAGTTTAATGAGCACAGGCCTGAGACTCCCGTCTAGTGTGCAAAGATTTTCTGATAAGCAGAGGATTAAAGAGTTTATTACGACACAAAGTTCTGCTTATGTGACTCGATGAGTCAATCACTTTACGTCTCTTCCTGAAATAATATTAATATCAAAAATAGCATTAATAATAATAATAATTTGATTTGGCTTTGGGAAAACAAGCAGATGATCTAAGTGTCATTACATTCCATACCAAATATTAGCATAATGTCGTCTTTTGTGTGACACCTCATACCCCTCAGATATGCATGTTGCACAAGGACAGTAATCTACGTGAAGACCTGTCTAAAGGTAGTAGGGTTTCTTTAGAGAGATGTCAACCGCTAAAAGGTGTCTTCGTGTTCGAAATAACATTTTTCTTGCACGGAAACGTATTGAGTACTGTTTCAGAGGAGTTAGGGCTCCTTTCAGGTCATCCGCCCCCGCTTTTTCCTTCTCTCCATGCAACTTGAGAGACATGCGACGAATGACTGTTACCGAATACTGGCAGGTAAATGATCGATAGTAGAACTCCTGACACATTTTCCCTTATCCACCGAGTCTGTTAATACTCTCGTTATCTCTTGTTAATGTAATAACAGCTCAGGATATTCTCTGAACTAAACATCATGCTCTATTACTACTTTGTGTCTAAGCGAGAAGTTGAAAGGCCGGCCGCTGTGGCCGAGCGGCTCTAGGCACTTCAGTCCAGAACTGCGCTGCTGCTACGGTCGCAGGTTCACATCCTGCCTCGGGCATGGATGTGTGTGATGTCCTTAGTTAGGTTTAAGTAGTTCTAAGTTTAGGAACTGATGACCTCAGCTGTTAAGTCCCATAGTGCTTAGAGCCATTTGAACCGTTTTTTGAAGTTGAAAGAAAAAATCACTCAACAAATCAATATGGTGATAACATTCCCACTGTAAACAATAAAAGATTAGATGAAAGGTGTGGTAATATATGAAAAAATCATTACTAACATTAAATGTGTAGAAATATTTTCTGTGTTGAAGCATAAAGGCTGAAACAAATAATTATAACGTAATTTTAAGCCATATTGTGCCCTGTAGCCTGATGCTTTCTGCTCAGTCTTCCACTAATCATTAAGATTTTACTGAAAGAAAAGGAAGCAGATCAAGAGGAGTCCCTATAAAGACGGATACACAATAAAGGTCGTTACTGGGACCACTACTGTTTCCTGGATATACAATAGGTGATTCTAAAATATTGCTGTTTGGTGATTACAGTAGCTTGTTAGTGAAGGATATTGAGTGCAATATAGGCAACGAATCGAACAGTGCAGTTTAAAACATAAGTTCATAGTTTCTAAAAAAGAAATTGATAATCGGAGTAAGACTCAGTTATTACGGGTTCTAACCTACAATTCAAGTAAAGTAGACGTTATAATGAAATAGAATGAGGCTCTGACCAGTGAATCCGAACAATACAAATTCCCTGGTGTTCACATAGATGGTAAGATGTCATGGAAAGAACTGCGCTTCTGGCAATATGTGGCGAGAGTCCGCGAGCCTCTTATCAACCCCTGCTCAGGAGTCTGGGCATCCTGATAATGGCCTCTCACGACATATTTTTCTCAACGCTATTAATTATTAATTTTACGATTTCTGCTGATACCAATTCGCGGTTCCCGCCAACATGATATGGTTAGTGTGGGGTGTGAAACAGGATATTTGTACTTATTTTGCGTGTGAGGTACCATTGGAGATCATTCAGTTGTACTTAACTAGTGCATAAACTATCAATTATGCTTTTGAATAAAATGGGAAGCTGTAAAACTTATGACAGGTAGTCACAATGTAATATTTTACCCCCTTTAATATTCGAGTTTTAATGTCAATCTTTATTAATAATATGAGCATTCCTAGAATTTCACTCAGTTAATACTGGGCAGATATCCAGATTGCATTGGGATCCCATCTCCTTGACATTAGTGCAGAAACGCATGCGGTATTGTGCTGCATCGAGTTTCATTATGTTACCACAAGAATTAAAAGATCTTAGCTGTAACCGTCGCACGTTCAAACCGAGACTGAAGAATTTCATTATGGCACACTCGGGGAGTTCATGGAAAAATTAAATAGACACCTGTGTTATATTACTGATTATGCTTATTTATACTCAGCACTTTGTCGTCTGTATAGGATGCATGTAAATGTAATTTAATTTATTATTAGATTTTCTGATTTTAATTTCATGTACTGACACATAACAGAACCGTGGAGTTTTGCTCCTAAATTTGTTCCTAGAGAACTAGACCTCAAAAATAAGTAAAAAATAGACATAGTGCCAGGGAAAGACGAACAGTTATTTATCGAAACGCACTCAAGAATAGTTTCCTCAGACATTGGTAAAACAAAACAGTTCTGCCACTACCGGACACACGAAAAATGATGTAAATGACTCACGGCTGGTAGTCATGGATGAGAGAATAAGACAGACCCTGAATAACTGATGGCTTGCAGCAGGACAGAACCCCTGTTCACCGATCTGCTCGTGCGAGCTGGCTCGCACAATCGTGTTCCCAAGGGTAACTGGCCGAAAATAAAAATAAAAAAATTACTTTGAAGTTAATTACAAACATGCGAACTAAATACCCATAATAATTTAAATTACGATTCATCCTCGTATTGTGATGACGCCGTGAACACAAAAATACATGCTAACATATACGTTTCCAAAACTGACTTTGACATGCCTCCATAACTGCGCTTGTGCGTTGGTTTAGATAGATGGCTGGCAGGTAATGAGAATATAAGGGTTATTAAAGCAAAACTACTTCTCTGAAAAACATAAGCAATACTATAACCAAAATATTGGCAGTCTATTGTAAAGTGCACATTTCTGTACATCTGTGAAACAAAAGTCGGGTGTGGGTAACATTTCGTATCATGTTTCTCTCCCGCATTCGTAGAAACAAGCTTGGATCGATCTTGACGTGCTATCCGTAAGGTAATACATACGCAGCGATTCAGGCGTGTCCCACTCTTCGAAGCTGGCTCCGCTCAGGCCACCCACAGAGTGGTTACGGATACTGCGAGAAAGCGGTGCAAGGTTCAGCTGGACACAAGCGATCTCATTCTACTTCATGTCAGCAAACAAGGTAGGCCATTCCGTTCAGTTGCTTTCTGCCTCCTGCCTCCTGGAGGTAGACGTACATGAGGGGATTGCTATATGCTCGCTCGTAATCGTCTCGAAAGATGAACACATTGCCAAAATAGTAATTGTAGGGCTGAGTATAATGTAGATGATTTTGCCCCAAATTACAATCCCCAATACCAATCCAAAACGTCACTGACTTACCTTCCTGTTGGACCCGTACGACTGCATCCCTGCTACGTCATTATCACGTGGTGTCCTCCATAGTTTTCTAGACAAATCCGGCAGACGCCACTGAAGAGAACTCGAAGCCATTGAACCGAGTTCCATTCGAGCTGTTGTTCCGCCCACCTTCCACGTGCCCCATCGATCTGGATAGCTTTTTACTATTGTTCGTAGTGAACGGCTGTAGCCAAAATTGACCGTGTGGAGCCGATTTCCCCCTCCCCTGCTCCAGTATGGCAACGTGAAATTTCATTACAACCTCCTCGAGGTAAATTTAGCGTGCGGAAGCACAAAAAGGTAGATCGTCAATGCTTTACGTCTGCGAAACTAGTAGAATGTTCGAATGACGTCGCTGATGTGTGCGCCAGTTCGGTGGGCCCTTTCCAGGGACGAAAATTTTGCTAGCCGTAATGTGCCTTGAAATTATCCTTCTAAGCATGCATAAAGACTTCACTGTGTGAGTAAATCACACCGTCGTGTTTACCGTCGGAAATGAACTGCACTGAGAAGACATATTTACTATTTCCTCCTCTACACGGGATGAACGCAGCAGTTTCCTGTAGTCAACAGGCCCTTGAGATAGAAGTGGTGATTCGTGTTGTGCGAGGTGAATAACGCTGGCACAGTAAGCTAATTCAAAGGTTCCGCTCCAAAATTTTACAAAGTTGTGTAACTGGAACCTTCCTTATAACAAACATCCATGCAATGTACATCTGCGTACACTCAATATACTGTGCAGTATCGCATTAACGTACTGAAATACAAACAGGAAATATGCCACTGCCTGAACATAACAGTGATATTTATTCAGAATTTGAAGAGGAGCGACTTGATTCTGACTAGAAGAAATAGACTGCATGTACTGTATTCACTGGATGCGTTGCTCTTAGAGCTAGCTTGTTGGTCTGGAAACTACAAGTGATCAAATTACCTAGGGATGTAGTTACTAAACCAGAAAACCTAGTATAGTTAAATACTATCATCTGTGCAACAACACCTGTTGTACGTCTATGAAAACGTGCGATGAAGAGAACAGGAAAAAATCTCAGGCAGAATCATTCGCACCTGGAATGTTTTAGTTTCTTGTATTGCGTTGGTAACATCTGACAAAAAGATCTGATATATTAGGGGACCCGCAAATTAAGGAGATACAAAACCAGTCAAGAGAATGCGAAAGTGCAGGCAATGGAGATGTTAAGAAATTTCAGCCCACATTATACAAGAAACAGTAATGCAAGGGGTGGTGAAATATTAGTACGCGCTATCCATTTACGGGAACTTCAGTTACAGAAAACTGGATAGTTGTCCAATACCCTATCATAACTCTCTAAAATAATACTCGAAAGAAAGCTAATAAAACATACACCTGATCTGCTTCCAGCTGAGGGAGGACACTCAAAATTATCCAAAAAAGGATTATGAAAGATTGGGTGCATATCCTAGTCTACGTGGACACGAACGTACGAATCTCTAGCTCACCAGCGGAACACAAGATCCCGGCTCCCATGATCCTTCAATAAAATGAGTGAATTTAACATGCGCGAAAGACACGTGACAATCAATGGTGTAAATTCAGAATATTAGACTGGTGTGCAAAACGTGAGGACGAAAATAGCTTCCCTATGACGTGTCTCTGCCACGTAACGTAGCTCAATGACACTTGTACCAAACATAAAATGAATAGCTACACTACAGTACCAAAGGTGACTCAGAGAAACACCCACCGAGGCCAACAGCAGTCACGCCTCTATACAAAGACAATAATTACATTGGTGTCACCTAGACTTGTGATGGTCTCCTTGACCTTTCAATACGCGTAACATGATTCTTAATAGAGTGTGTGTCCAGCTTGGACGGCAGTGTAGGCACTGTAACATGCTCCCATGTTCGCCGCAGGTTTCGTACGGTGATCGTGTGCTGGGGCGTTCCATCCCTCCACCAGAGCAGTTGGATGGTCGTTGGTGCGTGTGCTGCAGTCTGTCCCGCCTGTGCCTTCCACATGGACTCGATGGAATTGTCGGTACAGTTAAGAACCGTATCCCGGCTTTTGTAATAATGCCCAGATGACCCCATATTCGCCATGACTTCAGTGAAATTTCTGTCGTCCAATAAAAGTACAACTTACGTTCATCTGATTGAGTATTTCTTTCAGTTACTTTCTGTACTTCACACTAGCAGTTGCGTCTAGTTCCAGGTTTCATCAAGTTCTGTTACATAGTAGTCCCGTATCATGTGAAAGTTACTTTGGTACATAAGTCTTACGCACCAGTGTACGAAGTCTGTTCGGAAAATAATAGCGAAATGAAAACCGCAGTGAAAATCAAAAATGTTTTATTTGCAACAGTTACTTCCATCTACGTCTCTACATAGTCGTCCGTTCGGCCTACACATCTGTCGTTGCGTTGTACCAACTTTCCAATACCATCGTCATAAAAGGAAACCACCTATGCTCGGGGAAGATCAGTTTGGATTCCGTAGGAATACTGGAACACGTGAGGCAATACTGACCTTACGACTTATCTTAGAAGAAAGATTAAGGAAAGGCAAACCTACGTTTCTAGCATTAGACTTAGAGAAAGCTTTTGACAATGTTGACTGGAATACTCTCTTTCAAATTCTAAAGGTGGCAGGGGTAAAATACAGGGAGCGAAAGGCTATTTACAATTTGTACAGAAACCAGATGGCAGTTATAAGAGTCGAGGGGCATGAGAGGGAAGCAGCGGTTGGGAAGGGAGTGAGACAGGGTTGCAGCCTCTCCCCAATGTTATTCAATCTGTATATTGAGCAAGCAGTAAAGGAAACAAAAGAAAAATTTGGAGCAGGTATTAAAATCCATGGAGAAGAAATAAAAACTTTGAGGTTCGCCGATGACATTGTAATTCTGTCAGAGACAGCAAAGGACTTGGAAGAGCAGTTGAACGGAATGGATGGTGTCTTTAAGGGAGGATATAAGATGAACATCAACAAAAGCAAAACGAGGATAATGGAATGTAGTCGAATTAAGTCGGGTGATGCTGAGGGTATTAGATTAGGTAATGAGACACTTAAAGTAGTAAAGGAGTTTTGCTATTTGGGGAGCAAAATAACTGATGATGGTCGAAGTAGAGAGGATGTAAAATGTAGACTGGCAATGGCAAGGAAAGCGTTTCTGAAGAAGAGAAATTTGTTAACATCGAGTATAGATTTAAGTGTCAGGAAGTCATTTCTGGAAGTATTTGTATGGAGTGTAGCCATGTATGGAAGTGAAACATGGACGGTAAATAGTTTGGACAAGAAGAGAATAGAAGCTTTTGAAATGTGGTGCTACAGAATAATGCTGAAGATTAGATGGGTAGATCACATAACTAATGAGGAAGTATTGAATAGGATTGGGGAGAAGTTTGTGGCATAACTTGACCAGAAGAAGGGATCGGTTGGTAGGACATGTTCTGAGGCATCAAGGGATCTCAAATTTAGTATTGGAAGGCAGCGTGGAGGGTAAAAATCGTAGGGGGAGACCAAGAGATGAATACACTAAGCAGATTCAGAAGGATGTAGGTTGCAGTAGGTACTGGGAGATGAAGAAGCTTGCACAGGATAGAGTAGCATGGAGAGCTGCATCAAACCAGTCTCAGGACTGAAGACAACAACAACAACACCTATGCTTTCCGCCATTCTATGCGCCGGGTGGCAGCTTGTTGTCTGTGCCATAATGTTGTCTTCATAGCCAATGGTTCATGTGATCAGAGACGAAAATCAGGTGGAGCCAGTCCGGGCTGTATGGTGGGCTATGAAAGGCTTCCCACCCAAAATGCTGTGGGAGCATCTTCGCTGCACCTGCAGTATACAGCCGAGAACTGTCATGAAGGATGAAATGCATGACAGATGGGTTATAGGGGCTGAATGAAATCATGCAAAATCTCACTGCAGACACCCATACATGGCGGGAGACACTATTCTCTAGGCATATTTAAATGCTCAGGGGGGTGTGCGTTCAGAACTGAAAAGACCAAAGTGATGGGCTGGATGGGCATGTTAGAGACACTGCCCAACGCATCTGTGCGAAACTTCATCAGATTTTCACTGTGATTTCCACTTCGCTGTGCCGACCGCGCTGGCCACGCGGTTTAGGCGCTGCAGTCCGGAACCGCGCGACTGCTACGGTCGCAGGTTCGAATCCTGCCTCGGGCATGGATGTGTGTGATGTCCTTAGGTTAGTTAGGTTTAAGTAGTTCTAAGTTCTTGGGGACTGATGACCTCAGATGTTAAGTCCCATTTTGCTCACAGCCATTTGAACCATTCCACTTCGCTGTCGGCCGGACTTACTTTACACATAACACTAGTACACTGGTGTCCAAAACTTTCGTATGATACTACTGTTACGTAACAAAGGCAAGAGACAAAGCAAGATGAAACTTGAATCCTACAAAGAAACAATTGCTACAATACAGTACAGAAAATAACTAAAAAATATACTCAATGAGTCGAACAGAAATGACATTTTCATTGAAAGACAACCATTACATTGAACATATGGCAACTAATGATGGTCAGAAATGGTTCTGAACGGTAATCGTAATCCAATCGAGTCTGTGTGGGTTGTGTTTGGAAGACATTGCAGCATATCCACATGCACCAGCGGCCATGCAGCAGATTTTAATCGTGCGAACGGAGGAATGGAACTCCCTACCACATGAGCGCGTTTCAGCAGTGTGATTTGGGTTGCCTGTTGCGCGGACGGATGACACCGCTCTTACAGAGGGCGACGCCTTTGCCGACATATCTTGCAACAATCCTCATGTCGCGACGGTGGATATACGGCGTCGCTCGTTCCATCCACTGGCCATTTACGTCGGCTGCACACCCCGACCAATGAGTCAAATGCATAGTCAATTGGCAGGCTTACTCCCAGAAACAACACCCAGCCTTCTAGTTACGTGGAGCGCCAGCGGACAACAGCTTGCAACCAGTCATCGACAGCCGCAGTTCGTCAACATCATTTTGTTATTGGATATAATCTCTGACACACACCAAAGGGCCAAATAAACTGCCATAGGCATGACAATTCAATTACAGACATAGGTAAACAGGACCCAGGAGATGACCTGCGGGAGTCGCTGCTACAACCTTGCGACTCTGGCTGAAAATGGGGGTGAGATGCGAATATAAGAACTCAACAGCAGAGTTCTCTTAGCCCGTTTCAACTCAATTCTCCACAATCCTACCTACACATGATGCCCCTGTTAAGCTGATCAACCCAGTGGAAGGTTGGGTAACCAATCCCAGCGGGAAATTGGGTCAGCGACCTGACAGGATGTGGAAGACAGTGAAAGGCAATGGGAAACCACCACTGGAATTACTTCCCTAGACGTTCGGGGGATGGATCTCTTTCAACTATATTCTGGAGGTAAAACTTCCCCTCAATCAGATCTCTGGGAGGGGAATACAATGAGGACTCCAGAGATTAGAGCAAAGGAAGGAAGGAAGGAGAAGAAGAAGGAAGACTTGTTGAGGATTAGGGTTGGAATGTTTTAACGCTTCTCCAGGAAGGGAAATTAGGAAACGCCAAAAACGAAATGACAAGAAACAAAATGAATTTACTCGGAATGCGTGAGGTGAGGTGTGAAGATTGTGGAGAACTAGAAAGGGCCGGCTTCCGATTGTATTAATCAGGTGAAGATAAAAATGGAATGTTTGGGGTTGGAATTTTGATAGGTAAAAGACTGAAGGACAAGGTTATCAAGGATGAATATGTTACTGGAAGAATAATGATGATGAGATTAGCAGGGAAAAAGAAAGACTTTGTTATCATCCAGATCTGTATGCCAACAAGTAGTCATTCAGATGAAGAGGTAGAAGAATGTTATGAGAAGATAGAAAACTTGACAGAGAGAGAGGAAAGAAATGCATGTATTGTTATAATGGCTGATTGGAATGCGGCAGTTGGTGAACGACCAGAAGGAAAAACTCTGAGTAAGTTTGGACTGGGAGAAAGAAATCAGAGATGGCAAAGATTGTTGGAATACTGCAATGAAAACTTCATGGTAGTTAGAAATACTCTATTTGATAACGACAAAACACTATAGTATACTTGGATATCTGGATTTGACAACAGAAGATATAGAGTTGATTACATAATGATTCAACAAACATACCGAAATAGCCTAAAGAGTGTCAGAAGTTATCCAGGGGCAGATATTTATTCAGATTATGCATCAATAGTAGCTGAAGTTCTAGTTAAGTTGAAAACGACCTAGGGCAAAAGAGAGAGCACAGTAACTTTGAGAAACTGAAAGACAAAGGCAATTGTGAAATATTAGAGAATTCATATTGTGAAATCAGGATGCAGGGACAGGAAACGGAATCCACAGACGGAAGATGAGACCGTTTTAAAAATAGGAATAAAAAGGCAGCTAAGGAAACGATTAGAGTCAAGGAGAAGAAAAAAGTAAAGAAAGAATGGATGACACCAGATATGATAACCAAGATGGATGACTATGGAAAATGGAAAACTGTAAACACAGAAGAAGGGAAGCGCAACTAAATGAGGTTAAATAATGAATTAAGAATAGGGATAGAAAAAAATTGCTCTGAGCACTATGGGACTCAACATCTTAGGTCATCAGTCCCCTAGAACTTAGAACTACTTAAACCTAACTAACCTAAGGACATCACACACATCCATGCCCGAGGCAGGATTCGAACCTGAAACCGTAGCGGCCGCGCGGTTCCAGACTGTAGCGCCTAGAACCGCATGACCACACCGGCCGGCTGGGGATAGAAAAGGAGACTAGTGTGACAAGATAGAGAAATTAGAGAAAGAAGGAAAATATTACCTGATGTACTAAGAAGCAATGGTATTGACATTCAGGGGAAACAGAAACAACAATGGACTAAAGGAAGTCGAGGCAGCAGACTGTAAAATGATTAGTGAACCCCAGGAAATAATTAGAAGATGGATGTAGAGAATGGTTATATGCTGCAGACAGCCGTCCAAGTTAGGAAGACATTGAGATAGAAGATGAGGATAAAGTTGCAGATGATGACAAAGGAAATGCAATAATAACTGCATTTATGAAGGAGATGTAAAATGGATGGGCAATGTGAACTGATGGGGTTCCTGAGGTACTGCTAAAGCCATTGGAGAAAGAAGGGAAAAGGGAGTGGACTGAATTGTGTAATCAGATATAAATCAGGAAAATGGCCAAAGGACTTTGCAGAAAGTATCTTAATGCCAATAGAAAAGAAAAATAACAGCAAAAAGTGTGGGTAACATAGAACAGTTACCTGATATTGCATGCAGCCAAAGTCTTGCTGATTACGCTCAACAGAAGGCTATATGGAAAGCTGAATTGCGTAATAGGAGGTGAACAATTTAGAGTGGGAACTAGAGATGCCATTGGGCTACTGAGAGTTATCGGAGAGAGGTACATGGAGAAGAAAAGAAAGGTGTATGTTGTGTTCATTGATCTTGAGAAGGCTTTTGACTGTGTCAGATGGGACAAACTGATGTAAATTCTAAGGAAACATGAAGTTGACTGGAGGGATAGACGGCCAATTAGAAATTTATATTTGAACCAGAGATCACGTGTAAGAATATGAGGTGTGATGAGTGAAGAAGTTGAACTGGGAGACAAGGTTGTTGTTTGTCACCAACACTGTTCAATATCTAACTGGAGGAAATTATGACCGAAAGCTATGATGCAAGAAGAGGAGCTTGTGTAGGGGTCGGAGAGTGGAGTGTATAAGATTTGCGGACGACATGGTTGTGAGGGCAGAGAGTGCAAGAGAGATGGAACAAATGTTACATTATCTAAACACAAAATTAGAAGAGTATGAAATGAAGATAAACAAGAAGAAAACGGAAAGCATGGTAATTGGAGGAAGGGGGAGAAAATGCCATATGGAGATAGGGGAGAGGAAATAGAGTAAGGGAATAACTTTGATCACTTGGGAAGTGTAATAATGAATGATATATATTGCTCAACAGAAATTAGGAAAAGAATTGCAATGGAAAGAGATGGATTCAAGAGGAAATAGAAATTACTTTGCGGGCCACTAAACAAGATCTGAGGAAAAACCTTGCTACATGCTGTATGGTGCGGAAACTTGGACATTGAGGAAGGAAGATGAATGAAGATTCGAGGCACAATATGCATAACAATGGAAAAAGTGGAATGGGAAGACCGAGTAAGGAATGAAGAAGTATTAAGAAGAGTTGAAGGAGAAAGAAACATGCTGGAAGTCATCAGAAAGAGAAAACGGAACTGGATTCGACACTGTTTGATGAGGGACTGTTTACTGAAGGATGGAATAGGAGGAATGGTGGAGGGAAGAAAGGGAAGAGGAAAAAGAAGATATCATATACTGGGCAATATCAACAGATACAAACATTCAGAAATGAAAAGACTGGCTACGGACAAACAAAAGTGGAGGAGGCTTAAGCCATGACAAGACCTGCCGTAAGGCAGAATACCATACTACTGCTATGTAACCATACAGAATACGGCGCTGCGGCCGGAAACGACTGTATAAGACAAGTGTCTGGCGCAGTTGTTAGATCGGTTACTGCCGTTACAATAGCAGATTATCAAGATTTAGGTGAGTTTGAACGTGCTGTTACAGTCGGCGCATATAGACGGCGCACGAGCGATGGGACAAAATACAGGGTGTTTCAAAAATGACCGGTATATTTGAAACGGCAATAAAAACTAAACGAGCAGCGATAGAAATACACCGTTTGTCGCAATATGCTTGGGACAACAGTACATTTTCAGGCAGACAAACTTTCGAAATTACAGTAGTTACAATTTTCAACAACAGATGGCGCTGCGGTCTGGGAAACTCTATAGTACGATATTTTCCACATATCCACCATGCGTAGCAATAATATGGCGTAGTCTCTGAATGAAATTACCCGAAACCTTTGACAACGTGTCTGGCGGAATGGCTTCACATGCAGATGAGATGTACTGCTTCAGCTGTTTAATTGTTTCTGGGTTCTGGCGGTACACTTGGTCTTTCAAGTGTCCCCACAGAAAGAAGTCACAGGGGTTCATGTCTGCCGAATAGGGAGGCCAATCCACTCCGCCTCCTGTATGTTTCGGATAGCTCAAAGCAATCACGCGATCATCGAAATATTCATTCAGGAAATTAAAGACGTCGGCCATGCGATGTGGCCGGGCACCATCTTGCATAAACCACGAGGTGTTCGCAGTGTCGTCTAAGGCAGTTTGTACCGCCACAAATTCATGAAGAATGTCCAGATAGCGTGATGCAGTAATCGTTTCGGATCTGAAAAATGGGCCAATGATTCCTTTGGAAGAAATGGCGGCCCAGACCAGTACTTTTTGAGGATGCAGGGACGATGGGACTGCAACGTGGAGCTTTTCGGTTCCCCATATGCGCCAGTTCTGTTTATTGATGAAGCCGTCCAGGTAAAACTAAGCTTCGTCAGTAAACGAAATGCTGCCCACATGCATATCGCCGTCATCACTCCTGTGCACTATATCGTTAGCGAATGTCTCTCGTGCAGCAATGGTAGCGGCGCTGAGGGGTTGCCGCGTTTGAATTTTGTATGGATAGAGGTGTAAACTCTGGCGCATGAGACGATACGTGGACGTTGGCGTCATTTGGACCGCAGCTGCAACACGGCGAACGGAAACCCGAGGCCGCTGTTGGATCACCTGCTGCACTAGCTGCGCGTTGCCCTCTGTGGTTGCCGTACGCGGTCGCCCTACCTTTCTAGCACGTTCATCCGTCACGTTCCCAGTCCGTTGAAATTTTTCAAACAGATCCTTTATTGTACCGCTTTTCGGTCCTTTGGTTACATTAAACCTCCGTTGAAAACTTCGTCTTGTTGCAACAACACTGTGTTCTAGGCGGTGGAATTCCAACACCAGAAAAATCCTCTGTTCTAAGGAATAAACCATGTTGTCTACAGCACACTTGCACGTTGTGAACAGCACACGCTTACAGCAGAAAGACGACGTACAGAATGGCGCACCCACAGACTGCGTTGTCTTCTATATCTTTCACATCACTTGCAGCGCCATCTGTTGTTGAAAATTGTAACTACTGTAATTTCGAAAGTTTGTCCGCCTGAAAATGTACTGTTGTCCCAAGCATATTGCAACAAACGGTGTATTTCTATCGCTGCTCGTTTAGTTTTTATTGCCGTTTCAAATATACCGGTCATTTTTGAAACACCTTGTATATGCGACGCTGTGTATCGAGCGGAGGGACGTGTACGGGTGTGGAGACAACCTCATGAATCCATGCACCCACCATGTCAGCAGGGGACTGTTCAAGCTGGTGGAGGCTCTGTAATGGTGTGGGGCGTTTGCTGTTGGAGTGATATAGTACCCCTGATATGTCTAGATACGACTCTGAGAGGTGACACGTACGTAAGCATCCTGTCTAATCACCTGCATCCATTCATGTCTATTGTGCATTGCGATTGACTTGGGCAATTTCAGCACGACAATGGTACACCCCACAGGCCCAGAACTGCTACCGAGTGGTTCCAGGAACACTTGTCTCGGTTTAAACACTTTCGCTGCCCACCAGACTCCCCAACCTGCTGTTCAGAAGAGATCTCCGCCCCCTCGTATTCTTACGGATTTATGGACAGCCCTGCAGGATTCATGATGTCAGTTCCCTCCAGCATTACTTCAGACCTTAGTCGAGTCCACGCCACGTCGTGCTGCGGCACTTGTGCGTGCTCGCCGGGGCCCTACACGATATTGGGCATTGTACTAGTTTCTTTGGCTCTTCAGTGTAATTGCTTTGACAAGTGTTAAGTGTTGTAATACAGCGAGGCCTTGAAACCCTCACTGCTAAAGTGTACCCAACAACAGAGCACTATACAGCAAAATATCAATGCATTCACTAAGTGCATCGTGTGATCTCACAAACTGAAGCTCAGAAATTCCACCATACCTGTTAGAGCAAAAACTGGCCATATCTAACTTTTATCGGCCCAGTTGCGATCGATCTCCGCTCCAAAAAACTACATTAGACGTTGCTTTCGCCCTGTCACGTTTCAGTACAAGTGTAGTCGTGCAAGGCGTACATTCAGTCTAGAGTATACGCGTTTTTGGAACTAACTGCATAAAGCCAGTTTCGGTAAGAAACGAAATGAAGCGATATCGCAGCTACGTTTTGATTTTTACGATTCAGTAGTAGAAATTGTACAAAGTATGACCAGTTCAGATGAAAATTAGTAATGGATTCAGAACGCTGTGTTTTTCATTCGTAAGTAATGAGTGTCGAGCAATAGGCAACGGCTAAGCCCCAGACCACGCCATCTAAGCCACAGCCAGTGGCAACTAAGTACTTAGTAATTATACGCCATAAGCCGTCACTCCCTCCCCGCCCCCCGTTTCCTTACCGTCCCTCCTCGTCACTTTGCTTACTGTTGACTGTGAGCCACTTGGAAAGGTAGACGCCGGTGCTGCGAGGTCGTAAATCTTTAAATAGAAGAGCACGGCTGCGGACTGTTTCAACAGCTATGAGAGGGGAACACGCGGTAAGCGGCTTTTGGCGGACCGCGAAATGAGCAGCGCACGAATTACACTCCACATTCCTTTCTAGCGGTGCGTTTAGCCTGCTAGTCTGGATCTACTCCACGCTCAGTCCAGCGTGTCACTCCTGTGTAGCAAAGTCACAACAGTGGGCAAGTCCAGTCCAGCCTTAATCTTTTGCTCTCACGTTCTCAGATTTTAGGCCTGTGTATCAGCTTATAATGTATTTTCGCAGTTTAACCTTTTCGTACTTAAATCTCATGTTTCATGTATTTAAAAACCAAAATGTCCTCTAGTAAGGAAGTATTAGACTTTCACTAACATGAAAAAAATTATGTTGACCACATTTGATAATCAGTGTGGTAGGACGCACGTGTCCTGCGAATCAAAGTATACCCTTATTTTGATCTGAATTTATGATTTTCAAGCTTAAATTTTTGGTTTTTAGAGGAACTCTACGAGGATGTCAAATACTATGAAAGTATGCTAGATAGGTACCAAAATGGATTTATTCTCGTGACAATCAAAAACATGTAACGCCGCATACAAATATTCAACATAAAATTTGGAAATGGTTTTGATAAACATATTTAGTTTTGTTTTACATCGTATATGACAATTATTGAACTATGTGAAATAAAATCGCCGTAACTTCTGAACGGTTGGCGTTAGGACGTTTAAACTGCACGGTTGGCCGCGGGGCATTATGGGAATTAGTATCCGCATATATGGTTTGGTTTGGCGACGAAGCCCATTTTCAGTTGGATCGGTTCGTCATTAAGCAAAATTGGTGCATTAGGAGGAATGAGAATCCGCGTTTCACGATCGAGAAGTCTCTTCATCCCCAACGGGTTATTGTGTGGTGTGCAATGTCCCGTCACGGATAATGAGTGTGATATTCCTTGATGGCACGGTGACTATCAAAAGGTAGTTGATGGTTTTGGAGGATGATTTCATTACCATAATCCAAAGTGACACTGATTTCGACAAGATATCTTTCACGCAAGACAGAGCTCGACACCATCGACGCAGGAGAGTGTTTGATGTCCTGGAGGAGCACCTTGGTGACCACATTCTGGCTTTGGGTTATCAAGAGGCTACTGGCAGGTCGTCAATTGGCAGCCATATTCTCCCGATCTGAATACATGCGACACCTTTCTTTGGGACTATATTAAAGACAAGGTGTACAGCAACAACCCCAAAACCATTGCTGAGCTGACAACAACCATTCAGGAGGTCGTCGACAGCATCGATGTTCCAAAACTTCAGCGGATCGTGCAGAATTTCTGCGCCACATGCTGCCAAGGATCGCAAGCACATCGAACATGTCATAATCTAAATCCGAATATCTGTAGAGACCTTTTCATGTTGAATAAAGCGTGTGCACGTCATAGTTTGCAATTACTTGGTATGTAATTAATATATAGTTCAATAAATTGTCACCTTGTACTTAGCTCAAGAATATACACTCCTGGAAATGGAAAAAAGAACACATTGACACCGGTGTGTCAGACCCACCATACTTGCTCCGGACACTGCGAGAGGGCTGTACAAGCAATGATCACACGCACGGCAAAGCGGACACACCAGGAACCGCGGTGTTGGCCGTCGAATGGCGCTACCTGCGCAGCATTTGTACACCGCCGCCGTCAGTATCAGCCAGTTTCCGTGGCATACGGAGCTCCATCGCAGTCTTTAACACTGGTAGCATGCCGCGACAGCGTGGACGTGAACCGTATGTGCAGTTGACGGACTTTGAGCGAGGGCGTATAGTGGGCATGCGGGAGGCCGGGTGGACGTACCGCCGAATTGCTCAACACGTGGGGCGTGAGGTCTCCACAGCACATCGATGTTGTCGCCAGTGGTCGGCGGAAGGTGCACGTGCCCCTCGACCTGGGACCGGACCGCAGCGACGCACGGATGCACGCCAAGACCGTAGGATCCTACGCAGTGCCGTAGGGGACCGCACCGCCACTTCCCAGCAAATTAGGGACACTGTTGCTCCTGGGGTATCGGCGAGGACCATTCGCAACCGTCTCCATGAAGCTGGGCTACGGTCCCGCACACCGTTAGGCCGTCTTCCGCTCTCGCCCCAACATCGTGCAGCCCTCCTCCAATGGTGTCGCGACAGGCGTGAATGGAGGGACGAATGGAGACGTGTTGTCTTCAGCGATGAGAGTCGCTTCTGCCTTGGTGCCAATGATGGTCGTATGCGTGTTTGGCGCCGTGCAGGTGAGCGCCACAATCAGGACTGCATACGACCGAGGCACACAGGGCCAACACCCGGCATCATGGTGTGGGGAGCGATCTCCTACACTGGCCGTACACCACTGGTGATCGTCGAGGGGACACTGAATAGTGCACGGTACATCCAAACCGTCATCGAACCCATCGTTCTACCATTCCTAGACCGGCAAGGGAACTTGCTGTTCCAACAGGACAATGCACGTCCGCATGTATCCCGTGCCACCCAACGTGCTCTAGAAGGTGTAAGTCAACTACCCTGGCCAGCAAGATCTCCGGATCTGTCCCCCATTGAGCATGTTTGGGACTGGATGAAGCGTCGTCTCACGCGGTCTGCACGTCCAGCACGAACGCTGGTCCAGCTGAGGCGCCAGGTGGAAATGGCATGGCAAGCCGTTCCACAGGACTACATCCAGCATCTCTACGATCGTCTCCATGGGAGAATAGCAGCCTGCATTGCTGCGAAAGGTGGATATACACTGTACTAGTGCCGACATTGTGCATGCTCTGTTGCCTGTGTCTATGTGCCTGTGGTTCTGTCAGTGTGATCATGTGATGTATCTGACCCCAGGAATGTGTCAATAAAGTTTCCCCTTCCTGGGGCAATGAATTCACGGTGTTTTTATTTCAATTTCCAGGAGTGTAGATCCCAACAACAATGATGAACAGACCATCAGAATCATGGGGTGGGCACTAATAGATTCAAAACAAGATTTATAATGTGTAAGAAAACTCCATTAGCAAATTGACACATTCCTTCAGCGGTGAAGTGAGTGATTGATTTTTATAAAATAGGTGTACAGTGTCAGCTATAAACATATGCAAGTCCATTGATCGTTCGCAGTTTTTTATACACGTATACAGTCGTCGATCCACAGCATTTTACTTCAAGTTCCTAAACGTTCTCGCTAGGTGGTAGCACTTGACAGATATCGAGTAGAGATATCCCGACATTCAAAACTTCTATTACTTATGCATTTGTGTCGAATCAATCACAAAATGAAATCTTCTATGTACGGTATTTCTCGACTACTTCATCTGCAGAGAGTAGAATTACTACTTCGTAATGACAACGTTCAAATACGAGAGTATACCGAACTGAATACTGTCATTTCTAGAATTTGTAGTCTTTCACAATGATGTGGACACTTACAGACAACGAATGAGTTATCTTTACAACGTGAGAGTTGCCTGTTATACTTGTCAGCCTTCGGCTTCTCATATTTCCCACGTATGCTAACTCGTGAGCACTTTCGCCAAGATAAGTTATGCCAAATCAAAGACGTCTACAGTGAAGAAAGTTGTTGCTCAGTCACATAAGGAGTCTATATGACACTCCTTGGCGATCTTCAAAATCGTCGAAACTAATGGTTTCGTCGAATTTCACATAATTCATGTTCGATATGCCAATCACATACTGAGATATGTAAATTGAATTATTTTGTTTCGTAAATTATGTTTTCTTTTATTTTTTTACTAACGATTACCCACTTATTCTTTTCTTTTAATTGTCTTACCGACAGTAATTGCTAATACATCACGTAGTTGTGGCAATTCCATTTTTTGAAAATTGGGCTTGGCTGGGCTGGCTATTATATTCTAGACGGCCTAACTGTTGCACCCCCGTCCTAAAATTTTTTCTGAAGAATAGTTACATATCTTTGCTAGCTAACGTCAACAAGTGTAGAAACGGAGAGGGAGCATGGCACCATTCAGTCGGTGACAAGAAACTGCACTGCTTGGCAACAAGGCCGTTCTCACAGCAATAGGGAAAGGCGGTATGGCATTTATGACACTACGCTCTCGGCAGAACACACCAGAAGAGGAATATGAATTTCACAAGGTGTGAGACTGCAGCATTCTAGTCCCAAAATACTTGTCTAAGTAGGCTGTTTAGGTTTTTATAATGGTAATGCCACGTAGCACTCTGTATGAAAATCACTGACTGTGCTGTGTGCAATATGTGGCTGGTTGGCATTGTTGGAATATTCGCTATTGTAGTGTTGGACAGTTGGATGTGAACAGTGTGTAGCGTTGTGCACTTGGAGGTGAGCCGCCAGAAGTAGTGGATGTGGGAAGAGAGAGAAGCCAGAGTTTTCTGATGTTAATATGAGTGGACGAACTGGACGTGTGTCCGACACTCAAAATCTTTCATTTGATAACTATATGTCTATCAGTAGTTAGTGCCTTCATTAGTTAGAATCTTTTATTTAGCTGACAGTATTGGCGCTCGCTGTATTGCAGTAGTTCGAGTAACGAAGATTTTTGTGAGGTAAATGATTCATGAAAGGTATGGGTTATTGTTAGTCAGGGCTATTCTTTTGTAGGGAGATATATCCCATCTCTGTTTTTCTCCATAGTTTTCTTCTCTCTAAAGCTCCGTCAAGTATCATGCAAGTTACTCCCTGATGTCTTCACAGGTGGTGCATCAAGTTTTTCCTTCTTCTTGTCAGCGTTTTCAATGTATTCCTTTCCCAACCGTAGAAACTCATTCTCTACTTTATCAACTCACATAATTTTCAACATCCTTCTGTAGCACAGCATTCTCTCATTTTGCCCACAGTCCATGTCTCACTACCATATAGTACTGTGCTCCAGGAATTTCTTCCTCAAATTAAGACCTATGTTTCATACTAGCAGACTTCTAATGGCCATGAATGCTGTTTCTGCCAGTGCTAATCTGCTTTTTATGTCCTCCTTGCTCCGTTCATCATGGCTGACTTTGTTCCGTAGGTAGCAGAATTCTGTAACATCGTCTACTTAGTGTTACCTAATTCTGATGTTAGATCTCTTGCCGTTCTCATTTCTGCTACCTTTTATTACTTTCGTCTTTCTTCGATTTACTTTCAAGCAATATTCTGTACTCACTACAGTATTCCTTCCATTCAACAGATCCTGTAACTGGTCTTCACTTTAGCTGAGGAGAGGAATGTATCAGCGAATCTTATCACTGATAGCTTTTCACCATGAATTTAATCGCACTCTTGAACCTTTCTTTTATTTCCATCATTGCTTCTTGGATGAATGAATTGGACACTAGGGGCGAAAGACTACACCCCTGCCTTACACCCTTTTCAATTCGAACACTTCGTTGTTAGTCTACCACGCTTATTGTTCCCACTTGCTTCTTGTACTTATTGTATATTCTCTATATCTTGTCCCTGTTTTCCTCAGAGTTTCGAACGACTTGCACATTTTTTATTTTTGAACGCTTTTTTCAGGTCGAGAAATCCAATAAACGTGTCGTGACTTTCCTTCAAACTTGCTTCCATTATCGACCGAAACTTCTGATGCCTTTGCCTTTCCTAAAACCAAACTTATCGTCATGTAACAGATCCTCGAAATTTTTCCATTCTTCTATATATTACTCTTGCCACCAGCTTGATTGCATGAGCTGTTTAGCTCATTGTGCGATAGTTCTCTCACTTGCCGGCCATTGCAATCTTCGGAATTGCCTGGATGACGTTTTTCGAAAGTGTGATGGTATGTCGCCAGTCTGTATATTCTAAAAACGAAAACGAATAGTTGTTTCGTTGTCACTGCCGCAATGATTTTAGGAATCCTGCTGGAGTGTTGTCTATTCCCTCTACCTGATTTGAACTTAATCGTCCAAAGCTCTTTAAATCATGATTCTAGTACTGGATTCCCTATTTCTTCCCTATCGACATCTCTTTCTTCTTCCATCACGTCGACAGACAAGTCCGGCCCTCGTAGAGGCCTTAAATGCACTCTTTCCACCTAACCGCTCTTCTCTCTGCTATAGACAGTGGAAATCCGAATGAAGTCTTAATGTCTCCAACGTTGATTTTAATTTTACCGGAGGTGGTGTTGAATTTTCTGTGTGCTGAGTTCATCCTTCCGACTGTTATATCGTGAGTGAAGTTTTCACTCTGCAGCGGGGTGCGCGCTGATATGAAACTTCACAGCAGATTACAACTGCATGCTGGATCAGGACTGCCACTTGGGACCTTTTCCTTTCGTGGGCACGTGCCCTACCGAGTGAGACACCCAAGCTTTTTTCTAATAGGGTCAGTATTGCAAGTTTCTTAGGACAGCTTCTTTGAAATTTGAGGTATCGAGGACGAGGTACAGCCGAATGTAAAGCTGTAAGTATAGGTCGTGAGTCGTACTTGGGTAGCTCAGTCGGGTTACTGGGTCACTGCTCAAAAGCACTCTATCTCCTTCAGTAGACACAACAGTAAATGTATGTTTAGCGTCACGTATCCCACACGTGGCGCAGTCATTCTCCGTCGCCTTCCATGGCCCGCTGGGTGCTACGGGATTTGGGTTTATACGTTTGCCACGGCTTGCTCCTCAAGATTCGGTATGAAACCCTCAGCCTCTTGATGTGCAGGGGCGGTTTAGGCCTGTACCATATGCCTGACAGAGCGGTAGCCCTTTTTGTCAGCTCTCAGACGTTGTTGTCGCTTCGTTGTCCTACGTGCCGCATCAATTGCTGGAGGCCTTTCACCATGCTCTCTAGCCAGTTGCTGGAGGCATTTCACCATGCTCTCTATCAGCTCCTATCCAGATTTTGGACGTCCCACAGACATTCTTTCACTTCTGTCACATTTGTCCTTGAACTGTGCTATGTTCGGGCCGCTCTTGACGTCCGCTAAGTCAATGGTTCAAAATGGCTCTGGGCACTATGGGACTCAACTGCTGTGGTCATCAGTCCCCTAGAACTTAGAACTAATTAAACCTAACTAACCTAAGGACATCACACACATCCATGCCCGAGGCAGGATTCGAACCTGCGACCGTAGCAGCAGCGCGGCTCCGGACTGGAGCGCCTAGAACCGCACGACCACCCCGGCCGGTCGCTAAGTCAATGTATCGCTTTCTCGAACAGGACGGGCTGGTCGTCTGCCGTGGGTGTGCACTAATTATCTTGTCACCGGTGTCCAGTCTGCATGGTACGGGAATTCACGTTGCAGACGCCCTAGTGTGTGTCGCCTGTGATGTTATGGACAGAGACGAGCATCACCTGGAGTGCAGATCGGCGATATTTATCTGTTCTTGGTGCTACAAATATTGGCCTAACTATCTGTACTACTCCCCATAAGACATCTCCTCATCGGCTCCTCTTTCTAGACTCGGCTTACTTCCCAGAAACGAAAACGAACTCAGTGATGTTGATTTTTGGACACGCGGTTCACTACTTCTTTGCTGACGACTAGGAAAAATCTCCTTGATTTTTGGTACTTCCTTAATGAACGACATTGTGCAGTTGTTCGCAATCCCAGTTACAGAAAGTTCTTCTCTGATTTTCTTTGTAGTGTCTTTCTTAACTCACCCCAGAACTGAGGTGTTTCAATGAGGTACTGATCCACGCAATTTCCGCTCTTGGTTCTGGTTATTCTCTCGTGATTGGAATGTTCTCAGCGACGTCGGATTCATGCTACACTCAGTGGAAATAAAAAAAGAAGTCAAATAAATAAATAAAAAATGATAAAACATTGTTTAATTGATGTTCTTTGTAGCTCTACTCCAAGTTTCCCATGCTTTCCTTGGTAGAGCCAAGTCTCGGCACAAGTCTCAGGTTGCCACGCCCACTCACTTTTCTCCATCCCTTCCTGTGGGAGCCAGGAAGCTTTCCTTAAATAATATAGAAAGTCGGTAGAGTATATACTCGTGACTACCAAAGGTACCAAGTTCGAGTCTTGGTGCGGCACACGGTTTTAATCTGCCAGGAAGTTTCATATCAGCAGACAGTCCGCAGCAGAGCGAAAATTTCACTCTGGCAACATCTCGCAGGCTGTGAGTAAACCATGTCTCGGCAATATCCCTTCTTACAGGAGTACTAGTCTTGCAAGTTTTGCATTAGAGCTTATCTGAAGTTTGGAGTGTGGGAAACGAGGTACTGGCGGAAGTAAAGCTGTGAGGAGGGGTCGTGAGTCGGCTCAGCACTTGCCCACGAAAGGCCAACGTCTCAAGTTCGAGTCTTGGTCCAGCAAATAGTTTTAATATACGAGGATGTTTCAATAATTTCTAGTTCGATTTCTTCACATTTTTCATGCAGCTATTTTGCCTTAGCTTCCCTACACTTCCTAATTATTTTGTTCCCAAGTGTTCTGTATTTCTGTACTTCCGAATTTTCCTGAGCATTTTTGTACTTTCTTCTTCCGTCGACCAACTAAAGTATTTCTTCTGCCGTCCATGGTTTCTTCGCAGTTACCTTCCTTGTACCTACGGTTTTCTTTCCAAATTCTGTGACTCCCTTTTTTAGAGAGGTTTATTCCTCTCCAACTGAATTACCTACTGAGCTGATCATTATTGCAGTACCTATATCCTCAGAGATCTTCAAGCGTGTCTCTCTACTCCTTAGTACTTCCATATCCCACTTTCCTGCGTAATGATTCTTCCTGACTAATGTCATAAACATCAACCTACTCTTCATCACCGATAAATTTCGATCTGAGTCTATATCTGCACCTGGGTAAGCCTTACAATCCAATATGTGATTTCGGAATCTCTGTCTAACTGACAACTTCCCATATCTCCGGCCCTTTTCCCAATATACCCCCTCCTCTTGTGATTCTTGCACACAGAGTATTCGCTATAACTCATTGATATTAATTACAGAACTCTGTTAGTCTTTCTCCTCTCTCGTTCCTACTACACATTAAGAAGATCGAATCCTATTTTTCCACTGACATACTACTGTGGGTAAGACATAGGTCCACCAATTGATGTGGTGCCGCAGTGAGAAGACACGTGACTCGTTTTCGGACAGATGGTGAGTGAAATTCTTGATCAGACAACACGATCTTGGTTTTATATTGTTTCCCTGTATCTATTCACGTGAATTATGGGATGTTCCCTTTGAAAAGGCAAGGCCGATTTCCTTCCCCAACGACACCCAGCCCTTCTTCTCTTTACAAGATGTAGTTTTACAACGGAAATGGGATGGTGTGGATGTAGATTATGTAGATGTAGTTTTACAACGGAAATGGGATGGTGTTTTAAACCAGTGGCTGGATCCCAATGCGCCAGGATCTTAAAAACTAATGTTCATTTTATTTACTGGAAAGGTTAAGTGTAGAGTTATTTGACAAGCAGAACGGTTTCTTCTTATCGAATACCTCACTAAAACATAATAACATCTGAGCCTTGCATTAAAAATGCGGGAGAGAAGAGTGTTTTGACATGGCGAAAAAATCATCAAATATCACGTAAGGTGTATTGTAGAACTGAAGGATTTGAATCACGAATCGTAGGAACATCGAAACTATTCACCAGATCTCGCCGCTCTAACTTCCCTCTACAAGCACATATAGAGACCATGGCTGTATAAAAGTACAGTGCAACGAAGAGGAAAGTGCAGCTGTGGAGCGGTATTGTGCAGGCCTTCCAGTATTGTGCAGGCCGTCCACAGACGCACTTAACTAATGGAAAATGTTTACGGGGAAACACTGGAGGGAGAGCATGGGCATAATAGAATACTTTGTCGCAAAATGAAAGCATTAAATACCTAAAATACGGTCTGTTCTGCATTCAGTCCAAGTAATCTTCTCTTGGACCCGTAAGTGGCAGGAACAAATTACAATTTTGGCGAACAGCTTCTTTCAATAAGGAGAAAACGATGACTGAAGCCAAAGGCGTAGAAATTAATGATCAGGGAACACTCCTGCATGGAATTTCGTTTCCTGTTACATTCGCTGAAATTTGCTAGAGGAGTACCGCTGCCTTGTTGCAACTGTCTCATCCAGCAATATGGCGATAATTTGATGAAACATTGCAGTGAAACCAATACAACATATAGTACATCTTAATCACTCTAAATGTTACTCAGCCGTGTTTGTGCGCTGATAACCCTTTTATAAGGAAATGATATGGTCTTTATCTAATACAAGAGATTGAAAGGCATTGGGCATCTTACATTCCTGATATTTCTAATCAAAAACGACCTTACTATGGGACACATTGTATAATAAAACCCGGACAAATGCGAGTACAGTGCAAACTTAATAATGTATATAGACAGTAATTTTGTGTGAGTCAACGGCTCTGTACAAGTTTTTCTATCGGACCCCAATGCGGTGACTTATGTGTCCCTGAGCTACTATAGTTACCCAAGCGGTCAAAGAAGGCTCACACTCTAGCCTGAAATCTGAATCATGTGTCCTCACATTGTCCAAAAGTCAAGATTGCGATAAAACTAAGAATGAAAAGACTGTGGTCCAACCGAGAATCGATCCCATGCCCTCTCTATTCCACGGCACGTACCTTACCGCTAAACCAGCAGACTTTACATACGGCCAGCTTTATGAGTTTTCCAGTTCAAAATACATGACATAAATGGCCGCTTCATTAGATTTTATTGACTTAGAAGCTTAAGTTTTTTATACCACCAAGCGACCATAGAACTTAATTGCTGCGATAAATTTCAGCTGAGGAAATTGGGTGCTAAGCTGTAGACGGAAGGACAGACGGTATATAAATATGTAATAATTACAAATTAACAAATTTTTAATTGTTTCGGTTACTTGTACGTACTCTGTAACCTCGGTTGTGCCAAATTTTAAGGTTACAGGTAACGGGAATTACCCTATTAGTTTTGATGAATGAGTTTTGAAGTATCAAAATATGTGATATAAATGGTCGTATATTTTCATTGCATTGACATAGAAGCCTAACTTTTTTTACACCGTCAACTTACTGTAGACGTTAGTATGTGACATAAATTCTACCTGTTCCTATGAAAAATGGCTGTTAACAATCTGACAGACAGGATAACAGACAACAAAACGATGCTATAAGGGATCCGGTTTTACTAATTGAGGTACGGTAATCTAGAAAATATGGTGCCCAAACTTCAGAGCTCACGCCACTGACGGAAAGAATTCGAAAAGTAACATCTCTACTGAAGTAACGAAAAGTTATATATAATAACACCTATAAATGAGCTTGCGTTTCTTATTCATGGAAACGATTATAATAAAATATTTTTTGAAATAAATATGGTCTTCCAATAGAAGGACTTACTGGATTGTACACCTCTCAGGAAGAAGCAACCTGTTTTCTCAGTTTACAATAACTCGCTTGAAAGTAAGTCTAAAACTTGTGTGTGGCAGCAGGTACAAACAATGAAGCATGCCAGTATTTTAGGTGTATGCGCCATCCTTCATTTTATATAAAATTTATTACACATCGATTACTTAAGTTTCTGATCGTGAGTTGATGACTATGGCTCGTTAGAAAAAATCTGGGGAAAGGAAACTTACCACAGTTCGTGGGACGGTAACTAAAACCACGTGCTTTGATCGTGTTGCACAATACTGTATTCTCGTTCAGCTTCAACACACAACAAGATTACCTAGTAAAATACACTCCTGGAAATTGAAATAAGAACACCGTGAATTCATTGTCCCAGGAAGGGGAAACTTTATTGACACATTCCTGGGGTCAGATACATCACATGATCACACTGACAGAACCACAGGCACATAGACACAGGCAACAGAGCATGCACAATGTCGGCACTAGTACAGTGTATATCCACCTTTCGCAGCAATGCAGGCTGCTATTCTCCCATGGAGAAGATCGTAGAGATGTTGGATGTAGTCCTGTGGAACGGCTTGCCATGCCATTTCCACCTGGCGCCTCAGTTGGACCAGCGTTCGTGCTGGACGTGCAGAGCGCGTGAGACGACGCTTCATCCAGTCCCAAACATGCTCAATGGGGGACAGATCCGGAGATCTTGCTGGCCAGGGTAGTTGACTTACACCTTCTAGAGCACGTTGGGTGGCACGGGATACATGCGGACGTGCATTCTCCTGTTGGAACAGCAAGTTCCCTTGCCGGTCTAGGAATGGTAGAACGATGGGTTCGATGACGGTTTGGATGTACCGTGCACTATTCAGTGTCCCCTCGACGATCACCAGTGGTGTACGGCCAGTGTAGGAGATCGCTCCCCACACCATGATGCCGGGTGTTGGCCCTGTGTGCCTCGGTCGTATGCAGTCCTGATTGTGGCGCTCACCTGCACGGCGCCAAACACGCATACGACCATCATTGGCACCAAGGCAGAAGCGACTCTCATCGCTGAAGACGACACGTCTCCACTCGTCCCTCCATTCACGCCTGTCGCGACACCACTGGAGGCGGGCTGCACGATGTTGGGGCGTGAGCGGAAGACGGCCTAACGGTGTGCGGGACCGTAGCGCAGCTTCATGGAGACGGTTGCGAATGGTCCTCGCCGATACCCCAGGAGCAACAGTGTCCCTAATTTGCTGGGAAGTGGCGGTGCGGTCCCCTACGGCACTGCGTAGGATCCTACGGTCTTGGCGTGCATCCGTGCGTCGCTGCGGTCCGGACCCAGATCGACTGGCACGTGCACCTTCCGCCGACCACTGGCGACAACATCGATGTACTGTGGAGACCTCACGCCCCACGTGTTGAGCAATTCGGCGGTACGTCCACGCGGCCTCCCGCATGCCCACTATACGCCCTCGCTCAAAGTCCGTCAACTGCACATACGGTTCACGTCCACGCTGTCGCGGCATGCTACCAGTGTTAAAGAATGCGATGGAGCTCCGTATGCCACGGCAAACTGGCTGACACTGACGGCGGCGGTGCACAAATGCAGCGCAGCTAGCGCCATTCGACGGCCAACACTGTGGTTCCTGGTGTGTCCGCTGTGCCGTGCGTGTGATCATTGCTTGTACAGCCCTCTCGCAGTGTCCGAAGCAAGTATGGTGGGTCTGACACACCGGTGTCAATGTGTTCTTTTTTCCATTTCCAGGAGTGTAGATTTGAGAAGCTAACTTTACTTTTAATATTAGATTTCATTTTATTTCAATGCATAAAGAGAATTAAATGAAGGTATTTGTTTCCAGTGAACTTGTCAAGTCTAAAGCGCCTGCGATATATAGACTGAAGAGCCGAAGAAACTGGTACACCTGCCTAACATCATGAAGGGCCCCGCGAGCACGCGGAAGTGCCGCAGCACGACATGGTATGGACTCGACTAATGTCTGAGGTAATTCTGGAGGGAATTGACAGCATGAATCGTTCAATCCTGTCCATAAATCCGTAAGAGTGCGAGGGGTGAATATTTCTGAACAGTACGTGCAATGCATCCCAGATATGTTCTATAATGTTCATGTCTGGCTAATTAGGTGGCCAGCGGACGTGTTTAAACTGGAAGAGTATTCCTGTAGCCACTCTGTAGCAATTCTAGACGTGTGGGGTGTCGCATTGTCCTGCAAGTCCGTCAGAATGCACAATGGACATGAATGAATGCAGGTGATCAGGCAGGATGCTTACGTACGTGTCACCTGTCACAATCGTCTCTAGACGTATCAGGGGTCCCACACCACTCCAACTGCACATGCCTCACACCATTAAAGAGCCTCCACCAGCTCGAACAGTCCCCTGCTGACAGGCAGCGTCCATGGATACATAAGGTTGCCTCCATACCCGTATATGTCAATGCGCTCGATACAAATTGAAACGAGACTCGTCCAACCAGGCAACGTGTTTTCAGTCGTCAACAGTCCAACGTCGGTGTTGTCCTGGGCAAGCCGTAAATTTTGGTGTCGTGCAGTCATCAATGATACACGAGTGGGCCTTCGGCTCCGAAAGCCCATATCGATGACGTTCAGATGAATAGTTCGCACGCTGACACTTCTTGATGGCCCAGTACTGAAATCTGCATCAATTTGCAAAAAGGTTGCAGCTGTGTAACGTTGAACGATTCTCTTCAGTCGTGGTTGGTCCCCTTCTTGCAGGATCTTTTTCCAGGTACAGCGATGTCGGAGATTTGATGTTTTATTGGACTTAGTCACGGTACACTCGTGAAATGGTCGTAAGGGAAATTCCTCACTTCATCGCTACCTCGAAGATGCTGTGTCCTAGCGCTCGTGCGCCTACTATAACACCATGTTCAAACTCGCTTAAATCTTGATAATCTGCCATTGTAGCAGCAATAATCGATCTCACAAAGCTTGTTGTATTACGAGTAAATGGGCACTACTGACTGCAGCGCCGTATTCTGCCTGTTTACATCTCTCGGTATTTAAATACGTATGCCTATTATAGTTTCTTTGGCGCTTCAGTTTATATGCAAACTGAAGCGACGAACGACCTGAATTCGAACCCAGGGTTTTCTGCTCACTGCGCAGATGACCTAGGCACTATAATCATTACATCATCCGGGAATGGCGGCTTTATACAACTGTAAGGACTACTCTAGAACATCTCGTCGTATATTTCAGCTTAGAAATGCAATTCTAGTACAATTGAAGAGCCTTTGGAATGCTATTCGTGTTTAAGAAGAATACCAAATGGGCTGAGGTGTAAATGGGAATTTGGATGTCAGAGAGAGGCGTGCTAGGGTGGTCAATGCAGTCGTACAAATATAGTATGCCAGGGTGAAATAGTGGTTAGCGCATCTGCCTAGTGAGCATTAGACCGGAGCTCTAATCCTGGCCTTCGCTTCAGTCTGCATATATACATCATAAAAGTCATAGTGACTGTACTGAAGCCATTCGCACGAGGTTGTTACGTATCGTTTACTTCCTGTCACGTATGCCAAGGTCGAAAAAATAAATTGTCACAATAAACTGATGAAAATTAATGATTAAATTTAAAAATGACTCTTCATTGAAATTCTGGAACATCGCTTCAGCAAAACTGTCAACAGTTTAACTTTCGTTGATTAAAGACACGTAACTAGCATTTCCTTTTATCTTTCCTTCATCTTACTGGTTCTAATGGTTAAAATGGCTCTGAGCACCATAGGACTTAACATCTGAGGTCATCAGTCCCCTAGAATTTAGAACTACTTAAACCTAACTAACCTAAGGACATCACACACATACATGCCCGAGGCAGGATTTGAACCTGCGACCGTAGCGGTCGCGAGGTTCCAGACAGAAGCGCCTAGAACTCCTCGGCAACAACGGCCGGCCACTTTACTGGAAAGTATTTTTTCTCGGTATGAAGCGTCTTTCATCGAAAATTTCAAAGCTGGCTTCGTTAGGAAATACTTTAGAGCTACAAAGGCACAAGCATCTTCCTCACCTCCTTCTTATAAATATGCAAACCAAATGTGTCCTTCAGCGCGCTACCTATGCTTGCATATTCATTGCTGTCCATCATCCGTGATTCCCTGTTACGTGTACACTGACTCAGAGATATTAATATTTCAGCAAAGCATTGACATCCCATTCGACCCGGCCGTTGTGTCCGAGCGGTTCTAGGCGCTTCAGTCTGGAACCGCGCGACCGCTATGGTCGCAGGTTCGAATCCTGCCTCGGGCATGGATGTGTGTGATGTCCGTATGTTAGTTAGGTTTAAGTAGTTCTAAGTTATAGGGGACTGATGACGTTAGATGGTAAGTCCCATAGTGCTCAGAGCCATTTGAACCATTTTGATATCCCATTTACACATTTGGAAGAGGATGAACGTAGAACTAAGAGTGCTCCCACACATCTACATCTACATACATAAACTACTATGAAGTGCATGCCAACGGGTTCTTAGTATTGTGCCACATTCAGAAATTCTTATAGTTCCAATGATGCACGGAACGAGGGAAAATGATTTCTGGAACGCTGTTATACTGGTACCAGTTTTCACCATTTTTTCCTCGCTGCGCAGAAGTAATAATAATACTAATCACTAGTAGTTCATCGGCTTCGTACAAGTCCCTCAGTTGTACAACATCTGAGTGTCATTCACCTACTCCAGTTATCCTTCACACCCCGCTAGCCGTGCGGTCTAACGCACTGCTTCCTGAGCGGGAAGGCGTGCCAGTCTGAGTCGCGAATCCGCCTGGCGGATTAGTGTCGAGGTCCGGTGTGCCAGCAAGCCTGTGGATGGTTTTTAAGGCGGTTTTCCATCTGCCTCGGTGAATGTGGGCTGGTTCCCCTTAACCCGCCTCAGTTACACTATGTCGGCGATTGCTGCGCTAACACTGTCTCCACATACGAGTACACCATAATTACTTTACCACACAAACATTTGGAGTTACACTCGTCTGGTATGAGTCGTTCCTTGGAGGGGAGTCCACTGGGTGCCGAACAGCTGAATAACCCTGGGTTGGGTGTGGTGCGGCGGTGGGGTGGGTGGACTGCTGTGGCCTGTTGTGGGGTTGTGGACCACTGCCGGCTACGCGGGACGAAGCCTCTTCGTCGTTTCTAGGTCCCCGGTTCAATACACACACACACAAATGGTTCAAATGGCTCTGAGCACTATGGGACTTAACATCTATGGTCATCAGTCCCCTAGAACTTAGAACTACTTAAACCTAACTAACCTAAGGACAGCACACAACACCCAGCCATCACGAGGTAGAGAAAATCCCTGACCCCGGCGGGAATCGAACCCGGGAACCCGGGCGTGGGAAGCGAGAACGCTACCGCACGACCACGAGATGCGGGCACACACACACACACACACACACACACACACACACAAACACACACCCACCCACCCACACACACACACACACACACACACGTCCCAGTTATCCTACTGGGGAAGGTTCCAGGTTCGTGTCTAGGTCCGGCACACAGTTTTAACCTACCTGGAAGTCTCAGGGGACACACAGTTTAACGCAGACTGGAAAACACGTGCAATTTAAGTCGGACCTTTAGATCACTAAGAGGTGGAAGCAAGGTAAAAGGCACACTAAAAATTACGTGGTCCGACCGAGATTCGATCCCGCAATATTTCAGTTTACAGCCATGTGTTTTATCGGTGGATCACCAGCCACAGCTTTGACTTAGGTTGAAACTTACGTGAACGATGGACGCTATGCGGCCGGGAAGGAAAGGTGGTGATCTTAATGTGACCCTTGAACTTTTGTATGTCGACATCATTCATTCTGTTCGTATCTATTCAGGTGTAATTGTCATAGTAAGAATAGAAGTTCTATTGGATCACCGCAGTTGTTCTGTTGTGGTCTTATTTATGTTGGGATTATATTTCTGGACAGTGTTCATGCAGTTTCATGATGCGGGAATTTGGAAATTTGTGGTAAGGTCTTATGGGACCAAACGCTAAGGTCATCGGCCCCTATGCTTATACACTATTTAATCTAACTTAAACTAACTTACACTAAAGACGACACACACACCCATGCCCGAGGGAGTAGTCGAATCTCCGACGGGGGGAGCCACGCGGACCGTGACAAGACGCCAAAGACCGTGCGGCTACCCCGCGCGGCTTCATGATATTTTAAAGTCATAATCTACTAGTCAGCTATAAATACGACTAATAGCTTCTTCAGGTATGGGTAACCTGTAAATTAATGATTAAAGACTCTTACATCGGACACAACGTACTTTTCATGAGAGTGTATTATGAACGAATGATGCAAATAATGAAACTGATAGGTCATTCAAATACATTTATATTTCGATTATTGTGTAAAGCTTTCCTTTTCTTCGGTAAGTATTTTAGGAAGTACAGTTTAGTTGCCGAAATTGTACCGAAGCAATGAGTAAAGGAATGTTATACACTAAACCGGTTGAGCTATAATGTGGACCGCGAAGAAAGATGAGAGCATATGTGACTTGATGAACTTTCTAGATTAGACTCTAACACTGCTTACAATAACCCGCTGTATTGTTCCACGAATTACTCTGGAACCAATGTTTGATCCGTAACTAAATCATAATTTCGCTGGGGTGATAGATCTGCAAGGGCAACAGATAACTTTACACGTATTTCAAACAACAGTTGACTGAATTAATCATTCGTTTTGCCCTGGGGAGCTTCTAGAGTAGAAAAAAGTATTGTAGTATATTATCCCGATCAAATTCGGTTTAACGCTTTTCCCTGCTGAGGAATGAGAGGTGTTAATCACCCATTTATAATTTTTACTTATTTTATCGAGGCATTAATAACGATCGTTGTGTTAAGAAAACTTATGCATTGCGGACATACGTAAAATTTGTGCGTGTGTCACGTAAATAAGAAATTAATCCTCACAACGTTTGAGTAATGTGACGAACAGACATCTCTGCTATTCTACTACCAACAGAATGTGTACGCCATCCAGCATGTGCGATGAAATCTCGCTTTGAAGTATGTACCGAGGAATTACGAGACCAACGAACCGCTGTCGCTTCGCATCGCTATATCTGACTCCGTAAAAACGCACTGCTGCAAAAGTGATTCATCCGGCAGAGGGACCGAGCTATTCATTTCGGTGTTTGTCCATTACCACTACAACGGCACTAGGACAGGAACAATTAATGGCTCTGAACCTGCTCTAGAATGTAACATGCAAAACAGAAATTAATTTCACAGTCTGCGAGAGACATAGGTCGTAGTGAACGTTACTGCGAATATTCCGTTACCGCTGTTCATAATGTACTAGTCCCATCTCTTGAAGCCCAAATGACAGAAACCACCTTGACACAACTGCATATGTAATCATGTCACACGTGTTCACTGATGAGCAGATGGAAATGATTTAGAACCCGTCCAACAGTCGCATGCGCGGACGGAAATACACGTCACAGAGATGCGAAAAGTGAACGTACCTCTGATATATTTACTATAACTGTTTGGTACTGTGACTGAATTATGGCTAAAGTCAAAACATTACAATCAATTAGGATTGCAGTACATCTGTTACTTTTCTAAGAGCACAGTTTCTTACTTGAATGTGCCTCATTGTATTTCCCAACAAACAGACAAATCTGAGTTAACACCACAGTAACAGCGTTTTGGAACGGGAGAGTCCTTTAATACGTATTTATATCTCTCCAGCCCACGCCAATAACTTAACTGACATTAGAACTTAATGATCCTTCACAAATTTTAATAATGCAACTGCGGTATTTGATATACAACACACAAGTAATTCAAAAATTTTGCCTCTCACGAAAAGTTAGTGTCAAGCTGCTGCCTTAAAACGGGATATTCTTCGATCTCACCGATGTATAGTCCTATTGATTGAGATTTATAGCCATCGAACCTCGCTTAGCCAATACTGACAAACGGCTAATCAAATAATATGGTGCCTCACAACGAAAACGAAAAACTGATAAAGGTTAAGAAGATTTTCCACAGATTGCAGCACTTGATAGTCATATTCACTCACAGTAACACTATTACAGCAAGGAATCACCCATAAATGTACATAGTTACCTCAAAATAATACAGCTTAAGTCACAGAGAGCAACATTAACGACTCGAGAAATGAACCAAGGTTTAGAGTGGAAATGTGAAGTAATATTCCCAGTAGAACATCTACATGATCATACATGTTCCACTTTGATAGACTTAGAGGAAACACATTGCAACAAAAATGTAAAATTTATATGTGCGCATCAATAAAAAGTACGTAATTCTTCGATCTCACCGATGTATAGTCCTATTGATTGAGATTTATAGCCATCGAACCTCGCTTAGCCAATACTGACAAACAGCTAATCAAATAATATGGTGCCTCACAACGAAAACGAAAAACTGATAAAGGTTAAGAAGATTTTCCACAGATTGCGGCACTTGATAGTCATATTCACTCACAGTAACACTATTACAGCAAGGAATCTCCCATAAATGTACATACTTACCTCAAAACAATACAGCTTAAATCACAGAGAGCAACATTAACGACTCGAGAAATGAACCAAGGTTTGGAGTGGAAATGTGAAGTAATATTCCCAGTAGAACATATACATGATCATACATATTCCACTTTGATAGACTTAGAGGAAACACTTTGCAATAAAAATGTAAAATTTATATGTGCGCATCAATAAAAAGTACGTAGTTAAGACACAGTTAATAATTTCAAACAATTAAAACCAGACTGATCGAGTGACAAGGGTCCATAGTAAGACACTAAACTCGTATCTGAGAGTACGCCGGTTCCAATGCCCCCCCCCCGCCCCCCCCCCCCCCCCCCAACAAATCGCCTTACTTCAGGTATTCTGTGACTGTCGTGAACCAGTTAACACTAACGCTGTGATGTTTTCAGGGCGCAGACTGTTTCCTGCAATATCCCAGCTACCAACGAAGAACTTTAATACCTCTGTTTCGCAGCTGTGTTTAGAACAGGCAGCAACGTACTGGTGTCTGTTCGCGATTTGCAAAGATTCAAATGACGTTTATGTTTAACAAAAGCAAAGCAAAGTTCGTGAAGCAAACTTCGTGAAGCGTCGGGGAGTAGCAGTGTCTATTGTGTGTAAGCAATGAGGGCGTTTATAAATAATAAAGGAACTTTTAGTTGCATAAGGCCGTAGACGATGACTGTTAACTCAGGTTTACCAGATTGGTTAAGATTTTCAATAAGGTACTTATAGAACATAAACTGTTTCTTAAAAACAGTTCACTTCGGGAGGAACAAGTTCTCTATACTCAGATCCGTGATGTTAATGCTTGAATTGTTAGTTACTATTTATTCACCATAACTGTTATATTAAATGCCGACCTTATTCTCTGACTCTACTTACCTCACCATCTATAGATCGTTAAACCATGAATTTTACTTTTTCCTATTCGAAATTCGACTGCTCATTAGCAACGGAGCTATAACACAATACAAAATCAGTCATGATTCATAGTAATATTCCCGATGCCTGGTATTTACACTCTGAATTTCGAAGTTGAATCTCCACTTTTGAGCAACTGCATCAGCTCAGAGGCATATGATCATGGTTTAAGACACTAAGAGCGCCATACCAAATTTAAATACATCAAGCTTTAGCATTTTCTGAGCTGCGTTTCCCATGTATGCATTTGAAACATATCGTGTCGGACTTGTTATTTTGTCATTTGTTACACTGTTCTCTTTGTTTCATGTCAAAAATCCACTTTCTGGACCTGGACGTGAATGTATGAGAGATAACAAAAAAAAAAAATCTGAAGATATTTTCCAATTCTAAAATTTTGCGGGAAGACGCAATGAAACTTCCAGCAAAATAAGGTAAGACGCAGCATCTTTGCATTAGCAGGCTTGACCAGACGTATAATTCAGTGTATTAGCTTTTCAGTAGATTCTGTAGTGTTTCTTTCGTGCATAACAGTTTTCAGTGATAAATTTCATTCTCAGTACTTTTCCTTAAACAATAACGTATGCAACAATACCAATACACGAGTGTACAATATGGCCGACTTCTGTACGATACGTAGTAACATGGACAGCAGCCATTACCAATAATCTCAAATTCAGTTTATATTTTTAAATTAACAGACAGCCATTGTTGCTACGAGCGATTCATGCTCAACTGCATTTTATTTTAAAATCAGTGTCAAATATTTTCTTGAAACATATATCACGTGTGACATGGTAATAACTAGAAATCAATACGCAAAAATGGAACAGCAAAGACGTACTATTCAGACGCAATCCGACTCGGACGAGAGACAAATGTTAGAAAATGACTTTACGACAGCAACCGGTAGTGACGATTTATCAAACATTGACGCAAGTGTTGACGGAAATTTTGGGAATAGGCCGTCCACTACAAAAATTTCAAAGTCTCAGTCAGAGCCCATGTTGATGCATGACGTCACGTCTAATGACGCGACGGGGGCACAGACCTTGCAAATAGTAAACATTGCCGACATGTTACAAATATAAATTCTTTACAGAATCGAGTGCCTAGTCTGGTTGCAACTCGCAGTATTCTTCTATAACATGAAATATGGCGGTGTGACAGACAATAGAATAAAATACGTGCTTCTCGCACCACTTCTACCAGAGCTCTCTGTCATAGATTGTATAGCTGCTCTTCTAAATTTTCGGGTTTTGTGTGAACCGGTAAAATTATTTCATTAATTGCTCGTGCGTCTAACACTAACCTAATCATGAAATCTTTATTAATATTTTGAAAATGAGCTGTGGCATCAGATTGTAAGATGTCAGTCAGGTGTTGTTCAACATTGTCAAATTTATTCTGTACGTCAGTAAATAAAATAAATAAAATAAAAATATTATTTAAATATTAATTATTCTATCTGTATGATGGTGATTGTAATTGTAATTGATATTTGCTTATCTGGAACGTGGACGTTTAATTATTCGGTATCAGACGCTTGACAATGGCTTTTTCGTAAAGGCAATGTTACTCGTAGTTGACCGTGAAATAAAACTGAAATAATCGGACTTCGTAATTAAATCGTTTCCAAAGACAGCTGCGGTAGTTGCGGACTCATAATCTAAATCTCAATATTTCAATAATTTGCCAGCCATGCCAATACGTCATACAAAGGTGATTGTCTACTAAACATAAAAAAGGTACACAGTTAGTTAAATCAGATATATTCAATGAATAAGCCTACAATTCATAATCCTACTTACTTTTACAAATATAAATTCTTTACAGAATCGAGTGCCTAGTCTGGTTGCAACTCGCAGTATTCTTCTATAACATGAAATATGGCGGTGTGCCAGACAATAGAATAAAATACGTGCTTCTCGCACCACTTGTACCAGAGCTCTCCCATTTCTTAATCAAACATAAGAGTAACGTAATTGTGCTTTTGTTTTATCAGCGACACAGCGCTGCAGTTGTGTGCCATAGGCTTTATTTATTTGTCACTGATTATTTATTTAATTAATATTTCGAGTTTCCGAGGAAACCCACGCTCGGCATGCAAATGTGCCTTTATATTGCCCCCTGAATTGCGAGGCGAAAGGACACACCTGCAGGCGAGCAATTCACCTAAAGGCACAAGAAAATCTAAGTTATCTACAACTATTTACATGACCTACATTATACACATTATATACAAAATTTGAATGACGCGGGTGCGCCGTAAAAGTTCTTATGTTGGCAGATAGAGTGCGCGCATGCGCAGAAGCGTCTGTGTGACTCCAGCACTGCCGTTATATCGTACAGTTAGATCACGCGGCACAGTATTGCAGTTCATATTGTTCGTGTGCGCGCGTTTCTCAGTCGTTGCACAAAGAAAATATTCAACCAAGATTACATATGAAGACTACATTCTATGGCAGGTAACTTAGTTTTAAATGTACAATATTTGTTATAACACAATACAACTTAGATTGTTGAATGTTCTTAGTTACATAGTATTGTTTTGAAATACTTCGAAGAAAAATGTCCGTATGTTTCAGGTGCGTTGACCTATACACATTGTGTCGTTATTACAGTTCATATTCATCTGCTGCACAATAATTTTTTACAGGTTAGTATCGTCGTGGTAAAGTTTTTTGATCACAGTAACATCGTTGTATAACAACGTGATTAATACATAAGCGTGTCCATTTCCCATTTCCATTATAGTCGTTGTGATGCAGTTCGTTGTGAGTAAAAGCATTGCTTATTACAGATCAGACGTGACCCGTCGAGTAATTGGTCCACGTGCAGTTCGTTTTTTACATTCCGTGGAAGCTTGGTTGCAGAACCTCGGACGGCACATAGCTGGCGTCGATCTTTGGACAGTCCAGGTAAGAGTGTCCGTCACATTTCAAGAACATTTCATTCCCTGAAGTTCCAACCAAAATTCTTCCACCCGTCGTGTTGTTTTCTGGACAGGCACTTTGTGTCCATTTAATCCAGTTAACATCTTGAAGTTAGGTACTGTAGTAATGTCACTAGACGATGCACGAATTATGCCCTTCACATTTTCAGTTTTTTGCTGAATATAGCTCACCTAAATGTTCGTAGTTATTAATCAAAGAAATCATTCATCGCGTTTACATAGATACGCTGCATAATGAATGGCATTAACCGTTTCTTTCACATAGGTTTCTGCGTAGTTGCAGAGTTAGTAATGTTCGTTAATGTCCGTGAACAGAGGTTCACTATGCAATGTCTTTTTGGCACTCGTTTTGTTCAAATTTTTACATAGTAACAGTTACATGATACATCAGTTAAAAAAATAAGTAATTATACATACACACATCACATATTTTCTTAGCATAAACATAATACAGTTGCACATAAACATGTTTGCATCATCATTACATAGCTATAGGTTATTACATTGTGTCACGTGATGTCATCTGAAATTAAGATAGGTTAGACACAACATTCATTACATCAGTAGGCAAGACCAGGCGTTTTCACTACTCAATAAATATTCAAAATAGTAAGAGAGAGAAAATGTTCGATTCCTCGCGTTTTGTGCGTGTGTGTAGAGTGTCTGTGTGGCCTTGACTACTGATAGATGCTTTTCGTGTTGAGAGATGTGCGTCTAATCTATTTCTCAAAGTAAAAGATCGCTTCACAGATGACGTCTGTCGGTTCGTCAGGTGTCATACCAAGTCAGTGGTACCTACAATAACAAATGTTCCGTGAAAAATTAATATATCATTCACTGCTACGTAATCATAAATTTCATTTTGATATTTCGTCTTCCAGGTGGTGGCGCGCGCTGAAAGAAGAGTTCTTCTGCCTTCAACTGCGACTCTGGAACCGCTGAAAAGAAAATTTCTACACTACTTATTATCTGTGTTGTAACAACAGAGTTTCTCGAGTTGCTTAGCAATATTTTGATGGGTATGACTTTGACATTATTCAGCATGAAATGCTCTAAGATCTCGGTGTGCGTATTTTTCTAAAATTCTTTGAAGTGTGTCAACGTGTTCCTTCCAAGACTGTGTAGCTATCAGTATATCATCTACATAGTGTGTGACTGTCTCAACTAAATCGTCGCCAAGCACGGTATCCAGGGCTGTAATGAATACCCCAGAGCTGACATTCAGTCCGAAGGGTAGAACACAAAACTGATAGGTTCGCCCCCTGAACATAAATGCAGTATATTTCCGTGAATCAGGAGTGATACCCACCTGCCAAAACGAATTAGCGAGATCTATTGTGGAAAAATATTTTGCATCTAGAAATTTCTGTAATTGCTCTTCTAAATTTTCGGGTTTTGTGTGAACCAGTAAAATTATTTCATTAATTGCTCATGCGTCTAACACTAACCTAATGCTTCCATTTAATTTTTTGACAACAAGTAGAGGACTACAATAAGGTGAGGTGGATGGTTCAATGACCTTCCAGTCTAACATTTGTTTTAATTCTTGCCACACAGCAGGTCGTTGAGATAACGGTACGTTATATGTCTTGTGGTAGAAGATCTTGTGAGGCTTAACTTCAATCTTGTATACATACGTGTTGATAACATCTAATCGTTTGGTAAAAACTTGTAAATATTTGGATAACACTTCCTGTAGTTTTATACGTTCATGTACACTGAGAGCTGTAGCTTCACTTATCTTATGATCAAGCAATGTTTTCAAGTCCATTAGCTCTGTGTCAGATGAGTGTGTTTGCATATCTTGAATGTCATTGTCAAGTACTAACTGAACCTTGTACCCTGTACAGTGTTTGTCATGCTTTAGAGTTCTCCTGTCCAAATCAATAATAATTACACTGCCTTTATCATTTAAAATACATTTACCTTTGGAGAAGTCTATAATAGAGTCCTTCTCGCTCATAATATCTATTCCTAATATGCAATTTGTCACAAGGTTTTGTACAACCAGGAATGGCCATTGTACGGTTCCATTACCTATTTTAATGTTTACAAAACTTGCTTCGTAACCCTACATGACTTATTACCTAGTGCAGTAGTTATTTTACAGTTTTGAGCAGGAAACTCAGGCACAGGTTCCAATTCACACATCTTTTTATAGAAATTAAAAGACAAAACGCTCACAGCTGCACCTGTATCTAGGATAATAGTAGTTGGAATCCCACCTACTACACCAGTAGTAGATGCTAAAACAATTTCATTTGTGTTTGAACGACATTGTGTACTGTCTTGTAAAAGTTCATCCGATATATTCTCATTGTGGTTGTATCTTATAAATAAAACAGGTAATTTTTGTTTAGAATTATTCGGCATATCATTATTCTGTTGTTCAAGTGTGGTGTCAAATAACTGATTAACATTGAAGTCGCCCCGCAAGAATTCTTCAGCCACGACCTGGGGCATAGAAGTGACTGTTTCTAGTTTGTTGGATTAGCATTTGTACTAGGTACTGACACAGATTGAGGTTGTGCATCAGGTGTCATTTCTATTATATTCACATTCGGATATTGCCTATTATGATCTCCAAACTTTTGCGGTTGTTGTTGCTGTTGCGCATTATAACTTACCTGTCGGTCGTAAGGTATGCTCCAATTTTGTCCTGGTGGCTGCTGTGGTAAAGCAGAGTTTGAATGGAAGTACTGATCGTTACGAGTCCAACCTTGATGCTGTCTTGGCTCGTAGTTATTATTATTTCTATTTCTGTTTGTGTTTTTGTTGTTGCCTTTGTATCCGTTGTTACCGTTGTAGTTATTACCGCGGTGCCTTTTGTATGGATTGCCGCATGAAGTGTTATTACTGTTGTAACTATTGTTTGTATTGGAATACGCGCGTTGATTTTGATTTTCGTATTGAGACGGCATGTGAGTTTGCTGTTTTTGCTGTACCGCGTATCCAACTGTGGGCGCGCCAGAATTGAGTTGGCAAGCCTGCATGTTTTGCATACCACTAGTGTAAACATTGTGGCTGCTGTTTTGCCGCGCGAAGCGCTGATCTTCAAGTAACATGTCAACCGAATCTAAGGCTGTTAAAAAATAATCTGAATCGTCATCCGGGATATGTAGGAGTTTTTCTTTAATGTTGAAAGGCAATTTGGCCTTCAACGCACGGAGTATATCACGCCTTGCGACTGGTTCGTCTAAAAAGTGTCCCATGTTCAAGTATTTTTCAAAATATCTGCGTAAGTTGCCATTTTTACTGTTAAAAGTTTCAGGTTCTAAAATTTGTCTTCTGAGTCGCTCCTGGACGGATTGCGACCAGAATTTGTTCAGAAAAGCACGCTCAAACTCACTGTACGTGGTACATACGTCAGCTTGACTGTATGCCCAGACAGCTGCATCGCCTTGGATGTAACCGACAATATATGAAATCTTTTTCCGGTCACTCCAAGTGCGTGGAAATGCGTTACTAAAAGATTTAAGAAAAATCACCGGATGAATGGTTCGTTTTTCTGGGATAAAAATCTGAAATTGCCTGTGTTTCATTAAGCTTTCTTCTTCCTTCGTATTGTGATATGGATTTATTCCACTGTAATTACTGGTATGTTCAGCTGGCGAGTAATTACGATAATGTTGCTGTGGTTTACCATGATAATAGCTTGTGTTTGTGTTTGCACATCGTGGTATGTGTTGTAGTCGTGGTGTGTTTTGTTCTTGTGTGTTTGTCGTGTGCGGTATGTGTGTGTCATATTCGAATGTATATTGGTTCCTGAACTGTGCATTTTGACTGATATTTTCGTTACATTCAGACTGTGGTCGATCGGTGAATTGTCTCATGGGTGCAGTGACGGATTGTACTGCGTCACTGATCAGCTGTTTGTTATTAGTAATGTATTGCGCTACGGAGTCGTGCACAATTGTTGGTAAATTTTCACGTAAGCATCTATCAAAATGTTTGTCTTTGTTCACTACCCAATCATGAAATTCTTTATTAATATTTTGAAAATGAGCTGTGGCATCAGATTGTAAGATGTCAGTCAGGTGTTGTTCAACATTGTCAAATTTATTCTGTACGTCAGTAATTCGTTTTTCAAGGTTGTCATGTACTGAAGGATATGTTTGAATTTGTTCAGAAAGAACTTCACACGTGACATTAAGGTTTTTTACTTGTGTCTGTAAAAGTGCTACGTCAGTTGTAGTCTTTTCTTGTCTCGTATTAAGCTGGGAAAATTTAGTACTGAGTTCAGTCATCTGTTTGGTCAGTGTGGCGTCTATAAGTTCCACACGTTTACATAAAGTGTCATTACCTGTCTTGAGTGCTATGAGGTCAGATTTAATTGCGTCATTTTGTGTCTGTAAGGTTGCCATGTTTTCGGCGTTTTGTTTCATTAGCATTTGTAACATGTCGGCAATGTTTACTGTTTGCAAGGTCTGTGCCCCCGTCGCGTCATTAGACGTGACGTCATGCATCAACATGGGCTCTGACTGAGACTTTGAAATTTTTGTAGTGGACGGCCTATTGCCAAAATTTCCGTCAACACTTGCGTCAATGTTTGATAAATCGTCACTACCGGTTGCTGTCGTAAAGTCATTTTCTAACATTTGTCTCTCGTCCGAGTCGGATTGCGTCTGAATAGTACGTCTTTGCTGTTCCATTTTTGCGTATTGATTTCTAGTTATTACCATGCCACACGTGATATATGTTTCAAGAAAATATTTGACACTGATTTTAAAATAAAATGCAGTTGAGCATGAATCGCTCGTAGCAACAATGGCTGTCTGTTAATTTAAAAATATAAACTGAATTTGAGATTATTGGTAATGGCTGCTGTCCATGTTACTACATATCGTACAGAAGTCGGCCATATTGTACACTCGTGTATTGGTATTGTTGCATACGTTATTGTTTAAGGAAAAGTACTGAGAATGAAATTTATCACTGAAAACTGTTATGCGCGAAAGAAACTCTACAGAATCTACTGAAAAGCTAATACACTGAATTATACGTCTGGTCAAGCCTGCTAATGCAAAGATGCTGCGTCTTACCTTATTTTGCTGGAAGTTTCATTGCGTCTTCCCGCAAAATTTTAGAATTGGAAAATATCTTCAGATTTTTTGTTATCTCTCATACATTCACGTCCAGGTCCAGAAAGTTGATTTTTCACATGAAACAAAGAGAACAATGTAACAAATGACAAAATAACAAGTCCGAAACGCAGTCGCCAATATAAAATAAATAAAATAAAAAATATTATTTAAATATTAATTATTCTAACTGTATGATGGTGATTGTAATTGTAATTGATATTTGCTTATCTGGAACGTGGACGTTTAATTATTCGGTATCAGACGCTTGACAATGGCTTTTTCGTAAAGGCAATGTTACTCGTAGTTGACCGTGAAATAAAACTGAAATAATCGGACTTCGTAATTAAATCGTTTCCAAAGACTGCTGCGGTAGGTGCGGACTCATAATCTAAATCTCAATATTTCAATAATTTGCCAGCCATGCCAATACGTCGTACAAAGGTGATTGTCTACTAAACATAAAAAAGTTACACAGTTAGTTAAATCAGATATATTCAATGAATAAGCCTACAATTCATAATCCTACTTACTTTTATAAATATAAATTCTTTACAGAATCGAGTGCCTAGTCTGGTTGCAACTCGCAGTATTCTTCTATAACATGAAATATGGCGGTGTGCCAGACAATAGAATAAAATACGTGCTTCTCGCACCACTTGTACCAGAGCTCTCCCATTTCTTAATCAAACATAAGAGTAACGTAATTGTGCTTTTGTTTTATCAGCGACACAGCGCTGCAGTTGTGTGCCATAGGCTTTATTTATTTGTCACTGATTATTTATTTAATTAATATTTCGAGTTTCCGAGGAAACCCACGCTCGGCATGCAAATGTGCCTTTATAACACTAAACTCGTATCTGAGAGTACGCCGGTTCCAATGCCCCCCCTCCGCCCCCCCCCCCCCCCCAACAAATCGCCTTACTTCAGGTTTTCTGTGACTGTCGTGAATCAGTTAACACTAACGCTGTGATGCTTTCAGGGCGCAGACTGTTTCCTGCAATATCACAGCTACCAACGGAGAACTTTAATACCTCTGTTTCGCAGCTGTGTTTAGAACAGGCAGCAACGTACTGGTGTCTGTTCGCGATTTGCAAAGATTCAAATGACGTTTATGTTTAACAAAAGCAAAGCAAAGTTCGTGAAGCAAACTTCGTGAAGCGTCGGGGAGTAGCAGTGTCTATTGTGTGTAAGCAATGAGGGCGTTTATAAATAATAAAGGAACTTTTAGTTGCATAAGGCCGTAGACGATGACTGTTAACTCAGGTTTACCAGATTGGTTAAGATTTTCAATAAGGTACTTATAGAACATAAACTGTTTCTTAAAAACAGTTCACTTCGGGAGGAACAAGTTCTCTATACTCAGATCCGTGATGTTAATGCTTGAATTGTTAGTTACTATTTATTCACCATAACTGTTATATTAAATGCCGACCTTATTCTCTGACTCTACTTACCTCACCATCTATAGATCGTTAAACCATGAATTTTACTTTTTCCTATTCGAAATTCGACTTCTCATTAGCAACGGAGCTATAACACAATACAAAATCAGTCATGATTCATAGTAATATTCCCGATGCCTGGTATTTACACTCTGAATTTCGAAGTTGAATCTCCACTTTTGAGCAACTGCATCAGCTCAGAGGCATATGATCATAGTTTAAGACACTAAGAGCGCCATACCAAATTTAAATACATCAAGCTATTAGCATTTTCTGAGCTGCGTTTCCCATGTATGCATTTGAAACATATGTTAAAAACATCTCTGCCTCCACATCACCTCTTATTATTTATCTCCTCCTCTCTATTATCTCTGTCACTTCATTTCCTGCTCCCAGTCTCTTTATATATCATCTCCACCCTCTCTGTCTGAGCGTATCTTCCTACCCCGTCCCTCTGACCACATCCTCCTCCTCCTTCTTCCTCTTTCCATTTATACATCTCCCTTTTCCTTTTCCATCTGCCCTCTATCTCTAAACACCTTTCACCTGCCTTATTCATCTCCTCTTACTCCCTTCTCTCTGTCCATTTTCTTCTCCTCTTACTCTGTCCATCCCCTTCTCTATCCATATCAACATGTCCCCAGCCATGCTCATTGCCTTGTGTAGCCCCTGTAGAACAGTTCTATAAAGCAGGCCGATGCTGTTCCCACTACATGCCTGTTTACGTGGGGCAGGCTATATATGAGTGGCTAGAAAAGCATTTATTTGCTCATGACGTACTGGCTGCAATGAAAAGCAGATCAGTCAAGTAGGCTGATCCTGCTACACGACACTACTATGCCTGCACATAGATAGCAGTCTACATGGCATGGCCTGGAAAACTGTTTCTTGTCCCTGACATGTAAGCTGCAATGCAATTCAGGTTGATTTGGTAGGTCAGTACTGTTCCCAAACAACATGCCTGTCATGCAGTGCAACCTATATGCCAGGGGCTTTATGTAACAAACCCCGCAGTCCTGATACTCGTGAGGCTTCCTGTTTTTGTGCAAAGTGTGGTTGAAAGCCGTTCACAAGTTTGATTCTGGGCGTAGGCACATACACTCTGGTTTATATAAAGTTGTTCTAAAAAACACCAATAAACTTTGAGTGGATGTAGAAGGTACAGGGTGTTTCAAAAATGACCGGTATATTTGAAACGGCAATAAAAACTAAACGAGCAGCGATAGAAATACACCGTTTGTTGCAATATGCTTGGGACAACAGTACATTTTCAGGCGGACAAACTTTCGAAATTACAGTAGTTACAATTTTCAACAACAGATGGCGCTGCAAGTGATGTGAAAGATATAGAAGACAACGCAGTCTGTGGGTGCGCCATTCTGTACGTCGTCTTTCTGCTGTAAGCGTGTGCTGTTCACAACGTGCAAGTGTGCTGTCGACAACATGGTTTATTCCTTAGAACAGAGGATTTTTCTGGTGTTGGAATTCCACCGCCTAGAACACAGTGTTGTTGCAACAAGACGAAGTTTTCAACGGAGGTTTAATGTAACCAAAGGACCGAAAAGCGATACAATAAAGGATCTGTTTGAAAAATTTCAACGGACTGGGAATGTGACGGATGAACGTGCTGGAAAGGTAGGGCGACCGCGTACGGCAACCACAGAGGGCAACGCGCAGCTAGTGCAGCAGGTGATCCAACAGCGGCCTCGGGTTTCCGTTCGCCGTGTTGCAGCTGCGGTCCAAATGACGCCAACGTCCACGTATCGTCTCATGCGCCAGAGTTTACACCTCTATCCATACAAAATTCAAACGTGGCAACCCCTCAGCGCCGCTACCATTGCTGCACGAGAGACATTCGCTAACGATATAGTGCACAGGATTGATGACGGCGATATGCATGTGGGCAGCATTTGGTTTACAGACGAAGCTTATTTTTACCTGGACGGCTTCGTCAATAAACAGAACTGGCGCATATGGGGAACCGAAAAGCCCCATGTTGCAGTCCCATCGTGCCTGCATCCTCAAAATGTACTGGTCTGGACCGCCATTTCTTCCAAAGGAATCATTGGCCCATTTTTCAGATCCGAAACGATTACTGCATCACGCTATCTGGACATTCTTCGTGAATTTGTGGCGGTACAAACTGCCGTAGACGACACTGCGAACACCTCGTGGTTTATGCAAGATGTTGCCCGGCCACATCGCACGGCCGACGTCTTTAATTTCCTGAATGAATATTTCGATGATCGTGTGATTGCTTTGGGCTATCCGAAACATACAGGAGGCGGCGTGGATTGGCCTCCCTATTCGCCAGACATGAACCCCTGTGACTTCTTTCTGTGGGGACACTTGAAAGACCAGGTGTACCGCCAGAATCCAGAAACAATTGAACAGCTGAAGCAGTACATCTCATCTGCATGTGAAGCCATTCCGCCAGACACTTTGTAAAAGGTTTCGGGTAATTTCATTCAGAGACTACGCCATATTATTGCTACGCATGGTGGATATGTGGAAAATATCGTACTATAGAGTTTCCCAGACCGCAGCGCCATCTGTTGTTGACAATTGTAACTACTGTAATTTCGAAAGTTTGTCTGCCTGAAAATGTACTGTTGTCCCAAGCATATTGCAACAAACGGTGTATTTCTATCGCTGCTCGTTTAGTTTGTATTTCCGTTTCAAATATACCGGTCATTTTTGAAACACCCTGTATCTTGAGGATCAAAATGAGGAAAGAAACCTATGTCTAGAAACGTCATCCAGCGATGCTACAGAGTGTCTTATTTATAGGTTCCAACGCCTGGTGTTAGGTCACACCTATGACAGCAGATTTTACACTGATGAAGCATTGGTGGAAGGTCTCACAGTGTTGTTTGTTGTTCACTGATCACGACTGATTGCCATGTTTCGTGATGGAAAAGATGGAGCTAGCTGCTCATAGACACATGTTGTCTCCTATGAATGCAAAATGCTGCTTCCTTGCTGGATGACGCTTTTGGATATAGGTTTCCATCCACGTTTTGATTTTGTTCTGGAGTCCTCTAAAACCTTCGGTATTTTTGCTATTCTCCCTGTCCATAGCAGATACATCATATAAATATTATAATATACAATAAATAGATGTACCAAAGGCGTAATATCGTCGTGACGACAAGAGGCGCGCAGCTACATGTTGTATACCAATATAAGATTTTAGTTTTTTTCTTTCCCCAGTCCTTCTTTTATCTCAATGATGGAGTACTTTGTAATAGTCATTTTTTCTAGATTTGATCCTCGTTACCGACCATACGGTTATGCAGGCTCTGTTTATGAGATTTATTTTACCTTACCAAGTTAATGTAGGTTTTTATCTCTTACACATATCATGTGTTTCATACATTTACATCCAACTAGTTTGTCGCTTTATTCATAATGTAGGTTTCATTTCTCAGAATGATGTTCCCTGCATTCTACATCTATTTAACTTGACTACTTACCTCTTGATTTTTGAACATTTTAATTACAACAGGACAGAGTGGCGGGTCATCGCTTCAGTAAGTTATGAAATAAATGTGAACACTGAATTTTGCTATATCGCTTCGAGTGCAATTCAATTATATCTTCACTGAAACAGGAACTTTATACCTATTTCTCTTGATTATATACAGACGTATTTCTGAAGATGTGTTCTAACTTCCATGAAACTAGGTACTTCGCAAATAAATATTAATCATACTCCTACAGAGGTCTCTTTCATCATGTCACAATTCGACATGTATGAACGCCCACAATTCAAAATTTATACTACATATCGCCCACCTTTAATAGCGGTGAGAGAGACGCAGCAAAGAGTGGTAAGGCAATAGTACTCGTATCCATTCTGTACAGTTTCACACCTTTTGTTAACCTGGGCCGATCGTGGATTGAAATGTGGTTCCATGATTCCAGTAAGATATTACTTGTGATGAAGTCTCTTACACCTGCAAAGCGCGCTGTTTAGTTATCAGTGAGTTTACGTTCCTCAATGAGCCCTACATGGTTTATAGTTACGACGATACCTAACGGTTCCTGCTAAGGAGTTTCTCTTTAACGGTAACCCATGCAAACAAACCAGTTCCAAGTTTGCCTGATATCTCAGGTACCTTAAGTACTTGGGCTGTGCCTGGCTCTGTTTGAAAAGAACAACATGTAGTCACAGAGTCGAGCCACACACGTCTAATTTCATGCCCCAGAGCAAATTCACTGCAAGTAATATCTCGTAGCCAATCTATACATTGGCTAGAATTGCGAATTAATAAAATACATATAAATACAAAATAAAGTTAAATGAATAATTTAATAAAAAGGGTTGTATCTTAATGTATGTATTTGCTGTAGACAATAGATAATTATCTTTAATAATGTCTATTCAAGAAAGGACATGTCAAATAAATGGGAAGTCAACCTATGATATTCGGTTAGAATACAGGCAGAAAACACCCTTACCAAATGCAGTATTGTTGCGTTGAGAGCGTTACGAGAATGGTAGCAAATTTCGCAGACTAAATAGTTTTTAAAGATGCGGGGAAACTAAGTCCATTTCGCTGTCACAACACACGAAACATTCATCAGTTCAAAACACGACGGAGTTCTCCATTACGATTCACAGTTTAATACAAACAATAGGGGGAATAACAACTCATACTCTGTCTATGCACAGTTCCATATTACAACCGGAAATAGAGCCCTGCTCTGGAGCACATTCAGATCTCTCAAAATGTGAAGTTCCTTCCGGACAGCAGCTGTTCACTGCCCAGTAACGTCTCCACGATCGAATCACACAAGTTACCACAGGCAGGTGGTTGTTTTTTTTTTTTTTAAGAACTCAACATAAAGTGTCGAGAATCACTCCCTTGAGGTCTTCACTCGAACATTCAGTTACTTGATGACTGGTATGTCCTCCTTCTCATGGATACAGCGGCGACATATCACGACGTCGAAGAAATGAGGCCTTGGTACGTTACTGGAGGGAGCTGTCACCTCATCTGTTTACACGAGTCACATAATTCCATGGACGGGGCCGATGACCTCTGACGCCATGTTCAATCATGGCCCATATTTTTTCAAATGGATTCAGATTTGGCGAGTTTCTGGGTTGCCAGAACCTCGATTGGCACTCTCCACTGTGTTCCTCAAAACACTCCATCCTTCAGATGGCCTTGTGACATGGCTTATTACCTTTTTGAAAAATTCAACTGTCATCGGGAAACATGATCGTCTTTAAATGATGTATGTGGTCAGAAACCAGGCTGCACTCTACTCAGGGTACTCAGGGATGTCCATGAGACTGTTCCCCACAGTGGAACAGCTGTCAGCTTGTCTCCATATTGCAGTACACCTGCCAAGGAGGAGTTCCTTTGCAAGGTGAAGAATACGTGCCCTCCCATTGGCATGATGAAGGTGGCATTGGAATTCATCAGACTTTGCAACGTTCTGCCACTGTACCAACGTCCAGTGCCAACGGTCATGTGCCAATTTCAGTCACAGGTTGTTTGGTCTTGCCCACGCTTTTCGTACAGGGTGCCTAAGGAATGCTGCATTCTCGGAATGCTATACTACTTTTCAAGCAAATAACATTAGTAGTTTTATTTCTATAAAACTGACAATACTTGACTTAAATGTACAAAGGAGTCGCTAGTGATGGGCAACATGAACATAAATCCGAGACCCGGCTTTACACAATGTTCAAACAAGCCATGGATATGGATTACTACAATCTGATATCATAGCACTCTTTGCTAGGCTGTGGTAATACTCTATACTAATCCTGCCCACTAATGTCCGGCCGAGGCTGGCAGGAGCGGCGCTTATATTCATTTCTAGCAGAAGGCGCTCCTGGCGCGGCGCGGTCCTGTTCAGCGGGCTATTGGCTGACGTCGCCTCACCGCCTTCTCTGGTCTTGCGTTCTTCCTCTTCGTTCCGGCGCTTGTGGTTACGCCAGAACACGGGTGTAGATACATATACGAAGAAACTTGTTCTCGAAAGAACAGTTACTGTTGATGACCGTGCAGCTTTTCCCTGGAATAAATGATGACTAACTGAAAACCTCAGCTGCCGACAGGTGTTGTTGATATAACTCGATGTGGACAGCTGAAAATGTGTGCCCCGACAGGGACTCGAACCCGGGATCTCCTGCTTACATGGCAGACGCTCTATCCATCTGAATCCATCTGAGCCACCGAGGACACAGATGAATAGGGCGATTGCAAGGACTTATCCCTTGCACGCTTTCCGTGACACTCACATTCCCAACTGTCCACAATTCTACATATGTATTGTACCTTATAGACATTTGCCCAACCACTCATTACTCGCACGCACTTTGGCGATTCCCGGGTTCGAGTCCCGGTCGGGGCGCAGACTTTCAGCTGTCCACATCAAGGTATATCAACAACACCTGTCGGCAGCTGAGGATTTCAGTTAGTCATCATTTATTCCAGGCAAAAGCTGCACGGTCGTCAACAGTAACTGTTCTTTCGAGAACAAGTTACTGTCTTCGTATGTATAGTTAAAGGCTTCCCAGCCATTGACCTTCGTCTGTGCGAATGCGCACAGGTTGCCCAAACTCTTACGGGAATCGCCAACGTGTGCGCGAGTAACGAGTGGTTGGGCAAATGTCTATAAGGTACAATACATATGTAGAATTGTGGACAGTTGGGAAAGTGAGTCTCACGGGAAGCGTGCAAGGGATAAGTCCCTGCAGTCGCGCTATTCATCTGTGTACTCGGTGGCTCAGATGGATACAGCGTCTGCCATGTTAGCAGGAGATCCCGGGTATGAGTCCCGGTCGGGGCACACGTTTTCAGCTGTCCACATCGAGGTATATCAACAACACCTGTCGGCAGCTGACGTTTTCAGTTAATCATTTATTACAGGTGTAGATGTTGTAGTGATAACAACGGCACATGCATTGGTCCACGGCTGTGGAGTCCCATCATTGCGTTCAAATTTGTGTGAATTCCCAAGTGGCAAAACTGCTTAGTTCATCGGTCCCTGCCGGCCGCGGTGGTCTCGCGGTTCTAGGCGCGCAGTCCGGACGCGCGCGACTGCTACGGTCGCAGGTTCGAATCCTGCCTCGGGCATGGGTGTGTGTGATGTCCTTAGGTTAGTTAGGTTTAAGTAGTTCTAAGTTCTAGGGGACTGATGACCACAGCAGTTGAGTCCCATAGTGCTCATAGCCATTTGCACCATTTGAACCATCGGTCCCTAGACTTACACACTACTTAGACTAACTTATGCTAACAACACCACACACACCCATACCCAAGGGAGGACTCGAACCTCCGGCGGGAGTGGCCGCGCAGGCCGTGACGTGTCACCTCAAACCACGCGGCAGCCCCATAATTAAGACTGTTCAGTGCACTGTGTATTCGGACATATTTGTATTCCACCCAGCCTTGAAATCTGATGTTAGTTTTGTCAGAGTTCGGTGCCTGTCCTGTTTTACCAGTCTCCTGAGCCTACAACGTCCAGCATCTGCAACGAGGGGTGACGGCTCAACCGCACTACGTTTGGACGTGGGTTCAGCTTGGTTTTGCCACTTGTTGAAGACCCTCACCACATGACATCTCAAACACCCAACTCATCATGCAGTTTCCGAAATGCTTTTGGAGAGCCTCTGGGCCATCACAATCTGCCCTTGGACAAAGTCATAAAGATCGCGCACATTCGCCATTCGACAGCAAGCACACTGATACTACATGCCCCGGGCGTGTGTCTGATTAGCAGTCATACCTCGTCAGATGTCGCTATTATTGCTGTGGTGGGTGGGGGGAGGGGGCGGAGGGTTATATCGACGGCAGGGTGGTGATCATAATGTTCTGGCTGATCAATTTAAATCGATCTTACGTGCTACGGACGTGATTTGACTCATCTTCGCCTCTTTTTTGCACTAAACTAATAGATACTAACATTCAGTTAAATTCAGGTCATTTACAATAAATGTAAGTAATATTTAGTTCATAAATGAATAAGACATTGCGTGAGTTTTTTCACGTTACATGACTACAGATTATCGATAAATTTTATTTAAACAATTATTTATGACTACTTGACAGAAGCGTCTTTTAGTTCTCTTTTCAGTTGTGTTATCCGCAAACACATGCAACTGACTACTTTTGAATCGGAAGCTTTTACTAACAGCTGCACTCAACGTTAAGTGTATGTTACTGGCAAACAGTCAACCGTTCACTAAACAACTACACGAGAATCGCAATATGAATTATTGATGCTGCGTAAATGTGGAGAACATGATGTTCTGAAAAACGTTTTCATAACGAAAAAGATACGAAAGACGTCGTAAAACAATAAACGAAATAGATTACAGGTGAGTGACTTCAGGGGATGATAGCTATTGTACCTCGCTATCGTCTGAGATATTGTTTGTTGAAATCGCATGGAGCTATTAAAAGTTGTTAACTCAGAGGTTCATTGCGTGAACGGTTATTCACTATGAAATATTAACATCTGTAGTTTTCAAGATACTGAAATGGTGTTTTATTTAATGCGCCTGATTTTTATGAGATCGCAAATATATTCAGATTTGCTGATTGTGAGTTATCATAGATTCTTGAAGAGCTGTAAGACGCCATCTTTCCAACTGTCTGAAGACCTGCCATCGCTTGGAACACTGTGACCTGCAAAAATGTCGTGCAGGCGACAGCCGACAAAATCTAGCGTGCTGCTACTTCCCATGTTTCCGGCGTCGCTACAAGCCTTTGTGTCTCTACTCGCTTCTGCCGGCCATCTAGCTGGAAGCCGAAACTGCTACGACGCGCCCTGGGACGGCTAGCATTCAGCCCTATTCCAAATTCGTCTTACCTCGTATCAGTGCTGGACGACCGATTAATTCACCTAAATATCCGTAACGTTACACTGTGCCAGGAACTTTACATATTCAGAACTTTTTTACGTCCTGCATTACCACAGTCCCTCTGGCAATCAAACATTGACGTATGTACAATTCTGTGATGCATATAAAATAATGCGCTACTAACAGAATATGTACAAATAACCGGTCGTGGGTGCATGTGTTACAGAAAATACAGTCAGAGAATTTTTGTGTTTTAATGGTCGTATACCAGTATGTATTTCATTGTACACAGTCTACTCACATTAATGAGGCCGCCGCTTATGTTCGATGTAAACGTGCAACAGCCACTCATAAAGGGCAGGAGGAAGCATTATCAGTGCAGGGTGTATATAGTATGTCATGGGGAACGAACTGATATCGTTGTATTAATGCGAAACTGGAGCGATTTATCCGAGGTCCTAAATGGCATGGTAATTGGCTTTCGGACAGAGAGGCTGCGAAGATGTGTACGGGGGAACTCTTGAGCAACCGACCACCCAGAAGAACCGAAAGGCTACCAACGGCGTTTTCTCAACGATCGTTGAGCGAACGTTGCTGAGTACGAGTCTCCGCATCTGGAGCCTGGTACGTACATCCATGCTGACTGCTGTTCACAAGCGACGAAGGCTGTAATTTGGGTGCTAGTGCTGTAACTGGACGTACACTTAGCGGTAACAGGTGGCCTTTCTGATGAATCACGTTTTATGATTTATCTCAGTAAAAGATAACACCCTGTACCAATCGTCGTAATGGTCTAGCCCAGATGAGGGAGCGTTAGTGTCTGGGGAATGTTTCTGCAGCAATCCCTGGGTGATCCCATCGTTCTGAAAGGCACAGTGGATCAATACAAGTACGCACCTATTCTTGGGAACCATGCCCACCCCTAAGTGCAGTTTCTTTTCCTCGGTACGATGGCATCTACCAGCAGGACCAAAGTCCAATACAATTTGCAATGAACGTCAACTGTTCTAAGAGCATCAGTATGTGTTTATCATACTCCCCTGGCCACCAAGCTCCCAGAATTTAAAACCAAAGTCTGTTGGGCCAACTTGACTGTGCTGCTCGCACAGTGTATTCTTTAACCGAAAAACCTAGTTCACTGGAGTCGGCAGGGGTCCACATCGATGTCGGCATTTCATTGACTCTCTTTCTGCAAGTCTCGCAGCTGTCCTCGCTTCAGAAGTTGGTTATTCAGGCTTTTCACAGGTGGTTGCATTAATGTGACTGGACACTTTGGATTTGAAATGGATTGTGAATAAGTTGTTATTCAGAGGCATTCTCCATTTCAGGTGATGTGATTATGTACTTGCGACCCGTGAACTGGAAACGTCGCGATAACAATGAAAATCACTTTGGACAATTGATGAAATTTTCTCAGGTTGTCTCAGAGTTGTGGTGTCATGTTGTAGTAACGTTTCGAAGACTTTTTTACTGTCGTTTTCATGTTCATTTCGTTCCTTCATAGCCACTGGACCGTACACTCTCCTGCCGAGAGACCAATGGGTTGGCTAGTCGCATGACTTCAGAAGTGATGTTGTGGCAGTTTGTGGGGCACCACCGGTGGTGTGGAGGAATCTGCACGTTATGTCGCTGAACTAGTGCCTGCTGACCACATTTTATACCTAAGAGTTGTCGAAAAGGATGCCTGCAGGCCGGTGCATAGCGATCAATGACGGACTGTCTCTGTACAGATGCATTTTTAAAGTGTTCAACAATAGTCCGCGAGTGGTACGGAGGATGTTGCCAAACCGTGGGGTCTTAGCGGGACCCTTTGCCGTTTCTTCGTGCTTGTATCAGTGTTGCCTCCTCCAGGGATCACGCCACAGGAGGGTAGAAACAGATCACATTTAGCTTTCGTTGAGTGGTACTGTAAGGACCCTAGTGGTTTAACTCTGTATGCAGAGAATTAAACACGCTAACGATACACTCCAGAGGTCACGTTTAAATGGGTTGAATTATTAGGATGCGCTCGAGCTAAAATGCTATCTAACAGGTAGATAAAAAAAATTATGGAAAAGACGGAGTGAGTCAAGATCCGATATTACTTTCATACTACAAAAATACTGTAGTATTTTAAGGAAAGGCATTAAAATATGCAGAAGTATACACATTCTGACAGAAATAAATAAATCAAGTAATAACATTAAAACTACAATCAGTATCGCTAAATAGGAGACACTACAGTCAGTCACTGTACTAGATACCGCAACAATTAAATAAAAATTGATAATTCCCAAGTTGGGAGTACTTTTAACATTCTCTTTCCTGACAAAGACGAAAAATTAGGATTAAATAGTTCAGCTCAAGAAGCAACGGAATCTATTTAAAACATCATTCCATACCACTTTGCGCAATTAGAAGTGGCACCAACATCATTCAGTGAAGTTAATAGAACAACAAAAGTTCTAGAAAACGAAGGCTCATGTTGTATTGATTCTGGAAAGTTCTTTCAACGTAATAAGTAATGCCCTTAGTCGTATGTACAATGCGTCACTGTCAAAGGGAACGAGATATTTAATTCTCTTCGTAAAGAACGTGACAAGACAGCTAAACAAATTATTGCCAGTTTCCTTACTGGCATTTTTTCCCTAACCATTAGAAAAAATAATGTACTCAATATTAGTCTTACACTTAAGTAGAAATAATTTATTTGGCGTATTTCAGCTTGCATTCCGGAAGGGTAGCTCTACTGAAAATGGTATTTATTCATTCAACCATCAAATATTTCAAGTCTTAAATAATAAACCATAGCCGTTTGCTATTTTTTGTGACCTTACTCTCATAGAAAGACTCAGATTCTACAGAGAAGATTGTTTTACGCACAACTCGTTTGAATCACACTTAAGCAGAATGCAAAATTTGTGCAGCATAATTAAAACAATGGTGGAAGGGAAGAAAATTTTACTGACTGGGGTGACTCCCATTTCTCAAATATGCGAATATATGTGAATGACCGTCCACTTAAGATTCAACAAACGGAATTGGCACTTTCAGCAGACGATACTAATGTTACAACAATCTCCGTTAGAAAAAAGTGGCGGAAGAGATTGTAAGTTATATTTTCCAATGAATCTTGAAGTTGTTCTACAAGAACTGACTGCCCCAAAATTTTGGGAATACACACTATATTCAGTTACATACAGCTAAGAAAGTCATAGCAATAACTGATGTAGCACATGAGCAGAAGTCAGTAAACAGGGTAGAAGGATTCAAATTTTTGGGTGTACATAAATTCGAACTTGAAGAAGCATATTACTGAGCTTCTCGGACAATTAAGTTCAGCTACTCTTGCTTTCAGGATACTTTTCTGGGGTAACTCACCACATCGAAATAAATTACAGATTACTCAAAACCGAGCAGTAAGAATAATATGCCGTGATCACCCCATGCACGTCATGTAGGTACCTCTTCAAAGCGTTAGGTGGTTTAACTGTGTCATATATATATATATATATATGTATATATATATATATATATATATATATATATATATATATATATATATATATGATGGAATTTGTCGTAAATTACCCATCACAGTTTGAGAAGAACAGTGATGACCATACTTACAATACTAGAGAGGTAAATTAGCTCTAATAAAGCTGTCAGTAGCCCTGAAAGGAGTTCAATTAGCATCAACAAAAGCCTTTGATTATTTGCCCAATACCATAAAGTGTCTGACACGTGTCAAATCTAACTTAAAATCATTTCTCCTGGACAACTGCTACTACTGCGTTGTCGAATTTCTATTTAAAAACTAGTAGTCAACAAGAAAAAGAAAAAAAATCCAACCTTGTCATCAAGTGTTATTGCATGATTAAGATCAAAGAAAGTAATGTGTTCTTAAATGTTAACCCTAGTCATCTATACATATCCTGTAAAGTGCCTCATTTGACTTCATTTAGGTAAAAGAATAAATTAAATCATCTATGGAACATGATGGCTTATGATGCGTATAGGAGCTATATGACGATTGAAGACATAGCAATTCAGGGAACAATGTTGTTTCAGTACACCGTATCGCTTGATATGACAGTGAAATGAACGATTAGAAGTATGTGGCAAAAGCAATAATTTATTACAACATGAAGTAAGGTACGAAACACTGAGAGATACGAAACTGTAGCAAAAATAGCATAAAATCTGGGATAAGATTTTCGTGACGGAAATAGGTATCTACTTGGAAGGAGGACGAACGTGGGCAGGTGCTGTTTCACAAGGATCGGGACACTAAGACGTGACCAGTAGTGGGGGAAGTAAAGACACTTGTGGGGCTGATGCGTAAATGTGAAGAAGACTCGTTCAGCAGATACAGCTGTAGAAACGAAACTGTATAGATGTACATGAACTTTGTAAATGATAGATGAAGATTCTAAGTCCATCCAAAGATGATTGGTTGTCTACTGCATTATACTGCAACAGCATCAGATTTTGCGGTAAACGATCGCGTCTTACAACTGTATGAGAGCATGGTACAAATGTATCAAAGGTGACTATTATAACAGTGATATTAATTCTCTGTAGAAGGAAACATGTTCTTTTTGGAATAAAGCCTAGAGTGGGAAATGGGAATATAATAGTTTCCGTATAATTGTTTTGATTTATTAGTTTTATGAAAGTATTTTATGTTATTTTTTGTTTAGTGTGGAGTGATCCGCATAAAAGTTGTTAACGCTTTTTTAATGATTCGTGTTACAATGACGGTTCAGATCAAACATTGGGAACAAGAAGTATTACGATTTAGTAGTAGCTGGTTTGGTTAATTATTCTGCGACCGTGAAAATATATCAAGTGCGCCACTCCAAGAACAAGCTAATCAGACTTTGTACATAAGATAGCGAGGAAGCTGTGTATAATTATTAAGATTAGCAGTTATCTTAATAATATAGCTATAATGGCGGCTAAACAGAGCACGTCTAAGCCGGCTAATTCTGATCATGCAACAGAACGTACTGAAATTTCCAAAGAATGGGCTGTCAATAAAACACAGGTGGCATTAGGACCAGACAAAAATGAAAACTGCAGTACAGTACGTCTGTTTTATGAGTATTATTATCGTAAGTAATTTACATATTTATGTACGTCGATACGAATAGAGGCTAGGAGGAAAACGCATAAGAATATAACAAGAGAATGAAGGATGTCAAAAGAAAAAATACTGACAGATGTCTCTTTTGCAAAGTTCGGCCATTCCAGTCCATTTTTTGTCGCTTGATGGAGGTCGTCTGCAATACAGGAGAGTTGACACAGACGACACTGAAGCATGTGCTGGACGATCTGGACTTCTCCACGACCACACTTAATTTGGTTTTCTTTGCTATAGCCCCACCTTTCAGATTAAATCTAGTTCTACCCCTTCTTGATCTCAGACTATGCCGGCCGTGGTGGCCGAGCGGTTCTAGGCGCTACAGTCTGGAACCGCGCGACCGCTACGGTCGCAGGTTCGAATCCTGCCTCTGCCATGGGTGTATGTGATGTCCTTAAGTTAGTTAGGTTTAAGTAGTTCTAATTCTAGGGGACTGATGACCATAGCAGTTGTCCCTTAGTGCTCAGAGCAATTTTTTGATCTCAGACTATTCAAAGATTTCCAGGTCATCTATTCCTCGTCATGTCCTGGAGACAGAGTTTCAGAAACTCTTTTCCAAACAGAGGTAAGTCATCACTCCAAAGTTGCACCATGGCATTTTGAGCAGCGGTAGTAAGTACCTTTTATGTTCTAAGGGAAATTCTCTTTGACTTCAATCGCTGCGAATGCGGTTTATGTCCATACAGTTAGTGAGTTTGTTCTTGTTCCATTTTCTTCCGTTTATTATTCGTCACAATTTCTCTTTGAATCGGAGGTGGTGCTATTCCTGCAAGGGTCCGCAGTTCGTGGTCGTGCGCCAGCGTTCTCGCTTTCCGCGCCCGGGTTCGTTTCCCGGCGGGGTCAGGGATTTTCTCTGCCTCGTGATGACTGGGTGTTGTGTGATGTCCTTAGGTTAGTTAGGTTTAAGTAGTTCTAAGTTCTAGGGTACTGATGACCATAGATGTTAAGTCCCATAGTGCTCAGAGTCATTTGAACCATTTTATTCCTGCAAGGTGATAAATCCATTCCATAGGAGTAGATTTCAAACAACCTGCTACAATTCTGCCGGTGTCGTTGAGAGTTACGTCTACCGGTTAGGCATGTGATGAATTATAGCAAACAGGTCAAGCGTACTCTGCTGCAGAATAAGCTACTGCAAGTGCAGAGATTCAGATGGCTTCAGGCCGACTGCCTCACTGTGATCCGGCCAGTTTTCTTAACAGACTGTTACTGGTGGAAACTCCCAACCTACATTTCATGAAGTGTTTCTTGAAAGAGATCCTTCCAGCATAGCTCCTAGGTATTTTGGAGTGTAGCAATGTTGTAACTCAACTCCTGACACTACTATCATCAACTTATTAATAACTTCCCTTTTTCTCAAATGAAAACAAGTCTTTGAGGAGTTTAGTTTTAGTTGATTTGTACTACAGTATCTAGACACCTCTTCAACGCATTCGTGAGGGTGTTCTCCACTGAGCTCTGAATGGCAAGGGCATGGTTATCAGCATACAAGAAACTTTTGATGTTGTGGGCTATATGATAGTCGTTTTCATACGTGTTGAATAGGATTGGAGCCAACACGTTTTCTTGGGGAAGACCGTTTTTCCGTTGTCTCCATCAACTGTGCTTCCCTTGAAGGATAACAATGGGCCTGGTATTTTGCAGAACTGCTGCGATGAACCTATTTAGACTAACATCCCTGGTAGTATTGTATACTTTGATAGTAGTAACTGGTGGTTGACAGCGTTACACGTCACTCACAAGTCGAGAAATACCACTGCCGTCGCCTTACGTGCTTCAAACCCATCAACTACGAATGCGTAATATTCGGCAGTTGTCCAGTGCAAATTTTAACACGACTTAATCCAGCTTGTTGAGGAATTAGCAGGGGGATTAACTATAGGTAGGAAGCGATTTAAGGTTTTTCCAGCGGTTTGTATAGATGGCAGAATAATGGAATGGGTCTAAAATTCTTTGGACGGTTACCTTCTTTACCAGATTTGATCAAAGCAATCTCTCGGCTCTTCCTATATATCTTTTGGATTTGACACTGCTCATACAGTTATTAAAGAGTTGCAGAATCAATTTGCCTAAGTGCTTAATTTTGCTCTGGTCGTATGTCATATAACCCAGCTGAATTTCCGTTCTTACTATGCTTCATAGCCTTATGTACTTCTACAATGCTTCCATGCTGAATGATGTTGCAAGAAGATTGTTCTCTTCGTACTCCCCTCTAAATAATTTTGGCTTTTGGATTTGTGTTTTGCAGTAACTGATGTGCTACAGGTATTTTATTGGCTGTAATGTTATGGGGTACAGCGGTCGTAGATAGATCATTACTTAGAGGTTTCAGGAGTCTTCAAGATTTTTGACTGTCTCTTTCTAGATCAGAGTTTTCCACGGTTTTAACGTGTTGATCCGTTTTTATCTTTCTTAGAGAAGTAATAAGATTGTTCCCTGCTCCCACAGTTGCTTCACTGAAAAAGCCTTCACTGTTTTCTGTGAGTAACGTAGTTTGGTCTAATGTATGTCGAGGAATGTAGGTTGCTCGACAAGCATGAGGAATTTACATTTTGGAAACAGCTCTTAACAGCAGTGGTGAAGATATAAAGTTCTGCTGCTGGTTCTATAGAACTCACTTCCACGTCGAGCAATACTGCAAATCTCCATCAGTCAGCTTTCCTAAAACTAGTCCTTCTTCCGAAAGGTGTTTTGCGAGATATAACAGCAGAAGATATTTCACAGATTTGTGATCTGTGCTGTGAGTTGGATATTGGGGGACCGACAGATTTTACACACTGCTGGCTGATACTGCTGCTACTAACTGTGAGATGAAGATCATAGCTTCACTTCCACCTGCCGCTGGTGAATGATACTGGTAATTTTGCATCGTGGATTAAATAAAACTGATTTAGTTCTGCCCATTTTTGTACTATCGCCCCTTCTAATCTTCATCGTCATAGCTCCGAACATTACTACCGCTATTAAAATCATCAATCACAATCTTTTATTATGAAAATTCGATGGTTTATTAACCATAAATTCAGCACTGGGTGGTTTGTAAAGGGATGAAATTGTACAATTAGCTGTTTCTGGAGTGAGACTTTCGACATCATATTCCTCGGTAGCTGCTGTGGACAAGATATCAATGTCCGGACAAACAAAAGTAACACTTCCGTGTTTATTATGGGTCTTTCAGTGGTGAAACGCATTCCGCTTCTTTTAGGTCTGAGCATGTCGCTACTTTACGGTGTCTCCTGTACTCACAGTATCGAGCATTGGTGTTGACTGCATAGATCTTGTAGATCTGCGTTAACACGTATGATGGTTAACTGTGGCTCTGAAAAGATTTCAGATATGGATGTTTCTGGTGTGAAAGGATCACCCGACAGATTTTTCACTTCCTGACGTTGCGCATGGTACGCCCCAAAAATAATTATTCTTTCTCTAGAAAGTATACATCACACAAACAGTTAGAGCACTTTTTTTTTAATGTGACGAACTACCTTTGAAACGTAATGCAGCACCGATTCCGTGTGGGATGAATTCAATAGGTCTCTGGATCGTTTCCGGAGAATCTAATGTCTACGTGCAACTCGCATAGTTCCTGATAGCTACAGGCCTGTGGTCGGTGAACACGAAGCTGAAGTACGATTGCATTGCGATCATGTGAATTTAATGGCCAAGACATCAACGTGAATTAACTACAATGCTGCTGTAACCTCCTTAGTACGATTGTGGTCTTGTGACATGGAGTGTTATGCTGCTGGAGGATGCCATAGCCGTCGGGAAAGACATCAAGCACGAAGAGAAGCAGGTAGTCCAGAATACTGTTTACGTAGTCCAGAATTGTGACTCGGCCTTCGATTAGCGCCACTGATCGCATAGAAGCGATGATAACCTACCCGCCGTACCATTACACAGCCCCTTGCTATATCTATATGATCTACAGGATTATTCTGACATCCACAATTAAATGCCTGGAAGGGGGTTCATCGGACCACCTTCAAGCTGTTTCTCTACCGTTCCACTCCCAAACAGCACATGGGAAAAACGAAAACTCAAATCTTTCTTTGGGAGTTCTGATTTATCTTATTTCATTATGTTTATCGTTCCTCTATATGTAGGTGGGCGTCAACAAGATACTTTCAATCTCAGATGATAGTGTAGGTGAGAATATAGGTAGGTAGATAATATCCTGCCGCAACGAGAAATGCCTTTGTTTTAATGACTGCCACCTGAATTCACGTATCACGTCCTCGGCGCTCTTTCCCCTAGGTCGTGATAGCACAAAACGTGCTACCCTTCTTTGAAATTTTGGATGTCGTCAGATTCTAACTGATGGGGATACCTCACCGCACGGCAGTTCTTCAGAAGAAGCCGTATAAGCATAGTGCAGGAAATCTCTCTAGTAGGCCTATTACATTTTCTCAGTGTTCGGCCAATAAATCGTAGTCTTTGGTTTACTTTACCCACAACATTAGCTTTGTGATCGCTCCAAATTAAGTTATTCGTAATTGTAATCCCTAAGTATTTAGCTGAATTTATAGCCCTTAGATTTTTGTGATTTATAGTGTAACCGAAATTTGGCAGATTGATTTTGGTACACATGTGGATGACTCGACACTTTGAATCACTTTGCGTCAACTGCCACTTTCCACATCATACAGATATCTTGTCTAAATCTTTTTGCAATTTGTTCGGATCATCTGTCGCTAAATAACAGCATCATCTGCAAACAATTTAGGATGCTACAGAGAGTGTCTCTTTGCAGTCTTAAAGCACCGACCATCGCAGCGCCGCGAAACGGCATCAGTGGAAAGAGAAGGCAGCGCCACACCTCCAGGAAGACAGGTTTCACTGCCCCCTGTCGACGCTGACTTCATCAACCTACTATCGTTGTTCCACCCAGTTAGGTCAAAGTCTTCGAAAGCATCAGTACAGAGTATAAGGAAGACAACACTTAGTTTGTGTTCTGCGAGTAATAATAGATTTTCCAAGAACAGGAGGCACAACAAGTCAAGCAATATTTCTCTTCTCTGTATAAATGAGGTGTTATATTAATCTTTAATTTACAGATCATTTTGTGTTTCTGATACCACCCATCGCAAATTCCTTTCTGGCTTGTTTTTGTCGGTCTGACTCCCACAGTAGCCGACAGAGATCAGGAACAGCAGGGAACCTATAACATTTCCTTTGAGAACACCGGCTATTATTTCATTTTTATTCAATGAGTGTCCGTCGATTACTACGAACTGTTACCTTTCTGAACGGAATCACTGAACCTGTCACAATTGAGACGATAGTCCAGAGGCACAAGATTTGATTAGAAGTCGCTTCTGAGGTACTGTGTTGGCTCAAATGGTTCAAATGGCTCTGAGAACTATGCGACTTAACTTCTGAGGTCATCATTCGCCTAGAACTTAGAACTAATTAAACCTAACTAACTTAAGGACATCACACACATACATGCCCGAGGCAGGATTCGAACCTGCGACCGTAGCAGTCGCTCGGCTCCAGACTGTAGCGCCTAGAACCGCATGGCCACTCCGGCCGGCGAGGTACTGTGTCAAAAGCATTCTGGATATATAAATATATGAAATCAATTTGACATCTCCTGCTAATAGGTTTCATTACGCCGTGAGAATAAAGAGTTAGTTTCGTTTCGCAAGAACGATATTTTCCGAATCTGTGTTGGCCGTTTGTCAATACATCGTATTGATGGAGGTAACTCATAATGTTCGAACACAGTACACGTTCCAAACTCCTATCGATGTTAACGTTATGGGTCAGTAATTCAGCGGGGATTGCTCCTGTTTCATTTCTTGGGTCATGGTGCGACTTGTGCAACCTTCCAGCCTTTAGTTACAGATCTTTCAACAATCTTTGTATACGACTGCTACACCTGGAGCTATTGTATCTGCATATTCTGAGGGGAATCTTACTGATGTGTAATCAGCACCAGGGCCTTTGAAATATCTGCGCTAGCAGAATAGAAATGTAGAATACACATGTCCGAAAACAATTTACTGGGCTCACCAAAACGAAACAATAATACAATCTCCAAAGGAACAACCGACTCGATCCCAACTGCGGATCGACAACATACAAAATAACATATAATAGTAATAGAAAAGACCCGACTCTTCACGGCGAGCGAAAACAATAAACGATTTTACAATGTCAAGAGGTTCGTCGACTATACCAAATCCAGCTACAAGAGATAGACCAGCTAGAAGAGGCGCCTGGCCATGGCTGCCGGGGCAGCAGTTCTGTATCCTCCCAAGCGGTGCGTCGAACTGCCTTTATCCATTTTTTTTTCTTTATTGTGATTTCATTCCCCTGCCCCATATGGGCAGGGGAGGGCTGTCAGCAGCACAATCCGCCGCTCTTCAGCCGAGTGACATGACAACCGTGGGTACACGAAGAGGCAGGAGACACATGGGGCGGGAGAGGAAAGGGAAGACAGGGCAGGAGGGAGCGCAGAGACACTGAAAGAAGGCACAAGAGATGGAGGGGGAGTAGGAGGGGAAATCTGCTCAGAAGGAGGGAGGGGGGGAGAGGGAGCCCTGAGGAGGAGGCAGGAAGAGGGGGTTAGAGTTGGTAGGAAGGGTAGATGTCAGGGCGAAGCTCATCATCCGGGAAGGGTAGACGGTGGAAGTTGTGTTGGGAAAGGAGATGGAGGGTGTGGAGATGGAGAGAGGGAGGGACACAGCGGTAAAGGCGCGGCAACTGGTTGGGAGTGGAGAGGAAGGGAGACACCAGGGGGTGAGGGGGATCAAGGCGGCGGACAATATATAGTGTGCAGATGTGTTCAAGGAAAAGGAGAAGGTGGGGGAAGGGGATGAGGTCATAGAGGATGCGCGTGGGGGACGGAAGGTGGATGTGGAAGGCGAGGCAGAGTGCATGGCGTTCGAGGATTTGGAGGGCTTTATAGAACCGGGGAGGGGCGGAAATCCAAGCAATGCTGTCATAACAAAGGATGGGGCGGATCATGGATTTGTAGGTGTGAAGGATGGTGGAAGGATGCATACCCCATGTCCGGTCGGACAGGAGTTTCAGGAGGCGGAGGCGGTTGTGAGCTTTGTTTTGGATGGTAAGGAGATGGGGAGTCCAGGTGAGGTGGCGGTCGAGTGTGAGGCCAAGGTATTTGAGGGTAGGAGTGAGGTGGATAGGACGGCCATAAATGGTGAGGTAGAAATCATGGAGGCGGAAGGAGCGGGTGGTGCGGCCTATGATGATCGCCTGGGTCTTGGAGGGATTAACACGGAGGAACCACTGGTTGCACCAAGCGGTGAATTGGTCAAGGTGGGTTTGGAGGGTCCGTTGGGACCGTTGAAGGGTAGGATAAAGGGCTAGGAAGGTGTCATCAGCGAACTGGAGAAGATGAACAGGAGGGGGAGGTTTGGGAATATCAGCAGTGTACAGGAGATAGAGGAGAGGGGAAAGGACAGAACCTTGGGGCACGACGGCAGAAGGGTAGAAAGTACGGGAGTTGGAATTGTGGATAGTCACATAGGAGGGACGATGGGAGAGGAAGGAAGCAACGAGACGGACGAAGTTGATGGGGAGAGCATAGGTCTGGAGTTTGAAAAGGAGCCCGGGATGCCAGACACGGTCATAGGCGTTCTGGAGATCAAGGGAAACAAAGATAGCAGAGCGACGGGAGTTAAGTTGGAGGGAAAGAAGATGGGTAAGGTTAAGGAGCTGGTCGTCAGCAGAGAAGGAAGGCCGGAAGCCACATTGGGTAAAAGGAAGGAGGCGGTGCTGGTTAAGGTGGTGGTGGATACGGCGATAGAGGATGGCCTCAAAAACCTTACTGAACACGGAGGTGAGGCAGATGGGACGATAGGAAGAGGTAGCAGAGGGGGGTTTGTTAGGCTTAGGGAACAGCAGGACACGGGAAGACTTCCACGGGTCAGGGTAAAATCCAGTGGAGAGGAGGAAATTGTACAGGGTAGCAAGGACAGACAGGAAGGATGGAGGGGATTCCTTGAGGTGACAGTAGGTGACGCCATCATGACCAGGGGCGGTGTTGCGTTTGGAGCGGAGGACGAGTGTGATATCTTGCGTGGTGATGGGAGCCTTTTTCCAGCAGTGCGCCGCCTTATATAGGCCGTTGGCGGATGTATCTGCTGGAACTCTTCGCGATTACGTGCCTGGCTATCAAAGTAGTGCCTGGGCTAGCTGCGACCTCTGGTGAAGCAGTTCTGCAGGCTCCGCGAAAGGGTAATGGTCCCTGGCGGCCGTTGGTGGAGACTTGGTGTTGTGTTGTTTTGCGGACGCTGGTAAGTATGTGTGTTGATAATACAGACGACGTAGGTTTTCCGGGTGACTATATGCCCTGTGATCTAGGCATCCCGTGTTGGCTGGACGGGAAATGGGATGCCAACGACGTAGGCGCCACGATGTATGAAGTTGTCGGCCACGGCAGCCTTTTCTTTATTATGTGATTTAAGCTCCCTTGCTACACCGAGGATATCTACTTCTAAGATTCTTATGTAGGAAGCTGTTGTTGGTTAGAATTGTGGAATATTTACGTCGTCTTCTTTGGAGAAGGAATTTCGGAAAATGATATCGTTCAGTGAAGGTACTGATTGTGTCTTTCCGCTGGTGTAATTTACATGCGACCAAATTTTCTTAGGATTTTATGCAAGATTTCGAGACAGAGATTCGTTGTGGAAAGTACTGAAAGCATCTGGCATTGAAGATGCCGTTACATTTCGAGATTCTGTAAAACTTCGGCAATTGTTTTCTTTTAAATTTGGCATGATTTTTCATAGCTTCTGCAACATAGTTCTAAAACTACGTCTGGTTACACTTGCATATTCAGATGAGATGCGATGGAGAGTGTCTCTTCGGAAGGCATCAAGTCAATTTTTATCTGCACTTTCAAGTAGACGAATTTTCTGTTTATTTTTGGTCGGTTTGGATATTACTGTAATCAGTCTTGCTACAACATTGTAGTCACTAACCCCTGTATCCATCGTGATGGTCCCTATTTTCTCAGGATTACTTGTTGCTCTTAGCTCAAGTATGATTCCACAACCATTTACATTTCGACTGGGCCCCTGAACAAATTGTTCAAGATAATTTTCCGAGAAGGCATTCAGAAGGACATCGGACGACGTTTTATGCCTACCTCCGACTGTAAATATGCATTTCCGCCAACATATTGAGGGTAGATTTAAGTCACAACTAACTATAACTGTGTGAATGGGATACCTATTAGAAATGAGACTTGCCTGATTGCGTATTCAGACACGACCATCGGCCTGGCGCAACAAGAAAATTTATTCTTTCGCAAAGACAACTCGTTTCCATAGATTCATGGTCTCATCTGAATGACCCGTGCCCACTGCAGTGGTAGTTGTCAACGTTGTTGGATGAACATGGGAACACAAAGGGGTCATGTGCTACAGAACCCCAAGTCCAAAACTGTGCGTTGAACCGCGTGCTCCGAAACACTTGTGCTGGCTACAGCACTGCATTCCGGCGTCAGGTGTACCAGAGATCTCCGACTGTCTTTACTGAGTGAGCAAGATTCCAGCTGCCACGTTCTGTGACGAGGAGTGGATGCCCGACACTGTTCCGTCTAGTCATGGTTTCACCGTCCTCCATCCACATTCCGTAGATACTCGTATCAGTTGCACGCGAACAGCTCCTCGGCTCCGCCGTATCTTAGATGCTCTGACACTGACACAGGGTCATAACAGCGTGCTCTTTGAAAGAGCACAGTATTTTAGTGAACTTCCTCATAGGTGGTACGTGTCGTCTCAACAATAATTCCCTTTACGTCTCTAGTCACCGCGCCAAATGCCTACAACACCAGGAGGCGGCTTTCAACATCGCAATGGGTAACGGTTCTAATGTTTCAGAAAATTCGTCTGGAGATTTTAATAAGCTGTGAAAATTATTGCAACAGTAATTCACCGTGTGGCCCGTATTACCGATGGCGATTATCGCTGAAACACTGGCTGCCTGTTGTTACGGTTTTTTCCAACGCCACTTCAACCTGACGGCTAAAACTGCTTAAAGTAACCGGATCCTAAAATAATCGATTTCCGATTTCTACTCCCGTAATTTCCCTTAAAAGACGGAGAAATCGAACAAAGAGTGAAATATCGTTATTCACTCAGTTTCAAGATACATAGAATCAAAGTATTAAATTTAATAAGCAAATACAACTTAGTCCGTTCATTGTTCTCTGTTTCTCTCGAAAGGTAATACCACAAAAAATCACCAGTATTCTCCTGTTTCTAATTTTTTGAAACTCTGTTCAAAAAGCGTGTCGCAGTCGAGGATAATACCACTATTTGGGTATTCCGAACAGTCAGTGCCAAAGGGTGAGAACGGTGGCTGAAGAAATATTTTTTATGTTAATTTCTACAGTTTCAAGGGCTACAAGCAGGTAAGGCACATTACGTAGATACCGGTAGCAGATCGGTTACTTTCTATTTTTATCGTCAACTATGAATGAACTGATAAGTTTTAAGTTTTTTCCTTACATAGTGTCTCAAGTTTATTGTGGCTCCTCCCGTTATTCATCTTTTAGGGACAATTGAGCATTGTATTTTATTCATATGGCTCTTTATTAAATACTTCCTGACTAGGGACGTTACCATTCTTTAATAAAAAAAAGTTTAAATGTGTGTGAATTACTGAGGGACCGAACTGCTGAGGTCATCAGTCCCTAAACTTATACACTACTTAAACTACTTATGCTATCTTATGCTATTTTATGCTAAGAAAAACACACAAACATTGACAACAGAAAGAAACTACCATACATACCAGATGAGGTAAGTAAACACACTACGTGTACTCACATGCCATATCACAGGCCATGGCGCATGCTAACAGATACATTATTGTCTCGGCAATGTTGTGCTATTCCTAATAACATGTGTTTGTGGCCCATTTCTGTAGGGATTCTTATTATAATAGCCCTAACCGCTCTTCCCGTTTTCTACACACATAAAAAAATTTACAGAGCTCCTGAAGATAGACGTTGACTGTGGATATTGTATCACAGACACAGTCTCTTTGACGGCACAGAGATTTCACTAAACCCGCCCAAACATGTAAACAACCATGCATGATCAGCGCCTATTAGACGGAAGGTGTCCGCCAGTCGTTCCACCAGGAAGGAGATACACGGCTCGTGTTGTCTGTAGTTCAACCATGCCTAGACCGTCAATACCGCAGTTCGATCGCGTCCGCATTGTTACTTTGGGCCAATAGGGCTCTCAACAAGGGAAGTGCCCAGGCGTTTCGGAGTGAACCAAAGCGATGTTGTTCGGACATGGAGGTGATACAGAGGGACAGGAACTGCGATGAAATGCCTCGTTCAGGCCGCCCAAGGGCTACTACAGCAGTGGATGACAGCTACCTGCCGTTTATGGTTCTGAATAACCCTGACAGCAATGCCATCATGTTGAACAATGCTTTTCGTGTAGCCACAGGACGTCGTGTTACGACTGAAACTGTGCGCAATAGGCTCCATGTTGCGCAACTTCACTCCAAACGTCCATGGCGAGCTCCATCTTTGCAAACACGACACCATGCAGCTCGGTACAGATAGGCTCAACAACATGCCGAATGGACCGCTCAGTGTTGGCATCACTTTCTCTTCACCGAAGAGCGTCGCATATGCCTTCAACCACATCATCGTCGGAGACGTGTCTGGGGGCAACCCGGGCAGGCTGAACGCCTTGGACACACTGTCGAGCGACTGCTGCAAGGTGGAGGTTCCCTGATGTTTTGGGGTGGCATAATGTGGGGACGACGTACGCCGCTGGTGCTAATGGAATGCGCTGTAACGGCTGTACGACACGTGAATGGCATCCTCCGCCCGATGATGTTTATGTTGATCTCCATTCCAATTTTCTGTACAGGTTTCGGTACTCTCGGAACCGAGGTGATGTAAAATTTTTTGATGTGTGTATCATAACTCGGTGTTTCAAATCAAAAAATGTTCAAATGTGTGTGAAATTCTGTGGGACTTAACTGCTAAGGTAATCAGTCCCTAAGCTTACACACTACTTAACCTAAATTATCCTAAGGACAAACACACACCCCCATGCCCGAGGGAGGACTCGAACCTCCGCCGGGACAAGTCGCACAGTCCATGACTGCAGCGCCGTAGGCCGCTCGGCTAATCCCAAGCGGCTGTTTTAAATCAATGGAAATCTTACGAATAATAATTACTCGCTTTCTTTTTGAAAAAAAATAGGGTTTATAGGGATTGTTAGTAACCAGAAATTTTATTGCTGCTCGTATTGATCATTCGCATCTGAATTTCTTACCCGGAAATGAGTGAAAAACGAAAATCGCCTGTTACAACCAAGACCAAATGCAAAAAAATACCTTTTAATCAGAACTAAAATACCGGCATCAGTTTTAACCGGTCGGTTTTTCCCATCCGTAACCTGTATGAAAGAAGTGATGGTTTCCACTATCTACTATGCAGTTATGTTCCATATATTCTCCTTTAGGCGTATTTCCCATTGATTCGATTTGGCTGAAATCTGAGTGCAGTGAAATTGATTAATTCATCACTATGAAGCTTCTGTCACAACTTCATCAACGTTTTCTACACAGTATGTCCACTGCACGCGCGAAGGAATTCTATTAAAAATCAGGAGCGGAGAACAAATACTCTAAAAAAATTTATGTGAAAAAATTATTAATAACGCTTCATAGTGACCGGAATAAAAGGCGAGTGCTAGAGGAGATTAATGGTTTGTGGCGTGCCAGGGCCTCTCCGGGAGTTTCGTATAGTTTTTACGCTGTAAGGGCTGCCCCCACCCCCTCGCTCTCCTCGTGGGAGTAATTTGTCTTCCTCGTCTTCTCGCGCCATCGCCTGCAACTCGCCCCAGCTCCTTTCAGCAGCTGCGATTCCCACAGGCCGTGCTACCCAGCACCGCTGATAAAGTTGCCGCTTACGACAGATACCAGAGGGAAAGACGGTACTCTAGTGCGATGTACTGATTCAATCCATAATTGTTCTCCTACCTTCTCGATCATCATCGCTGGTTTCTATCTCAGGCGCTATATCCACATCTACAAAGACGTTTCGCGAGCACGGTACAGTGCGTGGAGCTGTGTACACTCTACCACTACTAATCGTTTCCTTTTCTCTTACAGTCGCTAATACAGCGAGGGAAAAGCGGCTCGCTGTATGCCTCCGTAAGAGCCCAGATTTCTCGTATCTGATCTTCGTGGTCCTCATGGGCATTGTAGGTTGGCGGCAGTAAAATCGTTCGGTAGTCAGCTTCAAATGCAGGTTCTCTAAATTTTCTTCGTAGTGTCTCTGGAAAAGAACGTCGCCTTCCCTCCAGGGATTCCCTTTTACGTTCTGGAACCACCTCCGTAACACTTATGTGTTGTTCTAAGCTACCGGTAACATGTCTAGCCGCGTGCCTTCGAATTTCTTCCATGTCTTCCTTCAGTCCGACCTGACAAGGATCCAAAACACACGAGCAGTACTTAAGAGTAGGTCACACCAGCTCCCTATGCGCGGTCCCCTATACAGGTGAACTACACTCCTGGAAATTGAAATAAGAACACCGTGAATTCATTGTCCCAGGAAGGGGAAACTTTATTGACATGACACATTCCTGGGGTCAGATACATCACATGATCACACTCACAGAACCACAGGCACATAGACACAGGCAACAGAGCATGCACAATGTCGCCACTAGTACAGTGTATATCCACCTTTCGCAGCAATGCAGGCTGCTATTCTCCCATGGAGACGATCGTAGAGATGCTGGATGTAGTCCTGTGGAACGGCTTGCCATGCCATTTCCACCTGGCGCCTCAGTTGGACCAGCGTTCGTGCTGGACGTGCAGACCGCGTGAGACGAAGCTTCATCCAGTCCCAAACATGCTCAATGGGGGACAGATCCGGAGATCTTGCTGGCCAGGGTAGTTGACTTACACCTTCTAGAGCACGTTGGGTGGCACGGGATACATGCGGACGTGCATTGTCCTGTTGGAACAGCAAGTTCCCTTGCCGGTCTAGGAATGGTAGAACGATGGGTTCGATGACGGTTTGGATGTACCGTGCACTATTCAGTGTCCCCTCGACGATCACCAGTGGTGTACGGCCAGTGTAGGAGATCGCTCCCCACACCATGATGCCGGGTGTTGGCCCTGTGTGCCTCGGTCGTATGCAGTCCTGATTCTGGCGCTCACCTGCACGGCGCCAAACACGCATACGACCATCGTTGGCACCAAGGCAGAAGCGACTCTCGTCGCTGAAGACGACACGTCTCCATTCGTCCCTCCATTCACGCCTGTCGCGACACCACTGGAGGCGGGCTGCACGATGTTGGGGCGTGAGCGGAAGACGGCCTAACGGTGTGCGGGACCGTAGCCCAGCTTCATGGAGACGGTTGCGAATGGTCCTCGCCGATACCCCAGGAGCAACAGTGTCCCTAATTTGCTGGGAAGTGGCGGTGCGGTCCCCTACGGCACTGCGTAGGATCCTACGGTCTTGGCGTGCATCCGTGCGTCGCTGCGGTCCGGTCCCAGGTCGACGGGCACGTGCACCTTCCGCCGACCACTGGCGACAACATCGATGTACTGTGGAGACCTCACGCCCCACGTGTTGAGCAATTCGGCGGTACGTCCACCCGGCCTCCCGCATGCCCACTATACGCCCTCGCTCAAAGTCCGTCAACTGCACATACGGTTCACGTCCACGTTGTCGCGGCATGCTAGCAGTGTTAAAGACTGCGATGGAGCTCCGTACGCCACGGCAAACTGGCTGACACTGACGGCGGCGGTGCACAAATGCTGCGCAGCTAGCGCCGTTCGACGGCCAACACCGCGGTTCCTGGTGTGTCCGCTGTGCCGTGCGTGTGATCATTGCTTGTACAGCTCTCTCGCAGTGTCCGGAGCAAGTATGGTGGGTCTGACCCACCGGTGTCAATGTGTTCTTTTTTCCGTTTCCAGGAGTGTATTTTCTCCTAAAATTCTCCCAATAAACCGAAATGGACCATTCGCCTTCCCTACATCAATTTTCACAAGATCGTTATATTTCGTATCGCTTTGCAACGTTACTCCCAGATATTTAAAAGACTGACTGTGCCAAGCAGGATACTAGTAATGCTGTATCCGAACTGTTTTAAGTTATTTAAATCTAAGCCTTGTCACACCCTATCTGTCAACTCACGTAGAGTCACCATTTTCGAATTCCAGTCGTTTTCATTCATGTGATCTTGCAATGTTAATCACTTAAAGATGTTACATAGGCAACTGTACTCCCGAAATTTCATTACTTCAGAATAATAGTTTTTTGGTTTTGCGATTTTTTCTGTCATAAAAACATTCATTTGCTCGTTTCTTGAGCATGGAGACTTGCACCTCTATTTTGTTATTTGGAATATGTCATAAAATAAAAAAAAGAGAAAGAAGCAAAAAAGTTTACAGGGACATATAGCTGGATATGCATTCAAAGGTAGATGCAGGCACTTGATGGTGGAGATAAAAGCTACTTGACAGTGTATGTTTCCATAACTGGCGGCACACGAGTGAACGTAAGAGAAAGTTAGATATTTTCTGTCTGTACTAGCGTGTTAATTCCACGGTACAAGGGGACGTCCATTTCATTGTTGTTACCGACTGATTATGGTGTGGTATCGTGTAGCGTAGCGCTGAGAGATGATGATCCGATATACAAATCAGGAATAGGCCGACATTACCCTTATAAACGAACAGGGAAATGGCAGAGGGGAGGCCAGGCTCTTTCTTCCCATCATCCAGAATTCTCTGTCGTCCTGTTGGTCTTTCTACTTTTCCAAGAAGGACTGTGGGACAGATGCACACGGTTATAGACCTATACCGTTGCCGTCAGTTTGTTGCAGAATTCTGGAACACGTTTTTTGCTCAATAAGTATGACGTGTTTGGAGAACGAAAATCGCCTCCCTAAATATCGACAAGGATTCCAAAAACAGAGATCGTACGAAACTCAGCTCGCTCTGTTCCTCCGTGAGATCCATAGCGCTGCAGACAATGGCGCTCAGGTTGATGCCATCTTCCTCGCCTTCAGAGAAGCGTTTGACACCGGCCCGCACCGCCATTTAGTGACAAAATACGTGATTAAAGAGTATGGACCAGATTTGTGACTGGACTGAAGACTTCTAGGAGTGTTATCAACACGTCACTCTAAACGGAACAAAATCTGCAGATTTAAATGTAATTGTCGGAGTACCCCAAGGAAGTGTCATAGCACCGTATATAAATGATCTACTTGAATACGTCGAATGCTCTTTAAGATTGTTCGCAGATAATGTCTATAAGAAGGTAGGAAGGCCAGAAGACTGTATCGATTTGCAGAATAACCTGCAGAGGACTGACCAATGGTGCAACTCCAGCGGTTGACCTTGAATGTAAACAAATGTAACATGTTGCGCATTATATAATAAAAGAAAATATCTAGGAGTAACTATCCAGAGCGACCTTAACTGGAATGATCACATAAAACAAATAGTAGGAAAAGCAGATACGAAATTCAAAGGATGAATCTTAAGGAAATACGACTAATCCACGAAGCTAGTGGCTTATAAGGCACTTCTTCGACCGATTCTTGAGTGCTGTTCATCAGTATGGGACCATTACCAACTAAGCCAGGTAGAAGAGATATAAGGTGCACGTGTCATTTACTCGACGCGATAGTGCTAACGAACCCACTGACAAACGTTACTAGAGGAGCATTGTGCATCACGAATAGGCTTACTACATTCTCTGGGAGGAATTGGATAACATATTACTTCCTCCCAAATCCATCTCGAGTGATGGCCTCGACGAGAAAATTCTATAACTTAGAGCCAGTGCAAAGGTTTAGTGATAATCATTCTTCCCACTCGCCGTTAGAGAGTGGAACAGGATAGGGGAAATCACTTAGTGATATCAGAAGTACTCTTCGCCAAACACAAAGAGGTGGCTTTCGGGGTACGTGAATGCAGATATACGAACTGGGCATTCTTCTGCCGCTCTCTTGATGGCGTTGTCTTCTTATGTCAGTAGATGATCAATGCACTTAATTCTGTTGGCTATAACTTTTTCTTAAATGCCAGGTGACTCCAGTAGATCATATGATTCTAATTTTTCCCCGGATTAGTCATTCCCCACTGACAGACACCTGGACTCCTGCAGATATTCTACGTGGCGCTTTTAACGCCAGTAACCTGAGGTGTTCCTCTTCTTTTTGTTATAGTCCGTGTTACATACATATATGTTTGAAGTGGTTCCATAAGATACGACTTATAGATGAATGATGTCCTGGTGGACGTGTAACCTTTGGACATATTAAACGTTGAGAAGGAAGTAGTTCGTGAATCCAGTGTGCTCTCCCGTATCCATCACAGATTTCAGTGTTACTTAAAGCGTTTTGTCAGTATGTCATTAATAACGTAAATGTTAACTAACTGATTTGTCTCAGTTTAAGAAGAACGTGGTGGGACAGGAAAATTCTTTTCAGTACTCACTAACAGATGTTGTCGTGATATTCGTTCGTTGACTTTATTCGTTGCCCAGACGATGCTGTTTAAGCAGGCACTCAACCAAAATTGGTTGGCTGTTCTATCAGTTGTACATGAAGTTAATAATTTTGAAAATTAAAATATCTTGGCGTTTATTTCAGGTAACGAGATACGAGTATGTGCCTTTCATCAATATACAATTTAAAACGCATTCCATTCTTTGTAACACCAAACTACAGTCACGTAAAAACATCTCGACAAAGTATTGTACAACCAAAGATATTTCAAATCTTCAACACTTCCGAAAATTTAACAATATTTTGATAGATATGTAACAAGTTGATTAAAATTTCCGCAATTGGCACAACTGAAGGAAAGTTCTTCGTAGACACGTCAGCTGCAATATCACACTTTATTACGGAAATAACTATGTTAGATATTGTGCTGTGTGTAAGAATGAAAGACATTAATCTTTGAGTCAGAAAGGGGAACATTATCATCGCATTAACTCTGATTTTTATTACCTCCGTTGTTGACTGTAATGCTAATGTCACCGATTTTGTTCTCAGATAAAGTCCAAAGGAACTTGCTTTTGTGAATATTACGTATTAAAACCCGATAGTAAGAGTGAAGGTTGTACTCGAGGAAGAAATAAACGAGTTATCATCTCTGATAAATAGTTAGAAGAGACTCGAACGTAAATATTACTCTTTAGTCATACCAATTACTGAAGAAAGTTTCAGCAACAGTACGACGACGTGGGATTGGAGAGATGCTGGAGTGATTGACGAGGAACCTGCAAGTAAACACGACGACTTTTAACAGGCTCAAGAGCACTCAACAAGAAATCTGACACAGCTCTTTCCCAACATATTACCACACGACGAAACACACACAAGGTGAGTTTAGTTTCTGTAGACATTTGAATACACCATTTGAAAACCAAGAATACATGTCAATCTTGTCTATAAAATCATAAAATACGAGTATTGTTCGGAATGTAAGGAACGGTCGGTCGCGAAATGGAAAGCACAGTGAAAATCAAAACTGTTTCTTTGTACATTTCGCTACACCTTCTTGGTTCTTCTCTATATAGTCGCCGCTCCGACGATTTTTCGGAGCGTTATACCAAATTTCCAACACCATCGTCATAGAAGGCAGCCGCCTGTGCTTTCTGATAATTTTCTACGCTGATCTATAGCGCGTAGTCTGCACCCAAGTGTTGTCTTCGTATCCAGCGTTTCATGTGAACAGAGATGATAGGTGGAGTGCATTAAGGCTGTGTTGTGGGTTATCGAACACTTACCATCGAAAAGGCTGCAGGAGCGTCTTCACTGCCCCTGCAGAGTGCGGCCGAGAATTGCCATGAAGAAGGAAGTGCGTGGCAGTTGTGTTAGGCGGGCTGCATTCATTAAGGCGAAGCCTTTCAGCGGGTCCTCCTACTTGGCGGGAGACATTGTTGTTCTAGGCACCTTTACTTGCTCACAGTGAGCTCACAACTGAAAAGAACGTCTTGATGCAATAGACGGGCATACTAGAGACACTGCCCGAAACGTCTGCGATAAGCCTCGTCTGATTTTCACAGTGGTTTCCTTTTCGTGACCGATCGTTCCTCACTTTCAGAATAGCCCTCGTACAGTAAAAGTAACTATATAGTGTTCATAATTCAATGATTTTTACGTTCACAAACTCTTCAACTGGTTTTATTTTTATCAGAGATGTAGAACAAGATCCCATATAATAAAGAATCTTAACCCAATTCTTAAAAATAAAATACAAGGGCTATTCGGAAAGTATGGTCTGATAGGGCCACAGCGAAAATCCGATGAAGCTTAGCACAGATATTTTAGGTAGTGTCTCCAGTATGCCCTTCAATCGCGTCATGTCGCTCTTATCAGTTCTGAGCGTACAATGAGCACCCAAAGTTGCCTATAGTGTCTCCCACCAAATATGAGAGCCTGGCGAGCGATGTCGCTTGAGGCCACGCAGCCCAAATAACACCACCGTCATGCATTTCCTTCACCTTCTTGGCCGCACTCTCCACGGGCAATGAGGACGCTCCGGCAGCGTTATCTGTGGCAAGTGTTTGATCACCCACAATACAGCCCGTAATTAGCTCTGCCGGATTTTCGTCTCTGCTCACATGAACCGTTAGCTATGAAAGTAACATTTTGGCACAGGAAAGGAGCTGTAGACCAGCGTACTGGCGGAAACACAAGCGGCCGCTTTCTATGACGACGGTATTGGGAAGGTGGTACAACGCTACGACATATGTCTAAGTCGAAGCGGCGACTATGTACAGCGGTAACTGGAAGCTATAGCTAACAGTTGCAAATAAAACATTTTTGGTTTTCACAGTGATTTACATTTAGCAACCGATCAGACTTTACTTTCCGAATAGCCCTCATATGATTGAAGCATGGCGAAGAAGAAACTGAATACTGTTTGAAAGACATTCATTACGTGTGTTATTCATTCAGTTGTTTCATCATATGATCGTAATCGCTGTAGGAAATGTAGTGTGGCTTTCTTGTCGCAGTGGACGGCTTGATTATGTGGGTACTGAGTCCGGAGAAGTGACAAACTCGTCCAGCGCGGACTGCATGTCTCGAGCGCCCGACAGATTTCGCGACGTAATTACAAAAAAATTAAATACAAATGTTATTAGAGTACAATTACTAAATTAATTATGCACGTTTCCATGCATTGTGCAAGTGGACGGTGAAACCATGCGTTTTGGCCCTTGATGATCCAATTGGGCCCTACCGATAGCCGTGTCATCGTCCGCCAATGGCATCATATCATAGGATGCTGTATGGAGGGGGCTGGATTCAGCACAACGCTGTCCCGAACGCCGTCGCGTTTCTTGACCATGGAACCGCTACTGACCTGTCGAACTGCTTAGTAGGCTTTACGGGTGCAACCCATACCAATGCTCCCTCCGATGAAAAATCCATGACAGTTCTGGAAAACGAACCCCTATCTCCGGAATCGCAGTCAGCCATGCTGAGCGCTCAGCTATGGAGGCTGATATTCATCATATGCGCAGCCCCTGACTTGGAGGCACTATGCAGCTTCTGTATCATTTCGACATTTTAGGTTTCCTAACTTGTTTTCACCTCTTTATAATATCTAACAAGAAATTATAGTTTTTACCTTGGTTTTTCTGTTGCAATAAAGCTATCTTACATATTATTGGGATCTACTACAGCACTAAGGAGATAATATTTCTGGAAATTTTTATGTGGTAGGATTTATGAATTTTTTCCATTTCACTTCTGATTGTCTTTGAAAACCAAATTTAAAGTGTTTAGACTAACTGGCTGTAACTTTTTTTTTGCTACACCTCTTTACATACAAGCGTTGTGAGAAAATTCTTTAAATTTATTTATAGCATGTTTCTACACCCGTCCGTCGTGATAACATAACGATCCAGCTATATTATTCACATCGGTAATTCCACTAGGAAAAAAGCACTCCGCCTTCAGGCCACGAATGGCCTACCGAGAGCATCCGACCGCCGTGTCATCCTCAGTGGATGATGCGGATAGGAGGGGCGTGGGGTCAGCACACCGCTCTCCTGGTCGTAAGATGGTGTTCTTGACCGAAGCTGCTACTATTCGGTCAAGTAGCTCAATTGGCATCACGGGTCTGAGTGCACCCCGAAAAATGGGAACAGCGTATGGCTGCCTGAGTGGTCACCCATCCAAGGGCCAACCACTCCCGACAGCGCTTAACTTCAGTGATCTCACGGGAACCGGTGTAGCCACTGCGGCAACGCTGTTGCCAATTCCACTAGAAGCCTAGAGAATATTCTAGCTTAAATTCCCGCCGTTAGCGGCACCTAAAATTGAAGCTGTACAAGCTTGCCAAGATAATTATTAGATCTGACAAGAGCGCTTCCTCTGAAGACAGATGACTGATAGGTGTTCGCTCCAGGTTTTTAAAATAGATTACTTTGATAACTAAATGATAAAGAAGTGGCATTGGTATATGTAAAGTACAAAGTACGTCCTTATATATTATTAATGTCAATACGAAAGGTATTTTACTGATACAGTGGTATGAGGTTGTATTCTTCTTATGATTAGATCTATATGTAATAAAATATGTAAACACCAAAAACACATTACCGTGCCTAATATGGAGCAACAATCCGTTGTCATTCAGAACAGTTTCCACTCACCTTGAAATGGGTAAAAACAGGTTTTTTATGGTTTTCAACGGAATCTTACAGCGTTATTCCTACAAAATAGTGGCAAGTTTAGGGAACGACGACAGAGGTAAATAGCGATCACGATCACTTCCTCCGGAATTAGACCACAAAGGCTTCATAATACTGAGATATGGTTACTATGGCAACCAGGAGTGACACGGCAGTTCATCTTTGTGCTCACAGATCCTGTCCAGGACAATGCGAACTTTGTGGACGGGGTCATTTCGTCTTGGAACACAGCATCATCGTTGGGTAACAAATATTGTACCACGGTGTGCACCTGATCAGCCAAAGTTCCAACCTTGCCAAGTAACCATGCGGCCCATAGAATACCACGATATGACTCCTATCAGCGAGCCTCCTCCATATTTCACTCTTGGCAAGAAGACTCGATCAAAAGTTGAAAAAAAGTGTACATCAAAGCTCACCCGAACAAATGTTTTTCTTCCATTGCCGGGTACTACAGACTTTGTTGACTCGACACGACGTTTTCCTCTTACGAGCTTTTGCATCACTGATGAGTCGTTTCGGAGTTACAGATCTCCCTGCAATTCCCAGCTTACGGAGAACCATCCGTGTTGTATGGGCACTGACAGGGTTCGCCAGTGCGACATTCAGTTCCGCAGTGTCTTTTGCAACAGTCGCGCTTTAATTTTTCTTCAAAATTTACTTCAATGACCGTCTGTCACGAACATTCAACACAAATTTTCGTGCGCGTTGTGACTTAGAGGATGATGCTATCCCACTTTGCTTTATAAAACTTCCCTGAACAGCTTCTTCATGTGTCAAACATTTTGGCGACCTTTGTTATGAAACCACTCACTATACAAACACCAACCATTTTCCCGTGTTGGAAGTCACTTAGCTCCAGAATAATGCACTCGCATCCACACAGCACATTGTTCTGATCGAGACTGTCACTTCCAACGTACTGAGAACAGTGCAAAGATCCCATTTGCGGTCACATACGACTGCGCAACCTGTTACGTTCAAGCATGCATTTCTCGTGGTCATATACATATATGTGCATACTGATGAAAAAAATTCCCAACACTAAAAAGTAATTAATGTAGAGTAATTAAATTGTGGGAATACGTTCATCTAGTTAACATATTAAGTGATTCACATTGTAAGATCACAAGTTAATGTACGGGCGTGATAAGCGATTGCCAATGTAAAATGCTGGTACATTAATAAGCAGTGTAACCGCCAGAATGTTGAATGCAAGCATGCAGAAGTGCATGCATGGTGTTGTACAGTGCCATGTGTCAGTTTCTGTGATGCAGTTTGTAATGGACGCCTAGCCGTAGATATTGCTAATTGCTATAATCGCACTATTTCACTCCCATTTACGGAGCTTGTTAGCACTTGATGTTAGGTTGGCGCCATTAAACTGCATTGTGTTGTGGTAATCGCTGCTACTTGCTGGATCGCTGCCGTGTCTCGATGCTGATACTGGCTCTAAATCTGGTTGTCTAGGGTTAAAAACATGAGGTCCCGTGTTTTTTATGTGCTTTTGATGATAAAGAATGAGCGAAACCAACAAATATCTAAACATCAATTATTTATTACTCTGGTGGCCATCTTAATTCAACAGTCCACCAAAGACCATGACACAACAAAAAGTAGTACTTCCTTTACATGTTCGCTGCATTGTTTATCCACCTCAAACAATAACACACAAACACACTTTACCAAAGTGACATTCCGACTGCCACTCGACCCTTCTTGCTGCTTGTATTTATAACATTGTCAAAGAACTACTAAAAAGAGATATAGTTTATAAGTCACATGTACATCTGTTATCATAATTTGTGCAGAAAAGTTATTAATTTGCATCGAGTGACATAATTTAACATGTTATTAAAATGACAAACAGATTTGTTGACTTGACAGAATAATTCTTTGTTACAAAAAGGCAATTTTTTAGAAGTTTGTCAATTGACTTCTCTAATTTGCATAAATAAGTAACTATCCTGAATTATTAAGAATTACATTGGTTTTCGTCTAAAATAGGATTGATTTCGTGAATACTGAGTGAGACCGCTCCTAGTGAACAAATAGGTTTCACTGGGTGATTTTTATTTAAGGAGATCCAAAATACCTAAGTTGGCCACTATTTTTCGTACTTCATATTAATTAATTAAGATGAACTTAGTGTTTTTACATGATGAAATTTGCTGTATCAGTGTTCAAGTGATATAAACTTTTGTGTGGGTCAGTTATTCAGTATAATTTAATGGGTTGACTGGATATGGAGACATGTTATGCAAAATTTTGTTAACATACACAATAACATTTCTATAATCATAAATACTCGTTAAACTGGTTGAATTTGGAGGGTATGGCATACTTCGGTAAAGTAAAGCCTTTAATAAGTTCCATTACAATACCCCCCTCGGATAATATCATTTACAGAATGTTAATGATATTAGCCGACTAGGACAAATGTGTCAAATGGTTAAAATTTGGAAAAGTACTACTTTAATAATTTTTTTTGTTTTACTATGCATAATGTGTATGTATACACTGACCGTTACACTGTTTCAAATTGACTTTTTCCTGCAAATATTTTAGTTGTGGTGTTTCAAATACACTGTGTGTAATGGCTCTCAGTATGTCAGCATAATAAAAATATTTAGTAATATATGAAAGTAAAAAAATAATTGTTAATCTTTGCTCCCAGTGAGCCACATGGAAAATGATCAAAAACAGACACAAATGTATCACATGCGATTTTAAGATATATAAAAAATATATGTAAATTATTTCAAAGTCAGTTCTCATTGAGTCACAGATTAATCAAGAAAATAGAAGGAACATAAATATATTACATAGAAGGGCAGGTCATATGTCCATAGGAAAATATTGCAACTGTCTGCTCTTTTTGAGCCACATAAAAGAAATGAAAACAAAGAACATAATTATAAGTATGGACATGATATATAAACACAAACACTAGAGAAGACACATGTATGAATATAATATGCAATTGGAAAAAAGAAGAGTTTTTTAAAAATTGTCTCCCATTGCGACACATAGTCAAGACACTACAAGAACATATTAATACTAAAATTGGACACTTAAATTGGTCACAACATAACACAAACATCAAACTTGGTGAACATCTGATTAGCTGTAGAAAATTGTACACAAATCTTATGCCTAAGAACACAATAGTAACAAAATTATGGGTCTTGCACAACAATTTTTACATTGTCCTTTATTTGGTGCAAGTATGTCCCATATTCAACAATACAAAAGGAAAGTAATAAATGTTTGCCACCTTCTTGCCCATTGCAAGTAAAGAAGATGTCTCAAAATGTAATATACAATAGTGACAATAAAAATATAAGAACATTCTCTCAGAGATCTGGAACTTTTCCAGGGTATGTAGGATGAGTGGTAGTTGCTATTTGACACACCCAGTAAAAATCTTTGCTGATAACATGCTTTATGGAAAATGGGTAAGTAACTGTATTCAAACAGGGAAATGTGCTTAATCATGATTATATGGTTTCAATTCAGTGATGTTTCTTAATCCAAATAACCTTCTTGATCTGGGAAAGATAAGTCTATACGCATTAGGATGTGGGCTTTCTTTTATTTCAAATGGACCAATGTAAATATCAAAAAACTTTTTAAGTTTGGCTGACAATAATTTTGATTTCTCTTGTGTCTTGACGAGTACAAGGTTCCCTGGTTTGAACTGTGTAGCTTTTCCTTTCCCTTTTAATCCAACAACTGGCATTTCAGGAAAATGTTGACAATTTCTGAGCTTATCTCTAAGTCTAGAAGTGATGGCAGAGACAGGACTTCCTGTGTCTACTAACACTCTTCCTTCCCACTTGTCAATGTTTACTTTAACATATGGACAACCTAGCTCAACATCTTTGTCTATTTCAGTATTTTCAAACAATAGATCATTTTCAATTTCTTTAGTTCCTAAGTCTAATGTCTCTTTCCTACACTTAGACACATCCTTCTCTGTTTGCAAAGCATTGACATTTAAACATAAATCTTTGTTTCCATCTGTTCCTTTTAACACTGTGTTGTCACTTAACAAACTACTGTTTTCACCCCATTTTTTATAAAGTCCACTACGGATTCTTGTCCACCATGTAGGATACAAGGTTGCACTTACCTTTGCTAATTCTTTCCAAAAGGTATCTTTGTTTATACAGTTTCCATAGTTGTTCCACAAAACTTCTAAAAACTTTTCCCCTTTTTCTTGAAAACACACATTTACATTCCATCCCTTTATATTTTCTTTAATATTATTATTACCATTCTCATAGATTAGTGTTTCATAGTTCCCAATCGGCAATAGCTCGTCCTCAGATACACATTCCCTAGTCTGCATTTCACTTAAATTAACCTCATTATTACCCATGTTTGTCACATCACTTACCTTTACCACACAATCACTTTTCAATTCTACAAATACTTTTATTTCTTCATCCACACTCTCATCAATAACATCACTTGATTTAGGATCATTATTTAAATGTCCCTCTATTACTTCTTCCTCCTCCTGCACAACAACCCCATCTTCAGTTTTCCCCCTACATATCTGAATCTCAGCAATTGAGTCTTTGGCTCCATTAAACACTTCGTCATCCCCCTTCTTATCAAATAAACTCCCCAAAATAGATTCTATTTGTGGTGTGTCTAACTTGTTATTAACACCAATATCTTTTTCAGCCCAACTATGGAACTCTGCAATACCTTCAACTTCTGCACTTTCACTAACTACCTGTGCTTGAACACTGTTTTTATTAACTGTATCACTTTTACTCATAGTATCCCAAAACCTTTTATTAAATTCTAATTTATTCATTCTAACAACACCAGTATTTTCATGGTACTTACTTTTTACATTGTATCTTCTCCTTTTCCAGTTTCAGTTATGTGTTGTCCTGTCATAATATTGTCTAGCCCCAAAACTACGGACATCTAGTGGGACTGTCCACCGTTTCCCGGCTGGTTCCCTCGGTCTGTCCATTTGTAGTTGTCGTTTTCTTCACTAGTTTCAACAAACCCCCTTCTATCTTGTTCTCTTCCCCAATACCTATTTCTATCATTCCTGTTATCTCTCCTCCATCCTCCCTCCTGTTTATTGTTTCTGAAATCATTTTCATATCTCCTATCTCCCCTATTTGGAGCATTATTTCCAGAATTTTCAAAGTCTCTCCTCCCATAATAATCTCTATTTACATTCCTGTTACACCCCCCCCCCCCCCATACTGGTTGTTGCCAGAGCCAAGACTTTGGTTATTTTCTCTTTCCAGTGCCCTATCTAATCTATCTACAAATTTCAGGAACTCTTCCATTGAATCGTCTGGTCCATGGACCCATTCCCACTGCAATCTCTCTGGTAACCTTCTTTTTAAAACATCAATTTGTGTCATAATATCAAAAGAGTTATTCAAGTGAGCAAGTTTTTTCAATTGATCTCTGCAAAATTTTTGCATTCCCCCTACTTTCCCTCTATCCACTGGTCCATTTAGAAAGTCTGACTTTAATCTGGCTTGTATGGATTGTGACCAAAATTTGCAAATAACGTTAGCTTCAAACTCTTCAAAAGTATTCCAAGAATCATTATTCTCATTTGCCCAGGATAGGGCCTCCCCTTCTAGAAACCATTTTACTAACATAATTTTTATGTTATCTGACATTCCTACAACAAACATATCCTTACATTGGTGAATAAAGTCAATAGGGTGCAGATTTTCACCAGGAAAGCATTTCACTTGGATGTGCCCATACATTGTATTTTCATTGTAAATCGTTTGTTTGGACATCAGTGCGTCCTCCAATTGTGTATATTTAGTGTGTATATTTTCTACTTTTGTATCTACATTAGTGGTATACAGGTTGTATTCTTGTTTAAGGTTTTCTGATGTTTTGTCTATTCTCTGATCTAATCTTTTAGGTTCTGTATCTACTCTGTTGTAGATGACAGCAATGCTGTCTGTGTTCGCTTGTATGTTTTCATTTAAAATTTCAACTTTAACTTGAAATTCTTTTCTGAAGTGTATCAACTGTTCTCTAGTGTTCTTACTGAGGGTAGTTTTAATTTCCTCACACATCTCATTGAGATGAGTACTTAATAGATCAAAATTCAAACTTAACTTATCCAGTCTATCTGTGTTTCCTTAAGTTTAAAACTTACTTGTTCACTCGATTGTTTAAGTTGCAAGCATATTTGAGTTGCAGACTCTGCTAGCCACTCTGTTAAGTTTAATTGTTCACCATCCCCTGGTTCAATTTTTACATTTCCTACGATCTCATCACTCTCAGGTAGAGACATGTTAACTATTAATTTTTTTTTAAATGACAACAACAACAAAATACCTTGCTTTATGTAGCTATGCTATGATGTCGTGGTCGGTATTCTTGTTGGCTTTCTTCACTTTTATTCGGTTTTATCGAAGCTGAAGTCTTGATTGATGAATTCCATTGACATAATCCAGGTGTTAAACTTCCGAGCGGTGTGATGATAGTTTTTCGTAGTCGTACAAACACACTTTATCTTTTCTTTTGTTCTTGACATATTTTCACTGTTGCCACGCTGCACAAATAAACTTTTTTGGAATGCTAAGCACTTACGAAATTTATCACTGCACTATTATCATCAATGCACTTAAGGATCCTGGACGAGCCCCCACTTTTGTAATGGTCGCCTAGTCGTAGATATTGCTAATTGCTATAATCGCACTATTTCACTCCCATTTACGGAGCTTGTTAGCACCTGATGTTAGGTTGGCGCCATTACACTGCATTGTGTTGTGGTAATCGCTGCTACCTGCTGGATCGCTGCCGTGTCTCGATGCTGATGCTGGCTCTAAATCTGGTTGTCTAGGGTTAAAAACATGAGGTCCCGTGTTTTTTATGTGCTTTTGATGATAAAGAACGAGCGAAACCAACAAATATGTAAACATCAATTATTTATTACTCTGGTGGCCATCTTAATTCCACAGTCCACCAAAGACCATGACACAACACAAAGTAGTACTTTCTTTACAAGTTCTCTGCATGGTTTATCCACCTCAAACAATGACACACAAACACACTTTACCAAAGTGACATTCCGACTGCCCCTCGACCCTTCTTGCTGCTTGTATTTATAACATTGTCAGAGAACTACTAAAAAGAGATATAGTTTATAAGTCACATGTACATCTGTTATCATAATTTGTGCAGAAAAGTTATTAATTTGCATCGAGTGACATAATTTAACATGTTATTAAAATAACAAACAGATTTGTTGACTTGACAGAATAATTCTTTGTTACAAAAAGGCAATTTTTTAGAAGTTTGTCAATTGACTTCTCTAATTTGCATAAATAAGTAACTATCATGAATTATTAAGAATTACATTGGTTTTCGTCTAAAATAGGATTGATTTCGTGAATACTGAGTGAGACCGCTCCTAGTGAACAAATAGGTTTTATTTAAGGAGATCCAAAATACCTAAGTTGGCCACTATTTTTCGTACTTCATATTAGTTAATTAAGATGAACTTAGTGTTTTTACATGATGACATTTGCTGTATCAGTGTTCAAGTGATATAAACTTTTGTGTGGGTCAGTTATTCAGTATAATTTAATGGGTTGACTGTTTATGGAGACATGTTATGCAATCATTGTTAACATACACAATAACATTTCTATAATCATAAATACTCGTTAAACTGGTTGAATTTGGAGGGTATCGCATACTTCGGTAAAGTAAAGCCTTTAATATGTTCCGTTACAAGTTCCAAGAATATTACACTTGGTCGTTCCGCACGGGGACGGTTAATAGTGTTTGCGGATGACGCTGGGGTTGTCATCCGATGATATTCCATATGAGCTTAATTGGAGACAGAGTTTTTAATCTAGCAGGCCAAGACTACCTGTCGACACTCTGTAGGGCATGTTGGATTACAACAGTAGTGTGTGGGAGAGCGTTATCCCGTTGGAAAACGCCCTCTACAATGCTGTTCATGAATGGCAGCACAACAGGTTGAAGTAACAGACTGACGAACAAATTTGAAGTCAGGATGTGTGGAATAATCACGAGTGTTCCTGCTACATATGAAATCGGACCCCAGAAAATAGCTCAAGCTGAGGATCCAATTTGTCTAGCATCCAGACAAGTTGCGTGCTGATTCTCAACTAGCGTACTTCACACTATCTCATGGCTGTTACTGGCACCGAAGCAGAACCATCTTTAATTTTAGAAAACACATTAGACCTTCACCCTGCCCTCCAGTGATCTCTCGCTTCAGCCACTGAAGTCTCAAATGGTGGTGGTTTGGGATCAGTGGAGTGTACGACTACAGGGCGTCTGGCTCGGAGCTGGCCTTGAAGTAACCGATTTGGAACAATTTACTGTGTCACTGTAGTGCCAACTGCTGCTCAAATTGCTGCTGGAAATGCCGCACGATGCACCAGAGTCGTACGCCAAACAGGATGGTTTTCCGTCTCGGTATTGCCACGTGGGTGTTCGGACCCTGATCTTCCTGCGACCGTACATTATCGTGAACACCGCTGCCAACCATCATCAGCGGTGGCTAAATTTGTGCGAAGTCTTCCTGCAATATCGCAGAAGGGCATTCTGCTTCTCATAGCCATATTACACCACCTCGTTCAAACCCAGTGATATTTTGATAATGGTGTCTTCGTCGCCTTAGAGGCTTTTTTAACTAATATCAACTCATCACGTCCAATACCGTAAATAACTGACGCTCACGATCATTATAGCGTGTACTTTAAAGCAAACCAAAGCATATGAACTCAATTGGAGACAGAGCTTTTAATCGGGCAGGCCAAGAGAACCTGTCGACACTCTGTAGAGCACATTGTGTTAGCTATATGTACGCGAGCGTTATCCTGTTAGAAAACACCCCCTGCTATGTTGTCCGTGAATGCCAGCAGAACAGATCGAATCACCAGTTGACGGACAAATTCGCAGACGCTTCAGTGTTCTAGCTGTCTTACGCAATGACTCCCAAGACTCTAGGTGTAGGTCCAGTGTGTGTAGCATGAAGAAAGACTGATGGATGCTCTTCAACTGGCCACCTTCTAACCAACACACAGCCCTCACTGGGACGTAGACAGAACACGCTTTCATCAGAAAACCCAACAGAACTCCACCCTGCCCTCCAATGAATCTCGCTTGACTCCACTGAAGTAAACGGCGCTGCTTTAAGGTCAGTGGAATGTATACTACTGGGCTCCTGGCTAGGAGCTTTCCTTGAAGTAACCGATTTGTAACAATTCGTTGTGTCACTATGGTGGCAACTGGTGCTGACTGTACTGTTGCAGATGCAGTACGATGCGCCAGAGTCATACGCCGCATAGTAAAGTCTTCCCTCTGGGCAGTGACACGTAGCCGTCTGGAGTCCAGTCTTCTTGCAACCGCACATTCCCGTGACCACCGTTGTCATCAGTCATGTAAAGTGGCTAAATTCCTGCCATGTCTCTCTGCATTATCTCAGAAGGATCAACAGCTTCTCGTAGCCCTATTACACGACCTCCTTCAAACTCAGTGAGATTCTGATAATGGTGTCTTTGTCATCTTAAAAGCAATCTTGGATAACATCAGCTTGGAACGTCCAATCTCAAAGGTAAGTAACATTCACGACCTTGACAGCGTGTATTTAAAGCAAACCTGATTTTCAATTTTATGTATATTTTAAAATTAAATACTTTATGGACTAATGTAGGTAGAGCGATAAAAATCGACACATGCTTGAAATTATATAGGGTTTTATTGAAACTCAAACAAAGTGCACCTAATGATCAACAGATGGTGCTTCATAGAATATAAAAGCGATAATAAGCATAACAATTGATTTTTTGCGAAGACGGTGTCCTTTATACCAAATGCTCATAATGTCGGCCGTCGTTCAACAATACCCGTACTCGACGTACAGAGCTGTGAATAGCGCTGCACAGATATCAGTAGGCATTATGAGAAAGTGCATGTGGATTTTGTCTTTCACCATTACTAACGAGATCAGGCGATCGAGGTTGACTTCGAGTTCAGATAAAGCTACAACCAACAACAACGGCATTGTGGTCTGGGGACCTGGGTGGACAAGCATGACGGAAGTCGCGACTGAGAATGTGATCACCATGAAACGATGCGCGCAATAGATACTTCACACGCGCAGCACATAAGGTGCAGAGCCGTCCTGCATAAAAGTCGTAACGGCCAAGAGGTGTTTATAGGCCAGTCTAGGGTTGATGCTGTTTTGTAACAAATTGGCGTATCTCCCACCCGTCACGCTGACAGTTTGAAAAGCTGCAGTCCGCATTTCCTCAAAGAAAAAGGGTGCGACCCACGACTTATATGGTGGATTCTCGTCATGCAATGGGTTATTACGACATTTGTAGGATGTTTGTTAGGACAAATTAAACCGTTTTGGCTGCTGAGACAACGTCGAAATGTGAAATGTTGTTCGTCGGTCCACAGCTCGTTAGGAAACCAATTGTCATCTTCGCCATTTTTGGAGTGCACACAGCGAATACTTTCCGCGTAACAAAATCGATGGCTAAGAGTTCGTGATGCCGCTGGGTTTTACACGCGTGGTATTGGAGGGCATGCCTTACTGTACTACAAACAGTAGTGCGTGGAACGTCCGTGTGTCGTGCGACATCATGAAAGCTGATTGTACTGTGACGAGATGAACCAGCTTAGAGTCATAGTTTCTTACTGAAGTGTCCCAGCAGCATTAACCACAGAGTATGGTCGCCCACTAGGAGGAGTGATCACCTAAACAGCCCGTTTATTCGATCTTCTTAATCACGTTCTTCACCGACACTTGTGACTGGACCAATACCACCTCGAATACCCTTCTTATGGTGATAGGATCGCAAAGCTGCAGTACTGATAGCGAAGCTTCCGGAACAGCTTTCTACACACATGCTCATAAATTAAGGATAATGCTGATACATGGTGAAACAACGCTCTGGTGGGCGGTTTGCGGGTTTAAATTACTTCGGGGAATGACCATGTAGTGCATTTGACCTGCGGCCGCCGCACGGTGGCGCTGGCAGCAGTCCACGTACACAGAGGTGTGTTGGTGCATGTCAGGCTACGGAGCAGCGAGTAAGTGCGCAGACGTTTTCAGACGTGCTAATAGTGACTGTGTGTTGAAAATGGCTCAAAGAACACATATTGATGACGTTATGAGGGTTAGAATACTAGGGACACTGGAGGCTGGTCAAAGACAGCAGGTCATAGCACGGGCCCTCCGTGTGCAAAGTGTGATCTCAAGATTATGGCAACGATTCCAGCAGGCAGGAACCGTGTCCAGGCGCTGCAGTACGGGACATCCCAGTGTAGAACACCACAAGAAGACCGATATCTCACCATCAATGCCCGCAGACGGCCACGGAGTACTGCAGGTAGCCTTGCTCGGGACCTTACCGCAACCACTGGAACAGCTGTCTCCAGACACACAGTCTACAGACGACTGAACAGACGTGGTTTATTCGCCCGGAGACCTGCAAGGTGCATTCCACAGACCCCTGGTCACAGGAGAGTCCGTAAAGCCTGATGTCAAGAACACAGTTCATGGTCATTGGAACAGTGGTCCCAGGTTAAATTCACGGACGAGTCCAGGTATAGTCTGAACAGTGATTCTCGACGGGTTTTGATTTGACGTGAACCAGGAATCAGATACCAACCCCTTATGTCCTTGAAAGGGAACTGTGTGGAGGTCGTGGTTTGATGGTGTGGGGTGGGATTATGATTGGTGCACGTACACCCCTGCATGTCTTTGACAGAGGAAGTGTAACAGGTCAGGTGTATCGGGGCGTCAGTTTTCTCCAGTATGTCCACCTTTTCAGGGGTGCAGTGGGTACCACCTTCCTCCTGATGGATGATAAAGCACGGCCCCACCAAGCCTCCATCGTGGAGGAGTACCTTGAAACAGAAGATATCAGGCGAAAGGAGTGGCCTGCCTGTTCTACAGACGTATACCCCATCTAGCACGTCTGGGATGCGCTCGGTCGACGTATCGCTGAATATCTTCAAACCCCTATGACACTGCAGGAGCTCCGACAGGCACTGGTGCAAGAATGGGAGGCTATTACCCAGCAGCCTGATCCAGAGTATGCCATCCCATTGTGCGGCCTGTGTACGTGTGCACGGTGATCATATCAAATATTGATGTCGGGGCTCATGCGCAGGAAACAGTGGCGTTTTATAGGACATGTGTTTCGGGACGATTTTCTCAACTTATCACCAATACATTGGACTTACAGATCTGTGTCGTGTGTGTTCCCTATGTGCCTATGCTATTAGCGCCAGTTTCGTGTAGTGACACTTTGCGTGGCACCACATTCTCCAGTGATCCTTAATTTATGAGCATGAGTGTAGTAACCTCACCATACCGTGATTAATGGCGCATCTAACTCCGTATGTCACTACAGTTTTTTTTATGCGCGATTCTCATGTGGCTTCACTGACGTGTTATTGTCCAGTGCCATCTGCTGGCCAGTTTTTGCATTTGTTTCTGGTTTCAATAAAGCTCCATGTAGATCGCAAGAAATCTGCCACTAAAAATACCTCTCCAATGGTGAAATCAGAAATTAATTTTATAAAACATGCATTCAACTTTTTTTCCATTTACTTCGGTTTCTTTGCTTCCAGGACCATACATCCCGTTATGCATTATTTTTGTACCTTTTATTATGCAATCCTTACTGGCATAGGTAAATCGAAAATTACGTGATTTGAAAACGACATTTTTGGATTGTTTGGGTAATGTTTAATGCAATGTCAGCGTAGATGCATGTGGGGAACTTCTCAAAATCATCCTCAAACTGGCCAGCAGAATCGACATTTAGCGGCCGAGGATTGAACCAAGGCAGTCACCATCCTCCTAGTTTCACTCATTACTCTGTAACCCTGCCAATAGAAATGCAAACGTACTAACACCATGACGCATGTTGCGCTGTGTTGCACCCCACAGCCTTTTAGAGGGTTGTAATTCATGGACAGAATGTCTTTTTTGACCTTGAAGGTTCACACATTTATTTCTTCTCTCTGCCCTCTACTCATGTTCATTACTTAGTTCATTAGATAGTTAGGTATTCCATAAGTCATATTCCCCATTACGTTAGGATATGGAACGTGCCAATTGAACAATCTGTTGTATTGACTACTGTGGGAGTCAGCACCGATACAAACAAGGAAGGAGGGAAGTTGCGATGGCCGATGGCAGGGATCCAAAATCATAAGTACAAAACACTTTCAAATTAATATAATTATTTCTTTCTAAAAAGACACGAAACATAACTTCTTGTTATAGCATTATCTTCCTATTACTTAGTACTTACGCACATGAAGTGTGAGGCAGAACTTGGCCTACCAGCGATGGGCGGCTGGTTAATAAGGGTTGATGGGGGTTGCTGACGCGCCGGTCAGCGTCTCATTGATGCCATTTCGCGGCTCTGCGATGGTCGGTATGTCGCCGATGCTGTGGAACTACACATTATCATAGAAGGAATATGAAAAAACATCTGCGCATAGATATTGTTTCATGCCGCCTATTCAAACGTTTCCTTGTATCAAAATAACTAACTGTGTCCTATTACGATCTCCTTAATCGTATAGCATGAGTTGTTGAGGAAAAACATCTTTGATCCGCGTTTAAAAACGCTTGTTGTCTGTCAGACATTTTATTTCCACGAGTACAATGAGACATAGTCTTACAGCAGCATAGTTCACCCCATTACGTGCCAAAGTTACATTTATTAGAGGGTAATCCAGATGATTCTTTCTTCTAGTATTGTGCGTGAGAATATCTCTGTTACTCTCAAACGCAGATCAATTCTTGATAAAAAATTTCATAAGTGAATAAATGTACTGTGAGGTGATGATAATATTCCTATAGTAATGAAGAGATGCTTCCAAGATTCGTGCGTGTAAACCCCACAAATTAGTATAATTACTTCCTTTTGTGTAATGAATGCTTTTCAGTAAGGGTTTCTTCCGATTACTGTACCGCAAGGCTTCCGTTAGTGAAAATATATAAAACATATTACTTAACTGATGTTTGGCACAAGTAGCTGAAACTGGAAGTTTTAGAAGATCTACAATACGGATTTTCCATTAATATGGTTTTCAACAATATGCACGCCTAAGACCTTATCACTTTCTACCCTGACTTTTATTTCTTGTTGATGGGTATTTTTGACCATGCAGAATTTTATACGCTGTATTTTGTAAATAATTAAAATTGAGACATTTGTTCAAGACCAGTCAGTAATGTTCTCAGAACGTAATTTACTATTTTCTTTGTTGACGCTTCTTTGTTCGGCTTCAGAATAATGATCAAATAGTGTGCCAACAGAAGTAATTCTGATTTATGATACAAATAAAACGGAGTATCGTTCACACAAAGCAGAACAGTAGTGGGGCAATGACTGAACCCCATAGGACTCTGATTTATATTTCTCTCCACGCGGATGATGTCCATTCCTTCTTCGTACTGCTCGAATAGCCCAAGACTACTACCTGCACACCGTTTCCTAAATAAGAACTAAATCTGGTATATGGTGAACTATACATTCCATGAAAACGTAGCTACTTTTTTTTTTAAGAAAAATCAAGAATCAAGCAACTTCGATAAGTCATAGAAGACCTCAAATGACGATACTTTACTTTCTAAAGATCTTTCTATAAGCAAAGGAAAGTTATCCCGATACAGGCCGCACTGTGCAATACATACCCACACGCTGGAAATATTTTTCATTGACTTTAGGCATCCCAAATGAGAGTTAAGTGAATTTACGACGATTTCTGGCTTCTTGCTAAGCTTTTGAGGGACCAATAAATATGAAATTTTTGGCCTCTTTCAGTTTTCTGTTTGTAGTACGAAACGATACGTCATTCACAAAATTCCCAGAGCATCAGACTGAAAGAGAGTACAATTTCACGTAGAATGACCCACTTAAAAGTTAAAATCAGTTGAGCCGTTTAGCCATAATCGATCGCCAAAGATCGGCAATTTTTGCTAAACTGGCAGAAAAGAGAGTTACACTCTTGTTTGAAAGCTTGTAACTGAAAAACGACTACACCAAATGAAAAATGTCATGGATGAAAGCTGCAGAGCATCAAACTGTATAAGAAGTAATCCTCAGTTTTAAAATTCACTTTCTCTTTGGCAAAGTATTAGTAATGCTAAATTCCTGCTAAGATTTTATATGAAGTGTAATTGTTTCGAAACACACATCAGCCACATACATCCACTTATGTGGAGACATTCAGCAAGTGGTTCGATTCTCGTTACAAATTGGTTAGAGCAAACGGTTGAAATGGCTCTGAGCATTATGGGACTTAACTTCTAAGGTCATCAGTCCCCTAGAGCTAACTAACCTAAAGACAGCACACACATCCATGCCCGAGGCAGGATTAGAACCTGCGACCGTAGCGGTCGCGCGGTTCCAGACTGTAGCGCCTAGAACCGCTCGGCCACCCCGGCCGGCTGCTCGAGCAACATCCATCATTGGCATTAGTACTGGAGTGATATAGTGTGTGATGACATTACCTGCCAAGAGACATAAAAAAAGGGAAAAGGGCGTGGAAAATACTCAAAAATAAAACTTTATAGAAGAGCAGTTCCTGAGGAATAACCGAATAGTGCCCACAAGAGCCGTGATGTGTAGGGTCAAGATGAACAATGAACAACTCCCTGTCAGTTCTGATTAAATTTTCTGTCAAATCACTTTCCATATAAACTCATCACAACAGCTCGAGTGATTCATGACCCCTGAGTTAGCCTCACATCCATGAAATCATTTTGATGATGTCGGAATAATGCGCAAGACAAGAAAATCATACCTCTGTAAACTGTTCAATCCGGCCAGTGTTACAATCACGAGCAACAAAGACTTCGTTGTTGATGCTATACATTGAATTGTATGGAATGGTGATTCAGTGATATCATCCACCTTCCAAAAAAGTATATACTACTTTTTGGCCAATATCAACATGGTGTTTCATGGCTACCCTGAGGAGGTAGCTGAAAAAAGCGTAAAATCTCAACATGCCCGAAGAGCCAGCGATATGTCATCCACTTCTGTTTTATTTAATGAGATAATGTCACCAGCTGTGCCAAAAGAACGTTTCTTAATAAACAAACTTGATAAGAAATGTTTTATCTCATTATTGACAGAAAAATTATGTGTTCAAATGGTAGATCAAGCAGGTCATTAAGGACACAGACACCTTGACTGTTGGTATAGACATAGAAAAGCTTATGAAAAGACATGAAGTCTGTAAATGGGTCCGCAACCATTTTATTTTTGGAACTTTTATTTTTGCAAGTCCGTCTCGATCACACAGATTTATTTACACTTTATTAGCTGTTTCGGCTTACCGCCATCTTAAGATTGTTCGAATATTTTGATGAAAACTCATCGTTAAGTTAAACATGTGAGTACAAGGTACGTGCCATGTATTCACATGTTTAACTTGATGCTAAGGCGCTGCAGTCATGGTCTGTGCTGCTGGTCCCGGCGGAGGTTGGAGTCCTCCCTCGGGCATGGGAGTGTGTGTTTGTCCTTAGGATAATTTAGGTCTTAGTGGTGTGTAAGCTTAGGGACTGATGACCTTAGTAGTTATGTCCTATAACATTTCACACATATTTGAACTTTTTTTTTAACTTGACGATGACTTTCCATAAGAATATTTTAACGATCTGAAGATGGCGGTAAGCCGGAACCGGTAATAAAGCGTAATGAAATCTGTGTGATCAAGACGGACTTGTGAAAATAAAAGTAGATAGAAAGTTATAGACAGGAAGACAGTGACGTCTATATTGAAGCGCCATAGAAACTGATATAGGTATGCGTATTCAAATACAGAGGTATGTAATCAGGCAGAATACTCCGCCGCGGTCGGCAACGCCCATATAAGACGAGAAGAGTCTGACGCCGTTGTTAAATCGACGACTGTTGCTAAAATGGCAGGTTACCAAGATTTAAGTGAGTGTTAACATGGTGTTATACTTGGCGCACAAGCGATAGGACACAGCATCTCCGATGACGTGGGGATTAACCCGTACGACCATTTCACGAGTGCACAGTGAATATCAGCAATCCGCTGAAACATCAAATCTCCGACACCACTGCGCCCGGAAAAAAATTCTTCAAGAATGAGACTAACGACGACTGTAGGCAATCGTCCAACGTGACATAAGAGCAGCCCGTCTGCAAATTGCTGCAGATTTCAATGCTGGGCCATCAACAAGTGTCAGCGTGCGAACCATTCAACAAAACATCATCGATATGAGCTTTCGGAGGCTAAGTCCCACTCGTGTACCCTTGATAACTGCACGAAATAAAGGTTTACGCCTCCCCTGGACCCGTCAACACCGACATAGGACTGATGATTACTGGACAACTGTTTCTAGCGGATGGAATCGTACGGGTATGGAAACAACTTCATGAATCTATGGTCGCTGCATGTCAGCTGGGACTGTACAAGCTGGTGGGGGGCTGTGTAATGGAGTGGGGCATGAGCAGTTGGAGTGATATGGGACCCCTGAAACATGTAGATACGGCTCTGACACGTACATAAGCATTCTACCTGATCAACGGCCTCCACTCATGTCCATTGTGCATTCCAACGGACTTGAGCAATTCCAGCAGGCCAATGTGACACCGCAAACGTCCAAAATTGCTACGGTATGGCTCCAAGAACATTCTTGTGAGTTTAACACTTCCGCTAGCCACCAAACTCACCAGATATGAACGCTGTTGAGCATATCTGGGATGCGTTGCAACGTGCTGTTCAGAAGAGATCTCCACCTCCTCGTACTCTTCAGGATTCATGGCGTCAGTTCCCTCCAGCACTATATCAGACATTAGTCGTGTCCACGCCACGTCGTTTTGCGGCACTTCTGCGTGCTCGCGAGGGCCCTAGACGATATTATGCAGTTGTACTAATTTCTTTGGCTCTTCAGGTATGTTCGAGGGAGATACTGATATGATGGTCTTGTTGACTGATCGCATAGCTTAGAGTAAAGTGCAGGAAGAAGCCGTTACCAATGTATTCATTATGAAATAGGGGAAAGACAAATGAAACACATTCGCTTACGCCTCTCTTAAGAAGCCATAGAACATTAGTTGTTCACACCCTCAGTGGCTCTGACAGCATCTCTAGATTTTTTCGACAGGGTAGTGTCAAAGTTATAAACACAGCTAAAAATAATGCGAACCTGCAACTCGTGGTCTCAGCCTTCGTGGATCTCAACGCAACCTCTGATAAAATCGACGAGGAAGGAGTGAAGCTCATTGTACGTTTGTGTAACGGATGACAAGTCCAAACCTTTGAATGAAATTCTTCTGCAAATGTTCCAGAGAGTTTATCGTAAAATAACAACTTCAGTTTGGCATCTTTCCCTCCCGCTGAAGCCGCCTCTCACCAGTACAGTATCCTACACATGCAAGTACGAATGAAAAGTAGCTTTCTATGCAGGAAAGCCTCTATAGAGTTCACGGCTATACGCAGCGTTTGCAAGATGCTTTCGTAGCTTCACTTTTTAACACAACAGGACATTTTCCTTGATTCAGAGCAAATCGACGATTAGATCTACATCGTCGCGGGGGAAATCGATTTACATTCCAAACCAGAACAAGATGAAGAATTGGTTGACAGTGTTTGCTCTCCGGGACCATCCATGCAGAAAAACTTCAACAAAATAAATTATAAATAAACGTAAATATACAACAATATTTACTGCCTAAAGAATGTTCGTAAAAAACGTACCTGTCATCAGTTTTATTTGCAATGCAAAAAGTTTTCCATTAATAAAACCTTTCACTTGAAATGCATTTTTTCATTGATAAGCCCGTGTATTATAATCTTGGACTGGCGGCAATTAATTAATGTTAATACGTAGAAATAACTATCTAGGCAGGTAGGTTCCGAACTCAAGTGCACTTACATTTGATTATTAGGATTCAAAAGTAATTTGACTTCATAAAAAAGACTTAGGGGGAGTTTAACCTTACAAATTTTTCCTCGTTTTTATTTTCATGTTTGCAAACGTGACAGCGAACTTTAATCCTATGTAAAAAGAGCTCTTAAGTTTTAAATTCTCTACAACTTTCATCCGTGACACTTATCATTTGGAGTAACCATTTTTTTATTTGGTGACATTGTAACGTAAGCTTAACTCTCTTTTCCTCAAAGTTGGAAAAAAATTGTTAATCTTTGACGATCAGGTATGACAACCCTTCTTTAAAGCTTAAAGGGAAACATCGCTAAATTGACCTCGTATTTTAAGGAGGAAAGTCCATACTCTCAAAATAATCCCAGCAATCGACTGCGCTGAATATTACGGGCCGTAATTCCAATAGTGCGCATTTATTACATTCTGTAAGTACAGCTTTTAAATATAGCAGGTGCACCGATTGTGTGTGGCTCGCTCCGCACCACTGCAGTTGCTGGATGCCCGAGCGCGAAGAAACGCACTTTGGTGTGTTCATTATGTGAAGTGCGAGCTTCCTAAGCTGGGGCAGGTGCCAGAGATCTCTGGGCTTTGCACATTTTTATGGCGCGTTTCACAAAGTCCGTGTAAATTAATTAAATGAATTTGTTAGTAAACAAGCAGCGTAGCGCTATTTAATTATTAACACTGCATTTTGTGTCATTTTCTTTGGATTGTAAGACTGGCACTTTTAAAGTGAAGTGCATTTGGAGGAGTTGGTCGGTTCTTCAGTTTGATTGACAACATTAAACTCTAAAACAAAATCATAAAATCAATTTCATACTAATTCTTTATTTCCTTACTTTTATTCATACCCTATAGATTTTCAGGCATACGCACAAAGGCTAAATTAGCGTCCGCTGCTTTGCTCGCATAGACTCTACGGCATGCAGACATCTTTTTTGTTTTGTTGTTGTTGTTTCTATTTGATCTAAATTTTATGTGGTTGAAAAACTGGAACATCTTCCAAGCTTTCCACGGTAATTAAGTCCACATTAGCATGGTATTTTCGACTGTAATTCCGAACAAAAAGTGATTGTGGCAGCTGGAGTCTAAAGTTTTCATTAATCATGCCTTATGCGTTGTTGTGTAGATATTTGCATAGCAACTTTCATCCCCTAACAAATATTTCTTTATATCTAACCGAAAAGTGAAATAACAATTTTCAAAAATTTAACTTTAAAAAATTTAAATCTAACAAATGTTCTGAAAAATTTCATTCCCGACTGCACTCCCTTAGGGGTTGAATTTTCAGAAACACTGAAAGACGTGTTTTCTTATTTCCAATCGAGTAGTCAGATACTAATTATCTTAGATGTAGCCTTATCCTTTAGTAATTCCTTAGTAATTATTGATTTTCAAAACAACTTTTACCCAGTATTTTACCCCCTTAGCTGTTGAATTTCCAAAAATGCTGAAACACGTATTTCTTATTTTCTTATTGAGAAACCAGATACTAGTTTTTGTTGATCTAGCTTAAAAATTCCCTTAATAGCGACATACTTTCGAAAAGTCTTTCATCCCATATTTCATCCCCTTAGGAGTGAAATTTCGGACACTTCCTTTTTGAACGATACCCGCAGTATAAGATCCACACTCTCTCAAAACTTCAGGTCTCTCTCCCCAGCAGTTTGTACGGCTTCAAAAATGTTTTCATAATAAAATATTTTCATAAAAATCTCATACCGTATTTCACCACCTTAGAGGTTTAGTTTCCAGAAACACTGAAACAAGTATTTTTTTTATTTGCGACCGAGAAGTAAAATATCAGTGTTAACAGATATAGCTTTAATAATACTTTAATAGTTGTCAAATAATGATATATTTTCGAAACAAAAACGCTTTCCCGACTATTTCATCTTCACACTGATTCAATTTCCAAAAACACTGAAAAACATATATTTTTATTTGTAACCGAGAAGTCAGATACCAATGTTCATAGGAGTATCTTTATAAATGCTTAGTAGCTCTTTAATAATCACATATTCTAAAAAAAAACAGCTGTCAACCACTGTTTCATTCCCATAGGGTTAAATTTAAGAGATGCTCAAACACGCTTTTCTTTGTTTCGAGAAACCAAAAACCAATTTTTGTTGCCTAGCTTCGAAACTGCCCTAATAGCAACACTTTTCAAAAAGGTCCTTCGTCCCCATTTCATCACCTTAGGGTTGCAATTTCGAAAAATGTCTTCTTAAAAGACGCTTACCGTAGAACATCTACACTTTTTCCGAATTTCAACTTTCTTCATTAGCGGTTTGTGCTGGACGATGGTGAGCCAATCAGTCCATCTGTCACTCAATCAGAGCAGTGTCTTTTATACATAGAGATGTTAATGGATGTATAAAACCGGCGTATTAGGTTTCTTTTAGAATAGAATAACTTTCCAACAAGATTTCAAAGGACGTTGGCAGACGTCACCCTTCCCCCTCGCCTCCCCCCACTCCTCTTCCCACGCCATCAACCTCCCGCTAATAGGACAGCTCTTGTTGGTAGTAAGCTGTATGAGATTTTGCGCCCAGCACTGGGGGACGGAGCTATTGATAAACGGTGCGCTCGAATATTTAAAAGTCGTACATTCAGAAGGTCATAAGTGCGTGCTATCAGAATTATGGCCCAAATTTTTCCACGGGGTCGACTGCTAGGACAGAATCTTGCATGTGTCCTCCTTTCTTCTTAAAATATGAGGTCATATTGGTGATGCTTCTGTGTGAGCTTGACATAAACTAGGCAGCTCGCTGAGACCAACGACACAGAGTGTAGGAACCGATGTCGACGGCCAGAAATGCCACAGAGAACAAGTGACATTAGGCAAAAACCTTCCCGATTAAAAAATAAAATTGTCTTACGCAACAAAACAACTGTGACGGTATCGCCTATGTCGACTGTCGTGATCTAGTTTTATTATCTGAGTAAGGTATTTACGCGGAGGTCACAAAAGTAATGGGACAAATCCTAATATCGTGTCGAACCTGGTTTTGCCCGGCGTAGCGTAACATCTCGACGTGGTACAGACTCAACAAGTCATTGGAAATCCCTTGCAGAAACAATGAGCCATACCGCCTGTATTAGACTTCATAATTGCGAAAGCATTGGCAGTGCAGGATGTAGTACACGGCCTGAGCTCTCGATTATGTCCCATCAGTATTCGACGGGATTCATATCGGGCGACCTGGGTGACCAAGTCATTCACTCCAACTGTCCAGTACGTTCTTCCAACGAGTTTCCTGTAACTGTGTCCCAGTAACACGACGCGTTGACATCCACAAAAATTCTAACGTTGTCTGGGAGCATGAGGTCCATGAATGGCTGCAAATGGATTCCAAGTAGCCGAACATAACCTTTTCCAATGGATGATCAGTTAATTTGGGCCAGAGGATACAGTTCATATAAACACGGCCAGAGGATCCAGTTCACTCCATGTAAACACAGCCCAGGCCATTATGAAGCCGCCAGCAACTTACACAGTGCCTTGTTGACAACTTGTGACAATGACTGCGCCACACTCGAATCCTAGCATCGCCTCTTAACAACTTAAATCGATACTCATCTCAACAGGCCAAGATTTTCCAGTAGTCTGGGGCTCAGCTGATATGGTCGCGAGTCCAGGAGAAGCGCTTCATTTTGTCGTGATGTTATGAAAGACATTCGTGTCAGTGGTATGCTACCATAGCCCATTAACTGGAAATTTCGGCCTGTGCTAATACGTAGTTCGTCGTACGCCCCACATTGATTTCTGCAGTTATATCACGAAATGTCGTCAACCGTAAGAAAACGTCATAGCTCTCCGCCGTTAGCTGGGGGTTAGAGGTAATACCTGAAATTTGTTATTCTCGGTACACTCTTGATACAATGGACGCCAGAGTACTGAATTGCCTAAATGGAATGAACCATTACCTTTCCGCTTTAAAATTCTGTTAATTTCCGTCGTGCGGTCATACTCACGGACTGACGCATTTTCGCATCACTAGCATGAGTACGAAAGACGACTCCGCCACGGTGCTGCTCTTTTACACCTTGTCTACGCGATGCTGTTGACATCTGTTGTGTGCATATGGCTGTCCCATGACTTTTGTCATCTCGGTGTAGTTCCCAGTATTTTAAAACCATGGTTATCGAGATGCCGACGAATAGTAACTGTGGGTATTTTCTGCGTGTTAAACGGATTAAAACTGTTTCATAATATTGTAATTACCCCGGATACGCTGCGTAGTGGTCTAAGTAGCTGGCCGTTAGGCAGCGAACTCCGCGTCAGCAACACTACACAATGGGCCGGCCGGTCGTCAAAGAGTTAGCCGTTCGCCTTTTTTTTTTTTTTTTTTTTTTTTTTTTTGTCATTGGTCTACTGACTGGTTGGATGCGCCCGCCACGAATTCCTTTCCTGTGCTAATCTCTCCATCTCAGAGTAGCACTTGCTACCTACGTCCTCAATTATTTGCTTGACGTACTCCAATCTCTGTCTTCCTCTACAGTTTTTGCCCTCTACAGCTCCCTCTAGTACCATGGAAGTCATTCCTTCATGTCTTAGCAGATGTCCTATCATTCTGTCCCTTCTCCTTATCAGTGTTTTCCACATATTCCTTTCCTCTCCGATTCTGCGTAGAACCTCCTCATTCGCCTTTTATGATCGCTGAAAGAATAATATGAAACCAACTTCATATTATCAGAGTCTTGTATTGTCTCTTCATGTAGGTGTCTCTTACTGCAAGTACACGCCAAGGCACAGCTGGTGAAACGGAAACGAAATAACATTGATTTGCGTTAGCTAGGGTATTAAGGCGTAGTGCTGTGTGAGAAATGGAAATGTTCATTGTTATTTACAGCAGTGTTGGGGTTACGACTGGTAGTTTGACTTTATCGAGTGGACCGCTTAGTCAGCTGACTTGATTTGAAGTTTAGTATTGACAAGATGCATTCGTTTTTTATGAGGAAATGCTTAAAAGTGGCCATTTATTTACTCGTTGAAAAAGCTATAGTCTGTGTAGAAGCTACAAATTTAGTAGTCGCTGTAGTCCCGAACCCTCCCCACATAGGGTACGAAGTCACATAACTGGAGAAAATATCCAGGGCTAGTTGACGGAGAACGCTGGGGATATATACTATAAGACAAAAAAATAAAAACGCACCACGAAGGAATTGCCCGAGTGGGATGAGAGGAGATCGATAGATCCGATGTACATGTCCACAGTAATGATTATAGTTTCAGAGAAATTGTATAGTTTATTCAAGAGAAAGAGCCTTGCAGATTAAGCAACTCAGTAGTTCGTCGGTCCACCTCTGCCCCTTATGCAAGCTCGGTGTTGATTGACGTAGCTGTTGGATGTGCTCCTGAGAGACCTGATGCATCCTATCCAACTGGGCCATTAGATCCTCAAAATCACGAGCTGGCTGGACGGTCTTGCCTACAATGCTCCAAACGCTGTCACTGGGGAGAGATACGGCACCTTGATAGCCAAGGCAGGATTTAGCGATCACGAGGACAAGCAGTAGAAAATCTCGTCTTGAGCGGGCGGGCGATATCGATTTGAAATTTAAGGTGAGGATTGCTTGCGATGAAGGACAAAAAGGTGGGGCGCAGAATACCGTCGACTTAAAGAGTCGTGCTGTAAGGGTGCCACGGATGACAACGGAAGGGGAGCTGCTATGAAATGAAATGGCGTCCCAGGCCAACAATCCTGGTTTTCAGACTGGTATTCCAGAGCTGTGAAGGATGTCTCAAGAAACGTTTCAGCCTGGAATGTCGTTGAATGGAGAAGTATTCTGTGATAAGTGCCGCTTCAAACTGACCAGCTGCAGACGCCCCGGACAGCTGTAGAAACCCAACTTCATTCTCACCCACCATGTGGCCCGACAACCGGAAGTGAGGATCTGGGGTTCCATTTCACGTCATACCAGCTCCCCTCCCGTTTCCATCCGTGGCACCCTTACACCACAGCTTTACACCGACGACGTTCTACCCTCCGTTATGTTGCGCTTGATGGTAATGTATCTTGGACTTACATTTCAACAAGGTAATGCCCACTTTCACACGACGAGGATTGCTAAGGCTACTTTGGGCGGCAGTGACGCCAGATTTCTTCCCATTGAGAACGCTTGAAACATTATGATCAGGACCTTCAAACAACTCGAGATTCCGACGATCTGGTGTGACAACCGTAACGATATCACTGAGAAAACATCTAACACCTCTTACAATCAAAACCAAACCAAATTAATGTTTGCATAAGGACCGGAAATGGACGACTTACGCGTAACGATTAGCTTTCCTCATCTCGAAAGCCCCTACCTAGAAACAAAAACAGCCGTGACGGTTAGGCTCTTACACCTGTGAGAAATTTCTGGTCATATGTCACACGAATACACAACTTTCATTTTGACTCAAACATTCCGCACGAACAAATGGAATAACTGCAATGTCGTATTTGCACCGATGCAACACATGCTTTGGTCGTTCTGTAAGCGTTTGCGATATGTGGAAGATTCGTGTGTTCCAATATCGAGTCTGGCATTTGCATTTAGAACGGCAGAGAAGATTGCGTGCAGTCCAAATGCCGCACTTCTTTTTGGGTTCTTTGCGTTTCTTTCGCAGACGCCTTCCAAATAAATAAAAGAAAGAAAAGAGTCTGCTTCAGATATTCCGCAAAAAATTTCTTCGGTAAGGCCAGTCATTGTAGCTGGCGCTCTTTGCGTACCCAAGTATCTCAGATCCTTTCGGAATACGGCAGATTTGAATGAAATCGTCGCAATCTTGGTTCGTGGAACTGTTTCCCTTCTTCCCGTAGCCTCCTCCACACTGATAGAACTAAGCTTTTGGTTCGCTGGCAGCAGTTAAGAATCTAATTATATTAATACTACAACCAATGGTAATTTCTTAGAAGCATGATTGAATAATATATTGGAAACGCTTCTAAGTTAATAGTAAGCTGTCTGTACAGGGCAGCTAAAATCATTCCACACGGACATAACAGCGTGAGTCCTTGCGTACTAACATTGGAGAAATAGCAGTAACAAAGTTTACTGTTGTGCATATTTGATGTAGAAAATGAACGACGGAAATATACTATATCATATAATAATATGTGCCTCAATTATCTACACTCCTGGAAATGGAAAAAGAACACATTGACACCGGTGTGTCAGACCCACCATACTTGCTCCGGACACTGCGAGAGGGCTGTACAAGCAATGATCACACGCACGGCACAGCGGACACACCAGGAACCGCGGTGTTGGCCGTCGAATGGCGCTAGCTGCGCAGCATTTGTGCACCGCCGCCGTCAGTGTCAGCCAGTTTGCCGTGGCATACGGAGCTCCATCGCAGTCTTTAACACTGGTAGCATGCCGCGACAGCGTGGACGTGAACCGTATGTGCAGTTGACGGACATTGAGCGAGGGCGTATAGTGGGCATGCGGGAGGCCGGGTGGACGTACCGCCGAATTGCTCAACACGTGGGGCGTGAGGTCTCCACAGTACATCGATGTTGTCGCCAGTGGTCGGCGGAAGGTGCACGTGCCCGTCGACCTGGGACCGGACCGCAGCGACGCACGGATGCACGCCAAGACCGTAGGATCCTACGCAGTGCCGTAGGGGACCGCACCGCCACTTCCCAGCAAATTAGGGACACTGTTGCTCCTGGGGTATCGGCGAGGACCATTCCCAACCGTCTCCATGAAGCTGGGCTACGGTCCCGCACACCGTTAGGCCGTCTTCCGCTCACGCCCCAACATCGTGCAGCCCGCCTCCAGTGGTGTCGCGACAGGCGTGAATGGATGGACGAATGGAGACGTGTCGTCTTCAGCGATGAGAGTCGCTTCTGCCTTGGTGCCAATGATGGTCGTATGCGTGTTTGGCGCCGTGCAGGTGAGCGCCACAATCAGGACTGCATACGACCGAGGCACACAGGGCCAACACCCGACATCATGGTGTGGGGAGCGATCTCCTACACTGGCCGTACACCACTGGTGATCGTCGAGGGGACACTGAATCGTCATCGAAGCCATCGTTCTACCATTCCTAGACCGGCAAGGAAACTTGCTGTTCCAACAGGACAATGCACGTCCGCATGTATCCCGTGCCACCCAACGTGCTCTAGAAGGTGTAAGTCAACTACCCTGGCCAGCAAGATCTCCGGATCTGTCCCCCATTGAGCATGTTTGGGACTGGATGAAGCGTCGTCTCACGCGGTCTGCACGTCCAGCACGAACGCTGGTCCAACTGAGGCGCCAGGTGGAAATGGCATGGCAAGCCGTTCCACAGGACTACATCCAGCATCTCTACGATCGTCTCCATGGGAGAATAGCAGCCTGCATTGCTGCGAAAGGTGGATATCCACTGTACTAGTGCCGACATTGTGCATGCTCTGCTGCCTGTGTCTATGTGCCTGTGGTTCTGTCAGTGTGATCATGTGATGTATCTGACCCCAGGAATGTGTCAATAAAGTTTACCCTTCCTGGGACAATGAATTCACGGTGTTCTTATTTCAATTTCCAGGAGTGTATATTGTACACTCCGTGCGCTGCGCTATTACTGCAGTGGCTGTAGTTTTGTGTTTGAATGCAGGAATTAGAGAGTAGATGTAACTTTTTAAGTTCTACAATTTTAGACGGCACTCTATGTCTCTCGGTTCTTAAGCGTCGTACAGCAATTACAGCAGGTCATATACAAAACACGAGAGATTATTTAGTGATTACAAATGAATTTCTGTATAATCGTTTGTATTACATCACTTTCAAAGCTGTATTTTTCCATTAAACATTTACTCTGTTTTCTTCCACGCTCTACACCAATCAGTGCTTTCTGCTCCATTGCCACCGTTGCTTCCCTTTTCTTCTGTTACACCACTTTCCCCAGAGCCGGAAAAGAAGGAATTAGCTGATGTTAGTATGATACCCATATTTAACATTTACGCATTTCAAGTTCTGCTGCTATTTCTGCCCTTAATCATATAATTTATTACTAACTTGTTATGAATATTTCTGACATATCTAACCAACAATTGTCATTTTGAATGTTAAAAAACCTTAGCTGACGAATATGTACCTTTTAAGAAGTAGTATAACACACTATAATTGGGTGTATAAAAATCAGAAAATACGAAAGGTCACTGAAAAGGACTCGACCTACCCATGAATACCTGTCTAGCCTAATTTAGTTTAGCGACTAAAAGCACATTCCTTTTCTGGGTTCCTTACCAGATTTTTCGTTAATATCGCTTTTAAGATATTGGAGTTTGAAGCGTCTAAGGTGTATACAAATTGAAAAATTGATAAAGAGGGCAAGAATGCGGTCGTCCAACAACTGGTGAAAAAGGCAGTGAGTGCCCAGGACATCCATACCGTCATGGTGCTAAATTTAGCGGAGAACTTCCTTTCCTTTTCCACTGTGAACAAGTGGGTGGCAGAATGGAAGCGGGCGAACATCTCTGTATGAAATGCCCCTCGCAGGGGAAAGCGGGTAACGACCAGGGAGGAGGGGAACGTCACTGCAGTCCAGGATATCATCATGACAGACCGGATGTGACAGACGGCTGCATTGCTCAGAGAGTGGGCATATCTCAGGAATGTGCTGGACATGTCGTAAGAATTGTACTTGACGTGTCACCGAGCGAGGTGGCGCAGTGGTTAGACACTGGACTCGCATTCGGTAGGACGACGGTTCAATCCCGCGTCCGGCCATCCTGATTTAGGTTTTCCGTGATTTCCCTAAATCACTCGAGGCAAATGACGGGATGGTTCCTCTGAAAGGGCACGGCCGACTTCCTTCCCCATCCTTCCCTAATCCGATGAGACCGATGACCACGCTGTCTGGTCTCCTTCCCCTAACAACCATACCAAACTTGACGTGTCGAGAACTCATGTCGATGGGTCCCAAGGTAGTTGAATGGAGAAAAAGAAACGCCAAACACACGTCATGTCCGCGGAAAACTTGAATCATTTTCAGAAAGGTACTGCGACATTTTTCAAACATGTTGTGACAATGAACGGACCATGGTTTCATCTCTTTCAATGGGAATGCCAAGTTCAATCGAAACACAGGAAACGCTCTTCCTCACCCACACCAAATAACTTCAAGTCAGTCGCATCATCTGAAAGGTGGGATTCCGTTATCCTGGCTGAAAAGCTCAACAAAATTGAAACAGTGAACGGAGCGTACTATGATGCTCAACTAATGCTTTTGAGGAAAGTCACTAAAGTGAAACGCATTGGGATGTTGATGAAATGCGTGCTCTTTCATCGGAACAGTGCGCCCTCGCACTAATTCGTGATGATGATGTCTGCCATCGACTCATTTGGCCTCGAACTGCTTCGGCACCCGTCTTATTCAATCGATTTGCCTCTCCTCCCTCAAATTTTAATTTCTTCTCTAAGCTCAAGAAACACTTTGCTGGAACCCATTTTCGATCAGATAATGACGACATGGCTGTGCAGGAAGCCTTTCTTGCCATGCCATGCAGGAAGGAATGTTCTACAAGGATGGCATAATAAGCCTGTAACACCGGTGGCAGAAGTATATTGCCCTAGTTGTGGACTGTGTTTAAAGACAGCCATAAATGTTTGGACTACTGATAACCTTTATTGGTTTGCGAAATATTTTAGAAGAAGTAGTTGAACTAGACCCGGAATCGACTCTGGAACTCGATTACTGTAACAGGAAACTCTTCCCACTGTACTAACTGGGCGCGACAATACTATATGAAGGTACAGTGTTCCCAAATTGCCTTTCTTTGACATTCATTTTCTACAGAAAATATAGGCTGGACGAAATTTTTTTGATGATGTTATTGTACCGTTAGTGTGCAAGGAATCGCGCTGTAGCGTGCCAGAGCGCAACTCATGGTGCACTCTGTATATCTACCTGTACGTATGCATATGAATCAAAGAACAGTAAACTATTTATCTATGTACTACAGAGGGATATTCAGAGTGAAAATAGCGAATAGGAATGATGATAGCTATGACTGTTTAATGCATAAGCATTCATCGATATGAATTACTGAGAATTTAAATGAAACTTAAAAATTCGATCGTTGAATAATTGCAGTGGAATGGACGGCAGCGCATGCGCGGTAATTTGTAAGTGAAACGTTCTGTGGCATTAGTGAAAATCGCATATCCCGTAAATATGAAATTTTGTGTCTTAGAATTAATAGTTCTCGTTCTGTCATCACAGTGCAGAAAAGCTCCTTTCAGCGACGTAGTAAAGCACCTCCAAAAGCCAAGAACATTCGCCGGGGACATCGGCACTGTGTAGAAACACGATGTTTGTGCAGAGGAACAAGAACGGGCCGGCGACGTGGATCAGTACGACATACTGAAAGAATTCGCCTTACGTCTGAACGCAGTCCTCAGAAATCGACGTGGGAAGTCAGTAGTGATCTAGAAATTCCACAAACAAACGTTTGGAGTGTTCTCAAAAAGGAGCTTAAAAAGGAAATCGTGCGCAATTAAAATTTTACTGGAACTGGAACGGTATGACTACATCAAACGTTCGGAACATTCTACGAGAATGCCAGAAGCCATGGAGGAAGAAACATTTGCTGCACCTCTCAGTTTTACAGGTAAGATCAATTTTCCTTTTAGTAAGTAATGGTACAGGGAAGCCTTTATGTTTAATTAAACGTCAGGGTGGTTCACGAAAGGGTAATGTGTTCTGTGTGATAGCAGCACAATAATGTAAGCGTCAGTTTTCGTCATTGAGCTGGAGGTTCCACTAAACATATACCAGGGCATACTTAAGCAGTGGCCGATGCCTCATTCTGATATCGATTCCCCGAGCTATAATGAGTTCAGCAACGTGGAGTACAGGGGTACGGAAGTTCCTCGTTTTTAAATCAATGTCTTTCATGCCAGTGGGCAGGTCTTACTAGACATGGCGTCGCTGGGTTAAGCTCTTGGACTCCGGCTCGATACTCATGGATTTCTTTCTATAGGGTTTTGTTAAAGATCTTTTGCATACGCCCCCTTTGCCAGAACAGAGAATACACATTTATAATAGGCTCGCGTTGGTAACTCCGCTTACGCTTCAGAAAGTATGCCGTCAAATGTGTCATCGCTTACGTGTTGTTCGTGTGACGACAACGAGTGCAGAGGATACCTATAAAGAAGGTAAGTAAATTTGAACGTTAACATTATCTGTAATCCTTATCGATACATCGCTACGCATTAAATAGTTATAAGAGTCTGTAACAGTTACACATTTTTTTAATAGCCCCGCAGGCCTACGTACAAAGCTGCGTGTGAATGTGTGTTCCATCAATGCTCTGGAACACTTTCACCAGTTTCAATCAAATTTGGTGCACAAATTACTTCGTACCAAGAACAATTACCTTGACTGTACGACACGCCTAGGAGCCCTAATTGTGGGGGACGTGGGTGCAATGTAGTGACCTGTGGTGTAACTATGGAACACCTTGAACAGTTTCAATCGACTTATTACATACGTAATTTACTATGTCTCATTAGTACTATTTGCACGAATCACATACACTTCAACAAAATCCTAAGATGTGTTGCACGGGAATTTTGTAAGCAATATCCTTTGTACACTGATTGCGTTTCCATAGTAATCCACCAATGAACCGAAGTCTGGCACCTGCTTTACCTATGTCATAGCCCACGCGATCCTTCCATTTCATATCCCTGTAAACTGTTACAGCCAGGTATTTGTGGGGGTTGGTCGAACCCAACCGTGAGTCGTTGATACTGTAGCCTCCGGAAGCTACCGTGTTCCTTTTGTGAAGTGCGTAGTTTTACATGAGACGTAGCCAGTCTAAGCGCCACTTTGAAAATTTATCAAAATGACCGTATATTTTCATATTCTTCATATTTTACATGTAGTGTTTCCTTATGGATAATTTTATCTTCTTCAAAAAGTCTGAGACTATTATTACTATTGTCTGTAAGATCATTACTATACAACATACGTCCCAATACAATTCCACGGGGTACCCGTAAAATTATTTCTATACCTGTCATGGCTCTCCCTCGACGATATCATGCTGCGCTCTTCTTGCGAGGGACATCAGGAATTCGTGAATTTTTTTATTCAAGCGAACTTTCCCATAACATAAATTCTCCTACAACGTATGGGGAAATAAATACATGGACTGGATGTATTGGCATAGAATAGAAAGAAACCTGCAGCCTCTTTTAGCCCATCAGATAGATAGGACCTCTCTCAAGAAATTACGAACAAAACTTCAGTCCTGCGGCTGCTAGGGGATACAAATTATTATTTTAAAAGACGCACGTCTAAGAGTTACGTTCACCAGCAAACTACGGTGCAAACCTGAAAGTAAAACTCACTAAAAAGTGGCAGTAAATATAAAGTATAATGTGATGTTGAAAAATTTGAAGGTGAAAGAACCCATAACTTTGATTTACGACTGTGAAAAAGTTCACCTGCGACCGTAACTACCGAGCTCATATATTTCGAAGCAGTCATACGCCTGGCTCAACGTTGCTGATGGCCAATACTTCTATATTATAACATCAGATCATTTTCGTCGTCGATTAGCAGAATATTAAATTACATAAAAAAACCTAACAGATATCTGATTTTATTCGTGCATCTTGAATTAAAGAATGAATTATGGAAAAAGAGTGGTTCAGTCATATGAATTGTATTTAAAGAAGCCAGGGGATTACAATACGCCGGGGTCTCGTTATGTAGTTCTGGTAAGGAAACGTGGATAGCACTCGTATATTGAAACCAGTTTCCCTTTGATGAGAAACACATAGATGATACTGAGAGATAAAGTGCGTCGTAACAGCAGCATTACAAACGAATTCTTGTTACTAGTTCACTTATAAACATACTGCCGTAAGTGTAGGCATATTGATTCTCTTCGCCGCACATAAACCGACTCCCAACACCGCTTCGGCCCCTCCTCTGCCAGTGATGTCACTCGTGTGCCTCAGCGATACAGATAATCCTAACATGGGTGCAACCACATCGGAGGGATACCTGCAGAGAGGCAAGAGCATCCCTTGGTTCTTCCTGTAAATCAAACTTTTTTCTGTCTTTTAATACAAAAGCATGTTGAACCTGCAGACAGCACTTGCTTTACAGTTGACACGCTGAATGATTAATCGTTTATAAGAATCGAGAGTAACAGACGGTGCAACACAGAGTCTTGGGGTACTCCAAAGCTAATTTTTCTCTACCTTGAACAGTGACTTTACTTTCATGCGACGTTTCTACAGTCTATTGCCTTACAGAAAGTTACGAATGAAACACGTTCTAGGGACCTACACAGATTTCATATGTATTTACAAAATTTTGTTAACAGCAGCTAATGATTAGACTTTCCTAATAATTGTTTTCGTCTAAGTGATGAACTACTTCACTAAGTACTGTAGGTAAAAAGTATGTTTTTGATATTAATTACATTACATTTGTTATGAAAATGCTTAAAACTAATCGTTAAGAATCTGTCCGTGCCTTTACAAATACTCTCTTTACTCAATTTTTAATAACGAAGCCATTATGTAACGTCGATGTTTTTTATCGTAATAGTATGACCAGTTAATGTATCCTGGAATAAACAACCTTTCTGTTGCTTAATGCAGGCAAAGAAGAATTCACGTGCACTTACGATTCTGTATTTGTCTCGGTTTCTTTCCTTCCACTCGTGCAATCGTAATTTCATCCGCAGCAGGGAAAGCTGTATTGACGTTAGAAGTGTGTCCACCATTTAAGAGAAGCCACCTCCCGCGTATCGGTTGACGGAAATTGAGGGCCCTGTCGACATTTCATGCCGAGGATGGGCCAGTCAGCCACCTGTTATGAAAGAAAGATTTAAGACTTAAAATGTCTATCGACTGCTGCCATACGTTTCGAGACACATCAAAAAAACCGTTAAGAACTGGGTTCTCTGTAACCTGTTAACGTTCGCAATCCCGAACTTGATATTTACAGTAGTTACACTTGTTTGAAAAATTAAAACACATTAATTATTTTTCGATATACATCGCTATTTTAAAAAAGCGGCGATCTCTATTATAAGCTGGATCTTCTCAGCAGAAGGCCCTACAGTAACGGGCTTGGGCATAGTTTCTTCGCAAAAAATTTTTCTGGTATGACATTAAATAATTTTTACCATTTTATTAATTGGAAAGATCAAAAAATGGCTTCGAGAAACTTGCACCTTTGTTGGGAATTTTTTAAACGAACTACCTCCTTTTTATATTTAGGAAAAAAATCTTTTATAGATAGAAATTGCACACATTTTTTTTCAAAAAAAGGTTTCTACGTACTTTTGGAGCCGATAAAACACTTTCTTTCCTTTTTCAAATTTAGTGGACGCAATTAACGTCTTATAGAGATTTGGTTGATGGTGGTTAATATCGAATACTTATGTTGTCAATAAAAAATACTAGGATATATTTAACTGATTTTTAGCATTAATAACTGAGTAATAAACTGAAGTGTGCAAGGATGGACTGCGTAATCTGGAGCGGGTGGTAGGGTCGGTGGTACCAGCCCGGACTGACTCTGAAAATTGTAAATGTAAGTTAAGTAAAAATTTAATGTTTCTGGAGTTATTTTGCTTCTACGGCGGAAATGACAGCAACATTCGTGTTTATCGCGTCAACCTCCTAGTAGTATGCACAAAAAGATAGTGATACGCACTTTGGAAGCCTTGATATCTAATATTATGCAAGCGAAGCCAATGTTTTCAGAGCGAACGAGAACCAGTAGCCCCCACTCTGCCTCAAAATAAATGGCTCTGCGCACTATGCGACTTAACTGCTGTGGTCATCAGTCCCCTAGAGCTTAGAACTGCTTAAAACTAACCAACCTAAGGGCATCACACACATCCATGCCCGAGGCAGGATTCGAACCTGCGACCGTAGCGGTCGCGCGCTTCCAGACTGTAGCGCCTAGAACCGCTGGGCCACTCTGGCCAGCGCCCAGTCTGCCTCCCCTTCCAACTGACGCACTCCGCGCTTGTTTGCTTAACCTTATTATTCCATTATAAATACTAAAAATCTATGAAACATTTGAAAGTATTTTCTCTTGAAAAGCCGGCATGAGTGGCCGTGCGGTTCTAAGCTCTACAGTCTGGAGCCGAGCGACCGCTACGGTCGCAAGTTTGAATCCTGCCTCGGCATTAATCTCTATCTAGTTATACCTATAAAACGTTCATTGTGTTCACTACATTTAAAAAACGTGATTTCGGCTCCAAAGACGGGTTTCGTTAAAAAAATTCGTGAAAAATGACAACAATTTCTTTCCTTACACGTTATTTTCATAAAGTAAAATCTGAGATAGTTAGCTAAAAGACATAGTCCCACAAAAATGCTTGTTTCTTGAAGCCTATCTTTCATGTCCACAATTAATAAAATCTAAAAGTTATTTAATAATATCGTAGCACAATTCTTCATGAAGAAATTAAGCCTAAAACCGTTAGCCCAATCTGCTGAGACCATATAGACCAGAGTATTTTTTTTGTAACCGATATATTTTGAAAAATAGTTCATATGTTCTAATTTTTCAAAGAAGTTCTTTTTTGACTTATCGCGGGCTATACTTACAGTACTTAGCAGGTTTGGGAACGTGCATGCCAACAAGTTACAGAGAACTCGATTGTTAACTGTTTTCTCGATGTATCTCGATGAGTAAGAAGGAAATTGACAGTTACAGAAAACCTGTCGATAGATATTTTGTGAGCCCTATTACTTCCTCATATAACAATTTTCGATCGGAGCCATAGTATTTTACTTATTAGGTTCATGCAGGTTCACAGCGTTTTCCGTACGTTTAATAAACACAACAGGTACACATATCAGAGACTTCTGTCATCAGTAACATATTCACCTTCACTATTTAGAACAGTCTGCCAACGCTAGGGTAAATTCGCGGTTCCAAGAGTGTAGAAATCATATGGTTCTGAGGCAAAAACTTATCGAGTACATACATTCATTACATACATACATTAACGTTGTTCCATAGATCATAAATACGGCAGTTCGTAATGATGCGGAAAATGTCACTTCTCTACACAAAATAATTAATTAACTTTTTTTACAATTAACACTTCATATACAATAATTCATCTATTGAGTAGAAGGAGTTGTCATTCAGAAATTCTTTTAATTCGATTTTAAATGTTGGTTGGTTATATGTCAGACTTCTAATGCTACTTGGCAAATGAATAAAGATTTTTGTGGCTGCATAATTCACCCATTTTTGTGCCGAAGTGAGATTTTTAATCCAGAATAGTGAATATCATCCTTTCTTCTAGCGTTGTAGCTATGAACGTCGCTGTTATTTTTGCTCTGGGATGGGTTATTAATGACTAATTTCATAAGTGAATATATGCATTGCGAAGGTACTGTGGATATCCCAAGTTCTTTAAATAAATGTCTGCAAGGTAATCTTGGGTGGAGTTCAGCTGACGCTTTTGTGCAAGGAACACTTACTCTCTTAATGACGCATTGGCCTGAAATATGAAGCCATATGAAAGCAGTGAATGAAAACAGGCATAGTATGATAATTTACTAATATGTTCATCACCAAAATTTGCAATAACCTTAATAGCGTAAGTTGCTGAACCTAAAAGGTACAGCAGATCATTGATTTCTCATCAGTTTAAGAATTTTTAACATCTTGCTACTACATATGTGGCTGATAACAAGCTGGGTACAAGCTTTTAGTACTATGTTGAAAATGCCATCAATTCAATTTTTTTGGACTGAATTTCTTTACAAGAAAACTTTACTTGAAATTTAAGTTCCAATAAGGTCATACGTTCTATTTCCAGATAATACTTTTTGGAATATTTTCTACATAAAGCTTCAATTGCACCTGCGAGTCGCCTTGCCATTCTTCGGACATAACGTCAGTTGGATCTGTGGATGCAGTCACTACTCAGCTAAAAGAGGTGACGGTTTCAGCGTAATGACGTCGTGCATGATCTGCATCTTCTATGGTCTGAGGATGAGACATCCTATCGAAACTTGGGAAAGCGAGACTACTATGTGAATGAGAGAACGGTGCCATAGACGGCTTCAGGGGTATTGGAACAAAGCCACTAACTGCGGACACAGTACTTGCACGGCCGGTTCCGTGCTAGCTGACTCCTGCTGCCGCCTCTGCTAGGCCGTTTGCAGGCCCGGCACGCGCTGCGGGTAGCAGAGCAGCGCAGGCGGAGGTAATAAAAAGGAGGAACCCACAGCCACGGGACGGCCCTAACCGCTGCCTGACGCTAATGAGTTGTGTTCGAACATGACAGAAGGGCGTGCGCGCCCTTTGCCTACCAAGGAGGGCCCCCTCAAAGCTACGAGCTCCCTAACAAGCACTCTAATTTAATTATAAATCATACATGCAATGCTTTCAAATAGGACCAAAGACGTGTATACCTTTTGGAAACGTTGAGGTCCAGTACAGCAACACATTCCATTTCTGTAATACCGCCTACGTCCACGTCTATATCTATACTCCGCAAGCCACCGTGCAGTGTCTGGTGGGGGACGCTTCGTGTACTACTGTCACTTCCTCACTTTCCTGTTAAGCCCCGTTTACACCGAAGTGAACACGAGCGAAAACAAGCGAATGAGCATTCACAAACTACGCGCATGGAGTTCACTTGCACAATGCATCATTGACTCATTCCTTCGAATAAGCATTTATACTAGGGCGAACGGAAGAGGAAGCGTAGGACGAATTTTGCTTTTGTCGCTAAAACTTTGTCGCAGGGAAGTTGCTTAACCTATTTTAGTACGAGGTGCTGGAGCAAAGAAACATACAGACTGGCTTATTTTGTATAGTGACTACGTTATTAATCTTGGAAGAAAAACGGCGTCAACAGAGAAAAATATGGATGGCTGAATTTTAGCGCAGGCTTGAAACAAGTGATAGATTGGTCCCCGATTAGTGATTTGCAGCTGCAACCATCGCCTGCCTTAGTCCAAAACGTCCCCGCATGTCGAAGGATGATTTTCGACTTCTTCTAGTTGCAAGCAGGACACAAATTATCGACGATCCATATCAGCACTAACGTTGCGATGCTTAGCAGCAGCTGACAGTTATATTGCCTCAAATTCTATTTCCTCATATATGATGCGCCATATGCGAATCACTCGTGGATTCTGTAATGGTAATGCGAGAAAGAAACAGTCATCAAAATGAGTAATGCGATGTAAAAATATACGAAAGGCCAGCCACATCTTTATCAGAGGGAGAACAATTTTCACTTTTTCTGTTCCTGTATTTAAATTTCGTGAAACAAGAGTTAAACTGTGGCGATAAGACAGATAGCTTGAATGTAAGCCACGAGAAAAATCACGATTTTGATGCGTTTTTATTTTGCATTAATCTACGTTATTTGTTAATTTCAATGACATTTGTTTCCCTTATAGCAGTCAAATGAAACAAAGGATTAAACGAAAAAACAGGACATGCACAGAAACTTTCTGTGCTACATAATCTGTCGTATGCAGTATCTGTAGATGTGGAAGGGGAAGCAGAGTACTGTACATCATATTACACTTGGAATTATATTTTTCGACTTCTTCCATCCCCGACGGTTTACTTTTTTTTAGCTCTTTTACGCATAAAAGGAGTTAGCAGTGAGTTAATTTCCTTCTTAAATGCCTCTGATAGCGCCGCCTGCACTTCGGCGATTTCCATTCATCTCCTCTATTTTAATTCATTTTATTTATTTATTTTCTTTAGCATTTTAAGCTGTGGTTCTTTAGAATTCCATAAGCACCTGGGCGATCTGTGCTCTTCTATCAACAGATGTATGTTCTCATCCAAACTTTCCATCACCACAAAAATCGCAATAAACAACAGTAAAAACAGCTCTTGCCCAACAAAAGGACACTGCAGCAGAAAAAGTGCGCTATGTGGATGCGACCGAGGCTACCACCGAAGGGTAGAGGATGTGAACGTTATGCTGCAGAAAACTTCTCTTGCAGCATCTGCCACTGCTGTTGGCTGATCATCTTCGTAGCGTGCGGGCAAGTTTCACGCGTAGCCCGCGGAAGTCGACGAATAAAGCAAGCAAGGAGCTAAACGTACCACAGCCGACGGTTTGGAAAATCTTACGGAAAAGGCTAAAGCAGAAGCCTTACCGTTTACAATTGCTACAAGTCCTGACACCCAGTGACAAAGTCAAACGCTTTGAATTTTCGGCGCGGTTGCAACAGCTCATGGAAGAGGATGCGTTCAGTGCGAAACTTGTTTTCAGTGATGAAGCAACATTTTTTCTTAATGGTGAAGTGATCAGACACAATGTGCGAATCTGTGTGGTAGAGAATCCTCACATCCTCACGCATTCGTGCAGCAAATTCGCAGTTCACCAAAAGTTAACGTGTTTTGTGCAATCTCACGGTTTAAAGTTTACAGCCCCTTTTTCTTCTGCGAAAAAAACGTTACAGGACACGTGTATTTGGACATGCTGGAAAATTGCCTCATGCCACAACTAGAGACCGACAGCGCCAATTTCATCTTTCAACAGGATGGTGCTCCACCGCACTTCCATCATGATGTTCGGCATTTCTTAAACAGGAGATTGGAAAACCGATCGATCGGTCGTGGTGGAGATCATGATCAGCAATTCATGTCATGGCCTCCACGCTCTCCCGACTTAACCCCATGCGATTTATTTCCGTGGGGTTATGTGAAAGATTCAGTGTTTAAACCTCCTCTACCAAGAAATGTGCCAGAACAGCGAGCTCGCATCAACGATACTTTCGAACTCATTGATGGTGACATGCTGCGCCGAGTGTGGGAGGAACTTGATTACCGGCTTGATGTCTGCCGAATCACTAAACGGGCACATATCGAACATTTGTGAATGCCTAAAAACACTTTTTGAGTTTTTGTATGTGTGTGCAAAGCATTGTGAAAATATCTCAAATAATAAAGTTATTGTAGAGCTGTGAAATATCTTCAATCATTTGTAATAACCCTGTAATTGCTTAGGCTTCCGTGGCCAGAGTCAGTCGATATAAAATTTTTCTGGGTATGATACCGCGTAATAATGTATAAAACTGCTGCTGCTGCTGGGAAAAACCACTGGTTTGGCCACGGTTGCAGCGTCCTTCTTCTCGGTATACTAGTGCGTTCTAGCTATGTTGTGTCCCTTATATTTTGTTGTTACTGAATGAGAAGCTGGATGCTGTGTAACAGTTGCTGGACGTCGGCCGCGTGGCGGCAGTTACTGGCCGGTAGTGCTCGTGCCTCTTTTTGACAGTGCAGACTGATTGCTGGCAGCCAAGTTGGGGCACGCCCGAGTCCAACCTCCCTGTTCATGATATCCTGGTATTTAACTGTTTATATGGCCTCTCTGATTTTGCGTTTCGTCATAACCGGCTGCTTGGCCAACACACTGGCTTCGCTGAATTTTATTCTTTTCCGCAGTCTAGCTGATGTTCTGTCAGTGCAGATTTGTTGTGCTGCCCTAGACGAGCGCTCGTCTTCCACGATGTGCGTTTCTATTGGCCTGCCAGTCTCACCGATGTATGCCTCTCCACATTCGAATTCCTCCTTGTACGCGATTGCAGTGTGTAATGCATCCACCTTGTCATTAGTGGGGCCTAGCACGGATCCTGTGACCACTATACAGGGTGAAAAGTATTTAAACTGACAAACTCAGGGAGGTTGTAGGGGACATCAAAACAAATATTTTTCCCTAATGTCATTTTTTCCTATGAGAAATATCTAAACCGGTGGAGGCCTATTACGCTCTTCAGTTGTTAGAGGGCGTATTACGCTCTTCAGTTGTAGGCAACTTCTGTCCGCCAGTGTAGGAGTGCATTGTCTCTTTTTTACTAATGGAGCGATACACCTGGAGTGAGTACACTGATATGATTGGTGCGTACTACGTAGCGCACCACAACGGACGAGCTACACAGCCGTTTTATCAACAACAATATCCTAATCGCCGTATCCCGCATCATACGACCTTTGCTGCCGTGTACCAACGTGTGCGTGAGACCGGGTCATTTAGCAGATTACCTGAACAGGGACGCCGTCGCACGGTAAGACCGCTGCAATTTGAGGAAGCTGTCTTGCAGCATGTGGAGCGGGATCCTTGAATCAGCACTTTTGCAACTGCACGTACCATGGGGACGAATCAGACGAATGTGAGAACAGCCCTTCGAGAGCAATTGTTACGTCCATTTCACTTACAGCGTGTCCACAACCTGGAATCAGTTGATTATCCCCCCAGAGCACATTATTCGCAGTGGTACCTGGAATAGTGTGAAATGCACCCTACATTTCCATCCTGTGTGTTGTTTACCGATGATGCAACGTTCGGGCGTGATGGAGTCTTCAACATGCACAATTTGCATGTTTGCAGTGACTGTTTAATTGGGCGGTATCTGCTACCTAGGCCATTAAATGGCAGGCACTATCACAATTTTCTCGCCAGAGCATTGGTAGAATTGCTGGGACACGTCCCGCTCCCTATAAGGCAATGAGGAAGCGTCGGCACATTTCAGTCGTCGTGTGCGTCGATTCCTGGACCGACGGTTGCCAGAAACGTGGATTGGCAGAGGAGGTCCTCTACCGTGGCCTGCTCGATCCCCAGGTATGTCCCCTCTGGACTTTTTTGTGTGGGGAGAGATGCGCAACCTTTTTTACGCAACTACTGTTGCATCAGAAGAAGACCTGATTGCCCGATAGTAGCAGCAGCAGGAACAATTCAGGATAATCCTGGAGTTTTTGCCCGTGTAAGACAATATGATCCGACGTTGTAATTTTTGTTTACGTGTCAATGGATGCATTTTTGAAAATCTACTGTAATTGAAATTGGGTTGAGTTAGTGTGTTGTCTCTCGGTCATAAAAAAAATGGAAAAGTGTCTAAGATGACAGTAGCCTTGCCTTTGTCTGCTGTCTATATCATAATTTCGACAATGTTTTTCAGTTCCTTGATAGCTGCCCTTTCCTCTCGGCTAAGGTTGTGGTTCCTTGCCCTGGTACGAAGTAGAATACAAGTAAGAAAGATAAGAATTCAGGTAAGAAAGATAAGTAAGAAATAGACAAACTGCAGCCAACAGTGGGTTTACTTTACGTGAAAAATAGTATTGACCGAACAGGCAAACACCTCCGCCGGGTTGGGGTGCTGCCGGTCTTCTATAGTTGTCGCAGGATACAGGACGTGCTAGTCTCCACTAATGAAATGATGGATACATTACACACTGTAGGCGTGTACAAGGTGGAATGCAGATGTGTAGAGGCATACGTCGGCGAGACTGACAGGCCAATAGCAACACGCAATCGGGAAGACGAGTGCTATATTCGTTTAGGGCAACTCAACAAATCTGCAGTGGCAGAACATCAACAAGACTGCGGAAAAGAAATAAAAGTCACCGAAACCAGCCAAGCAGCCGGTTATGACTAGACGCAAAATCAGAAAGGCCATCGAAATACATAAAAAAGCCCAATAGACTGCACTGTCAACACGAGGGACGAGCACTACCGGCGAGTAACTGCCTCTGCGTGGCCGACGTCCAGCATTTGGTAAACAGGATCCAACTTCTCATTCGACGGTGACCATCAATCGTGGCACATAACACAAGAGCCAATAGAGGTTACGGTCTCCCTCCACCGCAGTAACCTATTAAAATAATGTTCCCTCTTCTTCTTCCTTAAGCGACTAATAAAAAGAACTAGCTTTTAAATTATGACGTAATGGCATGAGCAATGAACAGTAACAACTAAATGTAAGGGACACTGCATAGCTAGAATACAACAGTAGACCCAGAAGGTGGCCGCTGCAACCGTGGCCGAAACGTTGGTTTTTCTTCAGCAGCAGCAGTTTTATACATTATGACGCGGTACCATAACCAGAAAACTTTCATGTTCGATGACGTTAATGTCATAATACTTTAGTTACCCGAATATAGTTTTGTGGACCATCCATTCAAGGACTTCGTCAAGGTAGCATAGTACTCAAACAGGAAAAGTTTCTTATTTAGGTTTACAAGCAGTTCTGAGTAATCGTATTGCTTTCTCTAAGGAGAACCCTTCACGAAAGCGAAACTGAGAAGCAGTTAACAAATTGCACTCGATTAAATGAGTCAGTATCCTATCACAGTCCACTCCGTTTTCTCTTTTTCTGATGATTCAAGTAGTGATATAGGATTCTTTCTGAATATGTTTTTCTTCACCTTTGTGGATGGGTATTACTACAGTACATTTAAGTCTGTTGGGAAAAATCACCGGAGTCATTAATTGCTTAAAAGGACAGATTAAAGGTACTCCCATGAGGTTAGCACAAGATTTTAACATTCTGCTGCAAACACCGTAACAGCCAGCAGAAATACTACTTATTGGTGACTTGATGAATGTTATAATCTCATTACGCGTTGAATATTTGAAACTTAATGTCTATTGGTGATGCATGCAGTATCTGCACAAATAAATGTAATGCATCTGTTCAAATAGTTCAAATGGCTCTGAGCACTATGGGACTTAATTCTGAGGGCATCAGTCCCCTAGAACTTAGAACTACTTAAACCTAACTAACCTAAGGACAACACACACATCCATGCCCGAGGCAGGATTCGAACCTGCGACCGTAGTGGTCGCGCGGTTCCAGATTGTAGCTCGTAGAACCGCTCGGTCACACCGGACGGCAATGCATCTGTATTCTATTCTTTTTGAGGAGCGCACTTTTTGCTGATGAGGGAGTATTCATCGAATTTGGCGGCAAATGATTTCAAAATGTCATCATTTCTGACAGAGATATTTTCCAGAGGTTCAATTTATATGGGTATCTATTTTCGTATGTTTCTTGCTTACTAATGTCCCAAGTAGTCTTTGTCTGCTCTAGAGTATTTAATTTTTTTAGTATTGTACATGAGGTTGGCTGTTTTAATGACAGGTTGGGGAATTTCACAATATTGTCCACAATGGAGTTTCAAATCTTGGTTAGGGCCTGACCTCTGCATTGGGTACAGTTCTTTTTTCCTAACACAAGAAACATTACTCTCACGTGTTAGCCGCACCTTCCCTAGCTTCGATTCAATTTTTTCATAACTTGTGTTTGGCGAAAACAAAACTCAGAGTACGCTACTGTTCAGAATTGGGATGCAGTGTTTCTCTTGACAAGCAAGCATGGTCGAAGGAACATTGCTTCATACTTCTAAACAACACAGGCACGGTAATCTCGTAATTATTCGCCAACACTGGGGAAGCGACTTTCATTTAAAATGTCTCCCTGTATGGGAAAATGCATAAGTAATGTACAAGTGCCGTTTATAGACACGTAGGTGACGACATATGAGAAGTTTGGGTCTGACCGTCGAGCGTGCATGAATAGTTAGGCGACTGCTCGCGACAAGCGATAATTCCGAGTTGTATTCCAGGTCCGGCACAAACTTCCATTGTCGTCATTCAATTATACAGCAGATAGTTGTCCATATCCGCAACTGCGTACGCAATTCCCTTTAAAACTCAGAGGGCCATGGAGATATGTTTAAGAAAAAATTGTATTTTTTGATCAGCTGCACCTACCATTCAGTGTTCAAAGTCCGTTAAATCACGTCGTGGGGGCATCATTACATAGGACATGTTTTCACGTGAATCATCTGATAAAAAGGACACTTCCGCCAATTACTGCCGTTTAAGCCTAGTGAAAGCAACATTTTCGCCATCTGTACATGTGTATGTCGCTATCCCACGACTTTTGTAATCTCAGTGAACATAGCGTATGCCAAAGAATTGCTCCTATTCTAACAGCATCGTGGCGAAAATCGCTGGTGGAGCGAAGGGATTCTAAATGGAGAATTGCAAAGGTCATTTTCGTTTTCAGAAAAGATCGTCTAAGACTCCCACAAAACTATAGACCTAGACTGCGGATACGTTAAATGTATTCGTAGTTGTAAATATGGACAAAAATCAACTCTATAATGGAATGACGACAATGAAAAATTTCGCCGGACTGGAACGCGAGCCGGATTTCTCGCTTATCACGAGTTGTCGTCTTACCATCTGGTTATCCATGCACGAAGCAGGTCCGGACCCAAATTTCCATGTGTCGTCAACCATGTGTCTACAACCTGTACACATACATTCATAAAAAAAGTTCTGCATTACCCCAGCACCCAGAACTCCTGAAGATATACGTTGACTGTGGATATTGTATCACAGACACAGTCCCTTTGACTGTTCAGAGATGTCACTAAACCCGCCAAAAGATGTAACCAACCATGCAAGGACAGCGCCTATCAGACGAAGCGGGTCAGACAGCCGATCAGTTCCAGACATTCCACCGGGTAGGTGGTACACGGCGCGTGTTGTCTGTAGTTCAACTATGCCTAGATGGTCAATACCGTGGTTCGATCGCGTCCGCATTGTTAATTTGTGCCAGAAAGAGCTCTCAACAATGGAAGTGTCCAGGCCTCTCGGAGTGAACCACAGCGATGTTGTTCGGAAATGGAGGAGATACAGAGAGACTGGAACTGTTGGTGACATGCCTCGCTCAGGCCGCCCAAGGGCTACTACTGCAGTGGATGACCGCTACCTAAGGATTATGGCACAGAGGAGCCCTGACAACAACGCCACCATGTTGAATAATGCTTTATGTGCAGCTACAGGACGTCGTGTTACGACTCAAACTGTGCGCAGTAGGCTGAATGATCCGCAACTTCACTCCCGCCGTCCATGGCGAGGTACATCTTTGCAACCACAACACCATGCAGCGCAGCGCAGATGAGCCCAACAACACGCCGAATGAACCACTCAAGATTGACATCACGTTCTCTGCACCTATGAGTGTCGCATATGCCTTCAAGCAGACAGTCGTAGGAGACGTGTTTGGAGGCAAACCGGTCAGGCTGAATACCTTAGACACACTGTCCAGCGAGTGCAGCAACGTGGAGATTCCCTGATGTTTTGGAGTGGGGCCGACGTACGCCGCTGATGGTCATGGGAGGCGCCGTAACGGATGTACTTTACATCATTGCCATCCTCCGACCGATAGTATAACCATATCGGCAGTATTCTGGTGAGGCGTTCTTCCTCACGGATGATAATTCGCGTCCCCATTCTGTACATCTTGTGAATGACTTCCTTCAGGATAACGATATCGCTCGGCTAGAGTAGCCAGCATGTTCTCCAGACATGAACCCTATCGGACATGCCTGGGATAGATTGAAAAGGGCTGTTTATGAACGACGTGACCCTCCAACCGCTCTGAGGGATCTACGCCGAATCGCCATTGGGGGTTGGGACAATCTGGACCAATAGCGTCTTGATGAACTTGTGGATAGTGTGCCACGACGAATACAGGCATGCATCAATGCAAGATTACGTGCTACTGCAAGAGGACGCGCAACAGGTACCGGTGTGTACAGCAATCTGGACCATCACCTCTGAAGGTCTCGCTGTATGGTGGTACAACATGCAATGTGTGTTTTTCATGAACAATGAAAATGGCGGAAATGGTGTTATTATTACCTTTCTTCCAATTTTCTGTACAGGTCCCGGAACTCTAGTAACCGAGGTGGTGCAAAACTTTTTTGATGTGTGTCTTTTCCAATACGGTGAGACATTTACTTGAAAGTCACTTGCTAGGTTAGGGTTCCAGCCCAGCACAAATTTTCTTCGTTGCCATTCCATTCTATAGCTGATCGTTGTCCATATTTCGCAATTGCGAATACATTTAATGTAATTCATAATGGCTACAGACACCGCAACTCTGCATCGTAATTCAGAACAACAGAGGCACTGTAATACCGTATCTATCCTCCGCTATAGAACGACCTTCTCCGTTCTTTAATTTTTCATTTTACCGTGCAGATCTTCGCTACTCTGTCTTTTCGATTTAGCTAAATCTGTCTTGCGCAGCATGTAGTTCTGAAGCCGGAGCAGTTCAGCTTGATTTCTAACAATACGTCGTTTGCCATTATTACCGTTATTAATTGTTCCCCCTTTTCTATGCCGCACTGCTCTATTTATACTCTCTTGTATTTTCCTTCTCTTTCTTTTCATGTTCATTCTTCTTACCTACTTCCTATTTTGTGGATTCTTCACCTTTTGCCCTTTCCCTCCCTCTTTTCTTTTTCTTCTTTGTTCCTTACAGCATATTTTCCGTTATTCTCCTCCATTTTTTTATCGTTCCATCTTCCCTTCCTCCTCCTTTTCCTTTCTTTTACATTTCTCACTCTCCCTTATCTCTTTTTTTTATTTCTCTATCTCCTTCCTCTCTTTTCCTGTTCATTTTCGCCATCACCTCTGTACAGTTTTATCTAATATTTCCAAGCATAATAGCTGAGAATTTAACTGTCTTTCAGCGTTCTCGTCACCCGAAAAACGTGATAGAAATTACAACCTATCCAACTTCCTGCCTACATATTTAAACATTTTGTCTCTCAATTGTCAACCACCGCCACAGAGTCCAGAAGTTCGTAGCATTAAAGACGAAACTTCCGAAACAACTAGAAAATTAAAGATTGCTTGAAACTGCGTCTCTATAAGCCATAGGATTTACCTTGTTGAAGTTTTTACATTGTGCAGTCGTCGGCCAGTGCTCACATTAGCTGGAGATGAAATTCTGTGCAAACAAAACCTGCAGCGCCGAGCTAATCCTAGAATATGTCACAACTATCACGTACTCCTATCTAGGTGTGCGAGACGAAAGGATTTATAATGAACGGAACTCGCAAATGTAATTGTGGAGAAGAGGACTGTGTTGGAGGAATCTCACACAATTGTAATTTTTTAATGAAACAGCTTTACAAAACAGCTGTTCTCATGATACTATCTGTCACACTGGGATCTTTACTAAGCAGGATACACGCAAAGCGTAGGCAATTGTTAGACAATAGGTAATAAATTATTTTCACTTTCGTTATGTCAGTATGAGAGGGTCGCTGAAATGCTCAACGTTCTTCAATCGGAAATAAGATTAGGAAAACTTTATATGCCATATATGTTATATATGTTGCGAGTCCTGAAACAAATTAATTTCTTTCAAATACATCTCGTGTTGTGACTGCGATACACAACTAGACGAAATTCTAAGTTTCGTGTAGACTTGCAGACAGACTGCCTCCCTGTATACTAATAGCGAATGGAATATGAAAGGCAGCAAAGCTATTGTGTTATTGTAAATGCCTCGTACTCTAAGCAATATGCCATACACAGCATGAATAAAAATCACCGAATGCGCTTAGTAGTTGTGAGGGACGGCATAGTGTAATTTTTCAACAGGGGACCCCAGTTTGGAAATGACCAGTGTCTGCACTGTAGTGGATCGACTTTAAAAGTCAGTAGCGTGGAATCTTCGTTGGGTGTTTGTAGTAGTCTAATTAGTTGTGCAGACCATTAGCGATTAGTGAAAGGTGAATTTACGGACGGTATTCGGTAGCATACGTCCTTCCATCTTGTCGTAAATGGGAAGTTGTGTTGGGTACCTCCGTGTACCATTGTTGACAGCATTACGAAATGCTCCAGCATCACAAGTAACGTTATGAGTCAAACAAATTATGAGAATGCAGCCTGTTGACGTCTTCTACAAACGCTCCTTCTTGCATTTGTGTCTTGAAAATGACAAGGTGTGGATTTATCGAAATATTGATGACTATAGAAGACGTCACCTGGTTCCACTCCTGTCGCTGACAGGATATTTTAAGGCGTCGAGAGAAACTGGAGTCACAACGATATGACTGACGTGGTCCTTGCCTATGTCAAAAATGATGGCAAAGACAGAATTGCTGCAGCGCAGTATGTGGATAAGCTTTTGTATACAAATAATCCACGTCATTTGACATTCACAGCAACTGAGTGACGGCACCATATTTTTCATCTGGAGTTTGTAGAATACTGTAGCGTTAACGAATAGACAAGTGTATTTTCTGAGCTTATTTGATTTCACCGTACATACAGTACTACTGTGTGGACTGAACGAGGTGGCGTATTGGCTAGCGCACGGATTTCGTAATCACGAGGCGGATGGATCAAATCCCCATCCGGCCATCCTGAGTCAGAATTTTCGTTTTTTCCCTAAATCGCTGAAGGCAAATCCCAGAATAGTTCCTTTGAAAACGCAAGGCCGTTTTCCTTCTCCGCTATTCCTTAATCTGAGCTTGTGCTCCGACGCCAATAAACTCGATGCCTGTGGGACGTGAAACGTAAATTTTCTACCAGTATTGTGTGGTTGTGAGAACCCTGAGCATGGTTGTTAGATATTCGGAATACTATGTGAATTATTTAGCAATTCTGCCTGGAATTAGTTGTCAATGTGGCCGTGGCGGTCTAGCATCATTTCTGGTTTGCGCATGAAAGTGGCAGGTTGTCTGAGTTCCACCTCTTGCCGTAGCGTCACGTGTCTAAGTAGTTCGCGTTCAGCGTCATGTGAGTCGTTGTGCACGTCCCACTGCTGTTTGTCGTCTAGTGTCTGGTGTTTGTGCAGCCCTTCCTGACATCGCGTTGTTTCGCGTCGTGATGTCAAACATGCTTCCCACGTTTGTTCCACATACAGGCATTCCCACCTTCAGTTTCGATAAATCCACAGGCCTTGGGCGGCCCGGCTCTTTAAAGACACACGAATGGTTTGTGGACAAGATCAAGGTTACTACAGATCAAGAGTACACTACTTTCATTCGCAATTATACAGGTTTTTGTTCAATTTCTTGACGAGCTTCAAGCCGATAGGATATTATTACATGACGGTACTGAGGTCTTGTTCACTCATCATGATGGCTCAACTAGCATGGTTCTTTTGGCGACAGTAAAAGTGGTCTAGACAAATGTTTGGGTTTTTTATCTTCCGCTCCAAGTAAATGACAGTTTTCTGAGGTCCATCCTGTTCCGTTATGATGATATACTACATATTCGCAGAGAACGCTGCTCTGCTCAGAACCAGTTACAAGTGTGTGGTAGTGTTCGGTTGTAACCAAACGTCAATACAAAAATATTCTCTCTCACTTGCAGAGTTCATATTACTTATATCGACCAGAGAGGAACCTGCTTTGTTTCTAATTAGAGTGGCCACCTTAGTACCAATTGTCTGCGTCGCATGGTGGTATTAAAATCTGGTGGTTTTTAGTGGATCTTCTCCCACAGGATTCTGTTGCTTAGCCAACTCCGGCTATTTAGGATCAAACTGGATCTTTGTGAGACAATGCTCACGATTTTCCTCCGTGTAGGGACATTAACGCCGTCACTTCCGCGGTGCCGGCCCTCCATATTTAAAACAAGCATGGCAGAACGCAGGAGTTTGATGCATTTACGGAGCCTTTTCCTTCGGCCCACCCTTCGGATAATCCTCCATTAAGGAGCTCCGGAACGTCCTATACTTGCAATGTTAAAATAACGCTTATAAATTACATCTTTCCTCACAAAGTATTTGAGGTAGGAAGTTGAACTTTTTACAGATTATTTATTGGAATATGGGCTACAACTTAACACAGGGATTTTACAAAATTTTGGTTCAGTTATTAAAGATGATTTTTTTCAATTGTAATGAAAATTCACAACATTTTTTTGCAATTTTTTATTTATATATTCAAAAATATACAGTTTTTTGGAAAAAGGATGTGTTAAATTATGCAGAAGGTACAGTGTAACATTTACTGAAAGTTTGAAACAAATATGTTTGGAAGATCCTTAGAAAACATGTAATTAGTATGAGAAAATAAAAGTTTTGGGAATCGAGCGACAAAGATTGGATTAACTTTTTAGTGCATTCCAGGTCCATAGGATGGATTATCTTCATCCTCTGCAAACTCCTCCTCCAGCTTCCTCTTGTTCCTCCTCCTGTTTACTCTTGCTTGTATTTCTAGACTCTTTACAGCCCTGTCTGCAGCTCGAAGGCGTTCCTTGTCTAAAGCAAGCATCGCTCGTACCATGTTAGAACCTATCTTCATTCCCATATTTCTAAATACCTTGCACCTTACAATGTTGCCATCATTGAAAGTCGCAACAGCATCATACACACCAAAGTGAAGTGTTTCTATTCCAACAAATACAGTCTTGGGGATGCTCGACCATATAACACTATTTACACTTTCATTGGGGTTTTGAGTTTTTCCGTGAATACACTTTTTCAACAGTTCAGGTGCTGCTAAGTCTCTGAAAATAGGTTTTATCACCTCCATTATTGCATGAGGTAGACTATGCTTATGAGTGTGCACTTCACCAGTTAGCAATCCTTTGTTATATTTACACCAACTGTCTTCTTCTTTGGGACACAAGCTATGTTGGGGATTTTCATCGGTTGAAGAAGTATGAAAAAATAAGAGCCCAAACAGCCTTCTTCATTTCGTCGACACTTTGTGTATTTTGCCTAATAGCCATTCCATAATAGTTCTGTATTTTGTCAATTACACTGTCAGTTAACCTTCCCTTCCCATCCAACCCTTTACCATCACTGAGTTTTTGTTTTTTGTACGAAGCTTTCAGTCGCCGAAGTCTTGTTCCCATTCGCTTCTGTACGTGTCCAATACACTCAAATTTCTGCACTACAACATCATCACCATAGGGCTTCAGTCCTTGAACATGTTTGAAACTTTTAGAATCACCGTCACCAAGGTAATTAACATATCGCGCCACAGTGGGTCACGCCCATGTAGAACACATTTCAAAAAAAATTTAAAAATAGTTGTAGTCTTCGGAATTGAATAAATTATATATCTATTAAAAGGTAATAGTCTGCAGATTCAGAAAACGCAAAAAAGTAAAAATTGAACTTTTCATGATTTTGAGCCTTTCCGGAGCCCCTTAAAAGACCCTTTCCTCCGGCTTAAGTTTGTGGATGATGAAGCTATGGGTGCTTCTACACTTCATCTGGTGGTTACTGATAAATCATCTCGCGATTCTCCTCTCATCCAGTCCGCCTAGTCGGCGCTGCCTGTTAGGTAATCTGTTTCATAAACCCACTTGTCTCACCTGGCTCCAGATATCTCTCCCGTTGTCTAAGCTTCCCAGACTACTTATGCCCTTTCTGTAGAGGTCTCCACGCCACAGCGTCTTGATGAGCACAGCTTCACTGATTCCCAAGGGCAGGAGGGTCCCGTCGTTACTAAATAAATCTGCATACGCGAGCCCCTGTCCGTCGGCGAGTGGGGTGTGGACGTTTCTCCCCCTCAGGCCAAAACGGATTTTCTACATGACCCACCCACCCACACACACACACACACACACACGATTTGGCAGTTCTATGGAGCCGCATTAAACAACATATCGAGCCTGAGAGAGTCGCATCACGGAAGAGGGAAAAAAAGTTGGAAGACGGGGCAGATGTTGACACCTTTTCTCTCCGTTTCGACCATTGAGTCTGCCATGTATACTGGTACATAGCTCCGATCGATGATGGTTTTGTAATTATGTAGCTTCTGTTTCAGTTCAGTTGCCTGTGCAAGCAGATACTTTTCTCGCTTTGAACATTCACAGGATTGTTTCTGAACTCCTGTTTGCCGCTTGGCGACAGTTTGTGGGACTCTGGAGCAAAAGTTATTCTTTTACTGGACGTATTATTTGACCAGTATTTAATACCCGGGTTCACGACCTTTTAAGTGGTTTCCGAACCTTCTTTCCTTCACGAAGTTACGAAGTCTTCGATGATCATTAAAATTATTTCATACGGCAAACACTTTTTATGTACACACGAGTAGACATAATTTGACATGATTTCGCATCTCAATACTTAGGCTGGTTTATATGGCTGCTTTTTATGTATTCCTTAGTTTTCTGTATATTTAGCTTTATTGTCACATAACTAAGTTTCCATTTTTTATTTGCAACACATCTGATGATGACAGTAAGCCGAAAGCGATAATGTGAGTTGTATAACACTTGTGATCACGACGGACATTTATGAGTGTAGTATACACTTTCTAGCCTACAGTGGTGTAGAAGGTGCTATCTGTTTTTATCGCACACAAACAGATTTGCGAAAATCGCTTCGCCGACCTGGGATTACGACAGGATTGGGCGGTCTTGCGTTACCGCCGATAACTCGTGCAGCACACAAACTTTACAACTCTGCGGTCTCTATCTTTGCCGATATCTGCGGACTCTAGGTAGTGCTTCAAACTTTCATTGGCACTAAAAGTTCGCCACACAACTTCCCACTTGGATATCGGCTGCCACTCTGCTTCCAGTCATGGGTCCAATGTGCGATCATGTTGACTCTGCAAGAGCATCAGGCAATGGGCTTCATTATTAGTGTGTATGAGGTCAATGCCCGCTGAGTTGGCTTTTCAACATATTACTGCATGATGCAGAGTAAATTTTTTTAGGAGTATTCCGGGTAAACTGCCTACGTCCACCATATCAGTCATATGTACAGGGTGTACTTAAAGTTCCAGTTCCAAAGGAGAACCAATGCTCAGAATGAAACCAGATCTGACCAGCATATTACTGACGCGGCGCCTTAAAGATAAAAGGGTCGGCGAAATACGAGAGACGAACAGCAACACGAAGGCTGTGTTTTGAGTCGTACATTACACCATCCGTACTTTTCCATGTGCATGACTGCACAAGTTTAGCGATCAAAGGTTGTGGCACTGTTAGTTAGGCAAGCCCATCCAACACGGCTTATCGAATGGAAATAACCGGTTTATACTTGACCTAGGACGAAACAGAGCTTAAGATTCAAAGTGACATAGGCTTTTAGCTGTCACGAGACTGTCACAAGACACGTTCAATATTTTAGCCACCATTTTCTACCACTAGTAGCAGTCGAGAAGCGGTATGTTCCACAACAGATCGGAGAGTCTCGGGGGTCACGTTCAGAATGCGTTGCACATTGCGTACCTTCAATTCAGCTACGTTCGTAATTGGAGCACTGAACATAACATCTTTGAGACAACCCCACAAACAGAAGTAGCGCGGATTAAAATCAGGTGATCTAGAGAGCCAGGCTGTATGGAAACGACGTCTGATAATTCTAGCATTTCCGAAATACCTCTGCACCAGGCGCTTCACTGGCTGTGCAATGTTCGAAGGAGTGCCATCATGCAATAAAACTGATCCTTCCCATACATTAATGCTGTTGAAGCATTGAAATGACGTTGGTGCGCAGAAGACTCTCATAACGTTCACCATAGATGGTACAGGTAGCAGGGCCAGCCGGACCTATCTCCTCGAAAAAATGCGGACCCACGACAAAGATCCCATCAACGCGAAAGTTTAATGCTATCTCCGAATCTAATGCCATGTGAAATAACCTTATTTAGTAGCGCCACGATGAACTATTTTACAGTAGCTATTACCTTGAATGCTCCCTCATGCAACAAAAGCCATGCATATGAATGAATCGAATAATCCATTTTGTATTATGTGATGATGAAGTCCAATTATGTTGCGTGTCAGTAAAAAATAGCAATAATTCAGGTGTAGCTTGAGTAAACATTCAAGTGTAACTGATGAGTGCAATGCGCCAGAAAGCTTCTACTGCCATGCCCATAAACACATCTACCTTCAGGTTCCGTTGAACTGAGTGCTGGCTGATACCTTAAATCATACAGATTAGCAGTATTATCAGCGTTAAATATCACGGCAAAGTTAGTATAAATTAACAACTGACTATTCGACATCGTATATAGAAAGACAGATAGAGGTGCAAACTTAAACATTGGTTATTATTTGCGCAAATATTCATTACACGATATCCGCTCATTTCTCGAAACATTTTGTCTAACAGCGTCACTAGTAAGACATTAACTTTTATATACATAAGTATAGTGCCGAAGATAACGCCGCACAAAATTCCAGATTGTCACACAGGATACGTACACTGAAACATGGCAGACCATACCATAACAAGGAGAGGAATTTGATTAAGAGCGAATATCTTAATTGTAAGCGTATAAGATCTGTTTGCAACTATAGAACAGGGTTTAGCGTAGCTTCTATATCATAGCATTGTTCGTCCAAAATTTAGTCAACCGTTTTTAAAAAATTTTTCTTGGTTAGTACAGTACACCGTTCAACTAAGTATACTCTCAATTCCAGTATACCGCTTTAAATTACCATTAATGATTTAGATTCTGCTAATGCGTATCCGACTGTCCGCGGTAAATTAGTTTTTGTTACTTACGAAGCCGCAGTTAAAGCCGTCAGCACACGGATCGTGCTGTCGAACGTTAATGTTGAGCGTGCCAAGTTCAACGTGCTGCTTGAACGCTCAGGAACGATGCGACTTGTGCATACGGTACGTGGGCCCCAACGTGGTATAAGCGATCGCAACGCACTCCAGCGGCAGTTGGGGGATGTTTCTAGTTCGTAAATCTCACTGTTCACTCAACGGGCGGGGGTAAAATTCCCACGTTAGCTCTATTAAACCGCACATTTCCTCCATCGTCCACGAAAAGGAAAGTACCATGTCCAGTCAGTAAGGACACAGGCTTATAAAAGTTCCATTACAAACAGTGCGGTACAAATTTGTAATACTTCTCCGCATAAAATAAACATTATTTAATCATTCCCACATTTTAGTAAAACCCCAAGGTCGGTCTAACTTGATCACTGTTCCTACCCAGTAGTAGAATCTTAGTGACATGTGACTTACGAAGCGTAAAAGAAAAAGGGGCAAAATATCTTTATACAAGTAGCGCAAGCAGTCCTGTAGATTAAGCCAATCGAACAAAGTCACCCCTCAAAAATAGGTGAACTTATATTTACATAACATCAAATATAACAGTACATACTTATATTAAACTAATAATAAAGTATCAGAACCTAATATAAACGCGAATGTTGGGAAAAAATTTGGAAAAGTCAAGACGCGAACCACAGCCCCAACAAAGACCTCATTACAGAGCAGTGACGCTACTCATTACGCTACACCTACAAAATTTCCCTTCCGTGTAATAATATTATGTTACCCATTGCTGAAAACCTTAATAGCAAATGTGTTGGCAATTGAAATTTAATTACAACAAATTGTACGAAGAACAATGCGTTTTGGGTGGATCTTCAGTGTGTCGCTGCCTTCAAATAGCCTACTCTCATAATATGCAAGTTACAATAATTCTTTTGCAACGAATATGATGTTTCTCATTATTTTATTGGAACGAATCACACACTTAACAATAGGTTTTCCAGTGATTTTCAATTTGCTGGTGCTCAGAAACGGCATATATACATATAGTCTTGAAATAAATGCCAATATGGCGCCTCACAACTCTGTACTGAAGGGAGACGGCGTGCGTGTGACGTAGGTGGCGCTGTGCCATCTCATTGGTCAACTCTCAGACGCACGCTCAGAATATCTGACATGCCAGATATTGCTCCGCACGTTCGGAAAGACTCCCGAATGTGCTATTCCACGCTATGACGTCAGAAATTCGGCACGCTCAACGTTCTGATGCAAGATCCGTGTGCCGACGGCTTTAGGGATTCCAAGCACATGGATGGATGATTGACCTGAAGAAGTTATGTCTGTTTTCAGTTTCTGTCCCTTTACTTGCAATGTAGTTTTTACTGACACTTTTCACAAAACCTTCTTATCCTTTACTGTTTTTGTTATTCTGTCCCAGTATGTTACGTGGCCAGTCCAAACAGACGGGGATTGCCTACAGCAAAGACGTTAATATTAACTTGAAAACGAATAGTCTTACTATTAATAACAGCGTTCTCTATGATTATGCAGATCACTACATTACTTGACCAGTTTTGTATCCAAGTCGAGAAATACAGTACTTACAACGAACAATTCTTACTATTAACAATAACGTTCTCTATGATTATGCAGATCGCTATATTATTTGACCATTTTTGTATCCTGTCGAGAAATACAGCGCTTACAACAATCAATATAATTTCCACAGGAAAACAAAACATCTAAGTGTTATTGAGAGCGTTCATCATAATTACTCATCTTACATTTAAAATATGTAGTTCACTGCTGCCAATTTAACTGCGAGCAAGAGATTAGAACTATGGAATCTCCAACATCAGTATTACGGCTACAAACTACTACAGGGTCTCAGTCGCTACAACACACAATTTTGTTCCCTAATAAGCAACGACAGCCAATCACAGCTCACTTACATTATTATAGATTCGTACAGCTAATGAACAACATCCGCATTCCGAGTTACTGAGATTACACAAATCTCTCTACACATTTTTCTGGATATTGCTGATCCGTCTTTGATTTTCCTAACCACTACAGTAACATCTACATTTAAAACTAGGACATACTTTGAAATCCAACGTGAAGTACTTGGCAGATAGTAACTAGCATAGCACTACATCTTAGGTTTCCCTTCCGTTCCACTCACATCTGGAGCGTGCAAAGTGTAACGTCTCAAATTTTTCCCGTGCGTTCTGTATTTTTTCTAACATTTGTCATAGGGCAGTGAGCGAAACGCAGTGGGCTGAACAGAATCTCTGGATCCTTCACTTATCGCTGATTTTGAAACTTTAAGTCTGCTGTCGTACGATAATGAGCGTCTACCTTCAAGAGTATGGAAATACTGATCTTACAACGTGCCAGTGATGCTCCTCCGTGAGTCAAACGATCCTGTGGTCATTTCTTTATATACGGTCAATATCCTCTGCTACTTCTACCTGTCATGTGTGACTAATTTTTCAAGGCGAGACGCCTAGGTGAACCGCACGTTGTGTACTTTGTAGGCTCAGTGCATTATCTCAGGATCCTACCAAAGCACCACAAACCACCACCTGCGTTACCGACGACTGAGAAACTACACTCCTGGAAATAGAAAAAAGAACACATTGACACCGGTGTGTCAGACCCACCATACTTGCTCCGGACACTGCGAGAGGGCTGTACAAGCAATGATCACACGCACGGCACAGCGGACACACCAGGAACCGCGGTGTTGGCCGTCGAATGGCGCTAGCTGCGTAGCATTTGTGCACCGCCGCCGTCAGTGTCAGCCAGTTTGCCGTGGCATACGGAGCTCCATCGCAGTCTTTAACACTGGTAGCATGCCGCGACAGCGTGGACGTGAACCGTATGTGCAGGTGACGGACTTTGAGCGAGGGCGTATAGTGGGCATGCGGGAGGCCGGGTGGACGTACCGCCGAATTGCTCAACACGTGGGGCGTGAGGTCTCCACAGTACATCGATGTTGTCGCCGGTGGTCGGCGGAAGGTGCACGTGCCCGTCGACCTGGGACCGGACCGCAGCGACGCACGGATGCACGCCACGACCGTAGGATCCTACGCAGTGCCGTAGGGGACCGCACCGCCACTTCCCAGCAAATTAGGGACACTGTTGCTCCTGGGGTATCGGCGAGGACCATTCGCACCCGTCTCCATGAAGCTGGGCTACGGTCCCGCACACCGTTAGGCCGTCTTCCGCTCACGCCCCAACATCGTGCAGCCCGCCTCCAGTGGTGTCGCGACAGGCGTGAATGGAGGGACGAATGGAGACGTGTCGTCTTCAGCGATGAGAGTCGCTTCTGCCTTGGTGCCAATGATGGTCGTATGCGTGTTTGGCGCCGTGCAGGTGAGCGCCACAATCAGGACTGCATACGACCGAGGCACACTGGGCCAACACCCGGCATCATGGTGTGGGGAGCGATCTCCTACACTGGCCGTACACCACTGGTGATCGTCGAGGGGACACTGAATAGTGCACGGTACATCCAAACCGTCATCGAACCCATCGTTCTACCATTCCTAGACCGGCAAGGGAACTTGCTGTTCCAACAGGATAATGCACGTCCGAATGTATCCCGTGCCACCCAACGTGCTCTAGAAGGTGTAAGTCAACTACCCTGGCCAGCAAGATCTCCGGATCTGTCCCCCATTGAGCATGTTTGGGACTGGATGAAGCGTCCTCTCACGCGGTCTGCACGTCCAGCACGAACGCTGGTCCAACTGAGGCGCCAGGTGGAAATGGCATGGCAAGCCGTTCCACAGGACTACATCCAGCATCTCTACGATCGTCTCCATGGGAGAATAGCAGCCTGCATTGCTGCGAAAGGTGGATATACACTGTACTAGTGCCGACATTGTGCATGCTCTGTTGCCTGTGTCTATGTGCCTGTGGTTCTGTCAGTGTGATCATGTGATGTATCTGACCCCAGGAATGTGTCAATAAAGTTTCCCCTTCCTGGGACAATGAATTCACGGTGTTCTTATTTCAATTTCCAGGAGTGTATGTTGTCATGCCTTTTCATGTCCATAGATGTAATAAGACCAAAGTATTTCTATAAGTTTACCGATTCAATCTGAGTTTCATCATTTGGAAACGCTTTTCTGAATCTCGTTAAAGACTTAATTTTACAGTTTTGAACATTTATAACCAGTCGGCTGTCTTTGCATCACTCTGATATAATTTAGTATCTGGCTACATATTTGTCCAACAGTTTTCAAATACTATCTCATTAGTGATAAGTGTATGATGTGCAAGAAATTCTGAACTGGTATTACTGTGGCGTGTAAAGGTCATTAGGTTACAACATAAACATGGGCCCAGCGTACTTCCATGGAGTTCGATTGGTGTTACTGCTACTTCTGTAGATGTCTCTACAGTCAAGACACGCTGCGTCGCGCCGACGAGAACCTCTCAGTCCAATCAAAAATTTTATCTGATACCCCATATAATGTTACTTTTATTAATAAACTTTTGTATATTCATATTCTTTCCGGAAGGTTGGTGATACTGAATCCACCTGACTGCATTGATACATAGGTTTCAGAACGTCATATGAGAAGTTGCTTTAAAATCACGGTATTTATAAGGCATCGTCTCGTCTCCCGTATGCTACAATGATATCTTCTCTGTTGATTACCAACAGCTATCAATCATTGTTGCCTTTTCATCATTTAGGTTTCTTTCTTTCTTTCGGGATGTCTTATTTAGAACATGGTTCATCAAAGGTTCTGTTTTAAAATGTTGAAATACGATTAACATAAAAGGAGTGACTATGTATTGCTAAAAATTAAACTACGCTAAACTCATGACGCGTCTACAATGTACCACGATTACTGTCCGAAATTTTGCGCTACACATCATCATATGTGTTCTGACTGGTCTGATGCGGCCTGCCAAAAGTACCTCTCCTCTTCCGAACTCTTCATCTCACTTTAGCATGTCCTCCCTAAATCCTCAGTTATTTCTCGTCTCTATAAAAATCTCTGTCCCCCTACAGTTTATTCCCCCTACCAATGCCTATAGTACCATGGGAGTTATTCCTTAATATCTTAATACCTCTCGCCTTCTTTTCAGTATTTTGCATAAGTCAACTTCTTCGCCAATTCTGTGGAGAACATACACACGTCTTACAAGTCTTCCTAATTTTCATCAGCCTTCTAACACACCACACCTCAAAAGCTTAGATTTTTTTTCCTTATTCCGACATTCCATGATTCACTAACACAAAGTGCTGTGCTCAGACGTACATTATTCGAAATTCCTTCCTTAAATTAAAAAATATATGTTCGATTCTTGTAATCTTCTTTTGGCTAGAATGCCTTCTTTGCTGTGCTAGTCTGCATTTTATGTCCTTCCTGCGTCGTCCATCATGTGTTATTTTCCTTTTACGGTGGCAGAATTCCTTTGCTACGTCTACTTCGTGGTCACCAGTTTTTCTCATAATTCTGAACATATTACTCCATTTTCCATGGTCAAACCCTTCTTCCAGGTCGGCGAATCCAATGACCGGGACTTTATTTATCTTAAGTCTTGCTCCCATTATTGAGCGTAATGTAAGAAGTGCCTCTCTGGTACCTTTACACATCCAATAGCCAAACTGACAGTCATCTAATAGCTATTCGATTTTCTTTTCCTTTCATGTGTATATAATTTTTCTCAGTAAGTTGTATGCGTGAGATGTTAAGCTCATTGTGCGATACTTTTCGCACTGAACTGCAGTTCTATCTTTGGGATTGTGTGGATAATATTTTTCGAAAGTCGGTTGGTGTGGCTATGATACCAAATCTATACACCTGGTTGAATAGCCGTTTGGGTTACTTCTTCCCCAATTTATAAATTTCGAAGGAATCCATCCCTTCTGCCATATCTGATGACAAGTCTCCAAAAACTCTGACAGAATCCCATTTCTGTTCTATCTCGACTCCCATATCTTCTTTTGTCACGTTATCAGACCATCCCTCCCCGTAGAAGAGAATTTCAGTTACCCATCTGTCCTCTCAGTGAAATTCCCTTTGCACAGTTAACGGCCACGGCATAGCTTATTCTTCCAGCGGAAGTTGTACTGACTTTTGGGCTACGACAAATATATATAATCTGTTTTTGCCATTGGCCTATCTTTCTGATGTACACTCAAATTTGATCAAATAGTTTCACTGCTGACAGTTTTGGGTTTTAACAAGTTTATGTATCTGACATTGCATGATCTCCAATGCTATTACGACTGCTGCTAACACAAAGGTTTGTTATAAATGGTTCGGTGTTATTTAACAGGATTTTAATTTTTTAATCTGTGGGGTCATTTCTTTGGGTCTGAAACTAATACTCAGAGGTCTCTAATAGCTGTTATTATCTGGACTGGATGGAGAATGTGCGTAAGTAGACGAATTTGAGCGCACTCGACACATGCTCGGCCATTTGCTAGGCAGTCTCTGACGTGTAGGGCACCCCTGACCCACACAGGGGAAACCCACAGTTCTCAACCCTAGCAGCTCGCCACGAAGACCGCTAGTTGAAGTACTGACTGGCATCCTGTGAACGCAGATCATATTGATTATTTTGGTTTGTATACGGCTTTTACAAACAGAAGCGCATACAGTGGACGATGACAATGCATTACAGGTTTTAGACATCGATACACAATAATTGTCTGCCAAAAACAACGAGCCTGATAAACACAGAGCGACGGGAACCAAAATTGCAGCCGTTCGTTAACCTTCCAGTCATCCCATGCCTCAAAAATGGAAAATTCTGTTGCATGTTGCCGCCCGTGCCTTCAAATACGTAGCAACGTAGACATTAATTACCACATTTATCTTGCTCTTATAGAATAATACGTCATTAGTTATTGTTCATTTAATAAATCGATTATTAATTAGTGACCTTCTCTAAATTAAATGAGTTACTACATATATTTTTTCATCGTTTACTGCTGTCCACAAATTTTACCATGTTAAATGGGTTTATATGTCTCTTAGTACTAGTGTATGTTCCCCCTGCGACATATGCCTTTCAAGCCGGTCTGTTTTGGAATAACAAATTCTTTTACCCCAAAATATCAATGTTACAGACCTCGCTGTGTTAACAGATCGTGCGTATACACTACGATACTTTATCGTTGTGAGCAACATCGGATGTTTGTAGTTTCTGATTCGATACTTCTTGCGGCGAGATTTTGTTATGTAGAAACTATATCAGAGGTAAGATGCACTGTTTGAGAATCATGAACATAACATGTGCGGTTAAGTGAAATCGAATGTAACCAACCTCATTTAAAAAAAAAAATTTCCAACATAGGAAAAGCATCAAAAGTCGCAAACTTTCGAACAGCTGTGTTAACGATTAAAACGAGTGTGTGGTTCACTTTTACGCCTGTAAGATCATCACATGATTATTAAAGGTGAAACAGAATCACAGAACTACATTAGTTTCTGTAAAGTGAGTTGCAATTACAGCTTGTTTTAAAACTATTTCTTAATGATTACGCTACAGCTTATGTCATTTAAATGGCTACCTAGGGAAGAAAGACGATATAATTCTCGCCATGTCCTGTTGGATAAATATAAGGAACGTGACCGCGCTTTGACTATATGGTTACTATAGTACTTCTCGTGTAGGTACCATGAGAATAAAATAAGAGAGATTAGATCATGTACAGAGGCGTATTGACAGCCATGTTTCACCTCACTTGGTACGAGAATTATATGAATGTGTGGTGTCTGACCGAAAGAACAGTCATCACACTTCTATACAACTGAGTCGCCTTATTGGTAATGAATTCAGCAACTTCAGTGCGGATGAATATTTAGGTTCGAACGCCTTCGGGAACCTGTGGCGAGCATGGAGGACATGAATGCGGATTAAGAATAGGTGGCGCTTGGCGGGAATGCAGGTTGAGCAGGAGGCGTGCCGAGATAGTCCACTCAGATGCGATGAACACTTTGTCGGGTTGGGGCAATGGTTAATGCAACTGCCAAAAAAGCAGGAGATCACTGGTTCGAATCATGATCTGGTACAAATATCCACTCATCGCCGCTGATTCCGGAAAAATTCCCGATGAGTGTGACACCAATAGTTACACTACTGGCCATTAAAATTGCTACATCACGAAGATGACGTGCTACAGACGCGGAATTTAATCGACAGGAAGAAGATGCTGTGATATGCAAATGATTAGCTTTTCAGAGCATTTACACATGGTTGGCGCCGGTGGCGACACCTACAACGTGCTGACATGTGGAACGTTTCCGACCGATTTCTCATACACAAACAGCAGTTGACCGGCGATGCCTGGTGAAACGTTGTTGTGATGCCTCGTGTAAGGCGGAGAAGTGCGTACCATCAAGTTTCCGACTTTCATAAAGGTCGGATTGTAACCCATCGCGATTGCGATATATCGTATCGCGACATTGCTGCTCGCGTTGGTCGAGATCCAATGACTGTTAGCAGAATATGGAATCGCTGGGTTGAGGAGGTTAATACGGAACGCCGTTATGGATCCCAACGGACTCGTATCACTAGCAGTCGAGATGACAGGCATCTTATCCGCATGGATGTAACGAATCGTGCAGCCACGTCTCGATCCCTGAGTCAACAGATGGGGACGTTTGCAAGACAACAACCATGTGCACGAACAGTTCGACGACGTTTGCAGGAGCAAGGACAATCAGCTCGGAGACCATGGCTGCAGTTACCCTTGACGCTGCATCACAAACAGGAGTGCATGCGATGGCGTACTCAACGACGAACCTGGGTGCAGGAATGGCAAAACGTCATTTTTTCGGATGAATCCAGGTTCTGTTTACAGCAACATTATGGTCGCATCCATGTTTGGCGACATCGCGGTAAACGCACATTCAATGCGTGTATTCGTCATCGCCATACTGGCGTATCATCTGGCGTGATGGTGTGAGGTGCCATTGGTTACACGTCTCGGTCACCTCTCGTTCGCATTTACGGCACTTTGAAGAGTGGACGTTACATTTCAGATGTGTTACGACCCGTGGCTCTACCCTTTATTCAATCCCTGTGAAACCCTACATTTCAGCAGGATAATGCACGACCGCATGTTGCAGGCCATGTACGGGCCTTTCTGGATACAGAAAATGTTTGACTGCTGCCCTGGCCAGCACATTCTCCAGATCTCTCACCAATTGAAAATGTCTGGTCAATGGTGACCGAGCAACTGGCTCGTCACAATACGCCAGTTACTACTTTTGATGAACTGTGGTATCGTGTTGAAGCTGCATGGGCAGCTTTACCTGTACACGCCATACTAGCTCTGTTTGACTCAATGGCCAGGCGTATCAAGGCCGTTATTACGGCCAGCGGTGGTTGTTCTGGGTACTGATTTCTACGCACGCAAATTGCGTGGAAATGTAATCGCATGTTAGTTCTAGTACAATATATTTGTCCAATGAATACCCGTTTGTCACCTGTATTTCTTCATGGTGTAACAATTTTAATGGCCAGTAGTGTACTTCCCTTTCCTTTCTCTCACCTCCACCTCCAATTTACATAACAGATATGAGAATTGTATTTGAATGAAAACTGATATTATTGGTACAAAGTGCTCTCCACCACACATAGTACAGTGAATTGCGGGGGATGTATGTAGATGTACATGTCGAATGGTTAGGTAAGTTTTTGCTCTAGTGACGCTTATTGTTGTGTCATCCACGTCTACCGATATCAAAGAAACGATTGAAACTTCTTTCTCTGCACTGTGAACACTAGTATTAGTGTTGTCGTCAAATGATGGTCGTCTTCAGGGCAACTAGTTTGTCAGCTCTATGACTTGGACAGCCCTGAAATTATTGGAGCACCTTTTAATTTCTATGTACCACCACATGTAGCAACTGTATTGTCATTATGAATTCCATTATAAACGTAGCTACATTAAAAACCAGCCATGAAGATAAAGTGGCATTTTAGTGACGTCAAAATATTGCTTCGAGAGTCACATTTCCAGAACTTTGTTGTTGTAGTGTACAATCCGATGATTGGTTATATGCAGTACCTCTTCTTAGTCTATTCTTAACATGCCTCCATTTCTCTTCATAACTACTGCAACCTACATCCATTTGAATCTTCCGTAAGTGTCGCCCACTGCCGTGTAGGAAACCCCTACTGTTTTGTCAGAACGCAGACCAAGGACCTGTGTGGGGTCGCTGGACGCAACAAAACAGTATTCGAGATATTTTTCATTTTTTGCTCAGAGTACCAGTCAATGCCTTGTCTTCGGCGATGACTGGTGGCTACATAATCTGGATAAGAGACCGTTGGGTCCAACTGCGGACTCAGTCCTGCCGAGAACGCTGCTGTTGCGGCAGTTTGCCTCCCACTGGCGAGATAGGCAGGCCCCGTTCGTGGTCTCCCTTGGAGATGGGGCTGACCCGACGTGTGAGTTTGATTCGCACGCCATCTTGGGGACAACTCAGTCGGCCCCGGATCACTTCCTACGTTGTCCCATCACGTGGACTGGGATGTCAGATGCCGTGATGTCTTGTGGAGTGTTGAGTGTGGCCCTCCAGTACGTTAGGCAATCAGAAAAGCGTGATGGAGGAGTTTTAGCATCTGCCCTGAACCGAAGTACTGGCTGCTATTTCGAGTGGATACCGGACTTCATTATCCGTGGCAAGCGACTGCCAATCTTCTCGTAACACTCATCGAACCTTATTCCATCAAATATTTTTTCTTTGAGGAGTATTAAAACCTTTAATTTCTCGCAACTGCCCACACACGCTTTGTGACTTGAAACTAGTGTAACTGGGTACACTACAAACATATCACAATCAGATCTGCAGAGAGTGTTTTCAATAACAAAAAAATGGTTCAGATGGCTCTGAGCAGTATGGGACTTTACATCTATGGTCATCAGTCCCCTAGAACTTAGAACTACTGAAGCCTAACTAACCTAAGGACATCACGAGGCAGAGAAAATCCCTCACCCCACAGGGAATCGAACCCGGGAACCCGGGCGTGGGAGGCGAGAACGCTACCGCACGACCACGAGCTGCGGACATTTCCATTAGCAATGAACAGCACATATTCTAACTGCACAGCGCCTTTCTGAGCATCCTGTAGGTTGCAGGCATTTGTAATGTGATGATGTAGAAGAATATCAGAGCTTTAGTGAATAGATAGGATAACCTTCAGAGAGATATTCAATCAAATCGGAGAGACAATAATGCTATGGAATAACTTCAAATGAAGAATGGGTGTATTGATGGGACACATCCTGGAGCATCAACAAACAGTTAATTTCGTAATGATGGGGAGTGTGAGGCACAAAAACTGTAAAGAAGGACGAGACTTGACTAAAGTAAAACGTGTTACGGACAAAATTAGTGAGGAAACAGGAGGGTTTACTTTTCTAAGTTGACATGGCCAGCATTACCCAGAGATATGGGAGTAACAACAGCCTCCAAGCGGAATGTGTAAACATTTCTCTGGTGTCACCGCCAGACACCACACTTGCTAGGTGGTAGCTTTAAATCGGCCGCGGTCCGTTAGTACATGTCGGACCCGCGTGTCGCCACTGTCAGTGATCGCAGACCGAGCGCCACCACACGGCAGGTCTTGAGAGACTGACTGGCACTCGCCCCAGTTGTACGGACGACTGTGCTAGCGACTACACTGGCGAAGCCTTTCTCTCATTTGCCGAGAGATAGTTAGAATAGCCTTCAGCTAAGTCCATGGCTACGACCTAGCAAGGCGCCATCAACCATTTCTAGAGAGAGTCTCACATGTATCATCAAGAATGCTGTATACAAATGATGGATTAAAGTTAAGTATTCCAGCAGCTACGTACTTTTCTTTATAGCATTCATTACGTATCCTGTTCCAGACCTCACGCCAGTCTGCGTTAGATTATAGCGTGCATTTAGGCCTCCCTAACTACAAGGTGTTGGCACATCTGCCAACACATCAGGTATTTTTCCTGTCTAGTGGCCGCTAACGCCCAATTACCTACCCTGGAACTTAGTGTATGTTACGGCAGTGTACTTTCCCTCGCCTTGCCGCTGCTGTCCAGTAAGGCATGTAGTTCGGCAGCTTCTTTGATTTTTTTTCCCTACTCTGGTAGAAGTGGTTTCTTTCTGCTTCCGGATGCTCTAAACACTGGGGTCTGAAGACGTAGCGCTGAACGCCGGTTCCGGCTTGGGTGTGTTATTCCATCGTTGCATTCGTCATGGAACATTAGGTAGATTCGGCAAATGATTATTTGTTATGCGTTTAAACTGACACTACTCTGAGTAACCATCTCGTGAAGTGAGTGCAACTCTTGGCTGCCTGTCTCATCGCTTGCGAAGTTTTGAGAGACTTTCCCAGGTCGATCCTTGCAGCAACGTCTGCCCCCCCCCTCCCCCTTGGTTTGGTCAGATTTTGATGACTGTTCTTTAAAAAATATTTTCATAATTGTAATTGCAAGTTGAAGAAGTTATCTGGTTCTTAAAAGATTGCTATTCAGGCCTTCAGCCGTGAAACAGTTTTTAAACTATTACTATTGGGGCCTTCAGCCGAGAAATAGTGTGAATTTGTTGTCGTTAAGGCCTTCAGCCGTGGCTGTTACTTGTCTTAAAATTGTAATTAGACAATTGTATTGTAGAAGTGCGATTTTGATGGTTGTTCTTTTAAAAATATTTTAATAACTGTAATTGCTGGTTGAAGTAGTTTAACTGGTTCTTAAGAATGGTGTGCCCGTGTCGCTGCTCAGTCATCACCTCGTCTACCTTATATTTGTTCTCGAGTAGGTGGCGAACCCATTTTTGCCTTTTTGGATTCCGGTAGCTCCTTTACATTGTTGAGTTTGGAATGGTTCCTTGCATTTGCTCATCTTCCGAGGCTTAGGTCGGTCCCTTCTTTGGTGCAGATACGTCGGGTTGCCAACGGGCTGGTGTTGCCTCTGCACGGTTGGGTGCGAGTACCTCCGTTGCCGATTTCTCGTGGCCCTTGTATTTGGCCTTGGTTAAGAAACTGCCGGTGGATTTGATTTTGGGGTATGATTTTATCAGTAAAACTGGTCTTGTCTTGGATCATTCCGGGTACACCTTTCTCTTTAAGTTCGCTTCTGCTCAGAAATTCGAGTTCTGTGAGTGTGCTAAACGTAAGGTGCATCGAGACGCGATAATGCTGGTTGTTGATACTAAAGTTAGTTAATCTGATCTCACCCATCTTTTTCCCAGCAGGCCTCGAACCTAGGAGGTTTGTTGGAGAGGTTCCCAGAGTTTATCTGTGACAGACTGGGTGTTACTAATGTTCCTGACTACCATATTCATCTGTCTGACCAGGCAGTCCCCATATCGCCTCTCACCGCCTAAGATGAAGACACTAAGGGGAAAGATATCCAAAATGCTTGAGCAAGGAGTTATCAGGCCTACTACATCTGCTTACGCCTCCCGTATGTTCCTCGTCCCTAAGGATCAGGGACGGGATTTTCGGCCTGTTGTTGACTACCGTCGCCTAAATACGAAGGTTATCCTAGAATCAGTTCCTTTACCTGATCTTCCAACTCTTTTATTTAGTTCGTCGGGACTGATTGGTTGACTGTGCTCAATCTGAATCAGGACTATTATCAGATTCCCTTAGCCGAAGAATGTAAACACGTTACGGCATTTTGTACATTGGAATCTTTTGAGTTTAACGGGGTCCCCTTTGATTTGGCTACTGGCGCAGCCATCGTTACTCGTTTGCAGGATAATATTCTTGGAGACTTGAAATTAGTCTGTGTTTATAATTATCTGGACGATTTGGTAACTTATGGTCTTTCGTTTCAAGAGCATTTGGAACATATCCAGCAAATTTTTGCTGGGTTGCAGGGGGCCTTCTTGACTGGTAAACCCAGTAAGGTGACATTAGCCAGGCAGCAGGTATCCTTCTTAGGTCATCTAGTATCAGGTGAGAGCATTCGCATTGACCAGGGGCGGACTAAGGCATTGAGGGATCTGCCGCTGCCCACTGATAAACGTGGGATTGCCAGGTTTATAGGCATGGCGAATTATTTTATGCGTTTTGTCCCCAATTTTTCTCAGATGGCGACTCCTTTAAATGAACTGCGCCGAAAGGGGGTGCAATGTGAATGGGGACCTGCCCAAGAGGACGCTTTTGGGCACGTGTGAGGCACTGGGCGTCTTGTTCGCGCTGGAGAAGTACCGGTTTTATCTCGAACGTAGAGTATTTCAGCTAGAGACTGACAGTCAAGACTTAAGCTGGGTGCTAGCCAGACAGCGTAAAAATGGTCGTATCGCGATGTGGGCGTACCCATTTCGGCGTTTCAGTTCGAGGTTAAAGACATTAGGGGCACTGAAAATGTGCTCCCTGACGTCCTCAGCCGTGTGTTTACTGAACATCAATCTAGTGAGGGCGCCCAAGAAGCTGAGGAGTGTAAGTAGTCGTACGGGTTACTTCTTTGCTACCTCGAAGATGCCGTGTCCCATCGCTCGTGCGCGAAGTATAACACCATGTTGAAACTCACTTAATCTTGGTAACCTGCCTCTGTAGCAGCAGTAACCGATCTGACAACTGCGCCAGACACTTGTTGTCTTACATACACGTTTCCGACAGCAGCCTCGTATTCTGCCTGTTTAAATATCTCTATATTTGAATACGCATGCCTATACCAGTTGATTTGGCGCTTTTACAGTACTATCCAGATTAATGCTAGTGCCTAGCCATTATTTATACAACATTTTCTAATCTCGATGCGTGTTAGTTCCCTGTTGCTCGGGTGTCAGTCACAGTTCTTTCCTATATTTTAGTCATATGTTTATTCTTCAGGATGATTCCGTGTATTTCCTTGGTTGATACCGGTGATAGAAACATTCGAAACACAGATATTGGAACACCACGAGCTGTGCGCGAAGGCAGGTTTGCCACAGAGAGATTTCTTCGTATGAATCCTACTCGGGAAAGAGACTTCGTTAACAGTGATGAAGATTTTGCACGATGGCAATTATTTCGCTGCAAAATATGCGTAGCTGATCACTTTTACGAAACCTGGCACTTGCAATTCATTATGCACGCACATACACCACAGGAATTTCACCGAAAAAAATTCTAATAATGTTCTCATTCAAAAATGGTTCAAATGGCTCTGAGCACTATGGGACTCAACATCTGTGGTCATCAGTCCCCTAGAACTTAGAACTACTTAAAGCTAACTGACCTAAGGACATCACACATATTCATGCCCGAGACAGGATTCGAACCTGCGACCGTAGCAGTCGCGCAGTTACGGACTTTTCTCATTCTCTTCTTTTTTAATTCATTTATATGACATACAATTACTAGACGAATAGGGACAACGTTATGCCACTATACACTGGGAAACGTTCAAGTAGTGATCTTCTACATCCATTGGTATATAAATGAAGAACAAAAATAATGCTAATAATTGAGTTTCGAACACGACGCTAATGACGTTGCCTCCATTTCTTGTGAGGACATCGAGAGGTCAAAGGCACATGAGGTACTTGGAAAGTATCCCGAAAATTTTGACAGCTGTTTCTCCATAAGCGGTCGAGAACATACGGATAATCCTGGGTACGAACAACCGCTTCATCTGTATTTATTCCTTTATTATTGGATAACTGTTTTATTCTATGACATACCGCCTTTTAACGGTGTTTTATTATGACGGAGAACGAATGTTAAGTAAAAAGATTTCGAGCAGTTCCTCTCTAGTGTTTTAGTCACATGTTTACCTAAAGATGTGATGCTTAGAGCCACGAAACCGGTAGTGCTCCAGAAATAAAGAACTAAACACAGCTGAAAAGTTTATTGATACCCAAGACGACTACTCATAGCTGTGGTTGCCCCACCTACAAGGGTGTCTGCAGTCACGAATAAACCGAGTCACGTGTTTGCTTATTTCGACTCCTCTTCTACTGAGCGAAGTTTCTGGGAAATCGGGTCATGGCACTTGCCGTGTTCCCCTCGTGCTTGAAGGAGTTAAATACGCTCAGCATCCCCTCGTGCTTGAAGGAGTTAAATACGCTCAGCATCCCAGAGCAGGTGCGCTCTCAGTTCCAGAAGCTGCCTGGTAACGGGTCGCCGTTGGCGGCCGTGTCGCAGGCCACTGGGGGCCGTTGTTTCCATCAAACGGGCCGGAATTGCCCGCAGCGGGATGCCGAAATTCAGCCACAAAAGGAAACGATGCGGCAGTAAAACGCAGCTCCCCCATTTGGTGCTGTGATTGCCCCCTCCCTGAGGAGGACCCGCGCTGCTCCGCCCTGTGCTGGGCATTACCTGTGGACGCCAGTTCACGTGTTCTCTCGATTTTTGCAGAAGTTACCTATAAAATAAGGTCGCCATTTCGTGTCTCTTTTCATACGTTTGCTAATATACACACTAAAGTGATAAAAGTATGTGACAGCGATATGCACATACACAGATAGCGGTAGTATAGTGTATATACAGGGTGTTTCAAAAATGACCGGTATATTTGGGACGGCAATAAAAACTAAACGAGCAGCGATAGAAATACACCGTTTGTTGCAATATGCTTGGGACAACAGTACATTTTCAGGCAGACAAACTTTCGAAATTACAGTAGTTACAATTTTCAACAACAGATGGTGCTGCGGTCTGGGAAACTCTATAGTACGATATTTTCCACATATCCACCATGCGTAGCAATAATATGGCGTAGTCTCTGAATGAAATTACCCGAAACCTTTGACAACGTGTCTGGCGGAATGGCTTCACATGCAGATGAGATGTACTGCTTCAGCTGTTCAATTGTTTCTGGATTCTGGCGGTACACCTGGTCTTTCAAGTGTCCCCACAGAAAGAAGTCACAGGGGTTCATGTCTGGCGAATAGGGAGGCCAATCCACGCCGCCTCCTGTATGTTTCGGATAGCGCAAAGCAATCACACGATCATCGAAATATTCATTCAGGAAATTAAAGACGTCGGCCGTGCGATGTGGCCGGGCACCATCTTGCATAAACCACGAGGTGTTCGCAGTGTCGTCTAAGGCAGTTTGTACCGCCACAAATTCACGAAGAATGTCCAGATAGCGTGATGCAGTAATCGTTTCGGATATGAAAAATGGGCCAATGATTCCTTTGGAAGAAATGGCGGCCCAGACCAGTACCTTTTGAAGATGCAGGGACGATGGGACTGCAACATGGGGCTTTTCGGATCCCCATATGCGCCAGTTCTGTTTATTGACGAAGCCGTCCAGGTAAAAATAAGCTTCGTTAGTAAACCAAATGCTGCCCACATGCATATCGCCGTCATCAATCCTGTGCACTATATCGTTAGCGAATGTCTCTCGTGCAGCAATGGTAGCGGCGCTGAGGGGTTGCCGCGTTTGAATTTTGTATTGATAGAGGTGTAAACTCTGGCGCATGAGACGATACGTGGACGTTGGCGTCATTTGGACCGCAGCTGCAACACGGCGAACGGAAACCCGAGGCCGCTGTTGGATCACCTGATGCGCTAGCTGCGCATTGCCCTCTGTGGTTGCCGTACGCGGTCGCCCTACCTTTCCAGCACGTTCATCCGTCACGTTCCCAGTCCGTTGAAATTTTTCAAACAGATCCTTTATTGTATCGCTTTTCAGTCCTTTGGTTACATTAAACCTCCGTTGAAAACTTCGTCTTGTTGCAACAACACTGTGTTCTAGGCGGTGGAATTCCAACACCAGAAAAATCCTCTGTTCTAAGGAATAAACCATGTTGTCTACAGCACACTTGCACGTTGTGAACAGCACACGCTTGTAGCAGAAAGACGACGTACAGAATGGCGCACCCACAGACTGCGTTGTCTTCTATATCTTTCACATCACTTGCAGCGCCATCTGTTGTTGAAAATTGTAACTACTGTCATTTCGAAAGTTTGTCCGCCTGAAAATGTACTGTTGTCCCAAGCATATTGCAACAAACGGTGTATTTCTATCGCTGCTCGTTTAGTTTTTATTGCCGTTTCAAATATACCTGTCATTTTTGAAACACCCTGTACGTTATAAAAGAGCAGTACATAGGAGGCGCTCTCATCAGATGGTTCGTGTAAAAGGAGGGGGGGGGGGGGCGCCTGATTATGGCCGCACGGTGGGAATTAACAGACTGAATGCAGAACGGTAGTTAGAGCTAGACATTCCCTTTTGGAAATCGTTAGGGAATTCAGTATTCCGAGATCTACAGTGTCAAGAGTGTGCCGAGAATACCAAATTTCGGGAATTATCTCTCATCACGGACAACATAGTGACTACCAGCCTGAAGGCATAACGACCGAGAGCAGCGACGTTTGCATAGGGTCATTATTACTAATAGACAAGCAACACCGCACGAAATAATCGCAGCAATCGATGTGTGACGTACGATGAACGTATGCGGCAGGACGCTGGTCCTAGTGTTAATGGGCAAAGGCAGCCTACGCGAACACGTTTACTAACAGCTACACTTCACCTGCAGCGCCTCTTCTCGGCTCGTGGCCATATCGGTTAGATCCCAGACGATCGATGAACGGTGGCCTGGTCACATGAGTGCCGATTCCAGTTGGTAACAGCTGATGGCAGAGTCAGAGTGTGACGTAGACCCCACGAAGTCATGGACCCAAGTTGTGAACAAGACACTGTGCAAGCTGGTGGCGACTCAGTTATGCTAGGGGCTGTGTTTACACGGAATGGAGTGGGGTCCCCTGGTCCAACTGAAGCGATCAGTAACTGTAGATGGTTATGTTCGTCTACTTGGAGATCTTATGTAGCTGTTCTTTTTCTCAAACAATGATGTAATTTCTATGGATTACAGTGCGCCATGTCACCAGGCTACAATTTGTTGGTCTCGATTGATCTGAAGAACATTCTGGACCATTCGAGCGAATGATATGGCTTCCCAAATCTCCCTACATGAATCCAGAGAACATTTATGGGATTTAATCGAGTGGTCAGTGCGTTCACAAAATCCTGCACCGGCAGTAACTTCTGCAATTATGGACGGTTAGAGAGGCAGCATGGCTCAACATTTCTGGAGGGGACTTCAAACGACTTTCTGAGTCCATACCACGTCGAGTCACTGCACTATGCCTGCCAAAAGTAGGCCCAGCACGATATTAGGAGGCGTGCCACGAGTGTTGTCACCTCTCTGTAAGGTAGTTGTAACGTAACTATGTAAAACGTATACACAGACGCTTGAGAGAGTAACTGTTGATTTCCTTTATTACGAAAATTTTTAACTTTCATTGCTACTGACGAAATTTAGAACATCAGGTTGTTGGAGCGTAAAGAAGTGCATCTACAGCGTAACTCAACGTTCACGTAAACTCTTTGGTGCGCTTACGAATGAGAAAGGGATTATTTACTGTTATCTATATCAGTAATCCGTTAACCCAGTTCATGGTTCATAGTGTTGGGACCTAGTTGATGGTTGACTATCTAACAGCTCCCAGAAGCAACAAAAACATGTTTTTCGAAGTTACGTCAAATCACTGACCCAACTTAAGAATTTAAACTTCTGTCGTAATCTACTCATTAACAGATGTAATCTCAATGTTAAAGTCTTAACGCAGTATGACGAATATTGTATTCAGCAACTGTGTGTATGTGTCGAGGCTTCGTCAGTCACCCACCGCAAATAACGCGTCTATATTCATCCAGACTTTGTGAATGAAAGCACTTTGTGACTTCCAACAATGTTTACACATTATTTCAAGCTTTTAAGAAACTTTTTCCCCCTGACACATTCCCCGACCAACACCACCACAGTAAGTCATGAAAGGAAAAAAGATTGTTGCTTACTGCATTATCACTGTTTGTGCAGTAAAACTGCAGCACCAGTCATTACCTTTTAATTTAGTATTCGCTTACTACTTATTCTATTCACAACTCACCTTACATACACCACTAAATGGACGAGTTATGTTATATCACGGTGCGACGCAAAGTTCAGCAGATATGACGTCATAAACATTGAGATACGTAAAGAACTAATTGGAACCGCGCGACTGCTACGGTCGCAGGTTCGAATCCTGCCTCGGGCATGGATGTGTGTGATGTCCTTAGGTTAGTTAGGTTTAAGTAGTTCTAAGTTCTAGGGGACTGATGACCACAGATGTTAAGTCCCATAGTGCTCAGAGCCATTTGAACCATTTTGAAAGAACTAATTTTTGCTTCAAATGGAAAGCCAATTAGCCACACTAAACGCATACAGTGTTTCATAATGAGAAAAATTGGCAACTTGCAGTAAACTTTAAATATAGTTTAAAAGCATTTGTAAGATTTTCTCTCAGTTACATGCTTAGCATCAAATATTTGACGTGTTGAGTTTCAAAACGTTTGATACATATGGATTCCATTCCTTCATAAATCAGTGGTTTGCTGATAACAAAATAAGTGGAGATAATGGACGACGTTTCATTGCGTGCGATACCGCAACTGCATAAGGAAATTTTACATTGGTCAGCTGAGTTTGTGGCATAGAGCTGAAATAGTTAGAATAAAATTATCCTAAAATAGTACCTTACTGTTTCCCAAATAACTTTGTGTGTGTTTTTCTTTCGATTATCCCTATACACGGATAAGATACTCACTTTTACAATGCTTTACTCACAATCTCTCTCGTTTGTGGCATGGAGCTGAAATAGTTAGAATAAAATTATCCTAAAATAGTACCTTACTGTTTCCCAAATAACTTTGTGTGTGTTTTTCTTTCGATTATCACTATACACGGATAAGATACTCAATTTTACAATGCTTTATCCACAATCTCTCCACCATATTTTCATCAACAGTATGAAAATTACAATTCGTTGCAGAACTGTATTAAATCAATTACAAAAGCCAATTAAGAAAGTGATCTACATATATAGTGCATAAATGACATTGAGTTGTAACGTTAGACACTCATTTAGATTGAATGGGATACCTAACTACTTTCGAACTCACAAACATAAGACGTTGTCTCTATATACAGGTTTTCCAAGCTATCTTGTCCACCCAAAATATCTCTGGAACAATAACAGCTATTGGAAAACGACTTTCACCGGTATCAATGTAGGGCTAGGGCCCATCATCATCATCATCATCATCATCATCATTTAAGGTCTTTCAGCGTTCAGTCTGGAGCATAGCCCCCCTTCTACAGTTCCTCCATGATCCCCTGTTCAGTGCTAACATTGATGCCTCTTCTGATGTTAAACCTATTACTTCAAAATCATTCTTAACCGAATCCAGGTACCTTCTCCTCGGTCTGCCCCGACTCCTCCTACCCTCTACTGCTGAATCCATCAGTCTCTTGGGTAACCTTGCTTCTCCCATGCGTGTAACGTGACCCCACCATCTAAGCCTGCTCGCCTTGACTGTTTTTCTTTGATTTCCTCATTGTGGACACCCTCCTGCCATTGTTCCCATCTACTAGTACCTGCAATCATCCTAGCTACTTTCATATACGTAACCTCAACTTTGTTGATTAGGTAACCTGAATCAACCCAGCTTTCGCTCCCATACAACAAAGTTGGTCGAAAGATTGAACGGTGCACAGATAACTTAGTCTTGGTACTGGCTTCCTTCTTGCAGAAGAGAGTAGATCGTAGCTGAGCGCTCACTGCATTAGCATTGCTACACCTCGCTTCCAGTTCTTTCACTATGATGCCATCCTGTGAGAATATGCATCCTAAGTACTTGAAACCGTCCACCTGTTCTAACTTTGTTCCTCCTATTTGGCACTCAATCCGTTTATATTTCTTTCCCACTGACATTACTTTCGTTTTGGAGATGCTAATATTCATACCATAGTCCTTACATTTCTGATCTAGCTCTGAAATATTACTTTGCAAACTTTCAATCGAATCTGCCATAACAACTAAGTCATCCGCATATGCAAGACTGCTTATTTTGTGTTCACATATTTTAATCTCACCCAGCCAGTCTATTGTTTTCAACATATGATCCATAAATAATATGAACAACAGTGGAGACAGGTTGCAGCCTTGTCTTACCCTTGAAACTACTCTGAACCATGAACTCAATTTACCGTGAACTCTAACTGCTGCCTGACTATCCATGTAAAGACCTTTAATTGCTTGCAAACGTTTGCCTCCTATTCCATAATCTTGTAGAACAGACAACAACTTCCTCCTAGGAACCCGGTCATATGCCTTTTCTAGATCTATAAAGCATAGATACAATTCCCTGTTCCACTCATAACACTTCTCCATTATTTGCCGTAAGCTAAAGATCTGGTCCTGACAACCTCTAAGAGGCCTAAACCCACACTGATTTTCATCCAATTGGTCCTCAACTAATACTCGCACTTTCCTTTCAACAATACCTGAGAAGATTTTACCCACAACGCTGATTAATGAGATACCACTGTAGTTGTTACCATCTTTTCTGTTTCCATGTTTAAAGATTGGTGTGATTACTGCTTTTGTCCAGTCTGATGGAACCTGTCCCGACTCCCAGGCCATTTCAGTTATCCTGTGTAGCCATTTAAGACCTGAAATTCCACTGTTTTTGATGAGTTCCGACTTAATTTCATCCACCCCAGCCGCTTTATTGCACTGCAATCTATTGACCATTCTTTCCACTTCCTCAAATGTGATCCTATTTCCATCATCATTCCTATCCCATTCTACCTCGAAATCTGAAACATTACTGATCGCATTTTCACCTACATTGAGCAACTCTTCAAAATATTCCCTCCATCTGCCCAAGGCATCCACAGGATTCACCAGCAGTTTTCCTGACCTGTCCAAAATACTTGTCATTTCCTTCTTACCTCCCTTTCGAAGACTGCTAATTACACTCCAGAATGGTTTTCCAGCAGCTTGACCCATAGTCTCCAACCTGTTTCCAAAGTCTTCCCACGATTTCGTCTTGGATGCTGCAATTATCTGTTTGGCTTTGTTTCTTTCTTCAACATAACTTTGTCTGTCTACCTGGGTTCTGGTATGTAGCCATTTTTGATACGCCTTCTTTTTCCTTTTACAGGCTGCCTTGACTGTTTCATTCCACCAAGCTGTTTGCTTCATCCTACTTTTACACACTACTGTTCCAAGACATTCTTTAGCCACTTCTAGTACTGTGTCCCTATACCTTGTCCATTCCTTTTCCAATGACTGTAATTGACTACATTCAACTAACTGGTACCTTTCTGAGATCGCTGTTATGTACTTGTGCCTGATTTCCTTATCCTGAAGTTTCTCCACTCTTATCCTCCTACATATAGACCTGACCTCCTGCACTTTCGGCCTCACAATCCCAATTTCACTGCAGATTAAATAATGATCAGTGTCATCAAAGAATCTCCTGAATACACGTGTATCCCTCACAGCCTTCCTGAATTCCTGATCTGTTATTATATAGTCAATGACAGATCTGGTTCCCCTTCCTTCCCAAGTATACCGGTGAATGTTCTTATGTTTAAAAAAGGAGTTTGTGATTACTAAGCCCATACTGGCACAGAAATCCAAGAGTTGTTTCCCGTTCCTGTTGGCCTCCATATCCTCTCCAAATTTACCCATAACCTTTTCATACCCTTCTGTTCGATTTCCAATCCGGCGTTAAAATCACCTATGAGCAGAACAATGTCCTTATCCTTTAACAACTACATCACTGAGTGCCTCTTAAAAACTATCCATCTTATCTTGATCTGTCCCTTCACAATGCGAATATACTGACACAATCCTAATTTTCTTGCTAGACACTGTCAAATCTATCCACATCAGTCGTTCGTTTACATACCTTATTGCAACTACGCAGGGCTCCATTTCTTTCCTGATGTAAAGCCCTACACCCCATTGTGCTATTCCTGCTTTGACGCCTGACAGGTAGACCTTGTATTCTCCCACTTCCTCTTCTTTCTCACCCCTTACCCGAATGTCACTAACAGCTAAAACGTCCAGCCCCATCTTACTTGCAGCCTCTGCCAGCTCTACCTTCTTCCCAGAGTAGCCCCTATTGATATTAATAGCTTCCCATCTCATTACCATTTGTTTGCCAAGTCGTATCTTAGGAGTCCCTGGTTTGTCAGTTACAGGTGGGACTCCGTCACTTCCAAAGGTCCGAAGCATTTTGCTCTGATTATTGCCAGCATCATATTTAGAGTACCAGGGAAGCAGGTTGCTAACCTTACTTGCCCCGAGTCCCATTGGGTTTTACCCCTAACGGCTGAGGGACTAACCGGTGGATTTGGTAGTCTTTGCCGTATGAGCACAAAGGTGACCACGACTCAGAATATGTCCGAGATGCCCAGCCTTATTCCAAAGTAACTGGTATCCCGACTGTCGGGACCACTTACTTGGCCACTCATACGTTGCCCGTGGTTCATGAACTAGGACATGACTACAGGAACCCACACCATGAACCAATGTAGGGCTGGGGCCCATGAATGTACATATTTGGAAACATTCTAAAACGAAACCATATGTGTTTTTTAACGCAAACTTATGTTTTTTTAAATGGACCTCCTATATTTTTTCTTCAGCAATCCATAGCATGACAAAGCACATACACAATGGCGTTGATTGTATCACAATATTCCTATTACATCCCGAGATATTGAGACGCGAAGTTGACGCTTGATACACCCGACATGCGCTGCCAGCGCACGTCCTGAGGCTCAGGCGTGAACCCCATGCTGCCCGTAATCGCGATGTGATTGACATGTGTAATTACACCTCCATACTTATCAAGAGGTCCGAAACGAATAATACGGTCTGCTGCCATCAACTCTCATAAGCACATTATGGTTTCCCTCTTGCACGTTTTACGTATCTACGTACACAATATGAACCAGTACCGATTGGTGTACACCCGTCAGGTTGTCTTATTTATCCTGTACACACAAAATAAGGTTTATCTAATGCGTTATATGACCCATTGTGCCTGTCGCGCAGGGCCTGGCTCTACCTAGTCAAGTGTCCAACGTAGTTCCCACTACTGCCACAGTTACCACTTCGCCTTGTTTATGATTTGCGACCAATGCAAACTCCTGTATTCCACCACCCTCCGAGCATCCCATTTGTTGTTGCTTTGGCGTGCAGTACACCGCTTGCCAGTGTAGTCGTGCATCAGAGTAAACTAGTGACGGCACGGAGGTAGTACACATTGTGAATAAACGTTGTGTTGTGGAACTTATACTGTACAGTATAAAGTACACACGTGAAGATATGGTGGAAATGCTGCTGATGTATGGAGAATGTATGTTGACGGGAAATACGTTATGAGATTGCTTGTTTTTTGATAGTACTGTTAGCGAACATTATGATTATTAAGTTAATATGTCTGTTTTCTACCCTACTCTACATACCTGTACTGTACCCTGTTGTAGGTGGACGAAATGGTGTTCAGTCAGAACGACTGTACAGAAGACGATTCCCTGACAAGCTATCGCCTTCGCGCTGGATGTTTGGTCGTCTTACATCTCGTCTACGTGAAACGGGAAACTTAAATTCAAGACCTCGACATCGTCCTAGAACACGCACAGATGAACGTGCTGAAGTTGCTGTGCTCGCTACCATAGCTGTGAATCCTCAATTACCACACGTCAAATTGAACGTGAAGTTGGTGTGTCGAAATCAAGTGCACAGCGTATTCTTAAACGTCATAAATTTCACCCTTACCATATTCATTTACACCAGGATCTTCATGGAAATGACTTCCGCAATGGGGTAACATTTTGTCGGTGGGCTCAGCAAAAACCTCTGACTAATCCAATTTTTTTTTTTTTTTGCAGATGTTCTCTTTACCAACGAGGCATCATTCTCCAACAAAGGAATTGTCAATATGAGGAATATGCGTTATTGGTCCGCAGACAATCCAAAATGGCTCCGTCAGGTAGAGCATCAACGTCCGTGGAAAGTTAATGTTTGGTGTGGGATTATTGGAGATAACATTATCGGACTTTTCTTATAAATGGCATCCAAAATGGCAGACAATACTCCAGATTTATACAACACAATCTTCCTGTTCTCTTGGACACCGTACCTCTGAACCGGATAATGGTCATGTGGTATCAGCATGACGGATGCCCTGCACATAACGCCTTACGAACACGACGACTTCTGAACCGTAAGTTCCCTGGTACGTGGATTGGACGAGGTGGCCCAGTTAGGTGGCCTGCCCGATCTCCGGACCTCACACCACTGGATTATTTTCTTTTGGGAGCAGTGAAGGATGCTGTTTACCAACAAGAACCAACAACACCAGAGGACATGAAGCAACACATTATTGATGCTTGTACAGCCATCAAAGAGGAAACAGTAGCACGAAGTAGGGCATCCTTCATCCGCAGAGTGACCCTATATATGCAAGCCAATGGGCATCACTTTGAGCATGAGATGTGAACGCTATGTTTAGTATGTGGTGTTGGTATCACACTGGAAGCTTCTACAAAGGGCCATTTTACCCAGTGATGTTAAGAAACATTTGTTTGCAACAATTTGTCATTTAACGCATTAGGTAAACATAACATTGATAATTATGTGATAATAAAACTAATTGGTTAAACATGTTTACAATCATCTTCTATGTCCTACCAGAACTTCCCAAATCAAAACAATTTTACCTAAACAACGGTAAAACTTTTAGTCCACTTGCTCGTTTCACTAAAACCATCAACATGAATTTTACTATTACGAGTGAATGATTAACTGTCACTTGCGCTAGATCTACGGTAAAGTAAAGTTTTAACGTTGAACGGAATTACCTTTTTAGTAAAGGATTAACGATAAGCGAAGTTAACTTTATGACTAACGTTGCGGTAGACAGATATGTTACAGAACCGCATCACCCCTAGCCTATGGGATAAATACCTGTTGGAATGTACGACGTTAATGCAGGATGGCAGCAGACCGTATTATTCGTTTCGGACCTCTTGATAAGTATGGAAGTGTGATTACACATGTCAATCACATCGCGATTTCGGGCAACATGGGATTCACGCCTGAGCCTCAGGACGTGCGCTAGCAGCGCATGTCGGGTGTTTCAAGCGTCAACTTCGCGTCTTAATATCTAGGGATGTAATGGGAATATTGTGATGCAATCAACGCTATTGTGTATGTGATTTGTCATGCTATGGATTGCTGAAGAAAAAATATAGGAGGTCCATTTAAAAAAACACAAGTCTGTGTTAAAAAACACATATGGTTTCGTTTTAGAATGTTTCCAAATATGTACATTCATGGGCCACAGCCCGACATTGATACCGGTGAAAGACGTTTTCCAATAGCTGTTTCTGTTCCAGATATTTTGGGTGGACAAGATAGCTGGGACACCCTGTACATTAAGAGAGAGGTATATTTGTCTACTATGTATATGTGTTTAGTCTTCGACCCTCACCCCACTCAAATAGCCACACTACATTCATCTAGAATTTGAGAATGAAAGCCGGCCGGTGTGGTCGTGCGGTTCTAGGTGCTTCAGTCTGGAACCGCGTGACCGCTACGGTCGCAGGTTCGAATCCCGCCTCGGGCATGGATGTGTGTGATGTCCTTAGGTTAGTTAGATTTAAGTAGCTCTAAGTTCTAGGGGACTGATGAGTACAGATGTTAAGTCCCATAGTGCTCAGAGCCATTTGAACCATTTTTTTGAGAATGAAAGTACTTTATGACTTCCAACAAACTTTACACTATGTGTGTGTGTGTGTGTGTGTGTGTGTGTGTGTCGAAGAAACTAGTACACCAGCCTAATATCGTGTAGGACCCCCGCGAGGGCGCAGAAGTGCCACGACACAACGTGGCATCGACTCTAATAATGCCTGAAGTAGTGCTGGAGGGAACTGACATCATGAATCGTCCATAAATCCCTAAGAGTACGACGGGGTGGAGATCTCTTCTGAACAGCACGCTGCAAGGCATCCCACATATGTTCAATAATTCTCATGCCTGGAGAGTCTGGTGGGCAACGGAAGTGCATAAACTCAGAAGAGCCACTCTGTGGCGATTGTGGACGTGTGGGTTGTCGCATTGTTCTGCTGGAATTGCCCAACGCTGCGGAAATGCACAGTGGACACGAATGGATACAGGTAATGAGACAGGATGCTTACGTACGTGTCACCTACCTGTTTCACACCTAGGCGTATGAGGGGTTGCATATCGTCCAACTGCACATGCCCCATACCATTGCAAAGCCTCCATCAGCTTGAACAGTCCGCTGCTAACGTGCAGGGACCATGGATTCATGAGGTTGTGTCCGAACTCATACACGTCGATCCGTTCGATTCAATTTGAAACGACACTCATCCGATCAGGCAACATGTCTCCAGTCATCAACAGTCCAATGTCGGTGTTGACAGGCCCAGGAGAGACGTAAAGCTTTGTGTCGTGCAGTCATCAAGGGTAGACGAGTGGACCTTCGGTACCGAAATCCCAGATCGATGATGTTTCGTTGAATGGTTCACACGCTGACACATTTTGATGGTCCACCACTGAAAGCTGCAGCAATTTGCGGAATCGTTGCACTTCTGTCACGTACAACGATTGTCTTCAGTTGTCGCTGGTCCCATTCTTGCAGTATATTTTTGCGGCCGAAGCGATGTCGGAGAGTTGATGTTTTTCCGGATTCCTGATATTCACGGTACACTCGTGAAATGGTCGTACGAGATAACCCCACTTCACGGCTACCTCGGAGATGCTCTATCCCATCCCTGGTGCGCCGACTACAACACGACGTTCACACTCACTTAAAACTTGATAATCTGACGTTGTAGCATCAGTAGCCGGGAAACAGCTGCGCCAGACACTTGTCATACATAGGCGCTGTCGGCCGGAGCGCTGTATTCTGTCTGTTAACACATCTCTGTATTTGAATACGCGTGCTTATACCAGTTTTTTGGCACTTTATTGTTGCGTATATATGACACACTTGGAGGCGATCGGCAGATAAGACGATCAGGTGTAAATGTTGTAGGAAAATGAGAGTAATCGCTAGCACTATTGTCAGAATGTGGCAGGAGGCTTTCTCCTTTCCGGTGTCTTAACCAATGTGTTTACCTCATTGCTTTGGAGTGGAGCTCTAGATGCAGGCAGTGCAAGGTGGATATTAATGATCGGAATGTTCTCAAGGGCAAGTCCATTTTCCGTACACGGCTGGAAACAGACACAATATCGGAACTGAGAGCCCGATCGGAGCCCAAGGGAGGAGGAAACGCATAATAGTGTTCTGAAGTTTAACCTTTAAGAAAGTTTCGTATTTATGTTTGCGTATGGTCAAGCGCAGTAGGCAGTACAGTTGAAGAGGAATGGACATCTCTAAAAAGGGCCATCACAGAAGTTGGGAAGGAAAACATAGGTACAAAGAAGGTATCTGCGAAGAAACCATGGGTAACAGAAGAAATACTTCAGTTGATTGATGAAAGGAGGAAGTACAAACATGTCCCGGGAAAATCAGGAATACAGAAATGCAAGTCGCTGAGGAACGAAATAAATAGGAAGTGCAGGGAAGCTAAGACGAAATGGCTGCAGGAAAGATGTGAAAACATCGAAAAAGATATGATTGTCGGAAGGACAGACTCAGCATACAGGAAAGTCAAAACAACCTTTGGTGACATTAAAAGCAACGGTGGTCACATTAAGAGTGCAACGGGAATTTCACTGTTAAATGTAGAGGAGAGAGCAGATAGGTGGAAAGAATACATTGAAAACCTCTATGAGGGTGAAGATTTGTCTGATGTGATAGAAGAAGAAACAGGAGTCGATTTAGAAGAGATAGGGGATCCAGTATTAGAATCGGAATTTAAAAGAGCTTTGGAGGACTTACGGTCAAATAAGGCAGAAGGGATACATAACATTCCATCAGAATTTCTAAAATCATTGGGGGAAGTGGCAACAAAACGACTATTCACGTTGGTGTGTAGAATATATGAGGCTGGCGATATACCATCTGCCTTTCGGAAAAGCATCATCCACACAATTCCGAAGACGGCAAGAGCTGACAAGTGCGAGAAGTACCGCACAATCAGCTTAACAGCTCATGCATCGAAGCTGCTTACAAGAATAATATACAGAAGAATGGAAAAGAAAATTGAGAATGCGCTAGGTCACGATCAGTTTGGCTTTAGGAAAAGTAAAGGGACGAGAGAGGCAATTCTGACGTTACGGCTAATAATGGAAGCAAGGCTAAAGAAACATCAAGACACTTTCATAGGATTTTGCGACCTGGAAAAAGCGTTCGACAATATAAAATGGTGCGAGCTGTTCGTGATTCTGAAAAAAGTAGGGGTAAGCTGTAGGGAGAGACGGGTCATATAAAATATGTACAACAACCAAGAGGGAATAATAAGAGTGGACGACTAAGAACGAAGTGCTCGTATTTTGAAGGGCGTAAGACAAGGCTGTAGCCTTTCGCCCCTACTCTTCAATCTGTACATCGAGGAAGCAATGATGGAAATAAAAGGAAGGTTCAGGAGTGGAATTAAAATCCAAGGTGAAAGGATATCAATGATACGATGCGCTGATGACATTGCTATCCTGAGTGAAAGTGAAGAAGAATTAAATGATCTGCTGAACGGAATGATCAGTCTAAAGAGTACACAGTATGGATTGAGAGTAAATCGGAGAAAGACGAAGGTAATGAGAAGTAGTAGAAATGAGAACAGCGAGAAACTTAACATCAGGATTGATGGTCACGAAGTCAATGAAGTTAAGGAATTCTGCTACCTAGGCAGTGAAATAACCAATGACGGACGGAGCAAGGAGGACATCAAAAGCAGACTCGCTATGGCGAAAAAGGCATTTCTGGCCAAGAGAAGTCTACTAATATCAAATACCGGCCTTAATTTGAGGAAGAAATTTCTGAGGATGTACGTCTGGAGTACAGCATTGTATGGTAGTGAAACATGGACTGTGGGAAAACCGGAACAGAAGAGAATCGAAGCATTTGAGATGTGGTGCTATAGACGAATGTTGAAAATTTGGTGGACTGATAAGGTAAGGAATGAGGAGGTTCTACGCAGAATCGGAGAGGAAAGGAATATGTGGAAAACACTGATAAGGAGAAGGGACAGGATGATAGGACATCTGCTAAGATATGAGGGAATGTCTTCCATGGTACTAGAGGGAGCTGTAGAGGGCAAAAACAGTAGAGGAAGACAGAGATTGGAATACGTCAAGCAAATAATTGAGGACGTAGGTTGCAAGTGCTACTCTGAGATGAAGAGGTTAGCACAGGAAAGGAATTCGTGGCGGGCCGCATCAAACCAGTCAGTAGACTGATGACCAAAAATAAAAAAAAAGGTCAATGCGCATTACTCTCATTCATCCCGAGAAATGATATAATTAGAAGTCAAAAGACTTCTGAATATAATGCCTAGGCGCGACGGCTACTTCACGCCTAAAGCACCTCACTCGACGTGAGGCCCACTACAACGACAGACCGCGGCGCGTAAGTCACCTGCGACACTGCAGGTTTCACTAGTGCCAACCAGCAGCCACCTCTGACAGGAAGTGAGTGACAATTGTGGACGAGTTTAATTATTCCTGACTATATGCGTGATGGAGTTACTGTATGTATTGTGATAGTTAAGAGATCAATGAGCTTCAGTCTGATATGCCTCCAAACGTGTTTGCAATGGAGCAGTCAATGTAAGTTATTATACTACTGAAAGTATTAATAATTCTAAAAGTGGATATGTTACGTCAGTGATGCCCATGGTAGGTAGCAGTGGGCAGTTACGCTTTATTCTGAGGACACGGCTGGTGGTTGGAGCGACCGGACTTGCGGCCGACGTCCGTTCCAGCGTTATGACACAAAAAATTTTGCTTCTGCGCATATTAAGTAAATAACGTCTCGGCAAGTAAACTCGCGAACAATACATATTTGTTTCTTGTTCCCAAGTCGTAGATGATGTCAGTCAGTGCGCAAAGCTGATGTCATGTGCCACGCCGTCACTACACTTCATGGCCGGCCGCTGTGGCCGAGCGGTTCTAGGCGCTTTAGTCCGGAACCGCGCTGCTGCTACGGTCGCATGTTCGAATCCTGCCTCGGGCATGGATGTGTGTGAAGTCCTTAGTTAGGTTTAAGTAGTTCTAAGTCTAGGGGACTGAAGACCTCAGATGTTAAGTCATTATTGTGCTTCGAGCCATTTGAATTTCAACTTCATGTTGGGTGTTTCGATTGTTCCTATGTTTACTGCCTCAGTGTTCTGATTTTATCCTTGATGATGGCCACTTCGTTGCAATACTGAGATTATTTTACAATTTTGTGTGTGAGATGATATCGTATATGTAAGTGCCAGTCATTCATAAGCTATCCTGGCGTTGTAGTGAGAAGTCTCAAAGTGGCAGGTAGCAACAATTATATGGTGGAAAGTACTTTAAATTTATGGCAGCATTTCAGTGTAAATTTGAGTGCGCGTAACCTCTTCCCGAGCATTGTTATTTCCGGAACGGGTGTAAAAATTTAAAGTCACGTCAGCACCGTGAATTCTTTGTGCAGTTTCTGTAATGAATGTACATCTACTGAGTTGGAGGACACGTAGCATCAACAATATAATAAGATTCTACCACATTTGTCTGTTGTTCATTTGCGAGTGTACCAACTCCCCTCAGAGTGTTGTTGTTGTAGCACAGTCCGTTATCGGAAGTCATATGGGGAAGCGTAACGTACTGGAAGCTGTCTTGCAGGCAAGATCAGGTGTATTTGACAGGTCGAGAATATGCTCCTAGACTGCAATACACGGCCAAGGTATGAGTATGTTAATATAGGCCGATGGTACAATTGTCCTACCTGAAAGTGCAGAAGATCTTAGAGATACGTTGATTGAAGTGGTAAATTTATTGGGAGAGAATACAGTACGAAAATAAATAAGTCGAAAATAAAGGGTTGAAATGAAATACTGAACAGAGAGAATAAGTGAGAATTCAACGAGATACTTGAGCAAGTTTACTCATTTCCTCATTTCGGAAGCGGTGTGGACGGTGTGGACGGAGCAAACCAGGAGTAGAAGTATAGCTGCTGAGGTAAACACTGTCTTGAGCAACAAAAACACGACCTTAATTTCAAAGGACACCAGAGGTTCCTCAATGCCTACTTTTAGATTTTGATTTTGAAATATACAGCGGTGAAATCTGGTGTCTGGTGAGAGAGGAAAATAAGTTGCATTTCTTGGAGATGGGGTGTTAATGGCGCATGCTCAAAAGTAGGCTCACATGGTTACAAAAGAAGAGACACCTGCAGTTATTGGTGAGAAGTGAGGCGTGCAGAATTCGGTTATCGAAAGGTCAGCGCAACTTTTTGGCCATGGTACTTGAGGGACTCCTCAGAAGAGTAATAGAGGGGTATGTAAATGGAAATACACATAAAGAAAGACCACGGATAACGTATATAGACCAAATGATGAAAGACGTTGGATGAAAGACCTACGGAGATGTGAAGAGGAAATCGGAAAGAGGTCAAAATTGGGAATTTGCCGGCAACTTTACTGTTGCCAACCAGTTCTATGTTCGCTGCAGGCGAAGAACAAGCGTTCTCTGAGTATCCTGAAGTAAGTTGCCCTAACGTTGAGCATATAATTCATCATCAACATCATCGTCAGTCAGCTGCTAGACAAACGCATATTATGAACTTTTCCAGCATAACGGTTGACTACGGCCATCAACTGCAGGAATCCTTGTTTCTCATGCTTTTCTTCTCATATCATGTACCCATCTTCCGTTAACTTGTCTTCGTCGTATTATATTAAGTTGTACACTGCAACGAAGTACTTATTTTCTGCAATGACTAAAGTTGTTACAACTTTTTTCATCTATGGAAGACGTTTCTTCTTTACCTCGCCTAATCTCCATGCAAAACACACAGAATATACTTTTCGCTCCGGAAGTTCCTCGGTGAGGTACCACGGCTCTCGGAAATAGTACGTGCAGCAAAAATTCTCGCGCTCTTGATACCTTTGCGAGTACCACACGGGTATTTTGCAGCCGAGAGTGCGAGTGCTCTTGGCTAATTTGTCGCCTTTGTTCCCTCATCAGCGGGCGTTCTCCGGCGCTACATTATGCAGTGGCGCGAACGGGCCAGGCCGTGCCACGGTCGTAATCAGCAGCTTTCAGCCTCTCAAAAGTTTTACGGCGCCGTGCGGAACCGTATCCATTGAGTGATGCGAGAGAGGGGTCGTTCTCATGCATAGCAGGCGCAGAGTACAAGTGGGATGAAACGCACTCATTTAACACGTCCGTAAACTTCGCAGCACCGGCTGTTTCGTTGGGAGAGCACTTTATATGATACTGGGGTTGAGGAAGAGTGCTTTACTGTCAAGCCAAATTATACTGCGCATACATACTACACTCCTGGAAATTGAAATAAGAACACCGTGAATTCATTGTCCCAGGAAGGGGAAACTTTATTGACACATTCCTGGGGTCAGATACATCACAAGATCACACTGACAGAACCACAGGCACATAGACACAGGCAACAGAGCATGCACAATGTCGGCACTAGTACAGTGTATATCCACCTTTCGCAGCAATGCAGGCTGCTATTCTCCCATGGAGACGATCGTAGAGATGCTGGATGTAGTCCTGTGGAACGGCTTGCCATGCTATTTCCACCTGGCGCCTCAGTTGGACCAGCGTTCGTGCTGGACGTGCAGACCGCGTGAGACGACGCTTCATCCAGTCCCAAACATGCTCAATGGGGGACAGATCCGGAGATCTTGCTGGCCAGGGTAGTTGACTTACACCTTCTAGAGCACGTTGGGTGGCACGGGATACATGCGTACGTGCATTGTCCTGTTGGAACAGCAAGTTCCCTTGCCGGTCTAGGAATGGTAGAACGATGGGCTCGATGACGGTTTGGATGTACCGTGCACTATTCAGTGTCCCCTCGACGATCACCAGTGGTGTACGGCCAGTGTAGGAGATCGCTCCCCACACCATGATGCCGGGTGTTGGCCCTGTGTGCCTCGGTCGTATGTAGTCCTGATTGTGGCGCTCACCTGCACGGCGCCAAACACGCATACGACCATCATTGGCACCAAGGCAGAAGCGACTCTCATCGCTGAAGACGACACGTCTCCATTCGTCCCTCCATTCACGCCTGTCGCGACACCACTGGAGGCGGGCTGCACGATGTTGGGGCGTGAGCGGAAGACGACCTAACGGTGTGCGGGACCGTAGCCCAGCTTCATGGAGACGGTTGCGAATGGTCCTCGCCGATACCCCAGGAGCAACAGTGTCCCTAATTTGCTGGGAAGTGGCGGTGCGGTCCCCTACGGCACTTTCCGCCGACCACTGGCGACAACATCGATGTACTGTGGAGACCTCACGCCCCACGTGTTGAGCAATTCGGCGGTACGTCCACCCGGCCTCCCGCATGCCCACTATACGTCCTCGCTCAAAGTCCGTCAACTGCACATGCGGTTCACGTCCACGCTGTCGCGGCATGCTACCAGTGTTAAAGACTGCGATGGAGCTCCGTATGCCACGGCAAACTGGCTGACACTGACGGCGGCGGTGCACAACTGGTGCGCAGCTAGTGCCATTCGACGGCCAACACCGCGGTTCCTGGTGTGTCCGCTGTGCCGTGCGTGTGATCATTGCTTGAACAGCCCTCTCGCAGTGTCCGGAGCAAGTATGGTGGGTCTGACACACCGGTGTCAATGTGTTCTTTTTTCCATTTCCAGGAGTGTATATAATATGCAGCACTCGCAGTAATATATATTTCTGTTATCGTCAGCCTGGTTTGATCCAGCCCTCCACGCTCCCTCTTCTCCTGTACCAGTCTCTTCGCCTCAAATTAGCACCTACTACGACGACCTCAGTTATTTATTTGCAAAAACAAGCCCATTATTATCAAACATTAGCCTTCATTTGGGGAAAAAATGTGTGTTTGGAACAAAGCACTGCGTAGTAGTGAATCATGTACTGAGGGGAATACCGAAAAGAAGAAAATGTGAGCTGTGCTGTAGAAGGGTACTGATTATTAAGTCGACTGATAAGATAGGAAATGAGGTGGTTTCTCGCAAAGTCGGTGGAAAAAGAAATGTATGGTGAACACTGAGAAGAAGAAGGGACAGAGTTATAGGACATGTGCTAAGTCATCACAGAATATCTTTCATGGTGCTAGAGTGTGGAAAGTATAGCGGAAGACTTAGGTATGAAAAAAATAATTGAGCGTGTTGAGTACAAATGCTACTTTCAGACGAAGGGTGATTTGTCACTAGCTGAGGCGGTGGACCTAGACAGTCAGAAACATGCAAAAAGGTAATATAGTTAAAAGTTCATATAGATGACTGCTAAGATATACATAACTTAGTCAAGCTGTAGCTGCCACTGTGGTGCTAAGTCACAAACAATGAACGTAATATTCTTGACAGAAACAAATATTCTTCAATGCTGGTACAATTTTATAAGACACTGAAACATTGCTTAGTGGCATCGTGTACACTGCAGTCTTCTGTTTCTACGTCTATATGAATTACATCCGGTAAATTTCGAAAGCTTAGGAAGACGTGCCAGCCAGTAAGAGCCGCTGACAGAGAGGTCATGTGTATTTAATGTCCGCTGGTGGCGTGTATGCATGGCACTCACCAGCGAGACAGCGAGCGACCGAAGAGTGAGCTTGCCTGTTGGCTGTGTGTGTGGTGCGCTGGTTGCTGTCGACCAAGATGCCATCAATGCCACGAAGACATTGTCAAAGGCGAAGAAATCATTGTAAGTCACCAGTTAGAAGCCTTATGACCCAAATATTCAGAGTGAAGAAAATTTCGTGCACTCCATCGGCTAGCTGGCATTATATTTCAATAAAGGAAGCCTTTCTTGCAGGACAGGCTCCACATTACGGGCTTGAAAATCAATTATTTGCCCCTGTTGTACAGGCGGCTATACAAATCCAGTCGATAAAAGAGACCGATTTTACTGCTACGCTACTATCTTGAAGGACAGCTGAAATGTTGGGGCATGAGAAACCGTATCTCGTCCAATTCCTTTCACCCCCCCTCTCTCTGATCATATATTCCTCCTTTTATCTGTCCCTTTTGGGTCTGCAGCTCGTGGTCGTGCGGTAGCGTTCTCGCTTCCCACGCCCGGGTTCCCGGGTTCGATTCCCGGCGGGGTCAGGGATTTTCTCTGCCTCGTGATGACTGTGTGTTATGTGATGTCCTTAGGTTAGTTGGGTTTAAGTAGTTCTAAGTTCTAGGCGACTGATGACCATAGATGTTAAGTCCCATAGTGCTCAGAGCCATTTGAACCATTTTTGTCCCTCTTGGGGACAGAAGTAAACAATCAAGTTTTAACAAATTTATAGACATCGAACTACGTTGGTTTCGACAGTAAGAACAAAATTCACAAAATACAGTGTCTCACTAGTTACTGGCACAGAGGCTTGCCAGAGTGCGATCTGGGGCCGCCTCACGGCTTCTGATGTGTAGTAACACTACTAAGAACTATGCAGGGGAACCCATTTGCAGGGAAATAATCCAAGTCCCAAGAATGGCATCCTGCTTAAGCCCACAGAGTAAGGAACGAGAAAAGCTGAGAACCGCAGTGTTGGTCTCCACGATGGGCTTTGGGAGTGTCCTCAGACGATAAATAAGCAGTATCCACCCGAAGGCCAGGAGAGTCTCTCAAAGCTGGAAGAACTGGCTGAGGTATTCAGTGTGACACAAATTCTGCAAAGCAGTTTTATTGGGCAGGCTGATCTGTTCCTATACAAAAGGCCTGTTGTACCTCGCAACCAAAGTGACAAGAGCTGGAGAAAGAAAACGTTTTGCTCCCGTCTCTGATCCTGTTTGAAGCTGGAAGTTATATACCATACAACGCTGATATTCATGAGGTCTTTTGTATCTGACCCATATTTGGGTGAAATCGATCCAGGGGTTTTGGAGGTGGTCCCAGACATATGTACATACACTCTGCTTTATATATTTAATAGATACAGCCTCTTTTCTGTGACTCTGCCTATCTACGTCGTTGACACATATATTTGCACTCGTCTACTACTCCCCCTCGCCCTGTTCACCACTTCCTACCTCATCTACCTGTGCAGGAGCTGTGACATGTTTATTCATGCCAGTCTGTAATTGTAAACTGTGAGGACCTTACTTACACTATAACGGTTATTGTGGTGTCTTGTCAACACGACATATGTGTCCATACTCCATTTAACAAGTGTATATCCTCCTCATCACCTGTTCTTCCATCTCTCCTCCTGTCACGGACGAAAACGATACCTCACATGAATGCTTTCATATAAAATCGGGGAAACGAACAAAAGGTGTAACACGAACTGTGTAACCACACAGAAGGAGAAAACGAAAGAAGCAAGCCGAAGGTGAAAACATTACCTGAAAGGAAAAACGAGTAGGAGGTAGTAAAATAATACAGTAGATGTTCTGGACTGACTGATTGCAAGGATAAAAAACCTGAACCAGCCACTTTGCAGCACACTAAAATCTCCAGCCTAAAACCACAAGGAAAGAGAAAAACAGATGGTAAAATGACGAACACGAAGTTGAACAGAGAGCACCATAGAGAGCGAGGAATAGCTAAAATAAAGGTAGTGTGAAGACCTGGGAGAGAGAAAACCACGTCCACCCTTAGACTGAGTGATGGAAGAAAATGTAAAACTAGACCAACCGTTGAGGTATTGTCACCTAACACCATAGGCAGCCCGTCAGAAAGGTTAGAAGACCTCATCAGGATGGACAGATTGGGACAGTCCAACGAAATGTGAACTACTGTCAATCGAGAGCAACGGTGACACTGGGGTGTGTCCTCACGATGGAGAAGGTGACCATGAGTCAGCCAAGTGTGGCTGATGCAGAGCCAGACAAGGACAATGGAGTCCCTATGACCGGCTTGCATAGATGACCTCGACACATTCATTGTCTTCTTAATGGCACTTAGTTTATTTTGTGACCTTAGAACCTGCCATTTGGTATTCCAGATTCCGGAAACTTTACAGCATAGGCCCGATTGGAGATCGCCGGCCGAAGTGGCCGTGCGGTTAAAGGCGCTGCAGTCTGGAACCGCAAGACCGCTACGGTCGCAGGTTCGAATCCTGCCTCGGGCATGGATGTTTGTGATGTCCTTAGGTTAGTTAGGTTTAACTAGTTCTAAGTTCTAGGGGACTAATGACCTCAGCAGTTGAGTCCCATAGTGCTCGGAGCCAGCCGATTGGAGATCCATCTCCGGTGTGCAGATCTCCAAAGCCAGTTTACTGAGCCTGTTTGGCCAGCGTGTCAGCAAGTTCATTTCCGGGGATTCCGTTGTGCCCTGGAGTCCAGATGAAGGTCACTGAACGCCCACTGTTTTCGAGGGCATAAACAGACTCTACGGTAGACATTACCCAAGAATGGCAAAGTAAGCATTTGCCGAGAGCTTGTATGCTGCTTAAGGAGTCATTACAGAAGGAAGGGCTCACTTGTGCAGGAGCAGATGTGCCCAAGAGCAAAATAAGTGGCTACCAACACTTCAACCATTCGGCAAGGAGTGCTGTTCAGTATGGCCAGCATGAGCATAGGCGAAACCAGCGTAACTATCGACGATTGTGCCATCGGTGTAGATCATTCCTGAGCCCTGAAACATGCCAAGAATAGAAAAAATTGGCGCCAGAGATCCTCAGGCTGAAATAAGTCTTTTGGGCCTTGTAATAAGTTCAGACAAAGCTGTGGCCGAGGTATGGAACGTGGAGTTGTATGTGAGTGGACCCATAGGAAAGGTTCTAGAGGGAGAGACTCGAGTTAGAAGGGACGGAACATGGACTGCAAATTGAGTCTCTGAACTGGGCCGCCATTGTGGGATACGGGTTGCCATGTTATGGAAAAGGAGACGGTTATTGGAATATTGAGGCGAACTACGAATAAGTGTGGTATAATTCGCAAAACTGTTGTCGCCTGATCCGCAATGGAGGAACCCCAGCTTCCACAAGGAGGCTGTTCCCTGGGTTCGTTCAGGAAGTTCCCGTCGCAAGTCAAGCTCCATAGTGGTGTACAGGTTCCAGCGGCTGCTGTGCTGAGGGTGACGCTGAACCATACGCCACACTCCCATAGTCAAATTCTCTCTCCACAAGGGCTTTGTACAGCTGCAGCAGCATAGGGCGATCTGCATCCCAGTCAGTGCGACTCAAGCAGCGAAGAAGCGAAGAATGTTAAGATGCCGCCAGAACTTTTGCTTAAGCTGACGAAGATGGGAAAGCCAAATTACGCAGTCTTCGAAAACCGATTCTCAAAAGCGATAAGTCTCCATTTCATTAAGTACAGGGCTATTACAAATGATTGTAGCGATTTCATAAATTCACTGTAGCTCCATTCATTGACATATGGTCACGACACACTACAGATACGTAGAAAAACTCATAAAGTTTTGTTCGGCTGAAGCCGCACTTCAGGTTTCTGCCGCCAGAGCGCACGAGAGCGCAGTGAGACAAAATGGCGACAGCAGCCGAGAAAGCGTATGTCGAGCTTGAAATGCACTCACATCAGTCAGTCATAACAGTGCAACGACACTTCAGGGCGAAGTTCAACAAAGATCCATCAACTGCTAACTCCATTCGGCGATTGTATGCGCAGTTTAAAGCTTCTGGATGCCTCTGTAAGGGGAAATCAACGGGTCGGCCTGCAGTGAGCGAAGAAACGGTTGAACACGTGTATCTGGACGTGCTGGAAAATTGGCTCATGCCACAACTGGAGACCGACAGCGCCGACTTCATCTTTCAACAGGATGGTGCTCCACCGCACTTCCATCATGATGTTCCGCATTTCTTAAACAGGAGATTGGAAAACCGATGGATCGGTCGTGGTGGAGATCATGATCAGCAATTCATGTCATGGCCTCCACGCTCTCCCGACTTAACCCCATGCGATTTCTTTCTGTGTGGTTATGTGAAAGATTCAGTGTTTAAACCTCCTCTACCAAGAAACGTGCCAGAACTGCGAGCTCGCATCAACGATGCTTTCGAACTCATTGATGGGGACATGCTGCGCCGAGTGTGGGAGGAACTTGATTATCGGCTTTATGTCTGCCGAATCACTAAAGGGGCACATATCGAACATTTGTGAATGTCTAAAAAAACTTTTTGAGCTTTTGTATGTGTGTGCAAAGCATTGTGAAAATATCTCAAATAATAAAGTAATTGTAGAGCTGTGAAATCGCTTCAATCATTTGTAATAACCCTGTATTTGGTCAGTGAGCTGAAGTTCTGAATGACTCAAGTCTTGACGGCTGAAAACTGAAAGCCATGGTTGAGGGCGAATGTCTTCGCCTTCCCTATGGCTCCCTGCAGTTGACGTTCAGCCATAGCAATAGTAGAGGAGCTAAAGGAAATGCAAAGGTCGTCGGCGTATAAGAAGAGCGAGGACCCCACCATGGACCATTAAAGGACATTAAAAGAGTGGGACGTTCTGTACAGAGCCCCATGGGGCCTATTCTCTTGGATATGGGGGGACTATTCGAAACACAGACATGAACTCTGTATGCGCAGAGCGACAAAATGTTCTGTATAAAAATTAGGAGTGGGCCGCTAAGACCCCACTTCTGCAATATAGCGAGGATGTGGTGTTGCCAAATGGTGGAATAGGCTTTTTTCGGCTCAAAAAAAAAAAACGGCAATAAGATAAAACGACGTGTAAAGGCCACTCCGATAGCAGGTAATAAAAGTTGTCGGTGGTGGAGCGACCTAAGCGAAAACAGCCCTGGAATGCAGCTAGAAAGCCCTGAGACTCAAGGAGATAACACAACCGCCAGCTCGCCATCTCGCCAGCGACATGAATTCTCCTTCGCTCCACATGCGGTTGAAGATAGCAGGGAGGTGGCTCTGGTAATCCGTTGACAGATATTTAATCATTTGGTGATGAATGCGGCCTGGTCCAGGAGATGTCAGGACGATTGGCAAGGGCGATGAGTAATTCCCACTCACTGCTCAGGGTGGCGTGTAGCTAAGGATAGGTTTTGCCGTTTCACTCGCTGTTTGAGGCTACGAAAGACAGGGCAGTAGTTCTCAGACACAGAGGTTCGAGCATAATGCCCGGCGAAATGCTCTGCGATTGCGTCTGGAGCAGTATAAATAGTTCAGTTCGTGGAAATCCCGAGTATCCTTGCAGGTTTCCGGTTTCCATAAAGGCATCAAATCTTACTCCAAACCTGAGAAGGGGAATTTCGTATTCCAATGCTGAAGATGTACCGTTTCCAACACTCTTGCTTCCATTTTTGGATTAGTTTATGGATCCAGTCACGGAGCCGTTTGAAGGCTACGAGGTGCTCCAGGGATGGGTGCTGCTTATGACATTGAAGGGTCTGCCTACAATCTATAATGACCACAGTGATTTCCAGAAACTGTCAAGGCACTGTCTTCTGGTGGAGGCAACATGAGGAACAAAGAAATGTCAATTCAGCTGCAGACACAATGACAGCAGTAATCGTCTCTATGACCTCGTCCATATTGCCGTGAACTGGAGATCCAGTGGTGGTTGTAGAAGTGAAAGCCTCACAGTCAGCCTTAGATCCTCTGGGCAAGCGTCGAGGTGTTTGAACTAGGGAAAGGAACAGAAACAATGGAAAGTTGTCATGTGCTCTCCAGACTATAGACAGTAGAAGGCAAGGAGTGCAAACTGAGAGTACGTGCCATAAGTCACACTGGAATGAGTGAGGACACCTGTTCAAATGGTTCAAATGGCTCTGAGCACTACGGGACTTAACTACTGAGGTCATCAGTCCCGTAGAACTTAGAACTACTTAAACCTAACTAAGCTAAGGACGTCACACACATCCATGCCCGAGGCAGGATTCGAACTTGCGACCGTAGCGGTCGCACGGTTCCAGACTGGAGTGTCTAGAACCGCTAGACCACCCCGGCCGGCGAGGACACTTCTATTTAGGAGGCAAAGGACGAGTTAAGCGGGTAGTTTCTCGACATCTTTACCACGGCCAGTAATGTTGGTTCCACATCACAAAGGGTTATGGGCATTATAATCGCCCTGAAGGAGAAAATGTGGGTAGAGTTAAGAAATTAGGGGACCCAAATACAGGGTGTGGGACCTCACCATCTGGAGGAAGGCAGATGTTGCAGACAGTAACTTTCTGCATTGTCCTCACACTGAGAGCCATAGCTTATAAAGGTATTTGAAGGGCACAGATTCTCTATAGACAGAGGCAAGGACATATGTACATACTCCAACTGACATCCTGTTACAGTCAGTATGAGTTTTATAATACCTCTGATAGCCACAAAGGGTGGGTGTCCATATAGCTGGAAATCAGGTTTCCTGAAGGGCAACGCAAAGAGCAAGTGCAATACTTAAGAACTGCTGTGGGGGTGTGGGGGCCACTGGAGATATTTGCTTCTTAACAGACTTCTTGTTCATCTGTTTGCCCTCTCGCTTCTCTTTAGGAGCTTGCTGGGAGGGCTTCTATGAAGGAGCTTCAGGTACAGAGGAGGACCGTGAAATCCTGCGATCAGCAGCTTCTGGCTGTTTCAGTCACTGGCTGGTGTCCACTTCTGCATGGGAGAAGAACTTGCAAGGTAGAGGTCTAAGGGTCCACTTTCCTATTAGAGGTGTTGGAGGAGGCTGTTGCTTCTCTGACTTGGCTGAGGAGACTGATGTCCCCATCATTTGAGGGAACGTCGCTACCAAAGTAGATGCTTTGGAAGCAACAGAAGAAGGAGTGCACTAAGAAGAGGGGGAGTGGGGGTGTGTGTGGATTTATTAGGGCGGTCCTGAGGGCCCACTGTAGAAGGCTTAGACGAGGTGATGAGTGACACCAGTTAAGGCGACGTCGTTCTAGTGGTAGTGTAAGATGAGAGCAATCTCTTCATTTACCACTAGATTTATCAGGTGTCATTTCCTGATCTTCATCCGAGTGGCTTCTGGCTGTGGACTTATCATAAGACGCTGCTTTCAGGGTTCCATTTACAAATGTAGCTGAATTGAACGTGACCCCTGAGACACTCTAATCTATTGGGAAATATGCCGTTTCTCGATTTAGACTTGTAGCCATAGAGTGGTGGGGTTTCGGGTTCCGCTGAATAGGTCAGGAGTTCACTACACTCAGATGGCGGCTACACGGGTAGCGGAGGCTGTGTGGCGTGGACTGGGCGGTTTTTTTGGTTAGAAGGACTCGGGAAAGTACGGGGTAGGCTGCAATCTCAAAGGGTGCATGGCAAATACAGGACGTGCTTGGATCAAGGAACAGTCGGAATTGTAGTTGTAAATTGTTACAGGTGTGCTGGGAAAGTCCCTGAGCTTCAAGCGCTAATAGAAAACACAGAAGCTGAAATCGTTATAGGTACAGAAAGCTGGCTAAAGCCTGAAGTAAGTTGTGCAGAAATTTTTACGAAGTCTCACACGGTGTTCAGGAAAGATAGATTAGGCAGAATTGGTGGTGGAGTGTTTGTGTCTGTCAGTAGTGGTTTATCATGTAGTGAAGTAGATAGTCCGCGCGAATTGGTATGGGTGGAGGTTATACTTAACAGCCGAACTAAGTTAATAATTGGCTCCTTCTACCAACCCCCAGACTCCGATGATATAGTTGCTGAACAGTTCAGAGAAAATATGAGTCTCGTAACAAATAAATACCCCACTCATACGGTTATAGTTCCCTTGATATGTTGGCAAAACTACTTGTTCAAAACCGGTGGTAGGCAGAAAACATCTTCCGAGATTGTCCTAAATGCTTTCTCCCAAAATAATTTCGAGCAGTTAGTCCACGAACCCACGCGAATAGTAAATGATTGCCAAAACACACTTGACCTCTTAGCCACAAACAATCCAGAGCTAATAGAGAGCATCATGACTGATACAGGGATTAGTGTTCACAAGGTCGTTGTAGCTATGGTCAATACCGTTTCTTCCAAATCCACCAGAAACAAAAGCAAAATAATTTTATTTGAAAAAGCGGGTAAAGTGTCACTAGAAGCCTTCCTAAGAGACAATCTCCATTCCTTCCGAACTGACTATGCAAATGTAGATGAGATGTGGCTCAAATTCAAAGATATAGTAGCAACAGCAATTGAGAGTTCATACCTCATAAAGTGGTAAGAGATGGAACTGATCCCCCATGGTACACGAAACAGGTCAGAACGCTGTTGCAGAGGCAACGGAAAAAGCATGCGAAGTTCAGAAGAACGCGAAATCCCGAAGATTGGCTAAAATTTACAGACGCGCGAAATTTGGCACGGACTTCAATGCGAGATGCCTTTAATAGGCATTGCCTCGAAATTTGGTAGAAAATCCGAAGAAATTCTGGTGGTATGTAAAGTACACAAGCGGCAAGACGCAGTCAATACCTTCGCTGCGCAGTGCCGATGGTACTGTTACCGACGACTGTGCCGCTAAAGCGGAGTTATTGAACGCAGTTTTCCGAAATTGCGTCACCAGGGAAGACGAATGGAATATTCCAGAATTTGAGACACGAACAGCTGTTAGCATGAGTTTCTTAGAAGCAGATACCTTAGGGGGTTGCGAAGCAACTCAAATCGCTTGATACGGGCAACCGATTAGGTTCCTTTCAGATTACGCAATCATATACAACCGCTCGCTCACCGATAGATCTGTACCTACAGATTGGCGCAGGTCGCACCAGTGTTTGAGAAGGGTAGTAGGAGTAATCCATCGAACGACAGACCTATATCATTGACGTCGGTTTGCAGTAGGGTTTTGGAGCATATACTGTATTCAAACATTATGAATCACCTCGAAGGGATCGATCTATTGATACGTAATCAGCATGGTTTCAGAAAACATCATTCTTGTGCAACGCAGCTAGCTCTTTATTCGCACGAAGTAATGGCCGCTATCGACAGGGGATCTCAAGTTGATTCCGTATTTCTAGATTTCCGGAAAGCTTTTGACACCGTTCCTCACAAACGACTTCTAATCAAGCTGCGGGGCTATGAGGTATCGTCCTGTCAGGAAGGTCGCAGTTCGTAGTAATAGACGGCAAATCATCGAGTAAAACTGAAGTGATGTCGGGTGTTCCCCAGGGAAGCGTCCTGGGACCTCTGCTGTTTCTGATCTATATAAATGACCTGGGAGACAATCTGAGCAGTTCCCGTAGATTGTTCGCAGATGATGTTGTAATTTACCGTCTAGTAAGGTCATCCGAAGACCAGTATCAGTTGCAAAGCGATGTAGAAAAGATTGCTGTATGGTGTGGCAGGTGGCAGTTGACGCTAAATAACGAAAAGTTTGAGGTGATCCACATGAGTTCCAAAAGAAATCCGTTGGAATTCGATTACTCGATAAATAGTACAATTGTCAAGGCTGTCAATTCAACTAAGTACCTGGGTGTTAAAATTACGAACAACTTCAGCTGGAAAGACCACATATATAATATTGTGGCGAAGGCGAGCCAAAGGTTGCGTTTCATTGGCAGAACACTTAGAAAATGCAACAAGTCCACTAAAGAGACAGCTTACACTATACTCGTTCGTCCTCTGTTAGAATATTGCTGCTCGCTGTGGGATCCTTACCAGGTGGGATTGACGGAGGACATCGAAAGGGTGCAAAAAAAGGTCAGCTCGTTTTGTATTATCACGTAATAGGGGAGAGAGTGTGGCAGATACGATACGAGAGTTGGGATGGAAGTCATTAAAGCAAAGACGTTTATCGTCGCGGCGAGATCTATTTACGAAATTTCAGTCACCAACTTTCTCTTCCGAATGCGAAAATATTTTGTTGAGCCCAACCTACATAGGTAGGAATGATCATCAAAATAAAATAAGAGAAATCATAGCTCGAACAGAAAGGTTTAGGTGTTCGTTTTTCCCGCGCGCTGTTCGGGAGTGGAATGGTAGAGAGATAGTATGATTGTGGTTCGAGGAACCCTCTGCCAAGCACTTAAATGTGAATTGCAGAGTAATCATGTAGATGTAGATGTAGATGTAGATGTAGCTGGAAACAGTGGGTAACAGACTGAACACGCGTTGCACCACTCTCACAGCACTTCAGAACCGACCTCATTGTTGCTTTTTATGGGATTTTTGGCTTCAGGACAGTTAAAATCCGTTAATATTTACACAGTTTATGGCCGTAGGACAATTAAACCACCGAGGTCGTTGATGTATTTAATGCGCTTTAAGGGACATCAGGACAAGTAAAAACCGATTTTTCCCATCCAGTACGATACTAACAGGTCGTGGTGGGCGGACTTACCTAAGTGACAGTGCCAAAGTAGTGCGGCCGTGCCAATTGCACAGCACAGTTGGTTTACTGAGCAGATCACACAATAGCCTTCCCATTGCGAATCATCTATCATTTCGTGGTCGTGCAGTAGCGTTCTCGCTTCCCGCGCCCGGGTTCCCGGGTTCGATTCCCGGCGGGGTCAGGGATTTTCTCTGCCTCGTGATGACTGGGTGTTGTGTGATGTCCTTAGGTTAGTTATGTTTAAGTAGTTCTAAGTTCTAGGGGACTGATGACCATAGATGTTAAGTCCCATAGTGCTTAGAGCCATTTGAACCATCTATCATTTGCAGCCACCTCCATTTACATTGAGACGCTTTTCCTTATGAAACAATCTTCACAAATTAAAATATCTCCTGTCTTATAATATATACTGAAGAACTAAAGAAATTGGTACACCTGCGTAATATCGTGTAGGCCCTCCGCGAGCACACGGAAGTGCCGAAACAGGACGTGGCGTGGACTCGACTAATGTCTGAAGTAGTACTGGAGGGAACCGACACCATGAATCCTAAAGAGCTTACGGCAGGAAAGGAAGAATGAATTGATTGTTGGTGTTAATAACGATGATCCTCCTTTGCCTCCACTGCATTACTGCAGATGACGTGTTCAAAAATGGTTCAAATGGCTCTGAGCACTATGCGACTTAACTTCGGAGGTCATCAGTCGCCTAGAACTTAGAACTAATTAAACCTAACGAACCTAAGGACATCACACACATCCATGCCCGAGGCAGGATTCGAACCTGCGACCGTAGCGGTCGCTCGGTTGCAGACTGTAGCGCCTAGAAACGCACGACCACTCCGGCCGGCGCAGATGACGTGTCACTGAGCACATTTGCTCTGTGCATGCAGTACACGTGAGGCGCCTAGTTGTTTCCACTGCACTGTGTGGAATACGGAGGTTGTGAATAATGTTTACTTTTTGAGTCTATTTATGTACATATCCATTGTATGATATAATCAAAAGTTAATTCAAGGTTTATTTAAGTTCTATTAAAAATCTTACGTAAGGCATTTTGTATTGTTACATGAATTGTACCGGTCCTGTACGCTGGAGTTGGAGAGTGAGAATGGACAGTCACTTGTCAAACCCAGCACCAATTGCGACTGAACTACGCAATGTAAGACCACAGCATGGACAACGGAATCTCATGTTGCTGTTGTGGATCACATGTGTTTGTTCCTGTAATGGTGAGAGTGAAGTGCTGTTTCAAAATGTACGTCAATTAGTGAATTGCAGTTCTTTCTTTTCATCCTTTGTGTTTCTAAAGTGGACGACAGTTTGATGAAGTGTTAGTAAAGTGTCCTTTAAAATACGGCAATGACCCGATAATAATATGTATATTTAAATTTTCATGTAATTTATCGAGAGTGTAATTTTCTTTGTGTCTCTTAAAGGAGGGCAATGAGCCGATAATAGGTAACGTAACTGCTGCAGGTTGCTGACGCTGAACGAGGACTCTGTACCAGCACCCAGCACCAGCCGCCGAGCAGCACACACGCACAACGTCAAGGTATCGACATGCATCATACCCACTACTAACAAAGCCTATCCTTGCACAACCTATCGCAGGCAGCAAGACAACCGCTACTGCTCTTACCTCCCGGACCTAACTATCGCAGAGGTTTTTTTCCCTTGGCTCTTGCCTTGGCACTTTTTTTCCTCTGCCCTTCAAACCGCTACCCTTCGTCAGATTTCGACCAATCTATCTGCAGATGAGCGCGTATTAATGGTTCATCCTAACCAGACGTACGCAAACATCGCAGCACCCGCATCCTGCGACACCTCACTTTAGTGAATACTAACCCTTATGCAGAGATGGCAGTAGACCTTTTGTCTTGGCCATCATGCCGGTGTGGGCGTGGAGGAGCTCCACCTCTGAAAAGATAATAGGTGATTATTTTTTGAGGTGCTATGTATTTAGGTAACTTCATAATTTTCTTTGGTGAATTTGAAAGACAGCTATGAGCTGATTTTTTTCTGTTTTATGTGATTTCCTTTAAAAATTCTCTTATTCATGTGTTTTGTGTAATCATATAATGATATGCTGTTTGTAAAATGTTGACTTCTTTTTCAAATTATTGTGAGATCAGTAGATGTAACTTCAAGTTGATGGTGTTCGTGGCGTAGGGTGTTACTGTTTTGAATTTATTGCAGTCATCATATAACTTTCTTATTCTCAGATTTTGGAACAGTTTACTAATAATGATAGGGAAAATGCGTAAAAGCCATCTCCATGTTTACGTGTTGATATCAAAGTAGGGATAGTGTGATAGCTTGGCTCTTGAGAGATTAAGTATTAGTTTACAGTTCTATCAAAATTTGGTTCAATTTATTTACATATTTCCAAAATTGTGTGTTGTCTTCGAGAACATCCCAATTTTTGGAAATCTCAGAAGGAAGGGGATGTGCAATATTTCTTGCTTAGTCAGCCATCATATTAGGCTCCAAGAAGCTGTGTCCAGAGCAGTGGAGATGCAAGAAGTACATAGATGACGAAATGTGGTGTGAGGTAACTGTGACAGATGTTAGATTCGGTACGATTCCCGAGAGAAAGACCGCCTGCATAATGCTACTGCTCTGTGATTGGTTGCTGTGTTCGGAGCAAGGACGCCAAAACGTTATAGTTATTATTATTAGTTAAACTACTCATTGGAATGACTTTACTTTTTAATATAAATATCTCTCAACAGCTGACTATCAATCAGTCATTTTAGAATTATTATTTAAGTAAAAAACAAAAGACTGACGAAATTGCAGTCGAAGCACTTCGGAAGCGTTCGGGTCACCCCTTTTCTGGTACGGCGAGCAAAGTGTTTCGGGCTGTTCGTGACTCTGGATTAGGCAATCAAGAAGAACAGACATGTTGTCTGTGGAAGGATGTGTTTGCCAGTATTCAGTATTAAAAGATTCACTCCAGTAGTCATGAAGCACAGACACGTGCCACAAATAGTGTGAAGATACATTTTCGTAAACATTGTGTTTGATCATGTACTTTGCTGTATCAGAAGATGTTGGATTAAGATCTTGTAGTCTTCTCGTGTGGCTATATTAAAATACGCGAATGGAATCCCAAAGAAGTGATACATTATTTCAGAACAGAATCTCACTAAAAGTCAGTTTCAGCCTCAAGATACAGAACCTACGACCTGTGTGCTGTTTTCTGCACTGGGGACATCAACTTGAAGACACTGTTTGTAAACAGTGACTGCTAACATATGGCTAGGGCGTTGCCCGTAGCAACGTAGGGTGTGTCCATTCACAACACGTGACGTACTTGCCGATTCATTCATACAGACGACAGCTGGTGTCGTGAGCTTTAAATGCAGCTGACGGCGCTGCGCCGTATAACTGTTTCGTTACGCAGACTTATTTGACTGCTACATCTCTCATATTATTTAATTTTATATCTACATTTTGTTAATGCAGTCTCATTTTAGTTGTTACTTTAACAGTTTCTTAATCATTAATAGTCACGCAGTTGTGATTCACAGATATTGAGAGAACATTTCAGAATAAATTTCTTAAAGAAAATTTCGGCTACCAGAAACGTTGCATCACTCAACAGTAAAAGTTACCATACCTTTCTCTTATCATAAATCTTGTTACTAGTTACACAGTCAGTGGAACTGTATTCAAGTGTATACATCTGTAATCCTTTCATAACATTATAGCGTCAATATTCGTATTTTAAGCATTATGTGACTTCATTTCGTAGGGGCTGACTGAAATGATCTTAGATAGCATTTTATTCTTCACACTCCATACTATAAACCAGTGAACTACTCTCCATACCTTCTATAGTGTGGCCTTATCTTTAAATTTTAAATGTATTGTCTGTGTCCCTTGAGATTTTCGTGTTAATGTTGTGTCTTGCTAATGTCAATAATAATACGTCTGTTCCCTTGTACTTCATAACCAGTTGGCGGAAACCACTTCGCCAATGAATACCTCCTGAACAACGAGCCTACTCACACGTCGCCTTAAACCTCCACTTCCTCACACTACATTATAATGGGGCGACTTACACGTCGCCGAATAATTCTCCTTTCCTCACTTCTCATCTACAATTGGCCGACTTAACTGTCGCCTAAAAATAATACTCCTCCACAACATAAATCTCTTTGGCACGACCATCCTCTGCCTACAAACACATGCTCAATTACCTCAGCGGAAACTACTTCCCTGGCAATTCATACTTAAGAATATAGTATTTACCTCCATAAAGCTTAACACAACCTTTGCGCTAGTAATCTCCTGACCTCGTTTTCTGCCACCAAATCTTATTCTTTCGTAATTTTCGTCATATTCACTTACCTGGTTTGGAGTCGTCCTCTTCTTCTGCGACTGCTAGCTTATCTTTAGAAAACTTATTCTATTGCATGTCTGATATAATTAAAGCACATGCCTCACTTGTTGTTGTTGTTGTTGTTGTGGTCTTCAGTCTATCTGCTACATTTGTCAGATTTTTCAAACATAATGCGTTATATTATTCTTGCTGGTTCTTTAAAATTCAAAAATGAATCGTTCCACTGTGTACTTTGTAATAGATGTTTCAAATGTCATTTAAAGCTATTTTGGTGTTCCTTTATGCAACATAATACCGTGTTCTCTTGCTTGTGCATCTGTGATCCTATGCTTTCGTGTTATATAACTTCCTGTTCACATATATTCCGTCAATTCCTGTTTTTCACCTGTGCAATGCAGACGTTTATCCTGCTGGGTTACTATGCTGTTGACAATTGGGTTTGTTGTCACAGTTCGTGTAAAACTTTTTGTCATAGCTGTGGATAGAGAAGAATGTTAAAGAAGACAGAATACAGCTCAGAATAAAAGAAGAGGAATAACGAACAGCATGAAAGGAAATGAACTAATGCTGTTAGTTAACTCGGGTACCTGGTAGTCGTCATCTACCTAGCAATGCAAAGAACGCTATTGCCCCCAGAGGGTAACTAATGTTCAAAGTATTTTTTGATGTCTACAATACTGTAGAGTCCTTTGCTTACTCCCGTTTTTGTATTACACTACTGGCCATTAAAGTTGCTACACCACAAAGATGAAGTGCTACAGACGCGAAACTGCACCGATAGGAAGAAGATGCTGTGATATGCAAATGATCAGGTTTTCAGAGCATTCACACAAGGTTGACGCCGGTGGTGACACCTACAACGTGCTGATATGAGGAAAATCTCCAACCGATTTCTCATACACAAACAGCAGTTGACTGGCGTTGCCTGGTGAAAAATTATTGTGATGCCTCGTGTAAGGAGGAGAAATGCATACCATCACGTTTCCGACTTTGATAAAGGTCGCATTGTAGCCTATCGCGGTTGCGGTTTATCGTATCGCGACATTTTTGCTCGCATTGGTCGAGATCCAATAACTGTTAGCAGAATATGGAATCGGTGGGTTCAGAAAGGTAATACGGAATGCCGTGCTGAATCCCAACGGCCTCATATCACTAGCAGTCGAGATGACGGGCATCTTATATACATGGCTGTAACGGATCGTGCACCCACGTCTCGATCCCTGAGTGAAGAGATGGGGACGTTTGCAAGACAACAACCATGTGCATGAACAGTGAGACGACGTTTGCAGCAGCATGGAATATCAACTCGGAGACCATGTCTGCGGTTACCCTTGACGCTGCATCACAAACAGGAGCGCCTCAACGACGAACCTGGGAGCACGAATGGCAAAACGTCACTTTTTCGGATGAATCCAGGTTCTGTTTACAGCATCATGATGGTAACATCCGTGTTTGGCGACATCACGGTGGACCCACATTGGAAGCTTGTATTCGTCATCGCCATACTGGCGTATCACCCGGCCTGATGGTATGGGGTGCCATTGGTTACACGTCTCGGTCACCTCTTGTTCGCATTAATGGCTCTTTGAACAGTGGACGTTACATTTCAGATGTGTTACGACCTGTGGCTCTACCCTTCATTCGATCCCTGCGAAACCCTATATTTCAGCAGAATAATGCACGACCACATGTTGCAGGTCCTGTACGGGCCTTTCTGAATAGAGAAAATGTTCGACTGCTGCCCTGGCCAAATTTCTCACCAATTGAAAACGTCTGGTCAATGGTGGCCGAGCAACTGGCTAGTCACAATACACCAGTCACTACTCTTGATGAACTGTGGTATCGTGTTGAAACTTCATGGACAGGTTTACCTGTACACGCCATCCAAGCTCTGTTTGACTCAATGACCAGGCGTATCAACGCCGTTATTACGGCGAGTGGTGGTTGTTCTGGGTACTGATTTCTCAGGAGCTATGCACCCAAATTGCGTGAAAATGTAATCACATTTCAGTTCTAGTATAATATATTTGTCCAATGAATACCCGTTTATCATCTGCATTTCTTCTTGGTGTAGTAATTTTAATGGCCAGTAGTGTAGCTATTTCTACAGCATTGGGGTGTGGTATCCTAATTATTTTGTATGGCCCTTCATACAATTCATGAAATTTCTTAATTTTTGAGTTTAGAAGACCTGGTTCTTGTCTTGATCAATGCCAATTCGTCAATTTGATATTTCCTTTTCTTAACCTGCCTGTTGTATTTGCTTTGGTCTTTTATCTGCTCTCTCTCTCTCTCTTTAATCCTGCTTAGAGCTAGGTCCCTTTTTTCAGTAATTGAGAGGTCATCTCTCGGTGGAAAACTCATCTGCTGTTCAATAATACTAGGTACTTTCTCTCCTGTCAATAGTTCCTGAGGAGGTATTTCTGTGGTAGAGTGAGGCAACTCATTTATAACTCTCTCAAACTCTTCCACATAATCTATCCACGTGTCATCGCTTTTGTTTACATTTATTAACTTCTCTTGTACAGACACTGGAAATTTAAGTATGATTATTTCTATAGGGCCTGATTGTCGTAACAGGTCAGTTAAGTGTTGGTTCGTTTCCCAATAGTGTTCAAAAAACTGTGTATAGCTATTACAACCACTACTAGCAAAACTCCTTCCTTCAAAAATTTTGCTCCTGACGCTGTTTTGTGTGCTAGTAGACCAATATTGATTTAAGAATGCTTGTAAAAATTCCTTGTATGTAGTACATGTGTTACTAACCCCTGTTCTCCATGATATTACGTCTCCTTGAAATCTGCTTGCCAGAGCTTTTATTTTTTGTTGTTCTGTTAGGTTTTCAGGTAGTGTACCCTCGAACTGTTTAATAAAATCAACTGGATGTATGTTACCTCTACTAGAGAAAGGATGGTAAAGAATAGTGGGATTTGTCACATCACTAACATGCACACACACTTTATCCTTGCTTTTATCTAGAAGCCGATTCACCACTTCCCTAATTTCTTTCAATTCACCTTGAATCGCATGTGTGGTACCTTCACAATGAGTACCTAATTGTGAAACCTTATGACTGAGTACTTGCTGCTGGTCATGTTTATCACTACATTTTTAGCAGCCTTGACTTGCTCCTTTATTACTTGACTAACATTACTATTTATTGTTGATATTACACAATCCTGAGCCTCCATATAATCACTCACCTTTTTAACTTTACTATCAAACCTCTGATTTATTTCATGCTTAAATAATTCTAATTTCTTACTCCATTCTTCTGTTTCCCCATCTATTTTACTGGAACAAGCTACAGTTTTAGCTTCAAGTTCTGATATCTTTCGTTCTAAAGCCTTGAAATTGCTTTGGATTTGAGTTATTCCTTTCTCTATTTTCTTTCCTAATACCTCTTTAGTTTCTTTTTCCCATTATCTGTTTTTCTTCAGTCTCTTTTTGCCCTGTTATAATTTCCTCTCTTTGTTCTTTTAAAAGTTATTTTTGCTCTGCTATAAATGATTGCAACATTGACATTATAGATTGATTTTGATCTTGCTCGGCTCCTTTATCCTATTATTCTCAGTTGGCAAGGTGTCAGCAGAATCAGTTCTGTGACTTAATCTACCTGACTCCACTGTCGGCTCATTTGTGATGTCGACGTCAGATTCTGTGTCTCTGACGTCGTCATCCAAATTTACCACGTCATTGCGGTCAGGAGCGACAATATGTACGTTCTCAGTGCAATCATTTAACATAGAATCAACATTTTCACAAACATTATTAATCTCATTAGTATCTCAACTTTGCAACTGATCTGCTAAATCATCTACAAATGTTATTTATTTGCAAGTCTTGTGGCTGATCTGAAGGATCATTGCCATCAATATTTACTTGATCTCTTTCCCTATTTCTAACAGGATATCTCTTTTCCCTTTCGTCAGACATCTTATACTTTAAAAATTTCATGAATTTTAGCTAAATGTGTTTAAATGAATCAATTTTAGACTACACTTTAAGATTTTACAACTATTGAACTGTCCGTTACATAGATTAAGTTGTTGTGCCAGAGTAACACTTACTCTTAAATGCTATTCTGTGTGCTGCCGTCGAGAAGTTCCTTCTCTGCCCCCTTTGCTGAAGCTGGCGTGACGTACTGCTTTCCGGACTGCTGAAACAGCCAGTTCAGTAACGCTGCTACAGCTGTATCTCGGCGCTGCTGCCGGCTGCAAGGGCGTGTAACTGCCGCGGTGAACTGCGCCCGCTCACTCTGCTACTGCTGCCTCCCCGCGTTGCATTGCGTCGCCTCGTAGTACGACGAAAACTTCTCGATGAAATAATAACGTGATCCCATGGACCGCGCACACGTATTTGGTTTTTTGACTATTGCACATCAACACATCCAGTTTCACTCTCAACAAGCGTTATGTTCTCGTGAATAAAAAAGAATTGTCTGTGGCATCAATAATCAACAGGTAATAGATGAGATGAAGGAGAGAAGCATTCGAATAATAACGATGCAAGAAACAAGATACACTGACGAAGATACAGTGGAGTCAGAAGGCTTCATAATACTGAAGGGGGAACCACGAGTTAGGGTGAGAAAGGAAAGACATGCACCTAGATGCTTTGCTACAGGGTTCATAGTAGACAAGAGATACGAGGATGGCATGACTGAAATGAAGATCAGGTCAAAAAGGATATCGACACTGAAATTTAAAGCAGGGAACAAAAAGTATACAATAATAAATGGATATGCACCTACAAATGACAAGAACAGGAAAGACGAGAAGGTTGTAGATAGTTTCTGGTAAGAGGTAGATGATACACTGAAAAACATACCATATAGACATGTAGGAGATTATAATGCACAGATTGGAAGAGAGAAGCAACATAAAGGAGTAGGGGGCGAGTACCCTGCACACCAGCGGACAAAAAAATGGAGAAAGACTAATTGAACTGTGTCGAGAACACAAAATGAGATAGATGACAACACACTTCAGGGCCAAAGCGTGTAAGAAAAGGACATGGGCAAACCCATGCACCCGCCTTGGGGAATTCCAAATTGACCACGTAGCAATCAGCTGGACAAACGCTAAAGAGATAATGAACACAAAGGTCAGTAAGAACACAAGAATATAATCGGATCACTATCTTACAGAAGTTAAGTGCCTTTGGATTCCAAACAGCGACAGACTGCCACAGACGAACAGAAGAACAGAAAACATAAAGGTAGACAGAGACAAATTAATACACAATCGATCCAGGTATGAGGAAGGAACTGAATCATTCAATGAATGGGACGACATGAAGCGAAATATGGCGAAACAGGCTGAAGTATGGGGAAAGGAAGAAAGGAAATGGAAGCACTGGTGGTGGAATAAGGAATGTGAGGCAGCAGTAGAGAATCGCAGGAAAGCCTGGAGAGACTGGAGCAGCAAGAAGGACCCGGAAAAATGGGAACTTTTCTTAGGAGCAAGAAAGAAAGCCGCCCGAACACTAAGATGGACCAGAAGACAGAAGATGAAGCAGGAACTGGAAGAGGTTGAGACCAACTTCAGGAAAAACAACAGCAGAAACTTTTTCGGGAAATTCAAAAAGAGTCTCATTGGATACAAGGGTAGAGAACAGTTTATAAGAGATAAGAAAGAGGAGCTGGCTGTTAGTGCGAAGGAGAACTGTCGTATTTTTGCAGAGCACTTTCACGACCTCCTGAACTGTAAACCTGTTTTGTACAAATCTGTAGAGAATGTCACCGATCAGTCGCAATTTTTGTTTTTATTTTCCAGATCTACATGTATTTCGGGCACAGTGTGGCTATTCTCAATGCGTTGAGTTATGTTTACATCTATACCGTCATGCTGAACGTAACTGTCAACATGACGGTTTAGATGTAAACATAACTCAAAGCATTGAGACTGGCCACTCAGTGGTCGAAACCTAGGTAGATCTGAAAATTAAAAAACAAAAAATCTCGATTGATTGCTGACATTTCCTACAGATTTGTTTAAATGAAATTCCACAAACGATCTGTAAAAAAAAAAAAATGGGGGAGGGGCGGCAATTTAACAGCTCGCACGGGGCGGCACTTGTGCTTGCGCCGGCCCTGGTAAGAGCAGTAAGCGATCTAACAACTGCACCTGACACTTGTTGTCTTATATACGCTTTGCCGGCCGCAGCGCCGTATTCTGCTTGTTTTATATATTATGTATTTGAATTCGTGTGCCTATACCAGTTTCTTTTGCGCTTCAATGTATATGCAGTAGGTGAAGTTCATTCCTCTTAAATGGAACATTTATATACTGTCGCTAATCATAGTGAACTATCATTAGAGAATTACACAATAAGCTGAAATAGTGACTATGCACGAACACATTTAACAGCTGTCCAGGCGTAAAAGCTATCATTTACATAAAATTGCACGACTGTGGACGGAAGTAAACAGAAAATACCTCTGCGTAAAATTTTAGTATGATGTAATTTTTCTCACCATTGTTACGTCCGAGAATTCTTCAGTGCTTTGGGGTTAGGAACCAGTAGTTGCAAGCTCAATACCTGAAGCAGGCAATGTGGCCAATGCTTCGGGGCCACACGCATAATTGAATTCCATTCAGAGTACAATAACGACTGCCGCAGCTGGGCCATTTGGGAGCCGGCACGCCAACCCCGCTTTGTCAGAGTCGGCGAGCTGGGCACACGCAGATCGGCCGGGTGAATTCAACACTGCTACGCCCCAAGGGCTGCCCCGTGTCTCTGCACGAAATTCAATTACAACTTGGGCTGGCGCGCCTAAGCGGCTGAATCGCTAAAGGCGCTTCAAGAGGAACTGCTGCGATGCAAGGAGGTGACTGAGGCCTTACTTGACCGACGGGACTTCGGTACATGTTTTCAGTTTCTGCTATCTGCCAATTTGTGATTGACTGCACTTAAGATCATTCAAATAGTTGCATCCTGCTTGTCATGGGCCGCATAAGCAGTCGATTTTTGCTACTCCAGTTCTTACTGTGTGTAATCTTGTAACGGCTTTCCTTCTTTACAATGAAGATCAAATTTATTTAAAAATAAAATGTGCATTATAAAGGAACGAGACGGGGTCTGTAAAATGAAAATTGCTGAAGCGATCATAATGTCATTGCCCAGCAGACAGAAAATGTGTACCCCCTGTAAGAGCCCTGAGGCCCAAAACAAGCCCCTAAAGGGACGTTGGCTCACATCAAAGCGACGATAGAGCGATCGCATGTGCCCGTCAACCTTCCTCTGCTCCCACGAGGAGAACACCACAGGTGCCGTAATGCGATTTCCCAGAAACTCTACTGACAGGAGGAGGGATCAAAATAAGCGAAAACGTGTCTCGGCTTATTCATAAATATTCTACAGTTTCAAAGAAAACGACGGTCAAAGTTTTCAAAACAATTTATGTGCCTTTGGAAGCCCAACCGAAGTGGTGCCGTAGTGGCTAGCGTTGTGGCGTTGTGCTTGTGCGTCCTGTGTGCGAAACTCGATTATTACTTTTATTTTTGTTTTCCTTTCATCTACCCATGTCTGCAAAAGACAATCTACTGTGGAATAAGGTAATCCTTATTCGTCTACTAATTGTAGCAATGATCAATGAATAAAGGTAAAAAAATTTAAATTGTTTTCGGTGAAATTCGTCATTATCATCCAAGGGAATGTATCAAATCTTCCTGAAGAATGAACATGAGAATAAAACAACGAATTAAGAATTGATACAGCAATGAAGTATAACAATACTATAATTAAATGACACTAAACTCTGAAAATGACAGACGTAGAAATATTACATATGATAAATGTTTAGCACTTATTGCCATACCTATTTACTATTTTACAATTATTGTAACGCCCTTGTGTCCTCTGACTTGATAAGAAACATTCATGTGATAACTCTCTAACGACATGGCTTGATAAATGAAAAACATGAAATGAAATAAAACTGTATAAATAGAAAAGTAATCGTGTCTCGAAATCCGGACTCTAAAGTGAGAGGCCGTGCCACTAACCACTGTGCTACAAGTGGATCTTTTTCTCAGAAACAGCCCAGTCTATATTCATAAGCCGAGACACGTGTTCGCTTGTTTTGACTCCTCTTCTGAGAGAAATTTGTGAGAAATCGGGTTATGGCACTTGCCGTGTTCTCTTCGGTCTGCGACCAGAAGAGTGGAAAATAAACACATGAATAATAACCTCTACGCTGTAAAACAAGTGAACTAAAAACACCATTTCATGAGAATAAATGTTCGACTTCGCTTCACGCAACTATTTAAGAAATGCTCATTACCCAGAGTTACTGAAAATAAATGGGCACGTTTTAGTTCATATTAATTATCTGTGTTAAATCAGCTTACGATCATTCATTTCAAAACGTAATATATTTTCTCAATAAAGCTACAAGTACTGTACCTCATAGTATGTAACTTCCTGATCGTCTTTAAAAACTTTTACTGAATTATGCTGTAATAGAGCTAGCCTGGCACAATTACGAAAAAGTCAGTCCAGGATGTTTGCAGTACGACTGACGATCATACAGGCACATATTTATTATCAATTAAAAATGCACCGGCTTGTGAGTTACGCTGAGCGTCTCGTTCCGTGGCCTTTGCTCCACACCTCCACCGCTTCAACACTACTTCCCAAAGGCCTCCATTCCAAGGAACGCGGTACTAACAGTGGAAACTCCCCATCCCACACCCTCAGATTTAATGGTCAGAGGGCCAGTGGACAGCCCGTCAAAAATTGGACACAGATCAGACATGAAAACAGGAAGGAGGTGTACTGAAGTACGAAATAAAAGCAAAAATAGAAAGTCAACGGTCCAAGGACATGAAGTGCAATATAGGGCAGCTACATACAGCAGCGGCGTCGTGGTTAGGTGATCGCATTGTTTGACTGCCATGCGGGAGAGTCGTGTTCATACCTCACTTTTGACAATTTTTTTTTTCGCTGTTCGCTGTATTCAGATTTGTGGCTTTGTCGTAATGTAACGTCTGTCTGCAACAGCGGGGTGTAAGGAAGTGATGTATAATGACAGTTGATTCTGCACAACTACTCTATTAGCAGGCGAAAGCAATTGGCTTTCGAATGGGAACCGTAAACGCTTGATGACAGGGCAAGTCAACGGATTCCTCCATCTGAAAATATATCTGGTGTGTCACACACGACATTGGTGACAATACGAGTGCTATATGACAGGAATCTCTTACCGACGTACCTAGTTTGCATGCCTGATCAGTGAGATATGCCTCTTTGCCCGATTTAGGTGTCCGAATCAATGTGAATGTGATCACCCCCAAGGAAATTGTGGAAACATAATCGTTTGCCACATAAGCTGTACAAAATGAACGCAGCAGTTTTAGACTCTGTGCTCTGTAAAAACTTACGTTATTAACGTTTTTTAAGTTGCGTTCCGATTTGGAAATTTTAGTTCTTGAATTCCTTTGTTGTAACAGAGTTCACACCTACTTATTTGTTGTTTGCATCTCTGTGAGACTTTAATGTGGTATCTCGCCTGCTCTCACTTTTCATCTCGTTTACTGACGACGGTAATGCATTCTTACCACGTGACTCGTATTCTGTAAATAATGCGTAGTATAACAACTGCCAAGGCTACAATGACAGGGCGAACAGTTCATGGCGTTGTGAGAAAAGGAAATAAGATAAATGATACAAGAGAGTTCTGTACACGCCTCATCTACTTGACAGTTCATGACCGGGACCCTTAAATACACTCCTGGAAATGGAAAAAAGAACACGTTGACACCGGTGTGTCAGACCCACCATACTTGCTCCGGACACTGCGAGAGGGCTGTACAAGCAATGATCACACGCACGGCACAGCGGACACACCAGGAACCGCGGTGTTGGCCGTCGAATGGCGCTAGCTGCGCAGCATTTGTGCACCGCCGCCGTCAGTGTCAGCCAGTTTGCCGTGGCATACGGAGCTCCATCGCAGTCTTTAACACTGGTGGCATGCCGCGACAGCGTGGACGTGAACCATATGTGCAGATGACGGACTTTGAGCGAGGGCGTATAGTGGGCATGCGGGAGGCCGGGTGGACGTACCGCCGAATTGCTCAACACGTGGGGCGTGAGGTCTCCACAGTACATCGATGTTGTCGCCAGTGGTCGGCGGAAGGTGCACGTGCCCGTCGACCTGGGACCGGACCGCAGCGACGCACGGATGCACGCCAAGACCGTAGGATCCTACGCAGTGCCGTAGGGGACCGCACCGCCACTTCCCAGCAAATTAGGGACACTGTTGCTCCTGGGGTATCGGCGAGGACCATTCGCAACCGTCTCCATGAAGCTGGGCTACGGTCCCGCACACTGTTAGGCCGTCTTCCGCTCACGCCCCAACATCGTGCAGCCCGCCTCCAGTGGTGTCGCGACAGGCGTGAATGGAGGGACGAATGGAGACGTGTCGTCTTCAGCGATGAGAGTCGCTTCTGCCTTGGTGCCAATGATGGTCGTATGCGTGTTTGGCGCCGTGCAGGTGAGCGCCACAATCAGGACTGCATACGACCGAGGCACACAGGGCCAACACCCGGCATCATGGTGTGGGGAGCGATCTCCTACACTGGCCGTACACCACTGGTGATCGTCGAGGGAACACTGAATAGTGCACGGTACATCCAAACCGTCATCGAACCCATCGTTCTACCATTCCTAGACCGGCAAGGGAACTTGCTGTTCCAACAGGACAATGCACGTCCGCATGTATCCCGTGCCACCCAACGTGCTCTAGAAGGTGTAAGTCAACTACCCTGGCCAGCAAGATCTCCGGATCTGTCCCCCATTGAGCATGTTTGGGACTGGATGAAGCGTCGTCTCACGCGGTCTGCACGTCCAGCACGAACGCTGGTCCAACTGAGGCGCCAGGTGGAAATGGCATGGCAAGCCGTTCCACAGGACTACATCCAGCATCTCTACGATCGTCTCCATGGGAGAATAGCAGCCTGCATTGCTGCGAAAGGTGGATATACACTGTACTAGTGCCGACATTGTGCATGCTCTGTTGCCTGTGTCTATGTGCCTGTGGTTCTGTCAGTGTGATCATGTGATGTATCTGACCCCAGGAATGTGTCAATAAAGTTTCCCCTTCCTGGGACAATGAATTCACGGTGTTCTTATTTCTATTTCCAGGAGTGTATGACGCTGCAGCTGTTCCTTACCTTCGATATTGTCTTTCTAGCCTGCACGGTTTACTGTTCCTAATTTTCTTTTTTTCACAGTTTAGTACACTTTCTTCCGGTTTGACGCTTGACCTGTGTTCAGTTTCTCGAAATTGCCCACTGGGTAGTCTTACCAGTAAATCTGCTGGGTGTCTGATGGGGAGTTTCCCTTGTAACTAGCAGCTTCGGCATTCCTTGCAATATACACGCAACAGATTTCTTAGAAAAATATTAATTAAATTTCCCACTTGTCTCCCTTCTCCCATCCACTCAGCAACCATTTGAGATAGAGTATCTTCTTTTTTACATTTTATTTTAATAATTTGGAAGGGAATAAAGGCCGTATATAACTGGACCTTACTATCAATCGATTCGTTCGATAATGGCAACGATATAAAATTATTTTCCTATGTCGATCAAATTTATTTCTTTATTTACTTCTCAGCGGAGTGGTGTATTCAGGTCATCGTTTGCACCACACATATTGCAGTCTTGACGTACGAATTTGTCTAGCAAATACAGAAAAAGGCACGAGAGTATACAGTTTGTTACCTACACATATTATAAAAATTAATGTATGTATGTATGTATGTGCTTGCGTGTACGTTCCGCAGCTCATTTTAAATCACTGGACCGATTCCAATCATACTAAGTACTCATATCCCCTACTGTGGGTCAACATTCACTGTCGAGGTAAGAACCATGAACCATCATTGTTCATGGGATATTATTTCACAAAAAATGAGATGCATGAAAAACTGCCGCATAATGAATGAAGTTTAAATTTATTATTTCTGTGCTAGTACCTCTGTTTGCAATCAATTTCGCACATAGTATCCACGTATGCCGTTAAATCACTTTGACAATTATATCATCGTCTCAGACATTGTTCAAGAGATATGAAGTCATAAACGCTGACATGGGTGAAAAACTGCCGCATCTTTCATGACGTTTAAATTTCTTACCAACTGCACTCGCAGCGTATTTTCCTGACAGTATTCACATATGTCGCTAGATGTACCTACACAATTTCGTCATTGTACAATACATAAACACGGATATGCGTGAAAAGATGCCGCATCGCGCATGAAGTTTTAATACATTAATTCTTCGCTACTAAGACACTCCTACAGTTCAATCAACTGAAGGAAATTCCTGACACTAGGTAGCGCTTTTGACAGCTTTGAGCTGCGAAACGCTAACGGCTACCCGGAAAAACACAAGTCGTGTATAGGAAAATGAGAAGGCGTTGCCATAGAGACGTTTACAAAATCACGTTGGAGACCAGTGAAGCAGCTCTACGTATGCACTTGTAGATTATGATTATTTCTTTGTACGATTGATTCATAATTTCGAAGATGTTTTCACCAATGTTTTCATTTCGATGTTTGTTTCCATTTTTGACAGAAGGTTTTCAAAATGAAAATTCGGGTCATGCCGGGTTTGTCAGCTAGTTAGAAGAGCAATATCCTTGTTTGAGCTACAGTCTCGTGTAATTTTACTCACTAGGAAGGCGAGGATCCGTAATATTGCAAGCTAAATCTACCAGGTAAATGCTGATTTTAACAAGAGAAGGAATCTTTTCACATCCACTTAGACAAACATCTCAGGACAGACGTCATGAAGATTTTTTTGCTGTCTGATATTGTACGAAAGTGAATGATGAACTTTCGGAGAAGAAGAAAACACCAAAATAATAATTGCTTTTGATATGCGATGCTTTCCCAGAATGGGAAATATTTCCTGGAAAGACAGGGTATGAAGAGAAGCTTCATGAGACCAGATAGAGAAGCCGTGTCTTTGGAACCTTATGTCCCACACAAGGGACAGATGGGCCGGCCATCAGCTGAGACATGACGCATTTGCGGCTCAGTGTAGTGCAAGAACAGGGCATGAAGAGCGAGACGTGAATACATCAAACAGATGATGGCGGATACCAGCTGCACCGTCTGTTCTCCAAAGGAGCATCGAAGAGAGAAAAAACACGGAGAACCTCAGCCAACCAACCTGATGGTTGAAGGCCTGAGAGAAACTATAAAGCTAAAGTTAAAACGACGAGGAAAACTTAATCATGAAAGAGGAATAGTGATAGGGAAGAATAGGTGACAGGGAATTAAACCCAGACTAAAACACTGTGTAATAACTTTGAGGATGAAAGATGTAGTTTACATGTACGCAATGAGAAATAAAAGCAGAGATAATGTTATTTTGGTTGATAAGCTGTTCTTTCGTTTTGGCATCAGTGGAATTTCGTGACTTAGCTGATGTGACGGAGCTACTTCCCCATAATATGGCCGCCTGAATCGTTAGACGGCCCTGTGCAAGCACGATGTGTTTTGCGTTAAGAGCCCGCATCTCGTGGACGTGCGGTAGCGTTCTCGCTTCCCACGCGCGGGTTCCCGGGTTCGATTCCCGGCGGGGTCAGGGATTTTCTCTGCCTCGTGATGGCTGGGTGTTGTGTGCTGTCCTTAGGTTAGTTAGGTTTAAGTAGTTCTAAGTTCTAGGGGACTGATGACCATAGATGTTAAGTCCCATAGTGCTCAGAGACATTTTTTTTGCGTTAAGAGGAAGACATTTGAACGCATTTCCGGCCATAATAATATGAGATTTTTATTTCTTGTCCTTATAGGGATCGTTTGCTGCAATTTCGCTTCGTTTAGCAAAATCTTGCTGTGGGGTGGATGGATCTCATGGTGTCGATTAGGAAACAGTGCAATTGAGACTGACGTTTCGTGTTGTAGAGTCTGACGAGACGATGGGAACAATGCAGGACTACCGGCAATCTACATCCACATCTACATCATACTCCATAAGGCACCTAATGGTATGTGGCGGAGGGTACTTTTGGTACCACTATCTGATCACTGAAGATGTCCAACGTAGTATTGGACGAACGTTAGGAATAGAAAAATTCCATGGATCACGGCCATACAACCCGGAAGAATTATCAACAACAATACCATCCGGTCGTAAAAGCCTTCCTTGTAACGTCTGTTAGTGGAGTTGGTTTAGCATCCCCGTAACGCTATCTCGCCAGCTAAGCGATCCCATGACGAAACGCGCCACTCTTCGTTGGATCTTCTCTATTTCCTCTATCAGTCCTACCTGATAGGAATCCCAGATACATGAACAATACTCAAGAATCGGGCGTACAAGCGCCTTATAAGCCACTTCTTTCGTGGGTGAGTTGCATTTCCTGCTTCTTCCGATGAATATGAGTCTGTTTTTCCCACTATATGTTTTATACGGTCATTCCTCTTAACGTCGCTCTGGGTAGTTACGCCTAGATGTTTTATGGTAGACACTGTGTCCAGCTGTTTGTGATCAATAGTGTAGCTGTACAGAGGTGGATTTCTTTTCCTATGTATGCGCAATATGTTACATTTATTTACGTTCCGGGTCAACTGAAAAAGGGTTTGCACCATTCATCAATTCTGTGTAGGTCATTCTGTAAATTCTTACTATTTTCTAGCGCTGCTACTTTGCTATAAACAACCGCATCATCTGCGAATAGTCTTAAAGAGCATCCGACGCTTTCTACTAGATTTTATATATATATATATATATATATATATGCCATACGCTTATTGTTACTAAGGCATTTGACACCGTCCCGCGTTTAATGAGAAAAGTACTAGCTTGGGAGTATCAGAGCAGACCTGCGATTGGATTCAAGACTTTCTTGCAGATAGAACTCAACATGTCCATCTTAACGGAATTAAATCGACATATGTAAAGTTAATATCCTATATATATATATATATATATATATATATATATATATATATATATATATATATATATAGGATATTAAAATACATCTGTCGATTTAGTTCCGTTAAGATGGACATGTTGAGTTCTATCTGCAAGAAAGTCTTGAATCCAATCGCAGGTCTGCCCCGATACTCCCAAGCTAGTACTTTTCTCATTAAACGGCAAAGCGGGACGGTGTCAAATGCCTTAGTAATAATAAGCATATGGCATTGGTGGCCGGGAGACCCCCCGGGAGGCGTTTCGGCCGCCGCTCCACAAGTTCTTTAACGCCACTACGGCGACTTGCGAGTAAGCGAGGATGAAATGATAATGAAAGGCGTGCAACACCCAGTCATCTCGAGGCAGAGATAATCGCTGACCCCAGCGGGAATCGAACCCGGTACCCCGTGCGCGGGAAGCGAGAACGCTACCGTAAGACCACGAGCCGCGGACAATGCCTTAGTGAAAATAAAGAACACGGCATCAGCCTGAACGCCGTTGTCCATTGCACTCAGGATCTCATGGAGGAACAGAGCGAGTTTAATTTCGCAGGATCTCTGTTTGTGGAATCCATGTTGATTTTTGATAGAGGAGATGTTCCATTATTCTACAACAGATTAGCGTCAACGATATAGGTCTATAATTGTGTGGATCTGTCTTACGGCCTTTCTTAAAAACGGGAGTGACCTGCGCTTTTTTCCAATACCTTTCGTTGCTCAAGCGATCTGCGATAAATTACTGCTTGAGGGGGAGCAAGTTCTTTCGCATAACCTTTATTGAATCTTATAGGTATCTCATCTGATCATGAAGCCTTTCGACTACTAAGCGACTGTAGCTACTTTTCAGTTCCGCGATCGGTTATCTCAATATCTACCATTTTGACGTTCGCAAGACGATTGAAAGGAGAGACAGTGTTACGATCTTCCGCAGTGAAACAGCTTCTCTCTGTTATCTTACGTTTCGGTGTCGCTGTGGTCGCTGAGAGAATGAATAGATGATTTTGACCCATTTGCTGATTTTACATACGACCAAAATCCCTCTCTTCAGCAGCGTGGTACATTGTCTATGTGGTAGTCACGAAGTTTTAGTTATGACCTCGACTACATAAATTTATGTAAAGACTTGTTTGAGTCTGCATGAATATATGTGACATCCTGGTGCAAATGGAAATCACTCCGGAGTACCGCAGCACGGAGCTAGAGTAACCATAGCAGTGCACAGCGCTTTGGTAGAGTGTAGAGTGGAGCGGTATTTCGTTTTCCGTAATTCAAGAGAAGCAAGAATGCAACAACCCGTGCTGCGTTGGTGTAAGTGTTGGAAGTGTACGGCAACAGTGCACCATAGCGTGACACAGTGGTCAGGAGGCAAAGGCACTTCCAATGCGGTCAGGCACACGAAAGCAACATTCGCATAATGTGTGGCTGGCAAGTAACGTAACTCAATCAAACTTGGACCATACATAGAGGGAACTGCTACAGTATAGTATAAAAGATAACTGCAAGAAATACGCAACGAGACGATGAGAAGTGACACTTTTATTCAAGGACTGTAATTACACTGAAGTCACCGCGATTTATGTTGGTCCCACGGATATTATAAATGGCGGGGTAAAGTTCTTAGTAGGGTGTGTGATCACGACTGACGGCAAAGCTTGCTCTGCAACATGCAACCGTGCTATCCATGGAAGGAGTTATAGCGATAGGGCATTCCATTCCTCCATAAGCGCGATTGACTACTGCTGGATGGTCTTTGGTGCATGTGGGCTCGCTGATTTACATCTCCTCACCTCATCCTACACGTACTAGATAGGATTTAAGGCCTGAGAACTGGTAGACCAGTTCATTCGCTGAATATCTCTCGTTCCAAGCGCTCCTCCACTTGTGCTGTTGGACTCGGACACGTATAAAATTTGAGGTATAGCAGCACGTAACTCTGAGAAGAGGCGCATGGTGAATGGTTCAAAGGCCTCTGGTCACTATGGGACCTAACGTCTGAGGTCATGAGTCCCTAGAACTTAGAACTACTTAAGCCGGCCGCGGTGGTCTCGCGGTTCTAGGCGCTCAGTTCGGAGCCGCGCGACTGCTACGGTCGCAGGTTCGAATCCTGCCTCTGGCATGGATGTGTGTGATGTCCTTAGGTTAGTTAGGTTTAATTAGTTCTAAGTTATAGGGGACTGATGACCACAGATGTTAAGTCCCATAGTGCTCAGAGCCATTTGAACCATTTTTAGAACTACTTAAACATAACTAACCTAAGGACATCACACACATCCATGCCAGAGGCAGGATTCGAACCTGTGACCATAGCGGTCGCGCGGTTCCAGACTGAAACGCCTGGAACGGCTCGGCCACCCCGGCCGGCGCGCAGGGTGAAGAAGCACAGTGCCACATTAACTTTGAGACCGTGTTTAAAGATTAGGAGGACAATATTCCACTGCAATATTACGCCTCCCCGCAGCATAATACCTAGTCCAGCAAAGCTATCATGTTAGACCATGGTAGACGTACTCTCGTATGGCGAGAGGCGGGAACCTGTTATACACCAAGGAAAATTGTCGAACACGATCAGCTGTCAACAGTCTGCGTGCCATTTTGAACATGGCCGAAGTCACAGCGCAGGAGGTTCCGTAACTGCTAACAGCTATAGGAAAAGCATGCTTCTGAAGTAAAAGCCCAATCATTCGAAGACATTTCCATACGCGGGAAAATGTTTGTAACTTTCCCCGCTATGTGCGTGGTGCCTCTACTGCCTTCCGTGGTGCACATGAGCACATTGAGTATCAGTTTGGCCATGCACAGTGTGGCTGATGTTAAGTGAGTTTTGTTTAACCTGGGGATTTCAGTGATGCCAGCTGCGGATTTTACTTTTTCTTGTTTTCTTATTTTATTCTATTAACTGTAGGAAAACGTGATTTAATACATCAGTTTCTCAACTAATCAATCTCAACAATGATGCTCTGCTCATTGCGGGTAACGATATTATGCTTTGAGAAGACTGAGTCCCCCTCCTTGCTATTTCAGGGCTTAAAACTTCTACTGACGTGAGAGATTTCATATTGGTTGTCACGAGCATAAATTATTAGGATAGGTATCACTTTTTTTACTACAACGACGATTGTACGTTTCCTATCTTGTAGATATACACCTGAAGATGTGATCTGAATTCACGAAACCGGTCGTGTTGCCGTAAAACTTGTAACCTCCCCAGAAAAATTTACAAGACAATATTATATAGAAATGGAGTCAAGAAGCAATATCGTCCCCACAGAAATATTTAAATAAAAAATATAATAATAATTGGGACCCAAGAATAACCTGCCTGCAATGAAATGTACTGACAAAGGCAACAAAAATGTGAAATTCGCAATCTGACTCTGGTGTAAGCTCCCACAAAAATAATGAAAAACAATTCAGTGCTAATGAAATCTCACTGATAATGAAAATTCAATTAAACCGAAATATCGGTCTTTGGCCCTGTGCAAATCAGAATTAAATTCTTACCTCATTGTAACTGCTAGTCAAATTTCTGCTCTTATTCTTGCGCACAGCTTGGAGGAACTGCATTGCAAATAATAATATTCGTTTTTTTTGTAATTTAACTGAAATTTGTTTAAGGGAAGTGGAACGAAATTTAGTTCAATAAAATTGCTTTTGAAATCATAATTATTATTGGGGCACTTGTTGGAAATTAATTACAATAAATGAACTTTAAATTATCTGATGATTACCTTAATTAACAATATACCTCATTCAGCATCTTGACCAGTGTTGCCGACAGACTACATCACACAACCGCACTGGGCTGCTACTACTGACCGACTGCTCTGCATGACGGCTACTACAGAACTGCTCTAAACGACTACTAACAGAGTACTGCTCAACTGCACTACTACTACTGTACTCCACGACGACTACCACTGAACTGCTCGCAACACTCGCGCGGTCAAGCGCAGACTAACTACGATTATAGGCTCTCTGGTCAAAGATTTTAACGTGCCTCACCATCGCTGCTATGTTACATACGTGTTTCATAACCCTCCACTGGGGGGCAAAAATTTGGCAGCGATGGTGAGTCATTTGGACTTGCCATCGCAAGAAATTTTTACAATTTACAGAATATTCAAATTTAGTACATAAATTAAATGTTGTGCACATGCACCGAGTACAAAACATTTCAGACAAAGACAGGATGTGAGTACAAAACATAGTAGTAAATCAGAAAACTGTATATACAAATTATTTGACAGATAAAGTGCACAGGCACTGAAAAAATTCTTTAACATATTCAGAACAAATAAACAGACTGGCAAAAAAAATTATGTTGACAAGTGACATGAGTGCACATGCACTGCAGTTGAGAACATATCAGTAAATGATGAAATGTATATACAATGAGTAACAAATGACATAAATGCATACGCACTGAAGTATTGAATATACAGAATGAGTACAAATCATATTGAAAATGCACAGGCATTGAAGTTCAGTAGAAAACATGTTAACACACAACATAAGTGCACATGCACTGTAGTTCAGAACATATCATTAAAATAAAATAATAAATAAAAAAATGTATATACAATATAAAAGACAAGAGTGCACATACTGTACTTGAGAACAAATCGAAAAAATGTCTTAGGCATTTTTGCAATAAATAAACATAATGGCAAAAAAATCCTATCGACAAGTGACAAAAGTGTACTCGCACTGGAGTTCTGGGAATCAAAAAAAAATGTATAACCCATGAACATAAATAATGTTAGCAAAAAATGATTTTCACTATGTGACAAGAATCAGGATAGGAAAGGGAAGGATCGCATCATGGTTGTAGCACTTTAGATTGCACACAGCTGTTCTGAAAGTCCATATCTTTCCACAGAAGTACAACACCAAGTGACACAATTTGAAGTTCTTTTCCCATCAGAATTTACCAGTGTAGCCAAGACACTGAACTGTCGTACTAATGTTCCATGTTCTCATTTTGGCAGTACACTAGGTACACCAAACAGTGGGATCATAATAACGTCTTCATCGCTCACGGTGGTGGACAGCATGTCGTGTCAACACCACGCTCTTACAAGGCACACCAACGTAGAAGTAGTGCAAACCCAAAGGTAGTGCTCCATGATCACTAGGATGGACAGGACAAATGGACATTGCAGTAATTCAGGGTAGTTAGCTCATGAGGTGAAGGACATTAAGTCACATAATATTGACAATTACAGTCTTCATTAGTAGTTTGGGGCATTCATAGCCCAGTGATTGAACATTTCTGTACCAAGTATGTAGTATTACAGAAAAATGTTCATTAATTGTTTTACATAGAATCAGTAACCATCTTTTCCTAGTTACAAAGCATTATTAAATAATCACATTCTTTTCCAGTTAATAAGTATGGCATAGTTAATTAATCATTGGTCATTCCAATAGTAATAATCACTAGTCTTCTCCTAATTACAAAGCATTATGAAGCAATCGCATTCTTTTCCAGTTACAAAGTATGGCATCGTTAATTAATTATTTGTTATTCCAATATAGTAAGAATAATTAGCCTTCTTCTAATTACAAAGCATTATTAAATAGTCGCATTCTTTTCCAGTTGCAAAGCATAATTAAGAATCATTAGCCTTCTTCTAATTACAAAGTATTATTAATCAATCACATTCTTTTCCAGTTACAAAGTATGGCATAGTTAATTAATCATTTGTCATTTCAATATAGTAAGAATCATATTCTTTTCCAGTTACAAAGTATCAACATTGAAAACAAGAGCTAATTAATGGCATAATTAATAAACTAATTCATTGATTGACATTAATTATTGGCACTCAGTGGCCATCAAGTATTGAATAGAATAAAACATTATTCATCATTCAGTATTATTCAGATCATTACGAAGTCATTATTAAAAATCAGCTAATTACAGTCATAGCATTAATAATCATGGGCATTATAAGTAGTATCATTACAATAAACAGTGGCAGTTATTAGCCAGTTACAAAGCATTATTTTATATATATATATTTTGTATCATTACTGAAGTGACATACTATTCAGAGTTGATCAGTATTATTCACAACTTTCTCAAACTGGTATCACTATTTGGGACTGGTAATACATTTTTTTTGTTAGCAATGCATTGCGTTTGGTAATTATAAGAGAAAGCCAGAAGAGAAAAAGAGAGAAAAAAAAAAATTGGTAGTGGGTTGTTCCTGTAAATGAAAAATGTGTAACGTCATTTGTCATGAGTCAGCTGTAGCAAGGTTGTGAAACAAGGCAGTAATGTGATCACATGTATAAATGATAGACACAAATGGGTAAAAAAAAATAAATGCAAGTACTAGAACAGGTATAATAAGTAACAGGTTTAGTATGTATCATGAAAAACTTCTGCTGGAAAAAATACAAAATGGATTATTGACCTGAAAGAAGAAACGCACACTATGCTGAAAAGTAGTGAACTTCGAATTAACAAGTAGTGAAATGTGTATAAACATGTGTTCCACAGCTGTCCTTTCCAAAACTTTCCGTCATCCTACTATGCAATATAACACCTGCTGTCAAAACAAACTGCAACAAATACTTAAATAACTACATAGCATAAACACATAACTTCAACATTATCCTCATCTGCAAAGAAAAAACTTCATTATCAATCACTTCATTATCCATATTATCATAACTTCATTATTATCATCACCTGTAAAGAAAAACTTCATTATTCATAACAGCATATCCTTCATCATTATTCATCAGTATTCATTATCATCTGCAAAAATATCACTTCATTACTCATTATACAACTATTCCTTATCTCTAGCATATTTCATCACTAAAACTAAGATGTGTAGTTCTGTCTGACACCCTGCATCAATCACCTTGTATTCTGAAAGAAAAAATTAGTTAAGACTGCTATTCTACGATGAGTATAGTATATTCTTGTTAATGCTTGTTAATCCTGATCCATTTACTCTTCCTCATAAAGTTATTGCATCTTCTATCGTTTATTCCGTAGGTGAAATTCCCATTTCTGTTTAATTTATTTTCTTTACACGTTATTTCTTTCTGAAAATGATGAACAGAAATTAACGTCTTGCATTTAAATCATATACCCACTAAATAATTACTGATTAACGGTAACATACTTAAGCATACAGCCTAACATGACAGAAAACGTAATATGTCAAAAGCATAGACAGTGTTCAAAGGCAAAAAAAAAATGTACACGGAATATCACAATGCAGCAGCAAAAAAAGAAAAACGTAAAATAGTCACGATGTTGAGACATCATAGGACAAAAAATGTCAAAGTCAACGGGTGTGTTATACCTTAACTATTTCACAGTGCATATAGACAAAACTGGAATACAATCGTACACACAAAAAATGGAAAATGTGCACGGTCTGGTGTGTAACGACAAGTAAAGCGACCTGCTAACCTTACCTTGCCGGGCACTTGCCAAGAAAAAATACGATAATCATCAGTAATTATTCAGGTGAAATAATTGCATTAGTAAATGGCATCATAGCATGTTACATCATAAAGTGATTTCATTCAATAAACGGTTTAATGTTTGAGACATGGTGATTGCCTTTCGATTTTCTGGTTCTCAAAGTTTCGACGTGTACAACATTGGGGTGAGGGATGCTGCGAATCCGATATGGACCTGCGTATAGAAGTTCAAATTTACTGCACTTACCTTTTAATTTGCTGGATAAATAGTGTGTACGTACTAATATTTTCTGTCCAACGTGAAAGTCGCGGCGTGTACAAACCTGTTTTTGCTGTCTTCTCCGGCGCTCTGCAGCACGTTTGATGTTGTTCAGCGCAATGTCAATTATTTCGTGGTGTCGTAAGCGACGAGATGCAGGAAAATTTACTAATTCTTTAATTTTGTTTGGTGGTTCAACGTTTTTCAGTATAACAGACGGAGATAGCATAGTGGATTCATTTGAAATGGAATTAATTACATCTTGGAATGAGAGTATGTGTGTATCCCAATCAATATGTCTTTTGTGGCAGTATATTCGGCACAGCTTACCAATTTCTTTCATTAATCTTTCACAGGGGTTCGAAGAAGCGTGGTACTTGGATATATAGATCGGAGAAATGTTTCTGGCTCGTAACATGCGTGTCCATACGCTACTACGAAATTGAGATCCATTGTCCGAAATTACTTTCATCACATGCCCTACATGAAATAGAAAATGTTTTACAAATGCTTTCGAAACAGTTTTAGCAGTAGCTTTGCGTAACGGAGTGAAAGTAACAAATTTTGAAGTGAGCTCAACAGCGACAAAGATGTAGCAAAAACCTCTGTTAGTTCTCGGAATCGGACCAAAAATATCTACTGCGGCCATGTGTCTTAATTTAACAGGTACAATCGGATATAAAGGAGGAATATGTGAAGTGGTGTCTGATTTAGCTTTCTGGCAAATTTTACATGACTCTAAAACTCGTCGTATACGTTTCTCCATGTTGGCAAAATAACAGTTCTGTCTCAGTATAAGAAAACATTTTCTAGCTCCGTAATGTGCGTAACTTAAATGAGTATACCAGATTAATTTGTTAACCAGTTCGTCAGGAATGCATAATAACCAATTGTTGCTGTCAGGGTGAGAGCGGCGAAACAGAATGTCATTGCGTACAGTGTAGTGGTGTCTAATCGTAATATTATTCTTATCTTGCCAAAGGTGTTTAATTTCTTTCCACACATTGTCTTTATTTTGTTCTTGTGCTATGTCCTGTAATGACGATGAAATAAAATTTTCAAATGCTACTTGCTGAATGTACATGACACTGAAATTTGTTTTGCAGAAGTTGGTTGCTACGTCTTGCTGATTGTTGCTGAGAGAACGAGATAGTGCGTCTGCTACAACATTTTGTGTGCCGGGAATATGAACAATTGTAAAATTAAATTCCTGTAAATATAGTTTCCATCTACTTAATCTGTCGTGAGTGAATTTAGCCGAAAGTAAAAATTGTATCGCTCTGTGGTCTGTGTAAACTGTGGTATGTCTGCCGTAAAGAAAGTGCCTAAATCTCGTAAAAGCCCATACAACACATAATGTTTCCAGTTCTGTAACGGAGTAATTTCGTTCAGCAGGTGACAAAATGCGGCTTGCAAATGCGATGTTTTTAATTACTATTGAACCATCTTCTTCAATTTCCTGAAAAATATGTACGCCTAAAGCTGTGTTGGAACTGTCGGTGGCAATGGAAAAATTTCTGGTAAGATCTGGGTGCGATAAAAGTGGTGCATTCAACAAGGCTTCTCTCAGGTTCACAAATTCAGAATGTGCTTGCTTATCCCAAGACCAAATACTGTTTTTACCTGTCAGTTGACATAATCTAGGTGTGTCTAAAGCAGAGTGATGAATAAATTTACGAAAAAAGTTAATTAAACCCAAAAAGCTGCGTAATTGTTTCTTCGTCGTAGGAACAGTAATGTCACGTAGAGCTTGAAGTTTTTCCGGATCAGGTGCAATGCCTTCCGCTGAAATTACGTGTCCAAGAAATTTTATAGAAGTTTTGCCAAAGTGCGATTTACTAAGATTAACTGTGAGTCCTTGTTCATGGAAAGTTTGTAACAGTTGTTCAAGAATCAGATTGTGTTCTGACCAGTTAGCTTCTGCGATAAGAATGTCGTCTACATACGTCGTAATTCTGTCCTTAAGTTCTGTCGGAAGTATTGTGTTCAAACCGCGAATAAAAGCTGCAGAAGAAATAGTTAAGCCAAATGGTAATTTGCAAAATTGATAACAGTCGCCGAAACAGAGAAAAGCTGTATATTTTCTGCAATTTGGATGAAGTTGAATTTGCCAAAATCCCGATTTCAAATCTAATGTAGAATAAATAGCTGTACCATGAAATTTCTGTAAAAGTTCCTCTAGTGTCTGTGGTCGATCTGTTTCATTAATAATAATGTCATTAATGTGACGTGAATCAAGTACAAGGCGAAGTGAGCCATCTTTTTTCTTAACAATATGTAGCGGGTTTATGTACGGACTAACTGCTGGTTCTATAATTCCTTGACCAAGCATATCCTGTAATTCTTTTTTAACTTGTTCTCTGTGAATATATGGAATGGGATAATGCTTTGCTTTAAATGTGTCGTGCTGTTTCACTTGAAATTCATACATAAAACCGGACATAGTACCAGGAATGTTGTCAAAAACTGGAGCTTGTTGTAAAAGAATTTTGTGTAATCGCGTTCGTTCGTCGTCTGTAGTTGCACTGCTTTGTCTAACTTTATCGGAAATCATTTGCATTACGTCGTAGTCAGCTTCGTCTGGAGTATTACCGTTGTGTACGTACGTATCCGTGAACAATGTGGGATTACAGTCTATGCCACGTGATACGGAAATGACCTCTGTGCGATTAATTGTTTGTTCTTCCGCAGATAGTGAGTACTGAAATTCTAAAGCCAATTGTGCATCCTCATCCTTTAACATTAAAAAGGAATTTTGAAAATCAATAATAGCGTCGTGTTGTACCAGAAAATTATTACCTAAAATTACGTCTGTTGTCAGTAAAGGAACAATCCAAAAATTTGAGTGAAATGTGTGACCTGCAATACAAAATGATAAATGTGTCTGTAATTTAACATCTACTCCTTTACTCGATACTGCTCCTTTCACTTTTGTTTTGCCTAAAGGTAATGTCGGATAGGTATTCTCTTTGTTGCACTCGTTAAAAGTCTCCTCATTTATTACTGATATAGGTGATCCGGAATCAATTACTGCTGAGAATTTTGATGAACCAATTTTAATTTCGATAACAGGATGTGAAATAGTTTTCTGAACAAATGGTCTTTCCTGCAAGAGAGTGTCTCTGATATCGTCAAAAGTAATTACATTTTCGTGAACAACATTTTGCGTGTCAAACGTAGTGCTTGTGTTATTGGCAGATGCGATCTGTACATTATCTAGTCAGATTCTGTCTGACGTGTTACTATTATTAGGAGGATTCTGTGGCATTTCGACGATTTGAACTGTCCTATTACTTCTTCCAGACGTGTTACGCTCTGGATGGTACCTACTGTCGGGTTCATTCATGAGAATATGTTCTTGTTGATTACTTTGTTGCTGGTAAGACCGACTGTTATTATATGTACGCTGATAATTGTGTTCATCGTTTTTACGTCTGTCGTGATAGTCATTCCTATACGGTGCATTGCGATAGGAATTGAAATATTGTCTTCTTTGTACATAGTTGTTTCCTTGCTGTCGTGCGTTACTATTTGTTGGATCTGTGACTATATGTCCACGCGGCGGAACATTAAAGCCTGGTTGACCTTGTGCATTACATTGTTGGTTACGTATACTAACCGGTTGGTTTTGATGTTGTTGCGGTGGAAAACTTCTATTGTTACCAAAATGTGCTTCCTGTTGCTGAAAATTTTGACGATATTGACAATCTGAATTTTGTCTGTGATTTAAGTTCTGGTAGTTATCGTTTCTAAAGCGTCTGTTATCTTTTCTATTGAAATTACGTGTCTGATCATAATTCCTGTACTTTTGTTGACCTTGGTTATTATACGAAAAATTTTTGTTTACAAAAGAATAATCAGATTGTTGTACTTCTAAAAGCTGCAACAGATCCCTGAATGCTGAAATGTTTTCTTTTTGCTGACCAGTTAAAAGTGACACTCGTAATGACCGTGGTAATTTGGAAATGCATAATTGTATAAGTGCGGATTCACTGTACGGTTCACTCAGGTATTGGTTTTGTTGTACCATGTGCTCAAAAAATTGCGTTACACTGGGAAAATTTGAGTTTTCATAGTTTGGCAAACTAATTAGTTGGTCTTTAATTCCACGCTGTGTCGTCTTCGACCAGTACGCTGACAGAAAAGCATTCTGAAATTCTTCTACCGAGTAACACTGTCTCGCGATCGGTCTCATACGAGTTGCCGGTTCGCCTTCCAAAAAGCTGCAAATAAATTCAAGTTTATGCGTAACAGGCCAAGTCGGTGGAAGAGCAAAGCTAAATTGTTGAATCCAATCCAGTGGGTGAATCTGCGTTCTATCGTTTTTAAATACTTTAAACTTTCTCACTGACAGAAAATGTTTGTAATCGAAATTATCATCTCTGTGTGATGGAACAGGTTCAGGATCGTAAGAGTATCTATTGAACTGTGGTTGTTCGGAATCTAAGTCCCGTACTCTGTGTAGATTACTCAAATTATATGCACTGCGTGAGTCTGGCAAATGTTCGAAAAGTGGCGCCTGCTGTGATGTGTTATTAACTGAAATATTTTTAATCTCTGTTACTTCTTGCTGTAAACTCGACAGTTTTCTACGCAACGTGTTGTTAGACGAGTCGATCTCATTAATTGTCTGCTGCAAATTTTGAAATTCAGGTGTTTGGTTAAATGAAACCGGTGCAGTATCGTCTGATTTGCTCTCATTAGCACTTTCGATAGCATCAATACGACTGGCCAATTCATCATATTTTTCAGTCAGTATTTTTGCCTGATCATCGGTTTTAGAATCGGATGCATTAATCTGTTTTTGCAACTTACGCGTAGTTTCGCTCAGTTTTTTAACATCAGCTTTGATGACATCGCAATCCTGTGTTAGTTCTAATTGTTCGAATCTGTCTGTCACTGTTTGAATATCTACTGTGTGTGTATCTGTTTTTGATTTAAGATTGGAAATTTCGTCACGTAATTCTGTGTTCGACTGTTTGATGGAATTAATTTCGTCGGACACTGTAGTAATATTATTGTCTACATACGTCTTCGCTTTCGCGAACATTTTACGTTTGTCTTCCTGTCTCTGTGCAGTGATTGTTTCCATGACTTGACGTTTGACTTTATTTTGATCTTGAATAAATTTACGGAAACGCGTATCACTGTTCTGTATGTGCTGATTAAAGCGTTCGTCAATCTGAGTGTTCTGCTGTTCGAATTTCGCGTCTATCTTTGCGTCCACTGTGCGCGAAAGTTCTGCTGTCATTGCTTTAAACTCGTCGCGTAATTGTGTAGCTTTTTCAGAGCGTTGTTTAGCGATTCCGCTAATTTCGTCTCTGAGTGTTTCTGTTGCGGCTGTTTGCATTTCCCTTAATTCTTGCGCAACAGACTTAATTTCTTCGCTATTTTTTTGTGAACAAGCCTCAATTTCCACGCGTAACTGTTCCTTAGTGTCATGACACTGCGCGGCAACGGCTCTAATTTGTTCACTAAGCCGTCTGGAATTGTCGTCTAACTTTTCATTTAACTGTCTGGAATTGTCGTCTAATTTTTCATTTAACTGTCTGGAATTGTCGTCTAATTTTTCATTAAATTTGTCTTGTTTTTTATCTAGTTGTTTGAAATCTTCCCTAAATTGTAGCAGTATTGCCAAAATTGGATCCGAGCCTAAATTAGCATTTCTATTATCTGTGCTGTTTAATGGTGAATCTGAAATTGTTTCGCTTTCTGTAACCATTTGGTTATTCTGAGACTCACAAAAAGGTTTGCCAGTCAAATGTACACTGTTGGATACAATTTCGGAATTAAATGGATCCGTCGTACTTTCAGTATCCTGTTCATTTTCATTAGACAAATTTGTCTGTACGTTACTTGAATTTTCCAAATCGGGTATGTTAGGCTGGGCATCGCTCATTACAATAGAGCGTTCCGCATCATCGATTGTCGTCAAATCAACAGAAGACACAATCGAGTTCGTTCGTTCATCATTAAGACAAAAGTCATCATTAGTGGTTGGAATACACTGATTGTTAGTGAACGCAGGATTGTCATCATGACACTGCGTGTCACATGTCCTATCGGTAAAGTCGTTTGAGCCGGTAATTTCGTTCGTAATACCTCGCGATACACTATTCACAGTCTTTCGCGGCATTTTTACAATAGTCACAAATATTCACAAAACAAATAAGCACAAATGCAAAAACAACACACAAATACAACAGAGCAACGAATTGCCGTTGACCTGTAGAAAGAAAGTCACAAGTTAATAAAAGCGTTGCGCCAAATCCTAATTATATCTAAGCAAATAAGAGCAGATATCTGACTGTTGTTCAAAAGATTCTCCACGAAATACGATCCTGGACTGGGTGTCGCCAAGTGTAACCTCCCCAGAAAAATTTACAAGACAATATTATATAGAAATGGAGTCAAGAAGCAATATCGTCCCCACAGAAATATTTAAATAAAAAATATAATAATAATTGGGACCCAAGAATAACCTGCCTGCAATGAAATGTACTGACAAAGGCAACAAAAATGTGAAATTCGCAATCTGACTCTGGTGTAAGCTCCCACAAAAATAATGAAAAACAATTCAGTGCTAATGAAATCTCACTGATAATGAAAATTCAATTAAACCGAAATATCGGTCTTTGGCCCTGTGCAAATCAGAATTAAATTCTTACCTCATTGTAACTGCTAGTCAAATTTCTGCTCTTATTCTTGCGCACAGCTTGGAGGAACTGCATTGCAAATAATAATATTCGTTTTTTTTGTAATTTAACTGAAATTTGTTTAAGGGAAGTGGAACGAAATTTAGTTCAATAAAATTGCTTTTGAAATCATAATTATTATTGGGGCACTTGTTGGAAATTAATTACAATAAATGAACTTTAAATTATCTGATGATTACCTTAATTAACAATATACCTCATTCAGCATCTTGACCAGTGTTGCCGACAGACTACATCACACAACCGCACTGGGCTGCTACTACTGACCGACTGCTCTGCATGACGGCTACTACAGAACTGCTCTAAACGACTACTAACAGAGTACTGCTCAACTGCACTACTACTACTGTACTCCACGACGACTACCACTGAACTGCTCGCAACACTCGCGCGGTCAAGCGCAGACTAACTACGATTATAGGCTCTCTGGTCAAAGATTTTAACGTGCCTCACCATCGCTGCTATGTTACATACGTGTTTCAAACTTCATACGCAACTGAAATCCGTTTATTTCAGAAACATGTGTTACTTTAGCTGCGGTTGCACTTAAAAGAAAACTATTAATAATCCATAGGAAAAGCAGAGAAAATGTTTCAGCCACGTGAGATTAATCCAAATGACTTCTTTAATCACTCTGCGCGAGTACTGGATTATCACTGTGACCCACAGGCGAGGCAGCAAAACAGGCAGTGGAACCACGGAGATTCTCCGCCACGGAAAAAGTCTAAGATGTAAACTTCATTGAGCAAGGTGAGGCTCAGTATTGTTTCGACTGCTGCGGTATGGGACTAACAGATAATGATACTAAGGGACACAGTAGCAGCCTGTAGCTCCGTAAATTTTCCCGGCCTAATAATTGCTCGTATTTATGAAGGGTCTCCAGCCAAACATATCGTCATCTGGACACAATATTTCTGCGGAACTGAAACAAAGACGCCACGGCGGCTCCTTTATACACCGATAGTGGGTTCACCGTGGTGCGCGGGCGTAACTGTCCTCTAGCGACAGCGGTGGTGAGAGATGGCGGCATGATAAATCGATATCAAACACTATTGACAGTTTTTGATGACCGAAACAAGGACTGTTGTTTCTTAACGTCAAACAGAACTGAGTTTCAAGTCTGACGTAAAGGATACCCCTATCTATTTTTATAATATTGTCAGTTAACCGGCTTTCAATGACTTCTTTTGCTATACAGTCCCAATACCACGAATCACTGGCAATTGCTTGTGTTTCATCGTACCATGTTTTATGTCCTTCAGTAAGACAATGTTCCGCCACCGCAGATTTTTCTGTCTGAAATAAAGGCGTGTGGCGAAAATGCTCTACGCAACGATCCTGGACCGTACGAATCGTCTGTCCAATTTGGGCTTTCCTGCAATAGCAGGGGATCTTGTAGACGCCGGGTTTTCTCAAACCCAAGACATACTTCACTGTGCCCAGTAGAGCTCTAGTCTTAGCTGGTGGACGGAATGTACTTTTAATATCAAATTTCTTTAAAATAAGCTACCCCAAAAGCTAGGAATACCACCGATTTGGTTCTATCTTCTTTTGGTACCCGCGGAGGTGAAATCCGTAGAGCAGGACGGATCTGACTGTCAGTTTAACCATTCTGCTTGAACATAACTTTTAGATGATCCAGTTCTTGTGTCAAACAGTCTTCATATGAGATGGCGTAAGCTCTTCTTGCAATTTTACGTAGGACTCCACTGCGTTGGCCGCATCAAAAGTCTCTAAGGGGAGGAGATGTTTGAACTTGAAAGGAAGAAGGGGAAGTTGCTGAGCGTCCTCGCTTTTCTGCTGAGATGTCAGAATTAAGATATTATAACTAAATTTGACAGAATTGTTCATTTCATTGGGACAAGAATGGCCAACATCTTTTAAGAAGCGTGCTCCTTTTGCCTTAGTAATGGAGCACATTCGTTTTACACGTAGATAACTGGATTTAATATCCAAGGATTTATTTTATTTGCATCTGGAAGTTTCGGCGTTGCTATCTGCTGCATCCTGGGATTTGATTGACAGTTCTTCCTGGATAATATCGGACTGGATCCATGCAAACGGCCTCAGTAGGCATTCTTCGAAGCTTCATCGGCTTTCTTCTCAGTCTACAATACCGGATGATAACACCCGTCAACTGTTGTGATCAATCTCATAACCAAACAACTGGATTATGCTACGCTAGCAGCATTGGAAAAAGGATTGAATTTTGCCGCTACACCGAGGAATGTTCCCATTACGCAATTCATTTCCGCCGTTCAACAAGTGGTGTCCAGGTTTCCCGGCGATCTAGCTGATGAGGTTAGGCAAAAGGTCTTCCATACGTTGCGTCGGGTGTCACTTCAAGACCAGGATTTAGTAACTTTTCCGCATCGGTTCTTCTTTCGTGGGACGATTATGAGGGTAAAAAGGATATTTTACTTGCAGTCTTGACATTCCGCAGATTGCAGAATGATCCAATTGGACGTATGAAATCCAAGACGCTTTCACATTTGAAGAAGAGTTCATCATCTGACGATGTTCTTAAAAAACTTCAACCTGCAGTCCCACCGAGATTAAAGGGTTTTCCTAAGTTGCACAAGTAAGGAGTTCCTCTTCGGCCTATTGTTAGCAATTTGGGCGCACCTACTTACAACTTAGCCAATTATTAAACGTCCCCATGTCGGAAAAAGCAAACACTGTATTTCCAATTCTCTAGTTTTTATTCACCGTTTGAAGTATTTGTGTCTCGGTCCCACGGATTTTGTCTTTAGTTTTGATGTTGTGTCCCTGTTTACCAAAGTTCCTCTTATAGATTCTTTACAGTTAATTCGTAATAAATTGGACGATGAAACAAATAAGCTTTGTCGCCATGTGTTGACGTCGACGCATTTTTTATTTAATGACAAATACTTTGAACAAAGTGATGGAGTGCCTGTGTGGAGCCCCTTATCGCCCATAGTCGCCTATTTGTTTATGGAATATTTTGACAACATGGCACTGAAGATGGGGTTCTTAAAACCAACTTGTTTCTGGAGGTACGCGACGATACGTTTATGGTATGGCCACATGGGAGGCATGCTCTGGATCGTTTCCTAGATCATTTTAACTGTCTGCATTCCAATATTATGTTCACCGTGGAGGTTGAAAAGGATGAAAAACTTAGCTTTTTATATATCTTGGTCTACAGGAGAAATCATGGAACATAATGTTTATCGTAATCTCACGCCTACGGACCGATATGTTCATGCATCAAGTGGTCATCCGTCGCACCAGCGCAACGGGGTCCTACGTACATTCGTAAAAAGAGCTTACGCCACCTCAGATGCATATAGTTTGACACAAGAACTGGATCATCTAAAAGCTGTGTTCAAACAGAATGGTTATACTGACAATCAGATCCGTCCTGCTCTGCAGATTTGACCTTCACGCGAGCCAACAGAAGATACAAGCAAATCGGTGGCATTCCTACCTTTTCTGGGGAGCATATCTTCAAAAATAGGAAGAATTTTAAATAAATTTGATATTAAAAGTGTAATACTTCCGCCAGCTAAGAAAAACATTGTAATTTATTAGCATGCTTAGCGTAAATTTAGAAATCTGTTCGTTTCCTGACCAACGTATCTCCACATAGTGGTATATTCAACCGATTCCGCTTTACGCCTCAGATAATGGAGCACCCTGTCGTAATTTTTCTGGGCCCTCTCTGCTACCTGTTGCAGCCGAGACGTCAAGGGCGGCGAAGTGTCGTTCCCGGGTGACCTATTGACCCACCTGAAACCGTGACGTCACCACGGTTGCACGTCGCAATCAGGTACGCTGCTTCTCCAGGTGCGGAAAACTGGGGTGCTTTTTGGAAGGCGCTGTACAAATACAGCAGTGCCAAATTCTGGTGGACTTGATTCACTAAGAAGCTGTAACCTTAGCGTTTCATTTATATTACGAATATTGTTCCTAGTAGGCTAGTATCATCAGATATTCCTCATGTATTACACATATTGCTTCTAAGAACGTCTCGTTAGATGTAAGATTAGACCATAAGCTGTCACTTTTGCCAGCTCAAATGTATGTACAAGATTAACAAACATTACTCTCCTGGCGTGGAACGTATAGCAAGTAAGGAGGTCTTTACGCCGCAGTAGATATCTAAAATATTGGATAAGTGAAAAAATTTTCACCCTAGATTTGGATGCTAGATGAATTAATTATTGAAGTAACGTGATATATGCCGATCACCTACAAAGAACAGCCACATTTTATTCGACAGAATAGTAAGAAAAAGTTGTCAGTGTGCATAGATGAGCAAACTGAGTTAAATACGTAATTTCTATTGCTGGTAGCTTTTTGCAGTGTCCCTCCTCAATTTTTAACATAAAATGATGTCTAGTTTTTCACAGATTTAGCCTAAACGTATAGCCAAAAGAGGAATAAGAACGACGTACTGTTTCATCTCAAGATCCTAAACATCATCATCAAAGCTATCCTTAAAATTACGAGGGTTGACAGAAAAGTAACGCCTCCACCTTCGTAACTCTTCAACAGTTGGCAGTATTGGTATGCGGCAGGTACTGGCCTGTTCCGTAGCGTCTTCTCTATAGCTCCAGTAGGCGGGAAGCTTCAGCGCTGAACGGTTGTGTTGTTACAGTGTAAAGTATGCAACCCTGCGCAGACGGTCTGTCAATGCGATTTAAGGAATGTGCAGTCATATAATTATATATAAACTAAGTGTCCGAAAGAACAGACACCATATCCATATAAGTATATAGTTATGGCAGCACCGGTCATGACCCTCCTTCTTCCGTGCGGATGCACACATATTCCCCGAACTCTTACGGGACTTGGTAAGAATGTTTTCCACGAGTAATGAGTGTGTTAGGGTGGGACAGTACGAATGTAGTGTGTGGACATACAAGGTGAAAACGTGGGTCTCGCGGGAGGCGTGCGCCAGATAGTCCCTGCAGTGCGCTATCATCTGTGCCTTCGGTGGCTCACAGTCAGCCTTCAGCGGCGCAGCGGTTCGGACGGTGTTTACGTCCCTGCCGCACGTGTGCGCGAGAGAAGTTTACGTTATATGTGTAGCGGTGTGCAGCGGTATACATAGAACGAATCATGGCCTTGTCGTTCCGCAAATCAACACTAAAATTTAGTTTTGTTAACGAATATGCTCGACCGAAGGCTTACGAGATCGAACGTTATTTACGGGACGAGGTGAAAATTGAACCTGACGTTCTAGTTGGAATACACTTATCTGAAGTCAGTAGCGTGGTCTATGTCAAGCTCATGAATGAAGCGGCATGTGACGAACTACCACTCCGACCCCGACAAGGACTTCGTTTCTGTCTGGTAACAGACGCCCTGCGCCCTTACGCAACGGTCCTATCCCACGTGGCTGAAAAATGGGCGAGTTTCAAGATGTATCCTGTCCTCAATGGCGTCGGACAAATACGGATCAGCCGGCCGCGGGGGCCGGGCGGTTCTAGGCGCTCAGTCCGGAACCGCGCGACAGCTACGGTCGCAGGTTCGAATCCTGCCTCGGGGATGGATGTGTGTGCTGTCAGGTTAGTTAGGTTTAAGTAGTTCTAAGTTCTAGGGGACTGATGACCACAGATGTTAAGTCACATAGTGCTCAGAGCCATTTGAACCATTTTGAACCGACGTCCCGACAGTCGACATCAAAGGACGTGTACCATCTGCTTCTTCGACAGATCGCCCGGAATAGGGTGAAATGGAAACATTCAGCCGTTAATTGGCACGTGGTGTGGCGCACGGTACACCACCCCCACCTACCTACAACAGTCAGATCAACATGGTACACGTAGTGAACCGAAAATACCCTACGAATGATAAAAAGTACGCAATACATTTGGTGGATTCGCCCGTGTGTCAGCAATGCGGCGTGCTGGATACGGACGACCATCGGCTGGTCTGCGGCGAGGCATTGACTGTCTGGACTCTCGCAAGGAAGATAATAGCGTTCATGCGGCGCACTGTCTATGCAGCAGTCTCTTCTGACATAGTATTTTTTCCCGAGGAAACGTATTTTGAAAGTCATAAGACGAACGCAGTGGCGTGGATCACAGGTTTGACGGTCCATTACATCTGTAGAGAGACACGTCTGAACGTACTGGATTACTGGCAATACTTGCAAGATGGACACACAAAACTGTTACGGCTACAAAAGTACTAGGATTGATATGCCAATTTCCTAGTAACGGTTTTTGCGGACCATCCATATACATGGGGTGTGCCGGGTGCGCAGAGATGACCGAGGTGCTGTCGTGAAACCGACCAAGTAAAGTGATCAGCTAAGGACAACTATGCGAGTATGCGACCTAGGAAAACGTGACACTTGCACAGTTAGCAATGGGATGTACTTCAAATTTTGTTTTCATATCTATAAATACTTTTCTTTAGGGTACCGGAGGTGGTCCCACTTTGGCTTTGTTGTTATTTCATGCTGCATGGTAGGACAGCAGCGATGTTCCTTCCAGGACACTTATAATGTGTAAGGACGTACTATGTTTATTTGTGAATGATAAATGTTTCTGTTTCTCCTACCTTCCTTTAAAAAAATAAAAAGAATTAAATAAAAATAAAAAACCTCACTCCTGACCTAAAACTTGTGGGAAGTCGCTAAGAGCTCTCATTATTACACAGTGGATGAATACCTTCTAGGTAATATGCGCTCCATTTCAAAAATAAGTAGTGTCAGTTTTTCTCATAGTGCAGAAGATAGGCAGGAGACTGATCAGCTTTTGGCTTCGGTTCGATCCTTACCTCTGATTATTGTGTCGGTCTCTTGTTCAGTTTCAGGAAACCGCATGAATGTCTCTGGCAGGCCGCTTGAATCTACGCGCGCGACAGTCTGGTTGGCTGTCTTGAATACTAATTAACTCGAAAACGGTGAAACGCATCGAATTCTTTTCTTAAGAATTATTTCTCAGCACAACCTAAACATTTGAACAAATAAATCAATGTAGCGATATTATAACGTGCTTCTCAGTCAAGACATTTATTTTTAAAGTGTCAGCAACAGACAACATTTCTCCCACGCCTGGGTTCCCGGGTTCGATTCCCGGCGGGGTCAGGGATTTTCTCTGCCTCGTGATGACTGGGTGTTGTGCGCTCTCCTTAGGTTAGTTAGGTTTAAGTAGTTCTAAGTTCTAGGGGACTGATGACCATAGATGTTAAGTCCCATGGAGCTCAGAGCCATTAGACAACATTTATTTTGACCACTATAGTTACTGTTGCGCTATGCTGCCAACTAGTTCGTATGTTATTGCGCAGTGAATATTCATAAATTTCTGGTCTATTGCGGGAATTTTCATGAGACATTTATACTGATGCGACATACATGTCTCAATTTTACTGTCATAACTGCAAGTTAGAAATTACGTGTTTAGTGCGTGGATTATGCGAGGAAGATGATACGCATACATTCATAATCAGGTCGTTAGATCATTAGACCTACACAGTAGCGGGGAGAGGGAGTGGGGCTCTCAGTTAAAGGAAGAGTGTGGCTGAGGTAAAGATAACATTGTTGGCGTCGCTCAAAAGGCCTCGTCATCGTTTACTTTGTTTTATGTCGTCTTCTATTAAGATTTTTATAAGTCTATTCCCTCGGTGCCTTACTAGTGGGACACCCCGTATGAGTACCAACGTAAGCGGCTGCGGGTTTAACGTTACCATAAAAGAAGAAATGTACATTTCATTGAAAATAACTTAAGGACGAGACAGATAAACTAACCTAACAAATAAAAAAATCAGTGGAAATTAATCAAAGTGTGGATCGTATTACCAGGGGGTCCCCCAAACGTGCAGAGGCAGCATGATATCACATGACTTGAGGGCAGCGCTACTATAGCGCCAAATGGGTCTGGCCCGGCAGCACAAGGCAATTGGAGGAAGCTGGGAACGACAGTGTGGTCGGTCTGCGAGCAGTTAAGGTGCTCTTTGGCGCTGTTCGTCTTCATTTCAACATGACTTGGGGGTAAAACGAGGATGAATTCGCACGGGGAAGAATCATCGGGAGACTGGAGGAAAGAAAAAGTGTGAGGAGTGTATCTCAGTTGTTTGGCATTTGCATTGTTTCAGATGCGTGGAGAGCTTTCTGAAACCATAGCCACTGCTGCCCGAAGGAGTGGCAGAATGCGGTCAACTACAGAAGCAGGTGACCGCTACATTGTGCATCAAGTAAGAAGGGACCCATAGCAAACAGCCGGTGCAATTGCAACGGCATTTAAGAGGAGTGCAAGGCACGCATCTTGCGCTCAACAGTGACGCGGCGACTACATGGCGGTGGTCTCTCTGCACGGCGACCGGTAGGCTGTGTTCCACTGACACCTGCACATTGGCGGGACCTTTGTGATAGCGCCAAAAGGAGTGGGGCGCATGCTCTTGCCGTATTAGTGTAGATTCAGCCTCAGTGGTGATTCTGGACGTTCACTCATATGGTAAGAAGTTTAAACGCGTAATGCAGCCAGGATATTGTCGACTGTGATCGCTTTTGGTGGGTTATGATTGATGGCGTGGGGAGGTATAATGCTGCATGACTATGCAAACCTCCATATCTTTGAACATGGAGCACCCATCAGTCACTGCTATTGTGACACTGTACCCATCTCCACGGGCGCCTTTTAAGGGGCAGTTTTGGCCTGACTTTCTTTTTATAGGTGACAATTCACGGCAACCTCCTTTTTCTAGAGGATATTCGGAGAGTAGACTGGCCAGCCTGTTTCCCAGACGTAAATTCCATCGAGCACGTACAGGATGCGTTGGAGAGGTGCAGTGCAGTATGTCCACATGGAGCGACGACCACCCAGCAGTTCTCAGCCGGCCTGGTTGAGGAGTGGAACGCCCTACCGCATGACCTTCTCACGAAACTTGTAACAGGAAGCACTGCTGTCCGTGGTGATCCCACACTGTATTAACAACCGTGTATTGCCTTTTGTAATGTCCATGGGACCTTCATAAACAGCGGAGACTTGAGTGCAATTATTGCCTTTGAATGAAAGTATCATTTCTGCCCGTACCGTCGCATATTTCTTTCAGTTACTTGACAGTGACACATCACGAGAAAATTGCTTCGTCTTTAAGTTTTGCTCACCAGTATATTTAAAAGCTCGGAATAATTTATGAGCGAGGGAAAATATGAACACTAAGGTAATTTGAAAAGCTAGTCTATCTCTTGGGTGTTATTAACCTAAAATAACTCTATGTTCTCAGAACCATGTTCACAAAGGATAAATGAAGTATTCTTTCTTGTGGTTCTCCCAGACGCATGTCAGGGACCATACCGTATATAAATATATAATTTATAATGAATAGATAAAACAAAAAATCTATGATAAAGTCATGAGAAACACTTATAGCTGCAAAAAGTTAGTAAGATAAAATAAATGATTGGTAGAATGTCTCATGCGAAACGTAGCAGATGTGTTATTAATTCTTCCACAGACTCACAATACTACGTAAAGTAAATTAAATAAATCCTAGTCGGATTAAAATGATCACTGACGAAGTCAATCACTCAGAACAAAATCGAACACTTTCCTCATATAAGGTACTGTAGATAGAGGCCCAAAACTCTACCTCTCCCTACGTCGATCCAACTGCCTCTACAGTTGTGTGTAATGGAAAGACGTCACTCATAATAAAATAGTGAAAGATATTCTGTGAATAGGGGTGACATGCTTTGTGGGGAGGAACTATAAAGTAGTCCATGCTCTCCACAGAGCCACACATTATTAGAGGTGTTTATTGCAATAAAAATTCGATAAAATCTAGCGAGGTTATCTCGGATTCCGAATGTGAAAGAATCTGGGTGAAAGTGGGTATCAAAATACTGTCAAAAATGATGATAGGGTGCTTTTATAGACCACCACGGTCAGAATCTGTAGTTGTAGAGCGCTTCAGAGAGAACTTGGAGAATATCAATAGTAATTTTCCGGATCATACCGTTGTAATAGGGGGTGACTTATATTTGTCAGCTAAAGATTGGGAGTGTTCTGTCATCAAAACTGGTACCAGAGACAGGGAATCGTGTGGCATTGTTCTGGATGTCTTGTCCGAAAACTACCTAGAGCAAATAGAGAACCAAATGGTGTGGGTAACGTCATAGACCTCCCAAGTAATGTTAAGAAAGGTAGGTACACATATTTTCTCAGAAAGGGTGGCAGGACACAAATTTCAGAGTATCTCAGCAGTCAGCATCAAATATTCGGTGATGAGGACAAAGATATGGAGAACAAATGAAAAAATTCAAAAACATCGTTCAATATTCCCTAGACAAGTACGTAAGGTTTTCAGGGATGTCAGTTACATAGTGGTTTAATAGCCGTGATAGAAAAGCGCTACTTGAACAAAGAGTACTTCATCTCATATTCAAGAGAAGTAAAAACCTAGCTTGCAAACAACGGCTGAACGACGCGAAAATGAGCGTAAGGAGAGCAACGAAAGAAGCGTTCAGTGATTTTGAAAGTAAAAATCCTAAGAGATTTAGGTCGTATGTAAAAACAGTAAGTAGGGCAAAATCATCTATTCATTCTCTCAGCGACCACACCGACGCCCAAACGAAAGATAACAGAGAGAAGGCCGAAATACTGAATTCGGTCTTCCGAAGTTGTTTCACCAAGTAAGATCGTAGCACTGTCCCTCCATTCAACCGTCGAACGAACGTCGAAATGGCAGATATTGAGATAACCATCGTGGAATTCAAAACCAGCTACAATGGCTTAGTAGTGGAAACGTGTCAGGACCAGGTGACATACCTATAAGATTCCATAAACTTTATGCGAAAGAACTTCCTTCCCTTCTAGCAGTAATTTATCGTAGATCGCTTGAGCAACGAAAGGTACCTAACGATTGGAAAAAAAGCGCAGGTCATTCCAGTTTTTAAGAAAGGCCGTAAGACAGAGCCACACAATTGTAGACCTCTGTCGTTGACGTAAATCTGTTCCATAGTTATGGAACATGTCTTAAGATCAAGAATTATGACGTTCTTGGAAAATGAACAGCTCCTCTATAGAAATCAACATGCATTCCGCAAACCGAGAACCCTGCGAAACTCAGCTACCTCTGTTCCTCCATGAGATCCACAGCGCAGTGGACAACGGCGCTCAGGTTGATGCCGTGTTCCTTGATTTCAGTAAGGCATTTGACACCGTCCCGCATTGCCGTTTAATAGAAAAAAAAATTGGGCTTACGGAATGTCGGAACAGACTTGCGATTTGATTCAAGACTTTCTTACAGATAGAACTCAACACGACGCTCTTAACGGAACTACACTCCTGGAAATGGAAAAAAGAACACATTGACACCGGTGTGTCAGACCCACCATACTTGCTCCGGACACTGCGAGAGGGCTGTACAAGCAATGATCACATGCACGGCACAGCGGACACACCAGGAACCGCGGTGTTGGCCGTCGAATGGCGCTAGCTGCGCAGCATTTGTGCACCGCCGCCGTCAGTGTCAGCCAGTTTGCCGTGGCATACGGAGCTCCATCGCAGTCTTTAACACTGGTAGCATGCCGCGACAGCGTGGACGTGAACCGTATGTGCAGTTGACGGACTTTGAGCGAGGGCGTGCGGGAGGCCGGGTGGACGTACCGCCGAATTGCTCAACACGTGGGGCGTGGGGTCTCCACAGTACATCGATGTTGTCGCCAGTGGTCGGCGGAAGGTGCACGTGCCCGTCGACCTGGGACCGGACCGCAGCGACGCACGGATGCACGCCAAGACCGTAGGATCCTACGCAGTGCCGTAGGGGACCGCACCGCCACTTCCCAGCAAATTAGGGACACTGTTGCTCCTGGGGTATCGGCGAGGACCATTCGTAACCGTCTCCATGAAGCTGGGCTACGGTCCCGCACACCGTTAGGCCGTCTTCCGCTCACGCCCCAACATCGTGCAGCCCGCCTCCAGTGGTGTCGCGACAGGCGTGAATGGAGGGACGAATGGAGACGTGTCGTCTTCAGCGATGAGATTCGCTTCTGCCTTGGTGCCAATGATGGTCGTATGCGTGTTCAGCGCCGTGCAGGTGAGCGCCACAATCAGGACTGCATACGACCGAGGCACACAGGGCAACACCCGGCATCATGGTGTGGGGAGCGATCTCCTACACTGGCCGTACACCACTGGTGATCGTCGAGGGGACACTGAATAGTGCACGGTACATCCAAACCGTCATCGAACCCATCGTTCTACCATTCCTAGACCGGCAAGGGAACTTGCTGTTCCAACAGGACAATGCACGTCCGCATGTATCCCGTGCCACCCAACGTGCTCTAGAAGGTGTGAGTCAACTACCCTGGCCAGCAAGATCTCCGGATCTGTCCCCCATTGAGCATGTTTGGGACTGGACGAAGCGTCGTCTCACGCGGTCTGCTCGTCCAGCACGAACGCTGGTCCAACTGAGGCGCCAGGTGGAAATGGCATGGCAAGCCGTTCCACAGGACTACATCCAGCATCTCTACGATCGTCTCCATGGGAGAATAGCAGCCTGCATTGCTGCGAAAGGTGGATATACACTGTACTAGTGCCGACATTGTGCATGCTCTGTTGCCTGTGTCTATGTGCCTGTGGTTCTGTCAGTGTGATCATGTGATGTATCTGACCCCAGGAATGTGTCAATACAGTTTTCCCTTCCTGGGACAATGAATTCACGGTGTTCTTATTTCAATTTCCAGGAGTGTAAATCGATAGATGTAAAGTTAATATCCGGAGTACCACAGGGAAGTGTAAAAGGACCGTTTCTGTTTAAAATATATAAAATGATGTAGTAGAAAGGGTCGGACGCTCTTTAAAGCTATTCGCAGATGATGCAGTTGTCTATACCAAAGTAGCAACGCCAGAAGATAGTAAGAATTTGCAGAACGACCTTCAGAGAATTGGCAGTTGAACCACGCTCTGGTAGTTGAACCTGAACGTAAATAATTGTAACATTCGTAGGAAAAGAAGTCCACTACCGTACAGCTACACTATTGATGACAAACAGCTGGAGACAGCGTCTGCCGTAAAATATCTAGGCATAACTATCCAGAGCGACCTTAAGTGAAATGAACATATACAACAGATAGTGCGAAAATCAGACACAAGACTCAGTGTAATCGGAAGAATCTTAAGGAACTGTTAATCATCCACCAAAGAATTGGCTTAAAAAGCATTTTTTCGGCCGATTCTTGAACATTGTCGATGTATCTGGGATTCCTGTCAGGTAGGGCTGGTAGAGGAGATAGATAAGATCCAACGAAGAGCGGCGCGTTTCGTCACGGGATCGTTTAGCTAGCGAGAGAGCGTTGCAGAGGAGCTAAACCAGTTCTGCTGGCAGACGTTATAAGAGTGGCCTTGTGCATCTCGGAGAGATTTGCTATTGGAATTCCTGGACAGCATCTTTCAGGAGTAGATGGACAACATATTTCTTCTACCCACACACTTCTCGCGTAATGACCACGAAGAGAAAATTCGAGAAATTAGAGCCAATACACAGGCTTACCGTCAATCATTCATCCCACGCACTGTTCGCTAGTGGAACAGGGTTTAAGGGATCAGATAGTGGTGCCGAAAGTACCCTCCGCCACACACCATTAGGTGGCTTGCGGAGTGTGGTGTTGATATTGATGTAGATGTAGGTATGTTTGCCGGCGATACTACTTTGTCCACGGACGAGGGGGACAAAATCGAGCGTTCTCCCAACTGGCTGGCAGGATTCCGCCGCTGAACTACTCTCCACCACGGTGAATAAACGTATGTTCACACCTCTGGAATTGCTCCCTCCCCAGACGTCAAGCTATTACTCGTTCAGCCAATTAGGATCACACATTTGCGCGCTGACAGTTTTTATAATCGAAAAGAGACATCAATAAGATAGCCTAAATCTGTGATAGTAATTAGAGTCTGAAGGCTTATTTTCGATGGTATCAATTGCATATATTCTTATTACATGTTATTTTGACAAATGGTGTTGTCAGAGGAGTAGTGGATCCATACCGGCTGAGAAGTGTTATAATGTGCCAGTTCAGATGGCACATGCTAAATTTTGACAGGGTCTCATTTTCCGGAATCTTGTGTCTTTGCCATTGATGTCCGAAGACGTATCACTGGGAGAGACCACGGACATAATAAATGCAACTGTTGCGCCACAGGGCTGGAACCTCCCCCACATGAATGTCGGCCAAGCGGTTCGCTGCCTGGGGAAGTACCACCTCTGTGCCTTTTCGCCGCTACTGACAGCTGACTCTTGAGGCACAACATGGTTTCGCTCCGCTCACCTCTGCCGTACTGCCACGCGGCTCAGACTCTGTCAGCAGGGCACGACTACCGTTGATGGACTCGAGAACATTTCGTCTGAATATCTGTGATACCTTGTTCTGTGTGGTGTGGAACATGAATTAAACTATTAACGTTGTCATCAAGTGTCACTCATGGCCTTCTGTAATATATGCTGAACTTCTGGAACCCCAAGTATTAATACTTTCCACTGCACTAGTTTGCTTTTGTTCTACAATAATGGTAATATTGTAGAACAAAAACAAACTGGTGCTTTTCATTTATTATAATGTTGTTCTACCAAGAACCGACGGAAGATTCTGTTAATACTTTCCACTGCGTTTATATTGCCAAGTTCTTCAATTTTTTACAGATACAATGATCGAGAAGTTTAAGTTTTCTCAATATAGATCATTTTATACTGTAATTGTACACTCCTGGAAATTGAAATAAGAACACCGTGAATTCATTGTCCCAGGAAGGGGAAACTTTATTGACACATTCCTGGGGTCAGATACATCACATGATCACACTGACAGAACCACAGGCACATAGACACAGGCAACAGAGCATGCACAACGTCGGCACTAGTACAGTGTATATACACCTTTCGCAGCAATGCAGGCTGCTATTCTCCCATGGAGACGATCGTAGAGATGCTGGATGTAGTCCTGTGGAACGGCTTGCCATGCCATTTCCACCTGGCGCCTCAGTTGGACCAGCGTTCGTGCTGGACGTGCAGACCACGTGAGACGACGCTTCATCCAGTCCCAAACATGCTCAATAGGGGACAGATCCGGAGATCTTGCTGGCCAGGGTAGTTGACTTACACCATCTAGAGTACGTTGGGTGGCACGGGATACATGCGGACGTGCATTGTCCTGTTGGAACAGCAAGTTCCCTTGCCGGTCTAGGAATGGTAGAACGATGGGTTCGATGACGGTTTGGATGTACCGTGCACTATTCAGTGTCCCCTCGACGATCACCAGTGGTGTACGGCCAGTGTAGGAGATCGCTCCCCACACCATGATGCCGGGTGTTGGCCCTGTGTGCCTCGGTCGTATGCAGTCCTGATTGTGGCGCTCACCTGCACGGCGCCAAACACGCATACGACCATCATTGGCACCAAGGCAGAAGCGACTCTCATCGCTGAAGACGACACGTCTCTATTCGTCCCTCCATTCACGCCTGTCGCGACACCACTGGAGGCGGGCTGCACGATGTTGGGGCGTGAGCGGAAGACGGCCTAACGGTGTGCGGGACCGTAGCCCAGCTTCATGGAGGCGGTTGCGAATGGTCCTCGCCGATACCCCAGGAGCAACAGTGTCCCTAATTTGCTGGGAAGTGGCGGTGCGGTCCCCTACGGCACTGCGTAGGATCCTACGGTCTTGGCGTGCATCCGTGCGTAGCTGCGGTTCGGTCCCAGGTCGACGGGCACGTGCACCTTCCGCCGACCGCTGGCGACAACATCGATGTACTGTGGAGACCTCACGCCCCAAGTGTTGAGCAATACGGTGGTACGTCCACCCGGCCTCCCGCATGCACATACGGTTCACGTCCACGCTGTCGCGGCATGCTACCAGTGTTAAAGACTGCGATGGAGCTCCGTATGCCACGGCAAACTGGCTGACACTGACGGCGGCGGTGCACAAATGCTGCGCAGCTAGCGCCATTCGACGGCCAACACCGCGGTTCCTGGTGTGTCCGCTGTGCCGCGCGTGTGATCATTGCTTGTACAGCCCTCTCGCAGTGTCCGGAGCAAGTATGGTGGGTCTGACACACCGGTGTCAATGTTTTCTTTTTTCCATTTCCAGGAGTGTATATTACTTATTACTGCAGCGTACAGCACGGAAGATGCCTGATGGCTTAATACATCTTCTCGTAGTGCCCCTGAGCTTTGCAGACCCTACTTTCATTATTAATTATTAAATTAATTTAATCCATATAAATTATTATATCTCAGGTTATCATCAGCAGATTGTAATAAAAACAGCTATAACGTGTAAGTCATAATTTGAACTTGAGGGGCTTGCCAACATTCTCCCGTGTAAATTATTAAAATATTTGTATTTTAATTGCATCATATTTCTGACAGCAGATAGTTGTAATCACATCTACTATCATTAAAAGTACCAACAACAGTGTTAGTATTTACAGTTTTTTTCCAAAATGCACTATTTTGAACTTGGTAGCAACATAAAATGAAAAAAAAGACCACGAGTTTCATCACACTAACGTCCAAATTTTGTAAAGTATTAAAAACGAAATTGTCACCAATTATGATGAGTAATAATAATAATAACAATATAGTAATAATAATAATAATAATAATAATAACACGTAACGTAAGTAAAAAGCTTCAGGTTATTCAGAAATGTGATTTACTCAACCGCAGACAAGCGACCAGTCTGTCAAAAATCTGTCTTGAGATAGATATTTTAAGTTAAAATAAATGCACGTAAAATCCAGTTTCATAAAAAAAGGGGAGACAAAGGAAGCTAAGCACCGTTTTGTTCTTTTGTAGAGTGTGGGAGGTAGGTGAGTGCCGAAACTGATGTGACCGGCTGATACAGTCACGGCTTAACGTTTTATAGCTGGAGTGACGTCAAATAGGTAGTGGAATTTGCATTCGTAAATTAATGTCGTCTAGGTCCACAGCGATATGCCGTTGCAGATGAAAAAGAAACGCTAGTGTATGTAACGTGTACGTCCAAGGGCTGGTTGGAACTGGCTGAGGACAGGAATGGGGTATCGCATTTTATTCTAATAAACGCTTGTTCCTCTACAAGTATATCTTCTTATGAAATGATGCGCATCTTGCTCGTTTCTGAGAAATATTCTCATTAAAAATGTGTCCTCTGGCTTCCTGAATCTTTTATGCAAGTACATTTATGTAAGTATTTTGCACTGCAGATGAGTGTGTAATCTCCTGTGTGGTGTGCAGCCAGACGTAATTCCACTATACGGCGTAGCAGGTCGCCTTAATCACACACTGCTCGTCGATGACACGGTGGGCTCACTGTGATTGATTACAGATCGATTACGATGCACTGACGGGGACCTGTAGACCAGTCTAGGGGTAGCCTGCGAGAGGTTTACTGTCCTAATGAGCAGTACAGCAGTTCGTCATCATCGGGTCCATGGACGAACGTGTGCATCCATTGTGTGTATTACATTAAGCTACCTCTGTATTTAACTTGGTTGAAATCGTCTCAGTTATCTTGAGGCACTATAAACGCTAGTCTAAAAACAGTCTTTTAAGCTCCAGTTATGTTGCCTTTCTTTTAACGCCCCATAAAGTATAAAATTAAAACGAAAGGGGGAGCATTAAAAACGAATCTACTTCTGATCGCTAGAGAAATTAAGAAGTTGGGAAATTTCGTTTATTAAACTTGGCTTTCAGAAAATATTCATGCTACTGCCTGTCAAAAACTGGCTCCCAGCATAGCACACATGCGACTGAGTACTCCGAAAACTGAAGTGGATGTGACGGAGATAACGAGGTGGTTGACAGAGAGAGAGACAGAGAGAGAGAGAGAGAGAGAGAGAGAGAGAGAGAGAGAGATTTTGGAAATTTGTGGTAAGGTCTTAAGGGACCAAACTACTGAGGTCATCTGTCCCTAAACCTACACACTACTTAATCTAACTTACGCTATGGACAACACACACACACACACCCATCCCCAAGGTAGTACTCGAAAGTCCGACGTGGGGAGCCGCACGGACCGTGGCATGGTGCCCTAGACCGCACGGCTACCCAGCGCGGCCTATGTTAAAATGCAAATGACGACTTCGTGTTCTGCAATATTTCATTCATTTCTTCATATGCTGAAGATTAGACAATAACGCGCAATGTTTATATATTTTGAAACTTAACAACTTATTTTGCTTACGATTTTGAAGCTAATTTGGGTGAAATGATTAAGTGTTAAGTGGTTAGGTAGGACCATATAAACAATTTCGCCACTTGATACGTGTAACGTAATTTTCAACAACTCCTTGAGGAAGTATTAACTAATATTAATTCCATTCACTGACAGGAACATGTGTTGCCGAATCGTTTAGTTGAAATTACAGCTTCTTCATTTACAAATAATCAGGAAATATAAGATACCAAAGATATTGCAACTATAGTGTTTGGAACCTGTAATAACTTTGTTTATGATAGCGTTAGCTTAATATGCTACTGGCTGACATAATAACATCTAATTACCTCGTATTAATTGTAATTCATGAAACGAAACCGGATCAACAATGTAAACGATGTGTTTATTTGGGATACTGTATTATATTTTGATGATCTGTTTAAACTAAACAATAATATATTCATATATGCGACAAGAAACGTGGTAGGAATATTTACGACAACGTTGTTTCAGTGTAATCAACAAAAACATAATCAGTATTATTTATTCGCATCATTTCACTCATTTTATCATGAAAACAAGAGAACTGTAACTGCTTTTGTATCTTATTCCATGCAATTCACTTGTTGCCAGCGGATGATAACATCTTTTGTAATTATCAACAACTTCTGTAATTGTAACTAGCGAATTTACTGTACACTACAATATATCAACTGCTAGACGCGGGAGAAATCGTGTAAAGTCCAGTACGATGTAAGATCTTGAGTAGCAATATGTGAAGCAATAAATTATACATTTGAAACACTAACTGACTTTTCACATACTACGAGAACCGTGGTGTTCTCTGGACCATCTTTACTTAAGAAATCTACAGCAGGTGTCATCTGCAGCGAAGCATCGAAATTAGGATAAGTTCTTGTGAACGTTTATTAATTTCAAAAAATGGTTCAAATGGCTCTGAGCACTATGGGACTTAACATCTGAAGTCATCAGTCGCCTAGAACTTAGAACTACTTAAACCTAACTATCCTAAGGACATCACACACATCCATGCCCGAGGCAGGATTCGAACCTGCTACCGTAGCAGTCGCGAGGTTCTGGACTGAGCGCCCAGAACCGCTAGACCACCGCGGCCGGCTTTATTAATTTGTACAAACTTAGTTACGCCCACCCAACTTAAAGAACTTTAATTTAAATTACTACTGATAAAATTAATATTTCGTAAACACATTTTCTTTGAATTATTTTCTTTTGACAACATTTACCCCCGGCAAGGAAGTTACAGCGGAGCTTAAAAGAGAATATGCCAAAGTGTTTACATTCCTTCTGTGCTTTTGAATTTCATGAAATGTGTGAGAACAGATGGGATATCAGTGTTTACAGCAACTTGAAGCTTCTTAAGAATAATATTTTACTTCTGTTTCTATATACACTTCGATTTTTTATTTTCTAAAGGCTGTTATTTATTCGTCTACAAAAATGTTATCCTCTTCAACTATGTCACCAATAGAAACTGTACACTAATGTCATAGAATTTTCTAATACTCGAAACACCTCTGGAACCTTATCCATGTTGCGCTTTTTCGCTCCCTCAAACATGCGTTTCTATTCTTAAAAAAAAAAAAAAAAAAAAAAAAAAAAAAAAAAAAAAAAAAAAAAAGAGGAGTCAACCGAGTCAACCTTGTAAAGTTCCTCTTATTGTTGGAAGCAGAAAAAAGTGACATATGGTTACATTTCGCGAATATGGTGGCTAGGGCATCTTTAGGGTACTGATTTTGGCTAGAAGTCACTAACAGGAACGGATTACAGCCAGGAAGTGATGTGACAGATCTCTGCTTCCGTTTCCGCTTCCGCAGCTACGGAGGTTCCGCACATATTTTTGCATCCTATTCCGCGTCTGGTTCACTGTATTTATATCGGAAGTTTACAGGAAATTTCAACAATGCCAAGATAGTCGATGCGTGCGCTTATTGGCCAAATGCGCCGCTCAGACTGCAGTTCGTTGGGTGGGGCATGCAGCAAGCCGACATGTGCCCGTAGCGACTGTTGCATTTATTGCATTATTACGCAGTGATCTCTGACCATCGACGCGAAAGTATAGCGTTTTCTCTCCCGTCAGTGTACTTTCTGTTGCTGTATACTATTACTACAATGTATAGCGTTTTTTAGTCAACAGTTTTATGGTGTTACGTCAGCTAAGAATGAAACACTAAAAGCAAAGAAAAAGTCCTACTTGGAACTACTATGTTGAGTTTAACGATTTGAGTGCAAAATGCAAAATTTGTGACAAAATATATTCTCGAAAAGGGCGCACGACGCTTTGAAGAGTCATCTTAAATCATTACTTGTCGAGAATTTTGCAAAGTTTGAGAAGTCAGATGAAACTATCAAACTTCCAGTTGAGGTGGAAAAACAAGAAGTTTGTCCATATTTATATAATAATGTAGTCGGTACTAATAATATAGTACTATTATCATAGGGCGAGCTCTGTCCACTGCTGATGCAAAGATGTTTTTCGCTAATGATTCAAAATACCATAACATTTTAAAGGGTTTCACCCTATCGTTAGTTCCGGTAGGATCGTGTCGGCAGAGGTCGATAGGTAAATTGCCTTTTCTCATTGCTGCCAGCGCTTGACGATGTAAACATATAACAGTCTGTGGCACGGAATAAATACGTCACTATAGCATATGAACTGCACACAAGTGTATGCTGGCAGCACTGCACGAAATTTAAACCGGTTTCATGTCCCTACCCTCATCCAATATGAGGTGAGGACCTTAGAAAGGTATCGCGCTCCATTTAAAAACGTTTCTAAGTATTTTATCTTCCATTTATCTATAGAAGAGTGATGGTACTCACGTAACTGTTTATACTTTGAACCTATACTAATAGCGTTGCATTTACTCGTAGAATGTTAATTTATTTATTGCTTTTTATTCTCTGTGTTTCATACTACATGTCATAACTTCTTTACCATCATCAGTTCTGAAATAAACACTAATGACGGTAAATACGTTCCTTACACCTAGTACTCATTATGAAGAACTAAATCCAATATTTATAAATTAACACCCTATTGAAAGACTGTAGCCTTATTTATAAATTGGTTGAGAAATGTTTCTTTTACAACTGGCGCTTTAGTTGGGCATGCTGTGAATTATAGGCGTGCTCTGCTTAAAAAATTGGAATTTAGTTTGGTATTACTTTTTAGGTACTTAATTTCTGGGCGTATTTTACTATTTATATGGTGCCGTTGTACTAGGTTTCTTTTACTCCGGCAAAATATACTTAACAATCACTTACATTGCAACAAAGTCTGCGATTCCTCACACCTAAAGTCTCAACAAATGGATAATGTGATTGCTGAAATTATTGCCCTCAAGAACTTATCATTTAATTTTTTGTCGAAGATACAAGCTTTAGCGGAGTAATAAACACTGATCATCCAAAGTATAATTTGATAGGTCGTGATATTGTTTACTTATATTTGTGTGATAACTTGTACAATAAGCTGGCAAGAAAATTGAAAATTTATTTGAAGAATTTGAAAAAATCTTTCACAACTGACATATGGTGTGATCTACATCCTGGAACTTGATAACGTAGTTTGACTTCTCACAGGTATTTCAAAATACTTTCACAAGATTTGTGTAATTCTGAAATGTGAAGCCACGTCTAAGCGTTGTACAGGTGACGTAATATCGACAAAATTTGAGACTGTACTTGAGGAATGGGCCATAAATCTCCTAGCAGTGCATTGTATTGTTTGCGACCGCGGATATGACATGACTAAAACATTGCACTTGTCTGGCACTGATGATGTAAATTATGCAATATCTCAGACACAACTTTGTATTCGAGCTGCTATGGGATCACAGAAGTGGTTGCTACAACTGATTGCCAAACCAAAAAAAAAAAAAAAAAAAAAAAAATTGCCACTCATTTCATAATTTCTTGGTCGCACAAACTGAGCTTGCAAAAATTCAGAGGGAACCCCTTAATCAACCTGCTTTTTCTATCATTTAGGATTGCCCAACACGGTAAATATTGTTAAATACATATAAATGGATTTGAGGTTTATGGGATATCTCTTGTGTAAGTATTTTGTGTTTTGCTTTTATGAAATTACTATATTTTAACTTAATTACTTCTATTTCCAGCTTGAGTAGCACTTTCTATATGATGGAATGATTTTCAGAGCTCAGGGATTCGGTAATACTGTACGTATGTTCAAATCCAATCACGGTGTCTTCCACTGAAGACTGAATAAATGTTAAAAAATTTATAGAAGTAATGAAACCATCTGAAAAAATTACTAAAAACTTAAGCAGTTCTCAAGCGAGCATTTCGCCAGTGATGCCTTTAATTCAAGTTCTTGTGACCACTTTACAGCAAGAAGAAACAAAAACTGATACTTCAGACCAATTCCAAAGTTTATAAGAGAATTCCGTGACGAACCGTTTTCAAGCATGATCTTTGGAAAACTGACCAAAAATGATAAGCAAACAATTATGACGTACTTAGATCCGCGATACAAGTCAAAAGTTTTCAATGGCGTCGTCACAGAACAAGTTGAGCACCAAATACTTAATTTGATGATGATGAAAGCCAGAGATCCTAACTCATCTCAAGATGACTCCATACCGACCGACTGTGAAAGGTGCCGATTTGAAACTTCCTTCGACAAGTCACGACTTAATCGTAGGATATCAATTAGAAACATCGTTACAAACGTTACAAAGATCAGCAATACCCGACTCGGCAAATGAGAACCTCAATCTACTGTTGATGCTACAGTCAAGCCTACTGGAATACAAAAAGGAAAATAAGACTTCATCTAAAATATGATCCGCTAATGTGGTGGAAGACATATGGAAACAAGTAGCACTATGTATTGGCACTTGTTCGCCACTGTTTGTCAGCTCCTCCCAGCAGTGTAGTGGAGCTGGCGTCATATACGAATAACATCGAAAGAGATTGCAGGGAGAAAAAGAGGCGAAATTACTTTTTGCTAAATACAATGTGGGATTGATAAATTTGGAGTACTAATAAAATGAAAAAAAAGTTTTATAAATAATTTTTATTTTTTTCTTAATGTATACACTCCCGCTTCCCCATCCATTTCGTTTCCGCATCCGCTAAAATTGGCTTTTGACATCTATTTCCGCTTCTGCTTCTGCTTATGTTATCACACTTCCGTCGCATCGCCAGACCAAGTGCATAGTTGTGATTGATACACCACAATGCAGCGTACTCTTCAGATTGTACCATGCAGATGGCGTTGATCTTGTAAGTAGCACTCCTAACTGATAGTCCGACCTTGCGCCGATACACTACGACTTTAAAATCGAAGAACACAGTGACCAGAACATTCACATATGGCCACACTTGTTGAAGCGTTTTTCATCTGACGGTCCAGAATGCGTTAACTGAGACGACTGAGTGTTAATTTCGATGTCATATCCGTAAACCAATGCTTTGTCCATCTGTTAGACACGTTCCAGTAGTTCCGCATTGCTATTAACATCCCCTAGAGACGCCTCAGCAACTTAAACTCGCAGCTTTTTTCGTCAGACTTTCAAATAATTTTGAACAAGTTTTTCTCTCTTGCGTTTCATACCCAAAACATAAGAATAATCTCATGCTATGAGCCACGTCATACGCCAAAATCATGAGCGACTATTCATATTGCGATTGGACTATTGTTCACAATCATTTATTTCGACTTCTGCGAGATTTCACGGTTTGGTGGTGTGCTGAGATGGCCAGTGCGCTCATCATCTCCAGATTTTTCATGGGACTCTCAGAATGAAACCCATATTTTCCTCACAGCAGTGTCACCAAAAGCAATAAACGTAATTTAAATTTCTAAAACTTTACTTGCACCTTATTTTCTTTTAATAGCAAAATTTAATACAAATATCAGTATTTAATGTATAAAATCTTTTTAGTGTTCAGACCTAATCAAATTGCAATTAAAGCTCCAGTTTTAACAGAGCATCACCTCGTTTCTCGTCCGATGTGACTGTCTACCGGGTGTTTATTTTTTTCTTTACAGCTATTTCAATTCCCCACAAAGATAGTTAAAATGTATAAAGGGAGGCAATAACATATTATTTTAAAACTTCCTCGCAGATTAAAACTGTGTGCCCGACAGAGACTCGAACTCGGGACCTTTGCCTTTCGCGGGCAAGTGCTCTACCATCTGAGCTACCGAAGCACGACTCACGCCCGGTACTCACAGCTTTACTTCTGCCAGTATCTCGTCTCCATATCAGCGCACACTCCGCTGCAGAGTGAAAATCTCATTCTGGAAACAGATGATTTTGTTAAAAAAATACATAAATGGACGACACTGACGACTTTTACATAAAAAGCTTAAAATAATGTGGATTTGTGAAATACACAGAGATGGAGAACACTAATGATTTTTAACACTCGTTTGACGATTTTACGATACAGTTAAAATATAGTACTAATGAATGTGAATGATGTCATGGTGAATTGGTGATGCTGGGTGACGCACGAAAAAAGTGTCATGATGAAGGTGCGATGATGAGTATGACTATGGGGCCCTGTATAACCTCAGGAAGCAAATGGAACATCTCAGAAAGGTGGATTAAGGGCAAGGAAGAAATGGGGGAAGAAATGGGGAGGTGCTATGCGGCGGAGCGTTGTGATGTAGTTTCGAAAGGGGCTGTATTTCGGGATGGATTTCATCGTTGGGAAGTTGGTGTTGGTTAAAATTCCAGGGAGAGAGAATGGACAAGGCATGGAGGTGCATGGGAGGTGGAATGTGGATGTAGTGGTGCAGCAGGGTACCTGGATTCGTTATTAGTGTGTTGGATATTGGCTGCTGGTATTGGTTTTAGTGGTTAATGTATCGGAGCCGAAGGTGCTCTAGGAAGAGAAAACGCTGTGGGTAATGGAAGAGTTTGTACAGTATGAGGGTTGGAGAAGGTAGGTGGATGCGATAGGTGGGGCGGAGTGCGTATCTTTCCAGGATGTCAAGGGAATTTCAGAATTTAGGCGAGGCAGACATATGGGCAATGTATGAGTAGGTTGGAGTGGAGCGGATGAAGGATTTATAGGTGAGGAGAGTGGTAGAAGGATGTAGACCCTAGGCGCAGTCTCTAAGTGTTTTTAGTAGTTTTAGTCGGATTAGGGCTTTGTTTTGGCGGTAAGGAGATGTCCGTTCCATGTTACTTTTCTGTCAGGAGTTGGTCCTACATGCTTTACTGTGTTAGTTGGGTGGGTGGATTGGTGGCTGATGGAGAGATGAAAGTCTTGACGACGGAACCGCCGTGTTGTGGTGCCTTGGCTTTTATGGGGCTTTATTTGATGTTTTCAAGTATTACACAACTATACTGGGAGATTCAGATGGTGTTGGAGGGAAGCATGAGAGAGTTGAAGGGTATGATAAGTGACTAGGTAGGCGGTGTCGTAGGATATTGTAGGAGTAACATTGAGGGTGGTATTGGATTAAAACAGGTAGGGGTGAAGGGCCACAGCAGTCAGACACACCTGCAGCAGGGTGAAAGATTAGGGATCAAGCATGGTTGATTGTGAAATATGTAAGACGCGTTGAAGGCAGGATGCTATAAAGCGGACATAGTTAACTGGGACTGCATAGGTTTGTAGCTTGAAGAGCAGACCAGAATGCCACGCCCATTCGAAGGCCTTTAGGATATCAAAGGAGACAAATATGGCCGACCTCTGTTAATCTAGTTGATGGGAGGTTAGGTGGATAAGGTAAAGAATTTGGTTGGCAATGGAATAGTTGGGACGAAAGCCACACTTGCAATTGGGAATTGGTAGGTGGGTTGCAAGGTGCTGAAGGATTCGTTGGTTTAGAACGGTTTTAAAGATGTTGCTGAAAACTAACGTGAAGCTGCTAGGTTTATATGATGAAGTCTGCGAGGGTGGTTTATCACATTTCAGGAACAGGAGGATTTTGGACCTACTGGGTGGAAATTCTGCTTCGTTGATTGTGGCGCTCAAGTTTGTCATTGCTGGGGTGATGCCGCTTGGAATTCTAACTTCTATTGGCGATGTGACGTCACCTGGAGGGCGGGATTTGAATGCGAAAATGCAAGAAGTCGACAACGTGGCCATATGCCATCCCTCACCCACTGTGCCGCGACTGACGTGCGGAAATCGAACAGAGACCATCTCCAGTGTCATCCTTAAGAGTTCTTTGGAGACACTACGCGTCAAGCGCTCGTCTCCAGAAACCACTCAGATTATAACATCCGTCTCTGTTAAAATCGTCGCTGCATAGGCGAGTTTCTGTTGCTTCTTTTATCACGAGTACCAGTAGGTCGATGCGTGAGAAAGGACATTCACTTTCCCCAAGTGGATTTGGTGCCCTTGCGTTTCGCTGTGTATGGTTGTCTCTGATTTCTAGAGATTTCTATGCTTGATGTGCCACCTACATTCTATACCGCGCTCGGGTTCGATGCAGATTGTCGGCACTGCGCATTTTTCACCACATTCACAAGGATAATTATTGACACCAAGTTCTCCAGGCTGTCTTTCACTGAACGTAACAAATTCTTAATTTATCGCAGAGATCGGAATACTGAACTAATACAATATTTACGTAATACTTGCCCAATTTCACGTGAGATCCTTCTCCAGAGTAGAAGGAATGCTGTGGGTTTGTCTTCTATCGTTGGCTGCATGAGTTTGTTCCCATCTTTACCAGCAAATGCAGATTTAATTTGATGTGATTTATCTGTTCTTCCTGAACACGTTTTTAAGATATTTCTGTTCAAATCGCAGGTCATCATGACCGAAACTGTCTACGTTCCATATAGTTAAGTCCTCAGGACAGACTGCTTTTTAGCCGGGTGGTGGAAACTGCACTCTTTCAAATAAAGATCTGCACCAGTTGGTTTACTGTACAGTAAATGACTCCGCTTCCCTTCTCTTTCTACTTCCATAGAAGTCAGAATTCCAAGCGCTCTCACCCAACCAATGAAAAGCTTAAGCACCACTGTAAAGGATGCAGAATTCTCTCACGGCAGTCATCCCTGTTCTGTGATTACAGTGATAATCTTCAAAACAGAGTTTTAACTCCGATTTGATGTGATTTGAGAACGGAGAAGGCTTCCATATCAAAGAAATATTTCTAAGTCTGTGGTGCACTTTTTCCGGTTTTGTTGCAAAATTTTTAACAATATCTCTAACATATCTTTATGCAACAAAAGGAATCGCACATCCTAACGAGAAACGTGTAAGCGTTTTGACAACTTGCAACAGAGGAGTCATTCGATAGGGCTATCACTGCACATATATTTTTCAGACATGTTTGGCAACGCAACAACGAAGAAATCGTGTGAACTGTTCTAAACTAACATTACAAATTACAAACTATCCGTTAGTTTTTGAACACATCTCTTACATTTTATAAAAATGTGGCAAAAGTTTAAACTGAAAACGGCAATTGAAGGTTGCTAGCTAGGTCAGTTGTTTATAATTTGGAAAAAAACTTTTAATTTAATTTCTTGGAGCAGTAGACACACTTCTTCTGTATAAAATATTTTTCTAAGGGATATGAAATCAAGACCCTTAAAACTGGTAGATGACCGAGGCACAGTTATATGCAAATTTTCATATTTTATTTTTGACGTCAGCGCTTGGTACCTGTTCTACCTACTCCACTGAGACAGACTTAGCGAACTGCCACAAACGGAAACAAAATTAACATCAGAGCGAATTTTCCTAGTTACTGTATCTCTTCGTTCAATATGATAAGTAGAGTAGTTGCGGATTATCGTTTCAAAACATATTAATTGCAGTCGAGTTCAAAATAGAATTTGCTGCGTTTTTACCTTCATTGTGGTATCTTCTTTAACATTGTTGAGTTAGATCGGATCATTTCGTATCTGTACTATAGCAATTTAGTGCGAAAAAACTAATGAGATCAAATTGTGTTATGTACACCGCAGCTGACGCTTCAAAATGAATACGTTCAGGACATGTTTCCCAGCCTGGGTTATTATCACGTTATTTTGATGTGTCTTTCCGCTATTTTCATCTTACAATATACAATGTGGTGTTGACTGAATGAGGGTGCACTTTCGATCACTAAAAGCTATTTACGCATGGGAGAGGTTTCGAAATGAAGTAGAATTAGTGCTGGGAAAACTCAAAGACAGCTTGAAAAGGAAGCTCAGTAAGTAACGAGATCAGGCTGTAAGAACGGTGAAATTCCTTAGTAAAGAATAGTTTGTAACGGACTACAACATAGTCGCCAAGGATTTTAGATAATTGCATAGGATTAAAGAAATGATGAGAGTGATTCTGAAGGAAGGTGGTCAGTCTCACGTCAGAGTAAAATGGAGCCGACGTACAGGTTCAATGACCTTTCAAAACGATTCTCAAACTTTCTAAAACAAGGCACAAGGACTGACCTGGTACATGAACCTCCCATAATTGATAAACCTAGTCTGTTACCTGACGCTAAGAAAGTAGATGTCGATAAACTCTTGAAAACAAGATTTCGAGACAACTGGAATGAGGCTGATTGTTTGCCGTTTCATGTTTCGGCAGTAAACATCGATGCGACAACGACTGAGACTGGTAGCTCTTTTCATGAGAACGATGACTGAGACTGTTTACCAACTTTCATACCACCAGGAACCGTTGTGCACAGCGACAGTGGACAATATGCAAGGAGAGGCACACAGCAGTCAGTATCATTCAAATAAACTTTTATTAACCGTGTAAATCTTGATTTCGGCTACAGATTTCCATCTTCAGTGCTAAAACACAAGGAAAAACTACAGAATAAAAATTAATATACTATACATAGATCGATAAGTAGACACCATGTTTACAATACGTTCATCTATGAAGCTATACGCCAGTGGAGGCATTTGTATGTTTAGATAAATGTGCCTGTTTAATCACCCCTGTCATTTTGATCATCGTTGTATTACTATGATGTTAACAGATCTTAATAGAAATTGTTAGTGAGGCCTTATTTTTCTTATATCAAATATTTAATGCCTCACATGATCTCTTGACGAATTTCGGATTTATATGTAGCTGTATTTTATCAAGACGATCCTCAACGAAATCTTTTTAATTAGTTAATTTTTATTTTTAAAGTAATGCTATAATTTTGTATTGGATCGGTATGTAAACCTATTAATGATACTATGAATACGTTTTGATGGATCGCCACCACTAAAATATGAGTAAGTACGTTGTAATTTGGAATTTCACAAATATTTCAAAGCGATATGCAAATATGCTTTCTGGTTTTAGATATTATATAAAAAAAGGCTTCGTAAGTTAGTAAATTGAAATAAATCTCTGTTGGTTGATTCTTAGCATTGAGGGCGTTACTTGTACTTTATGAGGTAAACGAAGGCTTTTGTACCTGCTGTAAACAAGCGCCTCAGTGTCCTTCTGCCTATACACCCATAGGAACATATGGCGGCACAAACTGCCGGGAGTCTGTTGAATTGTAACGAAAACGGTTTCTTGACCAGTGTGTACCGATGCTATTGGATAACATGATGTAAAGCACCTTAATTCCGATTCTGCAGCTTTTTCTTGTATTTTAGCACTGAAGATGGCTATTGACAACCGAAATCTAGATTTCAAAGAATAATAAAACTCAATGATATTGTGACAGTCCGCTGTGTGCTTCTTCTTCGTTACAGCTTTAGGTCGCTGTGCTCAACTGTTCCTGATGGAATGCAGGTTGGTTAACAGTCTGCCGAACTGGGTAAGTGCAACGTATTATAAATACAAAAATCTCAGCATCAAACTAGCGAAACTATCAAGTGTACTGTGTTTAACAAAGCATGTATAGCGAATAAGATAAGACCAAGGTTTGTACCATCAAAATTCCACAGCAAGTGCATTAGGGGGAATGTTTCAAAGTGTAAACGTAAATGTGGGGCGGTAATTATACGAAGTCAGTTTAGAAACTTATTTATCAAAACAGAAATAATTAGCTATTAGTTGTATAGGTTGCATTTTTAATTGGCTGGACTACTAACACCTTTGATGTTTGGTTTGTTATTGGCTGTTGGAGGGCAAATTGCTAGAAGAACAGCTACTCAAACGAGATTACGGCACAATAAAAAAATTCTAGATCCCATAGGGCAATCGGAATGCAATAATACAGGTAGGGAACAGGTTAACTTCCATCCAAGAGTGATCAGTTTGACGAGCAATGAGTTCCATGAAGAAGAAACGGTAGTGCTGTGTAAAGGTTTGAAGGGCAATTTGAACTCAAAAATAGGAAATGTAGCTATCAGTTAAACACTTTGAACGTGAAATACTCGATGCGTACTTTCATGGATTCAGAATTGAACGGAGTAAAATTGTTTTGGCAGTAAATGAAATATTTGCACATGTATCCAATAGCCCTATCTCTATTAAAGAAAACCTGGTAGTAGACAACATTATTTGCAAGCTTAATGCTGATGATGCTATCGTTACGAGATCAGATGAAGGTAATTGGATGGTGATAGGAGAGGTGAACACGTCACTAAAACTAAAAAACATTTTGATGAAAACAATATCACAAGAATAGACAGAGATCTAACGACAGAAGCTCATAAGAAACTGAATGGGAACTTAAAAACGCATAAAGAAGTTTTCGCCCAGATAATTACAGCAACTCAGAGTAATGAACCCGCAAACCGCGACATAGGGCTCAGATTACGGGCCAAAATATTCCTTGCTGGGAGGACCAGTCGTCAATGGAAGGGGCGGTCCGTTCCCTAAGGTCTATAGGAAAGGTCTTAATTTCTTCAAGATATATGATCACTTCAGTAGGGAATATTCAGTCAGTCAAAAATAGTTACAAATTGATCAAGAACACTCGCTACATACAAATTGCAGAAGGTATGAAATTTGTATCTCTAGATACAATACCCCTTTATACAAATGTACCGGTTACCAGTGCTATTGCAATTGTAAAGGAAAATTTGTGCTGTCAGTATAGGCTATCGAATGACAAAATTGACGTATTTTGACTTGTTGTCGCTAGTTTTAAAGTACAATTACTTTACGTTTAATGGAGAAATATGTCTTCAAAATGGTGAGCTTAGTACGGGGAGCTCCATATTTGGCTTACTGAATGACATGTTTGTCAACTATGTAGAGAAGAAGTGTTTCAGTGAAAATCCTGATCTAGCAAGCTGTAAATGTAGTGTATTACTTTAGGTACGTTGATGACACACTGCTGCTGGTTAATGAGTATCTTGATGTAACTCATACAATAGTAGTCAGGTTTAACGGACTACATAAAAAAAAAAAATCAAATTCACCTGCGAAATGGAAACCAGTGGTTCAATTAACTTCTTGGACATAAACTTCAGGGATGATAACGAGAAGCACGGATTCGGAATTTTGAGAAAATGTACTTAAACTGATATTATTATTGACTACCATTCAAAACACTCAAATCAGCATAAGACTGCCATCTTTTATTTTTCACTGACCATCTTCTTAAGCTCTCACTCTCTCCAGCTGAATATGAAAAAGAACTGGGTGGCATTCAACACATTTCCAAGGCGAATAACTACCCCCTTCATTGTGTAGATAAAATTTACAAAACGACTGTAAAAATTACCAAAATGTATGAGAAATTGTAGGTAGCAACAAAGCGGAAGATGTGGGTAACAAATAAAATTGCTTGCGTACTATGGTACCTTTAGCATAAAAATACCATCGGTTTTCAAAAAACCTAACCTAAAGGTTTCCTTCTAAAATACAAACATATATGGGCTCATTTTGCCTAATGGGATTGGTAAAAGAAATATACACACCACGAATCAGGTGTGTACATAATGGAATGTCCAGACTGCGACGCCTTTTACGTGGGACAGACAGGTAGAAGACTTGAGATTAGCTTGGTGAGCATGTTTTGATACGTGGGATATTGTTGTGAGATCAAACTTCGCTGTCCACTTGGTTGAGTGTCGACACACCCTGTCATCTCAGAGATCGGGTGTCAAGTTATTGGACAAGGCTGTGAAAGGATGATTAATGGACCTCGTAAAAGACATGGAGGTATACTGCCATCTGAGATCAGCTGGCGTTGGTGAAATGCAGACGATCTTCTGCTTCGTGGCAAGACAGGTCATTATCCACAAGGAGGCTGATGTGGGAATTTAGACCTGCCTTTAAAAAGACAACGCTTGGCATGATAGTAATGACAATGTAATTTATTATTTTTACCGAATCATTTTGTCTTCTATTTTGTTGCTACTGTCGAATGCGATATCCATTTTACCACCAAACAAGTAAATCACTACTCAGTTTTAAATTCACGGATAGGTATAATGGCAGTTTGTTTTATTGTCTTTCCGCAAACAGCGTAAATGAGTTGCAACTACGCAATACGTTTATGTATGAACTTCTGCAACAGAGGGCGTTTGTATGTGTTATTAAATCTGCCTGGTTAATTCAGCCTTCTAACTTTGATCCTCATTATTTTACTATTATGTTAACAGATCTTCATAAAAATGTTAAGGACTTTATTTCTTTTATATTAATTATTTAGTAGATCACATAACCACCGTGATACGGGTGACTACTCTATGTTTTACCTTCTGACGAATTTCAGTTTCATATGTAATTGTTTTTCATCAAAATGATCTTCCACAAAATCTTTTTAATTTATTAATTTTGATTTACGAAGTGATGTAACAATTGTATACGAGATAGTTATGTGAACCTGCCAGATTTCGTCTTGGTACTGTGAACGAAATACGTATTGGTAGGCGTGAAACTTTTTACTTTTATTCACATATTCATTCATTAATACTGCAGGTCATTACATGTTTGAGAAATGTATAAGTTATATTGTAAGCTTTGTTCTCAGAGGTAGAAGGTTGTGCTCAAGCACGCAGTAGCTGAATGTTACTCTAGTGAATCAAAGAAGGCGTTTCAGGCTAGAACGACATACCATGTGTCAGGATAAACTGACACAGTATGTCAATTTATCCAGTGTGGACTCTAGTTCTATTCCGTTTGATCTTTGATATTAAATAAGCTATTTATTTTAGGTACCTTTTTACATATGATAATAATAGCAGTAGGTCATTCCATAATAAAGTAAATTAAACGAAATGCATTGAATTTTCGAAGGCCAAATGAAAGAACATGAATTTACCCCTTCAGATTTCAACAACATAGTAAGGAAATCCTCAAGACAGTATTAGAATGCAATGTAGATACAAAAGGCTATAGATGCTGTTACCAACGGCGATATGGATGGCTGTGGACGTCGAAAGGAGTTTTTATTGCTTGGAATTATACTCGCATTCAAAACCCGGAAAACACTGGTTAAGGTGCCAGATTGTAATTTGTGGGCACACCATGAGTGTGCTGGAGTAGCCCACAGAACAAAAAACTTTATTTGTGGTGTCTGCGAATACGTAGGATTGGTAAGCGTTATTTTGTCAAAATCTTAACTAATTTTGTTGCTTAATGGATTCACATTCGTAATTCTATTTTCAGTTGAAGTGGCTCTTCTAGAGGAGTAGATTTATTCATTTACTTGTTTATTCGGTGTCTGTAAAAACACGACTAAATTTAATTGTGTGATTTAATATAAAAAAATCGTTAACTGGTGTTTACTTCCAAGAATATTACGAGAGAATGAAAATATAACAGTATGATAATTAGCCTGGGCGTATTCGTACTTTAAAGACAATGGACTCAAACAATGAAGTTATTGTGGACCCACACAACACTCGAAGAATACTCCTCTTACCATCATATTCGGGCTATGGTAGTCGAATCCTGGCTCTCGGCGTAAACTGAAAAGTAAAATCTTAAAACTAATATTGCTCTCCGCTGCGGCTCATCGCTCTGAGAAAAGTGTTTGTTAAATGCTCTAGCAGGCGATCTCTGCGCTTCCGCTATGATTTCGCCTTTTAAATCTACGCGTAATGGCGTCCGTTGAAGCAGCGACTGCGAAAATTGTGGAGCCTTAAACGTCTTAATAAAAATTAAACCAATGCAAAGAACATAACAGAGGGCTCACTGTACATCGAAATAACTCACATATAAACTTTAACGTGCTATAATAACCAGGTTAACAGCATAAATGATTACATTACGTTTTTACTACAGGAGTCTGCTTCTTAACACAAGAAACAAGCCATGAAAGAGGAAGATAGGAACAATCGAGGAGCGTTCATCTCCCTTATTAACATCATAGAGGTTATTACATAAATAGTTTACTCCTTGATACTACGATTAATATTTACTATAAAACATGTGTATTTTACGCCGCCAATGCGGTCGGTAAGACACATAAGGTTCGTGTACATTTATTCCTTTGGGAGATACACTTCTCGTTCCAAGATTTTTGTTTCAAATGTCTTTTTTTTTTTCACTAACATTTCTTTCCGCGTGTCCATAGCACTCGTACACTTTATAAAGTCTTTGCGGTCCACATTTCGGTAACCGTAGGAAGCGGAAAGGTCGACACCCGGTTCGTGCAGCCGCACTACCCCTTGGCGCTTCGGTTAAGGGCAGCTGATGCAGCGCCTCGGCCCCGTCATGTGTCTGCAGTTGGGCGAGTCGGAGTGAAGTCCGCCCCCCCTCCCCCCTCACCACACCGCACAGCAACACATCTCCATCAGTGTACATGGGAAAACATATACAAAACGTAACACTCCCTCCCGCTACAGACGTTATAACGAGTGGGAATAGGACGATTCATTAGTTTGGCATCTAATGTGAAGCTGTCGCCGGTCTTGAAGTCACAAGCTAGTACGTTGTGGCAGAACACATGATGACATGTTTTGTATTGACACGCAGTTCACTTGTTATGTTATTTTCGTGTATACATCTTACTTTAGTTTCGTGAATGATATATTATTTTCGTGTACACGTCTCACTTTAGTTTCGTGAATGACATTTTACTGCATATATCGTACTCGCTGGCACATTTTATCGTCCAGTGACGAGTAAGCTAGTATTTACAAAGAATTCATTGCGCCTCTGCGTTCGCCGTATTTCTAAAAATCCGAGCATATCACTGCAAATGCGTATTGTTAGTCTAAATGGAAATATAATCTGTCTCGAAGACATTGGCCTTTTGTTCGTTTTGTGTTAAAGTTTCCACAAATTTAGAGAACACACACAGTTTTTCGTGCACGATATTGTCGTCTTCCGCGTCTTTTCACTATATAACTTTCAATTCCTGCACTTCAATGCCCACAATAAAGAGTTTAACTTTCGCAGATACACGTAGTTCAAGGTCAATTGTCTCGTCTAGCAAATTCAGCACTGACAGGCTGTTTTTCAGTTCACTCGGGGTTCTACGGTTCTTTCCTCTAAAAATTACAGTTCCTAATTATGTTTCTATGTATACAAAATGTCTCCAACAGATTTTAGACAATGCTATCGTATTTTCGTCCTATCTGTGGTGAGTCCCATGTCATGTCTGCACTTTTTGCCCACTTGTGTCCGAGAGCCAGGCTGTACTTTACAGACATTTTGCCCATAGTGTTATGTATGTATTTTTCGTTTCGTTTTTCTTCGACGTCTAAGACGTTCACATAGGCTCAAAGTGCAAGCTCCTATGTTTAGACCTGCCTAAAGAATTACAAATCAATCAGAATTATTGAAAGAAAAATATTTTTAATTTCAATCAAGGTTGCATTTTACAAGGGCCTATCTTTAAGACTCGTACGTTAAATGCTTAATTTCCTGCGCACACGACACTTGAGGTATCTTTGGTGTCAGCGCAGCCTACTCTCATGTTCGCCTTTAAAATCAGTGCTCACACATCTCCCATTTGTTTCAACATATATCCTAAGGGCATAATATACAACATTTATATCTACATACTTTATTACTGACAGGAAATATCACTTTTTCTAGATAGTAATGGAAAATTCAAGTTAAAATTCTTGCAGCATTTTGTGCTGTCATTTACGCTTGAATAAGTCTTTGGGATATACACAAACTTATGTCATACATCATAGTTTTAGACATTTGAAATGACTTTAATAGCAGTAATGCTTTGCACTTGGTATAATTACTCGCATAAACTAACTTTTAAAGCATGGTATTATCTACATACAACTACTGAAATCTTCTGTTTTTACATTAGAAAATAAAATATCACAAGCTTAAACTACCATTTACATATTTAGATACTGTTCTACTGAACAAATCTTTTTAAATCCATATGCGTCTCTTTCGTTACTGCCTCCTTTTTGGACCATGAGACTGTGTACAGCTAGCATTTCAAAGCGTGCAATGAGGCACTACTTCCGTGTTGTAGGTCTATCTCTTGCTAGTGAGGCGTTGCGCCGTATACTGATCCTGCCTTGGAGGCAGTTAAGTGGGAGATGTGTCTCAGAGCTGGATAGTGACAGATCGTGTAGCGAAACTGGACGCGCACGTAGTTTATGTATCAGCCGTTAGAGGACAATATTGGATAGGGGGACTGTGATTTTAGTTTCGATTGTGCCCACTAGAGTCCAGTAAAGTAGTAGAATGTTTTTCATAAACTCTTCTAGTATTTTCATAAACCATTATTATTTCTTTTTGTGTATGTAAAATGTTATAAATGTGTCTTAGCAGTATGAATGATACGTGAGTGTGGTTTAAGGTTAATATGTAGATAATTGTTTAACGAGTTATGTAGTAGGATTTAGTGTGGGAACATTTCGAAGAAGTATGGATGTGAAAAAAGGGGACCTTTGTAGAATAGATTTGTAAAGTAAGTTTATGGTAAAGGGAAAGTTAATTCAGGTATAAATAACAATAGTAAATAACTTTATGCATAAGCAAAACTTCCGCATATTAGATAATTACGTCGGTAAAAAGTGCAGTCGTTAGGTTTACTATTTTGCGATTGGTTATTGATTAAAAGCGCGGATTGACGTGGGAGAATGATGTTTTGCTATTGGCTGTTGAGTAAACTGACCAATGGTAAAGCGATATTCTTTGCGCGCCTTTCTCTGCTGGTAGAGAAGACTTAGAATATTCTAGGTAAGGGTGGGAGCCTAGCCATGAAACAGTTCGGACGTGTGTAGTAGTAGCTCCGATGGAAACGATAAGTTGCCCGATCTAGCAGTGTTTCATACATCGAAAGTGTGGTAAAGTGACGGCATAATTATTCCGATTGGCGGGTAGAAATTTTGGAATTTTTAAGTGAATTTTGTGACGTGAGAAGACATATATTCCGCGAGGCGTATTGAGCAGGACGGTGGCTAACAACTGTAACTGCATTTGGTACCGACAGACTCAATATTTGGCGAGCATTATGAATCAAAAACAATCAGTATTTTTGTAGCTATTACGTTTTCGGGAAATGCAACACCATAAACTTGCTAACGTGAGTGAAAGGGATCGTGAGTGACTGCGTTAAGACTAGCACAGGCTTGGCAGTGATACTTGCCCACCTAAGTTTCAGAATATATTAATTGAGGACAAAATTTCCAACCTTTCATTTGTGTGAAAACTTTCTCTCGAAACGTAGATTAGTGACTTCAATTGCAGCCTGGTTCACGTCGAAGTACAGTAGGTTTCACTCGGCTTTCGTACCAATGATCTGCTGAGACAATGTTCACAGGTAGATGCAGGTTCGTCGTAAAAGGACGGAAAGAACCGCGCCGCTGCGCTGGTACCCGGCCTCTCTGAGAAAACATAATCATACTGTATTAACAACTGAGTCAGTTCCTTTTGTTGTACAGGAGACAAATATTCAGATTCTAACACTTCACTATTTATGATATTTCTATTATCTTGGGTATCCTCATTTATAAATTCATTGTAATATTCTTTTGGTTCACATAAGCCTGCGTCTGAATGCATAACCTGCACACTTTCATAATTTACTCGAAAGCTTCGCCAGTACTTGCCGTGGTTTTCTTGCGTGCCTGACATAGGCAATGCAATAGCCTTACACTTATTTACAAGACTCAGTTCTCCGCACAAGAGGTCGATTATTGCGTCGTTCTGGCGTGGGAACTCTATTCCCAGGATGCAACCAACTATGAACCCTTTGACTAATAGAAACGAGCTCTTTATGGCTTCTTTTCCTACGTTGAGCTCAACTTGCACTTGGTACCTTGTCATTTGAGGTTGTGCGCCGATTGCTCCTGTCACTCGGCAATTTTCAACCAGTAAGACCTGTATACTGTTATTTCGACTTACGTGCTTATACAGTTCTAGACTCAGGACGTTCGCCGACGCACCTGTGTTGGAACACCGTAGATATCTGCTTGTAATGTGGCCGGCACAACATCTTTATCGGTTTCTTGACACTTAAATCCTAAATGTTAACTCCATTATTGTACCTCTAGATTTTAGCCTTGTGTGTGGAATGTGCCTTCACCACACCCTCGTACAGCCAGCGGTGGACAGTAGATCGTGGCTGGTTTTAGTTTGACCCTTTGGTTAAGTGGGTTGACAGTTGTCGGTCACCTCCACTATCTCACGTTATGATTTGGATTATTACTAAGGGTCGTTTGTTTTGCCTCCCTTCTGGTGTAGTTGTATAAGTCGTATTATTTTGATATTGTTCCTGGTTGCTGTAACCAGCCGTCATATTCGGAGGTTGGTTGGAATTCTGTGCCCATTGTGGCGCCGTATTTGGTTGCATCTACGATGGTTGTTTATTGTACTCGCGCCATCAGTTACGGTTATTCCGCCACTGCGGGTTACCTTTACCATTGTATCAGTGGTTCATGCGCCCGTCGTAACGTCTTTTCCTAGATTGATTCGTATACCCATAACCAATATTCGGACCACGATTTGGTTGCCTCCATTCGCTACGATTACCATTACCGTTAGGTGTTTGGTTAATACCGTTGCAGTTATTTGCAGCTTTTTGCTTTCTACAACCTGCATGATTAAATTTGCCTTCGCTTTTCATGTCATCGATAAGCAAATCTACAGACTCAACAACCTCCATAAACTGTTCAGTGTCATATTCCGGTCCTTTAATGAAGTAGTTTTTATGTCAATAGATAATTTCGTTTTAATCAGCCTTATGTCCCGGTCAGACATTGGTTCATCCCAGAATCTAATCTTATTAATAGACTTTTCAAAATATTGCGGAGGGATCCCAATCTTGGATTGAACATCTCAGAACTGTACAACTCCTTCCTTAGTCTTTCCTGTATACAACCGCACCAGAACTATTGTAAAAATGCGTACACAAACTGCTGCATTTTATGGCATCTGTAGGACCCGTCCGTTGCCCAAAGTGCCATGTCACCTTCTATTAGTGAATCAATGAATTGCATTCTCTGCTTTTCCGTCCATTCATATGGAAAAACATTACGGAAACTTTTAATAAATACCACAGGGTGTACGGTCCGCTTTTCATTGTAGAACGGTTGAAACTGCATATGTTTCATCACATTGTCCTCTTTGTGGTATAGTGAATTACCACTGCCCATTACCATCCTCATATCTAGTGGTGAACAGAAAGGCATTCCGCACTGTGAATTGCTGTTGTCAGCCGGCGATGCATGCGTGTAAGCGCTCTGCACATTGTTTATGTTATTGCTCATTTCCTACCCAAGAATCTGACTGGCTACCGGTCTTCGACTATCAGCTTGCTTTTCCAGATCGGTTACTGTCGAGCAACATCTTTTTGCCAAACGCGTAACTCAGTTGGTACACGTGACTCTAGCTGAACTAATTCTGCTTGAATTCAGGATGCGCTGGCGTCGCTTTTCGCGCTCAGATACACTGTCGCTTGTTCAACAGCTGATTTTATGCTTACTTCGATCTTTGATGAGATTTCGCGATCCTTTACAGATAGCCACTCATCACACTCTTTTTTGACCTGTAGTGCTGGGTCGTTTAGATGTTTGTATATGTTCAGACGTGCCTCAGTCTCTACATTTTCGACACGTCAAGTTTCGAACTTCGTCTTTAAGGCTATTGTGCGCTATTTGTAAATTTTGCATCTGAATAGTTAAGTTTTGGAGTAGATCTGGCATTTCTTTTCAAACACCCCGCATTTCTACATGTTCGGAATGTATGTTACTCAGTTTTTCCCTATAATTTGTTCTCATTATTCAAGTTTCCTATCATGCTCTTGTTGTTTTTTCTCTAAAATTTGTTCTCTTTGTTCGAGTTTCTGATCGAGTCGTCACAGAGATTCAGCGAAAGGGTCGGGAATAGGTAAACACACCCGAGTTCCACACATCCGACATGCAGTGGAGCTATAGGTATCACTTGTTCATTACTCTGTGGTGCATTATTTGGTACCCACGGAGCCTCACCTTCCTCCCCCCTCCCTCCCCCCACAGGCTTCCGAAGTAATGTATTCCGATGCGTTGGCATGGGACTCATTTCCATTCGGAACATTGTTTTCTACTTCCATATCGGGCAAATGGTGCTCGTCAGACACAGGTGCGCAGCTAAAAGTTCAAGCACTATCACAAATGTACTTATATCCTTTCCAAAATAAAACACACAAATACATACAAAACGCACTCACTATACTGTTAGCACTGCTTATTGCTTTTACCGAGGATACCTCATGTGTGTATGGCTTTGATATTTCGCACAAATTTTTCCAGGACTCTTGCACTTTAACCCTTACCTTTTTGTTATACAGGTTTTGCTGTTTCAATTCCTTTCGTTTCCTTTCTCAAGAATATCTTCTTGCCTTCGTGTTGGTTGTTGCGCATGAAAAAATTTTTACATAGGCATTAACATCACACAATGGTTATGTAAGTACACAAATCCCATACATATACATATATAAATTTTCATGCGCCAACGTTAAGCGCCAAACGAAGTGGCTGTTCTAGAGGAGTATATTTATTTATGCGGTATCAGTAAAAACACGCGTAAATGTAATTGTGTGGTCCGATATGAAAAAATTGTTAACTGATTTTTACTTCCAAGAATATTGCGTGAGAATGAAAATATAACAGTAAGATAATCAGCCTCGGAGTATTCGTACTTTAAAGAGCATGAACTCAAACATTGAAGTTATTGTAGACCCACACAGCACTCGAAGAATACCCCTCTTACCATCATATTCGGGCTATGGTGGTCTAATCCTGGCTCTCGGCGTAACCTGAAAAGTAAAATCTTAAAACTAACGTTGCTCTCCGGTGCCCCTCATTGCTGTGAAAAAAGTATTTGTTAAATGTTAAAGCGGGCGATCTCTGCGCTTCCGCTATGATTTCGCTTTTTAAATCGACGCGTAGTGGCGTCCGTTGAAGCAGCGGCCGCGAAAATTGTGGAGCTGTAAACATGCTAAGAAAAATTAAACCAATGCAATGAACATGACAGAGGGCTCACTGAACGTCGAAATAAAACACATATAAACTTTAACGTTAACAAAGTTAACCGCTTAAATGCTTACATTACTTTTGTTCTACAAGACGTCTGCTTCTTAACACCCGAAAGAAACAAAGAAAGAGGAGGAGAAGAACAATCTAGGAGCGTTCTTCACCTTTATTAATATACAGAGGTAATTACATAAACAGTTTGCTCCTTCATACTGCGATTACATTTAATATTTACTATAAAGCATGTACGTTTTACGCCGCATATACCGTCGGTGAAACACATAAGGTTCGTGTACATTTATTCCGTCGTGACATACACTTCTCGTTTAAAATTTTTTTATTTTAAATCTCTTTATGACACAGTTATCGCTGGTACGGCACACAGTCATCACGTTTTGCGCGATTGAAGTAAGAAACCTTAATTGTTGCTGTTGAGGGATTGTGTCAGGAGTAGTCTTTTAATTGTTAGATTCAAATGTATTAAATATATCAATTTCTAATTTTTATCTGAATTTCTTACTTTCTCTTCCTCCTATGGCATATTACCCTGACATGGATCTAAAATGATATATTATGCACTTTTTACACGAATGTTAGAAAAGGTTTGTTGTAATATTAATTTAAAAAAGTGGCAACAAGATAGCGAAACATACAATTGAATGATGCACAGTCATCATACAAATTTTATTTAACATCATGGTTTATGAAGCAATAATGACCTAAAAGGAAAATGCTATCTCATTTTAGTCTGATTTCCCCTATGTGTGAGTTATGTTATGTTATGTTAAACGAGAGTTTTTCAAAACAGTTCTATAGATGCTCGTTCGATGGTAAACAAGATTAAAGAACATTTGGCAGCATTTATTCGTCGGATATTTCCAGAAAATTTTGTACGGAGTACTGACAACTTGGATGCTGACAATAATAAATATAATCTACATAAGAGGCTGCCCGAAAACAGTGAACAATATCATTCCCCCAAAAACCTAACGTTCAGTTTTTCGTCCAACTGCATATTCTTGACACATGAAGTCATGAATCAGACAAAAATGAGTGGTAGAATGTATATATTTCAACAGTTTTCTGTATTTTGGATCCAAATTACCAAAACTTATGCTGTGATATGACGTGGAAACTGAATTTAGAAATTTACACCATCTTCTTGAAAACTAAGATGATAATACGGAAATTTTGGCGAACGTGAAAATTTACCTAGAAACTGGTCAGTATTAATTTTCTTCAGTCATTTCACTGACAACTGGAATTACTAGTTTTTAACACATTATTATTATAGCTGTCATTTTTTCTGTCTTCTGTCTTTCCTTAGTTGTTTTGAAGTTTGTGGAGCTATGAGCCGTCTGTGCAACGAATTGAAGGCAGTTTGCTTATTGCCAGATGCGTTTCGCTTCTTTTGTTTGTAAAGCATCTTCAGTGGCCTGTAAAACATGTTTCTTTTCATGCATAGGGTAGACGCATTATGTGTTAATTACAGTATGTTGTCATATTACGTTTTTTCCTGTTTTCCGCTTGTCGTTTAGATTAGAATAAATTTTTGTGCTACAAAGTAAACGTTTTATGTGGTAGTTACAATATGTTGCTATGATAAATTTTGTCGTTTTTCTCTCTTGTTTTCTTAGGTTAGAATCAACTTTTGTGCTAGGAAATCAGGACAAATGTAACATAGTAACATACTGTAACTACCGTATAATACGTTTATTACATGTATAACAAAGAAGATGTATTGCAGCCACTGAAAATGTTCACAAAGGTAAGAAGGGAAACGTATATGGCAATAAACAAACTTCCTTCAATTTGCTGTATAGACACATATATTCAGCATATTTTATCTTTTTTGTTCATTAACTCCTTTCTCATATTTCCTATGGTTACTAACATCAAAAAAGGAAATAGAACGTGAAAAATTGACGAAGTTGGTGTTATACACGTGTCAGATTTATCCACAAGCCAATAAACTTCATCCTATTGAAAGTTGACTGTAGTAGTAGCCGAGAGAATGATAATTCTATGTTAACGTGATAGGATCCCATGCCATAAGATATTACGCTACAAATGTTCAAACATAATTTGCAATATTATCTATACTATTGTCCCTTTTTGACAATAGCACTTCAACTGATAGATAAACGATTGGGGATTATGAAATGAGTACTTGTGCATTCATGGGATGAACACAGTTTTTAATTTAATTATGTGATGTGGCACAAATGCAGAAGTCAGCTGTAGACAGAGAATGTGTACGAATCTATAGCAAAATTCCCTATCACTGAACTATCTAAAAATTTACAAATCGAGGTCGCATGAAATATTTATTTTATCTTCAATAAATATTACGCGTCCCTTACAAATAACCGTCTAATTAAAGTTCTTCTTAAATGTATTGCCTTATGACACTCACCCAGTTTAGTCTCGCCAACCGCATATGTGCAAATGGACCAGCTATAACATGTGATAAACAGAGATTAACGATCTCGGATTTTCACCTCACTCCATAACTGTCGATACGGGAGAATTACACTGTCAGCAGGATAATTGAGTAATTGCTAAAACCTGTCGCTAATCTAATAGTTTGCGGCTACCCATGCTGATGGACGTGACAGCAGGTGTCAGGCAGATAACGACACCACTGGGAAATAAACATCTCATTACAATTATTGTTAATAGCTGCATGTTTCAATACGCGTTGCAACTTGGAGCAAGTGACAAAAATTTGCTGCTACGGTTTCACTGTTCATTACACACAAATTCTCTCACAATTTTGTAAACGTAGATAGGGCGCCCACTGCATCACAGTTTTGACAAATGTAACAGAAGTAAGAAATAGCGAACTAACTTTTCTCCAGTCAGCGCCTTCCTTTACATCCTTCATTTTTACGAAATTCCTAATTTCGTCCGATTCCGACAAACCAACAGTGCATGTTTTACTTTCATTCAACATTAACTTAAAATGTACAAGTTTCAGAACTTCCTCATCTACTGTCCGTCAAGTATTTATAGCCAAGTTGTGAATAAAAAATAAATTTTTGTACAATTAATCTAATTTTTACACTGTTCTATTACGTATAAAATAATATTTTGAGGGAAAAGTGGAATAAAAATCGTGCTGTAAAGGATGTTTGGAAAAGCTGTAAATAAGTGCTCGAAGCTAAGGTTTCACAACGAATCTGACCATCAATAATAACAAAAGCACTCTCCTAATGACTCTGCATAGCACTCTGTGAAAATCATCGAATGGCTGTCAGTTCTATCAAGTCGTGCATGAGAATCCGTGTTTCTGGAGTGAACAATTGTTCACTAGCTGTATTCAGAGGTATTCCAGATTTTCGATATTATTAGGAAAAACAACCAACCAGTAGAAAATACAGGCTTATTCAACCTTGACCACCTTTTCGAGAGTTTGAAAACTGTCCTCTTCAGAAGTTATTTTACCGATTAACAAATATTACGACGTTGTGTGTACAACAGATATGATACAGTTACAATAACAAAATTTAAGAAAATGTTTGCAAAAGATTTAAGAGAAAATTTTTAGAACATCACATATTTCACATTGGACCAAACAGCGTGTACCACTTGACACACACACACACACACACACACACACACACACACACATATATATATATATATATATATATATATATATTAATAGAATTCACATATTAACTAAAATTTTTAAAAGGGGAGGAGTTAATACACATATATATATATATATATATATATATATATATATATATATTAACCCCTCCCCTTTTAAAAATTTTAGTTAATATGTGAATTCTATTAATGAACACGTATTAGTGATTCACACACACACACACACACACACACACACACACATATATATATATATATATATATATATATATATATATATATATATGGTGCGTCCAACAAATGTGTACACACTTTGAATCGTCAATTTATTTCCTGTTCTACAAGGTTAAAGATCTGTGAGAAAGTAATGTTATATTTCTTCAACAGGTGGCAACAGTGGCAAGGAAGTAACTACGACATGGCGGACGTGCGTTTGAGCTTTGAAGCGCGGAAGCAGATAATTAAGTGGTACTGGAAGTTTCAGAATTCAGCTGCGGTTCGAAGACAGTGGAGAAGGGTGTATGGTACAGAATCACCTTCAAGGTCAACAATTACACGTCTACGAGACAAATTAGAAATTCATGGAACAGTGTGTGATGTGCATAAATGTCGATCAGGACGACCTCGTACAGCTACAAGTGATAATTCCACAACTGCGGTCTTGGAACTGTTTCAGCGTTCGCCTCAAAAATCTTCAAGGCAAGCGGCACGTGAGAGTAATGTAAGTGCTAGTAGTGTGCTACGCATTCTGAAGAAAGGCAAGTTCCGTGTGTAAATTCCAAGGCTGGTGCAACAGCTAAGTGACGACGATCCAGATCGAAGGTGAGAATTTTATGAATTGGTTCAGGAGATGGTGAGACGTGAACCGGGATTTATGGGTAGCATAATTTGGTCGGATGAAGCTCAATTCAAACTCAATGGAACTGTCAGTAGGCAGAATTGTGTGTACTGGGCTGAAGATAATCCTCACATTACAGTTGAAAAGGCTTTGAATCTGCCTGGTGTAAATGTGTGGTGTGGTTTGTCTGAAGGGGACTCATTGGGCCCGTCCGATGTGAAGGTACTGTTACTGGAGAAACGTACCTAACAATGCTTGGTGACTCCATATTCCCTGCCATTCGTGCATTATACGGTAATGATGAGTTTTATTTCCAACAAGATAGCGCCCCGCCGCACTAGCATACCTGGATCACAATTTGCCAGGCCAGTGGATAGGACGCAGGAGACCAATCGAGTTTCCTGCACGCTCTCCAGACCTCACGCCGCTGGATTTCTTCTTGTTGGGCACAGTAAAAGATGAGGTGTACAAACGTAAAACACGTAACCTGGACACACTTTGGAATGAAATTCAGGCGGTGTGCGCAGAAATCTCATTGGACACTTTGGTACGTTGTACGGAATCAGTGGTGACTCGTAATCAGAAATGTATTGACGCTGAAGGCCACCAGTTTGAACATTAATCACATTTGCTAAGTACATTTATTTTTCCCATTGGACTTTAAGCTTTCCATTTCCAGAAATTTAACATTGTAGAACGGGAAATAAATTTTTTATCGTGTTTCAAAGTGTGTATACATTTTTTTGACACACCCTATATATATATATATATATAGTGAACACGTACTAGTGATTCGCACATACACACATACACGCATTTCACACACACACACACACATACACACACATACACACACACACACACACACACACACATATATATATATATATATATATATATATATATATATATATATATATATATGTGTGTGTGTGTGTGTGTGTGTGAGAAATGTGTGAATCACTAGTACGTATTCACTACTGGAATTCACATATTGACTAAAATTTTTAAAAGGGGTTAAAAAAGTGTGCTATGAAACTCACATTGCTAGTAAAGACACCGCAGGCTCGAGGATACACAGCAAACTATGAGTATCATTTTTAAAGTACGAACCGACAGCGCATCGTGTCGACGACGCACCGTCACGTGTCGTCCGTTCGCCGTCTGCTACTCTTGGCCTCTCTCTTACTACGACCGAGCGAGGTGGCGCAGTGGTTAGCACACTGGACTCGCATTCGGGAGGACGACGGTTCAATCCCGTCTCCGGCCATCCTGATTTAGGTTTTCCGTGATTTCCCTAAATCGTTTCAGGCAAATGCCGGGATGGTTCCTTTGAAAGGGCACGGCCGATTTCCTTCCCTATCCTTCCCTAACCCGAGCTTGCGCTCCGTCTCTAATGACCTCGTTGTCGACGGGACGTTAAACACCACTAACCTAACCTAACCTCTTACTACGAAGCCATTACGTTTCACGTCTCTGCCGGTGTTGGTTATGTGAGTATACTGCTTCGTTTGTCGTCACGTCAATCAGTAAGCTCGACGACTGTGAAGTGCGCTCGGTTATTAGGTTGTTAAATTCAAAACAAGTTATTTATGCTGATATTCACCAGCAGCTTGTTGAAGTTTATGAGGCAGGTGTAATGAATAATGTAAATGTGCGCAAATAGTGTAGGCTGTTTGATGGTGGAAGGACAAATGTTCATGATGATGAACGATCTGGACGGCCTACTGTCATGAATGAAGACCTGACACAAGAAATTGATGAGGCAATTCGTCAATACAGGTGCTTCACAATGGACGAGCTGCATCAGAAAATTCGACAAGTTTCAAGATCAGTAGTTTTGAACATTATTACTCAGAAACTTCACTAGAAAAAAAATGTGTGCGAGATGGGTACCGAAAGCGGTGACAGAAGAACGTGAAACAAAGCGAATGGCACAGTCTTTGTCTGTTTTGGAGCGCTAACAGAAAGACGGTGACGAGTTCTTGAATCACATTGCGACCGGTGATGAAATGTGGACTGAGCACTACATTCCAAAGAATACGCGTCAATCCAGTGAGTGGTATCATTCAAACTCCCCGAGCGAAACCACAAAAATTCAAACAAGAGCCGTCAACACCAGAATCATTGCCATGGTTTTTGGGGATCGGAAAGGCATTCTTCTGTAGGGCGTTTTGCCAGGAGGAATGATAATAAATGCTGAGAGGTACTGTGAAACATTATTATAGCGTAGGCGCGCTAATCAAAATTGCTGCTCTCTAGCGGTTTCGTTCTACTTCACGACAATGTTCAGCCTCAAGTTGCGGGAAGAACAAAGACGTGCCTGTACAAGTTTCACTGGGAATTACTTGATCATCAACAAACAGCCATGAATTAGCATCATTAGACTTTCATCTGTTTCCAAATCTGAACGAATTTCCTGGTAGAAAGCGCTTGGAAAATGATGACATGTTGAAAGAAGTTGTTAATAACTCTACATACAAAACTGTAGCTGGGGCATCCACTTTCAACAGTAAGATCACGAGTCTCTTCTCAATTAAGAACATTTGCAGGATTACGGGCAGAGCTCTCAAACCAGCTCGGAGTTTTGTCGATCTAACGCACCAGTTGGACAGAATTCTGCACGACATTCCTCAGGTAGGTAGCCAATAATTCCATCAGTCATTGCGAAGCCGAATACCTTCTTGCTTTAGGACAAGAGGTGGACCGACGTCTCGCTGACGTGCTCAGCTGGTGAAGCTTTTTCTCTTGAATAAATTATTCAACTCTCCTGGAATTGTGACTATTTGTTTATCTGTACACGTGGATTATTTCTTCGGATTTCAATCCCATTTGATTAATTCGTTGTATGTCCTTCGTTTTGTTTTAGAGTGTACTCAAAGTTTAAGTTTGCTAAATACTCAAGTATTTGAGGGACTTCCTTAAAACAACACGTAATGGAGAAAAATTTTTAATAGCTCTTCAAGACTATATCACAGTAAAGTAATAAAGATGCCCAGTCTCCGTGACAAGTACGCCTCACAAATACGCCTCAGTTCCTTTTCTTATTGCCGTCTTCTTATCTACCTGTCTTACCCTGCCCCTTCCACGGAGTCCCACATAGCTCCTTTTCTTGCAGTGCCGCCTTTCCGTCCAGGCGAGGAATTATGGCAGTTATCTCACTGGCTGGTTTAGCCGGAGAATGTTATGAATTTCTCCGAGGATTTATTGGGGAAGCGTGAGAGGACTTGAGCTCCGAGGTATACACACATTTATGTGCGTAGCACGTGAAGGGCATTGTTTCTTTTACAAGCGGGTCTCGGGATGCAATTTCTGCTCCTCTGCGAGATCACAACATGGTGGCTCGGCGGTAATGTCACATACGTAACAGCCAGCGCGTAAAGTACAGTATCAGAATTGTAATTTCTATTATCGCACGAGCGTTGAAATGGCTGAAAATTAAGTTATCACTTTTATTGAGTGTCAGTTTATCCCGATAAGCCGAAGAACTGCTGTTTTTGCTGGAGCATTCGAATTTGGTATTTACGAGGGATAGTTATAAGAATTTAATCATCATAACGACATGAAAAACTGGTCGGGTACGAGTAGGAATATCGCACAGAGGGTTCCATTAAGACTCAATTATGTATACATACAGTTTATCCTTTATGGAAATGAGAATCTCGACAAGTTTTGGCCGTTATCGACATTGATACTGACAGCATATCGGTCCCACGAGTTCCAAGATTTTCGAGTATGCTATGATTTTAGTAATATAAATATGACATCAAGTCGTCCAGGAAGTAAGCGACCATTTTTTTATCGATCAAATGATGTTTTTCGAAGTATATCCATCATAAGGTACCCAGGAGCTGTTCCTGAAGGTAGAGGTCTCGTTTCAAGTTGTATGTGATACGCGATATTAAGGTGGACTAATCTCTCATAGAGATCTGGTGACATATTACAAAACATTCCTTACCTGATGTTTGTCTTTTACCATTGCGACTCAGTCAGACTGAATGCACAATTACCCAGTGCTTCAATATCAAATTGGAGTCGAATAGCAAGTGACAAAAGAAATATTTTTCATTGTGATATAGTTAAAAATTATTAGTTTTCGGATTTTTTTCCTTTGGTTGCTTCTTGCGTAATTTCGTGATTCTAGGCCAACGGAAAATACCAAATATGTTGAAATGAATGAGTTTACGAATATCAAAATATTTGATCTAAATAGTCGTTCGTTTTTGCTTCATTGATTTAGAAACTTACATTGCCTATGGTCTGTAGGCTTTAGTATGTGACATACGTTTCAACTCTATGTGTGTTCAGCTCTATATGTATTAACGGGATCAGATAAGAAGTGACAAATTTTTTTCTTGTGGTATAGTTACATATTTAGTCTTCAGGTGTTTTTCTTTCTTTGTACTGTGAAATCTTCCTTTTTACTGAATTTCATGATTCTATGCCAACGCTAAATATACCACAATTTCTGACGGGAGAGATTGCGAGTATCAAAATAAGTGACACAAATGGCCGTAATTTTTGATTGCATTGACTCAGAAGCTTGAATGTTTTACAGCGTCACGGAAGTGCTGATCTCAGAATAAGACACTAATTTCAACTTTATGCCTCTACTCGTTCCCGAGAAAAACCGTTTTTAACAGTCAAACAGACACACAGACGGACGAACAACTAAGTTACCCTAAAAAGGTCCCGTTTCCCCCTATTGAGGTACAGAAGGCTAAAAATGAAGTTAGGTCATTGATGATATTTGGTTTTTATTTTCAGGTACTCATCTCCAGACTTTGTACGCACTGAAATTCCTAGACCTTAGTACCGCAGCACGCCGCTAGAGCCGAATCATTGATAAAGTGGGTATTGCGGAGTACTTAGTTGTCCGTGTCTGAAAGGAAATAATGCTTAAACAATCTATCTAGAGTACTTAGAAGTGTGAAGAAACAGGGCACCATCATACCACACAATGATTATGAAGAGCAGACGGTTCTAGTGTCGTCAAACAAGTTAAAATGAAGAAGATCGTAGCAGAAACCATCTTTCTGTAAAGAACCGAGAATCAAAGGATTTGTGGAGCTCCTGGCGCTCTTACACCGATGTATCGCAATCGACACGATAGGGGAAAATTGAAAAAGAATCCTGGTCTGGATTCCACCATCTTACACGACGTGTTGAAAATGAGAAATGTCACCGCTCATTGGGTTCCGTGGTGCTCACACTCATTCCAAAAACCCCATGAATGGAGGCAGTGGCGGAAGCGTTGGTATAGCAGCAGTACTCTATGAATCAGCAACCGTATTTCAGAGTGTTCAGTAGAAGATGAGCTGACTTCTGTAATAAAAGAAAAACTTAGTGAATTGATCAACAGTGAACTTCAGCGGGTGTTAGGGTACGTACGTCCCCAACTATCACGATCAAAATGAGATAGAGAAAGGGGGTAGCTCATTAACTAGTAACCAAAGCATCCTCGGTCCCGGGTTATTAACCGGCCTCGTCTTAAATTTTCATTAATAGCCAGCATTGGCGGCCGAAGACTCTCGGCATAAGAAGTCACCCACAATCTGCCAACGGTCTTGTCATAGATGATGGAGGAGCGGACAGAGGTGCAAGCACTCTCTTGTACTTGGGGTGGGAGACTAACCCTAAAGCCGGAGGAATCTGCAATTATCAACGGCATGAGGATGCAGAAGGCATTGGAAACCACTGTATTAAAGACACGTAACTTGTATCCACAGGACATGTGGTCTGTAAGTGAATAAACTGCCATGATGATCTCTCTTTCGGCAAAAGATTTCGGAATAGTCCCCCATTCGGATTTCTGGGAGGAGACTGCCAATGGGGAGGAGACCATGAGAAAAATATTGAATAACAAAAGGAAGGATAACGTTATACGACTCGGGGAGTGGAATGTCAGAATTCTGAACGTGGTAGTGAAACTAGAAAATCTGAAAAGCGAAATGAAAAGGCTCATTCTACATATAGTAGAATCAGTCAAGTAAAATGGAAAGAAGACATGGATTTCAGGTCGGTCAGATGAGTTTAGGGTAATTTCAACAGAAGCAGGAAATGGAACATTGGAAGTAGGGTCCGCTATGAATAGGAAGATACGGCATAGAGTATGTTACTGTGAGCAGTTCAGTGAGGGGATTCTTCTTTTCGGAATCGACAGCAAACCAACACCGACAACGACAGTTCAAGTATACATGCCAGTGTCGCAAGCTGAAGATGCAAATATAGAGAAAAAGTATGAAGTTATTGAAAGGGTAATACAGTGCGTAACGGGTGATAAAAATCGAACAGTTAAGGGAAACTGGAATGCAGGTGTAGGGGAAGGAGCAGAAGAAACAGTTACAGGACAATAGGGGCTTGCGACAAGGTATGAGTGAGGAGAAAGACTAATTGAGTTCTGTAATAAATTTCAGCTAGTAATAGCGATTACTCTGTTCAAGAACCACAACAGGACGAGGAATGCTTGGAAAAGCCGGGTGGTATGGGAAGATTTCAGTTAGATTACTCCGTACTTTAAAGTTCTTATTTTTTTATTCTCTCTACTATTTAATGAGCGTTTTATTAGTGTGATTGCGTATTATCATTAACTGATTTTTATTTATGTCTTGGTTTAGTGATTCCTTTTTACTGTTTGCTCCTTTAATTTGAGTCCTTTTAATTATGTTTACTGTGGTTATGAAGTCTATATTGCTTACTGTTCTCCGTAAGTTAAAGATTACGGTAACACCATATGCGTATCGCAGCAGATCTCGTCGAGTATCCTTGCTGGAACTTCTCCACCTGAAATGGCTAAAGATAATTTATCGCTCTACGGAAATCGATCGGTACAGCCAAGTGCTATGCTGTGTCATGTGTATGGAATGTGGCGTCCAACTTTAGGTCGTGAAATTATTTAGGTCTTCGGAGAAATATTCTCGTCGAATCCCAAAACCATGTAAAACTGCAGGTTCGCACCATCAAACCACACATTTCCCAACGACTTGCGTCTTTATAATCACTGAATGTTTCTTTTGAAATGATTAAGCGTTATGAACTAGACACACCGGATACTCCTGTTGTGCTTTTATATGTATTTATTTTCTCCAAGACCATAAAACATAGATTACTGCCTTAATGGCGGCTTCCAACAATCTCCTCTCAACCCGACGTAGAACATCTTTCTTCCAGTGTGCAACATAAAATAATAATCTCTTTGCCCTAGCTTAATATGGTCTGTATATCTGTGTTATCGAGTTCGTACGGAGATGCTTAAATTCCACAGAGTATTTATCTCTCGCGTAGGTATTTTACATTTATCGTCGTATTAATAGTCCTTTGCACTTCACTGATGGGTATTTGGATTACAAAATACCCAAAAGGGAATATAATCAGATCATAATATGCTAGTGAAGAAGAGTAGGCTGAAGTTTCAAAGATTACTCAGGAAAGTTCAATACGTAAAGAAGAGGGGTACGTAAGTATTGAGGAATGACGAGACGTAAGTACTGAGGAATGACGAGATACGGTTGAAGTTCTCTAAGACTAGAGAAGATTCATCAATAAGGAATAGCTCTATAAGTAATACAGTTGAAGAGGAATAGTCATTTCTAAAAACTGAATTCACAGAAACTGGAAAGAAAAACACAGTTACAAAGAAAGCAACTGTGAAGAAACCATGAGTAGCAGAGGAAGTACTTCAGTTCATCGATGAAAGAAGGAATACAGAAATACTGAGGAATGAGATAAATAGAAAGTGCAGGGAAGCTAAGACGAAATGGTTGCACGAGAAACGTGAAGAAATCGAAAAAGGAATGATTGTCGGAAGGACTGACTCAACATATAGGAAAGTCAAAATAACCTTCGGTGACATTAGAAGCAAGGTGGTAACTTTAAGAGTGCAACGGGAACTGCACTGTTAAATGCAGAGGAGAGAGCGGATAGGTGGAAGAGTACACTGGAAGCCTCTATGAGGGGTAATAATTGACTGATGTCATAGAAGAAGAAACAGGAATAGATTTAGAAGTGACAGAGGATCCAGTATTAGAACCAAAATTTAAGAGAGCTTTGGAGGACTTAGGTTCTAATAAGGCAGAAGCGATGCATAGCATTTCATAACGATTTCTAAAATCGTTGGGGGAAGTGGCAACAAAACAAATATCCATGCTGGTGAGTACGAGTCTGGCTACAAACCATCTTACTTTCGGGAAAATATCATCCACACAGTTCCGAAGACTGCAAGAGCTGACAAGTGCGAGAATTATCGCACAATCAGCTAAACAGCTCAATCATCCATTTTGCTTACAAGAATAATATGTGGAAGAATGGGAAAGAAAATTGAGGATGTGTTAGATGACGATCTGTTTGGTTTTAGGAACGCTAAAGGCACGAGAGAGGCAATTACGAAGTTAATAATGGAAGCAAGACTAAAGAAAAATCAAAACACATTCATACGATTTGTCGACCTGGAAAAAGCGTTCGATAATGTAAAATGGTGTAAGATGTTCTAAATTCTGAGAAAAATAGGGACAAACTGTAAGGAGAGACGGATAATATATAATATGTACAACAGCCAAGAGGGAATAAGAAGAGTGGACGACCAAGAGTGAAGCGCTCGATTTAAAAAAGGTGAAAGACAGGAATGTAGTTGCTCCGCGCCACTGTTCAATGTGTACATCGAAAAAGCAGTGATGGAAATAAAAGAAAAGTTCGAGAGTGGAGTTAAACTTCAAGGTGAAAGAATATCAGTGATGCGAATCGCTGATGACATTGCAATCCTGAGTGAAAATGAAGAGGAAATACTTGATCCGCTGAAAGGGATGAATAGTCTAATGAGTGCACCATAAGGCAGAGAGTAAATCGAAGAAAGACGAAAGTAATGAGAAGTAGCAGAAAAGAGAACAGCGAGGAACTTAACGTCAAAATTGATGGTCACGAAGTAGATATCATTTACGAATTCTGCTCCCTAGGCAGCAAAATAACCAATGGCGAACGGAGCAAGGATGGCATCAAAGTCAGATCAGCACTGGCAAAATGGCCATTGCTGGACAAAAGAAATTTACTACTCTCAAACATAGACCTTAATGCGAGGAATAAATTTCTGAGAATGTACCTTCGGAGCACAGCATTCTACACTCCTGGAAATGGAAAAAAGAACACATTGACACCGGTGTGTCAGACCCACCATACTTGCTCCGGACACTGCGAGAGGGCTGTACAAGCAATGATCACACGCACGGCACAGCGGACACACCAGGAACCGCGGTGTTGGCCGTCGAATGGCGCTAGCTTCGCAGCATTTGTGCACCGCCGCCGTCAGTGTCAGCCAGTTTGCCGTGGCATACGGAGCTCCATCGCAGTCTTTAACACTGGTAGCATGCCGCGACAGCGTGGACGTGAACCGTATGTGCAGTTGACGGACTTTGAGCGAGGGCGTATAGTGGGCATGCGGGAGGCCGGGTGGACGTACCGCCGAATTGCTCAACACGTGGGGCGTGAGGTCTCCACAGTACATCGATGTTGTCGCCAGTGGTCGGCGGAAGGTGCACGTGCCCGTCGACCTGGGACCGGACCGCAGCGACGCACGGATGCACGCCAAGACCGTAGGATCCTACGCAGTGCCGTAGAGGACCGCATCGCCACTTCCCAGCAAATTAGGGACACTGTTGCTCCTGGGGTATCGGCGAGGACCATTCGCAACCGTCTCCATGAAGCTGGCCTACGGTCCCACACACCGTTAGGCCGTCTTCCGCTCACGCCCCGACATCGTGCAGCCCGCCTCCAGTGGTGTCGCGACAGGCGTGAATGGAGGGACGAATGGAGACGTGTCGTCTTCAGCGATGAGATTCGCTTCTGCCTTGGTGCCAATGATGGTCGTATGCGTGTTCAGCGCCGTGCAGGTGAGCGCCACAATCAGGACTGCATACGACCGAGGCACACAGGGCAACACCCGGCATCATGGTGTGGGGAGCGATCTCCTACACTGGCCGTACACCACTGGTGATCGTCAAGGGGACACTGAATAGTGCACGGTACATCCAAACCGTCATCGAACCCATCGTACTACCATTCCTAGACCGGCAAGGGAACTTGCTGTTCCAACAGGACAATGCACGTCCGCATGTATCCCGTGCCACCCAACGTGCTCTAGAAGGCGTAAGTCAACTACCCTGGCCAGCAAGATCTCCGGATCTGTCCCCCATTGAGCATGTTTGGGACTGGATGAAGCGTCGTCTCACGCGGTCTGCACGTCCAGCACGAACGCTGGTCCAACTGAGGCGCCAGGTGGAAATGGCATGGCAAGCCGTTCCACAGGACTACATCCATCATCTCTACGATCGTCTCCATGGGAGAATAGCAGCCTGCATTGCTGCGAAAGGTGGATATACACTGTACTAGTGCCGACATTGTGCATGCTCTGTTGCCTGTGTCTATGTGCCTGTGGTTCTGTCAGTGTGATCATGTGATGTATCTGACCCCAGGAATGTGTCAATAAAGTTTCCCCTTCCTGGGACAATGAATACACGGTGTTCTTATTTCAATTTCCAGGAGTGTACGATGGTGAAACATGGTCTGCGGAAAAACCGAAGCAGAAGAGAATCGAAGCATTTGAGATGTAGTGCAACAGGCGAATGTTGAAAATTAGGTGACTGGTAAGATAAGAAATGATGAATATCTGCGCATTTGAGATGTAGTGCAACAGGCGAATGTTGAAAATTAGGTGACTGGTAAGATAAGAAATGATGAATTTCTGCGCAGAGTCGGAGAGGAACGGAAAATATGCAAAACACTGACAAGGAGATGGGACAGGATGGTAGGACACGATTTAAGTTAAGGCATAAGGAAATGACTGCCATGGCGCTAGAGGCAGCTGTAAGGGGCAAAAATTCTAGAGGAAGTGAGAGATTGGAATACATCCCGTAAGTTATTCAGGACGTTCGATGCAAGTGCTACTTGGAGATGAAGACGTTGGTTCAAGAGAGGAATTCCTGGCGGGCTGCATCTACCTAGTCAGACAATTAAACAAATAAATTCTGCGCTGGTTCCTGCCAAATTCTTGACCTTTTATCTAATTTACCATCTTGAGCCGCGACCCTAATAACAAGTACAACAACGAGTAACTGGGCTCTAATGTAATTGTGCTCTTTCCCTGTCTCACCCCTCTCAATCTCTACCCCTCTTTTATCTTACTCCTCCCCGTCAAGTGCTTGGTGGTCAGTGGTGATCGCGCTTACCGGCCAATGGGCAGCAGCAAGCAGCCAGAAAGTATTTACAGATAATAATGTTTATCAAACAACAGACAGTAAGTAATGGTCAAATATATTTGTGACATTGCTGCTGTGATGATGGTTTGCAGCACCCAGTCACAAAGCTGCACAAAGCTGTTTTCAGCAGCAAAACATCAGAGTATGGAGTAGCTTCAGTTGTTGAACTAATTAATTTATTCGAACAATCTGCCGATGTCACACACATAACACTCTCCATACGTCATGTGTTGAAATGGCGATCGCTTGCGTTGAACAAAGAAGAAAGTATATCATAAATCTATTTCTTGTAGATATCTAGCAGAGAATTGTACCCACAGTTTTCTACATCAAGACTGGAGGGGCATGATAGCACAGGAGTGTAAGATAGTAGACATAAACAATATAATAATGGATATACCTCAGGACGGCAACAAGATTTGGTCCACCAACAAACCATGCTGCATATCTTGGAATTGTAAGCCATTCCTAAAATGCTCACCCACTCTCACAACTCAAATTAGTGGTAATAATTACGATATATACTCATTTATCTATAATCACTGAAGTATGATTGTGTGACGTTATAGTTGCGGTTTTATATTTGTTACTATTACGACAACACCAGCGCATTTGTTCACAGGAACAACTAGTCGCACACTTTCAGTTTAGAAAGTGGGTGTAACCATAGTTGGGAACGGTGATTTTTTGAAAAACCATTGATTTCGGGGTTTTTTAAATACCCATGCACAGTGCTCCTTTGCTGCACTTGTGTCTTCATAATAACTACAACAGTTGTAAAAGATGTCAGCCATTAGTAATTGAAAAAAATTCCACCATTCTTGCATCGCACTGCTAGAAATGTAGCGTGTTTTTCTTATTTTCTCCCACAGCATGACGAGATGGTGATGGTGTGCAGGTGAATTTTGTTTGAAGTGCAGAGGATACGACTGAAGCAACTTGTAGTTGTTGCAGTATTCTAGAAACTGTAACAATGATTTTTCGACAATAATGTAACAAAAATGCACTGCCTGACAGATTTTCCCCTTGGACTGTGGTTGCGGGATCTGTAGTCCATCTTTAAAATAAATTATTCAACATCTCACACCATGTAAGAAATGAATCAGTAAGCAATGGACAATGACTGAAAATACCGCGCACCAAATTCAAGACTGAGAAATCAAGGAATGCTGAATCGTGCATGTTTGTGTGGTGAAGGATAGGGAGGGGATGGTGCAAGGGGAGGGGATTAGCGGAATATGCGTTTGTGTAGTAATATTGTGAACAGCTCTGTACTTCCGTGTGTGAAACAGTGAGTCATGCGATTTTTTATGTATGGGGATGTACCGTACATGTGTGAAATTAAAAGCAAGTCTGCCATAGAAAAGCATTTTTTTAAAATTTGAAAACCAGTCTGCAAACGTCGCCATTGTTCATCCCTGGTCTCGCCTGAGACAAGTAAATACATATCGGTTGTTTAATGATGTATGAATACGTTTCAAGTATACGAACTCTGGTTTCAAGATAGAGATAAAGGCAGCGCTCCCCAGACACCTAAAAATGCCTAGAATTGTGTACATTCAGTCTGGAAAAGCCTTACCTCTTATTTTACAGTGAAGCAACGTCGTTACTGAAGGCTGCAATAATAACTGTCGAGCAGTGAAGTCCAGATTTAATGCTCTAGCTGTCGGCTGCCAATCTTTTTTATTTTATTTTTTTTAATAGCAGATTGTTATACGACCCATAGTCGAGTGTTATCCTCTAGAGATATGAGTGGGTAACGCATCAAAATCCTCATCAAAAGTAAAGGTGAGTATCACATGTGATCATTATAGCTCAATCGGGGTAATGCTAGATTATACGCAGCTTCAGCAGTACCACCGTTAACGTTATAGCGATTTGAACTACGCTGATCACGCAGAATTTTATGAATAAAAAAACATGTCTGACAAGAATTATTTTTATTTTTCTTCTTTTCTACATCCTACACAATGTATGCCAATGGGTCGCGATTCATTAATTTGGCATCGCCGATTTACTTCATAGTGCTTATACCAGCCTTCAAATTTAGTGTTATTTCTAAACAATTGAAGTATCAAATGAAATTCATGTGGGCTATCACACAAACGAGATATTCGTTGTGTGGGAAATAAGTAATTATTGACTGGACTCAGAAACCGCCATATTTTTGCAATTATTTCTTATACATTTATGAGTGCCTGAGACACACTTTTCGATTTTACCCAACAGTACGTGTAATACACATTGGAGCTGTCCTCTTGAGCAGTAAATCCATAATCCGCAATTGGAATAAGTTTTTACAACTCTGGAATCATAATTCACTGTAGAATAGTTAGCACGTGTCTGATGAGATGATTCTGAGAATATACTATGGCCCTGCATTGACCAATGACGTTATCCTGTGGCAGCAGCTTTTTTAACCCATTAGGAGTTGTATCTGCACTTACAACACCGATAATACGTTCACTGCCTTCACAGAAGTTGGCATTGAGAGGAATTCCATACAGTGAGAGGTCTTAGCTTCATGAAACAGGACGACGTCACTCATTGCTGCAGTGGGGATTAACTGACCGCTACATCCAATGCGCACTCATATTTGTATAGCATATACATTGTATAATTATGGTGCTGTTTTGTTTTCGAGCGGTGTTACACATATAGCGAAAAATCTTTAGAAACAGCCAATGACAATTTGATCGCTTAGTCATGTGAGTGACTTCAGTAAGTCATTTCTTGCCATTAGCTACTCTCCCCACAGTAAGAAAGCAATCATATAAGTAATAGCACTGTTGGAGATGAACGCAGCCAGAGAAAAAGTTACGTTCCTTCTTCTATCTTACAGATATGTTAAAATCAGTATCCAACAATACAATGTAAACAGTAGTGCATGTGAGGTTGTCAGTGTTGGAATGTCTTCAGACTGTGAGTTCAGGTAGTGGCATTTGGGAACCCAAAGATGGTGGACAAAGTAATATTTCCCAGGAATGACTGGAAATGCTTGTATGCTAACTCAATGCAAATTGTGTCAATGTTCCATGGAAGTGCACAGTTACCAGCAGTTACCATCAGTTGAATTTGGCAACTATACAATTACAGCAGGAGACGTCCCACAAACAGTCAAACTCTATAATGAGAGCTAGTGTACGCACTTTCAGGAATCTGCCTTAAAAAATTTAATGTATGGTAGTTATGTGGCCCAGCAGGCCACATATTCGGCTGGCAATTTCTGCTTGCTATGAAGATATACAACACATTTGAACCAAAGCTATCAACAGGAAAAGTATTGTTGTGACCCGCTTGCTGAATTCGCGACCTGATAAGGAGATCGAGCATTGTCTGTAATAACACTTATTTATCGTGCGGAATGTATGGAAGTCTAAGTGTCTTCGGTGCTGCAGTCAGTGGCCGGGAGCAAGCACACGTGCTGTGAAGGAGTGCTGATGCCAAGTCAGCGAGTCACGACGTCACCATGGCAGCACAGTGCCAAGTCCACGTGCTGTGCTGGTCGTGGGGCTAGGAAGGCGAAGCCCATCCAAACCTTCCACAGTCACCCAGTACGGCTCGCACCTCATCGCTCTCGCGCTCTCGGTCATACGGTGAGGTAGAGACTGCAGACTGTGGTCCACGATTTTGGTTGTCGTCAAGACTAGACTCTGGTCAAGTACCATGGACCGACCGAATCTACAGCAGATGCTCACGATTTGGCCGGGAGGCTTGAGGACGCACGTTGTCTGGTCGGTGCAGGTTGGCAGCTCGATATCATCTGCGGTGACCCACTTGTAGAAAAGGGTTGGCTGCTCGCCAGTCACGACTCGCTGACAGGGCATCAGCACTCCTTCACAGGACGTGTGTTTGCACCCGGCCACTGACTGCAGTGCTGAAGTCACTTATACCTTCATATATTCTGCATGATAAATGTTGTTGGTACTGATTTAGTGTGCAAAAGCAGCATGCCATGGTTGTGGTGTAAATCAAGCTCAGTGTTGAATTCAGCAAGCAAGTGGATGGTTAGCCATCGTCTATCAGTTTATCATGGTTTCACTAAAACGCAATAATCGCTCCCTCTGGTTCTAGTGTCATGGACAGAGTGACAGAGTGGCAACATGACGAAATGTATTCTAGACCTTCCAAAGTCTCTTTATTTAGAGGGCCGAGTCCACGTCAATGACGTACAGCCTCTGAGTGTATAGCACATTTGTTCTCATTTATCGGACTTGTCAGAACTAGCTCACTGCGGTAATTCCACAATACATGTCGGGGTAAGTAAAAGTGACCCGGACGAATGGACACAATTAGACGTGAATGTTTGCACATAACCACACTTTGTGACGAGCACATGAAGTGTACTGCTGCTACATGATCCACATTGGTGGGCTGTGTCAGTGTGAGTAGTGCAGTGCAAAGGAGAAGATGGTACTGTAGTGTCGCGGAATAGTAAAGAGTTGGAAACGTGGAATATTGTCAAAGTTTCGTTGCCTATGCCGAAAGCCAGAGGCAGTAGGTTAGCCAAGAGGTAAGAGGATTGCACATGTATCGCAATGTGTCATCACGCAGGGGCAATGGACTGGTTGTACACAACAGGCGATAGAGAATTGCTTAACACGCGGGTTTGTGTTAGACGGAGATTTTCGTAGAGTGTAAGACAGAGGTATAGCGTCAGCTGTACTGCATTTCATAACTTCGCGTAAGTCTGCTGTAACAACGCGTAACTCTGTCACAAGAACACCTAAGGTGCGAGTACGACAGATAAATCACCAGTGTAAGTGGAACGAATGCGTTCATTACAAACGAGCATGACATCAGGACATCGCTCGTGCTTCCTTTAAATACACCAGCTTTGATAGCAACAAGGCACTCGCAGTTAGACTTGCAGTTAGATGTGTACTGGGACGCTGCGTAGCACTCAGCTATGTGGTCGACATGTTAATCTTTATTAAGGAGATGTTGTAGTAAGGGCGGCCCATCCAGCAGCAGACATGAGGGGACAGTACCAGCACTGGTCCGCTCTGCTGCCTCTGTCAATCATCAACCCAGGATTAGCAGACATCACGGCAGACTCGCTCGCCGCCAATGCTGACCTCATCAGTGAGCCGTCGTCGAGATTGTGCGGGGCCTAGGCGCTGTGCATCCGCCGTCACAGCCGGGTGTGCCGACGACGCTGGGGGATTGTAGCCCGTTCCGCCCGTCCACTGCGGACGAGCCACCAGGAGGAGCAGGGAAGAAGACAGGGTGGGATACACTCCGCACTACGAGATCGCCTCTCGTGCCGACAGCGCCGAGACTCCAACCCGGAGCCTCCTACGCGCAGCGGCCTGCTGTCCACCGCCGAGCTGGCCGGCCAGCAGGGCGCCGCCAGCCACGCGCGGCCGAAGTAAGGGCATTCCGCCGCTACGTCACAGCACGCGGCGCTACGCTAGCAAGACTGGTGCGGCCCGGAGCTGATGATGATGATGTTTGGTTTGTGGGGCGCTCAACTGCGTGGTTATCAGCGCCCGTACAATTTCCCAACCTTTGCTCAGTCCAATTTCGCCCCTTTCCTGGATGATGATGAAATGATGAGGACAACACAAACACCCAGTCATCTCGAGGCAGGTCAAAATCCCTGACCCCGCCGGGAATCAAACCCGGGGCCCCGTGCTCGGGAAGCGAGAACGCTACCACGAGACCACGAGCGGCGGACTGAAGCGGCCCGGAGCTGGTGTCATCGCTCCAAGTCAGCGAGGACTCGGGGAAGGTCGTTGGTATCACCAGTCTCAGCCAGACTGTGTTACGTGGGCCACATTTTACTCGGCAGGAATAAAGGTGTCATGAATTAATAATGTTTCTTTGGTGTTTCTGACGCGTACACAGTCATTTCCTAGCATCCTGTCAACCGGAGAGGTCACCGCTCGGCTTCCAGTCCACTGTAGGTTTAGAGTACATCTTGCTTATTAATTCTTGTGTTGTTTAATCAAGTATAATTGGCATTTCATGTGTTTATTCGTAGGCAAATGTCTACATTGGTTTCTTAACGATTTGCATCCTCTTTTTAATTGTGTTTCTGTCTCTGCTATAGTTCTGCATCATTTCTGATCGTAACTAATTGAGGCTTCTTACTACTACTCCAAGGGTCCAATACGTTTGTTAAAAAGCAAGGGACTATCATGTTGCCTGGTTTAACCCTTACCTCAACGCCCATGAACCTAATGGTTTGTGCAATATGTCTGTATTCTTCTAGTATCACAAAAACTATATTTATTAATTGTTCTAAAGTAAATGTTGCTTAATTAATTCAGCTAGTAACTTCGAGGCCTTCTTTTCATATTACTTACAGAAATATTGTCTAACAAATGAACTGAGTAAATGTTGCTCTATTAATTTAGTAAATGAAGTAAAATTATTCTTTTAATACATTCTCCATTGATAAATCTTGTTACTTTGCAGAACTCCAAGTTATTTCTTGTTAGTAAAATTGTTTGTGCAATAATTCAGCTTGTTCACGGTTCTGGCTACCTGACAGCTAGCTTCCTGATTCTTGTCAAAATGTTAGAAACTGAAAATACTCCTTTAGGAAAAGACAAAATGGTGGTGTATTGGATGAAATAAGATGATTGCAACATAAGCAAAGAATAAGTTAACTGGCTTAAGTGGATCTTGCAGATCGGTGTAAGTTTGAAAATGTAATGCAGGATAAAGGTTGATTCCATACAAAGCTGAAGAATGTACAGTGACAACTCCGAACTCCTCGTCTGCACTTACATTTTTGAACACCACAACTTCCGTGATTGATCTGGATGGTTCACAGTTACTTGGACACCTTTAGTCTTCAAGAATATATCTGAAACTCTGCAACATGTGTGAAAATAGCTTTGTTTTGCATAGAAATTCTGCCGGTAGACACATCTGACTCTGGAAAAACGTGAAAGGAGAACCTTTTATTTCTCATTTGTCACGCTTACCTTCCGATCCTTGAAAACAAATCCCCCATTTTTCTACTTTCTTGATCATGATCATTATCAGCCTTATTTTGAAAACACTTTAACGAAGATATACAGACGCTTGTATGTCACCTGATGCGCCGATTGTACTTCATCCGATGGACCGGCAATTTTTCCGTCAGTTCAATTCATTTTGCAGAACATTAGCACAGAAAATTATTATGGACATATTGCTGCACTTTCAGTCTCCCACAACGGCAATAGCGACTTCTACAGCGTTTTTCTCTCTTGGATTTCAAAACCTGATAAAATATGTAGAGCACTTCTCAAAATGTATTGAAATTGCACAGGTCTCACTCACAACTAGTGTCCAGTTTTCTGTTAAAACGTTGAAGTCTGTCAGCCACACTTTCTGTACCTAATTATGTACGTGCTGCACAGAAAATGTACATTTACAATATTCTATCAATACTTCACATTAGCCCAGTAGGTATGAGTAATACAATTAATGTAGACGTCTTGGAAATTTCAAACTCGTGTTTATGTCAATTTACTCAATACAAGATGGAAAGAAAGTTACAGATAAAATACAAGTGGTAAACCTCTAAAAATATTTAGTTACCCTTTCGATGGTTCTCAGTCAATCAACGCTCGCATTAGAAACGCAACGGAAGCTGTGACAAGAGAGGGCCCGTTGTACAGTGAAAGAATTCCAGGATGTACACTACGCAGTTTCAAGCGCGGAAACTATGAGAAAAATGTTATGTTTCATAATTTTTTGACAAATTTCCAGTTCATGTGGTTTGCTAGAATTTTTTTCAAACTTGACTAACAGTGAGAAAAGTGTCACCGAAAGTTTCACCATAACAAGTCTGAAGAGATTCTTTTCAGATAGCTGCTGAGATGTTCTGAATCTCAGAGCCTGGGATAAACAGCTAGAACATCTCGATATGTCGTTCAATCACTCAGTCGCTCCGTATTTGTTGCACCCTGTAAACTACGCTATTATCTTACTGTTGGTACAGATAATAACATTGGCGCCTTTAGCGATAGATTTGCCTTGGCGCAAAAGCGGTGGTAGTTGGCGTGTAAAGAGGAATAGCTGGAATAGTGTTTTCTGTTTGGTAGTGTTGCACGTTACAGTTAGGGAGCGGAATGAGACTCCAAAATGATTAAATTTTATGTTAAAAAGGAGTTAGTGAAATGTGTGTATGCATGAGTGTCGCATAACAGGGCCGAGAGTTTATGGACTTCAAATGTTAAGCCGAATCTTGCATGACATAAGCTCATACCCGTATGCATCTGCCGTACCTCGTGGACAAAAGAAATAAGCTGATAATTATACTCACGGTCCGACGATAAGTACACTTCAGCTGTAGAGGTAAAAAGAGACGCAGATTCATGTGTAAAAGCAGTGTGTGAACAGTGAAAACCTGAAAAGAACCTATTAAAAACATAGTAACAATTGCCGGCCGCGGTGGTCTCGCGGTTCTAGGCGTGCAGTCCGGAACCGTGTGACTGCTACGGTCGCAGGTTTGAATCCTGCCTCGGGCACGGATGTGTGTGATGTGTTTAGGTTAGTTAGGTTTAAGTAGTTCTAAGTTCTAGGGGACTGATGACCACAGCTGTTAAGTACCATAGTGCTCAGAGCCATAGTAACAATTACGTTAGAACTGTATCACATTAACTGGTAGTAAAGCATCTATTCATTTGCTACTTGTATGTCGAATAAATATTTTCAGTATCGCTGCAGTCACGATGGTAAGGAAAAAGAGTGAGTCTTGCGCCGGATATCGCAATTACGTGTGGAAGGCACGAACTTGGAAAATACAAACTCTCTCACCACTACAACCACTCCCAAGTATGTCACATCAGGGTGCTTACAACACGTCAAACTTTTGTCTATAACTTAGCAAACTAGACCTACATCTGTGTCCGCCGTGTGTGGTATGATCAGTTCATCCATTTTTGTTCTCCATAAGTAGATTACCTTATCAGCAGTTGCTAGCCGTAAGCGTCTAGATAGGATATTATTAACCGTCCTGATTGGTTTCCTTAATCCTCATTAAGATGTAGCGAAGGGCTCTGCCCTCATTCTTAGTAAAGTCGCACTTTACGGTCACGTGGTAAATTATAAATACGTAAGATTTCTTACCCGTATTTAGAGATAACACGGCCCAGAAAAAACCGTGCATAAATCAGAATTTGTCATTGGGAAATCTATATTTGCTTTGACATATATATATATATATATATATATATATATATATATATATATATATATATATATATATATATATATATATATATATATATATATTGGAACTGATTCCACTCCATTTCCTCCGTTTACGACATTACTTGATAAAAATTAACTCTCTCTCTCTCTCTCTCTCTCTCTCTCTCTCTCCCTCCCTCCCTCCCTTCCTCTCTCTCTCTCTCTCTCTCTCTCTCTCTATTTCCGTCTGCTTTCCCTTTGTAAAAGTGACGTTCTCATGACATACAGGAATAGACCATTGATAGTATAAAACTGTTTATTTTGACTACAATGCGAAACTTCTCACCGCATTAAAGTTGCGCACCAGAACGGAGTCTCTCAGTCTGTATCCTAACGTAAAAAATCGACAGATTATGTTGTTATGAATTCACTAATCATACTAAACCATATTTGTGTCACTGCCTCGCTACTAGTGAGACAAAAAGTTAGGAATAATAAACAGTTTAGTTCTGGGAATATGTCAAATTAGTGTCTTCCAGTCCTGAAACTGTAATCGATGGAGGCCTGAACTGACATATTTTATCTCCGATCAACGTGACCTACATCATCAATATTCCATCGCATCACACGGGTATTATGCTGCCACTCGATATACTACCTGCCAATAAATCGCGTTGTTCGTCGCCGCTTTTCCCCGCCCATCGCTAGTTAAAAAATAATTAGATGAAGCCTGAATTTTCTATACGGTCAGCGTATCATGCCGTACGTCATTACTTTTGTGCGTGCATCTGCACATAAAGTGCATGTGAAACTCTACTTTGACTATCATAGCAGTCCATGATATCCATAGACGTAGTGAGAAACGTGTGCTCTAAGAGCACCACAGTAAAATTGCGACTGCTAATGGTGAACGTAACCAGTCACAAATAACTCCACGAAGCTTCATTTTACAGCCCTGAGTGGTTTCGGACTAATACGCTTATCTTCAGATGGCTATACTGGTTTTATTACGGTCTCAGAGTCGCCAGCATCACGCCGCTTGTACATTTACTGTATAAAAATATTTAAGTAGCTAGCGGCACTTCATATGCTGTGTGGATGGCTCATATAATATATAAAAGTACCTTAATGCGCTTGCAGCGGAAAGTACACAAAATGAGTGAGTGTATTTTTTACTCGACATGTGCCGTAAACCTCGCCGTAGCGGGATCCAACTTGGTCACGGGACTTGGTACAGACAGAATACACCTCAAAGTTGTGCGCTTTTTTGCTTTCGCAACCAGTCGTGACGCCTCACTGTTTACTTTACTGTATTTATTGATGCTAAGGAGAAAAACTGAGTGACACCGTTGGTGGAATAGGAAATGGAATATGCAAGCAGAATGTTAAAGTTGAGAAAATGGATTGTGTGAAATTACGGCAGCAGAGGCACGTTAATGAGCCGAGTGAGATTCAAGTATCTGCCCCAGGGGGAAAGAATTAAAATGCACATAATAAATATCACACTGACGATATGAATAAAGGTGTTGTGAGGTAGTTATTTTTCTGATATAATGACGACACAAGGAAACAGCAACTTCTAGGAAACTTTACAGCTTCTGTAGCACAGAACTAGACTCCTCTCTAGAAAACTCTGAAAAAGAGCCTATCCTGCCTACAGGATATGGCTTTAAAAGGTGACAGCACAAACGAATCATCATGGTGGAAAGAAACGACGTAGTTTCAAATAAGGCTCGCTACTACAGTTTTTTATGGTGAAATGAAGCACAGAATTTAATTCGCAAGTGGTTTTTTCTAATGAAATATGGATTGATATTCATTAAACTGCGTATGAATATTGTCGAAGAGATACCGGGTGGTGAGTATTCTCAAACAAGGTGGGCGGTCAAAGATATGTTGACGTGTTGTGCAAGACTTTGGTGCACAGACATGTGGCGTTTGTAGCAGCGCTCCACTTTTCACTTGCAGGAATACTTACCGCCTCCTCTCTCGCGCACCTTGTTTCCTTGGCGTAACCATGAGGATGCCGCCGCCTAATAAGGTCTTCAGTTCGATTTGCTGGACAATACAGTTGTTGAAGTGAACGGTACTTTCATTCATTTCCGTCCGTATGCAATTTTTTGAAGAAGCACCAAGTGCTTATGCGCTAACAGCTAGGATACATTACACAATTAGCTGTTACACAAAAATGATCTACAATATTGTTTACGACTGGCAGAGATCCGAACATGTATTTTACATGCAATGCTTTTGTTTACAGTGCTAATGTTATCCACGAAACAATGGCTTTACTCAGTTTCTGAGAAGCAAAGACATTCACTACCGTTTGTTAAGCAATACGTGTGGGAAGTGCGTCAAGCTGCGTTGTGTGTCAATAGTCCTTAGCTGGATGATACTCACTGACTTCAGCAAGGTTCAGATTGGATCGAAGAACATAGCTGTTGTTGTGGCGGTCATCAGTCCATAAAATGGGTTGATAAAACTTCCCACGCGATCTTATCCTACTTACAATTGAAAGTGCTTACCCATTCATCCCTTGCTCTCCCTCTACAACTCTTAGCCCCCCACAACCACTCCCCTCACTTACCTCCATCATCAAACTGCCTACCCTTCATGGCTCAAAATGTGTCCTACCAATTGATCACGTCTTTCAGTCAAGATGTGTGATGAATTTACTTTTTTCCCTTAATTCGATTCAATACCTTATCTAAACATCAAAATTCGTCACTAGCAACACCTCTTCATTGCTGCTATACTCTCCTTGTCTGAACCGCTCAGTCGTTGTCTTTCACTTGCGAACAAGGCTACGTTCCAGAAAAAATGACTCCAGAAAGGACTGTTGTTGTTGTTGTGGTCTTCAGTCCTGAGACTGGTTTGATGCAGCTCTCCATGCTACTCTATCCTGTGCAAGCTTCTTCATCTCCCAGTATCTACTGCAACCTACATCCTTCTGAATCTGCTTAGTGTATTCATCTCTTGGTCTCACCCTATGATTTTTACCCTCCACGGTGCCCTCCAATACTAAATTGGTGATCCCTTGATGCCTCAGAACATGTCCTACCAACCGATCCCTTCTTCTGGTCAAGTTGTGCCACAAACTTCTCTTCTCCCCAATCCTATTCAATACTTCCTCATTAGTTATGTGATCTACCCATCTAATCTTCAGCATTCTTCGGTAGCACCACATTTCAAAAGCTTCTATTCTCTTCTTGTCCAAACTATTTACCGTCCATGTTTCACTTCCATACATGGCTGCACTCCATACAAATACTTTCAGAAATGACTTCCTGACACTTAAATCTATACTCGATGTTAACAAATTTCTCTTCTTCAGAAACGCTTTCCTTGCCATTGCCAGTCTGTATTTTATATCCTCTCTACTTCGTCCATCATCAGTTATTTTGCTCCCCAAATAGCAAAACTCCTTTACTACTTTAAGTGTCTCATTTCCTAATCTAATACCCTCGGCATCACCCGACTTAATTCGACTACATTCCATTATCCTCGTTTTGCTTTTGTTGATGTTCATCTTATATCCTCCCTTCAAGACACCATCCATTCCGTTCAACTGCTCTTCCAAGTCCTTTGCTGTCTCTGACAGAATTACAATGTCATCGGCGAACCTCAAAGTTTTTATTTCTTCTCCATGGATTTTAATACCTACTCCAAATTTTTCTTTTGTTTCCTTTACTGCTAGCTCAATATGGAGATTGAATAACATCGGGGAGAGGCTACAACCCTGTCTTATTCCCTTCCCAACTACTGCTTCCCTTTCATGTCCCTCAACTCTTATAACTGCCATCTGGTTTCTGTACAAGTTGTAAATAGCCTTTCGCTCCGTGTATTTTATTACCCCTGCTACCTTTAGAATTTGAAAGAGAGTATTCCAGTCAACATTATCAAAAGCTTTCTCTAAGTCTACAAATGCTAGAAACGTAGGTTTGCCTTTCCTTAATCTTTCTTCTAAGATAAGTCGTAGGGTCAGTATTGCCTCACGTGTTCCAGTATTTCTACGGAATCCTAACAATTAAATTTACATTCGAAGTTAATAAATTCATAAATATCTCATCTTCACAGACGCACTCCTTTCTATTGTCAGTCTACATTTTGCATCCTCTCTACTTCGGCTATCATCGGTTTTTTTCTGTCCAAGTAGCGCCACTTCCATCTTTAGTGTCTCACTTCATTAGCTAGTTCCATAAACACTACATATGTGTTACGCATCCCGCGACCACGGGCCCTACAGACCACGCGCTGCTATCACAAACTGCCTCCATTGCTTTCTGTGTTGTGCTCGGTTTCACTAGGAACCTTCAATGCCCAGGGCTGCCAGGTACTTCGCCAGATCGACCGTCCAGCGCTGACAAAGTCGTCATATGGGGCACCTGCTGTTTGGTTTCCTCTCAAATACTTTTTTCCCTTGTCTTTCTTCTGGCATATAGGCTACATGACCTGTCCACTGGATTCCTCCATCAACATTCTTTCGATTTCTTTCTTTCGCTTAAGCCATAGTATTGCAGCAATCGCAGGGTCGGCGTGGTTATAACGGATTTGGCAGTGTTAGGGATGGCCGGATGTCCTTCCTGCCGCCACCCTGTACCCCCCAGGACGGAATCAGTGTACGCCAACTGTCTGCGGCTAGTGTAAATCGTGAAACAGTGCGGACGTGTTACAAATGTCTGCGACGCGTGTAACTGAGGCGGAACGTGGGTACCAGCCCGGTATTCACCTAGCGGGATGTGGAAAACCGCCTAAAAACCACATCCAGGCTGGCCGGCACACCGTCGTTAATACGCCAGGCGGATTCGATCCGGGGCCGGCGCGCCTACCCGTGTCCAGGAAGCAACGCGTTAGTGTGCTCGGCTACCCTTGCGGGTGGACTCCTCCATCAACATCGCCTGATTTTATTCGACTACATTCCATTACACTTGTTAATAGTCATCTTATCCTTATATACAAGGCAACATTATTCCTATCATCTCCTCTTCCAAGTTATTTGCTGCCTCTAGTGTAATTACGTCATCAGCAAACCACCAATAGTTTATTTCCTCTCCATACTGACTGAACAATGTCGGGGATAGGCTACAACCCAGTCTGACTTCCTTCATAACCAATTATTCATTTTCATTCTTACAACTGTTGTATGCAAAGTATAAATAACCTTTGGCTCTCTGCGTTTTGTTCCTTATAACTTAACAATTTCAAAGAGTATTTTCAAGTCAACAGTATGAAAAGCTTAAAACAGATAATTAAGTCTCATTTATCTGTATACATATAACGCGCACGGAGCAGCGCAAATAAGACGTTAAATTTTTACCTACTGCTGGGACGAACGGAATTTGTGACGACCAACTTCTGTGCAGGCGAAAACACCTTAGCAGCGGCGGTGACAAACAGGCGGCAGCTCTTCGACGTAAACAGGCAGGAGATTAATGCGACGGAAGCTACCGTAGCGACACCAGCCACCGGCCCTCAAATAGTCGTTATGGGAGGCGGGAGGAACTTTTGTACTTTAGGACCCCACAAAAACATTATCCCTGTCATAGTGCAAACATGAATTAATGTTCTCTTTCCGTAAAATTGAAAAGAACTTCTTCTCCTTCAAAACAAGCGTGCGCTGCCGGTAAAAAAAATGTGCTCTACCGCTATTATGTTGCCTCCAACACCCTACAAAATGTCCCACGCTGCTCTCCCGCCTTTGATATCTCTTCACACATTCTGGATTCGGATAACCGGAGTTAAATAGTCCAGTAACATAGAGTCCCACTGCCTGTCATAATGTTATTAATAACCGGGGAAAATATCCCAACTTTATTTTTTCAGTTACATATGTACCTTAATTTCGCAGCAAAATAACAGTCGATGACCGAAGTAGGGAAAACACAAATTGCAGTCTGGCAAAAGCAAGAGAGACAGTTTTGGAAAATAGTAAATTTGGAAATTTGTGGTAAGGACTATGGGACCAAACTGCTGAGGCTTACACACTAATTAATCTAATTAACCTAACTTACGCTAAGGACAACACATACACCCACGCCTGAGGGAGAACTCGAACCTCCGATGGAGGGAGCCACGCAAACCATGACAAGACGCCCAAAACGGCGCGGATACCCCGCGCGACTGAAAAATAGGAATTTGGTAACATCTAAGACAGATTTAATCCTTAAGTCACAAGATGTGGCCTCTCAGACCACGCTAAAGCCTTCTAAAACGCTTTCCAGTCAGTTCCGGCGGAATGTCTCCCCTCCCGTTACCTCCTTAAATCACCAACACTACGATGTTTTGTTGGCAGTTGCTGTATCGCCTTCTTTGCTTGTTGTTGACACATATTGCTGATACGTGTCGGGGTGCCCCAGATCACACATCGTTGATTTACGTACCAGTTTTTCTTTTTTTTCAGTATAGTACAAACTGTGTTAGTAGGAATGTGTGAGTTTTAAGGATTCTAGGTTTGATGCAATTGTTATTCTGTAGCTGGTGGAAGACGTCAGTGATGTAGATCAAGAAATAGACGAAAAAGACTACGACTTTACACTAGTCAGTGGACACACTTCCCCTAGCGTAGGATTATTCAGCGTAAGAACGTCAGGACAACTGTAATTGTGATGTTTCTCCACTAAAATACTTAAAGTGTAATTTAAAGTCAGATGTGTCCTGAATAGTGAGAAAGAAGAATTGAGGCCCTGCATTAAGTGTCAATTTTGCAGACTTCCTTTTTCTACTTATCGAGGGAAGTTTTTATGTACAAGTTTATATCCTGCCATTTAGTTTTAAGTGAAATAATTTTGCTACAGAGATACTACAATTTTTAGTACGTAAAATTCAGTTCGCTGACAGTTTTTTACATGTATCATTTAACAAATTTAAAAAAAGTATGTGATTTTATGTGACAGAACGAACATACTACAGCCTTTATTTAGTGCAATAATATTAAGAAGGAGTATTTAAACAGCGGGTAAAAAATGTAAAAATTTATTCAAATGGTTCAAATGGCTCTGAACATTATGGGACATAACTTCTAGTGTCATCATTCCCATAGAACTTAGAACTACTCAAACCTAACTAACCTAAGGGCATCACACACATCAATGCCCGAGGCAGGATTCGAACCTGCGACCGTAGCGGTCGCGCGGTTCCAGACTGTAGCGCCTAGAACCGCTCGGCCACCCCAGCCGGCAAAAGTTTTTTATTATATAACTTAAATTAAAAACTTCAAATGATTGGATCCCTAAATCTCGCTTTGAACAAAGGTGTCTCAGATGGAGCACCTTGTAGTAAACGTTACAGAAAAGTTGCCTCGTGAGTTTAGGGTTATATGTTAGGAAGTATTTGGGCAGGAATTTGTGGTGAGTGTAGTCTTGCACGGAAGTGGAAGGTAGACGATAAGCAATTCAGAGAAAAAAAAGACAAAAGTTTTTAAAATCTGGTGCTGCAGGAGAATTCTGATGATTAGATGGGTAGACGGAATAACAAATGAGGAGGTACTGAATAGAATTGGGAAAAACAGGAGATCTGTCACATCTGAACAAAAGGAAGGGATCGGATGACGGGACACACCCTGAGTTATCAAGGAATAGTCTGTTTGGTAGCAGGAAGAAAGTATGGAAAAGGGGGGGGGGCGTGCAGAGGAAAACCAATGTCTGAATAGAGTAAATAAGTTCAAATATCTGTTGGTTACAGTAGTTATGCAGAGATGAAGACACCTGCACTGAATAGACTGGCACAGACACCTGCTTTCAAGCAGTTGTAGGACTGAAGTTACAACATACAAAGTGTAGTGTAAACCATCTTAAACAGAGTTATAGTATATTTTCCTGTTGCGGCAGGTTGAATCAGCACCGGCAGTCGGCGTTGGTTGAAGAGTACTCCTGCCGGAAGCTTATGTTACTTTTAAGACGAGACTGAGAGTAGTGATGTCATGGTTAAGGGAAGGCGTCGCATTCTGGAGGAGCGAAGTTCAGCTTTACGTCCGATTATCCAGATTTAGGATTTCCACAGCGTCCCTGAAAACGATTACTATCAGTCACGGAATACCCCCTTTCAAAGTAATATCTGCCGTTACCTTTCCCCCTCCTTCCCCAATTTCATTCTGCGCTCCCTCTCTGATGACATCGTCGTCAACCAGACATGAAACGGAAGTGCTGGAGAAACGCTACGCTATGTCTCCCTACGTAGCACAGAAGATTTACGCAAGGTAAGACTCACACCGGGAAATAAATCTGCACTGGCCAAGCATAGTATAACAGAAAAGCACGCGCTCGGAAAATATGTCTGTCATACGCTCAGTTAATGTTTTTTCGGACAGCATTATTAATGGGGCGATCGAGACACTAGCGACGACGAAGCATGTTAATCGAGATAGGGGTTTCGCCCTCAGCGCAGCTTGAGAACCAGCCTTTAATGCAATAACATAGGACAGTTAGCTGTCTGCACTGCGCGGAGCATCGGCGGACAGCAGCAAACGCGAGTGCCAGCCACGTACGGTAAACAGTATGCCATGCAACTATTGTTGAACGGCCGCCGCCTACGGAGGTAGTGTGCGACATTAAATACTGGCAAGTAAAGAGATTATAAACCTGCTTCCCCATGGTGGAAAATAGCATACAGCACGCTTTGTAGCAACCCGCTCCTCCCCTTTAGGGAGAAAACTGAAATGTGAAAAAAAAGGGAAGACACACCGGTACTCACTCTGCGGTTTCATGACGTAAGATACGCGTGAAAATTTTATTGCATTAAGAGGTTAGACCTGAGTAGATATTTTAGTCTAATTTTGGTTGGCTTAAAATGAGCTTTAGAAAGTGTTCTAAGTTTCGTTCATATAAAGTGGGCTATAAATATTAAATTCGCGATTTACTACATGGAGACGATGTTGTGCTTTAATAGTTACGACGGTACGGGGTCCTGTTAATTTCGGATTGTGTTACAGAGGACATTAGTATCAACTAAAATAGTGTAGTCAACAAGATTTCTTTTCGTAACACGATCCGTTTATGGCAAAAAGTGTGAAAGCACTTGTTGGTTCAAATGGCTCTGAGCACTATGGGGCTTAACTTCTGTGGTCATCAGTCCCCTAGAACTTAGAACTACTTAAACCTAACTAACCTAAGGACATCACACACATCCATGCCCGAGTCAGGATTCGAACCTGCGACCGTAGCAGTCCCGCGGTTCCGGACTGCGCGCCTAGAACCACTAGACCACCGCGGCCGGCAAAGCACTTGTTCTTCTTGCGCCAGTTTAACTTATCTTTTCGCTTCTTTTCTATATTAAGACAACGTGAGTGCTTTAAAATGACAAACAAACATATTCATAAGGATATAAAAGGTCCAAAATGTAATCCCAGTGGTGCAAAAAAAAAAGCTTCAATTTGTTAGCAGAAGCCAGTCAACCGATATAATTTCGTCAAAATGAGAGGGTTTCGTCATCGACGTGGTGCTACCATCGCTGATTAAATATTTCTTCAGTTTCAATATTAAAGAGCATAAGTTGAAACTTTAAACGCTTGCCTTTCCAAAACAACATTTTTCAGGTTGCCAGGAGCTATAATTCATGAAATATACATTCAATTCATTATACCTTTTTGTAACTTTTAAGTCGGCTTTTTTTCTACTGTAGTAAGTAGCAATTTTCCGATATGTTTTAATTTCGATTTTTGGTGCACGTTTCTATAACGACCTTTTTTGTTGATAACTTTGATTGTTATTTCAGAATGCCGCCATTTTGTTAAAGGCCGTTTTTTTAAATATCTCTATTAAATACATTATACAAATGATCAGTTTCAAAGCAGTTTTTGAAGATTTGTTCTAGATTGAAAATTCGTGGCTTTCGGAATGCCCAGAACCTCCCTCATACTCCGCCAAGGCCTTTCGTCGATGTCGTCTAGTGTCCTCTGACCGCAAATTTTTTACTTAAATAATGAAACACAATCTTAAGAGCGTACGTACAGTACAATTTTAAAGTGAGTTTTATAATTTATTTGTTATTTTACAGAAAACATTTTGATTCCAAATCGAGCTTCAACCCGGTCTGCCCCCTTAACACGGCGCCAAAACATTTATACATCCACCAAATCTTCTCGTTAACAGAAATGTTCGTCTGTATCATACTTCGTTGTCACACAGATCTTTAAAGAGCGTGACGCAAATCTTGTAATTTCTACAACGTTTTAAGTGACGGGAAGGAGTTTTTGACGTCATTTCAAATCAGTAATGAAATATATTCAGTTACTTATTATGAGAAAGACTGTCAGTTATTAATACGCTGGGCTGCCACAGTACCTGAACTATCACGATTACGCAGATAAACAAATGTTAAAATGATTTTAATAATTGATTTCGAGTGAATAACATCTCTCGGAAAGAGAAAAAGAAGAAAACTTTGAGTCGTGATTCATTCAACATGTAACGAGATGGCGGAATTCCGTCATTCGTCCGAAGCTCTATTGTATGACAGGTTTAAAAATTATCTTTCCGTAACTAATGTAGTTTTAATGTCAAATTTTACTGCTTATGCGCTATGTCTGTGCAATCAGTGAAGTTTATTCGCGGTGTACTAACTGCGGACGGTATTACAATGTGTAACGTAACACAAATAAACTCTGTGGAGACAATGTAGAATCTATGGTATGAATAGATGTGAGACCTCTAGAGCAGCTTTATTTCAGTATTCATTCTATTAAAATGTTAGGGAAACATTTTAAATGGGTATGTGAATTCAGAATTGAAAATGTTATTGGCCACTAGAATAATATGGACAGAGCAGAAATGCCATAGAGAGAAATGTGAATAATAGAACTTCAAATCCAGGATCACTCTATCAGCGGTCAGTATTGTCTATAAGTGTTCTTCTTATTTTCTGCGTATGGGTTGCTGCGGATGTTTAAACGCAACTGAACATCCTGAACATGGTTAAAAATTTCTCATTGTTATAACGATAAGACGCTAAATATGATCGATTTTTAAGGTAAATATTTATATTCCTTCTTTGTTATGAATTTCAGGAATGCCTCTCAACTACGTGGAACAAAATGCGCGTTTGTTGATAAAGAGATGAACGTGTTATTCAATGGTTTTTAGAGGTGTTATTAAGAGACTGGCAGCAACTGTCCGTAAGTACAGGTTCCTACAAATAAAATAAGCCAAGTAGTACTTTATTACGTTAGTTGAAAGTACAGTGACATTACCTCAGTGCAATTTCCGTGCTTAACGGTAGCAGTTTCAATAGAGAAATATGTAATGAGCCACATTTAAAATAATTTTGCCCCTAATTTAGACAGCTATCAGACAAAAATGACAGCAACGTATTGTGCCTGCTTAAGTATATTACAGAATGTGATGTTTTTATCTTTGTGTGACATTTAATAGTCTCACATCCTTAAGATGGGTAGTTACTTAAATCTCATTGTTGATAGAAACACTTATTGAGTACCATAGGAGACATATACGAACTACGAGAGACAGAGTGTTTAATGGTGACGGGTCGATTACTGATCTAGTGTAACGAGCAGTCAATGAAATTATTTTTAGTGAAGTAACACCACAGCTACATCTGAATAACTTCTTCACTTCTATGATTAATGATAATGCGAAACTAAATCATTATGTGAATATTTTGTGGTTGTTCATCAGTGTGAAAGTGGATTGCTGGGTGTTGGGGTCTCCTGTGCGAACGCTGGCTTGATGCAGCTCTATATGACACCCTCTCCTGAGGCAGTTCTTCATTTCCGCAGGCAGCTTACATCTGAACCAGGTTACCGTATTTAAGCATACCCCTTATCCCACACAAGTACACTTATCGGTATCACTAATATCTAAATTACTTTATGTGTTTTACGTTGTGTTTTAAAGTTGATCCAGACGTTATATTTCGTCTTATTCTCACCAGTTCAATATAGCTGTAGCACATTTTGCAATTGAGTCCGTGAGATTCATCTTGTTTCAGACTGCGTATTATTTTCAAACTTTTACAATTTTCTGGGGCTCTGCAGATAGCAGAAGTGATTTCGTGCCTTAATCTGCAATGCAGGATACGGCAGCACTGAATAAGAAGCTGATTCTCAGGAAGGTATTGGTGATGAATGGGCCATATTGTACTGTAGTGAACCATTAGTCCAGGGAGAAGTATGCGAGCCTTGAGACCGACTCTTACTTGGCGATCGATACGCAGTGGAACGACAGACGTTCTGGCACGAAACTCGGAGTCTTATTTATTAAATATTAGTTATCAGATTCTACGTTTTGCACAGCAAATACTAGGGGGAACCTACAGGTAATCAAGGCCTCCATACAACAATACTGCGACGCAGTAAACCAGTTAAATCAGTAGGCACACGTACATTGTTGAAGTCCCGAAGATGTATAAAAGGCTACGAAAGAGATTTGATACAGACTCGTTACTGAACTGGTTGTCTTTTATGGTGGTTTGGTACCACGAATGGATCTCGCATGCCTCATTACAGTAATGTAAATCGTACAGCGTGGGCGAGAAGTCCCCGTATTTCCTAGTATCGAACGCTGATTGATTTGTTTTAACTCAAGTACATAACTTACGTATAAAGTGTACAGTATAACGATACGTTCCCAATCACGCTGCAAACACATTTACACACGACTCCACGTTGTTCTTAACATATTTTGAGCTTGTCCGGTGTTATAGTGCCAAATGAGTGCTCAATAGTATTACATTTGTAGCCTGACGATTGCGCCTTAATGACTCCACATAACGAGCTATCACGTGTGGTGAGGTTTTCTTGGTGGCCATTTCAAGGGAGCTGGCGTTGCCGATGAACCACAATCTGTCCAGCGTCCTGGAAAGTTTTAATTTGGGAATTCACGCAATGAAGGGCTTAGTGGGAAGGCGCTTCGCCTTGCTGCAAACGTATGCGTTCTGTGTGCCCCTTTGCCCAAGCTGAGGTATTAACCATGTTCGTAAGATGTGTAAATAATTTGCGACATTCAGATTCCCTTTAAAAAGTATGGTCCAAACATATGTGATGTCATCGCTGACGGTATCATTATGTGAGACGGGTTTCTTTCTATGTCGACTGTGGAATAAGGATTCGCTTTGGTTCAGACAACAATATTTTTAGTACGTGAGCTTCGACAAATGGCAAATTCATCTGAAAATATAACCTTGTCACGGTTCACTGCATTTGGAAATTGAGTCAACAAAGCGCGGCACGCTAAAACGCGCTCATTCCCCTGTGTACCCGATGACTCGTTTACGAACGTCATTCGAAAAGGTCTGACTTTATGGTGTTTTTATATTTGACCTCGCATTGTTCTATACCGAATTCCGGATCACGTTCACGTGTCGAGTTCATAGGAGATTTTTCAGTGGAAGCAGATTATCTGGAACATGGTTCTTCTCGTGTCTTCTTGCATCCAATCCTAGGCCTGTCTTAACATGGCCCAATGCAAAAGCACGTCTTTCCCAAACCACGAAGTGATGCCTTTTCGCGGTGGAGCCTTATTAAATGATTCCTGGAATGCTCCCGTAATCTGGGTCACTGTCTACCATGTGTATTATCCATCATTTTGATTTGCAGCTCCTAGTGTTGGCCGTGTTTGGAGTTAAAATTGTTGGATGCGTGGCAAGCACGAAAACGTAAGTAAAAACGAATATAGGCGCGAAAACATCGAAACAAAGTAAATTACATTCTAGAAGACAGGTTAACTCCCAGCAAAAACTTTATCGTGAACATCGTTTGGTTGCAGATGACAAGCTACCTGTAGTAATGAACACACAAGTGATCCGGAACATTCATGCACACCAAATGTAAAAGTATTTACAAAAAGAAACGATCTATTGGTTGAACTAAACATCCACATAATTTTATAATCATTTTAACAAAAACTTTCACAGAATTACAGAATAAATAAAAACGATAACCCACTGATGATGGCACAGTGGTGCCGAAACATGTTTGGTTACTGACAAAAAACGGTGTTTTGTATAACTGGGGGACCTCACAATCTGTTTATTATCGTTCGTGCACCATACACTTGCCACTAAGCGCTCCTTTATACACTCCTGGAAATAGAAAAAAGAACACATTGACACCGGTGTGTCAGACCCACCATACTTGCTCCGGACACTGCGAAAGGGCTGTACATGCAATGATCACACGCACGGCACAGCCGACACACCAGGAACCGCGGTGTTGGCCGTCGAATGGCGCTAGCTGAGCAGCATTTGTGCACCGCCGCCGTCAGTGTCAGCCAGTTTGCCGTGGCATACGGAGCTCCATCGCAGTCTTTAACACTGGTAGCATGCCGCGACAGCGTGGACGTGAACCGTATGTGCAGTTGACGGACTTTGACCGAGGGTGTATAGTGGGCATGCGGGAGGTCGGGTGGACGTACCGCCGAATTGCTCAACACGTGGGGCGTGAGGTCTCCACAGTACATCAATGTTGTCGCCAGTGGTCGGCGGAAGGTGCACGTGCCCGTCGACCTGGGACCGGACCGCAGCGACGCACGGATGCACGCCAAGACCGTAGGATCCTACGCAGTGCCGTAGGGGACCGCACCGCCACTTCCCAGCAAATTAGGGACACTGTTGCTCCTGGGGTATCGGCGAGGACCATTCGCAACCGTCTCTATGAAGCTGGGCTACTGTCCCGCACACCGTTAGGCCGTCTTCCGCTCACGCCCCAACATCGTGCAGCCCGCCTCCAGTGGTGTCGCGACAGGCGTGAATGGAGGGACGAATGGAGACGTGTCGTCTTCAGCGATGAGAGTCGCTTCTGCCTTGGTGCCAATGATGGTCGTATACGTGTTTGGCGCCGTGCAGGTGAGCGCCACAATCAGGACTGCATACGACCGAGGCACACAGGGCCAACACCCGGCATCATGGTGTGGGGAGCGATCTCCTACACTGGCCGTACACCACTGGTGATCGTCGAGGGGACACTGAATAGTGCACGGTACATCCAAACCGTCATCGAACCCATCGTTCTACCATTCCTAGACCGGCAAGGGAACTTGCTGTTCCAACAGGACAATGCACGTCCGCATGTATCCCGTGCCACCCAACGTGCTCTAGAAGGTGTAAGTCAACTACCCTGGCCAGCAAGATCTCCGTATCTGTCCCCCATTGAGCATGTTTGGGACTGGATGAAGCATCGTCTCACGCGGTCTGCACGTCCAGCACGAACGCTGGTCCAACTGAGGCGCCAGGTGGAAATGGCATGGCAAGCCGTTCCACAGGACTACATCCAGCATCTCTACGATCGTCTCCATGGGAGAATAGCAGCCTGCATTGCTGCGAAAGGTGTATATACACTGTACTAGTGCCGACATTGTGCATGCTCTGTTGCCTGTGTCTATGTGCCTGTGGTTCTGTCAGTGTGATCATGTGATGTATCTGACCCCAGGAATGTGTCAGTAAAGTTTCCCCTTCCTGGGACAATGAATTCACGGTGTTCTTATTTCAATTTCCAGGAGTGTAGTTTAATTATGACCGCTTACTTATGACATGGCTACAATTTAAAACTCGACTGCTACTGTCACTGCGAAAACATGTGAACATGAATTACAACAATTGATTCAAATAATTTAAAAAATGTAACGTATCTACCATTCTGCATAATAACATCTGATAGTAAACGGGGGTTACAGGGCATGGGAACTTCCCGCCCACCCTTTGTATTGGCTGAATTAGGTTTTCTTCTTGGTCTTGGTTCTTTTTTATGTCTTCGAAATGTGTGTAAAGGCATAGGTTATTAACAAATTTCACGCTTGACTGAGAAACATTATGTTTTAATCATGACTAGTTATTTCGTGTGAAAAGTAGCCATGAGATGCGCATTTCGTATGAAAACACAGAATGGTTACTTGTTTTCTCCCTTGTGTTATAGGTTTTGTACACGAAGCAGATTTTTACTTACACCACACTCAGTGTTTCACGCTGCTCGACTATCAGTTTCTACGTTGGCCGTTTTACTGTTGCTGCCCTCACTATTTCACATGCATAGTTGCAAAAGCTGTTATAACTAAATTTTAATATTTCTTCTTTCTTAGTTTCAGTTACAGTTTGCAGCTTATATCAGTTTCGTCCAGTATTGAATTTTGTTGCTTTTGTATTATTTTTTTAATTTACTGTGCTCTTGTTTAATTGTCAGTCATCCTTCCTTTTTATAAAGTTAGTCATTCTAATTGGTATTCTTGGTCGTTTTGAGAAATCACAAAGTAATATTTCAATAAAAGCTCATAAAAAAGATACTTTAAGAACATCCATTGTAATTTTTTTATTCAGTGAAGTTATTATTTTTCACACATTTCTAGAGCAACAATATATTTTGAAAATCATAAATTCCATCCTAAATTTTATCTTTAAGAATACGTCAGTGGTTCCTTAACAATGTTTACCAGCAAGCTGAATGCACTTAACACCAGTTAGCTGACCGCGGTGGTCTCGCTGTTCTAGGCGCGCAGTCCGGAACCGCGCGACTGCGGTCGCAGGTTCGAATCCTGTCTCGGGCATGGATGTGTGTGGTGTCCTTAGGTTAGTTAGGTTTAAGTAGTTCTAAGTTCTAGGGGACTGATGACCACAGCTGTTAAGTCCCATAGTGCTCAGAGCCATTTGAACTTAATATCAGTTACCATTAACTTGCGACTGTTTGTCGTTGGGTGAGCTGACGAAACATTACTGTGAAATCTCTCAAATACAAATTTAGGAAGTACGAATTCCTTCAGTTTATAATATTCAGATTTTTATTACCAGTTTTTGAAATAATGAAGTAGAACTATCTCAAAAATTAGTTTAAGTTTCAGTTCAACGGTAAGGATAGCCCTTAAGATTCCTACAGTTATAGTGTCACCTAAATTAAACAAATAATGATAACGGACACAAGGTAACATTTTTACAATATTAAAGAATTATTCACATTTAGCTTTTTAGCACCCACTTTCGAAGCTCATTCGGTTCAGGATCATATTCTGAATTTTATCTGAGTCACAGTTATCAACACCGTCATCAGATTTATACAGATCGTCCCCGAAAAGCATTTTCTGCCACGAATAGCGCACATGTTCCTATTAGCAGCATTTTTTTTTTTTTTGGGACCATTTCCCGAACACAGTATGACAGTGTTGCAAGTCGTGAGAAACTGAAATTAGAGACAGAACTGACACTACCAACTAATATGAATAAAGCACACCACGTACCATGTTTTGCATGCAAAATCTCTGTTTCTCATCCAGTATCTCTTAACATTCTTTCCGGCCGAGGTCTTCAGTTGTGTGTTGAGTACATTGTCTTATTTTTGCAATATGTAGGGAGCTGATCTTCGTGAGTATCTATTTGTGTCACGTATGAAAATGGCATTAATCTTAGGTTTTGCAGCAGGTAGGTCTAACATTGACTACACATATTTAGACAAACGGGTAACTGAAATAGTATTGTATTGTATTGTATTTAACCGGGGACCTAGAAACGACGGAGGGCATCGTCCGTGCCGTAGCCCCCGGTGGCTTAGATCCCCACAACAGGCTACAGCAGTCTCCCGCCGGGAGCGTCTCTCATCACACGAATGTAGCTCCAGTGTTTGTTTGGTAGAGTAATTATGGTGTACGCGTACGTGGACAAAGTGTTTGAGCAGCAATCGCCGACATAGTGTAACTGAGGTGGAATGAGGGGAACCAGCTGCATTCGCCGAGGCAGATGTAAAACCGCCCTAAAGACCATCCACAGACTGGTCGGCACACTGGACCACGACACTAATCCGCCGGGCGATTTCGTGCCGGGACCGGCACGCCTTCCCGCCCGGAAAGCAGTGCGTGAGACCGCACGGCTAACCGGGTGGACAAATAATGTATTAATATAGTACGGAAGATGCTTACAACATTTATTGATTTGAAAACATGAACCAAGAACTTACGGGATGCAATGGAAGACAAAAACTGTAGCAAAATAGCTTTATAAGGATAATCAAAGTAGACTCAAAATACGTAGCCATCTGTCTGATGAGCTCACACTTAACAAGGGATAGGGGTAGCTTGTATTCTTCCCTCAGCAGACACGATATATCTCGATACAGTCCTAACAAAATGGCGCAGGAAATGTTCAAATATAGGTGTGCGAGTAGGAGATGAGAGTATGTGTAGTCTACTGTTTGACAATTACCAGGTGACTGTAGCCGAGGATGAAGAAGACTTAAGTTACGCATTGAGGAAATTATTGTAGGAATAACTATAGTAGGGATGGAGACGAATAATGGAAAGACGCAGTATGGGTCGTCACATGAGCTGAAGGCCGTAACTTAAAAGGCGCGACGGTAAATACAAAGAAAACAAACTTAGATAACTACTTGGGTGTCACTCTGACACTGGATGGAGTAGATGGTCCATATGTACAGAAGAAAGTAGAAGAAGCAGGAGTCACTGTTAAAATATATTCACGGCTGCAAAGAAGAGACTGTAAAAAAACATTTTATGGACTGGATTACGTGATGTGTGACAGACGTGTCGGCAACGAAACGAAAACTGAGATATGACCTCTATGCAACGGAAATTATATATTGGAAAAGATGTTTCAAGCCCCCACAATACGCAACGAAGATAATGGAAATAAATTTACCATCGCTACAATGAATAGTAAGGAAACAACTGGAATAGTTTGTTAATCTGAGACGTGTAATTGGTATGAGGGAAACAGGAAATAGGCAGACCTAGGAATGCCGGAATTACAGCGGCCGAACTGGGAAGAGAGCTCCAGAATGAGATTTTCACTCTGCAGCGGAGTGTGCGCTGATATGAAACTTCCTGGCAGATTAAAACTGTGTGCCCGACCGAGACTCGAACTCGGGACCTTTGCCTTTCGCGGGCAAGTGCTCTACCATCTGAGCTACCGAAGCACGACTCACGCCCGGTACTCACAGCTTAACTTCTGCCAGTACCTCGTCTCCTACCTTCCAAACTTTACAGAAGCTCTCCTGCGAACCTTGCAGAACTAGCACTCCTGAAAGAAAGGATATTGCGGAGACATGGCTTAGCCACAGCCTGGAGGATGTTTCCAGAATGAAGGTAGGAGACGAGGTACTGGCAGAAGTAAAGCTGTGAGTGCCGGGCGTGAGTCGTGCTTCGGTAGCTCAGATGGTAGAGCACTTGCCCGCGAAAGGCAAAGGTCCCGAGTTCGAGTCTCGGTCGGGCACAAAGTTTTAATCTGCCAGGAAGTTTCAAGAGAGCTTCTTATTGCTTTTCCTGGCCATCATCCTGTATCCTCCCAGGATCTCCATAAATTTGACCATGTTATTGATAGAGGGTGGTCGGATAGCCTTCTGTCACGATGCCTTGCCCCTCTCCTGATCCCTCTCGTCCTTAGAGGCGGAAGGTGGAACCAGCCCAATATTGACCTATTCAGACGTGGAAAATCGCCCAAAAGACACATCCACATTCGCCGGCGCACCGACACTCGTCTTTAATCTTCCAGGTGTATTCGGGGATAGCGCGCCTCCTCTAATCCCGGAATCGGCATACTAATGTGAACGGCTAATTGGGCAGGTTCTTTAACAAAACCATTGTAGTATACACTGATCAGCCAGAACATTATGTCGACATACCTAATAGTCTGTAAGTCCACCTATGACACGAAGAACTGCGGCGACACGTCATTGCATGTTAGCAATGAGGCCTTGGTAGGTCGCTGGAGTTAGTAGGCACCACATGTGCACACACAAGTCACCTAATTCCCGTCAATTAAGAGGAAGGGGAACAATGACCTCATACGCCAAATCCAACCACATCCCAGATTTGCTAGATGGGGTTCAGATCTGGCAAGTTGGGGAGCCAGCAGATCAATTGGTACTCGCCACTGTATTGGTCCAAATGGTTCAAATGGCTCTGAGGACTATGGAACTTAACTGCTGTAGTCATGAGACCCCTAGAACTTAGAACTACTTAAACCTAACTAACCTAAGCACAGCACACACATCAATGCCCGAGGCAGGATTCGAACCTGCGACCGTAGCGGTCGCGCTGTTCCAAACTGTAGCGCCTAGAACCGCTCGGCCACTTCGGCCGGCGCCACTGTATTCCTCGAACCACTGCATCGTACACCTGGCCTTGTGACATGGCGCATTACCTTGTTGAAAAATGCCTCTGTCTTCGGGAAACACAATCGTCATGGAGGACTGTACGTGATCGTCAACCAGTGTATGATACTCATCGTCACGGCGCTTTACACGAGGTTAACTGGATCCATGGATGCCCACGTCAATGTACCCCAGGACTTACCCTGGAAGACGACGAATCGCTCCCTCTCATCGACATGATGAAGAAAGTATCGGGATTCATCAGACCATACAACTGTCTGCCACTGTATCAGCTTCCAATGCCGTTTGTCACGCTCCCATTTCAGTCGTAGTTATCTATGTCGTGGTGTTAACATTGACACATGCAAGAGAGGAGGTCCATCCTCTACATCTACATCTACATGACTACTCTGCAATTCACATTTAAGTGCTTGGCAGAGGGTTCGTCGAACCACAATCATACTATCTTTCTACCATTTCACTCCCGAACAGCGAGCGGGAAACACGAACACCTAAACCTTTCTGTTCGAGCTCTCATTCTTCTTATTTTATTTTGATGATCATTCCTACCTATGTATGTTGGGCTCAACAAAATATTTTCGCATTCGGAAGAGAAAGTTGGTGACCAAAATTTCGTAAATAGATCTCGCCGCGACGAAAAACGTCTTTGCTGTAATGACTTCCATCCCAATTCGCGTATCATATCTGCCACACTCTCTCCCCTACTACGTGATAATACAAAACGAGCTGCCCTTTTTTGCACCCTTTCGATGTCCTCCGTTAATCCCACCTGGTAAGGATCCCACACCGCGCAGTAATATTCTAACAGAGGACGAACGAGTGTAGTGTAAGCTGTCTCTTTAGTGGACTTGTTGCATCTTCTGAGTATCTTGCCAATGAAGTGCTAGGCAGATGCAGGCGTTCATTGAAGTGTTCTCTGCACTGTTTCTTCAGACAAGCTTGTACTCTGTACAGCATTAAGGTTTGATGTCAGTTCCGCCACAGTTCGCCGCCTGTCCTGTTTTACCTCTGGCTAGCCTACGACGTCCGACTTCTTTAATGAGGATGGCCACCCAAGCCTCACCTTGGTTTTGCCACATATTGAAAACACTCATCACAGCACTCCTCGAACACCTGACAATTCGCGCAGTTGCCAAGATGCTCGTGCTTAGTCTCTGGACCTTAACAATTTGCTTTCGGTTAAAGTCTGATAGGTCGCGCGCTTTCTCCGTTCTACACATGGACGGCGCGCTCACTGGTACTACATTCGCTGTGAGTGTCTCTGCCTAGCAGTCATTCCCTGCCTAGTGACGCTGCTATCGTCTGGACGGGTTTATATACACTCCTGGAAATGGAAAAAAGAACACATTGACACCGGTGTGTCAGACCCACCATACTTGCTCCGGACACTGCGAGAGGGCTGTACAAGCAATGATCACACGCACGGCACAGCGAACACACCAGGAACCGATGTTGGCCGTCGAATGGCGCTAGCTGCGCAGCATTTGTGCACCGCCGCCGTCAGTGTCAGCCAGTTTGCCGTGGCATACGGAGCTCCATCGCAGTCTTTAACACTGGTAGCATGCCGCGACAGCGTGGACGTGAACCGTATGTGCAGTTGACGGACTTTGAGCGAGGGCGTATAGTGGGCATGCGGGAGGCCGGGTGGACGTACCGCCGAATTGCTCAACACGTGGGGCGTGAGGTCTCCACAGTACATCGATGTTGTCGCCAGTGGTCGGCGGAAGGTGCACGTGCCCGTCGACCTGGGACCGGACCGCAGCGACGCACGGATGCACGCCAAGACCGTAGGATCCTACGCAGTGCCGTAGGGGACCGCACCTCCACTTCCCAGCAAATTAGGGACACTGTTGCTCCTGGGGTATCGGCGAGGACCATTCGCAACCGTCTCCATGAAGCTGGGCTACGGTCCCGCACACCGTTAGGCCGTCTTCCGCTCACGCCCCAACATCGTGCAGCCCGCCTCCAGTGGTGTCGCGACAGGCGTGAATGGAGGGACGAATGGAGACGTGTCGTCTTCAGCGATGAGAGTCGCTTCTGCCTTGGTGCCAATGATGGTCGTATGCGTGTTTGAAGGTGTAAGTCAACTACCCTGGCCAGCAAGATCTCCGTATCTGTCCCCCATTGAGCATGTTTGGGACTGGATGAAGCATCGTCTCACGCGGTCTGCACGTCCAGCACGAACGCTGGTCCAACTGAGGCGCCAGGTGGAAATGGCATGGCAAGCCGTTCCACAGGACTACATCCAGCATCTCTACGATCGTCTCCATGGGAGAATAGCAGCCTGCATTGCTGCGAAAGGTGTATATACACTGTACTAGTGCCGACATTGAGCATGCTCTGTTGCCTGTGTCTATGTGCCTGTGGTTCTGTCAGTGTGATCATGTGATGTATCTGACCCCAGGAATGTGTCAATAAAGTTTCCCCTTCCTGGCACAATGAATTCACGGTGTTCTTATTTCAATTTCCAGGAGTGTAGATAATAGGTCGGTGGTCACAAAGTTGTGGCTTGCAGGTGCTATTTAGTATCCGCAGTGTATGACAGTGTTCGTTGTGACAATGATGGACATTTATTTAATATGTTAATCGAAAATGGCATAACGTCTAAGGATTTCTTGTAGGAACGCCAATTATACAAGGGATACTGAATGAGGCAGTGAACTCAGTTATCTGAATCACAGCGCTGATGGTAGGACACGAACTACATGCACTGAACGTGAAAACTGCGAACGCATTACATGTGTCTCTGACTTGGTGAGACAGTGGTCCGACTCTGGAGATATCTTTACTTGGTTAGTGTAGCTGCATTAGAAACCTGTCGGTAAGCACAGTTCAACCAATGAACTGAAGTCTATAGAGGTTGTGTGATGGAAGCTCGATAGACCATGCTGATAGCTGCGCAACACTTAGAAACTTAAGTTTATAGCTGGGTACCAGCTTTGACGCTAGACGTGCTAGGCAGGTGCACGCGTTCATTGAACTAGTTGCCATATATAAAGAGATACATGGGTATATCCGGACTCCAAACATTCCTTATATCACGACAATAACAGCACAAATTAGGACCAGTGCTGCAGCTAGGAACGTTAATAATCGACTATGGCATCTCAGGGGCGGAGTCATTTGCGAATTTTTCTGTCATATCTAATTACCCATCTTTGCTACAGGGACGAAAGGCGGAAGCGCAGAGAGAACTGGCGCGAATCTGTGTTTAGTGACGTGAGAAATAGAGTGAACACCACCGTAGCGAACCAGGCAGAGTCACTGAGAAGGTGTTAAAAGACCATATCGATCAAATACTTATGGTGCTTCTTGTGGACGCTGAACAGTACAAGAATACGAATTTAACGTGGCCATTAGAACCTTCTGTGCTGTTATTAGGCGCTCAGGGGCTTCTGAATTTTCAGAATGCTTACGCCCATCCACATACTTTACTCACTAGCCAGAACGCTCTACAAAATGTACGGTAACTGTCCTGGCTAGTACGATCCCCAAGTCTATCCCCATTGATCTTGTGTTTGAAATAATTAAGAGGTCTACTACCAGACGGTGCTTTCACATACACGATGAAATTTGATGGCAACAGACTTCCCGAGAAATTAGCGCAGTGGGACATAGTTGCATCATCTGATGAATCCCGATACCTTCTTCATCTTGTCTATGGGAGGGCGCGAATCCGTCGTCTTCCAGGGTAACAGTTGATCTACACCTGTAGTGCGTGATGGAGAGAGTTGATGGCGACTCCATTATGCTCTGGGGAACATTCACGTGAGCATGGCGCAAGGAGCCATGACGGCCAAGGAGCATCGTAGACTGGTTGCAGACCACCTACCTCCCTTCATGACGATAAAGTTTCCCGATGTCAGTGGCATTTTTCAACAGGGTAATGCTCCATGTTGGAAGGCCAGGAGTGTGATGGAGTGGTTCGAGGAACACAGTCGCGAGTTCCAATTGATGTGCTGGCACCCAATTCGCCAGGTCTTGACCCGATCGAACACATCTGCGATGTGATTGAACGCGGCGTCAGAGCTCATCGTCGCCCTCCTCTCCTCCGAAATTTACGGGAATTAGCTGAACTGTGGTCCCAACTCGCTCCAGTGCCTACTCAGGCCTCATTGCTTGCCAAAAATGGACATACTAGTTATTAGATAGGTGGTCATAATCTTCTGTCTGACCAAAGTATGTGTAGCACGAAGGCTTCATGTATTTGTGACACAAATAAACGAACGAAGAGGCAGCAAACAAGATAGACCACGCTATCTGCAGGCTTTCATTGCGGTCGAAATCTGTTGTGTCGACCACTGAGCTAGCATCAATGTACAGCAATCAGTGATCGCCGAATTGTTTCAACAGCAGATCACAGCAAAGGAATCGACACATCAAGTTAACACGTCTTAATCACCCAGAAAATTTCACTTCCAAGAAAAACCATATTACTGGTACACTAGGTGTCAGAGATAACACTCCGAGTTGTGTTAAGGGCAAGACTATTATTCCCAAGGTATTGGCTATTAGGATGCCCATTTTACAGTGTACAGGCCTTTTCCAATGACTGCCGGAAGAAATTATGAGGAATATGTACAGTGGCTTTTATCTTAAGTGTCCAGGGAAAATTGATTCTTATTTTTCCGGAAATCAGGCATGCTGGACGGTGCACAACCTCATACAATCGACTTGTAGATAGATCAGGCAGTTTGTTGTTTCGTCTTTCTCTTTCATTCGTGTGAGACGAATGGAACAGTTCCCCATTGACCATACCATTGACCACATATGTCCAGCTATTAACATAGCCGGATAAATTTACAGGGCAGCAATGATTCACGCTTCATTTTTGTGCTCCAAGATAAATTGTTCTGTGCGGTCTTGTATCGCAATATGTGATTGAAGCTGTGGTGTATTATACAAACGTTTTATTACATTCGTCATAGCAATATTTAGTTTCATTACAAATCACGACATACTTGATGTCAAGTCTCAATCTTCCACACGACCTTTGTAATAATTTCAAGGAAAGTACTGTATGTTCTTCAGTGAGTGCAATTTATAAATCACTAATGCCTAAATGTTCTTCACGCCGGCCGCGGTGGTCGTGCGGTTCTAGGCGCTCCAGTCCGGAGCCGCGCTGTTGCTACGGTCGCAGGTTCGAATCCTGCCTCGCGCATGGGTGTGTGTGATGTCCTTAGGTTAGTTAGGTTTAATTAGTTCTAAGTTCTAGGGCACTGATGACCACAACAGTTTAGTCCCATAGTGCTCAGAGCCATTTTGAACCTAAATGTTCTTCGAAAAACACAGAATCTTCTACAAGTAGAGCAATGTGATAAAGGATTTCCTTATATGTATTCAAGTTTTACAGTATGTGTCAAAACACCAATTTGACAATTATTTTTTCAGTAAACAACGCAAGATTTTCTATGACAAATTCTAATTACGAAAAACATTCGAAAAAGGCTAGGTTTCGTGTACCAAGCTTATTGTGAAATAGGTTACGTGTGTCCAATGTATTAATCTTATGACACAAGTCACACAGCTCATACTTTCCTTAAATGAGCAGCAATATCAGCAAGAAAGGCTACGTCTCTACGTATTATGCATTATTCGCTGATATATACAGTATGTATCTCCTTTCGTTTTGTCTCTCGCATCATAAGGTACTTTGCGTTTACTAAGATATCATACCACACTTTCGTACGGTACAGCAAGTTAGTTAATGATGTCAGTGGTGTTTATATGTGCAGGATTCTCTGGAGCTCGTACGAATTTCAGAAACCTCATCGGTACTCAGAGTAAACATCGGCTGAATAGGAAGTATCTTTAAACTCTGATAATTTAAAAACAAATTCTGACCAACGGGACTAACAAGCGTTTGCCAGATGTTCATTTTATTAATTCTTTTGAACAGGCTATTTTTAAACAACCTCCTGATGTTGCAGAGGACGCTAGGCGGGGGGGGGGGGGGAGGGGGGGGGGGCACGCCGAGTGTTGACAAGGGCACTACAACCAATAGCAGTATAACAACAGCTGACAGGACTGATTTACGTTCACGTAGAGTTAGACCGGATATTGTTACTTTATCTCCGGATAATTGAACTGCTACCGTTGTTTTGGACTAACAAGATTACGTTCAAAAGATAGAGTGTTTACAGTCGGAATCAGCGTATCGCAATATCGGTGCTGACCCCGCAATAGATTTTGAGAGAAAGACTAACAGCCTCCTGATGAAAAATTCCTTGTCGTACGAGACTATCAAGAGTCTTAATTCTTATTTGCTGTTACCAATAGGTTACATGGTATTTCTAACATTCACAAAGGAGGGGTTCCTATTCGTTGTAATGTAACACTGATGCTCCGACATATCGTGTAGCAAAAAACCTCGCTATTCTGTTGAGCTTTATAGTGGGTAGGTGTGATCATGACATTAAAAACTCAGCGTATTCCTAACGTCTATTAGATGATGATGATGATGATGTTTGGTTTGTGGGGCGCTCAACTGCGCGGTTATCAGCGCCCGCACAATTACCCAATCTTTGCTCAGTCCAAATTTGCCACTTGCCTGGATGATGATGAAATGATGAGGACAACACAAACACCCAGTCATCTCGAGGCAGGTGAAAATCCCTGACCCCGCCGGGAATCGAACCCGGGACCCCGTGCTCGGGAAGCGAGAACGCTACCGCGAGACCACGAGCGGCGGACAACGTCTATTAGAGGGAATGTGTTTGAATGACTTTGATATTCTAGTAAGTTCTGATGTGGTCTTTCTCTTCACTCGTGTTTCTCTGTGTGATTCGTTACAGTTGACTGAGGTTAAGTTTTGTATTGAATTAACGATCCTGTTTCGACATGTGTTGACTTCCACTTACTATTTATTCAATGATCAGCATTACGAGCTGTCAGGTGGAGATGCGATGGGAAGCACGTTGTCGCCTGTTATTGCCAGTTTCTTTGTGGAAGATTTCAAGGAAGATTTCAAGGAACGTGTTTTGGAGTCAGCGGCTTTGAAACCTGCGAGCTTTTCAGATATATGTAGACGAAATTTTGTTGTTTGGCCTCATGGAAGTGAGAATTTGTACTACTTTTGAGAACACGTTAATTCAATCCACCAGATTATTTGTTTCACTAGGAGGATTGAAAAGGGTGGCTGTCTTCCATTTCTTGATGTTTTGGTGAGGAGGAAGTTTAATGGTGCGTTGGGACATGCCGTGTATAGGAAGCCCATCCACAATGACTTGTATCCGCAGGATGATAGTTGTCACCATCAAGCTCAAGGTGAAAGGGCCCTTCGTACCTTGGTTCACATGGCATATGCCGTCTCGGACCCTGAGAGTTTGTCAGCTGAGATAGCCCAACTCGAGGTCACCTTTCGTCAGAATGATTACAGTTCACTGACCACCAACGTCTACAGCCTTCTTGCCTTGCACACGGAGCATTTCAAACGGGATTGGTCGCATTTTGCGAGAATATGATTTCGACCACCGCCTAAGATCAGGGTCCTTTCAGGTTCTGTAAAGGATGATCTGGGTTCACGTAAGGCAGGTATCTACGGTGTTCCTTGCAGTTGTGGCATGTCATACATTGGTCAAGCTATCAGAGCTGTGAAGGACTGGTGTACGGAGCATAACCGGCACACACGCTTGCAATAGGCGATATTTTGCTACGTAGTTCCAGCAATTAAGTTAGTGTTATTAAGGAATACGTTGAAATTTAATTAGGGAGTAACCTTATGAAAAGAGGTGGTAGTTTTTGTTTATATTCTGCATGGAATCTTTCTCCCTCCCTTGTCAAAAAACAGAGGGATATAGCAGATACTACCCCACCTGTTGATTATATATTTCACTATGGTAACTTCCGACGTCGGTCATCTTTGGTTTATGATGGCACTAGTATTTACGGTGTGTGTGTGTGTGTGTGTGTGTGTGTGTGTGTGTGTGTGTGTGTGTGTGTTACCTTTCAGGAGATTCTCTGGAAACCGAGGTTTTTAAATGCCGTTGCACAACGTATACTTGTGCAGTTTTGCTTTGAAAATAGCAGGGTGTGCTTCCTCTGAAATATCGTCTGTTGTAGACGAAATCACCAGGCTGCATTCCCGTAAGTTATTCGAAGATCGGGAAAATACTTCTTAACACTTAAATTTATATTCGATATTAATATATTCCTGTTTTTCAGAAGCGTTTTTGTTGCTATTTCCAGTTTCCATTTTATGTGCTCTCTTCTCCGGCCAACGTAAGTTACTTATCTGTCCAGATAGCGAAACTCATCTACTAGTTTTAGGGTCTAATTTCCTAATTTAAATCTAACAGCATCTCCTGAATGAGCCTGGTTACATACCATTCCTATTTTCTTACTGTTGGTGATGTTCATCTTAGAAAACCTTTCCAGGAAGCTATCCATTCTGTTCAGTCACACTACCAATTTTATTTCAGTCTCTGATGGAATTATAATGTCCTCGGCAAACCTCAAAGTTCTTATATATTCTCTATGAACTTTAATTCCCTTTCCCAACTTCTCTTTGGTTCCCTATACTGCTTGCTCGATGTACAGATTCAATAACGTCTGTGACAGGCCTCAATCCTTTCGGTTTCCCTTCTCAACCACCATATTCCTCCCACAGCTTTCGTGTCTTATAATTGTAGTGTAATTTCTGTACAACTTGTAAACAACTTCTTACTCCGTGTGTTTTTATCTGCTACTTTTAGAAATTCAGACAGCATATTCATGTCGACATTGGAAACAGTCTCTCTGAATCGATAAATGCTGTAAACGCCTCTTCTACCAAGAAAAGTCGTAGGATCAGTATGGCCTCACAGTTCCTACATTTTTTCAAACCCGAAACGGATCTTCCCCGAGGACGGCTCCTACGAGTTATTAACTCTTAAACTCCTTAACAATGCTGCGTGGCTATAATTGAACTAACGGTGTTCCGAGTGCTGCAGTGGAGACGGAATACTTCGCAGAACTCTGAAACGTCGTTAGTGTGGTCACTTAACGGTGCACTAGTGGAGCATACTGAAAAAAAATAATAGTTTCATTTCCTACCACCAGGGGAAAATATAGCGCGTAAGAAGTCAGAATGTGATGCGGGTGCAGGAAAATGGGAGGAACGATCAAACACTTGACAATGGCAAAGTGGTACGTTTAGTAGGATATAGTCACATGTTAGAACATGTATTCAAGATGGACACCAGACTCAGCAGCATATGAGTCCGTAACACAATATGGTTGCTTGCAGCGTGTCTGGTGTAATCAGAGTGATATATCGTCCTATACTATCCTTCAGATCAGGAAGACTATGAATACACCCCTTACAGACACGATCTTTCAGATATAACCAGAACCAGAAGTCACATGGATTTACTCCGATGTGTCTGGAAGGACACACATCTTAAAAGACGTGATCATTACCAAAGATTTCTCGAGGCAAATCTTTCACCTGGAAAGTAACATGTGATGCCGCCCTATCATGCATGGAAATAGTGATCTGGACATTGTCGCGTTCGTGCAAATCAGGAATAACATGTTGCACACGGAAATCATTATAACGGGTAGATGTCACTGTACATCTAAAAGGCCCACGATGTGTCATTTCCTCGAAGCAAATCGGACTGAGAATAAAAGAGCTTGTGAAACCACGCTACACAGTCACATAAGCTGAGAGCAGTGAATGCTCCTGTACAGTGGAACCCCATATGTAGCATTTATGTGCAGTCACGGCAACATACGAAGCCAAATTAACCTCGTCCGTCCAAAGAATAATCCTCGGCAACACGTCATCCGTTTCTATGCATGCCAAAAATCGAAGGCAAAGTCATGAACTTGTAGCCTCTCTTAGGACTTCATTTTGTGCACATTCTAAATCATAGGGATACGAGCATAAAATGCGCATTAAAATCACAGAAGGATATGACGATGCACAGGAGGACTGGTTATAGCTACACCTTCATCAAGAACTCCCATGGGAATGGGCTGCCTCCCTCTCCCTACTGCACCACCTAATCCATCTGTTTATTTTTATTTCTGGATCATACTACTTAACCGATTTATTGACATGAAACATGTACGTAGTTGTTTCTGTCGACGATACTCCCGCAGTGCAGCGCTGCTATTGCCGGCATTCTGACAACAAAACTTTACCAGCAGTTCACAGACTTTCATCGCTATAGTCTTTGCGTTTCGTACGGAAAACTTCAACCTTCTTAACCATTTACACTAACAGTCACTGCACAAAAGAAATCGACACGCTTCGCCAAGTGACAAACTGCATACTGACTTGAAAACAGGAGCCACTTCATATTCTGACTGCTTAGAGCGCCATATTTTCACCTGGTAGTAGAAAGTGGAAGAATTATTTTCTCCAGATACTCCGCAAGCACACCGATAAACAAACATATCTACGATATTGCAGCGTCTTCGATGCATACAGCCTTCTCTGCAGCATTCATTGACAGAGTTTCTCGTGTGATAGGGCTTATTATCATCGTGCAGTTGCTAGCAAATACGATGTTTGGTCCATAAGTGTATTCCCTTTCCTGAGATGTTTCAAGATTTACCGATAAACTGTTTGATTGAAATATTGTTCTGAAGTCAAATATACCTTGCGAATCACTGACTGTAAAAGAATTCGTCGATTTCATTTTCGATTCATTCACTTTTGTTTCCTTGGGATGGAAGAGTTTTCAGTCTTGTATCCCCGACTCCGGCGTTATGTGTGGTGATCGTGCTGGGAAATACATTATTCATCTCTCTTAACGTGTCTCAGTAATTCTGACGCCCTCTGAAAGCAGTCACAAGATGCAAACGCATCCTTCCTATTATTCCACTGCTCAGTTGTGAGCAATCCTCACACATGTTTATCAAATACCCAGATAGTGTGTTAAAATTTGTTGAACACTATACATGTTAAAATTTAACTCCCTACCGATCATTCCCACCGTCTATCAACGACATGACCTTACAAGACACTTTGCTGTCTCTATATTGTCATCTTTTCTTGAATTAGAAGTCTTCCTGGATGAGAAATGTTTCCCATTACTGATTTGTAGCTTTTCGTTAAGCACAACAGCATTTTCGTCAGGCGTCACACAAAATTTAATGGCGCAGCGTTGCTCATATTCATGGCGAACTGTTTTCGTGGCGGACTTGACAACAAAACTCTTGCAGCAACTCCAGCAAGAAGACACTGATACTCACGCAAGGAAATAATTCATCGTAACAGCAGCTTAAGGAAGGAAAAACAGCTTTGTCGGTTCAGACACAGTGTTACCACTCTCAATGTTCTTCTAACACACCTGTACCTAGTGAAAAGTCTGTAATCTAATGGTGATAAACTTCTCGGCCTAATATAGAATTATCCCTCTGCACACCATCTTGTTAACCTGATGAAGTAATCTGGTGGGCAGCTGACTCATTGTATCCGCCAATCGCACGTTTTTGTGCTCTACAGAGCTGATTTGGAAAAGCGTATGATATTTTCTCAGTCGGTGTCAGTACTAGCTAATGCCCGTACAGGAGGAACAGGTTGTGGTCCAGATGCGTCTTCGTCCTCGTATCCTTCTTTTTCTTCGTCAGAAAAGTCAGTCAGTAGCACTTTCTAATGATTCTCGTGCCCAGAAATCTTCAAACTTAAACGCTGTAGCGTAATCGACGAGAGAGACGGCTCAGTGATTCAGAAATTGGTTTCACATTCAGGAATAGAGGAGTTCAAATCCCCATTCGGACTGATTTAGACTTCCACGGCTTGTGTAAATACACTGCCGGAAAAAATTACTGCCGGCCGCGGTGGTCAAGCGTTTCTGGCGCTGCAGTCCGGAACCGCGGGACTGCTACGGTCGCAGGTTCGAATCCTGCCTCGGGCATGGGTGTGTGTGATGTCCTTAGGTTAGTTAGGTATAAGTAGTTCTAAGTTCTAGGGGACTTATGACCTAAGATGTTGAGTCCCATAGTGCTCAGAGCCATTTGAACCATTTTGAAAAAATTACTACACCCTTTTAGAAGTTTCCAGTTCGCTCAAGATTTATTATTGCAAGAGTGCGGATGAAGTAAATGAAATAATTACAACAAATTAATTACAGATCCATAGAACATGCGGTTATGAGGTACCAATTATCGACTTCTGCTGAACATCCATATTGCTACGTATTGTAACATCCACATCCGGCAATGCAGACGCTGATTCTGGCGTCCAGGCGATCGTACAGGTGGAGAATACTGCCCTGGAGTACGCTATGCCCTGCTTTCTCGACCTGTTCACGTAGTTCTGTGAGAGTTGTCGGTTGACGAGGCACACGAGTCACTTCTCGTCCCACCACATCTCACACGTGCTCGATTTGAGACAAGCTTTAAGATTTTGCTGGCCAGTGTAGTGGGACGCGAAATTGAAGCGTCACCCATCCACCAGTGTCAGCCCAGTTTGCAGGTGACTATAAGTGTAATTTAGTTTGTTTATATATTTTTCTTATTATTTGTAATAAATATGAATTATCTAAAAGTTTTGTATTTTTTTGTGTGTTTCATGTACGGAGAGGGCGGCGCAACGAACGGAGACAGCATCTTCGTTGCCGCGACCAGAGAGGAAATTGCTGGCCGCTATACGTCGCGGGTCGACAGCCGAGGAGCAACAGAAGATCCTGGAACCGAGTTGTTGCGTCGTGCTTCTAAAAATTAAAAAGAATGTTTTATACTCTTTTTTGTATAACAATGACGTCATAGAGATCTTAATCTTATTGAAAGGTCAGTCCGAATCTGTTAAGCCTGAGGTTCAGAACGTCTGTATATAGAAAGTTAATAAAACGGTGTATACTACTAAAGTTGAAACACGTGTTCTGAGGAATTATTTATGAAAAAGTATGTGAATTGATTAATAGTATATTGGACAAGATTATTGTGGTCATCGCAACTTCGAATCTAAAAAGTTTATTTAATGTGTGGTTCTAATTTCAATTCAATCAAGATAACGTGTATCAATATAAGTTCTGAGGAGAAAACAAACGAAGTTTAAATCGAAAAGTTTACGAAAACCAATTGGCCCAAGTGACGAAATTCTTTGCTTACGACTCAACTGATGTTTTACAGTTTCGTTCAAGAACCATTCTGTGACAATTTAAAAAAGAATATAAATCATTTTTGAAGTGGGTTGTAACTGACGTAGGTGACGAAGTCTGCACATGGTCATATGATAAACGAAAGTCATTTATAAACAAACCTATACGTCGTTACACTACACCGTGGCGACCTTAGAAACAGGACTTGTGTGCAACTAAGGCACACAGGTACGAAACAAAACATCAAGAGTCCTTCGGAAGTCAACGCGAGTTCTCGTGGAGCCTTCACCAGCCAGCGGCGACTTCGCGGGTGTGGGCATCTGACGGAGCGCAGCCAAGCAGTACGGTCACGCAGTTATTCCAAGAGAAAACGCATCTGTTGGGCAGCAGCTGAACGCTGCAAACCCCGACAACCTTTTTTCTCCCTAAACTAACAGGCCCAGTACGTCAGCTGGAGGGCGTTCCTCCGGCTGGTATTAGAGGTGTTGCTGAGGGCTTCGCCTGTCTACGGCGGTGCCGGGCGTGGTTGCAGCCAGTGACGTCTCCGGTGTTCGACTCAGCGTCCTGCCGGTTGCGGAAGCGGGGTCGCAGCATCTCAGCGGCTGCATCGACGGCTGTTACACCTGCAGCCCATAGCAGCACACTGATCATCGAGAACTAAAAATTACAATATTAGTGTCCGGTGAGTCTGTTTCAAGTTGGAAGTGGAGTGTTGTACATAGGGAGTGTGCTTTTACAGGACTGTTGGTTACAAGTCTGCGTGTGTAACTAGTTAATATCTTACAATAATGTCGGGAAGTGAAATGTCAGACGAAGAGCAGTCTATGTCCGATAGGAGCATGAGATCCCTTTTTAGGGCGATCGCTAAATTAAAACAGTCTAACGGGGATTTTTTAGCTGAACTAAAACAGTCTAACGAAGAATCTATGGCTAGATTAAAACAGTCTAACGAAGAAACCACTGCTAGATTAAAAGCTGAACTAAAACAGTCTAACGAAGAATCCATGGCTAGATTAAAACAGTCTAACGAAGAATCTATGGCTAGATTAAAACAGTCTAACGAAGAATCTACTGCTAGATTAAAAGCTGAACTAAAACAGTCTAACGAAGAATCCATGGCTAGATTAAAAGAGGAACTAAAACAGGAACTAAAACAGTCTAATGAAGAATCTACTGCTAGATTAAGTGATAAAATAGAGTCTTCTAAAGTTGAAATGCAGGAAAAATTAGCAGGACTTAGTAATAAGATTGCTGATAATTGTAAAAGGTTAGAAGAACATATCCAGGAATCGCGCGAGGAAAAAGCTCCCATGCGAAACGATATTACTGACTTAACCGAGAGACTAGATAGTGTCAATATCTTAGTTGTAAATGAAATACAGAAAAATAACGATATGTTACGAGATGAATTTTCTATGCAAACGGAAACTGTTCGTAGAGAATTATTGGAATCTATTAAAGAGGTCTCTACCAAACCTGTAGAGATTTCTTCAATAGATAATGTAGAATTAGAGACATTAACTCATCAAGTAGAAAAGGACCATACCGAAATCGAAAACATGAAATTTTTAATTACTGAAATATGCAGTAACCTTGAGACTGCCAAAGATAATAACATTCATGAAGGTACAGAGCGTTCACATCGTGAACACAGTGAAGAATCGATATTAGCTAATCGCGTTTCCAATACAGAAATGCGAATACAGGAAATTACTAAACGGTTATCGGAGTTAGATAATAACGAAAACATTTCAGATAGCAGAGGTAATAACATAATCAGAGACAACAGTCGCATCGAATTTGCTAGCTCGGACGACAACAATATGAATAAAGAAATCACGGCAAGCCAATCCGATGCAACTCCGTCTCCGCAATCTAAACAAAACCCGAGTATTTCTCTCGCAGAATGTCTGAATGATATAACGACAAATTCAAATGTAGCAAGTCGATATCCTGTATTCAAACCAGGAGGCGAACTTCACCCTATAATCTTTATAAAAGCTTTTGAAACTGCATTATCTCCTAAATGGAGTAACGAAAAACGGATTCAATTTGTAATAGGACATTTAAAAGCAGAAGCTGCGGAGTGGGCAGTACTGCATAGAAATGAATTTAGGGACTGGGAGGATTTTGTTAAGCAGTTTAAACAACATTATTGGTCAAGAGGAAAACAACAACACTTAACTTTAGAGTTGCTAGACCCTCCTCCAAATTCTAAGCGGTGGGGAGGTTATAGGAATTATTTTGAATGGCATTTAAACCGTGCTAAATTAATTGAAGAACCAATTATTGAAAGTCATTTAATACGAGTCCTAATTAGTAGGTTACCGTATTATGTAAAGGAAAGAATGATAGAAAAAGAATGGTCACAGCCGTGCGAATTGTTAGGATATTTAGAGCAGTTAGATATACTTAATAGAGAAAGGGAAGACGAGAAGTTTAGATTTGGTAGAAATGACAATCCTCGAAATAATAATAATAATTCAGAACCACGAAAAGCTAATAACAACAATCATAGCCGGTTTTGTTATATAAAGCGTCAATCTAAAGATAAAGAGAGCCAACAAAATCGTGGCAATAACTCGAAAATGCGGAAATTACACAATAACGATCATGAAATAAATCATCCTCAAGTAATTAATGAAGGTCAAGTGGTAGGTGACGTTATCATAGAAAGTTCGGAAAACTAGTAAAGTCCTTTAGTACGGGTCAACTAAAGGGAACTGTTAGTCGAGATTATACAAGACCCAATTGCAGTTTATCATTAAGCTGCCAAATGGAAGGTAATTGGCAACAAGATTTACTTCAGGAAGACAATCTGATAAGGGAGAATATAACTTATAAACCCGTTATTAAAGGTTATATTAAAGATACCGAAATAAATATTATAATTGATTCGGGTAGCGAAGTAAGTATTTTATCGAAAGAATTATTCCAGCTTAAAAGAAAATATTGGAATTTCCCAACCTTACCTGTAACTGGGGTGAAAATTATAGGAGTTACCGGTAAAAGAAGTCAAAATATTACTGAGGAAGTTTATTTAACTTTTGAGATTGCTAAACAATTAATTGCTCACTCTGTACTTGTCGTAGCCAACTTAAATGTGGCCCTAATTTTAGGTATAGATTGGCTGTGTAAATATAAAGCTATATTAGATTTTAAAGACTCTTCCTTAACCATCCATAAGGAGGCATGTGCTTTTAAAGTGAGGTTTTCTGATAATCAAGTACCTGAAAATTGCTACGAATCCTTACAGATTAAGTACGCACAGACCATGAGCCTATTAACAGATTTTAGTGATCTTGAATATGAAGTATACCAAGGTCAGGCTAGTAGCAGTATCGAAACCGAAGTGAAAGAAAAATGTTATTCTACGAATTGTCTATCCGAACAAGAAAAGGAAGAGTTGGAATCTTTGTTGTTAGAATTTAGAGCCGTCTTCTCAGATGAACCAGGGAGAATTAAAAATTACGTTTGTAAACTTAAGATTAAAGATCAAAAACCATTCTTTAAGAAACCTTATCCTATTCCAGTACAATTCAAAGAACCGGCTAGTAGAGAGATAAGTAAGATGCTAGAACAAAACATTATCGAACGATCATGTAGCGCTTTTAACAGTCCTTTGTGGGTAGTTAAGAAAGCTACTGGTGGGGTACGACTGGTTCTGGATGCCCGTGAGTTAAATAAAATTATAGAGATGGAAAGAGACAGACCTATTCCTATGGAGGACGTACTTCTTAAGATTGCTGGTTCACGTTATATGAGTACAATGGATTTAACTGCTGGCTACCATCAAGTAATATTACACCCGGATTCACGGCAATATACGGCTTTTCTTTTTGAAGGCAGATCATATCAGTTCCAAGTTTTACCTTTTGGACTTAATATATCAGTGTCAACATTCATTAGGGCATTAGATTCTGCTTTGGGTCAACAATTGTTACAAAAGATTATTTTATATGTAGATGATATTTTGGTAGCCACTAAAACGTGGGAAGAACACGTAACGATATTACGGGAATTGTTTGACCGTTTAATTGACAGAGGAATTACTTTAAAATTATCTAAGTCTTACTTCGGAAAGGAGGAAGTGAGATTTTTGGGGCATATAGTGGACAGTAAAGGTATTAGGCCAGACCCAGCACGTATTGAAGCTATTGCTCGATGCCCGAGTCCTAGAAATCGGAAACAATTGAAATCATTCTTAGGAATGGTAGGATTCCTGAGAAGATTTCTTCCAGGGCAGGATATTGTTAATCCTAAATTACTAGATTTATTGAAAGAGAAGTCAGTATGGCTCTGGGGACAAGAGGAAGAGGAAGTTCTTAATAAGATAAAAGAAGCGTTAACCGAAGCCAAAATGTTATACCACCCAGATTTCAATCAGGACTTTTGTACGTGTACGGATGCCTCTGATTATGGTGTGTCTTGTGTAATATTCCAAGGTGATCTGACCAATGAAAAGGGATTATATCGGCCTATTGGATTCGCTAGTAGAACTTTAAATAAACACGAAAGAAATTATTTTGTAACCGAGAAGGAAGCTCTTGCAGTGGTATGGGGTTTTCAACGATTTAGAGGATTATTAATGGGAAGAAAAACAATTGTATATACTGATCATCAGGCTTTAATCTTTCTGAACAATTGTCGGTTACTTCACCGTAGACTATTACGTTGGGTATTATGCTTGCAAGAATTTCAGTACGAAATTAGGTATATAAAAGGATCTCAGAATGTAGTTTCAGATGCTTTGTCGAGACTCCCCGTAGGAATGGAGAATATTAATATTGCAGAAGAACCAGGAACAAATTACCATGTTTATTTCCTTTTAACTAAGGAGAACGAACGTAAGGTTAAACGGATAGTAACTGCTGTTAAGTGCAATCAAAGACATGACGATCAATATAGGGACCTTATACAAAACCTTAATAATGGGGACGAAACAGTTAACACCCGGGGTGTGTGGTTATATTTTAACGACTTGTTATATTGGAAAGCACAGAGGGAACACCAGAGTTGGAAAATCTGCATTCCGAAAACTGTTGTGTACGAGTTAATTACTTATATTCATGAAGGTTACGGGCATTTTGGAATTCATAAATGTATTAAACATCTAATGAAGTATTATTATTTCAAAAATATGTCCCGTATTGTGAGAAGTATTATCAGGGCTTGTGAAACCTGTCAAAAGGTTAAAGTTAATAACAAATCTAAGCGTTATAAATTATATGCTGTAATTCCTCGAGGTCTGTGGGATCTACTGTCATTAGATTTTTTCGGCCCCCTGCCTCGTAGTTCAGGAGGATTAACTTATGTGTTTGTTGTAATGGAATGTTGGTCCAAACATGTGAAGCTATATACTTTAAAACGAGCGAATACAGCAAGCGTTATACGCTGCCTCACCCGAAATTACTTTGTTAACTGGGGCATTCCTAAACGACTTATGTCTGACAACGGTAGTGCCTTTATTAGATTTCAAGATATGATAAAACAATATGGAATCAAACATATCTTAATTTCGAAATATCACCCTCAAAGTAATTTAGTAGAAAGAGTCATGAAAGAATTAGGACGATTATGTAGAACTTATTGTGCACATAAACATACTCGGTGGGCCAAGCTAATGCCTGAATTCGAAAAGATATTAAATGAATTACCTCATCTAACGACGGGATTATCACCTATAGAAATTTTAGGCAAACGAATTATAGGTGAGCCTTTACTAGCTGCTCTACCTTGGCCACCAGCAAATGAGATCCAACAATGCATCCCAGACGAAAAAGTTTGCGAACAGATTATTAAAAATGCCGAACGGAGAATTAAAATTCATAATCAACATGCTATAGAACCCTCATTTCAGGTAGGAGATCTTGTGCTAGTACGATCGCATCCTAAAAGTTCGAAGATCAGTAAGGAATGTAGAAAATTCTTCTTTATCTTTGAAGGGCCATATGTTGTACACAAGATTGTACATCCCAAAGCGTTACTTCTTATGGAACCTTCATCAGGTGTAATTAAAGGATTATATAGTGTTGATCAAATGAAACCCTTCATTCCTAAATAAGTTAATATTTAGTATGTGTTACACACGGAAGAGCGTTCATAGTTTATTCATGTGACGTTTTCGTGATAGTTACGTGTTATTTTAAAGAAATAACAGAAAGCTTAAACAAGTGTTCTACAGTAATCTACTGGTACTTCAAAAAGAGGAAGATAACCAAAAGGGGGATTTATATGGAAGAAATTTTGTTATTAGGTCAAGAGGAATTTTGTATATTTTATGTTTACTCGGATAGTAGGAACCAAAGGGGATGGTCAATAATTTTAGGGACCATGGGCGTCCAGAGCTATAGGGCTCACGAGAACATAGCAGAGTGCCTTTAATAGAGGTTTGTAATAGTGTTAATATAGAACACACCAAACGGGGCTCTCTCGCATGTTTCTCCTAAATAAATTGCCATTACCCAACAAGGTGTCCGAAGGCACAGAAAGCCGTGCCGAGATGCTAAAGAAAGTTTTGCTTGATTTCTTCTTGACCTCAGGCGTAAATAAGGTATTAGGGAAAAGAATGAAGTAAAGTAAGTAGTACTATTAGTTATTGTGAGAAACTAATTAGTAATGTACATTTTAGGAAAGAGTAACTCTAGTAAATGAATAAAACTGAAACTAATTTATCGCAATTTGAACGCTCTGTCCTAATGTAACCACGTGAAGGAACGAACTAAATTGTTACTTACTAGCAACTATTAAATGAAGAGGAATAATCTCCATATATTCGGTTATGAATTACCACAATGGCACAATTAAGGGTAAATGACAAGTAGTCGCGACAATATCGTATTAAAAAGATTAAATCTATCTAAGAGCAAGGGCTCTAGGGTAAGTAAAATGTGAGGGAAATGTATTAACAGTTAAATATTGTATATTGAAAAGTTTTATTTATCGGTTAAAACCTGACAAACTGAGCTTGTGGGTGGGGTATGTAGTGGGACGCGAAATTGAAGCGTCACCCATCCACCAGTGTCAGCCCAGTTTGCAGGTGACTATAAGTGTAATTTAGTTTGTTTATATATTTTTCTTATTATTTGTAATAGATATGAATTATCTAAAAGTTTTGTATTTTTTTGTGTGTTTCATGTACGGAGAGGGCGGCGCAACGAACGGAGACAGCATCTTCGTTGCCGCGACCAGAGAGGAAATTGCTGGCCGCTATACGTCGCGGGTCGACAGCCGAGGAGCAACAGAAGATCCTGGAACCGAGTTGTTGCGTCGTGCTTCTAAAAATTAAAAAGAATGTTTTATACTCTTTTTTGTATAACAATGACGTCATAGAGATCTTAATCTTATTGAAAAGTCAGTCCGAATCTGTTAAGCCTGAGGTTCAGAACGTCTGTATATAGAAAGTTAATAAAACGGTGTATACTACTAAAGTTGAAACACGTGTTCTGAGGAATTATTTATGAAGAAGTATGTGAATTGATTAATAGTATATTGGACAAGATTATTGTGGTCATCGCAACTTCGAATCTAAAAAGTTTATTTAATGTGTGGTTCTAATTTCAATTCAATCAAGATAACGTGTATCAATATAAGTTCTGAGGAGAAAACAAACGAAGTTTAAATCGAAAAGTTTACGAAAACCAATTGGCCCAAGTGACGAAATTCTTTGCTTACGACTCAACTGATGTTTTACAGTTTCGTTCAAGAACCATTCTGTGACAATTTAAAAAAGAATATAAATCATTTTTGAAGTGGGTTGTAACTGACGTAGGTGACGAAGTCTGCACATGGTCATATGATAAACGAAAGTCATTTATAAACAAACCTATACGTCGTTACACTACACCAGGGAGACTGCTGCGTGTCTTGCAGAGCACGTTGAGTTTCACGGGCAGTGTGTGGGCGAGCATTACCCACCTGGAACAACAACTCAGCTTCCTGGTAGAGCGAGTCTAACAACGTTCTGCACGTACCGAGCGCTGATTAGCACCTCCTCCAGAAACGCCAAGGGTGAATGAGAGTTGTAGCTTACCGCATCCCGTATCTTAATGACTGGGGTGGACTAGTGTGTCTTGGACGAATGCACTCTCCGAGACTGCGCTCACCTGGTCTATGGCGTACAGACATTCGACCATCACTTGCGTGCGGACAGAATCTGATTTCATCGCTGAAGATCACGGCGAGTCATTCAATCTTCCAAGTGATCTCTGACGTCACCAGTTGAGCCATGCACGTCGATGCTGTGGAGAGGATGGGAGACGGGTTAGAGGTGTGCTTACCCTATTCCCACTGCTAATCAACAGCTCACAACAATTCCTGTTGACACATCTGGGCTCACAAACCCTCCGATGTGTGCTGTGGCAGCTGTACCACTTGCCAATGCTACCCTTGCAATATGACTGTACTGGTGAGCGTCTGTGCTGCTGGTCGTCGAGAAACTCGTATACGGGTGTGAGGATGTTCGTGTGACCACTGATACCGCCATCGTTCCACAACAATGCAGCGTGACCAACTTGCGTGGCAATTCTCCGAAAGGAGCATCCCGCCATTCGGTAGGTCACACTTTGACCCCTTTCAAACTCACTCATTTGGCGGTAGGCAGCACGAATGCGTCTCCGCGACATGATTGCACCACACTGAACCTTCCGGCTGTGAGCATTCCCTATTAAAGCGCGGACACAGATGGCGCTCTTGTAGTTATGCCACAATGTTATCTGCTGGCGCACGACGGTGAAACCATTCTCAGTACATCTACTACCTCCCACGTGGCACAAGCCGTCATCGGATTAAAATCGTCGTCAATATTCGAGGTGTACTAAGTTCTTTCTTCCCGCAGTGTAATTTCTGTTGCTTTCGAAAGGTCACAGCCGATTTTATTATTCAGCTGAGCTGATATTCCGTATCTATTGACTGCCACTTTTACTAGGAGATGAGAACTAAATTTTCTTCATTTTAACAGCGTTTAACGAAATGATTGTACTATTTCACAACGCATGTGTGTATCGTAATACCGCAGAGATTTATAATCTTACAAAGAAGGGAATAATTTAGTCACTTGAATACTTCTGGTTTTGTCGAAATGAAAACTCTGCCCAGAAGTAAAGTAGCGCGGGTAATAAGTAATAATGTCGTACAGTGTCGAAGCATGAGAAAGTAGCACATCTAAGAACACCGTAACGCTGAAAATATCATGTCAAAGATAGGGTAGAAGTTCAGACGTTCTGAGCTACAGTTTATTAACCGGGTTAATTTATTTGTTTGTTTCATGGAAGGCATTAATGGGTCATTTTCGTCATTGTCACTGATGCAGAGTGGAGCAAACAAAAGTGGACCCGATGACAGAGTTCTAGGGTACAAAGAAACAGCCGAGAATAGGGAATACAGTACTAACCTGACTGTATCAGATACGGAAAGTGACCATCATTAGTCTCTTGGCACTTTTTGGTCCTGGTCAGCGCGTTGCCGAAGATGGATCGAAGCTGGACTGCTGGAATTGCTGCACTCTCATCCGAAATGTTCTGCTGCAGTTCTTGAGTATGTGACGATTGTTGTGATACACCTTAGACTTGAGAGCTCCCCACACAAAGTAACAGCACACTGACAGATTAGCTGACCTGGGTGGCCAGCTAGGGTAGCGATCACACAGACTTCTGCTAAGAACTCCGGCAGTCGTGGAAAATGTGTAAATGTGCTCCAAGGTTCGGCCAGCTGTATGGGCAGTTGAGCCATGGCTTGGAAATAATTGTAAGTCTTTTCTTTCTCCATTAATTCTGCCACATATGATGTCAAAATGTTGTCAATGTGACGCACCAATGTAAGCGGCTGCTGAAAGAAGGGTGATACCCATAATGAGGCGCAAATACACTGCATAAAAACCATAACTTCTTAGAAGTTATGCGGGTTCTCCGCTGGCCGGAATCTGCGATTCTGAGAGTTGCGATACCTACTCAGTTGAAACTATGCTTCATGAGACTTAAAAAGAACACATCCATGTCCATGCCATTCATTGTTATCTTAGTGAACAGCCACTCATAAAACTGGAGGAGCTGAGGAGCATCTGGTGGTTTCAGTGCATGAATGACCGACACCCGGTAGGGATGCACGTGCTGGTCCTGATGGAGAATCCAACCGCATGATCCACGTGATATGCCGACCACTTGCGACATGTGTCGGGTTGATTTGGCACGACTCTTTAGTATTTTCTGGTGAACTGCAACCACATTTTATGGCGTTCTGAATGTTTTTCGATTTTCTCAAAACAGATCCTGTCTGACGTCTTTTTTCGTACTAAGCGTGAGGCGGCACTCTTTGCTGGCACTTTGGCACCAGTAAGCTTCTCAGCAAACAACTCGATACATCGTTTCCACGATTTTGTTGACACGTAACTTTCCAAAACAAACTCCCGTTGCTGCACTGGGAGTGTCATCGTCCACTGTTCAATGGTCCTCTCGCACTGACAAATCCCGCACTACTCTCTGAACTTGTGTGGATCACATGGTGGGCGTACACGTAGTGTGCGCGTCACGGGGTGTAGTTATATACATACATTCACGTCCAATCGCATCCACTCCTCCGGGCCACTTTTCGCCCCACCATGTAGATATAGAGGAGGCGGAAACATAATCACACAGCGCAGAACGTATGTATAAGCCCATAAATTAAGCATAATTAAGAAAAGACGCATATGGGATGAGTCAACCAAGAATGAAAGTGGCCGTGAAGGATTTGGGGTGGAGTCATGGAGAAAGCAGAAACATCCCATAAAACAGACCACAGGCATCTTCCAAAAAATTTTTGTACATGCAGGACGAAGGTTGGTTGAGCAGAGGAGACAACAGACTGAAGGATATAACTAAATTTATGGCTCAGCAGAACACGAAACATGCAGATATTGATAAAAAATGCGATGCTTAGAAACAGAACTCTTTTAGAAAGAACAAGTAAGTGTGTGTGTGAGTGTGTGTGTGTGTGTGAAATTGTGTGTGCTTTTATTGTGAATAAGTTGGGTATTATACCGCAGCAACGAATTTTGCTAAGAAATAATTTTATTGTTGAGATGAAAATTCTGAGAATGTGAATCAGATAGGTTACACTCAAAACAAATTCTGCCAAACTCTTAGGGCAGAAATCAGATGCTGCAAGCTTGAAGCAACTCACAGTGAGGTTTGCTCGTGGGCGTAAGCAATGGCAGCTAAAGTCATTAGGGCTCACACTGGAGATCTGACACAGCATGGGCTGTAGAAAAACCAGTGTTCACTGGCTCCCGACTCGAGCGCACGACCAGAAATCGAACCTCGCCTGGTAATGAACCTCACTATTGCACCCAGCGTCAAGTGAAGCTACCGATACCAGATGTCAGCTTCATTCTGATATTTTGCCCTATGACATCAGACACCCGCTAACGGACATAGAGCAGACCATTGACAATATTTTTGTGCGTCGATACAGTTTTTTGAAATTTTTATTGCTGGGACGTAAGCAGCATTTCCCGAGACCTAGTTGAGTTTGTAAAGTGGTAGACTGATTAGGAGATGGCGAAGTGGTATCAAATGCTTCGGTTAATCCCTCAGCCACCACAAAACTTCCACTTGTCAGCCTTTAATTTGTAGCAAACTAATAACTATTTCCTAGGACATCCACCTTGAGATAGCTATTAACATAAGGGACCCACTACTGTCTATTTTTAACCTTTTTGTGATGGAATTATATCAATTGTGTCAGAAAAAGTTTGGTGGAGTTCAAGTGCAACCAACCTAATGATGAGCCAAAACATACATGCAACGTGTCAACGCAATTTCACAAAGGCACCATTCGGATGTATAGAATTCCGGGATAATTTAAAATACATCATACACAGACCGCTACGTCACACTGCGCATCTTACCGAGGGCCACTCAGTGTTGAAGCGTTCTCCATACTCCATCCTCCTCGAATCTTTGGCCACCAGTGACGTTTTAATCTCATTCCTAGTGGCTTGCAGTGAGGAACGATGGCCACGGTAAGTCCTCCACTCCTAACTGTGACATTGGCTTAGTTAAGTGGAAATCAGTTTTATTTACTGCTGTCTGCTAGCAACACTCCGTAACACATCGCAGAATTTATGACGTTCGCTTAGGCATGGCGCCAGAGGGGGGAAAACTAATCCTCTCCTCTCTCTGTCTCTCTCCCTCCCACCCTCCCTCTCTCTCTCTCTCTGTCTCACTCTCTCTTTCTTTCTTTCTGCCTCGCTATACATGAATCGCCTTCTGACGCTACGCACTCCACTGTGTCTAACGCACACAATGTCATTTCAAGTCTTTGACGACACACAAATTATTTGTGACAGGCTGGTGCAGGATCTACCCGCAACTGGTATATCAGGCCTTAACTGCATTAAGAATTCGAACAGCGTTTGGAAGCAGTCTTCTGCAGACTTTATAGTTGTTTAAGGAATTCTATTTTAGTACAAAACTGCTCCTAAAGTCAAGTTCATTGTACTTCGTCTTTATACCGGCATCAAGACAATATGTCCCATTCACGGAATTTCGGAGACACAGCAGCTTATTACACAGTCATCATTATGAGAAAAGTGACAATAAAGTGCTACATAATTAGGGCCCAATTTCCTTACCTAAAACTTTTTCCTAAATATTCGAAAAAAATTATGTATTTAAGAGTTGTCTCACTGTAGAGGCAATTTTCTTATCACATCACAGTTAGGACACCAGATGGGTTGCCCGATTGAGAATAAAATTTATACATTCATTCAATAAATGTTACAACCCTTACTTAATAAGATGTCACCACTTGGTATTTTTGGTGATCTTTCGAAGGCGTTGGATTGCGTAGATCACGTCATTCTCTTAGAAAGATTTAAATTTTTATGGAATTGATGGCTTTACATACAACTGGTTTGAATAATACATAACAAATCTAACGCAAAAAATTATGCTGACTAATTCAAACAATAGTGAATTGAGAGAAAATTTTAGTGACTGGGGAGAAATTACAAATGGAATCCTACAAAGTTCAATTCTATGGCCACTATTATTTCTTATACGGTGTGGAAAGATTGTAACGGTATCGCAGAATAGGTTGGCTGAGAAATAATTGTTAAAAAATATCGACAGGTAGCGCCTTTTCCGAGTTTATTAGCATTGATATAGCCAACGAGGCAGTTGCTCGAACCAACTCTGGTGGACCGCGAAAGAAAGTGTCGCTAAACGTGTTCTTCGTAAAATCGGAGAAGAGAGCGGTTACAAAAATTGAACATGGGAAGGTAGGAAAGATCGAACCTGAGCCAAAGGCTACGCAGTTCTGTGCGCTATAAATTAGGCTATGAGAACAACTGATACTAATTGTATCTAGCGGACCACTTGAACTTGGGCGAGCAATGGTTTCATTGACTAATTTCAATGCTAATCAAATCGGAAAGGCCGCAACGCATAGAATGTTTCTCTGAACAGATATTTCTCGGCATAAGCTACCTGCAAAACCCTGACAAGCATTTCACACAATTTCTGCCTATCCTGCATATGTTAATGACCCTCCAATTCATATTGACCAAGCAGGATTGCAACTTTTCTTGTTAGGGAAAAAGAAACAGAAGAGATTTCTAAAGATACATTTCAAAGATTTATTAAGTGGTTCTCTGAAAATGGATCCTCTGTTTTTGAGAAAACTAATTATAATCGGTACTGTACAACCAATAGAGTCACCGACAACTGATGTACCGTAACACATGAGCAGGAGCCAGAAAAACAGGAAAGAATGCTTCAAAATTCTGCGTGTACGTACTGATGAATACTTGAAGTGGAAGACGCTAATTACTAAGCTGCTCAAACATTTAACTTCGCCGATTTTCCTCTTCGTATAATTGCCAGTTGTGAAAACAAGTGAATCAACCTTCTGATATATTTTGCATATTTCGTCTCAATATTGGGGCGGTTCATTACTTGGTAAGAGTACTGACTGCACAAACGCGAGCAATAAGAATAATACATGTTCACCCACAATCGTCATGTAGGTACCGCTTCAAGGAGTTAGGGGTTTTAATTACACCATAACAATACATATAAACGCTAACGAAATTCTTCGTAAATAAACCATCACAATTTTATAAGAATTGTGATGTCTATACCTATGACACCACGCGAGAAAATAATCTTTATTACCGATTATTAAAGCTACCAGTGGGCCAGTAAGGAGTTCGATATGAAGAAACAAAAATTTTTGAACATTTGTCCAACGATGTGAATTGTCTGACAAGTATCAAAGCAAGTTTTGAATCTGACCTCAGGAACATCTTCCTCTATTGCCTGGACGAAATTTCATTTAAAATCTGATAGCTTGAAGAAAAATCTAGTTCTCAGGTGTCGTTGCAAGGATAGGACTGAAAATAATCAGAAATGTTAACGTTTATCACTTATTCATATCCAGTAAAATGATCTGTGGAACATGTAACAAACTAAATAAAATCAGCATTGAGATTAGACCATTGCTGAATGGAGGATCGGCATAATTCGTTTTCAGTTTGCAGAATTATATCCATTGCACGTTTTCCAGCAGGGAAAACTGTAGCCCCAGTAAAGGGGGTGTCGTAGAGAGAGACAAATTTGGTAACGGTCACGTTTTAGAATTGGTAGACCTCAAACAGGATGTGCATACGGTGCTCCACATTTAGCTGCAAATGCATGAGCGGTGTATAAGTGGCGAAACTGGATCATGCTTTATTTTCACTAACGATAATACCGTTCGCATCCAGCTGATCTAATTTATATGCCTCTTCCATACTTGGCTAGTAAGGAGGTCTCGTGGTTCATACGCAGTCGGTCATGTTGACAATTCATTGCGAAGGCGAAATGTAGACCATCTATAACCTCCGCAGACTCTTTGAGACCTTCGCTTCGCTTCTCTTATTAGTGACTGCTGTGTAAATCTAGTTGAACTGTATTTTCTGTTTAGTTGATGTACAAGAGGTTTGCTTAGTTTTTTATGTGGATCTCTGATTTTAGGATCTTACTAATTAAATATCTAGTAATTAATGTTCTTCTATAAACCTTCTTGCTCCGGCGTAAAGTAAAGCGCCGGCAAGCCTCTCGGGAACGTTAGAACAGAGAGGGCTGCGAAGAAAACGTCAGAGAATTGCACGCTGACCGACCCCTCTCTAGGACGACAACCCGACGGCAGCGCCCTAAACACGACGAGGACACAAGCGCCGCGCCGCCTGACCTCGGCCCAGTTGGATACTAGCCGTTCGCCGACTTCGACAGATGCATCAAGAATAGGCACTTGTATAGCAGCGACTTAGGAACTGTAGTACTTCTCTTTCATTATGAATTGCGTATACTGAAGAGATTGCTTATGCTGCACGTCGCCCTTTGCTTGCCACACATCATTGTAAATTTCTCAAAATTAAGTATTGTCTTTCAGTTTCTGTGAATGAAATTCATTAATATGATTTGCTTGATTTGTTGCGTGGCGATCCGAAAGAGCAGGTTTCCAAGGCACCCCATATTTGACGAGTAGGCAGGACACTACACTTTAGATATTCCATACCTCGGCTATGCTTAATTTTGGACACTGATATACATCTAGCGACACAGAGGAAAGTCTACGTTAAGCGCACGCAAAACATTTTCAGCGCCGTCTCAGTCTACTTCAGTTAAATCATTATTTGATTCATGCAAAGGACCTTGGACGTGGCCGGTCTGGGTGGCCGAGCGGTTATAGACGCTACAGTCTGGAACCGCACGACCAGTATTGTCGCAGGTTCGAATCCTGCCTCGGGCATGTATGTGTGTGATGTCCTTAGGTTAGTTCGGTTTAAGTAGTTCTAAGCTCTAGGGGGAGGAACTTTGGCAGGAGTCTTGGTAGGTAGAAGAGGCTGGACGTACAACGTTCCAGTTCATACCTGATGTGAGGGAACGCTTGGAAATGAAATACTGATCCATTTTCTCACTGGCCATGGACCCTACCCGACATACTTATGTCGATTTGGGAAGAGGGCTATACCAGCGTGTGACTGTGGCGATTCGGAGGGTACGCCCAACCATGTAATTTACGAATGCCCCCTCTTCAATGATGTTGCGAACACACTTCGAGACAGGCTTCCAAACCATGATACCTCGTCTCCATGTCTACATGAGGGTTCGGACCAGTCCACACGCGTATAGTGGTGATTTATTATATTGCTCCTTGCGAATGCTGCGTTATCTGTAAATAAAATTTAGTCTTAGAAACGCGGATCCTAAGCCTACGTCTCACAGGTATTGATTTCCAGACATATAATTATAGAAACTTTTCTTCTAATTCAGACGAATATGTTACATATTTTTTAAACAAGGTATTCGTGCTCGGAAGTACCTAGTTTTATGATACTCTTGATTCAAAACAAAGAAAAAATTGGACGTGGATCTTATACGAACGTAGCTCATAAGGGGCGAAGTTGCACTCAGTTAATTTACGTGTACTACATAGCTGCATGAATCAGGTCTTATGAGTCTGTTCAAGCTCATATTGTGTTGTGATATGTCGAATTACGTGAATGTTTATGGCGTACAGGGAATCTACACATGCATGTCACAAGCTAACATACGATGCAAGAAGGATAGGAGATTAGCAGGCACTATTTCAGAACAATGGAAAGGTGTGTAACATACGCGGAAGAGGGTGAAGTTTTTTAGTTAATGGTTATAGAATGTCCGAAGAACGTTTCTAGGTACACCTAGTAATTTGATTTATGTGCTCCACTGGAACTTAAAATACAAAACAACACTTATTTCCTCAAAAAAAAAAAAAAAAATAAATTAATTAATTAATTAAATAAAAAAATAAAAAATAAAAAAGGCACTACGTTACGATATTGCATGTGTGAGTTGTTCCACTATATAGATAAAATCTATGTAAATTAATAAGATATTTTTCACTGAGTAATTTACATTTCATATTTCAGAAAGAATTAACAGGTAAATGTCTCAGAATATCGACAACACGATCAGAGATGAAAGCGGGGAACACCAAAGCTGTGGTCTGGATTGATGTGTATAACCTAACTATTCGGCCAGTTTTCTTTGCACATCTAGGTATGTTGGCCGAATACATTTTGCGCGACTTACACACCTCGAACCGCACACCCGGTTTAAGGAGGATGGAGCTTCATCCTACTGGACACTGGAAGGACAATGCGACCTTGATGAAACATTTGAAGGGTGGTATAAGCAACGTAGCGGATCCGTGGATTGGACACCATCCATTCTGAGCACCATGATACTAGACGTTCTGCATGCGGAGGAACAGCAAATATATCGTTCACTCACTTAAACTGCGCTATTTGAAGATACCAGGATCGGGATTTTTCATGCAGCCAGCCCATTACTCGAGAGATACCAAAGCAGTAACTGCAGCTTTCGTGCTACAAAAAAGTCACAGTAGAAGTGTCTGATTGCTCTTAGATGTCAACCTACAGAATCCCGCGATTCTCGTGCGTGACTGTCAGTCATCTATTTTTATTAGTTTAGATCTTCGAAACTATATCCATGTCATGTAAGATACTATTCTCCTTTACCTGATATAGTTTGTAAGAAATGTAATCTGCAGTATCTTGTCTTCAGCTGTTATATATAAATTTTTCATTCAGTATCAATTTCACAGTAATATTGTAGATACTGCGACCTTTATAATAAGGCATTAATGTGATTTACGAACATTATTCTAATATTTGTTGACGTTCAATTAAACTGTCGTACATATAGCCCGAAATAAACTTTCACAGGATTAAACCAATCACCCGTAACATCTTCTACTAATGTGCATTCGAGAGGTATGTCTTTGACAGATAACATTATCTTAGTATGTCCATTACATTTTCGTCACCCTGTAGTCGAAGATGAAGCGATGTCTGTAGATTATTTCCAGTTCCCAAACAAAATAGTCAGCGTTCATTCTCAGTTCAGCATTACCACATGATTTAACTTAGTGTTTGTAATCAACTTCAGCCACACAGCATCAGCATAAATAACGAGAACTTCATTTCATTTTGTTGAACGCTACATTATTTGTAGCTCAGAGGTTATGATGATAACTTGTCATTTCCTGTTAATTCCGAACAAAGCTTGTCTCTACAAAGGTTATATATTTGTGTAACAGGGTAGGCTTCCGCGGCCAGAGCTATTTGACATCTATCGTACTGCTATATGATGTAAAAAACTATGCTGGAGAAACCCAACGTCGGTTTGTCCAGCGACGTTTTTTTACGTTATTGCACGATAGAACGCTCAAAAAACTTATACGTCGATGTATTTGTAGTTGTCAATGTCAAATAGTTTCGTTTTACGGCAGCTGCTATCCAGTCAATCACATTTCTTTTCTCGTTATAAATAAAAGATAGAAATTTATTAAACTTTTGACAAGTATGTGAGTATATTTTGTGAGGTTATTTCTAACACTTTTGTCTTTCTTACCTGTCAGTGTTAATACCTAATTCCCCATCCTGAAGATACGTTGTTGTAAACTAAACATGTTCCAGAAATCGGAGATGGAAAACTTGGAAGTTGAGAGTTTTCATTTGGGTTTACTTGACGTCTCGTACAAACCGCATACAGCGATAGCTTCATGATTTGTAAGGACTTGAACAGGAGAGTGACAGGTACAAGGAACCAAGGTTTGGTTAAAAGAAGAGCTCGCTATGGCGTACACCTGTCCTGAAAGGCGCTACGAGAGGAAGTCGAGGTAATGACTTTTATTTGTAACACTAACAAGAGACACAGGAAATAGATTTACAAGTACACTTCTGTGCAGTGCATTGATAGAGGAGAGACAATTTGTGCTCTCTATGAAAATATGCTACACTCTAGCTACAAACATAATCTCACCTTGAAACTTTACTATAAGTATCTTTCTAAAGATTAGAGAATATTTAACTTCTCGTAAAATCTGTGCTTGGTCCAATAAGTGGATGTGTTTCCTAGAAGCTGTTTACTGGATTTATCTTTAGCCATAAGCGTTCCTGTCGTGATACCTTGCGATTATCTTTGATCTTGTAATAGCCTTATACGAAGAAAAACCTCAGGATAAGACACACAATCATGCTTTTGGCATTGTCTTTCATGAATGCTTATGCCGAAAATTTCGAATAATGGTTACCTACCTTCTCCTTCTGGATATGCAGCCTTCGCAAATATCTCAGATGTTTTTTCTAAATTGCAATCGTGAAGTTCGTGAACTCTGAAGAGGCACACAGCCGTCACAAAATAAGATTTTGTCGTAGTATTCCTACCGGTGATTCAAGGAAATCCATTCAAGTGCACTTTCGCAAGCAGACGTAGTACGGTGGTTGCTGAACGTCTATGCCGAAGTTATATGTGTTGAGGAATAAGATCACGGTATTGTCACGCATGGGAACTACCAGGTCACCTTCACATTACAGAATGAGTTCAATGTTGGTAACAAATGAACTTACATACTTTTTTTATTATTTTGTGAAAAAATTGAAGCCTTTTCTGAGAACAAAGAGTGTACGCCCTCAAAATACTACGCTCGCCCCACGCAAATCAATAGGTGAATTACTTTCTTAGGAACATTCTGTTACGATATATTTGATGTTTGGCTCACCTCGACGTTCATAAATCAGGCTCTGGTGAACACATCAAACAAACAGCGCAGGACTCCGTAATCTCCTCTGTTGGAACGTACACACGTCCAAAAGGGTGATGTTCTCGCAGTGGGAAGGAAAAACGTAACATGCTGCTCTTTCTGGTGTGAATTGATAGCTCCGAAGAATATTTAACAGTATTCATGTCGAAAAGTTATGTAAAATATATGGAAAGGATATTAGGGTTTATCGTTCCATGAATGATGAGGTCATTAGAGATGGAGAACCTATTCGCTCTGGATCGGTAGGTGATGGATGTGAAAGACAGTCATGTTTTCAAAGCCACCGTCCCGAAATATGCCTTAAGTGGTGTAAGGAAACCATTGGAAAAGCCAAATTCGGATGCCAAGGCATGGATTTGAATCCCCATCTTTACGGATGTTTGTCCTGTCTCATCACTGCGTCTCCTCGCTCGATGTGAAAATTCTGTGAAACACACGTGTGTAAACTGTATTGACTATGAAATCTAATCACCATGAAGCACACAGTAAACGGGAAAATTCGAAAGCCACAGGTGGCTTACGTGAGAGACGGTTTCATTAGCTACCCTCCTCATGGCCACTGCGAGCCAAAGAAAGGCATTCTCGCACATATCGTCATAAGGTAGACGACGTATTGTCCTTGAAACTAGATGACTGTTTTGGGATACGCATACGATATATTCGTACTTGAAGTCATGAACAAGCGGTTCCAAGTCTGCACTTCTCAGACGTTGGTCTCAGGACTACTTTTGGACATGGAATATAGTGCAGCTACTTTGGTTTATTTACAAATGAGCTAGAATTTGTAGGTTATGGGATTAGTAAGAAATGTATCCATCGATGACTTCAGAGCTGTCGAAACACATTCGAAATTTCAGCCTACAATAGGGAATTATCAGAAGAATATTCACATCATATTATTTGAAGTAAAGCCGTTACTTGGTTTTTTGTTTGAAATACATTAGTTAAACAAATAGAAATCATACTATTGACATCGTGGAATGCAACATACTTCATCGACAATGGAACCCTCCAGTTGCTATTACCTGTGCGATGTAACATCTGAATCGCGATTTCCTTCGTTGGTTCACTAGTTTAAACACTACAGTCAATTCGTCATTAAGATTCTCATACCAAACATTTACAGATTTACATATCTGTGGTTGGCTGAAGTGTGTAGAAAAATGAAGATACACGAGTGGAACAAATATATCTAATTAAGGACATAATTTTCTTCATTGATTATCGTAAATGTACGCTACGATTAGCCATATGTACTGATCATGGAATTTAGTGTTTTTCAAGCTACTTATAGACTATTTTAAAATGTATTATGAACTGTTTCATATGTATTAAGAACTGTCGGAAATTTGAAATCTTACAAATAAATATTATATAGCAATGAAAACTTATAACCATTTCATAAAGATAATGAATACTGACCAGTGTTTGTTTTAATGGTAATTTTCCCTTTCTCTCCGTATAGTGATCTATTCCTTTGGGACACCCTGTACTCACCCGCAGAATTTTCTGCACCAATAGTAACTAGCACATACAGATACTTAAGTGTATCTTACAGAATAAAAATATAACATGGAACTTTGTGTACTGAACGACGAACGTACCTATCTATTGATGATCGATTGTACAACCTCTTACGTAAATATGCCACTCTCTAACAAATTTCCTGTTTGCATTATTGTGGAGATTCGCCATTAAGCGACAACCTTGTCGGAGATGCGTCACAGGCCAGGTGACTGATAAGGATACATAATTCCCATTGTGGCACCTCAAAATCATACCCTGTGATTTGTGCTGATGGCGGCTAATGTGATGTTACGCAAAGTAACAGATCGAGGGAAGTCTTGTATAGTTCCTCTAAATCACTTTCTGCTAAATACGGCATTGTTTGCGTCAACGTACATGGCTGATGTAATGTATGTAGTGACTAATGGCAATGTCCTTTGAATCTAACACTGCACGTACATTTCAAGAAACGATATGGAGTACCTTACCTTTAGATATTTCGATAGCATTCCATAGAACAATGTATAAGAAGTGCAGATCTGATAATGACTTGTCATGACTTCAACAAGTGGATGTACAGGGCGTCTCTCCTACGAGCAGACAGGCGCTTTTTCTCTGGTATTTAATCAGATATTTGTAATTTAGTTTTTGTTATGTGTAGCAGGAGCCATCAGAAACAAACAATACTTCTCACGTGTCACGTGTCCCACGCTACTCCCAGTGTCGACGGAAATGGCCGGTTTGTTCCCTCCCCCACGTTACAGACAAAATTATTTTTGAGACAGTATTTTACGTGAACATTCGTCGGAGCGGTTCCAGATTAGTCTAGTGCGTCATTTGTTTTATCGATATGTGTTAGCAGTGGCAATAAAACACGAAGACCAAACATCAAACCAGAAGCGGTTCAGAAGCGCTGCATGCTTGGCGGAAGCTGCGCTGACTGCTACCGCCAAGCATGTAGCGCTACTATCTGCTGAAACACTGGTTGTTCTGCCTGATTTACCTTACCGCACCTCTTGATACATATCGACAAAGTAAATACCGTTCTAGATGAATCTGAAACCATTCTGTCGAATGGGCACATTAATTCCGCTTTTAAAAATCGCTTTGCTTATAACAGGAAACAAACCGGTGATTTCCGTTGACACTGGGTGTCAAATGAGACTCGTTAAAATCAGTGTTTATTTCGGACGACTCCTGCTACACACAGCAAAAACGAAATTACAAACATCCTTTGGAACGCCAGAGAAGAAGTACCTGATGACCCTTAAGGAAACCTCCTGAATAGCTAATCGATGTCTGGGATACACATCTTTCAATAAAAGTCACGTAATGATTTTGGGTGTTCTTCCTGTGAGCACAGTACAATGGCCCCTATCTTCGCGGTGTGTGAGAGATGTGTACCTGCTGAGTGTAGGTGACTGTAATGGGTATGAGTGACCGGTGGTGTCATGGTTTGCGTTATATGATGATGAGAAAAGTGAGAGGGTGAAACCTGCTTTCAGCTCATAACCTATTCCTCTCCAAAAACACCGAAGAGTTGGACGAGCTTAATGTCCAACGGTTGACCACCATCATTGTTACACTCCCTCACTCCAGGAGACCGTGCGCAGCGATTTGCAATTTATTAGGGAGGCAAGTCCGGCGATCCCCAACTTAACGCATCTCCGTTTTCCAGCTAAATGACGGTGGTGAAGAATCTCTTCCGCTACCGAGGTTAAAGCCACCTATCTTCGAGTAGAGGGCCAACGCGCCGTGGTGTGCGGTAGCGACATCAACTGCGGAGGTGATGGTGGCAGGAGTGAAAGAAGACATCGAAACATTACAGAGTCGAGCTGCTAGGTTTGTTACCGGTAGATTCGATCAGCATGCAAGTGTTACGGATATGGTTCGGGAGCTCACTCAGGAATCCCTGGAGGGAAGAAGACATTCATTTCGAAAAACGCTACTGTGAGAGTCTAGAGAAGTAGCAGTTGAAGATGACTGCAGAACGGTCCTACGGCTGCCAGCATACATTTCGCGTAGGACCACGAAGATAAGATACTAGAAATTAGGGCTCGTAGGAGGCATGTAGACAGTCGTATTTCCCTCGCTCTATCGGCGAATGGAACGTGAGAGGAAACGACTGGTTGTGGTACAGGGTACCCTCCGCCCCGCACGATACGGTAGCTTGCGGAGTATGTATGAAGACGTAGATGTGGGAACACGTTAGTTACGGCCATAATAACATTTCCACCTGGGTCAGTGACGTGATGGTACTTTTTCAATTAAATGGCACTTCAACGACTTGCACGACACCAACCTGCTCATGAAAACTCCCGAGATAAGCGGACATTCAGTTTAAGATGGAATCTGAACCACGAGCCGTTCTTGGCGAACCTTCACATCACTGAGAGCTGAAGTTTAGGTGAAGACAGACAAAAACATACCATGGTACGCCGGGATTTGATATAACGACTATTATGTTTTCATATGAAGATGGTATCTGTTCTCTCGGACATGTAAGAAAGAACAGATACCATCTTCATATAGTTAAGACTAACCGGCCATTGTCCTTCTTCTTCTGTGTTGGATGCACACGCATTGCCAGAGCTCTTACGGGACTCGGTAAGATTGTCTGCCGCGAGTAGTGAGTGTAATGGGTAGGGGCACTACGAATGTAGTGTGTGGACATTAAGTTGGAAATGTGGGTCTCACGGGGAGCGTGCAAGGGATAAATCCTTTCAGTCGCATTATCCGCTGTGCCCTCGGTGGCGCAGAAGGATAGAGCGTCAGCCATGTAAGCGGGAGATCCAAGGTTCAAATCCCGGCCGGGACACACATTTTCAACTGTCCCCGTTGATGTATATCAAAGCTTGTCGACAGCTTAGGGTCTTGATTTAATTATCATTTCATTACGTTTTCGGCCTGCACTTTATCACTAGACCACCAGGACCGACATTTATTATGTACGGCACAACTGAAGAAACACGGAAAGCCCGTTACCATTCTGTGGTCGTAGATTTTTGTACATACTGCTCGGACAGCAACGCTTTCACTTTGTCCTGCCAGGGTGATATTTTGAAGCCTTCAGCGCAAATCTCGAGGGTCTTTAAATACCTCCACTAACAACGCCGAGAAGACCCACCAATAGGCATACAATTGTTACTAGCTATAGCGTACAGGCTGTGTTTAGCTGTGTGTGTGTATGTGTGTGTGTGTGTGTGTGTGTGTCTGTGTGTGTGTTTGTTGTGAGTGCGCGCTAGAGCTGTGGTTGCTACTTTACCGGAGAACATTGATTTTCAAGGCTTCTGGTTCCATTAGGAAATGAACTGGAGAGATATATTTCCAGTTTAAGGGAGCTGGAGTAAGTGTATCTCTGCCGTTGTCACTGCAGCACTACTGCCTTTCCGTGATGCAGTTTAGTAACGTTTCGCTGAAAACGCTTTGTACCCAACGTATATGCGTGAAACGAGAGGTTAAATTAAATGTTGGTAATTGGAGGATTTACAATTAACGTTTGTAGGTCACATATAAAGGACGAGCTATTAGGTCTGTCTTTGACACAGATTAAGGAAGATACCGACTATTGTTATTTCATAGAAAAAACTAAGTAGCATGGAGATAAAACACTCTAGGTTGTAGCAGGTTTTAGCTACGTAAGAGATACTGTACGAATTAATGTTTCCATGATTTTAGTTGAGGAAGTTTAACGAACACTCTTTGAACCTACATCTGGAATTTTGTTGTAACACGTGAGTACGTCTTGAAATTTATGTACTAAGGTTTGGTGATTTTGTGTTACAGTACATAAAACTTGAAACAAAAGCATATGCTAACAGGGATTCGAAGTTATTCGTTGGTCTTCCGCAGAAAGACATGTGTGTGAAAACATTCCTTAACAACGTAACACCCGGTATCACTAAAAAAGGGTGTACTTGACATGGCATCAGTCGATTCAAACCTGACCAATTTCAGAGAAGTTAAAGGATTTGGGGATGAGTCAGCTGAATACGAAGCGGAAAGTTAAGAAACACGTAGAATCCAGCAGAAGAAGGCACCTCTTAAGTGAATCTCATTTACAATGCAAGGTATGATCTATGTCGCTTATTTTACTTGCATGAATATCTGATGATTGTGGATACAGTATTCATGATCACCTGATAATTAATTTTCCTGAAAGAAAGTCAGTCGCTGCTTAGGGCCACAGAGGAAATTAAACTCAATGATTCTGCAGTCTTTTTATTTATGTCACAAGTCGTATTAGTGACAGTATAACAACTAGTATTGATCTACTTCATAACACTTCTACGTACCAAGAATCCTGACGATACTACCATCCATTCATCTCCGTCTGTTTCTCTTACTGGTCTCAAGAGTGACTAAACTAAGAAAGTTGCGTTCTGATGTTACAAAACGAGCGGCGTAACGAGGTAATTGCAGACGAGCCAATTACGACGGTAGCCCAAGCAGGACACATTTGAAGTGATGTCAAACCGCTAGGACTAGGTAATACGGGATATACATCGCAAAGAAGAAACGGCGAATAAGAAGACAGGGTGCGTGTACCTACCATACATCTTACCAAAAATTAAAATATAAGCCGATGCGGGTAGAACATTAGTGAAATCCGCATCATCATAGAATGGTTACAAAACAATGCCAAAATCATCGTCCTACGCGTTTTCTTGTTGGACGACTTTGGATGCTCTGAATCCAAGCAATTTGAAGTTGATCGCTCCATCTTTCTCGTGATCTACCTATCCTTCTTATACCTTTCGATCTGAAGTCATTGGTATTCCTTGGTGTCCCGCTTTGATCCATGCCACTCCTTTCTATACTGTTACCTCATTTTTACTATTGCTAAAATATGGTGGTCCCCTCTTGTCCCACTATTCTTCTCATTACCTTCAAATCTGTATCCTAGAAATAGCATTAGAAGGCTAATTCCTGCCGCTTCAGTTCTTTTTAATGGGTTGATCCTTAAGTCTATATTTCTGACCCGCAAAGCAGAAAATACTGTTTATAGTAAATTTACATTTCCTTTGCATCATAAATAAACTGCCGTACCATAGCTATGCCAATTTAAACAACTCTCAACGTGACCAGGGCATGAGAAAAGAACTAGTCCATGTTGCACTATGAGGACGATTGCACTATGATTGAGAGGAACAGTGCGGAAATCCGGCATTATTCCCACGAATAAAAAGAGAATGACGAAGGTCTACCGCCCACTTTCGACTCATTATTTCGCAGATATTATGTACATTTATTATGACCATCTGAATAGTGTTAGTGTAGTTTTGCGTTGCGTATTTATCCATGGGTACTAAACAGTGTGAGGGAAGGGGAGAAAATTTGTTTTCAGCACATTGCTTATTCTTACGAGTAGTATCATGTGAGCTATTGCATTGTGCGAGCCGCAGAAATACATGAACTTCTCGTTGGATTTTTGAGCTCAGATTATATGCTAATTATGTTGCCCTCCACTACAAAATACTCCCGCTAGCAGGTGTAGAAGGACTTGAAATGGGATTCCATGTTGTGTAAGGAATAGCAGTTCGCTGTAAAGTGGGTGGAATGCAAGTTAATGCCCATAACGAAGATAAAGGACCAAATGGTCTCCGATAAAGAGATTAGTGGTAACTCTTGAAGCGTACCTTATTGCTTCAATATCTAGGTGTGATACAACGATGCGGTGTCAACGGGGTGAACAAGTGAAACATTACTTGGGAAAGAGATTAGGAGACTCACGTTTGTTGTGACCGTTATGGAAAAGCGAGGCGCGTCTTTAAAGGAAACAGCTTATGAGATACTAGTGCGAACAATTCTAGAATATAGTTCACTATGTGGAGTCTTTATCAGATTAGGATGACAGCAAGCATCGAAGCCCTATTAGGATAGGAACAGCTCAGTATAACCACGAAAGTGTACCAGAGAACCTCACAGAATTTCAGTGGGAATGTGTCGAAGAAAGGCAACTTTCTCGTGAAACCCTGGAGAATGAATCTAGAAAACGAGGAAGACAGTGCAACAGTTCTGCTGCCTCAATAGTTCATCATGACTAAGGATAGTGAGTACAAGGGGAGTGATTAGGCCACATGTATCTGAACAATCGTTTCTGCATTGCTATACAGGCAAATGGAACAGAACAGATAGCTACTGACATTGGCACAAAGTATCCTCAGTGACTGGTGTAGTGTATTGATGAGTTTCCGAAACAAGCAGAAATGAGATCTGCCGAAAAAGCAAACAATTTGCACTTCTCTTCCGTCGTTTTGTGTGACCAACAGTTCACGCCAAACTTTTCTCTTTATAGGAATGTTCTTCGGAAACCGTCAGTTTCCAGAACATGTATGCGTGTGTGTGTTTTGGTACAAGCATTCATGCGAGAAACATTGTGTTTCATACTGACAGTATTCTGCGGATTTCTAAGCGGAAAAATACGCTTCATTCACTCAATGTTTATCGTCCAATAGCTCTGCCGTAGAAGTCCAAAGAAAGTACGATTTACAACGTTACTATCGTCCTTCGCTTGCTTCACTGCTACATCTTCTCGTTTGTTTCACGACCAGCGTGCTTAGTTTAGAAAAAGAAGTTTGCGAAGCTTAGTTATGAGATAATTTTATGTATGAATTGGTTGGTTTTCTTTTCTTTTCAACTTCACGTTGACCAGCTACAGAGTACCTCAATAAGAATTGGTTTCCGAAGATGTGTAACATAACTATTAAATTCCTTCCATCCGCATCTGTGCGTCGTTTGATTTTCCTTACACAACGAAACACCAACATATATATGTAGCGAGAGTAAAAAGCCTCTATGTACGAATCAACACTGATATAGAAATAATCGCTCGTGCGAAACTCACCTGGTCTTTTCTTGCAGATATTCTACGAACTATGAATTAAGGGCAACAGGTAAATTCGATATTCCTAGATTTCTGGGAAGCTTTTCAGACTGTTAACAAAGGACCGAGTATACGGAATAAGATCTCAAATGTATGAGTAAATCCAAGATATTTTAAGTGACGGAACCCGTGCGTTATCCTGAGCGGCGAACGTTTATCGGAGACAAAGTATTGTCTGAAGCGTCCAAGGTAAGTGTTATAAGCCAACACTTGTTCTCTATATACGTCAACAGCCTGATGGATAGGGTGAGCAGCAATCTGTGATTGTTAGCCAATGACGGCTGTAACTTACGGGAAAAGCTCGTAGTTCACTGACTGTATGGGGGGTACAGGATTACTTAGATAAAATTTGTAGTTGTTGTGGTGAATGAGAGATTTCTCTAAAGATGAACGATATAAATTAATGCAGATGAGTCGGAAAAACAATCTTATAATATCCGAATATAGTATTAGTGGTGTGCTGCTTGTCCCAGTAAAGACCATTAATTATCGAGGCGTCAAGTTGCAAAGTGATGCGAAATGAAACGCGCGCGTATGGTCAGTGGTAATAAAGGTGAATGATCTTCTTCTGTTTGTTGGGAGAATTCTAGGAAAATGTAGTACAGCTACAAAGGTAACCGCGGACGGAACACTTGTGCGACCCACTCGTGAGGTGTGCTCGAGTATTTAGGATCAGCAGAAGGTGCGATTAAAAGACATCGAAGCTGTTCAAAGGTGTGCTGATCGTTTTGTTACCGGTAGGTTCCATAAAGTCACTTGGTGAACTCAAGTGGGATTCCCTGGAGGAAAGGAAACGATATTCCGCGAAACACTGTTAATACAGTTTACAGAACTGGCATTTGCGACAAAAGGCATAACGGTCGTACTACCACCAACACAAATCCCGCGTCAGGATCATGAAGACAACAACATACAGCAGCCTTTCTTCCGTAGTTCCATCTGCGAGTGGAACTGCGGAGGAAGCTACTAGTATTGGAACAAGGTATGATCCGGCATGGACCGTATGGCAGCTTGCGAAGTGTGCATGTAGATGTTGATGACGACAACCCTGCCACCACGAACAATTTTTCATTCCACCATTTAACCAGAAGTGAAGTGAAATGAAATGTTTGTATGGTGTTGATGGGCGGGAGTGCCGATCTGGGGAAGTTGGGCAGCTGAGGCGCAAGTCTTTTCAGTTGAAGCCACACCGAGCGAATTGCGTGGTGATAATGATGATGAAAAGATGATGAGGACAACTCAGCAACCGGTCCCCGTGTGGAGAAGATCTCCGTCCCGGCCGGGAAGCGACGCGTTGATCACTGGGCTAAGCGGGCAGATTATTTAACCGGAGACTACAGTGAACTCTATTGTGATTCCTCTGTACTGGGAAGATAAGTACATGGTACAACAATATTTTTATGCAATAAAACAGCTTAGTTGTTTACCTCAGTGAAACTGAGCTACATTTTGTTTCATACAGCTCATGGTGCTTGTAATATGTAGCTAAGAATACACTAACCACTAAGGTTATGCCTTAGAAGTTAAATTCGGTATCTATCTTTTCTTCACTCACTAACACTTTAAAATTTCTGTAGCTTTATTTCGTTTCCGCTGGCCCTTATCTTGCGTAGCTTAATTCCTATTGCAGATTTCTTGCTTCCTCTTTACCATTCTCTCACACAGAATGTGGATGAATGGAAAAGAGGAGAATTTATATAGATATGTATACGTTGGATACACACATCCACTGTCGAGCCACGTGCTAGCACAGCACTTACGAAAGTTCATCTTTCTGCTGCTGTTTTCCTGTTTTTAGGTAACAAGGTATACAAGACAGGAACGCTGTACACTGCTCTAGGAGTGCTTCAGCAAGACTACATGTGACACTTTGAGAATAATGGGGAAACACATTCACAATAACAGTAAGATCATTATAGACAAAGCGGGACCAGGGAGAGAGCAAGCGCACATCTGTATCATGCCTCGACAGGGACGCAGGGGAGATGGTGGGATTCAGGGTCACAACTTGGGACTTTAACAACTGGAGATTTATTTTTTCTCATTTATTCTTGTGTTTTAATACAGAATTATTTTAAATATTTCATTCGAAAATAGCTATATATTTACATAAATTTCTGTATTTAAATTCCATTAAATTTGATGTATAAACTTTATATGGACTGTTTTTTAACGGAATAATTCTCTTTTTAGAATTCGGAATATCAGTACTTCATGGGATTTGTATAGGCACTCTGTACGTTAGGGAACTCGTCGAGGCAGTCAGTTCTAACAGCGGTGAGGACGGCTAGCAAAAGATGGGGATTTTCTTTCTGTCGTAATAAAAGTTTTGTTCACAGTGACCATCTTTCCTACTCCACCAAGCGTGGTTAAAGTTGGTGTCATTGTCATCGAACGACATATCAGGCAAGGTAAAAAAAAGAATCAAACACTAGTTAATAATAAGACGTGATTAATAGACGCCAGCCTTCATGAACACGACAGGAAAATTTAGGCGAGAATGTCATGTATACGGATTCACATAAATTATATGCAAACTGTACTCTTAAAGTATTACGCAAAGTGTTTTTTTTTCTTTTTTCTCTCTCTCTCCCTCTCTCTCTCTCTCTCTCTCTTCTTTTTTTTTTTTTTTTTTTTTTTTACAAATAACCCATGTAACAGGGCATCTTCTTGTAATTTATAGTAATATTTACTCGCAAAGTTACTTGATTATGGAAAAGCGTATTGTAGTATCCCAATTTATTCTACTGGGCAAAAGTAACGAGTCCATGTACGTTATGTCAGATCCTGCTAAACGTGAGTAAACAGTAACAAACTTTGGATAACTTCCTAATACAAATTGATGAAGACGGTATCACAATCTGCATAACTCGCGAGTTACACAGGGCTTTGATGCGGTTCCGGCTATATTACCTGCCTGAGTTTTAGAAGTAATTTTCAAATTCTTGTAGAACTTTCTGTTAAACAGTTTTCACAAAATTTTTCATTAGTTGAAATGAAATGAGCAGATACTGCAAAGAAGCAAAATTAAAATGAATGAGAGTGACTCTTATAAAGAATGAAATTTTCACTCTGTAGTGGAGTCTATGCTGATATGAAAGTTCCTGGCAGATCAAAACTGTGTGCCGGTTCAAGATTCGAACTCGGGACCTTTGACTTTCGCGGGCAAGTGCTGTACCAAGTTCGAGTCTCGGTCCAGCACACGGACTTTTATAAAGCTGAAAAATTTTTATTCATTGTGATGAAGATTAAGCACAATTTGAAAAATTAAAAGTGATGATGTACGAAGTTCAAGTTGAAAATGGATTAAAAGCCTTATAGACAACGAAAACTATTTTCAGTATAACAGAAAAATTTGTTGTTATGTTGTTTAGACTGTGAGACATTAGGGCAATGTAGTTAGCACCAAACATCGATAAACGTGAAATTGTATGAGGGTAAGCATGTAGAAGAATATATGAATCAGAAAGGACTGTTATAATAAATAAATGAGAGTATAAATACTAGAAATTGTTTAGTAATATAAAGAAAGAGTTTCATAAGCTGAAAAATCCAGTCACAGGGAAAGAAATATTTAGGAAAAGTTTGTTTACGAGATGAAACGTCACACATTAGCTTTGAGTTGCATGACAATTTTAATGCCACCCTCCGATATAATAAGCTTGTTAAAGGAGATAGAGAAGATTATATTAAGGAGGTATTGGATTCAACAATGAAATAAGAGGCTAACAGAACACTGACATATTTGTACATAAACCATTCATCAAGAGTGACCGTAACAGTTTCGGACTTACAAAAATCAGTGCGTAGGGTAAGAAATATATGAATAGATCTCGTTTGTAATATCTAAAGACTGATGGCGTACCATCAGGATCCTAGAAAAGCATTATCATTGCAGTACAAGAGAGGAGCCAAAGAGAGAAATGCTGGAGCCGTCTGACAATCGCCCGGGTATGTTTTGTTCCAAAATTGTTGCTTAAAATGGCAAAAGGAAGAGAGAATGAAATACGGAAGAGGAATTAGGGACAGAATTAGCTTCACACAACTCTTGAAAGGTATACTGGCGGAGCATTTCGTAATAACAGGAAGCACCCAAAAGTTTGAATGAGACTGTGTCCAAATAAGTTACGCGAGGAACTTCCACATCTCTTCTTTGCAAAAAAATATTTAACTTCTGCGTTATTGCAGGTTATTACTGGGCATCTGGCTGGCGAGAAATGTTACCATTTGTTCATTTGTTACTAAGGAGAGAATGACTTTGTTCAGTGCAGGTATCATTTCACAATGGCTTCAAAAGCCCGCATTATTCGATCTGCAAAGTCAGAGAAACTTTTGTTTCAGCTCATGTTGTTTTCGGTCATCTGTGTTTGTTGATCTTGACTTTCAGCTGTTTCCATATACAGCCCATAGCTATTAGTAACATTAGCTCGATTCCCATTTCATCAATTTTTCCCAGTGATGCGACAATTTTGTCCAATAAACGTACATAACTGCGCTGTGACATATGGATAGTCTACAATGAGAGCACGCGTGATTACCTTGTGAGAAGAAGGTGCTTCTATAAGTATTAGAAACTTCTTCATCCTGATTTTTATCATTTTCGTGTGGACCAAACCTTTCGAGTGTTATTGTCAGGTAAATAGAATTTTCCCCAATGCTTCAGTCTTAGGTCTATAGCATCGTGTACTGTAGACTATAGATGCCACTGAACATAAGAAAACTGAACAAAAATGTGACTGAAGTCGGTTCTGATACTTACAAGAATCTCCCTTCCTAAGACGGGTAGTTGAGACTTGGTGACATTAAAATGTTATGGACGTATTTAGGCGCCACCACCATTGTTTTGCACGAAGAAAAAGAAGCAGTTTGTTATGTACTTATTTTGTAAATGTATCTCCTGTCCAGACAGTAAGGTGCAGAGACAGAATCATATGAGCTGCTAAATATGTACTTGAGGCTGTACTGTGATGAGGTAATGAAAATGATAAAAGAAGCTACAACAAGTACGCATTAAAAAAGCTACCGTCGCGTCGTTAAAAAGTGCATACAGTCTTCAACAATGTAACTCTCCTCACATTTTCACGTTAGAAACTGACAGTTTTCAGATTATGACTCACTGAGACATACGTTACTTTAAGTGGAAGCTGATTGTTTTCCCTGGCTATTTAATTCTTATACTGACTTAAACTGGTTCTAGGGAACCCTTGCAAATTGTTTTAAACTGGAGTGGGTACTACGGTGGCACATATTTAACACGAATAATCTTGTTGCTTTTCCAGTCCCACAACGAGATACGACCTTCAACGACGAGCTACTGATTTTGCACGTATATGTTCTGAAAATAATACTTCAATTTCTTTCTCGGTAAGACTCATTTTCTTAGCATGAAAATCACCAAAAATTGGCTAGCCGTCCTCCTTGACTTTTGATAGGAAAATGTATGGTGCCTAGACCAGGATAAGGCATATTCTAACAGCAAACACGGCTGTGCAATAAATTACCAGTCGAGCTATACATTATTATTTACAGCGTACATTCCAAATTGTGTAGTCTGAGACTCACTGCAGAATTCTGAGGATGTTTTCTGTTGCAATTCGTGCATTGATTTCATCTCTATTAACGAACTTGTGGCTAGGAAAATGATCATGTTTCAAAGTACCGTTTGTAAATATTAAATATACATGAAAATTATGACATCGTTTCTTTGAAGTTAATCGTATGCACCCTTACCCGATTTATGGGAACTGTTACAGTTTCAGTGAGTATGCGTCCAAAACTAGTAGCACTGATGGCACATCAGTGAAGTGAAACTCATCCACAACCTTGCTCTAAATTTTCGCTCGTATCAATGAGTAAAATTATGCTCTTTGTAACAGTCGCATTAAAACTTCTCACAAATAAAAATTCTTCCTTTATATTTTAGCAAATATTGTTCTGAAATTTTAATATTGAGAACATTGTTTTGGAAATAAAAAGGTAGTTGAAACAGGAATTTAATTCCGTCTTACGTGTTGAGAAAATTCCCAAAATCATGCATTTATTACGTCTTCCTGCTGAAACACGAATGTTCCGCCACCAGCACGATAATAGTACTTAGTCATAAGGAAAATTTAGAATGTTATACAACAATACTAAACCCACCAATTCACCCTACATTGAGGGCAAATATGACCAGTAGATAATAGATAAACTAGTAGGAATATTGGTGTTTACAGTTTGAAGTGAGTGAGCAAGGAAAAGGCCAGAAAGAGTTCAAACTACATCTATTACAGAAGTTTCTTACGCTACTGAGTCGTAGCTGGCCAATTTAATTCAGTTTGTTGCACATTTTATGTCTACCAGGTAACATGGCATAACGCGTAGTTCACTTGGTATTATAAGAAACAACAGAAAATCAGAGTTCTTCACAAATGGGATAGAAATTTTAATGCAATAGTCTCGCAATATCAGTTGTTGCATATTTTGCGAGGCTGTTGCTCTTTCCCAATTATGCGGGTCATCAGATTTTCCTTTACATGACATTTAATGATGGAATAGTATATGTGAATTCGGCAGCACAGTCAACTCCGAATGTAGAAACAGGTGATTACTGAAGTGTTATTTTCGCCGTGTCACTTCAAAAAGTCATTCCAGCGACACAACACACTGTTCCGTTCGTATTTAAGAACATACGGAGGCGTAGGGGTCAATTATGCCCCATGAAAAACGGTTACGGCTTTATACCATATCTGATTAAGTGAAAAGCTCATATAATAGCATTTCCCGGTGTACATTGTGAAGTTTATGTTGCTGAAATAATCAATCTCGTTATTACGCTAACTCTGCCTTCAGCACCTTGATTAGGAACAACAGTTGCCAAAACAAAGAATACGAGTAGCACTTTGAAGTATATGAAAGGGTTTCATTCCCCCATAACTATCAGTCGTTCATATGAGGAATATCGTGCTCATTTTCTTCGTCCATGGTAGATGTTCAGAATTGAGTAACATTGTTTCGAAAATACTTAAATCCTGAATCACGAGTTTGGTTATTTGTGACGTGCATCATTTCTTATCGAAGAGTTGTGTATTGCCTAAAATTTGTGTACTGTATATGCGTTATTCACCAAGTAGATCGGGCATAGAGGAAAGTATGGAGTGTTAAAAGCCACTCCGATCTAAGAAGAAATGCACACCTTAACCACAGAGATTATTCGCAATTTCTTCAAGTTGGAAATCTGGAACTGTTAGTAAACTTCACTCTGAAAGTTATATCTACTGAGTCATACTATTGCTTACACGATTGTTGGCCAGATTTCACGTAGATTTTAATGTATTAACTAGCGCTTTTCCGCAGGATAGCGTTAAAGCTCTATGTCTGAAAATAAGCACGCAAAAATATTAGGCACTAACATAACGGTAGGTCATCAAATGATGGCAGAATATAATAATAACAGAGTCTTGCTACGGAGTAGATACAGGATCTCTAACAGGAAGAGCGTCGTAGAGCCTTACTGATGCGAATTTTATGACTGTAGCTGCGTTACAATCATTGAAGTTGCCCTACAAGTTTTTGCATTATTGCTCACCGTTCTGCGCTAGGACTCGTATGACAAAGTGTAGCAGTAAGCAACTACTTCAGCACACAGAAATACTTCATATGAAATAATTCAGCTGTTACTAACCTTCTGATAGTATTAATACAGAACAGTGATCTTTGAAAGGATTTGATCTGAATTGTCGGCTTTAGAGCACCGAATTCGCGTACCGAAGCTGTATGAACTGCACGGGTTCTCCACTACTTGCTTTCTCCGTGGCTCGACTTCATCGATCTTCACGCATGCAAGAACTGGTCACATGAGATCATCCAAGAGTCGTGTGGCCCAACCACGTGGCGAAGCGAAACTGTTGCTAGCAAGCAGCGAGAAGGAAGGAAGCATCACACATGAGCCCCCTATGAAAATCCGGTTTACGAGCAAGCGAGTGCGATCGAGCGAGATCTGTGAAACCATAGACGTCGCTCAGGTAGCGTTGTTATTAGGCAAAATAGTATTGGTGATATTGGACAGCTTCCACCAAGCTGTCGATAGTGTACCCGCCCTTGCCGTAGCCGCTGAAGACCACTCGGATCGGTCACCTGCAGGGCTGTAAATGTCTTCCATGTCACTGATTTTTAGTTGTGAAAGGAGCTTACGGTTCGGCTTCGCCTCTATTCCTACAGGTACTTTTGTGTGTTGTCGGTTATGAGGAAGCACAAGTCTGATCAGCCGCAGAATATGAATGGAAAATAATTTGGAATGTTGTTGCTCGACTACCATTTAGCTGGTATCAGTTTGTCTGCAGAATATTGTCCCGTGGTAAGTAAGATTAGAATGTTTGGCTTCCATGGCGGAAAATGTTGTTTTGCTCGGAGTTCGAGGCAGGGGTGTTTTTCCGAAACCTCGTATTGAAGGGTGGGGGCGGTAGTGGAAGTAGTTAACGCGCGCCAGTGTTTCGAGACGAGTGAGTGGGCGCCGTTCCTCGGCGCGGCGTCGGGCGGTGAGTGGCGGAGGGTGCTGCGCTCAGCTGGTGAGCCACTCGTCGGCCGTGTCGTCGGTGCCGCTGCTGAAGGTGTAGAGCGCGACGCCGTTGGCCGCGGCGGCCGCCGCCGCCTCGAAGCCGTCGCTCTCGTCGTCGTCGTCGGGCGGCACGCAGGCGCCGGCCCAGCACGGCGACAGCCGGCACAGCGGGGGCGGGGGCGGCGGCGGCGCCCCGGCGTGACGTCACTCGCTGCCCGAGCTGGCGGGCGAGCCGCGCAGCAGTCCGTTGACCGGCAGCGTGGGTGGCGGCAGCGGCGCAGCGTCCTCGTCCAGCGCCGTGTGGGGCAGAGGCGGCGGGGGCGCCGCGCCCGGCAGCAGGGGGGCCGACAGCCCCGGGGGCAGCCCCGGCTGCGGGGGCGGCTGCGGAGGCGGCGCCGCTGGCCACGCGTCCACCAGCATCAGGTGGTCGTCCCCCTGCGCGCGACACCACAGCTCACAACACACGTATTCAGCGCAGAACTGCATGCAGCCTGACCTCTGAAACAAGAAGGCCGGTGTGCCTGCCTGCGGCACTTGCTTTCGGCCCCACTCGTGCACAGGCATGCCGTGATCTGTCCGTAAACCAACGAGCGAGCTGGCGAGTCCCCACTCTCCTTGCCCAATCGCGTCACGAAAAGCACCTTCAGGCCGTCTCCCAATTTGTAAATAATAGATTTCAGCTATCAGTCGTCCTTTGGGATTTGTATTGGCAGATCTAGATTTCAGCTAGAAACTAGCCATCCTCATTGCACTGTCCTTTTCTTCGTCAATGCATGTAATGCCTGTTGGGCTGGCTTTGTACACAGTTCATTCAATGAACTGTGTACAAAGCCAGACCAACAGGTATTACATGCATTTACTAAAAAAGGTTAGTGCAATGAGGATGGCGAGTTTCTAGCTGAAATCAAGATCGGCCAATAAAAACTCCAAAGGACGACTGATAACTGAAATCTTTTATTTATAAATCAAAATAACGGTCGCTGCGTGCAACAGCCTCTGAGTGGAGGGTAACCTGATTTCCCAATTTTATGCCGACTCTTCCCCATCGTGCCTTCAAAATGAGCATCAACGCAGTGCTCAGATACTACAAAAAATTTATTTTTCACTAAATATGTTAATAATGTACGCAACGCAAAATTTAGTAACTACTTTAACTATCGAAAGAAATCGTATCAACAAAATTCACACTAATCACCACACGCTGCATTACATTGCTGGACGGGAAACTGATTCTCAGCTATTCTGTAACGCAGTAAGGTGTTCCGTAAACGCTGCTCGCTCTTCAGTTTATCGACAGACTATACATGAGAACTATTACTACTACTACACTTGCTACCATTAACACTACTAATCTTAATACCACTATCACCACGTAACACTACAATAACTTACTGCGAGTTCAGTTTACAGTAGAGCCTACATGCCGCAGCCTGAAGTGCTTCTTAGCGTGGCGATTTGTGACCCAAACGATGAGTGCCACGCTGTCACAGTTTGATACGACTAGCGAACACGTCAATGGTTCACAGCTGTTAAACTTGTTTAGGAATTGGATCTAGTCCTAATTTCCTTCCACCTCCCTCTCTCTGTTCACATCCTTTCCTCCATTTGTTCATCTCCTTTTCGTCGCCCTGTCTCTCCTCTCGTCTCCACTCTTTCTCCTCCCCCCTCCTCCTATATTTCACCAACTCCTCCACCTCCCTGTGTCTGCCCATCTTCTGCTTCCCTCTACCTATATTCCTCACCCCTTCTCCTTTCCGTCCATCTCCTCTTCTTCTGTCTCTGACCTTGAGCTTTCTTTGTTAAAGCCCGCATATCCTTTATTGGAAACAGAAGTCGCTTTAAATTTCTGGGAAAACTGGTTGGGCTTATTGCTATACGGGTTATGAATTACATCTCCTGCTGCTGGATCTAAGAGGATAGTAGCTTCATTGACAGTATTTCTCAGAGTTTTAATCTGCGAACGGGTATAAAAACAAAGTTTCAGATGATTCAGGTTCTGCAGTAGTATTCTAGCCACAAGTCTATGAGCCATAAATAATACTTTCCGGTTTTCTGTGAAAGAAAACCACACGTAACTGTTTATACAAAGTTTCCGTTACTCTACTTAAAACTGAGTGCAAGAATCAAAACGAAACCGCATATTTTCACAGCACAGCATCACTCCGTATTTCATTTCCCACGGCCCGATTTAACAGGAAACCTGTGTTTACATACGATATACATTGGTGCCAATGTCCGTCCGAACGTGGAGTATCGTGTAAAGCTGTGAATCAAGTCGGTCAAGAACTTTTCATGATATTAGGTGACAACTTTATGCGGCGAATTGATCTCATGTGGTGGGATATATAAGGACACAAATGCTTCATAAGTTGTTTCGATAGTTCTCAAACAGATCTACATAACAAGAGAGAATTATGACGACAATCTTTCGTCGTTCTTTCCCGAAAGCTCCGCTGTCCGGAACCGTTCGCCTCCAGCCGTTCTCTTCAGAGCATTTCTCCAGCTCCATAGTCTACTGTGGTGTTTCGCGCTACTCCAGTATTGCTGATCCGAAGAAATTGCATGACTTTACTGTCAGAGCGACAATAATCGATAGCATATTTTATAAATGTTTTCTAAAAAGAAGGTCACATATTGCTAAGGGAGGTTATCTTTGTGAAAACTAGATGGAAAAATTCCTAACTTGACATGTCCGGAAACCAATACCTGTTGAGATGTGGGCAGTGGAACATTCGCAGATCACAGCCTGAATTTTATTTTCAGGTGAGATAGGATTCACAACAGATGGCATAGAGGTAGTAAATTATCACATTAGCTCCGTGTGTGCAGACATAAATCCTCTAGTAATCATGGAGGTGAGGCATCTGGATCTCTTTGGGAGAACATCCAAGAGTAGCACTGGTTTACAACGCATCGTCCTTCGCCGTTCTGAAGGAAGTCAATCGAAAATTAATGATAAGAAAGCTGATTTTCGCCTCTTTCCTTAGAAATGTAAATCACGAAATGCTGCCGCCATCAAGGGGAGTTATAACGGATTTTTTTTTCACGTTCTGATTTTCATATGATTATAAAATTTGCAATTTTCCGAATAAAATGATATACATATCACATAAACCCACAGGGGAAGTATTTTATTTTTTTAAATATATTCTACACTGGTTGGAAATGTTAAAATTTTTACGTGCGTTATTCAAGCTCTAATAAATTCGGTAATTTTCTATATAGAATGAGGAAGTCGAAACAAAGTTTGAGAGACAAGAAACTTTCTGATGTTAAAACCATAAGAGGCAGGCTGCCAGACAAAATAATTGATGAACTACAGCAGTATTATGGGATGGCCATTGGAAATAATTCTGAGGATTTGTTGAAAATGAAGCAGGCAGTATGGGTTACCTTCTTCCACAGACTGTCAACTGATGAAAAACAAGTACATCACCTTTTCCCTCCTGGACCTGGTTCATGGGACAATTATCGCAATGCCCAGTACTCAAACAGTTCATACAGCCATAAACTTTCCATCCCAGCAGCAGTCATGAATATCATAAATTCTGTTTACAGAGACCTGGAAAATCCTGAATTACTGAAGAAGTGTCTGCGTCGTCAGACTTAAAATCCCAATAAGGCGTTCAGTAATCGTGTATGGACTCGCTTACCAAAAAAAAAAAAAAATGTTTCTGTTGGAGTGAAGACACTAAAGTCGGGGGTCAGTGATGCTGTTATTACTTTTAATGGTGGGGTGAAAGTGCTACAGCATATGGGAATTCATCCTGGAGAAAACTGCATCAGAGAACTTGAACGGATGGACAAGGTTCGCATTGATAAAGCAGAGTAAGGAGTCCAGAAAGAAGAAAAGAAGAAAAAACTTGGAAAAAGATGAAGAGGATGATAAACAGTATGGTGCAGGGTGCTCATGAGTGATTAAAAATAAAAAAAAGATTAAGCATGTATTGAGTTACAGTCTTCTGAAACTTTAGAAACAGTTCCCGAAAATTTACATTTTCTGTTGCATTTTTCCATAAATCTGAGAAACCACTTCGAATAGAGTATTAAAATTTTCAGGAAGTGATGACATATATATCCTGAGCCTACTGAACTAAAAGAAGAACTTAATGTTATGTATAATTAAAACAGTATAGGATAAAGTAAAAAAAAAGTACACAAAATTTTAAACGTGTAACGAAAAAAATTGTATTTCCGATAGCAGTAGCTAAAATGCAATTATTATAGTTCATTAGACTCAGAACATACAGTTTATGTCCTGTAAAAGTTTCATGTCAATGACTACAGTGGTTCCTGAAATACAGGGAAGCCAAATCACTAAATTTTACATTGTCGGAATAGGGCGTTCCAACTCCCCTTAAAGTGATACATTATTGCAGTGATTAATAATGTGTTACAGGGTGTTCCGCGGTGTCGTAGTATAGTATATCGACTACCTACACATCTGTCTTTTCCAGTTGCTACGAGACGTGTTGTTACGTATACTCGCTGCCTGGACTATGAACTACTGTTGGTCCCGGACAGCTATTTATACCTGGCGTCTGTTCCCTCTGATGCTCTTGAAACGCGCATTCCATTAGCATTTCCAAGCTGTGGTAGACATAATGGCCGGTGAGAGCTTAATAAACGGGGTACTGGGCCCTAAGCATTGTTTGAACAGAAACCTTCGTCCCTGTTTATTAGACATTCGGACATCTAAGTCAAAAAAGGCCCTTCAATGAGACCAAATCCCTCATGATTATTGGGATCCTTAGGAGAGTCAGTCATTAGAAGACTATTTCACCTGGTGTGCGCGCTACTGGAGATGGATAAAAATATTAAAACAGCTCGGAAAATGCATGCTTGAACATGAATGCACGTGCTAGCAAGCCGGCAGTTTGCTCTGCTGTATCTGACTACGGACGGCATCTGTGCAGTGCCCTCAAAACGTTGCATCAGTCGTGATCAGAACAGTCTTCTGTGCAGATGTGAGTGCTTTATGTTCGAACTAAGTGAATCCGAACGTGAGCAAATTATTGATGATCGTATGGTGGGTGTTTTCGTAATCAAGATAGCCGAAGTGTTTTCAAGAGGCACTGTATCGAAAATTTATACCGCAGACAGGGAAAGCGTAAGAACATAAACCGTTAAGACACAAAGCGAACGAAAGCGTATGTTGAGTGCTCGTAATAGACGGTCACTAAAGAGGCTTGAGATCAAAAATAAGGGGACGACAGTTGCAAAAATCATCGCAGAAATGAATGTCGCAGTCGTGAACTTGTCCGCGGCAAACAGCACGAATGGAGGTCCATAATCTGGCAACTGCAGTGCGTGATGGAAATCCAAAACCATACATAAGTTATGTAAAGGCCCCTAACAGTAAAACGTGATGCCGAAGCTATAAAACCTGGACTACGGAGCAATGGAAGAAACTAATTTGGTCAAACGAATCTCGTTACTCGTGTTTTCTAACTTTCGGCGAGTTTACCTCCCAAGAGTGAAGCATGGAGGGGGTTCGGTGACAATTTGGGCAGTCATATCGCGGTATTCTTTGGACTCCATGGGTACTCCGTAAGGTCATATTACCACCAAGGTTTATGTGATCATTTAGGCTCATGAGGTTCATCTCATGGCACAGTGTTTGTTTCCTAATGGCGATGATCTGGCCAAAGACGGTAGAGTCCCTGTTAACACTGCTCACATTGTCCAGACTGGTTTCGTTAGGACAAGGACGAATTGTCTCATCTCCCCGAGGCACCACAGCTGCCTTATCCCAGTGGTATTGAGTCTTTGTACCCTACTTTTGAGAGAAGGGTGTGTGATCGCTACCCAGCTCCATCATCGTTGGTTGAGGTTGCCACTATTTTGAGAGAAGAGTGGTATCAGATTCCCCTGAAAACCAAACAGGACATTCTTTTACCCATTCCCAAGTGACTAGAAGCCGTTTTTAATAACAACAATTGTCCCGCTCTGCATTTGGCACGGTAATGTTTGTGTTTTTGATGTTTCCATGTTTTTGACCATCTTCTGAAAATGCAACGCCAAGCAGAACGTAATAATTACAGTTACAGGTGAGTATTGACAGATGTAAATATAATGAACCATTAGTTTAATAGGTGATGGATACACAATACTGATACGAATGATTACAGAAGAATGGAAATACAGGTGAACACTAGCCTCGGAAAGGATCTCTTTCAGTTTCACAGAAAAATCAGGGACACTTGAGAGAAGACTGACCCTACGACCTACCTTCAAAGATAAGTCAAAGACCTCTATAGTATCTGTAGATTTAGAGGGACCCTTTGAGAATGTTGACAGGACTACACTGTTTAAAATTATGACGACAGCAAGACTAATATAGAGGGAGTCAAAGCTTATTTACAATTAGTACAGTAACTGCAGCGGCTTTAAAGGAGGACATGAAAGGGATACGTCAATTGGGAAGGGCGTGAAACAGGTTTGTTGCCATTACCAAAGATATTAATCTGTTACATTGAGCAAGCTGTGAATTAAAACAACGCGAAATTATAAAATGGAGTTAAAGATCACGCAGTAAAAATAAGACCTCTGAAGTTTATTGATGACATTGTAATTCTCTGACAGATAGTAAAGTACTTGGTAGAGTAGTTGAAAGGAAAAGATCGCGGCTTATATTATGTTATAAGCTGAAAATCAACAAATGTAAAAGAAGGTTGATGCAATGGAGACGAATTAAATCATGTGATACTGACGGAATTGGGTCAGAAATTGGACAGCAAAACTGAGAGATGAGTTCTACCACTTGGGGACCATAATAGGTGTTTACGTAACACAATAATTTGAGTACCGCATTCTGCTTGATGTATACCTTACTGCAACGTACGTGCTAAGAGAGCACTCGTAGTTTTTAAGATTGTGTTCTAAAAGAGACTGCTGAAACACCAATTACCGAAGATAAGATCGATAGAGATAGTGGCTTCGCGCCCAGTGAAGCACGGGATTCACGACGTCAGCCGAGAGCGACATCGCAGCCTGCGGGGGCGGCAGATTCACTGAGCGACTGCAGCTCGCGCCCAGCAATCGGCGATCACGTCCACCGATAAGTCCACCTGAGGCGGCATGCGACCGGGCAGTGAGGGAATCAGTAGCGAGTTGTAAGAGTACTGAAAGCAGATGCGTATTGCATGCGTGTATGCTTGTTCTGGCCGTTTCAGGAGTGAACGCACATTTCGAAGATTTCTTTGTTATAGCCGCATTTATAATGCACATTCAAAAGCAGCAATGCCGGTCACTGTGGCCGTGCGGTTCTAGGTGCTTCAGTCCGGAACCGCGCTGCTGCCACGGTCGCAGGTTCGAATCCTGCCCCGTCATGGATGTGTGTGATGTCCTTACGTTATTTAGGTTTAAGTAGTTCTAAGTCTAGGGGACTGATGACCTCGGATGTAAAGTCCCATAATGCATAGAGACATCTGAACCATTTTGAAAAGCAGCAACCCATCTGATCCCTTTTCACTTAGTATGAAAATATGACAATAGTGTTTTATAAAAGCGAATTGGAATTGGTGACTGTATGTGCTGACCCATGAATAGCCTCTTGACTACATTGCATATAATGCGGGTCTTCTTTTCTTGTTACTTTGCGAGAGTGTGTGGGAACAGGACTGAACGCTAGATCTGGGACAGGCAAAGCAGTGCCAGACGCAGCGAAAGAAGCGGCCTCTTGCGTCCGCACAGGCAGGCAGCCCCAGGTGCTGTCTCCCTGAATGTCGCCTCCACGGGCGAGCCCCGGGGTCTGGAGCTACTGTGCGTTTATGAGCCAGCCCTACAGCCGAGCAGAGGCCAGGTGAGGAACTTTATCAAAGGGACGCCGGCACTTCTCCGGGTTCTGAAGAGAGTATTCAGCAGATAACAATCTTACGCTTTACTAAGGAAGCACAGCTCGCAGAAATAAGAGCCTAGCCTCGGGCATAGCTTTTACTTTCAGAGAACCTCTGATACAGCACTAGTTACTAGGCACAAAAACACACCACGAGAAAAAAATTTTGTGATGCCACGAAGACGTACCAGAAGCAATAGCTTTTTGGTTAAAAGGGCGAATCAGAAAGTCACTCCGCTTTAATAGGAGGCGTTTACTTGTCGGGATTTTTTTGCAAGAAGTAATGACACGATTGGCCAACTGTGTGTTCTTATTCAACAACTGTCGGGCATTTCCTGTTTGGCGGCAAGGAAAGAACCAGCTGTACGACCCAACAATAATAGCGGGGTTCAGCAGAAGACAGGGAGACGTGCGCACTTAAAGCAGTGGTGGCTCGTAATTATTTTTAAATCAGATAAATGTAAGGGTGTGAAATTAATAGCATATGCTGTTTAACAGTTAAGTTTATCATCATATTTGTACAACTTCTGCCACAGCCAATAATAATTATAATAATATGCACAACTTATCTGAGAAAAGAAAGAATTGTTTCTGCGAATTTTTTTTCTTTTTGTACATAATTAAGTAGATTTTATGGCAAGAACGGAATAACGTTTAACCTTTCACTATTCTTCATTTCGTATTTTTGTTTGAGTGGGAGTTTTGTGGGTTTTGGTTTTTTCGGACAAACGTACATATTCCTAATACCTGTATTGCTTAACGAATTAAGTTTGGGGCTGAAAATCAGTCTTACGTTGCACCCACACAACTTGCGCTTGTTATACACACTTCTTTCTTAAGTGTTCGCCTGTAGTCACGCTTATTTGATTTCGTTATTTTCTCAGCAACAAATCTGGCCTGTGACGCCCCAGTTCCTTTGTGGCTAACTTTTCCTGGTAATTTTCTTTTCTGTTAGCACTTAAAACAGGTTCAACAGAGATCATGTTGACGCTGTACAGGAAAGCCGACTCCTGCACAGTAAACAACTAACACTAAACACAGAAAAAAAAAATGGTTCAGATGGCTCAGCACTATGGGACTTAACATCTGAGGTCATTAGTCCCCTAGAGCTTAGAACTACTTAAACCTAACTAACCTAAGGTCATCACACACATCCATGCCCGAGGCAGGATTCGAACCTGTGACCGTAACGGTCGCGCGGTTCCAGACTGAAGTGCCTAGAACCGCTCGGCCACACCGGCTGGCCACGAAACACGAACTACCGTTTGCGGAAATGGTTAAATTCAACTGGTACTATCTGCCAACGACGTCATTTGACTAGAATACAAATGAGTCACTGAGTCTCATAAGGCCAAAAAACTACACCGTCTTCGACCACAGATGTAAGTGAATATCAGAGGAACCAGTAGAGACAACTTTTCCTGAATGTTCATGTATACATACAATTTGGGCCTACAGTACAGATAAACCTGAATCTCCATAAGATCAACAGATGTCAGAAGCATGAAAAAAGCTCATAGTCGATAATGATGCGCTTTATGGTTATCAGCACCTTAAATGGGTTACTGTATGGCAAAATCCAAACCTTAATATACAGTACCTCATTTAGAATACCACAGAATAGATTTTTCTAGCAGTATAATTACTACACAAACTGATGTCCGAGTTAATTGTACCATAGAGCGAGTGAATTGCCATATATGAGGAATGCGCTACCGTCTATCGGGAATTATGCCGAGTGAATAGGGATAAAATTCTGCTGCAGTGTGCTTCCACCTGGTGGCATTGATGTAAGCTTGTAGGGGCTGTGCACGCCGTGAACCTTGCATGTTGTTTATCAAATCCGTATGTATTTGACCCATAAGGAAATTATGTCACTCCAATCGTGCATACGCAAAAGTTCCTTAAAACGTGCACAACTGAAAGTTTGCTCGCGACCCTGATGCCAAGTGTCACCGAATATAGAGAAGCAATGTAGCATAGCGCGGTAGATTCAGTGTTGTACATTTCAGGCTGCCTCATCTGCATTACATTTCACAGCATTCAAAGAAAACTAACCAATAAATCAAATTGGCTCTGAGCACTATGGGACTTAACTTCGGATGTCATCAGTCCCATAGAACTTAGAACTAGCTAAACCTAATAACCTAAGGACAACACACACATCCATGCCCGGGGCAGGATTCGAACCTGCGACCGTAGTGGTCTCGCGGTTCCAGACTTTAGAGCCTAGAACCGCTCGGCTACTCCGGCCGGAATAACCAATAAATCCACAAGGTGTCAAAGGGTATTCTCGTGCTCTTGTGCCCTTACACAACAGAGAGCTGTGTGCATCTTGCAAGGGAGACTGCCCATCGCTGATCGCTGACATATACTGGTACGAGGGCCCAGTGGACAGCCCGTCAGAAACTGAACATAGATCGAGCATGGAAACAGGAGGACGGTGCACAGGACTGTGAAAAAAAGAGGCCAAATAGAAACAGTGAACGGTTCAAGGAGACGAAATGCAATATAGAGCAGCGAGGAAGAGAAATGTGGTCGTAGGTACTGCCAAGCAGGCGAGCCGTGTTCAGACCTCCCTCTGGCAACTCCGTTTTTTCATTTTATTCGCTGTTCGCTTTAGTCAAATTTGCGTCGTGGTGTAACGGCCGTTATCAACGGCGAGGTGTAAGACAGTTGCTTCGGCACAAGTACTCTACTAGCAACCGAAAGGAAGTGGCATTTGAATGGGAAACTCAAACTTTGACGACAAGGCGACAAGTCAACCGAATCCTCCACCGAAAACACCTCTGGTGCATTAGTGACAGTACGTGTGTCATACGATAGGCATCTCTTATCGACGCACCTAATTTGTACGATTGGTACGTGAGTGAGATGTGCCGCCTTACCCGATAAAGGGGTTCGTACGGATGTGAAGGCGATGACCCACGCGAAATGACGAAAACATAACAGTTTGTCACATAAGCTAAAACAAATGAACGCAGCAGCTCCACAATTACATACTTTCTCTGTTTTGCCTCGAGACTTATGTTTTTAACGTTTTTGAAGTTGCGTGCCCTTTTGGAAGTCCTGCCTCTGTAATTACTGTCTTGTAAGATATTTCTCACCCGTTTATTTGTTTCTTGCATTTCTGTGCGATGTCGATGTGATATCTCACCCCCTATCGCTATTCGTCACATTTACTTGCGACGGTGACGTATTCTTTCCACATAATAAATATCTAATATGGCAAATGCCAAGAGTAGAGAAAGAGAACAAACAGTTCAGTGATCGTACGGACAGTTCGTAAACGGCGCGAGATAGTTTGGAACACGAAGCGTCCGCTTGGCAGTCCAACATTATGATCACTTAAACACGACACCATTGCTGTCTCAGGCTGCTCTTCTTTTTCTTGGACCGCTCACTGTTCCTATTTCGCTTTTTTCCGCAGTCTAGTACACGTTCTTCCTGTTCTCATGCTTGATCTGTGTTCAGTTGTTGACGGGCTATCCACCCGTCATCTTGCCACCAAATCTGAGGACGATGCGATGGGAAATTTGCCTTGTGATAAGCCAGTCGGCGTCCGGAGCCGTGTTGGCGGGAGCACAGCCCTCGACCTGTATCACAGAGACCCAGGAACGGCAGCTTCGTTGCGCACGTCTCCCGCTCATTCTTCACAGTGAGAATTACTAACAGCACCGGCATTGTGGGACAACCCTTGGTCCGCATTTGCTCAGATCTTTGTGGTTATCCATCTCAAGCCCAGTATTGCTTAAGTAGAAGCATGCGTTGCTCAGTCCGTCACTATATGCGTTTAGATAAAATCTCATGAGTATTTTTTAGAACGTAAGCTACGTCTAAAGGTTAAGTTCTCATTCACCTTCAAGTAACGCTGAGAACCAGCAGGGACATTTTGTAATATCAACCAAACATCTGGGACAGTCAGAGGCGTTCAGTGTGTCTTTATAATTGATTACGTTAATGAGTTAATTAAAACTTGTTTATGTTAATAACTTCCATTAATATTTAATCTAATGCTGTGTAGTTCTCCGCTTTAGGGCCCACAAACAGGGGCATAAATTCTTCCTATCAGTCATTCTGTTGTGCACAGTAATTTAGGCTGCTCTTAATTAACTTTCTGCGTCAGAGTAAACTAAATTCGTACAGGGTTCTGCATTATTACGTCATTCTTCTGGCCTCAGTGGATATACGCAATAACTTGCCTACTGCCACCTTTCACAGGTGCTCTTTCCTACGGTTTACTCTAAATATGTAGAACAAGAGGAATTTCGCAAGTTTTGTTAGTCAGGAAACTTCATAATACGCTCAAGAGCAATATTTCATCTCGATAGATATCGGTACAAGTCAACATACATCGTGCCAATAAATTTCAGTGAAAAAGAGTCCTATTGTCGTTAACCGATGATGCTCCATCTATCATGGAGGCCGGAAAATCACTTAAAATAATCTAAACTAAACTAGAGGCCATGAAATTTTTAGCTCATGTTAAACATGGGCTGAAACACTGCGTTTGTAATATCACAGTATGAATACACTGATATCCCCCTCATACAAGGCAAATAAACGCGCGAAACACAAAGGTTTGATAACTCTGGCGGCGTTAACTTAGTCATATGCTGGCATTTTTGCAACTGAATGTATCCTTGAAGGCATCTGTTCGAGATGCCGCACTTAGAGGTACACTGCTAGGTTCTCACTGTCCAATCACATTAATATGACTCCCTCTCAAAAAATTGAATAAGTGCCTTTTGCAGCTCGGATTGCTGCGAGACGAGCAGGATGAAAGTCAGTGAGGTTATGGAAGACACCGTCAGAGATGTGGAGTCTTTCCAACACCAGTTCCATAGCCAGCTAAACTGGACATCTCGATTGAGGATCCCTGTCCCGAACTGCCCGATCGAGGTGGTCCAACAGTTTCTCGATTGATTTTAAATCCGGGAAGTTTTGTTGCTGGTGGAGTACGGTAAACTAATCCTGCTGCTCTTCGAACCACGTACGTAGGCTGCGAGCTATGTGAGACGTTGCATTGTCCTGCTAGTAGATGCTATTGTTTTGCAGAAGAACTGCATGCAGAGGTGAACATAGTCTCCAAGAATAGACACATACTTGTATTGATACATTGTGCCTTCCAGAATGACGAGGTAACCGAGGGAATGCCACTAAAATGTTCTACAGACCGTAACGCTCCTTCCTCCGACCTGGACACTTTTGTCGATTGTTGCAGGGTGTTTTGTATCAGACGTTTCATGCGGTACACACCATGGCCATCTCTGCGATGGAAGAAAATACATGATTCATTTGAAACCGCCGTCTGCCGTCATTCAGTGGACGTTCCGCTGCGCATTTGCCTGCGGCAGAACAAAGTTGGAAGCCACAGGTAACTGGTGAAATCTCTAATTTACGAGATAGAAAACTCTTCGCAGTCGTCCTGTAGAGAAGTGGCTGTTGCAACAAAAGACAGAAGAGACAACGATACGAGACCAAGTCCTTACCTTTTAGTTTTGAAAATGACAGAAAATGTTTTGTGGTGAAAGTGTGAAGACGTTCATTTTGATCTGTCCTGTCCAAAATATTTTCATTTAACTTTTCCCCCGTTACTTGTGGTAACGTAGGAAGTGCATGTTATCTCCCTTCTCAGCGATCACAGACCCTGTAGACCACGCGCTGCATCAACGATCTGCTTCCACCGCCTTCTATCTCTCGCAGCCTCTCTCCACCATGCGGAAATTCCTAATGCTGCGATCTCCTTTTCTATGTCATCTTTCCACCTTGTACGAGATCGGCCTAATGCTCTTGTTACCTGGAGAATTCCTTCATATGCTTTCTTGGTGATTCTGTTGTTTTCCATTCTGGCCACATATCCACCCCATTGCACTCTCGCACTTTTTAATTTCTGGATGATAGTGGGTTGCTTCATTAACTGATAAATTAAGTGCATGTTATACGTTTAGAAATGTTCTGCCTGAAAAACGTATGAACCTGAGGGAAGAAACTGGTTGCTGTGGACTATTTTAGAAGAATATGCAGAGTTTTCAGTCTGGGATCGCGCGACCGCTACGGTCGCAGGTTCGAATCCTGCCTCAAGCATGGCTGTGTGTGATTTCCTTAGGTTAGTTAGGTTTAAGTAGTTCTAAGTTCTAGGGGACTGATGACATGAGATGTTAAGTCCCACAGTGCTCAGAACCATTTTAACCATTTGAATATGCAGAGTTGCATATTGACAACCATATTTTAATTGTTTCGCTGTCTGTTTGTGAATATTTAATGGTATGAAACTGCATGAACACATGCATGATAGCGCTTGAAGGTCTGAGTTCTAAGTACAAAGGGTAACAGGTAACACCTAAGGATGTCGGCAAGATACTGTGTTGAAACATCGCGTTTCGTAAACGACTGCAACACGCTGGACACCCGAGAGCAGTACAGGCAATTGATTCGTCTGGAAAGGTAAGGGTACATATACTTCTAGTATTATGGAGTTGTTTCTGAAGGTATTTGACTGGGGTGTACCCTTCTGCGGAAGTGAAACTCGGGTCAGAAACGGTTTAGACAAGAAGGGAATAGAAACTTTTGATATGTGCTGTTGCAGAACAATGATAAATAATAGATAAGTTAGTCGGATAACTGATGAATATCTTCTAAGCAAAACTGGGGAGAAAAGTAGTTGGTGGTTCAAAAAAAGGTGTATCTAGATCTCCGTCATTACTCTGCTATTCACAATAAAGTGCCTGGCAGAGGGTTCAACGAACCACCTTGAAGCTGGCTCTCTACCGTTCCACTCTCGAACGGTGCGAAGGAAAAACGAGCACTTAAATTTTTCTGTGAGAGCCCTGATTTCTCTTATTTTATCGTGATGATCATTTCTCCCTATGTAGGTGGGTGTCAACAGAATAGTATCGGTTGATGTGGAACATCCGCAGGCATCAAGAAATCCGTTTATTTGGTAATAGTTGGAGGTGATGGAGAGGAGGGCTGGCAGTAATTGTAGAGGGAACAGAAGGCTCGAATAAGCAGGTTTAAACTCATGTAGGTTACATTGATTATTCAGAGATGAAGGGGCCTTCTGAAGACAGACTAGCATGGGGAGCCGCACGAGTCCAGTCTCCCGAATAAAGACAGCAACTGTGCACAAGAGGCCTTACAGCCGTTGATTCACTGCCTGATAGCTTCAGCGGAGTTGCCCTGGGCGAAGTGGAAAAGGGGCTACCTGCCGGCACCACGACCAGAGTGGAGTTCTCATTTCACGCAGGCGGCGACACCGCTCGAAAGTATGTAACGCGTTAAGTAACTGTACTCAGGGCCACAACAGAATCTTCAAACTGTCCATCCACAACTGAAATTATGTACTGTTTCTTGTTGAGGACACAACAGTTGCTTACATTTTCTCCTTAACTGGGTCAGTGAAAAAATAGGTGTATTTTTTCAGTGTGTTGGTATTACTGGATTATGAAGCCCTCAATTTTTGCGTTACTTTCGTTTTCCTTCGGTTTGGAGTTTGAGTGTGGGGAACAGGAGATCGAACGTGGTTAATAGGCTGTTTTACCCTTTTTCTCGGCTCATGAGTACGGACTGTCAAGCAGAGAAACATAACCGTCCCAGACACATTATAATCTCCGATTTTTATCCAGGATCTAGCGCTGCAGAAGTCACAATAAGAATTTGTAGTGAGTACGGGAGTGAGCATGTGACGAGAGGCTATCACTGAAATGGTTTTCTCATTCATGAGTAGGAACATTCGACTTGTGCGGTCAACCATGTTCTTGAAAACTTTCTGTTTCCCATAACAACCGCTTAGATCAGTGGTTCACAATAGTCGTAGCCAAACATCGCGGAAATTCTCACTAATTGTGGAATGCCATCACACAACCATTATGCGTTATTTGTATCCACTGTGCAAGATTCAAAAATTGGATGTATGGATACCTTGTTCTCTAGGTGCACCAAGAAAAGCAATCGAATAACCATTTGTTCGTCTTTGCTGTACCGTTGCCGTTTGGCTTGTCAAAGGTACAAACTATTCCATGGGAACACTACAAGGGACGAGAAATGATGTCTGCATACGAACATAGAGAAGACGAAAAACAGGCTCAGTCCACTGACTGCACCTACTGAAACGCTGAGACAACTCGCTGTTGCTATTGCACATAATGATATTGCTCAGCTTGGTTGGCAGCCACTATAGCACACAAAAAACTCACTTCTGCTCTTCTGACGATCATTTTTTCGGTCTCTTTTTGACAACATTCAAGGGCAAAGTGTTTCGCGATGAGATTCCTCTTAAGCAACTGTGTAACAGGATGCTTCAACTCAAAACCGTGACAGTTGTGCAGGAGGGGAATGGAATTTCCTCCCGCACGCTCACGGTGGTTATTGACAATGACGATGATTACATCACTGATTAAATGCGTATATCGTACTGTACCGTGATGCAGTGTATTTTATACGAATAAAGTAAAATCATGGCACTGAAAAAACGGCACAAAGTTATGCACAGACCCAGTACCTTTCAGCTTAAGCATAGGCGTTGAAATGTGAGACGACGACCATTTGTGGAAAGCGTGAGCCCGCTCTGCGATCGGCAGCTTCGCGCCCAATCGCCGGGTTAGTGCCCTTCCGAGGTGATTTATATGCAAAACGCGCTAATCCTGCCGCCAGGTTGGAAGTAATGGAAGATCACGGGCAGGTGAGCGCCGGGCAGCCGTTCGCTGTTTAGCCGGCAGTCGGCCGCTTTAATTAACTGGCCGGCCCGGCGGTGTCGCCGCGGCGCGCTGGTGTATTATTCAGCCCCCGCCTGATGAACGGCCGGTAGCTGCCGCCGCTGTGTCCTCTGTATACCGGCCAGCGCGAGCCCGGCTGCAGCCTCGCTCCGCGGCCACAGTAAACACCGCTCACGTCGCCTCAAACAATAGCCACCCGCCCGTCTCCCGTGCTCCATCTCAGCCACTCGCCGTATACAGCAAGAATTTTTCATAATTTTACTGGCTGAAAAAGACCCGCTTAGCTTGACCTTTATTTCAATTTGTTTTCTGAAACATGCAGATCATTCGAGCACATTAGAGTACATCGTAAAACCGAACATTCAAAGAATTAAGAGTGGTAGTATTTGCTCGTGCAAGAATAGTGGTGCATTGTCAGAAGAACGTACGTGTTCTCGGTTTCTTCCGCACACAGTTCCGCTGCGCTATGGAGAACAGGTGTGAGAATTAAATGGCGCCGCAAGTGCAAACGTTCTCGAGAGTCGCAGTGCGCGGTACAATACGATACTTGTGCGGAAAAACGTCTAAGGTGCACACAGATTTGACGTGAATTCTGATGGTACATGGACTGAATGCAGTTTCGCGTCCACGGGAGTCAAATTGTTCCAACCATTTGAATAAGAAAACACAGAGAGTGTGACATCGACCTCATTCGGCACTGTCCAGGACATCGAGAAAGTGAATCGTAGCAACCCCAGTGAGTCCGCCGTAGAAGATACCCAGCAGATGCGTATCTTAATATACAGCGTTCATTCCATCTTCCTAAATCGTCTGCAACGTCTTTAGTTGTGCCCGCGCTAAATTCCGCGATCACTATCACGTCCACACAAAGGCGCGAGGCTTACGGCATCTCTGGACTTCCTTGATGAGTGCTCCGTGGGAGGGAATTATTTTTTGAGCCTCATAGTGATGACAGATCAGAAATGTGTCCATCATTTTACACCTGCAACAGCCGGCCTGGGTGGACGAGCGGTTCTACGCGCTACAGTCTGGAACCGCGTGACCGCTACCGTCGCAGGTTCAAATCCTGCGTCGGGCATGGATGTGTGTGATGTCCTTAGGTTAGTTAGCTTTAAGTAGTTCTAAATTCTAGGGGACTAATGACCTTAGCAGTTACGTTCAAATAGTTGAAATACACTCCTGGAAATTGAAATAAGAACACCGTGAATTCATTGTTCCAGGAAGGGGAAACTTTATTGACACATTCCTGGGGTCAGATACATCACATGATCACACTGACAGAACCACAGGCACATAGACACAGGCAACAGAGCATGCACAATGTCGGTACTAGTACAGTGTATATCCACCTTTCGCAGCAATGCAGGCTGCTATTCTCCCATGGAGACGATCGTAGAGATGCTGGATGTAGTCCTGTGGAACGGCTTGCCATGCCATTTCCACCTGGCGCCTCAGTTGGACCAGCGTTCGTGCTGGACGTGCAGACCGCGTGAGACGACGCTTCATCCAATCCCAAACATGCTCAATGGGGGACTGATCCGGAGATCTTGCTGGCCAGGGTAGTTGACTTACACCTTCTAGAGCACGTTGGGTGGCACGGGATACATGCGGACGTGCATTGTCCTGTTGGAACAGCAAGTTCCCTTGCCGGTCTAGGAATGGTAGAACGATGGGTTCGATGACGGTTTGGATGTACCGTGCACTATTCAGTGTCCCCTCGACGATCACCAGTGGTGTACGGCCAGTGTAGGAGATCTCTCCCCACACCATGATGCCGGGTGTTGGCCCTGTGTGCCTCGGTCGTATGCAGTCCTGATTGTGGCGCTCACCTGCACGGCGCCAAACACGCATACGACCATCATTGGCACCAAGGCAGAAGCGACTCTCATCGCTGAAGACGACACGTCTCCATTCGTCCGTCCATTCACGCCTGTCGCGACACCACTGGAGGCGGGCTGCACGATGTTGGGGCGTGAGCGGAAGACGGCCTAACGGTGTACGGGACCGTAGCCCAGCTTCATGGAGACGGTTGCGAATGGTCCTCGCCGATACCCCAGGAGCAACAGTGTCCCTAATTTGCTGGAAAGTGGCGGTGCGGTCCCCTACGGCACTGCGTAGGATCCTACGGTCTTGGCGTGCATCCGTGCGTCGCTGCGGTCCGGTCCCAGGTCGACGGGCACCTGCACCTTCCGCCGACCACTGGCGACAACATCGATGTACTGTGGAGACCTCACGCCCCACGTGTTGAGCAATTCGGCGGTACGTCCACCCGGCCTCCCGCATGCCATGCCCACTATACGCCCTCGCTCAAAGTCCGTCAACTGCACATACGGTTCACGTCCACGCTGTCGCGGCATGCTACCAGTGTTAAAGACTACGATGGAGCTCCGTATGCCACGGCAAACTGGCTGACACTGACGGCGGCGGTGCACAAATGCTGCGCAGCTAGCGCCATTCGACGGCCAACACCGCGGTTCCTGGTGTGTCCGCTGTGCCGTGCGTGTGATCATTGCTTGTACAGCCCTCTCGCAGTGTCCGGAGCAAGTATGGTGGGTCTGACACACCGGTGTCAATATGTTCTTTTTTCCATTTCCAGGAGTGTACCTCTGAGCACTATGCGACTTAACTTCTGAGGTCAACAGTCGCCTAGAACTTAGAACTAATTAAACCTAAATAACCTAAGGACATAACACACATCCATGCCCGAGGCAGGATTCGAACCTGCGACCGTAGTGGTCGCTCGGCTCCAGACTGCAGCGCCTAGAACCGCACGGCCATTCCGGCCGGGTAGCAGTTACGTCCCACAGTGCTAAGAGCCATTTGAACCATTTGAACACCTGCAACAAAGATAGCGTCTATAGAAAAGAGACACAGCTCGTTGCCTCCGCGGAATGAAAGTTGCAGCATCAGCTGTGATGGTCATGGCCACCGTTTTCCTCAGCTTTGAAGAACTTCTGTACACGAAATTTACGGCGAAGGGCGCAACCGTTAGTGACGATTTGCACTGTGCTATACTGATAATACTGCGCAACGTCACAAAGAAGAAGACGTGTGGAATATCAAGCAAAGGCGCTGTTCTCCTGCACGACAATGCAACACCCACACGGCGTGCACAACAGAAAATTTGCTTCAGTACTTTCGAAGGAAGGATCTGCCATACGATCCAGATCTTGCACCACGCCATTTCCATCTTTTCAGTAAACTGAAAGAGTACCTGCGGGGGAAGGAAATTGTACAGTGATGAGGATATTCACACGGCGGTAATCGAATGGCTCCGTGACCAATGAGCAGATTTATACTGCCGAGGAACAGAACGATTGGTAAAATTTTCTGACCGTTGTTTAAATGGTTCAAATGGCTCTGGCACTATCGGATTTAACTTCTGAGGTCATCAGTCCCCTAGAACTTAGAACTACTTAAACCTAACTACCCTAAGGACATCACATACGTCCATTCCCAAGGAATCGAACCTGCGACCGTAGAGGTCGCGCGGTTCCAGACTGTAGCTCCTAGAACCGCTCGACCGCTCCGGCTGGCCCCGTTGTTTACACAAGCTTGGTGACCAAGCTGCAAAATAATGTCGTGCACCTTTGTGTGACTTGGCAGCGTAGTGCAGCATGTAACAAAAGTGGCGTGGCTTGCTATAACAATGTGAACATACTTCTTGAAATACCGTCGTATACATTGGACTAAAGGTTTTGATTGAGATTTGTTAGAGAAATGTTTTATATATTTCCTTATACAATGATGTTTATACTAGACAACGAGGTGCAGAAATGTTTTATTTATTTCCTCATACAATGAACTTTATAACAGACAACGAGGTACAGTGGATTTATGCTTAAAAAGAAAATATACCAGGTGTTTCCTTTCCTTTTTTTTAAAAACATTTGTGAGTATGTGGGAAACGAGTATTTGCAAGAGCTCCCCTTCATAAAAAATCGAGATAAACCTTCAAAACTAAAAGTAGAAATCGTCGCCTACAAAATATATCAGTTGTTTACTCTTTGAAACTTTTATTTTTAATTCAGTCGCTCAACGGGTTCCACGTAGTCGCTAAATAATATGGGACGCAGTTAGATGAACATTTAAGGAACGAAGTAACGTTATTTTGTTGTGGTAGAAATTGTTTTCGCTGGGGAATTTTGAGGACTGCTTTAAAGAATATGATTTGTGCTAAATGAATCATACAGACAGAACCTTCATAGCATTAGCGCTTTGGATAAGGGCTATAACTGTTCCGTTGAGATGTACTCAGAGAAATGCCACAACACGCACCATTCGCAAACGGACAGTGACGGACAGGAATGGTAGTGGCATCAAGAGTACCTTCCGCCAGACTGTAAGGTGGAATGTGAAGTATTTATTTCATTTCAGTATTTTATTTCATTAACAGTACAGAGTAACCCACCGCCTTGAAATGTAAGGTGGGTCGGATGCTTCTAAATCTAACAGCAAAGACTTCTCATTATTGCGCTCTTATTGGTATACAGTTGTTATTGCTTTTTTACACATTATAAAGAACATAATATATAACAATTTCTCTAAGGTTACAGTGAATTCAATGCTTAAAAACTGTAAAAATGCTTCTATATAATTTGTTTCTGCCTAGTTGATGAGAATGTAATTTATATGACGCAAATGTCAATAAAGAAAAGTGAAGTATAGACTTTCACAGAATCGCTACGCCTCCCTAGGATAAATCATCGATCGTACGGAGGTTTTCCGACAATTGTACTTCTTACGAAAGTTTTTACAGCCACAAGAAGAAGAAGGTGTCCCAGCAGGTAGAACTTCACTGCTACATTTCTCAGTAGTTGGCTGATGACCTATTTTTTGGGTACTGAGGTCAAAATGATACCCGACCGTCATCTACCGATTGTGAACTTTGTCTTTAATTTGAAGTGTAGAGAGATTGTAATAAATATGGTTAATAGTGATCATTGTTTCATTCATTAGTTTGAGGAATTCTCTACCTTTATCATCTTCGTGAGTCACAGCACCAAGTTTTATGTATGTTAAGGCCACCCCTGTTTAATGAAATGGATTTATAAATTTATCCTTGTGCGCGATCTGTGATTCAATTTCAGGCACTCCTGCTAGGAACAATCTGTTTATCAGTAAGGCCATTTGACACAGGTCATTTTGAATTCCATAGAGGTACGTCAATGCCACAGCCGTAACCCTACCATAACATTACGGGACGCAGAAGTTTATCTAACGGCTGAAATTATATGTAAGGTTTTTTAGAAGTCGCTAAGAGCTCCCAGTCTTAAATACTGGATGAATCTAGTTTGGGTAATTTGCTCGCCATTAGTTACTATGCCTTGAGCTACAAACACAGTTTCTAACTTTAATACTACACATAACGTAACACGCTAGCTCATAACGAGGAGAGTGTAGGGAGATTATAAGAAAATTTTTAAAATACTAAATTCGGTCAAAAACGAAATGAAATAACGAAAATAAAATTTTTATTGTCCCCGAAAAACATTATAAGGCATCTTGCAACTGGAATTTTATGTCATTTTAGCGTTTTATTAATATAGGTTAACAATACTTATTTCTCTTTAAGCGTTCCTCCTTTATTGATATCTGTCTGTAGTGCATTGTTGGCTGCAACCGTACTTTCATAAAGGCAATTCACGACATTCTGGAAGGTCCTGGATCTAATACATGCCAAAAATCAAGACGATAGTATCTCTGCTATTGGCCCTATCTGCAAGAAAATTAATTATAATTTCCGGTCTCACTTTTGAACGTGTAAAACAGTCGAATTTGTCCCCACTTGCAAGTGGTTCTAAACTGATTAACTAAGAGAATGAGGAAATGGACAATAGTTATACCACACAAAGGCAATGCTTGTCATTTAAATATTCACGTACAGGGTGAACCAAAAGTCACGAAGGTGTTGTAAATGAGAAAAAATCATTTATTCTTCTCTCCCTCCTTTTGTTTTAGGCTCTGACAGTTGAAGGACAGGAGACTGACGATTGAAAGTTCACCATGATCCTACGGACTGAAACGGAAAGTGAACACGAAAAATCTGATCATTCCCGTTGCGTATGTTCATGCTATCAGATTACCTCGTTCGTTCTCTCTGGCCTCTAATAAACCATGCAGCAGATTTTATCAATTGATGTATGTGACAGGTCGTACGTCTATTTCACGTTTCATTAATCGTATTTTATTGACATTATCGTCTTGGTATTTCTTCGCTTAGTATGTCACTGAGGACATCAGACACGTTGTTTTGGGGTAGGGCACCTACCAGCGAGGTCATCGGTCCGCGCCCTTTCAAAGGAATCATTCCGGAATTTTCCTGAAGCGATTAAGGCAAACCGCGGAAAACCTAAATCAGGATGGCCGGACGCGGTTTTGAGCCGTCGTACTCCCAAATGCGAGTCCAGTGAGCTAACCGCTGCGCCAACTCGCTCGGTCAGACATCAGCAACTATCGCATAGATAAGTGAAATGCCAAGCAATCGCTAATGTAAATGTCTCCAGTTGATATAACCAGAGTGTTAAGGATAGTCTTTCTTCAGCTTACGTTGGTCATGAGTAATTCGTGTTCTGCTTTTAAATTTCGTCCTCATATGTAATGGGAAGCCAGAAAACAGTGTCGACTTACGTCTGTTCGGTACTAAGCTCTAACTTAAATTGAGGGCCGACTGCACTAGCTGCACACGTTTCACCTACATTCCCTGACACTAACTGTAGTATAAGATAACTCATTTTGGAGTGATCTGTATGCAATGGTCCACTAAAACTGCTTGTTTCAGTAATAAGCAAGTGTATAAATGGAGACCACTACGTATGGCATGTGACCTATGCAGCAGAAGGAAAGCGGCTTGAGTGTCTGTCCCAGACTCCGTCAAAAAACACGAAGATGGAGGAAAAATACATCTGTAGCTGCGCGGTTTGACGCGGCGGATGTTCGAGTCCTCCCTCGGGCACTGGTCCGTGTTGCTGTTAACATAAGTTAGTTTAAGTAGTGTGTAAGTCTAGGGACCGATGACCTCAGCTGTTAGGTCCCTTAGGAATTCACACACACACACACACACACACACACACACACACACACAAACACACGGTTCTGTATCTCGACGTCTTTATCGACTGCACAGTGGATAATCAAATATTTTTGTTGTAACTGCGACCAGAACGGTCGCGGGGTAGCAATGACGGAAGAGCGGCGGGACCCGCGTAGAGGCCCGCGAACAACAACACAACGGAAGAGGACGGACATGACCAACGAGGTCAGAATCAATACAACAAGACCGAACAACAGAGACACGAGGAAACCAACACGTCCACTCGTACACGAACAAGGAAGTCGGCTGTCTAGTGCAAAGCGGGGTGTAAACAGACGTAAGCTAAATTAGACTGACTGGCTGAGCTTTTTCTTTTTCTTTTTTTCTTTATTGCATTTCGATTCCCCCCGAAGGTGATAGGCTGGCAGCAGTTTAGTATGCCGCTCTTCAGCCTAGAGACTTTGTTTTAAAAAGATGAAGAGAATAAATAATAAAAACAGGCGATTAAAATCGGAGACTTAAATAGTAACATGGCGAAAAATAGTGGAACTTAAAACATAGAACAAAGGGATGATGATGCAAATAAAATACATACTAAGCAGACAGGTAAAATAATAGGCAGACAATTAAAAAGAGGGCGACAGTCTGGATTCTGTTCGCAAAAGACATAAAATTCACACCCTTGCGACGGCATGGTTTCTGTGCACAACACTAGAAAGACGAACAACACTGAACATTCACTGGAGCACTGCACTAAAAAGTTGGTAAATGTGACATACCATAGCCGAGAGCAGGTTGGCGGAAACTGGTCAGATGATGGGAAAATAAAAAAGGGTGAAACGAGAGGAGAAGCGAAGGGGGGGGAGGAAGGTGAAAGGAGCCGATGGAGGATGAGGACCCTTAAGAGGGGTGGGGGTGCTGGGCAGACACGACAGGGAGTGGGGAAGGCAGAGGAGGGGAATGCAAAAGGACTTAGGGGGGAGAAGGGAGGTAGGGAGAGGTTTGGCAAGGAGAAAACAGGACGGAAGTGATGGGGAAGAGGGAGCCCAGGGGAAGGACAGAGGAAAGAAGGGGGGTGAGGATCAGAGGGATAGATGGAGAGAGAGAGGGCATCATCCGGGAGGGGGAGCTGATGGAAGCTACCTTGTGCAAGGAGAAGCAGGGTGTAGAGATGGAGGGTAGGGGGGGACACAACAGTGGAGGTGCGGCAGGGGGCGGGGATGGGAGAGGAATGGAGCAACCAGGGTGTGAGGGGGATCAAGGCGGCGGCAGGTGTAGAGTATGCGGATATGTTCAAGGAATAGGAGCAGTGGGGGAAAGGAATGAGGTCGTAGAGGATCTGCGTGGGGGATGGGAGATGTATACAGAAGGCGAGGCGTAGTGCATGACGCTCAACGATCTGGTGGGAATTATAGAATTTGGGGTGGGGGGCAGAGATCCAGGCGGGACTGGCATAACAGAGGATGGGACGGATTAAGAATTTGTAGGTGACTGGCTGAGCGAGAGGCCGGCTGCCGGCCAGAGTGGCTGTGAGGTTCTAGGCGCTGCAGTCTGGAACCCCGTGACCGCTACGGTCGCAGGTTCGAATCCTGCCTCGGGCATGGATGTGTGAGATGTCCTTAGGTTAGTTAGGTTTAATTAGTTCTACGTTCTACGGGACTGATGACCACAGCAGTTAAGTGCCGCCGGCGCTTAAGTACGTTATCAGGGGCGCCGCTATTGGCCGCTGGGAGCACGTGTTCCACTGTGGCGCCCTCACACTAAAAGCGAGCCGGGGGTCACGTGCCGCCACAGCTTACGGCCTGATGATGCAGAGACCTCTAGGTTGTCTTCGACGTCCATGACGTCTGGCGCGGGTCGAAATTCCGCGGCGCGCGGTACCACAATTTTATTGACCTCAAGATGTCCCAAAGGCTTTCACTGGCAACGTGTCATTACTTGAGATGTGATTCGTATCAAGGTTGACGTGTTTGTGATGAATCTTCTGTGCACCATTCCCTAGAAACAGCATGCAGCAAGTTATAATGCAAACAAACAAAACACCACGAAACCCGTATGGCGTATGTTGCATCAAGTGTCACGTCAGTCTGACGTCACTTCCTACAGTGGCTGCTAGTACGCTGGAAGAGTGGAGGAAGCCGTGCAGGCTGTAACTTTGCTCTCTCGGTAGTTGAATTAGGCTGCGACAGACCGGTCCGTCTCCTCACGTTAGCCGAGCGCTCTGCTACGCTGACTGATCCAAGGTCCATGGATGCACCGGACCCATCCCTTTGCTACCCCAACTCCCTCCCTCCACGCAATCGATTGCGAAGTGGCGGCACCTCCGCCGGAAAAGAAGTTGCTTGTGCTGCCTGTTTACGGAATCGAGGCGAGGTGCGCAGCCGGAATTGCTGGCTGGCGGCGGCGCACAGCGCAGCGCAGGGTCTCATTTACAGCGGTAGCCAGATTTCCAGGAAAGAAGAGCGCCAGAACTTGGACGCCGCGTTCGCGTTGCCGGCGCGGAAACAGCCAACTCGCGAGAAGTTTCCCCTACCTGCCCGCCCACTCGCCTGTTCCCCGCGGGATGAGTTTCCCCTTGCGCAGCGGTTACCTCGATAACGAAATAGCGGCACTTGGCACCGCATTCCTGGCCGCCAGCGCCGGGATTGCAAATCTCTACGCCCGCCGCCAGAATATGAAACCAGGTGCGCGCCAGGTGGGGCGAAATATTACGGAGAAAAGTAATAAGGACAGACTCGAAATGAAAGTACACGACGCGAACGAATATATGCCTGCACCCATTCAGTACAATCTCGACAAAAGACACGCAACTCCCCGCTGTTCAGATCTTCTGAAGTCTACACAACAGGCAGACTGGAGAAACGATATCGGCGGGAGTAGCGAGTGGAGCAGGTGTGTTGTGTGACGCTCCCGCGAGTTGCCGCGCTTTCGGGGTTGGGCAGCATGTAATTGCGCTCGACTTGCTATGATAGTTTCTGACATGGTTTCGCGGACGGGAAGCATTAGCTGGCGCACATCAAGAGCCCGTTTCGTCTGGTGACTGTGTCGAGAAGAAGGCGCGCCAACATCCAGCTTCTGCAACAGCGACGGCCGACAATGAGTGACTGTCGCCACCTCCTCGATCGACGGCTTCGAACCTTCAATCAACCAACAAGGAAGACTGGACGCACGTAAAGTTTTAGAACTGTATGGCAGACCTCAGCTTTTAAAACTGTTCAAATCACAAAATTACAGCAACGTAGCACGAACCTTTGTTGCTCATTGTCCCAGTTGCATTACCAAGCAGGGTCCTTCCTTTTCCGGAATGAACCCGAGTGTCGTTGAAATTCAAACGCCAGCATACTATTGCACTGCTTTAATTTCAAAGTTTAGTTAAGGTATTCATAGCTGGCTACAATATTCAGATTACACAAGCACAAATTAAGAGTGCGAGTTTTGTTACCGTATTTTAGTTACCTGTGACTGCAGACGTCTATGTGGAGTCGAGCGCTGTTAGAACTGTCATTTGAGATGTGATTCGCGAGATGATTCTATAAGTGATACATGATACACTACCAACTATCCAAGAGAACTTGCTACAGCTCGCTTCCGTTGTTTGCCGACATCGTTGCAAATCAATTAGAGGTGTATCTTGATCATCAGGCTAAAAAAGCAAACTAGTTCGACCGCTCATCCTGAACGCAGCGAAGATGTTCGATAAGTCGGTGATACATTTCTTTCACTGTTTTACCAGTAAACCGCCGATTTCTACTGTTAAAAGAATCGAACTCCTTTGTACACCGATCGGCCAAATATAAGAATTAAAGTTACTTTCGCATGATACAAGGATTGGAACTTGATTACTGGCAACTCTTTATTTACAGCTCATACAAAATAGATACGTGTTTGAAAGTTTTACTGACCTTCAAATTAGTCACGAGCATTGTGTATAACCCGTTGCCAGCGATGTGGAAGTCGTAGGATACTCATAGCAGGGCCACTTGTGTTGACAGTTCGAGCGGTGCGGTCTATTGCCCGACGAATTTGTAGCAGATATGAAGCGAATGCCGTGAAGTATTCACTTCACTTTAGAAATCGAGTTGAACTTATGAGGGCTTAAGTCAGGGGAGTGCAGTAGGTGGTATAGCACCTAGCAGTCCCATCAGTCAAACAAATCACTAACAGCATGCATTGTACGTGCTTGAGCATTGTCCTGTAAAATTATGGTGAGGCCTTGCAGAAAGTGTCATCACTTCTATGCTGTTTATTTTTGGAACACAACCTACGGCCAGCTTAGAGACAGCAGTGATGACACTTTCTGCAGGACCTGACCATCATTTTGCAGGGCAATGCTCAAGCACGTACAATGCAAGCTGTTAGTGATTCGTTTTGACTGACGGGGCTGCTAAGTGCTATACCACCTACTGCACTCCCCTGACTTAAGCCCTCGTACGTTCAACTCGATTTCTAAAGTGAAGGAAACGCTTCACGGCATTCGCTTCAGAACTGCTACAAATTCGTCGGGCAATAGACCGCGACACTCGAACTGTCAACATAACTGGCCCTGCTAAGGGTATCCTACGACTTGCACATCGCTGGCAACGGGTTATACACAATGCTGGTGGTTACTTTGAAGGTCAGTAAAACTTTGAAACACGTATCCATTTTGTACGAGCTGTTAATAAATAGTTGCCACAATTAAATTTCCAACCCTCGTATAAATTAGCCAAATAAAACACTGTCTTGAAACATGGACCATACATAGGGAAACTGCTATATAATAGTACAGTATTGCGCAGTACAGAAGGTAAATGAAGTTAGACGAACAGAATGACTGTAATTACAATGAAATCACCTCGATTTATGATGATCCCCTGGATGTCACAAAAGGCCAGACATAGTACTGAATAGCGTATTTGGTCACTACACATGGCAATGGATGCTGTGAAACGTGCTCGCATGCTGACCGCAGGATTGGTAAAGAGTTCTCGTGGTAGGGTGTTCCTCCAACAGCGAGTTGATAACAGGTGAATGGCTGTCGGATCACGTGTAAGTTTTGCAGCACGTCTTCCCACCGCATTCCACAAGCGCTCGATTGGATTTAAGTAGGGGGAACGGATAGGCCAGTCAATTCCTTCTCGTTCCAAGAGCTCCTCCACAGTTCGAAGCGGTCTCGTACTGTCATCCACAAAAATGGAATCGGGCCGAAGATACACCTGGAATCACGTAAATTGGGGCAGGGTGCAGTGTCACATTAACGTTGATCGCTAAGTGTACTACGTTGAAACAGTTGAACGTCGATATCCCAATGTCGCTAGCTACATTACTTGTTTTCACCTCGACCATGTGAAGGTACGTTCAACGCTATCGAATATGATCCTTTTGGTAGTCCATGCGTTATTGTGTAGGGAAGCATATTGTGCAATGTTCGTACTGGCTCAAGTCTTTGAACATGGTACACTTACTGCTCAATGTTAATGTGACTCTGTACTCAATACCAACGTGCGTCCTTTCATGGGTGCTCTGGCTCCATTTTTGTAAATGAAAATGCACGACCGCATTGAACTGTGAATGCGGTGGAGTTCTAGGAACAAGAAGATATCCGGCAAATGGACTGACCTGCCTGTGCCCCAGAGTTAAATCCCGTAGAACATGGGTCACATGCACTGAGCGTTGGGGAGGCGTATTTCAGCATATTCAAGTGCACCATCGACCATCTAGCAGTTGTCAATCGCGTTGGTTCTTACCACACCATCGCCGCCTTGGGAAAACATTGCAGAGCATGCCCTGCCATCTATGGCGATCACACATCCTGTTGCGAGCAATGTCCCATATTTTGGGAACGCAGTGCACAGCATGCACTGCCAACTATGGTGATAACGCAGTCTATTAAGAACAATATACGAAGTCATCACGGGTTGTCAGCCGAGTAGCACCGTCGTCTCGTAGCAACGTTTCGAAGGAATGCGTCTCCAATATCTTCAGGCGAAGTGTCAGGATATCGCTGCTGCTCTCATCTGTTACTTTCCCCTCTTTGGGGAAGTGTGAGGGGGAGTTTGTAGCTTTTCGGCTTCTACTCCCCTGTGTATCTGTGTGTATGATCATATACGTAGTTTTTTGGTGTCTGTGAAATGTGATGACTGTTCTGTTTGTGTCTGGTACTTGCCTGAGGTTGGCGAGATGTTTGGTGTTATATGGGAAGGAGCAGGATTAGGGATTGGATATTGGGATTTTCTCTTCGACTTAATCGTCGAAGATCGTCATGGGGCGCTTGTGATTGTCGCGGGACATGTCATACCGACCTAGGGAGTGGATGAGGGCGTTTTCTGATCTGGAAGAAGCCTCATATAAGGCGCTTGCCAGATCTTAGAAACGCCCTCTCAGGAGTGGGATTTTGGCTGCGGCGTGCAGATCATCTATGGGGAATCCAAGAGGTAAAAGCAATGCCCTCCTGAAGGCGCGGTTCTGCAGCCTCTGGAGTTTGTCCAGGTGCTGCTATGCCGCGCATCCCCAGACAGACCACGCATATTCCATTACTGGCCAGATCAGGGCCTGGCACACATTTACTGCTATTGGGCAGGGAAGGGAGCTGGTTGAGTTCCAGATTGGGTATAGGATGGACAATCTGGCGCAGAGCTTCCTGTGAACCTCGTCTATGTGGGGTTTCCACGTAAGATGAGAATCCAAGGTTACGCCAAGGTACTTGGCCGTTCTGTGCCAGGGGGATTGGGTTCCATTTAGGTGAAGGTCGAGGAGGAGACGTTGAGGATGTTCGCGCCTTCCGAGCCTGCAAGTAATCAGCATAGCCTGCGTCTTTTCAGAGTTGATGGTGATGCGCCAGCGATGGGCCCAGGTTTCTGTGTCGTCTAAAACCCTTTGTAGCCTACGAATGACCAGGTCCTTGTTCGCATTTCTTGTGTAGAAGGCAGTGTCGTCAGCGTACTATGCATTGTGCACCAGGAGGGCCGTTGGTGTGTCCGCAGTGTACAGGCTGTACAAAACGGGCCCCAGGACCGATTGCTGTGGTACCCCATCACGAATACGCCTTTTGGTGGAAGTGGCAGTTTCTACTTTGAAGGAGAAAGTTCTATTCGTGAGATAGCTTTTGATTAGCTGAACTATACTCCCGGGAAACCATTGTGTGAACAACTTGTAGAGGAGCCCTCTATGTCATACTGAGTCATAGGCTTTGGCTACGTCTAGTAGCACTATCCCGCAGTAGCCTCTGTGGTTGAAGCCCTCTCCGGCTGCTTCAACCATTCTCATGACCTGTTGTGGGGCAGAGTGGTTCTGCCGGAACCCGAACTGGAAATCCGGCAGAATTTGCTCTCTGGCAATATGTTCTTGTATGGGTCCTAGCAGGAGGTGCTCATAGATCTTGCTAAGAGTTGGAAAGAGGCTAATCGGCCGGTAGTGCTGCGGGAATAGAGGCTCTTTCCCTGGTTTGTGTATCGCGACCACTTCCGCATGTTTACAGCAAGCTGGGAACTCGCAGGATCAAGTAATCACGTTGAGGACGTTCGAGAGGTGTGTGATCTCTGTGGGTGGGAGATTTTTGACTAACTGTTTGGTGACACTGTCGTTTCCTGGCGCCTTTTTCGTTGGGAGGGACCTAATTACTGCTGGCCAGAGTGGTCGTGCGGTTCTAGGCGCTACAGTCTGGAGCCGAGCGACCGCTATGGTCGCAGGTTCGAATCCTGCCTCTGGCATGTATGTGTGTGATGTCCTTAGGTTAATCAGGTTTAATTAGTTCTACCCGTTGTCTAGGGGTAGCGTCTTTGACTCATAATCAAACCGCTTTCGGTCCCGGGTTCGATCCCCGCCATTGCCTAAATTTTGATAAATAATCAGCATTGGCGGCCGAAGACATCCGGCATAAGACGTCACCCTCATTCTGCCAACGGCCTTGTCAAAGAGGGCGGAGGAGCGGATAGAGGTTCAGGGCACTCTCTTGTCCTAGGGGTGGGAAATTGCCCTTAAAGGCGGAAGAATCAGCAATGATCAACGACATGAGGATGCAGAAGGCAATGCAAACCACTGCATTAAAGACACGTAACGTGTATCCACAGGACATGTGGTCTGTATTTGAAGAAGTGTCATGATGATCTCTCCATTGGCAAAAGATTCCGGAATAGTCCCCCATTCGGATCTCCGGGAGGGGACTGCCAAGGGGGAGGTTACCATGAGAAAAAGATTGAATAATCAACGAAAGGATAACTTTCTACGAGTCGGGGCGTGGAAAGTCAGAAGCTTGAACGTGGTAGGGAAACTAGAAAATCTGAAAAGGGAAATGCAAAGGCTCAATCTAGATTTATAGTAGGGGTCAGTGAAGTGAAGTGGAAGGAAGACAAGGATTTCTGGTCAGATGAGTATCGGGTAATATCAACAGCAGCAGAAAATGGTATAACAGGTGTAGGATTCGTTATGAATAGGAAGGTAGGGCAGAGGGTGTGTCACTGTGAACAGTTCAGTCACCGGGTTGTTTTAATCAGAATCGACAGCAGACCAACACTGACAACGATAGTTCAGGTATACATGCCGACGTCGCAAGCTGAAGATGAACAGATAGAGAAAGTGTATGAGGATATTGAAAGGATAATGCAATATGTAAAGGGGGACGAAAATCTAATAGTCATGGGCGACTGGAATGTAGTTGTAAGGGAAGGAGTAGAAGAAAAGATTACAGGAGAATATGGGCTTGGGACAAGAAATGAAAGAGGAGAAAGATTAATTGAGTTCTGTAACAAGTTTCAGCTAGTAATAGCGAATACCTTGTTCAAGAATCACAAGAGGAGGGGGTATACTTGGAAAAGGCCGGGAGATACGGGAAAATTTCAATTAGATTACATCATGGTCAGACAGAGATTCCGAAATCAGATACTGGATTGTAAGGTGTACCCAGGAGCAGATATAGACTCAGATCACAATATAGTAGTGATGAAGAGTAGGCTGAAGTTCATGACATTAGTCAGAAAGAATCAATACGCAAAGAAGTGGGATACGGAAGTACTAAGGAATGACGAGATACGTTGGAAGTTCTCTAACGCTATAGATAGAGCAAAAAGGAAAAGCGCAGTAGGCAATACAATTGAAGAGGAATGGACATCTCTAAAAAGGACCATCACAGAAGTTGGGAAGGAAAACATAGGTACAAAGGAGGTAGCTGCGAAGAAACCATGGGTAACAGAAGAAATACTTCAGTTGATTGATGAAAGGAGGAAGTACAAACATGTTCCGGGAAAATCAAGAATACAGAAATACAAGTCGCTGAGGAATGAAATAAATAGGAAGTGCTGGGAAGCTAAGACGAAATGGCTGCAGGAAAAATGTGAACACATCGAAAGAGATATGATTGTCGGAAGGACAGACTCAGCATACAGGAAAGTCAAAACAACCTTTGGTGACATTAAAAGCAACGGTGGTAACATTAAGAATGCAACGGGAATTCCACTGTTAAATGCAGAGGAGAGAGCAGATAGGTGGAAAGAATACACTGAAAGCCTCTATGAGGGTGAAGATTTGTCTGATGTGATAGAAGAAGAAACAGGAGTCGATTTAGAAGAGATAGGGGATCCAGTATTAGAATCGGAATTTAAAAGAGCTTTGGAGGACTTACTGTCAAATAAGGCAGAAGGGATAGATAACATTCCATCAAAATTTCTAAAATCATTGGGGGAAGTGGCAACAAAAGGACTATTCACATTGGGGTGTAGAATATATGAGTCTGGCGGTATACCATCTGACTTTCGGAAAAGCATCATCCACACAATTCCGAAGACGGCAAGAGCTGACAAGTGCGAGAAGTATCGCACAGTCAGCTTAACAGCTCATGCATCGAAGCTGCTTACAGGAATAGTATACAGAAGAATGGAAAAGAAAATTGAGAATGCGCTAGGTGACGATCAGTTTGGCTTTAGGAAAAGTAAAGCGACGAGAGAGGCAATTCTGACGTTACGGCTAATAATGGAAGCAAGGCTAAAGAAAAATCAAGACACTTTCATAGGATTTGTCGACCTGGAAAAAGCGTTCGACAATATAAAATGGTGCAAGCTGTTAGACATTCTGAAAAAAGTAGGGGTAAGCTATAGGGAGAGTCGGGTCATTTACAATGTGTACAACAACCAAGAGGGAATAATAAGAGTGGACGATCAAGAACGAAGTGCTCGTATTAGGAATGAGGAGGTTCTACGCAGAATCGGAGAGGAAAGGAATATGTGGAAAACACTGATAAGGAGAAGGGACAGGATGATAGGACATCTGCTAAGACATGAGGGAATGACTTCCATGGTACTAGAGGGAGCTGTAGAGGGCAAAAACTGTAGAGAAAGACAGAGATCGGAATACGTCAAGCAAATAATTGAGGACGTAGGTTGCAAGTGCTACTCTGAGATGACGAGGTTAGCACAGGAGAGGAATTCGTGGCGGGGTGCATCAAACCAGTCAGTAGACTGATGACCAAAAAAAAAAAAAAGATTTACGTTCTATGCAACTAATGGCCTCAGAAGTTAAGTCGCATAGTGCTCAGAGCTATTTCTGAACCTAATCACTCTTGCGTCGTCCTCAGGGGCAAAAAGTATGGGTTCATCCTCTGGGTCCTCCTCAGCATTGAGGAAGACAGCCAGTTCACGACTGACTACCTCTTCATGCTCTTCATCCTGGGGTTCTGCCGCTTGAAACTGCTTCTCGAAGGAGTCGGCGAGGGCGTTGGCCTTCCCAGCATGGCTGTAGACCAGTCCCCGCTCGCCGTGTCGTGGCGGCATCCTAGCGCGTCTTTTTGTGAAATGTTTGGTTGCTTGCGATAGTGTATGATCGTCTACTTTGTTAGCTGTGAGGCGGTTTTGCCATTGCAGGTTTCTGTGCTCATTGAGCGCTACCTTCAGTTCTGTCTGTAGACGATTGAGCAGCCTCCTGGTGGCATGATTTCTGGTGATCTTCCACTCTTTTGCCACTCTGATTCTTATGTCGAATTTGAGCTAGCAAGTGTTCCGGGAGCTGTATTTGCGGCGGTGGGCCATTCCTCTTCCGCTGCATGCAAGATGGTGCCTGTTAAGTCTTGTAGCGCTTGTTCTACTGTTTCGGCAGTAGGTGGCGGAGCGAGAGCGATATCAGAGGCGATAGTTTCTCGGTATCGCTCCCTGTCTGTACGTTTGTAAGACGTCTGGTACCGTGGGAGTGCTACCCATTCCCCCTCATCGACTTCTAGAATCACTGGGTTGTGGTCGGAGGACATTCTATTGATTTTCCTTGCGGTCACAACCCTGCTACCCTCCTAGTGAGAGCTATGTCTATCACGTCGGGCCTGCCTCCATATTTTGGAAAATGTGTGGGCTCGACCCGACCCCATTTTTCGAAGTGGTGGATGCGCGCTAGTTGTTGCAGCTTGGCGCCTGCTCTGGAGGCTTCTCTCGAATTCCAAGCAGGGTGTTTGGCATTGAAGTCGCCCACTATTATGAGTTTGCCTTCAATTTGCCCTAGAGCAGCTATGTCTCCATCAATCTTTGATTTTTCCTGCTGCGCGGAAAGACCTTCTCGGTTCAACCAAGGATTCACTAGGTCTGACGGCACCAGGTGTGTACAAGGTAGGATGCGAATGTGGGATGCAATATATAGGACAGACGCAGCGTTGCATCTCACAGTTCCGCAGTGAACACATTAGGCATGTACGCTTGGGTCAGACCAACAAATCTGCTGTGGCGGAACATAGTATTGAAGAGAAGCACACCTTCAATTTCGAGAACACAAAGAAACTACGCAGTACAAACGGATTTTGGTACACAGTAATCAAAGAGTCCATAGAAATACGGTTACACGAAAACCTAACCAACCGCAACAGTGGCTACCATCTCAGCACAGCCTGGGAGCCTGCAATCAAGAAAATCAGAGAAGAAAATTCTGTTCCACCAAGGGCCGCGGACGGAGCAGACAGAGAGTATCATGTCGTTTTTGGAAACCGAGAATCTACTCTTTAGCAATCAACATGGATTCCGGAAACAGCGATCGTGTGAGACCCAACTCGTTTTATTTGTTCATGAGACCCAGAAAATATTAGATACAGGCTCCCAGGTAGATGCTATTTTCCTTGACTTCCGGAAGGCGTTCGATACAGTTCCGCACTGTCGCCTGATAAACAAAGTAAGAGCCTACGGAATGTCAGACCAGCTGTGTGGCTCGATTGAAGAGTTTTTAGCAAACAGAACACAGCATGTTGTTATCAATGGAGAGACGTCTACAGACGTTATGGTAACCTCTGGCGTGCCACAGGGGAGTGTTATGGGACCATTGCTTTTCACAATATATATAAATGACCTAGTAGATAGTGTCGGAAGTTCCATGCGGCTTTTCGCGGATGATGCTGTAATATACAGAGAAGTTGCAGCATTAGAAAATTGTAGCGAAATGCAGGAAGATCTGCGTTGGATAGGCACTTGGTGCAGGGAGTGGCAACTGACCCTTAACATAGACAAATGTAATGTATTGCGAATACATAGAAAGAAGGATCCTTTTTTGTATGATTATATGATAGCGGAACAAACACTGGTAGCAGTTACTTCTGTAAAATATCTGGGAGTATGCATGCGGAACGATTTGAAGTGGAATGATCATATAAAATTAATTGTTGGTAAGGCGGGTACCAGGTTGAGATTCATTGGGAGAGTCCTTAGAAAATGTAGTCCATCAACAAAGGAGGTGGCTTACAAATCACTCGTTCGACCTATACTTGAGTATTGCGCATCAGCGTGGGATCCGTACCAGATCGGGTTGACGGAGGAGATAGAGAAGATCCAAAGAAGAGCGGCGCGTTTCGTCACAGGGTTATTTGGTAACCGTGATAGCGTTACGGAGATGTTTAACAAACTCAAGTGGCAGACTCTGCAAGAGAGGCGCTCTGCATCGCGGTGTAGCTTGCTCGCCAGGTTTCGAGAGGGTGCGTTTCTGGATGAGGTATCGAATATATTGCTTCCCCCTCCTTATACCTCCCGAGGAGATCACGAATGTAAAATTAGAGAGATTAGAGCTCGCACGGAGGCTTTCAGACAGTCGTTCTTCCCGCGAACCATACGCGACTGGAACAGGAAAGGGAGGTAATGACAGTGGCATGTAGAGTGCCCTCCGCCACACACCGTTGGGTGGCTTGCGGAGTATAAATGTAGATGTAGATGTAGACGGAAGCCAGGACTCGAACCCCGCGCGCGCGTCCCCCCTCCCTCCCCCCCCCCCCCCAATCACCGGCCGATCCAGGCGCATCGGGCGATTCCGCGGGCACGTGATTGGTCGGCCGCGGGAAGCGGTCCAGCAGAGATATAAGCCCGCGACCACTCGCTGAGTAGCAGTCGAGGGTTGAGCATCGCTCCTCTCACTCGCGTACTGTCAGCCATAGGCCCCCGCTTGCACGGGAGTAAAAACAGAAGTGTTCTCCGGCTCTGTTTTTATTAAAACATTGACGGGCACTTGCGCCTAGGTCTTAGCACGGACGGCACTGGGAAAAACATTGCATGGCGTCGCCAGGCAGAGTTGTCGTGTCTTCTAGTCGTTGTGGTATGCCGAGCTTGGGTGGCGCCTTGGGGTCGCGGCGGTCTCTTTCCGCCGACGACGCAAGGCGTGCTTTCTTGTTGCCGCGGGCCGCGCGGTCGGCCGTCTCCAGCACCTCAGCAGCTGCCGCAGAGTCAGTCTCTGCCCCCCCCCCCCCCCAAGAACAGGGAAAAAGTAGGCCAGGACCTGGAAGTGGGCCGCGGAACCACAGAAATGTTTTCCGCCGCCCCCGTTCAGAATTCCGCGTCTGCCATCGTTATAGTAGGGTCAGCAATGCCACCGGAAAACCCAACGTTGACAACAAAAGTGGCAACTGACAATAACCTGGCAGCAAGCCCCCTTTCCGCTACCGACATGGCAAAATTACACAAAACGCAGACAGACAAATACATCGTCAGGATTTGCGATCCCGCCCCTCCCTCCCCTCTCCTCAGCCCTCTCCTGCTTGCCCACGGCTGTAACCGCCTTGCCGATCACATCCGCAGCCTGAATGGCAAGCAGAAGCCCAGTCAACCGACCAAAATCCTACCCCAACCCGCAACTGCCACCCAACCCCCTACCCGATCCCAGTTCCTTAAATCCCCCCCACTCAAGTCCACCACATCAAAGCAACGGCGTGCAAGGAAAGACAAAAAGGAGAAGCTCTCCAAGCGGAAAAAGCACTCCACCACCCCCACCCCAACCACTTCCACACCCTCTGAGGAGCCAGCGCCCCCGACAGCACCTGTCGTCGCACTGGGAGGGGACCAGGAAACACCGGCACTGGAAGGGAACCGCGTAACCGGGCAGGACTCGGATGGTTTCGAGATGGCGAGGAAAACCTTTCGCCAGCCGAGGCCCCCGCCGGCCCGGGGAGTGGAACCCACCCCGAACAGGTTCCAGGCGGTGGCCGATGAGCCAGAGGCACCTCAAGACACAACAACGCAAACACAAAACCAGGTCACCCACCACCTCCCTCCGATCGTCGCTGAGTTCACTCAGAACTACGACGAACTGTTCGAAATGTTAAAAACAGAAATCGGGGGAGGAAATTTCAAGGCAAAACCTGCTGGTGGTGACAAAATAAAAATAACATTACTGACACTCGAGCACTACACCACAATAAAAACACTTCTCAGCAGCAAAAACGTACCCCACTACACTTTCCCCACAACAAAAACACGTAATAAAAACAGAGTCATCAGAGACCTACCAAGACGAGTGGCCCCCCAGGCTTTCAAAACAGACCTGACTGCCCAGGGGTACATCGTCAAGGCGGTCCAACAAATGGGACACGTAGGGAGCAAATGGCCCTTGTATCAGGTCACACTACCGGACGTCCCAAAAAATAAAAGGGACATTAAGATGATCCTGGCAGTCCCTGTGACCACTGAACCACTGCGCCGCAAAAACAAGACGGTGCAGTGCTTCAGATGCCAGGGCCTCAACCATGGCGGTGAGGTGCAGGAAATGCGCTGAGGCCCATGACACGAGAACTTGCCACATCAAACACACGGACCCGCAAATAAGGTGCGCGCTGTGTGGGAAAAACCACACAGCGGGTTACCAAGGTTGCGAGGTCCATAAAAGACACACACAGCAGGCAAAGGGCGCAAAGGCCGCCCCCCACACACGAAAAGTAAACACCACGAACCCTCCCAGACACACAAGAAACCAAAACATGACAACACACACAGACAAGGCCTGGGTAAAACCAAGGCCAGATACACCAAGGGCAACATATGCGGAAGTGGTTTCTCCCCAGAGGAATCATGAAAGCATTGCCCAACCACCACACCCCCAGACACTATCACAAAAACAACACCGGGAAATACACGACAACAACGACCAGGTCCACCATGGCAGAGAAAGCCCTAGGCAACCCCACACACACTCCCTCCCCCCCCCCCCCCCCCCCATGGATCAGTTGTTAGGCGTTATGGTGCAGACCATGAACCTCGTCATGGAAATGATGAAGGAATTCAGGGAAGCCCAGAAGCAGAACACACAGATCCTCGCTGCCCTTCAGGCAACAGTCCAGCAGTCGCTCCCCTCTGCGACTTCCTCAGTAGTATCAAACCCCCATCATGAATAGAAGACCAAACATCCAAGGCCTGACAATGTGCGTCTTTAACGCAGATGGCATTGTTAATCAAGAGGTCGAGTTCAGAGAACTCATGAAGGAGTTCTCCATCGACATATGCATGATGGGGGAAACCCACCTAAAACCGGGAATAAAAGCGACAGTCCCCAACTATGTTAGCTACCGCAAAGACAGGCCAACCCAAGGCGGAGGAGTGGCCATATACATAAAAAGAGGGATCCCCCACCACCAGGTATTCCTACCAGCTACCAATAAAATCGAAGCAGTGGCGGTGGAAGTAACCACTGCCACTGGACCCCTAACAATTGTTGCAGTCTACCGACCCCCACACGACCAGATAGATGAGGGAGACATAGCTGCTCTAGGGCAAATTGAAGGCAAACTCGTAATAGGGGGAGACTTCAATGCCAAACACCATGACTGGAATTCTAGAGTAACCTCCAGAGCAGGCGCCAAACTGCAACAACTAGCGCGCACCCACCACTTCGAAACATGGGGTCCAGTCGAGCCCACACATTTTCCGAAAAACGGAAGCAGGCCCAATGTGTTAGATATAGCTCTCACTAGGAGGATCGCAGGATTTGTGACCGCAAGGACAATCAACAGAATGTCCTCCGACCACAACCCAGTGATTCTAGAAGTCGATGTGGGTGAATGGGTAGCACTCCCACGGTACCAGACGCCTTACAAACGCACAGACTGGGAGCGATACCAAGAAACTGTCGCCTCTGATATCGCTCGCGCTCCGCCACCTACTGCCGAAACAGTAGAACAAGCGCTACAAGACTTGACAGGCACCATCTTGCAGGCAGCGGAAGAGGCCACCCCACCACAAAGGGATGGCCCCCCACCGAAAATACAGCTCCCGGAACGCTTGCTAGCACAAATCCGACACAAGAACAGAGTGGCAAAAGAGTGGAAGATCACCAGAAATCAGGCCACCAGGAGGCTGCTCAATCGTCTACAGAGAGAACTGAAGGTAGCGCTCAATGAGCACAGAAACCAGCAATGGCAAAACCGCCTCACAGCTCTCAAAGTAGATGATCACACACTATGGCAAGCGACCAAACAGTTTACAAAAAGACGGCTAGGATGCCACCACTGCACGGCGAGCAGGGGTTGGTCTACAGCCATGCTGAAAAGGCCAACGCCCTCGCCGACTCCTTCGAGAAGCAGTTCCAAGCGGCAGAACCCGAGGATGACGAGCATGAAAGAGTGGTCCGTCGTCAGCTGGCTGTCTTCCTCAATGCCGAGGAGGACCCAGAGGACGAACCCATACATTTTGCCCCCGAGGACGTGGCAAGAGTAATCAGGTCCCTCCCTACAAAAAAGGCACCAGGGCACGATAGTGTCACCAATCAGTTAGTCAAAAAACTCCCACCCACAGCAATCACACACCTCGCGAACGTCCTCAACGAGATTACTCGATCCCGTGTTTTCCCAGCTTGCTGGAAACATGCGGAAGTGGTCGCGATACACAAACCAGGGAAAGACCCCCTATTCCCGCAGCACTACAGGCCGATTAGCCTCTTGCCAACTCTCAGCAAGATCTATGAGCGCCTCCTGCTAAGACCCATACAAGAACATATTACCAGAGAGCAAATTCTGCCGGATTTCCAATTTGGATTCCGGCAGAACCACTCTGCCCCACAGCAGGTAATGAGAATGGTTGAAGCAGCCACAGAGGGCTTCAACCACAGAGGCTACTGCGGGATAGTGCTACTAGACGTAGCCAAAGCCTTTGATTCAGTATGGCATAGAGGGCTACTCTACAAGTTGTACACACAAGGGTTTCCCGGGAGAATAGTTCAGCTAATCAAGAGCTACCTCTCAAATAGGACTTTCTCCGTCAAAGTAGAAACTGCCACCTCCACCAGAAGGCGTATTCGTGCCGGGGTGCCGCAGGGATCGGTCCTGGGGCCCGTATTGTACAGTTTGTACACTGCGGACACTCCAACGGCCCCCCTGGTGCACACCGCGCAGTACGCGGACGACACAGCCTTCTACACAAGAAATGCGAACAAGGACCTGGTCATTCGTAGGCTACAAAGGGTTTTAGACGACACAGAAACCTGGGCCCGTCGCTGGCGCATCACCATCAATTCTGAAAAGACGCAGGCAATGCTGATTACCCGAAGGCTCGGAAGGCGCGAACCTCCTCAACGTCCCCCCCTCCACCTCCACCTAAATGGTACCCGACTCCCCTGGCGCAGAACCGCCAAGTACCTTGGCGTAACCCTGGACTCTCGTCTTACGTGGAAACCCCACATAGACGAGGTCCACAGGAAGGTCTGCGCCAGAATGTCCAGCCTATACCCTATCCAGAACACAACCAGCTCCCTTCCCTGCCCAGTAGCAGTAAATGTTTACCAGGCCCTGATCCGGCCAGTAATGGAGTATGCGTGCCCTGTCTGGGGACACGCGGCAAAGCAGCACCTGGACAAACTCCAGAGGCTGCAGAACCGCGCCCTCAGAAGGGCACTGCACCTACCTCTTGGATTCCCCACAGACGACTTGCACGCCGCAGCCGAAATCCCACTCCTGAGAGAGCGTTTCCAGGATCTGGCAAGGGCCTTCTATGAGGGTTCTTCCAGAGCTGGAAACGCACTCATCCACTCCCTAGGTCGGTACGACATGTCCCGCGATAAGCACAAGCCCCCTATGACGATCTTCGACGATTAAGTCGAAGAGAAAATCTCAACACCCAATCCCTAATCCAGTTCCTTCCCATATAACACCAATACATCTCGCCTACCCCAGGGAAGCACCAGACACATTCACAACAATTCATCACATATCACAGACATCAAAAATATATAGAAAAAAACACACACACACGTACACAGGGGAGTAAAAGCCAAATGGCTACAAACTCCCCCTCACACTTCCCCAAAGAGGGGAATGTATTAGATGAGAGCAGGCAGGAAGCCCGCGACCGGCGATATCCCGACACTTCGCCGGAAGATGATGGCGACGCATTCCATCGAAAAGTTGCTACGAGACGACGATGCTACTCGGCTGACAACCCGTGAAGACTTCATGTATGAAATTCGCCGAGAAAGCCTGCAGTCGCATATTGAGAACCATGTTACGCCTTTTGGGAGCACAAAGTAGAGCTTGCACTGTCATCTATGGTGATCACGCAGCCTATTAAGAATCATGTCTCGCCGTTTGGGAGCGCAATGTAGAGTATGCACTGCCATTGATGATGATCACACAGACTATTAAGAACCATGTCCTGTCTTTTGGGAGCGCAATGCAGTGCATGAATTGCCGTCCATGGAGATCACATGCCCTATTACGAACCGTCCCTGCCTTTTGGGAGCTCGTGGCAGAAGATACATTGCCGTCCATAATGAGCAGACACCGTAGTAAGAACCATGTCCCGTCTTTTGAGAGAGTAATGTAGAGCATTCATTGCCGTCCATGGAGATCACGTGCTGTATTACGAACCGTCCCGCCTTTTGGGAGCACGGGACAGAACATACACTGCCGTGCACAATGATCACAGATCCTGTTGAGAACCATGTTCAGTCTTCTGGGTGAGCGATGCACAGGGTGACTGGCCACTCATGGAGATTAAGTGTCGTATTATGAAGCATGTCCTGCCTTTCGTAATGTCTAGGGGACCATCATACATCGGGGTGACTTCAGTATAATTCCGTTTTCCAATAAAACTTTAATTTGTGGTCGTATCATTGCGTGTAATTATCAGTTACTTCTGTACTACACTCGGTTCTTTCTATATGGTCTAGTTTTCATCGAGCTATGTTACTTGTCCGTGAGAAGTCATACGAAAGGTAGTTTCGACTAGTGTACAAAGGATTCTTAGGTACTCCTGTGGCTAGCAATATCAATATATCTGTCCCCGTTGAAAGGAGTGTGGGATCAGATCAGATGTCAACTACTCGCAGATCCAGTATGCTGCATAACAAGGACCAGTTACAACAGTTGTGGGCCAGATTTCGAGGTGGGTGGATTTAACGGTTTTATAGTATCCTTCACATCCGAATCAGTAAATGAATCCAGGCCGAAGTTAGTACAAATTCATACTGATATATGGTCCCAAGTGTGCACCTTCTTCGTAAATTTGGTTCGACTTTATAATCACTGATCATATACTCCGTGAAGTTTCATTCTGTTTACGCCTCCTGGATGCTTAATTTTTTTTCCTTTTTTGGTCATTCGGTGTATACTGGGCGAATTAAAAGTCATGTAACGCTTGCCTGAGAACATCCGATGTCAGTTTCGTTTATGTGGCTCATCCGCTTTCCAGTATAAAGTATGGGAAAGTGTTGTACCTAGAGAACAGTGTACTTAGAAATTTGCCATGTTTTTGGTCGGTACGTCAGTCTTCTGTTTGATATTAGAATCGCATGAACGAATGCACACTAGAGATCACTATAACCGATTTCCCCCGTTTCCATTGTTCTTTAGGCATGAGGTTATGTTTTGCGCAGTAATTGTAAATTTTTCGCGCGCTACACATTTAGGTCCTGTGTAAGATATCGAAGCTATTTGGAATGTGTTGTAGACTCATAAGATATAGAATATAATGGTAAGTAAAAGGCTATATACTGCTAGATTTATATAACATGTGGACAGTTAAGCCATACTTCGTCGGTTGTATACCACCCTGTACCTTGAAACAGCATAATGTATTTTTCCATGAAATAGATGGTATTGGCGAATGTATCGGTTTTTATAAGCCTTAACAGTTTTACCTGTCTTGAAGCCTCTGTAAGTTTCCAATAGCTTCTATTTCAAAATACAGTGTGACCCAAAAGTCCATTAACATTTGAAAATTCGGTACTTCACGGTGTAGTGTAGGTAGAGAGGTAAAGAGTGACTCATATGCTAAAAGCGCCTGGGGTTTTATTGAAACCGAAGAAAGTGTTAAAATGGCTAATACATGGTGTATCATATGATCCAAAGTAATAATTAGTATAACAACTGATTCAGAGCAAAGACGATGCTCTTTACAAGAAATGCTCAACATGTCGGCCATCATTGATCAACGATACGTGTAGTCGTTGGAGAATGCTGTCAACAGCGCTGCAAAACCATTTCAGTAGGTAAGATGCAAAATTTTCGTCATATGTTGTCTTTTACCTTACGTCATGAGGTCGGACAGTCGCGGTAGACTTTCGACTTCCTGTAACCTCACAAGCAAGAGCCACACGGATTGAATTCTGGGAATCTGAAAGACCAAGCATGACGGAAGTGGGGCTCAGTATGCAACCTTGACAACGATGTTCGCAAGACATGTTTCACACGTGTAGCAATATCCGTGGAACCCAATCCTGTACAAAATTTGTAGCTTCCTGCGAGTGTTAATCAGCCAGGTTACGGAAGCTCCGATTATGTAATATATCGACATAATTTGCACCCATCATGTTGACAGTTCGAAAAGCAGCAATACGCATTTTCTCGAAGGAAAAGGGTTCGATCACCACATTGACTTCCCCGTCGTGCAGCGGTGGTTCCAAGATAGATCTAGGATTTTCGGTAGCCCAGATTCTGCAGCTGTGGGTTTTGGCAGAACCTCGGAGTGTGAAATGGGCTTAGTCGGTCCACAACACTTTTGACAACCAATCATCATCTTCCCTCATTTTTTTGTAATGCCCAACCCGCAAATATTCTCCGAGTCGCAAGATAGGTAGCTAACAGTTGACGATGACGCTGTATTTTGTAGGAATAGCATTGGAGAGTACAGTTTAGTACTCTCCAAACAGTAGTGCGTGGAATGCCGGTGCGACGTGCGACATTAGGAAAGCTGACTTGGTCATCGAGAGATGAACCCGCTCAAGCCTCCATTTCTTCCTGAACTGAGTAGCAGTAATAGGTGTGTCTGGTCGCTCAACACGGGGCCGATCGTTTAAACATCCCTTACCTTCGATCTCTGTGATTGTTTTCTTCACAGCTACACATGTTACAATACCTTTACCTGTTCGAGTACCCATCTTGTGTCCATAGGAGCGTAAAGCTGCAGCAATGGATTCTCAATTCTGATAGTAAAGCTTTACTACCAGTGACTTTACTGGGAAAGTCAACAAGCCGCTACTGCAGGCGTATCTGACTTCTCTCATTATAGCTCACTTTCTACACGATTCTCACGTGGCGTCGCTGACGTGTTGCTGTCCAGCGTCATCTGTTGGCACTCCATTTCCGTTTCAGTAAAAACCCATGTCATTTCAGTTATGTGTGTCACTTTTTACCTCTCTACCTAGACTATTCCTTGAATAAGTGCACTTTAAAATGTTAAATATCTTTAATTGATAGTTTTTTCTTATATTTCTCCTGCTTAATTTGTTTTCACTTACTGATTATTGATTTGTGGTAGAGTAATAATGTAACACATACACTATTAAATGCAGTATTGACAACATTTTATTTCAAGAATTTTAAATTGCCAAGAAATATTTGTTCCTAAGTACATAACCGTCAGGGATTTTCCATGCCTCGAGATGACTAGGTGTTGTCGTGTCGTCTTCATCATCATGATTCATCCCCATGACGATCGGAGGAAGACACTGGAAAACCACCTCCGCTAGGACCTGGTCAGCGGTGCGAGTCTTCCGCATCATCCCCTACGCTCCTCGGAGTATGGAACCTCATCATTATCACATGACCGTGACATGACTCGAAAAATCTTAATTTCCGGAGCAGTTTTTGTAATTTTAGAAAAAGACTGCAGCACATAAAAAGTGATGCCGTCATGTAAGAAAGGAATAAGAAAATATTGGGTTGTCCCATGAGATCGTTCGCTCTTCGTTGAAGTGCGATCACAAAGAAAGCCTAGGAACAGACCTTCCCGCAGCACAGCTATGACACAGAGGTTGCCGGCCTGTCTGCCTACACACTTCAACCAAAACGTCGTGCACAATATAACTAAATTAGGCAGATCGGTTTTGTACATAAACTACTTATTCCATGCCGCATACACCGTTATTGTCGACAATATATTAAAATTTCTCCGGAAGCTTATAAACGCCATTCTTCCAAAATTTTGAGGTGTTCAGGTTCATGAACTCTTCGAGGTTCAGTCTGCTGACTTCAAAGGAGGTGAGGGGTTTGCCATTCAGGAAATTCTGGAGGGAACGGAATACATGAAAGTCGGATGGGGCAATGTCTGGCGAATACGGCTGTTGCGTAACAGATCCCACTCAAAAGAACGTAGCTTTTGACGGGTCACCATAGAAGTATGTGGTCAGGTGTTGTCATGTTGAAAGACGACATCGTGCCCCAAATCCGATCGCTTCTCATCAATGGATGCCTTGAGATGACAGAATTACGCACAGGACGGTATATCACCTTAGGGTGATAGTCTCGTACGGAAGAAGTTCGTAATATAGGACGCCTTTGAAATCTTGCGGGATGCATAGCAGAACCTTTCTCAGATGCTGCCCCGGTTCAGGAACCGGTACTGGTGGCTGCCCAGTCTTGCGCCACGATTTACTTTTCGGAGCCTTGCTGTACAGGATTCACTTCGAATATCCAGTTACTAGCCGTTCCAGAAAAGGAGACTTGTGATTGTGTCTCAGTAGGAGGTCACAGATGGACACGCGCTGACCAAATTCGCTTCACTCAATTCATGAGGAACCCATACATCGAGAATATTTACGTAACTACCTTCTTCATGTTCCGGGATTACAGCAACACGACTGACATTGCGTTGTCATTCGTGGATTGTTGGCTATCATGTCACTGAGCCGTTCCATATCCGTAACCGTTGGCCATCCATATCGATATCTGTCTGTTGGAAATTTCCGGCTAGAAAGCAACTAAACCACTTTTGACATTCTTGAGCCGTTCCTGAATCGTCCCCGTATACGGCACAAATCTTTTGTCGGCATTGTGAGGAGGATTTTCCCTTACGAAAGTTAACAGCATAAGTTGTCGGAAATATTTCTCTTGTTTTCCATAGCCTGTAAACACACGTTCACGCTGTTCCATCTAATGCCAGGCACAAACATACACTGGCATATCCAGTAGCGCGTCAGGTTGTCGAACTATATGTCGTAGGGCCGTTAAGGCAACTGCGTTACCCTGGGAGGATTGGTGGGTGCATGGATTGCCGGCGTGACAGATATAACGCGTTAGCAAAACGAACAGAATTATGAGCTAGCCCAATACATTAAACCTGTATTGCGAGTCCGGCTAGAGGTGAAAGCCTGGAAGTGCAGCAAAGTACAACACTTTCTCCGACTAGGTTCTGTAACTCAAATATTTGCCGAGTCAGTCTGACTTAAGTGAATATACTCATATCTACATTTCCATCTACATGATTACTTTGCAGTTCACAGTTAAATGCCTGGCAGCCCGTTCATCCGACCACCTTCAAGCTATATCTCTATCGTTCCACTCTCGAGCAGAGCACTGGAAAAACTAGCATTTAAATCTTTCTGTGCGGGCTCTGACTCCTCGTATTTTATCATGATGGTCGTTTCTCCCTATGAAGGTGAATGCCAACAGAATATTTTCTTAATCGGATTAAAAAAGTTGGTGACTGAAATTTGACGAGAAGATCCTGCCGCAACGAAAACGCCTTTGTTTTAATGATTGCCGCCCCAATTTAGGAAACGGTCTTCCATTCTTCGAACTTTTTTGATATCGTCCGTCAGTTCCATTTCGTGCGGAACCCACACAGCACAGCTGTACTCTATAAGAGGGAGGACAAGCTTTGTGTAAGCATTTTCTTTAGTAGACTTGTTGGCCTTTCTGAGTGTTCTTCCAACAAATCGCAGTAACTGTGGTCGCTAAGTATTTTGTCGAATTTACAACCTTTAGCTTTAAGAAAGTTTCAGCCTTTAGCTTTGTGCGATTTGTAGTGTAACCGAAATTAAGAGGGTTTCTCTTAGTAATCATGTGAATGACTTCGCACTTTTCATTATTTAGAGTGAATTGCCACGTATCTCACCTTACAGATATCTTGTCTAAATGACTTTGCAGTTGGTTTTGAGCATCTGATGACTTTACAAGAGAGCAAATGAGAGCATCATCTGTAAGCAATCTAAGAGCGCTGCTCTGATTGTCTACTACGTCGTTTGTATAGTGGGAGAAGGAGGAGGAGGAGTTTAGTGTTTAACGTCCCGTCTACAGCGAGGTCATTAGAGACGGAACACAAGCTCTAATTAGTGAGGAATGGGGAAGGAAACAGCCGTGCCCTTTCAAAGGTACCATCTCGGCATTTGCCTGAACCGATTTAGAGAAATCACGGAAAACCTAAATCAGGGTGGCCGGAGACGGGTTTGAACCGTCGTCCACCCAAATGTGCTAACCACAGCGCCACCTCGCTCGGTGTTTATATAGAGGAGGAACAGCAGAAGGCCTACAACACTTTCTTGGGAAGCGCCAGGTATTACTCCTGTTTTCCTCGATGACTTTCCGTCAGTTACTACGAACTGCGATCGTTCTGGCAGGAAATCACTAATCCAGTTATACAACTGAGGTGACACTCCATAGACATGCAATTTGATTAGAAGACGTTTCTGAGGAATGGTGTCAAAAGCTTTCTGGAAATTTAAAAATATGGAATCAGTCTGAAATCGCTGACGATAACATTCACTACTTCTTCGTGATGTTCAAATGGCTCTCAGTACTATTGGACTTAACATCTGAGGTCCCCTATAACTTAGAACTACTTAAACTAAGGACATCAGACCCATCCATGCCCGAGGCAGGATTCGAACCTGCGACCGTAGCAGTCGCGCGGTTCCGGACTGAAGCGCCTAGAACCGTTCGGCCACCACGGCCGGCTCACTACTTCGTGACAACAAAGTGTTTTCTGAATCCATTCGTGTTAACTATTTGTCAATAAGTCGTTTTCCTCAATGTAATTAATGTTCCAAAATCCTACTGTAAATCTACGTTAGTGATATGCGTCTGTAATTCAGCGGATTTCCTTTCTTGCGTATTGGTGTGACTTGTACAACTTTCCAGTCTTCAGGTGCCAATGTTTAGAGGAGTCAGCGGTTGTATATGATTGTTAAGTATGGAGATATTTTATCAGCATACTCTGAAAGAAACCTGAAGGGTACACAATCTGGTTCGGAGATCCTGCTTTTATTAAGTGATATAAGCTGCTTCGCTACAAGGAGGATACCTACGTCTCGGTTACTTATGTTGTAAATTGTTCTATATTCTAATTCTGGAATATTTATTTCGTCTTCTTTGCTGAAGTTGTTTCGGAAAACTGTGTTTAATGACTCTACATTAGCTATTTTCAGTAACGGCACCATCGCTAACGCACAGTGAAGGTACTGACTGCATCTTGCCGCTGATGTACTTTAGATGTGACCAGAATCTCTTTCGTTTCTCTGCCAGATTTCGCGACAGACTTCGTTGCGAAAGCTACTAAAAGCTTTCCACATTGAAGTTCGCTTTAAATTTCAATCTTGTGTAAAACTTCACCAATCTTGACGATTTTGTATTTTTTTAAACGTGGCATGCTTTTTTGTTGTTTTTACAACAGTGTTCTTGTGGTATATGTCTCTCAACAGTCGACAATATTATTTCTTTGAATTCGAACGATGGCTGGTCTACGCTTATGAAGTCAGATTGTAAGAAGTGGAGACTGACTCTTAAGGTTTTTATCTGTTTTTTAATGAGATGTACTTTTATTTTTGGCGGGTTTGGATGTTACGGTATTCATTCCCCCCACAACTGCTTTGTGGTCACTAGTACTTGTATCTGTCACGAAGCTGCCTATTTGTCCACGATTATTTGTTGCTAAGAGGTGTGTTTTCTCAATCATTACTCGAGTGGGGTCCTGAACTAATAATTGGAAATAATTTTCTGAGAAAGCATTCAGTACAACCTCGGACGACGGTTCATACCTCCCGCCGGCTTTAAACGTCGTATACTGGTCAGCAGTAAACGATACGGCAGTGTCGCACGCACTGGGCGTGTTCCTCGCCCCTCTGTTAGCAGAAGCAGCGAGGCTGGACGACAGATCTGGCAGTTTATTACTCACCTTCTTTTAGTTCAGGACAGACAGTTTCTTAGTCACCTTCTTTTAGTTCAGATCAGTTATTTTCTTAGTCACTTTCTTTTAGTTCAGGTCGGTGTGACTTTTCCAATTCAGGCCGGTGTTACGGGTGTCGACGGCCTCGTTGACAGAGAAACGAACGTGCTGTGTTCCTTTAGTGCCTGACGGCCCATCGCCGTCCCGCTCGCTGGCCGCTTTTCACAGCAAGTGGCGCTCGTTGCGGCGCGCCTTACGGTAACTGCAGCAGATAGCGCCACCCCGCCAAAGAACGGTGCGCCCGCGCAGGCGCACAACGGCCGCACTAAAAACTACCCGCTGACACGGCGCTCCGCTCTACGACTGCGTCCCGCGCCGTTTACAACCGTAGGACCAGCCGTGAAACCGGAAGAGCGCCACACAGTGACTTACTCCCATACGATGGACAGTAAACGATACCTTTTGTCTGCTGGTACGAGCATCATAGTGACCTTTTATTCTTTCTTTTTTTTTAGGAGAGGGTACGGGGTGGGGGCGCTTCTATTATTCTCAAGAAGTGTACTCGCACTGCAGAACTACTGATGTGTGGGAAGCTCAGCTACACTTCGTCTTTCACGGTATCAGAATGGTTTCAAATAGCAGGACCATATATTTAAGTCTGTTTCTTTACTTGTGGAGTATCCTCCCCTGCTTCCTAGCAAACAAAATGTTTCACTACAGTAAATTATTCAAACTGTGTGGTTGTAATGACGACGGCGCGTATTATCTTCGATAGAAAGCAATCGACAGATGTACCCGATAGTTATACACTAAAGCGTCAAGGAAACTGGTGTTGGCATGCGTTTTCAAATACAGTCATATGCAAATAGGCAGAATACGGCGCTGCAGTCGGCGACGGCCATATAAGTAAGCAAGTGTCATGCGCAGTTGTTAGATCAGTTACTGCTCCTGCAATGGCAGGTTATCAATATTTAAGTGAGTTTGAACGTGATGTTACAGTGGGCGCGCGATCGATGGGACACAGCATCTCTGAGTCAACGATGAAGTGGGCATTTTGCCGTACCACCATACCGTGTGTGTACCGTGAATGTCAGGAATCCCGTGAAGCATCAAAACTTCGACATCGCTGCGGCGGAAAAAAGATCCTGCAAGAATGGGACCAACGACGACTGAAGAGAAACGTTCCAAGCTACAGACGTGCAACCCTTCCGTAAATTGATTCAGATTTCAATGCTGAGCCATCAACAAGTTGGCTGGCTCTGAGCACTATGGGACTTAACTGCTGTGGTCATCAGTCCCCTAGAACTTAGAACTAGTTAAACCTAACTATCCTAAGGACATCACACACATCAATGCCCGAGGTAGGATTCGAACCTGCGACCGTAGCGGTCGCGCGGCTCCAGACTGTAGCGCCTAGAACCGCTCGGCCACTCTGGCCGGGCACCAACAAGTGTCAGCGTGCTAACCATTCAGAGAAACATAATCGATATGGGATTTCGGAGCCGAAGGCCCACTTGTGTACCCTTGACTGCTCGACATAAAGTGAGCCGTGTGCGGCCCGCGTAGGTGCCGTTGGTAGGTTGGCATCGTGTAGCAGGGATTGTGGCGTCTTGTTTTCTTCTTGTATTTACTGCCCCCACGACGTTTGCTAACGTTGTCTGTCCACGAGTGGCAGCAGCGTTTATCGATATCTACTACTGTGGTGCTATCTTTGGAAGGACGTCAAGTGTTTTCAGGGTCGTGTGAGTCGGGAGTTCGGCTGGGACGGAACAGCCGTTAGGTCCGGCAGCGCGAACACATGCCGGGACTGCTGGCAGCACGCAGGCACTGCCGGATCGAGGGGCTGCGTTTAAACTGTCACTAGTCTGAGTTGCCATCCGGTCAAGTGAATGCAACACTTGGCTGCCTGTCTCATCGGTTGCCAAGTTGAGCGAATTTCCCAGGCCGATCTTTGGAGTGCTGTCTGAGGCCCACTTCTCTCTTGGTTTGATCAGATTGTGATGATTGTTTTTTTTTATTTTAATTTTCAGTTATTACTATTGGGGCCTTCAGCCGACAAACTATTTTAATTTCTGGTCAGTAAGGCCTTCAGCCATGAGTGCAATTTGTCTTAAGAATTTTTAAGTAGGTATTGTCTCTTAATAGTAAAAGTTTGATGATTGTTTTTTCTTTAAGAAAATTTAATATCTCTTGAAGAACTTTAGCTGTTTTTAAGAATTTTCTATTCAGGCCTTCAGCCTTTAAATTGTTTTTGAGTTATTACTACTTGGGCCTTCAGCCGATAAATAATTTGAATTTCTGCTCAATAAGGCCTTTAGCAGTGAATGAAATTTGTCTTAAAAATTTTGTAATTAGATATTACGTCTTAATAGTAAAATTTTGATGATTGTTTTTTCTTTAAAAATATTTTAGTATCTCTTGGTGAAGTTTAACTGTTCTTAATAATTTTCTATCCAGGCCTTCAGCTGTCAAATGATTTTTGAGTTATTACTATTTGGACCTTCAGCTGACAAGTAATTTGAAGTTCTGGTCAATAAGCCATAAGAGCAATTTGCTTAAGAATTTTTTATTTACAAAGTGTGTCTTAATAGGCAAATGTGATAATTGTTCCTTATTGTCAACCTCATTTGGCCCCATCCACAGCGAATCCTGTCGTTCCCTTAGTCGCATGTTCCAGAAAACTTTACGCCTCGCCTGGGCGTTGATGACGAAACGGAAGAGTCTCGTTTCAAATTGTATCGGGCGTGTGGACGTGTATGGGTATGGAGACAACGTCATGAATTCATGGACCCTGCATGTCAGCACGGGACTTCTCAAGCTGGTGGAGCCTCTGTAATGGTGCGGGGCCTGTGCAACTGTAGTGATATGGGACCCCTGATACGTCTAGATATGACTCTGAGAGTGACATGTACCTAAGCATCCTGTCTGATCACGTGCATCCATTCGTGTCTATTGTGCATTCCGACGGATTTGGGCAATTCCACCAGGACAATGCGACACAACACATTTCTAGTATTTCTACAGAATGGCTCGAGGAGCACTCATCTGACTTTAAACACTTCCGCTGGCCACCAAACTCCCCAGATATGAATATTATTGAACATATTTGACATTTCTTGCAATTTGCTCTTCAGACGAGATGTCTATCCCCTCGTACTCTCATGGATGCATGGACAGCCCTGCAAGATTCATGGTGTTAATTCCATCCAGCATCATTTCACACATTAATCGAGTCCATGCCACGTCGAGTTGCGGCAGTTCCGCTTGCTCGCCAGGGCCTGTACGATATTAGGCAGATGTATCAGATTCTTTGGCTCTTCAGTGTAATTTAACTGACAGTGTTCTGAGTGCTGCAGTCCGGGCTATATGCAGCGCAAAACTCCGAAACGTAGGAGGTATGTTCATTAATCGGTGCCCTTACGGAGTATGGTGAAATAAATAATAACAATATCAGAAATCGAGTGTGCCTTGATGAAAACACCTTGTTATTCGTTTATTTCTTTATTTTCCCAAACTAGTTCCGGCGACAAATATCACCATCATAATTTTAATCAATTATTCAAAATGACAGTCACAATCGCGTTATTTATTTTGCTCCCAACCGGTTTCAACCCGCGATGGGGTCACCTTCAGGCCAATTTACACTGTAAAGTTATAACGTCAGTAAGTAATCATGTACATAATCTACAATCAATTAGTCAAAGTTATATAAATAAACTGATTTTTATGCCCATTTGGTCGCTCGCTGGAGTCGCCACCCTGCCTGTGCACTGTTGGTAACTAACTAAGCATGGTTGGCTCTCTGCATGAGGTTAAATAATGGCGAACAAGACGTGGGCAGACGGTAACGCCCTCCACTGTGTTACATGCTTAAGAAAGAAATCGTAAATTTTAAAGTTTGTTCCAGATGTAATATGAAACATAATAAATAATAGATATAATTAATTAAACCTCGAGGAATTTACAATTATTTAAAATTCTAATAACTGTTGTCCCGTACATTTTTCACATCATTTGTGGATAGAGCAGAGCCCTCTATCTTTTGTGGTAGGGACGCCGTTGCCATGGGCGATAGTATATATGAAGCGCCCTCTAGCCTGTGTGGTTGGGACGCTGTCGTCATGGTAGCCGCTTCGTATAAATCGTCTGCTGTAATACCATCTCTGCGCGGCGTTGTTATGGTAACGGCGTACCATAACCATTCTTCCGCCATGTTGTTGTCAATCCATGTGGTCATCTGCTGCGGCGTTATCTTTGCACAGCATGCGTTGTCGTGGTGTGTTCTGGCTACTACCCATAAAAGTTGTTCCTAGGAATTAGTAAAAAGCTTATAGATAGCAGCCAGAACACGGACCAAATAGAAGAGTTCCAAGATAAAAGTACTGAAAAAAATAATACTTCCATTTTCTGCCCCAGGTGGAAACATGACAGTGAAATCTGTCAGAATGTAAAATTTTTCCTGTTTTGACGCCAGTATGCCATTTGAAGTGACTGTTGGTGTAAACGGTTAAGAAGGTTGAAGTTTTCTGTTGTAAACGTACGGCTGTTGAGAAAAAAGGCTGTGAAGTGGTGGTAAAGTTGTTTTATCAGAACGGCAGCAATAGTAACGTTGCATTGAATGAATATCTCTGAAAGAAGCAGCTGCAAAGACGCTCCATGTCAATAAGTGGCCTAAAGAAGATCGTCAAGGAATCTGAAGAAACAGCCGAATTAGATGGTGCAGCAGGGAGAGAGAGGCAGCTCATTCGTATGGTAGCTGTTGACGAAGTTGCTGTATCTATAGCGGGCTGTGCAACACGCACATTAAATTGTAGAACCAATATTCGATCTTCGTCACAAGAATTCTCTCTCCCCTAGTAAACATTTCAAAATGTTTTGCGGACTGTTTTACACATGTATGCCTACAAGATTCAAAGTGTGCACCAAATGAAGCCTCAAGGCTATACTGTCATGTCTTTGCCCTTCCTTTTTTTTCTCGGCACGCATGGAAATGGATGGCATGTGGCCAAAGAATATTCTTGGATGCATTTTCAACTCTACGCGGTGACGTGAATTTCCGGGACTGCGGCATATGGTATTGTGTTGTGCAGGAAAATTCACTGCTGTTAGCTTGTGCGACTGTATGACGCCGGCCGCACTGGTCGAGCGGTTCTAGGTGCTTCAGTCTGGAACCGCGCGACTTCTACGGTCGCAGGTTCGAATCCTGCCGCGGGCATGGATGTATTTGATTTCCTTAGATTAGTTAGGTTTAAGTAATTCTAAGTCTAGGGGACTGACGACCTCAGATGTTAAGTCCCATAGTGCTGAAAGCCATTTTTTTGACTTTAAGACGTGGTTTCACGAGATCCTTCATTCTTAGTCCGTTTTTCTTCGAGGAAGTGATTCGTCGTGGTCTTTCTAGATGTACAGTGACATATCCACGTGGTAATGACCTCCTTGTGCAACATCACAAGATCACAAGTGTGTCCACACCACTATTTTCGTGCAAGATAAGACGACATCACTCGTCACGTACCAGGTGAAAAATTGACTTCGAGAAATCTTTGGTAATGAGCGCATCATCTTAGGGAATTTCAATGTGTGTGGCCTTCTATATCACCCAATCTAAAATCATATGACTTCTGACTGTGGGAATATCTTAAAAATCTGAACTATCAGGGATGTATCCGGACTCTTCCGGATTTGTAGATTAGCCTACGACGACTTATCGCTCTGATTACAATGGATATGCTGCGTACGGATGCAACAAGTTGCTGAGACATTGAATACGTGTAACTTGTGGCCATGTCATCATAGACGGTCAGAGCCACCCTTATCGCGTGCCTGATTGTTCCTCCCCTTTCCCAGCACCCACACCGCATTCTGACTGCTTAAAGCGCCATATTTTCACATAGTGGCAGAGAGTGGAACTACTATTTTCTTCAGATACTCCTCGAGCGCAAAGGTTAATGAACATACCCATGAAGTTTCAGTATTCTGTGATGTATGCAGCACTCGGTACATCGTAACTTTAACTGCCTGGTAGAAGTGACTATAGGTGTGCATAAGGAAATTATTTGAGACTCTTACTACTGATTTTGTATCTTAATTACTTGGCAGGGAACACTAATAGTAACCTCAGTCTTATCTCAAGTGAAGCTACAATCTATAATTTATATTAGTAAGCGAATATCTCAGGGCAGATGACCCAAACTCATTTGCAGTTTGCCTGTCTAAGAGCTGCAGGGGCTACAAAAATGGATTTTCAATAGAAGATATAAAGAGTGATCCAGTTTAAAAATTTTAACTTCTAACATAAGCTACTCTTTAAGAGGTACAGGGGATAGGCAAAAATCATGTGAACTGTGGCAGTAATGGGATGGTTTTGATTGACGGACAACAAAGCGGGTAAAGCACGTGTCGCGCTGGACTGTGCATTTTCTGTACGGTCTAGGCATCAGTGCAGGTTGTTTACGTGTAGTGCACACTTCGTATTTTCATACAGAGACCGAGGTCAACGTGCAATGAAAGACCTAACAGAGCTCCAAAGAGGGCAGATTGTGGGGGCCCGATTAGCTGGAAGTGTAAGTAACCAAGACATCCAACTTATTGAATGTTTCAAGAGCAACTGTTCCAACATTCATGACAGCCTACACATGGGAAGACGTCATCATGTAACGTAAAGTGCGCGAAAATCAAAACTAAATGACAGAGATCGCCGTACGCTAACACAAATTGTGTCAAAACAATACAAAACAGTGGCAGCTAAAGTGACTGCAGAGCTCAATAGCCATTTCGAGACCCCGTATCTATGGACGCTGTCCACCGAGAACTCCACAAAGCGAATGTTCATGGACGAGCTGCTATACCGAAACCATTAGGACGTCAACCAACACAAAGAAACATAAAACATGGCGTCAGGAGCATAAATCCAGGACGGCTGATCAGTAAAAACACGTCATATAGTCCGACGAGTCAATGGTTTCATTATTTCCAACAACGGGCTGGGTTTACGTCCGGAGAACTCCAAAAGAAGCCTGCAATAGTGACTGCTTGATTCCAACGGCTAAGCGTGGAGGTGGAGGTGTGATGGTGTGGGCATCCATATCGCTATTCTGCTGGTCCCATCATTACTCTCGAAGGCCGTATTACTGCCAACGATTATGTACATATATTACTTGATCAGGTGCACCTCATCATTCAAATGTGGTTCCCCAACACTGATGCCCTATTTCAGGACGATAATGCACCGATTAATACACCAAGGACAGTACAATCATGGTATGAAGAGCATGCAACTGAACTACAGCGCTTTCCCTTTCCAGCACCGTCCTCGGACTTAAAAATTACCGAACCCTTGTGTGCGGTGTAGGAGCGCAGACACCGGAGCAGATTTCTGCCTCCCTCGTCACAACAGGAGTTAGAAGAGATTCTGATCGAAGTGTGGCATAACACACTGGAGACTATACAATCATTACATGCCAGTATTCCAAGAAGAATCGCAGCTGTTTTATGTGCGAATTGGGGTCCAATCCGCTGTATCATCTTATGTGAAAGGTTCAACTCAGTAGCACAACTACGAGGGGGTGTCAATGAAAAACTTAGAAATCTTTTTCTTTATTAAACAATAATGGTACAACAAGGTATTATTTTTCGACGTAGTGTCCCTGTCACTCAACACACTTCATCCAGGGCGTAAGAACTTTCCGGGTTCCTCTGAAAAAATAATAATTTCTTTTGGTCGTGTGCGCTGCCATTCGTGCACCACCTGCCACACCTTCTTATCGGAACAAAATTTCCTTCCTTCCGTCGCTTGTTAGAGTGGCCCAAATACGTGGTAATCACTCGGAACGATGTGTTGTGAATATGGCGGATGTGGCAGAGTATCAAAGTGCATACGACCGATGGTTGCAAGTTGTCATGGGCGGTATGAGCCCGAGAATTGTCATGTTGCAAAATGACACCTTCAGATAGAAATCCATGTCGCTGTGATCTTACTGCAGGTCGGAACTGATTCTTTTAATATACCGGAATATGATACACTGGCGATGGTGTTTCCCCCAGTCGTGTAGAATTCCAACAAAACGCCTTGTTTATCCCAAAAGAGAGTTATCAAAACTTCTCCTACAGATCGCAGCGTACGGAAGTTGTTGGGTTTCAGTAATGAGGTAGGACGCCATTCCCTACTTGCTCTTTTCTTTTTTTTTTTTTTACGCAGGTTGCGTGTCTTGTAACGATTCTCGCGGAGAAGCCATTATCTTCTGCTTCAAGGGGCCACAAAGTTCATTAGAAACGTGAAGGCGAGTCCTAGAGCAAAGTTCTCCTTTCTGTTCTGCTTATCCCTGCAGACAACAGACACTACGTGAAAGGACAATAACACTGTTTCATTCGCCAAACTATTTCGCCAGGAGGGAGCTTATGCAGGAACCACAGAGTGAAGAACACGTTAAGATAGCCGGAGAGCCACCTCAAAAGCTGAGATTTGCGGAGATGAAGGCTGCTGGCTGCTGGCCAACAGCCATGCAACTTCACAAGAGGTTCTATGGTGAATGACGCAGCACATAGACATAAACTGCCACCGGTGCAAGGACGCATCAGTGAAAGCTCAGGTTGTGAGAGTAAGCGGTTTCTTGCGCCCTACAAGTCCACTTAATGTGTCTGTGACGGGTGGACTAGGCCGTGAGTTTTATTTGTATTCTCGATTAGTGAACAATCATAATAAAATATTAATTTTTCTTTGCTTTATCATTAAAAAGAAATTTTTACCATAATTTTGGCGCCCAAAATATGGCACTATTATTTTGTTGTTGTTGCTGTTGTGGTCTTCAGTCCTGAGGCTGGTTTGATGCAGCTCTCCATGCTACTCTATCCAGTGCAAGTTTCTTCATCTCCCAGTACCTACATCCTTCTGAATCTGCTTAGTGTATTCATCTCTTGGTCTCCCTCTACGATTTTTTCCCTCCGCGCTGCCCTCCAATACTAAATTGGAGCTCCCTTGATGCCTCAGAACATGTCCTACTAACCGAGCCCGTCTTCTAGTCAAGTTGTGCCACAAACTCCTCTTCTCCCCAATCCTATTCAACACTTCCTCATTAGTTATGTGATCTACACATCTAATCTTCAGCATTCTTCTGTAGAACCACATTTCGAAAGCATCTATTCTCTTCTTGTCCAAACTATTTATCGTCCATGTTTCGCTTTCATACATGGCTACACTCCATACAAATACTTTCAGAAACGACTACCTGACACTTAAATCTATACTCGACGTTAACAAATTTCTCTTCTTCACAAACGTTTTCCTTGCCATTGCCAGTCTACATTTTATATCCTCTCTACTTCGACCATCATCAGTTCTTTTGCTCCCCAAATAGCAAAACTCCTTTACTACTTTAAGTGTCTCATTTCCTAATCTAGTTCCCTCAGCATCACCCGTCTTAATTAGACTATATTCCATTATCCTCGTTCTGCTTTTGTTGATGTTCATCTTATATCCTCCTTTCAAGACACTATCCATTCCGTTCAACTGCTCATCCAAGTCCTTTGTTGTCTCTGACAGAATTACAATGTCATCGAAGAACTTCAAAGTTTTTATTTCTTCTCCTTGGATTTTAATACCTACTCCGAACTTTTCTTTTGTTTCCTTTATTGCTTGCTCAATATACAGATTGAATAACATCGGGGATAGGCTACAAACCTGTCTCACTCCCTTCCCAACCACTGCTTCCCTTTGATGTCCCTCGACTCTTATAACTGCCATCTGGTTTCTGTACAAATTGTAAATAGCTTTTCGCTCCCTGTATTTTACCCCTGCCACCTTCAGAACTTGAAAGAGAGTATTCCAGTCAAAATTGTCAAAAGCTTTCTCTAAGTCTACAAGTGCTAGAAACGTAGTTTTGCCTTTCCTTAATCTAGCTTCTAAGATAAGACGAAGGGTCAGTATTGTCTCACGTGTTCCAACATTTCTACGGAATCCAAACTGATCTCCCCCGAGGTTGGCTTCTACTAGTTTTTCCATTTGTCTGTAAAGAATTCGCGTTAGTATTTTGCAGCCGTGACGTATTAAACTGATAGTTCGGTAATTTTCACATCTGTCAACGCCTGCTTTCTTTGGGATTGGAATTATTATATTCTTCTTGAAGTCTGAGGGTATTTCGCCTGTCTCATACATCGTGCTCACCAGATGATAGAGTTTTGTCATGACTGGCTCTCCCGAGGCCATCAGTAGTTCAAATAGAATGTTGTCTACTCCCGGGGCCTTGTTTCGACCCAGGTCTTTCAGTGCTCTGTCAAACTCTTCAAGCAGTATCATATCTCCCATTTCATCTTCATCTACATCCTCTTCCATTTCCATAATATTGTCCTTAAGTACATCGCCCTTGTATAGACCCTCTATATATTCTCCTTCCACCTTTCTGCTTTCCCTTCTTTGCTTAGAACTGGGTTTCCATCTGAGCTTTTGATATTCATACAAGTGGTTCTCCTTTCTTCAAAGGTCTCTTTAATTTTCCTGTAGGCCCCTAGTGAGATAAGCCTCTACATCCTTAAATTTGTCCTTTAGCCATGCCTGCTTAGCCATTTTGCACTTCCTGTCGATATCATTTTTAGACGTTTGTTTTGCTTTTTGCCTGCTTCATTACTGCATTTTTATATTTTCTCCTTTAATTAATTAAATTCAGTATTTCTTCTGTTACCCAAGGATTTCTACTAGCCCTAGTCTTTTTACCTACCTGACCCTCTGCTGCCTTCACTACTTCATCCCTCAAAACTACCCATTCTTCTTCTACTGTATTTCTTTCCCCCATTCTTGTCAATTGTCCCCTTATGCTCTCTCTGAAACTCTGTACAACCTGTGGTTTAGTCAGTTTATCCAGGTCCCATCTCCTTAAATTCCCACCTTTTTGTAGTTTCTTCAGTTTTAATCTACAGTTCATAACCAATAGATTGTGGTCAGAGTCCACATCTGCCCCTGGAAGTGTCTTACAATTTAAAACCTGGTTCCTAAATCTCTGTCTTACCATTATATAATCTATCTGAAACCTGTCAGTATCTCCAGGCTTCTTCCATGTATGCAACCTTCTTTTATGATTCTTGAACCAAGTGTTAGCTATGATTAAGTTGTTCTCTGTGCAAAATTCTACCAGGCAGCTTCCTATTTCATTTCTTACCCCCAATCCATGTTCACCTATTACGTTTCCTTCTCTCCCTTTTCCTACTGACGAATTCCAGTCACCCATGACAATTACATTTTCGTCTCCCTTCCTATCTGAATAATTTCTTTTATTTCATCCTACATTTCTTGAATTTCTTCGTCATCTGCAGAGCTAGTTGGCATATAAACTTGTACTGCTGTGGTAGGCGTGGGCTTCGTATCTATCTTGGCCACAATAATGCGTTCACTATGCTGTTTGTAGTAGCTTACCCGCATTTCTATTTTCCTATTCATTATTAAACGTCCTCCTGCATTACCCCTATTTGACTTTGTGTTTATAACCCTGTAGTCACCTGACCAGAAGTCTTGTTCCTCCTACCACCGAACTTCACTAATTCCCACTATATCTAACTTTAACCTATCCATTTCCCTTTTTAAATTTTCTAACCTACCTGCCCGATTAAGGGATCACAGATTCCACGTTCCGATCCGTAGAACGCTAGTTTTCTTTCTCCTGATAACGACATCCTCTTGAGTAGTTCCCGCCCGGAGATCCGAATGGGGGACTATTTTACCTGCAGAATATTTTATGCAAGACGACGCCATCATCATCATTTAACCATACAGTAAAGCGGCATGCACTCGGGAAAAATTACGGCTGTAGTTTCCCCTTGCTTTCAGCCGTTCGCAGTACGAGCACAGCAAGGTTGTTTTGGTTAGTGTTACAAGGCCAGATCAGTCAATCATCCAGACTGTCGCCCCTGCAACTACTGAAAAGGCTGCTGCCCCTCTTAAGGAACCACACGTTTGTCTCGCCTCTCAACAGACACCCCCCCCCCGTTGTGGTTGCATCTGTATCGCTGAGGCACACCAGTCTCCCCAGCAATGGCAAGGTCCATGGTTCTTAGGAGGTGGGGGGGGGGGGGGGAGGGACTATTATTACTGCCTTGAATTCGTTACAGTACTGAAGAGGAGCAACGGACAATACTTAACATGAAAAATGCATGGCAGCACAGTTGTACACAGGTTCATCTGATCTAGATGACTGCGTCAAGGAAATGGTGAAACTCAACTGGACACTGGTTCACTATGTAGCTAAATATCCCATCAACCCCTACTTACGAAGTTTATAGTTCCTATACAACTTGAAAAGACCAAAGATATTATTCAGTCTTAATATATCACTCCCATAGGGGCTATGAAGACAAGATACAGTAATTAGGACATCCAGAGAAGCATTTAAACAGGCACTATCCCTTTGTTCCATATGCAATTCAAATGGGAAGAATAATATATAGTACAATCGGAAGTACCGATTGCCTTTTGGTCTTCAATGATACCTAGAAAACAGATGTAGATGTAGATATAGAATATCTATTATAAAAGAGAACTGATTACGACGTTGAGCGAGAACAGATTTCAGTAAACGCGGAATTACAGAGACGATAAACAACCCTGGTAACAATATGATATTTTCCTCAATGTGACAATACTGTGACATATGGCTATGCAATATCAGTCCAGCTTTTGATCACTATTTTGCAGTTACATTTGTGGGCGCTAGAAATGTTTCTTGGATTGAAAGCTTCGCACCCTCCTGGAGGGTCAGATTGGTCTTGTCTGGGGCTCTTTTCTAGGCGGAGAGCAGTCTGTGAATGTCCTTAGGTCAAGCACACCTCCCTGGCCTGCTGAGCAACCTTCTCTGAAGATCTGTGGCTCGCTCTGCTGCCTGTGAGTGAACACAGCTGGCATATATCCACGTGTCGGACAGTCAACGCTGCGCCCGCTTTGTAGACCGCTTGGGGTAATCTGAACCTGGTATTTTTGCTTTCCTGCGTTAACTTAGAAGACTAAGACACAGCGGTGCCGCTTGGCTATCAGGGGCGCGTCGATTACAATTTTTCCACACATTTGGCTTATCCAATGAGATTGGGTCGTGTCATCTTGGTATATAAATAGTGGTCCAAATATTTTATTTCAGTTCTACGACAAACAGAGTATTAATTAATCAATAGTGAGTTTCCTTTTAGGTTGTGATGGAGTCAGAGGACGTTGTTGTTCGAAAATGTTTCAAATGGCTCTGAGCACTATGGGACTCAACTTCTGAGGTCATCAGTCCACTAGAACTTAGAACTACTTAAACCTAACTAACCTAAGGACATCACACACATCCATTCCCGAGGCAGGATTCGAACCTGCGACCGTAGCGGTCTCGCGGTTCCAGACTGTAGTGCCTAGAACCGCACGGCCACTCCAGCCGGCGACGTTGAAGTCTCTTGACACTTTATTATGTTTGTCAGATAGGGATTCAAAAATCAAAACTGCGTAAAATCCGCTCGAGTTTATTTCACTAAAATAAATTTTCTTAAACGCTGCCTTCACATGTTACACGGATATAAACAAATAGCTAGCGCCTGAGACCTTCCGTGGCCATCACCATTATCATTTTAAATTGAAATAATATGTTTGAAATAACGGGTGCATACGCTGAATGGAATCACACACCTCACAGCTGCCCTGTGCCGCCTTGTGGCCTTAAGGATCTGCAGCAGAGTGCACAAAAAATATCTTAGCCCTTTTCAGTGCAGCTCGCAATGGTAGCGTGAAGGGGGGGGGGGGGGGGGAGGGTACGTTGCGAACCGCCGCTGTGCGGTACGAGAGGTACAATTCAACAACTGAAGCTTACTCCTGAACCTATATCTTGTAGAACTAATTTACAGCTAGCGACTAGCGGGTCTGGAAACGACCCTACTAACACTTTGTGCGAGGGCAACCAGTAATGCGAAAAATACATACACTCAAGTTCACTAGTTGGAGACTAAAATATCGAAAAAAAAATTTGTGTATGCACAATAGAAGGTCACTCTTGACGGACCAATTGCATAGTCCAGCAGGCGTCACCAAACTAAGGCGGCCACCCCATCGGGGCAAAGGGATGGAGTCACCCAGCATCCAGGACGAGAATGCACAGTGTTGTTATGAACTCGATGAAACATTTCAAAAAATCTAACGGATAAGTGGCCAAGGACAACGTCAAAAATGATACGGTACGTGGAAGACAAAATCTCAAACAGTTTTTTATAATGGTTATAAATATTCAACGTGTTCGCTCAACGTGATCACTGATGCAGGAAGACGTTCGCTGTGACATCAACTAGTACAGCGTACTATGCGGGCATACAAGTTCTCCCGGTGCGGTGGTGTAAGGCGTTCGCATTGAACGGAATTATTTTGAAAAATATGCGTTTGTAGCCTAAAAAGTGAGGGGTAATACAGTGTATTGGAACCCTGATTGAAACTAACCTGCTTTCAAGAAAAAATGTTGCTTTCATTCTTGAACACCGCTCGTATAACGAGATGCTGCAGCTGTAGCTTGTGCAACAGTTTCAAAGTGGTAGCAGGAACTTCAGCATTCAATATGACAGTGGGCCTCAGCATTTCCACGGTTCTGTACGAGATTGCCTGGAGGAGAGGTCGCCACTTCGCTGGACTGGCCGTGCTACGACCACCGACTTGGCACTACATGAGTGCACACCACGGTCGCCAGACTTGATGCCTCGCGAGTTTTTCTTCTCTGCTTATATCAAGGATAGCTTTCATGTTTGCACCTCTGTCACAGAACGCCGAAGACTTGCGACACAGCACCACTGCAGATGTTCTTACGGTCACTTCTGATATTCTGGGTCGGATAAGGGCAAAACTGCAATGGCGAGTAATGTATGCTATGTGACGAAGTGGCGACCTCTCCTCCAGGCAATCTCGTACAGAACCGTGTAAATGCTGAGGCCCACTATCATATTGAATGCTGAAGTTCAGTTTGTTGGATCTTCGAGATTTCGTCCGCTAGTTTATTGAGTTCAGTCCACATTTCCGGATCGCGTATTATGGCATATAGTTCGTTCTGTGTGTTCAGGCGATTTATGTGTACTGTGTGTCTTATGTTCGTGCGTTGTCCGCAGAAGAAGACAGTATGTTCAGGGGAACCTTCTTCCCCGCATGTGCATCTATTAGTCTGCTGCAGACTCACGCGGTACAGGTGCGTGGGATAAGGGCCATGTCCTGTGATGAAATGTACCATACCGCGGCTGGGATCAATATGTTTTAGTTTTAGTCTTTCCCGGATGTCAGGGAAGAAGTTGTATACACGGCGGCCCTTATCGCTGTTGGCCCACTCGCTCTGCCAGGTATCCACTCGCCATGCTATGAGTTGGCGTGTTGTCTCAATCGGTACACCAGTGATCTGCCGAACAAACATCGAGATGTTCGATTATGACCTTTCGATCACCTCGAATTAGTGTGTCCATACGTTCCAATATTGTAGGAGTCGCAACTACGCGCGGCCGGTCTGCCTACGGTAGTTTGGGTAGGTTTGCGCAACCTTGTTACGCTGACGTCAATACCCTAGCCCAACAACTTACCACGGTTTTATTCATTTCCAGATCTCCGAAGACGTTCTACGAACGTCTTTGAATATCCGTAATACTCTGATTTTCCGCTTAAGGAACTCAATGACAGCTCTCTGCTCGGAACGCTCCTGTATTGCATACGCCATTTTGAAGGCGACGTATAGCGCCACCACCTATCGGAACTTCGTGAAATTGTAGGAGCTGAAGCGGGAATGTTCCACGGTGTCTCACAACAAATTCCTGCTGAAATTGTCCGAGAAAAAAAACCGGGTTGCATCACTTACCGAACGCCCCTCGAACGTGGTACCATTGTCAGCTATCTCTGCGAACAAGAATCGACAGACGAATATACTGACTTTATCAGGAACTGCAGTAGTTCGATAGGTCTTTGTGTATTGTCCCCCATATTCGTGTGTTCTGTGGGTTGACCTTACCTGAAATATGAAAAGTGGCTCCGTCACTGAAAATTAATTTGCTTACGGAGTCATCATTTTCAAAATTCTTCTGCATATCAGTGCGTAGATGCGGACTCCGCCATCTGTCGTCATGGCTTAAGGCATGCAGGAGCTGCAGTTTGTTTAGATTCAGTCTGAAACTCTTACGCAGCATTTTCCACTCTGTTGGCTGAAGCATGTGCAACTCTGTACTTCGCAGCATCACGTTTATCACATAGAGCAAGGTCCGTTCTGAAACGATAGGTCACCTCGAACGTTTTGCGTACCACAAGTAAACATACTCCTCGAATTCCTTGTACCACTAGACTATGCTGATGCAAACTGGTGGTGTCTTGTGAAAATTGCCACGGAATACGTTTGCAGCCGGCCGTTGCGGCCGCGTGGTTCTAAGCACTTCAGTCCGGAACCGCGCTGCTGCTACGTTCGCAGGTTCGAATCCTGCCTCGGGTATGGATGTGTGTGATGTCCTTAGGTTAGTTAGGTTTAAGTAGTTCTAAGTTCATGAGACTGATGATCAAAATGGTTCAAATGGCTCTGAGCACTATGCGACTTAACTTCTGAGGTCATCAGTCGCCTAGAACTTAGAAACCTAACTAACCTAAGGACATCACACACATCCATGCCCGAGGCAGGATTCGAAACTGCGATCGTAGCGGTCGCTCGGCTCCAGACTGTAGCGCCTAGAACCGCACGGCCACTCCGGCCGGCGGGACTAATGACCTCAGATGTTAAGTCCCATAGTGTTCACAGCCATTTGAACTATACGAATTTCAATACTTTTGCAATTTTGTACCGATTGACACGATCAAACTTTTTTTTTGCAAACACATTTGTTATCCGTCTTCAATGCATTATTTTTTTAGTGACTGGTTTCCATTCAACACGAATCTTCCAGCGATCAGTATGTCTACAACAGTAAAGTAACTAATTAGCAAATAATCTACGAAATGTAAAACGTTAACATACCACGCCAGCATCTAACATCAAATGCAGTGGAAGATACCTATAATCCATCAAACTATCAAAAAATATACGTGTTACGTCATATAATACAGTACTGGTTTGAAAGAATCCAGGTTCTTAATATAGCCTTAATGGCTGTATTAATGAAATGGATTCTACAAAAATGTTATTTTATTATGTGATGTAGAACATAAATTTTCTGACAGTTCGACAGATTACTCATGTGATCAATGTCAGCAGTTCGAGGTCTAGGGGCCTGCGTTGCTGCCTCTGGATCACGGGGTGCTGGGTTCGATTCCCGGCCAGGCTGGGGAGTTTTCCCTGCCAGGGTACAGGGTGATTGTGTTACCCTCATCATATCATCATCGACATCATCAGTTGTGAGAGTGACTAGACTGGGTTGTGGAAAGAAAATAGACTGTGTAAAAATTGCGACTTTGGATAGGCCCTGATGATTGCACAGTTGAGCGCCTCGTTCATTTGTGTTCTGCTGCATTCGATGTTTGATGTTGACTTACTGTGGTAAAATTTTATGTTTGGTAGAGTATTAACTAGTTAATAATTTTACTGTTGCTTACTCATATGAGGACGGATCATGGAGAAACATAATGGGCCATTTAGAAACTCAATGCAATGAAGATGGATAATACTTATCTTTGGAAACCAGTGTGTGTCGATTTGATGTTCAAGGATATTACACCCATTTTTCCAATGCATTCTGTTCCTTGTTTGCCACCATTCTTAGCAAATACGGTCGGTTGTGCCCTTTTCCAAGATTTCCCAAACTATCTTGATAACGCCACGCCCAAAAATCGTTGAGAATTTATCTTTCACTTACTGAATCAACTGTTATATTATATTTAGCCATTAACCTATATCGATTTTTTTAAACGTTTTATGGTTTCTATAGGGTGTTCGTAAATTCTCGCTACACACTTCTAGTACTTTTAGAGGGGAGTGAGTAAATAATATTTTGAATAGGAGCCCATGTCCAGAAACGTCATCCAACGATGTTACAGAGCATCAAAGTCATAGGCCCCGGCGCCTGTAAATGTATGCTTGCACTCAGAGTGATTCCGTGATGATGGGGCAAGCTTTCAAGGATGATGGATAAGGATAATTGTACCAATTTGAGGTAAGGGTCGCTGTAACAGAAACGAACGAGTCGAAAGTTACAAGCGAAAACCGTTCTGATACCTTGAGAGAGAGGACAGGTTACTCTCTCACCTGTTTTCCGCATATGGAAAACTATTGAAGATTTTATTACAACCTGACGTACATTGAGCGAGAGTTAATGGCCTGAGCAGACGTTGATAGAGCCTGGTAGGGCGCTAACAGCATTAGGTATTTTTATGGTTCTTATCTCGTACTAACAGTATGTTTGGAGTTGAAAACAATTGGCGGCGAGCCCATCCCTCAGAAAATCTTGTCAGACAGGCCTACAGCCGTACAGGGCAGACAGGGCAGCCCCTCCTTTAGACAGGTCTCCAGCAGAACAATGCTGAGCTACCTGCAGTTGCGCCAGTGGAAGGCTGAGCTGGGGGCGACAGACTTAACATGTCTACACAGTGGAGTTGTAAACTGGGAATTATGCGCAGAGCCACAAGTAATAAAAATTCACAAGTTTTCGTGTTTGCTGATACCGCAAATAGGATTGTGAGCCACTTCCATCATTTGCCTCGGTTGTATAAGAAACTGCAGCGTCTGAGAAATGTATAGAGATAGAATCTTTATTACACCTCATAGCTAGAATTAACAATCTCGAAGGCACAGGTGACTTAAATACAGAACTTTAAGATTGTATTTGTTTGCTTGTTGGTGTGGGAAGCGACACAGCTTCAGAGAAAATCATGTTCCCCTCAATGAAAACTTAAAAAGGCCAGCAATTGGCGGTTTCTCTTCTTTCAGAAATTCAGGTTTCTTAATCTTGTCCTGATTTGATATGAGTTTGTGCTGTCAGGTGGGAGGGGATATTTGGAGCCTCTAGAGTCCTGTGATTGGCTCAAGACAGGGTGGAGGTGGTGTCGTTCGTGCATTTTGCCGAAAAACGGAATTTTTTCTGGAATGGGGGCTGGACTTTGGTCTAGTAAGAGGACTTCTTTCTCGTTGATGCTCTAGCATGTGTGGCTGGTGCTTGGGATCTGTCCTGAGGCTGTCTTCATTTGTGAGTGATTTAGACTGCGGAGCCTGTGGTAAAGTTCTTACTGTACCGACAATGCGACTTCAAACGTCTCGGACTACTGGTTTGCCGAGGGCACACTTATTCGTTTTTGGTTTACTAGTCTTGAAATTTTGCATCCTTGTACACTGTGTCATATAACTGAGACAAACTGGTCCATGGTACGACCAGCGAATGTGTGTGTCAGACACTGTAATCTAGAGTGATTTCAGAGCTCTGGTATGGAGCAAATTGCGATCCATCTGCGTGATCGCTAGACCGTGAGGTTTTTGCGTTTCTTTCGTGACCACGATCGATTCACAGGTGCCGCCTTATGTCTCACCTCCAGCCGCACCCATCTCGCCAACTGCTAGTTACATCACCGCATGAAGCAAACAGGGTAACCTAATGCCGCTCCAGCATCACCAGGACGTACAGATCTCAATCGCTACTTACTCTCAGCTGCACCTGCGTAGTGAAACTACAATAGATTTGATGAATGAAAGCAGCTATCCACTGTGGCCCGCGGTTCTAGGCGCTTCAGTCCGGAACCTCACTGCTGCTGCGGTCGCAGGTTCGAATCCTGCCTGGGTCATGGATGTGTGTGATGTCCTTAGGTTAGTTAGGTTTCAGTAGTTGTAAGTGTAGGGGACTGATCACCTCAGATGTTAAGTCCCATAGTGCTTAGAGTCATTTGAATCATCAATGAAAGTCTGCTCAGCGTCAGATCAATTCAGATCGCGTTATTTAGGGCCACAGAACTTGACTCACTTCTGTCACTGAGGATCCTTGTCCATTGTACTCTTACATCAACTGATAGTTGTTTACGTTATTCAATCAATAATATGTTTAGCATAATTTACCTTTTCTTTAGGAAAATCTAAATATTGTTAGAACATCTGACTTTCGCGTACATTCTCAATCATTTATATAGTCCCCACAAACCTTTCAACCACTGACATCGGAATACATGCACCGCCACTGTTGTTGCTGACGTTGTACAGCAGGCAACTTTCAGGGGTGGTCGTAAACTAGACACGGGCTCTAAAACACCTGAAGAGCTAAACTTACTTGTTTAGAAGAGGAAATGCGTTTCACACTTGCGAGGAGGGGCAAGTGCTTATATCACCTTAGGTATGCAATTTAGAGCCCACGTTTAGTAGTCATTTTCCTTTTTTTGGTCGATACTACTACCTCTGCAGATTACATAATCTTCAGTCTCAGCAACAATAGTACCGTTACATGTATTTCACTATCAGAGGTATCATAATGATTTTAGCTTATAACTTTCCAAGTTCTCTTCTGGTACAATGTCCGTCACCTCAAACGGATACATTAATCCATCTTTAATGTTTACAACATAATAATGGAATCACGGTGTATATGCAAATATTTACAGGCGCCGCCGCTTATAACTTCGATGCACTGTGGTGTCATGGATGACGGTTGAGGACAAGGGTTCCTGTTGAAAACATTATATAATCATTCTCCTCTGTATGTTCTGGAAGTTTGTAACAGAATTTTCGAGCACCTGATGTAATTGCCCTGTATTTATGAAATGGCCCAAGTTTAACTGCGTTAGCTTTAGCTGCGTATCAAGTTCACTATCATCGTGGTGTTGAATCTACATGCTACTGGTCACACACAGGCGCGATTTACCGGTAGCGGTGGCGGCGGCTGTGGCGTCTTGAGCATGGAGAGGGCGGCAGCAGCCGGCGGCGGGGGCGGCAGCGGAGGTGGTGGGGCGGCGGGGGCGGCATGCGAGGGGCGACGTGGGCGGCAGCACGACTCGAGGGCCGCCTGGCGGAGGCCGTGGTGCAGCACGAGGAACAGCGTCGGCTGCACGAAGGCGTGCACGTAGGCCACGTGCAGCGTGATCTGGAACACGCGCGCCGGCTGAACCGACAGTGGCGCCGCACAGCAGCGCCGTCACCTCTCTCTCACACACACACCTCACGTATGCTCATTCTGCACGGACACCAATAGTTTGTGCTATTAATGTTACTGTAGCTGAACGGAATGGGCAGTGTTTTGAAAGGGGGATATAAGATGAACATCAAGACAAGCAAAACGAGGATAATGGAATGTAGTCGAAATAAGTCAGTTGATGCTAAGGGAATTAGATTAGGAAATTTGACAGTTAAAGTAGTAGATGAGTTTTGCTATTTGGGGAGCTAAATAACTGATGATAGTCGAAGTAGAGAGGATGCTAAATGTAGACTTGCAATGGCAAGGAAAGCGTTTCTGAAGAAGAGAATTTTATTAACATCGAGTATAGATTTAAGTGTCAGGAAGTCGTTTCTGAAAGTATTTGTATGGTGTATAGCCACGTATGGAAGTGAAATATGGACGATGAATAGTTTGGACAAGAAGAGAATAGAAGCTTTGGAAATTTGGTGCTACACAAGAATGCTGAAGATCAGGTGGGTAGATCACATAACTAACGAGGAGGTATTGAATAGAATTAGGGAGAAGAGGAGTTTGCGGCTTGACAAGAAGGGATCGGTTGGTAGGACATGTTTTGAGGCTTCAAGTGATCACCAATTTAGTGGAGGGTAAAAATGGCAGAGCGAGACCAGGAGATGAATACACTAAGCAGATTGAGAAGGATGTAGGTTGCAGTAGGTACTGGGAGATGAAGAAAATTGCACAGGATAGAGTAGCATGGAGAGCTGCATCAAACCAGTCTCTGGACTGAAGACCACAACAACAACAACAACAACAGCTGTACTATTACTGCTGATAAATGTGTATACTTTCTTTCGCTGTTTCTAGTAATGTCGAATATTTTTTTAAGTGTGTTTTATGCACGAAAGTCAGTAGTTAGTGCTATGTATATCTCCGATGATGCTTGATAAGAAATAATAAGACGTAGTTCAACTAAGACAAGGCTTCATTATGACAACAATAGAGAGATCTAACAAGGAAGGAAACCTCAATTAAAAAAAAGAAGAATACGACTTCTCAGACGCTAACAGGAATATGCCGGAAACACACAGTGAATAAACATAGTGGGACATGACTGCTATGCAACTGATAAACCTGAGGTTAAGCGTTCGGGTACCTGGCCGAAAGGTACGTCTCTGGATACCGTTCGGTAGCCGTCCCGCTGTGATGGCTTCTGCCCGGGCTTTGACTACTGGGCTGTCAAGAGCGGGCGCATCAATTCGTCCACAGCTCCGGTGGAGCGTACTGCCAACGTTTTGGCTTGTACCGCACTATATAGCAGGGACGCGGAGGAATTCGTGCTGATCCAGTTCTGCGTGCATGACAGGGCGAAGGAATTAGATCCCTGGCACGGGGACCCCTGGTGGCGCTTGTCCTGACATCTGTCGTCTTTCTTGTGATCGAAGCAGTCCAGGGAGTAAACGCGTGGTACTTACGCAAACCTGCGATGCTTTGGTGTCTAAGAGGTTGCCGTTCCTTTAGGCGAACGGCAAGTACATAGCAGTTACCATTATTCAAGCACAAATAGGTTTTGAAAGCAAGGACGCCCACAGAAATGTATCCAAATCGAGCCAATATTTCAAAATTTGGTCACATAACTTAAATGGCAAGCTTCAAACTTAACATGTCCTAAGAACTACGCGGAAGTGACAAAAGTCATGGGATATCTCCTAATATCGTATCGGAACATCTTTTTTTGGCATAATGCAGCAAGTCTGCTTGTCCTGGACTTAACAAGTCGTTGGAAATCGCATGCAGAAATACTGAGCCATGCTGCCTCTGTAGCTGCCCATAATTACAAAACTGTTGCCGATGCAGGAATTTGAGCATGAACTAACCTCTCGATCAAGTCCCATAAACTAGCGATGGCACTCATGTCGAGCGATCTGGATGGCCAAATTATTCGCTCGAATTTTCCAGAATATTTTTCAAACCGATCGCTTGCAGTTGGTGCCCGGTTACATGGCGAATTGTCATCCATAAAAATGAAGCCCATGAATCGCTGCAGATGGTCTCCAAGTAGCCGAACATAACAATTAAGTACATTCCCTCTGTATGCGTAAATGGCCTTCTCTGTATCAGAACCCTTAAGGAACCGAAACTGTGCCTTGGACAATATATTATTTGCAATCAGATTTTTGATAAGAGAAATTCTTGAAATATTTTTGAAAAATCTGGTAAAAGTGAAAAAGGTCGATAGTATGACGGTATCTCTCTATCTCACTTCTTGTAAGGAGGCTTATCTTCAGTATATTTTAGCCAGTCTGGAAAAGTTCCACTGATACGAGATTCATTAGATAAATAACGTGAGACAGAACTTGAGTTAGAAGTATTGTAAGCATTTACCCAGTTCATGTCTTTGAGGAACCCCCTAGAATTCTCAGTTTTTGACGTTCATTACCCTCATGTACTCAGATTTAATCAAGTTGATGTCGCGAAAAGTTTCAACATTTAACATAAGATGTTGCGTGTCATGATTAAATAGCCCATTTACTTTTGCTTTTGTGATATGACTTTTATCCCTAGATTTGTCTACAAAGATATTCTCAATAACAGCATCAGAGCATTTACATACCCTAGTTACAAAGTTTACAGTACCAAATTAAACTGAATGACACTGAATGACATTGTTACTGATTTCGTAATTGTTCACTGACAGAACTTTTCAACAATTCCACATTAAAATCACCAGCATTCATTAATTCCTTGTTTTTTTTCTTTTTTCACTGTGTGATAGGATAACAGACCTTCCTGATTTTTTGTAAAGAGGTTAAAGGTTCCCAAATGTATCCTGCACATTTTCATATTTTTTGCCATTCAAAAGGACTTCTTATGAAATATTAAGTCTGTAGCACAATCTTCTAAGTGCTGCTAAACGCAAATTTTAATAATATCAATATTCTTGAAATTAAAACAATTTTTAACAAATGTGACAACTCCTCCTTTCTCCATATTTTCTCTTCAGAGGTATGAAGCTAACGTACATCGCTTAAGATTTACCATATATTTTCCAGTGGTCACACGATGTTCACTGGGACGGATTGGTTTATCAACTCTAAGTCGTCAGTACAAATACGCAACTCATTAAGCTTACCCCTTAGTCCTTGGATATTCCGATGCCATAAGGACAACTGATTTTGTCCACTGGATTAATTACAACTGGAAGAACCTAAGTTTTCTGTCAATTTCTGAACATCTACAGCTTCAATTAGGAGCTGTTTGCATGAATTCTGTGGATTAAAATGTACTTTATAGCTGTCTTCTTCATAAATGTGAATGTCATTTTCAACCTGTCACTGAAAATATTTTGTTTCTACCCATCCTACCCTAAAAATATGCTGTTCTATCACTTGCAACCACTGTTACTTTACCACATGTGATAGTACTCCCACCGCCCTTAAGATATTTGCTATTAGTCCAGATACGTTTCTCTTCCCTTTCCAGCTAAGGTGAAGGCCATGACTAGTAATAGTCCCACCTATTGATAGAGTCAATAGAGACGACACCAATAGGAGATCCGACCCCTAAATTAACTCTCCTAATGGAGAGTCTATACGAGGGGGGTCATAGTGCGTACAGACATAAGCCCAATATCAGTATGTCTCTCTCCTAAAGCTATCTCTATCAGTTGAATAATTAGGGTCCATGCCTATGTTGTTGCCTGCCCCATCCGCTATTACCACGATATCTACCTTTGTGAAGCCTTTATAAAGTGAACGTGCATCCTCTATCACCTAACCAAGACTGGCACCAGGTTTTGAAAAAAAAATTGTAACCTAATAACCTGATCCTAGTTCATCCTGCAACAATTGGCCAAGATCTCTATCATGTGAACTACCCAACGACAAAACGTTCTTTTTCTTCATAACTTTTTCTCTCTGACTTCATAGTTTTCAAACACTTTTTGAAAGTTAGTTATGTCCTATCTACTACTACAATTGTCGACCTTTACCGACTTTCGTCTAGCATCGAGTTTTACGGAAATATGTCGTGTAGGTAGACACTCAGAAATCGCAAATTATTCAGAAAAAAACAGCCATGTGACAAGCAAGATGCAGTCATTTAATCTTTAGTTTTATAAGTGGAGTTTTATAAGTTTAGTTTTATAAGAGGAGTGTAGATAACACTGAACATTTCCGAATATTCTTCTATTACATTAATGAAAATGTCCCATAATATTTCGCAAACGCAAAAAATATGTAAATATAAGAAGACGTGAACCTACTTCTTTCGAGTCTGTAACACAACGACTCTAACCACTGCACTACAGTGAATTCACGCAACATTCAACAGCAGTGTGTTTCCTCTTGGGATCTTCCGAAAGCTTATTAACTGACATTTAGTTATAACAAATCGTATCAAGATTAACGTGTTTGTGATAAATCTTCAGTGTGTCGTTGCCTTGACCCAGAATACTGTCTTAACACAAAAGTTATATTACGAAAGCAACTAAATATGAAGAAAACCAATATAGTATACTAATTTTTTTTATTAATTGATTGCTAACGAGCTTAGTGATCATATAGAGTTTAATGGAATAGATGACTTTTGACATCACTTCACAATGAGCTTCGAGTGACCCCAGTTTTCCTACGAAGAACCACAGAAACATTTTTACCAATTGCTTAATAGTGTGTTGGTCACCTTCGGAGCGCAATAGAGCTGCGATTATACCTGTCATGGATTCGAAACGTGGTGGGTTTTAGAAGATATGTGGCACAGAATGTTTACGTAAAGGTCACGCACTTCCTCTAAATTACGGGTAGATGGTTTTTTTGACCCGGCGCTAGCACACGATTGCGTCCAAGATGTGTTCCAGTTCACATGAGACGAAATCGGTGACCAAGAAATCAATGTGAGTTCACTGTCATGGTCCTCATACCATTGTAGTTCAATTTTGTCCTTGTAGTGTGGATAGCTGTCCTGCTGAATATCAGGGTCAGGAATGTCATAGAGAGCAAACGGACGCAGTTAGTCCCTAACAATGTAATCCCGTGTCCACTGCAAACGGTTTCGTTTTATTCGACACGGAAATATGTACAGGTCGTCTGCTATGGAACATCATGCTCAATAATGCGTACTGAATCCTGTCCCCTAAACACCAGTACCTTGACAAAGAAGCTAGTCTGCCGTCACTTCTGCAACGGGTCACTGTCAATCTCATTTACATAGTGGACAAACGTCTAAATTCCTTTTTAAGTCTTGACGCGTGGGCTTCCAACACCTTGTCACCTGCTGGTGGTTTCAACATCCTTCAAGCAATTTTCGTAGATGTTCAGGATGGCAGCTAGCGAATAGCGTCGTAACGTCTGGGATCGTCAGCGTACGTTTTTAGTGGTTAGTCTATCATTCTTGCTGGAAGCCATATGAGTACCCTCCAATTATTTCTGTTGCCAGGAGTTAGAGTACGAAATTAATCCCTAAATACGAAAAATGTCTCTTGTAACTTCCGCATCTGTATGTTTCGACCTAGCAGTTCGAATTAACTTCAAAGTATGTTGAGTGGACAGATAGTCCTGAGACTGGCATCAAAATATTTACTTAAAGCTCATTGTTCTCCATGTCATTTACGTACGCTTCTCTGATGAAGTTAAGGATGAATTACATCAAGAACCGTAACATAGTAAGTACTTGGTGGAAATGAATTAAAGCGCCGGGGCATTTTGCCAAAGGTTTCCCTACCAAGCGCAGGATGCTGGGCGTCACATCAAGTGAGGTCAGTGTGACTACAGCGGTAAATGTGGATGGCACCGTAACAGGAGCCACTTGAAAGACGTCAGTGAGTCAGTCATGTCAATCAGCGAACATTACAGTGCACTGGTTTGGTGATCTTCACTACAACATGGTTGAGAGACAAAATTAGTAAGACTCGACACGGCAAACAACCGCCGGGAAACTGGATGAAGGACGAAGTGTGACGAGATTGCCCAGAGTTTCGTACCGATCACAGTTCTGTTTCAGCATGTATTGTGAGCGTTACGAACACCAGACACTGCTTCCCTACGAAGAGGAGGTGTTCGACAACGGTCAACTACACAGCAGACGACCGCCATATTGTACAACGGGCAAGAAAGGATCCACGTAATACCAAATTTAATAGGACTAGAAGGTACGCAACCTCATGCTTCGTGCTAGCTTAGCGACTACATAGATGGTGGTCTCTGGCTGAACATTACATTATGTTCCGTTGAGTCCCACACATCGGCGGCACCATTTGCGATGGTGCTAAGAACGTAGGTAGTGGACAAAGGAGGAGTGTAGTAACGAACTTTTCCGCGATGAGAGTAGATTCAGTCTGAGCAGTGGTAATCGGAGTGACCTGATATGACGAATGGAGGCGAAACCCAATGCACCTAGTGAAATTGTCTGACATGATCCTTATGATGGTCCACTTGTTATTATGTGGGGAGGAATAAAGTTACTTGGGAATGCAAACATCTGAGTCACTAAACACGTTACACTCAGCGATCAATGTTACTGCGACACTGTACTCCTTCCCCATGTGTGACTTTTCAGGGGTGCATTCGGCTCTGACCCTGTTTTTGTTGATGACAACGCGTGACCGCATCTATCAGCGCAGGCGGAGGACCTCTTGGAACGATAGGATATTCTGGGAATGTACTGGCCGCCTGCCAGTTCCTCGACTTAACTCCAATGAAGTACGTGTGGGATGCGTTGGAAAGATTAATTGCAGCGTGTCCACAAGCACTAACTACACAGCAGTGACAATCACTACGCAGGAGGAATGACAGGATCAACCACAAGAGTTCACTACCAACCTTGCTGCCGATTTGGGAGAACGTAGCAGAACATGCATTGTCGTCCTTGGTGATCCAACGCGGTCTTATGAACTACACTCCTGGAAATTGAAATAAGAACACCGTGAATTCATTGTCCCAGGAAGGGGAAACTTTATTGACACATTCCTGGGGTCAGATACATCATATGATCACACTGACAGAACCACAGGCACATAGACACAGGCAACAGAGCATGCACAATGTCGGCACTAGTACAGTGTATATCCACCTTTCACAGCAATGCAGGCTGCTATTCTCCCATGGAGACGATCGTAGAGATGCTGGATGTAGTCCTGTGGAACGGCTTGCCATGCCATTTCCACCTGGCGCCTCAGTTGGACCAGCGTTCGTGCTGGACGTGCAGACCGCGTGAGACGACGCTTCATCCAGTCCCAAACATGCTCAATGGGGGACAGATCCGGAGATCTTGCTGGCCAGGGTAGTTGACTTACACCTTCTAGAGCACGTTGGGTGGCACGGGATACATGCGGACGTGCATTGTCCTGTTGGAACAGCAAGTTCCCTTGCCGGTCTAGGAATGGTAGAACGATGGGTTCGATGACGGTTTGGATGTACCGTGCACTATTCAGTGTCCCCTCGACGATCACCAGTGGTGTACGGCCAGTGTAGGAGATCGCTCCCCACACCATGATGCCGGGTGTTGGCCCTGTGTGCCTCGGTCGTATGCAGTCCTGATTGTGGCGCTCACCTGCATGGAGCCAAACACGCATACGACCATCATTGGCACCAAGGCAGAAGCGACTCTCATCGCTGAAGACGACACGTCTCCATTCGTCCCTCCATTCACGCCTGTCGCGACACCACTGGAGGCGGGCTGCACGATGTTGGGGCGTGAGCGGAAGACGGCCTAACGATGTGCGGGACCGTAGCCCAGCTTCACGGAGACGGTTGCGAATGGTCCTCGCCGATACCCCAGGAGCAACAGTGTCCCTAATTTGCTGGGAAGTGGCGGTGCGGTCCCCTACGGCACTGCGTAGGATCCTACGGTCTTGGCGTGCATCCGTGCGTCGCTGCGGTCTGGTCCCAGGTCGACGGGCACGTGCACCTTCCGCCGACCACTGGCGACAACATCGATGTACTGTGGAGACCTCACGCCCCACGTGTTGAGCAATTCGGCGGTACGTCCACCCGGCCTCCCGCATGCCCACTATACGCCCTCACTCAAAGTCCGTCAACTGCACATACGGTTCACGTCCACGCTGTCGCGGCATGCTACCAGTGTTAAAGACTGCGATGGAGCTCCGTATGCCACGGCAAACTGGCTGACACTGACAGCGGCGGTGCACAAATGCTGCGCAGCTAGCGCCATTCGACGTCCAACACCGCGGTTCCTGGTGTGTCCGCTGTGCCGTGCGTGTGATCATTGCTTGTACAGCCCTCTCGCAGTGTCGGAAGCAAGTATGGTGGGTCTGACACACCGGTGTCAATGTGTTCTTTTTTCCATTTCCAGGAGTGTATGTCGCGCCTTTTATGATATCCAGGGCAGTATCACAAATATCGGAGACATCAGTGTACTTACTGATGACTGAATAAAAGAGTAATTTCCGTTCGTGTCACTGCGTTTTACTTTTCGTTCCTTCTGTACTGTAGTGTAGCAGTTCAATCCATGTATGGTCCATGTTTCATCGAGCTGTGTTACTTGGCACTGGAAAATCAGTGAACAGCATTGTTTTATTATATGTTATTTTCAGATTTATATAACAACGCGGAAGTCTCTTCTCTAGTTCTACATCTCCATCTACATGGATACTCTGCAAATCACATTTACGTGCCTGGCAGAGGGTCCAGCGAACCACCTTCACAATTCTTTGTGTTTTCGACTGATGCATTGTTGTTGTTGAGGTCTTCAGTCGAGATACTGGTCTGATGCAGCTCTCCATCCTGTGCAAGCTTCTTCATCTCCCAGTACCTACTGCAACATACATCCTTCAGAATCTGCTTAGTGTATTAATCTATTGGTCTCCCTCTACGATTTTTACCCTCCACGCTGCCCTCCAATTCTAAATTGGTGATCCCTTGATGCTTCAGAATATGCTCTGCCAACCGATCCCTTCTTCTAGTCAAGTTGTGCCACAAATTTTTCCTCTCTCCAGTTCTGTTCAATACCTCCTCATTACTTACATGATCTACCCATCTAATCTTCAGCATTCTTCTGTAGCACAACATTTCGAAAGCTTCTGTTCTCTTCTTGTCTAAACTATTTATCGTCCACGTTTCACTTCCATACATGGCTACACTCCATACAAATACTTTCAGAAACGACTTCCTGACATTTAAATATATACTCGATGTTATCAAATTTCTTTTCTTTAGAAACGCTTTCCTTGCCATTGCCAGTCTACATTTTATATCCTCTCTACCTCGACCATCATCAGTTGTTTTGTTCCCCAAATAGCAAAACTCTTTTACTACTTCAAGCGTCTCATTTCCTAATCTAATTCACGCAGCATCGCCAAATTTAATTCGACTACATTCCGTTATCCTCCTTTCGCTTTTGTTGATGATCATCTTATATCCTCCTTTCAAAACACTGTCTATTCCGTTCAGCTGCTCTTGCAGGTCCTTTGCTGTCTCTGACAGAATTACAGTGTCATCGGTGAACCTCAAAGTTTTTATTTCTTCTCCGTGGATTTTAATTCCTACTCCAAATTTTTCTTTTGTTTCCTTTACTGCTTGGTCAATATACAGATTGAATAACATCGGGTCTCGTGGTCGTGCGGTAGCGTTCTCGCTTCCCATACCCGGGTTCCCGGGTTCGATTCCCGGCGGGGTCAGGGATTTTCTCTGCCTCGTGATGGCTGGGTGTTGTGTGCTGTCCTTAGGTTAGTTAGGTTTAAGAAGTTCTAAGTTCTAGGGGACTGATGACCATAGATGTTAAGTCCCATAGTGCTCAGAGCCATTTGAACCATTTTTGAATAACATCGGGGATAGGCTACAACCCTGACTCACTCCCTTCCCCAACCACTGCTTCCCTTTCATACCCCTCGACTCTTATAACTGCCATCTGGTTTCTGTACAAATTGTAAATAGCCTTTCGATCCCTGTATTTTACCCCTGCCACCTTCAGAATTTGAAAGAGAGTATTCCAGTCAACATTTTCAAAAGCTTTCTCTAAGTCTACAAATGCTAGAAACGTAGTTTTGCCTTTCTTTAATCTAGCTTATAAGACAAGTCGTAGGGTCAGTATTGCCTCACGTGTTCCAACATTTCTACGGAATCCAAACTGATCTTCTCCGAGGTTGGCTTCTACCAATTTTTGCATTCGTCTGTATTTTGCAGCATTGGCTTATTAAACTGATAGTTAGGTAAATTTCACATTTGTCAACACCTGCTTTCTTTGGAATTATCGTATTCATCTTGAAGTGTGAGGGTATTTCGCCTGTCTCATACATCTTGCTCAATAGTAGAGTTTTGTTAGGCCTGGCTCTCCCAAGGCTGTCAGTAGTTCTAATAGAATTTTGTCTACTCCCTGATGCATATGAAATTATAAAAAACCCATGGATCGCGATTTAACATTTTTATTACCTTGCGATTACCCGGCATTACATAGCCCACGCTGCTTGTAATGGGATGCGCATAGCGCTAGCGGCTACGCCGAAGGACAGTCGATGTTCCACAAATGTACCTTTTTAGCATCGCTTTCAGATAAATAGTCACAACTGTTCAGGATGCTTTCTATTCGTCTGTGACGTTCGACTTAGATCTCAAAATCCGACGCCGAAAGTAGGGGTGAATGTGCGTGTTGGAGCGTGTGTTCGTCCAATGCGTGGCTGGGTAGGGCCATTATATGTCCTGTTGCAGCAAATGTACATTAATATTTATGTTCGGATTACAGAGGGTGTTAACTCCGCTAAAATTACAGCGCAGCTCAATCAAGAGCCGGTGGCAAACAACGACATGCACTTAATCGCTGTTGCAATATTTCCTCCGTCGACCCACGCACTTTACCGTATTGCGGCCAAAACTACAGCTTTACAGAATGGCGGGAGGCACTCTCATTAACAACTACTAATTAGTTGTCAGCTGCAAATGTGTCTAATTCAAATAACAACAGCTGTGATGCCCAAGGAAGGGGCAGCTACGTAAGACATCTAGTTAATTGATTTCATGCGGTACCAACCAAAGTTAGTTCGTTGTCATCCAAGCAGAAGTTAAATTTAGAGTCTACCTTAAATGAATAACGATTTTTTTTAAATCTCGCTTATACATTATTCAATGAAACCCTAAAATACATGTGAGTCGATGGAATAACAGTGCGTCCGTATTAAATGGCATATACAGAACTATTGTATGCGAATCAGGTTGAATTATCCACCGTCTCTATGGATATACCGGGTGGCAATTAACGTACAGCTACTCACAGTGGTCCAGTCTAGGCTATAATTATCGTATGGCAACAAAACTACGTAGTTAATCTAATTCGTTAATGTGAAACCGACTTACGCTCGAGAAAATCCTGTTCAAATTTTGGCCACCAGGTGCTGTATACTGTCTGTATGATGGTATGACATCCACGATGTCATTTGACAAGCAAATACATGGATGAACAGAATGGCTTTCGAGAAGGGAGACCACGTTTTTTGAATGAAACTGTTTTATGTGAATTATAGTGTTGCACTCACAGAGTATCGCTGACTGAAAGGCCTGAGGAGAGCCACGAATTCATTAATGAAATTCTAAAACACTGGCAAGCTTGGCGTGGCACCTATAAAAGGAAGGTGTCCTACCCCGGTGGAAGTTACGTTCCCCAGGTAGTAATAGTGTCCGAACAGAGTCACTAGAGTTGTACATTCCATGGTCAACAGTGCGGTAAGTTTTGCGGTCTATATTACACTGTCATCTGTATAAGAGCCATAAGTGCTGCAACTCTTCGTCATCTGCAGCCATGTTCTGAATTTGCTCTCCGGTTTTTGGCACGTATCGAAGTTGGTCGGGCAATATCCTATGGAGCAACTAGGCACATTTTACAATACAACATGCAACGAGACAGAGAACTGCCGAATTTGGGGTACAGTTAAAGTATGTCCCGTGCAAGAAGAGCCACTGCACTCGATATTTGTGACTGTGTGTAGTTTGATTCACAAGCATCTTTACTCTCGGTTCATTATTCTTGAACTTTGAAGAGGATATATCCCGAGGGCGTGTCAGATACACTGTGGCGTCTGCACATTATCGAGACCTTCTTGTACAGCTGTGACAGAGGCGCAACTGTATCCAAGCCAGTGTTTTAATGCAAAACGGGGCGAAATCTTATACCGCTCGCCCAGTGAAAAATGTGCTTAATGCATTCTGTTATCTCCAGATGTTTTCCAGGTGCCTGTGGCCTGCAAGATCAAGTAACTTGAGTCCATATGACTTTTGGCACTAGGAGTATCTAAAGGGGAAAGTGTTTACCTGGGACAGGTTTGGTGTCTACTGATATGAAGAACTGTTGTGTACCTAGTTCCGCGTAGTCAGCGCGTACACAACTTTCCCACTATAGCGCGCCCCGCTAAGCATAACAGCGCAGGCGCAGCGCTCGTCCGTCTCCGCACTATGAGATGGCGCTGCCATAGAGACGGACCAAATTCTGCTTCCGCCGATCCGCGTATTAATATGTAATGCAGCCAATGAGATTGCTGCTAACATAGAACCTTTTCTCCTTGCAGATCACACTCGCACAGTGATACACGAACGCGCGAGGTATTTTAACGAGTGTACAGACCTCCGATTAGTCAGTCTGCATTTGTCTGCAACAGTCTGTACGAGTTCTACATTTGTCTGTACCAGTCTATAGTCAAGTTTCAGTCTCCGCCTAATAAGATTACCATATTCCTGTACATAGCCATGAAGATAAATGTATAGACACTTTTGTCAAGTATCAGAGATATATGTGAGAATAAGATTAATGTACCAAGACCAAAGGAACTTCAGATTGTCAACTGTAAATAGCATCCAGAACCAAGTTAAGTAATTTTTATGCTTGTTATTATTTAATAAATGTGTGTGAAAATTAATCAAGTTCTGTTTAAAGTTGGTCACCATCAATCTGCTACGCTAAGCGTGCAATTGGAATTTCTATCGTCTGACCTAACGGCAGAAGATAAACCGCCACGATAAGACTACGAGACATATTGCTGACACTCGCCTACTTCGTTAGAGCGACAAGTCAAATAATCTGATGGTGTGTGTACTGAAGGTCTTACAGTACGCTCACCACAAGAACAGTATATAACACGTTGTCCAGGTGCTACTGGAATTGCTGCTAGCAACTGTTGATCACTTAGTTTTACAGCTACACCATAGCGTCGACGTCTCTGATGCACATGTTGAACAAATTGTGTACACGGCGGTTAATATCATATCACTTGTTTGACCTTTTCTGCCCTCGGCTCGTTCCTAATCCATTACACATGGAATCTCTTCCTTACGTCTCTCTTACACCCACAGCGCCAAATTTGCACCTGGAGGCCAAAACTGGAAGTAATTCATCTTTTTCTGCGAAAATCGGTTCCACAGTGATACATGGGAATTTGTATCAAATTTTGCTGCCAAACGATAATTACAATCCACACTTTAATTATAAGCTCCCAGTAGGTACTAAATGGTATATCTTGTAACATCCGAAAATTTCACAACCAAAATAACATAGCTACCAAGACCACTACACGATGTATACTTGAAACGTCTACATGTAAAGTTGTTCACTTCACAAGAAACGTAGTGACTTACAGCAAACTGACAGACATAAAAGGCGAAGCACCAAGAAGAGGAAGATGTGATCCTGCTTTAGTGATTACAAAAACGAGTTAATTTTACGAAGAACTTGGTGGTGTGAGTTCACTTATCACCAATGACGGTGACAATATCTGGCATGGAATTATTTGGGTATGTAGTGTATCGTAACGCTATTGTAACTTCTCCAGAGGCAAGCTGGCCAACGACTGTTTTAGTTGGTCCTTGACATCTTCCTTATCGGCAGTGGATCGGGATTGACACTCGACCTGGTTCACACATCTATTGACGGCAGATCTCGGGATCTTTGTGGCGCACGCAGGCAGTTCACGGAGATACGTGGCACGTCTGAAAAATGGCACCACGGCAGCGTCGCATGAGAAATAACGAAAGTGGATGCAGCATGTCTGTGATGTAGCGTTATGCAGTCACAGCCATCTGTGACCCCAAGTCCTACCCGTGGCTCTCCACAGCGTGATGCCATAACTAACTCCAATAAAACATTAGAAAAAGGTAGCCTCTTCCTAGGCTTACTCGCCGGTGATGGTCATGCGGGATAGTGCAGAAACACGATTGGTTGCGCCGGCCGGAGTGACTGTGCGGTTCTAGGCGCTACAGTCTGGAGCCGAACGACCGCTACGGTCGCAGGTTCGAATCCTGCCTCGGGCATGGATGTGTGTGATGTCCTTAGGTTAGTTAGGTTTAATTCGTTCTAAGTTCTAGGCGACTGATCACCTCGGAAGTTTAGTCGCATAGTGCTCAGAGCCATTTGAACAATTGGTTGCTGAACACAATGCGACTTCAAACATCAGTAGTCAACGCTTCACAGTCACGCCACCATTCAAAACGTCGCCATTTGCATTGGATATTAACGGCAGCCTCACGTGGGGGTAACTGTCTAGTCCAATAATGCGAAATGATACACAGCGTTCCAGAGAGTCCATTCGATGTTACCGGATGGCAAGCACAGATCTGAAGGGGTTGCAATGTACTTGGTGCGCATTACTGTCACGCTCCCTTGTGACGGTCACATGTGGTCGTCGGTAACCTTTCCCTCGCGATGGGGTCAAGCATCTGACCATGGGCATATATGAATGCCTCATAAATGTGATTGCACGATTCACCAGATGGCCTAATGGGGCCCTACAACGAGGCCCCTTTTAAACACGCGGCATTTGTGTGTCCTCGACTGTGGTCACTCTATATCTGACGCTGTTCAAGCTCTGAATGTGCCGCCATGCCTGTTAAAACTCGCCGATGTCATGTAGATGTATAAAGCTACATATGACCATGTCTTCTGCGTGCTTCATTTTTTGTGCCAAGCTGTGTAGGACTAGCAATGGTATCGAACATTCACAATGAAGGCCGGCATGAGTGGTCACAGGTATGTTTGGCTCACGAGAGAGCGTCACGAAAATGCTGAAAAATCTAAATTGGCAGATAGAAATTATTCTGCAAAAGCCTAATTACGAAGTTTTAATTAAAAATATTGCCAAATATCGATAAATATCTTTCAGATCCGATACATTTCTCTGACTATGGATCACGAGGACCAGATTTAACTAATTCGGTATACACACAGGTATTGTGCAACCAATCTACTCGCGTGTGTCTTCAGTCTTCTGACATAAGCGTTTCCCAGGGACTTTCTCTCTTGTACAAATCTCTTCATCTCAGAGAAGCACTTGCACCCAGGGTCCTAATTTTGTTGTTGGACATATTCCAATATCTGTCTTCCTCTACAGTTTGTAACATCTAGGGTTCCGACGAGTACAATGTAAGTTATTACCTAATGTCTTAACACATGTCTAATCATTAAAACTGGACAAATGTACTTGCCACAAAGAGTTGACTTATTTCTCGTCTGTCAATCGCTGATTTTATTATTTCATACTGACCGTTATAGGGCAGCGTTGTCCAACTCAACATAATATCCCGTTGTGACAGAAATGTCAGTTTCACTGCCAGGCGGAGCTGAAATGGATTATTTCGTCAAGGTAGGTAAGTACACTGCGCAACAGAATTAAAGGATCACTTCTACGAAAATCCGTAACTGACTCCCATTGTGATGTATAAGTGTGAAATCGGCTCAAAGATGCGAACAACCATCCTCTGCAGTGATGCAAAAATGTGGCTCCTCCGACGTCAGTCTCTGGTTCGGCGACGCTCCAAGCAGTAAGGTTTCGACACATGGGAGAAAAGGCCACAGCTAAGAACTTCATGTGAGATATAATGTGGGTTAATGGTGTCATATTGGCACCATATTTCGCGACACTTCTACCCAATGCCCCCGTGATCGTGTCTCACTCTTGGAAGGCTGTAACAGCCCCTCTTATCCACATTTAATCCATTCTTTTGACGCCTTCACGAAGGAGGTCAGAACCGTGACACCAAACGATGAAATCACGCGGTTTTCTTTTGGGTGCTGAGGAATACATTTCAGACACATCGCCGCTCAGAATCGACACAAAAATGCCTCAGGGTATGGTGTAGAGAGTGTCAATAAAACCACATTCTTCCCTCGGACTTTGATTTCCACACATTTAGCAGCCGAAAACAACAGTTTTTCAACATCCTTCTACAGCACCACATCTGAAACTCTTCTGTTCTCACCTTTTCCGGTTTCCCCACAGTTCATACTTGCTCCAAATTAAGACCTGTACATGATCTGGCAGACCATTTCTTTCATTTTATAGAAAAAAGCCAGGAATCCCTATTTTTCCTGTGCTAGTCTACTTCTTGTATCACCCTTTCTTCATACATGTCGTGTTTTATTGCATCAAAGGTAGCAGAATCTTTTCATTTCGCCACTTCGTGATCCCAAACTTTTATGTTCAGATTGTAGCTACTCTCATTTCCAATCCTACTCATTGCTTTAGTCTGAACTAAAGAGGAGAAAGACTGCATCCCTGTCTTACACCCGTTGTAATCGGTGTACTTTTTTGTGGTCTTCCGTTCTTATTGTTCCCTCCCGGTTCTTGTAATTATTGTACACTAGGCTTTTCCATTGCCTTCGCCTGCGTGTGCAGTCAACACATACATTGAATATATCGCCTCCTCCTCTTCTGTTGTCCGCCTCTTCCTCCCTCTCTCTCTGTCCATCTAACCCCCCCCCCCCCGCACTTTCTCTATTTTCTCCTCTCCCTTCCTGACTCTACCTTCCTGCACCATCGCTCTGACAATATCCTCCCTTCTTCTGCCTTTCCATCTCTGACTCCTATTATTCGCCACCCATTTCAACCTTCCAGCTGCGTCATGCACCGTATCTGTCCATTTCATCCTCCCTTCCCCCTCCGCCCCATTCAGTCTATCCCCTCTTCTATTTATCTCAGTCTGTCCCCAGCCAATTTGATTAACACACAGAGCCCCTGCTATAAAGCAGGCAATACTACTTCCACAACATACCTGCCACGTAGGCCAGGCTGCACATCAGGCACTAGCAAAATCATATATTTGCCCCTGACGTACCAGTCGCCATACAAGGCAAGTTGATCAAGCAGGCTGATACTACTTCAAGGTAATACGTCTGTTAGGGAGGGCAGTGTACGTCTTGGAGCCTGGGAAACCGTTTCTTGTTCCAGGCATGCGGGATAACCGTTTCTTTTTCCAGGCATGCAGGCTGTCTCGTGAAGTAGATCCATTTGTCAGGGTGAGACTGATACCACACAACATGTCTGTTGTGTGGGGCAGCCTATACAATAGGTGCTAACTAAAAGATGTTTTTGCTTTTATCTCTGCACCTACTGGATCTACCAGTTTATAAACCCCACAGCGCTAATACTTGTGAGGCCAGATTTGGTAGAAATAGAGTTTGGGAGGAGATCCCAGTCATACACAAATACCCTATGCTTTATATGTACAACAAATTACCCTTCTCTTCCTGTAGTTTAAATCCTTTTGCACTGTTTTCGAATATTCAACAAAAAAGTGGTGCAAGAGCTTTGAAAATCTCCGAAAAATAGGTGCAAACAACAAGAAAAGCTGGTAATGTACGACACGATCAAGAACCAAGAGGGACCACTGTTGGCATGCACAGCCAGTGACTCAGTTCAGTGGTTAAAGGAAACAGTGGAACACCAACGTGAGCGTCATACCACCCCATTGAGATGTGACAGATTAATGGAGATAAGAATACAATTGATATATCTATAGGTAATTAGTGCTTTGTGACCAACAAGCTACTGTCTGACGCAAGAGATTACGAATTTTCTACAAGAAGCGGCATTAAAAACCACATAAGAGCGAACAGATTGTGGGAAACGCCCTTCTGTGATCGGTTGGCTCTTCTTAACGAAATTCTGATCTAGCAGGAAACAATTTCAGCCCTCATACATATTTACTTCGGTAGACACTGCTGATCGGATTTACTGACAGGCCATCTTGGTTATTCGTGAATTTTTATTGCTGTCTTAACAAACAACCTGGATTGATTGTAAGACATTGATGTAGGCGTCCGGGAACACCTGTCGTGGCGCACCCAGTTTCGCTATGACAAGTATTCGTACCATCTTTCTATGAAGTCAAAATCAGTTCTGATTACAAATAATTCCATTATAATTGAAACAAAACTATTGCAATGTATATATGCTCACAGATAACCAAGCAACTGTCTTCAAGATGCTGCAGCTGACAGCAGTCACGTATTTGACGACAAGGAACCTCCCTTTCACTAAATGTGGTGTTAATCCGTGATGTGAAGATGATCACAGTAATAAATTTTGTTAGAGCAGCTTTTGATGATACCATGATTCTTTAAATGCACGGCAGTATGCTGGATTTTAACACAAAATGTTTCGGTTATGGTACTATTCGTGTAACCAGATGCTGTAAAACGGAATAAAACAATTTCGTATTCCTAGTCTGTATAACCAGTAATCCCTCTCATCTCAGTTATTTAAAAAATTATATTCCCATGTAGTAAATAGCATCAAATGTCTGATTACAGATGAGTTAATTTGTTAAATATTTGACGATAAGCAAGTGAAATCTTCATTATTGAAGATGCAAAACTCTAATTGCGCTCTTCTTACTAGCTTCGGAATTTTGACCCATAGACTAATGAAACAGTCAAAAGGAAAAGTTGATGCCGAAGTATTAGCACATGAACAACGAACTTATAGTTTTCCTTTTGTTATTTTGTGGCGCGGTAAGCGATCGAATTTTTAGAAAATGATTTAAATAAGGTTAAATTTTTCTAGGAATTCGGTAAGTGCTCTCATTATCACAACTGCATGAGTATATTTTGGTAACTTGCGATCCCTTTTAAGAATAGCTAGTTTTTCACGCATCTTAATGTTGATGAAGCCATATTGCCTGAACTGTGTATCATACAGACATCATTTTCAAGGTACCTTCAATGGTAAATGTGGGTACAAGCTGCAAAATGAGTAGGAAATGGAGTTAGTGGTAAATAAGTAATAATTGAAAACATGACTCCACATCGAAGTTTTACTGCATCAACGGCAAAAATAGAGTAAGCGATAAACATACGTCATGTATGTACTCGTATCTTATGAGAAAAGAGGGAGCTAGTTTATCTGACTTTCTCATGTCTACTCTCAAGCCATAGTCATCAACCCGGGACGTCGCATCAACAAACGAAATCTATATTCCCTCATTGCTAAATAGCAATCTTCAACTTTCTTTAGAATAATAATTTAATTCTTGTCCTGCTAGAATCTCGAGAACCGAGAAGAAAAATTATTCCAATCAGGGTACTAATTTCAATTTCGTCTGTCTGACGAGCATCCCTACCTCTGGAGAGACTATTTCCATTTACTGAACTTACTGAATTGTATACTTCTTGATTATTATTCCCTCACGAACAAATAGTCACAATGCATCTATTTCTGCTTCAGCCTGTTTAGCTTTGTGTTTTGGTCCTCATAAACGATTTATTGTATTACATTATCAAATTTTCAAATTTTTATGGGCCACTTTTATTTCACTTCGTGGATCTATCAGTTCCTACAAATTCCTCTTCTGTTACTGTTCTCACCAACTCTCTTCATAGTCAATCGCGTGTTGTTCTGTCGTAGAGCTATGACTGTCTGATACTAAGTTATGACTATCACAGTCATATCACATTCCTCCATTCACTGTATCCTAACAGTTGGATCTGAACTTCTCCCCGCTGTTATAGAAATTATACGTTTTTCTGAAACAATACACGAATACAAATCAAAAAGTTGGATACCTGATTAATGTGTAAATCAAACAGATCAAATCTATATTACACCGTTTCGCCAGGAAAGTGTGAATCCAGTAACTAAAATGGATCCTTGAAACGGGTAAATGTTCTACAAATAAAATACAAAAGACGTAGAAATAAGTTACTGGCAGGAGATATAAAAAGTAACCCCATCCCCAAAACAGAAAATAGTGACAAAAGTTACATGAAAGGTCGCGTTCACTTCAAACGAAATATTCCACTCAAAATGCCAATTTATATATTTTATGCGATATAATGAGTGCTGAAAAGTGTTAAATAAGTGAAACACTGCGGAATAACATAAATAAAAAATACTTACATGAATGGTCGCATGGAGGACATATGTCAACCAGCCAAAGGAAGGGTAAGTACTGTACGCGAGGGACAGGTGGCGACACGCGTGTCTACACTGTGTCTCAGTCCCTCTCTCGCAGATTCTCGGTGCGTTACCCTCATTGTTGCCAGAATAAATAAACAATTAAACAATGGCAGTTCAAAGAGGAATGGGTGCCTATTGTCATCCACGCGATCGCTCCTGTGTTAAAGAACATGGCTGCATTTGAAATTCGTAAATTCTGTCACTAATTAAAGGTAATACATCTTCTTAAAGAGTCAATAAATACCATTTAAATGAAGCGTATGATCGCAGAAAGGTGCACTGCTGTTGAGATAGCAGGTTCTCTTGCGTCACAAAATCTCAAGAGAAGTTGTAGGCACGGCAGTGAAGGAAACGACCCATCGTCTGCTCAGCACCACACGCAGCGATCTTGGCTATTGTAGAGCTTTCCACGTTAACGTTGCAGTTTTATGTCCCCCATTGCCCACCGGAATAGACGATTCAGTGATCTGTATATTGGCCATTACAGTCTGTTTCCTGGAAGGGAGATCCTCTTCTGGTGTATCCAGTGAAGCTTAGGTCTTTCCCGCCAGCGTTGAAACACTCTTCCACATTTGAGTTCACTGAGGGAGCAGTACTAGAGATACAGTTTTTTCTGCTGCGAAGATGTTGAACAACCAGTTCATGACAAGAAAATGGGTGCTTGTGGTCAGTGTTGAGTTTGCTCCTTCCGGAATTCACCGTGGCTATCCACCTGTTGCTGGATTGTAGTATTCCCGTCACATCTTGGATCATCTCGATTGGAAATGGTGTCAAGAATAATATAACCTGGAGGCAAGGTGGGGGAAGAGCAGTGTCAATCGGTTTCGAATGGCTGGTTTGGTAACACACTAGGGAAGCTTTTCTCCTGTCTAGTAGCACAAGAGTAGAAACGACGTTCGAAGCACATATGAGCTTGCTCACCGACTTATGCCTTTGAGTTTTCTTGACACATTGTTCTGTGTTGCGACCTTGATTCCGAGTCTGTCACATTGCTCATTGAATATGAGGCTCGTATCAAGGATAACGCCGACATAGATCTCTGATTAAGAGGAGTTCACAAACATCAGATTTTAATCAGCAAGTTTTCTGCGGGCATAGAAAGCGTTGACTACTGTTTTCTTAGGATTTGGCGTCAGACCATTGGCCTCGTAATACCCTTCCCGGACGTCAAGAGCAAACTGATGTTGTCTTTCGAAGCTTTCAAGTATCGTATGCTCGGCCATGAGGGCCAGACCGTTGGCATAAATAAATGAGGTAGAAGCCTTGTTACGTAGTTGGTCGTTGGTAGATAAGTTAAACAGTGTGGGAACAAGAGCGAGTGTAGCAAGGAGGAAGTTCCCTGCTGTTTTAGGGTGCTATTATGTGAGGCCGACGTACGCCTCTGGTGGTCATGGAAGGCGCCGTAACGGATGTACGATACGTGAATGTCATACTCAAACTGATAGTGCAACCATATCGACAGCATTTAGGCGAGGCATTCGGCTTCATGGAAGACTATTAGGGCCTCCATGGCGCACATCTTGTGAATAACTCCCTTCAGGATAACGGCATCGTTCGACTAGAGTGGCCAGCATGTTCTCTAGACGTGAACCCTACCTAAAATGCCTGGAATAGTTTGAAAAGGGTTATTTACGGACGACGTGACCCACCAACCACTCTGAGGGATCTACGCCGAATCGCCGTTGAGGAGTGGGACAATCTGGACCAACAGTGACTTGATGAACTTGTGGATAGTATGCCACGACGAATAATTGCATGCATCAATGCAAGAGTACGTGCTGCTGGGTATTAGGGATACCGGTGTGTACACCACTGAAGGTCTCAAATGGTTCAAATGGCTCTGAGCACTATGGGACACAACATCTGAGGTTATCAGTTCCCTAGAACTTAGAACTACTTAAAACTAACAGACATAAGGACATCACACACATCCATGTCCGAGGCAGGATTCGAACCTGCGACCGTAGCGGTTGCGCGGCTCCAGACTGAAGCGCCTAGAACCGCTTGGTCACAGCGGCCGGCCTCTGAAGGTCTCACTGTATGGTGGTACAACAAGCAACTTGTGATTCTCATGAGCAATAAAAAGGGCGGAAATGATGTTTCTGTTATTCTCTATTCCAATTATCGGTACAAGTTTCGGAACTCGCGGAGTCGAGGTGATGCAAAAACTTTTTTGATGTGCGTATTTTAGGGAATACTGAAAACCAAATACTTATCGTTCCTGGATGCCGTTAGATAGTTAACTGGAAAGCGGGACCTGGTGACCAGGTGACAGTTGCACCTGGTTTGTAATATAGATTCCTTTAAGCTCGCTACCTTCCTTAAAAAAGCTATACGCATATGCTATTTGGGGTCATAATGACCCAGTATGGTATTAAAAACTGTTAAAGCTAATTATAATTACAAATGTAGGTTTATTTGTTAGTATAAACAAATTTAACAGAATTAGATGCCAACAATGTCAATAATGTCAACAATTATGTGAGCTCTGGCCCTCAATGAGCTGTTGCGCAATAGTTTTACTTAGCGTACGTATAAACTGCCAATCATGGAAACAAGTTGCCGGCCGCGGTGGTCTAGCGGTTCTGGCGCTGCAGTCTGGAACCGCGGGACTGCTACGGTCGCAGGTTCGAATCCTGCCTCGGGCATGGGTGTGTGTGATGTCCTTAGGTTAGTTAGGTTTAACTAGTTCTAAGTTCTAGGGGACTTATGACCTAAGATGTTGAGTCCCATAGTGCTCAGAGCCATTTGAACCATTTTTTTTGGAAACAAGCGTTACTTAGAATTACATAATTTAGGCAGTTGTATCCAATGTAAGCTTTACAAAAATGTTTTTTACAATTTGAACACTTCATTGGTGTCTTGTTGTCATAATTTGATGGACGGAATTTGCATCTGCCATGTTGCAGTTTTAGTGGCCACCGCTGGAGTTTAATTTATTTCCTTGTTTGTATTCTTCCGACAATAATCTCTGACTGTTCGTGACAGCATTTTCCTAGTTTCTACGTAAGGAGTAACTAGGATTCTAGTTTTGTAAATAATATTTCAGCCTTGATTTATTTCTCTTCACAGCGCTAAAGCATTATAGGCAGAATATCAATAACGTTGTAGAAGATGACCATTGGCCATCGATTGGTTTACCTTTCGCGCGTTCATTAGTAAGTGCCAATAAGCTGATCCAATGTGTCAACTGCTCCCGTATCTGTACTGTAATCTAATATCATTTTGGGTTTCCTGTCTTCTCTGCTGCTTATTTCCTCAGTGTTTTGCATTATGCTTATCGGGATAATGTGTTTGTTCTTCCCTGGAACGTAAAATACGACTGTGCTATCCGTAGTAAATAAGAACTTTGGAGTGGGAACATCTTCTTTGCTTGATGTATTATTGGAATTTCGGGCTTATTTTATCTCACCCTACCCAGCATTTGAGAAGTGCTTGACCTGATGCGTATGTTGTGAAGAAATTAGCCCTGTGTCGTTTTGTCTTTTTAGCTCATGAATAAGATCTGTGACAACCTCTATGCCTAGATTTTTCGCAGGTGCCTGTACAGGTAGTTTTTATGTACAGATTTGTGTCTTCAAAATATAAGAAGTAGCACTATCACACAGTGTTCCCGTTTTTAGCCAAAATTCTGAGCGTTTGCTTATCCATTGTTTGAATGGACAACGTCTTCGGAAAGCCACCAGTTGTTCATTCACGGTCACATTTATACCAGAATTACATAGTTTTGAAAGTATTCTCATCCACATATCCCGTAGACCTCTTGTAGGTGTCAACTTATCATTTACTTTTCTTGGTCTTCTGTCAGACTTGTCATCGAAACGTAACACACGTGAGATGCAACAGAATCGATTTAGCGGTATTATGATAGAAAATATGACTCTACTTGTTCCTGGATCCCACAGATTTAGGCCAATATACGCTTTAAGTCCAATTTCATCTAATGTCTCCCAGCTACCCCTACAAACTCTTCGGCCCTCAATATTAGTCATTTCCACCACAATATTCTGAATATTATCGTTCATCGGAACATTGAAAAGATGATTTTACAACACCTCCTCTGGTGATAGCATATCTTGTCGTTATAGGTCAGTCTTGTAGTATTAGAACCAGATGTTCTTACAGTTTGCGGAAAAGGTTCTAGGCCCCGAGTGACTTTTCGGTTTTGATTTTGTCCATACTGGATGAGAGGTCGTGGTTGTGAATGTCAATGTTAAAAAAAATATCGGCTCAACCACTTGTTTATAGTGTAAAACACTAAGATTGATGCGTTTCGGAAGTCAAGCTTCCATCATCAGAATAATAAAAAGTAAAAGAACCCGTTAAAACTCGCTGAAATGGAACATCCACCAGGCACAATAAAATTGATAATAAAATTTAAACATCGTGGCTACTTCCCTTGTTGCAGCCGTGTCTTCCAAGGTGCATCTCCACATAGTCGTCAAAATATAAAAAACTCTAAAATGGTGTCGCCTATAGTGTTCAACATCTAACCACATGGCTCTCTCCTCTATCGTCGTGAACAGCCCGTGCGTCTTCGTTGATACCACACACCACGTAGCCAAACACGACACTGAAACGCTAGTGAGCTCACGCGCAAGTAAACAAGGAAGTCACAGAGATGTCTATACAAACAGATAACGTGTACATGTTCCAAGGACCTCATGAAATGATGGTATCCTGCCAATTGCTAAAAATGTACTTACTAAAAGAAACCAGTGAAACGTTTGAAAAAGTTATTTGTATCACCAGTTAGCTGTTCATTCAGTGTGTTCTGATTATCCACGCTATGTATCGTAATTTCCAGCTGTTCTAGTAGATCCAGTTTTTTGCCTTTGTCCTGTCTACGTAAAATAACGAAATCCTGATCTATTCCTAACATGGGGTGTCCCGTTTCCCAAATATGCATGGCTACAGCTGACTTTTCGAAATAATATAACCGGAAAGCATCGCTGTGTTTTTTGTAACGTACAAAGAATCATTTGAGGTATTAATATCTGAAATGTCTTCTGAATCCGATGAAAGTTGAATGTTGTCATCAGCGTTGGGATTTTCATCTTCAGAAGTATTCTCCTTGCTGTCATATTCATTTACTCATTTCAAGTTTCGCATCGGAAACTACTCGTTTTGGCATGATACCCACCCAGAACTATTACGATAGCTACATGAACTGCTTCTAAGCACAATAGTTGATAAAATGTAACTGCTAGCGGTAGTGTGCCATAATAATTTGAACGCAATCAGAAACTTGCTCTGTTGTGTAACCTTTGTGCATTTTAATAATACGAATCAGATAGTTACTTTGTCACAAAAAACCGTTGCGTGTATACATACTACCTACATGTGGTGCCCCTATTAACCTGAGCAACCCAGTGGAAGGTTGTGTAACCAACCCAGCGGAAAACTGGGTCAGCGTGCCGACAGGATGTGGAGGACAGTGGAAGGCAATGGGAAACCACCACTCTAATTACTTCCTATGGACCTTTTTGTACAATATTCCGGAGGTAAAGCTTTCCCTCAATCGGATCACCGGGAGGGAAATACAACGAGGACTCCGGAGATTAGGGCAAATGAAAAAGGGAGGAAGGAGAAGAAGAGGGAAGAATTATTGAGGATTGGGACTTGGAATGTTTAACCCTTCTCCACGAAAGGAAATTAGAAAACGCCAAACATGAAATGAAAAAAAAAAAATGGATTCGCACGGAATGTGTGGGGTGAGATGGGGTGGTTGTGGAGAACTAGAAAGTTCCGACTTCCGATTGTACAATTCAGGCGAAGATAAAAATGGAATGTATGCGATTGGAATCTTGATAGGTAAAAGACTAAAGGACAAGGTCATCAAGGTTGAATACATTAGTGGAAGTATAGTGATGATGAGACTGAAAGGGAAAAAGAAAGGCTTAGTCATCTTCCAGATCTACATGCAAACAAGTAATCATTCAGATGAAGAAGTAGAAGAATGTTATAGAAGATACAAAACTTAGCAGAGAGAGAGAGAGAGAAGAAAGAAATACATTTATTGTTATAATGGGTGACTGGAATGGGGCAGTTGGTGAAGGACCAGAAGGAAAAGCTCTGAGAAAGTTTTGGACTGGGAGAAAGAAATGAGAGAGGGGAAAGATTGTTGGAATACTGTAATGAAAATTTCATGGTAGTTGGAAATACTCTTCTTGATAACCACAAAAGACGATGGCATACATGGATATCTTGATTTGACAACAAAAGATATCAAATTGATTACGTAATGATACAACAAATGTACCGAAATTGCCTAGAGAGTGTCAAAAGTTATCCAGGGGCAGATACTTATTCAGATATTTATTCAGATAATATATTAGTAGTAGCTGAGGTTCTAGTTAAATTGAAGAGAACCTGGAAAGGATAGAAGAGAGAGCACACTAACTTTGAGAAACTGAAGACAAAAGCAATTGTGAAAAATTACGGAATGCGTATTGTGAAACCATGATGCAAGGGCAGGAAATGGAATGCACAGAAGGAAAATGGGATCGTTTTAAAAATATCAAATAGGCAGCTATGGAAACGCTTGGAGTCAAGGAGAGGATAAAAGTAAAGAAAGAATGGATAACACCAGATATGATAACAAAGATTGTTGACGGCAGGAAATGAGAAACTGTAAACACAGAAGAAGGGAAGCTCAACTGCAGGTGGTTAAAGAATGAATTAAGAAGGGAGACAGAAAAAGCAAAGGAGAAATTGCAGACAGAAAAGTATATCAAGATAGAGAAAGTAGAGAAAAAAGGAAAATATGGTTTGATGTAGAAAGAATCAATGGATTTGACATTCAGGGAAAAGAGAAACAACATTGGGCTAAAGCAAGTAGAGACAGCAGACGGTAAAATGGTGAGTGAACCCCCAAGAAATAATGAGAAGATGGGAAAAACATATAGAATGGCTATATGATGCACATAGCCGACCAACTGAAGAAGTCCTTCAGACAGAAGAAAAAGAAGATAAAGTTGCAGATGATGACAAGTGAAAAGCAAAATTAACTTGTGAGATTGAAGAATGAGATTGAAGAATCTATGAAGGAGATGAAAAATGGAAAGACAATGGGAACTGATGAGATTCCTGCGGAACTGTTAAAGTCATTGGAGAAAGAAGAGAAAAGGGAGTTGATTGAATTGTGTAATCAAATATACATGATAGGAAAATGGGCGAAGGAGTTTACAGAAAGTATCTTAATATCTATAGAAAAGAAAAGGAACAGCAAAAAATGTGAGGAACATAGAACAGTGAGGCTGATATCGCATGCAGCCGAAGTATTGCTGGGGACGCTCGACAGAAGGTTATAAGGAAAGCTGAACTGCGTAACAGGAGATGAACAATTTGGTTTCAGGCGGGGAGTGGGAACTAGAGATGCCACTGGACTACTGAGAATGATAGGGGAGATGTACATGGAGAAGAAAAGGAAGGTGTATGTTGTCCTCATTTATCTTGATAAGGCTTTTGACTGTGTCAAATGAAACAAACTGGTGGAAATCCTAAGGAAACGTGGAGTTGCCTGGAGGGATAGATGGCTAATTAGAAATTTATATTTGAACCAGAGAAAAAAAGTAAGTATAGGAGATGTGACGAGTGAAGAAATTGAAGTGGGAAGAGGTGTGAGACAAGGTTGTTATTTATCACCAAGACTGTTAAATATCTACCTGGAGGAAATTATTAATGAATGTTTTGATGGAAGGAGAGTGGTTTGTATAAAGGGTTGGAGAGCGGAGTGTATAAGATTTGCAAATGACATGGTTGTGATGGCGGATAGTGCAGGAGAGATGGACCAAATGTTGAACGATCTAAACACAAAATTAGAAGAATATGAAATGAAGATTAACAAGAAGAAAACTAAAAGCATGGTAAATGGAGGAAAGGGGAGAAAATTCTGTATGGAAATAGGGGGAGAGGAAATAGAGCAAGTGAATAACTTCAGTCTCTTGGGTAGTGTAATAATGGATTATATGTATTGCTCAACAGAAATTAGGAAAAGAATTGCAATGGCAAAAGAAGGATTCAAGAGGAAATAGAAATTACTTCGTGGACCACTAAACAAAGATCCGAGAGAAAGACTTGCCAAATGTTACATCTGGAGCGTTGTGCTGTATGTGGCGGAGACCTGGACATTGAGGAAGGAAGATGAAACAAGATTGGAGCCACTAGAGATGTGGATATGGAGAAGAATGGAAAAAGTGAAATGACAAGACCGAGTAAGGAATAAAGAAGTACTGACAAGAGTTGGAGAAGAAAGAAACGTGCTGAAGGCATCCGAAAGAGGAAACGGAACTGAACTGGACATTGTTTGAGAAGGGACTGTTTGTTAAAGGAAGCAATAGAAGGAATGGTGGAGGGAAAATGCAGAAGAGAAAAAAGATGATATCAAATGCTGGACAATATCAGAGGAGACAAATATTCAGAAATGAAAAGATTGGCTATGGACAGACAAAAGTGGAAGGAGCTTAACGCATGACAGGTCCTGCCGTAAGGCATAACACCATACTACTACTTTAACCTCAGGGATGAAGAAGTAAAACTTGACTATGTTATTTCTAAATTCTCTAAATTCTTAATCCCCCTGGGTCATACTGATCCGAGGTACATAAGCATAACAAAGTAAGTTTCAGCAAGGGAGAGAAAAATACCTTTGTTTTTAAATTTAAGCCTTAAGGTATTTATAATGTTTAGAAAAATAAAGTCATCAAGTCCGGAGCAATAGCATCTAAATTTTAAATGAGTTATGGAGCCGAAGATAAGAGCAGGGTTAAACAGTTAATGACAGAATGGCACCTTGTTTACGGGAATAGCGATTTTGGTCGGGCTTCCCGCTACACGCAAGTGCAGAACGGCACGCAGCCGTTACTAGAGAACTTACTGCAGCTGTTACTGAGAAAGACAAAAGGAGGTCTTCTGTCTGTGTCAGGACGGCCTCCGCGGTCTGTGCTCGGGAACGGGCAAATAAACCGACCGTTGCGCGGGAGAGGTAAGAGGCGAGAATGCGGCCCGACAGCCAGAGAGACTGCAGCTGCACAAACCCGAGGGCGGACGCTCTTCAGCCCGACCACGACGTAATTACGTAATCTGCCTACGTCCGGCACACACTGCCGGCAGGCAAGCACTTACCGCAACAGTCTTACAAACCGGCGACTGAGAAAGCGAGGCCTCTTGGGGCAGTAATAAGATTACTTTCTTCTCTCTTCTTATGCTATTTCTCGTCAGTCAACAGCGAATTTCGTGCACAGTACTGCCGTTCGTTTCTTCTGCATTATCATTACAAATTTCCTATCTCTCTCGCTTTTTCTAGTTGCAATTAAAGAACATTTGCAAGATGAGAAAGACAATCTATATAACTGACTCTCTTGGCACTCACCGAGATCAGCCGGACGTTGTGGCCGAGCGGTTCTAGGCGCTTCAGTACGGAACCGCGCTGTTGCTACGGTCGCAGGTTCGAATCCTGCTTCGGGCATGGATGTGTGTGCTGTCCTTAGGTTAGTTAGGTTTAAGTAGTTCTAAGTCCACGGGAGTGATGACCTCAGATGTTAAGTCCCATAGTGCTCATAGCCATTTTTCTCCGAGGTCAGTATAGCGCAACCTACTCACAGCCTCTCTTTTTGATTATTTCATGGCTTAACGCGCCTCTGGCAGAAGCAACTATTTCATCCGTACAATTTCCTGATTTCTTTTCATTGTCTTTAATTGCGCTATTTTAGTAAACTCCATGGTTTGCGGTTCCATGGTTGATTCTCGAACGGGTCGGAGATTTTCTTCGTTGGGGACTTGGTATTTGTGTTGGCCTAATCGTTTCATCTCACCTTCATCGATTCGCAAAAGCCGAAGAGGCGTCAGATAGAAAGTCCGCCACCGCGCGGTCAAACAACCCAAGACGGGATCTCCTGACCAATATTGTCATACCATCATTTCGTTTTCTTACTCAAGCATTAATGTTGCTTATGGACCGACCACCTTCCTACGAAATTAGTTATCGTCTCTGGTTTCGGTTCGGAATGCCTCGAGCTTGATTCCCGGTACCTCCTCAGATTTCTTCTGAGCTAGCGATATCTGATACCGAGTCCACTTAGCTTCGTGAGGTCAAATGAGGAGGTGCTTGAATAAAGAAGCGGTGGGCTCATTAGGATTCATCTACTGGCAGTAATTGCTGGAGGCGTTGATGGCATGCTGATCACGTGTCCCGAGAGTAACCAGCAGTCGGCCAGCCGGAACTGGCCTAAGCTCTAACTCATGAGTGATATTTTCCTGTTACATATTGCCCAAGGGAAGACTTCGACTGCCAGTGAGAATCGGTTCTTTGATTCCGATGAGTCCATACCACTGTACTAATCTTTCCCCACGTAAACGCGTCTTTCCTGTTGTGCCAAGTTCTTACTAAAAGTTATTTATGCTATTTCCTCCAAAACTGAAGTGACAGAACCATGTCTACGTAGAGACACAGCGTAATGCTACAAATTCGCTACAGAACATCCATGTGATCAAAGTACTCGAACTGGATATATGTGTATGCAGTGCGCTCCATGCTGTGTCTATCCCCAAAGTTCACGAAAGCTTTAAATATCGCTTATTATTCCATGAAACATGAACTTCTTCCAAACTAGTTAACAGCACATAAAATAACGCACGATTTCCGTTAGCACCACCACCCCATGAACATTTCAGCAGAGCTACAAGCAGCCACCACCTAGTGTTCAGCATATGTTAAATGAAATTATAAATGTGATGATGCACCTGCCAACCCGAAACGAGCAGTGGGTCTGTCTCCAATCTATCTCAACCTTTCTTTTCTTTCCACTAGCGTTTATCCCTTCTCGTACGGAGACCGCTATTTCAGGATTGAAAAATTTTATTACTACACTCTAATCCCAAATAAAATATCGATGCATCACGAAATAATTATCTGAATGGGATGAAATCGGTAAATGTGATGCACATCAATAGACAAACAAATAATTACAATTTCACAAGAACTGTGCAATTTTTTTGAGAGAAAGAGCTTCACAAATTGAGTAAGTTAGTAACGCATTAGCCAAACTCTGTTCCTTACGCAAGCAGTTACTCGGGTGGGCACCGGTTGATAAAGTTGATGTTTGTTCTCCTCAGGGATACAGCGCCAGATTTTGTCCAAATGGCGAGCTATAGCGCCAAAGTCCGGAGCTGGTTGCGGGTCCATAATGCTCCAAATTTGGAGCGATCCGTGACCTTGCCTCCCAATGTGTGGTTTGGCAAGCACGAAGACAAGCAGTAGAAACTCTCGCCATGTGTAAGTGGGCATTATCTTGTTGAAATGTAAACCCAGGATGACTTGTCGTGAAGGGCAACGAAACAGGGTATAGAGTATTGTCGACACACCGCTGTAAACGTACCATCTACATCTACATCTACATCCATACTCCGCAAACCACCTGACGGTGTGTGGCGGAGGGTACCTTGAGTACCTCTATCGGTTCTCCCTTCTATTCCAGTCTCGAATTGTTCGTGGAAAGAAGGATTGTCGGTATGCTTCTGTGTGGGCTCTAATCTCTCTGATTTTATCCTCATGGTCTCTTCGCGAGATATACGTAGGAGGGAGCAATATACTGCTTGACTCTTCGGTGAAGGTATGTTCTCGAAACTTTGACAAAAGCCCGTACCGAGCTACTGAGCGTCTCTCCTGCAGAGTCTTCCACTGGAGTTTATCTATCATCTCCGTAACGCTTTCGCGATTACTGAATGATCCTGTAACGAAGCGCGCTGCTCTCCGTTGGATCTTCTCTATATCTTCTATCAACCCTATCTGGTACGGATCCCACACTGCTGAGCAGTATTCAAGCAGTGGGCGAACAAGCGTACTGTAACCTACTTCCTTTGTTTTCGGATTGCATTTCCTTAGGATTCTTCCAATGAATCTCAGTCTGGCATCTGCTTTACCGACAATCAACATTATATGATCATTCCATTTTAAATCACTCCTTATGCGTACTCCCAGATAATTTATGGTATTAACTGCTTCCAGTTGCTGACCTGCTATTTTGTAGCTAAATGATAAAAGATCTATCTTTCTGTGTATTCGCAGCACATTACACTTGTCTACATTGAGATTCAATTGCCATTCCCTGCACCATGCGTCAATTCGCTGCAGATCCTCCTGCATTTCAGTACAATTTTCCATTGTTACAACCTCTCGATACACCACAGCATCATCTGCAAAAAGCCTCAGTGAACTTCCGATGTCATCCACCAGGTCATTTATGTATATTGTGAATAGCAACGGTCCTATGACACTCCCCTGCGGCACACCTGAAATCACTCTTACTTCGGAGGACTTCTCTCCATTGAGAATGACATGCTGCGTCCTGTTATCTAGGAACTCCTCAATCCAATCACACAATTGGTCTGATAGTCCATATGCTCTTACTTTGTTCATTAAACGACTGTGGGTAACCACCGGCCGCGCGGGATTAGCCGGCCGGTCTAAGGCGCTGCAGTCACGGCTGGTCCCGGCGGAGGTTCGAGTCCTCCTTCGGGCATGGGTATGTATGTTTGTCCTTAGGATAATTTAGGTTAAGTAGTGTGTAAGCTTAGGGACTGATGACCTTAGCAGTTAAGTCCCATAAGATTTCACACACATTTGAACATTTTTTATGACCACCCTGTGTGCCCAGCTACGAAACGAAATGGCACAACTGACCATCACTCCAGGTTTTCGGGCCGTATGGCGGGCGACAAACAGGCTGGTATTCCACCGCCGTCCAGGGTGTCTCCAGATGCATCTTCGGACTGGAATCTCATTGACGGAAATAAAATTGTCTTCAACTATGAGTACCGCATAACTCTGGTTATGTGCAATACGAGCAGGTCTCTTCCTTTGTCTTCAATAAATAGCATTGTTAAGGGGCTCCGGAAAGGCTCAAAATCATGAAAAGTTCAATTTTTACTTTTTTGCGTTTTATGAATCTGCAGACTATTACCTTTTAATAGATATATAATTTATTCAATTCCGGAGACTACAACTATTTTTAAATTTTTTTTGAAATGTGTTCTACATGGGCGTGACCCACTGTGGCGCTGTTAAACTGCTGTCAAATGTTGTTATTATTAACGTCCGTGTTCATCAGGTACATTTTAGTGATGTGAGATAAAGTATGTGTTGTGGCTATCCTGTGATGGTTCAATATATATCGCTGGTGTGATTGTCGATTGTTTCATGTTTATTTACTCTGTCGTTATCTCGAAAATATTCGTAATTAATTCTGTTTCTTGAGTCTCTGTTTTGTTGAAGTATAATAATGAGTAAAAGTAAAGTTATTAGAAATCCTCTGAAGGCTTTTAAGAAAAGGAGAAATGTTGGAAAGCCAAAGGTATGTGTTATTACTGTAAACTTTGGTTCTAACATGGTACGAGCGATGCTTGCTTTAGACAAGGAACGCCTTCGGGCTGCAGACAGGGCTGTAAAGAGTCTAGAAATACAAGCAAGAGTAAACAGGAGGAGGAACAAGAGGAAGCTGGTGGAGGAGTTTCCAGAGGATGAAGATAATCCATCCTATGGACCTGGAATGCACTAAAAAGTTAATCCAATCTTTGTCGCTCGATTCCCAAAACTTTTATTTTCTCATACTAATTACATGTTTTCTAAGGATCTTCCAAACATATTTGTTTCAAACTTTCAGTAAATGTTACACAGTACCTTCTGCATAATTTAACACAGCCTTTTTCCAAAAAACTCTATATTTTTGAATATATAAATAAAAAATTGCAAAAAAATGTTGTGAATTTTCATTACAATTGAAAAAAAATCATCGTTAATAACTGAACTAAAATTTTGTAAAATTCCTGTGTTACGTTGTAGACCATATTCCAATAAATAATCTGTAAAAAGTTCAACTTCCTACCTCGAATACTTTGTGAGGAAAGATGTAATGTATAAGCGTTATTTTAACATTGCAAGTATAGGGCGTTCCGGAGCCCCTTAAGGTGTCTAGTTGCTGCTTTTACGTTGTGTTAATAATTCAACTGTTAAAATCATACATTTCCGGAGTTCGAAATATAAACCAGCATTCTGATCGAGCTATCTTTAGCAAAAAAGGTGCTTCACGTAGCAGAGAAGAAGTATGTAAGTGAAACACTTCGTCAGTTTCAGTAATGTATGCTAACAAACTTGAAGAATGGCGCAGTTTAGTGCCAGCTCTGCTGCATCTAATTTAGAGACATTATTCAGTACCTAATTCGGGACTGTCCTTTTCAATACCTTTCTTCCACCCAGCAACGATTCTTGTGGAGAAGCTATGCAGATTTTTTTTAAGTTTACAGCTTAGACGCTATTTTAACGGACTACCTTTTTCAGCGAGTTATTGTTAGAGGTTAAAAAGTTAAACGGTCTAGCTTCATATGTTTTAGCTATTCTCTGGTCACGTATTAATTTCAGATATAAGTCAGGAAAAATACTAATTACAAATTGTAGCTGAGTGACGAGAAAGTGGTGACAAATGCGTAAAAGTCTTTTTTATTAAAGAATTGTCGAATTTTTTTTTAAATTGTTACTTGTCGTCAGCTAAGAACTTCCTGGCAGCTTTCCAATTTCCAATCTCATGGAATACTGTACCCACACGAGTGATGAACAGGAAGTGGAGGTGGAGAAAAATGGGTGCCCCTCTCGCTGTTGCCATGCCGAAACATATCTTATAAATGTGTTCGCCACTCTTAGTATTGTATCCAATTTGGAGTGATCTTGTTTTGTTTGCACCAAGCTGCAACTATTAGAATTTACTGATTTTGTTGTAAAGGAAAATTACAAAAGTTGTTCTACTCGGCGCAAAGACTCTGACGTTATTGGCAGAATGTATGCTGTTTTCATCAATCCGTCGTTTCTTTTATAGAGTGCAATAAATTGAATATATTCTATTTATATTTGCAGTAATTCGGCGGGGTATGAAGAATTTTCGTTTTAACAGTATTACGAGAGTACGATACATGTTGTAGAATAGCGCACAATTATTTCCTTGAGATTGTTATCGTAGGCATAGTAAGTACCTAGCAGTGGCGGCTAACCCGAGTTGAACTGGAACTTAGACATCGAGATACAAACTTCATTGACTTTATTACGAAATGAAGCCGCCACAAAGTCAACAGAGGGAGATGTTACAAGAAATAAGTTGTGCGACGCACTCTTAAATCTCCGAGACCATACTTCCCGATACGGTACCAGCAATGTAGCTCTCCCAACCAGCAGTATGCGTAAGCATCATGGCGGTAAAGTCTGAGATGTCTGAGCTTGAACGGAGGCACAACTGTACTCGACATTCATGGGCACTACCTGCGAACTGTACAGTAAGGTACGGAAATGACGATGATGCGCTATGTGTTCCATATGAGAGGGAATAGCTTCGTCTGTTGGACCAGATCCTGATTTGTACCACTACTACAAAATTTGTTTCTCTTGTATTATAGTTCACCTAATAAGATCAGCTGAACTACCTCCGCGATTCTTGGTGACAATTGGTCAGATATGAGTTCTGTGTGTTGAGGAACAGATAGTCTGAACGTATGTCTTCAGGAGTTCTGGGAACGGGGATGATGGAAACACATTTTTGACGTGTGTAGTTTCTGAAAGTGTGGACTGTAAGCTTTCGCTGCTTTCCCTTTTGATCAGTAGCGAGATGCTTGTACATAGGACACATGTGTACGTCCCTTTTAAGTGATGACTGTGGCGTGTTGTTCCACGTCGCCACTTATACATTCCCACTAATTAAAAACTTGCATGCCACTCGTGTACAGGGAAAAGTTTCATTCCCTTTTACGGTATGTCCATAAATTTTATGTCGCCAGCTTCCACTCAGTTTTACTACAATTCTGTACTGCCCTGCTCAAAATGTTCCTTTAACACGCATAATGCACTTTTAACGTTTTTCATGTTTACTATGTAATGTTTCCTTTTCTCATTTTTCATTTTAAATGTTAGTCACTTATTAAAATTTTGAACGGCCGGCCTTGTGGCCCCCCGTTCTTCTTACCGTCAACAGATGGCAATACTTTTGCCACTCTGGTTTACCTGTTTACTTCCTCCTTCGCGTACGCTACTACCTGCTCTGCGCTCCCTGGTAGCACACTGCGTATTGTACTCGTCAACTGCGGCGCTCCGAGTCACAGCACCTCGTGTAAGTGGCCTTGCATTTTTTGAATATTTCTTTACGCAGCCAGTTGCCTGTAGTACTGTCTGGTGTCACTCTGGCATTGATTTACAGCACCTAGGCCTACCGGTAGTTATTAAATTTTCTATGGAATTTTTCTTTTGTTTCCTTGTGTATTGCTGCGTGTAAAAATTACCTCCGTCTCTTGCTATTTTCAGTACGACAACTGAAGATGGGCGAATAAGAGCGTGAAACCGGTCGTGTTATAAATAGAAGTACCTTACAACTGTAGCGGTATTTTTAACATCTGGTAGTACAGTCTAGGCAATTCCCCACAACCCTACGACGAATTGTGTGCGCAGCAAACTTAGATGTATCTTCCCACAGGCCGGTTTGCGCTGCTTTCTATTGTTTGGGGCCTTCTCTGAGCCGAAGTTTCTAGTGCATTGTCGGCCCGTGATTGCTCAAGCCCCTCAGTCCATTAACTACGCCGCCGTATTGTCTTCGGTACAAGCCGCTGAATACGCCCATTGGACAAGCAGCCTTTCACCTCAGTGCTATCGTCCACGATTCTTGGTTCACGAAGTAGTTCCTCTCTGCCAAAGCAAATTAAACTTTCCTGTTCATAAAGGCCACGTTTACAAAGTTACTTACTGGTGGACTGCTGTGAGTTCGTAACGTATATCAGAAATTCATACCTCACATTAACGTCATTATATAAGGTGAACCCAACTCCATCGACAAAAATTCGGAGCTTCCTCGGCGACATGTCTCGAGCACCGGTAGCACTGTTGCGGGTTGGTGTTTGTAAAAAATAGTTATAGATGCTGTGACAATATTGATTATTCATGGTTTCATCTGTTATGCTTATAGCCCGCATCTCGTGGTCGTGCGGTAGCGTTCTCGCTTCCCACGCCCGGGTACCCGGGTTCGATTCCCGGCGGAGTCAGGGATTTTCTCTGCCTCGTGATGGCTGGGTGTTGTGTGATGTCCTTAGGTTAGTTAGGTTTAAGTAGTTCTAAGTTCTAGGGGACTGATGACCATAGATGTTAAGTCCCATAGTGCTCAGAGCCATTTGAACCATTTTTTGTTATGCTTATATTCCATGATGTTAGTTCCTTTGTGTGAATCAAATTAATTTTGTATTGGAAGCGCGGTGGTGTGGTCTGTAATATTACGGTGCCCAAACCGGGGAGACATTACGATTTCTTGCATGATTTAAACAATTAACGGCTTAATTCACGCTGCAGCAAGCAAGAGACAACGTCGGATCGCATTACAAGATAAGTCTGCTACACTATAACACTATCCCATGAATTCCTTGCTTCAAAACGACGTTTGCAGCATGATTCAGAAACTTTGCTTTGTATTCCAAGCGTGAAAACTTTTGTCAGACGTCTAAGCTGTTCACAAGCGTATTCGTATACGGTTTTTCAGTATCCGTCTTTAGCAAGATATAATGTCAGACGAATAAGAAAAACAGCAAACTTCAGTAGAAAGCGAGCTAGGATTAAGACTAATGCTGCGTGGTTTTGTGTTGCTGACGATGGACGTACTAGAGAAAGGCCATTCGACAATTTTGAAGACCACAGCGAACTTCTTCAAGAAATTTTAGAGAAGCTCGTTTACATCAGCCAATGTCAAAGTGGGGGTTGCGCCAACTCGCGGTTGGCGCGCTGTTGGGAGGGCAGCCGGGGTGCGCAGAAAGTTGTATAATGGGGCGCTAACTTGTAGGTGAAAATCATTAAACTTTAATTAATTAATTAATTAGTGAACTAGTCTGTAAAAAAAGGTGCAGTGGAATATACATGTTTCCTCACTTCCGTCTCAGTTCGAATACCCGTATACACACATTCCTGACTACTTACAAATTATTTCTAATTATTAGACTCCAACACTTCGAATAGTACAAATATATCATAATTTAAAAAATGTTTAACTCGGTGTGCTCGAAGGAAATACTCTAATTATCATTATTGGTTGGTCGTTGTTGTAACTGATAGCAGCAATTGTTAGACATATGTAAATAGATGTTTCTGATCTCTTTTGTGCCAAGTATGAGAATACTGTTGAAGGCTAGAAAATGGGGCCGGGGGGAGGGGGGGAGATTGCGGGAAGAGGAAGAGATGGACAGGACGCAATATAATTTATGTTTCAGAAAGGGGGCGCGACGGAAAATGTCTGAGAACCTCTGCATGACGCTCGGTGACGAATAATACGACGCAGACGTGCAGAGAGAGAGAGAGAGAGAGAGAGAGAGAGAGAGAGAGAGAGAGAGAGAGACTGACAGAGAGATAGAGAGAGAGAGAGAGAGGGAATTACAAGCGGTATACAGAAGGTTACGTAAACAATTGATTACAAGTTACACATTTAACGCAAGCCAATGCACAGTACGTGGCACAAGGTACCCTGTACTACAACTAATCATTACTTTTCCCATTCCACTCGCAAATCTACCGAGGGAAAATCGGTTGTCTATGTACCTCTGTACGTGAAATTTTTGTATGATAGCGGCAGTGTAATCGTTCTACAGTCATCCTGAAATGCCGAATCTAGAAATTTTCTGAATAATGTTCCACGAAAAGAGCGTGCCTTCCCTTGAGGGACTCCCATTTTACTTTCCGAGTAATCTGTGTAATACTTTCGTGTTGTTGGAACCTACCGGTAACACCAATAGTATAAACACACCCCACTGTAATCCACTCTGTGAAGCTATCAGTAATTAAGCGTGATTCGTTTCGTGTAGATGGGAACAATTTGAATTGACCAGTGAAAGAAAACATGTTTTTCTACGAGGATATCTGTCTGCAAACCGAAGTTGATAGTAGATGGAATATCTACAATAGCTAAAATGTATGAGGAAACAGGGAAAATGTTATTGAAATGATGCAGAGATAGCAATGGCACTACACAAGCACAACTCGCTTGCGCGAATGCTTTGTAGCCTGTGACGTCATCTATACACTCCTGTAACGTAACGATCAGTAGTTGGGCAAATTTCGTTCTGCCAAACTCTGCATTGTTGCCATATTTATTCAAGATAGCGGATGCAAGATGGCGGCGATAGATATAGCAATGGCACAGGAACGTCATGGTGGGAGATTCAAATTATGGCGGGAAAATATGTCAATTTGGCTACCTCCACTATCCTAACACCCTCCCCTCCCCTCCCCCACCAAATAAAGTTTGGCAGTAGAAAGGTCACTTGGGCTACCACCACTAACCTAAGTCATCCGACCACCACCTCTTCCTTGGGATTGGCTCAGTCAATGCTCGATAGGTTCAAAACGGTTAAAATGGCTCTGAGCACTATGCGATTTAACTTCTGAGGTCATCAGTCGCCTAGAACTTAGAACTAATTAAACCTAACTAACCTAAGGACATCACACACATCCATGCCCGAGGCAGGATTCGAACCTGTGACTGTAGCGGTCGCTCGGTTCCAGACTGTAGCGCCTAGAACCGCAAGGCCATTCTGGCCGACAATGCTGGATAGGATGGACGTAAGTATTTTATGTGCATTATTTATTTAAACTATTTGTTTCATCATAGGCAGTAGTTCCATCCAGTGTGTTCACCATGAAGTTCAGAATGCTACTAACCCAGTACACAGTACTGCCACAAGAGGGCGCTGTGGTCCCATTGTGGTCTGGGGAAAAATGTCGGGTAAAGGACTCTGTGTCCAGCTGCTGGAGAGGAATGTACTTTTATTTATTTCGTCAGTGGCAAGTTGGAACAATTTATTTAGGCCTGGATGTCACATAGTATATTTATTACGCTGATACAAAATACTCGCCCATATGTGTCACAGTAAATAGCCCACAGATTTGCAATCTATTCCTAAATCACCGAAATAATGCAGTACACTGATGTGCAGATACGAAAACAACTCCTAAATTGACAAATCGAGGCACGTAAAACGCTCTGCAAACACGCTCATTAATTGCAAAATGTCGAAATAATTCATTGCACAGCATACAGACCAGTTCACAAAACAGCGCAGTTCACTGACCCCCAGACACGTTCACTGTACATAAAATTGTCAAAAATAATGCATTTACAACACTCTGCAAACACGCTCACAACGCTCAAACAGCCGAAAATAATGCAGTTTATACTCTTTGCGCGTAAAACAGCTTTAGAACTATCGTTCAGAAATTCGAACCTGACATATCACCAAACTATTCCATACAGAGTCCCCAATGTACTCATGCTGGGGTGGTGCGCTCACACTGATGCAATCCGTCCCACATGCAAGATGCCTCTGGCTTCATGCACATGTTTACCCTGGCACTGTTGCTGGTACGATAAGATGTAGCTGCGAGAAGTTTCCCTGTCAACTCACCCATGCAGTGGCAGTGTATAGTCATGTCTCATGCCTATGTAAATAACAACCAAGTGCCCCTCTGGATACGCTATAGAAATCTTTTGCAATGTGTCCCAGAACAACACAGGATCAATTCTTGCTAGTGATCCTAACTGGACAGCCTATAACATATGAGAAACGCCTCTGGCCGTGCACATGTTTACCTAGCCACTGTGGCTGACATGGCTTTCATAGCAGCAGATCCAGTGCTGAGTGAGATGTTTGCACAGCGGCTCACCCTCGCAGGCGCAGCAACAAGGTTGTCAATGTAATACTGACGTCACATGTATATGTAAATGAGAGCTAAGTCTCCCTCTCCGAAATCGTCAAGTGTCGCAGAAATAGTTAACGGTCGCTTTTGTTCTTGTAGGAGATTTTGCGATGTCTCAGCTTGTCTGCATGGAAATTCTTGTCCTAACAGGACCTGTTTCCGAAGGTAGCCCAGAATAAAACCCAATGTATTCTTCTTGATGGTCCTGTCGAGGCACCTTCTCCATCACGTGCTACCCCTCGTGTAAATCGTGACGTTATGCTTTCAACAAACGTCTCCAAAAGGCTAAATGTTCTAACTGCTATGCAGAGGCTCCTATGCCCCAGCACAAAGGCTGTCTTGTGAATGAATGGAACATTCTGATTGGCTCTTACTTAATTTATCCCCCAAATTACTGATGCTGCCAGTGTGGATGCACTATCCGCCATTTCATTCTGCAGATGAGACTTTCAGTGGCAAAACTATTTTGTACAGATCGCCATTTTGCACTGATAGTTAAACCTTGAAAACAGGTCTAAAAATACAGAAACACAGTTCCTCAATTACACTGCTCTACCGCTGACGACAAAAGTTTGTATACTTCAGTGTGACACCGATCACCACCATGGCTATATGTCATCACTTACCACTTTGACTTAGTAAACACGCAATGCGTATCCTGCGCCCTGCAAAATCACCACCTCTACATCTTGCATATAGCTATCTACCATCAGACGGTCGTACATATAATGAATGTAAATAGATGACTGTTCAGTACATCCATTTATTGTTAATTCTCAAACATATACATCATCAAGTATACCAGACCAGACTACACATTTCTAGCACCTCAAGCATAGTGGATAATCAATGATTTTCCCATACGTGGAGGGCATTCTCGTATTCTGAGGATAAAGTTAGAGATTGAAAGAGCTCCTCTCACTGTCATTGACCAACCCACCCTGCAGCACCCTTATCGATTTAATCTGCAACTGACCAGGTACATTCCACCTTTCGTGGATTAAAGGAGCTTGTCGAGTCTCCACCCATCCAAGTGCACAAGATTTTTCCAGATGCGCTCATGTCGAGGTTAGCACCCCTTATAGGTGAATACCAGTTGATTTGAAAGTGTTGTGATGCAATAGCAGCCGGTTAAGAAGAATAAGAAATGGGTGGTTTTTAAGCATGATGTAGCTTCAGTCGGATGGAGTTTGAAGCATTTTACATAAATCAACTACGGTATCAATACTAAAGTATTGTTCTAGTTTCTGAGATGAGTACCACAAGGATATTTGTATCAGAGAATATAAATACAAGCACTTCCAAGGCTACATGGTGCTGCACTTAAATCAGGCTATAATACTAGCTCGCTTCAGTTTCTGACCTATTAGCCATGTGGAATGCAACGCTGTTACTATTCTAATGGAAGAAATATATTTCCAGTGCATGACATATGTCCTTCTTGCAGGTTTTTCTACGATAAACCATGGTAGCAAACTGTAAAATGAAAATACTACTTGCTTAAATAATCGGTTCTGTCTGATACATCCACAATATACACTATGTGATGAAAAGTATCCGGACACATCCAAAAACATACGTTTTTCATATTAGGTGCATTGTGCTGCCACCTACAGCCAGATAATCCATATCAGCGACCTCAGTAGTCATTAGACATCGTGAGAGAGCAGAATGGGGCGCTCTGATGAGTTCACGGATTTCGAACGTTGTCAGGTGATTGGGTGTCACTTCTGTCAGACGTCTGTACGTGACTTTTCCACACTCCTAAACATCGCTAGGTCCACTGTTTCCGGTGTGACAGTGAAGTGGAAACATAAAGGGACACGTACAACACAAAAGCGTAGAGGCCGGCCTCATCTGTTGACCGACAGAGATCGCCGATGAAGAGAGTCGTAATGTGCAATAGGCAGACATCTATCCAGACCATTACACAGCAGTTCCAGACTGCATCAGGATCCACTGCAAGTACTATGAAAGATTGGCAGGAGGTGCGAAAACTTCGATTCCATGGTCAAGCAGCTGCTCACAAGCCACACATCACGCCGGTAAATGCCAAATGACGCCTCGCTTAGTGGGAGGAGCGCAAACATTGGAAGATTGGACAGTGGAGAAACGTTGGTACACAATGTGGGGATCCAATGGCAGAGTGTTTGTATGGCGAATGCCCGGTGAACGTAATCTGCCTGCGTGTGTAGTGCAAACAGTATAATTCGGAGGCGGTGTTGTTAGGCTGTGGTAGTGTTTTTTGATTGAGGTGGCTTTCACCCCTGGTTGTTTTGCGGAGCACTATCACACCACAGGCCTAGATTAATGTTTTGAACACCTTCTTCCTTCCCACTGTTGAAGAGCAATTTGGTGATAGCGACTGCATCTTTCAACATGATCGAGCACCTGTTGATAGTGCACAGCCTGTGGCTGAGTAATTACACGACAATGACATCCCTGTAATTGTCTGTCCTGCACAGAGTCCTGACCTGAATCCTATACAACACCAATGAAATGTTTAGGAACCCCGACTTTGTGCCCGGCCTCACCGACCGACATCGATACCTCCTCAATGCAGCACTCCGTGAAGAATGGGCTGCCACTCTCCAAGCAACCTTCCAGCATCTGACTGAATGTATGCCTGCGAGAATGGAAGCTGGCGTCAAGGCTAAAGCTGGGCCAAGACCATGTGGAATTCCAGCATTACCGATCTATGGCGCCACGAACTTTTAAGTCATTTGAGCCAGGTGTCCAGATACTTTTGATCACATAGAGTAGCTTTCCTGAGAAGTATAGCGTTCTCTGTTCTCATCCGTTCACGGTTCAGAAAGTGTACTACGCCCATATCAGTCCTATATAAAAAGATCGTTAGTAATACCTCTTGGAAGGAAACAGGTAAACGCATAGAAGCGGCGCTTGACATGTCAAATTACCCTTGGAGATGATGTTCTTTGGATGTAAAAACAAACGGATCAGTACCTACGAGCGGTCAGCTGTATCAATCACGCGCAGATCAATGGGGTCCTAAATACGCTTGTATGCATGTGATATGTAATTGCTGGTAAGGGGCACCTACAAGAAGAACTTGGAAGTCTCAGAAAAGTTTGTTTCCTTTCCTTTTTATGAATGAAAATAAAAGCTATCCGCAATAGAAGATCAACAATGCTTTGCAATTCAAGCCGATAATGTTAGTGACCTCGAAAGTGCTCGTAAGGAATCTTCCAAAACAGTTCTTATCGTCTCTAAAGGTTGAGTCTCACAGTGCCAAGGATAAAATCGATCGCTTTCTCTTAAAGGGATGACTTGATATTACAGGGGGCATGCGGATATTACATTCTTTTTGGGTTTCTCTGTGTATGTGGATTGTCACATATCGGACATATTTCGCGCACATTTAAACTAACCGGTACTATTTTATTTCGATTGCCTAGTATAACACCGATTTCTGGCTTTTCAAAGGATGCCTTGACATTACGAGGTAAAGGCAGGTTTCTGTCAAGATGGATTGCCAGACCTCGCTCTTTTATGCTAACAGTTAAACTCACACGGTACAACCTCATAAATCTGCAGTGAGCGAACAGTGGATTGCGAGAACGACGAGATTTTAGTGATTCTGTGTTCAGGAAAGATAACGAAATACGTGTAAGTGCTTGGTCGAATGTTCGTGGCATATCAGTCGCTAGGTGCCACTGGAAATCCGAGAACAATTTATTCACCCATATTATTTATGCCGTTTGTTGCCCCAGTTACGATAGTTTCGGTGAAAATATGTTGACGACAGTAAACAAGTCTGTAAATCATGAAAACGTACTACACAAATCATATTTCTTTGTATACATTTTTGCTCTAGTACAGTGGGCAGATAGAGAGAGAGAAAGTGGGACTTGTGGAAGGAGCACAGCAGAGCGGAGCAGAGCAGAGCGTGTGGGCTCACCTCGTAGCCGAGCTGCGAGCCGAGCGCGGGCCGGTGGACGAGCGTGACGAGGAAGAGCGGCCCCCAGAAGACGACGTAGGCGGCCGTGATGACGAGGAACATCTTGACGCGCTGCACGCCCTCGCGCTCCACGCGCTGCAGGTAGTTGCGCATGCGCCGGCTCTCGGCCAGCGCGCCGCCCCCGAGCTTCTCGCCGGCCGCCGCCCCCGGGGGCAGGCCGCGGGACATGGCACCCGCCCCCACCGCCCCCGGCAGGCCCGTCGCCGCCGCCGTGGCTCCGCCGCCGCTGCCCCCGGTCACGCTCACCAGCGTCGTCACCAGGCCCGCCACCCTCACAGCCTGCACACCGATCGTAGGAATAAACAGCGCCTCGAGAATGCGGAATATTCGCAGTAGATGTATCGGGAACAAAGACCTTGTAAAAAATAACAAGACTCACTGATGGCGCTGCAGTCGCGGGACAATTTGAACCTACGGCTGGACGCTATTATAGTGGTTGTAGTCTGATGTGTTGTGTAGTATTGTTGTTTATGAAGACCCTGATTCAACGTTATATATTTGTTGGGGCGTACATACAGTATTTGTTACTCGTAATTCTACTGTCTGTACGTTCCAATCAAAAGAAGTACAATGGTGACGAGTTGTGCAGCGATTAATTGTACAAATAAATTCGAGAAAGGAACGATATTACATTTCACAGATATGTAAATATTTTAAGTTGTTTTGTATGTCAGTGCACTTGATTAATAAGTGTTTTGTAACATGGTATTAGCATAATGTCTGTGCATCTATTTGCAGGTATCCTTTCTCAAAACCACAGCTGTTACAAAAATGGTTACACGCTGTCAGGAGGCAAGATTTCCGACCGACAGAATACCATTTTATATGTTCTGATCATTTTGAAGAAAGTTGGCTGATCGGTAGTGTTTTCATGGTCTAGATTAGGTTGAAACTTGATAATTTGGTCGTGAGTTGCCAAAGCACTATGCCATATATAACGCACTTCTCGTCATAAAATCTAAAGCAAGGTAGAGTCAGAAAATATCTATTAATACAGTGGGCATATCTTAGAGTATTTTGATGCATTTTGCGTACATCTATCGTAAATCAACTACGAAAACTGCTAGGGGTCCAGTACATAACTTTTAGCTACGGCAGATTCCACGTAGTACGTAAGATAAATTCATAAACAGTGACTAGTTGCTGTTTGTTCATAAATTAAGAAGTATATTGTAGTAACGTATTTAAATGAGGCATTATGTTTGTGATCTAACTCAAGGCAAGGCATTTTATAACCAAAAGCGATGTATAAACATTCGAAGTCCGCGCGTCAGTTTACCACTCTAATGGCCGCCGCCCAGCTATTCTATTTGTCCACTCTTCACAGTCGACCACTCGTGCGGTTGTGGGGGCCTGATCGGGAATGGTCAGTTTTAACTGCGCTCTTGTTCTTGTTATACAAAGTGGTTTCTAAGCACTTCGACTCAGATAGTGACTGCCTCACCTGAGATGTCTTACATCCGTTGTGCCCGCAGCATAGTATGCGTCGTTGTGAGACATACAGAAAATGAAAGCTCCAATATTACGTGCAGTAATATAAAATATTTAATATTTTACACGACAGTCCTGTTTCGGCTTAACTCCCATCATCAAGTGACGTCTACATACAGAATTGCAGTACGAAACCGTCTACAAATTGTAAGTAGGCTGTTTAGGTTTTCTTAGCGCTCTGTATGAAAATCACTGGCTGTGCTGTGTGCAGTCTGTGGCTGGTTGGCATTGTTATAATACTCGCTATTGTAGCGTTGGGCAGTTGGCTGTTAACAGCGCGTAGCGTTGCGCAGTTGGAGGTGAGCCGCCAGCAGTGGTGGATGTGGGGAGAGAAATGGCGGAATTTTGAAATTTGTAAGACTGGATGTCATGAACTGCTACATATATTATGACTTTTGATGCCTACTAAGGTAAATACATTGTTTGTTCTCTATTAAAATCTTTCATTTGCTAGCTATGCCTATCAGTAGTTAGTGCCTTCCGTAGTTTGAATCTTTTATTTAGCTGGCAGTAGTGGCGCTCGCTGTATCGCAGTAGTTCGAGTAACCAAGATTTTTGTGAGATAAGTGATTTGTGAAACGTATAGGATAATGTTAGTCAGGGCCATTCTTTTGTAGGGATTTTTGAAAGTCAGATTGCGTTGCGCTAAAAATATTGTGTGTCAGTTTAAAGCACAGTCATTTACAATTTTTCTAAGGGGACGTTTCATAATATTGTACTGTCAAAGTATCTCTCAAAAACATACTCTTTACGTTTTGTAACTACCAAAATATTAGGCTTACCACGGTTTCACAGAAGAAATTACTAATATGCTCGTCACTTCCAAATAGACATTTCTTGATTAACGTAATTAAGCAGTAAAATATTAAATATTTTTATCTTATTTCACCTACTTTTGGAGTTTTAATTTCATTACATGTAAGGTGTTGTATTTCCATTGTCACCTAGATGAACGTTGAGAGAACTTTCTCAAAATTTTAGGATGTATGATCACTGCCCACCGTGACATTGGATGATGGTGATGATGATTGGATTGTGAGGCTCTCAACTGTGCGGTTATCAGCACCTGTACAAATTCCCAATCTTTGCTCAATCCCGTATCGCCACTAGCATGAATGATGATGAAATGATGAAGACAACGCAAACACCCAGTCACCTAGAGGCAGGTGAAAATCTTGGGCCAGCCCGGAATCGAACCCCGGAGCCCGTGCTCAGGAAGCGAGAACGCGACGGCGAGACCACGAGCTGCGGACCCGTGACATCGGATGTCGCCTGCTGGCATTTCGGGCGTTTGCCGCAGTAACAAAGTGTGTAAGCAGAGCAGATACAGACGGGGGATCACATGAGGGAAGACATTGGCCGCAAATTGGAAAATCCATTGACATAAAAGACTTCGACAGAGGGCAGATTATTATTACGCAGACCCTGTGAACGAGTATCTAGAAAACAGCGAAGCTGGTGCAATGTTCACGTGCTACTTTTGTAAGCATCTTCGGACAGAGGTAGGAAGAAACTACCACTAGGTGCTAAATGATATGACGTCCACGAATCTTCATACAACGTGGAGTTCGGGGGCCAGCCGCTGGTGGTCGTGCGGTTCTAGGCGCTTCAGTCTGGAACCGCGTGACCGCTACGGTCGCAGGTTAGAATCCTGCCTCGGGCATGGATGTGTGTGATGTCCTTAGGTTAGTTAGGTTTAAGTAGTTCTAAGTTCTAGGGGACTGATGACCTTAGAAGTTAAGTCCCATAGTGCTCAGAGCCATTTGAACCATTTTTTGGAGTTCGGGGGCTTGTTTGCTCTGTAAAGAAGAATACATGATGATTTGTTGTATCTCTGCCAAAAGAGCACGGAGCTAGTGCACGCACATGTGTTTCGAAGCAAACCATACGTTGTTGAACATGGAGCTCCGCAGTAGACCACCCCTACGAGCTCACATGATGACCCAATGACATCGTCAGTGGTTACGGAACCATAGGGATTCGACCGTCGATCAATGGAACGTGTCGGCTCTTCGGGTGAAAGCTACTTTTGTTACACTAGGTCGATGGTCGCCTCCACAAACGCCGTCACCGAGGTGGACGGCAGCTAGAAATATGCAGCGCGCCACGGGCGCAGGTTGGTGAGAGCAGTACTCTATGGGAGACGTTTTCCTGCGCTTGTATGTGAGTTTTCCTGCGCTTGTATGAGAGTTTTCCTGCGCTTGTATGGGAGTTTTCCTGCGCTTGTATGGGAGTTTTCCTGCGCTTGTATGGGACCTGTGGTAGTACTCGGACACGCTGACACCTGCGAACAACCTACATCCCTTCATGCTTGATGTCTTCCCCGACGGCGATGTCATCTTTGAGCAGTATAATTGTCCGTGTCTCGGAGCCATAGCTACAACGAGTTGAGGAGCACTATAGTGAATTCTCGTTGATATCCCTACGGCCAAATCTGTGTGATGTAATTCCTATGGAACCCATCAGGGTAGCTATCGAGGGCCATCATTGCGTGCGCAAATCAACGGCCAGTTACTTACGCGAAGTGCATGACCTGTCCGTAGAATCCCACGTACCTCCACAAACCTACCAACAATTTGTCGAATCCCTAATAAGCACAGTAATGTATTTCGTTTCAAAGACGGACAAACAAGGTATTAAGCTGGTTATCATAATATTTTGGCCCATCAGTATATACTTTGAACGTGAAAGCGATTTTTATCTTATGCGACAGTTCTTATACGGAACTAAATCATCAGACTGATGGGGTGCTCCAGCTTGACCCAGATAAGCTAGTTTATTTACAAAAGCGAAATAGTGGAGAAACATTTAATTGAAAACTGGAACGGATTCCATTATGCTACATGTGGATGGACAGAAATCCCAGCTGAAAGGCAAACGGTGTGTCATTCAAGGGTCATTCACGATTTAACTACAGCACCAGGTTTTCTCTTGTTTCTGCAAGAATCTTGAAACAAAGGTACACGTCAAAACTGAAACGGCTTTGTAAAACAGGGAAACAGTGTATGAATGTTTATAAATACTAACTTCGCGTCATGAGTTTAATGAGACGATATGTACTTATGTTGCAAAATTACATCACTAGCAGTAACAAGAAGGAAATCACACAAGAATGCGGTCATAAACGTTCCCTGAAAATTCAAACAGTGCGGAGACTACGGCGGAATAATTTGTTTAAAATTCAATTTATATCATTAACCGTTCGAAACGCCCATTGTCTATTGCTATACACGTTTGGAGTCAGTGGTTTAAGGACTTCGGCACAGATTGATGAGATTCATTCGTTATCGTTGCACATGTAATTTTCTCTCTACAAATGGACCGTCTTTGACTTTACATAGAATACAATTCTTGGAACATCTAAATTCCATGCATGGAGACGTCAAAATCAATTCGGTGAAACAGAAAGCCTGACCACATCGTTTTAAATAATGCACGAGAGTAAATCAATTAGTGAAACTGCATATTCTATATCCTTAAAAGTTTATGATGGTAAGAAACCGAAACGGAATTCATATGTATCACATCTTCGTTAACATCAAGGAACTGCAACATTTGCGTTACGTATAATGTTTGCGTTTGTAGATGAAAATATCATACATTTGACTTAATCTTCCTATTCTCGTTTAGTAATATCTTATGACATTATATTTCAGAGTAATTCACTTTTCTGTAACGTTAATATCCTGTGTTTACTGTAGGCTCTGCAGTACAGAAGTCTTTAAAAAGTGTGGCATAATTACAAGAGTTTCAAGGTACATTTGAACCCGTATGAAATCTGCTATTAGCCGTCAATTACAGTTGTGAAACAACGGTAGTCCTCATATAACGCTAGAAGATGAGTAACATTATCCATCAGTTAGTCTTAGCACGGCATAGACTGGTGTCAGGTAATCAACCACAAAAATATTTGACCACCTACACAGTGATGTAAAAGCGGATAATAAATTTACTTTTAAAAACAAACTGACACATATCTGCTTGACAATTTCCAAATGTGTAGCAGAACTGTGCTTGTGTGTGTATGTGTATGTATGTATATGCGTGTGTGTGTGTGTGTGTGTGTGTGTGTGTGTGTGTGTGTGTGTGTCTGTGTCTATGACACATTCAACATAGTGAACTATAAATCACTATAGTAAAAGAAACAGTAATATGTTATGTAAATGGTTGAGATGTTGCCACATTTCCTGTTGAAAAGATATAATATAATTAGCGAGAGGTCGCACTTACGATGCACGTAACATGTTGATAATTAGCTAAGTACACATGCCTCAGACTTCATACCATGTTCTGACTAGGGATGAGAGACTGTTAATGAAAATACACAGCATAACACAATTAAAGGTTTGCTTTTTCGAAAAGAGAAGTTTGAATTGGGCTCAAAGATATGCCATCTCCTTTGATGGTGTTGAACGTTGGCACCCTGCGATGTCAACATCAGGCACCGTGACACTTTAAACAGCAAGGTATCCACACATGCGGTAAAAAGGCCACAGCTCAGAAGTTCATGTGAGACGCTAGGTGGAGTAACGATGTCTTGACAATGGCGCCAAATTTCTCCAGAACTCTGTCCAACGTTAATGTGGACGTGTTACACGGTTACAAGGTCGTCAAGCGCAATCTAACACACATTTCACCCCTTCACTTTGTACCTATGCTATGGAGGTCAGAACCGCGACCTCCAGCGTGAAAATCACGCAGTTTTCTTGTGGGCAGCTGAGAAAACTATTTCGGACACGAAAATGCCTCTTGGAGGGAGCTTCAAGGACACCCTGGGCATGAACCCCCACTGACCCTGATCACACTATTCTGGAGTGTAGCACGATCTTAATGACGGCGCTGGTATAGAGGGCGTAACCACTAGGCGCCACTGATAACCATTAAACGAGATTTCAAAATGATCCAAAGCAGCGACGGGTCCTTACGCTTTTTCAGCCAAACTAACTTACGCCCGTGTGGTGTGAATACAGACAGATGCGATATCAACACATGCGTGAATGAAACGGCGAAGAGTCGTTGTAAGAGTCCCCAGTTTGCCAACACCCTTGGTGCTACCCACTCAGCTTTGTTGAGCACTTTAAAAATGGACCCGTACAGAGACCACTTATGATGGAGTGCTAGGCACTTGCAAGGAGGCTATAACGTTTCTCTTACGGTATGAGAAGGGTTTTGTAACACTACGCATATGTAGGCGAGCTAGTTGGCCAGCTGGAATTTAGGTAAGCTGAATTTGGTTGCGAAGCTGTGCAACCCCAGAGCCGATAGCAGGTCGCGGCCTGGCGGGCCGCCACAGCCGTTTCAGGCGAGCCACGTGCGTTAGCGAAGGACCGGATGTGGGTACAATCCTTAACCTGGGAACCTCGACGGCTCTTATTCGCATGGTCTTTGTGCAGCAGAGGCTCCAGTAAATGGCAGAGTAGCAAACAACCTTAAAAACTGCTAAGTTGCAGCTCTTCGACACTTGACAATAACTCACATCAAACGACAGAAGTTAATATCTCACAGCGAATACACATTTTCACAATGAAACTCGGAATTAATACTTTCTAGCAGCTTCAAGCAATTTCAACATAACGATATTTCGGATGATAGAATTGCACTAGTTATCATGTCTGAAAGCTAGGCATCTGTATCTGTATCTATTTTATTTCATGATTTACGAAGTTATTTGTATCGCTTTCATTATGCAAGAGTTTGTCAGAACATCCTATTCGCAACATTTACACAGCAAATGAATATAGCATTAATATTTTGTCATACTTGTATATTTATTTACTGAACCGCTTAGTATTTTCGCAGTCACTTTATTTAAATGTTGATCGCAAGCGCTATTAAGAAACTGTGCTAATTTAAAGCTGCTCAGTCTCATGTGTTACCGAACATCACAATCGAAAAGAGAATCAGAAGATGCTTCTGTTAAAAATGATAAATAATTTTTTAAATGATATTTTGCGATAATCTGTAGCCAGCCACTGTGGCCGAGCGTTTCTAGGCGCTTCGGTCCGGAACCGCGCTGCTGCTACGGTCGCAGGTTCGAATCCTGACTCGGGCATGGATGTGTGTGATGTCCTCAGCTTAGTTGGGCTTAAGTAGTTCTAACTCTAGGGGACTGATGATCTCGGATGTTAAGTCTCATAGTGCTTAGAGCCATTTTTTGACAATCTGTAGTCATTTAATGTGAGCGCACTTGCACAGGAATATTGGCATATTTATGTATGGATAAATTTTTTATTTACAGTTATTGCGTATTATCTGAGTGTGACAGAATGTTCATAAAATTTTTCTTTATTTAAATATTGTTGTGACATGTTGGTTTTGTCCGGGAAGTGGTCATGTTGAATAAAATCATGTAAATGGAGCTTGACAACGATGTATTTTGGTGGGGATGGCCTTCAGCCAATGAGAGTTCGACAGTGGCGGGACACTGCTGGAGTCAAGTGGAAGTGGAGACTCCTCGAGTGATCGGCTCAAGGGAGCGATTCGACACTTTATTTCGAGTTGGTGTCAATATTAATGTCTCCATTAGCATGTTCATCATCTGTCGACATCGATTTCGGAGCAGAAACGGCCCCTGTAATGGGCGTAGGTCATTGCTTTGTGGTGTCATACAGTCACCTGCAGACTGTCGCTGGGACCCGTCAGTGACAGCAATAGGCCACATCATTCTTGAGCCCGGCCACATACGTTACAGCAAGGGACGCATGCGACGGGTGAGCGATCTCGTCCTCAGTTGGCAGTTTAGATGTCCTCCTCCGCAGAAAATCGGATCGGATGTGGCCTTCTTTAACACTTCCTGAGCTGGAATATTGCTTCTGCCGTCCGTCGTAAATGATGACAGCTCTGCATCCTCCAATGAGTAAACAGGATGGGACGTGTTTATTTATAGTAATGCGAAAATGTCGCATTAAGGACGGGGCATGTGCTGATCTGAGCCCATTTCTCTGCAAAATGTCCCTGTTATTTCCTGTAAGGGCGAGTGCAGACATCACGTCGTCTATGGCAGTTCGAAAGGAATTTTGAACATCTGGATCGTCCACAATCTCAGCTCAGCGTAGTCGCCCTGAACGGCAGCCACGTTACGATCTGTGTGGCAGAATTTGAGCTCGTTTATTTGTCTCTAGAAGGTATCATGTCGGAGATCGCGTCGTAGAGAACCTTCACATACTCCACACCGCTGACTATGGAGAGATGTATACCAACTACTTTTACACTCTTTACTTCCTCTCTAAGATAACGTTCTAATTCTAGAATGTTTGCTCGAGGAAATTCTTTCCTGAAACTGAACGTCAACATCAGTTAGAGATTCTAATCGACGAAAGCACTAGCGCACGGGAAACGGCAGGACGTAAACATAGGAGGGCGATCAGTGTTAGTTTGTGAATATCATGTAGGGCTTTGTTTAGGTATCTCCTGATTCTGTGCCGACCCTGTACGTATATCCCATCATGGGATACGTTGATGGCAATATTGACTCTTTCAGAAGAAACTGCAACATCCAATCAATGAACATTAGACGGAAACACGATATACGTTTGGATAAATTATCCTTAAACACGGATACACAAAATATTTGCACTATTCAATAGGTCTAGTTTTAAATAGGATCCCATCAGAATTAAAGTATCGCCATGATAAACTCCAAAAATTCAAATCGAAGTCGAACTACATTTTTACTCTGTTGAAGAGTTTCTCGCAGACGTTGAGATCTTTTCTCAGCAATATCTTGAATTCTATTACTATTATTTTCTTTATCATATTAATTATTTAATTCTGTGTTTATATATTTTCTAATCAGAATTCTGTAAACTATATACGATTTAAATGCGAGCACCTTTAGGTTAGGCTTTCCCGTGACTCAGCAAGTTTACTGTTACCAGTCACTGTTTATTTATCTCCACGACGCGTTTCACAGGTTTAAACCTACATCATCAGGTGAATTTCCATTTGTTAATGTTACATTTGTGTGAGAGTTGTGTTGAAACTGTATCTACATCAACTACTGGCACAGATTGTACATCCATCTGCTTATTTTAAAGCATTAAGGAATGTATTACCCCAACCTTTAGGCAATTATTACATGTAACATATAATCTTAAGACCCCTTGCCATGTAAAGTTTGTTTTCATACAATCACTCTTTCCACCGTCTCTCTCCCCCTCACTTTCTAATTCTCCTCCTCTCCCTTTGCTGCAGCCTCTTATATCTGTCTATTAATCCGAATGAAAATTGTTATTTATGTATAATTTTACCACTGTAGCCAATATTATTATTGTACTTAAAGTTTGTAACAATTCACCTGAGTGTAGAAACAAGTATGAAGTTTAAGCTATTTTAACATTTCACCTGATTGTTTAAACAAGTATGAAGTTTAAGCTATTTTAACTAGTCACAATCGGATTTATATACCACCTGAAGTATTTATTCCTGACCCGTGCGCGGCTCGCGATCATGCCGTTTATTGCTCGTCATCTTATTTTTATGGTTCAGCCACCTTAAATGAAAACTTTGAACATTCTTGCTTAAACTATTTTTTTTTAAAAAAAAAGAAGGGGATTTGCCTATTGGAAATCATTATTATGCAGGCCTTAAGCCTTGACATGTTCTATGTTCAGTAAATAGCCTTCAGCCAAACCTTAGGTGAAATATTTTAAGATAAGGCCATCAGCCGTCTTAAATTAAAATTTGAAAAGTCACTAGTTTAAAACCTTTTAAAATTTTCTTCTCTATCAGAAATTCTTTTTATCCTGGCCTTAAACCCACAGCTATCTAGAGTGAGTGGCCTTCAGCCGAGACTTTATGTAAAATTTTGTAATTAAGGCCTTCAGCCGTGTGTATTACTTAAGGCAATTTTAATAACTTGCGTTCGGGCCTTCAGGCTTAGTGCTTTTGAATGTCTTTAAGGGCTTGAGTGATTAAGTGTTCTGGGAAAATAAAGTTTGTATGTTTTGTGCAACTGACATTAACTGATTTTGGCCCATTTACACTACTATAACCTGATCCGCTCTGTCCTGCGAAACCAGATTCCAATTCCAACGCATATATTCGACACCTCAAAACAAACACCTCCAAATCCTTAAAAAAATATTCTGTAATAATGTTTTTACTGTTACGGTATATATTCCTTGTACTTTCTGATAATGTTTCTCTTCTGCTGTACGATCCTTGCACCCAATAATTTGCAGAAGTCATATTTGTTTGCAAAGTATGACAGTATACATTTGATGTGTTACGACAGCGAAAGGAACCTGTGACCACTGGAGGTACTCTATTTTACTTATTTTTATGTTCACCGTTAGATATACGTTTTTTTTTCTTTTGTCAAAAGAAACCCAAAACCATGTTCTGAAATAGTGTTTTGTTTCCTCCACTAGACAGTGCCACAAGTTCCTCCAAAAACTCGCAGCACAACTCACACACAAATGTCACATTCTTCCCACAGAGTCCATGAAGGCCCCCAAGGTACCGACCGGTCGCCTTGTAATCCTCAGCCCGCAGGCGTCACTGGATGCGGATATGGAGTGGCATGTGGTAAGCACACCTCTCTTCCAGGCCGAATATCAGTGTACGAGACCGGAGTCGCTACTTCTCAATCAAGTAGCTCCTCAGTTTGCCTCACAAGGGCTGAGTGCACCCCTCTTGCCAACAGCGCTCGGCAGACCGTATGGTCACCTATTATAACACCCCAACGACCCCCTTAAAGTGAATTAAGACAGAATATCATAATATGAAGTAGGGAAGAGTTATCTTGGCAAATGCATCTTTGTCGATAAGCTAAAACCAAGAAGTTTTGATAACAACAACATTATACATCACTGAGAGTTTTTGTTATGAAAAGAGGAGAAAGAAACCTCAGATTTAATTAGTGGACAAATATCCAAGTGATAATTGCAATTAATATCTTGAAAGCTAAGTCCAAGGTGATGTTAGTCAGAGATAACTTTCATGTGGAAGAGAATTGTAAGCGCAACGAAGGAATTCAATCCGCCTACAATACTCTTTCACAGAAGAAGTCGATTACTGGCTCTCGTCCTGTGCGAGGACAATTCTTGTCTTAGTTTTTGAGAGTACGGAACGCGACGAGATTGTTTTGCGTTCAGAAGTGTTTCTTGCGTAACGTGATTCACGAACTTCACAAATTGATTTTCTAAGCAGAGACGGGAACTGATAGACGCGTTTAACCGTGCATAACGGGTTAATTGAACTTTATTGACGAAATTAGTGAATATTGGACTTGACTTTCAATTAGTTGGAACTAAAATAAGAGTGGATAGTATACCAAAGGACTACACTCAATTAGTCTCGAGTAGGACACAATTACACGACTTCACTAAGATAATACAATTACGCTGAAGAGTCAAGTTGTCGTAATTGTCAAGAAAATTAATTTTAATAGAACTGACCTTACCAACCAACTGCGTGTGCGTGTGGTGCGAAAGTTATAAAGTATTTAGTGGCCAAGGAATAACAAACTGTTCTCTCCAAGTGAAATATCAAGCGTGGGCTACATTATAAGTGATTTAATCAATGATAGTTAACCAACGACTGTTCAGCAGGGACAATTTAAACTGAATATCAAAATACCTACTTCATTAATTGAAAAGAGAACTTTTGAACATTGTTTTAACATTACAGCGTAGGTTCACTCAGACGTGATCAAGGAGTACCTGTGGATCTCGCTTCATACAGGTTCAACAACTCCATAGCAACGCGCCAACAACGTACGAGAAGACTGCTAATTACAATGTTTCCTCGCAATTGGTGGTGTGTACGATGCGGATGAGATAAGAATCATTCAATCTTAAAACAGAAGAAGCATCAATCGTACGAGTTCGCATTTCTGTCTCCCGTTCACCAACGGGGACCTACGTCATCGCGCATCGTGTCTCAACTCCCCTGCGAGAGCTGTGGCAGTAGCAGCTCTATGGCGTCGACAATATCAGCACGCGGTTGGAGTGCGGGGACGCCACACACCACCCAAGTGCTAGCCCAGCCCGACAGCGCTTAACTTTTGTGATCTGACGGGAACCGGCAAGGCTGTAGGATACAAATGTCATACTAACAAATGTAAATCCACCTGATGATGGAGGTTTAAACCTTTGAAACGCATCGTCGAGATAAATAAACAGTGACTGGTAACAGTAAACTTGTTTCATTTAATACTATACTGATTTGTTTCACGACCAAGGAGCTTTGGTCCTACAGAACTGGATAATACGTAGGAGTTGATGTCTTCCCAGTCATAGGCTCGTGTGTGTGTGTGGGTGGACTGACCTGCACGTTGGCCTTGGTGAGGTCGCGGTGCAGCTTGTGCAGGTGGAAGAGCGTGAGCAGGACGCAGACGACGTTGACGGCGATCCAGAGCACGTTGAGCACGTAGTGGCGGAAGGGCCCGTGCACCAGGGGGCAGCTGGGCGCGTTGTGGCTCACCTCGGCGCTGGCGGCCAGCGCGCCGCTCAGGAACGTGGGGCCCAGGTTGATCGTGATCGACGCGAACCAGATCATGAACGTGCCGAACAGCACGCACTGCGGCGAGTCCATCAGCAGCGGGCTCTGCTCCTCCGTCTCGTCATCCTGCGGGCAGCGCGGCGAACACGTGAAGCTGGCTACAAGAATTAGGACGGTGCACACTGATACCACCCTAAACGTTCGCAGAAGTACCCAATACAGCGACTGCACCATCGGTGCACTATGCCGCATCGTCACACATTTGGCAGCTACATCAGTCAGTTGGAATTCTAAAGAAGACATGGTTAACCTGGCAAGGTAACCATCTGACTATAGATGGGGTCGTTCACGAAATAATGTAGACAATGTAGACAATGTAGACAAGTGTAATGTGCTGCGAATACACAGAAAGATAGATCCTTTATCATTTAGCTACAAAATAGCAGGTCAGCAACTGGAAGCAGTTAATACCATAAATTATTTGGGAGTACGCATTAGGAGTGATTTAAAATGGAATGATCATATAATGTTGATTGTCGGTAAAGCAGATGCCAGACTGAGATTCATTGGAAGAATCCTAAGGAAATGTAATCCGAAAACAAAGGAAGTAGGTTACAGTACGCTTGTTCGCCCACTGCTTGAATACTGCTCAGCAGTGTGGGATCCGTACCAGATAGGGTTGATACAAGACATAGAGAAGATCCAACGGAGAGCAGCGCGCTTCGTTACAGGATCATTTAGTAATCGCGAAAGCGTTACGGAGATGATAGATAAACTCCAGTGGAAGACTCTGCAGGAGAGACGCTCAGTAGCTCGGTACGGGCTTTTGTCAAAGTTTCGAGAACATACCTTCACCGAAGAGTCAAGCAGTATATTGCTCCCTCCTACGTATATCTCGCGAAGAGACCATGAGTATAAAATCAGAGAGATTAGAGCCCACACAGAGGCATACCGACAATCCTTCTTTCCACGAACAATACGAGACTGAAATAGAAGGGAGAACCGATAGAGGTACTGAAGGTACCCTGCGCCACACACCGTCAGGTGGCTTGCGGAGTATGGATGTAGATGTAGATGTAGATAACGGTTCCAAAGGAGCGGTTTACCTAGATGAACGGAACGAGCGATAAACGAACGGTCTTTCATAGTTCTTTCATAGTTCACTTCGGTCGCGTCTTTCTACTTACAGTTCCCGGGAACGGGAAACGGTCGGTCTCGTTCCCGCAACGGCACGCTGGCCGGTCTCGCTCCAGCGTCGGTCCCGTTCCCGTCTGTCTCGGTCTCAGTCTCGCTCGGCCGCACTCGTCCTTCTTCGCGTGGCCACTCCTCGCAGTTCCACTGCTAACTGCTCATAGTTCACTATCGAGTTGTTCTTGTTCATTTCGTTCACTTCGCTCGCTCATTCTATACCTGTTTCAAACCATTCTTGAGCTCTGAACGTCTGGTTCTTTTCGTATCCTATTCAGCGTCCACTGCCGGTAATTAAAGTGCATTTTACAATTACGTAAATTACAGTATTTAATACAGATGTTTTTTCAAGTAACAAAACGGCGTATCAGCTTTCTTCACTATTTCGATAAACAGCAGAAGAAATACTTATAAAAAGGCAAGATTTTTTGTTATTACACATGCAAAAGACGACGGCACGCCACACATGAGTGGCCATTTTCCGTCTTTTTTTGATCCAAGGTAAAAGAGCATGTTCAATGTAATGGAAGGCAGACCGACTTGCAACCGAATGAAGCCCGCGCTTCGTAATCGAGTGTATGGTGTCACATTTTGTAAAGATAATATCATAACTCCTACAATATTATTTCAGTGGTACAGTGTGGGGCACGAAAAATCTCCCCCGATTACTATACTGGTCATTGTCGTTTACCTATCGTCATCTGTTTTTTCGAAGTTGTTTGATTGGTGAACGAGTAAACATGAACCGTTCCCAAAAAAGAGCGATCATCGGTGAACTAGTTCCCTAGGATGAACGACTTGGCCCATCTGTACATCAGACCCGTTTATCACGGATTTTGATGAGTTTTCAAGTACGTTGTAGAGATACATGTACTGAGCATCTGACTAGTGACTTTTCATGCGACAGTACTTAATGTCGGAGAAAGTTTTGTGCATACCTCATATAAATTTATCATTAAAAATGTTTTGACTGAGTGATCCTAGCGCAGGTTCTTAGCTCCACAGGTATCATTCTGGCAGTACTGGTTTCATTTCTGTTCGTAATTTTTTTTCACTTTCATCATAAAGAATATCATAAAGTAGTATACGTCACGAAAACTTAATTAAAGATATTCATTTTCGCCACAGTAATCTCTAAACATTTTTCAAGCGACTGTTAACAGCATTAATATACTTGTAGAAATGCATGGCAAACTTTGTGCTGTCTGACAATATAATGATTCACAACCGGCTTTGATCATTGGTCATCTTCACAATGGAAAAATACTGTGATAACTTTACATGCCATAAATTCTGCGGCATTTTTCTGCACGTATTACATGTGAAGTTGTCAGAGTATTTTTCCACTGTGAAGATGATCAATGATCGAAATCGGTTGTGAATAAATATATTGTAAGACAGCACAGTGTGTACGATGAATTTCTCCAAGCAGAATAATTTCATTGATAAATCAATTATAGCTGAAATGTGAGATTAGTAGTTAAAATTCCAAATATCGAGACAGCTCCCAAGAGTTCTCAAAGATGAATCGATTATTAGCAGCTACAGACACATATGTAACTTCACTAACATTGATCTCCATTACGTAATCAATTAATCAATATCGCTCAAAATGGCTACCAGTGCGAATTGACGTTCAATAAATCTTTTGAGGAATGAAAAGAGAAAACCGGTTTCTTAACAGAACAGTATACTATAACAGCGTTAAGAAAGATATTCCATTACGTTTTCTTTTATGTGCCAGAATCATTCTGAAAATTTGATCGTATAGTTCTACAGGGAGTTGACGCCTTTATCTCATGAACTCAAAAAACATATGATTCTGACCTGAAACAAATCAGGGAATTTCACGAAAGTGGTATACATCACTGATCAGAATCAAAAATGCTCCTACCATAGCACAGAAAAAAGGCGAATATGTCCTGGACAGTTTCAATGACATTTAAATCAAAACAACTTGACATATTCGTGCTTTTGTATTTCTCATGTAGTGCTTAGCATCACTTCAAGCAAAGTAACATGATGAACGACATCATTTCGTGCAAAATGAAACACACCATCATGTAAAACAATGTGGCATTTGTCATGTCGTGCAACGTAACACAACGTGACACTTAAGTTTAGGAAGTGGATGGTTTACTCTTGCCATTGTTCGATGTGAGAATGCTCCTCTACCTGGACTGAAATCATTCGCCGACCGAGATGTCATCGCCTACAAGACCTGGCATTGTGGAATAGATGCTAAATCCCAATCTAGACCTAGTTATGTATATAGTAATATGCCATTTACGTTGTATACCCGCTCATGTCGTAAACTTAGTAATGATGAGAGATTACATGTATGGATCAAAGGACTTGGTTTACTTGCTGAAAATGTAACTGTAACTGGTGATGTAACGCTGTACTATAATTATTAATAGAGTGTTATCTCTAGCGTCAGCCACTAACTGGACAAGGATACATCTCGAACCGGGGGCTCAAGGATGCAACAAAATTATAAAGCATAGTGCCGCACTGCCCGATAATAGATGTACCCCCACTCTTGGATTTTACTATTGTAGAAGCATCCCACGCTCAAAATGCACATAATTCAAATGGTTCAAATGGCTCTGATCACTATGGAACTTAACTTCTGAGGTCATCAATCCCCTAGAACTTAGAACTACTTAAACCTAACTAACCTAAGGACATCACACACATCCATCCCCGAGGCAGGATTTGAAACTGTGGCCGTAGCAGTCGCACGGTTCCAGACAGTAGCGCCTAGAACCGCTCGGCCACCACGGCCAGCTTGCACATAATTGTCTGTGTCTTTGTTCATACACACCGCTCCATACATACACTACAGGCCATTAAAATGCTACACCACGAAGATGACGTGCTACAGACGGGAAATTTAACCGACAGGAAGAAGATGATGTGATGTGCAAATGATTAGCTTTTCACAGCATTCACACAAGGTTGGCGCCTGTGGTGACATCTACAACCTGCTGACTTGAGGAAAGTTTCCAACCGATTTCGCGTACACAAACAGCGGTTGACCGGCGTTGCCTGGTGAAACGTTGTTGTGATGCCTCGTGTAAGGAGGAGAAATGCATACCATCACGTTTCCGACTTTGATAAAGGTCGGATTGTAGCCTATCGCGATTGCGGTTTATCTATCGCGTCATTGCTGCTCGCGTTGGTCGAGATCCAATGACTGTTACCAGAATATGGAATCGGTGGGTTCAGGAAGGTAATATGGAACGCCGTGCTGGATCCCAACGGCCTCGTATCACTAGCAGGCGAATGACAGGCATCTTATCCGCATGGCTGTAACGGATCGTGCAGCTACGTCTCGATCCCTGAGTCAACAGATGGGGACGTTTACAAGACAACAACCGTCTGCACGAACAGTTCGACGACGTTTGCAGCAGCATGGACTACCAGCTCGGAGACCGTGGCTGCGGTTACTCTTGACGCTGCACCACAGACAGGAGCGCCTGCGATGGTGTACCCAACGACGAACCTGGGCGCACGAATAGCAAAACGTCATTTTTTAGATGAATCCAGGTTCTGTTTACAGCATCATGATGGTCGCATCCGTGTTGGGCAACATTGCGGTGAACGCACATTGGAAGCGTGTATTCGTCATCGCCATGCTGGCGTATCACCGGGGTGCCATTGGTTACACGTCTCGGTCACCTCTTGTTCGCATTGACGGTACTTTGAACAGTGGACGTTACATTTCAGATGTGTTACGACCCGTGGCTCTACCCTTCAATCGATCCCGGCGAAACCCTACATTTCAGAAGGATAACGCACGACCGCATGTTGCAGGTCTTGTACAGGCCTTTCTGGATGCAGAAAATGTTCGACTGCTGCCCTGGCCAGCACATTCTCCAGATCTATCACCAATTGAAAACGTCTGGTCAATAGTGGCAGAGCAACTGGCTGGTCACAATACGCCAGTCACTACTCCTGATGAACTGTGGTATCGTGTTGAAGCTTCATGGGCAGCTATACCTGTATACGCCATCCAAGCACTGTTTGACTCAACGCCCAGGTGTATCAAAGCCGTTATTACGGCCATGGGTGGTTGTTCTGGGTACTGATTTCTCAGGATCTATGCACCCAAATTGCGTGAAAATGTAATGACATGTCAGTTCTAGTATAAGATGTTTGTCCAATGAATACCCGTTTATCATCTGCATTTCTTCTTGGTGTAGCAATTTTAATGGCTAGTAGTGTATAACAGGACAAATGGGAGAAATGGACCCCACAGGGAAAACCTTAACCCACCTATCTTACCAATACATCAAAAACCTTAACCCACCTATCTTACCAATACATCAGAAAACTGTTTTAGCGACCCCCTAGGAACAAATACACCACCAGGAATTTTATCCACCCATAAAAACATTTTTATGTATTACACGCATGCTCTTCAGGCGTTTTGTTTAGTATGGCTGTCGATCCTTCAGTATTTTGGGCACAGGATAACTGACTTTAGCCGATAATTTCAAGATGTCTGTGTACCAACACATTACTGCTAAGAGAGTTCACAGCACTGGTGAATTTGGGCTAAGTCCTAAAAACGTGGATTATGTCAAGATGTTTTGATTTAAAAGCTGCCAGGTAAGTTGAATAGTTAGTTCCCTTCTTTTACATCCCCTTTTCTTTGTGCTACGTTAGGAGCATTTATGATTCTGGTCACGGCATTTATTCTACCATAATTTTGTCATTAAACCGCGATAGCTTGGCAACCGATGTAGATTTTTTTTTAGTCTGGCGACAGCTGATAAAGTACAGATTTTTTATTGTCTTTCTAATATATTGCTTGAGATGGACATCATAGGCCTGGCTCCTCTGCCTGGTATGGTTCAACCTTTCCAGTAATGCCTGCTGTGTCTGCAGAACACACAAGTCTCAGCACCAAGCCAAGGTCACACGTCCGCAGGATGCTTTTCTTTTCTTTTTTCATATTTTCGCTTTCTGTTATTTTATTATTTTGTTTCATAGTTTTCAATTTTTTAGATTCTGTTTAAATTATCATCTTCTAACTTTTTTGTTTTGTAATTAAGCACATTTTATTCACATACATATGAAACTATACGCAAACATTTGAAAATTAAACACAAACACTTAATGCAGTGCAGAGAATAACAGCAAACATAAACACCATACGGAACGAAATACTACGTACTGTGCGAAGTTTATGAAACAATGATTGAAAACAGTTTCTGTTCTGTAGATAAGCATAGGACATAACCGTATAAAATAGGTAAACTTAATCAAAAACTTACTATCTCGCAAGCTAAATGATTTGTACAACAAAAAAAAAAACTATTGGAAAACGTACTTATTCTTGTTATCTGTTATCTTAATATTCTTGTCATTTTTTAAGTATGCAATAATAAAACGCGAAAGTTGAGCAACCGCAGCTACAAAATGTCAGATGACTAATTTTAGTGCGAAACGTTGCACCAACCAATCCGAAATATGTATGATTATTATTGGCTGAAATGAGCAGAACTCCGAACATTGTATTCACGACAAAATACTATTAACTTTTTAATTTCGTATGGAAACTGACAAACTTAAGCTTGTTTTGTCCTAAAATAATTTTTCTATGATATTACGTTTTAATCTTTGAAGTAACCGCAGTAAAACGTTTTCTGTTGGAAATAACGTAACCTTTTCTGACAATCATTTTTGTAGCAATTGTCAGATTAGTTTAATTTTTTGCGTGGTTGTGCTTTAAATGCTCGAACAAATGGCATATCACTTTCTACAAGGCTTGACATAATACTAGCTTGGTACGTGCATTGTTTTATACGTCCAAAGACTTTTCAATGATTTTAAGCCGCTAGTGAGTAAAAGCTTTAACGTAAAAACAACGAAACAATACTAGACACTAATAGCCAGTTTTTTAAATGATATCCATTTACAGCGCATAAAAGGCAAAGCATTTCCATGAAACACATTCCACGAGGGAACGCGTGATTTTTCGCACGTAAAATCTGAACGATGAAAGGTTTTTGCAAACGCTTCTTCTAATTACCGTAACAATATATATATATTATTATCATCTGTATCACTTAAACCGCGATTCGCGTAAAACTGGATTTTACGTACGTTTCATGCGCAACTTTAGACCGCTATATCGTAACAACGGATAAAGCTTGCACAGAACAATAGGACGACCATGAATTATATGTTTTTGTCCATCTTCTAATTTGCACAAGCCTGAAACACGGAGAGAGGGACGGGTAAAAAAAAAAAAAAAAAAAAAAAAGACTCACAGAAAACGTGATTCTTGCACATAACATCCGAATCAAATTAAATGTTTAAACCTTATCGTAAGAATGTATAACTGATTTGTTTGATTCACTTCAAACACTTTCCATGCATTGAATTCACTTTGGAACGAATTTTACGCGTTACATTTAGCTCGACTTTAAACTGTCTTATCTCGACAACGGATAAAGAGTAGTCTATAAAAACAATCCTTTTGACTTCGTTTATTTATCCATCTTCGTTCGAAGTTGAACCGATTCGCAGAATTTTATAGAAAAAGTGTGCTCCAAAAATTTCCTATAAAAACGTGTTTTTCTTACGTAAAATGTAAACGAAGCAAGATTTTTCAAATGATTAAAACTCACCTTAGGCCAAGGACCGGTACACGAGTAGACCAAATTTGGATCATCGTTTTTCCAGTTCGCAGTTATTTAAGGGCTACTGCTTTTGCACGTAAAATGCGAACGAGGGTGATCCTTTTTGCACGTAAAATTCGAACGGTGCAGGTACAAATGGTTACGTTACCTAAGCATTAACTTCTGCCTATTTGAATTATTTTGCTAAAGAAACAGATCGGTCCGCACAATTTGCTGGGCGCCAGGTCTGGTTCGTCTTTCAAACCTTGGGTAAGATACTCTAATATAGCTATAGTAAGACAGATGTTTGCATGTCTACACAAATAGCTGCTGGTCTGGGCTGAACCAAAAGCTTTTCTCCAATGTTCTTGCCTTAAGAGGGAGCAGTGCACCAGGACCCATCCCCCCCTCCCCCCTCCACCCCCACCCACCCAACCGCGATTCTGCACATAGCTTTTTCGTACACAGACTCGGAGGCAGACGAAAAAGCAAACAACGCACCACTAAGGAATTATCCGAATGGGATGGAAAGTGATAGGTGTAACTTACCTGTACAGACAAACAGATTAGAATAATTTCGAGAAAACTGAATGCTTTATTTAAGAGAAAAAGATTCACAAATTGAGGAAGTCAGTAACTCCTTTGGCCCTAATGCAAGCAGTTATTCGGCTTGGTACTCTTCGACAGAGTTGTTGGATGTCTTTATAGTAAAATTTCCGAAATGGCTGGAGGTCTATGCCAACAATACACCAAACTTTCTCAATCTGGGAGGGATCTGGTGACCTTGCTGGCCAACGTAGGGTTTGGCTAGCACTTTAATACCCTTTCAAAATTTGTCCTCAGATTTCTTTGCTGCTTGCTTACTGTACAGATAACCGCTGGGAAGAGGATACGATCCTATCGTACTCCCTTCTTGTATTCTGATTCCGTCCATGTGCTTCGGCTCTAATGACTGCAGTCTATTTTTTGGACATGCCCTAGATAACTTTTCGCTCTTTGTGTTTTATCCCCACTGCCTTCATAATTTCAAACAGTAAGTTCCTTCTTGGTCAGAAGCTTTGTTTAAATCTGCAGACGATATCTATGCAGGAGGTGTAGCGATGTAGGCTCAAGTTTGGGCTCAATGCAGAAATCTATGTGGTTTCCGACGCCTGTTGGTTCAGCATCTATGCCAAGTCAGTGGCTCTGCAACCATGACCCCGGGCGCTAGGGCAATAACTGCCGTTCCGAGACGTTTTGGCTGTGCTTGAGAGGCCGTGAACATGATCGCAGACGCAACAAGACCTGCGTTGTCACGTATAAAAGCGAGGCAGAGCATGTTGCGACAGCTGGGTTCTGAGTCGGCGTCCGCTGTGTGTTGGCTGCCGCCGTGAGGGCGCCAAAGTTCTTCCGATGGCACCACCAGCTGGGGTCCAGCTGCAACGTGAACGGCGTGGGTTCGAGCTAATGTCCTCTTAGCTTCGAGCCACTGAGGTCCAGTTACAAATATTTAGGTCACTTAATAAGTATACCACCACGCTACAATAAGGGTTAGAGCTACATCACACAACTTTTTCTCTATTTCAATTGTCTATATCTGAACCTCTGTAGGCACGAGTGAATCCATTCCTCAGGAAGCATTCCCATAAAATTGACCTTTCACCGCCGATTACTTTCCTCTACAGCCACAGTGTATACCTTAACAGTCCCTTCTTTGCTGCTCTTCTAGAAGACCTACTACGAGTATCTGGATCGAGATTTCCTTACTAAAAGCTCGCGCTGTAGCATTCAGTGAATGTTTCTAACAGCACTACACTTTTACAATGTGTCGTAATGCTCCCTATAGTCGCATTTATTTTCACATTGATCTCAAGTTTCATTTTTAGCTGAACCTTTCAAGATCCACAGTATTTGCATAGCAACTAGTCGGGCTCATGTGTTACATACAGCGTCTAAATAGCGACTTATGGATATCGTACACGGGACATGGAACCGACTGGTTACTCCGAAATAACCTTGGATATGGAAATGGCCAGTTAATAACAAAACTGGTCAACAATGTGAAAAAAAAACATGAGCGAAATTTAAAACTGGCTCTGAAATTTCTTCATGCCCCTTAATACAGGCCATCCAACTTACACCATCCACTAGTCGATGTACTCGTGTGATGGTTTACCTATCTTAAGTGCCACGAAAAAGTTTCCTAGAAAATTTCATTGTGGTCATCCTGTATATAGACAGTAGACTACATTAAAAGACATGGGTGTAATTCAGTTCTCGCACTGTTCTCCAATGGACTGTATCTCAAGCTATCATCCTCATCAGTTTTCTGTCATGTTAGCGCGTAATTTTCGTCTCTGTTTCTGGCAATCCATCGCTTTTGACTTAATACTGCTGCATGTACTACCGTCCATCACATAATCATACGTTCTCGCTTGTCTCATCTCCTCTTCCACATTCACTTCTCGGACTGATTTTATAAGCCCCTCCTTGTTCCTTGAAATATGTACATCCAACAATTTTTTCTTTTTTTATTCATTATTTGTTCACTCCTCCTCCCTCCACCCCCAACCTCCTTCTCAGTACACCCTCGGTTTTCACTCTATCCCTCCAACATATTTTTTTCCATCCTTCACCATGTGCAGGAGCCAAAAGCCTCCAAACTAGCTCTTCTTATCTTCCTCGTTGTCTACGTTTTAGCACCATGTGGATGAACACTCCGTTTCCCCAGTGTAACGTACAAAAATTTTGTTAGTATTTACCTACAATCTTCGTCCACACTGTTGCAGAAAACTCTCACCTTCTTACATAATGTCTCTTTCATCATTGCAATTCTGACCTTAGTTTCTGTTCTTCACTTGCACTCATCTGATGCTCACGTTCCTAAGTGTATAGAGCCTTGCACATGTTCCAATGTTTCTCCATTCAGCATCGTCTCCCCGTCTCATTTCTTCTAATGTCATTCCTGTTTTTATCTTCGTTTTGCTTTTCATTCCGCACCTCTTTCGTTTATCCTCAATGACCTCCTTTATATTTATTATAGCTGTAAGCTTATTCCAAGTCACATCGTGAAATACCTTCCTCAGATTTATAAAATGTATGTGTCTTCTCTTCTCAATATATGTGTCTCCCAAAATTTGTAACAGTTCTGTTGCGATTCTGGTAACTATATTTTTTCTAAAATATAGCTGCTGTTCATAACAATTTTCTTTCATTTCATTTTCAGTCTTATATTTGTAATTTTTCACATAAATTTAGCTACATGAGACTAAATAGCCTGTGGCCAATACATTTCTTGCTTCCTATTTATTTGATATTGGAAAGATTACCTTTGAGAAAACTTCCTCAGCCCCATCATCACTGTCATACATTTTGTTGCGTAGCCTCAGTATTAGTTCTTCTTCATTTAAACACTTAACTATTTATACGGCTATCACATCTATAGTTACTGCTTTTAATTTTTCATTGTAGCTATAGTACTCTTTATTTCTTCCATAAAGAGCCCTGATCCTTTCCATCATCATACACGTCACTGATAAATTCACGTTCCACAATTGTTTGTTTATGATCTACGTAGTTACTAAAATATCGTCCCTTTTCTGGAGTACTTCTTCACTCTTTTGGTCCATTACACTGAGAGAATTTATGCGGAACGTACCTGGAAATAAATAATTATACGCATTTCGTAGTGCAGTAATAATTATTTTTCATTCGCCAATGGACTACATTAATCACCAAAAGTTTTATTGGTTTCCGCTTCTATCGCAATATTGACTATTGACGCAACCCACAGTAAAGAGAACATCTTACGTAAAACATGAAAATATTTTTAAAAAAGCAGGAGGTGCATGTGTAACAGAACATAAATGGTGTACATGTATAAAAAAGATATGCCACCTTTTGAAGATTACGAAAGTATTAAAAGAGGAGCTACGCAGTACGAACGGCGACAGCGACTTCTTTTGATATATGACAATGAGATGATAATAGGACCTACTTCCAACTTCTGACGCCTTTGTCAGCGGAAGTGGTGGAATTATTCAGATCCGCTGAAGTTTCTGTAAACTACGAATTCACAAATAGCGGTGTCATTTTTGAATAGAACTTTCATGTTTTTGTTTCTGCAAACTGTTCCCTTACTTACATAAATAAGTAGTTACATAAGTAAGTAGACAATTTGAGCAAAGATAATTTTCTGTTGATGCACCACTAAACTGCAATATCGTAATTACTATATATTTTTTGTAATGGTTTACTTTTTACACGGCTACAGCATTACTGTTAGGGACTATAAGGAGTAGAATGTCCTGTGAATAAATAATTCTGACGTACTTCAATGTTAGTTGTACTGTTTCATATACTTTTATTCTCATTCCGGTATCAAGAACTTCAGTCACGAGAGATATGCAGATATCAGGGAAAAGACACCGAAATCACATTACAAGAAAAGCACTTCTCAAATATGACAATCGGGTACTAATGTGGCTGTTGTCCTATTTATAGCGCAGAAGCGGATTGAAACTGTGGTATCATTCCGGGGGACGCTAAAAACGTTGCTTTTCTGGATATTGGTCCTCCTGTGTCTGTGTCTGTGTCTGAAGTTATCTTGGACTTTCCTCTGACGCTCATCTGAACTCCAACCTACGTTATTTTGAATTTGAGATTCCTTACTGTATTGTATACTCTGTCCTGGTACTATCGTGGTTTCTTACAGTTTAAACTTCTCGCTCTAAAAGTGTTGTAAACTCAAAGGACGGCAAAAATAACATCAAAATTCGATATCTGAGCTATTTCTTGACACATTAATTTTCTGTAATGGTGGACGCAAATTCTCAATGACCTTCCGGTGTGTGACCAAAGTACAGAAGTTCAGTATTATAGTTGGTCTTAACAGATTTCCTACTATTTGCAATTCATTTCTGTCAGACACAATTACAGAATCCGTATTTAATCAGATAAAAATAGTAGCTATTCATTTATTTTGGCGGATGACTACCTGTTTCGGATCTACGTAGCATCATAAGGCCAGCCTACAATCAAAAACATCATGGTGTACAGTTGATATAGTTGTTGGGAAATAATGTATCTGTATATGTAATAGGTAAACAACAAAATTAAAGTATAGGTAACCCCTTACCACTGATGCGCAGTCGCCATAACGGATTACCCCACTCACAGTGTCATTATACTAATAAGTAAATGCCAGTATAATCTGTTAATTATATGCAAATTACCGGCCGATTAGATTAACGAATCTGCTATGTAAAAAGGATCAAGGGATTACATTGTAAATGACATACCGTCTAAGAAAAACAACGTATACACCGTGGACAAGAAGATAATGAATGAAATAAGTCGGCCTGTAATAAAACATTACGTGCAAAACGATTGCACGCCATGTTACAAAGGCTTCTTCTAATTTAAAAATGCAATTTGTACCATAATTCAGTTATCATACAGAAATATTCTACAGATAGAACCAGTGGTGTATTTCAATAATGCACAGTGATGCCTTTGATCGTGGAATGGCTTGATGATGGACCGTGGAATCGAAAATGGTATTCATTTGACAAGATGAAAGTGCGACAGTAGACTAGAGAGGCTATGTTTTTCCACATTTTTGTTCGCTGTGCTAACTGACAATATGTAAGAAACATGTTACGTATTTAATTGTTACAACCACTCATTCTCCACCTTCAGAGTCCGTAAGTCTTATGCCGCAAATGCCGAACACAGCTTCCTCGACTTGCATTATCGTAGTCTACATACCGTCTTTCATGTTGCTCGGAGAACAGATCAAACGGAAAAAAAAAATCGAACCAAACGAAAGAATTGTGTGACATAAACGAAAGATGGTATGCGCGTTTTTACATCTGAAAGATGATGTCTACTCATATTACGCGCCAGTCGCATAAGAATGGTGCTAACAGCGCCACTATGAGGATGCAAATGATATTTAATTTACATATGTGCTTTAATGGTCATGGGCTTTAGTTACCTTTCAGATTGGACTTGCTGAGTTGATGTTGGTGAAGAATGCCTTTTAGGCCACAAGGACACCGTTATCAACACCTCAGTGAGTTTGCACGAGGTCGTGTAACAGCGCAACGAGAAGCTGGATGTTCCTTTTGCGATATTGGAGAAAGACTTGGCAGGAATGTAGGCTCTGTACCTGTTTGGTGGCGGTGGTCACGAGAATTTACGGTCGCAAGAAGCCCGGGCTCCGCACTGCCACATGGCACTACCGAAAGAGAATACAATCGCGTTTGGCGTATAGTTCTGGAGTATCGATCTGCAGCGGCAATCTGAGCAGCAGTTGGCACCACAGTGACACAACGAACTGTTAAAAGTCGGTTATTACAAGGACAGCTCCGAGCAAGGCGCCCTGTAGCGTGTATTCCACTGACCCCAAACCACCGCTATTCGCCGCTTCAGTGGTGTCAGGCGAGAGCCCTTTGGAAGGCAGGGTGCCGCGCGGGATTAGCCGAGCGGTCTGGGGCGCTGCAGTCAGGGATTGTGCGGCTGGTCCCGGTGGAGGTTCGAGTCCTCCCTTGGGCATGGGTGTGTGTGTTTGTCCTTAGGATAGTTTAGGTTAAGTAGTGTGTAAGCTTAGGGACTGATGACCTTAGGAGTTAAGTCCCATAAGATTTCAGACACATTTGAACTTTTTTGAAGGCAGGGTGGAGGTCTGTTGTGTTTTTTGCTGAAACCTGGTTCTGCCTCGGTGGCAGTGATGGCCGTTTGTTGGTTAGAAGGGGGCCAGTTAGGAGGGCCTGCAACTAACCCGTTTGCATGTTAGATACACTGGATCTACAACTGTAGTTATGATGTACGTTACGATTTCGTATGACAGCTGGGGCACTCTCGTGGCTGTCCCACGCATCATGGATGCAAATTTGTACGTCAGTCTGGTGATCGGTCCTGCTCCGCTACCATTCATGAATAGCATTCCAAGGGGTGTCTTCCAACAGGATAACGGTGGCCCGTATATCGCTTTTATGGCCCGACGCTCTCTACGGAGTGACGACATGTTGCCTTGGCCTGCTCGATCCCCAGATCTGTGTCCAGTTGAGCACATACGGGAGATCATTTGACGACAACTCCAGCGTCACCCACAATCAGCATTAATGAGCTCTATATTGACTGGCCATGTGCAACAGGGATGGAACTCCTTCCCACAAACTGACATCCGGCACCTATACGTCCATGTCTGCGTGCTTGCACTGAACATTCTAGAGGCTACACCAGTTGCTAATGTACTAGCATTTAAGATTTTCAATAGCATATCTCTCGCTTACATAAACCTGTAATCCATCAATGTTAATAACTTAAACAAGTTACCTAGAGGAATGTTTTTCCGAAATTTCATTACTCTACATTACTAATTTTTTGTGTTGCGAATTTTTTTTTCCTGTCGGTGTTCATTCTGTTCCACAGTTTCATACTTAGGAGATACTCAAGGACGTACACTATACCACAAATCAATACATATTAGGTATGTAAACAAAAAATTTACAAAAATAATGCATACTACTGGGTGCTCAGTATGAGATATGTTCTCTTATTTTCTACTTCTGTTTTTATGACATCGCATGTCGTGAACACATTGATCGCCACGGATTAGAAGAGCCAAAGGTGGTCAATGTATGCCCGACACAGGAAATTGCTAAATGCATGTTGTGCTGTTCTGCATAAAGCAAATAAAGGTGCGTAATAGAAGTCTACCAGTTTTAGTCAAAAATTTCCTTCTGATTAAAGACAGATATTATTAAAGGAAAGTAATCTCCTCATTACAATGCACATACTTCTTTGCTACATTCTTTGGTCAGTTTGTTTAAAATTTATTTTCAATTTCTGATAATTTTTTCTGAATTAACTTTTTGATTGAGTGGACCGTAATATTTGAATCGGAGAAGTTAGCCGACAGTTTTCATGAGACATAGACACGTTGAAGTGTTTACTTTGATCTACATAAAACAATACTGCTGTCTTACTTTAGTTTCTCAGTACATTAGGAATTTCAATATGTATTAAATTACTGGGTGTTCTGACATAAGAGATACAACTGAATCAAAGTGTCGTTTGATTTCCTTGCTAACAGGAAAACGATTTGGAAAATAATCAGTAGGTTGTGATCTGTAATTACTTGTTGTGATTTGCAGTATTCATTGACCACGTCACAACATGTTCATTTAATAATTCGCACATCAGTACTGGAATAAATCAATTAATTAAATTCGTATACCCAATATATCTCGTTCTCTTGTGTAGCTGAGTGCTTAGCACGTCTAACAGTCATGCGGAGGGTGCAAGGTCTATTCTGGGCACTGTCAAGAATTATTCATCAGCGGTGAGAGGAGCTACTCGAGTGATAGGTAGTGGCTCCATGGTCCGAAAAGCTGACGAAGTCTGGGTGAGCTGTGTGCCGACCTTATGCCCCTCTGTACGATACACAAATGGGGGTATGGTCCTCGGCGCTGGAAAGTGGAACTGTTAATTCACTGTGACGTAAATACAAAGATAAATGGAGCAGTGCTTTTGCACCATCGCTAAAGGTGAGTGCTGCAGTAGGAAATCGATGACGCTTGTAACTATGAACAAGTATGGGAAAGATTCTCTCCACCAGATGACTATTTCATCGCCGAAAGACGAAGTGAATGAAGCAAAAACTTTGTGACTGTAGCAGAAATATATAGCTTGCTGTTTCAAGCTGTGCAGAAATTGAAACAACATAAAATAATGGCGATGGTAATGAAAAGTTACATACAGTGGTTCGTTTAAACCAATATCTACGTAACAATAGCAATTTTGATGATGCCCACCAGCTAAAAGACAGAATATCATAAAATTAACGAAATCGTACATAAAAATATGTTATAAAGATTTCAACCAAACGAAGCACGTCTGTTACAAAATGCACAAAACGTTTAGTGAACCAAGTGAAAGAGGCTTGGGTTGGGTCGTCTTAGGATTGGTTGGGTTAGATTTCCTTAGATTGTGTTAGATACCGTTGGGTTGTTGTGGGATACATTGACTTGCGTTAGGTTGGGTAGTATTAGTTCTGGTTATATCAGGTTGGGTTAGTTCAGGTTAGGCTGGTTCAGTTTGGATTAGCCTAGGTTAATTTATGTTATGTTACACCACCCTTTCTGCAGGGTGGGCCAGAAGGTGATTATCGAGATAAACCGTAGGTGGTGGTACTGATAAATGGTTGTGTAGAGAAAGAGTAACACTGCCCACTAGATATACAGTCGCAACTTGATTTTATGAAGGTGATAAGTAAATCTCAATATATGTCCGGTGTATAAACAAAAGGTGTTGACGTTTATAACTGACTAAATTGTTCACCATCAGATGTATTCCTAGCTTCACTCAGTCTCCGATCACGTGTAAACCTATACCGCGTCCCTTCTACACGATATTTATCTCTCTGCCCGACGACAACTGGTACATCATTTGGCAAGACTCAGAGGAATCAATAGCATCAGCTGCTGACGATACGTCAGTTGGGAAATGGTTTCATGGGCCACGACCACAGAAAGTAGATGATTCACCACTACTGAAAGACTCGATCGTGACAGTCTTCATCGGATAATCGAAGACGAATTTTAGTCTATAAATTATCTGTATATTCTGCTTACTTCTGCACGAACCGAAAAGTAACCCCGCATATTTTTCAGATCGTTTTCCACCTCTATTTTTAGACACGGTACTCACCTGCGGAAAGACGGGGGAGTCGTTGAGCACGGTGGTGAGCATGTTGACGGTGGAGACGGTGACGAGCAGCAGGAAGGCCGTCTCGACCAGGGAGCACTTGTGCACCGGCTGGCAGCGCAGGATGCTGACGGCCAGCGGCAGCAGGATGGCGGCGCGCGCGCAGTCCACCAGCGCCTGGTGGAACACCAGGCCCTGCGACCACCTGCCGGCAGGGGCACCACAACACGAAACCTCAGTCCTCTCGTCGTAAACCGGGCCACTGCTGCTACCACTTACTCCTCACTTATCAGTCTCTAAAACTGAGACACAAAGAGGGATGGCAAATATTGAACTTTTATTCTTCGCATGAATAAACTATACTGCATTACAAAAAGTTGCAGTACCCAAGAGACGTGGTCGGATGTCAATGTAACTTCATCCACATACACGCTATCGGCGGATAGGTAAACGATTAGAGTTGCACTTCTCTGTGACAGAGTGACCACCAGAGTTCCTTGCTATTTTTAGCAGAGTAGGGCATATAAATGGCGTGAACTGCGTCAGATGGTGAGTGATCACTGCCAAGGATACCGAAAATCCACGTTCTTGTGTAAGACATATTTATCTGCACAAGACAGATTTAGAAAGTGCCCCATTGTGCGTCTTCATTTGGCTGGTTGCTCAAATCTCGTAATGTCCAGATTTTGTGAGGCATTTGTTTGGGACAGTGACCCCATGTTGGGTGGCATGGAAACAAGGAAGGTGACACGGTTTTCGTAACGGTTCCGCTCGACTACGTCAGCCACCACAAGGGAGCATCACTGTACTGTGTACCAACGTTTTTGTACTCTCTCTACATCTGCGTCTGCTATCATAGAAAAGTAATGGTTCTGTGCAGCATTCTGTGTCACCCCACAACACTGGTCGGAGATTAGCATCTGTCGGACTATCTAATTATCGTCCCATGGGTACACTATTGTTGACACCACAAGTGGTTTCCCTTGGAGTGGTCCCCCAATCATGGAGCCTGGACTGTGAATGAATGGCGTCGCAATGTGTTCAGCAACAAATCTCGGTTCTGCACTACTCCGGATGACCATTAGCTAGAACTATGGTACAATCCTGGGGATAATCCTAGTTATTCAATATTTTGGAGAGGTACAAATGTCTTACTACTAACATCATGGTGTGGCGAGCCGTCGGGTATGACTTGTGATCGCGCCTTATTGAAAGCACTCTGACGTTACGACACTGCGTCACGGACATAGTGAGACCTCATGTGATACCTCTCATGCGGCGGTATCGTGGTGCCGTTTTTCAACACAATACTCACCCGCAAATGGCACGTCTCTCTTTGAACTATCTGCATGATGCTGAGATACTCCCATGGCTAGCAAGATCCCCAGGTGTAACACCTATATCACATACGTGGGACCAGCTCGGACATCAACTCTGCGCTAGTGCTAGAAGCCAGGATATCAAGAACCAGTTACAACATGTGGGGCCAGCTTGCCACAGGAGAGGATTCAACGGCATTACCGAACCGAATGGTAGCTTCCATTCATGGCGGGGTGTAACGTCATATATAGGAGCAGGCTCGTATTGCCTAAGTCTTTGACAATGCTATTCTATTTAGTAATCACTGAAGTAACATCACATACTCCCTCAAGCTGTCAAGTTTCATTTTGTTTCCTCCACCCCATCTTGGATCTTCACGTTATTTGTCATACAATGCATATTACGAACAATTCATGTTCAAAAGTGTACGTGATTAGGAGGTTTGCACAGTGTGAAACTGAGTAAGCAGAGGTCACTGACGCCTCTGCAAAGAAAAATAACCCATTCGGATGGTCAAGAAACAGATCTCAGCACACGTTTACCTCTGGACAGTGTGGGAGTTCTCAGAGCCTCATATCCATACATAGGGTCACTTTACGTTTAGGGACATGAAGGCAACCTTCTAACCTGAACATTATCATCGTCTAAAAGTTTCAGAATCTCAGTTCCACATACCTTTTGCTTTGACCTGACATCATATTCGAACAAGCGCTTTCAGCAGCTGCACCTTGTAGTTTTGAAGATGCAGTCTCTTTTATAGCACCCTGTGCACCGTCGTTGGTGGTAGCTGGAACTTTCTACACGTTTGACGAATTCACTTGACTGAGGTTTGGTTAAATGTGTATTATATCCGTTTCACGACTGTATCGTTTATTTCCGGACCTCGAGATTTCGTCCGCTTTCTAACACTCCTGGATTCCTTGAATCTCATACACTATTGACTGATGGTCGGACCCCATGGTGGAGAGCTTCTGTTTTATGTTCCTTCGGACCGGTGCAATCCACTCTACAGATCTCTTTAGGTAATTAAAACAGAGGCCAGCAACAACAATTTTAATTTATTAATGAGTCCTTGAGTTTGTAAATTTTTTGCGTGATGTGAGGACACACGAGAAATGCACAATTTCAAGTTATACATAAGTATACAGGGTGCTACAAAAAGGTACGGCCAAACTTTCAGGAAACATTCCTCACACACAAATAAAGAAAAGACATTATATGGACATGTGTTCGGAAACGCTTAATTTCGATGTTAGAGCTCAATTTAGTTTCGTCAGTATGTACTGTACTTTCTCGATTCACCGCCAGTTTGCCCAATTGAAAGAAGGTAATGTTGACTTCGGTGCTTGTGTTGACATGCGACTCATTGCTCTACAGTACTAGCATGAAGCACATCAGTACGTAGCATCAACAGGTTAGTGTTCATCACGAACGTGGTTTTGCAGTCAGTGCAATGTTTACAAATGCGGAGTTGGCAGATGCCCATTTGATGTATGGATTAGCACGGGGAAATAGCCGTGGTAGAGTACGTTTGTATCGAGACAGATTTCCAGGACGAAGGTGTCCCGACAGGAAGACGTTCGAAGCAATTGATCGGCGTCTTAGGGAGCACGGAACATTCCAGCCTATGACTCGCGACTGGGGAAGACCTAGAACGACGAGGACACCTGCAATGGACGAGGCAATTCTTCGTACAGTTGACGATAACCCTAATGTCAGCGTCAGAGAAGTTGCTGCTGTACGAGGTAACGTTGACCACGTCGCTGTATGGAGAGTGCTACGGGAGAACCAGTTGTTTCAGTACCATGTACAGCGTGTGCAGGCACTATCAGCAGCTGATTGGCCTCCACGGGTACACTTCTGCGAATGGTTCATCCAACAATGTGTCAATCCTCATTTCACTGCAAATGTTCTCTTTACGGATGAGGCTTCATTCCAACGTGATCAAATTGTAAATTTTCACAATCAACATGTATGGGCTGACGAGAATCCGCACGCAATTGTGCAATCACGTCATCAACACAGATTTTCTGTGAACGTTTGGGCAGGCATTGTTGGTGATGTCTTTATTGGGCCCCATGTTCTTCCACCTACGCTCAATGGAGCACGTTATCATGATTTCATACGGGATGCTCAACCTGTGCTGCTAGAACATGTGCGTTTACAAGTACGACACAACGTGTGGTTCATGCACGATGGAGCTCCTGCACATTTCAGTCGAAGTGTTCGTACGCTTCTCAACAACAGATTCGATGCCCGATGGATTGGTAGACGCGGACCAATTCCATGGCCTCCACGCTCTGCTGACCTCAACCCTCTTGACTTTCATTTATGGAGGCACTTGAAAGCTCTTGTCTACGCAACTCCGGTACCAAATGTAGAAACTTTTCATGCTCGTATTGTGGACGGCTGTGATACAATACGCCATTCTCCGGGGCTGCATCAGCGCATGAGGGATTCCATGCGATGGAGGGTGGATGCATGTATCCTCGCTAACGGAGGACATTTTGGACATTTTCTGTAACAAAGTGTTTGAAGTCACGCTGGTACGTTCTGTTGCTGTGTGTTTCCATTCCATGATTAATGTGATTTGAAGAGAAGTAATAAAATGAGCTGTAACATGGAAAGTAAGCGTTTCCGGACACATGTCCACATAACTTTACTGTCTTTGTGTGTGAGGAATGTTTCCTGAAAGTTTGGCCGTACCTTTTTGTAACACCCTGTGGACGTATTTTCCCTAATTATTGCGAATCATTATTTAAACTCGTAACAGAATTTGCTTTACAGTACGATACTGAAGTTTGGTGTCTAAAACCAAACGGAAAACATATCCACACACATCTGTCACTGTATCTGAAGCGCTCTCAAACCAAGAGTACACAAGCCATGAGTTTGCGAACATGACTTCCCTTTTGAAAAACTGTCACTTTACCATCGGAGTTAAGACCATGCATTCACCTTACAAAAGTGGGTAACTGAGTGCACAAGAATTTGATACCTAACATGATAAAAAGAAAAACAAGCAATTTTAGTACTGAGTAGCCCTCCCTGTTCCCTCCCCACACACTCCCCACCGCTCACCCGGATCAAATTGTGCATTCTCGGTGAGGGAGTTCCCGTTTGAATGATGGCAAGCTGGCTTTCGGACGCAATCAGGTTACCTTCCATTCAGAGAGTGGGTTCACTCAGCGACTGTTATGTGATATATAATTTATAGAGTGCAGCAATCAGTCGTCCTTTTTAGATCTTATTACGCATGTAAGGGACTTACATGCTTTAGCAATAGAAAATAGTGCATTGAGAATGTCTAGCTACTAGCCGTAAACCGGATTTGCGTAATAAAATCTAAAAAGGACGACTGATTACTGCACTCTATAATTTATAAGCAATATATTTATTCAGTACGCTCTGTTCATTCTGATGGTAGCTATTACCTAAAGGTAAAAAAATTGACCCTGAAATTTCCCTACACTTATCATAATCTCTCGATCTTCTCCTGCGAGTTAAGTATTTCTGTCGGGCGCTTAGAAAGGAGTTAAGCAGAAAATTTCAGCTGAGACTTAAAGGATAAAACATTTATTCTGATTTGTTGTGTGTATCTTCATAAACAGCTTAAAAATACCCAGTCCTCTCAGGGTCTCTTGATCTAGGTCCTAGGCAAGGCAGTACTATACACAGCTCGTCACGCGTGAGAAATGCATCTATCCCTGCTGACACCTACAGGGGTCGTTTATTACCTCCAGTGCATCAGTGGGACGCCTAGTAAACAAACATTACACCTACATGCCGTCGCAGGCCTCTTGTGTGCGTCTGATGGCTGCGCAGGTGGCGATTGTTGCTCTCGCTGGTCGCCTCTGAGGCGTCTCCCTCAGCCTCATAACTGGGGCTCCTCTGATCCACTACTTATGGCAAAATCTCCTGATACTCATTCTCCATGTTCATACGATAATTTCGTTCTCCTTCCGTTTTTCACGCATGCTAGTATCTTCAAGACGCACTTGTCAATCCCTGCCATTTCACCAAGAAAGGCTCGTCCTCCCCTTTCTTTATCAGTTTTATCCTTGATTTCCGTCGCTGTTTTTCTTGGTTAATATTTGACCGGCGGCTGTCCCGTCTCATAATAGATTAACAGAGATACAGTAATTTTTTTTTCATGATAGTGTGGTATCTCGCTGCCATTTGAGAAGTCATAACGTGAGTGAACAGTATGTCTAAGGAGAAGAGAAACTGTGCGCTGTTAGTGAAACTGTTTTAAGTGACGGCAGCAATTACAGTGTTACATTGAGAGAATACCACCGCCTGAATAGTGTGAGGAGGGATGGTTTAAACAAGATGATAAAAATTTCGAAAACACGGATAAGCTTGGTGTGGCACCAGGAAGGGCAAGGTGTGCTATTCCTATGGAGGGTTTGATGACGTAGCTGTTGCTGCAACTAAATGTGCAGCACGTGCCTCGGTAGTGGTAGAGCTCGTGCAGTGTCACGAGAGTTGTTCATCCCATGTTCAACAGTACGGAACTTTTTCCAGTAAATTTTGCAGTGGCAACCACACAAGATCCAGAAGTTACGGTAATTGAAACCACATGGTTCACAACAACTCTGAATTCGCTCTCTGGTTTCTGGCACGGATCGAAGTTTGTGACATGTGGCCATGTGATATTTTGTGGAGTGACGAAATACATTTCACACTACAGGGTGCAATGAATACACGTAAGTGACGAATTTGGGGTACTGTTAAATGATGTGTTGTGCACGAAGAGCCACTGCACTCGTCGTATGTGACTCTGCGCTGTGGACTGACAAGCACCTTTATTCGCGGTCCGTTTTTATTTGAAGAGAGTAGACGCAAATGGACTTCTGATGTATCGCGACGTCAACAAGTTATCGAGACTTGATTGTACAGCAGGTAATGCCTAAAATTTTTGAAAACATTATCAGCGATCTTTATAGTTCAAATTTAAAGGTTAAAAACAGTCTTGATCGCAGCTTTTTATTTTTATTGGAGTGACCGGTTTCGATTTTATTTAAGAACCATATTCAGTCTCCATAACGGTGGGTGGACTCCGTGGTGCAAGTTGCGCTGACCCTCGACGCTGGAATAACTGCGCAAAGCAGTTCCTAAATAGAATCGAAACCGGTCACTCCAATAAAAATAAAAAGTTGCGATCAAGACTGTTTTTAATCCTTAAAAGGTAATTCCTGCTTTGGAAGAGCGTAACTGTGTGGAAACCACTTTTCATGCACGGTGGGGAATACCTCACGTCGATCACCGATCGAAAGATGCGTTCAGTGCAACCGTCCATGACCGTGTTATCTCCAAAGGTTTGCCAAATGCATGGCCTGTAAGACCACATGATGTTAATCCACGTGACTTTAGGCTCTGGGAATGTTTGAAAGAACGCGTTTACCAGAGCTAAGTTCGGTCTCTCTCTCTATATCTGAAGATCAGTATACTGGAACACGTTGCTCAGATTGCACTGGAACTGCTGCGCGCAACTGTTGATCAGTTGATTACGTCGCCTTACGGATGCTGCATCTCGTCGACGTTTCCGGTGAACATATTGAACAAATTGTGTGAGCTGCAGTTAACAATAAAATCAACAGTATGTCTTTGTCACTTGTTTGACCTTCTCTGTCAGCGTCCCATTCCTGCCCCATTTATAGGCTATATGGAAACATTTGTGTGCGACTTACTTGTATTCGCAGCGCCAACTTTGCATCTGGTGGCCAAATTTGGAATATTTTTCCCAGCTTACACCGGTTCCGCATTAACGCATTAGAATATCTGCCAAGCCTCGCTGCCGTACGATAATGGCAGCCTACAGTGGACCTCTGTGAGCCGCTGAACTCCAATTACGGCCACCCGGTACGTTGCTTAACAATTCGCAATCAGTGTAGTTGTGGCGTGACGCAATTAGACACCAGCTTTCAATTACAAGTTCCAGAGGAGGACCAGTGGTGAGGTAATTAACACAAGGGCGATTAGGGCTGCGGCAGTGCAGCGTACGTACCCAGCTGAGAGCGTGACCACGGTCGCCACACACCCTGAGCGGGTCAAAGGGAAGCCAGCAGACATCGGCCGCGCTGCTGCTGCTGCTGCTGCTGCTGCTGACGCTGGTGCAGCGACAACAGATCAGTAGCTGACACAGCTCTCAGGCAGCGACACACAAGCTACTGCTAGGAGCTACCTGTGTGAGGGTTCCATCCTAACAAGGGAACCTACCCATCGCACCACCCTCAGATTTAGTTTAAGCTGGCACATTGGATTGGCCTTGAAAAACTGAACACAGATCAATCGAGAAAACCGGAAGAAGTTGTGTGGAACTATGAAAAAAATAAGCAAAATATACAAACTGCGTAGTCCAGGCGTAGCATAGGCAACATGAAGAAAAGTGCGAGCTTAGGACGCCGTGGTCCCGTGGTTAGCGTGAGCAGCTGCGGAACGACACGTCTTTGGTTCAAATCTTCCCGCGAGCGAAAACTTTTCTTTCTTTATTTTCGCAAAGGTATGATCTGTCCGTTCTTTCATTGACGTTTCTCTTCACTTTAATAAGTTTAGTGTCTGTGTTTTGCGACCGCACTGCAAAACCGTCCGATTAGTAGACGAAAGGACGTGCCTCTCCAATGGGAACCGAAAACATTTGATCGCAAGGTCATAGGTCAACCGATTCCTCCACAGGAAAACACGTCTGATATACCTTATACGACACTGGCGAAGGCATGTGCGTCACATGACAGGAATATGTTGTCGACCCACCTAGCTTGTACACTTGGCGAATGGGTAAAACGATTCTTCTACCTCGCCCGATTTAGGTTTTCTTCTGGATGTGATAATCACTCCCTAAAAAGTGATGAAAACATAAGATTTTGTCACATACACTGCAACAAATGAATGCAACAGTTTCACAGTCGCATCGGACGGACGGACAGATAATAATTGTCTTAAAAAAAAAGAATGAACTTTTCATTCGAGGTAGGACTTGAACCAAGGACCTCTATTTCCGCAGCTGCTCACGCTAACCACGGAGCCACGACGCTCCGGAGCTCAGACTCTCCTTGATGTTGCCTATCTTACGCATGGACTACTCAGTTTGTATATTTTGCTTATTTTTTTTCATAGATCCACACAACTTCTTCCTGTTTTCTCTATTGATCTGTGTTCAGTTTTTCACGGCCAATTTATAATTAAATCTGAGGGGGGTGCGATGGGGAGGTTCCCTTGTAAGTTCAGACTTTTAGCTAGAATACCAGCGCTTTTCGATGATGTTCCATTGAAAAACTCGAAAGTTGCCTGTTCATTCGGCAATTTCATTTTCGTCCTCCATATTTTGCTTTTATTGAATCACCACAGCTATATTTACAATGCTTTGCGTGGTCCTGCTGTACTCAGACCGACGGATTTAAGCTCTTTACATGGTTACCGAGGTGTTCTCGCATCTTCGAGTGTGACGCGAACCTTTCTAACTGCGGATGCCGTATTTGGAGATGTTCTGTTCAGTGTTCTCACGTGGGAAGAACACTGACTTGGTCTACTGGCGATCTGTGCTGCTGTCGATGTTCTACAGTGATCAAATAATTCAGTGGGCTAATTTCAGTTATTCTCCATGCTGCAGCTTAGCGTAAGTGGTTAGGGTATTTCAGGGCTGCTTGTAAAATTCCTGAACAATTTACTCAGTAATACTATCCATTCAGGCATGCCATTGCATTGATCCATGTGGCGAATTGGAAACTCGTATGTTCTCGGTTTTGATTAAATGGAAGCTGATTATTGTGACAATCATTATCTTGTGTATCCGTTATGCTGGAGATATAGAAGATTTATGAAAGAGATGTTGCTTTGTTTAAAGTTGTGTGCTGAGAAAATATATTCAGATCATTATTTATAGAACTAAAACAATAGACTGGCTGGGTGAGATTAAGATATGTGAACACAAAATAAGCAGTCTTGCATATGCGGATGACTTAGTTGTGATGGCAGATTCGATTGAAAGTTTGCAAAGTAATATTTCAGAGCTAGATCAGAAATGTAAGGACTATGGTATGAAGATTAGCATCTCCAAAACGAAAGTAATGTCAGTGGGAAAGAAATATAAACGGACTGAGTGCCAAATAGGAGGAACAAAGTTAGAACAGGTAGACGGTTTCAAGTACTTAGGATGCATATTCTCACAGGATGGCAACATAGTAAAAGAACTGGAAGCGAGGTGTAGCAAAGCTAATGCAGTGAGCGCTCAGCTACGATCTACTCTCTTCTGCAAGAAGGAAGTCAGTACCAAGACTAAGTTATCTGTGCACCGTTCGATCTTTCGACCAACTTTGTTGTATGGGAGCGAAAGCTTGGTCGATTCAGGTTACCTTATCAACAAGGTTGAGGTTACGGATATGAAAGTAGCTAGGATGATTGCAGGTACTAGTAGATGGGAACAATGGCAGGAGGGTGTCCACAATGAGGAAATCAAAGAAAAACTGCGAATGAACTCTATAGATGTAGCAGTCAGGGCGAACAGGCTTAGATGGTGGGGTCATGTTACACGCATGGGAGAAGCAAGGTTACCCAAGAGACTCATGGATTCAGCAGTACAGGGTAGGAGGAGTCGGGGCAGACCGAGGAGAAGGTACCTGGATTCGGTTAAGAATGATTTTGAAGTAACAGGTTTAACATCAGAAGAGCAACCAATGTTAGCACTGAATACGGGATCATGGAGGAACTGTATAAGGGGGGCTATGCTCCAGACTGAACGCTGAAAGGCATAATCAGTCTTAAATGATGATGATGATGATGATGATGATAGAACTGGATGTCGTATCTGCTGCTTCGAGTACCCTTATGGGTTTGCAAAGCATGTGCCTTCCTTTCGACAGTAAAAATGTTCAAATGCGCGCGAATTCCTAACGGACGAAACTGCTGAGGTCATCGGTTCCTAAACTTACACACTACTTAAGCTAACTTATGTTAAGAATAACACACACATCCATGTCCGATGGAGGACTTCCGGCGGGAGGGGCCACGCAGTTCGTGACATGGCGCCTCAAACCACGCAGCCATTGAGCATGGCTCGTAACGTAATGTAAGTCTTCTAATGACCTTCTTTCTGAATTATTTCCGTCCAAATCTAGTCATTTTCTGTTAGTTATGCATGATATACTGCTATATTGCATGGCCGCCGTTACTGAATTGTAATCGCAGGATATTACCAACAAATAACTTCTCTTTGAATTGAATTACGTAACAGATGAAGAAAGATAGATCGATGCGTGGTGTTTCGATGATCACAGCTTACCATACGTGCTGCGCAATAATCTGCTGATCTCGCATATTAGCATGCTCTTACACTGAAATAGTATTTATAACTTATGTCTGGAATTTGATGCCTCAGTTACTCATTCATGTATGAACTCGATGGTCATCAAACTGAGGAAACATACTCTTGAGCGCTTGTGGACATTTTAAGCAGAAATGGAACATATATTCAATATTTAATCCCTTTATTAATGAGTCTTTGTTCGTTCAAACGATATATATCAGTTTCATATAAACGTGTGTGTGTATTTGTGTGTGTGTGTGTGTGTGTGTGTGTGTGAGTTTCTCTTTAACAGTACAGGTCCAGTTGCATTTCCAAATTGATTTCTGTGACATAAACTTTCTTGCGTGGTACATAGCTTGAAAGTTCGAGGCTGAAGTATCACTACTTACAGGAGTAGTTCACATCCTTTAACGTCGCACTGACACACACACACACACACACACACACACACACACACACACACACAACTTACAGACTAGTCCATCGCTGTTACCTTAATATAGCATGCAACAGGAAATCAATCATTTCACTTCTACAACTACAAAGAGACTACTCAGATCCCTGGTAAGTAACGACGAAAGAATACGTTATTGTTGTAGCACTCGTTACGATTGCCTCTGGTTTCATTTCCGGATGGGTCGTGGCTGCACGTCTCATAACCTAAGCGATCTGTCTGGTGTCTTCCTACTTTCATGGAATTTCGTCAGTCCACTCTTCATCCGATGACCATTAACATATACAAACAACTAATAACGATGCTACACAACACAACCGATTTTTACTTTTGCAGCCCATTAATTTTTGTTGTTACTCAACACTTCATATCATCAGCTTGTTGGTGATACGATACAGATTGTAAAATGCAGATTTGCCGAATTTTTCACACAGAACTGACATAGGAGTTTGACTGGCGCATATCTTCACTTTCTAACTTCCGGGCGTCGACTCGATACAGTCTTCGTGCACGACCCCTGTCCATACACGTGCTTACTATGGAAATAGCAAAAGCATAACTACATGACCATTACATCTTAGATACCAGCACAAAAGAAAAAAAAGAAAAGATACAAAGGCAGTGAAGTAAATCTGTTCAAAAATGTTCAAATGTGTGTGAAATCTTATGGGACTTAACTGCTAAGGTCATCAGTCCCTAAGCTTACACACTACTTAACCTAAATTATCCTAAGGACAAACACACACACCCATGCCCGAGGTAGGACTCGAACCTCCGCCAGGACCAGCCGCACAGTCCATGACTGCAGCGCCTAAGACCGCTCGGCTAATCCCGCGCGGCAGTAAATCTGTTAAAACTAAGTTTGTATAGTTCGAAAATAAAAAAATAGCTACTACTCTATGGAAGACAAATGTTAATTAGCATGGAGATTCCCAAAGTATGCCTAGGATGTTCTGGAAAAGGAAGTTGGACTAATCAACAACCGAACACTTTATTTTAGAAATAGTACACATCTTGGAAATAAAAAATCGGGCCTTAATATTTATGGCACTGAGCTTTGGGAAGAATATCGCTGGAACATTGCGGAACACGAAAATTTTGAATACGAATAAGTTCTGAAACATTACATTTTTACAAAACGTTATGTGTTTGCATGAAATTGGAGTACAGGTACAAGTTTCTTTGTTTAAATAAAACGTTTTTACGTAATTTATTGAAGTATTCTCATCAGCAGGCTGTACATAATAGCACTAATAATAAAATTTAGTCAAATACTGCATGCAAAAGCGTTTGACAATTTCGTGTATACATAATTACACTGAGCAGCCATAACGTTATGGCGATCTATCTAATAGCCGGTAAATCCATCTTTGGCACGGATAACAGCGACGATGCGTCGTGGCAATGAGATCTTGATAGGTCACTGGAGGGAGTTGGCGCCCCGTCTGCCCACACAAATCGCACACTTCCGAGGTGGGAGCCATGAGCTGTGACGCCACGGTGGATCACATCTCAGATGTGTTCGGTCGCGTTCAGATATGGCGAATTGGGGGGCCATCACATCCATTGGAACTAGCTATAGTGTTCCTCGAACCACTCGTTCACACTTCTGGCTTTGTGGCGCGGCACATTATGTTGTTGAAAAATTGCACTGCCACTGGAAAACAAGATCGTCATGTAGAAATACATGAGGTCTGCAACAAGTGTGCGATACTCCTTGGCCGTCATGGTGCATTGCACGAGCCGCACAGGACCCGTGCATGCCAACCTGAATGTTCCTCAGAGCATAATGAAGCCGCCGCCAGCTTGTCTCCGTTCCGCAGAACAGGCGTCAAGGAGCTGATCCCCAGCAAGACGACGGATACGCTCCGGCATGGTGAAGAATGTATCGGGATTCATCAGACCATGCAACGGTCTGCTACTGCGCCAACGTCCAGTGCCGATGGTCACGTGCCCATTTTAGTCTTATTTGCCGATGTCATGGTGTTAAAATTGGCACATATGTTGGGGGAAGTTGCAACAAAACGACTATTCACGTTGGTGTGTAGAATATATGAGTCTGGCGATATACCATCTGACTTTCGGAAAAACATCATCCACACAATTCCGAAGACGGCAAGAGCTGACAAGTGCGACAGTTATCGCACAATCAGCTTAACAGCTAATGCATCGAAGCTGCTTACAAGAATAATATGCAGAAGAATGGAAAAGAAAATTGAGAATGCGCTAGGTGACGATCAGTTTGGATTTAGGAAAAGTAAAGGGACGAGAGAGGCAATTCTGACGTTACGGCTAATAATGGGAGCAAGGCTAAAGAAAAATCAAGACACTTTCATAGTATTTGTCGACCTGGAAAAAGCGTTCGACAATATAAAATGGTGCAAACTGTTCGAGATTCTGAAAAAAGTAGGGGTAAGCTATATGGAGAGACGGGTCATATACAATATGTACAACAACCAAGAGGGAATAATAAGAGTGGACGATCAAGAACGAAGTGCTCGTATTAAGAAGGGTGTAAGACAAGGCTGTAGCCTTTCGCCCCTACTCTTCAATCTGTACATCGAGGAAGCAATGATGGAATTAAAAGAATGGTTCAGGAGTGGAATTAAAATACAAGGTGAAAGGATATCAATGATACGATTCGCTGATGAGATTGCTATCCTGAGTGAAAGTGAAGAAGAATTAAATGATCTGCAGAACGGAATGAACAGTCTAATGAGTACACAGTATGGTTTGAGAGTAAATCGGAGAGTGACGAAGATAATGAGAAGTAGTAGAAATGAGAACAGCGAGAAACTTAACATCAGGATTGATGGTCACGAAGTCAATGAAGTTAAGGAATTCTGCTACCTAGGCAGTAAAATAACCAATGACGGACGGAGCAAGAACGACATCAAAAGCAGACTTGCTATGGCGAAAAAGGCATTTCTGGCCAAGAGAAGTCTACTACTATCAAATACCGGCCTTAATTTGAGGAAGAAATTTATGAGGATGTACGTCTGGAGTACAGCATTGTATGGTAGTGAAACATGGACTGTGGGAAAACCGGAACAGAAGAGAATCGAAGCATTTGAGGTGTGATGCTATAGACGAATGTTGAAAATTAGGTGGACTGATAAGGTATGAGGAGGTTCTACGCAGGATCGGAGAGGAAAGGAATATGTGGAAAACACTGATAAGGAGAAGGGACAGGATGATAGGACATCTGCTAAGACATGAGGGAATGACCTCCATGGTACTAGAGGGAGCTGTAGAAGGCAAAAACTGTAGAGGAAGACAGAGGTTGGAATACGTCAAGCAAATAATTGAGGACGTAGGTTGCAAGTGCTACTCTGAGATGAAGAGGTTTGCACAGGAAAGGAATTCGTGGCGGGCCGCATCAAACCAGTCAGTAAACTGATGACCAAAAAAAAGAAAGCGGGTCGTCGGCTGCGACGGCCCATCGTTACGAATGCTCGGTGCATTGTGTGTTCAGATACACTTGTACGTTGCCCGGTTTTAATTCTGATGTTAATTTCGCCACGCTTTGCCGCCTGTCCTATTTTACCAGCCTTCCCAGTCTACGACGTTCCACATCTGTAATGAGAGTTGTCCGCCTAACCACACCACGTCTGGCCGTGGTTTCATCCTGGTTTCGTCAATTGCTGAAGACACTCACAAAAGGACTCCTCGAACACCCGACACGTCGTACAGTTTCCGAAATGCTCGTGCCGATCCTCTGGGCCATCTCAATCTACCCGCCGTCAGACTGAGATAGATAATGCCTCTTCCCCACTCTGTACACACGGACAGAACGCTCACTGATACTAAGAGGTGCATTCAAGTTCTAAGGCCTCCGATTTTTTTTCCTAATTAACTAATCATCCGAAATCGATGAAACTGGCGTTACTTCTCGACGTAATCGCCCTGCAGACGTACACCTTTTTCACAACGCTGACACCATGATTCCATGGCAGCGGCGAAGGCTTCTTTAGGAGTCTGTTTTGACCACTGGAAAATCGCTGAGGCAATAGCAGCACGGCTGGTGAATGTGCGGCCACGGAGAGTGTCTTTCATTGTTGGAAAAAGCCAAAAGTCACTAGGAGCCAGGTCAGGTGAGTAGGGAGCATGAGGAATCACTTCAAAGTTGTTATCACGAAGAAACTGTTGCGTAACGTTAGCTCGATGTGCGAGTGCGTTGTCTTGGTGAAACAGCACACGCGCAGCCCTTCCCGGACGTTTTTGTTGCAGTGCAGGAAGGAATTTGTTCTTCAAAACATTTTCGTAGGATGCACCTGTTACCGAAGTGCCCTTTGGAACGCAATGGGTAAGGATTACGCCCTCGCTGTCCCAGAACATGGACACCATCATTTTTTCAGCACTGGCGGTTACCCGAAATTTTTTTGGTGGGGGTGAATCTGTGTGCTTCCATTGGGCTGACTGGCTCTTTGTTTCTGGTTTGAAAAATGGCATCCACGTCTCATCCATTGTCACAACCGACGAAAAGAAAGTCCCATTCATGCTGTCGTTGCGCGTCAACATTGCTTGGCAACATGCCACACGGGCAGCCATGTGGTCGTCCGTCAGCATTCGTGGCACCCACCTGGATGACACTTTTCGCATTTTCAGGTCGTCATGCAGGATTTTGTGCACAGAACCCACAGAATTGCCAACTCTGGAGGCGATCTGTTCAACAGTCATTCGGCGATCCCCCAAAACAATTCTCTCCACTTTCTCGATCATGTCGTCAGACCAGCTTGTCCGAGCCAGAGGTTGTTTCGGTTTGTTGTCACACGATGTTCTGCCTTCATTAAACTATCGCACCCACGATCGCACTTTCGACACATCCATAACTCCATCACCACATGTCTTCTTCAACTGTCGATGAATTTCAATTGGTTTCACACCACGCAAATTCAGAAAACGAATGATTTCACGCTGTTCAAGTAAGGAAAACGTCGCCATTTTAAGTATTTAAAACAGTTCTCATTCTCGCCGCTGGCGGTAAAATTCCATCTGCCGTACTGTGCTGCCATCTCTGGGACGTATTGACAATGAACGCGGCCTTATTTTAAAACAATGCGCATGTTTCTATCTCTTTTCAGTCCGGAGAAAAAAATTCGGAGGCCTTGGAACTTGAATGCACCTCGTACATGCACCGTGCGTGCGTCTGATTTGCTGTCATCCCTCGTCGGGTGACGCTGCTATCGCCTGGGTGGGTTTATATCGGTAGTATGTCGGTGGTCATAATGCTATGGCTGATCAATGTATGCATTACCTAATGAAAAGAAGTCGTTGAAAGAAAAATAAGATTTTACATTAGCACAATAGTGGTAGGATTATCCAACTTTTCTCCGTTGCAGTTACTGAACGAGTTTTCCACGTGCAAACAGTCGCAAAATGTAGCCTTGTGCCTGTACCTTAACCCATTGCTCGCCTCCTCCCCCACATGCTGCACAACCGTCGATGAAACTTCATTTCGCCACCGTGTTTCGAATACTTCAGGTCGCACCATCGGACAGAACGTCAATGCATTAACGTGCTTTAGTGACCTCAGCTAATATTTTACACTTTCAGCATAGAAACTACGAACCCAGTCTGTGCACAAACCTATGAGTTTCTACATTAATACAGTAGACAAAGACCGCCCTCAAAATATAGTTTGGATCTAGGAAGAATTGATTTTGATCTACCGGAAGCACCTTCTTTTGAGAATATGATAAATTAAAGACGCGTTCTGGCTATATAGGTGCCACATTGACAAGAGATTTAACAGTAAATTACACATTTTTACCTGAATATTAGGAAAATGTGTACTTGCTCACTCAAGTAAGTTACGCTCAGCTGTGACGGTAAACGCATTCCACTTAGTCAACTTATTGTTAGTAGCAGCTAATAAAATTTCTCGTGAAAGGTATTAGTTAATTGTAAAGACTGTGAGTGCCGTAAAGAATCATATTACATGAATACTATTCTTTCATTCAATACATGATGACGCGTTACGGGTTGTATCTTCATACAAAAACAAGTTACATAACGGTGCCACTTCTTTATGTAACACTAGTCTCCCTCGCTGTTGTAACCTTATTTTCTCTCACCTCTCCTCTTCATCCCTCTCTCCGACCAGAGTAAAACAATAACACTGCACACCAAATAACGTCACTTTAACTCCTTCACTCCGAAGTCCCACTTCCCTTCTATACCTGACACCACATTAAAACAACATTGGACATCGTTTACAAGCCGTACTTCCACTGTTAATTTTAGAGAGTCCAAATTACTGGTTCTTTTGCATAATTTGTGTTCCGTATGCAGGGCTGCCTCAAGATCAGCAGAGACGCTCGAAATGGATTTTTATGTATTGCATTCGAAATAGACGGGAGTGTAGCGTGACTGGTTGCAGAATAAAAGAAATAAATGGACACTAGAAAATAACTGTTCATTGGCGACGTACAAGAAGGGTGGAACCAACCGCACTACACAGAATGTAGGTGCACAGTAAATTAATTCCAGCTTAATAATAAATTATAACAAAATAGAAAATGTTGGTGTTAGATTTAAGAAAACACAGTGTTAGTAGTAAAAATGATATGTAAACCTTACTAGGTGAAAATCTATTCCGCTGCTCTTCTCAATATGCAGTTTATTACAAATTTATTGTACGGCTTTTAAACGTGGTGGATTCAATACCATTCCTTCCGCACGTTTGTCATACATCGATTATTATATTTAACAATCTACATTTCTCACGTAATCGAAATGCTTCATATTAAGTTGCTGCGAATACATTTAGTTTTAAATGGTTCGAATGGCTCTGAGCACTATGGGACTTAACTTCTGATGTCATCAGTCCCCTAGAACTTAGAACTACTTAAACCTAACTAACCTAAGGACATCACACACATCCATGCCCGAGGCAGGATTCGAACATGCGACCGTAGCGGTCGCGCGGTTCCCGACTGTAGCGCCTAATTTTAATTCATCGTCTTTGAGCTCACGAATATCTGTTGTGTATCGCATACAGTCCCGTGTTGACAGAAGAACTGGTCATGCATGGTAAAGGTTTAGCAGTTAGATATTTTCAAGGAAGGGAATATTTAAGCCGGTGAGACATTCTTTGCAGATCAGAAGTTTAAGAAACGCCATTGCGTTCCGGTGGATTCTGCTGTATGGCCTACTTTGTTTGTTGAAACAGGTTTCACTCATATGATCATTTTAAGTCGGCCTACAGGATGTAATACTAAGGTGTGGCCAAAATTTCGGAAAACATTCCTCACATGTAGAGGAAGAAAATATGTCATATGGACTTTCCCACTTCTCGTCATAAACACATTAATCATAGGATATACACAGTAAAATTATGTATCAGAGCTTCATAAAACACTTTCCTAAATGAAATGTTCAAAATTCCATCCGTTAAAGGGATACATGTATCAACCTTAATGCCTTAAAGTACTCTATCGTTTCATAGTCTTCCATAATAAGGGCACGAAGACTTTGCACATCTAGCACCGGGGCTTCATACACAGGAGCTTCCAAACGTCCCCACAAATAAAGGTTTAGTTTCGGAAAGCGTGGATGCCAAGGAATTAGTCCTCCTCCATCTCTCTGTCACGAAACCTCTTATCTAGAAGCCTACTAACACCTACACTGAAATGAGGAGCTCCATCGTGCATGAAGTACACGTTTTGTCTCAGTGTCAATGGCACAACTTCAAGCAGAACAGGTAGAGTGTTCGCTAAGAGAGGACTATAAGTTTAAATATCTTTAACATTTCGCGGCCCTGTCAGCCACTGTATAATTTTAATTTTAATAATGAACAGCCTCAGTTGTACCGTTTACCTAGAAATTTACCTAGGTTTCAGTCGGGATAACGCAACCCTCTTCACAATAGCAGTATCTATCGTTTGTCCATAGTGGACATCGTCAAGCTAAAACTACAAATCCATAAATTATCGTCAGATTGTAAAACTTATCTGGTACTGCCTCGGCGATGCGGCAGCCGCGAATGCTGTACGATGTTCACTATGGACAAACGATAGTGCGGCTGGTCCCGGCGGAGGTTCGAGTCCTCCCTCGGGCATGGTTGTGTGAGTTTGTCCTTAGGATAATTTAGGTTAAGTAGTGTGTAAGCCTAGGAATTGATAACCTTAGCAGTTAAGTCCCATAAGATTTCACACACATTTGAATATTTTGAACAAACGATACATACTGTTATTCTGAAGAAGAGTGGGTTACCCCGACTGAAACCTAGGTGAATTTCTAGGTAAACGGTACAAATGAGGCTGTTCATTATTAAAATTAAAATTAAGACAATAAGTTTCTCCGTTGAGACCGTGGTGGGGGGAGGAGGAAGATCCTAATAGTGACATCTGATAATCTCTGTTGATGACGTAACAGCAACACAAGCAATGAATTTAGTCGCATGCCAAGGCAAGTGAGCAAGAGAGCCACATGTCAACATCATCTGGATTCAATTGGCAAGAAGCACAAGCCGTGAACCTAAGAATTACAACTTACTCCACATTCTAACCAAATATAACCAACAGAACAGTTTGAAAATTTCATGGAAAAAAAGGTTTCATGTAAAGTTGGTGTTTTCCGTTTCTGTGTGTTTACCGTAGAAAACGAGCTCTGACACAGAAATAAAACGTTTCCAAACCCATGTCCAAATAACATATTTTTCATTTCTATGTGTGAGAAATGTTTCACGAAAATTAGGCCTTTCCTTTTTGCTACACCCTGCACACTTACATAGAGTACATATACACTCCTGGAAATGGAAAAAAGAACACATTGACACCGGTGTGTCAGACCCACCATACTTGCTCCGGACACTGCGAGAGGGCTGTACAAGCAATGATCACACGCACGGCACAGCGGACACACCAGGAACCGCGGTGTTGGCCGTCGAATGGCGCTAGCTGCGCAGCATTTGTGCACCGCCGCCGTCAGTGTCAGCCAGTTTGCCGTGGCATACGGAGCTCCATCGCAGTCTTTAACACTGGTAGCATGCCGCGACAGCGTGGACGTGAACCGTATATGCAGTTGACGGACTTTGAGCGAGGGCGTATAGTGGGCACGCGGGAGGCCGGGTGGACGTACCGCCGAATTGCTCAACAAGTGGGGCGTGAGGTCTCCACAGTACATCGATGTTGTCGCCAGCGGTCGGCGGAAGGTGCACGTGCCCGTCGACCTGGGACCGGACCGCAGCGACGCACGGATGCACGCCAAGACCGTAGGATCCTACGCAGTGCCGTAGGGGACCGCACCGCCACTTCCCAGCAAATTAGGGACACTGTTGCTCCTGGGGTATCGGCGAGGACCATTCGCAACCGTCTCCATGAAGCTGGGCTACGGTCCCGCACACCGTTAGGCCGTCTTCCGCTCACGCCCCAACATCGTGCAGCCCGCCTCCAGTGGTGTCGCGACAGGTGTGAATGGAGGGACGAATGGAGACGTGTCGTCTTCAGCGATGAGAGTCGCTTCTGCCTTGGTGCCAATGATGGTCGTATGCGTGTTTGGCGCCGTGCAGGTGAGCGCCACAATCAGGACGGCATTCGACCGAGGCACACAGGGCCAACACCCGGCATCATGGTGTGGGGAGCGATCTCCTACACTGGCCGTACACCACTGGTGATCGTCGAGGGGACACTGAATAGTGCACGGTACATCCAAACCGTCATCGAACCCATCGTTCTACCATTCCTAGACCGGCAAGAGAACTTGCTGTTCCAACAGGACAATGCACGTCCGCATGTATCTCGTGCCACCCAACGTGCTCTAGAAGGTGTAAGTCAACTACCCTGGCCAGCAAGATCTCCGGATCTGTCCCCCATTGAGCATGTTTGGGACTGGATGAAGCGTCGTCTTACGCGGTCTGCACGTCCAGCACGAACGCTGGTCCAATTGAGGCGTCAGGTGGAAATGGCATGGCAAGCCGTTCCACAGGACTACATCCAGCATCTCTACGATCGTCTCCATGGGAGAATAGCAGCCTGCATTGCTGCGAAAGGTGGATATACACTGTACTAGTGGCGACATTGTGCATGCTCTGTTGCCTGTGTCTATGTGCCTGTGGTTCTGTCAGTGTGATCATGTGATGTATCTGACCCCAGGAATGTGTCAATAAAGTTTCCCCTTCCTGGGACAATGAATTCACGGTGTTCTTATTTCAATTTCCAGGAGTGTATGTATATATGCAGAATACACATCAGATAATTTAATAAGATGGTTTTTAGAAAAGGTTCTTTAGTCTCAAAAATACCCACAACATTTTACTTTAGCAGCGAACCTTACAAGGCAAAACCTTCTTGATTGACGCGAAATATTCTTTGTAATTTTCTGCTTGCAAAACTTGCGATTTCCAAAAATGATCAAGCAAGGAAATTAAATATGTTATACAGCGCAAATCATTTTCCGGGCTATTGTAACCAAACGAATTGAAGAACTCAGTACTATGTTAGACAAAACTCTCACTTCACCGTAGTGAACTGGAAACATGTTTCGACTGTTATTTACTAAAATCACCGTTCCACAGATGTTCGTTAGACTGGGTAATGTATTGCTGGATCCATCCACTAAGGTATTGATAATTCATGTATGGTGAGGGAAGAAGTTATTCTCAGCAGTTCGCTGACGATTTGTTTTATGTTTATAGGTGGGTGATATAATGAGGAAAGCTCAGACTAAGAATAATATTGCACTAAAAATAAGATTTGTTGAACACATTGCCCTTTTAACTGAAAGGAAGGAAAACTACTAGGAAAGAAAGGAAAATTGTGAGGCGTTAAATAGGTTGCGAAGACTCTATAGGGCAGCGTTTATGCACAAGATCAAGTAAAGTGAAAAATTCGTAATGAGAAGTCGAAAGACGAGAATTGCATCCACGGTGGATCACAGACACAGAAATTATCGATTGGAAGCGACGAAAGGCATCCTTTTTAGAGTTAAAGTACTGAAGTTTCTAATACTCTGGACACTATTCAGCACGAAATACAAGACATGTAGGGGTTAATTTCAGAAAGGAAACGGTGTAAAACGCGTTGCACTATTCTGCAATAACTTCATTCCATTTCGTGTGCCATCGCCGCATGTGGCTGGTTTTCCATTAAGCTTGTTTTGACAATATTGGCCGTAAATTGTGTGTGGTTAGAGTAACAACGACGCTACGGTTTTTGTCACGTTAATGCAATATACAGGATTTTGACGCATTTCAGTTTCTGTTTCTGTTTTAAATGTGAAATCTGCATAAATAAACGCTGCGCTGGTAATTCCGATATGTAAAAGTTTAATGTAACAACTCTACAGGTCGAGATGCAATCAGCGCACACAAAAATAGGTAATGTGCAGTTATTGCCATCTGTTTTCCAGGTGCCAGCTGACGCTATGTGGCGGTGGGTGCTTGTGTGACACTATCAACCCCCACCGCCCCCCCCTCCACCCCTCTCCTGAGCCACAGACGAATGATACACAGAAAGGACTCAAAGTGAGCTAAAAATTTCTCTGATTGACCACTTGGGGTCGTGGGATAAGTGCGAAAGACAGCCTTTTAGAGATGGTTTGGACAAGGAAGTCTGGTGTTACCATTATTATTTACAATGGTGATGGAAGAGATTGTGAATGACACAGAAGAAGCTCATAGTGGAAAAGAGATGAAGATATTGCTATGTTCATTTGGCGTGAGAAACCAACTGTAAGGACGTACAGAACAAACAGACATTGTAAATGAAAAACAGTCGGGAAATACGGAATAAAATTGAGTGTGGAAGAAACCAAGATTATGGTGGCAACCAGAGGAGAAAGAGAACGTAAAGAATAAATTAACAGTAAAACACGTGATATTGACATTTTGAAAAAGTCAAATATCTAGAAAGTGTGACGATGAAAAATGCAAGCGTGGGGGCAAAAGTTAGAAAAAGGGTAGAACAGAGCATTGTATTATGTTAGTATGGAAGGTGCTTAATCTGGGGAAGGAAGGTGCCTATGAAGTGTAAGGAAGTACTGTACAAGACGAAATTTATATCCATACTGGCATGTGCATCGGAGACCTTGACAATGACAAGAAGAGAAGAATCCAAGCCAGTGAAATAAAATTCCTAAGAAGTATGTTAGGGAACACAGTGAGAAATAAAGATGTTAGGATCGAAATTGGAGATTAAAAGTTGAGAAGAACTGGTTAAAATTTTAGTAAAGGCGGTAAAGACCGAACAGTCGTGCTCCCAATCCCATTACCACCACCATCGAAAATATCTGGACAATCCTGTACCAGTCTTAGTTAAAGCGTATGCATAGAATGTTGTTCCGATGTGCAATGTTAAGTATGACCGTTCACACATAACACGTTTTGATAGTTTGTGATGGCGTTTGTGACACGTACAGGTTTATAAAGAGCATCAAGTTCGCAGTAAAGGCTACGTCAGAGAAAACTGACATGTCTGCTAACGCGAATGAGGGCTATTTGATTTTTTAACTTGCGATAGACTGCGAAATCAAAACCACTGTCAAAATCCGATGAAGCTTTGGGCAGGTATGTTGCTCACTGTCTCTAGTATGTTGTCGATCGCATCACTCCCAGATCTCAATTCTGAGTACACAGCGGCCACGTAAACATGCACAGAGTAATAGGATCTCCCACCAAGTGATGTCATTTGTTTTCTTCATGGCGGAGGGTTCCACCTGATTTCAACCAACCCACATAACACAACTGCCACGTGGTTTCTTCTTGCTGACGATGCACGGGGGCACACTGAAACTGCAACGAAGACACTCCTGCATCGTTTCTCTGTGAAGTGTTTGATGGGTATACAGCCAGGACTAGGTTCCCTCCAATTTTCATCTCTTCGCTCACATGGACTGCTGTCTATGAGGACAGAATTGTGGCACACACAGCGAGTTGCAGGCCAGTGACGTGAATTGACGTTCGTACGGGCTGCCTTTTTTAATGTCATTGGAAAGTCGGTTCCATGTTACGACAAATGTCCAAGAAGCGGCGACTATGTAGAGAGGTAGCTGGAAGGAACAGTATCCCTCTTAGTTTCCTCATCACTTTTATCAACTCATCCAGTCTGTTGCAGAAGTCCGCAGCTCGTGGTCGTGCGGTAGCGTTCTCACTTCCCACTTCCCGCGCCCGGGTTCCCGGGTTCGGTTCCAGGCGGGGTCAGGGATTTTTTCTGCCTCGTGATGACTGGATGTTGTGTGATGTCCTTAGGTTAGTTGGGTTTAAGTAGTTCTAAGTTCTAGGAGACTGATGACCATAGCTGTTAAGCCCCATAGTGCTCAGAGCCATTTTGTTGCAGAAGCTCTAAGGAAAGTCTGTGGCTCAGGCCAGTGACCGGACAATCGGCGTTACTGCAGATGGGGTGCTGCCTTTTGATCGTGGCACTAGGGGTGGGAGAGATGCCAGGTCTCTCCCCCCAGTCGCCTTTTGTCCCCTGGGACGATCGCCAGTACTCATTATGACAGCATATAGAGCGGACCTGCTACAGTCTTGGAGGGATTGGAGCGAGGAAAAATTCCCAGAATTGACGCCGGCATCTTCTGGACCTAAATCTAGCACTCTACTGACTAGATCACCATGATCACAGAAGCAATAAATGGAATCAAAGAACATTTATGAACAGAATTAAATGCAAAATGGTCAGCCACTGATGCCAAGGTTTGCAAACGTCGTAGCCTTTCTGGTGATATGTTGCTTATTGATGGAAACAGAAGAGTTCTCCTACCCAGGAAGCAAGAATAAGTGGCTGTAGACTGTGGAGGGTATATAACAACAGAAGTGGTAGGTTAGCGTGACATCTGCAACGCCTGGAGGTAATGTTCGCCACATGCGTGGCGCTCTATCGGTGTTAAGTGCCTGCTGGGTTGAACCAAATGGCGAGCTGCTCAGAGAACTCAGGATTTCTTGGCTGGGTACGTGTTTGGTGAGCTCGGGCTCCCTGAACTGGGACTTTGGTGAGTGCCACCGGTCCTCCTCAAACCTTGAGCTGTTGGCATGCTGGAGCGACGGCCGTGCGGCTCGGCGATGGAGTCTTACGTGTCACAGATAACGGGGATATTCACTCAACGGTCCCGATCGGGAGGGTAGTAGAAACCTCTATAAGAAATTATTTAGTTATAAGGTGTATTGCTCGCCAATCAGATTGATGGCTGTTAAGGCAGAACTGTAGTTAGCCGGTAGCCACTAGAAAGGCGCCACATCTCAGTTGTACAAGGCTTATTCATGAAGGAGGAGCTCTGTATAGACACTTACTTCTGTAGATGCTACTGGCATATCCCTGAAACCTACATTAAGTTCTAACGCTATCATCGGTTCGGGTGGTCCATTGGGCAGTATTATCACCCAAACCCCAAAGACACGCCGTGTGCCCAGCCCACGTGAGACCTTTATGAGAGGACCATTTATACTAACAGACCATATCCTGTGATAGATGTTGTCGTTGTAATTAAACACGTGGAAGGTTCATTCCAAAAATTGTCTCTTTTAAACATCAATAAAGCTTTTTAGGAACTTCTGCATTTGCACTGATACTCCGCAAGCCACTGATGGCGAATGGCGGAGAGTACAAAGTACCACTGCTACTGATTCCCTTTCTTATGCCGTTCCCAAGTGCAACGAAAGAAAAACAACTACCTAAATCCCTCGGGAAGAACCCTAATGTCTCTTATCTTCTCTCCGCTGTCCTCATGCGAAATGTATGGTGTCGGCGGTAGAATAATTCTGCACTCAGGTTCAAATGCCTATTCTCTAAATTTTCTCAGTAGTGTTCCGCGAAAAGAGCGCCGTGTTCCCTCCAGGTTTTTCCATTTGAGTTCATGCAAATCTCTCCAATACTTGCGAGCTGCTTGAACGTACCGGTATGAAATCCAGCAGTACGTCTCCATACTGCTTCGTTGTCTTTCTTTAATACGATCGGGTAGGGGTCGCAACCGCTCGAACAGTGCTCTATAATGGGTCTCACTGGTGTCCTATATGTGGTCTCCTTTACAGACGGCCAGTATTTTCCTAAAAGTCTTCCAATAAACCGAAGTCGACCATTCACCTCCTCTACTGCCAACCTTGTGTTATCGTTCCACCTCACGTCGCGCCGGCCGGTGTGGCCGTGCGGTTCTAGGCACTTCAGTCTGGATCCGCGTCACCGCTACGGTCGCAGGTTCGAATCCCGCCTCGGGCATGGATGTGTGGGCTGTCCTTGGGTTGGTTAAGCTTAAGTAGTTCTAAGTTCTAGGGAACTGATGACCTCAGATGTTAAGTCCTATAGTGCTCAGAGCCATTTTAACCATTTTTTTTCTCATGTCGCTTTCCAGCGCTACGCTCAGAAATTTAATCAACGTGACTTGTCAAGCAGCGCACTACTGACTGTATTCGAACATTACAGGATTGTTTTTCCCGATCACCTGCAATCACCTGCATTTCTCTACATTTAGATCAAGCTGCCATTCATCACAAAGGGGGTCCTACCACACTTTCCTGAGGTGTTCCTGAATAACCTTGTCTCCACTGAACACCTGCAGTCGAGAACAACGTACTGGCTTCTATTACTTAAGAAGTTTTCGAGCCACTCATTTATTTGGGAAAGTATTTCATATGCTCGGACCTTAGTTAACAGTCTCCAGCGGGCTCCTTGTCAAAGGCTTTCCGGAAATCTAGCAACATGGAATTTGCCTGTTGGCCTTAATCCATGGATATCGTGCAAGAGGAGGCAAAGCTGAGTTTCACACGAGCGATGCTTTCTAAATCTGTGATGATTTGTGGACAGATGGTTCTCTGTCTCAAGGAAATTAGTTATACTGGAACATGAAATATGTTCAAGAAATTTGTAGCATATCGGTCTTAAGGAAACTGGTCTGTAATTTTCCAGGTCGATCTTTTATTCGTCTTATACACAGAAGTCACCTGCGTTTCTTCCCGGTCGCTTGGTACTTAGCGTTGGGTGAGAGGTTCGCGACAAATTCAAGCTGATTGAAGGATCGATGCCGTAGAGTACTGTCTGTGAAACCGATCAGGGATTCCATCTGCATCTAGGACTTCTTTGTTTTCAATTGTTTCCGTTCTTTCTCTGAGGCAGGGATGCCTACTACTGCGTCCTCTACATGGGAGTCTCTACTACGATTAAACGACGGTATGTTTGTACGATCCTCGTGCGTGAATGATTTCTAAAACGCTATATTTAAAACACCAGTTCTTCTTTTTTGTCTTTTATTGGCGCAACAAACTGGCCAACGAATGACGGAGTAGAATCCTTCAAACACTTAAGGACTTTACGTAGGACCACAGTTTTTGAGGATTCTTTTTTTGTGGTGGTGGAAGTGGTATGCTTCGCGCATCGAACATTTTGTAAGCTCACAAAATTCTGATAAACTTTACCTGTCTACATTTCCGCGTTCTTTTTTAACCTGTACCCTGAGTGTATTTCATTTTCAACCTGTTTATTCGGCACGTATTTCTCCACAATGCGAATTACAATCCGTTTACATTTTGCCCATAATTCCTGTAGGTCCACCATATTAGAACCAAATGTTATCCACTCGCCACGTAGGATTCCAACAACTGATTTTCTACTATTTCCAGAATAATTATTCACGTAAACTGCTTGATGGATTTTTTAACTGTAGTAACCGTTGTCGCTCTGATGATACCATCATCAATAATATCCGTCTCTATAGTGACACTTGCAGGTAAGCTCGACCCAGTACGTGATAGTTTAAGAGTACGCTCCTGGTAGAGACGATGATGTCTACCCAAATAAAAATGCTTTTAAGCGCTAAATTACTTGGACAGTATGACCACACTCTGCTGTAAGGGAGTTGTATCATGCCGTGCTATCTTGTATGCCAAAGAATTGCAACAGCAATGGGAAAGTGCGGGCACCATCGTAGTCACGAATAAAGGAATGAATGGGGAGATGATGAAGACACTATCTTTTATTAAAATTGTTATCTGTAATTCTGTCTAAATTTCAATGAGAAAAATCCTTCATCTGCGGTGACTAGTTTCGGGCATGACATCCATTACGAATCCATCACTTTCATCACAAATATTGACACCTAATATAACCAGTACATTTGCAATAACTTGTATAGAATGATCTACAGTGTATTACCAGCGCTTCGGCCGAGAGCGGCTTCCGCGTCGAGCGGAGTCGGCAGGAACACTGAAGAGAGGAACAGGGCCAGTGCCACAGACCGATTTCTCAGAAACCGCTCACTGAATGATGGGTCAAAATAAGCGATCATGTGTATCCGCCTATCCGTAGAGAGTCTATCGTTTTCTGTGAAAACGGCCGTCAAAGTTTTCGAGATAGTTTAAATGCCTTTTCTGGCTCTTAATGAGTTTAACCGAAACGCAGTCAGCTGGCGGCAGCGGCGGTAAACGGTTGTCTGCGGCGTGCTGCAGCTGACCCCGGTCGCGGCTTGGTGAGTTTGTGCGCTTTGTAGCTTACAGCTGTCAGTATTTGGAACCGTTTGAACAGTAGAAAAACATGGGTAGATAAACGAAAATGCATTAAATAAAGTAAAAAGAGTAATCAGAATTCGAATACGAGGTTCACAATTATGAAGCCCGAACGCCACTCACTCTGCTACCACTCCGGCTGAACTCATCGCGTACTGAAAGACGTACAAATCACGGCGGAAACGTTGACGGTCGTCTTATGAGGAACGCCTGAGTACCTACGGGTTAGCGAAAACACGTGTTCGCTTGTTTTGACTCCTCTTCCACTGAGCAACATCCGCAGCTCGTGGTCGTGCGGTAGCGTTCTCGCTTCCCACGCCCGGGTTTCCGGGTTCGATTCTCGGCGGGTCAGGGATTTTCTCTGCCTCGTGATGACTGGGTGTTGTTTGCTGTCCTTACGTTAGTTAGGTTTAAGTAGTTTTAAGTTCTAGGGGACTGATGACCATAGATGTCAAGTCCCATAGTGCTCAGAGCCATTTGAACCATTTGAACCACTGAGCAAATACTCTGGAAAAGCGAGTGATGACACTGGCCGTGTTGTTCTCGTGGAGGAAAGGAGCTCACGACCAGCAGTCTGCGATATTGCGTTCCGCACCATTCCACCCGACGCGTCGTGTGACCGCGTATTTAACGAAAATAGACGTCCATTCCACACCTATCACCTTCCGGCTGCACACCTGAGAACACTACAAACAGAAGGAAACCAGTTTATGACATTCAACAGCATATGTTCGCAGCGGACGGATCCTCCACGTTAATTTTAAAATTGGAGGTTTGCATTACTTTTGTCCCTATGGGTGAGGTGAAACTGGAAGCGAACTCCACCTCCCCCGGCAGTACTCCGGCAGGATGCTGCCTCCCGGCGCCGCCACACTTTAATAACGAGCACGTCTGCGGCGCCGGCGGCAAAGTTTCGGCGGCGCATCTCGCCATTCCCACCGGATCGCGACCTGTTACACCACTGTGCGTCTAAAGCAAAAACCGATACCTGGTTTCTTTTCTTCGGCATATTTGCGCAAAATTACTTTTGCACGTCCTACCATGAGGCATATTGTCATTTGAGTGTTCTGATAATCAGGTACGCGTATTGTATTGTACAGGGTGTTTCAAAAATGACCGGTATATTTGAAACGGTAATAAAAACTAAACGAGCAGCGATAGAAATACACCGTTTGTTGCAATATGCTTGGGACAACAGTACATTTTCAGGCAGACAAACTTTCGAAATTACAGTAGTTACAATTGCCAACAACAGATGGCGCTGCGGTCTGGGAAACTCTATAGTACGATATTTTCCACATATCCACCATGCGTAGCAATAATATGGCGTAGTCTCTGAATGAAATTACCCAAAACCTTTGACAACGTGTCTGGCGGAATGGCTTCACATGCAGATGAGATGTACTGCTTCAGCTGTTCAATTGTTTCTGGATTCTGGCGGTACACCTGGTCTTTCAAGTGTCCCCACAGAAATAAGTCACAGGGGTTCATGTGTGGCGAATAGGGAGGCCAATCCACGCCGCCTCCTGTATGTTTCGGATAGCCCAAAGCAATCACAAGATCATCGAAATATTCATTCAGGAAATTAAAGACGTCGGCCGTGCGATGTGGCCGGGCACCATCTTGCATAAACCACGAGGTGTTCGCAGTGTCGTCTGAGGCAGTTTGTACCGCCACAAATTCACGAAGAATGTCCAGATAGCGTGATGCAGTAATCGTTTCGGATCTGAAAAATGGGCCAATGATTCCTTTGGAAGAAATGGCGGCCCAGACCAGTACTTTTTGAGGATGCAGGGACGATGGGACTGCAACATGGGGCTTTTCGGTTCCCCATATGCGCCAGTTCTGTTTATTGACGAAGCCGTCCAGGTAAAAATAAGCTTCGTCAGTAAACCAAATGCTGCCCACATGCATATCGCCGTCATCAATCCTGTGCACTATATCGTTAGCGAATGTCTCTCGTGCAGCAATGGTAGCGGCGCTGAGGGGTTGCCGCGTTTGAATTTTGTATGGATAGAGGTGTAAACTCTGGCGCATGAGACGATACGTGGACGTTGGCGTCATTTGGACCGCAGCTGCAACACGGCGAACGGAAACCCGAGGCCGCTGTTGGATCACCTGCTGCACTAGCTGCGCGTTGCCCTCTGTGGTTGCCGTATGCGGTCGCTCTACCTTTCCAGCACGTTCATCCGTCACGTTCCCAGTCCGTTGAAATTTTTCAAACAGATCCTTTATTGTATCGCTTTTCGGTCCTTTGGTTACATTAAACCTCCGTTGAAAACTTCGTCTTGTTGCAACAACACTGTGTTCTAGGCGGTGGAATTCCAACACCAGAAAAATCCTCTGTTCTAAGGAATAAACCATGTTGTCCACAGCACACTTGCACGTTGTGAACAGCACACGCTTACAGCAGAAAGACGACGTACAGAATGGCGCACCCACAGACTGCGTTGTCTTCTATATGTTTCACATCACTTGCAGCGCCATCTGTTGTTGAAAATTGTAACTACTGTAATTTCGAAAGTTTGTCCTCCTGAAAATGTACTGTTGTCCCAAGCATATTGCAACAAACGGTGTATTTCTATCGCTGCTCGTTTAGTTTTTATTGCCGTTTCAAATATACCGGTCATTTTTGAAACACCCTGTATGTTAACCGGGGACCTAGAAACGTCCACAACCCTACGGCGACTACCGCAGTCCACTTCAACCCTCCGCCGCCCCACACCGAACCCAGGGTTGTGCGGTTCGACCCCCGGTGGACCCCCAGGGAACGTCTCACACCAGACGAGTGTAACCCCTATCTTTGCGTGGTTCATTAATGGTGGTGTACGCGTACGTGGAGAACTTGTTTGCGCAGTAATCGCGGACATAGTGTAAGTGAGGCGGAATAAGGGGAACGAGCCCACATTCGCCGAGGCAGATGCAAAACCGCCTAAAAACCATCCACAGACTGGCCGGTTCACCGGACTTCGACACAAAGCCGCCGGGCGGATTCATGCCGGGGACCAGGTGCTCCTTCCCGCCCGGAAAGCCGTGCGTTAGACCGCACGGCCAACCGGGAGGGCCAGGTACAGGTAGTCTTCGGTGGCTCGTTGCAGAGCAATTTTTTTCCGGTTGATTTCTTTTGCCCTTTTATGTATGTTTTTGGATTATACGAAAAATATCCACAAACCAGTGAAAATGTCGAGGGTTCGCGTTTTGCGTCTTTGCGAAAACATGTTCCATTCTTTAGTGGTACGTGCTATGGAGAACAGTAACTCTGCTAACTGTGTATAAAGGCTTGGCCCCACTGGGCGACGTGGTGCTGTGGTTATCACATTGGACTCTCATTCGGCAAGACGACCGTTCAAAACCGCGTCCAACCATTCTGATTCATAGTTTCCGTAATTTCCCTGAATCTCTTCGAGCAAATGTCGGCATGGTTCCTTTGAAGTGGAAAGGCCGAATTTCTTCCCCATCCTTCCCTAATTTGATGGGACCGATGAGCTCGCTGTTAAGTTCCCTCTCCCAAACCAACAAACCAAGCAACAAAATAAATGTTGGTTTCATGAACAACTCCGTTGGATCTTCGAAGCGTCGGAAAAGCTAGCTGAACTCACGAGTCGTCGTAAAGGTTTTCACACGGTTGTGGTTATGGGACGTGTACACTGAGTATCGCTTTACGTCACGGGCAACGTAGCACCATTCGGATAGCTGGTAGATGTGAGCTCGTGTGATTGAAATTTTGTTCCAAAATGCTGCTTCTCCGGAGAACGTTATATGGTTTGTCAATCCATGAAATACTACGCTACAGCGCTGACGACTACTGAACTTTGTTCCAACATCAAAAACGTGTACATTTATCATATCAATAGGTTCATAGCACAGAGGCTGAGACACCTGACGTATAGTGTTGTGGCGGTGTTTATATGTGTTTTACAATCACAGGAGGCTGTTCGTCTCTCTGTGGCGCTTCTCATCAATCAACTCCCGTCGTGCTTCCCAACCGGTCTTTCAGACAGGGTCTGTGTGCATCCGTCTCAGAACACTCCCTTCCCCCTCGTAAACAACCTCGCACACACACACACACACACACACACACACACACACACACACACAGAGAGAGAGAGAGAGAGAGAGAGAGAGAGAGAGAGAGAGAAGGGTATCATCTCCTCATGGTCCCTATTTGGACACTCATCGCTCCTTTGCCGGCAGGGGGGGCCGAGCCGTTCTAGGCGCTACAGTCTGGAGCCGCGCAACCGCTACAGTCGCAGGTTCAAATGCTGCCTCGGGCATGGATGTTTGTGATGTCCTTACGTTAGTTAGTTTCAACGAGTTCGAAGTTCTAGGGGACTGAAGACCTGAGACGTTAAGTCCCATAGTGCTCAGAGCCATTTGAACCATTCATCGCTCCTTTATTTATCCACTGATTTTTCTTTAACTAAAATGCAATTATCCTCCAATGGGGGATTGCATTACAACCTCCCTCCCTCCATTCTACATCGTTTCAACCTTATGTTCTAAAGACCTCCAGAGCATTTAGACAGATTTACATTAGAGGTTATCCTAAGTTCCTTGTACTGTGGGTATGATAATTATTTTTTAGTTATCAGCAACTCCATAATGATTATTTGAAGCACAAGGACTTTCGTGAACTTTCAATAAGAAGATTTGTGTTCAAAGTACAATATCTTAAGAAGTTAGAACAAGGACATGTAAAACACAGGCAGTGAATTAGCATGCAACAAAATTTCTAGTAAGCAGATAATGAAGGAGATGAACACACATGTATACCTTCGTTGAAGGAATCAGCGGACGTTCCAAAATCGTTAGTGACTGCTTAGCACAAGCGAAAGGCGCTTTGGAAACAGTGAAGAATAGGAGACTGTATAAATTCTGTAAGCCAATGCCAATGTTAATATGGCTTTGTGAGTATCACGATCGAATGCTAACAGAAACACACAACGGAAGAAAAAAGTGCGCACAAGTGACGTTTTTTAGGAGAGAGGATAAAAAAAGAAGCTATTAGTATCCAAATAGAGACTGTGATAAGATGATAAACTGTTTTTTGCATGCGCACGCGCGTTTATGTGTGTGTTTTAAGGGCTCATCTGCACGCGAAAGGGCCAACATAATTTTTTCGCCCGGTCAAAGACGTGATACGAAGCGCTGTCGATAAAAAATATGTAGCTATGGTGAAAAGACTGCAAATATGCTAATACTGGACTTCAGCACTGACTCCTTAAGAGCTACTTAGAGTGGTGAGATAATCTGTTTCTGTACGGACACATTTTGTCATTGCTCCATAACTCCAGACATTTTATTAGATACTGAACATAGGCAGATTTAAAGGGGCGCATCGACGTACACATTTGTATTAATATACTGCCAAACAACAATTATTATTTAATGTAAGTGTCTATTCATAATTTATGTGCAGAGGTGATTTCTTGAATATATATTTTATTAATTTCTATGTCTATTTTTCATTTTAGTAGTTTTAACAATGCTAAAAGCGGCTGCGACATTGCAGAGGTTTGTCTGCAATCTGAAGGAAAATTATAAAGTCCCAGCATGAAAGAACCATAAGTCAATCTTCATTGCAATTTTACTGCAAGAGGTCAGATATTTTGTTTAGGGAACTAGCAAGGCACACAGTAACGCAAAATTACTTAGCAAACGCACGTCCTCAATAATCAATGTCATTGTTCGTACGCCAGACGATGTGTGAGGAAATAATATTGTTTAATATTAATACTTACAAATAGTATTTATTATGTGATCTGTATTCTCATGCCCACACGCAAAAGTAAAATTATTATTATTTACATTATTTTTAGTGTGTGTGTGTACGTGCGCGTGTGCGTGTGCGTGTGCGTAAGCGTGTGTACGTACATGAGCGTGCGTTTGTGAGTGTGTAGGTCTTCTTGAGGGGAAGGGGGAGTGTTTTGAGACGGATGCACACACAGTTTGGCAAACCTGTTGGGAAGTAGGACAGGAGTGTTCACTGAGTTATAGGAAGAAAGAGCGAGTTTAGAATTCATTTACGTAATTTTTTTCTGCAAATAGTATTCATACTTTGTGATTTATTTATATTTGTTTTGAGTTTTCTTCGCTTGGTTATTTGTGATGGAATTAGTGCAGTTTTTATGACTTTATTGGTATGTAAGATTTTAGGCTATATCAAAATTCGGAAGTGTCGACATAAGGTTGGATTTGATGGTATTCCTCAACCTTTTAGTGATGCTATTAAGTAAATCTGTAAGGGGTAACCTATTCCTATTATATTTGATTATTTTCTCTGTTATTTTCCCCGGTTTTTAATTTAATAATTTCTTTAGCTGTTTCTGTAATTTTTCCTTTCATTGTTCCTTCTCTTATGGCTTTTTATTTTTTTATATTGTACTAGTTTATGTTTTATACTGTGATAACTGCTGGTTGGTGCTCAAATTCAAATTATTATTTATTAGGTTCTTTACGTTTTGCTGCTTAGACTATTTCATTGATGTTAGATAAGATTTTATTGTATTCATTACTTTAATCGGCAGTTTTAATATATTTGATTTCATGAAATATCAGTTTCGTGGCTGATTTTTTTTGTGATTTATTTTCTTTAGCCTTGGCTTGATGCTACAAAGACACTAGAAAACGTATGAATATCGACCATTTTGGTAAATTTAAAACGTGATGGTAGCAAGGGTACAAGACATAATGTTTTTGCAGCATAAAAAAGAATCATTCCGAAAATTCAATTTTTCCTTCATTCCCTACGCATATTGGCAGGACAGGCCGTTTCAGGGTATTCCCTCATGGAACTTATTTTCAGTGAAGTGTGTCAAGGATCTCATACGACATGATTAGGATATGACAAAATGATTGTGATATCTGGTTTGTGGGGCGCTAAACTGCGCGGTTATTAGTGCCCGTAAAAACTCTCAAGCTTTACATTGTTCAGTCTCGCCACTTTCCCTAATGATTATAAAATAAGGAGGACGACACAAGCACCCATTAAAGGCCCGACATGGCTGGGAATCGAACCTGGACCCGGTGGTCCAGATGCAGCAACGCTAGACACTAGACCACGAGCTGCGGACGGATATGACAAAGCGTTTCCCCAAAAATTCTGGGGGTGTTCGATAGCTACTCTACTACATTCCCGTAGATGTCACTTCTTGTTTTATTTTTTAAACGTTTGTCCGTCGCCCAGGGCTGGTTGTTTTTCAACCCTGCCCATTGCAGAGCCCAGGTCGTTACAGGCAGGTCACGGCAACCTTGGATTTGGGGAATTAGCATTCCAATTGTGAGTTGTTGGAGGGAATTTCCAATTACGGTAATTGCGTTACAACGAATGGAACCTTCCAGAGACCTGGCCTGAAACCCGTGGAGATTAACTTTGGTTTCATTTTGTGTCCTCGGAGTCTTTTGCAGCGGCTTGTCTCAATAAAATCTTCTCGGTCTTAGAGTCGCGACAGTTCGAATAAAATTCTCGAGTTTTCGATGGATGTCTCCTCCATCGTCATCGGGAATAAAACCACTGCGAGCAGGGGCTGGCACGGCTTTCCGTTTTATAGCCACGGTTGCTGCCTCTGGCACCAATCAGACAGGGTGGGAACGACGCAGCTATAGTCTGCCGCGGGACTGAGTGACGTCAGGCGGCGCGAGGGTTCCGCGCCACGTTTGGAACTGCCGCTCCCGCCTCCCTACGGGCGTCTAGTATTCGTTGTTGCCTCCTTTCGACATCCAAAGTCCCCCTCCACGCCCCGCTAAGTGTACACCCCGGTCTACGTTAAAATTGTTTCTGTTCATTATAATCTCCGCCGCCTGTTTTACAACGGTACGCCAGTATAATATTCGTCGCGGCACAAGAAGAACGTCGTCGTAATATGACTGAACAACTTGACGACTCCATGCTGAAATGGTTGGGCCAAAAGTTGCAGCTTGTCTTGTACTGGCACCCTCGTAAAATGTGACACAGAGTACCCATTACGCCGATTCGGCCCATTTTCGTTTTTTTCAGTGTTTCAACAAATGTCTGCGACTGTACAACACGATGTTCAAAATGTCGCAGGTTCGGCGATTTCATGTACCACTGAAGAAGGAAGCCTTTTAAACCGTCAGTAGAGGCCAACCGGCTGCTTTCCTGCCGTACTGCTTGGCATCGAGCTACACGTGGTTAAGTCGTGTAGTGTTTCGGTCCGCCCCCCAAAACAGATAACTGCACCCTGTTAAAGTCAACATAGCTCTTCGTGTACTGGATGTGAATGGTGTTCTTTGCAAATGCGGCTGCATCTATACGGGACAGACAATTCGCACAGCTGCAGAGAGTTGTACCGAGCACAAAAGGCGTATTAGAGAAACAGAGTTTAACAAGTCGGCCATAGCTGAGAATTGCATGGAAAAGGGACAAAACACAGTTTGAAAACATGAGAGCGTTGGCTCAGCGCACTGGGACTCCATTATGAAAGAGACGGCTGTGATTAGAATGAACAGCAACAATTTTAACAGAAGCCAGGGGTATACATTTAGTGTAGAGGCGGGCTTTGGATGTCGAAAGGAAACAACGACGAATGCTTGACGCATGTAGCGGGGCGGGAGGGGCAGTTTCCAACATGACGCCACGTGCGTGTCTGACGTCACTCGGTCCCGCCGCGGACCGAAGCTGCTACGCGCTGCTGAACTCACCTTCCATACACGTGTCGTTTCAGCCCTCGCAGGTTGGTGCCAGAGGTAGCAATCGTGGCTACATAAGCGGGAAAGCGTGACAGACCCGTATTGTCCACCTACATATTTTTTTAAAAAGTGATCTGTTACTCTCACCCCTTTTTATTCCAACACTTTTTAAATCCAGCCAAGTAACCTTTGGCTGAAGAGCTGCCTTTATCTTCTGCTTCCAGCCCGCCCCCGTTGTGGGGAATTGAAATAACATTTAAAAAGTTCCTATAATCAGCGCTTTTACACCTGACGACGATGCAGAAACAGCCATGGAAAGCTCGAGAATTTTATTCGAAGTGACGCTGTTTGAAAACGTAATAGATTTTATTTGCTTTAATTAGCTTCCTAGGGCAACACTCTCCTGTTAAAAATTATACAAATCTAGGCCTTATGAGTGTTTGCAACAGACTTTATATGTCAATATGTAAAATCTAGGATTTGCTTGGCAAGTCCAAACACGGATGGTCCTCAGTGCGGAAAAGTGGATCTATGATAGCTCCACTTCATTTGCAACAGGAAAAGGTTTTACCGTTGCTCAGACGGATTGTTAGAAGAAATTTCTTGGTTCCAAATTACGAAACCAAGTAATCGCACACTCAGAGTACCTAGTACTGTGAACAATGACATCAATATCGGCAGTAAACGATAACAGCGGCAAAAATTTCGCACACGCCATTGGAAAGTACGTCTACATACTGCGTGCAATTCGTACTGATAATAGCTTTAGACACACGCACCAACGCTCGATAACGAGCGAGGTTTCTGTCTGATCATACGTGATTGACAAGGTGAAACTGAACACAAGAAATTTTCGAAAGTTATTCAGTGATATTATCTGAGCGTATTGGTACAAGGGATTCGTGGCCTCAGGAGGCTCTGTTGCAAAATAATTTCATTTAATATGATTCCTTATATACTCCGCTGGACAAATGTGCAAAGAACCGCGTATGTCGACTTAACATATTGTGATCCTTGTCTCAAAGTAAACGTGTTCTGTTTACTCACGGTACTTGCGGATCACCACACTAATGTCCACTACTTTTTGCATTCAAGACTGCAGTTATTACTGCTCGGGTTTGCTTTTCTGGCAGTGTTAGTTGTGTGTTTGCAGTTTTTATGCCCTTCTCGGCGTAACCAGAACACAGTTTATGAACAATGAAACTGACAGCGAAGCAGAGACGGGTGCAGCAAACAGGCGGTTCCTGCCGTGGACGCAGGGGGAGATCACATTGTGAACGGCAAGTCCAGAGCGGAGCCACTGCCGTCGTAACATTGTGCAAACTGTCCAGGGGCGTTCTGAAATGAAAAACGTAGTCACAGGTAAGATCAAAAGGTTTGAGACAACAGCTCCGGTGTCACTGCTGGTTAGATTCGTGTGAGGGCCGTGGTCGAATGTGCTCGCACATCTAACGTCACTAAGAATGTGGAAGTATACGTTCCATTATTTTCGACTACGTTCTCTCAGTGAGCTCGTCAAACGTTCTGTGAGACCGAGGCACGCTGGAACTTCGCAGCGTAAACAGGTTTACGGCTAGTTCACGACATGCGTCCGCCCTCGACACGGCATTCACACACAGAACGAAAATCGTTAGATAACTGCAGGAGTTCGCTTGCAAACTTTAAGCCTGGACATTTCTCTGTCGGAGGAGCTCACACAGCAAGAAGGCTTAATGGAAGTTAGGGTGACGTATGAAGTTAGCGAACAGCGTGAAACTGCAGCAGCTGTTCTCCAGTTTGACTCGAGAAACGTAGCATCAGTTTCCGGGTCCAGTTATGCAGCTGACGCTGTGTGGAAGCTTCAACTTGTTCTCCATGCTTCGCGGCCAGTGGTAAATCGTGAGAAGAAAATTCTTCGCCGGCCGGAGTGGCCGTGCGGTTATGGGCGCTACAGTATGGAACCGAGGGACCGCTACGGTCGCAGGTTCGAATCCTAACTCGAGCATGGATGTGTGTGATGTCCTCTGGTTAGTTAGGTTTAATTAGTTCTACGTTCTAGGCAACTGATGACCTCAGACGTTAAGTCGCATAGTGCTCAGAGCCATTTGAACCAAGAAAATTCTTCGACTGTTAGGATATGTTCTTATTCGACACGTTTGCGGTTTGCAAGGAGGAGGACCGACCACAAAGACGATGAACTGACTAATGATATCCATAAAGACAAAAATCCGCCGGCCGGAGTGGCCGAGTGGTTCTAGACGCTTCAGTCTGGAACCGTGCGACCACTACGGTCGCCGGTTCGAATCCTGCCTCGGGCATGGATGTGTGTGATGTCCTTAGGTTAGTTAGGTTTAAGTAGTTCTGAGTTCTAGGGGACTGATGACCTCAGATGTTAAGTCCCATAGTGCTCAGAGCCATTTGAACCATTTTTTTAAAAAAATCCTTTACCGAATGACTTTCTACTCAAGATTCTGACGTTCATTTTGGGACAAAATTTATAATGTGGAGAATCTTTAAACGAGTGCCTCCCAACAGTGTCTTAAGCAATAATGCCAGGTCGGAAACATCTTGAAATGTTTTTTGTTATACTTATATTCAGATAACCTGGTATTTAATAATAAACTTTCAAAAGGAAAATATTAACGGGCTAGCGCACACCCAGTTGTAACAAATGATTCCACAGTTGTATCTCAAATCTCGAGTATTCTTATTTTGTTACTGCTTTCCTTCATCTTGTAATATTATAATAGTATTGCAGATACCATGATATAATTTACAGAAGTAATAGGTAAGTTAAGCATAATACTTGCGCTTTTACTCTATGTTCCCAACGTATTTCATCATTGTCCTTGACGTAACTATAGCTGTATCTTTTAATCTCCAAAGATCTTCTATCTTAACCACTTTCCTCCGTCCCTCATGAAGCTAGATTCCCATGGACTAAGATTTCAGGTATTAGACAGGAGCATAACATACCACTTTCCTTGTACACTCTGTCATTCTGAATTATATATTTATTTCGCATAGCTACTAAAAATATATCTTGTGATTATTGGAAGTGCGCCGTAAGTGAAGGATGTTCTAAATGTAGATTTTTCATCTCGTGTCGGGACTTTCGACGACTGACGAGTTGTCACTTTTGTTCCGTTCCAATATATTTGTCAGTTGTGTTCGGTAGTGTGCCATGACGTTAGCATATTTTATATTCCAGTTTATAACCAGAAATGAACTCGTGTTACAATGTGAGTCACCAGTACAATATGTTGGCAACTGAGTTAAGTCATAATTTGTGACGCTGTTGTACATCCTCAGCCATTTTCTACGTAATATGATGTCTTTAGAACAATGCAGCTATTTCGACAGTTGCCTTTTGCAACATAGTGATAATAAGTAGTGATACTAAGCAATAATAGATTTATTAACATCGCCGTTGTGTCACTCTTCACTAACACGGAGCCACAGAATGGAATGCTTCCGATAGAGATTTAATGAAGATGTATCTTTCAAGGATTTTAACAAAATCAGTGAAGGTATTATTTCATTATGAAATACTTTGCTAATAGCCTCTTACAAATATGAAACATATTCACTCAGTGTTCTTTAAATGAGTGCATTAAGATATTACTTTTATTGTCGATTTTAATGATGTATAATCTGTTATAGAGTTGCTTCATTTTCAGTCATTACTACTCTAATATATATATTATTATCACTCTTAGTACTGTTTAATCTACGTGTTAAATACAGATAAAGACACAGAGAGAAATTTGGGATTGCAGTGACTTACCATTTACTACTTGTTCAATGTAACAAGCTAGTCTAAAATTTTCGCCACATATTATTTTTTCTGTTCATTATATGAAAATGTATACTGTAGTCACTACATGCAGTAACTCTAAAAACGAATCTTTCACTGTATAGTATACGCTGTATCGAAACTTACTGGCAAAGTGAATCTGGGACTCTAAGCTCGACTGCTATGTCTCGCGGGTAACATTCAAAGTGAGCTATCAATGCTCTCTTCAGTTGCTGTCATATGCGCTCCATCTTCCCGTATTTCACGCACTACACAGATACACTGCAGCATGAGCTGCAGGCTATCCACCTATGTAATGTAAATGAGAGAGGTATTTTTAGATCATTCTAAATTAGTTATTTCTCCTTTCATTTGTCGAAAAATAAATAATTGGAGAACGTGAACAATCTTAAGGGCCAAATAATCGAAGAAAGGCGCCGTACATGTCAGTAGAGCATTTTTAGAAAACTCTAGCATCTGTCATTTAGAACATAAAGATCGTGCAGACTTAGTTGGTAAATAACATCTCGCAGATAGGCGTTCAAGCAAAAAATGGTTCAAATGGCTATGATCACTATGGGACTTAACTTCTGAGGTCATCAGTCCGCTAGAACTTTGAACTACTTAAACCTAACTAACCTAAGGACATCACACACATCCATGCCCACGGCGTGATTCGAACCTGCAACCGTAGCGGTCGCCCGGTTCCAGACTGTAGCTCCTAGAACCGCTCGGCCACTCCACCCGGGCCGTTCAAGCAGTTATTGCTTCTATAGTCCATTCGTGAATGCAACTGGAACGAAATGTGACACAGGAAAAACTATCATCTGCCGCACACTTTACAGTGATTCGCAGAGTAAACGATTGGATACAGATGTAGATGGGGAGAAATGACCAACGTGCAGTACGTAATAGTTGAACACGCGCACCAGACCATCTCACGGAATATTTTCCTCGAGCATTATCAGCTAGCATGAGTAGCGTATTCTCGTTTCATTCAATTTTCGTTATTTCTTAAACCAATGTGTCATTCTTGGACTGACACTGTAACAGTACATAGAAGGGGGACACAAAAATTTCATTTACAAAACAAGGCGACAAATTACACGTAAGTGGTAGGTTCGCCACTGTCCATGGTCTTGAGTGTATAAAAAGTTATCTCTCAGGGCGACAGTTGAGTAATATGAGCGTTATGGTAGGACATATTTGGTTTTCACGATTTGTCAGAAAATGTGTCGAATGTAGTTGTAATGAAAAGTCAAAGAAGAAGTATGTTCGGTAGGAAAGCAGACATAGAAATATTTCGTGCGCCACTAATTGGTGATGCAGTTTAAATTCCCTGTAGCTGATCAAAATATTCTCGTAGTAATACCTAGAAATTGGCAGAAATACTTCTGTTAAGTAAGGCAAAGTCACTATCATTTATTTTAAGGCTTGGTTTACAGTTAAAACTGTAAGTTCCTAGAAGAATCAACCAACATATTGCTTCTTCCGGCTCAGATCTTGCGAAAAGAGAGCTCATATGGTCACCTAGAGACGATCACGCAACGCACCCTTTGCTACTCGCGCAGGACTGAGGAGGTCGGGAGAAATGTGACAGTGATACACGAAGCACTCGCCGCTACGCATCGTAACGTGACTTGCGCAGTGTTGATGAGGACGGAGATACAGGCTACGATTGCTGCGTTCTTAGCTTATCACGTCAGTAGGGCAGAACGTCAACATCAAATGAAGCGTGAAAATGGAGAACGTTGAATCATCTTTAAAAAAAACGCGTTTTGAGTGCTGTATCGTGTCTCTAGACTTGTTCAAAGTGTTAAAAGAAGTAGGAAATGTGACCAACTTTCATTGGTAGAGGTGAAAGGTTTTTGTCCCAAGTTGAGTTCCCCTCTGGTGTTCTAAGGGCCATAAATCAGTGTCTCCACCATTTAGCCTAGGATGGTTTGAATATACAGACATAGGTTCTTCGTTACTGGACACAGTTCCTCGAAGTGCGCCAGAGCTTTTGCAGTTATAGAAAATCGAAAAAGGTAAGAAAGGCTGTTGTCCTGCAAGATTTACGTAAGATTGTTGGGTGAGCTAAAGCTGCTAACCCACCTCACGTACCTGCAGTGCATCAACTGACTCCTCTGCATTTTAAGATGCAGGGTGTAGGATATACAAATGTAGTACGATTAAACTGTCCCATGCTCATTAATTTCGAATAGCTATTACAAATTCGGACACAAAGAAGAAATAAGAAAACTGGATGTTAGGAATCAACAATAATAGTGAAAAAAGTAACTCCGAAAATAATCATAAAATAAAACGACTATTTATCTGTGTGTGGTAATACACAATTAAAGTGATATAAGACCTAGAAATATTGCTGCTGCCCCTGTAATGAATTTACTTTCCGTATATATCAGTAAAAATTAAACAAACGATTTACCTTTGTAAGTTATTGCATACTGTGTTAGCGCTTTTGACATTACGATTATGTACAATTGAACAAATGCTGTAATAGCTATTTCAGAAGTTCCCAAAATCGTGTTTAATATTTTCTTTCTATACACACATCGGAAGCTCCACAGGGAAACATACCAGATGACATTCATCAAATACCAACTTACATGAAACTAAATATTACTAACAATATTAGTACAGTTTGTCATTTTGAATATACAAACTGTAAACAATTACCAGAAGCACATACCATCGCACTTCTGTCGTAGCTAGGGGGTATTTAATGAATCATAGGAATTATAAAGAAACGATGAGGTACTGTTTCATTGTAAATACCCTAAATCTGTGTTCTTCTGAAACACTTTTGGGTCAGTTCAACATAATCGGTATATTTAAAGTGTACCTGTGTCAAAACCTGAGCAATATTTAAGAAATTTAGAGCATTTTCATGTAACAATACAAATCCCTTAATATTTCAGACCGGAAGTTTGAAGAACTGTTCAGTTGCTTATATATAACTTTAATAAAAAAAATCGACATAAAACGTCTATTAGCCGGCCGTGGTGGCCGAGCGGTTCTAGGCGCTACAGTCTGGAACCGCGCGACCGCTACGGTCGCAGGTTCGAATCCTGCCTCGAGCATGGGTGTGTGTGATGTCCCTAGGTTAGTTAGGTTTAAGTAGTTATAAGTTCTAGGGGACTGATGACCTCAGAAGTTAAGTCCCATACTGCTCAGAGCCATTTGAACCATTTTGAAAACGTCTATTAGTTGCAACTGCGTAACAACATTAATGATGTAATAGCAAGTATGAGATAAATATTTATTTGGGCTGAATAGATAAAGGAATTGCTCCAGGTATCCTGAATTCTGTGATAACCTTCTATCCCTCTTTATGTTTCATCAGATCAAGAACTTCCAGCGCTGAAATATCTGTGGAGACCACATGTTAGGTGCTATGTAAAGCTACATAGAGTGAAATTATAAGAATTATTTGATGTTAAGTTTTCCATTTCTTATCTGGAGTACTTAGATAAAAAATTACCGACCCTGAGAAACAGGACGTTTACCTTATTTAAGAGCAAAGATTATGCTGACTGTGAAGACGGAAGCAACGTTAAGAGCAAAGAGCGTACAAAAGGTATTCAGTCTCTATCACTCGCTGCAGAAATTGTGGTCCATTTCTGCATCGAGTGGCCGTCAGCGACACCAAAATCGTCGGGCGTCTACCGAACTTAAAATAGGGCTCTCCGTAGCGAAGGCTGGATTGTGGAATTGCCTCGTAATCTGGTTTTAGCTCAAATGCTCCAAAATTAGTCTGGCACAACAAACTGGCAATGATTAATATTATCTAATACACTTCCTTGCAGCTTTATTGTATAAGCATCCAGAAATAATTTTTTTTTCTGAACTGTTTTCTATGTTTCACAAACTATAAAAAGTCGTCTTCTTTTCTAACACCGACCAAGCTGACATAGTGGTAAGACAAGACGATTGCTTGTACACTGACGTGATTGATGACGGAATTATTGTGTACACAGGGTATAAATGGCGGTACATGTGCAGAACTGCAATTTGTACTCATATTATTCACATGAAAGGATTTCCTAGGTAATTCAATATTCCGCAACCCATGGTGTCAAAACTGTGCCGAGAACACCAAGTTTCAGGCACAACCTCTCATCAAGGACAAAGTAGTAGCCGAGGGCCTTCACTTGACTAGGGAGAGCAGTGGCGTTTGCGTAGAGTTATCTGTGCTAAGAGTCAAGAAAAACTGAGCGAAGTAATCGCAGAAATGAATGTGGAACATACGACGAACTTATCCGTTAGGACAGTGCGGTGAAATTTGTCGTTAATGGTCTAGGGAGCAGACGATCGACGTGAATGCCTTTGCTAATAGCACGAAACCGGCTGCAGCGCCTCTCCTGGACTCAGGACCATATCTGTTGGACCTTAGACGACTTCGAAACCGTGGCCTGGTAAGACGAAACCGGTTTCAGATGATTAGAGCTGGTGGTGGTGGTCGAATATGGCGCTGACCACACGAAGCCATGGACAACAAGGTACTGAGCAAGCTTTGCTCTGATTGTTGCCAGCATCATATTTAAAGTACCAGTGAAGCAGGATGCTAGCCTTACTTGCCCCGAGTCCCATTGGGTTTTACCCCTAACAGCTGAGGGACTAACCGGTGGATTTGGTAGTCTTTGCCGTATGAGCACAAAGGTGACCACGACTCAGAATATGTCCGAGATGCCCAGCCTTATTCCAAAGTAACTGGTATCCCGACTGTCGGGACCACTTACTTGGCCACTCATATGCTGCCCGTGGTTCATGAACTAGGACATGACTACAGGAACGACCAACTTTGTTGTATGGGAGCGAAAGCTGGGTGGATTCAGGTTACCTTATCAACAAGGTTGAGGTTACGGATATGAAAGTAGTTAGAATGATTGCAGGTACTAGTAGATGGGAACAATGGCAGGAGGGTGTCCACAATGAGGAAATCAAAGAAAAACTGGGAATGAACTCTATAGATGTAGCAGTCAGGGCGAACAGGCTTAGATGGTGGGGTCATGTTACACGCATGGGAGAAGCAAGGTTACCCAAGAGACTCGTGGATTCAGCAGTACAGGGTAGGAGGAGTCGGGGCAGACCGAGGAGAAGGTACCTGGATTCGGTTAAGAATGATTTTGAAGTAATAGGTTTAACATCAGAAGAGGCACCAATGTTAGCACTGAATAGGGGATCATGGAGGAACTGTATAAGGGGGTCTGTGCTTTAGACTGAACGCTGAAAGGCATAATCAGTCTTAAATGATGATGATGATGATGACTGAGCAAGCTGGGGGGTGGCTCCAAAATGGTGCGGGCTGAGCTTACGTGCAATGGGCATGGTTCTCTGGTCCAGCTGAACAAATCATTGACAGGAAATGGTTATGTTTGGCTACTTGGAGCCCATCTGCAGCCACTCATGGGCTTCACGTCCCCAAACGATGACGGAACTTTTATGGATGACAATGCTCCTTGTCACCGGGCTACAGCTGTTCGCGATTGGTTTGAAGAAAATTCTGGGCTACTGGAGCGAATGGTTTGGCCACCCAGACAGCCCGACATGAATCCCATCGAACATCTATGGTAAATAATCGAGAGGTCAGTTCGTGCGCAAAATCCTGCACCGGCAGCATTTTTGCGATAATGGATGGCTGTTGAGGCAGCATGGATTATTGTTTATGCAGAGGACTTCCCACGACTTGCTGAGTCCATACCACGTCGAGCTGCTGCAAAAGGAGGTCCGACACGTTACTGAGACGCATTCCGTGATTCTTGTCACCTCGGTGTAAGTCAGTGAATGAACTGTTACATCATAAAAGACTGAGGAAAATGATTTGTTGCATTACCGGTCGACGTGGCCCAGTTAATAGCGTAGTGGATTCGAATCTATAGCGATAACAGATGAATACCCTTTGCAGCCTCCGGATTTACCGTTTTCGTAGTTTCCCTACATCGCTTAAGGCAAATTTTCTGATGGCTTCTTTGAGAAGGACATGACGGATTTCCTTGCTTATAATTCACCAACCAGATTTTGCGCTCCCTCTCTAACGCCCTGCTTTTCTGATGAGTCAAAACAATACAATTACATGCTCAATAGCGCATTGATTACCTTTTGTACGCAATACAGTAGCGACAAAGTGTGGCATAGATCGGAGAAGTTCTTTCAACATATATGGAAGAGGAACTAGATAGTTTGAGCAGGGTGAGTGGCGTTGGGGAATGGGAACTGGCAGTATGCAAGAAGGCAGCTAGGAGGTGAAGGTATTCAGACCATTGTACTATGCGTATATGCAATAGATTTGACCAAGGGAGTTGAGTGGGGAGGAGCCTCTTGGAGCTGCAGGTGTAGGAAACATGCAACTGTCCTGAGCAGTTAGAAGACCTAAGTCAGTTGCAAAGCCTAATAGAAAGAAGAAGGTTCTGCTGTTAGGTAGTTCGCACGGTTGAGTGTGGGCCAGTAGTTGCAGGAAGTGTTGGGCACCGGCATTCTGAATCCTAGTGCATGGTTGGCTCAGGTGACTGGTAGCACAGGGGAGATATGAAGGGACTTTACAAAAGAGGCTCAGGTAGTGATTGTGGGTGGAGCAGGGAATAGTATTGCTAGGGAAGGGGAATATGACGTAGGTGGTGACCTGGTAAAGAAACCTACTCAAACTGGTGGCAGTAATGTGCATTTCGTGCAACTGTTTCAACATCAGGATCGTCTTCATCTTAATGCAGTTGTTACGTGTGGTATCATGGTGCTGGAGAAGGCATTGACGGCAGAGAAAATATACGAGTATCACATTGCACAGGTGTCAGTTGAGTCTATCAATAGATCGGGTTTCACTAGGCATTGCATACACCTCAGTAGGTATGGGAAGGGGAGGCTGGCAATGCTTATAGGTAACAGTGTAGTGGGTGGTGGTGAGATCACTCATGGAAAAGTTCCTGTATTACTTGGTGTCAGAGCTGAAACTTTTTTAGTCTGAAGTAAGCTGATAGGTATACCTGCTTAATGAAAATCCCTATAACTAACGGTTCACATTCAGAGGAGGTCAGATATCCAAGTAAGGAAGGAATTAGCATATTTCATCAAAATATAAGAAGTATTAGAGATAAAGTTAATAAACTTCTTATAGATGTTGACTCTGACATTATTGGTATCAGAGTACCGTATAATTGTTTGACAATTCAGACACTTTCTTTACCACGAAACAGATTAGCTGGCTGCTTCTCAAGGAGTTCCTTGGGGAGTGGGGGAGTGGTCATGTCAGTAAAAAAACAATATTCTGTTGGAGTCCTCAGACGTATCACAGCACTGCACTGAACAGATATTTGAATGTTGTGCAGGGGCATTTGAATTCAATGAAACTGAACTTCTAATTGTTGTTGTTTATAGATCCCCTAACTCTGACTTCAGAGCATTTCTGCTCAAGCTAGAAAGGTTTCTTGATTCACCTTATAGGAAGTACCAGAAATTCGTTATATGTGGTGACTTCGGTATATATTTTGTATATGATGATGCAAGAAACAGGATGTTGGTAGATCCCCCAAATAGATCACAGGTTAAAATTAAAACCATATGGTCAGTTGCAAAGGAAGTATCTGGTCAGCAGCACAAGGTCGACAATATAACGTCAGTTCGTAGTAAAAATATTTCTGTTACTGGTAATTCAACCATATGTACACTATTTAACAATCATTTTCTGAGCATTTCTGGTGAATTAAATAAAAACTTAGTTTCTACAGAGAATTATGTAACTCTCTTGGAAAATGCCTTTTCGAGACGGATGTCTGAAATACTCCTCTGTGACACAGAGAAGAGTAAGATTGAATCAGTAATAAAATCTCTGAAGACTAAGGACTCTCATGGATATGATGGAGTGCCTAGCAGAGCATTAAAGTAGTATACTGCAGATGTTAGCCCTGAACTTAGCCATATTCTTAATTTTTCCTTTAAGAATGTTCAGTTTCCTGAACGATTATAGTATTCGGTTGTAAAGCAGCTTTATAAAAAGGGACAAAGGAATAATGCAGACATTTTAGACCTATTTTTATGCCATCAGTGTTTGCTAAAAGTTATTGAAAGGTCTGTGTATGTAAGGATAATTGAACATTTTATATCACATAATGTGCTATCAGATGTACAGTTCGGCTTTAGAAGTCGTTTAACAACTGTAAATGCTATATCCTCTTTTCTCTGTGATGTACTGGATGGGTTAAATAAAATGTTTCGAACGCCAGACATATTTTTCGATTTAACTAAGGCGCCTGACTGCGTTGGTCACAAAATATTTCTCCAGAAATTGGAGCATTACAGAATACGGGGAGTAGCACACAATTGGTTCACCTCTTACTTTAACAACAGACGGCAGAAGGTCATTATTCACAATGTTGAGAATCGTTGTGATGTGGGGTCTGAGTGGGGTACAGTCAAATGTGGGGGTGCCCCAAGAATCAGTAATAGGGTCACTACTGTTCCTCATTTATATAAATGATACGCCCTCTAGTATTATGGGTAATACAAAAATATTTCTGTTTGCTGATGACATTATCTTGGTAGTAAGGAACGTTTCGTGCAATATTGGGTCGGTTTCAAATAGTGCAGTTCATGACATATGAGCCGAGCGGTCTCAGGCGCTGCAGTCACGGACTGTGCGGCTAGTCCCGCCGGCGGTTTGAGTCCTCCCTCGGGCATGGGTGTCTGGTCTGTGTTTGTCCTTAGGATAATTTAGGTTAAGTAGTGTGTAAGCTCAGGGACTGATGACCTTAGCAGTTAAGTACCATAAGATTTGACATTTTGAATATGACATAAGTTCATGGCTTGTAGAAAATAAACGGTATCTGAAGTAAGGATCGTTCGACACGAAAATAAGTCTGTTTATTCTCATTTTCTTATGTCATATGGTATTATGTTTTGGGGTCATCCTTCCCACTCTAAAAGGATATTTTTGGCTGAGAAACAGGCAGTTCGGGCAATAAGTGGTGTAAGTTCACCAACCTCTTGTCGACCCCTGTTCACTAGTGTGGGTGTTTTGTCATTGAGTTCACAATATATATATTCTTTACTATGGTATCTTGTTAACAATATCAGCTTATTCCCAAGAATTATCAGCTTTCACGCAGTTAATACTGGGTAGAAATCCAGTCTGCATTTGGATCGCAAAAACTACCACAAGAATTCAAAAATCTTAGCAGTAATCCACGCGCTTTCAAATCGAAATTGAAGAGTTTCCTCACGGGTAACTCTTTCTATTCTGTAGAGGATCTCCTCGAAAAATTAAGCTTATTCTTATGTTATATTGTTGATTGCGTTTACCTAAACTTATGGTTTGCCATTTTTGTGTTCATAAAGATTTTATTTCATCTGTTATTACTTTTATGTTGTAATTTCATGAACTGACACGTTCCATGACCTTGGAGATTTGCTCCTCTATTTGGTCCTATGGAACCTGACGTGTACATAAGAAAAAATAAACATGTCACCAGACATGCCCTCACAGGTAAGATAATTGTCATAAAAAATGGGCAAGGGCTTTTTAGGGCCAGAGCTGGCGGCCGATAATGTTTCATATGTGTTTACAACAGACGTTTTTGATGGAAAAGACTTTAACATGATGACGTATTTCTAAGGACTCGCTGCTGTGTGATATTTTTTATTTCTTCTCTTCCACTACGTATCTGCTTCGGCTAAACTGCCGTTACCGAGTGACGTATATATTCTCTAGATGGTCTGACAAACATATAACATCGTTGGCAACAGTATTTTAACTGTCGTTCTATATTTTCTGAATTAAGGTGGTGATTAATTTGTTATTACAGTAATATGACATCGTTGCTACAGAAGTGTCAAATTACTATCATAACAAATTAATTAATTTAACAGATAGAGCATGACAGTTAAAATATAGTTTCCTACGATGTTATACGTATTTCAGACATCTAGAGAATACATACGTTACTCGGTAACGGCAATTTAGCCGAAAAAGATACCTACTGAAAGGGAAGAAGCTAAATTAATATCGGACAGCTGCGGGTCTGCACACTCTTGCTGACTAGCTGACATAAACTACGCTGCAGGCCCTAGAACATAAACATGAACATGAGTTCACTAAGATAACCCTTACGCCACTGCAGCATGGTTCTGGACACTTGACACTGGCTGTTATCCTTCGGGACGAAGTCATAGCTTTCCGGGAAGAGTGCAAGAAAGGGATGCAGGGCTTCCGCTACAATGCTAACCCAGCCAAGAGATTACATGCTACCTTCAACTAGTTCCACAGGTCCAATTGCTCTAATACGCGTACGATTGACCCCTGACCCTTTGGTGATATGTCTACAAATCTGTTGAAACTTTACGAGACACGAGGAGATGATTTGTTAAAGTTTACTGCAACAATGATGCGTAATACATAAGCGCTTTCTTCATTTCATTTCTGTGAATACTCAAGATTCCCGCACACGTGCTTTCTTCGAGTAAATGACGATTACATTATTTTGGGGCTTACAGAATCTATCCCTGAAACACTGTGATCCCACAGTACGCACAAGAAACTGCAAGCTACAATGTGATCCGCCTCTCTTTTAAAATAAGATACTGAGCCGACACAGGCAGCCGTGTGTCACATAATGTGTACTCAGCGGATATCGAGTGATGAATCGAAGCATCGCTACCACTTCCCACCGCTCGATTGAGTGCCCCCTGGTGGCGTGACGGTGTACCAGAGACGAGCCGGCCGCGGTGCTCTAGCGGTTCAGGCGCTGCAGTCCGGAACCGCGGGACTGCTACGGTCGCAAGTTCGAATCCTGCCTCGGGTATGGGTGTGTGTGATGTCCTTAGGTTAGTTAGGTTTAAGTAGTTCTAAGTTCTAGGGGACTTATGACCTAAGATGTTGAGTCCCATAGTGCTCAGAGCCATTTGAACCATTTGCCAACCAGAGACGAATGAGATGCAAACAGGCAAATCGTCTGGCTGAGATCAGGGCAGGTGGAGAATGGATAGGGACGACGCGTACGGCTGATTGGGGGTTTGAGTCAAATGGGAAGCGTGCCAAGGTAGTCGAGGCGGCAAAGGCAAACGATCGCCTTCAGTGGGAATTCCTGAATCGAGGCCCAGTCCGACACAAATTTTCACCTGTCATCTTTGAATTTATTTAGAAACCTAAATGCAGCTGATGTTTTTGCTTTCATTTAATTTCCATAACCAACGTCCACCCATTGCGTGCACGTCGAGCGGATGCTGTATGGTAACAAAATTTTAAATCTGAGGTCGGTATCTACTGTAATGGTGCTGGTGATACATTCGCAAGTCATTGAAATTACATCTATTATCTTTTAGCTCCACACTCGACTTACGCAGTATTAACTAATGATCTACATATATATCTACATGTATAACACGCAAGCCACCGTACAGCGCGTGGCGGAGCGTACGCTATACAACTGAAAGGCATTTGCTTTCCTGTGCCACTCGCAAACAGAGTGAGAGGGAAACGACTGTCTGTAGGCCCTACTTTCTAGTATCTTATCTACGTGCTCCTTAGGCGCTCGAAATGTATGTCGGTGGCAGTAAGCTCGTCCCGCAGTCCACATGTCGGTCTTCCAGATTTTCTCAATAGCGTTCCTCGAAGAGAACGTTGCCTTCCTGTAGGAACTCCCATTTCAGTTCTCGAGGCATCTCCGTTAAACTTGCGTGTTTCTCAAACCTACCGGTAACAAATCTAGCAACCCGCCTTTGAATTGCTTCAAGTCTTTCTTTAATTCAACCTCTTACGGATCCCGAATACTCAGCAGTACTCAAAAACAGACCGCACTAGTGTCCTATGTACGATCTCCTTTACAGATGACGTACAAATTCCAAAAATTCTCCCAATAAAACGATGTGAACCATCCCCCTTCCCTATCACAGTCCTCACGTGCTCATTACGTTTCGTATCGCTTTGCAATGTTTCGCTCAGGTATTTAAACGAGGTGACTGTGTCAGAGAGTACACTGATAATGCCGTAATCGAACATTATAGGTCTCTCCTATTCATCCGCATTTACTTCCATTTCTCTACATTAAGAACTAGCTACGACTCATCACACCCATTAGAATTTTTGTATAAATCAACTGTAGTGCTGCTTGGTAATACCCATAATTTTCCATTTATGACACTAATGGTTCTAGTTCTACAGGTTTTTCCTATAGCTATTACATTTTCACTGACTAGTACAATGGGTGTGGACAGTTACCAGATGCGTTATGTCAAGGCGATTAGTATGATATAATCTTCCATCGTTGAGTTTTGAAAATTGTGTTGCCTGCAGATGTCCAAATACTTGAAAGTAGCCAAAGCGTAAATACTACAGTAGTACAACAGATAAGGTAAAATTGAGAGTTTCAGATGGAATGAAGTCATTTAAACAATTTGTCACATCTGTAGAAGCAAGTCCATGAAAACAATCTTTTTCCTGTTTATAATTGTCTGACATTCATCAGTTTGCTCTTTAAATTCAATATTTACATTTATGGCGTGTGGTGTGCGTACTGTAAGACCTTCAGTACACACACCATCAGATTATTTGAATTGTCGCTCTAACGAAGTAGGTGAGTGTCAGCAATATGTCTCGTGGTCTTATCGTGGCGTGTTTATCTTCTGCCGTTAGGTCAGACCATAGGAATGCCACTTGCACGCTTAGAGTAGCAGATGGACGGTGACCAACTTTAAACAGAACTTGATTAATTTTCACACACATTTATTAAAATAATAACAAAGCATAAAAATTACTTAACTTGGTTCTGGATGCTATTTACAACTGACAATCTGAAGTTTCTTTGGTACTGGTACATCAATCTTAATCTCACATATATCTCTGATACTTGACAAAAGTGTCTATACATTTATCTTCATGGATATGTACAGGAATATGGTAATCTCATTAGGCGCAGACTGGAACTTGACTATAGACTGGTACAGACAAATGTAGAACTCGTACGGACTGGTACAGACTAATGCAGACTGGTACAGACTGATGCAGACTGACTAATCGGAGGTCTGTAGACTCATTATAATACCTCGCACGTTCATGTATCACTGCGCGATTGTGATCCGCGAGGAGAAAAGATTCTACATTAGCAGCAATCTCATTGGCTGCGTTACATATTACTACGCGGATTGGCGGAAGCAGAATTTGGTCCGTCTCCATGGCAGGGCCATCTCGTAGTGCGGAGACAGACGAGCGCTGCGCCTGCGCTGTCGCGCTTAGCGGTGCGCGGTCTAGTGGGAAAGTTGTGTACGCGCTGACTACGCAGAACTATGTACACAACATGGCGAGTGATGGAGATGATTCACACTAAGGTTGTCCCATCAGATAGAACATCGAATAAGTGCAACACTACACAGCGCAACACAATGGAGGCGTAACTCTTTCGAAACACCGTAACTGTCTCCCATAGTGCCGCAGAAGTTAGAAATTTGGCTCAGAGGTGCCTACAACTTTATCTATAACGATGAAAAAGCGTGGTGCCCTGCGACGTCTCCTTGTGGCTCAGCGACGCTTCAAACGGAAAGCTGCCAACACAAGCCGAAAAGAGGCCAGAAATCAGAAGTTTAAGTAAGGTGTAAGGCGGGTTAATGATGTCACAACAATTCTGGCAAACACCGTCATAAACATTGGCACGATGGGTATATTACCACACTCCCTCTTATCCCACCCTACCCCTCTTGACACCTTTGGAAAGGACGTCAGAACCGCGACGACCAGCACTAAAATCTCGCGTTTTTCTTGTGAGTGGCCGAGGGAAACATTTCAGACGTACTGCCTCTCAGCCACAGGAAGTGGCATAGACGACGTCAACAAAACCACCTCTTCCGTTGTAACGCCCATTTACACACATTTCTCTGTTGTCGTAAACGGCAGTTTGCGTGTGATGTGCAACATAATCATGTTCTTCGCAAACCTTGGACACCACTGACACCCCCCGGATGATTCAAGCCATCTGTAACGGCATTGTGGAGCTGCATCCCAATTAAATGCGATCGCTCCCCTTGGGTGTGTATTTCGATGGTGCTTTGTGTTCTTGAATACGGAGTGGAGACGCTACGGACCGTTCAAAATCACTCAAAGAAATTTGAACTCAATCCGAAGCAGCAAAAGGCATTTATGCTTTTTAGTCCTCCTGTGACACGATCTCACAGCAGTGCGACATTGATAAGAGCGTTAATAAAACGGAAAGGGTTCCTCTAAGATCCTGCAGCCCGGCAGCACTCTCTGTACCACGCCCGAACCTTTGTTGAACCCTTTAAAATGTACCTGTAAAGAGAGACGCATTCACCCATGACTACATGCCAGCAAAATAGGCGAACCTATCGACACAACCCCCGTGGAGTGTCTCTCTATTGCTGCATTAGCACTTCCTGGCCGCATGCGAAATCTTGAGGGTATTGTTAGACGACTGACAATTAAACATTCTATATGAGCAATTAACCAAGAGAAAACTTTATACCAGATTGGAGACAGATTTGTTGTATGCTGAGCGAAATCTAATACAAAACCCGGTGTTTCAACGTTGTTTGGATTGTTTTGAAGAGAATCCATTTAATTTTAAGCCTCTATTTTCTAATTTGGATGAGTCGTGGTCCTTCACATTATGACGGAAGCGAAATAGCTGAAGCCGATGAATCCATTTAGCATTTCGGAAAGGTTATTGGTGTTGTTTCTGAATTGCGGAATGGGATTTCCATATTGATGAGGGTAAAATGATAAACGGCGAAAACCACTCAATGATTGTCAATAACTGAGTGAAGGAATACAAAAGAAAGACCCTGTAGCGTAACTGAGAAAAATTAGCAGGACAAACACTTCCCTTTTGGGATCTTAAGAAGTGAGGGACTCCAGGGACGAATTGTTCAAACATCCACCATATTCATCAGAATTGACACTCTCTCCCTTACAAATATTACATTTCTAATGAAACCTGTGGGTGGAATTTTTTTTAACCAATGATACGTTATGGCAGATTTAGAGGCATTTTACAGACCATCCACAGTCAGAGATGGAATTTATTACTCTCTCCCTCCCTCCTATTTCTTATGCTTCCTCCCTCCTTTCCTTTCTTAAGTTACCATTATTGTGACAGGTTGCATGCTGTGCTACATATTTCCTACCTTCTTCATCTATGCCTAATTGTTACACCGAACATCCTCTACAATGTATTTGCATATTCTTTTGGGCCCCAAGCCCCTACCCCTGTTGGGTAGTATCAAGGTGACATATAAGCTTGACCTGAGAAAACTGTCATTCATGACTTGCAACATTCAAGCTGTATTCGTCTGTGTTAATCTTCTAAAGATATCTTCCTTGCTTATCCCATACTGTGCAATCTGTAAAACGATATGACGATTCTTTCACTTTTTCATTACTGTGTTGTTCCCATCTGCTACATTTTGTGGGGCTTCTCTTACTATGGGCAGCATTTTGTTTTCCAAGTTTTACATTTCCTTGGGAGTCTACGGACAGCAGAAGCAATTCAGTCTCTTAAGCCACACTGCAGAACAGAACACCACCGCATGGTAAGCCGTTTCCCATGCAGGCGTTGGCAGCAGATGTACCATATGGCACGATAGTGAGTCAGTGGAGTGAGGAACTATAGGCAAACATGAGTAAATATCTTCTCCGGCGATCTTTACTTCGGGGACTCATCAATACTCTAGCACGATGTCTCAAACTATTGTTTACTAAATATCAGTTATTAGTGTCTACATTTTGCGTAAAAATGCTGGTGGAAGAATAACTGTCGTTAAGATTTTAATTATACATACAATTATGAAAGTCATTCGACCACATTCGAATACATACGGAGGTGTACGAAATGTGCAAAAATTTCTGGTGAACTCCAATCTAGTCAATTGAAAACGGGTTGTAATACGAGTCTCTTCTCTTACTAGACATCTTAACCATGCTCTCAATTCTTAGTAACTTTTTAATTGTAAGCTGTTTCAAGGTGCTCGTTAATATACGCACTGTAATGGCAAATCGAGATTTACTTCTAATAGATTATGTACCCGCTTTCTAAGATTATAGCCAAACAGGTCACTTGCTTGCATCTTCAAGCGACTCTGTTGTCCCAAAAGAACTACATTACTTGATTGTGTCAAGGATAGATCTACGAGAAACTGGTCATAGGAAATCATCCGCGTCAATTTATTACGAGTAAGGTAAACCATGGAAGTGTTAACTTCTGCAGCCATAGTGCGACGGCGCGGCCAGTTATTCTATGCGTCATCTACACCACTTTCTACTGACTCGTGGTTACACTGGAACGTTTATGGAGGTTTAGTATCACGATGGCATCTGCTAACATCTTCGTCTTTGTTCTTTTTATCCTGTAGTAAGACTGTAGTAAGTACAGAATGTTGGTTTTCACGGCCGGTATTTGCAGAATTGCTTACGTCGGCTTGCTGAATTTGTTCGATTCTGTAACTCCTTTCTAAGTTGTTAAGGCCGCTGCTGACGTTTCAGCATGAGAAGACCAAATGACAAGCAGACAATTATACTTTGGACCAAGGACTTACGCCCAAAAACAAAATATCAGCCACTACTCGCTTAGTACGTTGTCTAAGAGTCAAACTGCGTTGGTGTGAAAGGCGGCCAAGGTCGAAAATAAATCTAAGTACTTAGAAGGTACCATTGTTCATTTATGAGCTCCAGCTGTTCACTGCGCCCACGAATTTCGGTCGAAAATACAGTTACGTGTACTAACTAAACAATAAAAAACTTGCTACTTCGCTTGTTTTCGTTTGAGGCAGGCATTTCACGTTATTATGAACCGTCAAAGTAGAACTGTGGATACCTGCAGAGGGCGGCACACATTATAGCGTACGGGCGTATGTCTGTAAACATTGTATAATTAAGGAAACGTGGAACAACTAACATGTCTGTGGCAGCTGAGTCAACACATTGAAATTAACTGTATTTGTTTAGCTAATGAATGTGCTTCCGCGAAAAGTACTTGAATTTGTTGCCAGCACACTCCATTTACGTCTGCTATGGGAGTTGCTAACTGAGGTTATAAAACAGTGTTATTTTTACAAGCGGACACGACGTAATATCAGATAGAACAGAAGTTAATTTTTCGTGAATATTATTGTTATATTTTAGTCTTCTGTAGACACTAGTACAAGCAACTTAGTCGTAGACTGAATTTCATAAGCGTTTTCTTTTGATGAAAGCATTCAGACATTCTAACTTTTATATGGGTTATGATTTTCTTCTTGTACTGTTTCGTGGAGAAGTACGACGAGATTTGTATATGCTTCAAAAATTATAGAAGTCACACATGTTACTTATGAAAGAATAACAGAAAGTAACAGAAGGCATGGTGATAATTGAAATTTGCATGTTGCATGAAAATACTCGTCAAGAAGTTAATTGAGAGGATAAAGGATAAACATGCCTCTTCTTAAATGGTACCTAGCCAAACCTTTGATTTTAGCAACATTCGCGGTCTTTCCTGCTCAAGTATAACTGATTACCAAATACGTTGTGGCATCTATCTACTGTGTGCTTTGAACTAAGCACGTGCGAGAACAGAGCACCCAGTAATAGAAAAAGACGGCAGTGTGGTACTTATTCAAAAAGCACTCCGTCTTCAGGCCACGAGTGGCCTACCGGGACCATCCGACCGCCGTGTCATCCTCGTGGAGGATGCGGACAGGAGGGGCGTGGGGTCAGCACACCGCTCTCCCGGTCGTTATGATGGTATTCTTGACCGAAGCTGCTACTATTCGGTCGAGTAGCTCCTCAATTGTCATCACGAGGCTGAGTGCACCCCGAAAAATTGCCAGCGTATGGCGGCCTGGATGGTCCCCCATCCAAGTGCCGACCACGCCCGACAGCGCTTAACTTCGGTAACAGGTGTATCCACTGCGGCAAGGCCGTTGCCCGTTGTACTTATTCCCATTCTCTAATTATCGGAAAAATTAATCAGCCGTGTTAGCGGCACACTATTTTGTAGTGGTCCATCTGAGCATTCTTGAGATACTTAGGAATTTGGTCTTGTTATTATGAGTGTTATGATATTGTCCAAAGAACTTTCCTTATTTCATATCAGCTTGAAACGGGACCCACTTAGAGAGTTTGTATCAAACAGTGAATACTATTTTTTTTATGAGACACTACAGCGAGCTAGCTGTGTAAGGCCTTTCCAAGCAGAGAAAATAGTGCGGCAACTGTGATACTTGTACGAAAAACAGGCCAGAACACGTTACTTCACCATACGCAATGGAAGTTACCCTACTGCTAGAAATATACAGGATGGATAAAAATTGTGTTACGAAATTTTAACCCTGGATAGCTGATGTCAGTAGGAACCAAAATTACTAATGGTGTGTAACCGACAACGTACAATTTTTAAACTACGGAAACTTGACGTCACGTGCTCCAATTGGCCTCGGGATTGCCCTGTTGCCGGATGCTCTTGAAAACGCATGACCGCAAATGCTTTGCCTGCCGGAGATCGCGATGTATCCTAGATCGCCGGCACTTTCGGTGGCAGCGCGCCAGCCTTTCTGGGAACGAATCCGCCGGGGTCCCGACACATCCGTTGTAGTTTCATGATAAGACGTACTGGAATCAAACCCGTTAACAGCTGTTAGTTTGCGTACAGAAAGTTTTTTACTTAAAGCAGGTATGATGAAATCGCAGGTGACGTCTGTGTATTCCGAAGCGAAGCTTACGTGCGAATGCCTGTGACTTGAGATGGAGACCGACAGCAAGACCTATTCGACAAGTTTGCGTATCACGTTGGAGCAGTGGCGGGGTGAGGGGCATTTGTATGTGTGAACCGACAACCATAGCGCTGCCCGTCAACCGAAGAACGGCAAATGGGCAATCTCATGGCCAATCGGAGCGCTTGACGCCAAGTTTTCGTAGTTTAAAAATTGTGCATTGTCGATCTACACAACATTAGTAATTTTGATTCGTACTGGCATGAGGTATCCAGAGTTAAAATTTCGTGACACAATTTTTCTCCACCCTGTACAATATTTTTAAATCGCTAATAGTTCACTTAGTATGAATAACTAGATTCTTACTTACTGTTTAAATGACAAGTTAAGTAGCAGATACACACCACTGAAAGACAAATATATAAAGCTTTCGGCCGCAGCCTTCATCAGCGAAAGAGAAATAGAGAAACACACGCCATTCATACACACAAGCAAGCACACCTCATGTACACACGACCAACCAACGAGTTGGTGCTCATGTGTGTGAGGTGTGCTTGCTTGTGTGTACTAATGGTGTGTGTTTCTGTGTTCCTCTTTTAGTGATGGAGGTGTGTTTCTCCGTTTCTCTTTTTATGACGGAGGCTTTGGTCGAAAGCTTTATGTATATGTTTTTTAATTGTACCTGTCTTCAAGTTACTGTGTATTCTTTACGGTAGGTACTAATTCTATATGTTCCTACGTTGTTGATATGCCTACATGGAGTTTCCATTGTTTGTCACGGTCGACATTGCATTACAGTAAGATATGTTGATACACATTCAAGAAGTAGTGTGCCTGTGTGTGTGTTTTTCGTGCCTCTGCGTTTCAGCGAGAGAGCACGCGTACACACACACACACACACACACACACACACACACACACAAACACACACACACAATTTCGTCATACGTTTTTTTCCTCTGAAACGTATTTTTCTATCCAAGTTAGTAGGAAAACGCATTTTATAATCACTGGCGCGGACAGCAACGCAGAGATGGGTGGAGCAGACTGGTGATTCCTGTAGCCGATGGCGGTGGAGATCACGAAGAGTGTAGCAAAGTCATCTTATGGCTAGATAACAGTCCAAGGAGCAATTCAAACCACAGACATTAAGCTGGAAAAATCAAAACTGTACAGTCCAATAGTGCGCAACTAAAGTCTTCAAAGACTGACGAAAGACAGGTTAGCGAGAAACGGGCGGTGTTATTTAGCGGCACACTCTCGTCAGCGGTTGGTTCCACGTAACAAGTTGGCGCCGTCGGCAGCGTTTCACAGTGAGGTGACAAAAGTCGTGGGATATCGATATGAACCTATACAGATGACGGTAGTATCGCGTACAAAAGGTGAAAATGGGCGATGCATCGGCGGAGCTGTCATTTGCACTCAGGTGGTTCATATGAAACCGTTTCATATTGAATTATGTCCGCACGACGACAGTTAACAGACTTAAGTTACGTTGTGCAAGACGCGGCAGTTGGCTGCGACTGCGACGCTGCCCCCTCCTCTTTTCCCAGCCTGGCAGACGGCGACACGGCCGCAACACGACTGGAGTCGTCGCTGTTTCCCAAGCTCCGGTCGGCGCGGCGGATTCAAATACATTAAAATAACAATTCCGATTTTCTTGCTGTAAACATACTGTATGTTAATGCAACAAAGTTACATCGGCTTCCAGAGTTAGTTTTTCGATACAGACTCTCCTTTTATTTTAAAAAATTGAAAAGTATCTTTTCCGGTTTTGCGTGTTTTTTTCGCTGTATATTACTCCTCTATCAATTGTGAGGAAAGTAAAAGGCACAAAAAATTTATGTTTGTGTATCTTACAGTTTCACATCACAGCTTTATAATGAGGTGTCTATTTTTCCGATATTCGTCACAGTTATTCCGATACTTAATTTGCAAGTAACCTACTGCATAAAATTTGATTTGTGTACAGTGAAAAATGTGGTCACTGGCTACTTTACGTATGGTTCACGTTAGGTCATACATCGTTTCTGATGAAAAGAAGTTAACATATCGAAATTATTTTGAAAGTTGAGATCAGAATGATATCGATCTCCGTTTCCGAGATTTGGGCTCATATATCTCCGGGAGCCAGTTCTGTCGACGCGCAACGAGAATCGTGTGGTCATCACACGATAGAGAATGCATTTGTTTTGTTTCGCTGACACATTTGGACCTAATGAAACCATTTTATGTCATACATTTCTCTGGTATGAGTTACTTATATTTCTCCATATGCTCTTGACAATTGCATTTAAAATTCCATGAAATGTAGGTTTCTTAAAGCCAAGTGATCAAGCAGAACCCATTTCCTTGGTTTTGCTGAGGCATCTGAACCTGTTCCAAGCTTTCTTTCTCGTTTATTTCTCTGATACAAGTCCCGAATATTCCTCCATCTGTTTTTGCACATTTCACCTAAAATTCCAATGAAAGATAAGTTTATTAACAATATGCGCACGCTAGCGTCATTGCATTGTTTCAAGTTCTTGACAACAAGATAGGGTTACACCTTAAACATCTCTAGAATTTTCATTCTGAACGTCTACAGTATACACTGGCATATATGTGGAAGAAATAATGTCTGTGCTTGTTCACAAAATTTCCCCAAATTATACTTGTCAGTTTCTCCCATGCAGAAACTTTTGGAACAAGCTAAGGCAACTTTCATAGCCGACTGACTCTTTATTCCCATCCAAATGAACTTCCAAATTCTTGTATTCTGATAGCATACATCGTTATGGATGACATGAACATTTAATCTTGCCAAGCTGCACGCAAAAGATGACTCCAGGATTTACAAAAGACGAATTTCAATTGTGAACTGTGTCAGACCAGAAGGGCCTTGTAAAACAGTAGTGCACTTTTGGCACAAGTTTTTTGGGCACCATCTTATACCAATGAATTGAAGTGAATGTGACAAATTACTTATTGCAGCATACTGTTTGCGCAATCTGTTGAGAAACGCCTTCCTCAAAAACGAACATCTATTGATTACAGAAAGCTGTACAACAATCTGGTGGTGGTTTTTCATAACTAGAAGGTATCATCAAGACACCGATCTACCATTTACTTTCAAAGTGAAGGTATTGTAAAATGTAACTCTCTCGTTGTACTTTAGATTGTTCATTTTATAATGTACTTGCCGTTTTCGATTTTTATCGCCACAAAAAAGAGTAATGCGAAAATTGACCTTAAAGTTCATTTTCATCATTCTAATTTTACATCTACATAGATTATACTGATTTTCATAACAGGCCTGAAAAATTTGCATTAATGGGAAAATATTATATATTTCACTCACCTGCCAGTTTCAACTGTGCACCAATTTATTCCCAAATTCTGTCTCTGAACATAGTGTCTCTATATTTAGGGTTCTTCAAATCGTAAAGGCAAGGATGTTGCGAGACCAGCTCACAGAGCATCACATCCTGTGAGTGGCTCATTTCAGTTTTCCTTGACTGGCTCGACATCTTTCTGGCAGCCGTACGTCTTTGTGTCGTCCGACTTCCGTCGCAACACTGCTCACTGGTGCAGTGCTGCGGCAGCTGCCGCAACAGTCGCGCGTCGCATCCCAAACTCGAACTGCGCATGCGCCAGCAGGCAACTTCTGACGTCACGTAGCGACCCGTCGCAGTCGCTAGTGTGCGTCTGGTCTTGGACAATGTACCTTTAGAAAGCGAAATGGTAGTTCGAGCTAGATGCAGGGACATTTCTTTAAGGTGTTCAATACTCCCACCTGTCAACAGTGTAGCGAGAATATCACATTTCAGGCATTACCTCTCACTAAGACAACACAGCAGTCACCGGCCTTCACTTAACGAATGAGAGCAGAGGCATTGGTGTAGAGTTGTCCCGCTAACACACAAGCAACACTGCGTGAAATAACCGTTGAAATCAAAGCGGGAAGTACAAGTAACGTATCTGTTAGGACTGTGCGGTGAAATCTGGCGTTAATGGGGAATGAAAGTGGAGGAACGACGCGGGTGCCTTTGTTAACAGGACGACATCGCCTGCAGCGCCTCTCCTGGGCTCGTGACCACATCAGATGGAGCATAGACGACTGGGTAACCTCGGCCTGGTCACATGACTAACGATGTCAGTTGGCTAGAGATGAGGGCGCAGACCCCACGAAGCCATGGACTCAAGTTTACAAAAAATCACTGTGCAAGTGGGAGGTGGCTCCATAGTGGTTTGGGCTTCGTTTACAAAGAACAGACTGATTGGTGACTGGAAACGGTAATTAACGACTACTTGGAAACCGTATACAGCCATTCATGGACTTCACGTTCCAAAACAAAGAAGGAATTTTTATGCATGACACTGTGCTCTGTCATTGGACCACAGTTATTATTGGCGATTGGATTGAGGAACATTCTGGACAAGTTGGACGATTTATTTGGCCACCCTTATCGTCCGACATGAATCCTATCGAACATTTGGAGGGCTTATTTCAATAGTGGTACAAATCCGTTTTTGTTCATATTGAGATACAAAGTATTAAAGTTAAATGAGCGCTGAAAAATCTACAGTTGAGGTATCAGAAATATTCAAGCATATGGCATCTTGCTAGAGATGAACCCATCTTTTAGTTTGTTTGGTTTATTAATTTCAGAAGCATTATAGACAGAAATGTGGAGGTAATGGACTTGTACCACTATTGAAATAAGCCCTTCATTCATCATCATCATCATCATCATCATCATCATCATTATCATTTAAGACTGATTATGCCTTTCAGCGTTCAGTCTGGAGCATAGCCCCCCTCATACAGTTCCTCCATGAGGCCCTATTCAGTGCTAACATTGATGCCTCTTCTGATGTTAAACCTATTACTTCAAAATCATTCTTAACCGAATCCAGGTACCTTCTCCTCGGTCTGCCCCGACTCCTCCTACCCTCTACAGCTGAATCCATGAGTCTCTTGGGTAACCTTGCTTCTCCCATACGTGTAACATGACCCCACCATCTAAGCCTGTTCGCCCTGACTGCTACATCTATAGAGTTCATTCCCAGTTTTTCTTTTATTTCCTCATTGTGGACACCCTCCTGCCATTGTTCCCATCTACTAGTACCTGCAATCATCCTAGCTACTTTCATATCCGTAACCTCAACCTTGTTGATAAGGTAACCTGAATCCACCCAGCTTTCGCTCCCATACAACAAAGTTGGTCGAAAGATTGAATGGTGCACAGATAACTTAGTCTTGGTACTGACTTCCTTTTGTAGAAGAGAGTAGATCGTAGCTGAGCGCTCACTGCATTAGCTTTGCTACACCTCGCTTTCAGTTCTTTCACTATGTTACCGTCCTGTGAGAATATGCATCCTAAGTACTTGACACCGTCCACCTATTCTAACTTTGTTCCTCCTATTTGGCACTCAATCCGTTTATATTTCTTTCCCACTGACATTACTTTCGTTTTGGAGATGCTAATCTTCATACAATAGTCCTTACATTTCTGATCTAGCTCTGAAATATTACTTTGCAAACTTTCAATCGAATCTGCCATCACAACTAAGTCATCCGCATATGCAAGACTGCTTATTTTGTGTTAACATATCTTAATCTCACCCAGCCAGTCTACTGTTTTCAACATATGATCCATAAATAATATGAACAACAGTGGAGACAGGTTGCAGCCTTGTCTTACCCCTGAAACTACTCTGAACCATGAACTCAATTTACTGTCAACTCTAACTGCTGCCTGACTATCCATGTAAAGACCTTTAATTGCTTGCAAAAGTTTGCATCCTATTCCATTATCTTGTAGAACAGACAATAACTTCCTCCTAGGAACCCGGTCATATGCCTTTTCTAGATCTATAAAGCATAGATACAATTCCCTGTTCCACTCATAACACTTCTCCATTATTTGCCGTAAGCTAAAGATCTGGTCCTGACAACCTCTAAGAGGCCTAAACCCACACTGATTTGCATCCAATTGGTCCTCAACTAATACTCCCACTTTCCTTTCAACAATACCTGAGAAGATATTACCCACAACGCTGATTAAAGAGATACCTCTGTAGTTGTTACAATCTTTTCTGTTTCCATGTTTAAAGACTGGTGTGATTACTGCTTTTGTCCAGTCTGATGGAACCTGTCCCGACTCCCAGGCCATTTCAATTATCCTGTGTAGCCATTTAAGACCTGACATTCCACTGTATTTGATGAGTTCCGACTTAATTTCATCCACCCCAGCCGCTTTATTGCACTGAAATCTATTGACCATTTTTTCCACTTCCTCAAATGTGATCCTATTTCCATCATCATTCCTATCCCATTCTACCTCGAAATCTGAAACATTACTGATCGCATTTTCACCTACATTGAGCAACTCTTCAAAATATTCCCTCCATCTGCCCAAGACAACCACAGGATTCACCAGCAGTTCTCCTGACCTGTCCAAAATACTTGTCATTTCCTTCTTACCTCCCTTTTGCTAATTACACTCCAGAATGGTTTTCCAGCAGCTTGACCCATAGTCTCCAACCTGTTTCCAAAGTCTTCCCACGATTTCTTCTTGGATGCTGCAATTATCTGTTTTGCTTTTTTTCTTTCTTCAACATAACTTTCTCTGTCTACCTGGGTTCTGGTTTTTAGCCATTTTTGACACGCCTTCTTTTTCCTTTTACAGTCTGCCTTGACTGTATCATTCCATCAAGCTGTTTGCTTCATCCTACTTTTACACACTACTGTTCCAAGACATTCTTTAGCCACTTCTAGTACTGTGTCCCTGTACCTTGTCCATTCCTTTTCCAGTGACTGTAATTGACTACATTCAACTAACTGGTACCTTTCTGAGATCGCTGTTATGTACTTGTGCCTGATTTCCTTATCCTGAATTTTTTCCACTCTTATCCTCCTACATATGGACCTGACCTCCTGCACTTTCGGCCTCACAATCCCAATTTCACTGCAGATTCAATAATGATCAGTGTCATCAAAGAATCCCCTGAATACACGTGTGTCCCTCACAGCCTTTCTGAATTCCTGATCTGTTATTATATAGTCAATGACAGATCTGGTTCCCCTGCCTTCCCAAGTATACCGGTGAATGTTTTTATGTTTAAAAAAGGAGTTTGTGATTACTAAGCCCATACTGGCACAGAAATCCAAGAGTTGTTTCCCGTTCCTGTTGGACTCCATATCCTCTCCAAATTTACCCATAACCTTTTCATACCCTTCTGTTCGATTTCCAATCCTGGCGTTAAAATCACCCATGAGCAGAACACTGTCCTTGTCCTTTACTCTAACAACTACATCACTGAGTGCCTCATAAAAACTATCCATCTTATCTTGATCTGTCCCTTCATAATGCGAATATACTGACACAATCCTAATTTTCTTGCTAGACACTGTCAAATCTATCCACATCAGTCGTTCGTTTACATACCTTATTGCAACTACGCTGGGTTCCATTTCTTTCCTGATGTAAAGCCCTACACCCCATTGTGCTATTCCTGCTTTGACTCCTGACAGGTAGACCTTGTATTCTCCCACTTCCTCTTCTTTCTCACCCTTTACCCGAATGTCACTAACAGCTAAAACGTCCAGCCCCATCTTACTTGCAGCCTCTGCCAGCTCTACCTTCTTCCCAGAGTAGCCCCCATTGATATTAATAGCTCCCCACCTCATTAACATTTGTTTGCCAAGTCGTATCTTAGGAGTCCCTGGTTTGTCAGTTAGAGGTGGGACTCCGTCACCTCCAAAGGTCCGAGGCATTTTGCTCTGATTGTTGCCAGCATCATATTTTAAGTACCAGGGAAGCAGGTTGCTAGCCTTACTTGCCCCGAGTCCCTTTGGGTTTTACCCCTAACGGCTGAGGTACTAACCGGTGGATTTGGTAGTCTTTGCCGTATGAGCACAAAGGTGACCACGACTCAGGATATGTCCGAGATGCCCAGCCTTATTTCAAAGTAACAGTTATCCCGACTGTCGGGACCACTTACTTGGCCCCTCATACGTTGCCCGTGGTTCATGAACTAGGACATGACTACAGGAACCCACACCATGAACCATAGCTTTTCATTTGTGGGACATTATTGAGATGTCAGTTCGGACACAAAATCCCACACCGGCAACACTTTCCCAATATAGCTCAGCTTTTTTTTCTGTAAGGGGCTTCCGACGACTGTTTGACTCCAGGCCACGTCGAACTGCTGCCCTGCTCCGAACAAAAGGACGTCCGGCACGATATTAGAACCTATTCCACGACTTTTGTCACCTCAGTGTACGTAGTCCAAATATCTCTGACGTTTTCTGCCTGTTGGTGCTCGAGCTGGCCGTTGAATCCGAATCACTGTCGCATATTAAGCTTGTTGTCTCAGGTTCAAAATAAAAATGTTACTTTGGTGCATAAGTTTGTAGCGTTTTTCCATAAGTATAATAAACACAACAGGTACACGCAACAGGTATATTTTGACTTACCGTTTACAATAGTCTCCCAAAGCAGGAATAACTATTCGATTCCGCGACTGTTGTAAATAAGTGGTTTTGAGGCGAAGAACTCGTCGAGACATGTTCGGAGAGCAGTTTCATTCGGAAACGAAGTTCGTTAAAGATTTTTCGATAGACAATGGAGAAGCTGAAAATCTGAGGTGAATAAGGTGGATTGAAATGACTTCCCAACACAACGCCTGTATAGCCTGTTATGTCAGCCAAGCAGAATGCAGGCGAGAGTTATCGTGGAGTAGCATCTCTTCACGTAGTCTTCCTGGTCTTTGTTCTTGCGCTGCGTCTGCTAGACGTCACAGTTGTTGATTAAAATGTCGGGGAAGCAATTCTTAGTACAACACACAGTCGTTGTTCGCTAGATATGTAACAATATCGTTTGTGGATGCGCACAGGCCTTTATACCGGGAGTGGTTGCTTGGTTTCGGCTCAGTCATTCCTTTCTTTTCATTATACTGGCAATGAGACATCATTTATCGTCGCCAGTAACGATACAGGATAGAAATTGTCGGTGTTGTTCACGAGTCAATTGAGGAGATGCAAACAAACACAGATGGAAATGCGACCACCCATTGATTTTTGTGATTTTAGCTCATAGCTTACCGTACGCGTACACCCGATTTTTGAAGCTTCCCTACAGTATTCAAATGTCGCATGATGTTAGAATGATCACAGTTCATCACATTTGCCAGATGTCGAGTACAATGGCGTAGGTTGTTGTGGACAAATGCTTTTAAACGATCTTCATCAAACCGGGAAGGTCTTCCTGAACAACTAGCAAATTATTTTGTTACCGTGCTCTGTCCAACGGCACCATCGCCATACACGCCAAAATGTTTCCTGCTGCCTCCGCTCCTGTCAACCCTCTAATCAACTCAAACAGAAGTGTATTTCGGAAATGTTGCAATTTCTCTACTTTGAACTCCAATTTCTAGCGTCCAGAGCTCCATTCACCATCTCCAGACGACAAAATAACAATATGTAAACTGTAACAGCAGCAGTGAACTACAAATAAAGAATGACAATCGGTATATGAATCCATAGGAACCAGAGTAGCAACAGACAAAAGAAAATCTCTACGAACCTATGCATCAACATACGCCGGTCTAGGCCAAGGTTTTCGCAAGTCTTCTTGGGTTAGGCAAACACAGGAACTGGGTATCCCCTCTCGAACTCTGCCGAATATGAATCGCTCTGACCCACTCTAAGCTCTCTGGGGTTTGGCTGAAAAGAACCGAAGCCTGCAATGGCAAGATCTCTGACAGCCTGCTCAGTACTATAGGTAACTTACACAAGTGAGTTACATAACATTGCGCCAGAAAGAAAGAATGTTAATCAGTTTCATTAGAAAAAAGATTTAATACTACTATCATATTTTCCTTGATGCCGCTCAAGTAATTTCTTTCAGTACTGGCTGACTCTGAGCACTATGGGACTTCTGTGGTCACCAGTCCCCTAGAACTTAGAACTACTTAAACCTAACTAACCTAAGGACATCACACACATCCATGCCCGAGGCAGGATTCGAACCTGCGACCGTAGTGGTCGCGCGGTTCCAGACTGTAGCGCCCAGAACCGCTCGGCCACTCCGGCCGGCCCGTTCAGTACTGTATGCACGAGATAAGGAAGCTGTTGTGTTAGCAGTGCATTTCGTAGGAAACACCAGTCAGCCACTGGACTGCATTCATTTATGCCGTTCACTCTTAGTACACTATTTCTGTACCTTCTAACTTGTAAAATAAAACTGCAGAGGAAGTTTTTTCACAAAATTGTGACTGTTGTTGTGTTGTTCTTCAGTCTGAAGATTGGTTTAAACAACTCATCAGGTGAATTCGCAATTGCGAATAATGACTACCATCGACTGTAGAATGGAATGACGACAGTCAAAATTTGTGCCGGACCGGGACTCGAACCCGGATTCAAGGGAAGAGGAAGAAGGCGCTAAATGCACTGTCAGGAGAATACGGGGACTCGGACAAAATTTGACAGCCCAAAGAGGCAGCGTGTGTGATTAGTCCCGAACAGAGTGAGCTGGGCAGCTGTCGTGCAGCGCATCACGACCTTGCTCAGCTGGCTACAGTTAACCTCGACAGTCTCACGTTACCTCGTCAGAAGATCCTGGTATTGTGCTCCTGGGACTGTTAGTCCAGTACAATCAAAACCTGTTAGCACCATACCATGGCAGGCCTAAACTAAACATGTAACACAAAATAGCCCAATGATAGTTGAGTTTTCGCGCTTTTCTGCGGTGGTGATTCCTTACCTTTCCATTACTTTCTGTGTTCTTTAGTTTGGTGGCTCTAGTGATACGCCCAGCACTCGCCCTTGATGATCAGGAAGTTAAGAAAATCAGCTGGGTTGGCCAGACACGACTGCAGCATTTCCACAACCGCATCATTTCCACAGTTGCCTATATTGGGATGGCGTTTAGAACGAGTGCGAGGAGTGTAAGAGCCCAGCGAGCGGCAAGCTTTGTCATGCCCTAAACGTCAATAGGATCTTTAAAACTTGTGGAGGACTAACTTTCACTTTTTACACGGTAGTTTCGGTTCCGAAATGTCGTTTTTACAACAGAAAGTAAAGATAGGAAAAACCGTCCGGTTATAAGCAGTACCGGTATTTTACTCCTGAAGATCCTGTATTTTTCGACATTTGTTTGGTCTCGCATACAATCTTTTTTTAACTTTCTACTAATAACCGGGTAAAATAAACGGTATATCAGTTCCACCTAACGGCAAAGCTAAAATGTTTGGTTTACAAAAAGCTTTTATTTAAAAGAAGGGTGATGTTTATTTCTAAATTTTCCATTGCTTTGTAGTACTGGGTTACTGCAGAAAAGGTGAAATGCAATCAGTTGTTAGTAAAAAACAACGTCAGCAATTACAAACTAGCAGCAAACACATGACACAAGAATCGGTACAGCGGTGCTCAGACAGTGCTGTACCTGTTACCGTGTGGAGTCGCCTGTTAACTAGTACGTGTGTACAAAAGACTTGCCCCCACCTGGTCTACACGGCAGTTTCTTGCTGTCGTTCTTGGTCTTCGGTTATATCGCAGAATGGTACCATCCCTAGGTTCGAAGTACTTTACGAAGTGCAGCAGCAATGAAGTACAATGCTGCATTTACTTTAAATGATGGAAAACTGAAGGTGGCATAACAAACTTATGACATCATATCAGGAAAAACATCATCAACGGTGCCTGGAACAGAAGGTAAATTCCGTTGATTTATCTGCAATTAAAGGGTGAATCAAAAAGGACTTAACAACTTTGGAGTGCGGTAGAAATTTATTCAGGTGACTTACAAAAACGACTGATGTGTCACTGATTTGCAAACAACCTCTAGCTCACATAAAACCGTCATTTATAGTTTTGGTTCGATGCGACCATCATTTGTGATGCGCCAAACATCTCAACGGTAACCAGATTTCCCTACACTCGATGCAGAAAAATGGACGTAACTTGTACTATCCTTTTCAACAAATTCTTGTGCCAAGAGTAAATTTTAGTCCTGCTTGAAAGCACTTTAGAGTATTCTGTGCAAAATGTACGCCGGACAGTTGTTGCAGATTTCGTTTCATGTAACCGAAACACACAGTGAGCACGCTCAACACCAGTTTAAGTAGCCATTTTGACTGTTCACTAAGCTGGCGCTCCTCGTGACCGAATGGGATATTGATGCATAACGTGAATCGATTTCAGATTGTTTGCTTGTGACAGCGAGAGCGAGAGCACCAGCAGCAGCACAGTACTGTTTGTATAAAGCGTTTATTTTGCATTTTGTTTACGACCTTCCACTAAGGAAGGGATTCTATTTGTGTTTATCTGCTCTGCATAGTAACTAACAGTTCTTGATAAAACTTTACGTAGTTTTCGTGTTAGATTTCTTAGTGTTTTCTTGATCGTTTAGAACACAAAGCGCCCTAAAACCGTCATTTGTTTGTTTCGCGGCCGTTAGCCACTAGTCACTTGAATCAGCAGTTGTCTTGTGACAGCGAGAGCGAGAGCACCAGCAGCAGCGAGTACTGTTTGTATAAAGCGTTTTTGTACTTATTTGCTGCGCTTAGCTTTTAAATAGTTTTTCTGGGAAAACCTAGCGTAGTTTTCGCGTCTCGTATTTCAGTGAGTGTTTCTTGATTATCAGAGTAGCTCATCAGAAGATTAACTTGGGAATTTGTCACCGTATAGGGTAGGGTAAACATAGTCATGTGTAGGGACTGTGGTTGTTGTGAGCGGACGCAAGGAGAATTGGCCACTCTTCGGGGGCAGGTGGAGGCTTTGTCTGTTAGGCTCATCGAGCTCGAGGCGCAGGCGTCGGCTCGTAGTGGCGTTGGGGCAACTGTGGTGAGACCTATGCCTACTTCGGTGGCCTTGGAATCACATGGAACCCCTGATGTCGCTGCGTCTTCCGGCAGTGAGCATCTTACCGGTCAGCCATCACTCCAGGGTGAATGGCGGACAGTGGTGGGCTCTCGCGTGCCTGGCCGAAAGGCGAAGGTGGGATCTGGCCGCGTGGCAGCTGCCTTACCCCTTTCCAACAGGTACGGGGTGCTTCCTAGTGGTGATGACATCGTTTCCGAGCCACCACAGGATGCCTCGCCTGTTGGGCCAGTGGCCGATTCTCCGGCAAGGTCCCGACAGTCACAGAGGGCGGGCCTATTAGTTATAGGGAGCTCCAACGTTAGGCGGGTTATGGAGCCCCTCAGGAAAATAGCGGGTAGGTCGGGGAAGAATGCCAGTGTGCACTCGGTGTGCTTGCCGGGGGGTCTCGTCCGTAATGTGGAGGAGGCCCTTCCGGCAGCTATTGAACGCACTGGGTGTGACCGGCTGCAGATAGTAGCACATGTCGGAACGAATGACGCCTGCCGCTTGGGTTCTGAGGCCATCCTTGGTTCCTTCCGGCGGCTGGCTGATTTGGTGAAGACAACCAGCATCGCACGCGGAGTGCAAGCTGAGCTTAATATCTGCAGCATAGTGCCCAGAGTCGATCGCGGTCCTCTGGTTTGGAGCCGTGTGGAGGGTCTAAACCAGAGGCTCAGACGACTCTGCGACTATAATGGTTGCAAATTCATCGACCTCCGTTATTGGGTGGAGAACTGTAGGGCCCCCCTAGACAGGTCAGGCGTGCACTACACACCGGAAGCAGCTACTAGGGTAGCAGAGTACGTGTGGCGTGCACACGGGGGTTTTTTAGGTTAGAGGGACCCCCCCTTGGGCGAAACGATAAAATACCTGACGGCTTACCAGAGAGGACATTATCATCGTTGATAAAGAACGTCCGTCCTCAGAGACCAAAAACAGGAAAAGTTAACGTAATATTGGTAAACTGCAGGAGTATCCAGGGCAAGGTTCCTGAATTAGTATCTCTTATTGAAGGAAATAGTGCGCATATAGTATTAGGAACGGAAAGTTGGTTAAAACCGGAAGTGAACAGTAACGAAATCCTAGACACAGAATGGAATATATACCGCAAGGATAGGATAAACGCCAATGGTGGAGGAGTATTTATAGCAGTAAAGAATTCAATAATATCCAGTGAAGTTATTAGCGAATGCGAATGTGAAATAATCTGGGTTAAGCTAAGTATCAAAGGTGGGTCAGATATGATAGTCGGATGCTTCTATAGACCACCTGCATCAGCAACCGTAGTAGTTGAGCGCCTCAGAGAGAACCTGCAGAACGTCGTGAAGAAGTTTCGTGATCATACTATTGTAATAGGGGGAGACTTCAATCTACCAGGTATAGAATGGGATAGTCACACAATCAGAACTGGAGCCAGGGACAGAGACTCTTGTGACATTATCCTGACTGCCTTGTCCGAGAATTACTTCGAGCAGATAGTTAGAGAACCAACTCGTGAAGCTAACGTTTTAGACCTCATAGCAACAAATAGACCGGAACTTTTCGACTCCGTGAATGTAGAAGAGGGTATCAGTGATCATAAGTCAGTGGTTGCATCAATGACTACAAGTGTAATAAGAAATGCCAAGAAAGGAAGGAAAATATATTTGCTTAACAAGAGTGATAGGGCACAAATCGCAGAATATCTGAGTGACCACCATCAAACGTTCATTTCTGAGGAAGAGGATGTGGAACAAAAATGGAAAAAATTCAGAAACATCGTCCAGTACGCCTTAGATAAGTTCGTACCGACTAAGGTCCAAAGCGAGGGGAAAGATCCACCGTGGTATAACAATCATGTACGAAAGGTACTACGGAAACAAAGAAAGCTTCATCATAGGTTTAAGAGTAGTCGAATCATAGCTGATAAGGAAAAGCTGAACGAAGCGAAAAAGAGCGTAAAGAGAGCAATGAGAGAAGCATTCAACGAATTCGAACATAAAACATTGGCAAACAATCTAAACAAGAACCCTAAAAAGTTTTGGTCGTATGTAAAATCGGTAAGCGGATCTAAATCCCCTATTCAGTCACTCGTTGACCACGATGGCACCGAAACAGAGGCAAACCGAAGAAAGGCAGAAATACTGAATTCAGTGTTCCGAAACTGTTTCACTGCGGAAAATCGTAACACGGTCCCTGACTTCAGCCGTCGCACGGACGACAAAATGGAAAATATTGAAATAAACGATATCGGAATTGAAAAACAACTGCTATCACTTAGTAGCGGAAAAGCATCCGGACCAGACGAGATACCCTTAAGATTCTACAGTGATTATGCTAAAGAACTTGCCCCCTTTCTATCAGCAATTTATCATAGATCGCTGGAAGAACGTAAAGTACCTAGCGACTGGAAGAAAGCGCAGGTCGTTCCCATTTTCAAGAAGGGTCATAAATCAGATGCGAATAATTATAGGCCTATTTCGCTTACGTCAATCTGTTGTAGAATAATGGAACATGTTTTGTGTTCTCGTATTATGACGTTCTTAGATAATACAAATCTCCTTCATCATAACCAACATGGATTCCGCAAACAGAGATCATGTGAAACTCAGCTCGCCCTATTTGCACAAGAAATTCACAGTGCCGTAGACACTGGCGAGCAGATTGATGCCGTATTCCTGGACTTCAGGAAGGCATTTGATACGGTTCCGCACTTACGTTTAATGAAAAAAATACGAGCTTACGGAATATCGGACCAGGTTTGTGATTGGATTCAGGATTTCCTAGAAGAAAGAACACAACATGTCATTCTTAACGGTTCCAAATCTGCAGATGTAGAGGTAATTTCGGGAGTACCGCAAGGAAGCGTGATAGGACCTTTATTGTTTACAATATACATAAATGACTTAGTTGACAACATCGGTAGCTCCGTGAGGCTATTTGCAGATGACACGGTTGTCTACAAGAAAGTAGCAACATCAGAAGACTCGTACGTACTCCAGGAAGACCTGCAGAGGATTAATGCATGGTGCGACAACTGGCAGCTTTCCCTAAACGTAGATAAATGTAATATAATGCGCATACATAGGGGCAGAAATCCATTCCAGTACGATTATGCCATAGGTGTTAAATCATTGGAAGCGGTAACGACCGTAAAATACTTAGGAGTTACTATCCGGAGCGATCTGAAGTGGAATGATCACATAAAACAAATAGTGGGAAAAGCAGGCGCCAGGTTGAGATTCATAGGAAGAATTCTAAGAAAATGTGACTCATCGACGAAAGAAGTAGCTTACAAAACGCTTGTTCGTCCGATTCTTGAGTATTGCTCATCAGTATGGGACCCTTACCAGGTTGGATTAATAGAAGAGATAGACATGATCCAGCGAAAAGCAGCGCGATTCGTCATGGGGACATTTAGTCAGCGCGAGAGCGTTACGGAGATGCTGAACAAGCTCCAGTGGCGGACACTTCAAGAAAGGCGTTACGCAATACGGAGAGGTTTATTATCGAAATTACGAGAGAGCACATTCCGGGAAGAGATGGGCAACATATTACTACCGCCCACATATATCTCGCGTAATGATCACAACGAAAAGATCCGAGAAATTAAAGCAAATACGGAGACTTACAAGCAGTCGTTCTTCCCACGCACAATTCGTGAATGGAACAGGGAAGGGGGGATCAGATAGTGGTACAATAAGTACCCTCCGCCCCTCCGCCACACACCGTAAGGTGGCTCGCGGAGTATAGATGTAGATGTAGATGTAGAAATGACACACGTATTGGTTCTGTAAATTATCTCAATACATTTTCGTATCATTCCAAAATTGTAAAGATCTTTCTGACTAAACCTGTACTGACATGCCACAAACTTGGGATAATAACCGAATCCCTTATTTTGTTGTTGCTTCAGGGTGAAAAGTCCATACCCCTCAAAAGTGACAATGGAGGGAAGTGATCAACAAGACCTTTCGCTCTCGCCACGCCTGTTTCCTTCACTTCGCTATCTTTGCTGCCACAGCCTCAACCACGTATCATTCCATATCCCCTGCACCTTTATCTATACTACAGTTTTTCAATATTAGTTCGAAGTCTACAACCGAAAAATTGTTATTTTAAAAAGCGGTTATTTTAATTATTTTAATCTTACAAAAGCAAGGCATTTTTCGTAACGTGCATTACCCAGCGAGCATTCACTGATAAAACGTTTCTTTTCATTTCAGTACTTGTGTTCATTTCCAGCTTCAGCTAGAGAAACGCAAGTCAGCTCCGCACTCAACATAGCTGACAATAACAGGTGCCGATAGCCTCACGTTTGCCATGTAAGTGTCAACATAGTTACTGACATCCTCTAATATATGTCACGTAATTTCTCGAGAGTGTAAAGAGATACGGCTCTTTTTGCACCGTTAAAGTAAATTAAGATGTCAGCAATATTTCGCAGGAAATGGTGTATGACGTAATAGGTAATAAACGTAACCTGGCCAGCAACTATGTTGTTTACTGCAAACATTTCCAAACGTGCCCAGTAATTTACTTTTTTGAAAAGTACCATAACATCTGTGGAGAAACAAGGAAAAGAAAATCAATTCATTACTCAGGATGTGATGAAGGAGTGTAAGCTGCAAAGAAAACGTTTTTTTTGCCAGATAATTTTCTTCAAATCGAATGAGAAAGATCGCATAGCGGAGAACATGCAAAAACCAGAAAACCATGTTTTTAAATTTTTTATGCGACAAGTAAAATTTTTACTGAGAAACTAACTACATAGTTCAATGCAAGTCCACTCCAGCAACATAAAACCTATTTATTTTTAAGACAAATAACATGACCTGAAATGTCCCTACTCATAGACACTCGTGCTCATAAATTAAGGATAATGCTGATATATGGTGAGCGGTTTGCGGGTTTGAATCACCTCGGGGTATGACCATGTGACCTGCGGTCGTCGCACGGTGGCGCTGGCAGCAGTCCACATACGCAGAGGTGCACGTCAGAGTAGGGTGCAGCGAGTAAGTTAGCAGAGGCTTTCAGACGTGTTAATGGTGACTGTGTGTTGAAAATGGTTCAGAGAACACATATTGATGACGTTTTGAAGGGTAGAATACTAGGGTGACTGGAGGCTGGTCAAACACAGCAGGTCGTAGCACGAACCCTCCGTGTGGCACAAAGTGTGGATTATGGCAACTATTCCAGCAGAAAGGAAAAGTGTCCAGGCGCTACAGTACGGGACGTCCACAGTGTAAAACACCACAAGTCCGATATCTCACCATCAGTGCCCGCAGACGGCCAAGGAGTACTGCAGACACACAGTTCACAGACGACTGAACAGACATGGTTTATTCGCCCGGAGATCTGGAAGGTGCATTCCACTGACACATAGTCACAGGAGAGCTTGTAAAGCCTCGTGTCAAGAACAAAGTACATGGTCATTGGAATAGTGGTCACAGGTTATGTTCACGGAAGAGTCCAGGTATAGTCTGAACAGTGATTCTCGCCGGGTTTTCATCTGGCGTGAACCAGGAACCAAATACCAAACCCTTAATGTCCTTGAAAGGGACCTGTAATGTGTGGTTGGATTATGATTGGTGCACGTAAACCCCTGCATGTCTTTGACAGAGGAACTTTAAGAGATCATGTGTATCGGGATGTAATTTTGCACCAGTATGTCCGCCTTTTCAGGGGTGCAGTGGGTCCCACCTTCCTCCAGATGGATGATGACGCACGGCCCCACCGAGCTGCCATCTTGGAGGAGTACCTTTAAACAGAAGATGTCAGGCGAATGGAGTGGCCTGCCTGTTCTACAGACCAAAACCCCATCGAGAAAGTCTGGGATGGTCTCGGTCGACGTATCGCTGCACGTCTTAAAACCCCTAGGACACTTCAGGAGCTCCGACAGGTACTGGTGCAAGAATGGAACGCTATAACCCAGCAGCTGCTCGACCACCTGATCCAGAGTATGCCAACCCGTTGTGCGGCCTGTGTACGTGTGCATGGTGACCATATCCCATACTGATGTCGTGTTACATGCACAGAAGCGGCGTTTTGTAGCACTTGTATTTCGGAAAGGTTTTCTTAACTTATAACGAATACCGTGGACTTACAGATCTGTGTCGTGTATGTTCTCTATGTGCCTATGCTATTAGCGCCAGTTTTTTGTACTACCAAATTGTGTGGTACCACATTCTGCAATTATCCTTAATTTATGGGCATGAGTGTAGTTGCATGGAACGACCAACACTTCGTATCGCACCAGGCGCTACGACTGAGCTGTCGTTCCTGTGTGAGCCAGTTACTTTGCTTCCGCTAGGTTTCTGAACGCTACGAAAATGCAGATGTGCTTTTGCTGTCATACCACGAGTTGGATAACGTATCGTATAGCACGTCGGAGTGCCTCAGCGAAAAACACGCCTAAGCAAACAGACAGACAATCGCAGGTAGTTATTTTTTCTAGGTGATTATTGAAACATTATGCCTACCCCTCCCCAGCGGTTCAGTGATTCGCTAGGGCGGTTTGATACTCAATCTGGGTGTCACCCTGTTTCTCATAGCAGCTGGGCAGCGCTACAGCTTTTCGACACACTTCAAGTACCCTATGGCGATGTCCTTACGACTCCTTACGGTGCAGTGCATTCCTGTATACGTCAGGAAGACCTTGCAGATGTTTTTCTCGTCGTAACAGCAACTAAATGTTTTCCAGCCTCCATCCACTGAAGGAAATCGGTTATATTTTGACATTTAATTGCTCCCACTCAAGCGCGGCATACTTAAGTCTCACTATGTTTACAAGCTGGGCTGGTGGTAGCGAACGTATGTTTCACATTAAAATTAAAATTACAGTTATACAATAGTTTAATTAATTCAGTTGAATTTAACGCCATTTTAATTAATTTACTACCGTGTTATGCAGTTTCGTCGCGAGGTTAAAGTATTTAAATAAAAATATGTCCCGATCCTTGTCATTTCTTAGAATAAATAAAACTATAGGCTGCTAGATTTACAGAATAACTAGAAGTACTCGAGTGAAAAATTGCTAAAAATTATTTTAGCTGTAATTATAAGGTTAATTGAATTGAGTCAATGAAATTGTAAATATATCAAGTTAATGCAATATCTGGCAAGGTTTATTGCGTGTATTAGCAACACTATTCGTCATGGTCACATCGAACTACTTGGATAGAATCATTAAAAAAAAGTATTCTTGTGTGAACGATACCCCTGTTAGCTGACTGCCTTCCTGAAACAGCTAGAGAGGATGTGGATTAGGTAGAAGGTTATAATCGCGAAAATGCGAATACCAAAGATTGGGGGTCAGGAAGAAAATATTCAAATGTGTGTGAATTCTTATGGGATTTAACTGCTAAGGTCATCAGTCCGTAAGCTTACACACTACTTACCCCAAATTATCCTAAGGACAAACACACACACCAGTGCCCGAGGGAAGACTCGAACCTCCGCCGGGACCAGACGCACAGTCCATGACTGCAGCGCCTCAGACCGCTCGGCTAATCCCGCGTGGCGGTCAGGAAGAACAACAGGATCAAGTGGACTGCGTAGCATTTGAAACGACATAGCTAGTGTCACTGACGAAGACACAATGTCACAACTCGACAATCTGTGCGTGGTTGTATGTCGGAACTAAGGATCGCATACAACAAGAGAGAGGTATTGAATACCCATGGTAATTTAGCAGCACAGGAACGCAGTAATAGATGGACAAATTTAAACATCTGGAAGAATACAAGACAGGAAGAAGCAGGAGAAATGAAAGAATAAAAGAGAGGCTGAAGAGGATGAGACGAGCCTTCCACATGACCAGAGGTATATATGGTGTTTCAAAGGTGTTGCGAGAAATGTCTAGCTGTGATATCAAGTATCGATACCTCCCCACGAGCGTCGCGAGGCTGGTAATGGAATGGCAAATTAATGTCTGATGGCCGGCCGCGGTGGTCTCGCGGTTCTAGTCGCGCAGTCCGGAACCGCGCGACTGCTACGGTCGCATGTTCGAATCCTGCCTCGGGCATGTCCTTAGCTTAGTTAGGTTTAAGTAGTTCTATGTTCTAGGGGACATGACCACAGCTGTTAAGTCCCATAGTGCTCAGAGCCATTTGAACCATTTGTACTGTCTGATGCAGGTAGCGGTCGCGCGGGATCTGGCAGTCCCAATAGCGCGCACTTGCTGGGCAATGACTCCAGCGGCTGTGGCTACGAGCACCCTCTGCTGGCCCATTGTTTGTGCTTAGAACAGCGAGCCTCATCCTAGCTGCTATTATATGAACTGGACTATGTCTGTGAGACATCATAAGCACGGAGAAACACAAGGTTTTCTTTTTGTGGAAAACAGAGACACGAACAGCCTGCGTTCTTACAGACGCACAAGACAACCCATTCTGCAACTCCTTCATGCAGATGTGCCACACAAACACTGTGTAGTATGTTTGAAAGCCCCATAGTGTCGTAGTGCTCAACAGTGTAATAGCCTTTCTTGAAAGGCTCCCACTTCATCTGCAGTGTTACATAAGGACTACAAACTATTCGTAGGTCCTACAATTGCTGGATAATCAGCCCGACTGCAACTTGACACTGGATCTTCAGTGACTTCGCTTAACCATAGGAATTGCTTGGCAATCCCATGTTGTGCCCATCACGCCGTATACTGACGGTGTATCACGATCAAGAGGTTCCTCTCATAGGCACTTGTATCCTTCCGGCAACTTTCAGAAATTTCACGAATTAACACTTACAGTGCTTTCCCCCCAAGGCAGTGCTAATAATTTTGGTTTAGAGTCCTTGTATTTGATTGGGTTAAGTATTCGGGACAATGTACTTTCTGTTCCATCCTTTGATCCTCAGGACAGTGTTGCTAAGTTTTGTGCAGAAATTACGGATTTGTTTTCTAAGGGTTTAGACAAAGATATTAATTTTTCCCTCTCTCACAATGTACAGCTATGTTTTATTAGAGCTAATTCTGTCTCTCACACCCTTCGAGAACAGCCGGTTAATTTACTTACTGCTTTGTAAGACAGTGTGGTTGTAGCATCCATTACTGGCAATCGTGGGCGTCCGCTGTTGTTACTCTAAAGAAGCCGTCCGGCATAATAAGTTTGTACGCCAATTTTAAGAATACTGTCCCTTGTCATGCCCGGAAAAATTCATGGGCAAATTGGGTGTCGGTCGTTACTTTTACCTCTGGACGAGCAGTCGGGTCTTTGTCATTAAGAATCATCTGGGTTTCTTCAGATTTTTTTGTATTGTCATTTGGCAGTGCTCTCACACCCACGGCGTTTCAGCGCTTCCTGGAGCATCAGATTGCAAAAGTTCCTTTTTGTTCAAGGTATTTAGATGGCATCGTTGTCTTCCGCTGCAGTCCTGAAGAACACGTTAGTAATTTCGCACCCTCATCCGGAGGTGGAGGTGCAAACAAAGACGGAGGCGTCTCGGCGACTGCTGAAGGACCCGAGGCGGCACCTGGGACAGCCGCTGGTAAGAGGGGCCTATCTGGAGAAGACAGCGACGACCATGAAAGGGTGTCGGCTTCCAGCAGCTCCAGTGTCTAGCTCCAAGTGCCTCTGTCTGCCATGCTGACTATAAAAGATCGAATCGTTACTTTGATATCATTCCTGGGTGCCACACGCCGTGGCGGGTGTTACAACTGAAGCAAGTCGTGGTCGCACTGTTCATGTAACAGTTCCACCAGAGCTCGTCCGTCGCATGGCTGGGTGCGGTAGGATGACATGAATAGCAAGAAAAGCTTGATCCTGTGTGTGGGAGGCATGACGTCTGTCCATTTATTGCTTAAAATTTCGTACAAAACGCTCAGCGAGTGGAACACTGCACTCGTGACTGATGCCAGAAGCAGTGTAAAACTGTTCCTACTTGGCAGTAACAAATTTAGTTCCACTGTCAGACACTATCCCTTCCGGCAATGCCACGAGGCAAAAGATCGACAAGGCACGGATTGTGGAACAAGCCATAGTAGAGTGCCTAAGAAGCATGAAGGAAAACTTGCTGAAATCATCAATGACAGGAAGCCAACGTTCAGTCCAGTAAGGACCCGCAAAATGTAAAGTGCAGACGTTGCCAAGGTTTTGAGCTTTCGCCCATTTGCTGAGCCTGGGCTGACTGATGCTGAGCACAGACTTGTCACTGAGAAACCAACTGGATAATTTGTACATCCAGATCGTGCCAAGTGCGATGACGTCGTGCAAGCTGCTTGGCGTATTAAATGAAACACGTCAAACTGGAGAGCCGAGGGAATTAAAACAATTGACTGGTCGTTATCAATGCGAAGCAATGGCACCTTGGCGACCTGCAAGGGCGTGCCGATGGGCAAATGATCGGTGAACCGCAGAGCTACAAATCTGTCTGGCTAAACGCGGCCAAATCAGTGCAGATGTAGTACAACAGACCCTGAAAATCAGGATCTTTCGCTTTGTCCTGGGTAAATTTCCAGTGATTAAGTGGAAAGCTATGCAAAGAATCTGTGTCTTGCGCATCAATGTAGTAACACAATGTAGAGGACTCATCGATTTTTGTATCTACGTCCACAGGGAGGCGATAGAGAACATCTACATTGGCATGCTTTTAATCTCATACTGGTAATTTGGCAAAAGAAGAGCCCACTGTTGGAACTTATGCGCTGCGCATGCTGAAAGACTAAACGAAGCTTGTAGAGGTTTATGGTCAGTTACCAAGTAGAATTTTTGGCCAAAATGGTAGTGGTGAAACTATGTGACACCATAGACAATGGCGACAGCTTCCTTTTCAGTTTGCGAATATTACACTGTTCAAGAACTTCGAAACAACGGCAGTCGGCCTGTCAACAACACAATTTATGTGACAAAACAGCACCGTGAGGGGAAGCACCAGCAGCCGAACTAAATTTTCGGCTAGATCATAATGAACAAGGTATCGATCAATAAGCGACCCGTCTTTCAACTTCTGGAAATCAGACTGATACTCTTGCGACCACACAAGAAGAAGAAAATGGCTCTGAGCACTATGGGACTTAACTTCTTAGGTCATCAGTCCCCTAGAACTTATAACTACTTAAACCTAACTAACCTAAGGACACCACACACATCCATGCCCGAGGCAGGATTCGAACCTGCGACCGTAGCAGTCCCGCGGTTCCGGACTGAAGCACCTAGAACCGCACGGCCACCGCGGCCGGACAAGAGGTACATTTTTCCTGCAAAATAAATGCGAAAGGGGGACTGAAATTTGACGTACTTTAGGAATAAATTCGATATAACGTGAGCTTCCCCAATACAGACTAATTCCCATACATAGCGTGGGCGTCGAAGGCCACAGGTAAGAAACATATGTGACTGAGACAGGTGAACACCTTGGCTATTAGTGATACAAAGACTGTTCGCTAATCATTTCTGCTTCTGTCCACCTTTCCTACAACGACAGCTGACGCATCACTCTTCAATCCATCTCTCCTTATTGTTGTGTACAAAGTCACACACAACACTAGCAGTGATACATTACGTCATGAGGTATAACTCCTATTGCAGACAAAATGTTTCACCGAACTAGCACGGTATACTAACCAGGTATGCCCCATCTGCATACTAACTGACCCAGTTAATTCACAAAATGAATTTCAACAAGAAAATCTGAAGAATAAGCCTCTCTAAACAGAAAATTGTATTAGAAGGTTCATTCCTTTCACGCATTGTAGATGACGCAGGCATCACTCATTTCATAATTTCATATTAACACCACAGTGTCAGATGCATAATCAATTACAGTCAATTACAATCAAAGACAAAAAGGCCACCACAATTAAGGTATCCAAATGGGCCGAAAATCAGTAGATGTGATGTACATATACAGACCATAAATGCTTATAATTTCAGAAAAATTGGATGATATATTCAAGAGAATGAACTTCATCAATTGAGCAAGTAAATAACGAATTGGTCAACTTATAACTTATACAAGTAGTTATTCAGCTTGGCATTGATTGATATGGGTATTGGGCGTCCTCCTGAGGGATATCGTGCAAAATTCTCCCAATTGGCACGTTAGACCGTCAAAATCGCAGCTGGTTGGATGGCACTGCCTATAACACTCCAAACGTTATCAGTTGGGGAGAGATCTGGCGATCTTTCTGCCAAGACAGCGTTTGAAAAGCACGAAGATGCGCAATATAAACTTTTTCCGTGTACGAACTGGCATTATCCTCCTGAAATATGAGCTCAGAAGGGTAGAAAAACTCTGCGTGGAATATCATCGTCGTACGGTCGTGTTGTAAGGGAGCCCCGGATGGCTACCAAAGGGGTCCTGATAAGGAAAAAAATGGTACCTCCGACTATCATTCCTGGTTGTTCGGTCGTATGGCCTACGACAATCAAACTGGCATCCCACCACAGTCTGGGGCATCACCAGACACGTCTTCGGCCGGGAATGTAATTGACTGTAGTATTATTGTCTTCAGTGATGAGTCTAGCTTCGTACTGGACCCCAAAGACCTGCAAAGCCGTGCCTCGAGATGCCCCAGACCGATGGTGGGACACCATCCTGATTGTCACACATCATATGGCCGGACGACAATGAGTAATGGTCTGTGGTGCAATTTCATTTCCTAGTAGCACCTATCACCCCTAGACGTTGGGTGCAACACAATAAATAGAATATATCCACAACAGGAACGAAGAACTGGCACCGTAGTACAACATGTAGGAATGCGGTACTATATGTGACTGAGACCATATCACTAAGACGAAATGATGCAGAACAACTAGAAAAAGAAAAGAAAGAAACACTAGCGAAATTACTAGGAAGTGAGAAGTGGAAACGTAGACCTAGTGTGAAGTGCTGTACTGGCACCTGAGGACAATATTTCAAGGATAAGAATGAAAAGGAAAACTTTTTTCTGACATCAAAAAATGGTTCTAGTGGCTCTGAGCTCTATGGGACAACACCTGAGGTCATCAGTCCCCTAGACCTTAGAACTACTTAAACCTAACTAAGGACATCACACACATCCATGCCCGAGGCAGGATTCGAACCTGCGGCCGTAGCGGTCGCGTGGTTCCAGACTGAAACGCCTAGAACCGCTCGGCCACACCGGCCGGCTTTCTGACATACAACCAGGACTAATACGCATGGAATGACAGAAAGATAGTGTGAAACAACAGGGAGAGCAAGAGGAAAGAAGGAGGCAAATGGGTTGTAGAATTCCATAAGGACATTCAATGCGGAAGAGAAGGGAAATTGGACAGGCCAGTACACGCTGAACAATATGCCAGAGATTGACGGCAGAGAAGGATACTGAAAATGGATAGAGAGTTATCAGGGGATACTGAAGATCTCGGAAGAGAAGTAGGGGAGGAGGATGCAAAGGACGAAGAGATTCTGTAACGAAAATTTAATCTACATGGGGCTATCAAGAAATAATGCTACACATTTTTTTCTCGGCCAGTTACGATTGGAAAAAACCCCGAATTTTTGTGGAACATCATGGGATTATCCCACTGCAGCCCCTATTGTATTGTATGTTAACGTTGGACCTAGAAACGACGGAGAGCCTCCGTCCCCACCGCAGCCGCAGTGGTCCACAACCCCACGACGACTACTGCAGTCTACTTCATCCCTCCGCTGCCCCACACTGAACCCAGGGCTATTGTGCGGTTTGGCCCCCGATGGACCCCCCATTAATCGTCTCACACCAGACGAATGTAACCCCTATGTTTGCGTAGTAGAGTAATGGTGGTGTACGTGTACGTGGAGAACTTGTTTGCGCAGCAATCGCCGACACAGTGTAGCTGAGGCGGAATAAGGGGAACCAGCACACATACACCGAGGCAGATGGGGAACCGCCTAAAAACCATCCACAGACTGGCCGGCTCACCGGACCTCGACACAGGTCCGGCGGGCGGATTCGTGACGGGGAGCAGGCGCTCCTTCCCACTCCGGAAAGCCGTGCGTTAGACCGATCGGCTAACCGGCCGGGCCTCAGCCCCTATAGTTTCATGACATTCCGAAATTTGTTGGCTCTCTAAAGGAGATGTGTTTCAAGCAGAGATCGTTTTTCTTAATGTGTCGCTGATAACCTCGCCTTTGTGCATCTGTAAGCCCCAAACACACACACACACACACACACACACACACACACTTGTACTCCAAGCAGAGAGTTGGCAATGAGTTCCTTTCGGCAGAAAACTAGACCATCGCATATATTCCTAGGCACTTGCAGAATATCTGCGGAGACATAGCAGTGAACAAAAGCAGATCGAGTCGTTGAGCGAAGCGTCTGTCATCACTGCAATAAAGTCGCACAACCTGTCCATATCCTACATGCCGATGCACACTGTTGTGACTACTGCAATGTTGGGACGTGCGAATAGAGTCAATCGAGGTGATCGATAGATCACAATGAAACACCTCGCTGCACTACTGAACGTCTCTTACTCTCTTGGTATTGCCGACACACTTGTCCAGTAGTTGGGGTTATCAAAGGTGTGTGCCCACTGAGTTTCTCGCCGCCTGGCAAAAGATTATAAAGAGTAACGGACAGAAATTCTTGCTCGTTACGAGGTTAATAGAGACAATTTTTTGTCCATCATCGCAACAGGCAGTGAAAAATGGGTTCGTCACTTCCACCGGAGACAAATCAGCAATGCACAGAGTGGCCACAGACGACCTCTCTTCTGAAAAATGTGTTCGAAGCCGCACCCTCAACTGGTAAACTCATGGCGACGCCTTCTGGAACTCTGAAGAGGTACTTCTGTTTGATGATATCTCTCATGGTGCAACGATTAACTCTGAAGTGCATTGTGCTACCCTCCAGAAATTGAAGAAACAACTTGAGCGTGTCCGTCGTCTATGAGAACACAAAGCCTCGCCTTAACCTGCCCACCCAAGAGGAGCTCACAGGTTACTGACGCACTAAGACGTTGTCTCCGACGTTCACCAGTGGACTGTACCAACCGGACCCTCCAGGTAAGGTGACGTAAGTCTGTCGCACTGAAAGGAAATTATGTTGAAAAATACAGTTTTGTAGCCAGAAAAGTGGGAAATAATATGACGTATTGAATTCTGAGTAAAACCAATCTGATTCCTGAAAAGAAAAAAGGTCTTGCCATACTTATTGAACTCTCCTTGTATAAATGGAATACACGCGGCCCTATAGAGGCCATAACGAAAGAAGATGTGGGAAATGGCTTACTACCTTCTCATATTACTTCAACGACTGCACTATAACTACGCTGTGTAGACAGCGTGTGCTTTGGTTGAAATCAGGAAATCGTATACCCACATAATCACGCCACACATTTTGTCGCCCACTCTGGTCGCCATACGCGACTGTCTGCCGGCGTGACTTTTTACGAAATGGACTCCACCTGTGCCGTCTCCATTCGCCCGGTATCTCTCGCTGATCGAGTTGTGCGAGATCAATTTCCCTTGGGGGAGCACCAATTTCCCGTGTGTACTCGCAGGAGAGCCTTAATGGAACCTCGGTCGCCGTCCACAGCCTGCGCTCTCTATATGCACAGTATCGGCGTCCGCTCCTCGTGTAAACGAATAACGCCGCTGGAGTTTCAGATGAGGAGGCACTCCTTGGAAATGGAATTTTTGGCTCCATTCTTCAGGGCAGAAGAGACCGCTTTCAATTCGATGAATTCATTGAAGAGGTGCTTCAGGATTTTTGTGCTTTATGAAGAGTTGCTTCGTAGTGGCTTTTGGTTATTTTGGTGTTTCATAAGGTATGGAGTACGTTTCACGTCATCACCAACCTTGCCATTTGAAGACAAGCTGCTAGGCTCGTATTGCCTCTATAACTGTCTGTATTTCGCAGTACCTTATTTTACCTTTGTTAATCTTAGGTTCAAATGGTTCCAATGGCTCTGAGCACTATGGGACTTAACATCTGTGGTCATCAGTCCCCTAGAACTTAGAACTACTTAAACCTAACTAAGGACGTCACACACATCCATGCCCGAGGCAGGATTCGAACCTGCGGCCGTAGCAGTCGCGCGGAATCTCAGGTACTACAGACTTCTTATGTACTTCTTTATTACATTTACTTTGTTTTGTACATTCAATTATTTCTTAATTTTTTCGCTCCTCTTATAAATAAACAGTAAAAAACTTCTTTTGATTCATCCTTTTTCGGTTTTGACCGAGGCTTACAGCAGAATACATACTGGTGGTTCTCATACCACATTACTGGTATCGCATATACAGAGATATATTTGAGCAATGTTCCTTCACCAACTATCTCTTCCGTTGAAATGGTTCTGAGCTCTATGGGAGTTAACATCTGACGTCATCAGTCCACTAGAACTTGAAACTACTTAAATCTAACTAAACTAAGGACATCACACACATCCATGCCCGAGGCAGGAGTCGAACCTGCGACCGTAGCAGTCGCTCGGTTCCGGACTGAAGCGCCTAGAACCGCTCGGCCCTATGGGCTAGCTATCTCTTCTGTTTTTGGCTAAACTGAACACAGCACTCTCCTGAGTGCGTCATATTTAATGTAAAATTGTGGGGTACTTTGTACAATATGAGAAGATCTAAGTGTGTAAACCCCGGATGCTCAGTGCTTTTATTGATGATGTCTGGTACTTGTAATTGGTGTTTTTGTTGGGGATTTTGTATACTCACACGAAAATCATCGTTTTCTTGATAGCTCTTGACATTCATCCTCTAGTCTTCCTACGATAAGATGATAATTCCTCAACAGTGTTATTGTCGCATGTTATAACAGTTTCTGCTACATTGTGAGTACTTCATTCTTAAGCGCAGGGTGTGTCGAACATTCCTTGCCAAAATTACACTGAAGTGACAAAAGTCGTGGGATACCTTCTAAAGTCTTGTCGGTCCCCTATTTTCCCGGTGTATTGCAGCAGCTCGGCGTGGAATGGACTCCACAAGTCGTCGGAAGTGCCCTGCAGAAGTACTGAGCCATGCTGCACCTATAGCCGTCCTTAACGGTGGAAGTGTTGCCGTTGCCGGATTTTGTGCACGATCTCACCTCCCGATTACGCCCCATGTCAGGTGCTCTGGGTGGTGAAATCATCCACTCGCAATGTCCAGAAAATTGGCCCGCTGACATGGCGATCTGTCATCGTTAAGAATTTCATAGTCGTTTGGGAACATGAAGCCCATGAGTCGCCACAAATGATCTTCAATTAGCTGAAGATAACCATTTCCAGTCTATGATCGTTTCAGTTAGGCCAGAAGACCTAGTTCATGTCATGTAAACACAGCCCGTTCCATTATGACTTGCACAGTGCCTTGTTGATGCCTCACATGTGACTAAGCCATCTAGGGTCCAACCGATATGGTCACCAGCAGAGAAGAGATGCTGCAGGCGATGTCTCCTGTTAGCAATGGCACTCGCGTCAGTTGTTTGCTCCATAGCCCATTAACGTCAAAATTCGCCTTACTGCCCTAACGGATATGTTCGTCGTACGTCCTATACGAATTTCTGCGGTTATTTCAGGCAGTGTAACTTACCTGTTAGCACTGACACCTCTTCGCAATCACCGCTGCTCTCGCCCGCGGCGAGAGGTAATGCCAAAAATCTGATATTCTCAGCTCACCCTTGACACTGTGGATCTCGAAATATTAAATTCCGTAACCATTTCCGAAATGGAATGTCCTGTGCGTCTAGCTACGACTACCATACCGCGTTCTGAATGCGTTAATTCCCATGCGGGATCATAATCACTTCGGAAACCTTTTCACGTGAATCGCCTGAGTAAAAATGACAGCTCCGAAAAAGCACTTCCCTTTTACACCTTGTGTTTGCGATACTACTGCCGTCTGTACATTTGCATATCGCTATCTCATGATTTGTGTCATATCAATGTATTGAAGACCGTAAGAAATCAAAATAGAAAGTTTTGATACATTGAACGATGCTCGGATATACATGGTTCAAGTACCACAAGGCCTGAAATCTGCTACACATCGGAGAAAAACACTTTATTGTTGTTCCTGTTGTCTAGAGCACATGAACAACCAAAGACACAACGGCGAGTTGATACTAGTTCCAGTCCCTACTGTCTACGTACGGAGTTTGCCGCAGGTACCCCATTAGCTGTAGCTACCATTCTCCCCTAACAGAGCACCTTCATTTGGCAAATCCTCTCAATGACTCAATTTCTTGTCCATAGTGCTCGTTATGTCATAAAATACTAGTTCTGAAATCCCGTAAATGCACTTTGTATCCTATTATTAGAAGTAGTAGGAGTTAGCAATAACAGCAGCAGCAGTACACACATCAGATAAAGTTTTGCATCATTTCGGTTCCGAGAGTTCCGAAACCTGTACAGAAAATTGGAATAGAGATCAACATAAACCTCATTCCCGCCCTTTTTATTGCTAATGTTGTACCACCACACAGCGAGACCTTCAGAGGTGGAGGTCCAGATTGCTATACACACTGGTACCACTAAAACCCCGTTACACCTCTTGCATTGATGCATGTCTGTATTCGTCGTGGCATACTATCTACACGTTCATCAAGCAACTGTTGGCTCAGATTGTCCCACAGCTCAACGGCGATTCGGCGTAAGTCCCTCATAGTGGTTGGTGCATCACGTCGTCCATAAACAGACCTTTTCAATCCATCCCAGGCAAGTTCGATAGGGTTCATGTCTGGAGAATATGCTGGCCACTTTAGTCGAGTAATGTCGTTATCCTGAAGAAAGACATTCACGAGATGTGCATGATGGGGGCAATAGTTGCATAGTTGAACTACAGACAACACGAGCCGTGTACTTCCTTCCTGGTGTAATGACTGAAACTGATCAGCTGTTGGACCCTCTCCGTCTAATAGGCGCTGCTCATGCATGGTTGTTTCCATCTTTGGGCCGTTTTTATGACATCTCTGAACAGTCAAAGGGACTGTGTCTGTGATGCAATATGCACAGTCAACGTCTATCTTCTGGAGTTCCGGGAACTGGGGGTGATCTTTTTTTGATGTGTGTAGTTGTAGTCACAGTACTGGTAGTAAAGGTAATAGCTGCTAGTATTAACGCCATTAATTTTTACTCGTTACTATTACTCAAGTCTTTATTAGAAACGTTAAAAGCAAGTTCCAAGACATTTGCAGTTCTATTATTAAAATTTTGTTACTTTACATTATACTGCATTGATCGTCGTCACCGGCCGTTGTGGCCGAGCGGTTCTAGGCGCTTCAGTCTGGAATCGCCCGACCGCTACGGCCGCAGGTTCGAATCCTGCCTCGGGCATGGATGTGTGTGATGTCCTTAGGTTATTTAGGTTTAAGTAGTTTTAAGTTCTGATGACCTCAGATATTAAGTCCCATAGTGCTCAGAGCCATTTGAACAATTTGATCGTTGTCTTTAGATATATTATGTGAAAGGCTGAGTATTCGTAAACAGCTGCTCCCGTGTCAGAAAGGGACTGAATGTCTCAATATGAACCGGTTAAATAAATGAAATAAAATATAGTTCATGGCTGGCCATCGAAGATGTAGTACTGTTCGTCACAGGAACCAGAAGACATAGTCTTAAAAAATGATGTTGGAGGATGTACTGGGCGGAAACCTTAACAACTTAACGGTGAAAATATTCTCAGCTGACATCTTCCGTGTGAAAATATCGCACAACAACGAACATAAACTTATATAAGACCTGGCCGTCCAGGTGGTTTGCTGTTGTCGTCCTCCGCTGTTGTATGGAATGAAAAGTGAGTTGGACTGTCAGAGAGTGAATTGCCATTAGTTTCGCTGTGAATAGAGTCAGATATTAGTTGGTCTGGGTGGAAAAGAGACGAAAATTGTCCTCGACCCGTTCAAAGAAGCCTTAAACGATACAGGTGAGAGTCAGAGATCTTCTATCATGTGGAACATTCCCCTTTACACCGGCTCTTACGGAAGCGAAGACACACGAATGTGCGTTTGTAGGCAGTTCGACAGCGTTCACTGCCATTCTCTTGTGTCTGTGAACAAGGGTTTACACTAAATGAAACACAAGAGATCACAAGGTGACGAACACAGCCTATGGAAGCTTCGTCATAGTTTGCCGGCCGGTGTGGCCGTGCGGTTAAAGGCGCTTCAGTCTGGAACCGCGTGACCACTACGGTCGCAGGTTCGAATCCTGCCTCGGGCATGGATGTGTGTGATGTCCTTAGGTTAGTTAGGTTTAAGTAGTTCTAAGTTCTAGGGGACTCACGACCACAGCAGTTGAGTCCCATAGTGCTCAGAGCCATTTCGTCATAGTTTCTTGGCGCCAATAATCGCGACATATGATACATCACAATACAGCTAGAGCCACGACACGAGATAGATAACGTCAATGAAATGTGGTGATTCGGCTGCTCCTACCTACGCTTTTATGCAATCCATAGCACCTCCAAAGACCACATACGAGATTTTCGTATTCTCTCCGTCGCTACATGGAAAGTATTAGTCCAGCAGAAATAATGAGGACGACTTTTTTGAAGGAAATAAAATGTATTTAAATTTTAAACTGGGATGCGTTTTCGCTGGAGGCCACGATTTTCGAGCTGCTCAAGAAAAACGCACTTGGAATCACTTTCGTAGGGTTCTCTTGAATAATTCGAAAACTATACGCTCTTCGAAAACGTTTCCCAGTGCAAAACTTAATTCATTAAAGTTCGTACAAAAAGGTTTTGCTCATTTTTTGGGTAGAACTAAAAGTTAGTACCTAGCGAGAGAGAGAGTGTGTTGTGGGTTGGCAGGAGAATTCGAAAGTAAAGTTCTATGTACTGACTTGGCAGAAAATCCTAAGAAATTTTGGTCTTATGTCAAAGCGGTAGGTGGATCAAAACAAAATGTCCAGACACTCTGTGACCAAAATGGTACTGAAACAGAGGATGACAGACTAAAGGCCGAAATACTAAATGTCTTTTTCCAAAGTTGTTTCACAGAGGAAGATTGCACTGTAGTTCCTTCTCTAGACTGTCGCACAGATGACAAAATGGTAGATATCGAAATAGACGACAGAGGGATAGAGAAACAATTAAAATCGCTCAAAAGAGGAAAGGCCTCTGGACCTGATGGGATACCAGTTCAATTTTACACAGAGTACGCGAAGGAACTTGCCCCCCTTCTTGCAGCGGTGTACCGTAGGTCTCTAGAAGAGCGTAGCGTTCCAAAGGATTGGAAAAGGGCACAGGTCATCCCCGTTTTCAAGAAGGGACGTCGAACAGATGTGCAGAACTATAGACCTATATCTCTAACGTCGATCAGTTGTAGAATTTTGGAACACGTATTGTGTTCGAGTATAATGACTTTTCTGGAGACTAGAAATCTACTCTGTAGGAATCAGCATGGATTTCGAAAAAGACGGGCATGTGAAACCCAGCTCGCGCTATTCGTCCACGAGACTCAGAGGGCCATAGACACGGGTTCACAGGTAGATGCCGTGTTTCCTGACTTCCGCAAGGCGTTCGATACAGTTCCCCACAGTCGTTTATTGAACAAAGTAAGAGCATATGGACTATCAGACCAATTGTGTGATTGGATTGAAGAGCTCCTAGATAACAGAACGCAGCATGTCATTCTCAATGGAGAGAAGTCTTCCGAAGTAAGAGTGATTTCAGGTGTGCCGCAGAGGAGTGTCGTAGGACCGTTGCTATTCACAATATACATAAATGACCTGGTGGATGACATCGGAAGTTCACTGAGGCTTTTTGCAGATGATGCTGTGGTGTATCGAGAGGTTGTAACAATGGAAAATTTTACTGAAATGCAGGAGGATCTGCAGCGAATTGACGCATGGTGCAGGGAATGGCAACTGAATCTCAATGTAGACAAGTGTAATGTGCTGCGAATACACAGAAAGATAGATCCTTTATCATTTAGCTACAAAATAGCAGGTCAGCAACTGGAAGCAGTTAATACCATAAATTATCTGGGAGTACTCATTAGGAGTGATTTAAAATGGAATGATCATATAATGTTGATTGTTGGTAAAGCAGATGCCAGACTGAGATTCATTGGAAGAATCCTAAGGAAATGCAATCCGAAAACAAAGGAAGTAGGTTACAGTACGCTTGTTCGCCCACTGCTTGAATACTGCTCAGCAGTGTGGGATCCGTACCAGATAGGGTTGATACAAGACATAGAGAAGATCCAACGGAGAGCAGCGCGCTTCGTTACAGGATCATTTAGTAATCGCGAAAGCGTTACGGAGATGATAGATAAACTCCAGTGGAAGACTCTGCAGGAGAGACGCTCAGTAGCTCGGTACGGGCTTTTGTCAAAGTTTCGAGAACATACCTTCACCGAAGAGTCAAGCAGTATATTGCTCCCTCCTACGTATATCTCGCGAAGAGACCATGAGGATAAAATCAGAGAGATTAGAGCCCACACAGAGGCATACCGACAATCCTTCTTTCCACGAACAATACGAGACTGGAATAGAAGGGAGAACCGATAGAGGTACTGAAGGTACCCTCCGCCACACACAGTCAGGTGGCTTGCGGAGTATGGATGTAGATGTAGATGTAGAGAGCCAACACCGTATTATTAGAAGAAGCCGAAAGGCACGCGTTTTAGCTCACGTAGGCTGGCGTGAGGTCTGGAACAGGAGAAGGAAATTAGACTTTAGAAAAACGGACGTAGCTGGTGGAATACTTAACTTTAATCCATTAATGATGAGCGTCGCTCTTGACTGTACATGATTCAGTATCAATAGTAACTGGTAATGGTGCCTTGCTAGGTCGTAGCAAATGACGTAGCTGAAGGCTACTATCGTAGCTGAAGGCTACTATCGTCTCGGCAAATGAGAGCGCATTTTGTCAGTGAACCATCGCCAGCAAAGTCGGTTGTACAACTGGGGCGAGTGCTAGGAAGTCTCTCTTAGACCTGCCGTGTGGCGGCGCTCGGTCTGCAATCACTGATAGTGGCGACACGCGGGTCCGACGTATACTAACGGACCGCGGCCGATTTAAAGGCTACCACCTTGCAAGTGTGGTGTCTGGCGGTGACACCACAGAGAGAATACGAAAACCTTGCACGTGATTTCTGAAGGCGTTGTGGGTTGCATATATCTCATATGTAGGTGCAGCTGAATCACCTTGTATAGTTATTTCTACGACAGATAACGCGTTCCCCAGTAAATCTTAGTTATCAACGTAAGCAGCGAAAATGATCGGGACTTTCGTATATTCTTGACTAGCACAGGCATCTGGCGTTGGCCAGGTACCTATTTAAATCTGTGCGTTCACGTCCGTACCGCGCAGCATCTGGCTGTATCCTTAATGTATACAGCGTCATATCTCCCGAACTGTGTGTCACACAGTGGTATAAGGTGTAGGTACATTCAAGGGCTCATTTGAATACTGTATGAAAAATGTCTAGCGAAAAGAATTAGTAGCAACGAAACAACAAATTTACATGTTGTGCACGATGTGACAGTTTCTCACGAATCTCACTGTTTATGGCGTCATACATCTTAAACTACATGTCACGCAATGATATAATTTTGCAGTCGCATTCAGTGCTACGTTACATCCTGTATGAAAAATGTGTCACGAGTAAACCTAGTAGTAAATAATTAATAATTTATGACGTCATACGTTATGCAGTACTTTCAGTGGATGAACAGAGGAACAGTAGAAAGCGATAAAATTTTTATCCTTTGATCATTTTGTAGGAGTTGTCAGCGTTAAAAAATTTCAAAAAGGATTGTAATTATGTGTAAACTTAGTTGCAAGTCCTTAAGTGCGCTCATTCTCAAACTGACGGACAGTTAGGTATATGTGTTCCAAGTTTCGTTGAAATCGGTTCAGTAATTGAGGAGGAGATGTGGAACACACATACACATGCACACGCACACATCTATTTTATAAAATGTACGGATTTTAATCATTATAATAGATACATATTCACATTTGTTTGCTTTCAAGGAAATTTATTTCGTTCTTAATAAGAAGATATACAATGCTTCTGCTCATTATCTCCGTTCCCTTCTGATGCATTAATATAATCAATATATTGTCTTGCTCACGTCTCACGTCTCACGTCTCACGTTCTTCAACATCTCTCCAGCAGTAATATTTATTTTCCATCAGTATTTATGCTGCGGATCTCTTTGGGCCCTGTAAGCACATACGATATTTATATTCTTATATCAGTAACACTACGTTTTCATAGGACCACAGCATCACTCATGTAACTCAAGGCAACAAGAACAGTAGAAGACAAGATAGTACCAGGCCACGATATTACAGTTGGCCTCAGCGGCTGTTACCACAGATACGTTGTGACGTAAGAGTAAACAAATACAGTGGTGACTAAGGAAAATAAACCGCAATGTGAGCGCTTTCAGGGCAGTTGTGCATGGTACTGTCAAGTGATTCAGCGCGTCCTCGTGAAATATTACGATCCAAACTCACGATAGGGCGACTGAAGTTGCCTAACTCTCAGGTGCAATAAAAATGCCGTCGACTAATAACAGACGAAAATTTTCTGAATTCCTTTCGCCGTAACGGGGAGAACGCGAACTCCCTTCAACGGTTCGCGGAAAGACAGACAACCACCGGAAGAAGAAAGAATACAAGCGAATGTGAGCCAAACACAACCAGATGCCGTTTGCTCAAAAGCAGCTACCATAGAGAATTCTCGTTGGATGTTGCAACGCTGAAATCATAACGGTCCTTCTGCAGACTGTCACAGCCATGATCTTCAGACATATGGAGACAATAGAAAAAATGTACTGTTCTCGTTTACATATTATTTACAAAGCTTACAACGTACATTGGAATAAAAACATACGGGATTTTTGCCTGGCAATTATCATTTCTTTCAACTCTGATAACGTTTGTTAATGTGAAACATGTCTAGCTGCACCATATTCATAATCCACATCGTATTGAATGTACCCCATAACTGGCTGGTTCAAAGGGCGGTGGAAAGCAACGGCACACCACTTCCAACAATACCATTTCTAGCAGAGCAATGTGGTGTTCCAAGCACCCTTCGAGTTAATGACCGCTTTACCTTCCCAGCATTCGAAAGTGCTTGAGGAAATTCCAAAGCTTTTGTAGTCGAGAAGCATCAAAATCAATTTCAGATTGTAATACTTACTTACACCAATATAATTACAGTCAGTACACTGTAGTCAGGTGTTTCAAAACTTTCCTGTTACGTGCTACAGTCAATGTACGTTCATCAGCTGTATCTCCCAAGAAATTCATAAGATAAGCAGAAGTATTTGATCATCGGTTAATTACTTGTACTTCTCTTAAGCCGTACATTTTAGTAATCAAATCTTGTGTGGTTGTTAATAATGTATATCCACAAAAGCGGATGTTATTCAGGAACATCAAAGTAACTCATCGTCTTTGTGCAGGTTGTTGTTTTTCCTGGTATTTATTTCGTGCACTGTGCTCGTGCTTCGACAGAAAGATCTGCTACTTGTGACAAATTTTATTAAGTAAGAAGTGTACTGAAATGAAGTTGTTAGTATAATATGCAAGATGCTCGAATTTACACTACAAATAATGTGTATTAAACACTTTTAGATCAGAAACAGTTTTGGTGGTTTGCCCTAAAATACTATTCCATATGACATTACGAACTGAAAATAAACAAAATGGGAAATAATACAGCTGACAGCATTAGCATAGCAAACAGACATTTGTCTAGGTTCTTGCAACCGAATTTATCAAGTTTAATCCAAAGGATTTAACGCTGTCAACCTCTTCTACCTCCAAGTCCTCATATTTTATATACAGGGTGTAAATTTTAAGTTAACAAACCACAATAACTCCAAAAATAAGCTTCACACGAAAAAATGTGTGTAATCCAAAGTTGATTATTTTTGAGGAGGTATCTGCTCGTGCTAAAATTAGCCCGCCACCCCTGCCCCCTGGGGCTGGGTCGGGAGGCAACTTTAAAATTTCAAATGAGAACCCCCATTTTTTATTGCAGAATCAGATTCTAACAAAAAAATACGTACATTTTGTCTTAAAGATTTGTTTTGATTCTTGGTAGTTGGAGCTGTAATTCAAGAAAATCTATGTTCTCATTTTTGCGTGGAAAATGATTACGGATAAATAAAGATACCTATTTAATTCGTAAATTATGATTCGCTAAAACTAAAACTGTCCCTCCCTCCCCATAGGGTGGGGTTTGAGAGAGAGGAATTAGAGTTTTACAAATATTGACCCAAATATTAATTTTGTCCGCAGATTCGAATAAGTTTTGTTTGTTTGTTTAAGACAAAATGTACGTAGTTTTTTTATGTAGAATCTGATTCCACAATAAAAAATGGGGGTTCCCATTTGAAATTTTAAAGTTGCTTCCTGCCCCACCCCAGGGGACTGGGGTGGCAGGCTAATTTTATCACCAGCAGTTGTCCCCCTTGAAAATAATCAACTTTGGATTCTACACATTTTATCGTGTGAAGCTTATTTTTCTAGTTGTTCAGGTTTGTCAACTTAAAATTTACATCCTGTATATATTGGGTGGAATCTCTTGAAACTTCTGGGCTGCAAATACTAATGTCTTTCCTAAACAAGAAATAACTGTAAACTGAATAGAAACAATTTACTTAAGTCCATTAAAATTTCACTAGCGAAAATACATATGATTTACTACTTATTGTAATGTTTGCATCATCAGCAAACAAAATAATCTACCTGTTGAAATTTAGTTAACGTACATGAAAAAATGATGGCACTAGTATGGCACTATGTCTTCTCAGTTATGCACTCTTGCTCATGTCGATTTTTTCGGCATTGGAATATCTTTGGGTTTTGTAACCTAGCTATAGTTTCTCTGGTGCCTTGGTAGAGGGTGGCCTATGGCCACCTCGGTCGTGATTTACGTACATGCGCAGCACACGCTTAAGGGCTGTTCGGGATTGGCTGTCAGTAAAGCAGTCTTCACAACGTGAACTTGCTAGCTCCGCAGGTCCGTCCGCCACGTTTGTGTGGTGGATGCTTACTTTGGGGAGTGTGCCGAGGCCTAATCCGTCTTCCCTCTGTCTTTGAAGCTGCGGGCCTCTTGTGTATGGTACGGTGACCACCAGGGATCGTGAAAAACACGCTGCTTTTTATAATGTGTTTCATGTTGTTTCATGTGATTGTTGGTACCATAAACGTGTCTAGCTCATAATAGTGGTGGTTATTTTGGTAGTTATCCTTAACGTGGTTCAGCATACCAGTAATAAGAACGTTCCCAAGTTAATCCTTGATTCAGCTGTAAGAAGGCCTGTATTTTACCTACAATCTGTCCAAAATTACTTTATGATTGACAGCGGTTACGGAAATAGTAGAGGCGGCGGCCCTCGTGGCATGCTCGGGCTACTTTACGCCAACGTCACGCTACCTGCAGCCGCAGCCAATCCCAAAGTTGCCCAGCCTTCATCGCAAACCGCATCACTTCCTGCAGGACTTTCTGTCTTGTGTGATCGTTGCCGCCTGGGAATTTCTATGTGTTTGTATGTACAGTTGTAGGAACTATTCTTTCATTTGTTGTTACTGTTATTTATTGTCAAATTATTCAGTGTGTGGTACTCAACGGTGTAAGGGATATGGTCGGCGAAAGTTATAAGTGGAAAAGTTCGACGCCGTCCTCTTGGCCAGGGGACTGCCGTACGAGGAGAGTCGAGAGAGATGGTTATCGCCTTACATGACTGATTTGAGAACGAAAAGCTAAACGGTGGCCCGCTGTTCACCATTAACAAAATAATCGACGAAACTGCTGCAGGTTTGAATACAAACAAAAACGTTGTTGTGAAAATGGGGATGGAAATGTTTGAAAAAGAAAAGGAAATTGAAAAACTATTGAAACTTAACCCCGATGGGAAGAAACGTTGTTAAGATAAGCGGATTGCAGAGGATGCGATTTTCGTCGTCTTGTTTGTGATTATTATCGCACGAACGAACATCTGACTCTCAGGAAGTTTCTGCTCACACTTAAAGATCTTTTCAATACAGGCCGGCCGGACTGGCCGAGCGGTTCTAGGCGTTACAGTCTGGGACCACGCGACCTCTACGGTCGCATGTTCGAATCCTGCCTCGGGCATGGACGTGTGTGCTGTCCTTAGGTTAGTTAGGTTTAAGAAGTTCTAAGTTCTAGGGACTGATGACCTTAGAAGTTAAGTCCCATAGTGCTCAGAGCCATTTGAACCATTTTTTCAATGCAGTCGCACGTCCTCGTCCACAGTTTTACACACCCTAGGTATTCACTATGAATAGTTCTGTGGCCATAAACTGTCGATCGACAGGGAGAATACAGCCGCATGGCGATGTCGACTTGAAACTACTTCCGTAGCATGAATATCGACGATTGGTGTGGCTTGACGAAAGGTGGATCAAAAATGGCTCTGAGCACTATGGGACTCAACATCTTAGGCCATAAGTCCCCTAGAACTTAGAACTACTTAAACCTAACGACATCACACACACCCATGCCCGAGGCAGGATTCGAACCTGCGACCATAGCAGTCCCGCCGTTCCGGACTGCAGCGCCAGAACCGCTAGACCACCGCGGCCGGCGAAAGGTGGAACACTTATGGTCACGTTGTCAAGGAGGGATGAATAGACGACACAGCTAAAAAGAACTATGGCAATGCCTTCTGACAAAAAGACAGAAATAGTCGTCTCTATGCAGGCATCTCGGAAAGTTCCTTCCCAAACGGTTGCCTGTTTTTTAAATCAAATAAAATAGGAGATTATCACGGAGGAATGAACCACGTTACATTTATCAAGCATTTCGAAGATTCACTAAGACCAAACCGCGATAAACCGTCAACAATTATTCTACGTAATGCTCCTTACTATTCAGTTGGTGGTAACGCACCTACGATGGCAAACTGAAAGGAGGAAATGACTGACTGGCTTCGGCGTTATAACGCCGATGTAAGTGATGACCTCATAAAAGGTATAACCTATGAAAAAAATATCTCTCCATTAGCCACAGTTCCCCTTATACGAAATCGGCGAATTGGCAAAAAAAGAAACGGGCATACAGTCGTTAGGCTACCATATTACTACTACCATTTCGACTCAGTAGAGTTAATATGAGCCCAAATGAAAAGGCTGCGTTGCCAGAAATAATAATAAGTTTACCCCTTCCGCAGTCCGTGCAGAGAAGCTATTAGGAACGTCAAAACTGTGGATTGGAGGAAAGCTTTCAAACATACGGAGATCATCATGGAAACGGCATGGTAGAAAGAAATTTTTTGAAAAATTCTGTGGAAGAGATGATAATTAAATTAAACGACGACAGTGACAATGACCGTGAGAGTAATAGTGACAGTTCATGAATACGTCACAGCGACGATAGTGGTATTAGAGGAATTTTTCCATTATCCCCGGAGAAATAGAGCACAGGTGGGTAGCGCTGTGTAGCTTTGGTGAGCGCAGGTTACAAACGTAACGACTTACATAACCAAATTATACCGTCGAGAGATTTTTAATTTTAATAAAAAGGCCTAACTAGCAACTAATCCCAAAGGCAGTTTATGTCAGGGATCTAGTGTGCAGAAAACAAAATAAGTACTACTGTTTACAACATAACTGCTGTAATATAGAGACCCTGTTACTTGCATAGGTTTTGTTCCTTCTAAACGTAAGACGTTTGGGATATGTGACAAACCCGTGTAATATTATTTCTTTTACGTGATAGCATTAAGTAGGCGGATCAGAAAAATTAATAACAGTTTCATTACAAACCTATAGTGATCTGTTTCTCGTGTGGAGTCCGTAACGCACCCGTTCATAGGTGATGGGCGAGTGGTCCATTTTGCGTCATACACTGAAGAGCGAAAGAAACTGGTACACACGCCTAATGTCGAGTAGGGTCCCCGCGAGAACGCAGAGATGCCGCAACACGACGTGGCATGGACGCGACTAATGTCTGAAGTAGTGCTGGAGGGAACTGACACCATTAATGCGTTGTCCACAAATCCGTAACAGATCAAGTGGTGGATATCTCTTCCGAACAGCATATTGCAAGGCATCCAAAATACGCTCAATAATTTTCATGTCTGGGGTATTTGGTGAGCATCGCAAGTGTTTAAACTCAGAAGAGTATACCTGGAGTCACTCTGTTGCTATTATGAACGTGTGGTGTTGTAACAATAACAACTGTACCTATAATAATTTTTTTCTTTATGAATTTAGATAAATTTTTCTTTCTGAATTTATGTAAACTAATATAAGTAATGTTGTGAATTTCTTTTTCTTTTCGTGTCATGTTAAAGAAACTGTAAACAACTTTTGAAATGAATGTTATTATTTATGTTAGATTTCAAGCAATTTGATAACCAAAGGGAAATGTATTTAATGTTAAAACTATTGTAAGATGTGAAAATTGTAATTTATACACTTGGTCCATACGTAGGTAATGCATTAGGATATGTGTAGTAGAAAACCTGTGGTGAATACCCCACCTGTAGGGGAGCGGGAAAAGGTGGATGCAGGCGAGCGCGGGAAAACGCACACTGGCGCGGTTCGGCACAACGGGCTCAGTATTACAGTCGGAGTTGGGCATCGGTCAGAGGAACATGTACTGTACCGAGGAGGCTATCTAGGAAAAGTGGATTCCATTGAGCCTCGGATGGGCCGATTCCGACGACTACTTGGCATGGCTATATCCTTAGGCACAAAAGTGGAAAGATTACGACGCTAAGAAGAAGGAAAGTGCCGATGCAGTGAGAGCCTTAGCCGTGCTTGTATGTGTGCTGTGCTGCCCGCTATCTCGCTGCCCGCCAACCGCCGCACCGACGTGCACAGGTCAAACATTTATTTCATCTTTAGAAGTGTATCTGTGTGGACCAGTGTCGAAACTGTTTTAACTGTTCAATAATAGCGTGACTTTTACCAGAATTGCCTTAGCCATCACTTATCCTTATCATTGACCTAGACAGGGTCCTTACCACATATTGTGCAACCCGAGTATCCCGAACTGAAAGTTTAAAGATAGTATTAACGAGAATTGTCAGCAGACAGATCTATGATATAAAGAAGTTTATATTTAGGTGTGTAAATGCAAATGTTAGTAATTAATTTGAGACAGAAAGAATGATAACTAATTAATTCAAAAATAAGAGAAAAGAGTACTTATCCACAGATTGATAATTTTGAGTGTTAATTTACCTTCAGGACTTACTAGTTTCAGTATAACGACCATAACAGTTTCAGGGCCCCCCACTTCTCCTGCTTATTCTTTCACATCTTGAAGTGTACTGATCAGATTTGAACAGTAAAGTTAATTTGTATATGAAACCTAAGTGTAGTAGTGTTTTTTTCCAATTTTAATAGTGACATTCTTTGTGTGCTTTCAAAATTGCTACTTCTAGGGTAACCTATGCCCGATTTCAGTCTGATCAATATACAAATGCAGTTCGTAGTAATCATTGCTGTGTGGTGTTGTGTAATTTGAGCTCATCCAAATTAGCACAAAAGAAGAAAACTTTAGTTCAGTGGATTTTTCTTATGCCAAACTCTGCCATATAACGCAACAGTACTACGTGTTGTTATGCTTGTACATGCACACACTTGTACAAGGAAAAACTCACTCAATGCCTAATTAGGCTGGCGACCGTATTATTAATCATTGGTAGTATCTACTGTGTGTACTTCTTGTCCATGCGAACGCGTAATTATACTTTACATTAGCTTGACGCATCACTGTAGTTACTGACTGAATATAAGTCCGAATTGCTTCCATTAGGTACACGCGGTCAATTTATGTACTAAATCCTTGTTTACAAGGTGAAGCCCGTGAACTTATTACAGTGCAGGCTTTGTAGAGTTAACGCACGTCCGACAGGGCGGTAGTGTTACAGTGTGTCTCATTGTCCTGCTGGGAATTGCCATCGGAATGCACAATGGACATGAACGGATGTAGGTGATCAGGCAGGATGCTTATGTACGTGTCACATGTCAGAGTCTTATCTAGACGTACCAGGAGTCCCATACTACTCCAACTAAACACACCCCAAACCATTACAGAGCCTCCACTAGCTTGAACAGTGGACTGCTGACATGCAGGGTCCATTGATTCATGAAGTTATCTCCATAACCGTACACATCCGTCCTCTCGATACAATTTCAAACGAGATGGGCCCAGGCGAGACGTAAAGGTTGGTGTCGTGCAGTCACCAACGGTAAACGAGTGGGCCTTCGGCTCAGAAAACTCATATGGATGATATTCCGTTGAATGGTTCGCACACGCACACTTGCTGATGGGCCAGCATTGATATTTGCAGCAATTTGCGGAAGAGTTGCACTTTTGTCACGTTGAACAATTCTCGTCAGTCGTCATTTGTCCCGTTCTTGCAAAATCTTCTTCCGGCCGCAGCTTTGTCAGACATTTGATGTTTTACCGGATTCCTGATATTCACTGTGCACTTGTAGAATGGTAGTCTGGTAAAATCCCCACTTCATCGCTACCTGGGAGATGCTTGTCCCATCGCTCATACGCCAACTATAACACCACGTTCAAACTCACTTAAATCTTGATAACCTGGCATTGTAGCAGCAGTAACCGATCTAACAACTGCGCCAGACGTTGTCATATATACACTCCTGGAAATGGAAAAAAGAACACATTGACACCGGTGTGTCAGACCCACCATACTTGCTCCGGACACTGCGAGAGGGCTGTACAAGCAATGATCACACGCACGGCACAGCGGACACACCAGGAACCACGTTGTTGGCGCTAGCTGCGCAGCATTTGTGCACCGCCACCGTCAGTGTCAGCCAGTTTGCCGTGGCATACGGAGCTCCATCGCAGTCTTTAACACTGGTAGCATGCCGCGACAGCGTGGACGTGAACCGTATGTGCAGTTGACGGACTTTGAGCGAGGGCGTATAGTGGGCCTGCGGGAGGCCGGGTGGACGTACCGCCGAATTGCTCAACACGTGGGGCGTGAGGTCTCCACAGTACATCGATGTTGTCGCCAGTGGTCGGCGGAAGGTGCACGTGCCCGTCGACCTGGGACCGGACCGCAGCGACGCACGGATGCACGCCAAGACTGTAGGATCCTACGCAGTGCCGTAGGGGACCACACCGCCACTTCCCAGCAAATTAGGGACACTGTTGCTCCTGGGGTATCGGCGAGGACCATTCGCAACCGTCTCCATGAAGCTGGGCTACGGTCCCGCACACCGTTAGGCCGTCTTCCGCTCACGCCCCAACATCGTGCAGCCCGCCTCCAGTGGTGTCGCGACAGGCGTGAATGGAGGGACGAATGGAGACGTGTCGTCTTCAGCGTGAGAGTCGCTTCTGCCTTGGTGCCAATGATGGTCGTATGCGTGTTTGGCGCCGTGCAGGTGAGCGCCACAATCAGGACTGCATATGACCGAGGCACACAGGGCCAACACCCGGCATCATGGTGTGGGGAGCGATCTCCTACACTGGCCGTACACCACTGGTGATCGTCGAGGGGACACTGAATAGTGCACGGTACATCCAAACCGTCATCGAACCCATCGTTCTACCATTCCTAGACCGGCAAGGGAACTTGCTGTTCCAACAGGACAATGCACGTCCGCATGTATCCCGTGCCACCCAACGTGCTCTAGAAGGTGTAAGTCAACTACCCTGGCCAGCAAGATCTCGGGATCTGTCCCCCATTGAGCATGTTTGGGACTGGATGAAGCGTCGTCTCACGCGGTCTGCACGTCCAGCACGAACGCTGGTCCAACTGAGGCGCCAGTTGGAAATGGCATGGCAAGCCGTTCCACAGGACTACATCCAGCATCTCTACGATCGTCTCCATGGGAGAATAGCAGCCTGCATTGCTGCGAAAGGTGGATATACACTGTACTAGTGCCGACATTGTGCATGCTCTGTTGCCTGTGTCTATGTGCCTGTGGTTCTGTCAGTATGATCATGTGATGTATCTGACCCCAGGAATGTGTCAATAAAGTTTCCCCTTCCTGGGACAATGAATTCACGGTGTTCTTATTTCAATTTCCAGGAGTGTAGGTGCTGCCGACAGCAGCGCCGTGTTCTGCCTGCTTACATATCTCTGTATTTGAAAACGCATTCCTGTAACAGTTTATTTGGCGCTTCAGTGTATGTAAGTGCAAAGATGTAACAACTACCAACGAAAATAAATTTCCCCTAACCTTAGTCCAAAGACTAAAAAGGTTCACCTGCTTGTAACAGGAATTTTGTTTTACGAAGTCAATTTGACACCTAGCCAACTGTCATTGAGTGAAGATTGTGTACTCAGTAATGAAACAAAGTAGTCGGGTCTGCCATAAATGTCGACTCTTAGACAGTGTGTCTAATGCAGTATTTTAATATGCCATCTTAGACAATTTATAACACACGTAAGTAAGCATTACAAATATGGATTTGTATATGGTTATATCACTTGTAATGTATTTCACTGTTATTGCCTAACCTGCTTCCAGAAAACACTTGATAATGGCACTTTGAAGCCGAAATCATGATTGTGTAAATGTAACACTATAAATAAACAACATTTGAACGGAGGCACTGTTGCCCCGCATTATGAAAAAAAAATTATTAAATAATTAAGCTGTTTGAGCGAGTTGAATGAAATGTAAGATTATGCAACTGTTCCGTGCGGAACGTGACAACTCTATTCCGCGCCTCCCCGTGGTCCTACCCGAGTGTCAGTCCAAAGAAATTCTGGACAGATTATAGACCTGTTTTGCGAGTACTACATCTACAAAAATTTATGTTTATCTTAACTGCTAGTGCTTGTACTTTCGACGTTCAGGTATCTTTAATATTTTTCATTGTGAGTTAACTGTAATTACATGCAGCTTAAATAGGTACAGTTATTAGCTTTGGTTTCATCAGTCAGAGTTGATGCTAAAATTAATTCTGTTATGTAAATTGGTATACGTTGATATTCACTGTCATTGTTGGAGGCCCATGTGCTTTTTGACAGTTATGTGTTACGTAAAGACAATGTACACTTAAAGACAAAAAAAAGGACGCACCACGAAGGAGTTATGGAAATTAGTCATGTGTTGATACTCGTACAGATATCGATAAGGCCGGCCGCGTTGGTCTCGCGGTTCTAGGCGCGCAGTCCGGAACCGCGCGACTGCTACGGTCGCAGGTTCGAATCCTGCCTCGGGCATGGATGTGTGAGATGTCCTTAGGTTAGTTAGGTTTAAGTAGTTCTAAGTTCTAGGGGACTGATGAAGACAGCTGTTAAGTCCCATAGTGCTCAGAGCCATTTGAACCATTTGAACCAGATATCGATAGCAAATGGAAAACTGTAAACTTTGGCGGCCGGTGGATGAATGTGTGAGACTGCAGTGCAGTTTCACCGCGCATCAGATCAGGATAGTAAACAGGGCACCTGTCGACACCAGGGAATAGTCTTCGCGAATTTCATTCAGTGTACTGATTTGGACAGTAACTAAACCTCGTAGACAGTGAACAATACACTCAGAAGTGTATTGGAGTAATTGGCGAATTGTTCGACGTTTAAATATGAGCTATGCCACAATTCGACGACGTTGGCAAGAATGGGTGGACTATGGCGGAAAACATCATTAAGAAAGAAGCAGTCGACCTAGGGAGATAACAGAGCGATCGTGACAGAGATGCTCTGAGGCTGGGATTCATTTTTATCGTCGATACGACGTCCAACAAGTGATTCACTCACCTCGAGAACCAATAACAGGCTGTCCACAGAAAGGTGGCTGAGCTCAGAGGAGACACTGCACCGACTAACGCTGATCTATATACTAACAAGCTGTTACACACATTTTGCCTGAAATCTCATTGACTGATTTAGAATTGTCTTCAACGATGAGTTCCACTTGAAACTGAGACCAGATGGCCCGCGAAGACGTGTCTGAAGGCCCTGACAGCGGAGGAAAACCAACCAGAAAGTCGTCCCTCATGCGCTCTGTCAACTACGAATGATGGTCTTGGGGGCATTTCACTTCATAGCAGAACCTTTTTGGTTATCGTCCGCTGCGCCCTTACAGCACAGCTGTAAGTCGACGATCCTGCAAGCTCTCTTCCGTTGCCCTTCATTGCAAGTCATTCACCGCTTATGTTTCAGCAAGATAATGCCCGCACCCACACGGCGAGAGCTTCTACAGCGCGTCTTCGTGCTTGCTAAACCCTGCCTTGGCCATCAAGGTCGCCGAATCTCTCCCCAATTTAAAACATTTGGAGCATTGTGAGCAGGATCTTCCATCCAGAACGGGATTTTGAAGATCTGACGCTCCAGTAGAATAGATTTTGGCACGATATCCCTCAGGAGAACCTCCAGTAATTCTATCAATCAATGTCAAGCCTAGTAACTATTTGAATAAGGGCCTGAGATGGATCAAGACGTTATTGACTTGTTCAATTTGTAAAGCTGTTTATCTTGAACAAATCATTCATATTTTCTAAAATTGCAATATTTTGTTTCTTTGTATATTTACACAATATCTACCGATTTCCATCCTGTTCGGATAATTCCCGCGTGGTGTGTCGATTTTTATTTTCTTAGAGTGTATACATTCTGTACTAATGCGAACGCCTCTTCGCGGTGTGAACCGAATTGAAACTGATTATCGTGGTTGGCTAATCCATATCTTTTGGCCCCTTCATTTGCTTTGAATATTTCGTTGGTGGCTCTTGTGAACGACTGCTTACGCTTGTTAATTTTCCAGTGCTTCCATTCTTACGTTAAAGGCAAGGTACAATTCACAAATTCTGTTATCTTGAAAGTTTTTCTTCATGCGTTAAGTGTTACTCGTATGGCGGTTATTGTAAGATTGATTTTTTGAGCAGCCCAAACAGTTGTTAAATCCATTGCATGACTGCAGAGGCGACTGTCAATTTCAAAGGTTTTTCCTTGTCATAATTAAAAAAAGGTAAGCCCTGAAACACTGAATGGACAATAATTTAGGGTCTGGCTCGCTTATTATGGTGTTTCCTTAAGCTTAACTGTTCTTCACTGTTTATGTTCAATTTGGCCTCTGTGGCAAATAAATATGTTGTAAACTATTAGATTCTTAATGTTCAGCACCTTACCATTCCCAGATCCAGCACGTTGCCGTCTCATGTTTGACAATATGTATCAGATGGCTAACAGTTTTGAGAATGCTGCCATAAGCTTTCAATGGCAGAATGCCAGAATGTTTCTTTTTTTTAAGTAAAAGTAATTTTTTTTAAAATCATTGGCTATGATAGATTATAAACAGACAATTAAACACCAATGAGAAGGACAATAAAGAAAATGGCACTCAGAAGCCTCCAGGGAGGTCGGTCTGGCCTCGTTCACTTAGGTGAGACAGGTGGTGAGCCCAACTACACTTGATCCGTGGGAACCCAACCAGGGGACAACCATGGACTGACCGCCAAACGACTTGCTTGCCACCAATCGGTACATGAGAACTCAAGCACAAAAAGTTATCAAAGTGATTATCCACAATGAAATATGTATTAGCTGTCAAAACTACACACCATGTTGGACAGCGGCAACAGATGAGGAAAGGATGCTGCCTGAATTACGTTAGCGGCCAGAGCAGGTAACTGGAACACTAACGGCCACAAGGCAGTAAATTCCGCTGCTACACTTGAATTTGAAATATGGTAATATAGTTAACTTCACCCAAAAGGAACACTGCCTGAATTTACGTCAGTGACCAGGGCAGGTAACCAAAACACTAACGCCCACAAGGCAGAAAATTCCGCTGGTGCACTTGAATTGTAGTCAACCAATATAGTTCATTGCACCCCATGGCGGCTAAATTTCAGCAATAGAAACACTTGGTGTTGCTCACAGGAAAACCTCCCCAACAGCGAAGCACCGAAACGAATGGACGTGGCTTGGGTACTTGAAACCACTACTCAACTGACTTCCTGGGTCGGTGAATCACGAAGCTGGTAGCAATTAGACAGCTCTACACACGCTCTGACACTGCGCAGGGACCGCCAGCGGCCCCAGCCGACTGCACCGTGCGGAGATAACTTCCCAGGTCCGCAGCAACCAACCGACTCCTGATGGTCCGTCCACGACTGCTGCTCCGTCGTGACTGCATTGCTGGTGCGACTGCCACTCACTTCCAGACACACGACGGCGGAAATACTGGCTCGGACCTGAACAACATCCCTGCACCAGGAAATGACCGACCCATGTTCCACAGAATGATAATTGAAGGGGCGCAGAAGTGCACGGAGAACCAGTTACCATATGAGACGACCGACACCTCAGAGGGAGTACGCCGACAACATTTAAAATAAGTTGTCAAAGGAAATAACGCCAACTACACACACTACCTGACAAACACTTGCACGAAGACCTGAACGATACCCAACAGTAACTAACCACGCACAAAGGCAGATTGGGAGTCGATGCACATACACACAACCGACTCACGAACAATCGGCGACCCAAAACGCGTCGTCCGGTAGGACGACCGACCGACGATCCACCAAGACCGTGGCCAGGCTCAAGTGATGCGTAGTGGCAAGGGTCGGGCGAGCCATGTCGACGCAGACCTCGCTGCTGCTGCAACCCGACTGCGCTAGTGCGGCATTGCAACACCTCGACTGGCAGGTCTGGACTGCGCTCCAGAAGCGTTCCAACTGGCTGGCAGACCCGAACTCGCTTACGACAGACAACAACGACCGGGCAGTAATAGCAGTCGAGCAAAGGTACTACGAGAGGGTATATATCGATACGCGCTGCTAGCGCCGGTCACGGTCAGGTCGAGCAGCAACTCAGTGACAGTGGTAATTTAAATTAACGCAGTAAGGTGGAAGTACGTTAAAAACAGGGTGTAAAATACATGATGGCGGGAACACGAGCCACACACGGCTCACTATGGAGCCAACGATTGTTTTTGCTTTCAATTTAATGACATGCTTTTCTTAACAATATTTAATATCTCGTCAAAGAATACTGTGGCATTGCAAACATCAATATTTATGATACTTTAATAGAGACCTGTTTATTGTTACAACACAAGATGGCATCGTTAAGTAACTACGTGTCTTACTCATTCCATTAATTCAGTTTGTGTCGAGTTTTCTGCTTATTTATAACCTTTATATCCACATATAATGATATCAGCTTACCTACCTAGTCTCTACCACGATGTAACTGAGTTCGTCTTGCCGGTATCCTGATCTCTCAGGTTCTTTCATCACGCTGTAACACCAAGCACTATTCATAATTCCCTCTGGTCATCTTCAGAACTCAGAATTTCTGTAGACAGTTAGTTGGTTGATTTGGGGGAGGAGACCAAACAGTAAGGTCATCGGTCCCATCGGGTTAGGAAAGGATGGGGAAGGAAGTTGGTCGCACCCTTTCCATGGACCCATCCCGGCATTTGGTTTCTGTACAACAGTACAGCATTTTGCCACTTGACTGGTAAAACGATGAGCGTAATTTTTAATGTATTCCACTATGGAAGATTCATTCACAAGCAGGGAAAGGCGTCCAGGTAGAAAAAAACAGTTGAAATTTATTACTAAGAGAAATACACAATAATGTGGTCAAAAGAAACAGCTTCGTAGTGGAGACATCGTAAAGATCGTCCTGATATATTGTAGAATTGTCACTAATACATAATGGTTAAGGAAGGTGCGAGTGAGTATTCAGTCTGTCACTGTCGAGAATCACTGCCGCAGACACGGCTGGTATATGCTACACTGGTGATGTTCTGGTTCCGAGGTCATTCACTGCATTCGAAAGAAGATACTCATGGCACTACTGAAGTACGATCAATATCGAGACTGGGAATCACGCTGGCTGGTGAGCTCCTGTGCGGTGTCCTATAAGGTTTGCCCGGCGGAGGAATATCGAGAAGCTCTGTGGTATCACGTGGATCATGGACGCGAGGTAATATCGGCTATGTCTGGTGGATGTTGCGCCCTCAGTGCTGCAGTGGCCGGTGCAGGCAAGCTGAGCTCTATCTACTTGCAGACGTCTCGATTGGAGGCAATCCGCAACACTGTGTTGCGTGGCGTGTGGGTGGATGAAGGGGCACCAGCCGTACGCCACACATTTGATTAACATGTGCCCCCAAGAGAGATAAAAACTGAAAATAGTTTCATATGAAATTCGTACCCCCAGCCTGTGTATGGCTGCGTGATATTTGGAGTCAGCCGGAAGAGGTCGCTTGCACAAAATGGAAATGGAAAATGCTCTAACAATTGGCACAATGGTACGTACCTTCTGCTAGAGATTAGGCACGGAACGCATACGAATCTAATGTTGCGGGTGGCATACTGTACAAATCAAGAATCCGCTCTTACATTAGTGCTAACTGGCTTCCTTCATTACCGCAGTAATTCAGCGAGCATGATGAGGCTGAGAAAAGTGGCGTTGCAACCGGTTCATAACGTCGACTCGATTCTCTTACTCGAGCATACTTACTGTGAACGTACAGGAATAAAACACAGGGACATAAGACTATCTTCAAACCAGACGGCAATTGTAAGAGTTCAAGGACTTGAAAGAGAAGCAGTAGTGGAGAAGGCGAAGTTGAGGGGATGTAAAATGCGGACTAGTAACAGCAAGGAAAGTGTTCCCGAAGAAGAGAAATTTGTTTACATCGAATATAAATTTAAATGTAGGAAGTATTTTATTAATGTAGATATGTGGACTGTAGCTTTATATGTAAGTGAAACAGGGACGATAAACAGTTCTGTCATGAAGACAATTGATGCTTTCGAAATGTGGTGCTAAAGAAGAGTACTGAAGTTCAGATATGTAAATCGTGTATCTAATGGAGATGTGCTCAATGGAACTGAGAAGAAAAAGGATATTATGGCACAACTTGTCATTAAGAGTGAAATGGTTGACTGGACGGACGTACTCTGAGACTTCAATGACACGTCAGTTTGGGAACACAGGCAAAATTTTAGAGAGGAAAACAAAGGCTTAACAACGGTAAGTAGATCCGAATGGATGCAGAATGCAGTAGTTTCACAGATAGGAATACGTTTACACAGGATAGACTAAAGAGGAGCGCTGTATCATCACTATTTTCACTCTGCAGACCACAACAAACAAAAAGTGAGACGAATTGTATTTCTTGTTAATGCAACCCAGCAACAACTAACGGCACCTTCGATTAACTAAGTGACGTGCGTATTTATTTCCAGAATATCTGCTTAATATATCCTCTTGTACTTATCACTTATAATTTATCTGTGTACACACCTCTATTGCTCACTGCAAACAGCCTTATATTAGTAGAAGTTACAACTTGAATGCACTATTCTTATGGCGACTGTCAGAAAATAAGGTTGAATTACTATTTTGAGCACGCTGCAATCTGTTGTATTTCCCGTAAGGCATGCATTTCTTCATGAACCAACAACCATTCAGTGGTCATGTATTATCGATAACTTTAGAACGCGCTGGCATTTCTCAAACTATATACGAGTTATCGATGGAAAATATATCATAATGCAGTTCTGCAGATGTTGCTATACGTTTTTTTGTGGAAGGGAGGCTTTTCTTCTGAGTTTGAATATCATGTGACCCTTCTCAGACCGTTTAGTGAACGCATTAACGTGCATTTAGCGTCGGAGAAGCAGGTTAATCAAGAAATAGGTACGACTTTTTTGTAAACACATATCGAATCGACCACAGCTAAAGCTGTAACTGCGAAGGTAATTATTGTTACTGGTTCCTCATAACTACTTTGAGGTCAATGAGAATGTTTATCTGGTACGACATATTGACTTCCAGAGCTTGTGGATACTGACGATGAAGCATAGAATGTTGTAATCTTTATGCCAAAGTGTTTAAACATGAATGCAGGGATGTACAGACTTTAGGTAACAGAAACTAACTTATCAGAGGCTACTTATCCTGCCTGTACAGACTATTTCAGCTATGCTGGGACGAATAATTGGCATACTGTTGTCATTGCACATAGTTAAAAAGCATTCTCAATATTGCAAATTGACAACATGTCCTAAGGCAAAACATAATAATTAACAACAATTCAATTTCGTCGGCTATCATCCACAGCAAACACAGAATTATTAGTTTTGTAAATAACAAACCACTTTTTCTACCTTCGATGTATTTTATTTGTTGCAGAAATGTTTCGCCTTTTACTTTCAGGCATCATCAGTGGAATAAAGAATGATACAGTTTCTTTTGGATGTGCGATATTTATAGATTACAAAACGGTTCACGTCTTTTTGTTTACTTAAAGAAATGATTACTTACAGTTATTCGGGATGTGGCTGGCATATGCGTTTGGACTCAATTGGTCAGAAGCAGGAGATCGCACTATAACTTCACGTACGAAACATAAGCATATTTTCACGTTACCAACTTTCTTCTTCTCAATTTTCATGTTCTTTACTGTAATTGTTTTGAAGCTCTATTACTTGTCTGTCACTATCTGTAGACATTTTACCGAAAACTTCGATTTAGAGTCGTAACTACCGCGTGATCAATTCATGTTTCTTGGGAGTTTCGTTTGTTTATGTACATGTTGCCAACCTAACCAAGTATGTACTAAAAACTAAAATCTGTACATTTGTGTTCTATCTCTCTCTCTCTCTCTCTCTCTCTCTCTCTCTCTCTCTCTCACTCTCTCTCTCTCTCTCTCTGTGTGTGTGTGTGTGTGTGGGTGGGTGGGTGGGTGGGTGGGTGGGTGTTTGTGTGTGTGCGTATGCGTGGTTAGGTAGTTCCAGAAATATGAATGCAATTGCTGTTAGACAGTGGCTGAAAGTTTTGTGTTCAGCTGGATTGAGTTTTGGTACGAATTTTTTGTGGAGGGGTTCATGTAAGAGTGAAGAAACAGGAGTTTGGTGGTTCTATCATGATGATAATCATCTGTTTGACCTTTATACTACTATTTTACCCATTAATCTGTTACCTGATGGCCTTCTTGAAACATGACGGAGACACAATGTATATAAGAACCTAATGCAGAGAGCTTCTCTACTCCATATAGCAATAAGACTAAAAACAGCCGACCAGTTGCAATGGATAAAGTAATCTCTACCTAGGTTTCGACAGATTTAAATCTGTCTTCTTCAGAAGGCGGCAGTATTACCTTAATATGGAATGATGTATCATCGTCGTTTTTACAAATATCTGCATAGATCCATTAGTCCGAATTAAAATATAGCCCTGAAAATAGGGTTTATCATGTAAATAAAAATTAGTACATGGATGTTGCAGAGCTCACAAGCTTACTTTATCCATTGCAACTGGTCGGCTGTTTTTAGTCTTATTACGTGGAACCGTTGCTGTTGCGCAGCTATGTTTAAAATACCATATAGCAATATTTATTCAGCCAATGAAAAAAATGTAAAATACTTCCTTTCCAGTTCCTATTTGGATCACTTGAGGATGCAGCTTGATTGACGGAAAACCTGCCGTGGTTTCAAAAAAAAAAAAAAATTCTATAGTCACAGCGGTGTCTTCTCCCTTCGGTTTAGTGCTCTAAAACACTTGGTGAAATTTTAAGAGTCGTAAAATAGTGTGGAAGACCCTTGTGGCATGGTTAGCACTTTGTCCTTCTCTGCCTTGGTGCCAGGCAGGACTGTAATTGTTGTAAGAAGCCACCGCTCTTCCTGCAAAAGTTAAAACCTTACCGGGTCATCGTTCAAAACCTTTCCCTATTGAAGGTAAACGTTTATCTCTTTTGTAACAGTGTTATGGAGCGTGTGCATCGCATGTTTATGCTTTTTGGAAACTAAACGCAATACCCCAACCGTTCTAATGACTTCGACGTCTACAGGACGTTAAACCATAATCATCTTTGATACCTTTCTCCTGTCAGCAGGGTAATGGACAGTAGCAAGATTTATGCGCTGCAGTGTAACTCTATTAGCACGCTTACTAGTTACCATCAAAAAGGTGTGGTTTGGTGTCTCACTCATTCGTCCTCCGCGGCAGGACGAAGCACGCTATGGTGAGAAGTGTTTATCTGCATGTGTAGAAGAATGCTTGACTGTGTCGTGTAGATTTGCGATCGTATTGTAATGGATGAGTATGAAATGAAATGAAGAGATAATGTACCAGTACAATGACTGCGCTGTTTTATGCTACAAAGCGGTCCCATCATACGGGCGGATCTCTGTCAGTAGTGTCACGTGCAGCCATTCTGAGAGATGTTGTTCAACGATTTTGGATGCATATACATGACTTACATTTGTAATACTGCAAGATAAGTCTACACCAGTGTATTTTCGTCTTCTTCCTGAGTGCCAATATAGCACACGTAGTGATGTTCACGAAGAATGTGGTGAAATGAAATTGACGTTGTATTGACATGTTACCAGTCAGTTGGATCATCTTTTCCTCTGTCCTCTCACGTATCTGGAACGATATGTAGTTCTATAGTCACGTCGAGGAAATTTCCGTTCTATAAAATATTAAATCTCTGTTTATCGTCGGAAACAAAGTGACGTAATATTTACAGTGCCAGACAATATAGTTTAAATATCGGGATTCTCAGGAAAAAACTTAAAAATCTTTCAGGTTTTCACGTTATGACTGATCAGTGGTGTACTTTCTGGGTTTTATGCCGAGTTTCTGTTTCCATTTTGTTGTGACCGGATGAAAGTACTTTCGTCCGGTCATAACTATGGACTCTCAGATTTCTCTGGGAAAAGACCATCAAATTAGAACACATTAAATATTACTTCACTCTATTACATTAATGCATAAAGTATTTACTTAGCTTTGATACTCCGCTTTGTCACAGGAGTATTGGATAATTTACAACCACCATTGATTATGCGAGCATCGCCGGCCGTTGTGGCCGAGCGGTTCTAGGCGCTTCAGTCTGGAACCGCGCGATCGCTACGGTCCCAGGAACGAATCCTGCCTCGGGCAGGGATGTGTGCGATGTCCTTAGGTTAATTAGGATTATGTAGTTCTAAATTCTAGGGGACTGATGACCTTAAATGTTAAGTCCCATATTGCTCAGAGCCATTTGAGCCATGAGAGCATCCGCTGATGGACTAAGTAATAAACCGCTCTTTCGATTTAACATGTTCGACATTTACAACAGCACACGTTCATCCCGAAATTTTCGCTGCTCGTTAGTCCTAGACTATGATGTTGACTGCTGTAACTGAGGTCTCGAACTGGGCATGAACTCTTGCATGGTCGACACTACACTGACCTTAGTACGAAGGTGCTGCGTGATCTTCAGGAGCGCCTCCCATACATCCCTGCAGATTGCAGGGAACCCTCGGTAACGCCTGTGGTACTAAAATGTAGACTTCCACGGCCGGAATTATCATGTCCATTATAGTGTCCATTATAATGTCTCCCGCAGTCGGAGACGAAACGTTGGGAATCGACACAGAATTCATCAACCGACCACGGCATAACAGCCCGGATAATTATAATGGACAACGCCTGTGGTATCTATATGCGTTTCCGAGTTTGGTCTGGCGCTTCGATCGCTGGACGATACCACACATTCTATGCACAATATTTCTACGACCGATCTGACTGTCATGAGTGCTTCCTTCCTTGAGTAGAGCAGTTAATAAAATGAATTAATATATGAAAAATATTTATATAACCACGTCCGACCTCAGTCACTGACTGCGGGTTAAACGCCGCATTAGACCGTCGGTGGACTCGGCGTCTTGCTCCATTTGAAAAGAAGCAACGCCGCGACTCTTCTGACCACACTACACGCCTCCAGTCAGCCAGTCTGAGGTTTCTAGGGTTTCTGAGCCGTCGATGACGTACAGCCACTTCTGTCAGATTGCAAACCGATTATTATTGACGAGGCTTCACATCGGGTAGGATCTTTTTACGACTACTCCTCTTGCGCTGCTTTACGTGACGCCGAATGTTACACCATCCAATGTAGACATGTCGAGCGGTCCGCCTTAATACAGCAATGAATAAGATACCTTCAAAAAAATGGTTCAAATGGCTCTGAGCACTATGGGACTTAACTTCTGAGGTCATCAGTCTCCTTGAACTTAGAACTACTTAAACCGTTTTTTTTTGGTCATCAGTCTACTGACTGGTTTGATGCGGCCCGCCACGAATTCGTGCTAACCTCTTCATCTCAGAGTAGCACTTGCAACCTACGTCCTCAATTATTTGCTTGACGTATTCCAGTCTCTGTCTTCCTCTACAGTTTTTGCCCTCTACAGCTCCCTATAGTACCATGGAAGTCATTCCCTCGTGACTTAGCAGATGTCCTATCATCCTGTCCCTTCTACTTATCAGTGTTTTCCTCATATTCCTTTCCTCTCCGATTCTGCGTAGAACCTCCTCATTCCTTACCTTATCAGTCCACCTAATTTTCAACATTCGTCTATAGCACCACATCTCAAATGCTTCGATTCTCTTCTGTTCCGGTTTTCCCACAGTCCATGATTCACTACCATACAATGCTGTACTCCAGATGTACATCCTCAGAAATTTCTTCCTCAAATTAAGGCCGGTATTTGATATTAGTAGACTTCTCTTGGCCATAAATGCCTTTTTTGCTATAGCGAGCCTGCTTTTGATGTCCTCCTTGCTCCGTCCGTCATTGGTTATTTTATTGCCTAGGTAGCAGAATTCCTTAACTTCATGACTTCGTGACTTAAACCTAACTAACCTAATGACATCACACACACCCATGCCCGAGGCAGGATTCGAACCTGCGACCGCAGCGGCCACGCGGTTGCAGACTGAAGCGCCTAGAACCGCTCGGCCACTCTGGCCGGTTAAGAAACCTTCATTGACGATATACTCTGGGTCATTTCCAAACACTGCAATACACTTCTGCCATTGAGCCGGGTCCGCATCGACCTACTACACTGCGTCGATTCCGTACTACTGGCCGGTACGTACACGCCACTTCGCCGCCATGATTTACGTCAGAGTAGGAATGCCAAATTACGAGTTCTACTCCATGTGAAGGGCTCTATTAGGACTGTGCCTAGTATTCTACCCGATGAGTTCTGTTCTAATCCTAAGTCTTAAAACTGAAGACTATTCCCCATCTCAGAGAAATAAAACTGACGGTAATATGGACGTTGCACCCAAAAGAACAATTTTAAAACAACTTCTAACACGTATCTAGAATTAAGATGCAGGATAATGGTAGATATTTCAAGATTCACCTTCCGAAACCACACACAGTTGTATTAGGCATGATATGCTGGGTGACGTTTTCGTGTGTTTCTTCTGTTATCCCAAGAAGATTGGCTGAAACTGACTTTTGTACTCGCACACAGCTGAGACTTCCATCGCATAATTTCACCAGTGTTCGAAAGACAATGCAAATTTCAGTTAACTGGAAGATAATGTGAAAGAAAGACACAACAGAAGTGCAAAATATAAGTGGTCAGAGAGCTTATGACATCTCAATCCTTTCATGAAGACTCCGTAACAGTTAGAAGAGGGAAATCTGACACTTAGAGATTTACTGTCATGTTCAGAAAAAAAGCAAAGTCAAAGAGAAATATTGCGGGCAATGAACATATAACCAAACTTAGAAAGTGTATAAGAGTCGCGTCAACACAAAAAAGAGAAAAGATAACAGAATTATAAAACTTTTATGGAATGATCGTTGCAGAGATGTTAAACTGAACCATCTCCCACCTAATTAGATACTAGTGTTCCAAAATAATATGTCAATGGCTGTTATTACGCTTTAATGAGGAAAACTGACATTTTTTTCCTATACAAGAAGTTTCAACCAACTTTTGCAGTCGTTACCGTGTAACTTGTTGTTGAGGCCTCTAGCCCAGAGACTGGTTTTGTGCAGCTCTACATGCTACTCTAACCTGTGCATGTCCCTCATCTCCGAGTAACTACTGCAACATAAATACTTCTGAATTTGCTTAGTTTACTCATGCCTGGGGCTCCCTCTATGATTTTTACACTCCGCGCTTCCCTCCAATACTAAATTGATGATCCCTTTATGCCTCAGAACGTGTCTTACCAAAGGATCCCTTCACCTAGTCAAGCTGTGCCACAAATTCCACTTCTTCCCAGTTCTACTCAGTACCTCCTCATTAGTAACGTGATCTACCATCTAATCTTCAACATTCTTCTGTAGCACTGCATTTCGATAGCTTCTATCCTCTTTTCGTCTAACCTATTTATTGTCCATGTTTCACTTCCATACATGGCCACACTCCATACATGCACTTTCTGAAAACACTTCCTGACACTTAAATTTAAACTCTATGTTAACAAATTTCTCTTCTTCAGAAACGCTTTCCTTGCCATTGCCTGTCTACGTTTGATATCCTCTTTACTTCGACCGTCAACAGTTATTTTACTCCCCGAAAAGAAAATCTCATTTACTACTTCAAGTGTCTCATTTCCTAATCTAATTACCTCAGCATCAAATGATTTAATTCGACTACATTCCATTAACCACGTTTTGCTTTTGCTGATGTTCATCTTATACCCTCCTTTCAAGACATTGTCCATTCCGCTCAGCTGCTCTTCCACGTCCTTTGCTGTCTCTGACATAATTACGATGTTGTCGGCAGACCTCGAAGTTTTTATTTCTTCTCCATGGATTATAATTCCTACTCGAAATTTTTCTTTTTTTGTCTTTATTGCTTGCTCAATGTACAGATTGAATAACAACGGAGACCAGCTACAATCCTGTCTCACTCCCTTCTCAACCACTGCTTCCGTTTCGTGCCCCTCGACTCTTATAACTGCCATCTGGTTACTGTACATATTGTAAACAGCCTCTCACTTCCTGTATTTTAACCCTGCCACCTTCAGAATTTGAAAGAGAGTATTCCAGTTAACATTTTCAAAAGCTTTCTCTAAGTCTACAAATGCTAGAAACGCAGGTTTGCCTTTCCTTAATCTATCTTCTAAGATAAGTCGTAGGGTCAGTATTGCCTCAGGTGTTCCCACATTTTTACGGAATCCAAACCGATCTTCCCCGCGGTTGCCTTCTACCAGTTTTTCCATTAGTCTGTAAAGAATTCGTGGCAGTATTTTGCAGCCGTGACTTATTAAACTCATAGTTCGGTAATTTTCACTCCTATCATCAGAAGCTTTCTATGCGATTGGAATTATGATATTCTTCTTGACGTTTGAGGGTATTTAGCCTGTCTCATACATCTTGCTCACCAGCTGGAAGAGTTTTGCCAGGAGTAGCTCTCCTAAGGCTATCAGTAGTTCCAATGGAATGTTCCATTAGGCCACGGGACCTTGTTTCGACTTGGGTTTTTCATTTCTCTGGCAAAATCTTCACGCAGTATCATATCGCCTATTTCATCTTCATCTACGACCTCTTCCATTTCCTTATTATTGCCCTCAGATACGTTGCAGTGTGTCTTATCAACATCTTATGTCGTTGGAGATTTCTATTATCTCTGTTTTTATGCATCCGCATATGCCGCGCTGTATAGACTAGTTGTTATTGTTTGCAATTGGGGCATTGTAAGAGCAAACGGAAATTTAGATACACTCTCATATAATTCCCGTTTTCTTTCAATGACCATTGACGTGCCACTAGCATCATAGAAATTCAGTTGGCTGTCACGTTGAAGCAGAATTGGTTCCCTTGTGTTTATATATCAATCAAACAACTCGTGTGCAGTGCGGAGATCTGAATAAAAGTGGATTCATTGATGAAAGCTGTTTCATAGTATTTCAGGGGCAGATTTAATTGCATTCAACTGTATATGGACACATGTCAGTTAATACCAGTGTATGCAGCTGAATGCTGGTATGTAGTGGGGCCACAGATGAGAAGAATAGCTCGTGAGCATTAAACGCTTAACTTGCGCTATAAATTAACAACAAGCATAAACCCTCTGAAGAAAGTAAGAGAATAAATACAGTTATAAATCGAAGGGGCCATAAGGATCCCAAGAGAATCAGAATACAAACAGATAACGTATACATGTTCCAAGGACCTCATGAAATGACGGTATCCTGCAAAATGCTAAAAATGTAGTTATCTATTTGTATAGACATCTCTGTTACTTCCTTGTTTACTTGCGCACGTTTCAGTGTCGTGTTTGGCTACGTGGTGTGTGGTAGCAACGAAGACGTCGTTTACGACGATAGAGGAGAGAGCCATGTGGTTAGATGTTGAACACCATAGGCAACACCATTTTAGACTTTTTTATATTTTGACGACTATGTGGAAATGCACCTTGAAAGACACGGCTGCAACAAGGGAAGTAGCCACGATGTTTTAATTTTATTATCAATTTTATTGTGCCTGGTGGATGTTCCATTTCAGCGAGTTTTAACAGGTTCTGATGACGGAAGCTTGACTTCCGAAACGCGTCAATCTTAGTGTTTTACACTATAAACGAGTGGTTGAGCCGATATATTTTTCAACATTGACATTCACAACCACGACCTCTCATCCAGTATGGATAAAATCAAAATGACTGCTACAGAACTATCAGTGTAACAAGTCATGTTTTCAAAGTACTGTCACGAATTAGTCAAATAATTGTGGAAGAAGTGGTAGGAACGGACCTCTGAGACGACCAGTTTTCGTTCCGGGGAAATATAGAAACACACCAGGCAATAATGATCCTACGAATAATCTTAGGGGATAAGTTAAAGAAAGGCAAACTTAGATTTATGGTACGAGGGGCGTTCAATAAGTAATGAAAACACATTTTTTTTCTCTGCCGATTTACCAAATTTATCGTGTGACATCGTGGAATACACCCGCTTGAATCCTTATAGTCTCTTAAGTTCCGAGAGCTGGCGACGCTACACGTAGCCTTCAAAAAGGCATCTGCAGCGGAGGCGCATTCGAAGCACGGAGCTTTCACTGAGTTTCTTTTAGCGGAAAACCAGAGCATCACAGAAATTCATAGGCGCTTTTAGAATGTGTACGAAGATCTGTCAGTGTACAGAAGCACGGTGATTCGTGGTAGAGGCGTGTGACACCATCGCTACAAGGTCGCGGTGCTTTGTCCGATCTCCAGCATGCACACTGGCCGCACTCATCTGTGACTCCTGAAATGTTGCAACATGAGGACACTCTCATTCCAGGTGATGGACGGATCCAGTGCTCAACGGGCGGTGACTCACTCATCCACCAGCTGGGGTACTGACAGATGTGTGTCAGCTGGGTTCGTCGCCGCTTAACAGAGGACCAACGAAGGATCATTTGTGCGGTATTGTTTGTACGTTACGAGCCCAACTGTGACAGATTTTCGTCGAACATCGTCACGGGAAATGAAACATGGGTTCATCACTTCTAACTGGAAACCAAACGCCAGTCCATGAAGTTGCGCCACACCTCCTTGCTTCCGAAGGGAAAGTTCAAATTCGCTTACTCAGCCAGTAAAGTCATGGGGACAGTCTCCTAGACCACTGAGAGGTTATTCTGTTTGACGTCCTCCCTCATGGTGTAACATTGAACTCTGAAGTGTATTGTGTTGCCCGGAAAATGAAGAAATTACTTGTGTTCGTCGCCATAAGAATGCAAACGAACGTCTCCTTCCACACGACAACGCAAGGCCTCACCCAAGTCTGCGCACCTGAGAGGAGCTCACAAATCTTCATTGGACTGTTGTTCCTTGTCCACCCCACATTACGGATCTCGCACCTTCAGACTTTCATCAGTTTAGCCCAACGGAGAACAAACTCCTCGTGAAGTAGTATGTGTGTAAGGTGTCAGGCAAATCCAACACCTTCCATGAAAACCCTGACATGATAAGCAAATCCAGTAGTATGTCACATATCTCCGAATAAATCGTGACATTAAATTAACCAAAGTAATACGAGTAACGAGTGAGCAAATGGAATACCACAGACTAACACAAGAATGCCTAAATGCATGTCACACCTTCCCACCGTGAGACAGACGCAGTTTCGAGGCGAGAAACGAGAACAGAAGCCGAGAGCAGAACTGTGTTAAGCGAGAAGGCCCTACGATAAGGGACGGACACCTACGTCGCCAGCTAACCGCTAAGACCACCCCAGACGCAAGTTTTAGCTCGAGACTTTTTCGCGTCTCTGTTACGTCAGGACCACCCCTCCCCCAGCCCATGTTAGAAGATAGAGCCCTCCAGAAGAACAGTATAGATCTTACGATAATGCTAAAAGGACCACACCAGCTGCAAGTTTTAGCATGACACTTTTTCGTGTCTCTGTTACGTTGCAGACTTTAAAAACATTGCCCCACCACGAAAGGTGTAACGTTTCTCATTGGACAGACAGATTTTTTGTTTGCGGAGCCCTGATTGGTCAGATGAAAACAAAGCCAGTTAGTTTTTTAAACCAACTTCGGTAAATTGTAGTAAGGAGAAGTTAGGGGAGAGTTGCTTCCGAGACGGCGAGGTGAGAGGAACTGTGCTGCCCGCCGCCCCCCGATGAACACCGACAAGGTAATGAACGCACGCGGTGCCGCATTTTTGAGCGCATAAGGCTTCACTCAGAACTGCAGAAGTCTCATCTGTTACAACCCCTTTTTGCGTAATACTAGTGTCGATCGTCAATTGCAGCTCATGGCGTTCACATTTGCCACTTGAAATAAAAATCTGAAACGCGATGATTTTTATGTTATATAGTTATTGAGAAGCCACATCAGCCACTGTAATTTACGACAAGTTAGATAAGTAATTGAAGATAACTGAGGGTCACTGCAGACCATTTTGATAGTGTTCTCTTTTGTGAAACTTAATTTAAACCTAGATTATAGATGTGACATGGCATCGGTCATCCTTCGATCCATTGTAGAACTTGGAAACCCATTCAGGGAATATTCGTTCACATTTTTGTTGAACGCAGTTGGTTTTTACCATCCTGTATTAAAACATTTCCTTTTATCAATAGTCCAATTTATAAACAATGTTTTGTGAGTAGAGTAAAACTTCAAATGGTAAACTTAACTGCTTTTTCGACGTTATTTTACCAGCTAACTATAAATAGGAAAGCCTTGAACCCTTCCACTAAATTTAGTTAGTATTAAGATTCTCTTACAGGAAGTGCAGTGGAGCTGATGCTGATATCATTAAGTATTTGATTATATCATCGCTAGTCTCACTGAACTCTTCTGAACTCTACATGTCATGTGTGGTATGGCGTCTCCTTACCAGCGACAGGTCCCAGGTTCAAACTAGTCAATTCCCTAAAAAACACGCTCAGAGCGTCGTTGTGCGAAAGTGGTAGGGAGACACGATATAGAACAACAGAAACCACGCAGAATGTTAGACGTGGATAATGCGGAGGTTCTTGATGCAGGAAGACGCTGGCTCCGACGTCAGAGTGTTATCTGGTGGGTATACAGGCCCTCCCAGTAAGGTGGCGAAAAGCCGCCGTGGTGAATGTGTTCGAAAATAGGGTAATGTAGCCGAAAGGATGAGGAATAATATGGTGTATTGTAATCACGAGTAAAGAAAACCTCGTTCCAGAAAAATTTGGTTCTGAATTTATTGAAGGCATCTCGTATTTGTAGATTTTGACAATGTTTTTGACGTAAGAGGACTACATTCTTTGAAATTTTGTAAGCAGCAAGGGTAGAGTACAATTTTTGTGATGGACAATTCACCGTGGCATTCCGTGATTTTAGATAAAACTCCCACCACTAGTGACCGAAAAGAAACTATGGTGCAGTAGTTGCAGGCAAGAGACATTGCTGAGGACATGAGCATGACAAAACTGCTGTTTTACTCGCTTGTGTAACAAAATAAGCCTGTGACTCCTAAATATGTTGTAGATGAAATTGCAAGAGAACAGGGTCACTTGGTAATCAGGCTACCGCTTTATCACTGTCAAAAAAATGTTCGAATGTGTGTGAAATCTTATGGGACTTAGCTCCTAAGGTCATCAGTCCCTAAGCTTACACACTACTTAACCTAAATCATCCTCAGGACAAACACACACACCCATGCCCGATGGAGGACTCGAACCTCCGCCGGTATCAGCAGCACAGGCAATGACAGCAGCGCCTTAGAGCGATCGGCTAATCCCGCGCGGTTTATCACTGTCATTTTAATCCAATTGAATTGGTTCGGAGTGAAGTCAAGCCGTACATTAGAAGTTACAACAAGACTTTTACTATAACACAAGTGGAAAGACTGTTACGTGAAGGTCTTGCTACTGTAGACGCTACCTCATGGAGGAAGAAAATAGACCATGTTCCTAAACTGATAAGAGAAACACAGACTGTAGATGGCATTATAAATGAAAAGGAACAGTTGATGATTTCTATTAATGATGATGATGATGATGACGAAGACAACGGTTCTGGATCCGATTCCGATGACAGTGAAGGAGAACTGGATAGAACTGCGCCACTGACATCGTAAATTGGTGAGTGTAAATGTATACAGAATTAATTCCTTTTCTCTCTGCAATCGGGTAGGCTATGCATGTTTTGCTTTATTTCTTTCTATGAGTGTGGATAGCGTGTTATTTGGTATCCTTAGATTTGCATTATTATACGACGTTTTACATGCAGCTATTACTGTAACGATTTGGAACTACTTTTCATACATATTGTCATTAACTTCAGGTGTTTTTATTTTCCGGTTTAATATACTATCAAACTCTTAGTCTCCGTCGTCGTTCTCTCCATTGTTAGAAAAACATTGATTGACAAAACCGTGGGCGTGTGCGGGGGCAGCTATTGCAACCTCGCAATTGCAGTGTAGCCAATCACACGCGAGCTGTCAAATGACATGTTCCACCGGCCCGGGTATAAAATTGCCATATTCGACAATGATCGTGGATGCAATACGTATTTCCACCGCTTTCCATATGGGGGTACGTCAAGAATCGCCACTCGGGCTGAATCTGTTCTCATCCAAAAAGAACACGGAACACCACTCGTCTTTGGTCCGGGCTCTATGCTGTTGGCACCATCGCAAACGGTGTCCCTTGTTTCCGGGTGTCAACGAGTGGCTGGTCGTCGGGAAGCAGACCACCCCAATATTAACACCGTGCCAGTGTGAAGTGTCAGTCATGAAAAAAGTGGTTGCAAATGCACCTGCTGTTTGTGCCTGGTCCCTTCTTTCCTGTTGCACAATACAGCGACCATCCGATACCGAAGTTGACATTGGTCGGCCATCTCCTCTCCTTCGGCAGCAGTGCCCGTAGTTCGGATAGCTCATACCCTTGTGCATGAAACAATGTTGTGAGCAGTACCAAATTCCTGGTCTACACTTGTCACACTTTGTCATTCTTCTGGTTTCCCGAAATTTCTGTCCCATATGAACTCATCCACACACTGTTCCATAAACTTTTGGCGTGCAGCTGCATAAATTTCACTTCTGCTTCTAACATTTCATCTGTATACCGTCCAGCAATCTTCAGAGTGAGCCGTGGTGACTGACGCTCCATCACTTGTTCCGCCACGGAGCAAGTGATGGAGCGTCAGTCACCTCGGCTCACCCTGAAGATTGCTGGACGGTATACAGATGAAATGCTAGCAATGAAATTTATGAGAAAGCACACCTAAATTTTATGGAACAATTATTGCGCCGCTAAAATATGAAGATGCACATCCAAACGTTGTCTCCGCGCCATGTTGTAGTGAAGAACACTATCACAGTGTACAGTAACTACTCGCCGGTTGACAGGCTGTGTTTCCTCGCTCCTTCAACTGCCTCGTGTAGCAGGGCCAGCCAGGCAGTCACGCTGACCTCATGCCATGTGACGTCCGACTTTGTCTGCAAGACAGGGATACACTTAGTACCATGTCCCCGCATCTTTATTCGTTTCTGTTGAAATACGTTATGTTACTTTATCTAGCTCGTCCTTAAGTTCTGCAGAACAGTGTATTCGGACAGCAAAGTAACTGGTGATGAATGAAGTACAGATGATACAAAATGTCGACGGGCTATAGAAAGGGAAGCGTTTCTGAAAAAAAAAAAAAAACTATGAATCTGTTAACACTGAAAATTGTTTTCTAAAGGTATTTGCCTGGAGTGGATTTAATACCTGGACGACAGGCAATACAGACAAGAATAGAATAGAAACTCTGGAAATGTGTTGCTGCAGCAGAATGGTACAGATCAGATGGATAGATCGAATGATAAATGAGGTGGTCGTGATTCTAACTGGGAACAAAAAAGTTGCTCACAGCTTGACTAAATGAAGCCATCGGTTGATAGGATACGTACTGAAGCTTTAAGGAACTGGCAGTTTGGCAGTGTAAGAAAGTGGGAGGAGGTGGCAAAACTGTAGAGGGATTCGAAGCCGTGAATACAACAAGTAGGTTCAAACGGATGTAGGTTACAGCAGTTATGATGAGCCTTGTGTAGGATTGACTAGCGTGGAGAGTTGATCAAACCAGTCTTCGGACTGAATGCAACAACATAACGTGGTATCCACGAAAGACATCGATGAACTTCACAGGAGGACAACTTGTTTTGTATTACTGTGAAATGTGCGAGAGACTGACACGGATATGACAAGGGAATTCGGGTGGCAATGATTTAAACTGACGTAATTTTCCTTGTGGCGAGATCTTTTCACGAAATTTCACACACTAACAGTCTCATCCTAATGCCATAGCTTTCTCTTGACTCACACCTACATACAGAAATGACTATCATAATAAAATAAGAGAAATCACAGGTGGTGCGGAAAGATTTAAGTGTTCGCGAGCAGAACAGCAGCGGACTAGTCTGAAAGTGGTCCTATGAACTCCCCACCAAAGTTAAGTATGAGCTGCCCAGTAGACATGCTGATATGTGATGTAACATGTAACTTTTCCTGTATCAGTACAAAAAATCGATCTACTAAACAGCTTTTCTACAAATTACTGTCGACAAGAGAAATATGTGAATATTTCACAGCTTATTAACGACAAATATTTTAATGGAGAGAAATTATCATATGCTACCTATATCCTTCCTATTACGTGTATCAATTTACGACAGTATAGTAATTTGTTAGTTATTTTGTCCAAAAAAGAAGGCATCATGCGTGGTAGCGACTTATAATTGAACACGTATGAGATATGTTAATTGATTCTTTCGCCAATGCTTCGTGCTTCAGTGTAGATAACTGCATCACTTGTGAATAGGCTGAGGTTATTTTTAATAATGTGAGCTAGATCATTAATGGACACCATAAACAGCAATGGTCCCAATACACTTCCCTGGGTGAGATGTGAAATTACTCCTACGTCCGTCTATGAATCTTCATGCGAGATAACATGGTGCCCCCGCCTTACCAAGAAATTCTTAGTCCATCCTCAAACTGCGCTTGATGTCCCTACTTTCAGTAACAAGCGTAGGCGTACTACTGAGTGGTATACATTTCGGAAGTCAACAAATTGTGCATCTGCCTCACAGCGTTGACCCACATCTTTCAGGATATCATGCCGTAAGGCGCTAATCGTCTGTCACAGGATCGCTTTTTTTCGGGATCCATGCTGGGAGACGGCCGCTCTGTTCGATATACCTCATTAAGTTTGGGTTGCTTTTCGGGCAGAACGTGGATTTTTTGCAGTTATTAAGTGGAATGAGAGAACTGTTTTTGGAGAATGTTTGGGCTAAGGATCATCGAAGCAAATAAGAAATGAAGAACTCTAGAGCAAGGGAAACAACTAGAAATGAAAACTGGATAATACGAGAAAATCTTTTTGTGTATATGAATTAACGCTACTGAAGATGGTCCAAACCTGAAACACGCAAGGTGTGGAATGCAACAGACGGTTAACTGGTTTTTTGGCGATGTAATTCACGTAGTTTCAAGTACTGTTCTGGGACTGTATTAGAGAAGCTGAGTGAAATATAGGGCTATTGCATATGCTGAAGAAGTTGTAATTTGTAAAAAGACATGATCGTTTTTCCACCCATTGCTGAAAAAGAAGTCTTAGAAATTTTACACACTTTCATATAAATATTAATACTTCCACTTCTCACCAATGGTGATACTATTCTACAGGAAATTACCGGGAATCTCATGCTGTACTAAGACTATTAACCTTGTTTCAAATGTAGTTAAGCTATACAACTCCTCCAAATTTAGTCTCGTTGTTGTTGGCTCTGAGCACTATGCGACTTAACTTCTGAGGTCATCAGTCGCCTAGAACTTAGAACTAATTAAACCTAACTAACCTAAGGACATCACACACATCCATGCCCGTGGCAGGATTCGAACCTGCGACCGTAGCGGTCGCTCGGCTCCAGACTGTGGCGCGTAGAGCCGCACGGCCATTCCGGCCGGCCTCTCGTTGTCGTTCCGAGTTTTGCTAGAGTCCATGCAAAATCTTATGACGATAGAATCAGTAAATAAGAAGTGAGCCTACTGTATGTAGCTACAATCACCAAAGATCCAAAAACGTGGAGAAAGTCAAACAAATTATTATGAACGTTCGCCGAATCACAACCAGAGAAGTCGTTGATGACACTGGTATGTAATATGGCTCATAAAATAGTTTTCGGCTGGTTATTGTATGAAACCTGTGACGGCACAATTCCTTCCAAAACTGCTGAATTTCGAACAAAAGCAATGGCGAATGCAGTAGCTTACGAGACACTAAATGAAGTCAATAACGATACCGAACTACTGCAACGTCTCATTACCAGTGGTGAGACATGAATTTACGGGAATGACGTCGTAACGACAGCTCAGTTGTTCCTCTGCAACATTTATGGAGCGCCGAGACCGGAGAAGGGTCGAGAAATGTGGTCAAATATGAACGTTATGCTCATTGTATTCTTACGTTTCAACGACATGGTGTTCCGTGCATTCATGCCATGAAGTTGAACGATCAGTAAGGAGTACGATTTAGAAGTTCAAAGCCGTTTGCGCTAAGCAGTTGGACACATAAGGCTTGGATCTCTGGTGACCTATCTTATGACCTTAGCGCAACGGTAACACATCTGTTTGTACTTCGTTGCTTGTTCGTGAATCTTTTTTGGCCGAAAGCAATACTCTTCCGATTTTCCAGTGTGACTTTTCCCTTTTCCTAACTCTAAAAATAATCTTAAGAGCGCCGGCCGGAGTGGCCGAGCGGTTCTAGAGGCTCAGTCTGGAACCGCGCGACCGCCACGGTCGCAGGTTCGAATCCTGCCTCGGGCATGGCTGTGTGTGATGTCCTTAGGTTAGTTAGATTTAAGTAGTTCTAAGTTCTAGGGGACTGATGACCTCATCAGTTAATTCCCGTAGTGCTCAGAGCCAATCTTAAGAGCCGTCGTTTTACGAGCATAGATGAGATTAAAATCGTGTCACTAACAGAGCAAAATGCTATTCCAAAACAGTATTCGGGTATTGCTAAAGTGCTGGCATAACTGTAAAATATATAACTGAAATCGTTTTTAAGGTAATTACATTAATGTAGACGTATAACTAAAACTATTTCCCAGAAAAAAAGAATCCTCCTTATTTTATGAACACACTTTGAACCTGTTTGTGACGATGCAATGTCGCATGCACACAAAAATGACGTGAGGGGTATACATGCATTTGTGATAAGGATTGAAAACTCTAACAAAGAAAAGCATTACGATCTCAAATAAAATAAAATCGTCCCATTCAAAGAAAAAAAAACTCTGTTTGAAAAGTAAAGGTTTATTTTGCATTCTTTTGAATGTAGTATTCTTCTTCGTATCTGTATCATTAATATATCTCTGAGCATCTCCTATATGTAGGTCGCCTATCGTTTATCTATGGTTGCAACATTTAATTGTCACCTGATAAGCAGCAGAAAATCTATTCGGGGTTAAATGAATAATTCTAGGGCATCAAGGACGTGTTTCCTTTTCAAAGAACTTGTGGGCGGTTGGGGACTGCAACACAGTCGACGACAGTGTCATTGGAGTCAGAGTTCCAGTGTCCTTTTCAAAGGAACCATTCTGGGATTTGCCTTCAGCAATTTAAGAAGACAGTCCCCTATTTTTTAATGTTTTTCCAAGAACCAAAGACGAATACCTTGTAATATTCTAATTTTTTTTTCATTTCGTCCACTTTTCAGTTGTACATATGGCATGGGTACGAATTCAGTGTGGTAACGATCTGTAAAGCTAACGTCAAAATAGTGACATGAGAAACATGACGTCAAAAATTACTCAGACAGTGTAATGTGTCACGAAACGAAATGAAAACTGAAGCTCGACCATCACAGAAGGTTCAACATGCAAGAAATCGCTGGCAAAACATTGCTGTAAAGTACTAACGCATCAATACATATTTTCGGCAGAGAAGATTTTCAAGGTCGGTTTATCAGAAGACGGCCAAAGTGTCATCACACGATCCCATCTTCAACGCCTCTTTAGTATCAACACCAATGAAAACGTCACTTCTATTCCTAGCTCGACCACCACCGACAACGATTTCATTGAGCGTAGTTAAAATTTCACGTTATCTTATAATTTTATTAACACCCATCAATCGGTTCTAATTTGCTTGCCGGCCGAGCGGTTCTAGGCGCTTCAGTCTGGAACAGTGCGGCCGCTACGGTCGCGGGTTCGAATCCTGCCTCGTGCATTGATGTGTGTGATGTCCTAAGGTTAGTTAGGTTTAAGTAGTTCTAAGTTCTAGGGGACTGATGACCTCAGATATTAAGTCCCATAATGCTCAGAGCCATTTGAACCATAATTTGCTTCTTCAAACTTAGAATAATAATGATCAAAGACGCCGAACAGAACCGACTACTGTTTAAGAAAGAATAGTAGCTAACGTTCGTAATTATGACGACTGATAATGTCAACCAATAGGAACCATAAACCCTCACCACTGACTCCTTGAAGAATTGAACTCCCCCCCCCCCCCTACTTTGTGGGACCATGAGTGAGTAAATATTCGAAAAGATTTGGATTTACGTGTAAAGTTTTTCGGGAGTTGTTGAGTGCTCTTATTCCCACATACTGGACGGATGTATTGTGGATAATTGGCGAACCGCGAATTACACTGCCTCAAGATAACAGCCAGTTTCGAACAGAAATCGGACACATAAAATGAAGTGATTTGTACATAATTATTTAGATAAAAGTAATAAATTTTTTGTTGTAACTGATGGAATTTTGCACACTGAGGAGCTTAACACAATCATAACAATTTGGTAAAAATTTTGTTTCTTTTGATACAAATTCATGTAAACTTGTATGTATATAATAAATGTAGTCTGACAGTTTATAACAATGTGTTTTAATTATCGTTGGTTGTATGTTCATGAAACCGAAAGTAAAATATAGTAATAAACAAATACTTCTAGTACTCGACTTTTTGCGAGGGCAGATTGAAAACTAAGGCACAATAGTTTTATTACCGTAAGGTTTAATAGGTAAACAAAAGATCTCTTACCTACTTTTCTGCGTAGTAACCAATGTTCTCAATGCATTTTTCCCATCGTGGTACCAGTTTCAAAGTGTCCTGGTCGCAGATCTCCGTTTCTTTGGAGTATAGCCATCAGTGGACTGCTGGTTTCTCTTCCGCGTCTATCGCAACGCTTTGGCCGGCCATGACTTTCTTCATGGGACCAAACAGATGAAATCCCGTCTTTCCAAGATGCGAGACTATATGGTGGTTGCTGGAGCAACTACCACCCACATTTGGCGATTGTTTCACGAATACCAGGAACAGCACGGGAGCGAGTACTGTTATGAAGTCTGATAGTGCCAGCATCAATATTGTGGCGTTTGTCATGGAGGGCACTACGCAAACTAACCAAAGTGTTAATGTAAGCTGCTTCATTTACAGCGGTCTCGTTTCCAGCAAACACACCGTACACCTTCCAGAACACTGTGACAAGCACTTTCCTAGCAGATTGAGTCATTTTGAATTTCTTTGTTACTGGAGGACCAGCATCTTTCCATTCCATAGATGGCTGCCTCATTTCTGGCGTGTAGTGGTACGTCCACGACTAATCACCAGTGACGATTCCTTTCAGAAAGTCGTGCCCCTCTGCGGCGTAACGCTTTAAGTGCTCCCAAGTTATCATCAATGGTGTAAGTAGGCTGTTAATGTTTTCTTATTGTAAGTAGGCTGTTTATGTTTTCTTATTGGCAACGTTACGTAGCGCTCTATATGAAAATCACTGGCTGTGCTGTGTGCAGTCTGTGGCTAGTTTGCATTGTTGTCTGCCATTGTAGTGTTAGGCAGCGGCAGCTGGATGTGAACAGCGCGTAGCGTTGCACAGTTAGAGGTGAGCCGCCAGCAGTGGTGGATGTGTGGAAGGAAATGGCGGAGTTTTGAAATTACATATATTATGACTTTTGATGATATTAAGGTAAATACAGTGTTTGTTCTCTATTAAAATCTTTCATTTGCTAACTATCCCTATCACTAGTTAGTGCCTTCTGTAGTTTGAATCTTTTATTTAGCTGGCAATAGTGGCGCTCGCTGTATTGCAGTAGTTCGAGTAACGAAGATTTTTGTGAGGTAAGTGATTTGTGAAAGGTATAGGTTAAAGTTACTCAGGGCCATTCTTTTGCAGGGATCTTTGATAGTCAGATTGCGTTGCGCTAAAAACATTGTGTGTCAGGTTAAGCACAGTCTTGTTTAAATTTTTCTAAGGGGACGTTTCAATGGCTGGCCCTTGTGGTTGTCTGTGAAGTTCTTACGCTCCCAGCGAGCACTGACTTCACGAAATATGTGTCACGAAGAGTATCGTACATGGCACCATGGGAAATATTGAACCGCTGCGATAATGTAGTTGCAAATGCCGGACGTTCTGCGAGTTGACGACACTAAGATACAGACAATGACTGTTATGTAGTTCAGGTTTCTCTCGCTAGAGTTGCAGATGAAAACAAAGTACTTTCCACAGAGGACACTTCATACTATACCGTTGTGAAATTTCAGCATTCCTGCTACAAGACTAGAGGCGCAAAATATTGTTATGCCTTAGTTTCTGATCCTCCCTCGCATGTTAAACCTATAACGTAAGCCAGCATTTAATTTTTTCCAGAAAGTTCGCTCAATAATCTTATGCGAAACTGAAAATAAAACTTTGTGCCCCTGGAAGCTGTTAGGTGGGCAACCTGCATCTGGGACAGTTGACCCTTTCAGGCTTTTCGTAATATCGATACAACACTACTATACAACATTTGCATCCAGCAATATTAACAATTGGCTTCTAGCTATTCCAATCGTTACGTTGGAGACAGTGGTGTCGGCTGGTGATTCCCTCCCATGTTTTTAAATTCCTACAATTCCTTTTTTTGTGTGCATGTGTGAATAACTCCTCCAGTCACACAAGAGCAGATCGAGGTTTCAAGACGCCTTCTTTCCTTTCGGCTAACTTTCCTAAAAAACACAAGAAAAAAATAATCTGCCCAAACTGGAGCGGAAACAAATCTACCATCACATTTCAATTATTATTCAGGAGATCGCCTTCTAGACATTAAACAAGATCGACTAAAAGTATGGAATCTCTCCTCTGGTATTACCTATCAACTGCTGTTAAATATCTGAGGTGAGTAAGCGAATAGGCAGCTTCCGAAACACTGTCCTCAAAAGTAGGCTATGCTTCCTGCTATTAATGGAATGGAGTGGAGGGCAAACCCCTAAAAAATGTTGTTTTTACAGTCTGCACAGAAAAAAGTTGTTGATTTATTTATTTATTATATTTATTTACTTATTGATTAATAAATGTGATATTAGAATTAAAGATTTCTATGCTTTTCTGTATATTTACCACAACGATATTTTCGGGATCGATCATCCCTTTCGTTGTTGCAGACGTGCTGTTTGCATTCCGTGCAGATGAGGCTCTTCTTGTGGCTGTGTTGCTCGCTAAGTAGCGGTGCCTGTGCCTGTGCTGAGAGACGGCGTTCCGGCCGATGTGGTGTACTTAACATCCGATTTTTGTAAAACTATTAGGTGAAGGAAATCTGATTTTTAGACACCTTACAATCTGATCACTCGATAGAGAACTGATTCTTCTTTCCATTATCTATTGTACTTACTGTTTTACGTACATTAAATAAAACACCTCATAAACGAGGTTTTTTGTAAGTGACGCGTGCAATGAGGCTCATATGTTGTACGACAAATTGCCGAACCTTTTTTACTCAGTGAGATGTGGAAGAAACTTGTCTGCAGCAAATGTGTCTACCTGACGCCGCAAGCCGCATTCAGACGCCAACATCACTGTGCGAAAACCAAAGCGGCGCACCTATGCACGTCCACAGCATCTGGCGAACGGCGTAGCACCATCTACATCTACATCTACATCTACATTTATACTCCGCAAGCCACCCAACGGTGTGTGGCGGAGGGCACTTTACGTGCCACTGTCATTATCTCCCTTTCCTGTTCCAGTCGCGTATGGTTCGCGGGAAGAACGACTGTCTGAAAGCCTCTGTGCGCGCTCTAATCTCTCTAATTTTACATTCGTGATCTCCTCGGGAGGTATAAGTAGGGGGAAGCAATATATTCGATACCTCATCCAGAAACGCACCCTCTCGAAACCTGGCGAGCAAGCTACACCGCGATGCAGAGCGCCTCTCTTGCAGAGTCTGCCACTTGAGTTTGTTAAACATCTCCGTAACGCTATCACGGTTACCAAATAACCCTGTGACGAAACGCGCCGCTCTTCTTTGGATCTTCTCTATCTCCTCCGTCAACCCGATCTGGTACGGATCCCACACTGATGAGCAATACTCAAGTATAGGTCGAACGAGTGTTTTGTAAGCCACCTCCTTTGTTGATGGACTACATTTTCTAAGGACTCTCCCAATGAATCTCAACCTGGTACCCGCCTTACCAACAATTAATTTTATATGATCATTCCACTTCAAATCGTTCCGCACGCATACTCCCAGATATTTTACAGAAGTAACTGCTACCAGTGTTTGTTCCGCTATCATATAATCATACAATAAAGGATCCTTCTTTCTATGTATTCGCAATACATTACATTTGTCTATGTTAAGGGTCAGTTGCCACTCCCTGCACCAAGTGCCTATCCGCTGCAGATCTTCCTGCATTTCGCTACAATTTTCTAATGCTGCAACTTCTCTGTATACTACAGCATCATCCGCGAAAAGCCGCATGGAACTTCCGACACTATCTACTAGGTCATTTATATATATTGTGAAAAGCAATGGTCCCATAACACTCCCCTGTGGCACGCCAGAGGTTACTTTAACGTCTGTAGATGTCTCTCCATTGAGAACAACATGCTGTGTTCTGTTTGCTAAAAACTCTTCAATCCAGCCACACAGCTGGTCTGATATTCCGTAGGCTCTTACTTTGTTTATCAGACGACAGTGCGGAACTGTATCGAACGCCTTCCGGAAGTCAAGGAAAATGGCATCTACCTGGGAGCCTGTATCTAATATTTTCTGGGTTTCATGAACAAATAATGCGAGTTGGGTTTCACACGATCGCTGTTTCCGGAATCCATGTTGATTCCTACATAGTAGATTCTGAGTTTCCAAAAACGTCATGATACTCGAGCAAAAGACATGTTCTAAAATTCTACAACAGATCGACGTCAGAGAGATAGGTCTATAGTTTTGCGCATCTGCTCGACGACCCTTCTTGAAGACTGGGACTACCTGTGCTCTTTTCCAATCATTTGGAACCTTCTGTTCCTCTAGAGACTTGCGGTACACGGCTGTTAGAAGGGGGGCAAGTTCTTTCGCGTACTCTGTGTAGAATCGAATTGGTATCCCGTCAGGTCCAGTGGACTTTCCTCTGTTGAGTGATTCCAGTTGCTTTTCTATTCCTTGGACACTTATTTCAATGTCAGCCTATTGCTGCAAAAGGATTATTATAGCTCATCGAATAGATGATGAAATCAAAATCAACATTGATGATTTTTCGACATCATACATCTCTGCTTCACATATGCGTACGAAAGATAGAGCTAGTGAAGGTTGCTTCAACTCTGTGTCAGAGCTCATAAATGGTGGTGGCTGGCGGACGCTGATACTCGAGTATGTCACCAGCTCATGAGAAGATGTTTTCAGTTGGTGACAAGTCGAGAGAAAGTGCTGGTCAGGCAGCGGTTGGTCACCCTCTGTATCGAGCAAGCACAGGACAGCAAGGGAAACGACACGGATGTCTCAGAGACAGGGAACAGCCACCACCGAAAACACATCATAAATGTAATGGCTGGTAACCAAATTAAGGACCATACGACACTGAGATGCTCGAGCTGTGTTGGCCCGTATGACGATTACGGGTGCAATATGGCAAAGTTTGTTCACTTCCGAGCCTCTGCACATGAATACGACCGTCGTGATGCGGAATACAGAACCAGGACCCGGCGGAAATGGGGACGTGGTGCAACTTTTGTGTCCAATGTCGCCATTTGGCGATCTGTAGTCAGCACTCTTTTCTCTGCTGCCCCGCCAAAGAAAGCCGCAACAGTACCTGGTCCTTCAGATATTGCCGCATTGTCCGCGATCGTACTTGTCTTGACACAAACAAGACTAGTTCTAACTGGAGGTATGTAACGTGGCTGTTCGTTCATGCACGGCTGTATGATCAAAATGTGTGTCCCCTACGGCGCTAGTAGCCTGGGATGATGGACATTCAGCATGGCATTGAGTGTGGACCTCTTGTATTCACTGATTTCACATTTTCGTAACAGCCGTGTTTTCCCAACCGACACTGGCATCAATATTGAGGACGGTAATCCGCATTCTGGGCCGGTCTCAGTTATGCGGCAGTCGAATTTCGAGACGTCATGGTACTTGTTGTACAAGGCATAAAACGATTTCTTCACAAACCAACATTCAAATGTGATTTTTGAATGAGAAATCTGAGTAACGTGACTGGTAATGACCAAGTAATTTTTCTCACAAGTGTCCAGATTGTGTGCCTCTTGTATATACCAAAGTATAATACTATATTTGCCGAAAATTTGCAAGAGTGAGACTCCTCCGCAATGTGCGACCCATTTTTGGAGGCCCCAGTCCAATGAGGACTAGTTAGTTATTGGAATAGTAATATTTCCAACCACACAGGGGTCCAAATTGTAAGTCAAATTACAGCAATCTTGGGATGACTGCTTGAATATGTAACAACTAAGTAGCCAAGTTTCAGTTGTAGCATGAATTTCTCTAAATCTTCCAGAGCCACCAATGTATTGCCTGGTTGTAGGACCATGGGATGGCAGGGGTGAATAAATCCTAATGTCAACTAAACAAACAGAGAAAATCTCCAGATGGCGTAAATCGGTAAATAACAGAGCCATAGCAATCAAATTCGCGACGCAGACATGACAGCGTGTCAGCAAAGAGCAATTTCCATGCGAGGCATCCTTCATTGAGTGAGACAGATGGAAGCCAGAAAGTGTTAGATACAGGCTGTAATGTGGTGGAGGAGGAACAGTCCAGTGCACTACTGTGAGCTTCTCTCGTGTGTGCAGACTTGTGTGAGGCCTAGCTTTGTCATGCAGAAGAAGTTCGTTAGCATTTTTGTGGCGACGAACCCGCTGAAGCCATTTATTCACTTCCCTGAAAGTGTCAAAATACGCTTCCAAGTTGCTCTTTGCACCATGTGGGAGGACATCATACAGAATAACCCCTTCAGAGTCATGGAAGACAGTTGGCATTGCTTCATCGGCTGAGGGTGCAACATTGAACTTTTTATTCGTGGGAGAGGTGGTGTGGCGCTAATACTTGGAAATCCGTTGAACCCATGTCTTATTGCCTGTGTCGACGTTCGACAAAATATTGTCTCGATCAGCCTCGTAACGCGCAAACAGTTCCGCATTGATGGTCCTTCGTTGCTCTTTATCGTCTGCTGTTAGGCATCGAGGAACCCAGCTGGTGCACACCTTTGTGTATCACAAACGTGTCGCCAATACCAACAAAGACGTCCAGTTGAGCATCGGATCCGTCGATCACCTCGAATCAGAGTGTCCACACGTCCCGTCAATGCAATAGTCACAGCTGAGAGTGGCTAGCCTGCATGCTGGAGGTCAGACAGGCTTGCACGGCCTTGTACAAATGATGACACACGCCTCGCCCAAATGTCACTGTGCTTCTATACACATGTCTCCTTCGACATTCTGCGGCGTCAATGAATATCAGAGATGTTCTGATTTTGCGCCATAACAAACTCTATGACAAGTGTGTGCCTTTAACGCACTTCCGTTACAGACGCCATTTTAAAGTCTACTTATAGCGCCGCCACCCATCGTAACTTCATGAGACTATAGTGGCTGAAGCGGGAATACTCTACAACGTCCCACAACAAATTCGGCAATTTTTCAGGCGAAACTGGCAGAGAAAGAAATATGTTGCATTACTTATCGAACGCTCCTCGTACATATTGTCTGTTACGTGTCTGTGGCCTTCTTTCTCTCGTTTGAAGTGTATCTTTTTCTCGTGGAAACAGCTACTGTAAGATCGACCTTCGATGCTGCCGTGATCAAGGGATAGAAGATCTGCAGGTGAAATATCTCTCATCTGCTGATAGGCAGGCGGAAACAGATACGTCAGTTAATTGTTTGGAATTCTTCTTTGACGTCATCATTTTCATGCGCGCTACAAAGTTACTGTCCCAGAAGAACGCTAGTACTCAGTCAGACGTGGTAAGCTGAAGTGAATGCAACAGCTGCCGGTGGAGCGGCGACAGCGCTTACAGATGCCAGTGTGGAACACGCGCCTCGGAGCATCAGGCAGAGCAGATCCCCTTATCTCTTTGGCTACACGCGGCCCCGCCTCTGGCGACCAGAAGGCCGTGGGTGCACCCTCCTTTGCCTCCCCTCACCCTTTCCTCTCCTTCTCAGCGGCACATGTTCCAGACAAGGCGCCCACAGCTGCGGGGGTTAGCTCCAGCAGTCCGCGGCTCATCACGGGGAAACTTGCCCTGCTACAGGCGAGTAGGTCAAAGCTGCATCGTGAACTTTAATAAGCAGCTTAAAGCGAACGCGCTGTAATATCACGGAAGGAGCTATTCACGTTTCAAATGTCAGAAGGAAAAATATACAAATAAATATAATTTAGTGTGTCAGTTATTTATACACTGTACCACTACTAGCGCAATGAAGACCACATTAAAAACTAGCAATATTTAACACTGTTTCGTTTCCCTCTATCTAAAAGACTATAGATGACCTCAACTTTCCCTGCAGCTTTGGGAAGACGTCTGTGGTTATTCTAGGGCCAGGAATTTTGCTCCAACCATCGTACCTTACAATATGACGATTTGAATTTTTGCGACTGGCTCAAAAAGCCGGTAACTTGTAATTGAGAAATAAAGAATGTGGGTGTTACACTATATATGTACGGACACCTTGCTGAAAATGACTTACAAGTTCCTGACGCCCTCCATCGGTAATGCTGGATTTCAATATGGTGTTGGCCCACCATTAGCCTAGATGAAACCTACCACTCTCGCAGCCTTACGTTTAATCAAGTGCTGGAAGTTTTTTGGGGAATGGCAGCCCATTCTTCACGGAGTGCTCCACTGAGGAGAAGTATTGATGTCGGTCGCTGAGGCCTGGCACGAAGTCGGTGTTCCAAAATATGACAAAGATGTTCTATAGGATTCAGGCCAGGACTCTGTGCAGGCCAATCCATTACCGCGATGTTATTGTCGTGTAACCACTCCGCCACGGGACATGCATTATTAACATGTGCTATATCTCGTTGAAAGATGCAGTCGCCATCCATGAATTGCTCTTCAACAGTGGGAAGCAAAAATCATTGCAGGCCTGTGCTATGATAGTGCCACGCAAAACAGCAAAGGGTGCAAGTCCCCTCCCTGAAACACACGACCGCACCATAACACCACCGCCTCAGAATTTTACTGTGGGCACTACACACGCTGTCAGATGACGTTCACCGAGCATTCGTCATACCCACACCCTGCCATCGGTTGACATTGTCACATTGTCTATCGTGATTCATCACTCTACACAACGTTTATCCACTGTTCTATCGTCCAATCTTTACGCTCCTTACACCAAGCGAGGCATAGTTTGGTATTTACCGGCGTGATGTGTGGCTTACGAGCAGCTGCTCGACCATGAAATCCAAGTTTTCTTACCTCCCACCCAACTGTCATAGTACTTGTAGTGGATCTTGATGCAGTTTGGAATTCCTGTGTGATGGTCTGGATAGATGTCTGCCTATTACACATCACCGCCCTCCAAATGTCGGCCGTCTCTGTCAGTCAACAGTAGACACAGGCTAGTAAGCTTTTGTGCTGTACGTGTCCACGTTTCCACTTCACTATCACATCGGAAACAATGAACCTAGGGATGTTTAGAAGGTGGAAATCTCTCGTAGAAACGCAGGACACAAGTGACACCATATCACCTGACGCCATTCGAAGTCCGTGAGTTCCAGGGAGTGCCCCATTCTGATCTCTCACGATGTCTAATGAATATTGAGGTCGCTGATATGGAGTACCTGGCAGTAGGTGGCAGCACAATGCATCTAACATGAAAAACAATGTTTTTGGGGGTGTCTGGCTACTTTTGATCACATAGTGTATATAGTGTACAATTTTCACGTTCGTTATTTTTAATTTATAAATTTACTGTTTAAAAAACGCCGCACAAGAATTCAGTCAGATCTTTGGAAGACTTTAAAAGATTACACTTAGTTTCAATGTACAGATACGTAAAACAAGATACTTCACAAAAAAATAATGCATTGCATTCCATGACAACAATATAATTGATTGACAACTGGAGTAAGTCATTTCATACAAATATATGTGTAAGGATGAAATCCACTTACCGTACACGGTCAGTCATAGTTATGGCAGGTGGCAGAATTCGGTTCATTGCCAGGATAAAGGGAAACTGCAGTCAGTCTACAGAGGACACTGTTTACAACTCATCTGTGTGCCCCGTCATAGCGTGTAGGGCCCGTATCGTATAGGGCTAATAGGGGATATTAGCGTATACAGATAAGTGTGGTACGAATGGTCACAGCGTCCTTTGATTTACGGGAATGTTGAAAAAACTGAATCGACAAATCCTTGCATATAAACGCTAATTGTATGGAATGTAAATGACCTTGGTAGGACTGCTGAAAAACATTTGCTGGCAAAAAAGGTCGATTCTATTTTTGTGTTAGCAGATAGTATGTTGTTTACTGCCAGCCTAAACTCACTTTCCCGTTTCCTGTACATGTGCACATTGCAATACCTAATCGTGGTTTTAAAAACTCTGCTGACAATTTTTGTTATATTTGTGATGAATCTGTGATTAAAAAACTTGCTGAAAAAGGTTCATTTATCATACTTTGGATCTAAACTTGGTGATCCAGATAAATTTTAGGCACCGCATAAGGTATGTCAAGTGTGCGTCGAAGATCTGAGAAAATGGTCCAAAAAGGAAAAAAATACCTTTAGATTTACTGTTCCTATGACATGGAGGAAGCCAAGAAATTGTTCCGATCATTGCTACTTTTCCAGTGTTGATATTACTGGTCATAATTCGAACCTTCCATCCGCAGTCCGATCAGTAGGGCATGGTGTATACTTGGGGGTTCCTGAACCAACAGACGATTTAAATTCTATTCCAACACAAGTATTTTTTGATGTAATTTAGATGAACCAGATGGGGATGAATTCCGTTGTAATACAGAAAGTCTAGAGCCCAAATTGTTTACTCAGATCGAGCTTAACAATTTGGTTAGGAATCTGGGCTTAACGAAAGAAGAAGGTGAGTTGCTTGGTGAGCTGTGTGGGGCTCGCGTTGGTGCCGTTCATAGCTTGGCATCTTGTAACAGCGATAGTGGCGTCTCCTATTCTTAGGGGTTCACTGGCCCCACTACGTTTGCTCACCTTGTCTGTCCGTGAGTGGCAGCAGCAGCGCTTATCGATAGCGCGTACTGTGGGACCATCTTTGAAGCGGCCTCTAGTATTTCCGGGTCGTCGTGGTCTGAGCGAAGTGGAGCTGGGACGGAGCAGCAGTGTGGTCAGGACAGCCAGTACTCGCCCGACCGCTGCCAACACACATGCACTGTCCGACGGAAGGATGTGGTCGCGACAGTGCACGACCAAGTCAAAGACCGGATTCAGCGAGTTTTAGTTGAATGGACAGTGATATTCGAGTAGTTCAACTTTAACTTGTGTGTGTGTGTGTGTGTGTGTGTGTGTGTGTGTGTTTGTGTGTGTGTCCTCCCGTCGAAGCGACCTCATGGCAATAAGTTGTCAATGGATGATTTATACTGCTGTCTTTCCCTTGCCTGACTTGAATGGGGACGACCGTCGTCACAGCGGACGACGTGCATTTGGTCTTCCGACCGCTTCTGGCATCTCTGTGCTTGTGCCGACTTCTCATTTGTCCATGTTGTTTCACAGTGACTGGTTTTAGTATTGTGAGTTGTTGGTGAAATTGTTTACCCGGATCCGTCTGTATCTTGTGGTTTTGAATGAGCAGTTACTTTATTGCTGTCTGCGAACTGGATTTGGTGAGGAGTCGCGAATGGACATCAGTTCGGCTTCGGACGGAGCAGCGAGGAGGTCCACAGCGCGGGGGCAGACCAGGACCACTGGCGGCACGCAGGCACTGTCGGACCGAGGGGCTGTAGCCGATGACCGAACCCAGGACGTTTGAAGTTGATTGAACCGTGTCCAATACTGAAACCTCCACTGTTTGAGATCTTGCTGCTGTTTGCGTGTTGCTGCTCCCAGGGTCGGCGACACAACCGCAGCAAGTGTAGTCTGTCAGGTTGGCGGAAGCTATTAGCCGCCTTCTACTCCTTGATGTTAGTTTGGATTTAGTATTATTCTTATTAGTGAAGTGCAACCAGCGGTATTTTCTGCCTTGTGGCCGCTAACGCCCTTGTTTTATTCAGCATTGAAATACACCAGGTTACTCCCCAAACTTTTAGCTACACAACACTATTTTTCAACGTAATCTCCATTCAATGCTACGGCCTTACGCCACCTTGAAATGAGAGCCTGTATACCTGCACGGTACCATTCTACTGGTCGATTGCGGAGCCAACGTCGTACTGCATCAATAACTTCTTCATCATCCGCGTAGTGCCTCCCACGGATTGCGTCCTTCATTGGGCCAAACATATGGAAATCCGACGGTGAGAGATCGGGGCTGTAAGGTGCATGAGGAAGAACAGTCCACTGCAGTTTTGTCAGCTCCTCTCGGGTGCGAAGACTTGTGTGAGGTCTTGCGTTGTCATGAAGAAGGAGAAGTTCGTTCAGATTTTTGTGCCTACGAACACGCTGAAGTCGTTTCTTCAATTTCTGAAGAGTAGCACAATACACTTCAGACTTGATCGTTTGACTATGGGGAAGGACATGGAACAGAATAACCCCTTCAGCGTCCCAGAAGACTGTAACCATGACTTTACCGGCTGAGGGTATGGCTTTAAACTTTTTCTTGGTAGGGGAGTGGGTGTGGCGCCACTCCATTGATTGCCGTTTTGTTTCAGGTTCGAAGTGATGAACCCATGTTTCATCGCCTGTAACAATCTTTGACAAGAAATTGTCACCCTCAGCCACATGACGAGCAAGCAATTCCGCACAGATGGTTCTCCTTTGCTCTTTATTGTGTTCGGTTAGACAACGAGGGACCCAGCGGGAACAAACCTTTGAATATCCCAACTGGTGAACAATTGTGACAGCACTACCAACAGAGATGTCAAGTTGAGCACTCAGTTGTTTGATGGTGATCCGTCGATCATCTCGAACGAGTGTGTTCGCACGCTCCGCCATTGCAGGAGTCACAGCTGTGCACGGCCGGCCCGCACGCGGGAGATCAGACAGTCTTGCTTGACCTTGCGGCGATGATGACACACGCTTTGCCCAACGACTCACCGTGCTTTTGTCCACTGCCAGATCACCGTAGACACTCTGCAAGCGCCTATGAATATCTGAGATGCCCTGGTTTTCCGCCAAAAGAAACTCGATCACTGCCCGTTGTTTGCAACGCACATCCGTTACAGACGCCATTTTAACAGCTCCGTACAGCGCTGCCTCCTGTCGGAAGTCAATGAAACTATACGAGACGAAGCGGGAATGTTTGAAAATATTCCACAAGAAATCTCCGGTTTTTTCAACCAAAATTGGCCGAGATAAAAAATGTGTTGCATTACTTATTGAACTGCCCTGGTACTTGCCCTGGAGGTTAGCGTACTTTTACGGTAACGTACTTTTCCTCGTCGTGTTGATGCTGTCCGACACGGCGTGCAGTTCCACAGCATCTTGAATTGTACTGTGCATATGTTTTTGGGAAGTCTACCTTGGTTCTAGTGTTTCCTTTGGCCTTGGGTTTTTCTGAAGACGTAGTGCTGTCCGTCTCTTCGCCCTTGCCGAAAAATATTCCATCGTTGTATTGGTGATCGGATGTTAGGCGGATATATTAGTAGGTCGGTCGGCGCTTAATCTACTCCTAGTGTGAGTTGACATCCTGTTACGTGAGTACTGATCTTGGTTGCTTGTGTCACCGCTTACACAACTGTAGTCACCTTCCTCAGGTCGATCCAGGGAGCGCTGTCTGTTGATTACTCCGTCTTATTTGGAGAAGTTGTCATAATTGTTTAAAGTTTACCATAATGTTTTCACATGTTATTGCCTTCCCCACTTGTAATTCCGGCCTTCAGCCGTTAATTGTTTCTAACACTGCTTGTGGCTTTCAGCCGACTAATAGTTTCAGTTCTGTCTTGATAAGACCTTCAGCCGTCACTATAACTTGTTACATTATTAAGATCGTTAAAAGGGTTTTTGGTATTGTTTTAACGTGTAATTTTCCACCTTATTGGTAATTCAGGCCTTCAGCCGTAGAGTATTTTTGAAATTGCGTCTGGCCTTCAGCCGATGAATAATATTGAACCTTCTTAATCAGGCCTCCAGCCGTTGATTGTGTGTAACATTGCTTGTGGCCTTCAGCCGACAGTAACTTGCAGTTCTTCTAATAAGGCTTTCAGCTGCCAGTGTAGTAAAATCTTTAAACATGATTGTTGAGAATTTAGTTTTTTGAAAATAAAAGTGTATGTGTTTTCTGTGCAACCAACGGTACTTGATTAGGCCCCGTCCACACCTTTCCTGCTTTTCCTGACTCCCACTTCTCACTTGCCTGTAGATTAAAAGAAAAGAACTTATTGGCTGTTGGAACCAGCATATACATGTATAGAAAGAGAGAGCAGCAATTTTCCAAGTTTTTCAACAATAAGGTGATTTATTGTACTGCTCAAACATCTCCAGGCCGATAAATGAGTTTGGTATTTGATACAAAAAGGAAGACTGAAGGCTGTTTATTGATTCATCCAAAACTAGTTTAAAGGCTGTTTTATTACACAGTGGTAACATGTATGCGTCTTTACCTGTTGGACATTCTGTGCATGTGAATAAAAGCTATGGAAAGCTAGAAATAGTGGTAAATAAAATAGGCTATTCTGCTCATGGGTGGATGATATATGGCGATCTAAAATAACATGCATGCTCCTTGCTCAGCAAGGTATCTTTACCAAATTTCCATGTTTCTTGTGTGAATGGGACAATACGGATAGGAATCAACACTGGTGCAGAAAGAGCTGCCCTGTGAGGGAGTCTTTAAAATCTGGTGAGAAGAACATTTTAAGCAAAAACCTTGTACATCCAAGAAAACGTACTCAAAAATGGTTCAAATGGCTCTGAGAACTATGGGACTTAACATCTGTGGTCATCAGTCCTCTAGAACTTAGAGCTACTTAAAGCTATCTGACCTAAGGACATCACACACATCCATGCCCGAGGCAGGCTTCGAACCTGCTACCGTAGCGGTCACGCGGTTCCAGACTGAAGCGCCTAGAACCGCAAGGCCACACCGGCCGGCTGAAAACGTACTCCTACCACCTCTGCATATAAAGTTAGGCCTAATGCAACAGTCTGTAAAGACTTTGCCTAAAGATGGACCATGTTTTAAGTATCTCTGCCAAAAGTTTCCACATCTTTCAGAAGCTAAACTAAAATAAGGCGTCTTTGTCGGGTATGACATTAGAAAATGGATCTTTGATGTCAACTTTGAATCCACAATGACCTTAAATGAGAAAGAAGCCTGGGTATCATTCAAGCAAGTCGTTACAAAGTTCTTAGGACATGAGAAAGACCCAGAATATGTTTCTATTATAGCTACTATGTTAAAGAAGTTTCAAACCTTAGGATGTTTTATGAGCCTGAATGTTCACTTTTTTAACAGTCACCTAGATTACTTCTTGGACAACATGGGAGATGTTAATGAGGAGCAAGGAGAGCGTTTTCACCCGGACAGTAAAGTGATAGACAAACGCTATCAAGGCCGCTGGAACATCAACATGATGGGAAACTACTGGTGGTCACTTCACCGAGAAATTCAGCAAACGACTCATCGTAGAAAACACTACACAAGAAGATTCAATGAAAAAAGTAAAAGAAAATACAAACCAATTCCAGCTGACAAATGAAACCTATATTAACACATATCATTGTTTTAAGTAGCTTACTATAAATACAAACCATGCTTATGTTGTAACAAAGCGTTTCATTAATTTCCCCGTTTACCGTATAGCATAGGATTTTTACACTATATAGTGAAAAGCATATTTCCCAAAAACTGTGGGTGATACAAAAAAACTAAGGCTAGATTTGGATTCAGCCCATAGATATCTATCAAAGTAAAAAACGTTTTTAAAAAAAATTTCGTAGGACTGTGTAAATGCTTGGATGTCTTTCCGACAGCCATATTATGTCTAATCTTGTCTGGTCTTGTCTTCATGATATTAAGTAAAGAGTCTAGAGATATTCTTCAGCCCCTTCGTATGGTGCCCGAAAGTGCAGTCATGACATGATTATAACCAACTACAAAAATGGTACAAATGGCTCTAAGCACTATAGGACTTATCATCTGAGGTCATCAGTCCCCTAGACGTAGAACTACTTAAACCTATCTAACCTAGGGACATCATGCACATCCATGCCCGAGGCAGGATTCGAACCTGCGACCGTAGCAGCAGCTCCGTTCCGGACTGAAGCGCCTAGAACCGCTCGGCCACAGCGCCCGGCATACTCAACTACAGCAGACCATTTCCAGCTATTCATGGACTTCATGTTCCCAAACAAACATGGAATTTTTATGGACGACAGTAGGCCATGTCACCGGGTCAAAACTGTTCGCGATTGGTTTGAAGAGCATTCTGGATAGTTAGAGCGAATGATTTGACCACCCCGATCGCCTAACAGGAATCCCATAGAACATTTATTGAATGTAATCGAGAGCTCAGTTCGTGCACAAAACCCTGTAGCGGCAGCACTTTCTCAATTGTGGATGGCTATGTAAACATCATGACTGAATATTTCAGCAAGGTGTTCCAGAGACTTGTTGATCCCATGCCACACCGAGTTACTGCACTACGCCAGGCCAAAGAAAGTCCGATACCATATTAGGAGGTAATCAGTCACTTTTGTCAACTCAGTGTATTTTCCTATACATTCTAACAACACTCGTATAACCCGACACTGTCCGAAAACTCATATCAGTCATCCAAATCACACATAAAACATTAATACACTGACTGCGAAAGCATAGATATCCAACATCAATGTTTTATGTGCTCCTGTAAACACCTGTGAAACTGTATCACTGTTTTATAGTGACAGGATAAGTAATGCAGGTAATGTATGGTGACCTCGTTATCCGAAATATTATCAGCACCATCTATCACGAGATGAAATGCCGTCTGGTGGCGCTACTGGGTACATGACGCAATAATGAAAGCATATAAGGAAGGCAGAATCGGACGGGGAGTTATTCTACCGACGATACGGGCTGCAAATGGGAAAATCCACTTTTACGAAAGGGCAGATTTGTTATGGCCCGATGTCTAGCAATGAGACTCTTGGAAGCGGTGAAGCCACATGGTTGTTGCCGTGCTACTATCGTGAGCATCAAGCAAATTGGTTAAGAGACAGTGAAACCAAGAGCAGGTGACGAGGTGCTGACGTTCACGCTTCATCCCAGAAGGTGGAGTTCAGAGGCTTGCCATTCCTTAAAGCATTATTGTTGGCGTTCTGTGACAGATCTGACTGGAGAGCAAGATACGAGTGTAGTTACAAGTGTTTCTGAACACGCCATTCAATGCACAGTGTATGTGGGGCTCCGTAACAGAAGGTCCTTATGTTATCCCTAGTTGACCCAACGACATCGTCGAATACGTTTGCAGTGAGCAATCGATGGTGGAGTTTGGATCATGAATTAATAGAAACGTACCGCAATGCGGGATGATGTATGTTTCTTGCTACACCAGTCCGATGTTCGTGTCGATATTCGCTTTTTTGCACGCGAACGGCTACTCGAAACATGTACTGTGCCATGAACGCGGGCTGACGGGAGCATGGAGACATCCATTTGGATTTTCGTGGGCCTTGTGGTAGTTCTCAAAGGCATCATAACACCTGTGGCCTACGTGAACATTGATGTGGACCACCTGGATTCCTCCATGCTTAATGTCCTCTTCGACGGCGATGGCATCCTCCAGCAGCGTAACTGTCCTGCTACGATGGTTTGAGGACAATGATACTTCACATTGATGTCCCGACTACCAGATTATCCTGATGTAAAACCAATGGAGCACATCAAGACACTATCTGATGCCAGTTTCGAGCTCGCAAATCACTGTCTCGTAACTTATGAGTGAAGCGTGACCTGTGCGTACACACTTGGTATCACATACCTCCGGAAACTTATGAAGGCCTTATCGAATCCATGGCTCTCAGTTTTGCTGCCGCACTGTGTTCCAAATATGAGCCAAAAAGCTGCTAAGCTGGTAGCCGTAATGTTTTCGCTTCATAACTAAAAATTAAAATTAGTTGGCACACTGGGAAATCGAAAAGGAAAGAAAGCTGCCCATATTACATTGTAATTAGACCCATTTTTCAAGTCTCACAAGCCGGCTGTAGTGGCCGTGCGGTTCTAGGCGCTACAGTCTGGAACCGCGTGGCCGCTACGGTCGCAGGTTCAAATCCTGCCTCGGGCATGAATGTGTGTGATGTCCTTAGGTTAGTTAGGTTTAAGTAGTTCTAAGTTCTAGTGGACTGATGACCACAGTAGTTAAGTCCCATAGTGCTCAGAGCCATTTGAACCATTTGCACCAAGTCTCACAAACAAACTGTGTCGCGTGCATTGTACAGGAGTGCCCCGCCGTGACACAAAGTGTCGTAACGCGAGCAGGTGAAATTTCCATTCTCCCCTCTTGCAGTCAGGTGAGCACACAGTAGTCGTACCGCACACGCACGGCGTGGTAAATGAATAATGGCCCGAGCAGAGGCGGCGGCAGCGCTAGCAGCAGCTACCCACCTACCTACCAGCCAGGCGCTTTGTTGTGGTCGGAGCCATCACTCCGCTTTTAGCGCCCCGACGCCCCCGTTCTCCACGCTACCAGCGCTTTGTACGTCCGACACATACCGGCAGGCGCCAGAGTAATGGGCTGCGCCGCGCGAGAAAAGACGCCGCGAGTCTGGCCGATGTTTATTTGTCACTTTGCTCACTGGACTGCAAGCTCTCCATTAAGCCAATATCAACTCTCGACCTTCTCTTTTCTCACCTTTTTTTTATTACTTACATATTTCACCCTTATTCAACTATCTTTAGTTCTCGAAAGTCGATTCCGTCAGAGCAGCGGATGAGTGAAATCAACATTTTGTGGCACTTTTTGCAACAATCGGCCAAATGTGCACTGAGTTTTCTGTACGAACTTAATTAGGTATACAGATAGTTCAACCGTCCCGAGAATGGACAATGTCGATATGTGTTCTGCCAAGACATCCAAGACCGTATTAAAAATGTTACAGTAGTTCCAGAGATTAGCCAGAACATACAAAAAGAAGAGAGCATAGTCTTCAGCTTTAAGTTTTATAGGTTAATTACCGTCTCTAGCAACTTTAATAAATGTCTTGTTAAGACCACGGGCGTTTCGTTTTATTTTAAGGCATCTTCAGTGGTCAGTTTCTTTTCTGTTGTTTATTGATTCTTCTCCGTCTTTCACGAGTGCATGTTGAGCACTTTCACACGGCAATTTCACTGCACTTAACACATTTACACTTCACCATTTTATGTATTTTGTTTTGCTGTAGTAAAACGTCTATCATAGTTGCTAAAAACGGCGATTAACCCATGCAACTTGTATGTGTGCAACTACGGAAAACAGAGGCCGAGAAACAATGAAGACAACATTCCTCAGTTTATGCAAGGCGTTCAGAAAAAAATACTTTGAGAGGTGCTAGTACTCATCGAAACAAGAATAATAAGTCCAATATACATAGGTCCGCAAACACATACTTTTACGAGATAAACACGTGTTTTTAAAATAACTGAAAAGGCACGATCGCTTCAATAGGGGTTTACTACATGACCGGTTTCAGCACTCTGAGGCTGCCATCATCGGTTCTGAAACGTGGATTAACATTTATAAAACTGTATGGACATCATGGCAAATGAGGCAGACCATCTGATAAAAATCATTGTCACAAGCAATAAAAAATAATAAAAAACTGCTCTCATGGTCGTTCTTCCCATAAAATATGATGGCACCTTCAGAATGCTGAAACCGGTCATCTAATAAACGGTATTGAAGCGATCGTGGCTTTTCAGTTATTTTTAAAACAGAGTGTTCGCCCCACGACACACCATGTGTTCACTGCAAAACACGTGTTTACAGGAAGGACTGCGTGACGCTTTGTTGCGGATATTAGCACAGTCGTTGCACCGGTGGTTCGTCAAATTCACAGTACTCTGACTACCATTCGGTTGTCTGCAATCAGTTGTGTGGTTCGAACAATGTTGTAGGCTACGTTAGTTTTTGTCGTGTCTTATTGTACAGTACTGTCAACCCTGGGTGTCGTGGTGTTTTCACGTACAAATGGTAAAGTACATTTACAGTTTCTCTCTTCTACCACTTGTTAGCAATGAAGCCTACTGCTCGGCAAGAGAAATGGAGAATATGATATTCTGATGTGGTTTATCAAATAGAAGTAACCTGCGAGCCCGTTCCCTTTATGCTGAAAAATGTCTACAGTGTAGAGTGCCCTCTGATGAGCAAACTCTTCCAGTGTCTCAGGAACACAGGTACTCTTGCACCTCGGAGGACACAGTGGAAGGCCCTGTACAGTCCGCACGCCTGACATAGAGGAGTGTGTGCTACGTCCTGTGGAAGACACCAATGAGACCAGTGTGCGACGTTCAGTAGCAGCAGAAGGCGAGACTCACTCTCTTATCTGCGGGAGGGCGTGCGGAGTTTATTGCTGTACCCATATCACCTACTTACAGCGCGTTCAGCCTCTAAGTCAACAGGATCATCATGGCAGACGGCGGTTCTGTCAATGGTTTTTACAGAATTGTGCCACAGATCAACTGTTCTCATCTAAGATTTTATTTACCGATAATGCAGGGTTCACAAGAGATGATGTGGACCAGCATGTATCGGCAGATGTAAATACCCAAGCAATTCAGGAAAGAGGGCGTCAATACCGATTCTCAATCAACATATGGGCAGGCGTACTTGACGATAACCGGCCTCTGTGGTCGTGCGGTTCTAGGCGCTTCAGTCCGCAACCGCGATGCTGCTTCGGTCGCAGGTTCGAATCTGTCCCCGGGCATGGATATGTGTGATGTCCTTAGATTATTTAGGTTTAAGTAGCTCTAATTTTATGGGACTAATTACCTCAGATGTTAAGTCCCATAGTGCTTAGAGCCATTTGAACCATTTTCGTACTTGGCGATAGATTAATAGGGTTCAAATGGCTCTGAGCACTATGGGACTTAACATCTGAGGTCATCAGTCCCCTAGAACTTAGAACTACGTAAACTTAACTAACATAAGGACAACACACACAACCATACCCGAGGCAAGATTCGAACCTGCGACCGTAGCGGTCGCGCGGTTCCAGACTGTAGCGCCTAGAACCGCTCGGCCACACCGGCCGACGATTAATAGGGCCACACGTGCTAACAAAAGGGGTTGACTGCGGTGCCTTTTCAGGACTTTCACTTAATTGTCTTGCTGGAGGCTGTACAACTGCAGTGGTTCATGTATGATGGCGCACCAGCTTACTTTCGTCACAAAATGCGCGAACATCTCACGCAGGCATTTCAGTGCCGTTGGATGTTCGATTGGTCGGGGAGGTGGGGGTTGGAGAAGGGGGGTCACCTTGGCCATCTCGTTCCCCAGAACTTAGTCCCCAGGACTTTTGGTGATGAGGACACATAAAGGAATAGGTATACGCCACGCCAATCCACAATGTGCGGACACTACATGGGGCTTCAATGAGTGTCAGCAAGTACAACAACAACCAGGTGTACTTCAAAGGGTTCTCCATTCGCTATGCCGAAGGGCAGTGTGCTGTATTGTCATAAATGGACGCCACCTCCTGTAAACACGTGTTTATGGCAGAAAGAATGCGTTTTCGGGCCCAGGATTATTGGACTTATTTCAGAATGTACGCATTTCCGGAGCCATGTTTATTGGACTCTCGATGAGTGCTACCACCTCTTAAAGTATTCGACACTTTTTTTGAACGCCCTGTATATGTAAAGAAAGAAGATGTAATTTTTTGTTTGGTTATCAATGCATGACTACATCCTACTTTTTACGTTCACATCCTTAATGTCTTTTACGCTTTTCACGGATGTTGAATGCAACGTAAGTTGTAATGGTACAAAAATATTTTTTTATGTTATACTATTACAGTTTACACAATTTCCGGACTTTTTTCCTTACATATATTGTGAAACCTTTCTTCTTGCCAAATTTTATGTTTCTAAGTCAACGAGTAGTACACTATATGTTTTGTTGAGTGAGTTTACGATTATCAAAATATGTCACATAGCTGGCCGTGTCTTTTTACTGCATTAACGTGGAAGTTTAAGTGTTGTGCACAGCCAAGGAACCATAGATCTTAGTATGCTACGTAAATTTCAATTTGATATGGCTCTGAGCACTATGGGAATTAACTGCTAAGGTCATCAGTCGCCCTGAACTTAGAACTACTTAAACCTAACTAACCTAAGGACATCACACACATCCATGCCCGAGGCAGGATTTGAACCTGCGACCGTAGTGGTCGCGCGTTTCCAGACTGTAGCGCCTACAACCGCTCGGCCACTTTGGCCGGCTTCAATTTGATACATCTACTCGTTCATGAGAAGAAGGGGTCTTAACAGACAGACGGACGGACAGTCAGATAACAAACGACAAATTGATATGATTGCAGATTTAAAATTTTTGGATTTTTTATGTCGCTCTACTGTGAAACCGTGCTTCTTGCCAAACCTCATGGTTCTACGCAAACAGAAGGTACCCTATAGGTTTTGATTGTTGAGTTTGCGCGCATCAAGGTATGTTATATAAATGGTCGTATCTTTTGGATGCAATGACATAGACGCTTACATGTACACTGACGGAAAAAAATTGCAGCATCAAAAAATAATAAACATAGATTAATGAAATTTCGGGAATACCTTTGTCTAGGTGACATATGAAGGGCCTATTTCAATAGTGGTACAAGTCCATTTTTGTTCATTCTGAGATACAGAGCCCTAAAGTTAAATGAGCGCTGAAAAATCTGCAGTTGAGATATCAGAAATATTCGAGCATATATACTTGAATATTACAGGTATCTCAACTGCAGATTTCTCAGTGCTCATTTAACTTTAGGGCTCTGTATTTTAGAATGAACAAAAATGGACTTGTACCACTATTGAAATAAGCCCTTCATATTTAAGTAGTTGATACTGCAAAATCACAAGTTAATGTAAGTGCAAGATAAATCACTGCACACTTGAACGCTAATAACTGTTATAACTGCCAGAATGTTCAGTGCAAGCATGCAGACGTGCATGCATTGCGTTGTAGCAGTGGTGGGTGTCAGTTTGCCGGATGTCAGTTGGCCTTTTGCCCTTGATTGGGCAATACAGGGACTATTAATGGTGACTGTAGATGAGGCTGGAGTTGCCGTCCGATGATATCCCATATATGGTCGTTCTAAAACAGATCTGGTGATCGGGCAGGCCAAGGCAACATGTCGACACTCTGTAGAGAATGTTCGATTACAATTGTGATATGTGGACGAGAGTTATCCTGTTGGAAAACACCTCTTGATTCCTGTTCATGAATGGCAGCATAGCGGTCGAATCACCAGACTGTCGTACTGATTTTCAGTCAGTATGCGTGGAATAACCACGACAGCACTCTTGCTGCCATATGAAATCGCACCCTAGACCATAACTCGAGGTGTAGGTCCAGCGTGTCTCGTACGCAGGCAGGCTGGCTGCGGGCCCTCAACTGCTGTCCTTCTAGCCAACACACTGCCGTGTCAGAGGAGGAACATGCAGCTTCTCGCGGCCCAATTACACGACCTCGTTCAAACCCAGTGACGTGCTCACAATGGCGCCTTTGTCGCCTTCAATGCATGAACTCAGCACGTCAGATTTCAAAGACAATTAATGCTCACGACCGTTGAAGAGTGCATTTAAATCAAAGCTGATTTGCACTCCCATAATGGCGCTGTTGGCCCCACTCGTAAGCGACTGGTTTGAAATTTGAATAGACATCATCTTTCAAATGTAGAATCAAGCCTGCTAACTTTCCTTCATGTCGCACAACTCTTTCTTGGTGTTACATTTTTTTCGTCAGTGTATTACACTGTAAAGCGGATACAAACCTTTGTACCTGATATAAATGTCAACGTCTACCCATTCCTGAGAAAAATGGTTTTTAAATAGTTGGACAGACATATAGTCAGAGGGACAGACGGACAGACAACAAAGTCATCATATCAGTGTTCCCTTTTTACCAATTAAGAAACGGAATCCTAAAAATCAGAAAACTGCAACTAATTATGAAAGAATAATGCAATGTGAATCTGCTAGTAGCAACAGTCGCAGACGACACAGAATATTGATCAAAAACGGGTAAAGCAGGGAAGGAAGCGATGAACTGAAGAATAAAAAGGAAAAACGGCCTTTTTAATACTAAATGTGGGCAGATACTATAATGGAAGAAGTCAAAGTAATGTTCCATCTCTGAAGCAAAATTATCAGGACGGCCAAAATAAGGAAGTTATCAGAATTCCACTGGTGAAGGCAAACATAGCATTCTCTACGATTAATTACTACTGAAATGGGAACGTACTAGTTGGCTGTATTGTCGAAATTCCGATATAAAAACATAACTTGGATAATCATAAAAAAAACAAGAAACATATTAGGATCATGATGCCATGGATGAATGTGAGAAGCGAAATAGATGCGAAAGTACGCAATGAAGAGGTACCACAATAAATAGACGAAAAGCTTTAGCAGGCGTGTTGGGACATCTGCTGCAGCAAACAAAGATTAGTATTCCTAAAACATGTTGTGGACGATTCAGCATACAGTCACATAGTAGGTATAGTAACAATACGTCAACGGGAACGGAATGTGTTGCACTGTAGTGCCAATACTATTTTTCGGCCCTTAGTAATAGTTGCGCTGCCGTGGCTGTGGGAAAAGGACTGTGGAAGCCTGGAGGTACAGATCTGAGCCAAACACCGTTACGTCACGTGCAGAAAAAGCATCAGTCTGACTCCACGTTGCACGCCGGAGGCCATGGCTGACAATTCCGACGACACAGCTGAGAGCTGTGGCACCTACCACAAAAGCAGGCTACACTTTCTGACTGAAGCCTTGCTCAGGTTTTACATGGTTGGAAACTGTGCCTTGGCACAAGTGGGCACCCAAAAGCATCTGAGACAGGCAGCACCCTTTGCAAGGGGAGGACTGTGTCAGGCGATAGGGCGATGTGGTTTGGCGAGCAGCCACAACGAGACTTAGGCTCTGCCACTGACGAACATGTTCTCAATGGAGAGACATCTACAGACGTTAAAGTAACCTCTGACGTGCCGCAGGGGAGTGTTGTGGGACCATTGCTTTTCACAATATATATAAATGACCTAGTAGATAGTGTCGGAAGTTCCATGCGGCTTTTCGCGGATGATGCTGTAGTATACAGAGAAGTTGCAGCATTAGAAAATTGTAGCGAAATGCAGGAAGATCTGCAGCGGATAGGCACTTGGTGCAGGGAGTGGCAACTGACCCTTAACATAGACAAATGTAATGTATTGCGAATACATAGAAAGAAGGATCCTTTATTGTATGATTATATGATAGCGGAACAAACACTGGTAGCAGTTACTTCTGTAAAATATCTGGGAGTATGCGTGCGGAACGATTTGAAGTGGAATGATCATATAAAATTAATTGTTGGTAAGGCGGGTACCAGGTTGAGATTCATTGGGAGAGTCCTTAGAAAATGTAGTCCATCAACAAAGGAGGTGGCTTACAAAACACTCGTTCGACCTATACTTGAGTATTGCTCATCAGTGTGGGATCCGTACCAGATCGGGTTGACGGAGGAGATAGAGAAGATCCAAAGAAGAGCGGCGCGTTTCGTCACAGGGTTATTTGGTAACCGTGATAGCGTTACGGAGATGTTTCACAAACTCAAGTGGCAGACTCTGCAAGAGAGGCGCTCTGCATCGCGGTGTAGCTTGCTCGCCAGGTTTCGAGAGGGTGCGTTTCTGGATGAGGTATCGAATATATTGCTTCCCCCTACTTATACCTCCCGAGGAGATCACGAATGTAAAATTAGAGAGATTAGAGCGCGCACAGAGGCTTTCAGACAGTCGTTCTTCCGGCGAACCATACGCGATTGGAACAGGAAAGGGAGATAATGACAGTGGCACGTAAAGTGCCCTCCGCCACACACCGTTGGGTGGCTTGCGGAGTATAAATGTAGATGTAGATGTAGAACATACTGCAGGTTCTATGTCCACTCCCGTTGACTGGGCGTCTTCCATTTGATGGGCCAGCTGCGGCAGTAATTCGTGACTGAAGCGTTGAAGCCGTTGGACATGTACAGGTAAACTGATGCTGTAGGCCTCTTCTCTCGAAGACTGTCTTCCGCTACAGGTGTCCCGGCGGGTTCCTGCATCTGCCGGCGCACCTTGGCCCGAGCTGCTGAGTCGCGGCAAGACGTTCTACACGCTGCACGTGCTGCAGCAGACGCCGCGCGTCACCTTTCCGGTCGAGCCTCGTGCAGGTCGACGGCCGGCAGTTGCCAACAGCATCGCCGTGCTAGCTGCTGTCAGCACACAACAACAGAGCCTTGCCACTACGTATCGACGTTAAGAGAGATCTCTTTCGTTTGCTGATAATCTGTGTGACAGTTAATTATGTTCCTCTCAACCATGACGACAATACATTATCAGGACTTAAACCTGCCGCTGTAGGGGCCACCCATCCAAGATCTTTACAACACCATGAGCGCCTTGTCAAAACATTACCGACAGAATGGTAAACCCTGCTGTCATAGCTTAATGATCAGTGCATCAAGTAGCATATTCCAGCAGGATAATACAAGACCCCAAACCGCAGTACGTTCTACAAACACCTTGTGGAAAGTGCGGATTGACCTGTCTGGTTCCCAGTTTTGTCACAAATAGAGTATGTCTGAGATGTGACTGTCAAATGCATGATTTCATACCAGTCCACACATAGCAACATTCATGAACTGCTGCAGCATGTGTTTCAGGTATGGCAAGAAATTCCTCAAAATGACATTTGTTAACTGCTGGCTTCTACGCGACAAAGAATTTAAAAGTATATTGTTACCTGTAGAAATAATACTCATAGTGATCTTGCGATAGTCATCAGTTCCTAATGGTATGAAAGTTTCATCACTTAATACCCGCTGTGAGGTAAACATCTCCACAAAATAGTATAAATATTGCATCGGTAGCTCACACTCTCCTTTTTCTGTTAGGAAAACACAATATAGCAGAGATGGCGAATAGCATCACTTGCATCCTGTGAGATACACATGTTCGCGGCCCTGTTGTTGAAACTGGTGAGTGGCGCTGGACAAATCAAACGAAAGCCAAGCGTAATGTTCTGAGTCACGACTTGGTCCTACAGCCCATTTTGGCTACGCATATCTACAGGTAACCTAAGCACAAACGGCTACATCAGGAAAGTTGTAGAACAGAAGCGATTTCCTTCCTTGTTGCAACTCTTGCAATTATTTTCTGGTGGTGTCCCTTTGTTGTGCAGTAAATGGCAGCGCTGGAAATTCCCTGTCGGATATCCGCAATTGGGACACCACTATGGCCGACTTGCTCCTCGCTGAGATTTGACTGAGAACAGGTCAGCTCTAGCAAGGATCTCAAATAGCCAACCCAGATCAGATTCTGCGGCAATGAAATTTTAAATATAAAATGAAATGTGTGAATTGTATTGGTAAAATGTTTCACTAATCGCATGAAAACCATTCCTATCGACTAACGTTTGACAGGCTCATATTATTTGCTCTTATCTAACATATACATTCAGATAGATATTCTACAAGCACAGATCATGGTGGAGGGTATATCGTACGAATTATAATTTTTTTCGCCCTCCATTCGTGTATTAAACTAGAGAAAAATTACTGTCTGTATGACTGGGTACGGATCCCAATCTCTCTATTATTTTTCTGATGGTCCCTATTTGAGATATGTGTTGGAGGCAGCATAATGGTCATACCATGTTCTCTAAATTTTCCCAATAGAATTTCGCGAGAGTTAGATCACATTTCTTGCAAGGATTTCCCATTTAAGTTCCTCCGGTCACTTCTGTTAGAGTTTCGTATGAGCTACACCGACCTGTTCGGATCTACTAAAACGAACCTTAGATTGGTCGGAAACAACCTTGAACTGAGCCAAAGGCGCTCTCGTCTCTTCATTTTGTCACATTATTGTCAACTCGACTCTATGCATTTGACACTGTGTTCTACATCTACATCTACATCCATACTCCGCAAGCCACCTGACGATATCTGGCGGAGGGTACTTTGAGTACCTCTATCGGTTCTCTCTTCTATTCCAGTCTCGTATTGATCGTGGAAAGAAAGATTTTCGGTATGTCTGATTCATACAGAGTAGATTTCTAGTTTACAGAAAAGTCATTATGTTCGAACATAATACGTGTTCCAAAATTCTACAACTGATCGACGTTAGAGATATAGGTCTATAGTTCTGCACATGTGTTCGACGTCTCTTCTTGAAAACGGGGATGACCTGTGCCCTTTTCCAGTCCTTTGGAACGCTACGCTCTTCTAGAGACCTACGGAACACCACTGCAAGAAGGGGGGGGGGGGGGGGGCAAGTTCCTTCGCGTACTCTCTGTTAAATCAAACTGGTATCCCATCAGGTCCAGCGGCCTTTCCTCTTTTGAGCGATTTTAATTGTTTCTCTACCCCTCTGTCGTCTATTTCAATATCTACCATTTTGTCATTTGTGCGACAATCTAGAGAGGTAACTACAGTGCAGTCTTCCTCTGTGAAACAGCTTTGGAAAAAGACATTTAGTATTTCGGCCTTTAGTCTGTCATCCTCTGTTTCAGTACCATTTTGGTCACGGTGTGTCTGGACATTTTGTTTTGATCAACCTTCCGCTTTCACATAGAGGTTAGATTGTTCCAATACCCGAATAGATGCTCTAGAACTAGCTATAACTTCCCGCGAACAACGTGAAAATCAAAAAAGTGCAAGATATATGGTTAAAAAGGCGGACATTATTCCACCAGGCTGCGTTTAAAATATATTATGTGTAGAAATATCGTTCGTTTTACGTGTTTGGTGTAAAACAACGTTATGTTTTAAGGATATTTTTTCAGATTGTCATTACTATAATCACTGTCCAATATTTTAATAATTATTTGTTTTTTTTCAGTTAACAAAGTACACGTATGTGAAACGATAAACTAAAGCATAATATCTAACACAAAAATAAGTAAAATAAATAATTGGAATAACAATGAATGTTTTGAGATTTTAATTAGGTAGACAATGTTGAAAAAACTCTTACAGCCCACTGTGTACTGCTCATTTTCCAAATACATTATGTCAGAAACCAGCTTCATTACATAAGCATGTATGTGGCTTGAATGCTTCTTTAATTTACGTTGTAAGAAAAGTTTTCATTTTACAGAATTAATTAATGGTGACTAGGTGTTCTGTAAAATTCAGATTGTTACAAATCTGACTGTAAAGTTTTATATAACATTAACTGTATACCAACTTTTATATGAAAAACATTTTTATACCAACGTTTCGAAAACATTCTCTCTAAACTTAATGTACCAAATTACCTTTCATGGTGTGTTTCAATCCTTAAAAGTGAAATTGTGCACAAACAAAAAAGTAGATACTGAATTAGTTTGTACCCTCTGCACACTCTCCAGGTTTCATCAATATAATTTATTTACACTTGGGAATGTTCCCTTGTTAGTGGTGTAGATACGGTCCTACAGAAACCAACCGCTTGTAAGCTGTGTGAGGTGTTTGCGGGAAGACTGTTATACATAGGAGAAAAACAACTAAAACGCTGACGTGGATACGTATTAAGGTGCCAATGTTCACAATATCCGCACTTATACCGCTAGCACCCTGCATATCTTTATAATGCCCAGTATGTGTCTATCGGCGCGTGTGTGCAACAGCTTATGATTGCTGATAGCACAGCAAGAACCATGTCGTATATTCTATTTGTTATTTTAAAAACTGATAAACACTCAAAGGAGATACAATTAGACATTGTGTACGAAAATATCCAAGTGGAGTTTGTTACATTTGTTACCATAGACGTACTTCAGAATGGGCAATTCTCAAAGCTGCCGAGTAGTTCGTAAGTAGTGTCTGTAAGTGTAATAAACAAAACAGGTACACGTAACTGTAACTTCAGTCATTATTATATACTATGTGATATAAGGTATTCAGACAGCTGGCTGGAAATGACTTACAAGTTCGTGGTGCACACCATCAGTAATGCTAGAAGTCAGTAAGGTCTTGGCCCGCCCCTAGCCAAGACGACAGCTTCCATTCTCGCAGGCGCACGTTCAATAACGTGCTGGAAGGTTTCTTGGAGAATGGCAGCCCATTCTTCACGGAGTGTTGCACTGAGGAGAGCTGTCGATATCGATCAGAGAGGCCTGGCACGAAGTCGGCGTTCCAAAACATTCCAAAAGTGTTGTATAGGATTCAGGTAAGGACTCTGTGCAGGCCAGTCCATTCCTGCGAAGTTATTGTCGTTTAATCACTCCCCCACAAACCGTGCATTATGAACAGGTGCTCGATCGTGTTGAAAGATACAATCGCTATTCCCGAATTGCTCTTCAACATTGGGAAGCAAGAAGGCGCTTAAAACATCAGTGTAGACCTGTGCAGTGATAGTGCCACGGAAAACAAGAAAGAGTGCAAGCCTCTCCGTGAAAAACACGACCACACCATAACACCACCGCCTCCGAATTTTACTGTTGGCACTACACACGTTGGCAGATGCCGTTCACCGGGCATTCGTCATACCCACACCCTGCCACCGGATCGCCATATTGTATACCGTGAATCGTCAGTCCACACAGTCCTCCAATGTTTACGGCCCTTACACCAAGCGAGGAGTCGTTTGGTATTTACCGGCGTGACGTGTGGCTTATGAGTAGCCGTTCGACCATGATATCCAAGTTTTCTCACCTCCCGCCTGTCATAGTAACTGCTTCGGATCCTGATGCAGTTTGGAATTCCTGTGCGATAGTCTGGAGATATATCTGCCTAATTACAATCCTCTTCAATTGTCGGGCAGTCTCTGTCAGTCAACAAACGAGGTCGACCTGTACGCTTTATTGCTGTATGTGTTCCTTCATGTTTCCACTTCACTACCACATCGGAAACAATGGACATAGCGACGTTTAAGAGTGTGGAAATCTTGCGTACAGACGTATGAAACAAATTAACACGCAATCACCTGCTCACGATCAAAGTCCCTGAGTTCCGTGGAGCACCCCATTCTGCTCTCTCACGATGTCTAATGACTACTGAGGTCGCTGAAATGGAGCACCTGCCAGTAAGTGGCAGCACAATGAACTTAATATGAAAAACGTATGCTTTTCGGGGTGTCCGCATGCTTTTGATTACATAGTGTATATTGCCCTTCATTACTTTGCAACAGTTTACCAACGCGACTGTAGAAATGGCGCGGTTCTGAGGCGAAGAACTCATGGAAGAATGTTCGGACAGCATTTTCATCCGGAAACGCAGTTCCTTGAAGGCTGATCGATAGAGAGCGAAAAGGTGAAAATCTGAAGGTGAAAGGTCAAGTGAATAATGTGGGTGCAGAACGACTTCCCAACCCAACTCCCGCATTCTTCTTGGTCGCTCTTCTTGGGTAGCTTCTGTAAGACGTCTCAGTTGCTGACAGTAAATGTCAACACTGATGGTTTTCCTCGGGCAAGCAGTTCGTAGTACACCACATCGCCGCTGTTCCACCAGAAGCATAACATTATCTTTTGTGGGTGCACCGAGGTCTTTGTATGGGGAGTTGCTACTTTTTTTTTTTATTCAACCATTCCTGTTCTTCCCGTATGTTAGCATAAACACATCATTTCTCGTCGCCTGTAACGGTATGGGATAGGAATGGTCGGCGTCGTTCACGAGCCAATTGATGACGACCAAACAGAGCTGTACATGTGGCCATACGATGATTCTTGTGAGTTTCATTAAAACTTGCGCTACACATACACCTCAGTTTTTAAACTTCCCTATCGGGTGCAAATGTCATACGATGTTGAAATGATCACAGTTCATCACATTTGCCGCCGGCCGGAGTGGCCGTGCGGTTCTAGGCGCTACAGTCTAGAGCCGAGCGACCGCTACGGTCGCAGGTTCGAATCCTGCCTCGGGTATGGATGTGTGTGATGTCTTTAGGTTAGTTAGGTTTAATTAGTTCTAAGTTCTAGGCGACTGATGACCTCAGAAGTTAAGTCGCATAGCGCTCAGAGCCATTTCAACCATCACATTTTCCAATTTTCGATTACAATGACGTGGATCATAGAGGGGTAGTGCATTTAAAGGATTTACAACAAAGCCCTGATAATCTTTCTGAAAATGAGGAGTCGCTAATGTCAATACGATCCTCTTTCAAACGAGAAAACCATTTTCTTGCCGTGCTTCAACTGCTAAGGTCATCCGTCCCTAAACTCACACACTACTTAACCTAAATTATCCTAAGGAAAACACACACCCATGCCCGAGGGAGGACTCGAACCTCCGCCGGGACCAGCCGCACAGTCAATGACTGCAGCGCCGTAGAACGCTCGGCTAATCCCGCGCGGTGCCTCCGTTGTTGCCACCCCTCTATTGAACTCAAAGGGAAGAACATTAGGCCGAGCCGTTCTAGGCGCTTCAGTCCGGACTCGCGTTGCAGCCACTAACGCAGGTTCGAATGCTACTTCGGGTATGGATGTGTGTGGTGTCCTTAGTTTAGTTAGGTTTAAGTAGTTCTAAGTGTAGTGGACTGATGACCTTAGATGTTAAATTCCATAGTGCTTAGACCCATTTGACCCATTTTTTGAAGAATATACCCCAAATGTTCTGAATTCTGCACTTGGCACTCCATTGTTATTGTGCACAGCTCCTCTCATTGCCTCTAAATGAGAAAATGATAATGTTTGAACGTAATAGCGACGGTGAAGTGAAAATAAAAAAATGGCAGTCGATAAGTAAACCCACAGCAACCGGAATACCACCATGCAAAACTAAACGCCCGTGTACTTATACACCACACTAATAGTAGTACAAGTGAAATATTTTGAACTTAGCCTGGTGGAATAACATCTATTTTTAAATATATCGAGGCCGTGGAGTCTACCCAGAAGAAATTGATTCATAGTTTTTGTGAAGTACCAGCGAATAGTGCAGATCAGAAAGGTTAAAAAAAATGGCTCTAAGCACTATGGGACTTAAAATGTGAGGTCATCAGTCCCCTAGAGTTAGAACTACTTAAACCTAACTAAGGACATCGCACACATCCATGCCCGAGGCAGGATTCGAACCTGCGTCTGCAGCAGCAGCGCGGTTCCGGACTGAAGCGCCTAGAACCTCTCGGCCACAGCGGCCGGCCAGAAAAATTTCCTACTTGGCATTGCCGAAGATCTGTGGCAATTACGTAATGAATAAAAATAATGTACCTAGATTGTGGAAGGGGACAGGTGTCACTGCTGCCACCCTTGCGGACGCGCACGCTAGCGACTGACCTGCGCAGCTGCCGCTTGGCGAGTATGAGCGCCATGAGGGCGACGTTGGCGGCCATGCCGAGCGCGCCCAGGCTGAAGACGACGGCGGCCTCGGTGGCGCCGCCCGGGTGGCACTGGAACTGCCGGCCGCCCTGCAGCGACGAGTTGGTCGTCGAGCCGCTGCCGAAGCGCAGGTTGGCGCCGATCATCGCCACCGCCGAGCCTGCCCCAACACACACACAAACGCCGTCACACGCGCAGCTCACACACCGCACACACTCCGCTGGCCAGAGAAGATTCCCGACAGCTGAACTACTCGCTGCTGCCGCGACCACATACGATGGGCATTCAGTAAGTAATGCCACGCATTTGTATTGTCAGCCAATTCCGATCGAAGAAATGCAGAATTTGTTATGAGGTGTCGTGGAATATTCCCGTTTCTGCCCCCATAGTTAAATGAAGCTCCGGTAGCTGGCGCCGCTAAACGTAGATTTAAAAATGGCGTCTGTAAAGGAGGTGCGTTGTAAGCAGACAGCTAACGTGGATTTCCTTTTGGCGGGGAACCAGAGCACCGCAGACATTTGTAAGTGCTTCCATAATGTGTACGGAGACCTGGCAGTGAACAAAAGCACAGTGAGTCGTTGGGCGAGGTGTCTGTTATCACCGCAACAAGATCGCACAAACCTGTCGGATCTCACTCGTGCAGTCCGGCCGCACACAGCTGTGACTCCTGCAAAGTTGGAACGTGCGGACACTCTCATTCGAGCAGATTGACGGATGACAATCAAACAACTCGCTGCATAACTCTACGGCCCTATCGGTAGCGCTGACGCACTCGTACACAAGTCGGAGTACTCACAGGTGTGTGCCAGCTGTGTTCCTAGCCTCCTAACGGAAAACCATAAGAGCACCCAAGGGCCGTCTGTACATAATTGCTTGCGCGTTGCGAGGCCAATCACAACCGTTTTTTGTCCAAATCATCACAGGTTATGAAATATGGATTGAACACTTCGAACCGGAAACAAGACGGCAGTCCATGGAATAGCGCTACACCACCTCTCCTCCGAAAAAAGTCCAAAGCCCCACCCTCAGGCGGTAAAGTCAAGGCGACGACCTTCTGCGACTCTGAGGGGGTTATTCTGTTAGATGTCCTCCCTGATGGTGCAACGATCAACTCTTGAGTGTACTGTGTCGGCATCAGAAAACTGAAGAAACAAAAGCTACAACCATGCAAACGATCTTCTCCTCCATTAACGCAAGAACTCACTCAAGTCTACACAGCCGAGAGCAGCTCATAAAAGTTCACTGTACTGTTCTTCCTCATCTGCCCTACACGCCCATCTCACACATTCTTCCATTCGTTACGTCCAATGAAGGATACAGCCCGTGGCAACAGAACGTGGATGATGGGGAGGTTATTGATGCAACAAGACATTGGTTCCATCGTCGATCAGTAGAGCTGTTTGTGCGGGCTTACAAGCGCTCCGTGGCATAAGACCGTAGCATTGAACAGAGACTATGTTAAGAAACAGGGTTTTTTTAGCCAAAAGGCAGGGAAATAATATGGTGTATTGGAACCGTGAATAAAACCAACTTGCTTTCAGAAAAAAGTGTTGCATTACTTGTAGACCGTCCCTCCTTATAAGATTATGTTTGCGTTCCCATGGCAATACCTCAGTTTAGTCACAGTACCAGGACCTATGGTTCTCATATCTTTTTTTTTTCAGAAAAAGATGTCATCGCCCACGTATTGCATGTAGTGCGAAACAACTTTCTATCGACCTGTCGTGCGAACAGAAGGAAACGTAAATGCCCTGATACTGCCCCGTGCTGTCTTGCCATCACTGCGTATCTGTCAAGGCGGATTCTCGGAAAACACATGGAGGGTGTTTGTATCACTCTCAGATATCTACAGGATCTTCTAATAACTTATATAAACCCAACAGATCTTTTCCCACTAATACATGGTTACGTATTTATGAGCCTTCATCCATTGGCCATGAGTGCTAAAAATTTGTGTGTGAGTTTGATACTTATTCTCCTTGTTATTTGTTCTGTTGGTACGCCTTAATTTAAACAAGTTATTCATCAGTTTGTTTAACTGGAATACAGTTTTCTGCCTTCCCCTCCGTACTCCCTCAGTTCACTTTGAAATGAAGTATCTTGTGGCTAGGGCTTCCAGTCGCGTAGACCTGCCCCTCGGTGCAAGTCTTGTTAGTTGACGGCACTTGAGCGTCGATGAGGATGATATGATGATGCAGACAATAAACACCCCGTCTCGAAGCGAAGAAAATCTAAAACCCTCCAGAGAATCGAACCCGGGCCCGTCACATGTTACTCTACCGCGCTGACCACTCAGCTATCCAGGTATACCAAGGTCACTGGGAAACCTGTTTGCACCATATTATAGTGCGCACCTTTTGAAGAGAAATATGGGTGCCTTTCCTTTCAGGTCACCGGGTAAGTCCGTCACAGAACAAGACCACGATTTGTATAGCAGAGCAGGAAGAGTTTCCGTTTCGAAAAGCAGTTATTAGAGCTCCAGAACACGCTTCAATTTCTATCTGGACAAATTTCGTAAACTAATTTACGGTCCCTTAGCGTGTCAAGGAAGTTTACGGCGTGGATAGCATTTAGATTAATTTCTTATTTCAGTCCGCTGTTTTCAGCGAACAACGTCACTGCATTTGATATGTCTTATTAGTTGGGAGCTGAATACGACAGTCGTGCATTTGATCACATCCATTGTATACCCTTTTTGATAAATTCCGTTTCATAGTCTACATCTACATCTACATCTACACATGTACTCCGCAAGCCATCCAACGGTGTGTGGTGGATGGCACTTTACGTGCCACTGTCATCACCTCACTTTATTGTTCCAGTCACGTATGGTCCGCGGGAAGAACGACTGCCGGAAAGCCTCCGTGAGCGCTCGAATCTCTCTAATTTTACATTCGTAATCTCCTCGGGAGGTATAAATAGGGGGAAGCAACATATTCGATGCCTCATCCAGAAACGCACCCTCTCGAAACCTGGACAGCAAGCTACACCGCGATGCAGAGCACCTCTCTTGCAGAGTCTGCCACTTGAGTTTGCTAAACATCTCCGTAACGCTGTCACGCTTACCAAATAACCCTATGACGACACGCGCCGCTTTTCTTTGGATCTTCTCTATATCCTCTGTCAACCCGACCCGGTACGGTTCCCACACTGATGAGCAATACTCAAGTATAGGTCGAACGAGTGTTTTGTAAGCCACCTCCTTTGTTGATGGACTACATTTTCTAAGGACTCTTCAAATGAATCTCAACCTGGCACCCGCCTTACCAACAATTAATTTTATATGATTCCACTTCAGATCGTTCCGTATGCATACTCCCAGTTATTTTACAGAAGTAACTGCTTCCAGTGTTAATTCCGCTATCATATAATCATACAATAAAGGATCCTTCTTTCTATGTATTCGCAATAGATTAGATTACATAGTCGTAAAACAGAGTTCAGTCCAGTTGCATCAGACCCTCGCCCTAAGCGGGGCATAAACTTTCCCGTTTAGGCATACGTTTTGTTGCAATTGGCAATGAACTTCGTTTTACGAACTTCTAGTATTCATCCCACAGTGCCATCAGCCGTAGCCTGGAAATAAATCAGGATAAACTGAGCGATCTAGAGGCCTTTAATCGAAGAAAAAGTTATCGGAGTCTCCATTAAGCGATTTACTGCCTTTATTAACAAGGTATGTGTTTCTGTCAGTACTGGCAACAACCTTTTGTGCTTTGTTGGTGACATGTGGTTAAACAGCGCTACCAGAAGTCAGCGATCTTCCTCGCCGTGTAGAGTGTAGCTTCGTAACACGGACTAGTGGTGAAAACTGCGACACCAAAAATGTTCGTAGCGTCAGGATGTGACGATGAAGTATTACCACAAGTAATAAATACTGGTAACTTCTTTACACGTTTTCCTTTTTGAGTTAATTATTTCTCCTGGCTGTGTGTGTTGCTACCTATCAGTAGTCACACTTCACCGTTGGTTAAGCTGTGGACTGTGGTAGCGTGTTGCCTTTGCCTGCCACAGTGTTTGGAGGTCATAGTTGTCGAACGCGTAGTGCGCTTGTAAAACTTCTATAGATTAGAAGTAGGTACTACAAATACCTACTGTTGTAGGTATTGTGTATCTACAATTACGAAGTGTTTATTCTTTGTTAGTTAACGTCATTGATTTGTAACACGAAATTTAAAGCTAATAATATCTATATGGAAAAGATAACTGATTGTTTAAAATAATGAAATTTTATAATATGTGTAAGTTTATAAGATAAACAATGTGTATTGGAAGCTGGTTCATGCTTAAGGCACTTGTATTATAAAATGTAAAAGACGTAAGGAAGTCCCTCCTAAACGGAAGCGGTACGGTCCGTTGTAAAAGGTGGTTTTGGCAGTCGAACTGGGCGGCTCCTTCGTGGGGTGGAAACGGGACGCAGTCAGTGCCTAGCCGTTGCACAGCACACATCGACGGTTCCAAGGGAAGCAATTGGAACCCGCTTCGCAGGGAAGTTTGCCACGGATGTGGCTTTGGCTGTTGTTTGGTACCCTCGCCAATAAGGAATGGCTTTAACACGTTAATAATTCGTCACCAAGAAGACATTCACTTGTCACCACAACTTCGCCACTTTTCCACCAACTTCATGCATACAGACATGTATCAGAGCATGTACCAGTTAATTGTGTGAGTGATTTTAATTATAAACCAAACGCTATAAATCTGTGTTTGGAAATATATCTTCTATCCTGAAACTGTGCAAGGTCGTCTCCTAAGTGTTTCAAATTAACTAGTGGGTTATTTATGTTTATCAAATGTGCAAAGATTAGTTGAAGTTATTTAGAATTTTGCTAAAGTACTCTCAGTTTATTGCAAAGTACCGTTTTGCAAAAATTTTGTGCCAGACTGTGTAAATGTTACTGTCTAAAATACCTGCTTCACAGATGATGAAAAAGGCATGTAAGTTAAACTTATTTGAAACATAATTTAGCCTTGATTACTATCATGAACGATTTTTTCGAAGTTGATTGAACTCAGCCTTGAACTTTTTGCATTAAAAAGCGATTCCAAGTGAACCTAAGAATTAACTTTAGTAGAATTAAATTTTTCTACTGAAGTAATCATTGAGTTTGACTGTTGTTGTTGTGGTATTCAGTCCTGAGACTGGTTTTCTGCAGCTCTCCATGCTACTCTATCTTGTGGAAGCGTCTTCATCTCCCAGTACCTACTGCAACCTACATCCTTCTGAATTTGCTTAGTGTATTCATCTCTTGGTCTCCCCCTACGATTTTTACCCTCCACGCTGCCCTCCAATACTAAATTGGTGATCCCTTGATGCCTCAGAATATGTCCTACCAACCGATCCCTTCGTCTGGTCAAGTTGTGCCACAAACTCCTCTTCTCCCCAATCCTATTCAGTACCTCCTCATTTGTTATGTGATCTACCCATCTAATCTTCAGCATTCTTCTGTAGCACCACATTTCGAAAGCTTCTATTCTCTTCTTGTCCAAACTATTTATCGTCCATGTTTCACTTCCATACATGGCTACACTCCATACAAATACTTTCAGAAATGACTTCCTGACGCTTAAATCTATACTCGATGTTAACAAATTTCTATTCTTCAGAAACGCTTTCCTTGCCATTGCCAGTTTACATTTTATATCCTCTCTACTTCGACCATCATCAGTTATTTTGCTCCCCAAATAGCAAAACTCTTTACTACTTTAAGTGTCTCATTTCCTAATCTAATACCCTCAACATCACCCGAATTAATTCGACTACATTCCATTATCCTCGTTTTGCTTTTGTTGATGTTCATCTTATATCCTCCCTTCAAGACACTGTCCATTCCGTTCAACTGCTCTCCCAAGTCCTTTGCTGTCTCTGACAGAATTACAATGTCATCGGCGAACCTCAACGTTTTTATTTCTTCTCCATGGATTTTAATACCTACTCCGAATTTTTTTTTTTGTTTCCTTTACAGCTTGCTCAATATACAGATAGAATAACATCGGGGAGAGGCTACAACCCTGTCTTACTCTCTTCCCAACCACTGCTTCTCTTTCATGTCCCTCGACTCTTATAACTGCCATCTGGTTTCTGTACAAATTGTAAATAGCCTTTCGCTCCCTGTATTTTACCCCTGCCACCTTTAGAATTTGAAAGAGAGTATTCCGATCAACATTGTCAAAAGCTTTATCTACGTCTACAAATGCTAGAAACGTAGGTTTGCCTTTCCGTAATCTTTCTTCTAAGATAAGTCGTAAGGTCAGTATTGCCTCACGTGTACCCGTATTTCTACGGAATCCAAACTGATCTTCCCCGAGGTCGGCTTCTACTAGTTTTTCTATTCGTCTGTAAAGAATTCGTGTTAGTATTTTGCAGCTGTGGCTTATTAAACTGATTATTCGGTAACTTTCACATCTGTCAACACCTGCTTTCTTTGAGATTGGAATTATTATATTCTTCTTGAAGTCTGAGGGTATTTCGCCTGTTTCATACATCTTGCTCACCAGATCATAGAGTTTTGTCAGGACTGGCTCTCCCAAGGCTGTCAGTAGTTCCAATGGAATGTTGTCTACTCCGGGGGCCTTGTTTCGACTCACGTCTTTCAGTGCTCTGTCAAACTCTTCACGCAGTATCTTATCTCCCCTTTCATCTTCATCTACATCCTCTTCCATTTCCATAATATTGTCCTCAAGTACATCGCCCTTGTATAGACCCTCTATATACTCCTTCCACCTTTCTGCTTTCCCTTCTTTGCTTAGAACTGGGTTTCCATATGAGCTCTTGATGTTCATGCAAGTGGTTGTCTTATCTCCAAAAGTCTCTTTAATTTTCCTGTAGGCAGTATCTATCTTACCCCTAGTGAGATAAGCCTCTACATCCTTACATTTGTCCTCTAGCCATCCCTTCTTCGCCATTTTGCACTTCCTGTCGATCTCATTTTTGAGACGTTTGTATTCCTTTTTGCCTGCTTCATTTACTGCATTTTTATATTTTCTCCTTTCATCAATTAAATTCAATATTTCTTGTGTTACCCAAGGATTTCTACTAGCCCTCGTCTTTTTACCTATTTGATCCTCTGCTGCCTTCACCACTTCATCCCTCAAAGCTACCCATTCTTCTTCTACTGTATTTCTTTCCCCTATTCCTGTCAATTGTTCCCTTATGCTCTCCCTGAAACTCTGTACAACCTCTGGTTCTTTCAGTTTATCCAGGTCCCATCTCCTTAAATTCCCACCTTTTTGCAGTTTCTTCAGTTTTAATCTACAGGTCATAACCAATAGATTGTGGTCAGAGTCCACATCTGCCCCTGGAAATGTCTTACAATTTAAAACCTGGTTCCTAAATCTCTGTCTTACCATCATATAATCTATCTGATACCTTTTAGTATCTCCATGGTTCTTCCATGTATACAACCTTCTATCATGATTCTTAAACCAAGTGTTAGCTATGATTAAGTTGTGCTCTGTGCAAAATTCTGAGTTTGACTAGTGATACAATATCAGTGTTGGGTACCGATCGTATTCTTCTCATGTTAGAAAGATAATTGGAATATAATTGCTACTAAGTAAAACAAATATAAGCAGAGGGATATAAACAGTTTATTTATGATATTAGTTATCTTTATTTGTGCTATTTATATGTCAGTTAAGTTAGAAGCCCCTCCTGGACAATTTTAGTTCTGCACTTCTTGCAGAAACATTTCAGTACTGATGTAAGCAACAGTCTTGAGCGTAGCTCTTACTGGTGTGAGTTGGGTATAATTTTGCTTTCTATGATCACTAGTATGTGCAGTATTGGTGACTGCTGCAACACGCAGTTCAGAGTGCCCTGTGTGAGTTTGTATCCTATGTACTATTCAAAGGGAAATCATAATGAAAGTCACTTCAACAATTAATTTCTTAAACTTATATTTCCAAATCAATGTCCCTAATTTGCTGGCGTCCGTTCATTTTTTCATACGTGTATGAATTTTACTACTTTCATTAACCCCCGCCCCCCCCCCTCAATGTTAAAGCCTGCTTAGTTTCTTCTATCAGTTGTAATATATTCAAAATTACAGCCCGATACCCTTATCTCTTATACAAACACGCGGTAAAAATTCCAAAATCTTTTCAGAGGGTACCATTAGCTTATGTCACGGTAGGCTAGTGGTATACGGGTTGAATTAGTAATAGAACCCTGTCGACAGCTGTAAGCTGCAGACGTGGGTAGCGAGTTTGCATTCGGTTGAAATGTGAGCACGTCGACATGTTTACCTTTCCATAGTATATCGGTAATGATTTCCGGTAAATTAGGTACATGATTCAGATCTGTTGGTATTATTCCCGGTTTTTTCGTACATAAAAATAATGAGCAATGATGGATACATGATTAGGACCACGTGGTTTGTCCTTAAGATAACGCTGGTATTTATGATATTAAATGCTCACAGTATGAGTTTAGATATATTTAGCAGAACGCGAGAAGTTTGCAAACTACGTACAGGAAAGATGGTAGTCAGCTTTATCGGTGCATCTGGCATGCAATATGCGCAGTTCACGTAATATTTAAGAAGTGTTCTTTGCTGTATCTCGACCCGCGATTTTGAAGATAGCGTGTAGCGTCAATTGGGATTAGTCTCATGAATTTTTCAGAGCTATTTTTTTTTTCGTACTCCCTTTTTAGGTGTTCTATACCTAATATGTAGATATTTTGGAATGTACATAAAATGTACTTTATACGATGTCTACTAGTCGCCCTGTATTAACTGTTAGTTTAGATTTTGTGCTCTCTGATTACGCATGTGGTGTTCAGTTTTATGTTTTGTACCTACCTGTCCTATTTTCATCCTCAAAGATTCTAATTTTTGGTACTCTTGTTTTTTGCATATTTAACACATGTTTTAGCATTGTGCTCAATTTTAAGCGTTGTTGTTTTTACTTTTATGTGATTTATCTTACATCCATGTTTTACTGTAGTTTTCAGACAGCAAATTTTATTGTATTGGACCTCATATCTGTTATCTTAGGTTCATGTTTAGTGTTATTTACATCGGGTTGGTTTGTGAGATTGCGTGAGGCGTGATTTATGCAACTAAAATATCTCGAATTTCCTCACATTCCTTAGGCAAAAGTTCATCCTACGGCCACTCAATGGCGTTTGTGTACTGGAATGTTTCCTTGCGCTCCACGCGACATTTATTTACACGGGTCATGCGGTGTGTGCTCGACATGCGGCAACGTGAGCGATTATAGCGCACCCGGCAAGAAAAGTGACATAAGTAAAAAAAAGGCAAATTTCAGTTTATGTCACTAAAACATACTGTGAAGTGCCAAAATGTGCACGAAAAGCGTGACAACTCTATCTTGCAGTTTGTCCAGTTCACGGCATCTGTATGGCTTTCTTTCTAGGCTATTTCATGATCCGCCACGGCAATAAGAGTGTCACTTCAGATTTGCTACTGGCAGATGTGCATGAGTCATTCCAGAAGAGTGGCACATTTTAAGTTGTAAAACTTTCCATGTACAAGAAAAGTTGAACGCTATCTTTTATGTCACTGATTATTACAATGTCTGTGATTATACAGTGTCTGTATCTTACATTACAATGTCCTTAAAACATGCATGTGTGTCTGCAGGAACAGACACGGTTTTGAGGATTAGAGCTGTAAATATTCCGAAATTCTGTGCGTTGCAGCGTACAGGAAAGGAAGGTAAATTTCTGCTATAAAGGAAGTTTATGTTGAATCCACTTTGTCGGCGAATAGTATTTGTAAATTATATAGTTATATTTATGGATCAGTATTTTCGTAAATTGTGTTCTTAATTGATATTCGTTATTAAATTGTATTAATTTTCATAATTTGTAAGTCTGCGTATTGTATTTTTCTAATAAAACGATTTAAACTTTATCAGATGAAAAAATAATGATTTAAACTTTTTTGTTGTGTATTCTATCTCAAGTACTAATTTTTCTTGAAGGAGGCTCGAATGTCGTATTATATTACGGGGAGTAAAATTATATATATAATTCTACCCCAAATACTATGTATATTATTTGAGTTAAAAAGGTAGAAAAAACTCATGATGTCATAATAAAAACAGAAAAGTTTTTAGAAAAGAAAGGAAAATGAGAGAATTCAAATTACTAATTAATAATTACTTGATTACGACTCAAATTCGACAATAACAGAACTACATGCACACATTACTGTTGTATACAATATAATGGAATTTTTAGTACAAATATACTTACTTGTTATTTGAAATACGCCTTTATGGTAGATGAGCGTCCTAAATATTTTAAATCGATTTTTCTCAAGTATTGTATTTTCGAGCTGGGGTGCTACGTGGTATGTCCTTTTTTGCATTTCGTCAATTTTTATTTGGTTGTAACGGCATTGTGCCTTGATATTGACTTCCTCAAATGTATGCCCCGACACTTCCTCAAATGTATGCCCCTACACTGGCCGCTCGAAGTATGTCGCCGAGTTACGTTTTTCGCCTGTGAGCGCATAATTATAGATTTAGCCCTGTTTTCTCGGTCGGTGACCCACTATCTGACACCGCAAAACTGACTGGTGCGACCATTTTGTGTTGTTCAGAAGTGTGGTCAGTGGCCACCGGAAAACACTTGGAAAGGTTGAAGTCTCTCCAAATTATAGTTTTCCGAGTTATAACGATCGCCGCTCGGTATTCGCTTAACGTTTACATCAGGCGACGTTTCCATCTACCTACCAAGTAACCAGAGGAAATCGATTGCACAAAAATCAGATTTTACACTCCATAATCTTATCAGTTCACAAGGCCAAGGACCTCCAAATTCTCTTCATAAAAGACCAGAGATGATCCTCACACGACACTTTAGGAACTGACACGCACTTACAGACTACACAGCCGCGCGGTTTCGCCGTGCAGCCTGAGCGCCCTGCCACAGTTCGCCCAGCTTCTCCTGTCAGAGGTTCGAGACTTCCCTTGGGTATGGGTGTGTGAGTGTTGTCCTTAGCGTAAGTTAGTTTAAGTTAGATTAAGTAGTGTGTAAGCCTATGGACCGATTACCTTGTAAGGTTATGATTAGGTGGATTCTTATTCTATAACTGAACACAAATGTGTAAGCTGTAATGACATTGTTTAATATTGCAATTTTGTCACATAAATACACGCTTTTACACAGTTTACAATGTAACAATGCTAAGACAGTTGTCAAAATGATGCATCTCGGCCTCTAAACTAAACACAACATTATTGAATTGCAACTCTCAGAAAGTTAAATACTCCTGAACACAACAATATTAAATTTTAACTACAAATTTCTTTACAAAATTATGCTTACGATCACGCTACGATGTTGGACAGTACTTCGATAAATCATCTGATTCCGGTTCAAAGTTCGGTACGATTTTTAGGATGAAAATCAAGTCTACGGAGGATGGTTAGTTTTGTGACAAGTCAGCAAAAGATTACCCAAGGTAGCTCGAATTTACAGTGGGCACAAGCTGGTGAACCAACAAGTTTACGGCTCTGTAAGCGGCATTTACCTTAGCTGCGATGAGTTGTCGTCTGCATGGCTGCTCTCATCCACTGAAATTTCTATAAGATCTAATTAAGCCTTTGCTGAATTTTCGAGCAGAAACTCTCCCTATGTCTCTCGATATGCGAGAAAACATGAATCATCCCTAGTCTCAGACTATAGCGATATACAAGACCATGGCAGGAGCAGAGTGTACATTACAATGCCCTCTCAGTTCTCGCAAGCGCAGTTAACTAACTGGCTGGTTCGTTTCTCCACAGTTGGAGCTCAACAATGCTACAGCTAATTTCTAACTGGAGGTCAGCTGCTGTGAACGCAGTGTTCACACAAATTTCTCCTCTGCATCGTACAGAACGTTATGCGCTCTGTTCTGCACTTTGACGCCAGTTCGGAGAACAGTCCCCAAAAATTTCGCTCTCGTCTTTCTCATAGCTGAACTCTCTGGCCACCTGGGTTCTTTCGTTCTCTACGGCATGGCTTTTTTCGACGAATAGGAGCATCCCTCTTATTTTCTGGAAACTCTCTCTACCAATCGCAAGGGTCCTACCAATGAACTGCGTCGACATCTCTCTCCCGGTGCGTTTCCGCCAATCAGACGTTCTGTGCCTGCTCCAAATGCCTAAAAAGTTACATGTGTCTATCACGTGTGTACCACTTGCAGTTCACGTGATCGAATGCGTCACTGGTTTTGTTTGTATCCCTTTTGAATTCCGAAAGGCAGTTTTCTAAGGTATCTTTCTGTCCTACTTCTGGTGGCCCATTATTCGCCCTGCAGTATGTGTCATCTGTCTGGTCGCTGACCCACCGCTGGGAGACGTGCCACCTGAAGAGCTTTCTGTAGTGCCTCCATTCGGGAGGACGACGGTTCAATCCCGCGTCCGGCCATCCTGATTTAGGTTTTCCGTGATTTCCCTAAATCGCTCCAGGTAAATGCTGGGATGGTTCCTTTGAAAGGGCACGGCCGACTTCCTTCCCTATCCTTACCTAATCCGGTGAGACCGATGACCTCGCTGTCTGGTCTCCTCCCCGAAACAGTCCAGTCCAGTGTAGTGCCCCCCAGGGTGTAGCCTCTGTCTCTGCCCGAGCTGGCTTCCGTACACAACATTTCCTCTCGCTGCTTGTTTCATCTTCTGCTCACTGACGTGCATTATATAGGAGTAGTGTGTTAATACCGTCGATTGAGTGTCATCCCTTTTGCATTACATACTTATAGGCAAATCTGCTCATTACCACTGAAGTACGTTAAGTGTCATATTTACATTCCCGTTACAATGTATAAAACTCTTATGTAAGGTGCAAAATTGATCATTTATTCTCATACCTTACAACCGCACCGAGTGATGTGGTGTGCATTGGTTACATCACCGGACTCGCATTCGAGAGGACTACGGTTCAATCCCACTTCCGTCCATCCTGATTCACGTTATCCATGATTTCTTTAAATCGCTCCATACAAATGCTGGGATTGTGCCTTTGACAGGGCACGGCTGACTTCCTTCCCCATCCTTCCCTAATCTGATGATGACCTTGCTATTTGGTCTCTTACCCAAAACAACCAGATGACCTCAGCAGTTTGGTCCCATAGGAAATTACCACAAATTTCCAAATTTTTACACATTACACAAACAATAACACTGTACATATATCACATTCGCTCATATCTGAATCATGTATAGCATAATTAGAATTCAGTTGGGCACAGTGCTGTCTAGGGCTTATCTTGGTTATATCACCAATACGCTTGTGCAAACGAAAGTTCGCAGCTATTGCATTCGCTTCTGTAATTTTCACCAGAGTGCTACCATGACCCTGGATTGTTGTGATGGCGTATATGACTCCGGACGCGTCTGTTCACCTGCGAACTGTGGATGAACTTGGCTTGTGATTAGGAACTTTAGTGGCAACCTTTCGCGCCAAGCTCTGTGCTAGCCTGCACCAACCATACCGATCTGCGTACTTTTTATTCGTTTGTACATGTGAACTGCTCTTGTTCTGTATCAATGAAGGCATTCTCAATAATGCAGAGTCTATCATGAAAATCTGCGGATTTATCAGGTAGCTCTCATACTGAAGATAAAGAGCAAGTACCAAGCTCGTACTCTGAGATCAGGAAGGAAATTCGTGCTGTGTTCTATCGAAATACAAGGATGATTCGCAGTTATTGTCGAAAATTACAATGGTTATTTCCATTGATCATTTAACAAACATCTATCTCTCTCTGTATCTCTTCTCTCTCTCTCTCTCTCTCTCTGTGTGTGTCTCTCTCTGTCTCTCTCCTGTCCGCAGCTCATGGTCTAGTGGCTAGCGTTGCTGCCACTGGATCACAGCGTCCTAGGTTCGATTCCCGGCCGCGCTGGGGATTTTCTCTGCCTGGTGACTGGGTGTTTGTGTTCTCCTCATCATTTCATCATCACTATCATCATCATTCGTGACAGTTGAACGACTGGATTGCGCAAAAAATTGGACTGTGTATAAATTGGGACTTTGTACGGGCGCTGATTACCTTGCAGTTGAGAGCCCCACAGACCAAACATTATCATCATTATCATCTCTCTCAATCAATTTGACTTCGTTACGATATTAATTTTCCATCTTCTCGTATTCCACATTACATTTTTACTTGTCTATTCCGTAATGTAAACCAAAATTTTCAAAGCAAAGAAAATCGAAATAGGGTAAATATGGGAAAGGATTATTCTGCTACATATTCGAGGAATCAATATTCGCACAAAGCATGAGGCCATCTGACCAAACTAGTCATTTTTAATTGACATCCCGCAGAATATTATTTCCGCTACAGTTATGAAAACAATGTAAAGATAGAAAATAAACCACACTAAGATGTTTTATTTTCACATTTTTGTTTTGCTAAACCAAATTGTTGACTGTCTTTCGAACATCCCGTACAGCTATCTGCTTCAATAAATCACAGTGACATCCGGCTGGCATAGCTACGAAAGCCAACTGATAAAAACATGAGGTAATGACGATGACATAAAAAGAAGGCAAAGTAACTTGAAATTACACGCTGATATTGTTGGATTTATCTCTCGTACGTTGCGAATACGAGTTAACGATACGTGTATTTGTCCAATGTCAGACAGAATTTTGCTCATGATCGAATGAGCAAGAGCTTATCGATATCTTTGTGCAATATCTACTTCCGTTTCTTCTTATAAGGAAGAAGGGAGGTTTAGAATGTGGCGTTCTGTCGATGGTGCATAATAAAAGAAGCCCGGAGGACAGAGTTCCACAGTACAAAAAAACACAGGAGAGGCAAGGAAATGCAATACTAACCTGCCTACATCATATGTTGAAAGTGACCACCATTCATTTCTTGGCACTTTTGGGCCCTGGTCAGCAAGTTGATGAAGGCGGATCGAAGCTGGACTGCTGTAATTGCTTCAGTTTCATCCGAAATGTTCTGCTATAGCTCTTGAAGTCTACGTCGTATGAATGTAATGATTGCAAGCTTTGCGAACTTGCAGAACACTTTTTCGTATACGCAGTGACTAGCAAGTATGTTCAGACTTATGTTTCAAGATACAATTTTTTTGCCTAATTCTTATTGTATTTGAAATGTTCGTTAGAATGTTTACTTTTGAGATTAATTCACACAAAGTGTGCCAGAAATGTTAAAATATGTTAAAATTTCATGAGGGTCTGGCGCATCGGAGCGTTCGAAGACAACCGATATAATAGAATAATAGTTACCGACATAACAGGGGTCCTGTAGTTTCAGGTAGTATTACAATGAGGATTATTGTCAACATTTCTCAACATGATTTATCTTTGTAACATGATTCTCTTATGATAAAAAGTCTGAAAGTACGTGCTTGTTTCGCGTCTGCGTAATTTGCCATTTCGCTTATTTTTTATACGAAGTAAATCTTGAGTGCAGGAAAATGACAAACCAGTTTATATGGATGAAAATGGTTCGAAAGCTAACCTCAGTCCTGCAACAAACGCTTCGATCGGTAAGCGGAAGCCAGTTAATCGATGTGTTTCAACACTGGCGAAAAATGGCCAATTGTACGATTCTGGCATTGCCGATTAAAAGTTCGTTCAGTTTCATTATTAAAAAATACAAGTTGGAACTTTAAAAGCTTGTTTTTCATTTTAATTTATATTTTTAACAACATTTTTCAAGTCTGTTGGAGCTACAACTCATGAAATATACATGAAATTACGTTGTCATTTTTGTAACTTGTAATACGGCGTTTTCTACTCTAGTGCATAGGGTTTCTCCGATATATTTTAACTTCGATATTCGGAGCACGTTTATATAAGGAATTTGCTGTCGAAAACTGCTGACTTTTATTTCAGAGTGCCTGAATTTCCTTAAAAGCTACTTTTTTGGTATTCCTACGTTTTAAACTTGACAACACCATCAATTTCAGAGCAGCAATTCTGTTCCAAGTTGAAAATTGTGACGTTCAGAGTTCCCGACAGTAGCCTTACACTCCGCGAAGGCCTTTCGTTGATGTCGTGTGGTGTCCTCTGATTGCCAGCTTTTTACTTAAGAAAATACATAAACCATCTGAAGAGTGTGAAATAAAGGTCTGAAGTCAGGTTTTTAATTTGTTTGATATTTCATTGGGAAACAAAGTAAGCGTCACTCTGATCTATCCCCCCAAAAAGAACGTTATGTCAAATTACCGTATTTCAGTGAAGAAGCGCAGGCAGCCAAGCCAGGAGCACAGGAGATAAATCTTTCCATGCATACAGGCCAGACTGAAGGGCAAGCTTTTCCTTTGTGTAGTTAAGTGTATAGATGTGTCTCGTTAAAAGTTTTCTGCATAATCAGAACGCTGGATCATCGGGAAGCAATTCACAGTCTTGGCGGTAATGGCGAACTTACAGAGAGTTGTAACGTAAGGTGAGAGGTCATTAAGAGAGGGAAGAAAAAAAAATTAATAACGCTTTTGAAATACGTGGAGGGGAGCTGGAAGTTTCCCCGCCAGCTATGCGGTGGTTGTCAACTTTTTATTCGTTCTCTTAACATTGACCCTTGCCGCTCGAGCGTATGAAACACCAAGGTTGAGCGGATTCTCTAGTCTCGAGGTTCTAACACTTCCGCCTCCTCGCCATAGTTGCCACCCACAACTTTCCCGTTTCAGTGTGATCAAACTGTTGCACATGAAAATAAATGCGTGTGTAAATAAGACAGTGCCTTCTTTCAACGTAAGGTTTCACCACACGCCTTACCGACAGCAAGCGAAGACGCCAATGTAATAGATAGAGATCACATGACGTCTGTGTAGTGTGCAGTTCATTCTTTGGTAAACATGTCATTTCCCCAAGAGCCAAGGCTTTTTCATTGTTGTATAGTATTTTGAAAGTCGTTCGTATGTACACGTTGTAGACGCATTTCATGGCAGATGTACAGATAACGCAGTGCAGAACTGTTCAAAATTAATGAAGAAAATTGCCCGTTTCCGGAAATGATACCTCAAAGGAAGGGTTTCTCGAAAGAAGCCGCACGCGCTGTTTCTCACTAAACATTAACATAAGAACGGAAATTAACAATGTCAATGCTCTGTAAAGTAGCCTCAAAGATGGTAAAACGAGTTCGTGCTTGTGTTTCTGAACAGAGCAGCCATTTTGAGCGCATGTTAGAAGCAATGTTTATGAGGTTATATACGTCATTTTTTAAGTTCGCCACTTTTCGATCATCTTGTATATCATACCGAGCTCCAGTTGAAGTGGCGAATTCGAATTCGAGAAAAAGCTTTTATTCTTTGGTAGTGCATGGAGAAATGATCATGCTCGAACGTTGCTGTTGATACGGCGCTTTTATTTCCCTACCCCCCCCCCCCCCCACCTTTTTTTTTTTTTTTTTTTTGCTTTTAATAGAATGTGATACTTATCTTTCGAATGTCTTAGACGAGTCTGCTGTAATCCGTTTTGCTTATTTCTGGAATAATTTTGTTATCTTCCTTTGAGAATTCTCCGCGGTTTGCGAAACTGGGCTTGTTGTTTGAAAGAGTATTGGCTAGTCTTGGCTGGTCTACTCCGTGTTCGGTTGGAAGCTCGTTGGTGGAGCCGAGTTCTTTATAATCTCATTTTGTTCGTTTCCGTTCGTTGTATCTGCTCTGGGCGGACGTCGAAAGACACCCGTTTCAGTTCGTCGTTGCTCCATTAATTCAGTTTTTTTTATTACAGAAGGCAGCCGAACACGCTGAACTACCGTGCCGGCGTTCTGGCGGAGGTCCATACTGCTGTGCATGTCCTACAATGCATAAATACCTGGGTGTGACCATTTCAGTTGAAATATCCTTGCCTTTTTGCAAATACAGTTTGAAAGTTGCCCGCTCAATCGACATTTTTATTTCACCCATTAGTAGTTGCGTCGGCAGATTTCGGTATTTACGTTTCGAATACTTTAAGTGAGTCTTTTATAATGAATTTCGATTAATCGACGTAAGCGTTCCAGTTGATTTACCATGATGCAGCTTATTAACAGTGGCTGGGTTATATCGGCAACCGTTAATTGCGATTACTCAGCGAGTATGAATGGTGGACGGGTGAGTAGTAAAATGGAATCTCACAGGTTGCTGGTAGTTAGTTGAATGGATGCTGATTATAACACTGTCGATTATCTTCTCACTACGACGTGCTGTAAATGCAAAGACGTTAACCCTGTCCTGAAGTATAAAATAGTTGCTTCCATGTTCCTTGTGTGTCCTTACGGATCACGTCACTGAAAGCCCACGACATTTAGGCGGGCACCCGTTCGACCACCTTCATGTGGTGCTAATGGAATGAAGTATCTGGTGTGGACTTGCAGTATGTATATCTGCTAGTCCCGAGTTTGGGCCTCGCCAGCCGGCCGGAGTGGCCGTGCGGTTCTGGGCGCTACAGTCTGGAGCCGAGCGTCCGCTAAGGTCGCAGGTTAGAATCCTGCCTCGGGCATGGATGTGTGTGATGTCCTTAGGTTAGTTAGGTTTAATTAGTTCCAAGTTCTAGGCGACCGATGACCTCAGCAGATAAGTCGCATAGTGCTCAGAGCCATTTGAACCATTTGGGCCTCGCCGTTACCTCGTCTTGCTCGGTGAAGGATGTGCGTGAAGCTGCGACGGTGGAAGGGAGAGTCTAACTAGCCGTCCCTACAACATCTCGTGTCCGAGTGTCAGGGTGTGCTTTGATGAAGCTTAATATTGGCTCCCATGCCTTCCTCCGCTGGAAGCCAGTGCAAAGTTTGACAGTACCGGGCAGAATTTGCTCCACGTTCGAGAAAATCAATAAGAATCACACCTTGCCCATCCCAAAACACCGGCGCCATCAACTTCCTTGCTGACAAGATTTGCAAACAGTTTCTTGGTTTTTGGCGGGAATCCCGTCAGTGGTTACGATACGATCCAGTAATGAATCACCATGTTGGTGGTAGGTCTCCAGAAATGTCACCGTTGCGCCATTCGCTGTTCTTTATGGTGCTCTGTAAGCATTTTGGGCACCCATCGTGCACAAAATTTGTGGTAATCTTGCTTTTGAGTGACAATTTCAAACAACAAAGTCCGTGAAACTTGTGGAAAAGAAAGCGAAAGCTCCGTTACTATGAAGCGACGGTTTTCACAAATCGTTTTATCAACTTTAGCGACAGGATCGTCAGTCACAATGCTCGGGCGTCCACTCTTCTCTTCACCACGAACGTTGGTTCGGCCATTTTTAAACCGAATGCATCATTTGCGGACGGAAAATTCACTCATTACGTTGTTTCCGTTCACTTCGCACAGTTCACGATTAAATTTCTATAGGTTTTAGGTATTTTTCCAACAAAAACCGTATCACAGACCACACCTCACAATTGGTGGGAGTTTCGATTGCAGCGCACATTTCAGTTTCGAATATCGAAAAAACTAGACGCGCAGAGATGTTCCCGCTATCACGAATGGATGCTGACTGAACTGCCGAGCACGTACGTACCAAAACATACGTGATCGGCGCGCGCCTAGCGATGTCAGACGGATGCGTTGCCTACTTTCTGAATAGCTTGGTGACTTTAGTCACCATTAATATATTGTCCTTCACTATTTATAATAGTGTCTCAATGCTGGGGTAACTTCTCGAGTCCGCGATCACAGAAATCACGTGTTCTGAGGCTAAGATCTCGTCGAGCCATGTTCGGAGCGCATTTTCACCCGGAAAGGAAGTTCCTTGAAAGTTGTTCGATAGTCACTAATATCAAAACGATCCTTCTTAAAACGACAGAACCATTTTCTTGCCGTGCTCTGTCCAGTAACATTATCCCCATATACGATGCAAATGTTTCCGGCTGCCTCCGCTGCTGCCACCCTTCTACTGATCTCAAACCGTTAAATGCGTCAGAAATGTTCCTATTTATCCACTTAGCACACCATTTTCTAGCGTCCACAACTCCACTCACTATCTCCAAGTTACAAAACGACAACACTTGAAGTCTAATAGCAACAGTGAACTATAAAAAATAAATCACAGTCGATAAATAATCGTTTAGCAACCGGAATACTATAGTGTCACCGCCAGACACCACACTTGCTAGGTGGTAGCCTTTAAATCGGCCGCGGTCCGTTAGTATACGTCGGACCCGCGTGTCGCCACTATCAGTGATTGCAGAACGAGCGCCGCCACACGGCAGGTCTAGAGAGACTTCCTAGTACTCGCCCCAGTGGTACAGCCGATTTTGCTAGCGATGGATCACTGACAAAATACGCTTTCATTTGCCGAGATGATAGTTAGCATAGCCTTCAGCTACGTCATTTGCTACGACCTAGCAAGGCGCCATTACCAGTTACTATTGAGATTATGAATAATGTACCCTCAAGAGCGATGTTCGCCATTTATGGATGAAAGTTAAGTATTCCAGCAGCTACGTACGTTTTTTGCTGAAGTCTATTTTCCTTGTCCTGTTCCAGACCTCACGCCAGCCTGTGTGAGCTAAAACGCGTGCCTTTCGGCTTCCCCTCATACCGGTGTTGGCTCTCCTGCCAACCCTCAACAAATACCACCATGCAAAACATAAGAGCTACGAAGTTAGGCACTTCCTCACTTCAGTTGCGATATAAATGCATATCAGACGGCTTCTTTCGGAATTCTTCCATACATCACTTATCGTTCTTTGTCCCACTGCCGCCACCTTTCTAAATCTTATGGGCTCGCTTCACTATCCGCAAAAATTCACGCCGTATTAGGTATCAAATACTGGATTCAAATCTCACAAGACACTAGTAATAAACAACTTTTCCTTGCTTGGTATTCGGCTCCATGTTCAGCGGAAACAGGTCGTCTGGCGGATTGTTGTGAGTGTGCTGTATAGATAAGTTTCATACATTGCTACGACGCTACATAAAAATGATATTCGTGAGTTACATTTTGGCTCTGACGGTGCAATGGTTGTTTGTATTCTAAGGTACAATTATAAAACTGAGGAAACATCCTCACTACACTGCCGGGTGGTATAACACGTGTTCGGTTTCTTCACTGCCCTTACGAATCAGCGCTTTGTGTGCAGCTTACTTATGTATGTGCTATTTCCGCCCACCTTCAAGAGCGAGTGAGCCTTTCCTAATTGTTTTTCTATGGTGACAGAACTTCGAATTTTGCATTGCTTGAAGGTTTTAGGGCTTGATTATCGCTACTTATAAAATACGTTAGTCGAAGCTGTTCATCACAGCTTACGTCTCTCAAGCAATTTACTGCAGGGTGTAGTTTACTCTGGACCCTTCTTCTTCGCTATAATTGTGTGTATTTGATCCTACTTGAATTATTTTATTACGACTAAGAACAATTTACCGTCTCCTCTTACCCTTTTCTACATGAGTTTTGGACTTGACCCAATTTCACTATCTATATTTCTCCTGCAATAGAAGTCCTTTTTACTTTCTCAACACCCTTGAACTATTTCCTACACTAGACAGTATTTTCCTTTATTATTGACTTGTTTCATCCGTTCTTCATTGAATGTCTTCCTAAAACAGTCTTTCCATTCTATTTCATATCTCTATGCAGTTCATGTTCTATCCGAAAAGCAAGATCATCTGTATCACTTTCCGGTCACTTTTAAAGCGTCGAATTTATGATTCCCCATCCGGATTTTCCTTTCACACCGAACGAGGTGGTGCAGTGGCTAAGACATCGGATTTGCATTTGAAAAATGCTTGCTGAAATCTACATCCTGGAATCCAAATCCACATTTAGTGAATTTTCTCTAAATAATTTCAGACTAAAAGTGGCAGGTGTATTTTCCTCCAGTTACACTCACTGGCTAAAATATTAATCACCCACTTTATTAAGCCCACTCGTCGCTTTGGAGCACTGTCGTTGGTGTACAACTGGTCCTATGTGGCAAAGAGATCCTCCAACGCTGGCATACGTCAAAGCAGTGAGGCGGTGCTAGTCGGTTGTATCGAATCCGTGCAGTTAGACAGGAGACGTGATAGAATTGCAAAGAGGGGTTATCGTATTTCGATGTGCCCATCAGCACACCATGAATTAAGTTACCCTACTTCTAGGTGTATCAACACTGACTGTTCAAAGTGTGTGCAAGGAATAGTGTACTACTCGCTGCCATTTAACACAGCCAAAGAACAGTACTTGTAAGAAGATTCTAACTGACACACGGCTGAGACGACTGTCACGCCCTGTGGGTTTCAAACCCGACAGGACTGGCTGCTGGTTGTGAACGCAGATCCATCTCAACAGTTTCCGAGCGAACGTGGCAAACGCAACTGTTTATATAAGTTAGAGTGGAGCACCTCGTAAAATGGCCATCGCTCACAGCTGCACATAAAGCTGCACCTTTCCAATCAGCCAGATAAGAAAAACTGGACAATACCGGGCTAGAGACTTGTGATGTTATCCAACGATCCATGCCTTCGCTTGTTTTCGAATGGCGCAAGATATCGGGTGTACCGACAGCGCACTGAGGTCTCCATACCGCACTTTAAGGAAGGTCATGCAGAAGCTGAAACTACACCAGTCTCGTCGTCGGAGTTCGTTTAACAGCCGAGTCAAAGTGTCATTCTGTGGCAACGTTTCTATAAGTTTCCTACTCTTAATCTTCAGGCGAAGATTTAGTCTGAAGATGACGGGTAGGAAACCTATCGAAGACTTCGTCTGAAGATGACGAGTAGGAAACCTGTCGGAAGTTTGCCATAGAACGACGCCTTGTCTCGGCTGATAATGATAACTTCATTATTATCCGCTACGTTTATTTCAACATTCTGTGTGATCAAATGTTGCCTTTTACCGTACACCTACATACTGATTATCCCGCAGAACTCTGTGTTCCAAAATGACTAGCTGTATTCTAGAGGGCTGCATACTAATGTTCTTACTTTGACGAACACTTAGGTACCCAATTTCTCTCGACTGGCGTGCTAAACCACGCGGTCTTAAACATATAGAAAAAGTCTAAGGCTATATCCAACTGTGGGTGACAAGGGGTAACGAACATCCCCACAGCTTCCTTAGAACCTACATAAACTCGGTTGACATAAATATCTCGGGCACTCTTTAGGCTAGTAGTTAGCCAACGAGAGATACGCGTCACGCAGCGTTCCTTGCACACGTTCAGCAAATCTCGCACTTTTCCAGGAGAGTTTGGCTCAAGGAGACTCTATTTTTGCATTCAATCAGTGGGTGTTATACAGACTGAGGTACGGGTTCGTTAAAATCATAAACATGGCCGTAAATGTTGTAGCTGTCCGAAAGCAATCTTGGAGAGATTGTAAGCATCAGCAATCCAGTTGCCAACAAAGGTTCATTGGAGACCTTGATCTCGGTTTCGATAATATTAAAAGTGTCTTCTTCAGAAGCTATAATGAAGCCTAAGATTATATTACTGGTTATTGAAATATTGTAAGCAAACCATTGAAGTAACAATTGTACACAAACATTGTAAGATAAACGTACCCACTTGTCACATCGCGTGTTGCTAAAGTACATTGAATAAATCCAAGTAGCTCATGAAATACGAGGCATTCATCTTATGATCACAATCACAAGCCATGACATAAGATTGCAATAACAAAGTATTTCAGGTGTGAAGATAAATGTCAATTGCGGTGGCCAATTACCATAAGGCTCGTGTTGATGTAAAAGTTGTCTTAGATATATTCTGCAAAGCAACAAATTTTGTAATTGTTTTGTATTTGTTATTGTATGAAATTAAGACCACATCTGTTTCATAGCTCGTACTACAATTAGTTCTCAATAGGGTATGAATAAAATTTGATGAAATCTATCTTCAAATTGAAACTTCCTGGCATCTTCCTGTATCTTCATATTTCCTGTGTCTAAGAAAAAGGTACATTCATTATCTGTTACATATCCATATTCACATAATGGATACGCATGGAGCTGATTAATGACCCTCAGTGTGAGTTTGGCTCCCATGCAAAAGATGTTTCTCGAACAGGATAAATTTCTAAGAAATCTTGTGTCCATACAATTGGTATCTCCCAAGATTTCCTTCGCTTTTCTTCGTGTTAAGTATGTTAACAGCCTGTAGTGGGTGGTGCTATGTTCTCATTTCCAATTTAGCTGCGCCATTCTTTGTGGATGCTTCTACCGATCCGTGACGGTTGCCACCCTAAAATTGCTCAAATAGCGTCCCTCTAGCAGGGTATCATCACCAAGTAGCTGTCTTGTTCCGTTCACTTGAACGCCACAAAAGGGTTCACAATAATAAAACACGCACTCTCATGTAACGGTTTGACGTGCGCAATACAGTTCGTTCTTTCACAGTGATTTTGCAGCCGTACTCATAAACCAAAGGGCTATTGTGCCCAGTGAAGAATGTAAATATTATTTTATCTGTTAAAAAGTTTAAGAACAGCGTGTTAGTAAGTATGTGATGTTCCATTTGAGGTGTCTGAGGATATCATCGCATTACACCTTCCCTGCATTTTAAGTTATGAATTTGTTGCTCCGTCTTTTATTATCACAAGCTGTTCTTTATTTACATCCAGTGACTGTAATTGCAGCTACAAGTAAAGCGAGTAATACGTTAGTTACTATCTCGACGTGAATATGTGAAGGTATTCTGTTCTCATATCGTCCACGGCCAGGGACGCGTTAAATAAGGCTCCCTACATTGTCACATGTCAGATCAGCTGAAGGGTGCGACAGTCGGCTTACGTGACAGAAATATTGGAGAAATTATGCAGCTGTCAGCCGTCAGTGCCGCTCCGCCTAGATTTCATTCCTGGTGGCTGTCGTGGTCGCCGATATACCGGGATTTGGAAGTGGGACGATCGGACTTCACTTTAAGTCTCCCCTCCAATATCGTGAGTCCCTGAAGTGACATGTCATTCACGTTATATTCACACATTGATGGAAGATAGCAGAAACAGCAGCGCAGGTTCTCACAATGTACGTAAATATATACAATTACCGGGTAATATTTTCTGAAACATATAACCCAACATTCTATCTAACCTTATAACACCATAAGCTGCTGTTTAGAATTTTATGTGCGTAAGGATTCGGTCACAGACTATTATCCAACATCCGTAGTACAAATACCATGAATGTAGAAACATTTCAGGTAAGAAAGATGATTCAAAAGTGTAGTAAAAATACAAGTGGTTGGCTCAAGTGGCTCTGGGCACTATGCGACTTAACTTCTGAGGTCATCAGTCGCCTAAAACTTAGAACTAATGAAACCTAGCTAACATAAGTACATCACACACATCCATGCCCGAGGCAGGATTCGAACCTGCGACCGTAGCGGCCACGCGGTTCCAGACTGAAGCGCCTAGAACCGCTTGGCCACTCTGGTCGGCCCACCACATGCTTTTCATTCCTTAAATACGTAGAAAAAGTCAGTTGATTGCTTTTTCCTGTGTTATAATATATTTTGTACCATGCACATATTTTCCCGCCCGTTTGTCCTATGTAGTAATCATTGTAATCGCTGGACTGCACTTTTTTGTACTGTTCAAAACTTGACCAGGTATGTTACACGCTGTTAGCGTCCCTTCACTTAATGTCTCTTGGCTTACAGAGATGTTATAAGTTGTTTCTTTCCAAATTTAACTAGATGTTTCTTGGCATACAGATGTGTAAGAGGATATTTCGTCACATGGTATGCATGTATTATTACAAAGTTCCCGTTAGATGAATTTCTTTACACATATATCCACATAAGTTACATATTTGCTTGGTTTATTTCACATGTAAGTAGTCCATATAATTTTTAAGAAAATGATATAAATGTTACAGTGAAAGTAGAAGTTTCGGGAGAGTTACACCATCACTGGTGTTGGTGCACCTGCACTGAAACGCTAAAGGGGAAGTGGAATATTGATTCCAGTTTTACTAAAAATGGCACATTCACTAGGAATAGTGAACCATCGCTAGTGAAGCTAGACGTCCACTGCCAAGAGATATGGATTGTGAACTATGGTCGCGGTAACAAAAAAGTCATGTTTCGAAAGCTGCATTTTATGAGTTGCAATTTGAAACATAGTCATAGCATACAAAATTTATTGTGCTACAATAACAAAATAGTCACTTTTAGAAAATTTCGTTTTGCTAGTTGCAGTTAGAAAAATAGTCATATAATTTAATATTCATTTATTGCAGCAAGGATGTGCATCTTAGCACGTGGAGTTACACAACACATTTTTCTTTTTGCGAACGCATCTCAGAGCCTGACATTTACACTGGCAGTTGCGCTTGAAGAATACCTGGCCGCTTCCCGTCGACTGAGAAGTCTCATCTGTCCCCTGGGCAACTGTTATCTCTGCCGGAACTTCCTCCCCTGACATTATACTACGAACGCAAGTACTGAACAAAATACTGTCGTAGTCGCAGTCGCATATCGTATCGTCCCTTTACCAAAATATTTAAAAACCACCAACTTATTATCTTGCGTGAAGGTGGTTCAGTACACCACGGCCGGCCAGAGTGGCCGAGCGGCTCTAGGCGCTTCAGTCTGAGACCGCGCGGCCGCTACGATCGCAAGTTCGAATCCTGCCTCGGGCATGGATGTGTGTGTATCCTAGGTTTAAGTAGTTCTAAGTTCTAGGGGGCTGATAACCTCAGATGTTAAGTCCCATGGTGCTCATAGCCATTTGAACCAATTTTAGTACATCATGTCTCGACCCGATCTAGTAGAAGCAATCAGTCGTTGTCTCGAAAGGCGACACCCAACATCGCTCTAGCATCTCCTCTTCCTCGATTGAACTGGAACTCTCATTGTTCATCCCATTTCCACCGATGGCAAACGACGATCTACATCTACATCTACTTAGATACTTCGGAATCCACCGTAAGGCACGTGCGGAGAATACCCCTACCACCTCTAGTCAGTTCTTTTTCTTTCCCACTCGCAAATACAGCGAGAAGAAAACGATTGTCTGTAAAGCCGCGTACACACTGCCACTGGAAACATGTTTCTGCCGGAAACACTGTTTTCTGCGATGTTTCGCAAATGTTTCCGACTTTGTTTCTGGTCTCTGTTTCCGTCCACACTGGCGGCAAACATTTCTCGTGTGTTCACGCCGTCTGCAGTGCCCCTTGTGTTATTGTGTTCGTATCGTCTGCTGCTGCGTTATGTCTGGTGTCGAAGAAACAATAATGATATGTGGAGCTGCATTATTAATGCTAGAAGGTTTACACAAACAAAATGAAAGACGTCCTCGTCGTTGGTGGAGAAAAACATTCTATAGAAGAACTGGCGGAAATAACCTGTTACGTGAGCTGAGTATGGAAGACTTGCTTCCGCAACTTCACTCGGATCTCACCTACCGATTTTGAATATCTGGCAAATATGATATCACCATTTGTTTCAAAAAAAGACACGAATTTCAGGAAAGCTCTTTCAGTCAACCAAAGGCTTGCAGTTACTCTTCGTTTCCTGGCAACAGGAGATTCATTTCAGAGCCTTGCGTATTTATTTCGCATTTCGAAACAAGCAATATCTAAAATAGTACCCGAAGTATGTGGAGCTCTGGTGGAAGTACTGAAGGATTATGTAAAGGTAAGTAAATGAAAAACATCGTTAAAAGTTGACGACACACACACACACACATACGCTAGCGCCGTGCAGCGGTGACAAGTGGTAGCTAGCCGGAAACATTGTTTCCTTTGATCTGTACCGACACTGCTACGGATAGATGTTTCTGTGTTTCGAAACATGTTTCGAAACATGTTTCCAAATGGTGTCCACATCAAGCTACCGGAAACATGTTTTGAAAACATGTTTCAGTCTCAGTGTGTACGCGGCTTTAGCCTCCGTATGAGCCCTAATTTATCTCATTTTATCTTCGTTGTTCTTACGTGCAAATTACGTTGTAAGCAGGAGAATCGATCTGCAGTCAGCTCCTACTGTCGATTTTCTAAATTTTCTAAATAGTGTTCCTATCGTTTCTATATGTTTCTGCGTAAATGAGGCATTTGCCTAGTTTGTTTTACGAATATGGAAAACATATGACATAAAAATTGCATGTAATACTTTATTTGAAATCAGAGTTTTATTCTACAACTTTCTAAATGTTTAAACACTGTTGGTTTTCTCAAAAGCAACACACTGGAATCACTACCACATAAACGCAGGCTGCGGTTTAAGATATGAGAGCAAAGACCTTAAATCAATGTGAAAGGAGAACAAAAATCATGAAGTTATAATGGGACTACAATTTTACAATTAGTCACTTTTGGGAAGACGCTAATGTGGTACTTTTCCTCTATGTCTTGTGTATCTTAGTGTGTAGAAAACTATTTATTATAAAATTATAGAGTCATTTTATCTCTTTGCATTCCTAATACAATATGGACCATGGACCATAATTAATAAGACTGATAAAACTGTCATGTTTCCTTAGAAACGAGATATTGGCGATGGTCGTTGTTGGGTGCTTCACGTCTTGGCAGCAAGCGCCCACTACGTGATTGGAGCCCAGACTCGCCTCTTATTGGCTCTGTTCAGGCCAACTTGTTTCGCAAGTTCAAGCAGAGCACGTGACCAGAAATGGCAAAAACGGCAGAAGTAGTTTCTGCTACCCTGGTCTCATACCCTGAGGAAACTTCTGACAAAGTTGTAAGGAACTGCGGGCAATGAGTTCCAATGAAGACCGGGAAATCCTCTACATCTACATTTACATCTTAATGATCAGTATGCAATTCACAATGCTCATCTGATCACCTTTAAGCGACTTGTCTACCGTTCCACACTCCAGCAGTGCACGGGAAAAACAAACACTTAATTCCGTGGAAAGTCTGGTTCCTTTTTACACTCCTAGAAATTGAAATAAGAACACCGTGAATTCATTGTCCCAGGAAGGGGATACTTTATTGACACATTCCTGGGGTCAGATACATCACATGATCACACTGACAGAACCACAGGCACATAGACACAGGCAACAGAGCATGCACAATGTCGGCACTAGTACAGTGTATATCCACCTTTCGCAGCAATGCAGGCTGCTATTCTCCCATGGAGACGATCGTAGAGATGCTGGATGCAGTCCTGTGGAACGGCTTGCCATGCCATTTCCACCTGGCGCCTCAGTTGGACCAGCGTTCGTGCTGGACGTGCAGACCGCGTGAGACGACGCTTCATCCAGTCCCAAACATGCTCAATGGGGGACAGATCCGGAGATCTTGCTGGCCAGGGTAGTTGACTTACACCTTCTAGAGCACGTTGGGTGGCACGGGATACATGCGGACGTGCATTGTCCTGTTGGAACAGCAAGTTCCCTTGCCGGTCTAGGAATGGTAGAACGATGGGTCGATGACGGTTTGGATGTACCGTGCACTATTCAGTGTCCCCTCGACGATCACCAGTGGTGTACGGCCAGTGTAGGAGATCGCTCCCCACACCATGATGCCGGGTGTTGGCCCTGTGTGCCTCGGTCGTATGCAGTCCTGATTGTGGAGCTCACCTGCACGGCGCCAAACACGCATACGACCATCATTGGCACCAACGCAGAAGCGACTCTCACGCTGAAGACGACACGTCTCCATTCGTCCCTCCATTCACGCCTGTCGCGACACCACTGGAGGCGGGCTGCACGATGTTGGGGCGTGAGCGGAAGGCGGCCTAACGGTGTGCGGGACCGTAGCCCAGCTTCATGGAGACGGTTTCGAATGGTCCTCGCCGATACCCCAGGAGCAACAGTGTCCCTAATTTGCTGGGAAGTGGCGGTGCGGTCCCCTACGGCACTGCGTAGGATCCTACTGTCTTGGCGTGCATCCGTGCGTCGCTGCGGTCCGGTCCCAGGTCGACGGGTACGTACACCTTCCGCCGACCACTGGCGACAACATCGATGTTCTGTGGAGACCTCACGCCCCACGTGTTGAGCAATTCGGCGGTACGTCCACCCGGCCTCCCGCATGCCCACTATACGCCCTCGCTCAAAGTCCGTCAACTGCACATACGGTTCACGTCCACGCTGTCGCGGCATGCTACCAGTGTTAAAGACTGCGATGGAGCTCCGTATGCCACGGCAAACTGGCTGACACTGACGGCAGCGGTGCACAAATGCTGCGCAGCTAGCGCCATTCGACGGCCAACACCGCGGTTCCTGGTGTGTCCGCTGTGCCGTGCGTGTGATCATTGCTTGTACAGCCCTCTCGCAGTGTCCGGAGCAAGTATGGTGGGTCTGACACACCGGTGTCAATGTATTCTTTTTTCCATTTCCAGGAGTGTATTTTAATATGATGATCATCTCTGCATATGTAGGTGCTCGCTCACAAACTGTTTTCACACTCTGAGGAGAAAGCTGGTGATTCAAATTTCATAAGAAATTCCTTCCGCAGCGAAAACTGCCTTTGCTTTTTTGACTGCCGCCGCAATTCGAGTATGATATTTTGCGATAATACAAAACGAGGTGCCCTTCTTTGAACTTTTTCGTTGTCCTCCGTCAGTCCTAGCTGATTCGGATCCCACACCGCACAGAAATAATACAGAAGAAGGTGCGGGGGGGGGGGGGGGGGACGGTGTCGTCAATCTCTTTAAAAAAGCTGGAACATTTTCTAACAGTTCTGCCAATAAGTTACAGTTTTTGGCCTGCTTTCCCGACCACTCGCAGATGCAGCTGCGTAAGTAAGTCTTCTGAAAGAGACAGCCAACATACAGGCTTAAGAATCTCTGTAGAGAAAATAAAATTTAGGAAAAATATAAAAAAGTAACACAAAAAATTAACATAATACATTAGCAAACATAAAAGGTAAGAATATTCATAATATTCATGCATTTGGGGGACATTGCTCAAGACAACGCTTTACAAAAATCTACTGTAGAGGAAAGGATACACGAGATGAAACAATGTATGATATGAATAAGAAAACATACAACAAAAAACGATGATCTAAATTACTTAAAAGTAAATCACTACAACACCGTAGTGAAAACAGAACACCTGTGCGATGGGGAATATCTAGTGTTAAAGCAAAAGGTTGATAAATTAGTGGTATTAGATAGAAGAATTATACGGAAAATGTTAGGTCGCCAGGAAAATGTAGCAGTCTGAAAATCAAGAAATAATAACAAAATTTATCAGAATGTAGAAAATATATGGGAGGCAACTAGGAAAAGGATATTACTATTTTTTGAACACAGATGTCTAATGGATAACAGTAGACTCACCAATGAGATCTTCAACATATTTGGGTAAATAAATCAACCAATTACCTTCACTCAAGTGATTGCGAAAGACTTAGAAAGAAATAACATAAGAAGAGGTGAAGAATGGGGAAAGAGAGATTTTTGTAGGAAAAGTTGTAGAACTCGAGGGACTCTAAGGCAGCCGGAAAATTAAGCTGGCACAAAGCAGGAGAAAGAAATATGGATGAAATAATAAAGAAATACTGGAAGACATAAAAAGAACAACAGAAGAACATTCGAAGAGGAGGAAAGAATTACAAAAAACTAAGAACTTAAAATGGAACGTTGCCCTTAGAGGGCCTTCAAGCAAGGAGAAGAATTACCCTTATTTCATCCAAGAAAGTCTTCCTCATATCCATAGTTCCAACTGTCAGTGGTCACCTTCGACCTCAAACGCACGGAACCGCATGAAACCAAGCGTAGACTAATACTCGATCATATAAAAACGATGGTCTGTGTATTTTCCATATAAAACTCCGCACCTTTCTGCTAGCGCCATCAGACAGTGACATGTTATAGCTACACTAACAAGTGCTCTAGTTGCATGAACAGTACATCTGCAGTACGGATGTATCTTTTGACAACATTCTTAAGGATGAATATGGCATTTCATGCAGGCTTAATACTACATTTGTCACACGTAAGGACATAGAAGGCGATAATAGTATACATTGGAAGGCACAAAAGCTCGTGGAATAAGTGAACGTGTTCATGACAGAACAGGACTTGGAGAAAGCAAATGTTTTAAACAGTGACCAAAGTCAATTCCAGTACGAAATGTCTTCATCATCGCCACTGTCTCAAAGAGGAGAGATAATTGCAGCTACGGTTATCTAGTCTGTAAGTATCTCTACCCACAGCGAAACAGATGCTGTGTCTTTATCAATAACGGGCAGACTAGCAAACAAGCATTACATTTCTTTTAAGGAGGCCCAAGGCACTTTCGGCCCATATCTTTCAAACAACTTCAAATAATCTGCCGACAAAAGATTCATGTGGAGGCAAGCAGAAGTGGAATAACGACTAAGAATACATAGAATGTCTTCTCACTTCAATCCTTGGAGAATATTTAACAAGCTAACACAGCGTACTGCCGTGTTGTTATCCCTGGTCAAGTCACACATATCTTACCCTTCTAGAAGAAAGCTTTCCAAACATAGATGTTATGCTGAAGATATTGTTACCGAAAACAACAAAATGTCACGAACCCCTTGATGTTTACTTAGTCAGGCAATATACGCTTAATATCAGAGAAGGATTGCTTATTTTATAAGACTACAATGCGCCAAACTAAAGAAAAGATACACGATCGTTATTTCATGATCAAAGTTCACTGTGTGATTTACACTCGATTTTCTGAAACAAATTATAGACCTATGTTGCAGTATGCTTGGTGAAAGGCAGGTTATGACTCTGACATACCCATATCAATATTTGAAAATGTAATTAGTGTGGCTTTTCATGCTGGACTGCTTGATGGTGAAGGTGATTATGGATGTAAAAACATGGCTTTAGTGAGGTATGCACATTGTTCTCTTTCGCGTTGTTTTAACCACTTCGTAGAAATCCCGCATATGCTCTATAATCCCTATCAGGTGTGTAGGACATATGTGGTTTTGCGCTGTTACAATCACTTAAGGCATAGCATTTTTAGCACTGTTGATTGAAAGCGTAATGATAAGCTGACGTAATTGGATTGCATATAACTGCCCTCCTACAGCACTGACAGCTCGTTTCTTTGATTTTTTCTCTATTAAAATTGTACTTCATGTGGAATTCAACGTTTTACATGGAAAAGACACAGACCACAGTTTTTTATGATGGAGTGTTATTCTATGTATGGTTTCGTGTGACTCCGAGCGTCCAAGATAAAAAGTTTCCTTCGTGAGAAATTAACACATAATTAATTGCTGAATCGATGCATGTTCCTTCGGGATGGTAGGTTCGCAAATGCGTAGTACTGAGGAAATTTGGCAATCTTTTATTTTGTCTGTCTCAGTTGCGTGACATAAGACTTTTTGGCGCAGCGGTTACTGGTTTCTTGCTAACACGGCCATTCTCAAACCACATACATTGTTATCAACCATGACTAGTCATACAACATGGTGCCTAAACACACGTACACTACTGGCAATTAAAATTTCTACACGAAATTGCTACAGACGCGAAATTTAACCGACAGGAAGAAGATGCCGTGATATGCAAATGATTAGCTTTTCAGAGCATTACACAAGGTTGGCGCCGGTGGCGACACATACAACGTGCTGACATGACGAAAGTTTCCAACCGATTTCTCATACACAAACAGCAGTTGACCTGCGTTGCCTGGTGAAACGTTGTTGTGATGCCTCGCGTAAGGAGGAGAAATGCGTACCATCACGTTTCCGACTTTGATAAAGGTCGGATTGTAGCCTATCGCGATTGCCGTTTATCGTATCGCGACATTGCTGCTCGCGTTGGTCGCGATCCAATGACTGTTAGCAGAATATGGAATTGGTGGGTTCAGGAGGATAATACGGAATGCCGTACTGGATCCCAACGGCATCCTATCACTAGCAGTCGAGATTACAGGCATCTTATCCACATGGCTGTAACGGATCGTGCAGGCACGTCTCGATCCCTGAGGCAACAGATGGGGACGTTAGCAAGACAACAACCGTCTGCACGACCAGTTCCTCGACGTTTGCACCAGCATCGACTATGAGCTCGGAGATCATGGCTGCGGTTACCCTTGACGCTGCATCACAGACAGGAGCGCTTGCGATGGTGTACTCAACGACGAACCTGGGTGCACGAATGGCAAAACGTAACTTTTTCGGATGAATCCAGATTCTGTTTACAGCATCATGATGGTCGCATCCGTCTTTGGCGACATCGCGGTGAACGGACATTGGAAGCGTGTATTCGTCATCACCATACTGGCGTATGACCCGGCGTGATGGTATAGGGTGCCACTGGTTACACGTCTCGGTCACCTCTTGTTCGCATTGACGGCACTTTGAACAGTCAACGTTGCATCTCAGATGTGTTACCACCCGTGGCTCTACCCTTCATTCGATCCAAGCGAAACCCTACATTTCAGCAGCACAATACACGACCGCATGTTGCAGGACCTGTAAGGGCCTTTCTGGATACAGAAAATGTTCGACTGCTGCCCTGGCCAGCACATTTCTCCAGATCTCTCATCAATTGAAAACGTCTGGTCAATGGTGGCCGAGCAACTGGCTCTTCACAATACGCCAGTCACTACTTTTGATGAACTGTGGTATCGTGTTGAAGCTGCATGGACAGCTGTACCTGTACACGCCATCCAAACTGTTTGAGTCAATGCCCAGGCGCATCACGGCCGATATTACGCCCAGAGGTGGTTGTTCTGGGTACTCATTTCTCAGGATCTATGCACCCAAACTGCGTGAAAATGTAATCACATATCAGTTCTGGTATAATATATTTGTCCAATGAATATCCGTTTATCATCTGCATTTCTTCTTGGTGTAGCAATTTTAATGGCCAGTAGTGTATATCTTTGTACAGGAAAGTCAAAATGTGTGATAATGGACCCCATGTGTGTACGGTTACGTCTGACGTTTCAGGAGTGGACACATGGGCTACTTTATCAATTAGAATACTTGCTACTCACAATTCTATAAACTGAGCAAAATCTATCCGTGCTTTTTGACATGTTCTTGTTGACCAGTTACGGGTGGTAACAAGGTGTGTGGCTTGAGAATGATCGTGGTAGCCCGAAACCGGCAATCGCTGCAAGAAAATATTGTATACTCATGTAAGTGAGACGGAGAAAATAACAAACCACTTAATTAATTGGGCGTAGTGTGATACACAATTGAAAAGAAGGGGAAAATATTTTTTCTGGCAAGCATTATAAACCCTAGGAACGTAAACAAGAAGTCTGGACCCGCGACGCCGGCAGCTAACGACGTGGCCCGCTCGCCGCGCCCGCAGAGAATCGCTGGCACGTACTTCATCCTTGGCAGCGGAGCCGGCTGGCTGCGGAGAGCGCCTGCCTCCGTGGAAGATAAGCTGTGGCGCGCATCTGCATTGCAAATAACTCATCCGAGAGTAGAGGCCGGCGGATCAGCTACACTGCGGGGCCCTCTCCACTCGGCGCCGTATTCTTAGAGCACAGCAGCCTCCGGGCGGCTTACAACGTTTACTCTCGAGAAGCCTCCGCTCGCAATTCTACAAAAACCACTAATCACATCTCCGTATGCTAGGCATACCCAGTCATCCTGACATATTTCAATCTACGTCGCACAACGCGCGTTTTGCCATCCACTGCTCTCTATAGCAAAACTATCTTTCCCTGAATGACATTAAATGTTCTACTTCAAGCTGTCACTTTCTACGGCAAGGACTTGTCCCAGATTTCCGTCTTATCTCCGATATCCTTTCTTTATCTCTCTGTTATTTCCACTCTGTTTTCATTGTTTTAAGTTTTTACTGTGGTGTCACCACCAGACACCACACTTGCTAGATGGTAGCCTTTAAATCGGCCGCGGTCCGTTAGTGTACGCCGGACCCGCGTGTCGCCACTATCAGTGATTGCAGACCGAGCGCCGCCACACGGCAGGTCTAGAGAGACGTCCTAGCACTCGCCCTAGTTGTACAACCGACTTTGCTAGCGATGGTTCACTGACAAATTACGCTCTCATTTACCGAGACGATAGTTAGCATAGCCTTCAGATACGTCATTAGCTACGACCTAGCAAGGCGCCATTATCATTTGCTATTTATCTTGTGATGCATGTACCGTCAGACCGATGTTCACCAATTATGGATTAAAGTTAAGTATTCCAGAAGCTACGTACTTTTTTTTTACTAGACTCAACTCTTTTAACTGTTCCAGACCTCACGCCAGCCTGCGTGAGCTTAAACGCGTGCCTTTCGGCTTCTTCTTCTAGTGGCTTGGCTGTATTGCCAAGTCACAACATTTACTTTATTTAATCCCAGTTCTTCCAAAAAAATGTGGAATATTCCAAAGGATGATTTCTTCGCTTATTCATTTTTCATGACACTTTACTTCATCCACATTACAAGGCTGCATTCATTTTACTACAGTACAAACGAGCAACTGCATTTTTAATTATAACCACCCGGCAGAATATGGGAAATCTTTTAGAGACACAGAACCGTTGGAATGCGTGACTTGATAACATTGCTTAAAGCGCAGATGCAAGTTCGCAGAAGAGGAACGTCAGAGGTTGGAGGAGATTAGTATTTAACGTCCCGTCGACAGCGAGGTCATTAGAGATAGACTACAGGCTGAGCTTAGAGAAGGATGAAGAATGAACTCGGCTGTGCCCTTAAGAAGGAACCATCGCGGTATTTGCCTGAAGCGATTTAGTGAAATTACAGGAAACCTAAATGAGGATGGCCGGGCGCAGGTTTGAACCGTCATCCTCCCAAATGCGAGTCCAGTGTGGTAATCACGGAAGGAATCCATGCGCACGATTATCGATCATTTCTCTGGTACTGGTCAGGTCCAGTGTGGGTGTGGAATGCTTATCAATGTGTGTCTACGCAAAAGCCAGAGTGGTTAGCCTCTCACGTGGCAATGTATTGGACGCTTCAAAAAGCGAACCGGTTTTGTTATATCAAACCTGAATTTTTATTTTCAAAACAGCATGTTCACCATAACTTCCAATTTCAGTTATGAAAAACGATGTCTGACAGACGACCGCTATTGCACTGGTATTCAGGTCCGCTATGTGTTGAATACGACCTGTTCTACCGAACTGGCATTCAATAACTCTCCAAAATTCTGCTACAACCACCTGACAAAGCCTTGAATTTCAATAACAACGCTTCAGTTTGCTCCTCTAACTCATAGTTGTTTGACGTACAACAGTGATTTAAGGTAACCCACAAAGAAAAAACAGCAGAGCGTCTGAGTTTTATAGTGTTTGAGGTCATTGCTGGTCACCTTTACGCGAGATGAGGCGTCCCGGAAACTGCTCATCTAGCAACTAATTAGTATCACAGGAAATGTGACACGTGACTCCATCCTGCTGAAACCACAGCCTTCATCCTGCTGAAACCACAGCTCTTGAAAGTCCACTGAATTGAGGTCACAAAAAACCGGTTAACATCAACTTTCACTGTTTTTCGTGCCTCATCTTAAGAATGTCAGGCCTATGGTACCACCCACGCAAGAGACACCAACCCGTTACCCGCTGTGGACGCATTTCCCTCTCTTGAAACATGCGAGGCTTTTCTGAGTGCCAGATACGACAAGTCTGTTTATTCTCATATCCATTTGCTTGGAACTGCGCCTCATAAAATCTCCGTCCACCTGTCGACTTCTCAGAAAATACGAGGGCGCTCAGTAAGTAATGTAATGTATTTCCTTTCTCCAAAAAAGTTGGTTTTGTTCGGGATTCCAACAAATCGTATTATTTCCCACGCATTTGGCTAGAAAACCCTACTTTTCAACACAGTCCCCGCTCAATGCGATGGTCTTACACAACTTTGCTGTGAGGGAAATGTATGCCCGGTTGCCACTCTACTGGTCGACGTCGGATCGGAGGTCGTGCTGCATCAATAACCTCCCCGTCATGTACGTACTGCTTCCGGCAGAGTGCATACGCCGCACTGAAGAATATCCTATGCTCAGTTCTTGGGAGTATCGAGAATCCGATTTCACTGGACCAACAACCAGACTACCACGATCCACAGCAATATTTTGCACAGACCGCGGAGGACGAGGGCGTCCACAACTCTCCATGGCCACTGTTGAACCCGTTTTATTTAATTTTACAAGAAATGTCGGAACAGTTGATTCATTCGGTGATTCACTGAGTCCTAGAATCGTATAAGGACGTCTCACAGCTACTGCTTAACTTTCTCCGCCTAATAGAAAGTTTTCACTATTAGCATACGCTGCGTTGTAGTATAGTGCTCTGGTTATAAGCACAAAGAAATGTGAGGAATCCAGACGGAAGCACCAGTCGGAATGTTTGTGGAAACAGAAATAACACGCAAATGGTTCAAATGGCTCTGAGCACTATGGGACTCAACTGCTGTGGTCCCCTAGAACTTAGAACTACTTAAACCTAGCTAACCTAAGGACAGCACACAACACCCAGCCGTCACGAGGCAGAGAAAATCCCTGACCCCGCCGGGAATCGAACCCGGGAACCCGGGCGTGGGAAGCGAGAACTCTACCGCACGACCACGAGATGCGGGCAAATAACACACAAAAACATGGTCTACTGACAATCATACAGTACGTGGTGAAAAACTTACGCGCTTTCTGTAACCTCTTTATTAACTCGTTCTTTGCACTTACGCCAGTCATTGTACACATTTTTGAATAAGAGAAACATCAGTATGTTGTGGGTTGGGGGCGGGGGCAGGAGGGTTAGGGGGTGGGGGAAGTTGCCCCTGTATAATTTTTCGCTCTGAACAGTGCTGCAGCCTGCTGAAAAGCGGTTACGCTATGTCTAATGTACACCATTTTTGTTGTCAGTGAGTTTCACAGGAGAAGCTTGCTCCGTTACTTTTTAGTGAAACCTTTTATGATTTTCAGTCGTCTGATTTAAGGGAAGTAATTTATATTATTGTTGTTATCTAACTAGAACGTACCAATGTTTAAACATCTTTTGACTTTATATTGTTCGATACACAGGGTATTAAAATGCCTAAAAAGCACTTCATAAATTAGAGCGACAAATATGGGACACAGGAGGGATGGAAAATGCTACTGAGGATGTAAGGGATGATAACATGCCCTACGACAGAAAAGTAGTATTATGTTAGGCGTAATGAGGTGATAAAAATTTTGGAGTGTCTTCTGTACAGAACATGAGGCCAAGAATAGCAAAGCGTTTGCTCTTAAAGAAACATGCAAACCTGCGGCGGTACTTGAGCCGAAAGTGGGTTGCCCTCCATATTCGAAGACTGTATGTCTTCACTGACCACATTACCACGTTAGTCTGAGAAAAGCGGAAACTATGCAAGCTTCAGAAAAATGCATATAAATCCTATTCGTTACATACGTTTTCAGTTGAAAATAGTTAGTGTGATTCCTTATGAAATGTAGATTCAAAATTAGCGGTAATCTCTTATCAGTATTTACGGTCTGGCGGAAATTCAGTTTCCGTTAGTGTGATCACTTTACTCCACCTTCCTCTAAGCTACATACATTGAGGATTAATTTTCTTCAGATAGCATTTTTGCGAGATACCTTTCAAAAATTATGTTTCAGAATCTCTCCTGAAAAGGACGCAAAATACGCATTTTAAGATTAATCGACTCGATTTCAGCTTTCATATAAAAAATTAAAGTTACGGAAAAGAAAAATTTATGTAGATGGTAACGATGACCTGTTTGTAATACCCAATGAAACTGAATTGTCTTGCAATCCATACGTACTGAGTTGGTACATAACTTCGTAAAGTTTTTCCAAAAGTTTAATAAACACAATAGATACACATAACAGACACTTCAGTCATCAGTAATATATCTTCCTTCACGATTTACAAGTCTGCCAACCCTGGGGTATCTTTTAGATTCCGCGAATGTGGAAATCACGTGGTTTTGATGCGAATAACCCGTCGAGTCATCATCGGAGCCCCCTTTCATTCCGAAAGAAAGTTCTTTGAAGGTTGCTCGACAGAGAGCGGAAAAGGTGAAAATTTCAAGGATCAAGTTCAGGTGAAAAAGGGGTGTGTGGAATGACTTCCAATACAGTTCTTACCTATCATTTTTCGTCAGTGCAACAAAATGCGGGCAGGCTTTATCGTGAAGTAGCATTACTTCACACAGTATTCATGGTCATTTTTCTTGGACTACGTCTGCAAGACGTCTCAGTTGTTGACAATAAATGTCAGCAGAGATGAGTACACTCCGAGGAAGCAATTCATAATAGTACACCACACCGTCGCTAGCCCATCAGGTGTGTAATATTGTGTTTTGTCGATGTACGCGAGTCTTTGTGCGGGAAGTTGCTGCTTTGTTTTGACTCAACCAGTTCTTTATTTTGCTTATCTTAGTACAAACACACCATCTCTCGTCACCAGTCATGATACAGAATAGGACTGGTCGGTGTTGCTCATGAGCCAGTTGATTACGAGCAAGCAGAGAAGCACAAATGTCCACTAGATGATTTTTTTTCTGATTTTTGTTAGGACGTGGGTACCCATACAACCGATTTTTTAATCTTTCCCTCTGCATGCAAATATAGCACAATGGTGGAATGATCACAGTTAATCACATTTGCCAGTTCTCGAGCACACTGACGTGGATCACTGTGGATGAATGGATTTCAACGTTCTTCATCAAACCCCGCAGATCTTCCTGAATGCGGGGAGTCACTGAGGTCAAAAGCATACTCCTCAAAACGAGAAAACCGTTTTCTTGTCGTGACCTGTCCAGTGATTTTATCCCCATATAGGGCGCTAATCGCAAATGTTTCCGGTTGCTTCCACTGCTGTCAGACCTCTACTGATCTCAAACAGATAAATATGGTGGAAATGCCCAAATTCTCGGCTTTACACTCCATTTCCCAGCGGCCACTCATTATCTTCAAACGATAAATTTGCTATATGTAAGCTCAAATAACAACAGTGAAGTACAAACAAAAAATGACATTTCGTAAATAAATCCGTAGCAAGTTGAGTACCAACACTAAAAACAAAAACGCTACTAATGTATGCTCCAACCTAATAATCTAAAAATTGACTTAACATTACACACACACACACACACACACACACACACACACACACACACAATCACACACACACACACACACACACACATATATATATATATATATATATATATATATATATATATATATATATATATATATATATACACTCCTGGAAATGGAAAAAAGAACACATTGACACCGGTGTGTCAGACCCACCATACTTGCTCCGGACACTGCGAGAGGGCTGTACAAGCAATGATCACACGCACGGCACAGCGGACACACCAGGAACCGCGGTGTTGGCCGTCGAATGGCGCTAGCTGCGCAGCATTTGTGCACCGCCGCCGTCAGTGTCAGCCAGTTTGCCGTGGCATACGGAGCTCCATCGCAGTCTTTAACACTGGTAGCATGCCGCGACAGCGTGGACGTGAACCCTATGTGCAGTTGACGGACTTTGAGCGAGGGCGTATAGTGGGCATGCGGGAGGCCGGGTGGACCTACCGCCGAATTGCTCAACACGTGGGGCGTGAGGTCTCCACAGTACATCGATGTTGTAGCCAGTGGTCGGCGGAAGGTGAACGTGCCCGTCGACCTGGGACCGGACCGCAGCGACGCACGGATGCACGCCAAGATCTTAGGATCCTACGCAGTGCCGTAGGGGACCGCACCGCCACTTCCCAGCAAATTAGGGACACTGTTGCTCCTGGGGTATCGGCGAGGGCCATTCGCAACCGTCTCCATGAAGCTGGGCTACGGTTCCGCACACCGTTAGGCCGTCTTCCGCTCACGCCCCAACATCGTGCAGCCCGCCTCCAGTGGTGTCGCGACAGGTGCGAATGGAGGGACGAATGGAGACGTGTCGTCTTCAGCGATGAGAGTCGCTTCTGCCTTGGTGCCAATGATGGTCGTATGCGTGTTTGGCGCCGTGCAGGTGAGCGCCACAATCAGGACTGCATACGACCGAGGCACACAGGACCAACACCCGGCATCATGGTGTGGGGAGCGATCTCCTACACTGGCCGTACACCACTGGTGATCGTCGAGGGGACACTGAATAGTGCACGGTACATCCAAACCGTCATCGAACCCATCGTTCTACCATTCCTAGACCGGCAAGGGAACTTGCTGTTCCAACAGGACAATGCACGTCCGCATGTATCCCGTGCCACCCAACGTGCTCTAGAAGGTGTAAGTCAACTACCCTGGCCAGCAAGATCTCCGGATCTGTCCCTCATTGAGCATGTTTGGGACTGGATGAAGTGTCGTCTCACGCGGTCTGCACGTCCAGCACGAACGCTGGTCCAACCGAGGCGCCAGGTGGAAATGGCATGGCAAGCCGTTCCACAGGACTACATCCAGCATCTCTACGATCGTCTGCATGGGAGAATAGCAGCCTGCATTGCTGCGAAAGGTGGATATACACTGTACTAGTGCCGACATTGTGTATGCTCTGTTGCCTGTGTCTATGTGCCTGTGGTTCTGTCAGTGTGATCATGTGATGTATCTGACCCCAGGAATGTGTCAATAAAGTTTCCCCTTCCTGGGACAATGAATTCACGGTGTTCTTATTTCAATTTCCAGGAATATATATATATATATATATATATATATATATATATATATATATATATATATATATATGTGTGTGTGTGTGTGTGTGTGTGTGTGTGTGTGTGTCGTTATCAGATCCTGGCACAGACTCTGCCAAAATTGTGTAAAAAGAAGAAGGGTTCTGGATCCACCGGGTTAGCAGAGCGCACTAATGCGCTGCTTCCTGGACTCGGGTAAGCGCGCCGGCCCCGGATCGAATCCGCCCGGCGGATTAACGACGAGGGCCAGAGGGCCGATCAGCCTGGGTGTGGTTTCCAGGCGGTTTTCCACATCCCATTAGGTGAATACCGGGCTGGTCCCCACGTCCCGCCTCAGTTCCACGGCTTGCAGACATCTGAACACTTTCGCACTATTCCATGGGTTACACTAGTCGCAGACAGTGGGGTACACTAATTCCTTCCCAAGGGGTATGGGGTGGTGGCAGGAAATGCATCCGGCCACCCCTTCAACTAACATTGCCGCATCCGAATAACCATGCTGACCCTGGGTATCCGCGGGAAAAACGGCACAAGCAAAAGAAAGAAAGAAAGGTGCTAGGTATTTCTGATGACTTTGCATGTAGTACGCACGCAGAGGCCAAGATATTATGTCAACACAGAAAAGAACGATTGAAAATGCAGAAAGTATTTCTGGCAAAATATTAAAAGCATGCAGCTACTGCATCAGGTCGTATAAGGTGTCTATCGAGACAGACTAAAGCATGCCTCTGCTAGACGCTCCGTAAGAAAGGTAGAAGTACAGATATTAATGGCAACTGGACCGTTTCTCTATTAACTTCGTTCTGAAATGTAATGGAAAAGGTAATCTATTTGAGCGTGCCTGCAAGCATAAAATTCTGCGCCAGTAACAATTTGGATTCCAGAAGAGCCTCTCCACACAACATGACATCTACTGATACAAGGACCATGCACTGAAATACGAGAATTATAAGATTTCACCTACTGAGATAATTTGTTACTTGTCTAAGGTATGTGACTGTGCAAATATCAATATTCTTTTAGAGGTATGATGAGTAACTGGTTTACTTCAAATTTGACTAAACAGTCTGCATCCCTGGTAATGAATCTTCTTCTGAAGAGGGATAAATTATTAGTAACGTTCCACAGGGGTCACCAATTCTTTGTTGAGTCCTGTTCGTGCACCTATAAGTGATCAAGTTGTGATCGTGCATTTTTTTTTCTTTGCTGGTGCGTGGGCAGAAATTCAAAAACATTATACGCATAGGAAGTTCGGGTTCCGTGTGCTATGGTTTCTGATTCGCTAGAACAATCGAATGAAAAATGAAATGGTATTCGTATATAAAGAGCGCACTCTGTCTCGACTATTCAAGCAAGTACCTGCACATGAAAAGTTATTGTGATCGAATAGTTTACGTATGAATAAAATAAGTTTAGGTAAATTTAATTTTCAATGTGTATGATTTCATATAAAACAGTCATTAATATTAAAGAGGAAGACTTGAAGTATTGGAAGAATGTCATGGTAGGGACGATAGTCAAACTTATAATGTGTGACGCATTATAAATACATCTTATGAACGCAATTTTTAAATCAGTATACAAGCATCAGTTTTCTTTTGTGTCATTCGTTCTGAGATTAGGACTGAATTTTTAATTCGTAAGATATTCATTTTTGGATTACGTTACATTAAGATTCATTCATGGCTTTTACCACCAGATAGGAGAAGTAGGATACAAAAGATCGTTGCATTCTGCTCGGTTAATGCGTGAGACACTATACAGCTGAAATTAATAAATCAGAAAATGTACTTTTTGCTTAATGGAAGCATCTTTATCAATCCCAGGAGAGCTTGTTATGTCCATGAACTCCTTAGATGACTAAGTCGACATTTATCATTGGGTTTCAATAATAAAATTTTGCTGTAGATTAAGAATAAAGCAAAACCATTATTGTAGGCTCTGAGCACTATGGGACTTAACTGCTGTGGTCATCAGTCCCCTAGAACTTAGAACTAATTAAACCTAACTAACCTAAGGACATCACACACATCCATGCCCGAGGCAGGATTCGTACCTGCGACCGTAGCAGTCGCGCGGTTCCGGACTGAGCGCCTAGAACCGCTACCATTATTGTAACTGAGGTGTAGTCATGCACTCACAGAGAAAATGTATCTTATTCGCGAATCTATTGACGCATCCCAGACGATGCTGAGCTGGCGCCATATTGATCCACGGAACACGTAATGAGAGCTAAAGTGAACTAAAGTATTCGAAACACGAGTTTCTCGCTCCTAGTAATGCATAAACTGCATGGAGGAATACTCGCGACACATACAAGTACGTAATGGTTTCCTCACGTTTGAGTGGCTGACAGACGGAGGTTAGACATCTGACGCACAACATCGGCGCTTCCGGCGGGGGTTCCCCGGTGTGGGACGGCCACCACGTGGTGGCTGCGTCTGCGGCGGCAGCTGGCTGTCCCCGGCGCCTGTGCGAGCGCCCGTCGCCCCGCGGCTACTGGGCTCGGCCGCGCCTTGCCTTTGTCCCGCCTACCTGCTGTCTCCATTGTCTCACCGTCTTGACTCCCCCTATTGACCCACCCCCCATCGATGACGTCAATGGCTCTGAGCATCGCCGCTGATATCGGAGCGAAGCGGCGGGCCTGTCTCGGTCCCCCCTATCACGCGGCGACATCATAACGTCCGCTACTTTAATTTTCATCTTGGCTTTATGGAAACCGTTCCGCCTACTTTTGTTTTCCGTAGCCTTACAGGATTTCCAAGAAGAGCAGCTCTCTCCTCTGGAGCGGGTCTCTCTGTGCAAGATGTTTGATTATTGTAGGTCCTAACGAAAGGAGCAAGTAGAGAACAATGAAATGAGAAAATAATCCGAACAAACATAGATCCGAAAACAAACGGTTTAACCAGTACGATACAGGCAAAACTGCAGTCATGGCATTGTTCCAACAGTGTCAACATCATAGTCTACGTTTATTTCGAAATACCGCAAGTGAGGCCTATATTACAAAGTGATAAAGTGCCCTCGTGTGATGATATAATTCTGGATATGTAAGTACTTGTTAATAGTGTTTCGATAACAAGTGTATCGGTTGTTGCTCGCCAATGCCATGTCCTCCCACGCCCCTAGACCTCAACCAGTTGGAATTTTTTATATGGGGATACTTAAAAGCTTAGTCCACTTCCGTAGCTGAGTGTTCTGTGATGCTGATTGCCCTGCAGAGGAATGGGGATCGATTCCTAGAGATTTTTCCTTGATGACACTACTGGTAAAAGGTGCATTCAGTCTCGTGATGGCAACTCAAGAGTTACTCGATTCAATAGTAGCGATTCCAAGGTCAAGAAACCCTTCGACGCCAGGGAGAGCAATGTGCTGACCACGTTTGTTTTCGTCACGTTTATTTGCTTTTTTTTTCATTATATTCCACTCGCAGTTTCCGTTTGTAGCTATCACAATCACTCAGCCTGTGTGGATTTGGATTGGTCTCTAAGTAGGTTTAAAGCAAAACAGTCAGTTCCTTCTCTAATGTTACTCATTTATTTATTTATATGGCAAGTTCCGTAAGAAAAAATTGAGGAACAAATCTCGAAGGTCATGGAACGTGTCAGTACATGAAATTAAAACGTAAAAGAAGTAACAGAAAAAAATAAAATGTTTATGAACCCGAAAAACGTCAAGTCATAAGTTTACGTAAACACAATCGACAATACAACAAGATTCAGCTTAATTTTTCAAGGAACTCCTTGTAAGTAGCCTGTTTAGGTTTCTATGTTGGTAACGCCACGTAGCGCTCTGTATGAAAATCACTGACTGTGCTGTGTGCAGTCGGTGGCTGGTTTGCATTGTTGGAATATTTGCTATTGTAATGTTGGGCAGTTGGATGTGAACAGCGCGTAGCGTTGCGCAATTGGAGGTGAGCCACCAGCAGTGGCGCGTGTAGGGAGAGAGATGGCGGAGTTTTGAGAGAGGACGATCTAGACGTGTGTCTGTCATAAAAAAGAAGTTTGTAAGACTGGATGTCATGAACTGATATTTATTATTACTTTTGAACACTATTAAGGTAAATACATTGTTTGTTATCCATCAAAATCTTTCATTTGCTAACTATGCCTATCAGTAGTTAGTGCCTTCAGTAGTTAGAATCTTTCATTTAGGTGGCACTATTGGCGCTCGCTGTATTGCAGTAGATCGAGTAACGAAGATTTTTGTGAAGTAAGTGATTAATGAAAGGTATAGGAGGTTATTGTTAGTCAGGGCCATTCTTTTGTAGGGATTATTGAAAGTCAGATTGCGTTGCGCTAAAAATATTGTGTGTCAGTTCAGTGTTCATCAGAATAAGTAAAGAGAGAAATGTCTCAGTACGTTCAGTTTTCGCTCAGCTCTTTGAAAATCAAATAACGTAGAGGTTTTCCAGCACTCTCATTTAAAATTTTTCTAAAGGGATGTTACATACGTCGACCCTTAGCTGAGGGTACCTCACGGGAATCTTCCGATTATTTCTTGTAGTTTGAGTAATTAGTGTAGTTATTGTTTACTCCTAGTGCGTAACTGTAGAGAGATTTTCTTTTGTAGTTGTAGTTTTTCATTGTTGTACTGTAAAACAATTGTGGCATGCATGTAGATTTGCACCAAAAAAATTTCGCAGCTGTGCTTGCAATTAACTTGATATTTTCAGTGCAATGTTGTTGTGTTTTCTTGTTTTTGCTTTTGTTGTTATCGTGTGAAATACGTGATAATTATGGCGCGTGAAAAACGTAACACTAGGCTCCAAAGTAAAATGAGAAATGACAGTGATGACGAGCGTAGCTTATCAGCACCACCGTGTAATGAATTAACAGACATTCAAAGTAGTAATATGGTAATTGTGCATAGGGAAGTGGACCAGGCAATAAATAATCGTGTAGAAGTGAAACAATTAGTGAACAGGGAAGCATTATCGATCGATCGATTCGGCAACAGCTCGTCTCAGGAATCCGAAATGCCAGGACACAATCTTGCAAATACTGGAGATTCAGGTTTTGCGTCCACACCTTTTTCTCAATTTAGTCAAGACACTTCTTCTGCTTTTCGAAATGCGAATGTTTCCGGTGCAAATGCACTGCCGAAAAGCATAGAGGAAGTTTCCAGACAATAATACATTATTATTGCAATTAATATAACAAATGGAACAAAATCATAGACAAACACAGCAACAGTTAGACACAGTGGAGCAAAATCAGAGACAAACACAGCAACAGCTTCAAACGTTAGTCTCAATGGAACAAACGCTTGAACAAACACGTGAAGATTTAACTGCAGAGTTACTTAAAATCGAATATAAATATCAAAAGTCTGTAATGACGTAAAAACACAAATTTGTGAGCATTTTAAGCCAATTTTTTGCGTCATGAAAATGTGTTACAGGATCACGAAGCAGCCATAAAAGAACTGCGAAAACTGTTCATGAAAATCACGATACTTAGCAAACTAAAACTGATTCAGCTGCATCTACAAATTCGGTTACGCAACTTCCAAAAACTTAGGAAAACTTAAAGGACACAGTAGATACATTTTGAACACAAATGGAGACTCTGAAACTTGGTTCAGAAAAACACACTGAGGAAATCAGTTCGCTATCGGAGAAAGTAGCCGAACTTTCGGATCAGTTCACTAACTTATGTACAAAGGTGGATGATCATCTGAATGACACAACACCCAGTAGCCTTTACTGACACAGAAGATTATGAACAAATTAGAAAATTCAAACAAAATCAGATTCAAATCAATATGCAGCACAAAAGGGAATTCCGGAAAGTACAAGATCAGTTGGCACAAGTAATACAAGAATTACATATTTCAGAGGACACTCACACTCCAATACGGGAAGAGGGACATAGAAATAAAGAACAGCCACATAATAATAACACAGGCCATTTCGGAAATTATGAAAAAAATTGGCAAGGTACACCGAATTTTGAGATGGAACCGCCGAAACGACGTAACAATGACCGATATGCGACTCGTCGACATGATGATTTTGACTATAAGCTGTTTATTACTACACGTAAATTCAAAACATTTAAGAATTCCGGCAACAACATTCATCCACAAGCATGGCTTCATCAATTCTCTCATTGTTTTCCTCTCAACTGGTCATTGGAGCGCAGATTAGAATTTCTGTGTAGCTACTTTGAGAATGAACCAGCTGTAAGAATGCGATCGGTCATTCACGATTGTCTCAGTGAAGGTTAATTTTATCATGCCATCCTCTCAGCATATTGTTCTCAAGCTACTCAAGATCGCATAAAACATAGCATCATAATGATGAAACATTTCGAACAATCTGAATTTTCCAGTCTTGCCAAATATTTTGAAGACATGTTACATTAGAATCAGTATCTGTTAAACCCATACACATCCTCAGAAGTCATTCGCATTTGCTAAATCAAATTACCTGAACATTTACGACATACTATTTTAGCAGGGCGTTGCAAAGACGACATTGAAGCCTTTCAGGACCTCTTACAAGAAATGTAAATTGACACTGCCAATCGCGGAACGCGAAAACAGGAACACAACAATTACAGGTCACATCTATCACAATTCCGCTATGGCAGAAATAATTACTGGACACGACAAGGCTATTCTTACAAGGCAAATAATGACCAAAACAGACACCATGCGTATGACAATCGTTGGCAGAGTAGTAATAATTACAGGGAAAGATCACCTCTCCGCGGTAATGACTATGGCAGAGACACTCAGAGAAACAGACAATATGGGAACCAGAACTATTATTATCAAGGGAAACAAAACATTGACTTCTACCGAACTTTGCTTACGGACGACGATAATTACGACGCTTGGCACGTTTTTATTTTTAAGTTATGGCCGAGAAAAGATTATCTTACAACAAGACCCACAGTTTAGCGCTACAGTACACGTATTTGTGTGATTAATTTTGTACTTAAAATACTTATTTTTAAAGATTTTTGAATTACAAAGATACAACGAAGGTTTTCAGTGATACATTTCATTCCATTGCTGTAATCTGTAACACCTGAGGGTACAATTACATTTATCCTCATTGGGTACACGCCTGCCTTATGTACTAAGCGTGTGGCAAGCGCTGGGAGCCCTAGCTAATATGGTACTTGCTTATACAACTTCACACATCAGTACCATATTTCTCTAACACAGAATTACACAGCTATGCGATCTTTTAAGGGAGAAACAAACAATTTTTTTACTACGTCAGTGACACATGTTTACGCAGTTACAAAGTTGGATAACTTCAAAATTGTATTTTGTCTGTACTTTGTCGACTGTTCATACTTTTTTGGAACCATTGTGATACTATGAGAGCTCTGAATGACGTATTCGGTAACGGATCATGATTTTTTAAGTACTTTTGAGGTAGTTGACACTATTGAAGCGAGCAGAGAGCAGTTTTTTTTTTTTTTTTTGGGTTTTAGAATTACTGCAGAAACCTACGACGTTTTGAAGACTTAACTGTGGTGTTATGATGTTATTATTGCGATGACGATTATTATGTAGTTGAGGTATGTTTATGATCAATAAGATGATGCTATGTGAGGAATGTGATTACGTGTTTATATGTATATGAATGATGAGTAGTGGTTAGGAACTCTGATTTGTGAAAAGGGTGTTGGAAACCAAGAATCGTATTTTCAGACATGAATGACTGTATCACAACACTGCTATTCATGAGGTTTCGTTTCTACTCATTTATAATGTAAATTCTCAACCTGTGAAATTTTTTACATATATGAGACAATCACTCTAGTGGAAACAGCTGGCATAAATATTTCGGTAATGAAGGTAAGTGACCTTGACGTAATGCATTGTGGGCACCCAGCTATGCAACAGTCGCCTGAAAAAGAAACACATTAGGTGGAAAAAAAGAGGCCATTAACCTTGCTACTGACATTTCTTTGTAGAAAGCATCGCAAATATGACATGCTCATACTTGAAGGTGTAAGATTTCACTTTGGAGCTCGTAATTTCTGACATTTACTAAAATTCTTAATAAAATGATGAGAAACATTTTACACCTATTGTCTTTCTCGTTGAGAGATATATTTTACTGGCTTAGGAGACGCCATATGGCTAGTGAATGAGGTTTCATGCAAAGTTGTAATGTAAATTCTCAACATGTGAAATGTACCATTGTATTAAGCCAGTGTTACTACTGATTTATTTTTCTTGTTGCTGCACATTGGCTCATATTAATTGTAATGTTGCATTTGCTTTGCTTTGCTAATTTATTTTTATTCCTGCTTGTTTTGCCAATTTGCATTTTTGGTAATTACAGTTAACTGTTTTGTGCTGCTGCATTGCCTCGTCCCTTAGTATATATTTCTGAGCTCAGTAGATCTAAGTTAGCTTAAGAGGGGGTAGGCTATATAAGAGAATGAGTTGTGATGAATTGGAAGAAATGCATTGACAAGGTATAAGAAAAGGGTCTGGACAAAAAAGTAGTGTACAATGAAGAAAAATTATTTTGAAAGAGGATACGAACAAAAAAGTAGGGTATAGGGACAATAGGTATAGATAGGACTTGTTGGGAATAATGATGAACTGAGGGAGATCTCCAAGAAGTAAAGAAAGTTTTGTTTGCAGATCATCGATGATAAATACTGCAGTACCAAATGTCATACTGAAAACAAACCCTGTCCTTTCCTTTGTGTTATTCCGCTATGTGTTTGTGTACCCTTGTGTATTTGTGTTCTTTGTGTCTTTATGTGTTTATCTGTTAAGAGTTATGTTGTAGAATTTTTCTAATAATCTGTTATTTACTTTGTAAAGATGTTTAGACATTATTTATTCTGTTCTGTTTTAATGCTCATGTGTGAAGATAATGATTCGAAAGCTTTACTTATGTCATAATTCCTGTAACACTGATGTATATGTTTATTTCTATTCTTTTGTAAAGCCTCTATTACTATAAATGTTATCTGTATTATCATGTTCTTTCAGGCTGTGTTCTATACCTTTGTAATTGTATTCTTATGGCGTAAATTTGTAATTGTATATGCACCAGCTCTTCAGATTAAATATTTTAATTTCATTGCACACATTTCTGTTGGCCACAGTGTATGAAAAATATGTGAGAAGCTAAAAAAATTTTGAAAAGGGACTGTTAGTGCTCGCACATGTATTGATAATTCAGCAAGGGACCAGTTAATAGCATTGTTGGTTTTAAGAACATTTCAAAAAAATTCTTGTAATGGACTTGCTATATTATCTGCAAGACTCTTCGATGGTGATTGTGCACCCACACAGTCGCAACGGATAGCTGCTAACCATCTCACTACAGTGGGTCTATATGTTTGCTGGCCCACCAACACCAATATTTCTACAAGGGCTGCATTGGGTCTACGCCTTTGATGGCCCACCAGTACGACAATCTCTATCAGGACTACAGTGGGTCTGCTCTGTGATATTCTACCAATATTCTTCAAAACTTCGACTGAGTCTGTTGTGGGATGGCTCTGTTGTGGCCCATTACCTGTCTGCATGTCAAAGTCAGCAATGTCTTTTCGCTGGAAGGACAACGCTATTTCTTGAAGACTGCATGGAAATCCACTACTTCTGCTTGCATTTTCTTTTACTGCTCAGACTTTGAAAAAGAAAAAGAAAAATAACTGCAATCACTACTGTGATGAATGATCAGGACTGTCTTTATAAGAAGAATTTTAGCTTCTGACCAACAGTATATCAGTAAGTGTGTGCATTTGATATCTTTGTTATTGTAATTACGAAAAAATTTTTCAAATCTGTATTGGGCAATGCCCAAAACAATTTGTAAAATTTTTGTGGGGAGCATGGGGGCTATGTAAGTAGGCTGTTTAGGTTTCTATGTTGGTAACGCCACGTAGCGCTCTGTATGAAAATCACTGACTGTGCTGTGTGCAGTCTGTGGCTGGTTGGCATTGTTGGAATATTTACTATTGTAGTGTTGGGCAGTTGGATGTGAACAGTGCATAGCGTTGTGCAGTTGGAGGTGAGTCGCCAGCAGTGGTGGATGTGGGGAGAGAGATGGCGGAGTTTTGAGAGCAGACGATCTGGACGTGTGTCTGTCAGAAAAAAGAAGTTTGTCAGACTAGATGTCATGAACTGATGACTTTTGAACGCTATTAAAGTAAATATATTGTTTGTTCTCCATCAAAATCTTTCATTTGCTAACTATGCCTACCAGTAGTTAGCGCCTTCAGTAGTTAGAATCTTTCATTTGGTTGGCAGTATTGGTGCTCGCTGTATTGCAGTAGTTCGAGTAACGAAGATTTTTGTGAGCTAAGTTATTCATGAAAGGTAAAGGTTATTGTTAGTCAGGGCTATTCTTTTGTAGGGATTACTGAAAGCCAGATTGCGTTACACTAAAAATATTGTGTGTCAGTTTAGTGTTGATCAGAATAAATAAAGAGAGAAATGTCTGAGTACGTTCAGTTTTGGTCAGGTTTTCCAGCACAGTCATTTATAAATTTTTGTAAGGGAATGTTACATCCCGAACAGAACAGAAGGCTGGACCCATGAGGAAAATCTTCGGTTGCGATTTGAAAGCGCGTGGATTACTGCTAAGATTTTTGAATTCAAATTGTAGCTTATTGAAAATGGAGGCAGCAGTATACTGTAAACGTTTTTGCACAATAGTTAATGAAGTCCGATCCAAACGCAGGTTTGATTTGTGCCGAATATTAATTGAGTGAAAGCTGATTATTCTTGGGAATAAGCTAATACTGTTAACAAGAAATAACAGTAAGGAATATATATATATATTGAGTGCCCAATGTGAAAATACCCAGATTCTTGAACAGGGGTCGACAAGACGTTCGGGAACTTACACCACTTATTGCCCGAACCGCCCGTTTCTGAGCCAAAAATACGCTTTTAGAGTGAGAATAGATACCCCAAAATATAATACCATATGATCTAAGTGAATGAAAATAAGCGAAGTAGACTTGTTTTCGTGTCAAACGATCACTCACTTCAGATATCGTTCTAATAGTAAAAATGGCAGCATTAAATCTTTGAACAAGATCCTGAATGCGGGCTTCTCAACAACAATTTACTATCTTCAGATACCGTTCTAATAGTAAAAATGGCAGCATTAAGTCTTTGAACAAGATCCTGAATGCGGGCTTCTCAACAACAATTTACTATCTATCAGTTTCACTAATCATACGCCCATTCTGTGAAACTAAAACGTCAGATTTTGTTGAATTGTACGTTAGAAACCGAAAAAACTGAGTCTTACTGTGATTTAGCGTTACTTTATTTTCTGCAAGCCATGAACTTATGTCATGAACAGCACTATTTGAAACCGAGTCAGTGCTGCACACAATATCCTTTACTAGCACGCTAGTGTCATCAGCAAACAGAAATACTTTAGAGTTACCCGTAATACTCAAGGGCGTATCATTTATAAGGAGCAAGAGTGGCCCCAACACTGATCCCTGGGGCTCCCCCATTTGACCATACCCCACTCAGACATCTCAGCCATTCTAGACACTGTGAATAAAGACCTTTTGCTGTCTGTAGCTAAAGAGCTGAACCAATGGTGAGCTACTCACCGTATTCTGTAATGGTTGAACTTCTGGAGCAGTTATACAACAACGTTCGAAACCTTTTGTATAAACCATTCCGTACCTCACAGAGAAAAGAGAATATATTATTTTCGGTTGTTAAGAGACTTCCAAAGGCGAACTGTACATTTCATAGCAAATTGTGTGTTATAAAATGATCAATTATCCTGACATACAAAGCTTTTTCAATAACTCTAGGAAACACTAATGACATAGAAATAGGTCTAAAATTGTCTACACTACCTCTTTCTCCCTTTTTATAAAGCGGCGTTACTACTGAGTACTTTAATCGTTAAAGAAACTGACCATTCCTAAAGGAAAAACTACAAATATGGCTAAATGCAGGGCTAACATGTGCAGCACAGTACTTTAATATTCTGCTTGGCACTCCATCAAATCAATGAGAGTCCTTAGTCTAGTGATTTATTTATTGACTCAATCTCCGTCTGGTCTGTATCACACAGGGGTATTTCAGACATCAATTTCGGATAGGCATTTCTCAAGAAAGTCATGTGATTCCCTGTAGGAACTAAATTTTTATTTAATTCACCAGAAATGGTCAGAAAATGATTGTTAAATACTGTACATATGTGACTGATCATTAACAGAAATATTTTTAATACGAACTGACTTTATGTAGTCTATCTTGTGCTGCTGACCAGACACTTCCTTCACAATTGACCATAAGGTTTTAATTTTATCCTGTGAATTAGCAATTCTATTTGCATACAACACACTCTTTGCCTTTCTAATAACATTTTAAGCACCTTACAGGTCTGTTTGTAATGGGCTACTGTAGCTTTATTGTGACTACTTCTAACATTTGGATATAATTCCCACTTTGTTCTACATGATATCCTAATCCCACTTGTCACCCACATGCATCCATGCTTCGAGCATGGTTGTGTGTGATGTCCTTAGGTTTGTTACGTTTAAGTAGTTCTAAGTCTAGGAGACTGATTACCTCTGATGTTGTCCCATAGTGCTCAGAGCCATTTAAACCTTTTTGTCATCTTTGAAGACGGGAGAGTCTACAGTTTGCTAACAATCAAGGCGTAGAAGAAGGGCAACACTTGGTCACCGAGAACGCTGTGGCAAACCGCCTCGTTCATGTTGACGGTAACCTCAACTATAGGGACCACAAAACTTCACAGAACCGCATCCGGCCTTAACGGCATTGTTCATACACTGTAAGTTAAACATTTCATTGGGCTGTCATTGCATTCAGCACCTTGTATCATCTAGAAACAGGGAAAACTAAGACTCATTGGGCCACCCTACACGCCTCCAGTCAGCTTCTGTCGAATTTCTGTGTTTTTTTGGCCCATAGCACGTATGCAGTTTTGTCCGTGCTGCCAGAAAACGTCTTTAACAAGGTACCCTATTCTAAATGCCTACTGTATGCAGTTCCCGTCAAAATGTTCGCTTCGAAATTGATTGCGACGGAGTTAAATTCACTAGCAGCACAAACATTAGTAATTTTCACACCGAGACTCCTTGAGATGGGCTTACGCTCATTGAAGCAGCTGTTGACGTTAGCTTTGAATCCCATTTACAGGTCGTGACACTCGCCCACACTCGTTGTCAGTTAGGATCTTTGACGACCACTGTTCATACAAAGTGTTACCTGGTTGGGACCGCTACATCATTTCTAGTGTCAACGCTGCAGGTTCTAGCACAATGTTACCGAATGGTGCACGGTATCTAAGTCAAGTCAGTATTCATTGTGAAAACGCACATGGTGTTATATGAATGCTACCAATGTAAGCTGAAGCGTGTTGATGGAGTGCCAAGCAGAATATTAAAGTACTGTGCAGCACATGTCTGCACATGCTGCTATCGTGTTGTAACAATAATGTACCTATAATAATTTTTTTCTTTATGCATTTAGATAAATGTTTCTTTCTGAATTTATGTAAAATAATGTAAATATTAATTTGAATTTTTTTCCTTTTCGTGTCATGTTAAAGAAACTGTACACAACTTTTTAAATGAATGTTATTATTTATGTTAGATTTCAAGCGATTTGATAACCAAAAGGAAATGTATTTAATGTTAAAACTATTGTAAAATGTGAAAATTGTAATTTAAACACTTGGTCCATACGTAGGTAATGCATTAGAATATGTGTAGTAGAAAACCTATGGTGAATACCCTACCTGTAGGGGCGCGGGAAAAGGTGGATGCAGGCGAGTGCGGGAAAACGCACACTGGCGCGGTTCGGCACAACGGGCTCAGTAACACAGTCGGAGTTGGGCATCGGTCAGAGGAACATGTACTGTACCGAGGAGGCTATCTAGGAAAAGTGGATTCCATTGAGCCTCGGATGGGCCGATTCCGACGACTACTTGGCATGGCTATTTCCTCAGGCACAAAATTGGAAAGATTACGACGATAAGAAGAAGGAAAGTGCCGATACTGTGAGAGCCTTAGCCGTGCTTGTATGTGTGCCGTGCTGCCCGCTATCTCGCTGCCGCCACCCACCGCATCGACTTGCACAGGTCAAACATTTATTTCATCTTTAGAAGTGTATCTGTGTGGACCAGTGTTGAAACTGTTTTGACTGTTCAATAATAACGTGACTTTTACCAGTATCGCCTTAGCCATCACTTATCCTTATCATTGACCTAGACAGGGTCCTTACCACATATTGTGCAACCCCAGTATCCCGAACTGAAAGTTTACAGTTGGTACTAAATTATCTGCAGACCAATTTATGCTATAAAGACGTTCAAGGTTAGGAGTGCAAATATAAATGTTAATAAAGAACAACAGTGTGATCAAATTGAAAGATAAATTTTGAATGGAGCTAGTAATGTTATTTAATTAATTTGAGACAGAAAGAAGGATAACTAATTAATTCAAAATTAAGATAAAAGTATAGTTATCCACAGATTGATAATTTTGAGTGTTAATTTACCTCCAGGACTTACTAGTTTCAGTATAACGACCATAACAGTTTCAGGCCCCCCCCCCCCTTCTCTTGCCTATTCTTGCACATTTTGAAGTGTACTGATCAGAATTGAACAGTAAAATTAATTTCTATATTAAACTAAGTGTATCAGTGTTTTTTTCAATTTTAATAGTGACATTGTATGTGTGTTTTCAAAATTGCTGAGTCTAGGGTAATCTATGCCCGATTTCAGTCTGATCAATATACAAAGTGCAGCTCGTAGTGATCATTACTGTGTGGTGTTGTGTAAATTTAGCTCGTACAAATTAGTACAAAAGAAGAAAACCTTAGTTCAGTAGATTCTTTCTGGTTCTAAATTTTGCTATAAAACGCAACATTACTACGTGTCATTATGCTTGTACATGCTACCACTTGTACAGGGAAAAACTCACTCAATGCCTAATTAGGCTGGCGACCGTATTATTAATCATTGGTAGTATCTACTGTGTATACTTCTTGTCCATGCGAACGCGTAATTGTACTTTACATTTGCTTGACGCATCACTGTAGTTAATGACTGAATATGTCCGAATTGCTTCCATTAGGTACACACGGTCAACTTATGTACTAAATCCTTGTTTACAAGGTGAAGCCCGTGAACTTATTACAGTACAGGCTTTATTGCGCTAACGCACGTCCGAAAGGGCGGTAGTGTTACAAGTGGCTTCCCAGTGACAGGACATCCAGTTGTTGTCGGTTATAAACTAACGTAAAGACTGAACAGTGGATGTTCAGTGGCACGAACAGTAATAAAGTTTAGCAAAGTAAACTGCAGTGTGAGTCAAGTATAATAGTAGTGTAATTGGCATTTAATATGGACAGGAACGGGGACAGGATAGATGTGCCAAGCGAAATGGAGAATGCGGCTAGTAGTAGCAGGAGTTTACGCGGCCAGATAACAGATGGCGTTAGCGGAAGACAATTGGCGTACATACAATAACATGAACACGTCAACGAACAGATTGAAATGTCGCGATCGCCTCGAACACAGCAAGGGACAAAACAGGAAGTAGAGAGTGACTTTGTAGATGATAGTGGGTACGTGAACGAATCCACTGACATATTTGATTCACCACAAATAAAGAAAGAACCGAAAGAAACTTTTGAAGTAGGATCGGAAAACACAAATTCCATAGAACAAAACAGTGTAAAAATTTTGAGCATGAACGATCTATTAGAACAATTAACCAAACAAATAGCAGGACAGACTGAGCAACTTAAAACACAGAATGAGCAACTTCAAAGACAAGTCGGCACTCAGGTTAATCAGCTCAAAACACATGTTGATGAGCAGCTCAAAACACAAAACGAGCAGCTAAGAACCCAAAGTGATCAGATTAAAGCACAGGTCAAAGATCAAGGAATTAGAATTAGTAAACAAATAGAGCAGGTAGAACAATAGGTGGGAAATTTAGGTTCTGTGGTAAATAATATGAAATTTGAAATTGACACCATTAACAAAAATATGGATACTATGCAGGAGGAAATTGGTAACATTAACAGTAGATTCGATGTTGAAATTCTCAACATCCAAGAGAAAGTAGAACCTCTGGTTGAAACTAAGTTAGACGAAAAAGTTTTCGGTCTAAAAACTGAGATCGTAAACGAATGTCAATACGGAATATCTCAGTTGAAAAAGGTAGTTGTAGACACTGAAAAAGAATTAGGTGAAAAAGTAACCAGATGTGTTCAAAATTGTACGAAAATTCAAGGCAAAATTTTCGATCTAGAGAGCAAAATTAAAGATAGGCCTGGTGTGGTCTGTAATGGCGCACCAATTACGAAGCTGTTAGAAGGCGAGGAACGCTTCGATCCAGCCAAGAAACATAACGGGTGGCATCCGTTAGACTTTATCAAAAATTGCGAGAGAGTATTTCCTGAACACTTGTCTGATCAGGAAAAGATAAATGTAGTAATTAGCGCCTTAGCAGGTGACGCTAAGCGCTGGGGAATAAATTTAGATACCGAACGAATGACGTTTGAAGAATTCAGGCAAAGATTTACAGAAGAATATTGGTCTGAACAAAAGCAGGACCATTTATGGCGCGAATTTATCATGGCCAAACTGCATGATAACAGGGGCAGGAATTCTTTAAAAGATTTCTGTGAGTATTGGTACCGGAAATTGACACATTTAAGAGGCCGAAGATCGGATTCAGAAATTATCTGGGAGCTGTATAAAAAGCTCCCAGAAGATTCGAAGAGGTATGTAGGAAGCAACCATCGTAGCTTCCAAGCATTTCTAGAAAGGGTCGAAGACGAAGACCATTGGCGCGAAAGTCGAACCAATTATCAAAATTTTGGTAGCCGTAATAACCGAAACCATGACGAAAGAAATGACGGCGATGGATTTCGCGTCAATATGATACAGAGAGGAAGAGGCAGGGGAAGAGGCAGAGGAAGTTATCCAGGTCGCGGTCGAGAGTACACCGCGCAAAATAATAACGACGCGGGAAACTAATTTCCGCGAACGTTGCGGGCCAAACGGAAGCGGACAATACATACTGGCCCCGATTTAAGAAAAGATACCGGACCGACCGCAATGTAATGAGACAGGTTAGAGACAGGCGTGAAACAACGCAACGTGTTGTGGCGAGACAAGCGTCAGGTGCGAGCCAGCATGAGTCATATCGGCCTCACAGCATACTCCAGGTTAACGGGCGAGTGGAGCATCAGAGGGCAACGGCCCAGCCTAGCGGAACATCTGTTCAGAGAGAAGCCACTAGCAATACGGCAGCAGTAGGTGCGAACGTAGCCGTAAGAGATAATGAAAATTTTACGAGTGATAATTCTGTGGCAAAGGAAACCATAAATGAGACTGTGAGTACACAGGGAGTTGCGGTTAGCAGTGTTTGCAATGAGGTAAAGGGCGATAATGAATTAGCAGAAGTAACTGATTGGCGTGTGCAGATCGACGATCTGTACAAGGGCCTAAAGCAATGTGAGTGGGAGGATTTTAAGAAGGAGTATGAGGCGAAGAAATTAAGTTAATAGAAAGGGAAATGATAGGGGCGTCAATAAAGTGACGTGGCCCAAATTTGAAGAAGGGAGAATAAATAGCGCCGCGCAAAGTACGCGTGCTGCCGATAGGAGGAAGATTAATAGTAGGAAGGAGTTGGAGGATGAAATCCTCAGCATTGACGAAGAAATAACTTCTGCTAACAATCCGCCAATAGTACAAGCTGCTACCGAGAGGCACCGTGGAGAAGGGGCAGATAATTACCTGAAAGTAATTAAAGTCCACGAGGATTACACTGAATATGAAGTCACAGTAGAGGTAAATAAAGCTGATGATGAGGCCGTTTCGTGAGAAGAGGAGATTGAATTAAAACCTAAGCCTGATGACAATACCAAGGAGGAACTTAGTGACTGTCTCAGAAAAGCCTTTATGTTAGAACCTGATAGCGATCCGGAATGGTCGGATTCCGACGATAGTTCAGATGATGAAACATACGCTAATACAGACAAAATTGAATATACTAACTTTCCCTATTGTGCAAAAGTAGCGTACTTAAGCGAATCTGATGTGGAGGAAGGGAGTAGTGATGACTCTAGTGAAGATGTATTTTTAGGTGTAAAAGAAAGTGAATATACTTTTACTGAAAGAGGGTATGAAAAAATCAGTGAAATCAAAGGGGATGCAGTTAAGTACGATATTGTACCTAACAATGACGAAGTGTCAAAACAGAATCCAGATGTTGTGACTGAACAAAGAAAGAAAGAGCCGCCTGACGACTCAGTGTTTATTTTGCGAAGAGTTCAAGTAAGCAAAGACTTTGAACTCCAGAGGCCTAAGAAGCCACCAGACTTAAGTGACTGTTTTATGAGCCATAAAAGACTGCCTTGTTAATAAAGAGACGAGCAGGGGCAGAGTACTGTATTTGTATATATTATTAATATTATGTATGACTTCATTGTTACTATAGCTCAGTGTTATCTGAAATTGAATTATTGTTTGTTGAATTAGAGCCTGGGGCAGATTCATATCGGATTTTAAGAATGTCATGAACACATTACACCATGAAACTACAGGGTTCCCACCGGAAGAAATTTTGTTAGGTAAAAGTAGTGAAAGTTTATTTGAAGAAAAATTAGAGTTTCCACCTTGTACAAGTTTGGGATTGAATCAAAAGAAAGAATTGGTAATAAAAAGGGCAAAGCAAAAAGCCGAATCTAGATCTAGAAGACACGATAAAAATCTAAAGGTTTCAAAATTTAAAATTGGAGATTATGTTCTGTTAAAAACCCACGAAAAGTCTAGTGAACTAAACCATGAGATTTCAAAATTTAAATATATTTATAACGGACCATATATAATACAGAACATTCCACACGAAAATGCTTACTACCTAATCTACCCAAAATCCAAAAGACCTTTAGGTGTAAGAAATATTGTGGACCTGAAACTGTATGTTCCCAGAAACGAGTAATTGTGCTGTATCTTATGCTGAACCCAAGTCGTTTCAAATGTAACTATTCTTTGTAAACGTCTGTATAACCTTGACAGTGTACTAATGTAGTTATGTGAGTTTCAGATTACCAATTGTACTGTAACTATAAAAATGTATGGAGGAAAGGACTGAAAAGAAAGGATAAATGCTATCTGCCAGATAAAAGATGGAACTGTCTAAAATGAAAATGGGCAGTGTATGATCCATAATATGAAGGACTGCCAAATACCATTGAGGGCAGATAAATAGTCGATGGAAAATAGTAAAAGTAATCCAGAGGATGTGACAATATGAAGTGAAAGGGACTGCCCAAATCCACAGAATAGGCAGCAAATATGTGTAGTTAATTTTCCGAAAATTTTGTGTGTGTGTTTTGTTTAGTAAGTTAAGAAATGGACTGCTATTTAAAGCAAGCAGCGATGAATTATCCTATAGTGTATACGAAATATGCATTTGTTTTTGTAGTTAAATGTTTGCATTCCAGAATTTTAAATTATTTCTTTAAGAAATTTGGGAAAAAATGATTAAATTGCTATTTTAGTAATGTTAGAATGGGAAGTGGGACTGTGCAAAAGACACTTAAATAAATAACAAGAAACTGGTCTTAATATGTTAAAATAGTGTGAACCTATATACAGTGAGTGGAAGTCAATATGTAGTGTAAATCTTCTTGAACATTTACGTGAAGATTCAGAACCAGTCTATTATTGTTAAATTTAGTGTTCCCATAAAATTTAGACTTAAGAAAATTTTCTGGAAACAGGGGCATGTGTAACAATAATGTACCTATAATAATTTTTTTCTTTATGCATTTAGATAAATGTTTCTTTCTGAATTTATGTAAAATAATGTAAATATTAATTTGAATTTTTTTCCTTTTCGTGTCATGTTAAAGAAACTGTACACAAATTTTTAAATGAATGTTATTATTTATGTTAGATTTCAAGCGATTTGATAACCAAAAGGAAATGTATTTAATGTTAAAACTATTGTAAAATGTGAAAATTGTAATTTAAACACTTGGTCCATACGTAGGTAATGCATTAGAATATGTGTAGTAGAAAACCTATGGTGAATACCCTACCTGTAGGGGCGCGGGAAAAGGTGGATGCAGGCGAGTGCGGGAAAACGCACACTGGCGCGGTTCAGCACGACGGGCTCAGTAACACAGTCGGAGTTGGGCATCGGTCAGAGGAACATGTACTGTACCGAGGAGGCTATCTAGGAAAAGTGGATTCCATTGAGCCTCGGATGGGCCGATTCCGACGACTACTTGGCATGGCTATTTCCTCAGGCACAAAATTGGAAAGATTACGACGATAAGAAGAAGGAAAGTGCCGATACTGTGAGAGCCTTAGCCGTGCTTGTATGTGTACCGTGCTGCCCGCTATCTCGCTGCCGCCACCCACCGCATCGACTTGCACAGGTCAAACATTTATTTCATCTTTAGAAGTGTATCTGTGTGGACCAGTGTTGAAACTGTTTTGACTGTTCAATAATAACGTGACTTTTACCAGTATCGCCTTAGCCATCACTTATCCTTATCATTGACCTAGACAGGGTCCTTACCACATATTGTGCAACCCCAGTATCCCGAACTGAAAGTTTACAGTTGGTACTAAATTATCTGCAGACCAATTTATGCTATAAAGACGTTCAAGGTTAGGAGTGCAAATATAAATGTTAATAAAGAACAACAGTGTGATCAAATTGAAAGATAAATTTTGAATGGAGCTAGTAATGTTATTTAATTAATTTGAGACAGAAAGAAGGATAACTAATTAATTCAAAATTAAGATAAAAGTATAGTTATCCACAGATTGATAATTTTGAGTGTTAATTTACCTCCAGGACTTACTAGTTTCAGTATAACGACCATAACAGTTTCAGGGCCCCCCCCCTTCTCTTGCCTATTCTTGCACATTTTGAAGTGTACTGATCAGAATTGAACAGTAAAATTAATTTCTATATTAAACTAAGTGTATCAGTGTTTTTTTCAATTTTAATAGTGACATTGTATGTGTGTTTTCAAAATTGCTGAGTCTAGGGTAATCTATGCCCGATTTCAGTCTGATCAATATACAAAGTGCAGCTCGTAGTGATCATTACTGTGTGGTGTTGTGTAAATTTAGCTCGTACAAATTAGTACAAAAGAAGAAAACCTTAGTTCAGTAGATTCTTTCTGGTTCTAAATTTTGCTATAAAACGCAACATTACTACGTGTCATTATGCTTGTACATGCTACCACTTGTACAGGGAAAAACTCACTCAATGCCTAATTAGGCTGGCGACCGTATTATTAATCATTGGTAGTATCTACTGTGTATACTTCTTGTCCATGCGAACGCGTAATTGTACTTTACATTTGCTTGACGCATCACTGTAGTTAATGACTGAATATGTCCGAATTGCTTCCATTAGGTACACACGGTCAACTTATGTACTAAATCCTTGTTTACAAGGTGAAGCCCGTGAACTTATTACAGTACAGGCTTTATTGCGCTAACGCACGTCCGAAAGGGCGGTAGTGTTACAAGTGGCTTCCCAGTGACAGGACATCCAGTTGTTGTCGGTTATAAACTAACGTAAAGACTGAACAGTGGATGTTCAGTGGCACGAACAGTAATAAAGTTTAGCAAAGTAAACTGCAGTGTGAGTCAAGTATAATAGTAGTGTAATTGGCATTTAATATGGACAGGAACGGGGACAGGATAGATGTGCCAAGCGAAATGGAGAATGCGGCTAGTAGTAGCAGGAGTTTACGCGGCCAGATAACAGATGGCGTTAGCGGAAGACAATTGGCGTACATACAATAACATGAACACGTCAACGAACAGATTGAAATGTCGCGATCGCCTCGAACACAGCAAGGGACAAAACAGGAAGTAGAGAGTGACTTTGTAGATGATAGTGGGTACGTGAACGAATCCACTGACATATTTGATTCACCACAAATAAAGAAAGAACCGAAAGAAACTTTTGAAGTAGGATCGGAAAACACAAATTCCATAGAACAAAACAGTGTAAAAATTTTGAGCATGAACGATCTATTAGAACAATTAACCAAACAAATAGCAGGACAGACTGAGCAACTTAAAACACAGAATGAGCAACTTCAAAGACAAGTCGGCACTCAGGTTAATCAGCTCAAAACACATGTTGATGAGCAGCTCAAAACACAAAACGAGCAGCTAAGAACCCAAAGTGATCAGATTAAAGCACAGGTCAAAGATCAAGGAATTAGAATTAGTAAACAAATAGAGCAGGTAGAACAATAAGTGGGAAATTTAGGTTCTGTGGTAAATAATATGAAATTTGAAATTGACACCATTAACAAAAATATGGATACTATGCAGGAGGAAATTGGTAACATTAACAGTAGATTCGATGTTGAAATTCTCAACATCCAAGAGAAAGTAGAACCTCTGGTTGAAACTAAGTTAGACGAAAAAGTTTTCGGTCTAAAAACTGAGATCGTAAACGAATGTCAATACCGAATATCTCAGTTGAAAAAGGTAGTTGTAGACACTGAAAAAGAATTAGGTGAAAAAGTAACCGGATGTGTTCAAAATTGTACGAAAATTCAAGGCAAAATTTTCGATCTAGAGAGCAAAATTAAAGATAGGCCTGGTGTGGTCTGTAATGGCGCACCAATTACGAAGCTGTTAGAAGGCGAGGAACGCTTCGATCCAGCCAAGAAACATAACGGGTGGCATCCGTTAGACTTTATCAAAAATTGCGAGAGAGTATTTCCTGAACACTTGTCTGATCAGGAAAAGATAAATGTAGTAATTAGCGCCTTAGCAGGTGACGCTAAGCGCTGGGGAATAAATTTAGATACCGAACGAATGACGTTTGAAGAATTCAGGCAAAGATTTACAGAAGAATATTGGTCTGAACAAAAGCAGGACCATTTATGGCGCGAATTTATCATGGCCAAACTGCATGATAACAGGGGCAGGAATTCTTTAAAAGATTTCTGTGAGTATTGGTACCGGAAATTGACACATTTAAGAGGCCGAAGATCGGATTCAGAAATTATCTGGGAGCTGTATAAAAAGCTCCCAGAAGATTCGAAGAGGTATGTAGGAAGCAACCATCGTAGCTTCCAAGCATTTCTAGAAAGGGTCGAAGACGAAGACCATTGGCGCGAAAGTCGAACCAATTATCAAAATTTTGGTAGCCGTAATAACCGAAACCATGACGAAAGAAATGACGGCGATGGATTTCGCGTCAATATGATACAGAGAGGAAGAGGCAGGGGAAGAGGCAGAGGAAGTTATCCAGGTCGCGGTCGAGAGTACACCGCGCAAAATAATAACGACGCGGGAAACTAATTTCCGCGAACGTTGCGGGCCAAACGGAAGCGGACAATACATACTGGCCCCGATTTAAGAAAAGATACCGGACCGACCGCAATGTAATGAGACAGGTTAGAGACAGGCGTGAAACAACGCAACGTGTTGTGGTGAGACAAGCGTCAGGTGCGAGCCAGCATGAGTCATATCGGCCTCACAGCATACTCCAGGTTAACGGGCGAGTGGAGCATCAGAGGGCAACGGCCCAGCCTAGCGGAACATCTGTTCAGAGAGAAGCCACTAGCAATACGGCAGCAGTAGGTGCGAACGTAGCCGTAAGAGATAATGAAAATTTTACGAGTGATAATTCTGTGGCAAAGGAAACCATAAATGAGACTGTGAGTACACAGGGAGTTGCGGTTAGCAGTGTTTGCAATGAGGTAAAGGGCGATAATGAATTAGCAGAAGTAACTGATTGGCGTGTGCAGATCGACGATCTGTACAAGGGCCTAAAGCAATGTGAGTGGGAGGATTTTAAGAAGGAGTATGAGGCGAAGAAATTAGTTAATAGAAAGGGAAATGATAGGGGCGTCAATAAAGTGACGTGGCCCAAATTTGAAGAAGGGAGAATAAATAGCGCCGCGCAAAGTACGCGTGCTGCCGATAGGAGGAAGATTAATAGTAGGAAGGAGTTGGAGGATGAAATCCTCAGCATTGACGAAGAAATAACTTCTGCTAACAATCCGCCAATAGTACAAGCTGCTACCGAGAGGCACCGTGGAGAAGGGGCAGATAATTACCTGAAAGTAATTAAAGTCCACGAGGATTACACTGAATATGAAGTCACAGTAGAGGTAAATAAAGCTGATGATGAGGCCGTTTCGTGAGAAGAGGAGATTGAATTAAAACCTAAGCCTGATGACAATACCGAGGAGGAACTTAGTGACTGTCTCAGAAAAGCCTTTATGTTAGAACCTGATAGCGATCCGGAATGGTCGGATTCCGACGATAGTTCAGATGATGAAACATACGCTAATACAGACAAAATTGAATATACTAACTTTCCCTATTGTGCAAAAGTAGCGTACTTAAGCGAATCTGATGTGGAGGAAGGGAGTAGTGATGACTCTAGTGAAGATGTATTTTTAGGTGTAAAAGAAAGTGAATATACTTTTACTGAAAGAGGGTATGAAAAAATCAGTGAAATCAAAGGGGATGCAGTTAAGTACGATATTGTACCTAACAATGACGAAGTGTCAAAACAGAATCCAGATGTTGTGACTGAACAAAGAAAGAAAGAGCCGCCTGACGACTCAGTGTTTATTTTGCGAAGAGTTCAAGTAAGCAAAGACTTTGAACTCCAGAGGCCTAAGAAGCCACCAGACTTAAGTGACTGTTTTATGAGCCATAAAAGACTGCCTTGTTAATAAAGAGACGAGCAGGGGCAGAGTACTGTATTTGTATATATTATTAATATTATGTATGACTTCATTGTTACTATAGCTCAGTGTTATCTGAAATTGAATTATTGTTTGTTGAATTAGAGCCTGGGGCAGATTCATATCGGATTTTAAGAATGTCATGAACACATTACACCATGAAACTACAGGGTTCCCACCGGAAGAAATTTTGTTAGGTAAAAGTAGTGAAAGTTTATTTGAAGAAAAATTAGAGTTTCCACCTTGTACAAGTTTGGGATTGAATCAAAAGAAAGAATTGGTAATAAAAAGGGCAAAGCAAAAAGCCGAATCTAGATCTAGAAGACACGATAAAAATCTAAAGGTTTCAAAATTTAAAATTGGAGATTATGTTCTGTTAAAAACCCACGAAAAGTCTAGTGAACTAAACCATGAGATTTCAAAATTTAAATATATTTATAACGGACCATATAATACAGAACATTCCACACGAAAATGCTTACTACCTAATCTACCCAAAATCCAAAAGACCTTTAGGTGTAAGAAATATTGTGGACCTGAAACTGTATGTTCCCAGAAACGAGTAATTGTGCTGTATCTTATGCTGAACCCAAGTCGTTTCAAATGTAACTATTCTTTGTAAACGTCTGTATAACCTTGACAGTGTACTAATGTAGTTATGTGAGTTTCAGATTACCAATTGTACTGTAACTATAAAAATGTATGGAGGAAAGGACTGAAATGAAAGGATAAATGCTATCTGCCAGATAAAAGATGGAACTGTCTAAAATGAAAATGGGCAGTGTATGATCCATAATATGAAGGACTGCCAAATACCATTGAGGGCAGATAAATAGTCGATGGAAAATAGTAAAAGTAATCCAGAGGATGTGACAATATGAAGTGAAAGGGACTGCCCAAATCCACAGAATAGGCAGCAAATATGTGTAGTTAATTTTCCGAAAATTTTGTGTGTGTGTTTTGTTTAGTAAGTTAAGAAATGGACTGCTATTTAAAGCAAGCAGCGATGAATTATCCTATAGTGTATACGAAATATGCATTTGTTTTTGTAGTTAAATGTTTGCATTCCAGAATTTTAAATTATTTCTTTAAGAAATTTGGGAAAAAATGATTAAATTGCTATTTTAGTAATGTTAGAATGGGAAGTGGGACTGTGCAAAAGACACTTAAATAAATAACAAGAAACTGGTCTTAATATGTTAAAATAGTGTGAACCTATATACAGTGAGTGGAAGTCAATATGTAGTGTAAATCTTCTTGAACATTTACGTGAAGATTCAGAACCAGTCTATTATTGTTAAATTTAGTGTTCCCATAAAATTTAGACTTAAGAAAATTTTCTGGAAACAGGGGCATGTGTAACAATAATGTACCTATAATAATTTTTTTCTTTATGCATTTAGATAAATGTTTCTTTCTGAATTTATGTAAAATAATGTAAATATTAATTTGAATTTTTTTCCTTTTCGTGTCATGTTAAAGAAACTGTACACAAATTTTTAAATGAATGTTATTATTTATGTTAGATTTCAAGCGATTTGATAACCAAAAGGAAATGTATTTAATGTTAAAACTATTGTAAAATGTGAAAATTGTAATTTAAACACTTGGTCCATACGTAGGTAATGCATTAGAATATGTGTAGTAGAAAACCTATGGTGAATACCCTACCTGTAGGGGCGCGGGAAAAGGTGGATGCAGGCGAGTGCGGGAAAACGCACACTGGCGCGGTTCAGCACGACGGGCTCAGTAACACAGTCGGAGTTGGGCATCGGTCAGAGGAACATGTACTGTACCGAGGAGGCTATCTAGGAAAAGTGGATTCCATTGAGCCTCGGATGGGCCGATTCCGACGACTACTTGGCATGGCTATTTCCTCAGGCACAAAATTGGAAAGATTACGACGATAAGAAGAAGGAAAGTGCCGATACTGTGAGAGCCTTAGCCGTGCTTGTATGTGTACCGTGCTGCCCGCTATCTCGCTGCCGCCACCCACCGCATCGACTTGCACAGGTCAAACATTTATTTCATCTTTAGAAGTGTATCTGTGTGGACCAGTGTTGAAACTGTTTTGACTGTTCAATAATAACGTGACTTTTACCAGAATCGCCTTAGCCATCACTTATCCTTATCATTGACCTAGACAGGGTCCTTACCACATATTGTGCAACCCGAGTATCCCGAACTGAAAGTTTACAGTTAGTACTAAATTATCTGCAGACCAATTTATGCTATAAAGACGTTCAAGGTTAGGAGTGCAAATATAAATGTTAATAAAGAACAACAGTGTGATCAAATTGAAAGATAAATTTTGAATGGAGCTAGTAATGTTATTTAATTAATTTGAGACAGAAAGAAGGATAACTAATTAATTCAAAATTAAGATAAAAGTATAGTTATCCACAGATTGATAATTTTGAGTGTTAATTTACCTCCAGGACTTACTAGTTTCAGTATAACGACCATAACAGTTTCAGGGCCCCCCCCCCTTCTCTTGCCTATTCTTGCACATTTTGAAGTGTACTGATCAGAATTGAACAGTAAAATTAATTTCTATATTAAACCTAAGTGTATCAGTGTTTTTTTCAATTATAATAGTGACATTGTATGTGTGTTTTCAAAATAGCTGAGTCTAGGGTAATCTATGCCCGATTTCAGTCTGATCAATATACAAAGTGCAGCTCGTAGTAATCATTACTGTGTGGTGTTGTGTAAATTTAGCTCGTACAAATTAGTACAAAAGAAGAAAACCTTAGTTCAGTAGATTCTTTCTGGTTCTAAATTTTGCTATAAAACGCAACATTACTACGTGTCATTATGCTTGTACATGCTACCACTTGTACAGGGAAAAACTCACTCAATGCCTAATTAGGCTGGCGACCGTATTATTAATCATTGGTAGTATCTACTGTGTATACTTCTTGTCCATGCGAACGCGTAATTGTACTTTACATTTGCTTGACGCATCACTGTAGTTAATGACTGAATAAGTCCGAATTGCTTCCATTAGGTACACGCGGTCAACTTATGTACTAAATCCTTGTTTACAAGGTGAAGCCCGTGAACTTATTACAGTACAGGCTTTATTGAGCTAAAGCACGTCCGAAAGGGCGGTAGTGTTACAGTGTGTTCAAGAAGTCTGCTGCTGTACACTTTGTAAGTCGCCAACCTATCGTGCGAAGTTGCAAGTACTCGTGCAAAGTGCTCAACATATTTACTGCCCGCAGTTTATCCTATAAAGTAACGTGAACCCACCGATAAAGCTATCTGATCATTTTTATCAATGATAAATTGGAAAGGGCTCACTCATATCCAACCAATAAGAGGGTGGCGGGAGGGGAGTGGTGGGAGGTCAAATTACCCAGAATAAACAACTGAACTCTGAAGACGGGCTTGCTGTTATCAGTTACCTATGACACAACCTAAGGATGCTGGAATAGGCCCTTACAGGTTCGATTTGCGCATGAGCAAATTTCTTTGCCAAAAAGCTACCTACTATGCTAATAATCTAAAAGATTCAGCTGATATGGTGATTGCAATTATCTGCAATGACGCAAACTCAGCGCTCGAAGATCCAGGAGCGACAGCATCTGCGACGACTTACCTTGCTGAAAATTATTTATTATTTAATAGCGTTGCAGGGAACGCATGTGCAACATAATCCTGAATACAAGCTGGAAGCCAGAAGCATACCAATACATAAAAAGACGAAACGGAGGCAAAAGCACTTAGCTGTAATTGGTAATTCAAGGAAAAAAGTATACATTAATACGTAAATCCACAGATCTAAATACAATAGATAAATCAGTTAATTTTCCAGTAGGCAGTCTATACAATATTTGCCAGTGTGATAATGGAATAACATCGCGTAAGAAAACTAAACATACCCTCCGTAACGACTTTAAGATTCTGAAAAGAAGTAATATAAGAAATCCCCTGAAAATTAAGAAATGGATTCAGACCACCACATGTGCTGAATCAAACGGAATATGAACAAAGACACGAGATTCGGAAAATTTTCCGCAAAAGCTCAGGAAAAAATAGGAAGTAGTTCCTAGTTAACTGACTCGAATGTAAGGGTAACTACAAGTTGTTTTCTGACCAAAACTTGCTAATGAAATTCCCTCACAATCCCATTAGAGAAAATGTTTGCAAGACTACATTTTATACTGTATTGTTCTGGACTATGATAGGAAGGAAGCAGCCTTACGCCACATAACAAAGACGGAAGAAGAGAAGAAGTGAACTTTTTCTCGATGGAAATAGATACATATTCTGACTCGCTGCATTACCAGTGGTTGTAGCCGGTCTAAACCCTTAGCAACCGTCTAAGAGAGTCCTACGCTTTCTACCTCATGCTGTGATACCTTCTGCTAGCAGAAACAGGTGAAGCGTGACTGAACGTCTATGAACAAACAAGTGACATACATTGCGCTCGGAACTATTCCGCAGTGTGTGAAATGTACCAGTACTAAAAGGAGAACTTAGCAGCTGTAGCTGCGCACTGAGAAAGCAATTTCGAGAGGGAAAATAAGGCACCTCGGTGAAGAGAACCCGTGAGAGTTTTAACTGGACAATATGCACTGCCGTGCCTTCTGTACGTCAGAAGTAACTATTATCGCAACCGGAACGAACGTGATATAGTGTTGAACGAAATATGCTGTATGCTACAAGAGTGTGGACCACAGGCAACAGTGGAGGAAACTGAAAACTTTGTATTCACAGCACTGGATAGAAAACATGACATTGGGACCTGGAGGAGACGTAGAGCTGGCAGTGAAGTTTTTAAGCACCAAAAGAATATTTTTTCACAGATTAGAGTAACCAGTAGCACAGTACTTCACGGAAGGAGTAACTGCTTTTGTCAGCTTCTTTTCTCAATTTCTGTTTCAATATCTTCCAGTAAGAATTTATAATTATCCTCGCTCACCAGCAACCTAATTTCGAAACGAGTTCTAGAAAGCGAATTATTTTCGTATATGTTTCTTTTGGTTCCACTTGCTCGTCCGTTTCTTTTTTTCTTCGCCCTGAATGATTGTTTCCAACTTTTCATGTTGTCCACTCACAAGACACATAAAATGACCGCAGAGTAAGATAGAATGGCCTATTTCCCTGAGGCACTAAACGCAATGATAACTACCATCCGTGCGTAAAGTAATAATGAGCGGATTGTGCCGCAACAAACCGTACGTGTCATTCCACGGTCGCTTTAATATGTTCTGCGTTCCGCGTTCGTACTCCAGCAAATTCATTCACGGTGTTGTCACGGCCACCTGAAAACACGGTAGCTCCTATCCGCCTTTCTTTCGCGTCCCTGCGTGGACCCATCTTGCTACACGAATCCAGTACAACCGACTATCACATGCACACCGCTGGCTGCCGTGAGTTCCGTTAGAGATCATAAGTCACGTGACTGTCTGGTACCATATCTGTACCATCCATGGCGCACCGAAGAGGCCGGCGCCTTCTTTTACGATGATGACTAATACCGAGTGGTTATAAGTAAAGAACAGCTACTTGCAGAGGTCCAGTGTGCCAGCGAAACGTGTATACATCATAACGGGTTAACGCCGAACCGATTCACGCCGGAAAAAATTTGGTTCCCGTTTTTCCCATCAGATTGGAGCTGTGAATGCAAGATAAACATATAGAAATGTATCCATGTGTCATGGAACAAGAAAGGGTCGTGGGCAGAAAAGGTTAAACAGGTGAGAGAGGCTTACTTTTATTATTAACCACCGTAAAACAACATTATCAACATTTCCTCACAGCAGTTCCGGTGGAATCTGAGAAACATTTTCCTATATACTGGCCTTCAGATCAGGTAGAGATGGAACGTGTCCCTGGAAAACGCGTTTAAACATCCCCAGAACCCAAAGTCAAGTAGATTCAGGCCAGGTGATTTTACAGGATAAGTATCTGGAAATCCTCTGCAGATAACAAATTCGCGGAGCATTGCATTGAGCTGATCTTTCACAGGGCGAGCAACAAGAGGTGTAGCCCCATCTTGCATGAAAACGGTGGTACGCGTTCAGCTGTGCTCTTCCAAAGCTGTCAATAGTGTGCAGAAGTCACGGTATACCTAAGACACCTCTTCAGACCGAGAATGAAAGTGCTCGTGAATTCATACCACACAGTTACATACTTCGAGTACAATGGCTCTTCGTGAATAATATATGGCTTAACAATATACTGTATTCGGCAGTTCTGAGTAGTCACTGCAGCCTATAGTGTCAAATACGCCCGGCCATATGTCATCAACTTCGATCGGTGCCCGAAGCAGAAGAGAAAATTCAGAATGTTGCTGTGGACTATGAGGTATGAAATGCTGCACCGTCTGGATCATATGTAGGTACCAGTGTAAAAAAGATCGCAAAACTTTGCGTATTGTTTATCATGGAACAGACAATTTTCGTGTCAATGCACGAACATTGTCACTTCTCGGGTCACGTGTCACTTGCTTATTATACCAATAGCAACCTCATCAATAGCTTCCTCACTCAAATGTCACACTAAGCTCACCCTTGTTTTCGTATTTTATTATCACCTTCTTTAAATCTTTTAATGAAATCTAGCATCTGCTCAAACCTTTCAGTCGGCGACGCTCTTTCAATACAGCACTGTAATTGTTGCCGTTCACATAAAACAGCTTCACTGTAAGCGCACGACCTCTGTTCTCGAAATCCATACTATTCACTCATCTCATGGATAGTCAAATGGCAGCTTGGATGTCATACCGTCATACAAAAAGTGTAAAGCGCCAGATTTGCACCTGGCGGCCAAGATTGTAACTAATTATTTCCAGCGTAAATCTCCTCTGAAAGGGCACGGCCGACTTCCTTCCTAATCCTTCCCTAATCCGATGAGACCGATGACCACGCTGTCTGGTCTCCTTCCCCAAACCAACCAACCAATCCAGCGTAAATCGTTTCCGTATTAAGGTATCTACGAATTTTCGCTACCGCTTAGCGGTTATAGCCCAGACTGGACATCCGCGAGGAACTGCAGTTTAATTATATCCAATCAGTATATACAGAAAGTCACAATACCATTTTTCTCTAAGAAAATATTCTTCATATGTTTTTACGAGATGATGTCGGTAAACCAGTTTAGATCTCACACTATTAGCTGATATCCATTATACGTTTGACTGATACTTGTTAACTACTAAAAACATAAGCACAGCGGTAGACCCCCGATTCTTTAAAGAACAGAACTCCTGTGTATTAAAGCAGCTGCATATGTCTAGTTACTGTCCAGTTAATTGGTTAAATATCTGAATTTAAGCATTTAAACACGAAAAAGTTTCGTAAGGGTTTGAAATTATGCCCGAAGTTTGTGGAAGTCGCTAAGAGCTCTCAGTCTCAAATACTGGATGAATTAAAGTCCGGAATTTGCGCGTCGTCAGTTACGGTGGCTCTAGAGCCTACACAGCGACTAATCTTAAGAGCTGTCTTAATGTGTTAATTTTAACGTAAGGTTATACATTTTTTCGGGTAGATTACGACAGAATTATATTTTTAAATTCACTCAATAATCATGCGATATATTAAAAGTAAATTTTTTGTTGCCCCAGGAAAGTTAGACGGGCAACCTACAACCTCATACTCCGATGACAGTAGTATAGATCCTCCAGGTCGTTGTGATGAATATAAAATAAAAATAAGACATAAATAAATAAAATAAAATTATCATTGTTATTGTCTATTGGCGAGTCTATCATGCTCGTCCCGAACATCTGTGCATTATACCTACCAAAATCACAGGCCATTGACTTCGAGGGTCATTGCTCTTTTTTGCGAGAGCGGTCGACTGCGAGTGCATCAGATAGCGAAATCACTGTTAAAAATTTCATGATTTCTCGCTGTTGCAAAAAAAAAAAAAGAAGAAAAATTGTCTTATGTTACGTGTTATCGATATCTATGAGGTCTTGAAGAATCCCGGACCCGCCTTTCGTCACTCGGAGTTTGACGTCCTTTCTTTCTTTTCCGCGAAGCTTTTAACGCATTGCGTGAAAACGCAGGGTGGAGGAGTTCACTTCACCCGCGACCACTTACTGCGGCGTCAACCTACTGCGTACTCGGTTAAGGCGAACGTACCATCCACAAAATTTTGAATATTTAACTTACAGTTATGTTGCATATTCACTTTGTAACCTGGCAAATAAATACAGCTAACTGTTGCTAATTCGAACCTCGATAAGTTGAAACTGCCGAGTAATCGAAAAACCCCGAAGTCCAACAAGTGCTGAGGTTGTATTTATAAAATATTGAGAAAAGTTAAGAACTCAAGTTCTTATGTTCCAGGTGTCTCGCCCCACTCGAGTTCAACGCACAGAACATTCATACAACAATGTGAAACTATCCGGAAAGTCATTCTTTGACGTATTGTTCAACTCGTATGCCACATTCGCCTCTTCTTCGGTCTTGGCGAACCATCACAGACCCATTCTGCAAATCGTCGTTTTGCGGCATGTTCGCATTGGCAACATCGTCACCTGTAACGATTTTTTTCAGGGCACCACTGTACACATTTTTCACACTGCTTAACACTGCCTTCTCACAACTGACTGGTCGAGTACACGTCTATTGTTTACAGTTGTTCCAGTTACTACTGTAGTTACTGCGCTGACGTCGGTTATTTGCCAGGAATAATATCAGCGTCGGAAATTTTCGGACGGGCGGTGTACACTGCATGACAAACAAAATGTTGCACCCAGAAGACATGGCTGAATTTCATTGCAACTTCGTACGAGTATGTGCCATGGATTACAAAAGTTCGGAGTGACAGGTAAACCGGCCACGACAGTGTACTAGTGTCGTTCTTGTATAGTGTTGTCAGTGGGGTATACAGTAAGAGACATGGACAACGCCGAATACTAACTGATAACTGTAAAGGATACAGAGATGCTGCGTACCCAGCAACTCATTGTGGGACACCATTTTTCCGGCTGGTTGAACCACGCAATATCTTGATTTGTAGGGCTTTGAAATATGACAGTGGGAGCATATCCGAACATGAGGAAAGGAAAAATTCGGTCTATCATGCCATAAGGAAAGATTGCAGTACTGTGCAATATGAACATCACAACCCCTTCAATCTGCACCTACCATCCGACAACAAACAATGGATCCCTAAAACATTCTGTGTCATTCACCACCATTGGTGAGAGTCTAGCAGCAGTCGGACTAGGGAATTACAGTCTCATACACCAGCTGACATTGACAGTGAGCGTACGGCATTGTGGGCCGGGAGTCCCCCTTTCGGGGAAGTTCGACCGCCGAGGGCAAGTACTTATTGCATTCGGCGCCACAATGGGCGACTTGCGCGTCGGAGATGGAGATGATATGATGACGACAACACAACGCCCAGTCCCTGAGCGGAGATAATCTCCCCCCCCCCCCTTCCAACCGTGAACTGAACCGGGGCTGCGTTTGGAGTTGTGCTGTACTTGAAAAAGTATGGCCTGCTGATGAGTATTGTCTTCAGCAATCAGTAGCTGTTCTGGACTACCCTGCGAGACCATCGCTCACCGAGTATGATGGGGACATGGCAATGGGCATTTTTCCAGTGTTATGGAGAAGCACAGTTGTGTTACTCTAGCGTCACGGTGACTGCAGGTCACGGCTGAATGTTGCTGAGGGGCCTCTGACGGCATAATGGTACGCCTCGGTCATCCTGCGTCCTCATGTGTTACCTCTCATGCGAATGTGCTGCGGTACCATTTTTCAGCAAGACAGTGTGTCACTATAAACTGTCTGCGTTGAAGTACTACCTTGAGTTGAAAGATTCACAGACCTGTCCACCATAGAACATGTACGTGACTAGTTCGAATGTCGAGTCTGCTCATCAGTTTACATGCAATGAGCCTAAAAACACGTTCTAATTACATCTGATGAGATATAGCTTTCTTCATAATTCTGTATGTCTTACATCCCTTTTCGAGCTCTGTAAGCAACAATTGATCACCATAAAGCCGCAAATCAGTTAAATGTTTCGCAACGGTCAGAAACATATGTGCATATGAGATAAACACATGTGCATACGAGATATTAAAAAGTGAAGCTATGCATTACTGCAGTGAAGGAGGTGTCAGTGACGTTGAGAAACAGGTGAAATCAATAAATTTGAACAGAGCACCACAGCGAGATGAAATCCTATCAAATCTTATACAGTACTGTCAACTGCATTAATACTACATTGACCGCAATATATCCCAAACCGTTCAAACAAAATGCTATGTCCAGCAGCTGGAAGAAAATACAAGTCATACGCAGCTACATTACTGGTAGCAGAAGTGATGCAAAAAAAAAAAAAAATACAGTCAATATTCTTGACAATAATATTCTTATTCTGCAATCTTAGAACATGTTTTGTGTTCACGTGTAATGAGGTAACTCGAATGCAAATGTTCCGCTGAAGGAAAACATCATTCCGAAAACGTTGGTCATGCTAAACCTAGCTTTGATTTTTCACATGACATCCTGAAAGTTATGAATCAAGATAGTTACATAGCTACAGTATTTCTTTATGTTCGAAAAGCATTGGTGTCAATATCACACCTACACTTATTGTCGACAATAGTGCAGATGGTTGACAGAGACATCCTCTGCATAAAATCAGGATAGCTGTTGGGAAATTGTGAAGCATCAGTGACACAAGTAACACATTTTAGACGTCAGTCATGTATTCACAATGTTGTCCAGTTGTCATTCACTTGCACCAGCCTTCGCTGTTGCTCATTCAGCTGTGTGTTGGATTCCAGTTGGTGTTTGTCCAGTCAGTGCAGTGATTGAACACTTTGCAGAAGATGTTAGCTGCCGTGGCGCCATGGCAGATTGCTGGCGAACAACCAAGCCCACTACCCAGCACAAAGTGGCCTCTGGCTGACTGCCCGAATTCTACAGTGACCTTTGATGACCCACCCACGATGTACCTGGAGTCAGTAGTCATGTGTTTGGTTGTCCTCTTCCCTACCGTCTGTTAGGTTTCAGCAACCAGAGGTGCGTCAGTGTTGAATAGAAATGTGGACCCCAAAAGCTCCCGATGCTGGCTTCTGTGTTGAAATTCGGTGCTGGCAGCACTCTGCACTCTGGAGTTCTTGGAAGAAAATCAGTCCCTCCGTAGGTAGATGGTAAGTGGCGAGCAGTATGAAGTTCATCAAATGAAGATCATCATCACGTAGAGTACATGTTCAGCTACTTCATGCACTGTGCTGCACCATCTAAGAAATACACTCCTGGAAATTGAAATAAGAACACCGTGAATTCATTGTCCCAGGAAGGGGAAACTTTATTGACACATTCCTGGGGTCAGATACATCACATGATCACACTGACAGAACCACAGGCACATAGACACAGGCAACAGAGCATGCACAATGTCGGCACTAGTACAGTGTATATCCACCTTTCGCAGCAATGCAGGCTGCTATTCTCCCATGGAGACGATCGTAGAGATGCTGGATGTAGTCCTGTGGAACGGCTTGCCATGCCATTTCCACCTGGCGCCTCAGTTGGACCAGCGTTCGTGCTGGACGTGCAGACCGCGTGAGACGACGCTTCATCCAGTCCCAAACATGCTCAATGGGGGACAGATCCGGAGATCTTGCTGGCCAGGGTAGTTGACTTACACCTTCTAGAGCACGTTGGGTGGCACTGGATACATGCGGACGTGCATTGTCCTGTTGGAACAGCAAGTTCCCTTGCCGGTCTAGGAATGGTAGAACGATGGGTTCGATGACGGTTTGGATGTACCGTGCACTATTCAGTGTCCCCTCGACGATCACCAGTGGTGTACGGCCAGTGTAGGAGATCGCTCCCCACACCATGATGCCGGGTGTTGGCCCTGTGTGCCTCGGTCGTATGCAGTCCTGATTGTGGCGCTCACCTGCACGGCGCCAAACACGCATACGACCATCATTGGCACCAAGGCAGAAGCGACTCTCATCGCTGATGACGACACGTCTCCATTCGTCCCTCCATTCACGCCTGTCGCGACACCACTGCAGGCGGGCTGCACGATGTTGGGGCGTGAGCGGAAGACGGCCTAACGGTGTGCGGGACCGTAGCCCAGCTTCATGGAGACGGTTGCGAATGGTCCTCGCCGATACCCCAGGAGCAACAGTGTCCCTAATTTGCTGGGAAGTGGCGGTGCGGTCCCCTACGGCACTGCGTAGGATCCTACGGTCTTGGCGTGCATCCGTGCGTCGCTGCGGTCCGGTCCCAGGTCGACGGGCACGTGCACCTTCCGCCGGCCACTGGCGACAACATCGATGTACTGTGGAGACCTCACGCCCCACGTGTTGAGCAATTCGGCGGTACGTCCACCCGGCCTCCCGCATTCCCACTATACGCCCTCGCTCAAAGTCCGTCAACTGCACATACGGTTCACGTCCACGCTGTCGCGGTATGCTACCAGCGTTAAAGACTGCGATGGAGCTCCGTATGCCACGGCAAACTGGCTGGCACTGACGGCGGCGGTGCACAAATGCTGCGCAGCTAGCGCCATTCGACGGCCAACACCGCGGTTCCTGGTGTGTCCGCTGTGCCGTGCGTGTGATCATTGCTTGTACAGCCCTCTCGCAGTGTCCGGAGCAAGTATGGTGGGTCTGACACACCGGTGTCAATGTGTTCTTTTTTCCATTTCCAGGTGTGTAGATTAAGTGCAATGTCAGTATCAATGAATAGTGTGCTCTTTATGTGAATCCATCAGTCCCACAGAACAACTCAAGGCAAGAGCTCGAAAGCTGGGGTGTTTAAGGGGAACTAGCCTGAGGCTGACACAAGGCTCAGTTTGGAATGATTGCATGCGTCCTCTTTATTCCTCTATATTCACTTAAGAGGCTGTTAACTGCTGTGTGAGTTCCTCGCTGTATACTCTTATGAAAGAGAAAGAGTTCCTTGCAGCATGTCTTACGAGCAAACGAATGTGTTTGTTTCGCTTACTTTGGTTTTCTGTTGCATCACCTTTCTCCTAAATGTGTATCCTCACTCGGTAGACAGTGTCTTAAGGTGTATTCGACCTGACCCACTTGCGACGAACTGCCTTTATTCCTACTTCTACCTCTGTCTCTCGCATGACTTGAGTTTGCCTGTAGCAACGTGAATGTTTTAATAAAATGTTCTCTGATTTCTACCCCTTACTATTCTGTGTTGCAAGAGTACTGTTGTATGGAATATCAAGTGAAGTTTGAGACTGGATTGGGGAGTTTTTATAAGGTGGACGTAGTACGTTAACTTGGATAGAGAGTCGTCGATGGGTGTAGGGGTGATTTCAGGTGAGGCACAGGCAGGTGTGCTGGGATCCCTGCTCTTCACGTTGTATGTTAATGACCTTGCAGATAATAGTTACTACAAAACTTTTCATAGGTGTTACAGTGGTCTACAATAAAGTACTATTTGAAAAGAAGGTACAGAAATGTACACTCATCGTTTGGTAGGATTTCAAAATGGTGTAAAGGTTGACAATCTGTTTTCCACGTTTAGAAACGTAAAATTGCGCCCTCCACATAACGAAAAACACCTGGTATCATATGACATCAATGTGAACGACACACAATTATAATCGGTCAATATGTACCAATAAATAGGTGTATTAATTTCGAGACATAGCAAACGGAAAGTTCACATATGCTCAATTGTATGCAAAGAAAGCGGCATATTTCTGTTCAATAGTAAGAAACCAGCAAAATCCTTTCTTGTTACTAAGGAGATTGATTACAAAACACTTGTGCGTAGAGTACTGCTCATTGTTAAATCTTTTGTGGCCACATGTTGACAAAATGCTGCAGACTTCTGTCTCGGGTTCTTCGGCCGACGTAAATGTTTGATGATTTTTCTGACATTTCGCCAGCATGAGTGGATGCCGTTGTCAAAGTTTCACCCTCTCTCCATTGCTGAGGTTGGACTGGAGTTGGGGTCGCGGCGGCAGATTGTATGTCTTGAGTCAGTCTTCCCCCACGCGCGATTGGAGCAGAGAGGACAAATTGTTTGTCAATTTATATGTCTGTGAGGCAGGAGCGCTAACACTCAGTCTCGATGGAACATCATTCTTGTGTTACGCGCAGTAACCAACTACCCTGAACGACAATTGACCGAAGGGGAACAGTCTGTCCTTCAAAAAGGAGGAAATTTCGCCATCATCCCGAGAAGTATACCTATGGAGGACATCATTGCTCAAATCGAAGCGGCCATTCGGACCCAGCCTTGTGAACGAGCTGAAGAAAACGCATTGAAACCGCCAGGATACTGCTCCGAGAAAAACCAACAGCTTTAAATCTGAAGAAAGAACTGGTAGAAGCTATCAAGAGTCTTAAAACCGACAAGAGTATATTGGTACTGCCTGCAGATAAGGAAAATGCGGCTGTCGTAATGAAAACCGAAGATAATGAGGAGAAGATCCGGGACCTATTAGATCCGACCACGTACCAGCAACTAAGGGCAGATCCTACGCTGCAGCTGGCAAAACACTTGTCCTTTCTGCTCCAGCCGCACGTCAAGAAGACTGATACATATATAAAGACTCAGGACATTTCATTGAGGATCTGAAGACACTAAAACTTTGACCAAACGACATCTTGGTCAGCTTTGATGTGCTTTTTCTCTTGTTTACCATAGTGCTACCCAGTGATTCTCTGGAGCACATCGGTTCAGCTCTGCCGCAAGACATCACCAAACTCTTTCATGCATGTCACACACTGGCCACTGCACGTGGAATGTCAACTTATACGAATATTAGGAAGGCGTCGCCGTGGGTAGTCATCTTAGTCCTGTGGTGACCAAGTTATTAATGGAAATTTCGAAGCACATTCACTGGACTTGGCACCTTGCAAACCAAAGGTGTAGTTCAGATATGTCGATTATACCCTCTTTATGTGGAGCCGTGGCGAGGAACAGCTCAGTGGCTTCCTGATGCTTGGACAGCCTCCATGTCAAAATAAACTTTACCAAGGTAGTAGAAAAGGGCAAACAGTTACCCTTGATAGATCCGCTGATCACAAGGGACGGTAGAAACGTGGGACAGAGCGGATATTGTAAACCAACACACACGGACAGATGCGTGCACAAATTCTCGAATAACCACCCGAGCCAGAAAAGAGGTATGATTAATACGCTCGTAACACGAGCAAGACAACTATGTAAGCTTCAGCCTCTCAGACACCCGACGCCACACCTGAAAAGTTCCATGCCGCTTTTCGCGGATGATGCTGTAGTATACAGAGAAGTTGCAGCATTAGAAAATTGTAGCGAAATGCAGGAAGATCTGCAGCGGATAGGCACTTGGTGCAGGGAGTGGCAACTGACCCTTAACATAGACAAATGTAATGTATTGCGAATACATAGAAAGAAGGATCCTTTATTGTATGATTATATGATAGCGGAACAAACACTGGTAGCAGTTACTTCTGTAAAATATCTGGGAGTATGCGTGCGGAACGATTTGAAGTGGAATGATCATATAAAATTAATTGTTGGTAAGGCGGGTACCAGGTTGAGATTCATTGGGAGAGTCCTTAGAAAATGTAATGCATCAACAAAGGAGGTGGCTTACAAAACACTCGTTCGACCTATACTTGATTATTGCTCATCAGTGTGGGATCCGTACCAGATCGGGTTGACGGAGGAGATAGAGAAGATCCAAAGAAGAGCGGCGCGTTTCGTCACAGGGTTATTTGGTAACCGTGATAGCGTTAAGAAGATGTTTAACAAACTCAAGTGGCAGACTCTGCAAGAGAGGCGCTCCGCATCGCGGTGTAGCTTGCTCGCCAGGTTTCGAGAGGGTGCGTTTCTGGATGAGGTATCGAATATATTGCTTCCCCCTACTTATACCTCACGAGGAGATCACGAATATAAAATTAGAGAGATTAGCACGCACGGAGGCTTTCAGAGAGTCGTTCTTCCCGCGAACCATACGCGACTGGAACAGGAAAGGGAGGTAATGACAGTGGCACGTAAAGTGCCCTCCGCCACACACCGTTGGGTGGCTTGCGGAGTATAAAAAAAATTAAAAAAATTAAAAATGTCGGGAATATACCTCATACCACGTACACGCCGTAAAGTTAATTTTGCAATGACTGAACGATCAGTCAACACCGTGATCATAGAACATAAGCGGCATTCCAGGTTGGGGCAAGTGGAGAAATCGGCAGTGACCGAGCATGCGCTATTTGAGGCCGATCAGATAGTAAAATTCGTCGACACGGAAGTTCTGGCTGCAGAGGAGAGCTACCACACCCTCTTGCTCACAGAAGCTATAGAAATACATAAACATGAGAACAGGTTCAAGAAGAAAGAAGGTGAACGGATCCTGAATTTACGTGCTGCAGCGAACGACCGTCGCAGGTAGCATGAGGAGAACCGCAATGGAAATGACCATGGATAAGCCCTTGGACGTCGGCGCGCCAGGTACGAGGCGTGTTTTTTAAGTAAGTACCGTTTTGAAATTAAAAAAAATACGTGCTAAGATATCTCAGTAATTTTATTTTTACATGAAAGCCTGTACCTTAATCTACGCACTTCCTTGTTTAGGTTGTGTACTGAGTGTTTAAGATGCCTCTGATAATCGTGAGTCCCCCCAACTGTGAAGTACGGGCTGTTATAAGATTTCTTAGTGCTAAAGGCCTAAGGCGATAGATATACATCGTGAGATCTGTGCAGTTTACGAAGAGTGATGGAATGGTAAGAAAGTGGGTTAGAGCATTCTCGTATGTGAATGATGAACAACGGAGTGGGAGCCTTTCGGTCGTTAGTGAAAGTCTGGTGCAGGAAGTGGACAATAAGGTGAGAGTAAACTGATGCTTTACGATTTCCTCCTTGCGAGATTACTTTCTTCATGTTTCTCGTAGTGTTTTGTATGACATTGTGACGGAGCACTTAAATTACGGAAAATTGTGCGCACGTTGAGTACCGGAAATGTTGACGGATGTGCACAAAACCAAACGTTTAGACAGCGCACTAACTTTCCTTGAGCGGTACCCTAACGACGGTGATGATTTCTTAAGCCAAATTGTTACGGGCGATGAAACATGGGTGGCCTACGTCACACCAGAATCAAAGCAACAGTCCATAGAAGTTGAGCAAGGGCATCGTTTTGCTGCAAGACAATGCCCGTCCGCATGTGGCGAATCAGACCAAAGATCTCATCACATCTTTTCGATAGGACACTGTAGATCATCCTCCGTACAGCCCCGATCTGGGGCCCAGAGACTACCATTTGTTCCTGCACTTGAAGGAACACCTGGGCGGTCAGCGTCTTCAAGACGATAAGGAAATCAAAACAGTGGTGATGCAGTGGTTAATAAGTCAGGCGCCAGACTTCTATGAAGAGGGTATTCAAAAACTGGTACAACGTCATGACAAGTGCCTCAATATTGACGGAAATTATGTAGAAAAGTAGATTAAGATACAGGCTTTCATGTAAAAATAAAATTATTGAGATATCTTAGCACGTCTTTTTTTAAATTCCAAAACGGTACTTACTTAAAAAACACGCCTCGTATAAACGTATAGTCTGCGGCCGCGAGCTCAACTCCAGTCCACCATCAACAATGGAGGGTGAAGCCTTCACAATGGCAGCCACTCGTCCTGACGAAACGTCAGAAGAATCATCAAACAAACATCGGCCAAAGAACACGAGACAGAAAACAACATATAGTTTGTCAGTATTCCTCACATTTGTGGGAGCAGTAAGAAATATTACTAACAAACGTATACAGAGAAGGGCAGAAAGGATGATTGCAATTTTGTTTCATATGTGGGAGATGATCAGGTAGACGCTGGAAAAACTGGACTACCATGCGCTGGAAGACAAACGGAAGCTGTCCCGGAAAAGTCTGTATACAAACTTCCAAGATCCAACATTAAGCGAGGAATCAGGGAACGTACTGCAACCCCCTACATTTTGCCTCCACAAGGATCTTGACGAAAAGTCTACAATATTTGGTTGGTGCATAAGTTCGTAGCATTTCGCCATAAGTTTAAAAAACATAACAGATACACATGACAGTGATATCAGTCATCAATAATATATTCTCCTTCACTATTTACAACACTCTGCCCACGCTGGGGTAACTTTTCGATTCCACGTCTATAGAAACCACGTGGTTTTGAGGATAAGAACTCTTCGAGCCATGTTCGGCGCGCGTTTTCATGCGCAAGGAAGTTCCTGAGGATTGTTCCCTAGAGACCGGAAAAGGTGAAAATCTGAGGGCGTATGATCAGGTGAATAAGGTGGGTGCGGAATGACTGTTTGTTCCATCCCCTGTATAAATTTTTTACAACAAATGTCAGCAGTGTTGGTTAAACCTCCGGGTAACAACTTATAGTACGCCACAGCGTCGCTGGCTCACCAGTTGCATAACATTATCTTTTGTAGACGCGCGCAGGTCTTTGTACGGAGAGCTGCTGCTTTGATTCGGTTCAACCTTGAGCCGTGGAAAAATTTGCTGTTTTGAAGAGCGCGCCGCGGCGCGTAGTGTGAAGCAGTCGCCCTACGTTTCTGACAGTGGCGCCGCTGTGGCAATCGTAGCTTTGCTGTCTCCCTCTGGTGGAAAAGGGGAAAGGTTGCCTGTTCACGTGCATTTAAGGGGCACTATAAGCTCGCCAGTTCTAAGCTGCTGCCAGCCCGCCCCCTTCGGGGGGAATTGAAATTCAATAAAGAAAAAAAAAAAAAAAAAAAAAAAACTCGCCAGTGGCAGTTGGTCAGTCGCAGTGAGTCTGGGTGTCTCGCGTCACCAATCGCTCGTCTGTCTCTTGTTCGCATTTGTGCGGCAGTTAGTCTCTGTCTGTCGTCGGAGTGCTAGTATGTCTGTCGTTTGGATCAAACTTTAAAGTCAAAAAATGAGAGTCTTGCCACTCCGCCAGTAACAGAACTTCAGCTAGTGCTCGCCCGGTCGGGGCTTAGTTCCTGCATCTGAGTTTGCGCGTTAGGCCGCCAGTCTGCTCGAGTTGGTCATTGGCGGTTGGATCGATCGGTTGGTCGGTCGGGCACTGAGACACAAGATGACTTGTCTGCCTTGAGCGTCGGCGCATGTGAGATCCCCACGAGACAGCAGTGGGCCGCGCCGTATAGAAAGGGGTAGTCGCTTCGCGGTCGACACGAGAGCAACTGGAGTTAACCCACGACATCGGTCTGGCCGGGGCGAGCTGCGACGCCGTGAGACGGGAGATCGGCGCGCCTTCCTAGGTACGTTGAAGCGGCTGGCAGCGGACGGTTCGGGAGAGCGTTGGGGGGTGCTGCGCCAGGTCTTCACCAGATATCTCAGTTTATTAGAAGTTAAGTGTGTGTGTGTGTGTGTGTGTGTGTGTGTGTGTGTGTGTGTGTGTGTGTGCGTGCGTGTGTGAAATCTGATGGGACTTACTGCTAAGGTCATGAGTTAGAAGTTAAGTGATTGGAGATATGTTGTTTCATTTACTTGTTAAATTCTACTTCTTTTCTTGGCGAGGTCACCAGCCGCTTTGTTTTGGCGTTGTCCCACTGTTCGTCTCCGTTTTTCCACCCGCGGGAAGGTGGTTATTTATGAATTGGGTGGTCCGTTTTTCCCTTGTGGAGTAGGGGCGCGTTAGAGCAATCTGCGGTTCGGGTTGTTCAGTAATCCCCTTGTCAATCTCCCTTACGTTAACAGTTGCTTCTGTCATGTTTGTCGGATTCGGTGTTAACGAATTTATTGCTTAAGGTGTAAAGACCGAATTCCTGAAATACACTCCTGGAAATTGAAATAAGAACACCGTGAATTCATTGTCCCAGGAAGGGGAAACTTTATTGACACATTCCTGGGGTCAGATACATCACATGATCACACTGACAGAACCACAGGCACATAGACACAGGCAACAGAGCATGCACAATGTCGGCACTAGTACAGTGTATATCCACCTTTCGCAGCAATGCAGGCTGCTATTCTCCCATGGAGACGATCGTAGAGATGCTGGATGTAGTCCTGTGGAACGGCTTGCCATGCCATTTCCACCTGGCGCCTCAGTTGGACCAGCGTTCGTGCTGAACGTGCAGACCGCGTGAGACGACGCTTCATCCAGTCCCAAACATGCTCAATGGGGGACAGATCCGGAGATCTTGCTGGCCAGGGTAGTTGACTTACACCTTTTAGAGCACGTTGGGTGGCACGGGATACATGCGGACGTGCATTGTCCTGTTGGAACAGCAAGTTCCCTTGCCGGTCTAGGAATGGTAGAACGATGGGTTCGATGACGGTTTGGATGTACCGTGCACTATTCAGTGTCCCCTCGACGATCACCAGTGGTGCACGGCCAGTGTAGGAGATCGCTCCCCACACCATGATGCCGGGTGTTGGCCCTGTGTGCCTCGGTCGTATGCAGTCCTGATTGTGGCGCTCACCTGCACGGCGCCAAACACGCATACGACCATCATTGGCACCAAGGCAGAAACGACTCTCATCGCTGAAGACGACACGTCTCCATTCGTCCCTCCATTCACGCCTGTCGCGACACCACTGGAGGCGGGCTGCACGATGTTGGGGCGTGAGCGGAAGACGGCCTAACGGTGTGCGGGACCGTAGCCCAGCTTCATGGAGACGGTTGCGAATGGTCCTCGCCGATACCCCAAGAGCAACAGTGTCCCTAATTTGCTGGGAAGTGGCGGTGCGGTCCCCTACGGCACTGCGTAGGATCCTACGGTCTTGGTGTGCATCCGTGCGTCGCTGCGGTCCGGTCCCAGGTCGACGGGCACGTGCACCTTCCGCCGACCGCTGGCGACAACATCGATGTACTGTGGAGACCTCACGCCCCACGTGTTGAGCAATTCGGCGGTACGTCCACCCGGCCTCCCGCAATCCACTATACGCCCTCGCTCAAAGTCCGTCAACTGCACATACGGTTCACGTCCACGCTGTCGCGGCATGCTACCAGTGTTAAAGACTGCGATGGAGCTCCGTATGCCACGGCAAACTGGCTGACACTGACGGCGGCGATGCACAAATGCTGCGCAGCTAGCGCCATTCGACGGCCAACACCGCGGTTCCTGGTGTGTCCGCTGTGCCGTGCGAGTGATCATTGCTTGTACAGCCCTCTCGCAGTGTCCGGAGCAAGTATGGTGGGTCTGACACACCGGTGTCAATGTGTTCTTTTTTCCATTTCCAGGAGTGTATGTTATTATCTTGCCTATCATCTTGAGAGGCGGTATATGTGTAATGTAGAGCATGTCTGTACATTTTATGTAAGATTGAATTTCATTGGTTTTTATTTAAATAGTCATTTTAGTATGTAAAGTTGCCACCCTTCCACCGTAAAAGTTTTCTTTTAAAATCAAGTTGCACTTTCGGTGGCAAGTAATTTTTTTTAATGTGAGTGTTTTGTATACTATAGTCACTACATCCCTCCTACGGGGTGCATAGTTTATGTGTTTGTGTGGGTTGTTAAGATTTTTAGTTTAAAGTAATCTGGTGTGTTGCAGATTTGCACCAGTGTAGTCTTTCAGAGGTTGTTGTGAGCAGTCGTGACTACGGCCATGTTAAAAGGGAGCGGCAAGGTTCTCAGCCCAAACGCTCATACTGATTGTTATTTCTCCTTCTGAATAAGTTGTAACTTGATATTTAGAGGGTGCCTTCTGATTATAATTTTAAATCTGTTTTTTTTAAGGAAGGTTTTTTAGGAATAAAATTTCCATTTGTTGAAAGTAATTTGTTTTCATCAGTTACCCACGGGCAACTACTTCCACGCTCACATAGTGTGATTAAATGTGTTAATGTCCTTGATGAATCGCTAGTAAATAAAATAAATTGTTTAAGAAAAGATTTTGAAAGTAAATCCACGGTTCAGACCTTTCCTTTCTTTCCTTTATATTAGAATAATCACAGCATTTCTCATCGCCAGTAACCATACAAGAAAGAAGTGGTCAGTGTTGTTCACGAGCCATCTGATGACGAGCAAGCACTTTTGTGATTTTGGATAAGAGCATGCTGTGCCCTTACACCCCATTTTTGAACCTTCCCCAGCGGAAACTAAGGTCTCACAATGGCGGAGTGATCACAGTTTATCATATTTGCCAGTTCTCGTCTATAGTGACGTGGATCATTGAGAATTAATGCGTTCAAACGATCTTCATCAAACCTTAAAAATCTTCCTGAACGTGGTGAGTCACTAATGTCAAAACGATCCTCTTTAAACGATAAAACCCTTTCCTTGCAGAGCTTTGTCCAGTGGCATTATTCCAATACGCCGTGTAAATGTTTCTGGCTGCGCTGCTGTCACTCCTCTACTGAACTCAAACAGATGAATATGTCGGAAATGTTCCGATTTCTGCAATTGGCACTCCATTTTGTAGCATCCACAGCTCCACTCACTATCTCCGAAAGACAAAATGACAATGTATAAAGTAAAACATCAACATTTATCTACAAATAAAAGGTAAAAATCGATAAATAAGCGCATAGTAATCGAAATAGCAACAGGTAAAAGCAAAAACGCTACGACCTTAGGCACCAACCTAGTAATTACAGTTTAACAAAAAATAATTTTCCAAACAGCCGTGCAAACTGAGTTTCAGTTAAGTCTTTGAAGGAAGCACTTGATAATTGAGGATATCCAGAAACAGATGGCCCAAGAATACCAAAATCCATCATTTCTGAGGGGTGCATATAGGGCCTGAAGGTAGCATACTGAACTACCGAAACTGGTAGCGAAAATAAAGTAAAAGAACTTCTCAACCAGCACTGGAGTTTGGCGAAATTCTTTGTTAAATATTTTACGAGCCGCTGTCCAGTGCCCAAGGCTAAAAATTACAGTGTGCACTTAGGCATAGAAGCAAATTATTCTTTCCGGACTCCATACAGGAATGGAACGAAGGACGCTCATTTGCAAGGACGCTCTGCTATTCATCTCGCACTTGTGTTTACAGTATTTATGTAAATATAAATATAATATGTAAATATCTAAAAATATAAATATGTAAATATAAATAAGAACTATTGCCGAATATTAGTTAACTAGTTTCATAATAAATCTCAGATGTATATCATATTGGACAAGCTATTAGCGGAAAATACAATGAAAAGAACAGATTCTGTAGCTGATTAGTAAAAGTGTTCGATGCTACATAGGAACTCAACCTTTAGTTAATTAAAATGTTCTAAAAATCACCGTTGTATATTTGGAAGCTATAAATGAGCTACAAAATTAACGATGTAATCAAGTTTTGGAGAACATTGTGATGGGAAATTATAATTATGAAACATAACTAAAGATTATGCGTGTTCTTCGAAACTGTGCCAATTGCTATGTCTTCCAAACTCAACTCGTATTCTTTGTCTATTGGAAGGCGCTTAAATAGCCCAGACTATTATGACCCCTACTCACAGCGAGACAATGGCGCGCTGTGGCGGTATGGGCGTGTGCCTTGGTAAGTAAAGCATATAAGCTCAGAAGAGGAGAATGGGCAATCATTCTAGAAGTGACACTGACCACATATGGGAAAATCCACTCATATCAGCGATTTTCACAAAAGGAGGTAGTTATGACCTGTTGCCTGGGAGCGTTCACCTCGGAGACGGCGAAGCTGGTCGTCTAGTAGCGTGCTGCCGTCGTGAACATTAATGGAAGGTGGTTGAGGTCCGTTGAAACCACGACTAGGCGAAAAGTTATTGTACGCATACGACTAATCACAAAACGTGGACGTCGGAGGCTTTCCTGCTCTATGAAGGAGGACAGGCATATCTCTCGACAGAGTGACTTGGTGCAGGCACAAGCGTTCGGAGCATACCGTTTAGCGCAAGTTGTTGAACACTGTGCTTCGCAGTACACCACTACCTGATGCCATGTTAGCGCAACTTCATCGTCAGTTACAATTGCAGTGGGCATGGGATCTTCGAGAGTGGACCAGGTCGGAGGAATCGCTTTTCGCGTTACATCAGGTCGATCTTCAAGTCCGAATATGCCGTCACCTGGGCGAACGGCTGCCAGAAGCATGCACCGCTCCATCAAAGACCCAAGCCTGAGGGCCCATTATTGTGGCATGGGCGACATTCAACTGGTCCTCCACGTGGTCTGTTGAAGTAATCAATAGCCCCATCACACCTGTAATTACGTGAAAGTTGTTGGGGATGACCTGTATTCCTTCTCCGACGACAATGGTATCTTCTAGCAACACAACTGTACGAGTCACAAGACCAGAACTGTGCTACAATGGTATGAGAAGCATGATAATCGATTCACGCTGTCTTGGTCACTAAAGTGCCCTGATCTGAACCCGATGTCGCTCATCTGCGACGCTATCAGGCATCAGCTCCGCGCCGACAACCCACCGCCACATAATTTACAGGATTGTATAACCTGTGCACAGACATCTGGGGCCACTTACCAGCGGAAAACTACCGAGGACTTGTCGAATTCATGCCACGCAGAATCGAAAGTGTATTGCGTTCCAAAGGTGTCGCTATTAAAGATTTGGTCATAATGTTTTGGCTCGAAAGTGAATGCTTGAATATATGTATATATATTTTTAACTTCGCTGACAATCAAATTATCTAATAATAATGTGACAAACATGAAAGAAGAAATGACGACTAAACAAAGTCGGTTATCTAAGTACTAGCTTAGCGCCCGCTGCTTCGCTCACATAACCTGTACGGCCTGCAGATATATTTTGTTTTGATTTAATAGAAATTTTATGTTGTTCACAAACTGCAATACCTTCTAAGCCTTTCACGCTAATTATTCCCATTTAAGCATGATCTTTTCCGGACGTACTTCTGACCAAAAAGCGCTGCTGATAGCTGAAACCAAAGATTTTGTGTATCATGTCTCTTGCGTTATTGTGGAAATATTTCCATAGTGTCTTTCATACACTAACAAATACCAATTTTTATAAATTTAGCTCTAAATTTTTTTAATGTGACGAAACATTTTATTAAAAAGTTTCACCCTCTATTGCACTCCTTTGTGGTTTGAATTTCCAGAAACACCGAAACATGTTTCTTTATTTCTAGCCGAGAAATCAAGTACTAACTTTCATAGAGCTAGCCTTAAAAATCCTTTTGTAGTTATGTAGTAATTATTTATTTTCAGAAAAACTTTCACCCACTATTTTTCGGTATCAGTGGCTGAATTTGCTAAAACAGTGAAAGATCTATTACTTTATTTCTAAATGAGAAGTCAAATTATAATTTGCATAGATTTAACTTGAAAAATGCTTTCGAAATACACTACTGGCCATTAATATTGCTACACTACGAACATGACGTGTTACAGACGCGAAATTTAACCGACAGGAAGAAGATGCTGTGATTTGCAAATGATTAGCTTTTCACAGCATTCACACAAGGTTGGCGCCGGTGGCGACACCTACAACGTGCTGACATGAGGAACACTAACAGCAGTTGACCGGCGTTGCCTGGTGAAACGTTGTTGTAATGCCTCGTGTAAGGAGGAGAAATGCGCACCATCACGTTTCCGACTTTGATAAAGGTCGGATTGTAGCCTATCGCGATTGCGGTTTATCGTATCGCGACATTGCTGCTCGCGTCGGTCGAGATCCAATGACTGTTAGCAGAATATGGAATCGGTGGGTTCAGGAGGGTAATAGGGAACGCCGTGCTGGATCCTAACGGCCTCGTATCATTAACAGTCGAGATGACAGGCATCTTATCCGCATGGCTTAACGGATCGTGAAGCCATGTCTCGATCTCTGTGTCAACAGATGGGGACGTTTGCAAGACAACAACCTTCTGTACGAACAGTATCGACGACATTTGCAGCAGCATGGACTATCAGCTCGGAGACCATGGCTGCGGTTACCTTTGACGCTGCATCACAGACAGGAGCGCCTGCGATGGTGTACTCAACGACGAACTTGGGTGCACGAATGGCAAAACGTAATTTTTTCGAATGAATCCAGGTTCTGTTTACAGCATCGTGATGGTCGTATCCGTGTTTGTTGACATCGCGGTGAGCGCACATTGGAAGCGTATATTCGTCATCGCCATACTGGCATATCACCCGGCGTGATGGTATGAGGTGCCATTGGTTACACGTCTCGGTCACCTCTTGTTCGCACTGACGGCACTTTGAACATTGGACGTCAGATTTCAGATGTGTTTCGACCCGTGGCTCTACCCTTCATTCGATCCCTACGAAACCCTACATTTCACCAGTATAATGCAAGACCGCATGTTGCAGGTCCTGTACGGGCCTTTCTGGGTATAGAAAATGTTCCACTTCTGCCCTGGCCAGCACATTCTACAGATCTCTCACCAATTGAAAACGTCTGGTCAATGGTGGCGGAGCAACAGGCTCGTCACAATACACCAGTCACTACTCTTGATGAACTGTAGTATCGTGTTGAACATGCATGGGCAGCTGTACGTGTACACGCCATCCAAGCTCTGTTTAACTTAATGCCCAGGCTTATCAAGGCCGTTATTACGGCCAGAGGTGGTTGTTCTGGGTACTGATTTCTCAGGATCTATGCACCCAAATTACGTGAAAATGTAATCACATGTCAGGTCTAGTATTATACATTTGCCCAATGAATACCCGTTTATCATCCGTATTTATTCTTTTTGTAGCAATTTTAATGGCCAGTAGTGTAAAATATTTTGATAAAAATTCTTATCTTCTATTTCACCCGCTTAGAGGTTCAGTTTCCTAAAACACTGAAACACGAAATTTTTTATTCCATGAGTTTTCGGGATTGCAGCCGGATGATGTTGATTTCTTGCCACAATATTTCGCCAGGTAACTATTCATCCATATTCAGGTGAGTGTCTGCCACTGGCGACTGTTAGTCGACGGTGGCGGTTTTGTAGCAGGAATTGGCGTTGAGTCGCATGCGCCTTGTCGCCCGTCACAGGAGCGTCCTCTATCGAAATCAAGGCCCTCCGCTAATACTGTCTGCATGCGTCTCCGCGCCATTTTAGCTGTGAAGCCGATACCGTGTACTAGCTGTCTCCAGTGGCGGGGCCGCTGTGACCGAGTGGTTCTCGGTCCTTCAGTCCGGAATCGCGCTGCTGGTACCGTCGCAGGTTCGAATCCTGATTCGGGCATGCATGTGTGTGATGTCCTTATGTTAGTTAGGTTTAAGTAGTTCTAAGGCTAGGGAACCGATGACTTCAGATGTTTTGTCCCATAGTGCTTAGCCGGCCGCGGTGGTCTAGCGGTTCTGGCGCTGCAGTCCGGAACCGCGGGACTGCTACGGTCGCAGGTTCGAATCCTGCCCCGGGCATGGGTGTGTGTGATGTCCTTAGGTTAGTTAGGTTTAAGTAGTTCTAAGTTCTAGGGGACTTATGACCTAAGATGTTGAGTCCCATAGTGCTCAGAGCCATTTGAACCATTTGAACCATAGTGCTTAGAGCCATTTGAACCATCCAGTGGCGGACACTCACCAGACAATGACTGAGCAGTTGACAGTCGAAATATTGTGGCAAGAAGTCAACATGATGCGGCTGCAACAACGAAACCTCGTAGAATATTCACTATGCGGGAAAGTTTCAAGAATGAGACGTATTTTTACGTCCAACCGAGAAGTCAAATATCAATGTCCATAGATGTAGTGATACACTGAAAAATAAAAAAAGGGTTAAATTTTCAAAAATGCTGATACACCTATTTCTTTATTCCAATTTTCGTAGATATAGCTTCAGAATTGCCCTATGTCATCGCTTTAGGGTTGTAATTTAGAAAAATTCCTTCCTAAACGACGCCTATAGTACAAGATCCTTATCCCCGCCAAATTTAAGTTTCTATCCTTAACGGTTTGGGCTACGCTATGGTGAGTCAGCCAGTCTGGACATTAACTTTTATGTATAGAAATTTCGTAGATATGGGAACAAATTATGGAGCGAAAACACATTTAAAATTGAGATTTTCTCTGCTTTAGTTGAATGACTCACTACCTCTCCCAACATTGAAATGCTCCAATATAGCTGTTTGATCAGTACATGCACTGCACTACGATGGATCTGAACGAAGCACAGTGGAATCAGCATCCAGTTGGATCATGTTAACTTTGCCTTGCAGCGTTATAAAAACGTAATAATATTGCGACCTGGGGCTGTGTTACTTATTTGTTACTGTTATTTTCCTTAATTGATAGAAAATTTCATGAAAAGATGCCAAAACAAATTGAAGAGAAACGTGCATTGATTGGCATATAACAAAGACAAAAGGACATTGATTAGCATGATACAGAGAAAAAACATGTTCATTACATGTGTAAAACGGTGAAACAACTTCTTAAAAATTCTGAAAAAATAATCCTGGAGATAAGACGAACAGTACAGGGCTTTCGAACTACGAAATGTTATCAGTGTAATTAGCTGCAGCAACTGCAACGAAATACCCCGAAGGGAGGGGCTGAAGCACAGTGAGTACTGGGAAACCCCTGAAACGATTTTGCAGAGTGTGGACGACAATGGAAATTTACTGTTAAATTAACAAAGATTATCTAACAGGAAAGAAGATATCAGTCAGTGACTAATGTAGAGGATGAAGAAGTCGAGGCCAGTCCCATTCAATAAAATGAATGTATCTACAGACGCAAAGGTCATACAGTACAATTGAACTGTGAGGAATGTGATAAAATAAACGGCTGAGACGGTAACACTTGGAAGACATAACGCAGAGTAAAGAGATAGAAAAATAAAGACGAAAACACTGCGTCCTAAAACCGATTGTGAGAAATGGATGTGACGACCTGGGCAAAACAGCCCCAGATCATGATGATACTATAAGGGAAATTTGGTAATTAGGAATATAGATAAAACGATCAGAAGTGGAGCATGTGATAGGGCAGATAGCACAAAGGGGACTACAGTAATCAAATGATTTGTTAAATTCAAAAAGAACTGGTCGGAATTGGGAATCATTATAGAAGGTGAGAGAAGACGTCAGCCGGCCGGAGTGGCCGTGCGGTTCTAGGCGCTACAGTCTGGAACCGAGCGACCGCTACGGTCGCAGGTTCGAATCCTGCCTCGGGCATGGATGTGTGTGATGTCCTTAGCTTAGTTAGGTTTAAGTAGTTCTAAGTTCTAGGCGACTGATGGTCTCAGACGTTAAGTCGCATAGTGCTCAGAGCCATTTGAACCATTTTTTAGAAGATGTCAGTTAAGTCAAATGAATTTGTGCAAGTTGCCAATCAGCAGAGAATAAGGTGGTGTGGCGAAGATGAGTCGGAAAAGGTGTAGTCTGCTAGAGACAACAGGGTTATGGATGTGCAGGTCTTTTATTAACTGCGCTGCGTAAGCAGGCTCTGTATTGTATGTGGGGAAAGGTGCAAAATGTTCACACGGTACAGGCTGCCTCGTAACGGCCAAGCAGCATTTGGCGCGCATACATCGTCTAGGTAACGAAACTCGTTCCAGGACCTTTATACAGCTACCAGGTATTATCTGTATCGCTCTCAATAGGTTACTTCTGGCTCAATCCGATGCATTACAGGAGCCGAAGCGAAGTGATGAATCTCAGGCTGCAAGCAACAATGAAATGTCATTTGGGTTGTCAACACAGCAGGCGTTAAACAGCGAGACGACGTACGGCTTAATTTGTAAATCCAGTAGAGGGCGACACCTTTGCTGCCCTACTTGGCATTGCCTGTTACGTAGGTTCAAATAGAGCGTTGCTCAGTACTATTTTATCTGCTGGATATGCGGGCTGGACGGCCTGACAAATAGAATCGATTTGAATATCAATCGGCGAGTCTACTTCCGGAGCCGACTCGCAGCCTTCCAGTTACGAAGAGAGCTAGCGTACAACAGCCTGCAACCAATATTCCATGATAGCCAGCAATCCACTACTTTATCGCTTCAGTATAGGACAACGTTTTGGAAATATCTACCTGCCAGGTTACCTATTTGACTCAGAATAACAATTTTCTAATATTGTCCTTGACGTCTGATCTCTTCCAAACCAAAGTTAAGCATTGTACTAAACTGAGTTCTTAATAAATAATATTAACTTTGAATCCACACTGTCATTCAGAAGATGTGTTACCCGTAGCCACCCTGGTGGAACCGATATAATGACTTTTATACGTGTTAATTGTTATAGTACACTCAGGCCTTCCGAACCTTTTTGCTAGAGGGTACAGTGTAACAGAGAAAAATACAGCAGCAACAACGCAAAGGGAAGGAAAATTGGAGAAACAGATACTCCCCAACCAGTATGCCAGAGGTGATGGATGAATGATACAGGAAAAAGGTAGGGAGCAACCGATGGAGGATATTGAAAGTCTCGGAAGAAGAGGAATACGAAAGAGGAGAATCGATTAAGGGATTTTGGGAGGAAGGCGCTTGGTCCTACAGGAACCAAGTAGGTTATTGAACACGAAAAGGATCAACCGGTGGCTACCTCCCCCCATCATCTTCTACAGCTCTTGCAGTCCCAGGCGGAGAAAATGAACGGAGCCAGCCCTGTTTGGGAGCACGGTAAATATTAGCATGCTGGCAGGTCTTTACATTAATTATCTATCAAGTACTGAACTGTGTAGGGCGTAGGAAATGTTCCTAGATCTTCGAGTTGTTGAATTATGGTAAATGTGGGGGAATATCACAATTGCAATTAAAAAGAAACAAGTGGTGAGAAAAACATTGAGATAATCTGAATTTAGAGTTAATGTAAGTACAATATTGACGGTAGGTTTCACTGACCTTACACAATGATAAGCGACACAGGAGAACATAGCCAGGTACACAGGACTACTATCAAAGCGGAGAGGGGATGCTGAACCAAGAGAGCATATCAAGTGGACAGGGGAAGAGATTTCAGTAAATCTTACGCGTGGTTTGCGGCGTTGTTTGCCATTGTAGCTCGGTATACTTGCGCTCGGTGAGCGAAAGAAACGGCGTGCGCACAGTGGGGTGTTCTGTTCAAGGCGGCAAACAGTTGGAGTGCTAGTAGCTGCAAGGCGGTAAATGCCAGAAGCAAGACGCACCTGCGACACTGACGAAGCTGCAGCTGTTGGTCCGATTCTAAGCTTTATATGAATGGGCAGGACGTGGGTTCGTTTGTGCCTCACTCCTATAAAATTCAGACTTCAAAAGAGAGACCCGCGGCATTGTCCGAGGCCTAGCTGCTTAGACATAGCACCTGTCTTTTTGCCGGCCAACGTTTCTCATTTTGATATAGCTTCAACTGTCGGAAAGGCGGTTGTCTCTGTATCTGTGTGCCCCGATGAGCGAGAAGTACGCTAGTTTAAAAGATTCAGTTCTTAACGGTAGCCGCCGTTTCCAGTAAATTATCAAATGTGTGTGAAATCTTATGGGACTTAACTGCTAAGGTCATCAGTCCCTGAGCTTACACACTACTTAACCTAAATTATCCTAAGGACAAACACACACACCCGTGCCCGAGGGAGGACTCGAACCTCCGCCGGGACCAGCCGCACAGTCCATGACTGCAGCACCTTACACGGCTCGGCTAATGCCGCGCGGCAGTAAATTATCAACTCTCGTCAAAATGACAGTAGCCTAAACCTGTTTCCATACTTATTTCCTCAGTATGTTAGGAACGATATTCATTAAAATACTTTCCTTCAGCAAATTCGATAATTATTTAAATTGTGATTCGATATTCAAGTAACTAAGAATAAAATTTAGAGCGAAATTATGGTTATACCGATGGGTTGTTAGTTGCTAAAGAATCTTGTATCTTTCACCTGATTGATTGTTTATCAATACCTACGCGACTCTCTGTTTGGATCCTTGTGTGGATGCTCACGATCTGGCGCTCCTGGGATAGTACGTTGTGCTACAGGTTAAGTAGGAGACTAAGGTGGAAGTGCGGGAAAAATGTAGAAGAACGTACTCATTGATCAATTTGCCAGAGATCAACGTTGGGATAGAGTGTAGCAAAAGACAGGAAGATTAAGATTGGAGTACACAAGAGAAGAGGATACTGAACATTTCGGAAGAAGAGCGGGAGAGGAGATAGGATGAAGTACCCAAAGACTGGAAAGTTGCACAGGCCAATATTCAAGAAAGATAGTAGGAATAATCCACTAATGATGATGATGATGATGTTTGGTTTGTGGGGCGCTCAACTGCGTGGTTATCAGCGCCCGTACAAGTACCCAATCTTTGCTCAGTCCAACTTCGCCACTTTCCTGGATGATGATGAAATGATGAGGACAACACAAACACCCAGTCATCTCGAGGCAGGTGAAAATCCCTGACCCCGCCGGGAATCGAACCCGGGACTAATCCACTAAATTACAGGCTCATATCGTTAACGTCGATATGCAGCAGGATTTTAGAACACAGTCAACAAGGGTTTAGGAAACATCGTTCCTGTGAAACACAACTAGCTCTTTATTCACATGAAGTGCTGAGTGCTATTGACAAGGGATTTCAGAATGAATCAGTGTTTCTGGATTTCCGGAAGGCTTTTGACACTACCACACAAGCGGCTCGTAGTGAAATTGCGTGCTTGTGGAATATCGTCTCAGTTATGTGACTGAATTTGTGATTTCCTGTCAGAGAGGTCACAGTTCGTAGTAATTGACGGAAAGCCATCGAGTAAAACAGAAGTGATTTCTGGCGTTCCCCAACTTAGTGTTATAGGCCCTTTGCTGTTCCTTATTTATATAAACGATTTGGGAGACAATCTTAGGAGCCGTCTTCGGTTGTTTGGAGATGACGCTGTCGTTTATCGACTAATAAAGTCATCAGAAGATGAAACGAACTGCAAAGCGATTTAGAAAAAATATCTGAATGGTGCGAAAAGTGGCAGTTGACCCTAAATAACGAAAAGTGTGAGGTCATCCACATGGGTACTAAAAGGAACTCGTTAAACTTCGGTTACACGATAAATCAGTCTAATCTAAAAGCCGTAACTTCAACTAAATTCCTAGGTATTTCAATTACGAACAACTTAAATTGGAAGGAACACAGAAAATGTTGTGGGGGAGGCTAACCGAAGACTGCGTTTTATTGGCAGGACACTTAGAAAATGTAAAAGACGTACTAAGGAGACTGCCTACACTACGCTTCTCGTCCTCTTTTAGAATACTGCTGCGCGGTATGAGAACCTTACCAGATAGAACTGACCGAGTACATCGAAAAAGTTCAAAGAAGGGCCGCACGTTTTGTATTATCGCGAAATATGGGAGAGAGTGGCACAGAAATGTTACACTATTTGGGGTGGAAATCATTAAAAGAAAGGAATTTTTCGTTGCGACGGAATCTTCTCACGAAATTCCAATCACCAACTTTCTCCTCCGAATGAGAAAATATTTTGTTGACATCGACCTACATAGGGAGGAACGATTAGTACGACGAAATAAGGGAAATCAGCGGTCGTACGGAAAGATATAGGTGTTCATTCTTTCCGCGTGCTATACGTGATTGGAATAATAGGTAATTGTGAAGGTTGTTGGATGAACCCTCTGCCAGGCACTTAAATGTGATTTGCAGAGTATCCATGTAGATGTAGAAGTGACAACAGCGGAATGAGAAACAAACGCAGTGAATTAAGGTGTTACACTTCGTTACACAGACTTCGTAACGAAAGGAGAAGAGTAGAACTCTGGTTTTGACCTGTCAGTCGCTGCCCAGAACCAGCCAGTGGCAAAAGCTGGCGCTTCCAGAGCCCATTAAGCCTTGCGGCTCGCGGCGAACGCTAGCCGGCTGGTTGCCGTGTGCCTGTGTGAGCGCGTCTCCCAGCTCCACACTCGCGCTGCGGCAACCCATGGATGACGCCGCTGCCGATGCCGCGGCGAATTTCACGCAGCAGGATATGCGGCGCCGGTCTGCGTGAGCTAACGCGCCGCCCACTGCCACATTACTGCTCCATATACCGCAGGCATCCGCGGCCCGCCGGCTGTCATAACAGTAACCATTCCACGCGAGATGGGCCGGAACGTGAATGGACCTACCTGCGCGTGTAATCGCATGTGGTGCGTCGCAGTTTCCTCTCCCTTAAAGGGGCCACGTGCATGAGCGCACATCCAGAATGCGACACATTCCCGCGACACTTAAAAAATCGAATCCGCTCAATAATTCAGCCCGAAACACTAGTTACCGCTATTCAAATTATCACGTGGAGATTGTGTGGTGTGCGTACTGTAAGACCTTCGGTACACACACCATCAGATTATTTGACTTGTCGCTCGAACGAAGTAGGCGAGTGTCAGCAATATGTCTCTTGGTCTTAGCGTGGCGTGTTTATTTTCTGCCGTTAGGTCAAACGATAGAAATGCCACTTGCACGCTTAGAGTAGCCGATTGACGGTGACCAACTTTAAACAGAACTTGATCCATTTTCACACACATTTATTAAAATAATAAAAAGCATAGACATTATGTAACTTGATTCTGGATGCTGTTTACAATTGACAATCTGAAGTTCCTTTTGTCTTGATAATTTATTCTTATTCTCACATTCCTCTGATACTTGACAAAGTGTCTATTCATTTATCTTCACGGCTATGTACAGGAATATGGTAATCTTATTAGGCGCAGACTGAAACTTGACTATAGACTGGTACAGACAAAAGCAGACTGGTACATACTAAGGCAGACAAATGCAGACTGACTACTCAGAGGTCTGTACACTCGTTATAATACCTCATGCATTCAGATATCACTGCACGAGTTTGATCCGCGAGGAGAAAAGGTTCTACGTTAGCAGGAATCTCATTGGCTGCGTTACATATTAATACGCGGATCGGTGGAAGCAGAGTTTGCTCCGTCTCTAAGGCAGCGCCATTTCGTAGTGCGGAGATGGACGAGCGCTGCTTCTGCGCTGTTGTGCTTAGCAGGGCGCGCTCTAGTGGGAAAGTTGTGTACACGCTGACTACGCGGAACTATGTACACAACAGATTGACAGAAGTGTCGTAAAAGCACGAAATTAATCGTCCAGTTACAAGTTACATCAAATTCCTCTATAATGCAAAGTTATTACACGACCAAAGAGAAGTATTTTTAGTGAAAAACTCGAGGACGTGGAGGTATATTACATATACAGGGGGTTAGGTGTATAAGAGCAGAAATGTTTACTGGTGATTGAGGGCAGTGTACTGAACATCATAATACCAGAATTTACTTCATTTCGAGACTAATAATTATAGATATTAAGTGTAGTAAGTTCTTAGGTTGATTAGTGCCTCAAAGTACATACGGCAAAATCAAGCCGTAAGTGCTTATTTTCCTCTCTGCAGCTGGTCGGTGTTGAAACGTGGGCAAATGGATGCAGATTGGTTAGCTATACTGACAGGCATAATCCACTTAGAGAGCTGTTACGGCCGTGAAGAATGGTAATGAATTATGTGACTTGTTTGCGGTAAGACTGTTAGACGCTTTAAGATACCAATGATCACAATATCTGCACTTTTACCACGTCCTGTATATCTGTCATGTGACATGTAGTTGAAAAGAATTTCTAATACCAGTTCATAACATCTGCCGTATCACACGATCAAAATAATATTTTACTAAAATATGCCAAACATGGAACAGCAGCTGGCAAAAATCAATGTCTTCTAATTTAAATGTGTTTTGCAATAAGTATTTTGTAAACCATGTACTCACTCGTTCCATCACCTAGCATCTACGGTTCGCATGATCCCACAGAGTGTGATAAATCTACACAACACAATTAAGTTGACACTTTTTCGAAACCCCTTAACTGTCTCCCATTGCGACGTAGCAGTTTTAAATTTTGTTCAGAGGTGTCAATAATACACAAGGATTTCTTTTAATTCCACTCTATGGCCACAAAACTTGTGATTTTAAAAACACAATTTTACTGTCTCTATAACTTGATGCATGACTATGTTTCGACTGCTATCTGAAGTTGTTGTTGTTGTTGTGGTCTTCAGTCCTGAGAATGGTTTGATGCAGCACTCCATGCTACTCTATCCTGTGCAAGCTTCTTAATCTCCCAGTACCTACTGCAGCCTACATCCTTCTGAATCTGCTTAGTATATTCATCTCTTGGTCTCCCTCTACGAATTTTACCCTCCACGCTGCCGTCCAATACTAAATTGGGGGTGTGATCCCTCGGTGTCACACAACATGTCCTACAAACCGATCCCTTCTTCTAGTCAAGTTGTGCCACAAGCTCCTCTTCTCCACAATTCTATTCAATACCTCCTCATTAGTTCTGTCATCTAATCTTCAGCATTCTCCTGTAGCACCACATTTCGAAAGCTTCTATTCTCTTCTTGTCTAAACTATTTATCGTCCATGTTTCACTTCCATACATGGCTACACTCCATACAAATACTTTCAGAAACGACTTCCTGACATTTAAATCTATACTCAATGTTAACAAATATCTCTTCTTCAGAAACGCTTTCCTTGCCATTGCCAGCCTACATTTTATATCCTCTCTACTTCGACCATCATCGGTTATTTTGCTCCCCAAATAGCAAAACTCCTTTACTACTTTAAGTGTCTCATTTCCTAATCTAATTCCCTCACCATCACTCGACTTAATTCGACTATATTCCATTATCCTCGTTTTGCTTTAGTTGATGTTCATCTTATACCCTCCTTTCATGACACTGTCCATTCCGTTCAACTGCTCTTCCAAGTCCTTTCCGGTCTCTGACAGAATTACAAGGTCATCGGCGAACCTCAGAATTTTTATTTCTTCTCCATGGATTTTATACCTACTCCGAACTTTTCTTTTGTTTCCTTTACTACTTGCTCAGTATACAGATTGAATAACATCGGGGATAGGCTACAACCCTGTCTCACTCCCTTCCAAACCACTGCTTCCCTTTCATACCCTTCGACTCTTATAACTGCCATCAGGTTTCTGTACAAGTTGTAAATAGCGTTTCGCTCCCTGTATTGTACCCCTGCCACTTTCAGAATTTGAAAGAGAGTATTCCAATCAACATTGTCAAAAGCTTTCTCTAAGTCTACAAATGCTAGAAACGCAGGTTTGCCTTTCCTTAATCTTTCTTCTAAGATAAGTCGTAGGGTCAGTATTGTCACACGTGTTCAGACATTTCTACGGAATCCAAACTGGTCTTCCCCGAGGTCAGCTTCTATCAGTTTTTCCATTCGTGCCGGCCTGAGTGGCCGAGCGGTTCTAGGCGCTAAAGTTTTGAACCGCGCGACCGCTACGGTCGCAGGTTGGAATCCTGCCTTGGGCTTGGGTGTGTGTGATGTCCTTAGGTTAATTAGGTTTAAGTAGTACTAAGTTGTAGAGGACTGATGACCTCAGAAGTTAAGTCCCATTGTGCTCAGAGCCATTTGAACCATTTTTTTCCATTCGTCTGTAAAGAATTCGCGTTAGTATTTTGCAGCTGTGACTTATTAAACTGATAGTTCGATTTTCACATCTGTCAACACCTGCTTTCTTGGGGATTGGAGTTATTATATTCTTCTTGAAGTCTGAGGGTATTTTGCCTGTCTCATACATCTTGCTCACCAGATGGTAGAGTTTTGTCAGGACTGGTTCTGCCAAGGCTGTCAGTAGTTGTAATGGAATGTTGTCTACACTGGGGGCCTTGTTTCGACTCAGGTATTTCAGTGCTCTGTCAAACACTTCATCTACATCTACATCCTCTTCTATTTCCATAATATTGTCTTCAGGTACATCGCCCTCGTATAGACCCTCTATATACTCCTTCCACTTTTCGGCTTTGTCTTCTTTGCTTAGAACTGGGTTTCCGTCAAAGCTCTTGATATTCATGCAAGTGGTTCTCCTTTCTCCAAAGGTCTCTTAAATTTTCTTGCAGGCAGTATCTATCTTACCTCTAGGGAGATAAGCCTCTACAGCCTTACATTTGTCCTCTAGCCATCCCTGCTTAGCCATTTTGCACTTCCTGTCGATCTCATTTTTGAGACGTTTGCAGTCCTTTTTGCCTGCTTCATTTACCGCATTTTTATATTTTCTCCTTTCATCAATTAAATTCAATATATCCTCTGTTACCCAAGGATTTCTACTAGCATTCGTCTTTTTACCTACTAGATCCTCTGCTGCCTTCACTATTTCATCCCTGAAAGCTACCCATTCTTCTGCTACTGTATTTCTTTCCCCCATTCCTGTCAATTGGTCCCTTATGCTCTCCCTGAAACCCTGTACAACCTCTGGTTCTTTCAGTTTATCCAGGTCCTATCTCCTTAAATCTTATCGTATGGTATTCTTTCATAACATATTGTCAGTTACCCATTTCCCTTCCAATAATTAAAAGCAAATAAGTTAAATTCTGTGTTTTTATATATTTCGTTTTATTAGTGTAAGAATTTTCTCACCTACTTGTGCATACATATTCCTCAAACGTACACAGTAGCGGTACTTGAAAACTTAGTATCATTAAAGCCCGCCCTGTTGGCCGTGTGGTCTAATGCACGCACGGCTTTCTGGAATGGGGAGGAGCGCCTAGTCCCCGGCACGAATCCGCCAGGAGGATTTGTGTCGAGGTCCAGTGAACCGGCCAGTCTGTGGATGGTTTTTAGGGGGTTTTCCATCTGCCTCGGGGAATGCGGGCTGGTTCCCCTTATTCCACCTTAGTTACATTACGTCGGCGATTGCTGCGCGAACAAGTTCTCCTCGTACGCGTACACCACCATTACTCTACCACGCAAACATAGGGGTTACACTGGTCTGGTGTGAGACGTTCCCTGGGAGGTCCACCGGGGACCGGTCCGCACAGTAACCCTGGGTTCGGTGTGGGGCGGCGGAGGGGTGAAGTGGACTGCGGTAGTCGTCGTGAGGTTGTGGACCACTGCGGCTGCGGCGGGGACCGAGCCTCTCCGTCGTTTCTAGGTCCCCGGTTAACATACAATGGTATCATAAATACTCTCCTGGAAATTGAAATAAGAACACCGTGAATTCATTGTCCCAGGAAGGGGAAACTTTATTGACACATTCCTGGGGTCAGATACATCACATGATCACACTGACAGAACCACAGGCACATAGACACAGGCAACAGAGCATGCACAATGTCGGCACTAGTACAGTGTATATCCACCTTTCGCAGCAATGCAGGCTGCTATTCTCCCATGGAGACGATCGTAGAGATGCTGGATGTAGTCCTGTGGAACGGCTTGCCATGCCATTTCCACCTGGCGCCTCAGTTGGACCAGCGTTCGTGCTGGACGTGCAGATCGCGTGAGACGACGCTTCATCCAGTCCCAAACATGCTCAATGGGGGACAGATCCGGAGATCTTGCTGGCCAGGGTAGTTGACTTACTCCTTCTAGAGCACGTTGGGTGGCACGGGATACATGCGGACGTGCATTGTCCTGTTGGAACAGCAAGTTCCCTTGCCGGTCTAGAAATGGTAGAACGATGGGTTCGATGACGGTTTGGATGTACCGTGCAGTATTCAGTGTCCCCTCGACGATCACCAGTGGTGTACGGCCAGTGTAGGAGATCGCTCCCCACACCATGATGCCGGGTGTTGGCCCTGTGTGCCTCGGTCGTATGCAGTCCTGATTGTGGCGCTCACCTGCACGGCGCCAAACACGCATACGACCATCATTGGCACCAAGGCAGAAGCGACTCTCATCGCTGAAGACGATACGTCTCCATTCGTCCCTCCATTCACGCCTGTCGCGACACCACTGGAGGCGGGCTGCACGATGTTGGGGCGTGAGCGGAAGACGGCCTAACGGTGTGCGGGACCGTAGCCCAGCTTCATGGAGACGGTTGCGAATGGTCCTCGCCGATACCCCAGGAGCAACAGTGTCCCTAATTTGCTGGGAAGTGGCGGTGCGGTCCCCTACGGCACTGCGTAGGATCCTACGGTCTTGGCGTGCATCCGTGCGTCGCTGCGGTCCGGTCCCAGGTCGACGGGCACGTGCACCTTCCGCCGACCACTGGCGACAACATCGATGTACTGTGGAGACCTCACGCCCCACGTGTTGAGCAATTCGGCGGTACGTCCACCCGGCCTCCCGCATGCCCACTATACGCCCTCGCTCAAAGTCCGTCAACTGCACATACGGTTCACGTCCACGCTGTCGCGGCATGCTACCAGTGTTAAAGACTGCGATGGAGCTCCGTATGCCACGGCAAACTGGCTGACACTGACGGCGGCGGTGCACAAATGCTGCGCAGCTAGCGCCATTCGACGGCCAACACCGCGGTTCCTGGTGTGTCCGCTGTGCCGTGCGTGTGATCATTGCTTGTACAGCCCTCTCGCAGTGTCCGGAGCAAGTATGGTGGGTCTGACACACCGATGTCAATGTGTTCTTTTTTCCATTTCCAGGAGTGTATATTCGTTTTTCTGTCGCAGCTGAATCCCAAATTCTCTGCGCATAGTAGCGCCATTCACACACCGATTCTCTTAACAGTGTGGTCTGGTTTACATTATTTAAGGGGGAGTCAAACGAAAACGAGAGATACTATATGACTGTCATTGTGCGGAAGGTGGAAACGCAGTAGGTGTGTATATAAGGGGTGGGGCAAATAAAATTGGCCCGGAGAGCAGAGTCACAGTGTACAATGAAACACAGCACAGGAAAGAAAATGGAGTCTAATGTGACTACAGCAGATGCTGAAAGAGACCACCATTCATCTCTTGGCACTTTCTGGTCCAGCTCAGCACGTTGCTGAAGGTACATCGAAGCTGGACTGCTGGAATTGCAGCAATCTCATCCGAAATACTCTGCTGTAGTTCTTGGAGACTATGAGGGTTGTGGCGATACACCTCAGACTTGAGGGCTCCCCACACAAAGTAATCGCACATCGGCAGATCAGGTGACTCGGGTGGTCAACTGGGGCCGCGACCAAACTGAGCTCTGCTAACAACGCCGTCAGGCGTAAAGATTGTGTAAATGTGCTCCCGGGTTCGGCCGGCTTTATGAGCAGTTGCTCAATGCTGTTGGAAGTAACTGTAGGCCTTCCCCTCCTCAATTAATACTGCCAAAAGTGGTTTAAAAATGCAACGTGCCAAAGTAATGAAACAAGCCAAAGTCAGTGTCTGATGAAAGAAGATGGGACCAATAATGCAGCGAGCAGACACTGCACACCAAACCTCAACCTTCTGATCATGCAATCGTGAAAGTTATGCGGGTTCTCCGTTGCCAAGAAGCTGCAACTTCGTGAGTTGATTGATTGGCGACTCCATGTTGTCCTGTGTACTACGACCAGATAACAGATATACTTGAAAAAAGAGACAGTATTGGTCGTATATTTTTTACTATCGCAAAATCGATTTTCTGTCACTGAGTGACCATCTTCAGTGCTATATTGTATAACTTAAATTAGGATACACTGTTGTCAATAAGCTTACGGCAATCACATAGACTTTATGTGATCACATAGAGTCTATGTGACTGCCGTAAGCTTATTGACAACAGTGCATCCTAATTTAAGTTATACAATATAGCACTGAAGATGGTCACTCAGTGACAGAAAGTCGATTTTGCGATAGTAAAAAATATACGACTAATGCTGTCTCTTTTTTCAAGTATATTTGTGAGTTGACATTACCACTTGGGTGAAACCAGGCATCATCAGACATAGAGAACAGATGCATATATAAGCCATTCGCTTTTATCTTAACCAACGGCCAATCACAAAACTGGAGGCGCTGAGGAGCACCTGCTGGTTTTAATGTATGTTCGACAGACCCTTGGTAGGGATGCACGTGCAGGTTCAGGTGTAGTATTCGTCTGCATGATCGACGTGATATGACGGTCTATTGCGGCGGAGTCGGGTGAATTTGGTAGTTCTCTGAAACAATTTTTGAGAACAGGAGCCATATTTTCTCATGTGCGGACACGTTTCGTAACGTGTCTGCACTTCTTGAAAACAGATCCTGTCTGATGACATTTTCGGACTAAGCGTTGCATGGCACTCTTTGCTGGCGCTTTGACAACATTAAATTTCTCAGCAAACAACTGACCGTACCGGCTCCATGACTTTGTTGTCACGTAACTTTGCGCAACGAACACAGGCTACTCTACTGTGAGTACCATCGTCTTATTTGCACTGCTCCACTCACACTGATACAGGCAGCAGCACGAAACACTGTACAGGTGTGGATCACGTGGCGGGCGTATGCGTGACGTGCGTGTCACGGACTGTAGTTATATGCATACATTCACGCCCATCCGTATCCACACGTCCGGGACACATCTACTGCAGAAGTGACCTCCATTGGTAATCAGGCAGGAAGACCGAAGCGCCTTTTCTCTTTTACATTTCTCCACGGGGGGGTCAAGGAATCGTCTGTGCGTCTTACTTCGCTATGGAGGCGGGGGAAGAGGAACAACAACGTGTAGTGCGGTTTTTGACTACGCTAGGAGTGTCAGAAAACAAAATTCATGCCCGATTGTCTGCTGTCTATGGCGAGCACAGCATATCCCCTGCGTGAGTGCCTGCGATTTGGAGAAGATCTGGCGTCACTGAAAGACCGCAGTCGCCATTGTTTCGGTGGATGCTGTCGTCAGAAATGATCGACCGTGGAGGGCAAAATACATTCGGCTCATGTTGCCTGTGGGTATTATGTGGCGTAGAAGCATAATAACACACTTTTAGAGTAAGAATCAACATTTATTTCGGCACTGAACAGAGCGAATACAGAAATGGATGTCGAACATGGCGCGAGCGAACAACGACAGAAAAACCAAGACAAAGAAAGTAAACAAAGAAGTGTCACTTCGCGTCGGAGACGCCAAAAAGTCACGGTACCGTTCACGCTATCATGACACAGCATCCGAACTTCCAGAAAATCCGTGCGCAGTGAGTTTCCCACAGCCTGACGGAGGAGCGGAAGTTGAGCAGAATGTCGCCACAGCTGCAGCACATGGATGGTATCAACATGAAAAATATTGTTTCCTCTTCCGTATTGTCGCGAGAAATAAAAACATGATACCGTCATTTTTTGCCGGACAACAAAAGTCGGAGCCAACAATGGAAACACGTGGACTCACCCCTACAGAAAGAAGTCCACTTCCGGAGAAGTCGTAATGACCTTTATCTTTGACTGCAATGGCCCGCTTTCTGGAACACATCGCCACAGTTATTGCATAGTGGTATGTGGACACTTGCCAAAAACTGAAGCGCGTCATCAAGTTCACATGCCCAGGACGGCAACAATCTGTTACAGATAATAACTACCCACATGTTGCCAAAGTTGTTTCGACTCACTACGAAGTTTCACTTGGAAGCCCTTATACTTCCTTCATTCAATCTAGATCTCTCTCCATGATATTCCATATATTTGGAGCCCGAAAAATATATTCGTTGGCGTGGATTTGCTTCGGACGAAGTGTCGCACGCTTGGATACAGTCACGCTTCCACAGACAACCGCAAACATTTTCCCATGATGGCATTGTCTGTCTTGTCTAATATTGGCGTAAATGTATTGACAGTTACGACGATTACTTTTGAAATATTAAATAGTTTACTTATTTTCTTACGATATGTCTCATTTTATTTGACTGTCTCTTGTATTACTATACATATAATCCACCATACTTAGTCTGCTTTGTTTATATCCACTGCAGATACCACTTTGGCTTAAATATATTATGTTAATATAAGATACTTCTGTTTTAATAAGGTATGTTTCAGCACATTTTTGAGGTAGTGTTTCTTACGTATGCATGAAATTAGTATCATTTAATTAGTTATTTATTATTTGGAAGATGCATATTGTCCTGTAACTGTATTTGTTAACCCCTTTACCGAAAGATACGAAGATCATAATTATGATCGGAGATCGATACTCTGACGGCAGTTTTTTATGGTGATAGATTGTCATTAAAGAAATAAATTTTCTTCTTACTGGAATAATATATCGAAACACGTATGTATTCAGTGTATTCATTGATATGAAACACGTATGTATTCAGTGTATTCATTGACAGCGATGGCGAGGCATGACAGAATCTCTGACCAGAGAGTTATTTATCGTTGCTAGTCTGCGCTTGACCGCGCGAGAGTTCAGTTCAAGAGCAGTAGTTGTTGCGAGTAGACGGTTGTACTGAGCGGACGTCGACATGGGTCGGCGGCGTGCTCTGTATCCATCTCTGGTCATGATTCAGGATGAGGTATTTTGTTATAGAAGGTAATGAAGCAGCATTGCGCTCAGCTAATAACATATGTTAATTGTAATTAATTTGTTCAAGAATTGCCCCAATAATAATTTCTTATAAAGTAAATCTTTTAAAGAAAAGTAATCATTTCAATATAAAGAATTTTTCCACTCTTTTGAAGAAAAAGCATTCATTTTTTATTCAAAGAACATTTCCTATGCATTTCCTCCAAGAATCGGAATTAAATATACGCCAGCATTGCACGGAGCTGTGCCGAAAAATAAGAGCAAATATTGAGGGACTTTACTGATGTAAGAATTTTGGTTTTTGTGTTCAGGTTTAATTATTGCACAGGGCCGAAGGTCAGCGCCGCTGCTCTTATATAATTTGTCAGGTTTAATTATTTGTGTTCAGATGTTACACATACTTTATGCTTCATTATTTAATTAATTTTATTGTGAGCAATCATCATTAGTTAATGTTTGTGGGGAGTTTACATTTGGGCCATTATTATTCTTTAATTCTGCAAGGAGGTTACGCTTGGCTCATTTTTTAATATTCAATTTTGTGGGAAGACAACATCTGGCACACGTTTTCGTCTTTCATTGTCATTAAAAATTCTGCGGGGAGGTTACACTTGGCGACATCCAGACCAGGATCGTATTTCTTTGAGATTCTTTTGATAAGTAGTCAAATATCTGCTCTTATTTACTTAAATATAATTAGCATTTGGCGCAACGCTTTTACTAATATTGTGACTTTCTCTAACAGATCATCGGCAATTCGTTGCTCTCTGTGGTATTTGTATTTGTTGGATTTTGCATTGACTTTGTCTCATTTGTGAATAATTGTGACTTGTGTAAAAATGCCGCGAAAGACTGTTAATAGTACATCGCGAGGTATAATGAGTGAAATAACCGATTTAAATAACTTCACCGATAGTACTTGTGACACACAGTGTATTGATGACAATCCTCTGTTTACTGACAATCAGTACGTACCAACCACTTGTAATGATTTTGATCCTAACGTTGAACAAACGAATTCAATTGTGTCGTCTGTAAATTTAATGACAATGGATGATGCGGGGCGTTCTGTTTCAATGAGCACTGCCCAGCTCAACACAACCAGTTTGCAAAATTCACGTGACGAACAGACAATTTTATCTAATGAAAACGAACAGTGTAATCAGAATGCGTCGGATTTATTTAATTCCGAGATAGTGGCTAACAGTGCACAATCGATTGGGAAACATTTTCAAGAATCACAGAATAACCAAATGGTTACACAAAACGTGACAATTGCAGGTACGTCATCAAACAGCACAGAGAATAGAGCTGGTAATATTGACTTGGAACAGATTATGGCAAGAATGCTACAACAACAAAGTGAAAATCTTAAACAACAATTTAATGAAAGTAATGAAAAATATGACAAATTTGATGAAAAATTAGACAACAATTCCAAACAACTTCGTGAACAGATTAGAGCTGTTGCCGCGCAGTGTCATGACACTAAAGAACAATTACGCGAGGAAATTGAGGCTTGTGCTAGGAAAAGTAGCGAAGAAATTAGATCTGTTGCTCAAGATTTAAGGGATATGCAAACAGCTACAACAGAAACACTTAGAGACGAAATTAGTGCAGTTGGTAAACAATGTTCTGAAAAGGCAACACAATTACGCGAAGAGTTTAAATTAATGACAGCAGAACTTTCGCGCACAATGGATACAAAGATAGACGCGAAATTTGAACAACAGAACAGTCAAATTGACGAACGTTTTAATCAACACCTACAAAACAGTGATACGCGTTTCCGTAAATTTATACAGGATCAGAATAAAGTAAAGCGACAAGTCATGGAAACAATTACTGCACAGAGACAAGAAGACAAACGTAAATTGTTCGCAAAAGCAAAAACATACGTAGACAATAATATTGCTACAGTATCGGATAAAATTAATACAATCGAACAGTTGAACACCGAATAGCGTGATGAAATTTCCGATCTTAAATCAAAAACAGATACACACACAGTAGATTTTCAAACAGTGACCGACAGACTCGAACAATTACAACTAACACAGGATTCCGATGTCATCAAAGCTGACGTTAAAAAATTGAACGAAACCACGCGTAAAATACAAAAACAGATTAATACTTCAGACACTAAAAACGATGATCAGGTAAAAATACTGACGGAAAAATGTGACGAATTGGCCAGTCGTATTGATATTATTGAAAGTAATAATGACAGCAAATCGGACGATACTGCACCGATTTTGTTTAACCAAACACCTGAATTCCAAAATTTACAGCAGACAATCAATGAGATCGATTCGTCTAATAACACATTGCGTAGAAAATTGTCAAGTTTACAGCAAGAGGTAACAGAGATAAAAAATATTTCAGTTAATAACACATCACAGCAGACGCCACTTTGCGAACATTTGTCAGACTCACGCAGCGCGTATAATTTAGGTAATCTACAGAGAGTACGTGAGTTGCATTCAGAACAGTCACAGTCAAACAGATTCCCATACAATCCTGAACCTGTTCCGTCATACAGAGATGATATTTTTGAATACAAACATTTTCTGTCAGTGAGAAAATTTAGTGTTTAAAAATGACAGAACATAGATTCATCCACTGGATTGGATACAACAATTTAGCTTTGCTTTTCCACCGACTTGGCCCGTAACGCATAAACTTGAATTTATTTGCAGTTTTTTGGAAGGCGAACCGACAACTCGTATGAGACCGATCGCGAGGCAATGCTATTCGGTAGAAGAGTTTCAGAATGCTTTTCTGTCAGCGTATTGGTCGAAGACGACACAGCGTGGAATTAAAGATCAACTAATTAGTTTACCAAACTATGAGAACACAAATTTTCCCAGTGTCACGCAATTTTTTGAGCATATGGTACAACAAAACCAGTACTTAAGTGAACCATATAGTGAATCTGCACTCATTCAGTTATGTATTTCTAAACTGCCACGATCATTAAGAGTGTCACTTTTAACGGGTCAGCAAAAAGAAAATATTTCGGTATTCAGGGATCTGTTGCAGCTTTTAGAAGTGCAGCAATCAGATTATTCATTCGTGAAGAAAAATTTTTCGTATATGAACCAAGGCCAACAAACTTACAGTAATTACGATCAACCACGCAATTTCAATAGCAAAGCTAATAGACGCTTTAGGAACGACAACTACCAGAACTTTAATAGCAGACAAAATTTTGATTATCAGTATCGACAAAATTATCAGCAGGAACAGGAACCACATTTTAGTAAGAATAGAGGTTTTTCACAACACCAGCAACAAAACCAGCCGGTTAGCATACCTAACCAACAATGTAATGCACAAGGTCAACCTAACTTTAATGTTTCGCCGCGTGGACGTTTAGTCCCTGGTACAAAAATAGTAACGCACGGCAGCAAAGGAACAACTACGTACAGAAAACACAGTATTTCAATTCCTATCGCAATGCACCGTATAGGAATGACTATTACGACAGATGTAAAAAAAATGAGAACAATTTTCAGCGTACGTTTAATAACAGTCGGTCTTACCAGCAGCAAAATGATCAGCAACAACACATTCTCATGAATGAACCCGACAGTAGGTATCATCCACAGCGTAATACGTCTGGAAGAAATAACAGAACAGTTCAAATTGTGGAAATGCCACAGAATCCTCCTGAAAATAATAACACGTCAGATAGAATCTGACTAGATACTGTACAGGTCGCATCTTCCAGTAACACAAGCACTAGTTTTGACACGCAGAATGTTGTTCACGAAAATGTTATTACTTTTGACGATATCAGAGACACTCTTTTGCAGGAAAGATCAGTTGTTCAAAAAACCATTTCACATCCTGTCATCGAAATTAAAATTGGTTCATCGAAATTTTCAGCAGTAATCGATTCCGGATCACCTATGTCAGTTATAAATGAAGAAACTTTAAACAAGAAAGTAAAAGGAGCAGTATCGAGTAAAGGAGTAGATGTGAAATTACAGACGCATTTGTCATTTTGTATTGCAGGTCATACTTTTCACTCAAATTTTTGGATTGTTCCTTTATTGACAACAGACGTTATTTTAGGTACTAATTTTCTGGTACAACACGATGCAGTATTTGATTTTCAAAATTCCTATTTAATGTTGAAGGATGAAAATGTGCAATCGGCTTTAGAATTTCAGCACTCTTTATCTGCAGAAGAACAAACAATTAATTGTACTGAGATCATTTCTGTATCACGTAGCACAGACTGTAATTCCACATTGTTCACGGATACGTACGTACATAACTATAATACTCCAGACGAAGCTGACTACGACGTAATGCAGATGATTTCTGATAAAGTTAAACAAAGCAGTGCAAATACAGACAACGAACGCATGCAACTACACAAAATTCTTTTACAGCAAGCTCCAGTTTTTGACAATGTTCCTGGTACTATGTCCGGTTTTATGTATGAATTTCAGGTTAAACAGCACGACACATTTAAAGCCAGACGTTATCCTATTCCGTATATTCATAGAGAGCAAGTTAAGAAAGAATTGCAAGATATGCTTGACCAAGGAATTATTGAACCAGCCGTTAGTCCGTACATAAACCCGCCCCATATTGTTAAGAAAAAGGATGGCTCACTTCGCCTCGTGCTTGATTCACGTCACAATGACATAATTATTAATGAAACAGATCGACCTCAGACATTAGAAGAATTACTACAGAAATTTCATGGTACTGCTATTTATTCTACATTAGATCTGATATCAGGGTTTTGGCAAATTCAGCTCCATCCGAACTGCAGAAAGTACACAGCATTTCTCTGTTTTGGTGACTGTTATCAATTTTGTAAATTACCATTCGGTTTAACTATTTCTTCTGCAGCTTTTATTCGCGGTTTGAATACAATACTTCCGACAGAACTTAAAGACAGAATCACAACGTACGTAGACGACATTCTTATCGCAGAAGCTAACTGGTCTGAGCACAATCTGATTCTTGAAGAACTGTTGCAAACTTTTCGTGCACAAGGACTCACAGTTAATCTCAGTAAATCGCATTTTGGCAAAACTTCTATAAAATTTCTTGGATACGTAATTTCAGCAGAAGGCATTACGCCTGCTCCGGAAAAACTTCAAGCTCTACGTGACATTACTGTTCCTACGACGAAGAAACAACTACGCAGTTTTTTGGGTTTAATTAACTTTTTTCGTAAATTTATTAATTACTCTGCTTTAGACACCGCCAGATTATGTCAATTGACAGGTAAAAACACTATTTGGTCCTGGGATAAGCAAGCACATTCTGAATTTGTGAACCTGAAAGAAGCCTTGTTGAATGCTCCACTTTTATCGCACCCAGACCTTACCAGAAATTTTTCCATTGCCACCGACAGTTCTAACACCGCTTTAGGCGTACACATTTTTCACGAAATTGAAGAAGATGGTTCTACAATATTTAAAAACATCGCATTTGCAAGTCGCATCCTGTCACCTGCTGAACGAAATTATTCTGTTACAGAACTTGAAACGTTATGTGTTGTATGGGCTTTTACGAGATTTAGGCGTTTTCTTTATGGGAGACACACTACAGTTCACACAGACCATAGAGCGATACAATTTTTACTTTCAGCTAAATTCACACACGACAGACTAAGTAGATGGAAGCTTTATTTACAGGAATTTAATTTTACAATTGTTCATATTCCCGGCACACAAAATGTTGTAGCAGACGCACTATCTCGTTCTCTCAGCAACAATCAGCAAGACGTCGCAACCAACTTCTGCAATGCAAATTTCAGCGTGATATACATCCAACAAGTTGCATTTGAAAATTTCATTTCATCGTCATTACAGGACATAGCACAAGAGCAAAGTAAAGACAACATGTGGAAAGAAATTAAACACCTTTGGTAAGATAAGAATAATGTTACGATTAGAAACCATTACACTGTACGCAAGACATTTTGTTTCGCCGCTCTCATCCTGACAGCAACAATTGGTTATTATGCATTCATGACGAACTTGTTAACAAATTAATCTGGCGTACTCATTTAAGTTACGCACATTACGGAGCCAGAAAATGTTTTCTTATACTGAGACAGAACTGTTATTTTACCAACATGGAGAAACGTTCGAGTTTTAGCCTCATGTAAAATCTGCCAGAAAGCTAAGTCAGACACAACTTCTCATATTCCTCCATTACATCCCATTGTACCTGTTAAATTAAGACATATGGCCGCTGTAGACATTTTTGGTCCGATTCCTAGAACTAATAGAGGTTATTGCTACATCTTTGTCGTTGTTGAACTCATTTCAAAATTTGTTACCTTCACTCCGTTACGCAAAGCAACTGCTAAAACTGTCTCGAAAGCATTTGTAAAACATTTTCTATTTCATGTAGGGCATGTGTTGAAAGTAATTTCCGACAATGGATCACAGTTTCGATCTGCTATATGGACACGTATGTTACGAGCTAGAAACATTACTCCGATCTATATATCCAGGTACCACGCTTCTACGAACCCTTGTGAACGATTGATGAAAGAAATTGGTAAACTGTGTAGAATATCCTGCCATAAAAGACATATTGACTGGGACACACACATACACGCATTCCAGGATGTAATTAATTCAATACCAAATGAATCCACTATGCTATCTCCGTCTGTTATACTGAAAAATGTTGAACCACATATCAAAATTAAAGAATTAGTAAACTTTTCTGCATCTCGTTGACTACGACACCATGAAATAATTGACATTGCGCTGCACAACATCAAACGTGGCGCAGAGCGCCGGAGAAGACAACAAAAACAGGTCTGTACACGCCGTGACTTTCACGTTGGACAGAAGATATTAGTACGTACACACTATTTATCCAACAAAATAAAAGGTAGGTGCAGTAAATTTGAACTTCTATACGCAGGTACATACCGGATTCGCAGCATTCCTCACCCCAATGTTGTACACGTCGAAACTTTGAGAACCAAAAAATCCAAAGCAAACCACCACATATCCAACGTCAAACCTTTTATTGAATGAAGATACATTATGATTCATCACACTGTAATGCCATTTCCTAATTTTTATGGCCACTTATGCAATTATATTTATGTGATTACTTACTGATGACTGTCGTATTTTTTCTTGGCAAGTGGCCGGCAAGGTAAGGTTAGCAGGTCGCTTTACTTGTCGTTACACATCAGACCGTGCACTTTTTCCATTTTTTAATGTATGTATGATTGTTTTCCTGTCTGTTTGTATGCATTACGAAATAGTTAAGATATAGCAAACACCAGTTGACTTTGACATTTTTGCCCTATGATATATCAACATCGTGACTGTTTTACATTTTTTTTTTTTTTGCTGCTGCATTGTGATATTCTGTGTACATTTTTGCTTTTGAACACTGTCGATGTTTTTGACATATTACGTTTTCTGTCATGCTATGCTGTATGCTCAATTATGTTACTATCAACCAGTTTTTATCTAATGAGTATATGATGTAAATGCAAAAAATTAATCTTTGTTCATCATTTTCAGAAAGAAATAACGTGTAAAGGAAATAAATTAAACAGAAATGGGAATTTCACCTACGGAATAAACGAAAGAAGATGCAAAAACCTTATGAGGAAGAGTAAATGGATCAGAATTAATAAGCATTAACAAGAATATACTATACACGTCGTAGAATAGCAGTCTTAACTAATTTTTTCTTTCAGAATACGAGGCGATTGATGCAGGCTGTCAGACAGAACTACACATTTTAGTTTTAGTGATGAAATATGCTAGAGATAAGGAATAGTTGTATAATGAGTAATGAAGTGATTTTTTTTTTGCAGATGATAATGAATGCTGATGAATAACGATGATGAATATGCTACTATGAATAATGAAGTTTTTTCTTTCCAGGTGATGATAATAATGGAGTTATGATAATATGGATAATGAAGTGATGGATAATGAAGTTTTTTTCTTTACAGATGAGGATCATGTTGAAGTTTATGAATTTATGCACTGTAGTTATTAAAGTATTTGTTGCAGTTCGTTTTGACAGTATGTCTTATATCGTATAGTATGATGACTGAAGGTTTTGGAAAGGACAGCTATGGAACACATCTTTTATACACATTTCACCACCTGTTAATTCGAGGTTCACTACTTTTCAGCATAAAATGCGTTTCTTCTTTCAGTTTAATAATCCATTTTGTAGGAGAAATTATTTATGAAATTAATGTGCTTTAAGCAGTTGTTCATTAAGTCTATGTCACTTATGAATGTGATTACATATACTTTACTTATTTCATAATCTTGCTACAGCTGACTCATGATAACGTTACACATTTTCATATACAGCAACATCCCAAAAGCAAAAAAAATAAATAAATAAATATAATAATACTTGTTAACTAGGAAATGAGTGCCTATGTTCTCTGTAAATCATTATATGAATATTACTATGTAATGACTTTTGATGATTTGTAATTAGAAAATAAGTACCAGTGTTCTGTGTAAAGCACCACATGAATATTATGACTTCTGATGATTTGTAATTAGGAAATGAATACCAATGTTCTCTGTAAAGCACCACATGAATATAATGACTTCTGATGATTTGTAATTAGGAAATGAGTACCAATGTTCTGTGTAAAACGACAATATATGAACATTATTCTAGGAAATGAGTACCAATGTTCTCGATAAAACACCATATGAATATTATGACTTCTGATTATTTGTAATTATGGAATGAGTGCCAATGTTCTCTGTAAAACACCACATGAATATAATTATGTAATGACTTCTGATGATTTATAATTAGGCAATGAGTGCCAATGTTCTCTGTAAAAACGCCAATCTATGAACATTATTCTGTAACACTACATACATGGTACAGAAATGTTCAATAACTGGGCAATGAATGCCGCAAACCACTAATGTAATTCTCAGGGAAGAGTAATATGTGACTTAATGTCCTTCACCTTCTGACCTAACTACCCTGAATTACTGCCATATCCATTGTCATGTATATCCTCATGCTCATGGAGCACTATATTTGGTTCTTGCACTAATTCTACGTTGGTGTACTTTACAAGAATGTGGTGTTGACACGACATGCTGTCCACCACCTTGAGCGATGGAGATGTTATAATGGTCCCACTGTTTGGTGTACCTAATGTACTACCAAAATGACAACATGAATATTACTACGACAGTTCAATGTCTTGGATACACTGATTAATGCTTGAAGGAAAAGAACTTCAGATTGTCTCACTTGGTGTTGTACTTCTGTGGAAAGATATAGACTTTCAGTGCAGCTGCGTGCTACCTAAAGTGCTACAACCATGATGCAATCCTTCCCTTTCCTATCTTAATTCTTGTAACATAGTAAAGAAAAGTATATACAGTACATGTACATTTGTGTCATTTGTTAGTATGATTTGTATTCATTGCCTTTACATTTTGTGATTTCCTGATATGTTCTAAACTACAGTGCATGTCCACTTGTGTCATTTTGTTAATATGATTTGTATCCATTGTCTATACATTTTTTGATTCGCTGATGTGTTCTGTATTACAGTGCGTGTGCACTTTCGCTATTTGTTAGTATGATTTGTACTCATTCTGTATACATTTTGTGATTTCCTGATATGTTCAATACTTCAGTGCGTATGCACTTATGTCATTTGTTACTCATTGTATATACATTTCGTCATTTGCTGATATATTCTGTACTACTTTGCGTGTGCAACTTTGCCATTTGTGAATATGTTTTGTACTCATTGTATATATTTTGTCTTTGTCTGGTATGTTTTGTACTTGGTGCATGTGTACCACATTTACTTCATGCTCTACATCTGTATATTCTCTAATTGTAAAGTCAATTAGTTAAGAAATAATTTGTTGCTCTTGGCAAGTCCAAATGACTCACCATCGCTGCCAAATTTTTGCCCCCCCCAGTGGAGGGTTATGAAACACGTATGTATTCAGTGTATTCATTGATATGAAACACGTATGTATTCAGTGTATTCATTGACAGCGATGTCGAGGCATGACAGAATCTCTGACCAGAGAGTTATTTATTGTTGCTAGTCTGTGCATGATCGCACGAGAGTTCAGTTCGAGAGCAGTAGTTGTTGCGAGTGGACAGTTGTACTGAGCGGACGTCGACATGGGTCGGCGGCGTGCTCTGCATCCATCTCTGGTCACGATTCAGGACGAGGTATTTTGTTATAGAAGGTAATGAAGCAGCATTGCACTCAGCTAATAATATATGTTAATTGTAATTAATTTGTTCAAGAATTGCCCCAATAATAATTTCTTATAAAGTAAATCTTTTAAAGAAAAGTAATCATATCAATTTAAAGAATTTTTCCACTCTTTTGAAGAAAAAGCATTCATTTTTAATTCAAAGAATATTTCCTATGCATTTCCTCCAAGAATCAGAATTAAATATACGCCAGCATTGCACGGAGCTGTGCCGAAAAGTAAGAGCAAATATTGAGGGAGTTTACTGATGTAAGAATTTTAGTTTTTGTGTTCAGGTTTAATTATTGCACAGGGCCGAAGGTCAGCGCCGCTGCCCTTATATAATTTGTCAGGTTTAATTATTTGTGTTCAGATGTTACACATACTTTATGCTTCATTATTTAATTAATTTTATTGTGGGTTTATGAGCAATCTTCATTAGTTAATGTTTGTGGGGAGTTTACATTTGGGCCATTATTATTCTTTAATTCTGCAAGGAGGTTACGCTCGGCTCATTTTTTAATATTCACTTTTGTGGGAAGACAACATCTGGCAAACGTTTTCGTCTTTCATTGTCATTAAAAATTCTGCGGGGAGATTACAATATTTATTCGCGACTGCGTGTCAGACTGTAATAGCACATACGAAAATAAGTAAAATACCGTTATTTGCTATCCTCCCTTGTGTTGCAGCTTTTAGGGCCAGCAGTGCAAATTTGTTATAATGGTATTGCATTTTCTTTTTTTTTCCACTTTCCATTCCACCCTTTGATGGAAGGAGACAGGTTGTTTTAAGATTTGCTTTTGCCCTTTACAGCCCAGCTGAGTTTTAGTTTTAGTTTTAATTTATTACAGTTTCTCAGCCGAAGGTGTTTATCAGTTATATTTTATGCCGTCTCCAACAGTAATACTTCAGGTTTTCCATTTCTTAAGAATTACATTATTGTAATTAAAATATGTAGAAAAGAAAGAGATTTCTGATAGTATATTGAGTTGGATATATATTATTAGATAAATTTACATAGACAAAATATAATTAATAGGAAAGAAGGAGTTGGTAGTAATCTAATTGTGTGTGTTTTTTGTGGATTAGATATTCTGATACAATAAATATTTGCTGCCGAAACGCGTTATTTGATATATCCGTGTTGCCAGCTGGCTTAGTCTTTCATGATACTATTTTTAATGCAATATAATTTTGTTATTTAAAGGGGTTACATTGTTTCACAATTTTGTCACTTTCGATAACTACGTTGTTACGCGTGAAAATGAAAAAAACGGGAGTGAGGCTATTGTTGTGTAGGCGTTGCGTATATTTTTGACTTCGTACATGTGTAATTACTGTATAGCCTATTTGTTAAAACTGCATCCATTTATATGCTGCCTTATTCACCATATTGAGCTGTAGTGTCTGTGTGTGTGCGTGTGTGGCTGTGTGTGTCTTTGTGTTATATATTGTATAGGATGGTAAGCTTTTGCTTCGTCGTGAGAGTGGAGGTAGGTTGCTGTGGGAAACGGCAAACGAAGCCTCCTGATTGGCCATTAACACCGTCTTCCTTGGGAGACGTTTCGAACGGTGGCAACGATCACCTGGCTTGCTGCTCTGGATGGAGAAGATCTCACTACAGGCTGACGGCGAGGAGTAAAGCAGAGGCTCTGATTCAACAATTTTGGCAGTCAGAGCTGAAGGTTTGTTATGTTGTTGTATGTTTTCATTTCACCACTCAGTATATTCGCAACTATCGGCTTTAGGGTGTTCAACACAAGGTGGAGCAAATAAAAGTGACCTAGACGATTGAAACCATTTGCTGCATCATTAACAGAGGAGGGAAAGGCCTGCAGCTACTTCAAACAGCATGGCGCAACTGCCCCTCGCAGGAGGCCGAACCTTGGAGCACGTTTACACTATCCTGACGCCTGACACAGTTGTCAGGAGAGGTCAGCGTGGTCACGGCCCTAGCTGGCAACCGAAGTCTCCTGATCCCTCAGTGTGCGGTTGCTTTGTGTGAGCAGTCCTCAAATCTATGGTGTATCGCAACAACCCGCATACTCTTCAAGAACTGCAGCTGGACATTTCGGATGATACTGCACCAATTCTAGCAGTCGAGCTTCGATTAGCCTACAGCAACTTGCTGAGCAGGGCCCAGAAGTGCAAAGAGATGGAAGGTGGTCACTTTCAACATCTACTATAGTCGGATTAGTATTGTATTTCCTTTCGTCTGCTGTGTTTTTTTGTAACCTCGAACCCTGTCCCCCACGCACTTTTATTTGTTGCACCCTGTAAAATGGTTCTGAGCGCTATGGGACCTAACTTCTGAGGTCATCAGTCCCCTAGAACTTAAAACTACCTAAACCTACCATAACCTAAGGACATCACACACATCCATGCCCGAGGCAGGATTCGAACCTGCGGCCGTGGCGGACGAGCGGCTTCAGACTGTAGCGCCTAGAACCTCTTGGCCACCCCGGCCGGCCGCACCCTGAAGATCGTGTTTACTTTGCTCTGGTGACGCGATTACTTGCGTAATGTAAAATTTATGTGAAAAGGTAGTCTAAAAGTGTACGTTTTGTAGACAAAGATTTCATTCGGACATGTATCCGACGGGGTCCTTTCTGTGTACCTTACGTGGCTGATGATACTGTTTCCACAGCCCTTACGCACGACAACCTACCTTCGTCAGGCGACGCAGGAAACGTCTCCCACGCCAAGATGTTGTAGGATATACGAGTGTCTGTAACGGCGTAAATGTGTAGAGGTGAGCGCTTCCCTCCCGGGCTGGCGCCAGCGAGGTCTCCGCCGCGCGCGCCGGTCGGACTGCAGGTGGCGGCGGCCCGCGCCTCCCTCGGACGGGCAATCCACGTGCGGCTTTGTTCGGCGCAGCGCCTCGCCTAATTGTGACGCCGCCGCGCCCGCATTGTCACCACGTCGCCGGCGGCCGCGAGCCCCGTCTCCTGGTGGCCGCTGCATACCTACTCCGCCCACGTCGCCGCTTGCTGCCCTACGCTCGGGTGTTCAGAGTAAGCCTCACTACTACGTTGCTCCCGTAGTACACTGTTGACTGCAGAGCACGAACGTGCTATGTTGTCAAATCATCGATTACGTTTACGATTACATCATAGACGTTTAATCGTGGAGGGCAGACAATAATCGGTCATAAAACAATGATTTTGAATTATGACTCTTTGGAATGGCGGAAGAAGTAACTTACAAATACATCTAAGATCGTATCTATTAACCTCAAGAAGAATATAATAATTCGAGGTCGGCCGAGGCGGCCGAGCGGTTCTAGGCGCTACAGTCTGGAACCGCGCGACTGCTACGGTCGCAGGTTCGAATCCTGCCTCGGGCATGGATGTGTGTGATGTCCCTAGGTTAGTTAGGTTTAAGTAGTTCTAAGTTCTAGGGCACTGATGACCTCAGAAGGAAGTCCCGTAGTACTCAGAGCCATTTGAACCATTTTTTATAATAATTCGAATCCCAAAGAAAGCAGGTGTTGACAGACGTGAAAATTACAGAACTATCAGTTAATAAGCCACAGCTGCAAAATACTAACACGAATTCCTTACAGACGAATGGAAAAACCGGTAGAAGCCGACCTCGGGGTAGATCAGTCTTGATTCCGTAGAAATGTTGCAACGCGTGAGGCAATACTGACCCAACGACTTATCTTACAAAATAGATTAAGGAAAGGCAAACCTACGTTTCTAGCATTACTAGTCTTAGAGGAAGCTTTTGACAATGTTGATTGGAATACCCTCTTTCAAATTCTGAAGGTGGCAGGGGTAAAATACAGGGAGCGAAAGGCTATTTACAATTTGTACAGAAACCAGATGGCAGTTATAAGAGTCGAGGGGCATGAAAGGGAAGACAGGGTGAGACAGGGTTGTAGCCTCTCCCCGATCTTATTGAATCTGTATATTGAGCAAGCAATAAAGGAAACAAAAGAAAAATTCGGAATAGGAATTAAAATGCATGGAGAAGAAATTAAAACTTTAAGGTTCGCTGATGACATTGTACTTCTGTCAGAGACAGCAAAGGACCTGGAAGAGCAGCTGAACAGAATGGACAGTGTCTTGAAAGGAGGATATAAGATGGACATCAACAGAAGCAAAATGATGATAATAGAATGTAGTCGAATTAAATAGAGTGATGCTGAGGGTATTAGATTAGGAAATGAGACGCTTATACTAGTAAAGGAGTTTTGCTATTTGGGGAGCAAAGTAACTGAGAATGGTCGAAGTAGAGAGGATATAAAATGTAGACTGGCAGTGGCAAGGAAAGCGTTACTGAAGAATAGAAATTTGTTAATATCTAGTATAGATTTAAATGTCAGGAAGCATTTTCTGAAAGTATTTGTAAGGAGTGTAGCCATGTATTGAAGTGAAACGTGGACGATAAATAGTTTGGACAAGAAGGGAATAGGAGCTTTTGAAATGTGGTGCTACAGAAGAATGCTGAAGATTAGATGCATAGATCACATAACTAATGAGGAGATCATCATCATCATCATCATCAACAACAGCCAATTCAATCATTAGATGATGTGGCCTCTTCGAGTCGTGGATCCAGGTAGGCATTCAGAAGTTTTCTCCAAGTGGGACGGTCTTGGGCAGTTCTCTGCCAGGTGTTACCAGCGATCTTCTTGATGTCTTTGTCCCATCTGTCTGGTGGTCTTCCTCTAGGCCTCCGGTGCTCTCTCGGACTCCACTCCAGTACTAGCTTCGTCCATCTGTTGTCTTTTCTTCTTGCAACGTGGCCAGCCCACTGCCATTTCAAAGAACCTACTCTCTCTAAGATGTCACTAACCTTCGTCACAAACTGGATGTTATCTGCCCTTTTCCTGTCCTTTCTTGTATAGCCCAGCATTGATCTCTCCATGGCTCTCTGTGCTATCCTAAGTTTCCCTTTTGTGAATGAGTTCAGTGTCCATGTCTCGCAGCCATACGTCATCATAGGAAGAATAAATTGATCAAATATTTCTTTCTTCAGATTTACTGGCATCTTTGATCTGAATACTTTTGAATTCTTCCCAAATGCTTGCCAGCCAAGCTTGATGCGTCGATAGATTTCTGGCCTTATGTCTCCCTTCATATTTATAATCTGGCCAAGGTAGACATATTCACTGACCTCTTCTAGTAGACTGTCCTTGACTTTCACATCTCCAGCTGGGACCCATTTTTTGGATATTACTTTTGTTTTGGAAAGGTTCATGTTCAAGCCAACCAGCTGACATTCCGATGCAAGATCTGTAACTACATTTTGGAGCTCTGCGAAGTCTTTGGCCAGAGATATTGAATAGAATTGGGGAAAACAGAAATTTGTGGCAAAACTTGACTAGAAGAAGGGATCCGTTGGTAGGACTTGTTCTGAGGCATCAAGGGATCACCAATTTAGTTATTGGAGGGCAGCGCGGAGGGTAAAAATCGAAGAGGGAGACCAAGAGATGAATACACTAAACAGATTCAGAAGGATGTAGGTAGCAGTAGATACTGGGAGATGAAGAAGTTTCCACTGGATGGAGTGGCATGGAGAGCTGCATCAAACCAGTCTATGGACTGAAGATCACAACAACAACAACATTTATTAAGCAAAAGGTGGAGCAATCACTTTGTGTCAGACTAATACTAAAGTACATGTTTACGTTTTTGACTCAAATGGCTCTGAGCACTATGGGACTTGACATCTGAGGTCATGAGTCCCCCCAGAACTTAGAACCACTTAAAGCTAACTAAACAGCCTACAATGGACCTCTGTCAGTAGTTGCAGTTCCATTATACGAGTAATAACACAGTAGATTGTACACCGTCTTTTGTGACTATAATAAAATTCTTACTTAGACCATAGACCTTCAGCATTTTTTAAAATTATCCTCTGTGGTCACTGCAATAAAGTGGTCTTTCTCAAAAATTTGTTTGCCTTTTTCGTAAACAGTCGTAATTTTCTAAATTACTACTCTTAAACAGTATTAAGTTACTAGTGTTACGCAAGATGCTTTTTCCCTACATCATTCCTGGTGTTCTTCTCCACATGTGTGCCACATTTTAATACGCTGCACTTCATTGACACTATATATTTTCGTTTCTAGGCAATGTTGTGTACATCCACTATCACCTCATGTACTATATTTTTATGTTGCCGGATGCAGTCTTCTTTTGTTTTACTTTTGTAGTTCAAATGGTTCAAATGCCTCTGAGCACTATGGGACTTAACAGCTCAGGTCATCAGTCCTCTAGAACTTACCTAAACCTAACTAACCTAGGGACATCACACAATCCATTCACGAGGAAGGATTCGAACCTGCAACCGTAGCGGTTACGTAGTTCCAGACTGAAGCGCCTAGAACCGCTCGACCACCACGGCCGGCTATTGTTGTAGATGTTGAAGCGTCATCTTTTCTTCTGTATACGTGTTGTATTAATAGCAGACATTTCCTTTTGCTTACTTCAGACTTAACGTACTAAGGAATTCTTCCCCGTTTTCCTAATCTCCTTCATAACAACGTAAATACTAGGACATAAATCATCAACTCGCTGACATCGTCCGTCGGCGAATACGACGTTGCTACACTTCTATATGATTACTCAGTTATCTTTGACATTAACAAAGACCGCGTGAAAATGAAACCATGTTAAATGTGACAGTCATCTTTCAAAGGAGTAAGGTTATTCCAGAAGCGACAGAACCCAAAAATTAGGACAACTTAATCTAATAAAGTACCAGTAGTTATATTTACCTATACGTCTATCAAACGTAACGTTACGTATCATAAATCCTCTTAAAAAATCCGTAATATTGTTTTTACTAATAAAAAACAGTACGGCAACACAGCATTTGACACCATGAAAGCATGAGCTGCATGAACGATGAAGTGCAATAGTCCAATATTCCATCCTTAGCTCTTTCGCTCACATTTACCTGCTCCTTTCCCTCTCTCTCTCTCTCTCTCTCTGTCTCTCTCTCTCTCTCTTCCTGCCTCCCCTCCCCCTCACCCACGCCGCCCTCCGAGCACCTTTTTATGAGCTGCAATCGTATTATAGTGATGGATGTTGCGAGACATTTTCAGAAAAAGATTCGCTTACATGATGAAAAAATTGTTATCAGCGGCAGCTGCTGTGTATATGGCAAGAGTTAAGCAACACATACCACGAGTGGCAGCCACCACACATGCTTACCCGCTAGCCAGGCGCCTTGTAAGTGCGAGCCGGCCGGAGTGGCCGTCCGGTTCTAGGCACTTCAGTCTGGAACCGCGCGACCGCTACGGTCGCAGGTTATAATCCTGCCTCAGGCATGAATATGTGTGATGTCATTACGTTAGTTAGGTTTAAGTAGTTCTAAGTTCTAGGGGACTGATGACCACAACAGTTAAGTCCCATAGTGCTCAGAGCCATTTGAACCATTTGAACCTTAGTCTAATGACCGTGTTGTTGACGAGATGTTAAACACTAACCTGCTCTTCATCCTTCTTCAAAAATGGTTCACATGGCTTTGAGCACTATGGGACTTAACTACTGTGGTCATCAGTCCCCTAGAACTTAGAACTACGTAAACCTAACTAACCTAAGGACATTACACATCCATGCCCGAGGCAGGATTCGAACCTGCGACCGTAGCGGTCGCGCGGTTCCAGACTGTAGCGCCTAGAACCGCTCGGCCACTGCGGCCGGCCATCCTTCTTTCTACAGCGCCAGCACTATAGGTAGTTCCTGCAGTTTGTCTAGTACAGTCAGTTCCAGCAATGCCTGCACTTATGCTACAGAGCACATTTCCTCGAGTACCATTCAGAAGTGAACAGTTTCCTGCTTAGTAGAGGGGGTGACGATTGTGGCTGAAAAAATTGGCTTTCGATTACACCGGTTTTTTAAGCGTCCACTTCAACCTGACGGATAAGACCGCTCAATATAACCAATTTTGAATATAACTGATTTTATGCTTTTTATTTCTGTTACTTCCAATAACAAATGTACACTTCGGACAAAGACTGAACACCTCTAAGGAAGGTGAAGCTGTAGAACAACACAATCGATCTGAGATTGAGGCTGTGGGAGAAATCGGTCATATTGTCCCCAGCAGAGATGGCGAAGGTGAAGCAGACAGTGCCACAAGAGTGAAAGGTCAAAGGTTGATGTCTTCTCTGGTTTGTCACTTTTGGATGATATCAATTTTTCACGCTAAAGAAACCACAAAATTTAAGGTTCACTTACAATTCCTAGTTTATCGCACATCAATAAAGTTGTAGGTCTACCAATCACAGTAAAGTTGTAGGTCTACCAATCAAACCTTCTGTTCCAAGGAACATTGTAGATGTTTTCTCCTAATACGATGATACAAGTTTGTTTTGCCTTCTCCCGTCTTTAAACTATTGAAGCAACTGGAACATCGTACCTCATTGCTATCACAATCTGTCAAATACTTCCAAACTCGGGATTGCACCATTCAGCTGTACAACTAATGTCCGAGGACGTCAGCAAGAAACAACAGTATAGATCACGTGACGGTTATCTTGTACATTGCACGTACATGTACACCATCTACTAGCCCACGCCGTACAATAACACGTACAGTATTGTCTATGCAATGGTGTACCGATTCTTCTGTCATGAGTTTGTTGCAAGTTTCCAGCTGTAGGTGTTGTTATTAAAGTAGTGCAGAGCAGTTTACCCATTTTCAATAATAACCCAATATTTCGAAGCAATGTTAACTCTACGAATAAAGTGTCCTTGGTTTTAAAAAATATTTTACTTAAAAAAAGATTGTATCACTGCTGCTACGGCGAAGTGACATGCCGGATTTTTATCGAGTTGGTAGTAAAAAATGGTAAAAAATATTGTAACCGAACAATACCGGTTATTCACAAATAAATAAAGGTATCTGCTTTAACCGGTCGGTTTTTCCCAACCCTACTTAGCACTCGCTACTTACGAGGTAATAGATACAGTCCACCATGGGTATCTGCATAGTACTTTCAGTCACAGAGACAATATCATAAACTTCCAAGTGACTGCAAAGTATTCATATTTCATTGTATTAGATATAGGACACCAACTGCCACGCATCAAGCTTTTATAAAAGTCAAACAAAGTTTAGTATCATCACACTTAATAAACGTTCTTAATTACTTGTTACCAGAATGAGAAATTCTCCTATAGTAGCACAAGAAAAGGCGAATATGTCCTGGACAGTGTTAGGAATGTGAAGGAAGGGAAACAGCTTCTCGACTTGTCTCGTAGCTGCAAAGATACTTAAATCAAACCACCTTTAGTTATTCGCGATTGTTTACTTGTGACTATTAGTACTTATGTAATATAATGCATCGTGCCGAGGAAAGTAACATGATGTTATGTAGTATAACATGTCATCCACTATAGCATTTTTCACGTCGTGCAGTAAGACACAGCGTGTAATTAAAGTTTAGGATGCATACATCCTCCCTCTGGGATACTTCCTATTGCACATGCACCCCCACCCTCCGAGAGTTCCTACTGCAGATGTAGTCTACTCTCTAGAGGCACATACACATCCTTGCGGTGGATCGGTCACTATGTTGCGACAATAGGATTAACTCGTAAAAAAGCGTGAATATGTCAAGACGTTTCGATTTAAATGTCTTTGAAGCTGCCAAATAAGGCTAAAAGCTTGTTTCATTCTTTTACATACCCAACCCTGCCCAGAACATATTTGCTTTGCTACAATAGCAGAATTTTTCATTCTGATTCCCAATTTTCACTCTTTCAGAATTTTGATATTATGCCGCGATAGCTTGGCTGCTTGACTCTCAAGACGACGACACGCTATATGCTTTTTTTATTGCCTTTCGAACCATGTTGGTTGTAAGGTGGCAACACTTAAACCACTCACAAAAACAAAAACAGGACATATAGCAGTGACATGTATTTGTCTATCTTCTTACAAAATTTGAACCTATCCTCACGAGTCTTAAAACACAACAGTGGCGCGAGTAAGAAAACTCACTTTTTTGCACATAAAATTCGAATTAGGCTACATTTGTGGAACTATGTTGTAAGCTGTGTCGTAAGAAAGCAATTTGAAGTGTTTACTGACGATATATAGGGTGTGAAGTGTATAGTGACGTGTACTTCGATAGCTAAAGTGTTATTGTCGACTGTTTACGGCTAATAAACTTCTCATAGCTTACGAAAATGCTTAGGGATGGAAAGAGAAAGTGTCACTTTTCGGTTGATTACAAAGAAGAGTGGCCTTTTGCCAAGAAAGGACGTACGGATAAGAAAGGATCGTGCGAAATTTGTAACTGTTTCACTTCAGTAACTCATGGCGATAATATAGATGTGAGGCATAACATTTCTACGAAGAATCATACAAATCGATTCGCGGTGGCATCGAAAACAAAGCCTATTTCTACATTCACGGCTAAAGAAGATATCAGGAAAATTGCTCGTTGCTGCTGCAGAACTAACAGCACACTATTCCAAGTAGTGTCCCGGCGAGGCCCCAGCTAGATATGGCAACCCCAGTCATAATCCAAATATAAGCGACGAAATTGAAATCTTGCATAAAGAAAAGATAGGATGGCGATTAGACATTTTAGAGGAATTAAGGAGTCTTATAGGTCATCGATAAACAGCGACGGCCTTCTTTTAAATGAGTAGTTATAACTGAAAAAGTAAGCACAGGCTACAGTAGTTTTCGTCGTAGCTCTGGTCATTTAAGATTGTACCAGAGGTTCCCGTATGTTAGGTGTGTTGCATACCAATCGCGCCTTACCTCACTACAATTGCTCTCTTTACATATGCGATCAGTACCTTAATACATTCCCCTAAAAAGTGGAAGAGGTGGATTGTCTAGAAACTGAATGAGCATACATAAGGGGCCGGGTAACTTATGAAATATTTTTGTCCTCCATAGTTATTCCCCTGTCTCTAATTGAAAAAAAAATACAGCAAAACCGAAACTTTAAATATTAATGCAGATTTTACTCGAAAATTGTTAATTTTTTACGTGCAACAAAGCAATGTTGCAGTAAAAAATAAAGAAAACAGTACATATTTCTCATATAGCGCTTAGAACTCAATTTCCTATTCAAAAATTTTTAAAAAACCTAAAACAAAAGTACGTCAAACGGCGCTTCAATACTTGGTCGAACTTATATTTAAAATCATTCTGTTATTCATACACAACTTTCATAATAACAGGAAATCTTGCCTATGATCACGATGAAGATCGTTATATTGAGTATGAAAAAACAAGAATAATTATATATAAACTGTTCTTGCATCAAAAGCAATTGCTTTGGTTGCATAAAAACGCAAAAGCTAAGCGATCAACCAATTTTTGTTACTTATAAAATGCAATTTGTATTGTGTAAGGATATAAAATGCACATCGGACTAACACTGAATATGTGCGGTTCTAATTATGTATCGGTTTCTGTATTGCACATTCATCTATGTTCCTTTCCCTACCAGTGCTACCAATACTACCTGTAATCTTGGTTCAAATGGCTCTGAACACTATGGGACTCAACATCTGAGGTCATCAGTCCCCTAGAGCTTAGAACTTCTTAAACCTAACTAACCTAAGGACATAACACACATCCATGCCCGAGGCAGGATTCGAACCTGCGACCGTAGCGATCACGCGGTTCCAAACTGAAGCGCCTAGAACCGCACGGCCACCGCGGCCGGCTTACCTGTAATTTTATTATCTATTACCTCATTTACAAGGTGTACCAAAACCACCGAACCATAGTATTGGCAGAACGCAATTCTACCTGTTACTAATTCAGTACTGTTACTCTGTTATGTACTGGTAGCATCATAGATTACTGACTGCTTCTGAAGATGGTAGTCGAAGTAGAAATAAATAAATTTTACATAATTGAACTTGTCATTATTTCATCAGCTTGCAATATGTGGTGCGCTCTACTGTAAATAGATGCTACGCATTTACTTTGATGTTTGCCTCTGTTCGACAGCCATACCTATCTCCCTTCTGCGGTTTCAATGGACAATTTAATTCTAGTTATTGCGTGTGAAATGAGCTGGTTCGTTCTTGATTCAGGTAATATGTTTTAATGTAACCATTGAAAGTTTTGATTTAATTTTTCAACTGAGAATTGTAGCTATTTTTATGAGAGCTAGAAATTATAGTTAGTTCCTGTCAAAAATTTTTAGTTAACAGCATATACCGAAAGACTATAATTAAATTGCTGCTACTTGCTAAGGTTGACCGTGATCTTTAAGTATCGTCTGGCATCGAAACGTGGTAGATACGCTAATACGTTAATGTGGAACCGATTTACGATGGAAAACAGATTAGTTCTAGCTGTTACCACCAGGTGCAATGCTGGCGCTGTAAGCTGTTTGTATGACGGTGTGACGTCAAAAAAATGACTCTGAGCACTATGGGACTTAACTTCTACCGATCGAGGTGGCGCAGTGGTTAGACACTGGACCCGCATTCGGGAGGACGACGGTTCAATCCCGCGTCCGGCCATCCTGATTAAAGTTTTCCGTGATTGCCTTAAATCGCTCCAGGCAAATGCCGGGATGGTTCCTTTGAAAGGGCACGGCCGACTTCCCCGTCCTTCTGTAATCTGATAAGACCGATGACCTCGCTGTCTGGTTTACTTCCCCAAACACCCCAACCCCAACTTAACTTCTAAGGTCATCAGTCCCCTAAGACTTAGAACTACTTAAACCAAACTAACCTAAGGACATCACACACATCCATGGCCTAGGCAGGAGTCGAACCTGCGACCGTAGCGGTCGCTTGGTTCCAGACTTTAGCGCCTAGAACCGCTCGGCCACCTCGGCCGGCGGTGTGACGTCAACGCTGTCATATAAGTGCAATAGCATGAGTGAACAGTAAGGGTATCGAGAAGAGGGACTTGCTAGTGAAACTGTTTTATGTGAACCGCAGCAATTACAGTGTTCTATTGAGAAGGCATTGCCGACTGAAAGGTCTCCGGAGAGGCTCGATGTCATTAAATGGTTTAAAGAAGATAACAATGAAATTAGAAAACACGGATGAGCTTGGTGTGTCACCTGGAAGATAAAGGCGTCCTGTCCCTGTAGAAGTTGCTGATGAGGTTGCTGTTGATGTAACGGGCTATGCAGCAAGTGCCTCATGCAGAACAATCGCATGTTGTGCACAAAGATCCACTGGAATCGCCGTACGTGGCTATTTGGTGTGGATTCACAAGCACCTTCACGCCTGCTCCGTTCTTCTTTGAAGAGAATACACCCAGAGGGTGTGTCGGGTGCAGTGTGACGTCTGCACATTATCGACACCTTCTCGTACAGTATGTGATTGCTGCTTCGGAAGAGCGCAACTGTGTGGATACCCATATTTTCAAGCACGGTACGGAATTACCTCATGTAGCTGGCCCATGTAAGATTTGCTGAATGCAATCTTCCAGGAACGTGTTATCTCCACAAATTTCCCCGACACAATGTCTGGAAGATCACCTGAACTGAATTCACGTGACTTTTGGCTCTGAGGATATGCAAAATAACCAGTTAACCGGGAAAAAGTTCGGCCCCCACCTGATCTGAAGGCCAGCATATGGAAACATGTTACTCAGATTCCACTGTAGCTGCTGCGTGTAACTAATGATCACCTTGTTTTATGGACACAGCATCTCGTCGATTTCTCCGGAACTCATACTGAACAAATTGTGTAAGTGGAGGTTGGTAGAAAAATGATCATCAAGGTTTTGTCACTTGTTTAACCTTCGTCCCCTTCCCATCCATTATATGTGGAATGATTCCTATACGTCTTTCTTGCGTTCACGGCGCCACATTGGCACATGGTGGCCAAAACTGGTAGTAATTTTTTTCCATCGTAAATCCGTTCCGCATTAACCCACTAAAATGTCGACCACATTTCACTTCCATACGATAATAACATCCCACAATGACCCACTGTAATTGTAACCAACCGCTTCTTCTGAAGGATATACTCATAAAAGTAGTGGAACTAAGGTCAAGTTTAAGCAAATAAACTTCTGGCAATTAATCGAGTGTTTGCTTTATCGACTAACATGGTGTTGAGTAGGGACTTACGGACACCGGTATAATATATAAACGGAGGAAGCGACAGTGTGAGCATTAAGCACAATACCCGGTTGATTGTGCTCCACATCCCTGGACAGCCCGGTGCAGTAACGGTGGCGGTGGCGGCTGCAGCTGCCGCTGTTTCATTACGGTAGCGCCCCGCACACTGGTAAACGGCGGCCTGTGTGCGGATTACCGGCTCGTTACGCTATCCGCAGCGCCTCGCCCCGGCCTCTGTGTTACGTCTGCGTCTGCGCAGGAGGGCTCCACCGGGCAGGGCCTCTGAGGGCCGGGGCGACGAGTAGGCCCTTTGCAGCGCTCCTGAGCGGCTGATTCAATGCTAAGGGCCTCGTTCTACTGTCCGGATTCTCTGTGTGAGGTCCCGAGTATCGGTTCAGACGTAGTCTGCTTTCCTCGTCAGTTCCCCAGTTCTATGAACTCTGTTTGCGCTCTGTTGGAGATGCGTTCCACCAAGTACTATATTTCACAGGGACTGAGCCCACCGCTGCTGTGCATCTGTTTATCTCGGCAACGATGGCTTCATTTTGTGGCCTGACAGAGGTAGCGTCAGGAGCCCCCAAGGAAATGATATACGACCGCTCTTGTTCTTTACGTGAAGCACATACACTGACCAGCCAGGACGTTATGAACACCGATCTGCTACCGATGCCAGCCCGTGCAGACTATACCAGCGTCACCTGGCGAGGAATGACTAATGGTCACACCTTCGACCATAAATATAATAGACTGGCCCTGACGTCATTTTCGTGGTTCCAACATCTCTGGGCTAAAGTCACGTCAATGTTGGCAAAACATGGTTGTTTCGTGTTGCGCTTATGGCTGTACTCAGCGTTTTGTCGGGGGAAATGGCATTGCATTTCACGTGTGTTTCTATGATAGTGCAGAAGCGTTTATTGTAATCTGCTGAAGTGACTTTTATATGTTTTTTACACTTGAAATAGAGTATCCCGCGATTTAAGGCGTTGAAAGTGATGCTTGTAAAGTCAGACTCATATTACATTTTGGAATGTATCTGCCATAATTCGGTTACAGAAGTAAGTATAACTGTTTCTCGTTCTTACCCATAGGTTCCCTAAGGATGAAAACCGAAGGCAGCTTTGGATACAGGCCCTGAAACGGATAAACTTTAAGCCTTCTGCATACACGCGCCTTTTTGTATGTACAACTGAGATTATAATGAGGTAAGAGCACCTATAGTCGACATATGAAGAGAATTTTTTTCTACCTTCTAATACTATTAAATAAATATAGGCTCCAAAATTATTTTCTGAAACTTCATAGTCTCACCTTTCATCTAAAATATCATTTTTTTAAACTGATAGTAAAAATAGTAGGAACTGAACCTTTGAAGTGCACCTAAAGTTGATACTCTAAAATGGACCTGCTCCTAAAGTCGACAATTTTGGTAACTATAGTTGACATAATTCCCATATCTTTTATAAGTCACTAGAGCTCAAAACGCGGCGAATCCAATGTTTAAAGTTTTGACACGAGCCCACAGTTACTGTTTAAAAGAATTTTAACGACATTTTACTTTAATTGATAGTTTATAGTAATTTCGTCCTGCTGCCCACCAGAGGGGCGTTCGATGTATTTGTTAGATTTTATAAATGGTACTGTGAACAAATCCAGGTCAAATGTAATTCTGACATAATTTTTCGCAAATAAAAAAAGTAATTTTTGTTGGAAGCGTTTGGCAGTCAATTGAGAAATGTGGGTAAAATACGATACAAACATAGGATGGCAGACCGCTGATTTGAAATCCCGCCACGTTTTGCCAACAGTCACGTGGTTTTGTTGGAGCCACAACAGCCCTATAGCTTCTGCAGAGCAAGGCCAGTCTATTAGTATCTATGGTCGAAGGGTCAGACGTACTCATGGTGCGTGTAGTATAAGTGAGCGTGCTGTCCGTGTATAGAATGGGGAAGGCACGCGACGTATCTGAGTCTGAGCGAGGGCAGATTGTGATGGCTCGGGAGCTCAGCACTAGCGTTCCAGAAACTGCACGTCTGGTGTCCGAGGAGTGCTGTGGTGAGTGCCTTCAACACGTGGCGAAACCAAGGTAAAACCACGTCCAGACGTCGTGAGACTGGGCGGCCGTCCCTCATTTTGGTTGATGGACATCGTAGGCTGGACGACTGACAAAACAGGACAGGTGGCCATCTGTGGGGGACATTAAAGCTGGTCAGAGTACAAGTGTGTCTGAATACAAAGTGCAACCGACGATCCATGTATACGTCAATGGAGTATTGTCAAATGGGAGACGGGGCAGCCTGACAGTGCACAGCATACCACAGCAATAAAGCTAAATGATGATGTTGTGAGTGATAATTCACGAGGTACAAGCATTTTTAACAATCACTTTCTGAATGTAGCAGCAAAAATAGGGTTAAAGGTGTAAGTAGGCTGTTTAGGTTTTTATATTGGTAACACCATGCAGCGCTCTGTATGAAAATCACTGGCTGTACTGTGTGCAGTCTGTGGCTGGGTGGCATTGTTGTAATATTCGCTACTGTAGTGCTGGGCTGCTGGATGTTAACAGCGCGTAGCGTTGCGCAGTTGGAGGTGAGCCGCCAGCAGTGGTGGATGTGGGGAGAGAAATGGCGGAGATTTGAAATTTAAGACTGGATGGCATGAACTGCTATATATATAATGATTATTAAGGTAAATACATTGTTTGTTCTCTATTAAAATCTTTCATTTGCTAACTATGCCTACCAGTTGTAAGTGCCTTCAGTACTTTGAATCTTTTATTTAGGTGACAGTAGTGGCGCTCCCTGTATTGCAGAAGTTCGAGTAACGAAGATATTTGTGAGGTAAGTGATTTGTGAAAGGTATAGTTTAATGTTAATCAGGGCCATTCTTTTGTAGGGATTACTGAAAGTCAGATTGCGTTGCGTTAAAAATATTGTGTCAGTTTAAACACAGTCACGTATAATTTTTGTAAGGGCCGTTACGTAAAAATGGTAGATGTTAGGGACATCTTACTCCAGGAACACGACGTAAAATATAACAACATTGCATCCTGTGATTCACATTACAGTAAATGACATAACATTTACGGCAGTACTTGACTCTGGCAATCCCATTTCAGTAATTAGTGAAACAGCCTTTAGCAAATGCAACAAATCGAACGATTGCCCCACACTTCCGTTACGTAAGATTAAATTACAAAGTGCAATCGTTGAAAAAAGTGTAGATGTACGCCAACAAGCCAACTTATAATTCTTTTGTCAAAGCCACAGCTTCCCTATGAACTTTCTTATTGTTCCAGTATTGTCGACGGAAATTATATTGGGAGTAGACTTTTTGAATGAATACAAAGCAATCTTAAACTTTCACGATGCTGAAATAAGTTTAGAGAAAGAAGGTAAGTCAATAGCTTTGAAATTTGAAGATTGGCTCTCAAACCATGACGAGGAAATTAATTGGCTTTACCTCCTGTTAGACAACAGTCCGGAATTTTCGACGGTACTTGACACTAGCAATCACTCTGCAAGTACTGACAGGGATGATATCGACGGCGTATTTGATACTAATGAGTTAATTCAAAATAAAATTCAAACAATTGAGAATTGTAATGATACTGATAGGCAGGACCTTTTTGAGATTTTACAAGCACATTGCACAGTTTTTACTCACAAAACAGGAACAATCAAGGGATTAAAGATGCCTTAGCATTTGGTTTCTTTGACAGCTAGGTACACGATTATATCACGACGCTACTAATGTGTGACACAATTTACATTGTTGTTTTTGCGGTGTATCTGTTTTATATTTGCTGCACAGTTTTTATGTATTATTCTGGAGAGTAAAACATGTTTTAGTAGTAACTTTTGTGGTATAGCTTCAATGAGACAGCCTTTTCCATAGCGCAACAATACATTACAGTACAGTACTTTCTTCATCACGGCAATAAGCATAATAACTACGATATCTATACGCAAAGCATTCCCCTTTTGTTTATTATGAGGTGAGTACATTGACTTCAGCAGAACTTCGCTTACAGAGGACGATAACTACGACACTTCCACAGATTTATCTTACAGCAAGACGCACATTTAGCGCTAAAGGACAGGTATTTGAGTGATTAATTTTGTACTTAAAACATTTATTTTTAAAGATTTTTGAATTACAAAGAAAGTTTTCCATGATACATTTCATTCAATTGCTGTTATCTGTAACACCTGAGGATATAATTACATTAATCCCCAGGCTGTACACGCCTACATTGTGTACTATGTGTCTGGCAAGCACAAGGAGCCCTAACTAATATGGTATTTGCTTATACAACCTTACACATCGGTACCATATTTCTCTAACACTGAATTACACAGCTATCTGATTATTTAACAGAGAAACTAACATTTTTTTACTACGTCATTGACACATGTTTATGCAATTACACAGTTGGATAACTTCACACTTATGAAATTGTATTTTGTCTGTACTTTGTGAACTGTTCATATTTTTTCGGAACCATTGTGATACTATGAGAGCTTTGAATGATATATTTGTAATGCGATCACGAATTTTAAAGTAAGATTGAGGTAGATGACACTATTGAAATGAGCAGAGAATTTTTGTAGGTTTTGAAATTATTGCCGAAAGCTACGACGTTTTTGAGATTTTGCTGAATTTTTATGATGTTTTTATTACGATGACAATGTGTATTATGCTTTTGAGGTATGTTTATGATCAATAAGCTGATGCTATATGAGGAATTTGATTATGCTACATATTTATTATGATGAAATATTGAAGAAGTGTCGACGAATATGTATATTTGTAGTAAGGTAAGGAATAATGAGTAGTGGTTAGGGATTCTGACTTGTGAAAAAGGAAGTTGGAGACCAAGAATCGTACAAGGCTTATGAAATGTGTGTAAATGCGTGAATGTATCACAATGCTGGCGAAAATTTTTGGACACTGTTATATTTATAGGATTTTGTTTCTACTCATTTGTAACGCTAATTCTCAACCTGTGAATTTTTTTTTACATGAGACTGTCACTGCTTCGTAAATATCTCGGTAAGAAAGTTAAGTGACCTTCACGTAATGTGCTGTGGAGACCCAGCTGAGCGACAGTCACCTGGAAAAAAAGCCATTAGTGTGTGCCTTTCAGAAGCACAGGTGGTGAAAAAAAGAGACCATTATCTCGCTATTTACATTTCTTTGTAGAAAGCATCGCAAATAGAACACGCTCAAACTTGGAAACATATGATTACACTGCAGAGCTCTTAATTTATTATATTCACTAAAATACCTAATGAAATGATGAGAAACACTTTACATCTATTGTCTTTGTAGTTGAGAGATTGCTCATTTTGTTTAATATCTAGTTTCTAGTTGCACAGAAGCTTTAGTTAAAATAAAATTTTATAGATGTACTAATATAAATATTTTATGCCTACAGGTCCAGTAAATAAAAACTTTATGATCTACTTAAAAAAAACGAAGGACGAATTGCATAAATAATTTTCTTTTCAAGTACTTGGTAATTTTTTAGGTAGAATAACTTCTTGTGGTGCACCTCTTTAATGACATAGATATTAAGCTGTGAATAGACATTTCCCTTACATGCATTGTTGTCTTTAGTGTACAATTTTTTCTGCTTGAGCTTTGTCATGTTTAGGTATAAGTTACTGCATTTGCTGCTGCTGTGTGCCAGGCATAGTGCTACGTAATTTCACTTTGTATTACTCTGTTAAGCCAGTTTTACTACTGATTTATTTTTCTTGTTTGCTGCACATTGCCTTATATTAGTTGTAATATTGCAATTGCTTTGCTAATTTATATATACCGCTGCTTGTTTTGCCAATTTCCATTTTTTGTCATTGCTGTTTGTGTTAATTTGTTATGTACTGATGCATTGCCTTGTCCCTTAATTTAGCATCTGAGCTCAGTAGATTAAGTTAGCTTAAGAGGGGATAGGCTATAAGAGAAAGAGTTGCAATGAATTGGAAGAAATGCATTGAGAAGTTATATGAAAAACGTACAGAAAACAGGTATAGATAGGACGTTTTGGGAATAATGAAGAACGAAGGGAGATCTCCAAGAAGTAAAGAAAGTTTTGTTTGCAAAATACTGCAGTAAAAAAAAAAAAAACCTGCCCTTTCCTTGCGTTATCCCACTATGTGTTTGTGTACCATTGTGTATTTGTGTTCTTCCTGTCTTTATGTGTTTAGCTAATATGATTTCCATTGTTGAATTTTTCTGATAATATGTTATTTTCTTTGTAAAGATGTTTAGACATTATTTATTCTGTTTTGTTTTAATGCTCATGTGTGAAGTTGATGTTTCAAAAGTTATTCTGATCTTTTATTTATTTAGGTCATAGTTCCTGTAACACTGATTTATCTGTTTATTTCTATTCTTTTGTAAAGCCTGTACTACTACAAATGTTATCTGTATTGTTACGTTCTTTAATGATGTATTTTGTACCTTTGTTATTGTATTCTTATGTTATAACATTGTAATTGACACCAGTTCATCAAATTAAGTAACTTGTAAGTTACATTTTACTGCACATGTTTCTGTTGGTCATAGTATATGGACAATATGTGAGAGGTAGGGACTGTTAGTGTTTGCACGTGTGTTGATAATTCAGCAAGGGACTGGTTAAAAGCATTGCTGGTTCTAAGGACAATTCCAAAAACTTTGTGAGTGCACAACTGGTGGTTTATGGACTCGCTATTTAGTACAAGACTCTTCGATGGTGACTGTGCACCTGCACAGTCGCAACAGATGGCTGATGGCCGTCTCTGCAAGGGGGTCTGAATCTTTGATGGCCCAGGAATACCACTATTTCTACAAGGACTGCAGTGGGTCTGCACCTCTGGTGGCCCACCAATACCATAATCTCTACCAGGACTACAGTGGGTCTGCTCTGTGATGACCTACCTACCAATATTCTTCAAAACTTGGACTGACTCTGCTGTGGGTTTGCTCTGTTGTGGCCCATTACCTGTCTGCATGTCAAGAGTCAGCACAGTCTTTCCGTTGGAAGGACAACCCTAATTCTTCAAGACTGCATGGAAATCCACTACTTCTGTGTGCATTTTCCTTTACTGCTCAGACTTGGAGAAAAACACTGCAATTTTACTGTGATGAATGATCAGGACTGTCTTTATTGTCTGTGAGAAAATTTTAGCTTTTGACCAACATTGTATCATTAAGTGTGTGCATTTGATTTCTTTGTTATTGTAATTATGAAATTTTTTTTTCAAATCCGTATTGACCACTGCCCAAAACAATTTGTAAAATATTTTGTGGGGAGCATGGGGGCTATGTAAATAGGCTGTTTAGGTTTTTATATTGGTAACGTCACGTAGCGCTCTGTATGAAAATCACTGGCTGTGCTGTGTGCAGTCTGTGGCGGGGTGGCATTTTTTGTAATATTCGCTATTGTAGTGTTGGACTGCTGGATGTTAACAGCGCATAGCGTTGCGCAGTTGGAGGTGAGCCGCTAGCAGTGGTGGATGTGGGGAAGTGAGATGGCGGATTTTTTAGAGCGGATGATCTGCACGTGTGTCCATCAGAAACAGTACATTTGTAAGAATGGATGTCATGAACTGCTATATATATTATGACTTTTGAACACTATTAACGTAAATACATTGTTTGTTCTCTATCAAAATCTTTCATTTGCTAACTATACCTACCAGCTGTTAGTGCCTTCAGTAGTTTGAATCTTTTATTTAGCTGGCAGTAGTGGCGCTCCCTGTATTGCAGTAGTTCGAGTAACGAAGATATTTGTGAGGTAAGTGATTTGTGAAAGGTATAGTTTAGTGGTAGTCAGGGCCATTGTTTTGTAGGGATTATTGAAAGTCAGATTGTGTTGCTCTAAAACAATTGTGTGTCAGTTTAAACACAGTCATGTATAAATTTTCTAAGGTGACGTTACAAACCGTTCAGTTGAAGAAGCAAAAAAATACGTTAAAAATTAATTTCCCAGGACACTAGACCTTCTCAAATAGCACCAACATCCCCCACTGAAATTAAGGGAATTATAAACATACTTAAAACGAAGAGCTCACGTGGTGTAGATGGAGTCTCTACCAAAATTTTGAAGTGTTGTTCTAATTTAATAAGTGGAGTCCTTAGTGATATATGTAATGCTTCGCTGGCACAGGGAATTTTTCCAGACAGATTGAAATATGCAATTGTCAAACCTCTTCATAAGAAAGAGGACAAGAGTGACTTAAATAATTATAGACCAATCTCATGGCTGACTACATTTTCCATAATATTCGAAAAAGTTATGTATTCAAGAGAAGTCTCACATTTAAGTGAAAATAATTTAGTCACCATGCCACAGTTCGGATTCCAGAAGGGTTACTCGATTGAGAATGCTATCTACACATTTACCCGTCAAATAGTACAAGACCTAAATAACAAATTATCGCAGTTGTTAGTTTTTGTGATGTTTCCAAGGCATTTGGAAAAACACGGCTGGTTTGAATCATACTTAACGAACAGAAAGCAAAATGTTGTGGTGAGTAACACAAATAATGTAAGGAGAGTGGTAAATTCTAGTGAATGGGGAGTTATCACGAAGGGAGTTCCACAGGGTTCAATTTTGGATCCTCTGATGTTCCTTATTCATGTGAATGACCTCTCATGTAACGTTCAGCAGGCACAACTAGTACTTTTTGCAGATGACACAAGGGTTTTAATAAATCCCATTAAAGGAAAATCAGTTGAAGATACTGTTACGGATGTCTTTCAAAGAATTATTAAGTGGTTCTCAGAAAATGGACTCTCCCTTAATTTTGAAAAAACTCACTACATCCAGTTCTGTACACCGAGCAGAGTCATAAAGACAATTGATGTAGCATATGAACAGGGCTCAGTTAACAGGGCATATTTCTCCAAATTTTTGGGTGTTCACATTGATGACAACTTGAACAGGAAGAAGCATATTACTGAGATTCTCAAACAATTAAGTTCAGCTACTTTCGCACTTCATATAATCGCTAGTCTTGGAAATAAACAGATCATCCTGCTAACGTACTTCGCGTATTTCCGCTCAATAATGTCTTATGGAATAGTTTTTTTGGGGTAACTCACCACTTAGACATAAAGTATTGATTGCACAGAAGCGAGCAGTGAGGATAATTAGTGGTGTTCAGCCAAAGACGCCATGTAGGCACCTATTCAAGGAGTTTGGTATTTTAACTGCACCATCAGACTACATATATTCGCTAATGAAATTCGTTATAAATAATCCATCTCAAATCGTGAAGAACAGTGATGTTCATACGTACAACACTAGAGGGAAAAATTACCTTTCCTGCCCGTAACTGAAGCTGTCAGTTGCTCAAAAAGGTGTACATTATTCAGCAACGAAAATTTTTGACCATTTGCCCAACAACACATAGTGTCTGGCAGGTAGCAGATGAAGTTTTAAATCTAGCTTTTTTTTTTTTTTTGGGCAACTCATTCTACTCCATGGACAAGTTTCTGTTACAGAACTGGCAAAAAAGAATTGCACCTCTAAATGTAGTTGCAAGTGTAGAACTAAAAATTTCAGTAATATTAATATTAGCAAAATTCAAATGTTCAAATGGCTCTAAGCGCTACGTGACTTAACATCTGAGGTCATCAGTCCCCTAGACTTAGAACTATTTAAACATAACTAACCTAAGGACATCACACACATCCATGCCCGAGGCAGGATTCGAGCCTGCCACCGTAGCAGCAGTGCGTTTCCGGACTGAAGCACCTAGAACCGCTCGGCTACAACGGCCGGCTTCGTATTAGCACTATTCATGTGTGTGTGTATCGCATTCGGGAGGACGACGGTTCATTCCCGCGTCCGGCCATCCTGATTTAGGTTTTCCGTGATTTCCGTAAATCACTCCAGGCAAATGCCGGCATGGTTCCTTTCAAAGGGCACGGCCGACTTCCTTCCCCGTCCTTTCCTAATCCGATGAGACCGATGACTTCGCTGTCTGGTCTCCTTTCCCAAAAAAACCAACCAACCATGTGTGTGTATATATATCTTGTAATCTGACTTGTTCCACATCATATCGATAAAATAATCGTAAAAATGTTCTAAGCAATATGACATAACTAAATTAAACTAAACTTAACATCACGACATCGGCAAGTAGGAATGTTTTGGGTATCTGAGCATCGGCATTGGCCCTTGGCGCAGTGATAGAGCGCTGCATGGTCTGATGAATCCCGATACCACCTTCATTATGCCGATGAGAGGCCGCGAATCCGTCTTCTTCCAGAGGAAGAACTCCTTGACAACTATGCTGCCGGAAGAAGACAAGCTGGCGACGGCTCCATTATTCTCTGAGGAACAGTCACATGGATGTCCTTGGGTCCAACGGAGCTCGTGCAAGGCATAATGACGGCCAAGGAGTATCCTTCACTGATTTCAGACCACGCATACACCTTCACAGTAATCTTGTTTTGTGTCAGCACTGGCATTTTTCAGTAAGATAGTGCGCCATGTTACAAAGCCGTTTAAGGATAAGTGTCACTGCTGAGTGTCTATCGGAAGATACAGACCGCCTAGGATATAATTTATACACTGCCTGACAAGAAAAAAATTCAAGCACCCAGAAGAAACGATCAGATGTCGTGTAACGCGTACACGTACGTACACATGGTCAGCGAATATGTAACTGGCTAGAGTTTCAATTCTCTATAGATCAGCCACCAGAGTGCATTATTGTTGATCGTGTTTAGTGTTGTTAGCAGTAGTGGTAAGGTACGCTGTATAAGGGACGTGAACAGTATCAAGCGATCACATTGAAGGACATGGAGATGCCAAGTACTCAGGTGATAGGGCGTTAACAGCACCTGACACAGACTGAAAGAAGCATCACTGTATGTCTCCATCTGGCTGGCTGATTGAATCGTGCAATATCCAGATTCGTGAGGCATTCGGATGTGACAGTGGGGACGTGATGACAAGATTGCGGTCCATTACCTCTGACGATCACAAGGAAGGATTGATCTGGTAACCCTTTCACATCTTCGGCTGACAACGGAGAACGAGTAATGGACTCCCGACAACATACTGTCATCCCATACCGTTGATCGAAGAATAGCAGCAGTGAACTAGGGAATTACCGTCCTCTGCGTAGGCTGCTGTTAAAACTACAACACAAACCATATTTGGGTGGTTTCGTGACCGGACAGCATGTACAGCTGACAAACGGCCTCACACTGCGTTCGGAGATGAAACGATGGTCGGCATGTATGTCTTGGACATGGGAGAAAGTTCCGTTCCTCCAGCGTTTTCGTGAGCTACAGTGGGGTCACTCCCGGTGTCATGTTTTGGGGTGACGCCTGGTATGACGTCACATCATCGCTGGTTCTGACGACAGAACGCTACCCCATAGGCATCGAAAGTCATCATGTGTAACCTCGCAAGGAGACTGTCGTGGTGCAGTTTCTCATCATCATAATGCTTGTCCACAGGTGGAACTTACCTCTAGGAACTACCTGCGTGCCAATAGAACAAAAAATGGTTCAAATGGCTCTGAGCACTATGGGACTTAACATCTGCCAACATCTTTTAGGAAAATACGGTATTCAAAATAAATTATGCATATTGTTTTATTGTCAATAGTGGACACAGCAGGAACCAAAACATATTTTCTGCCATAAGAAAACAAAAGGAAAGGAAAACACATTTCTACGTGATAAACATTCCTCCACAGCAGTCTCTATTATCCCACGTGGTGTCTGATGGGCCAGGACGAGTGGAAACCTTTCATTTTAGTATAGCCCACCAATTTTTAATGCAGCTGAGATCTGGATAATATGGAGTCCATTCCATACGACTGATTCTTTGTTCCCCTTGCAAGGTGTTCACAAGATTGCGATGATGGGTGGCGTGCACTGTCACACACCAGCGTGAATCCCACTTCAGTGTGGTCACCAAATGGAATCACAATTAAGGCATGGATGTCGTCCAAAAACAAAGGACAGACGTCCTCCTTCTTATTGGCACAAGTGGTGCCCTGCGGCCATGTGTGATTCCATCCCAAAACATGTCCGAACCGCCTTGATAAGGGTGACGATTGCGATAGAGTTAGAGTGAAAGCGTTGTTCTTCTTGCCTCTACATTCGAATATCAGTATTAGCAGGATGGAGACTGATATGAGTCTCATCAGAAAAGAGCGTTTTATTCCACTGCTGCCTCGTCCACAAAGACTAGTTCCATGTCCATGCGCCACTAGCCCGTCTTGGAAGCTAGGAAGAAACTTGTTTTCTGACACTTAATCCCTTTTCATGGAGCCTATTTTGTATCGCTTTCGTTGTTAGCTGCACTCCTGTAGTTGTCTGGAACCGTCGCCGTAGAGATTTAGCGTGTCTATTGCCGTTATAAGCCGATATTTTGTATTGACACTCGTCTTCCGCGGCCAATTACAGTGATCATAACGAACCTCTGAACGTACGATATTTTTGTCCGACCCATCCTCAAGCAACACATCTCTCGTAGTGACACACAGAACACGTACTGCAGTGCTTACAGATGACACGGCTGCCATAGACTGGATATACCTCAAGGTTGAAACATGAACTGTTACCGCTTAACTACATTAAAATTAAAGAAAAGTACTGATATCACACCGTATCTCCGTGTCACAATGTTCAGTACTTAAGTTTCGACAATGTGAATCATTTACGTGTTTTGGCCACCGTAGTATTCAGAAAGAACCAGCATTTGCGACAGACATCAGAACGATTCTACTGCCACCAACGTATATCTCGCGTAAGGACCAAGAAGATAAGAGAAATCAGGACCCTTACTCAAGGATACAAGTAATCTTTTTACCTCGTTCCATTGGCGAGTGGAACAGGAAAGGGAATAGCTACCAGAGATACCAAGTTCACTCAGCCATTCACGTTATGGCGGTTTGCAAATTCGTATATAGATATAGATACGACGCTTTTGGAGAACGAAAATGTCCTGTATACAAATGAGCACTACTGGCGCAAACAGAGATCTTGGGGAACTCAGTTTGCTCTTTTCGTCTATCACATTCAGAGTGCCGCCGAAACGGGTGCGTTGGCGGATGTGGCGTTCCTCGACTTCAGAATCGCATTCGATACAATTCTGCTCTTTTTGCAAACAAAATACGATTTGAATAGATTCACAACGTCCATGTCGATACACTTTAACATGTTTCTCTTAGCGGAACGAAATCGATATATTTAAAGGCAGTACTGCATGTGGAGTACGTGAATAAAGTATGATATAGTCGCCATTGTTTACAATACATGCAGTATAAATGATAATAGATAATATCAGAAGTTTCATGAGAATGTTTGCAGACGACGCTGTTTTCTGCAGGAAAGTTCACATGGCAGAGGACTGCAGGGAATTAAACTGAGGTGACAAAAGTTACGGGACACCTCCTAATATCTTGTCGACCTTCATTTGATCGACGTAGTGCAGCAACTCGATGTCACATGAACTCGACAAGTCGCTGGAAGTTCTCTCCTTAAATATTGCCCACGCTGCCTCTATAGCCATCCATCATCGCAAAAGTGCACGATTTTGTGCACCAAGTGACCTCTTTATTATTTCCCATAAATGGTCTATGGACTTCATGTTGGGCGAGCTGAGTGGCCAAATGATTCATTCGAGTTGTCCAAAACGTTCTTCAGATCAATTGCAAATAACTTTTGCCCGGTGATATCGCGCATTGTGAGCCATAGAAACTCCATTGTTGTGTCGCGTCTTGGCACAGTCTTGATCAGTATTGAGCTGTGTTACCTACGTGGCGCAATCAGAGATTTAGCGCTATCGGGTTATTTTTCTGAAATAGGATTCACCCTTCAGAACCTTTGTAACGAAGATGAGAGGGAGAATGAATCTCCTTGATTGGTTGGGAGTTAGTAAGTCAATATCGTCGACCATAAAGGAGTATTGTTATACATAGTTCATGCAGAAGTTCAAAGTTATTACTTCAGGTGTGCCCTCAATACTGTACATTAAAAAGGTGGCCATCACGTGCATTGATACTGTATTGCCCGAGTAGACTCCCCTTTGGGAGAATTCTATCTACAAGCTACTGCCTTAAGGTTAGATTACTTCTGTTGTCGTCCATTGTGTATCACTGGAATATTTCCTCTACCTTATTTGACATTGTCCTGTTCTCATCTACGTCTACATATACGTGATTGCAATTCACAATAAAGTGCCTCGCAGAGGGTTAGTGTTTGATGTTAGTGTCTGTGTGCTGGCTGGTCGCCTAAACGAGTGGCTTCCATTTAAAGTATCATTATCTTCACCATATATACTGTCAGCTGCCCCATTTGTCATACTCCTGTGAGGCAACGCACATGTGCCATCCTCAAGTAGTTCCATTTGACACTTGAATGGCTGCGAGTAGTCTCCAGTAGAGAAAGTTTTCAGTCAATGATCGGTTAAAAATGATTGAAATGGCTCTACGCACTATGGGGCTTAACATCTGAGGTCATCAGTCCCCTACACTTAGAACTACTTAAACCTAACCAATCTGATATCACACACATCCATGCCCGAGGCAGAATTCGAACCTGTGACTGTAGCAGCAGCGCGGTTCCGGACTGAAACGCCTAGAACCAGCCGGCAGTGATCGGTTCCGTTGCACCAGAGGTACAAGTCTATTCTATCTGTAGTGTCGCGGAATAGTAAAGAGTTGGAAACGTGGAATATTGTCAAAGTTTCGTTGCCTATACTGAGAGCCAGAGGCATGAGGTTAGCCAAGAGATAAGAGGATTGCACATATATCGGAATGTGTCGTCACGCAGGGGCAGTGACCTGGTTACACACAACAGGCGAGAGAGAATTGCTTAGCACACAGGTTTGTGTTAGACGGAGACTTTCGTAGAGTGTAAGACAGAGGTATAGCGTCGGCTGTACTGCATTTCACAACTTCACGTAAGTCTGTCGTAACAACACACAACTCTGTCACAAGAGCACCTAAGGGGCGAGTACGACAGATAAGTCAGCAGTATAAGTCGAACGAATGCGTTCATTACAAACGAGCATGACGTCAGGACGTCGCTCGTACTTCCTTTAAATACGCCAGCTTTGATAGCAACAAGGTACTCACAGTTAGACTTGCAGTTAGATGCGTACTGGGACGCTGCGTAGCGCTCAGCTCGGTGATCGACATGTTAATCTTTATTAAGGAGATGTTGCAGTAATGGCGGCCCATCCAGCAGCAGACGTGAGGGGACGATACCAGTTCGGGTCCTCTCTGCTGTCGCTGTCAATCGTCAACTCAGGATTAGCAGACAACGCGGCTGACTCGCTCGCCGCCAATGCTGACCACATCAGTGAGCCGTCGTCGAGATCATGCGGGGCCTAGGCCCTGTGCATCCGCCGTCAGAACCGGGACTGCAGCCTGTTCCGCCCGCCCACCGCGGACGAGCCACCAGGAGGAGCAGGGAGGAAGACGGGGTGGGATAGAGTACTCCGCACTACGAGAACGCCTCTCGTGCCGACAGCGCCGGGACTCCAACCCGGAGCCTCCACGAGCCACGACCTGCTGTCCGCCGCCGATCCGGCCGGCCAGCCGAGCGCCGCCAGCCACACGCGGCCGAAGTAAGGGCATTCCACCGCTACGTCTCAGCACGCGGCGCTGCGGTAGCAAGACTGGTGTGGCCCGGAGCTGGTGTCATCGCTACGAATCAGCGAGGACTCGTGGGAAGGTCGTTGATATCACCAAGCTCAGCCAGCCTGTGTTACGCAGGCCACATTGTACTCGTCAGGAATAAAGGTGTTATGAATTAATAATGTTTCTTTGCCGTTTATGACGCGTCCACAGTCATTTCCTAGCATCCTGACAACTGGAGAGGACACTGCTCAGCCTCCAGTCCATCGTAGGCGACCGGGACCACTGGGGCGCCTACGTATCTAAACACAGTGTGAAGTCACCACCAGTGCCTTGTTGACAACCTGGCTCCATGGCTTCGTAGCCTATCCCTTACATTCGAAGCCTTCCATCAGCTTTTACCAACTGAAACTGGGACTCATATGACAAGGCCACGGCTAGTCATATGAGTCGTCTAGGGTCTAACCGATATGGTTAGGAGTCCAGGAGAGGCGCTGCAGTCTGTCATCTGCTGCCATAGCCCGGTAACACCAAATTTTGGCGCATTGTCCTAACGGATACGTACGTCCCACATTGATTTCTGCGGTTCCTTTGCGCAGTGTTGCTTGCCTGTTAGCACTGACAACTCTTCACAAACGCCGTTGCCCGCAGTCCTTAAGTAAAAGCGTTGTCCATGGTAAGAGGTAATGCCTCAAATATGGTATTGTGGACATGTTCTTGGCACTGTCGAACTCGGAATACTGCATTGCTCAAAGATTTCCAAAATGGAATGGCCAATGAATATAGATCCAACCAACATTACTCGTTAAAAGTCTGTTAGTTCCCCTTTTGCGGCCATAGTAATGTAGGAGGCCCTTTCAAGCGAGTCACCTGAGTACAAATGACTGCTCCGCCAATGCACTGCCCTTCTATACCTCGTGTACGCGATACTACCGCCATCTGTATAAGTGCATGTAGCCATCCCATGTCTTCTGTCACATCGGTGAACAAACAGGAGCGTAAGGAATATGAGACAAGGCTTCTCAATGGACTACAGAGGCCGGCCGGAGTGGCCGAGCGGTTAAAGGCGCTACAGTCTGGAACCGCACGACCGCTACGGTCACAGGTTCGAATCCTGCCTCGGGCATGGATGTGTGTGATGTCCTTAGGTTAGTTAGGTTTAAGTAGTTCTAAGTTCTAGGGGACCTATGACCACAGCAGTTGAGTCCCATAGTGCTCAGAGACATTTTTTGGACTACAGAGTTATAAGCAAATACAACACGGCATACAGTTCTTAAAAAAGCGAAATCTCCAGATGTAAAAGTAATTTCTAGCGTACTCGAAGGGAGTTTATAGGACCGGTATAGTGCATGACGTATCGTAGATGAGCTAGTGAATTACGTCGGAAAGTGTTGAAGTGTTCCCAGATGTTGCTGTCTTATATGGAAAAGTCATTATGTTAGATAATCATAAGATTGACGCATGGTGAAGCAATTGTCAGTTTACCGTTTGTATAAACAAATGCTCTATTGTCCACAAAAATAGTGAAAGACTTGTTATTATGTTGTTAGGTAACTAGTGAACGCCACACAGGGTAGCAGTGCGGTCTAGGGCGTTTTGTCGCGGTTCGCGCGGCTGCCCCCGTCGAAGGTTTAGAGTCCTCCCTCGGGCATGGATGTCTTGTCCTTAGTGTAAGTTAGTTCAAGTTAGATTAAGTAGTGCGTAAGCCTAGGGACCGATCCGATGACCTCAGCAGTTTGGTCCCATAGTCATTACCACAAATTAAAAAATATTATTGAGCAATTATTGGAAATAGTTATCTCTATTAAATATGAGGATGTATGCATGTATCGAGTAGTGGTGATATCGATAATGATGACAGTGCTATGGTGGATTTTTTTTTTTTTGTTTCCGCAACAACGAGCGGCGGAGTATTTGAAGGTGTTTTACAATGTGCTTGGTGTGAGGATGTTAAGGAATCAGGCTAAGAGAACAAGTATGAAGGTGTTTGATGCTGTGTAATTATTCGTCTACCTCACGGGACGTAATCCGCGGTTTGTGAAGTCAAAAGCCAAAAAACCACGAGAACAATCGCGAAAACATGATTACATGCCCGCAAGCATCTCGTCCTCGCCGGTAAATGAAACTTGGATTACCCATATTGCCACGAACGCCGCATCTGGATCGCAGTGTAGGATGATGTATTGTGGTGTAATCTTATTGTGTATATCAGTGTATCAACATGTTTTCTTTTTTTACTTTGTGAAGCGTGTAACAGTGCATCCCGGTGTAGCGCAAGTGTTAACAAATACATCACTGGATTATACTAGGCTGAAACTTAAATTTCGGTAATTGGCCCTCCTTTATTCTCCTTGTTAGTTATCATTTATTACAGCATTAGTCAAGCTGCTGCTCTTAGACTGCAAGGGAAGAAGCGAATGACGATTGGATTCACGAGGTGTGTGGGTAGGAATAGTAATACAGACCGTACTATAGCCCCACCCTTCCCTATTCTCTTACAAGGGGCAGTCAAATGAAAATAGAAACTTCGCAACAACTTCACCACACGCTCTAAGACATTTATCCCACTGGGAGACGAGACGCTCAATTCCTGAATAGTGGCACGCGGTCGGCAGCTGACGGACCCACAATCGCACCCACTCTTCACTTCCTCGTCCGACTGAAACCGACGCCTACGCACGTCTTTATTCCGGTCGCCAAAGATTTGAAAATTACAAATTAGTATATTCAGTCTGTACGGGGGATGCTGCAGTGTTTCCTAACCAAATCAAGGATGGTAACCTCCGTCCGATTAGCAACACTAGGGGCCGGCTTTATCGTGCAACAGGATTATTCCATCCGGTAGCATTCCTGGGCGTTTTGATTTTATGGCACGTCGCGGTTTCTGCAAATTGCCTTCAGAGCGCTGCGCATCTTTTGTGGTTCCTCTGATGCTGAAATCGACGAGCGGAGAGCCTCTGCTGTGCAGTCGAAGAAAAAAACATCATGACCTTATCGAAATCTGTAGGGTCAGCTTTCGATTTAAGAATGAAATTTTCACTCTGCAGCGTAGTGTGGACTGATATGAAACTTCCTGGAAAATTAAAACCGTATTTTAGATCAGCTTTGGTTGTCTTTGGCGTAGGAGACCCTGCGATGTCGCCCACTGTTGGTTTTGCCGTTTGTCCTCGCGCTGTCCGAATGCTGTCAGATGGAGTCATACTGTAGCATGATAAAGCCCACCACAACACCGTCAATATGACAAATGTTACTCTTCAGCTATTAAGTTCGTAGACACAGCAGTATCCTCCGTACAGCCCCCATCTTTGACAGAGTGTCGGTTACAGTCAGACGATAAGGTGCAAGAGTGAGAGCGGTTGCGGGTTCGTCGGCTGCGAACCAAGAATTGATCGTTTCGTCCCCAGAGGGATAAATGTCTTAACGAATGTGGCGATGACTTTTCAATGGAATTATCCATGTGGCGGGAGTTCGGTTTCCATTTGATTGCTTCTTATACTTCTGTGCATCCATACGGAGCATCTCAGCGTCGGATGACCGTACAAAAATAATTGTAAGAAAATCAGGTGCCACACTGACAGAACCTTCAGAAAGTGTAGTCTACCGAAGAAGGAGGCAGCAAGCAAAACCCTCTTTCGACTAATACAGGATGGGCTACATGACTTGTCAAAAATGCGTTTTGTCTGGCAAAACTAAACAAGTGGGATTACACATTTATTGTCAATACTGAAATATACGTATAGTTCAGTGAAACTACAAAAGATCCCCAAAGTCGCTACCATGCCTTTCTACGAAAATATTGTTTTTTTAACGCTGATTTATAAATTTTTGTTGTAAATTGTCGAGAACTGTTGATTTTCAGATTCTGACTGGAATCGTTCCAGTAAATACTCAACATCACGAATCTTGACGGAATAAACATCTTTTCTCAATACACTACACACTGAAAAATCCGTGGGTGTTATCTCTGGGGATCGTGGACACCACTGAATTAATGTTACGTCTGCCAATCCATTGATCAAAGTTTTCATTTAGAAAGTCTCTCACGATAACTCCATAATGCAAGTGTGATTTACCTTCTTGTCATATGACCTTCTGTTTATCAGGCTGCCGATGATCAGAAAGTGGACTGTTTCCTTATTCTGACAACACTTCTGAAGCATGTCTAGGTAATTTACAAAACTGACAGTGCCATTAACAAATAAGGACGGACCCCTTAGCCCACCGCTGAACATCTATTCATACATTCATGCCAGGAGAATTTAACTGCACTACATGGGGAGTGCCAGAGTACCAGTAGGAACAGTTTTGTCTATTCATTCTGCCAGTCTCCTTAAAAGTCGCTTCGTCGCTCCAAAGAATGCTTCAGAATGCTTTTGTGAAATATGGGATCGGCTCCCTGTCTGACTGTATACAGCTCGCATAATTCCATACGCCTGTCCGGATCATTCATTTAGTCCTTTATGTAAAGTAGGTCCATACGGTCTGAGTTTCAACTTTTTCTGAAGCTTTCGTCGGTTTTTTTGTGCTATTCAATGGACGCATTTTTTGACATCTAGTCTGTGATTACACAAAACATTCAGCGATAACATTGTCTTCTGTAGTAAAAGACTTCGGCCTATCTGAACGATGAAGATCCGCTGCCGAACCAGTCTCTTCGATATTTATATTTATTTGCGGATAGCTTGTCGAAATGGAGATTGACTGTTTGTACTTATAGTCATGTTTGCAACGTGTTTGCAAAACAAATACACACTTTTTCATTAAATTTCGGGGATCCAGTTTCACAAATTTCACATCTTTTTCTGTTTTTTCGGCTATATACTGTCCTGCCATCTCCACAGTAAGCCGAGACGACTTACGCTCCAGAACTTGCTCCGTCCTTTTTTAAACCCACGTATCACGCCACTGCGCATGCGGCCACAGATACACAAGGCGCAAGAGACGTTTATCGGTGGGAAAGAGATACAACATATGCATGACAGCACAGGGTGATATCGATGTATCACTGCGAGTTACACCGTTGCACGCCCAAAATTTTACAGAACAATCGTTACGCCGCTAGAAGCTGAAGGTGGACTTTCTGTTCATTGTTTCTCGGATAGGTAGGAACAACATAACGCCAAAGTGCCAGTGACAATTGACTTGGTAATACTATGCACTAGGCACGTTCACAGCTTACCATGACCACGCTAAGCAAAATAAAGTCTAAGGATTGCTAGTGACAACTCACTTATGGCCCAGCCTGTACTTCAGTGTTACTCGTCAGTGTGGGATCTGTATCGGATAGGATTGATGTAAAAAACAGAAGTGGTTTAAGAACGAGCAGTGTGTTTCGTCAAGGATTCATTCAGTAAACGTGAATGGCTTCACGGAGACGTTCATCCAATTTCTGTGGCAGACGATGCAGTAGAGATTCGTTCTATATTACGTTGCAGTTTACTGCTAAAATTTCGGGGGTTTATATTTCAAGCAGATTGATTAAATATACTGCTTCTTCCTAAGGGTATCTCACGAAGAAACCGGGAAGGTAAAATTATATATATGCCATCTCATTCGAAAGCTTACCAACCTTCCTCCCGGCTAACATTCGCGGCTGGAAAAGGAAAGGGATGGAAAGTGACATACGTAAACTAAGTCCGTTATACACCATAATGTGCAGATGTAGGAGTAGAAAAAGTAGCCTGAAGAAGAGATTACCGCTTTAGCTACAATAAAACAGAAAAATCGTCTGTCAAGGTACAGTGCACTTGCCAAGTGTCTACACGTATCTGCCCCCACAGTATTGATCATTTAAATGTTACACGTGGTTTTCCTGGGTCAGTTACGGTCAGAGCGGGCGGTTGGGCAGCTGGGTCCAGTGCGGGGACGAAGTTCCTTCCCCAGAGGAGCGCGGTCGCGGCCTCTGCGGCGCCGCGGCGCTGCGGTCGGCAGTTCCCCAGCGGAACTAACTTCTCGACAGGTAGGAACTGACCTACCGGCCCATTCTGCAGTAAGCCGACCGCCGACTCAACTGCAGCGGCGCCCGAATTTCTCTCGTTACACTTAGGACTGACACTGCACTTGCACATGCGTACCATTGTGACCTGAAGAACGAGAAGAAACTGCAACCTGCAAAACGATTTAAAAAAGATATCTGAAATGTGCGAAAATTGGCAGTGGACCCTAAATAACGAAAAGTGTGAGGCCATACACTCGAGTGCTAAAAGAAGTTCGTTGAACTTCACTTACACGATAAATCAGTCAGATGTAAAGGCCGTAAATTCAACTAAATACCTAGGAATTACAATTATGAACACCTTAAATTGGAAGGAACACATAGAAAATGTTGTGAGAAAGACTGCATTTTATAGGCAGGACCCTTAGAAAAGTAACAGCTCTACTACGCTGGTGCGTCCTCTTTTAGAATACTGCTGCGCGGTGTGGGATCCTTACCAGATAGGACTGACGCAGTACGTCGAAAAAGTTCAAAGAAGGGCACCACGTTTTGTTTTATCGCTAAATATGGGAGAGTGTGTCACTGAAATGATACAGGATTTGGGTTGGACATCATTAAAAGAAAGCCGTTTTTCGTTGCGACGGAATCTTCTCTCGAAATTACAATCACCAACTTTCTCCTCCGAGCGCGAAAATATTTTGTTGACACCAACCTACATAGGGAGAAATGATCACCACGATAAAATAAGGGAAATCAGAGCTCGTACGAAAAGATATAGGTGTTCGTTCTCTCCGCGCGCTATACGAGATTGGAATAATAGATAATTGTCGAGGTTGTTCGATTAACCCTCTGCCAGTCACCTATATGTGATTTGCAGAGTATCCATGTAATGTAGATGTAGATGAAGCATACGCCATAGTATTTTATTGTTTCTGGATGTATGCACTGATGATTGTGATCATGTGCTTAACAGCGTGTTCGTCCACCTTTGGAACGTGATTCAGAACCCGATCTGCACAACATGGATTCCACTCGTCCATAGAGTATGAGGCACCAGATGTATACGCAGAGGTCACTCGATTACCGCAACTTACGGACCGCAGGTTTTTGGACGCGGAGCTGGCATCCGAAATCTTCCCAGATGCGTTGCTTTTGGCTCAGATAAGACAAATTTTGTTCCGAGATATTCGTATCAATCACTACCACACTTCTCAAACCAGTGCAGCACGATCCCCGACTTCCGGCACGTGCAGTTATCCTGCTGCCAGATGCCAACACCGAGCCGGCCGGAGTGGCCGAGCGGTTAAAGGCGCTACAGTCTGGAACCGCACGACCGCTACGGTCGCAGGTTCGAATCCTGCCTCGGGCATGGATGTGTGTGATGTCCTTTGGTTAGTTAGGTTTAAGTAGTTCTAAGTTCTAGGGGACTTATGACCACAGCAGTTGAGTCCCATAGTGTTCCGAGCCATTTGAACCATTTTTGAGCCAACCCCGATGGGAAGTCATTATGCGTCAAAGGATGCAGGAGGTCCGCAATGAGTCTCACAAAGTCAGCAGTTGTTAGGGTGCCTTTTATTAAGACGACAAGTCTCCTAGAAGTCCGGCATAGTGTAACACTGGCCAATCTGCGTCCTTGGCGTGGTGCATGTTTCTAGCAGCCGTTCGCCTTCATGACGGCGTATACGGCCACAACTATCGCCTGGTGAACTGTCGTTCCGATATTTCAGGAGGCAGCGTAAATGAACCACGCTACTCTGGTGTGCAAAACATAGCTCGATAACACTTGGGTGGAATCACCACGATTCATGATGTCCTTGTGACATTGTGGCGGTACACAGTTTTTAATAGGAAGTGTAACATCACAGACAGCAATTCAAATCCTGGTAAGACGATGTGGCAGGTCGTTCCATTGTTCCATTACTCCACCAGCACGATCGACAGCTGCTGGATAGTCATTGGTGGACGAGGACGTGCGGCAGTGCGTTTCTCCAACGCATTCCACACGGCCTCGATGAGATTTAAGTCAGGAGTACAGACTGGACAGAACATTCGCCGAATTTCCTCTACTTGCAAGAAGTCCTCCGCTTGCGCAGTTGGACTCTGTCCCACATCCATATAAATGAGATCAGGCGTAAATCTATCCCTGAGCAGGCGCACCCGGGGAAGGTGAACAGTGTCACAATAAGGTAGACTGGTGAGTGTACAGTTTACAGATACTTGGAGGTCAGTACGCTCATGGAACGCTATGCCTCTACACACTATAACAGCTGGAAAGTCAAAACGATCCTTTTCGACAATATTCCTGGGTGCATTACTTGGAAGAGCAGGTGAACGGAATGGACAGTGTCTTGAAAGGAGGGTATAAGACGAACATCAACAAAAGCAAAACAAGGATGATGGAATGTAGTCGAATTACGTCGGGTGATGCTGAGGGAATTAGATTAGGAAATGAGACACTTAAAGTAGTAAAGGAGTTTTGCTATTTGGGGAGCAAAATAACTCATTATGGTCGAAGTAGAGAGGATATAAAATGTAGACTGACAATGGCAAGGAACGCGTTTCTGAAGAAGAGAAATTTGTTAACATCGAGTATAGCTCTAAGTGTCAGGAAGTCGTTTCTGAAAGTATGTGTGTGGAGTGTAGCCATGTATGGAAGTGAAACATGGACAATAAATAGTTTGGACAAAAAGAGAATAGAAGCTTTTGAAATGTGGTGCTACAGAAGAATGCTGAAGATTAGATGGGCGGACCACATAAGTAATGATGAAGTATTGAATAGAATTGGGGAGAAGAGGAGTATGTCGTACAATTTGACAAAAAGAAGGGACGGTTGGTAGGACATGTTCTGAGGCATCAAGGGATCACCAATTTAGCATTGGAGGGCAGCGTGGAGGGTAAAAATCGTAGAGGGAGACCAAGAGATGAATACACTAAGCAGATTCAGAAGGATGTAGGTTGCAGTAGGTACTGGTGGATGAAGAAGCTTGCACTGGGTAGAGTAGCATGGAGAGCTGCATCAAACCAGTCTCAGGACTGAAGACCACAACTACAACAGCATTACGTCTTCCCGATTATCGCCATAAGAGGGTACGTACGCTATTCAGTCTCAATCTGCTCAGATCCGAGAAGAGCATGCGACCCCATCCCTCGTTGGTCAAGAAGCTATGCTTTTGGAACCATCGCATAACTGTGCCACTGATGTGCAGGTGCCAACGGAACACATGCTCCATGCGGTCGTCGTGTCATTGTGGAGAATAAGATTTCGTGTCTTGTACGCCTTTTAACCGCGGCTGCAATTGCACACACTGATTAATGTGGATCCCTTCATGCCCGTTGCACTATGTTGCAGTCATCTGCTGTCGTAGTTGACACTGGTCGACCATCTCTTTTCCGTTGGCTCAATTGAAGAAGCTAGACAATATATTAAAATGTCATTCCACAAATCATTAAGCAATTAGAAATAGCACGAACAACTTTCAATGAAATTAACAGAATTGTAAAAGTTCTAGAAAATAAAAGCTCATGTGGTGTTGATGGAATTTCGAACAGAATCCTGAAAAGTTGTATACACTTAATAACTTATTAAGTAATATCCTTACTGATATATACATAGCATCACTGGCACCAGGAGTTTCTCCAGACTGGTTAAAATATGCAATTCCTAAACCTCTACATTAGAAAAGTGACAACACTGACCTAAACGATCGCCCAGTTTCCTTACTGACATTATTCTCCAAAGAATTCGAAGAAGTACAGTATCCAGGAGTAGTCTCCTATGTTAGTGGAAACAATTCACCTAGCATACCACACTTCGGATTTCAGAAGCGTTGCTCGACTGAGAATGTTATTTATACATCCACTGATCAAACAGTACAGGCTTTCCATAGTAAAAGATCGCCAGTTGGTATTTTTGTGAACTTTTTAAGGCATTTGATTGTGTAGATTATGTTACTGTCTGATAAAACTGAATTTTATGGAGCTGATAGCAGTAGACACAGCTAGTTTGAGCCATACTTAACAATCAGAATGCAACAAGTCATGCTGAATAATTCAAACAATGTCGGAAGGTTAGAAAATTGTAGTGAAGCAGAAGAAATCACAATGGGACTCCCACAGGACTCAGTTTTGGGTCCACTCTTATTCCCAATTTATGTGAATCACCTTCCACTTAACATTCAACATGGAGGATTAGTTCTTTTGCGGATGGCACTAGTGTTATAACAAAACCCATTAGAGAGAAAGCAACAGAAGAGATGGTGACTGCATTTTCCAAAAAATGATGAAGTGGTTCTCCCTAAATTTTGAAAGGAAACACCATATTCTCATTACTGTGCAACAAGTACTCCCACACCAGTCATGGGCAGGAGTCAGTAAGTAGCGTGGAATACTCAAAATTATAGCGTCTACATACAGATGAAAACTTGAACAGCAAGAAGCGTATTACGGGGCTTCTCAAACTATTAAGTTCATCTACTTTTGCTCTTTCTATAATTGCTAATCTTGGAATCAGACGAATCAGTCCTGACATATTTAGCATATTTCCACTTAATAATGTCTTATGGCATAATTTTCTGGGTAACTCGTCACTTAGAAAGGAAGTACTGATTGCACGAAAGTGAGCACTAATGATAATATGTAGTGTTCACCTGGGTAGCTGTTCTGAGTCAGGTGGTGACAAGGCGGCTCGATATGGCTGGGCCATAGGCGAGTGGACTGACGCGACATGAGGTAGGCGCCTGGTGAATGATGAAAGCCTAACGATAGAAGCCTACACAACAGGCGACGAAAACACAATGGCTCGCCAATCAAATACCCCAGCCCGGCTAGGCAACCAGTACCTTTTGAGCAGACACCCCAAGATACAGTTTGTTAAACAAGATGTTCTAAAGCACGCATGCGTTTCCCAGTGCTGTACACTACTGTAAGTCGCACCACAGATCGCTAAATGTTTTGCCGTATTGAGCAAACCAGCCACCTGTCACCTAACTAACCTTATCTGTTATGGAATAAGCCTGGTAACTGCGCAGTTTCACTGCATTACCACCTGAAAGTCCTGTTTTAGGATGTATACTTAAAATTAAAAACCAAAGGCTTCTTTTATAAGTTAAAAATTGGAAGTTCACAAATCTTTAATTCCTTCTTTAAAATCCTGCCAGTGATGACCAGGTCTCTTACAGTCTAAAGTTTACAGACATAGTACGGACATATTCGGAGCTTTGTTCTCATATCGTCATAACGTAAAAGAACAGACACTTTACATGAAGTGGCCAAAGGTTCCCTCACGCACAATTTTAGTAAATAAATCACACAACAGTTATTATAACCACCAACATTCCTCAGCTAAACTGAATCTACGCATTTTAATGGCTACATCTATTGTCTAAAAATTATAACAACCCAATATTGAATAAAAAGATCTAAATTTTAGTACTAACTTGTCCCGTGGCTAAAATGAACAAAGACACATGCAAGATTAGAACTTTATGCAACCAGTAACAAGCCTAAACGGAAACAAAGCTAAGACTAACTGAAACTGGGCCAGCGTTGGCGTTATAAAGATACGCTATAAGGTATTGTTCATCTGCTTTAATTTATAATAGTTTATAAATTATATAGGTAGCAATGTTTGCCTTCCGCCGGCTGACAAGATTATTATTATTATTATTATTATTATTATTATTATTATTATTATTATATTTTGTTTACATATTATTTCTCCTGAGCAGAATCTGTTAAAATATGAGCTACTAATTTATGCTTACGTACGTGAGAATCCCAGATATATGATCATGGGATCCATCTTGATTATTGAAATTTAGTTATTGAAAATTTAATAATTTTTAATTAGAGATTCTTGCTCGTTAGTACTGGTGTCACGCGATTCTAGAAAATCAGGAGACCAAACACAAACAAATACCGGAAATTTACAGTGGTTTGACTGTGATAAACAATGAACGTCTGGACCTGATGTAATCTTCAGTCACCGATATCACATAAAGTAATTAAGTTTGAGCTGATGTATATAATTTACTGGAAAGAGGAAAACTAGCTCTTTAATATGGAAATGGTCTTTCGTGCCGAATTTTGGCTACATGTAACTTGATTGGCATCGTTTGTGACGAATTTAATTAACTCATTGAAACAAGAAAATCAAAATGAGTTATATGAATAATAAAGTTTCGTGGGAATAATTTATTTCTACAATTTTGATAATTAATGAAGGAACTTTAACGTAGTAATTTTAAAAAGAAAGTTTTCGAAAATTTTATATAGAGTTTAGTACCTGAAATAGGAGTGCATAAGAAGTCGGATGGTGGGAGTTAAACTGCTCTGTCACACACCGTCGCCGAATTTCTAAATGAATTTCGTGAGCCTAGCACCTCATTGTCCGCTAGAAACCTCATTGCCATTGCAACACCTTCATATATATTAACGATGGCTGCATTTGTTAATAAAAAGCCTCGTTGTTTCCCCGCCACTCGTTCCTATTTTCAGACTCGTTTAGATGAACTTACGTAGGTCCCCAAATGACTTATATGAATGATTCAGAATATAAGTGCACCATGTGTGCACTCATATCGATCCCTTTGTTTGCGGGAAGTCTCTGAGTGACGTTACCTAGCTACAGTCTCTCTAGTGTCTCAGAAGGGGCCCTTTTGAGGAGCCTCGAGCGGGATTCGCGCGCACTTGCGATTCACACTGCCGGCGGTTTACTGTGTGACAAGGAGTCGCTCTGAATCACAGCCTGAGCTTGTTGGTCACGCAGGTCTGCTGCCTGCATTTTGATAGTGGGTGTTTACCTTGAGGAGCGTGCCTCCACGTAATGAAGAGTCGCCGCTTCCCTCAGCCTGTGCGGTAGCGAGCCACGTTCTGGAGCTTGACGGCGTATTTCCAGCTGCCTCGGTTTGTGGACGTGGCCACATACAGCGTCCTGCCTGACGCAGGAATGACGATGAACACCACTTCTTGTGCGCGGTAAAGCGCCCACCGCGTTTCATAAAAACCGCTGTGCTTTTGCTTATGAATTGCGTTTGACGTTGTTGCGGTAAGCTGATGCGGATTATACTATATTGCTCGCCGTTGTTTCGGCCGAATTCCTTAACGTGGATCAGCATTCCAGTGATAAGTATGTGTCCAAGTTAAAAATTTATTGGGATGTAAGAAGAGGGCTTCGAATATACCTCGTTCTGTTTGCGAGTAGCTCGTCTAGAAATACTTGCTTTCACTGCATCACTGGAGCGAGTTTTCTAAGTCAAGGTGTCTTTAAAAAAAATTATGGTCTGTTAACCTTGGCCGGCCGGATTGGCCGAACGGTTCTAAGCGCTACAGTTTGGAACCACGCGACCGCTACGGTCGCAAGTTCGAATCCTGCCTCGAGCATGGATGTGGGTGATGTCCTTAGGTTAGGTAGGTTTAAGTAGTTCTAAGTTCTAGGGGACTCATGACCTCAGAAGTTAAGTCCTATAGTGCTCAGAGCCATCTTCTTTTGTTACTCTTAATGGAGAAAGATTTGCCTTTACGTGCTCTACCGGGGCATATACTTTTCAGGTTAAAGTATCTCTCATACTTTTTACCGTGAGTTATGATAAAAGGCCCGTGTTTGAGTTGTAATTCATGTAGCTACATAAATTCTACTGTGTTAACTCCAAGCGCTTGCAGGTCGAATGAGCTCAGTTGTCTACCCTCATTTTCTCTGTCGTGATACGAATACGTGTCCTAACTCATATGTTATATATATTTAATGAATTTGCGATGTGTGTTTTAGTGTATGTACTGAATCGTGCAACCATGGGTCGAGCTCAGGTCGGTTTCCGTGCGTTGCCTAATCCTTTCATTTCAGCCCCTTCTGTTTTTTTTTTTTTTTTTTCAATTTGTCCTTAGTGATATTTAGGGGTGAGACCAATGTCAATTTTGATAGTTTCCGCAGCCAGCAACAGATGGCAACACTTATCTTTACGTTTTTACGTTTGAAAAAAAAAATCCAGTTTCGTCCAGCAAGGGGAGAACAGGTGGCTGCGTAAGGATCCTGACCACCATAGTTGGCGCCATCGCCCTGATTTAAACACCACATCTCCCCGCAGTGAGGGCATATGATACTCTTGGTGGTGATCCTTTCGTCGGGTAGGGACGTTACACTTGGCGACCCCGATTGTGCTATTTCGCAGGGAGTAGGCTGTTTTGGCTCCTGATTTCAGCCTCTCCCTTCTATTATCATCGCCACCATCATCGTCATCGACATCGTCACCATCATCATACAACACAAACACTACACACACACGCGCGAGCGTACGCATCCGCGCACGCAGAATACATAAATCTAGTATATATAAATAATATGTAGTGAAGATTGTTGTAAATAAACAAAAGTTAAATTTGTAATGAACCAAATGTTTGCTTGAAAATTCATGTCCTTGATAAATTACTTTCAAAACACATGTTTTACTTATGAATCGTTTTCACAAAATACGTAGATCAATTCGCCGAAAAACATATCTAAACGTTGCTGAGATACATTGAGAGACTGGATGAAATAAAAACATTAATGTGCTAATAGGTTTTCTGGAAGCAGTGGTGCTCGGGTGGAGGGGGTAGGGGGTAGAAATCGTGGACGATATATTAAATTAGTTTCATGATTGAAACTCAGGACTGTTTGACAGCAAATACCTACTCGGATATTACTTGTAGCATTAAATTTGTAACTTCCACATATAACTGACTGAAGTCCGTATTTTTCGATATGAAGGGTCCGTCATGAGTACAACATTAGTCAAAACATATAATTTGAAATACGTAATTTCATATAAAATTCACACACACATTAAAGGATACAATTGGGTTGGTTGGTTGGTTTGGGGGAGGCGACCAAACAGAGAGGTCATCGGTCCCATTGGTTTAGGGAAGGATAGGGAAGGAAGTCGGCCGTGCCCCTGCAGAAGAACCATCCCTATATTTGCCTGAAGTGATTTATGACAATCGCGGGAAACCTAATCAGGATGGCCGGGCGCGTTTGAACCGTCGTCCTCCCGAATGCGAGTCAAGTGTGCTAATCCCGGCGCCACCTTGTTTGGTGATTTGTTTTTTTGTTTTGTGTTTTGAGATTCGAGTGTTTGTATCAGTAAGTGCCATATCAAGGAACAGTCAGTTCTAGTTTGTCTGCGGTTAAGCGTTGGTTGTTGTTAGTTTCAATTCGAGTATTTATCTTAGTACTAAACGAAGTATAGAATACTACTAAGTGGACTTATTGGTTTATTTTGAGAGGAAAATTAATTACATTATCAGTATTTACAGCAACGAACATCGACTGAGAGGACGTAATGAAACTCGACGATGACGACTACTACTTAAAAGAAAAATTAAAAATAGAAAAAGATAATCAGATCTTCCGATGGCACTCTAATTTTTTATCATTGTATTACCCACTTTGTTTCCATAATGGATAATGTGCAATAGATCTCACAACATACGATTAAAACATTGTAGTATTCAAGCCAAACTCCATGTCTAGGATGGGTTTTCTTATGTGGAGAAATCTTCTGCCTCGTTAGTGTCATTCATAGCACCCTCTTTACTGTTTCAGTGCGTGAGATGTTCCTGGCCTGTCTTAAAGACACTCTACGCCTTTGATTTGCCATTATATTTTTAGGCCGATGTATCGCAAGAGTTAAGGCCGCTTCAAGATGATTAAGTACACTTTGACATTAAATTGTTGGAGATAGGTAGATCACCTTCCAGTTAACGTTAAGATCCTCCCATTATTCAATTTTCCTGGCTATTTCTAACAACAAATAGAAGAAATTACCTACTTGAGTGCTGCGTATGTGTAATGAGCTCTTTTGCATACAAAAACAGTATTTTCAAACTTTTTTTTCCATATGTGGACCAGTCTCACCGATTTGTTTTTTCATCGCAATGTCCGTTATTAACATTCAGTGTCTTTTTTTTCTGTATTGTGATTTCATTCCCCTGCCTCATATGGGCAGAAGAGAGCGGTCAGCGGCACAATCCACCGCTCTTCAGCTGAGTGATACAACAACTAATACAATAATAAAATGCTACATACAAGGCGATAGAAAAGGGGGACATAAAACAGAGTAAGGTTAGATAGTGGAGGTAAAAACACACTGACATGGAAACGTTCATTGCGGGTGGTGAGGGGGGAGGGAGGGAGGACAATTAAAGAAAGTCCCATTCCGTGTCGCTTACATGTTACTTATGTTACTTATGTATGTCGCTGGTGAAATTACGTACAGGGCACTTATTAAAGATATACAGTTCCCCTAATCACAAACTGACATGAATTTAACTTGAAGTAATGTCAGACTTTGATTACGTGAGCTCCATTAATAGGGTGAACGTTAATAAAACCGACAAACTACTGGGACGGTTTCCTTACTGTGAATGGAGGAAGAAAGGTCGTATGAACATGTGTCCGGAAACGCATCGTTTCCACAGAATATGGCGTTGACGAATGGAAGTTCTTCTGACCACGTGCCGTTTGTTCCCTGTGGCTTCCAGGCTGTGTGAATGACGAAGCGAACTGTTAGCAGAAGAATTGTCTAGTATTCATACCGGGAACAAGCCGATACGCTGTTTGTGCACAGCCAAGCAGATGGAGACGGTCGAGAGGCAGCACAGCTGTACCAAAACAAGCATCATCACCGACATCAACCACATCACGCAACATTTAAAGTCTTTTTGGGCGTTTGAGTATCGTGGGTCCGTTCAGACAGACGAACGTGCAGGCAGGCGCGGACTGTGCGTACACCAGATCAGGAGGACCGGGTTCTACAGGTTCCATAGAACAAGCTGCACTCAAGTGACCCGCCAACATGATGTAAGTGAAAGAACGATTATATGTGTCCTGCATGACCACCGCTACTATCCCTGTCAGCGGCAACACACAACGAACACACGGAACATGGTCAGAGGAATTGTCATTCGTCAGAGCCATCTACCGTGTAAACGCTGTATTTTGCGTACACATGTTTTTCCTCGATTCCAGTCCCTGCAGTAATTCGGTTTTACTAACTTTCACCCTGCGTTTTAAACCTAACTTAAAATCACTTATTTTTGGTATCTTCTGTTCCATTTACAAATTGTTATTTAAAAATTGATAGCCCTTTAAAAAGCCTCATTTTACGCGCATTTGCTCAGTCGTACTGGAAAGTAATGTTAAATTGAGAACTATATAAAAGGCGAACACACAGCCATGTACTGAAACTAATCATGTACACATTATTCGAAAACTGATTAATTACATGTCATTTCGATAAGAAAATACTCCAAATGGTTTTTGGAACATGTTTCTAACTAACAAATCGTTACTGACATGGTTTTCAATTCTGCACCCTATCAACAAAATAGCTATGTTATGAAATTTTATGAAGACTACAACTCCTTAATGATAAATGTGGGTTTAAACAAGTGAATGTAAGAGAATTTTGTACATTCTTTAAGCACCTGTAATGACCCTTTTGCAATATTCATCCTTATCGAGGTGAAACATAAATAATAATGACTGTATGTGACTCAAAATGAGCTGCAAACATCGATTTATCTGCGAAAGGTATTAACACTAACTGTAAAAATATACAATGTAGATCGATAGATGCAGAAAAGACTTTATTTTTATGTATGAGATTATAATGTGTAAGTAATTAAAAGGAGTATTATTATCTTTGTAAGAGTATAAAATACAATGCAATGCTCATTTTTCTGTCTAGTCTGATTTGTTCTGTTCGTTCTGGTGTTAGCTGGAATAAGGTACGCAAGCTATTGTGCTGCGATAGCATTTGTTTCTGTCGTAACGTACTTTCAAATATTTAATGGTGTAAACTGTGTCCTAGTAAGAATATATTAGTATAAAGTGACCTCCGTGTGTTATTTCAAGAACCTACGCCACATTTATCTTATGAAAAGAATATTTAATGACAATTATTTAGCATGTTTCCAGCTGCTGCGGAGCGAGTAACAGTGATCTCTCCTGTTAACAATTAGCCGCCACTACGCGGTACATTTAAATATATTTTTCCACAGCACAATGTCTGATAGCCGGAGAGGAAGAAATTATGTAAAAATATTTAGTGAGAATAATTGTAGGAATCCAGTAAAATAATTTTATTAAAACATGTCTATTTTCTGTGATGGTAATATGGAGCTGAGTAATACTACGCTATTGCATTTACAGTAATTTGTAAGGAGCCTGGCACTCGATAAAACCAGATATAATACTTAATTGGCAACCTACGAAATTCATTATTTTGCTGATTATATCTCTCTTGTATTTTTTTGAAAGCTAAAAGTAAAAACTAACTCCACTAAAAATCAGTAACAGATCACGATAAATCAAAGGACAAACAAATTTACTAGGAGAGTGTTTCCTCAAAATAAATAGCTACATAATTTTTTAAGAGATGTAACACACCTTTATTACCGATCATTACATAAAATATGTAAAGCATTACTGTTACACTTCGGAAGTTACCTAAAGTTCTCTGCGACTATTCTAAAGGGAATTTCAGCAGCGAGGAATCAATTTCATAGCTTTCGCAGTGTTTCTGAGAGGGCAGCAGTAACAGCCGGTGGGAACGCTGCTCCTTTAATAACGACTGGCATAGATAAATCCCACGGGAGGCAACTTTGTAATGAGATCTGGTCCCGAGCCACACTGCCCTGCCCCTGAGCTCGATAATTAGCTTTCCTTTGTTTCAAGGTGGTGCGGTCCGCGCCAGGGCTCGTTACACTCCGCGAAAGCTGGATGCGGCCTGCATTCTCTGTCACTCTCTCCGCTGTCACTGGCTGCCGACGTTACATGGATCGTTCCTTCAGCCATACCAGCACTGACGGAAAAAAATAGCAACATCGAAAAATAATTAATGCAGAGTAATTAAATTTCTGGAATACAGTTGTCTAGGTACCATATTTAAATGATTAACATGGCAAGATCACATATTAACGTAAACTCGAGATAAGCCATTGCAATTGTAAAATAGTGGGACATGTATAGCCGGTTTAATCGCCAGAATGTTGAATGCAAGAATCCAAACTTGCATGCATTGTGCAGTACAGGTGCCGGATGTCAGTTTGTGTGGAGGAGTAGCGCCGCTTGGTCAGTCAGAACAGGGACAGTTAATGCTGCTTGCAGATGACGCAGGAGTTGTCGTCCGATGGCGTCCCATATGTGCTCAACTGGTGGCTGAGCAGGCCAATACCATGTGCCGACAGTCTGTACAGAATGTTGGGTTCCAACAGCGGTATGTGAGCAAGCGTTATCCCATTGGAAAACAACTCCTGGAATACTTATCGTGAATGGCAACACGACAGGTCGTCTCACAGGACTAACATACAACTTTGCAGTCAGAGTGAGTGGGATAACCTCGAGATGCTCCTGCTTTCATATTAAATCACACTCCAGAACATAAAGTGTAGGTCGGGTGTGTCTTCCACATACACATTGGCTGAAGGGCCTGAACTGGCATCCTTCTAACCAACAGATGGCTATCACTGTGACCGATGCAGAACCAGCTTTTATCAAAAAGCGCAACAGACCTCCACCATGTCCTGCAGTGAGCTCTCGTTTGACACCACTGAAGTCACAAATGGCAGAGATTTGTGTCAAAGGAATATACGCTACATAGCGTCTGACTCGTAGCTGTCCGTGAGGTAATGGATTTGTAACAGTCCGTTGTCACCGTGGTGCCAACAGTTGCTCAAATTGCTGCTGCAGATGCAGCACGTTGCGCCAAAGCCTTACACCAAACACAATTGTCTTCCGTCTCGGTAGTGCCCCCTTCCAGGTGGTAGATCGGTAACGCTTCCATCCCGATGAAGATCAGTAGTCCGGCTATGAACCGCATCGTCTCCTAGCTCTGCATCTCACCTATGGACAGAACTACCATTTATTTTGTTCTCCCTTGAATTCATAATTGCTCCACATCTGCTTATACTTATTAAACAATATCTGTACCTAATGCAAAAAATTAAATTATCTCCTAGTGCTTAATTCATGTGGGTTCCTCTTGTTTATCCCCCCATACTTTTCTCCTCACTCTCCCTCTCTGGTCTCCCCCTGCTGGTCTGGGGTTTGGAATGGGTAGGAGATATTCCTGCCCGTCGTAAGAGGCGACTAAAAGGAGTCTCACACGTTTCAGCCTTTGTGATGGTCTCCTACCCGGTTTGACCTCAATTTTGCCAAATTTTTCCGGCGAGCGAGCCAACTGGGGAAGGACGCCTTACATGGTGTATCGTTTCCATCATGCGCTGAGACCTCTCGCATCCTTCATCAACATGGATCTGCACTTCCGCTCATTCTCCAGCTTTTCAGCGAGGTCACCCTCCTGGGTGTGTTTTCCTCCCTCGTACCTGCAGTATTGTTTTTTGTGCTGACGATGATAATGGATCTGTTTGCTTGGTTGCACCTGACATCCAGCATGGTAGCCAATCCGTTGTGGTGGGGTCGCCATGTACCCTGTTGGTTGTAGCCCCTGATCAAACAGGGACTGCTCTGCTGATGCCTGTGCTGTTAACGCCCCATGCATGCCAAGAAGTAGATGCCCATCTCACTGGGGCATCGGAATACCTGGCAATGGCCACCCTGCCAGGTGGCTTTTGCTGCAGCTGGGTGGTGAAGGGCCCCTGGTCGGAGTGGGTGGCATCAGAGCAGATGATGGGCGACGAAGCGTACCATGTCATCACTTGCTGGTGATCACAAAACAGCAGTCTCTAGATGTTCCAAGTCTCAATACAATGCAAGGAAGTATGACCCTAAATCATTCCCCCCCTATTCACACCATGGGAGGAACACCAGATTAAGGGTGGCAGCGAGCCTTATTAGACTCATATGTACGGGAGCTGATTGGGGCTCCTTTGTTTCAATGCAACCTCAGTTTTTTGTTGAGCTGTTAGAGAACTAGTTTGGGGAGGCGGCAGTTTTGCCCAAAATGCGATCAGGGCCAGTCTTGATAAAAACGGCATCCTCTGCCCAGTCATGGGCATTACTCTCTTGTGACATGCTGGGGGATGTTTCCATTACCATCACGCCAAGTAAGAGGTTAAATTTGTTCCAAAGTATTATATACCACAGGGACCTTCTTTTGCAGTTTGACCATGAGCTGCGCGCCAACGTGCAGTGCTGAGGGCTTCATTTCATCTGGCGCGTCCATAGGGGTCTGAAGGATAATCAGGTTGCCACGAGTGCCTTCATCTTGACCTTCGAGGGTGACACATTGCCCGATAAGGCCAAGGTGATGGTCTACCGCTGTGATGTCAAGCCATATATCTCTCCCCTGATGCGGTGCTTTAAGTGCTGGACGTTCAGCCATATGTCGTTGCACTGTACTTCCAGCGTCACATGTCGAGATTGTGGATCTCCTTCACATCCTAATAATCTGTGATCCCCCATCTATGTCAACTGTGGAGAGCATCATTCCCCTTGCTCGCCAGACAGCAGAATTTTACAGCAAGAAAGGAAAATCATGGAATATAAGACCCTGGACCGACAGACCTACACTAAGAGCAGATTTGAGCTCCTCTATCCTGTGGCTATGACCACCACTTACGCTGTCACTACGAGAACAGTTGTAGCCCCATCAGTTCCATGAATCCCAGTCAGCTCTCAGAGCCAGAAGACTACACCTTCTTCCTTGATGGTGGGGGTCTCTTCCCTCCCTGTTGCTCCCACACTAACTACCTCAGGAGCACTGCCTCCCCTCCCCCAACCATCAGAGACACCGGTCCCCACTTCTCAGCCAGAGAAGCTTTCTTTGGCTCCTGTCGCTAAGAAGGGGACCCTTGGATCACTCCCTTCCCAGTTTTCTGCTAGTGACCCACCAGTGGCTGAAGTGCCAAAAACAGCTGGTCATAGGGCTTCACCATCATCCTCGGTCCCTGAATCAGTGAATCCCTCCCAGCCTGGGAAACCCAAGGAGCAGCGAGAGAATCCCAAAAAGAAGATCCCCAAGACCAAGGGAATTGTGGTGGCAACCACACCACAGCTACCTACAAGCTCTGCAGCTAAGGATGGGGTCATTCTGGAGTCTGCTGAGGACCTAGATCGTGATGGACCTCAGACACAATGGATACAGGCTGGCAGTGTTCAAGTATTTGTACTAAGTCCACTGTTAGACAATCGAAAAAAAGATTCTGACAAAAGCTGCCAACCTCACGTAGATTTCATTGACTAATGGAAACTACCTCAGCTCTATTACACTAATGTGACAGAAGTCATGGAATACCTCCTAATACAAATTCGGACCTTCTTCTGCTTGGCGTAGCGCAGCAACTTGACATGACATGGACTCAACAAGTCGTTGGAAAGCGACTGCAAAAATATCGAGGCATTCTGCTTCTATAGCAGTCCATAGTAGAGAAGTGTTGCCGGTGTAGGACTTTGTGCAAGAACTGACACCTGAAGTATGTCCCATAAATATTTGATGGGATTAATTTCAGCGATCTACGTTGACAAACCAATCGCTTGTACTGTCCATTCCTAAAACAAGTTGCAAACAGTTGTGGCCTGCGGACATGGCACTGTCATCCACAAAAATTCTAGAGTTGTTTTGGAACGCGAAGACCATGAGAGGCTGCAAATGATCTCTAAGTAGCCGAACATAGCCAATTCCGATTAACGATCGGTTCAGTTTGACCATAGTACCCAGTCCATTGCATGTAAATACAGCCAACGCCATTATGGAGCCATCATCAGCTTGCACAGTGCATTATTGACAACAAGTGTTCACGTCTTCGTGGGGCCGGCGCCACACCAACTGACATCGGGACCCATCTGAGCTGTCCACGGTTTTCCAGTCGTCTAGGGTCCAATCTATATGGTCGCCAGCCCAGAGAAGCTCTGCAGGCGAGGTCGTGCTGTTAGCAAAGGCACTCGAGTTAGTCGTCTGCTGCCAGAGCCCATTCACGCCAAATTTCGCCGCACTGTCAGTCCGGATACGCTCATCGTACGTCTCACATTGATTTCTGTGGTTATTTCACGCAGTGTTTCCGTCTGTTAGCACTGGCAACTCTACACATAAACATCGCTGCTCTCAGTCGTTATGTGAAGGCCGTCAGCCACTGCGTTGTCCTTTCTGAGAGGTAATGCCTGAAATTTGGTACTCTTGGTACATTCCTGACACTGTGGGTCCAGGAATATTAATTCCCTAACGATTTCGGAAATATAGGTTCTCTTGCACATAGCTCCAACTACCATGTGCGTTCAGCGTCTGTTAGTTCCTGTTGTAGTGCCATTATCACGTCGGGCACCATTTCTCATATATCACCTGAGTATATATGACAACTTCGTCAATGTATTGCGCTTTTATACATTTTGTACACGATACTATAGCCATCTGTATATGTTCATAATGCTATCTCATGACTTATGTCACCTTATTTATTGTGTTGCAACCGGTTTCGTTCGTTGAAAATCTTCAGGTTACGAGTTTTAGTCTTGTCCATTGAGCTGCAAGGGCTGTCGTTTTGACTTGTCAGGCAGACAGGATATAATTCGGATCACATCAATCTTTTAACATTGATGTCAGCTGTGGTTTTCAACAAGATCAGAATTACTTCTTACCTACATCGTTTCTCCCGAAAAGTCTTGTTGCGGCATTAACTATTTCGGCATGAACAAACAATTCGTACGAACGGATCATAAATTAAAAATGTAGAACCGTCAGGAGCCGCATCTTTTTCTTCATTTTACGTGTTTCACTCGAGAAACGCGATCATCTTCAAAAATCACGCGGCAAAGGGACAGTCAGCACAAATATTGAGCTGTACATAGCGCCGCCGTCATGCACAAAAGCTTTATGTTCGACCCAACCCGATATTTATAACGAGTGGCCCTTGACCACGTAGTCTGTGAAGATGTTCGCGTTGATCGAGTAAAACATCTAAAATAAAGAAAAATTTACATACGACTTGTGGAGACTCTATAATCTCAATTTCTAACGGTAGCTTTCACTTGCAAACAAATGCCTGCGCTTGCTAAACTCAAAAGTTGTTTGAAGCACACACTACAGCTCATCCAACTCAACCAAATGTTCTTATACTAATGGATAGTCCTCAGTGTCTTTTTTATACAAGTTAAGTTTGCTGAAACCGGTTCCTTTCAATATTGAGAGATTATTTGATTATTGTTTATCTTATCTACAGCGCAGTAGCACGTCGGGCAAGCTAGTGGTCCTTCTCCTGTGTTCCTGGTTTGCCAGATTTGCAATCAGCTTATTGTCAGATAGCCTGCGAATGGGGCAGCCTGCTGCGATTCCTCACACTGTGGCTGCGTATTCTAGCACTGGTCGGATCAGTGATAGATATAACGTGACATCACAGTGTGGTGTAAGCGACGCCTAGTGGTCTAACAGGGAGTAATGCATCTTCGGAGGGCACATGCTTTACCCCAAACCTTTCGGATATGTGGTTTCTAAGTGAGGTGCCTTTCTAGTGCTGTCCCGAAATATTTTTGCCGTGCGAGACAATGGGATGCGGCTACTCCTACATCCGCAACAACTGAAGTGTAGCTCACTCATGTTCTTTTACAATGTTGTTGTTGTTGTTGTGGTCTTCAGTCCTGAGACTGGTTTGATGCAGCTCTCCATGCTACCCTATCCTGTGCAAGCTTCTTCATCTCCCAGTACTTACTGCAACCTACATCCTTCTGAATCTGCTTAGTGTATTCATCTCTTGGTCTCCCTCTACGATTTCTACCCTTCACGCTGCCCTCCAACGCTAAATTTGTGATCCCTTGATGCCTCAGAACATGTCCTACCAACCGGTCCCTTCTTTTTGTCAAATTGTGCCCCAATTCTATTCAATACTTCATCATTACTTATGTGCTCTACCCATCTAATCTTCAGCATTCTTCTGTAGCACCACATTTCAAAAGCTTCTATCCTCTTCTTGTCCAAACTATTTATCGTCCATGTTTCACTTCCATACATGGCTACACTCCATACAAATACTTTCAGAAACGACTTCCTGACACTTAAATCTATACTCGATGTTAACAAATTTCTCTTCTTCAGAAACGCTTTCCTTGCCATTGCCAGTCTACATTTTATATCTTCTCTACTTCGACCATCATCAGTTATTTTGCTCCACAAATAGCAAAACTCCTTTACTACTTTAAGTGCCTCATTTCCTAATCTAATTCCCTCAGCATACCCCTATTAAAATTACTTCATGAATAATGTTTCCGCATGTAGAGTGGTAGAGCAGTTACTTCTCGGGTGCCGCAGGCTCGCAATGTTGTCCGATTGTAGTTACATGCAGAGCCTTGACTAGTATGGGTGGCTGTGTGCCGGCAACACTGTCTGCAAACCCTCCACCCACTCCCCTTCCGCCCCTCCATCCCTCGACACTCTAATCTGTCATTTAAAAAGTTATTTTAATAGGAGTAAAACTATAACATAAAAGTTGTACTGTGACTCAAGTATTAACATTAAGTCATTTGTTAGGCATTGGTAAACTGGGCATACCATGAATATTCTTTGTCTATAATTAAGTTCATCTGTTTCTGAGAGTCTGCCCAGCACATCTAATAGTCTAAAGTTACAAAAACTGTTACCTAAAAGCAACAAACTCTGTATTGTTAGACCTACAAACTAGAATGTAGGTGTATCCTACTAATCGTAATAGTCCACGACTGCAGTGCCTGAGACCGCTCGGTTAATCCCACGCGGCACGACGGGAATTAATGGATTTTGAACGCGGAAGGGCAGTTGGAACTAAAAGCAATGGACTTTTAATTTTGGTCTTCCTTAGGGAATTCAGTATTCCGAGATCCACAGTGTGATGCGTGTGTCGAGAATACGACATGTCAGGCTCTACCTCGAACCACGCCAACGTAGTAACCGACGGCTTCCACTTAACGACCGGGAGCAACGACGTTTGCGCAGAGCTGACACTGGTAACAGACAACCAACACTGCGCGAAGTAACCGCTCAAACCAATGCGCGACGTACGACGAACATGTCTGTTACGACACTGCGGCTAAATTTGGCGTTAATGGGCTGCGGCAGCAAAAAAATGTTTCAAGTGGCTCTAAGCACTATCGGACTTAACATCTGTGGTCATCAGTCCTCTAGACATAGAACTACTTAAATCTATCCAACCTAAGGACATCACACACACCCATGCCCGAGGCAGGATACGAACCTTCCACCGTAGCAGCCGTGTGGTTCGGGACTGATGCGCCCTAGAACCACTCGACCACAGCAGCCGGCCTACGGCAGCAGACGAACAACTCGAGTACCCTTGCCAACAGCATGACATGCCTGGAAAGCGTCTCCCGCGCTCGTGACCATATCGGTTGGACCCCAGATGACTGGAAAAACGTGGTGTGGTCAGATGAGCTCCGATTTCAATTGGTAAGAGGTGATGGTAGCATTCGGGCGTGGCGCAGACCCTATGAAGCCATAGGCCGAATTCTTTGACAAGGCTCTGTGCAAGCTGGTGGTGATCCATGTCGACCGTATTTACGTTGAATGGACTGGGTTTTGACGTGTTCGGCTGCTTGGATACCATTTGCCGTCATATATGGATGTCATGTTCCGAAAGAACGACGAAATTATTATGAAAGAACAATGCGCTATGTTGCCGGGATACCACTGTTCGCGATTGATTTGAAGAACATTCTGGTCAATTCGAGCAAATTGTTCGGCCACCCAGATCGCCCGACATGAATATCCGTCGAACGTGTATGGGACATAATCAAGGGGTGAGTTCGAGCACAAAATCCTGTACTGGCAACAGTTTCGCAATTATGGGCCGCAGTAAAAGTAGCATGGCTCAGTATTTGAGTCCATGGCAGGTCGAGCTGCTCCACTACATTGTGAAAAGGAGGTCCAACACGATAATAGGAGGCATCCCATGAGTTTGGTACATCAGTGTATGTTTCGTGACGTCTTGACCGCGGTTCTAATCTTTGTATGAGGTGGCTACGACACAGTGTTATATGACCATGTTATTCATTAAAATTACACCGGTCACTAACCGGCAAATTACGTTAACTATCTGCTCCCACATCTTTCTGTAAAATGCAGCTCCAGATACCTCTCTTCGTATGCATCAATCCCACACTAGTACCACCTTCGAGACCCTTCTTGCATTCTAAATCACTTTCCCTTTTCTTTTCCCTGTACAGGAAATGTGTACACTTCCCTCTTGCGAGCATTTAAAATTAAATTAACGCAGTAGCATAGGATAAAGGACACCTGTCAGGCTTGCAACGGACCCTGTATAAGTGATGTTTCAATTAATGAATAAAGAAATTCTGTCTTAAGTTAACAACAACGTATTTTAGTGTTCAAAGTATTCTCGGGAAGAATTTGTTTTCTACAAAGTATTTTTGCTTGCAACGGATGTAGAAGGAAGTTCAGTGCTAATTGCACTTACTCATAATCAGACAGGCACTTACAAAAACAGTAAAAGAGTAAGAGTACCTATCACCAAATTACTTAACTTGTGTATTTATGTTTGAAGAGATAAACAGCCTTTATTAATTTATATTTTGCCAGTAACGAGACTATTGGTTAAGGTAGATCGACCCATGAAGAATATACAATTTTTTATTAAAATAACATGACCCCGATTTAGTAAGACTTTGGACTAACAAGGCAAATGTTAAAGCAAAATTACTGGCACACTAGGTATTAAACATATAGGCGGCAGTCAATGAAGATGTCTTAGAAAACAAAAACTGTTATCAATAGTTTAAAAACATTGTGTGGTGCCCTTAGAAATAATAAAACATGAAATCTAACGCCGTAAATATTCAGAAATCATTAATTGATCGTGTCCAACGAAGATACCAATACACGCAACAGAATATCTTACTGATATAAAATGCTGTCAAATACACTGGAAATCACGTTTAATATGTGTAAAAGACCTCTCTAAGTAGTTGCCGTGTCGAGTTTTCAGAGACTTCGTGCAGTGACCTATTAAAATAAAATGGACCGAAAGACAGCCAAACGGCATTCCAGGCTAGAAAGCCGCTCATGCCTCCAAGCTACGTACGGAAAAATAAAGGGGCAGTGGATTACGTATACACCACATAGCGCAGTCCCAAAGACACCGAAAATGTGATGAGACCTACACAAATGCGTCACAAAATATAAACATGTAAGAAACACCGTTGTACATGTTCTGGCCGCACAGACAATACTGGGCACTGGACTACATGAGATGTACAGCTAGAGCGCCGCTCGCAGCAGACGACGCTATGGGAAGAGTTGGAACTAGGGCGGATTTATCTCAACAGTCAATTGTAGTGATTAGTCACAGAAAAAAAATGCCTACATAAATGGAGTTTAATGAGCAAGGGTGAGTAACGATTTACAAATTAAAATTTATGTAGTGTACACTGTAACAGCCCACGGGAATAAACATGTATGAGACATCATAGCGAAGTAATTTTTAGTCGATTAAGCGGAATATTTGTACAACTGCACCTCCACAAATACGAAGTTAGGTCACAGGTGTAATGGAAATCTATCCTACCATAATTAGAAGCCGATCATAATAGGAGACCATAATAAAGCACCTGAATGTTAGGTGAAGTCACATAATACACTTCCTTAAAGTATTTAATACTATAAATTTAAAATAGGATTAAATGTGGAGATAAATGTATTGAAAGTACAAGACTGTAAGTAGACCGTGTAATGTTGTACGTATTTAGGCGAGCTAATGGGCTGCCCGGTACTGGTACTAGGTGAGATAACTGTGCTGTATGGCTGAATACTAGCGGACGCAGGTCTCAGGCACTTTCGGCTTCTGCACGCTGTCGCCCCATCTGCGGGGACGCCGAGCTTGTCGCCGGAAACAGGTGAATCGCACAGCTGGGAATATGGACGGCTGATGCTTGCATTGCCGTTGTGCTGAATATGCTGCTAGAAATGGCGGAGTGTCAGACAATCTTAAAGATGAAACTTCCTGGCAGATTAAAACTGTGTGCTGGACCGGGACTCGAACTCGGGACCTTTGCCTTTCGCGGGCCAGTGGTCTACCATCTGAGCTACCCAAGCACGACTCACGCCCCGTCCTCACAGCTTTAGTTCTGCCATTACCTCGTCTCCTACCTTCCAAACTTCCCAGAAGCTCTCCTGCAAACCTAGCAGAACAATCACTCCTGGAAGAAAGGATATTGTGAAGACATGGCTTAGCCATAGCCTGGGGGATGTTTGCAGAATGAGGTGTTCACTCTGCAGCGGAGTGTGCGCTGATATGAAATTTCCTGTTAAATTAAAACTGTGTGCCGGACTGAGACTCGAACTGATAGAGCACTTGGCCGCGAAAGGCAAAGGTCTCGAGTTCGAGTCTCGGTCCGGCACACAGTTTTAAACTGCCAGGGAGTTTCATATCAGCGCACAATACACAACAGAGTGAAAATCCCATTCTGGAATCTTAAATATGACCTAGTTACAGCTCTTTGAGATTCGACAATAACTCACATCAAATATTAACGCAAATCTGAAGACATTCGCGATCCCAGGAATATGAGGCGCATCCAGTGACTACAAAGGCTAATATGTCACAGTGAAAAATATTATCCAAAAGACCCTCTGAATTAACAACTCTTAATCGCTTGATCAGTTTGCATTCCGCAGAAATGTTGGAACACGTGAGGCAATACTGACCCTACGACTTATCTTAGAAAATAGATTAAGGAAAGGCAAACATACATTTCTAGCATTTGTCGACTTAGAGAAAGCTTTTGACAATGTTGACTGGAATACTCTCTTTCAAATCCTAAAGGTGGCAGGGGTAAAATACAGGGAGCGAAGGGCTATTTACAATTGGTACAGAAACCAGATGGCAGTTATAAGAGTCGAGGCGCATGAAAGGGAAGCAGCGGTTGAGAAGGGAGTGAGACAGGGTTGTAGCCTGTCCCCAATGTTATTCAATCTGTATATTGAGCAAGCAGTAAAGGAAACAAAAGAAAAATTCGGAGTAGGTATTAAAATCCATGGAGAAGAAATAAAAACGTAGAGGTTAGCCGATGACACTGTAATTCTCTCACAGACAGCAAAGGACTTGGAAGAGCAATTGAACGGAATAGACAGTGTCTTGAAAGGAGGATATAAGATGAACATCAACAAAAGCAAAACGAGGATTATGAAATGTAGTCGAATTAAATCGGGTGATGCTGAGGGAATTAGATTAGGAAATGAGACACTTAAAGTAGTAAAGACGTTTTGCTATTTGGGGAGCAAAATAACTGATGGTGGTCGAAGTAGAGAGGATATAAAATGTAGACTGGCAATGGCAAGGAAAGCGTGTAAGTAGGCTGTTTAGGTTTTCTTATTGGTAACACCACGTAGTTCTCTGTACGAAAATCACTGGCTGTGCTGTGTGCAGTCTGTGGCTAGTTTGCATTGTTGTCTGCCATTGTAGTGTTCGGCAGCTGAGTGTGAACAGCGTGTAGTGTTGCGCAGTTGGAGGTGGGCCGCCAGCAGTGGTGGATGTGGGGAAGTGAGATGGCGGATTTTTGAAAGCGGATGATCTGGACATGTGTCCATCAGAGACAGTACATTTGTAAGACTGGATGTCATGAGCTGCTATGTATATTATGACTTTTGAACACTATTAAGGTAAATACATTGTTTGTTCTCTATGAAAATCTTTCATTTGCCTTCAGTAGTTTGAATCTTTTATTTAGCTGGCAGTAGTGGCGCTCACTGTATTGCAGTAGTTCGAGTAACGAAGATTTTTGTGAGGTAAGTGATTTGTGAAAGGTATAGGTTAATGTTAGTCAGGGCCATTCTTTTGTAGGGATTATTGAAAGTCAGATTGCGTTGCGCTAAAAATATTGTGTGTCAGTTTAAGCAGAGTCATGTACAATCGTTCAAAGGGGACGTTTCATATGTCGACCCTTAGCCGAGGATACCTCACTGGAATCTTCTGATTTTTTCTTGTAGTTTGTGTAATTAGTGTAGCTTTTGTTTATTGCTAGCGCGTAATTGTAGAGAGAATCTCCTTTGTAGTTGCAGTCTTTCATAGTTGTACAGTAAAACAGTTGTGGCAGGCATGTAGATTTGCACCAAGTACTTCGCAGCTGCACTTGCGATTAACTAGATATTATTTTCAGTGCTATGTTAATGTGTTTTCTTATTTTTGCTCTTCAAATTGTTGTTTTCTGTGTTATCATGTGAAATATTGTGACAATTGTGGCGTGTGAAAAACGTAATACTAGGCTCCAAAGTAAACTGAGAAATGACAGTGAAGACGAAAGCAGTGTGTTAGCGCCACCGTATAATGAATGAACTAATGTTCAACATAGTAATTTTTTAATTGTGCGTAGGGTAATGGAGCGGGCGGCAAACAATGGTGTAGACAGTGAAACAGTTAGTGAACAGGGAAGCATTATCGATCCCGGCAACAGCCCGCCTCAGGAATCGGGAATGACAGGACACAATCTTGCAAATACTGCAGTTTCAGGTTTTGGGCCCTCACCGTTTTTCTCAAATAAGTCAAGACACATTTTCTGCTTGCCAAAATGTGAATGTTGCCGGTGCAACTTCACTACCGAAAAGCACTGAGGAACATGTTTTAGACACCAGTGCATTGTTATTACAGTTAATGAAACAAATGGGACAAAGGCTATAAAAGTTAGACACAATGGAACAAAATCTTCAAAATTTAGACACAATGGAACAAAATCTTCAAAAGTTAGACACAATGGAACAACACTAGAGATAAACACAGCAACAGTTACACGCAATGGAACAAAAGCTTCAAAAGTTAGACTCAGTGGAACATACGCTTGAACAAACACGCGAAGATATAACTACTAAGTTACATAAAATCGAATCGAAATGTCGAAAAGTCTGTAATGACGTAAAAACACAAATTTGTGAGCATTTCCAACCTGTTTTTTCGCGGCATGAAAATACATTACATAATCACAAAGCAGCCATAAAAGAACTGCAAACTATTGTTCATGAAAATCATGAGACCTTGCAAGCTAAAATTGACTCAGTTGCATCTACCGATTCGGTTATGCAACTTGCAAAAACTCAGGAAAACTTAAAGGACACAGTAGATACGATTTCAACACAAATGGGCACTCTGAAACTTGGTTCAGAAAAACACACTGGGTAAATAAGTACACTATCGCAGAAATTAGCCGAACTTTCGGATCAGTTCACTAACTTATCTGCAAATGTAGATGATGATCTGAATGACACAAGACCTGTAGCCATCACTGACACAGAAGAGTATGAACAAATTAAAAAATTCAAACAAAATCAGAATCAAATTAATACGCAACACAAAAGGAAAATCCGGAAAGTACAAGATCAGTTGGCACAAGTAATACAAGAATTACATATTTCAGAGTACACTCACACTCCAATACGGGAAGAGGGACATAGAAATAAAGAACAGCCACATAATAATAACGCAGGGCATTTCGGAAATTATGAAAAAAATTGGCAAGGTACACCGAATTTTGAGATGGAACCGCCGAAACGACGTAACAGTGACCGATATGCGATTCGCCGACATGATGATTTTGACTAAAATCTGTTCATTACTACATGTTAATTCAAAACATTTAAGAATTCTGGCAACGACATTTACCCACAAGCGTGGCTCCATCAATTCTCTGTTTTCCTCCCAACTGGTCATTAGAGCACAGATTAGAATTTATGTATGGCTACTTAGAGAATGAACTAGCTGAAAGAATGCGATCGGTCATTCACGATTGTCACAGTGAAGGAGAATTTTATCATGCCTTCCTCTCAGCATATTGGTCTCAAGCTACCGAGTAAAACATAGCATCATAATGATGAAACATTTCGGACAATCTGAATTTTCCAGTCTTGTGAAACATTATGAAGACATGTTGCACAAGAATCAGTACCTGTCAAACCCATTCAGCCCCTCAGAACTCATCCGCATTTGCTTAATCAAATTGCCTGAACATTTACGACATATTATTCTGGCAGGACGTTGCAAAGACGACATTGAAGCTTTTCAGGGACTGTTACAAGAATTGGAAATTGACACTCACAATCGCGGAACGCGAAAACAGGACCACAAAAATTACAGCTCACATCCGTCACAATTCTGCGATGACAAAAATAATAAATGGACACGACAAGGCTATTCTTACAACGTAAATCGTGACCAAAACAGACACCACCCATATGACAACCGTTGGCACAGTAGTAATAACTACAGGGAAAGATCACCTCTCTGCGGTAATGGCTATCATAGAGACAATGGGAGAATCAAACAATATGGGAACCAAATTAATTATTATCAAAGGAGACAGAATAACTGCAGACGCAACGGTCCAGCGCGCAGTTACGATTCAGGGAGAAATTCTCCACCACATGACTGACAAGAAAGAAACTATGGAATCTACCGACATGACGACAGATGATATGATCGTAATGACGGACCTGAATTGCATCAGAACTGGTGGGATTCAAACAGGGCAGGGCCCTCTCGACAAGGTTAATTTGTAGAAGTTAGGTCTTGTAATCCCAATAACGATGCACGCCAACAAAGAGATAGCAGACAATGACTTGCACTGCAGGCAGCCACGTGCGCCAGCTGGCTCAGAGAAAAATAACATAGATGCTAACCTTGAGAAAAATTTGAGCATTCTTTACCAATGTACCATACACCACATGATAATTCCGCTGAAGTTGAAATTCTGAATACTAGGAAGAGTAAAGGTTTACACCACATTTCACATGTAAAACCGTTTATTGAAAGATAATCTGCTTTTTAACTTAGTCTTTGCAATAAAATCTTTCATTTCACGTTACTAGTATGCTTTGTCACACTGAGAGACTGTTAACATGCAACAATGTTTTGAAGTTAACTATCCAGTCTAGAACCTAGGGAACATACTTAGTATTTACGAGTGCATTGTTATAGTGAACAGACGACACAGTGTCATTGTGTGTGTACATTCTTGCTTGTTAGTTGCACGATTACGTAAAGACTCACATAATTAGAACATACACCGGCACTGCTAATGAGATTTTCATGCAACATTTTGGTTTACTTCAAAATACATTCTTTCCTTGAAGTACTTTCTGTGGGATTAAAGATGACTTAGCATTTGGTTCCTTTGAAAGCTACACAATTATATCACGACGCTACTAATGTGTCAGACAGTTTACATTGTTGCTTTTGTGCTGTATCTACTTTATATCTGCACAGTTTTTCTGAATTCTTCTGGAAAGTAAAACATGTTTTAGTAGTAACTTTTGTGGTATAGCTACAATGAGACAGCCTTTTCCGTAGCACAACAATACGTTACATCACAGTACTTTCTTCATCACGGCAATAAGCATAATAAGTAAGGTATCTATACACAAAGCATTTCACTTTTGTTTATCATGAGATAAGTACACTGACTTCTGCAGAACTTAGCTTTCGGAGGACGATAACTACGACACCTCCACAGAGATTATCTTACAGCAAGACACACATTTACCGCTACAGGACACGCATTTGAGTGATTAATTTTGTACTTAAACCATTTATTTTTAAAGATTTTTGAATTACAAAGAAAGTTTTCTGTGATACATTTCATTCCATTGCTGTAATCTGTAACACCTGAGGCTATAATTACATTAATCCTCAGGGGGGTACACGCTTACCTTGTGCACCATGTGTTTGGCAAGCACAAGGAGCCCTAGCTAATATGTTATTTGCTTATAAAACTTAACACATCGGTACCATATTTCTCTAACACATAAATTACACAGCTATCTGATCATTACCTCGAAGAGACAAACATTTATTTTACTACATCAGTGACACATGTTTACGTAATTACACAGTTGGATAACTTCACACTTATGAAATTGTATTTTGTCTGTACTTTGTGAACTGTTCATATTTTTTTGGAACCATTGTGATAGTATGAGAGCTTTGAATGATGTATTTGGTAAGGGATCACGATTCTTGAAGTATGGTTGAGGTAGATGACTTTATTTATGTCTTGAAATTATTGAAAGAAGCTGTGACGATTATGAGATGTGATTGATCTGTTATGATGTTATTATTACGATGACGATGTGTATTATGCTGTTGAGGTATGTTTATGATCAATAAGCTGAGAGTCGTACTTTAAGTGTTATGAAATGTGTGTAAATGCATGAATGTATCACAATGCAGGCGAAAATTTTTTGCACACTGTCATATTCATAGGATTTTGTTTTTGCACATTTGCAACGCAAATTCTCGACGTGTGAAATTTTTTATATGAGACTGTCACTGTAGTGCAAACTGGTGTCGTAAATATTTCAGTAAGAAAGTTAAGTGACCTTCACGTAATGCGTCGTGGGCAGCGACAGTCGCCTGGCAAAAAGTCATTAGTGTGTGCCTTTCAGAGGCACAGGTGAAAAAAAAAGAGGACATTATCCTCGCTATTGACATTTATTTGTAGAAAGCATCGCAAATACGACATGCCCAAACATGAAAACATATGATTACACTGTGGAGCTCTTAATTTATGATATTTACTAAATTGCCTAATGAAATGATGAGAAACATTTTTACATCTATTGTCTTTCTAGTTCAGAGATTTTTACTGCCTTTGGAGACGCCATTTGCCTAGTGAATGACGTTTCACACATTGCTATGTATATATTTGCTCATTTCGTTTAATATCTAGTTTCTAGCTGCACTGCAGCATTGGTTAAAATAAAATTTTATTGATGTATTAGTATAGATATTGTATGCCTACAGATCCAGTAAATAATAACTTTATGATCTATTTAAAAAAACGAAGGAGCACAAAAAGACATTTCCCTTCACAGGACTTGCATACATTATTTTCTTTTAAACTACTTGGTAATATTTTTCGTAGAATAAGTTGTGGTGCTCCACTTTAATTACATAGACATTAAGATGTGAATATATATTTCCCTTATTTGCATTGTTGTCTTTAGTGTAATATTTTTTCTGCTTGAGCATTGTCATGTTTAGGTATAAGTTATAGCATTTGCTGCTGCTGTTTGCCAGGCATAGTGTTACTGAATTTCACTAAACCAGTTTTACTACGGATTTATTTTTCTTGTTTGATGCACATTGCCTTATATTAGTTGTAATATTGCAATTGCTTTGCTAATTTATATATACTGCTGCTTGCTCTGCCAATTTCCATTTTTTTGTCATTGCTGTTTGTGTTAATTTGTTCTGTGCTGCTGCATTGCCTCGTCCCTTAGTTTATGCATCTGAGCTCAGTAGCTTTAAGTTAGCTTAAGAGGGGTAGACTATAGAAGAGAATGAGTTGCGATGAATTGGAAGAAATGCATTGAGAAGTTATACGAAAAAAGTACAGAAAGCAGGTATAGATAGGACTTCTTGGGAATAATGATGAACAAAGGGAGATCTCCTAAAAGTAAAAAAGTTTTCTTTGGAAAATACTGCAGTAAAACAAACCCTGTCCTTTCCTTGTGTTATTCTGCTATGTGTTTGTGTACACTATGTGAATTTGTGTTTTTCCTGTCTTTATGTGTTTAGCTAGTAAGATTTACATTGTACAATTTTTCTGATAATATGTTATTTACTTTGTAAAGTTGCTTAGACATTATTTATTCTGTTTTGTTTTAATGCTCGTGTGTGAAGTTGACTTTTCAAAAGTTAGTCTGACCTTTTATTTATTTATGACATAATTCCTGTAACACTGATGTATCTGTTTATTTCTATTCTTTTGTAAAGCCTGTACTACTACAAATGTTATCTGTATTGTTATGTTATTTAATGATGTATTTTGTACCTTTGTTATTGTATTCTCACATTATAAAATTGTAATTGACACCAGTTCATAAAATTAAGTAACTTGTAAGCATTCATTTCACTGCACATATTTCTGTTGCTCATAGTATATGCACAATATGTGAAAAAAGGGGACTCTTAGTGTTTGGACATGTGTTGATAATTCAGCAAGGAACTGGTTAACAGCATTGCTGGTTCTAAGGACAGTTCCAAAAACTTTGTGAGCGCACAAGTGGTGGTTTATGGACTTGCTATATTCTCTGCAAGACTCTTCAATGGTGATTGTGCACCTGCACAGTCGCAACAGATGGCTGATGACCGTCTCTACAAGGACTGCAGTGGGTCTGCACCTTTGATGACCCACCAATACCATTATTTCTACAAGGACTGCAGTAGGTCTGCACCTCTGGTGACCCACCAATACCATACTCTCCACCAGGACTACAGTGGGTCTGCTCTGTGATGACCTACACACCAATACTCTTCAAGACTTCGACTGACTCTGCTGTGGGTTTGCTCTGTTATGGACCATTACCTGTCTGCATGTCAAGAGTCAGCATTATCTTTCCGTTGGAAGGACAACACTACTTCTTCAAGACTGCATGGAAATCCACTACTTCTGCGTGCATTTTCTTTTACTGCTCAGACTTTGAGAAAAACACAGCTATTTTACTGTGATGAACGATCAGGACTGTCTTTATGGACTGTGAGAAAATTTTAGCTTTTGACCAACATTGTATCAATAGGTGCGTGCATTTGATTTCTTTTTTATTGTAACTGCGAAAAAATTTTAACAAATATGTATCGGCCAGTGCCCAAAACAATTTGTAAAATTTTTTGTGGGGAGCATAGGGGATATGTAAGTAGGCTGTTTAGGTTTTCTTATTGGTAACGCCTCGTAGTGCTCTGTATGAACATCATTGGTTGTGCTGTGTGCAGTCTGTGGCTAGTTTGCATTGTTGTCTGCCATTGTAGTGTTGGGCAGCTGGAGGTGAACAGCGTGTAGCGTTGCGCAGTTGGAGGTGAGCCGTCAGCAATGGTGGATGTGGGGATGGCGGATTTTTGAAAGCGGATGATCTGGACATGGGTCCATCAGAGACAGTACATTTGTAAGACTGGATGTCATGAACTGCTATATATATTATGACTTTTGAACACTATTAAGGTAAATACATTGTTTGTTCTCTATGAAAATCTTTCATTTGCTAACTATGCCTATCAGTAGTTAGTGCCTTCAGTAGTTTGAATCTTTTATTTAGCTGGCAGTAGTGGCGCTCACTGTATTGCAGTAGTTCGAGTAATGAAGATTTTTGTGAGGTAAGTGACTTTTGAAAGGTATAGGTTAATGTTAGTCAGGGCCATTCTTTTGTAGGGATTATTGAAAGTCAGATTGCGTTGCGCTAAAATATATTGTGTGTCAGTTTAAGCAGAGTCATGTATAATGATTCAAAGGCGACGTTTCAAGCGTTTCTGAAGAAGAGAAATTTGTTAACATCGAGTATAGATTTAAATGTCAGGAAGTCGTTTCTGAAAGTGTTTGTATGGAGTGTAGCCATGTATGGAAGTGAAACATGGATGATAAATAGTTTGGACAAGAAGAGAATAGAAGCTTTCGTAATGTGGTGCTACAGCAGAATGCTGAAGATTAGATGCGTAGATCCCATAACCAATGAGGAGGTATTGAATAGAATTGGGGAGAAGAGGAGTTTGTGGCACAACTTGAGTAGAAGAAGGGACCGGTTGGTAGGACATGTTCTGAGGCATATAAGGAATCACCAATTTGGCATTGGAGGGCAGCGTGGAGGGTAAAAATCGTAGAAGGAGACCAAGAGATGAATACACTAAGCAGATTCAGAAGGATGTAGGTTGCAGTAAGTACTGGGAGATGAAGAAGCTGGCACAGGATAGAGTAGCATGGAGAGCTGCATCAAACCAGTCTCAGGACTGAAGACAACAACAACAACAACAACAATCGCTTTATGTGATTTCAGCAAACGTTATCTCAGATTATAGCATTTCGCTACCGTTATCATCCCTGAAAGCTACATGTCAGTATCTATTTTATTTATTTATTTACGACGTCTTTTACGCCTTCTTCAATGCGCAAATGTTTGTCAGAACAATTGTAACCTCCACATTTACACAGCTCATTAATGCAGCATGAATAGCTCATATTTTGTCGTACTTGTGTTTGTATTTAGTAAGTAATTTACAGTTGCCATAGTAACTTATTTAAATGTTTGTTGCCAGTTCTCTTAAAAAACTGTGCTAATTTAAAAGTGGTCAGTTGCTTGTGTTAGAGAGCACCATCGTCGTAAATAATGCCAAATGACTCTACTGACAACCTGACCTAAATTATTGTCTGAAGTATATTTGATGACAATTCGTTGTCATTTAACTTAAGTCGCACTTCCGCATGAATGGGTATTATTTATTTTCACTACTGGCCATTAAAACTGCTACACCAAGAAGAAATGCAGATAATAAATCGGTATTCATTGGACAAATATATAATACTAGAACTGACATGTGATTACCGTTTCACGCATTTTTGGTGCATAGATCCCGAGAAATCAGTACCCAGAACAACAACCTCAGCCGTAATAACGGCCTTGATACGCCTGGGCATTGACTCAAACAGAGCTTGGATGGCGTGTACAGGTACAGCTGCCCATGCAGCTTCAACACGATACCACAGTTCATCAAGAGTAGCGGCTGGCGTATTGTGACGAGCCAGTTGCTCGGCCACCATTGACCAGACGTTTTCAATTGGTGAGAGATCTGGAGAATGTGCTGGCCAGGACAGCAGTCGAACATTTTCTGTATCCAGAAAGGCCCGTACAGGACCTGCAACATGCGGTCGTGCATTATCCTGCTGAAATGTAGGGTTTCGGAGGAATCGAATGAAGGGTAGAGCCACGGATCGTAACACATCTGAAATGTAACGTCCGCTGTGCAAAATGGTTCAAATGGCTCTGAGCACTATGGGACTTAACTACTGAGGTCATCAGTCCCCTAGAACTTAGAACTACTTAAACCTAACTAACCTAAGGACATCACACACATCCATGCCCGAGGCAGGATTCGAACCTGCGACCGTAACGGTCATGCGGTTCCAAACTGACGCGCTTAGAACCGCACGGCCACACCGGCCGGCCCACTGTTCAAAGTGCCGTCAGTGTGAACAAGAGGTGACCGAGACGTGTAACCAATGGCACCCCATACCAACACGCCGGGTGTTACACCAGTATGGCGATGACGTATAAACGCTTCCAAGGTGCGTTCACCGCGATGTCGCCAAACACGGATGCGACCATCATGATGCTGTAAACAGAATCTGGATTCATCTGAAAAAATTACATTTTGCCATTCGTGCACCCAGGTTCGTCGTTGAGTACACCATCGCAGGCATTCCTGTGTGTGATGCAGCGTCAAGGGTAACTGCAGCCATGGTCTCCGAGCTGATAGTCCATGCAGCTGCAAACGTCGTCGAATTGTTCGTGCAGATGGTTGTTGTCTTGCAAACGTCCCCATCTGTCGACTCAGGGATCGAGACGTGGCTGCACGATCCGTTACAGCCATGGGGATAAGATTCCTGTCATCTCGACTACTAGTGATACGAGGCCGTTGGGATCCACCACGGCGTTCCGTATTACCCTTCTGAACCCACCAATTCCATATTCTGCTAACAGTCATTGGATCTCGACCAACGCGAGCAGCAATGTCGCGATACGATAAACCACAATCGCGATAGGCTACAATCCGACCTTTATCAAAGTCGGAAATGTTATGCTACGCATTTCTCCTCCTCATAGGAGGCATCAGAACAACGTTTCACCAGGCAACGCCGGTCAACTGCTGTTTGTGTATGAGAAATCGGTTGGAAACTTCCCTCATGTCAGCATGTTGTAGGAGTCGCCACCGGCGCCAACCTTGTGTGAATACTCTGAAAAGCTAATAGTTTGCATATCACAGCATCTTCTTCCTGTCGGTTAAATTTCGCGACTGTAGCACGTCATCTTCGTGGTGTAGCAATTTTAATGGTCAGTAGTGTATGAACAAACTGTTACTTATATTTATTGTAAGTGGTTTGAATGTCGCAGAATATTTATAATATTTTTTTATTTAAATATTGCCTTAATACATCAGTTTAGAACGGGAAATTTATCAGTTGAGTCAAATGATGACTTTAGATCTTGAGAAAGAAGTATTTTTGGTGCTGATGGCATCAGTAAACGAGAGTAGGACAGTAGCGGAACACGCTGCTGGAATCAAGGGCAGACTGGAATATTTGTAGTGAAGGGCTCAAGGGAGCGATTGTGGACACGTTTACGCGTGTTCTAGATTGTGGCATACCTGCTAGGTGTCTGTCCGCTACCATACTTTAACTTCTGGAGGGACGTATATTTTGAGAGCTCTGAAAGTGCTCCAGAGTAGGACTAAATTTTGCCGTTTTATTTACGGAAGTGAGAAAAGAAACTGTTTGAGTTACTGTTCTCTGCATCGCACCTGTTAATATGTGAATCGTCGTGTTAGGATTTTGAACTGTTTTGAGATGGAGAATATTTCGTGTATTGTGATCACGAAGTGGGTTAAACTTTCACGAGTCTCTGATGACTATTTAGTCTGGATTTTGCTACCATTCTGGTAACTCCTTGAACGAAACTTTGCTGCATTCGATAACGGTATGTTATATCTGTATTTTAACACCGTAGGACTATTTTCCGTTTATGTAAGACGTCCTCTCTTGAATAAAAATCATTCAAAATAATTCTCTGCCATGTACGTCAATTACAGATATCAGAATAGAACCTTTAATATTAGATCACTCATTTTACTTGTCTGTATATTTCAGTAATTCGCAATTCTAGCCCTTGCATAGAATATTTAACTGCACGATCACAGCTGCAGGTAATTATCTGCAGCGAGTTAGCTGTGGGACACGAAAGCTGACGTACGCGGCTCAGCCCTATGACTACATCGAGGAATTCTTTCTAAACAGTACCTAAAGTAAGAGCAAAAAAATGGCTCAAATGGCTCTGAGCACTATGGGACTTAACTTCTCAGGTCATCAGACCCCAAGAACTTAGAACTAATTAAACGTAACTAACCTAAGGACATCACACACATCCATGCCTGAAGGAGGATTCGAACCTGCGACCGTAGCGGTCGCGCGGTTCCAGAGTGTAGCGCCTAGAACCGCTCGGCCACTCCGGCCGGCAAAATAAGAGCAACCACATGTAAAGTCGGAACTGGTTTGCTCGTATGGATTGCTGTTTAGAAGAGAAACTACACGGCAGTAACACGTACCGTCCCAACCAGTTTCAGCTATATATAAGGCAACAAAAAACGTGTCTCTTAAGATGATGTACGTACGAATATAAATAACAAACCAAGGGACTTTAGCGTACGCAGCTCGTGGTCTCGCGGTCGCGTTCTCGCTTCCCAAGCACAGGGTCCCGGGTTCGATTCCCGGCGGGGCCAGGGGTTTTCACCCTGCCTCGTGATGACTGGGTGTTTGTGTTGTCCTCATCATTTCATCATTCATGCAAGTGGCAAGATTGGTCTGAGAAAAGAAAGGGAATTTGTACCGTCGCTGATAACCGCGTAGTTGAGCGCCCCACAATCCAAATATCATCATCAAGGGACTTTATCAAAATACTCGAAAGAGGATAGAAAGACTGTGACTACTTGCGCAAAAATGACCTCGTACTATCAAAATATATTTCATTCTTTCTGGCTAGTAGACCGTTTAATAGCCTTTAGTCTGTTTTTATTCTATCTGCTTGTTTTCAAAACATTATCACTGGTTGATGTACCATCCAGCCATAAATTGTAAAATGTTCTAAAACAATACGGTCTGACCCATATCTGGGCAACGACTTGTTATTAGAAATCTGCTATTAATTCCTTTGCAGCCTGCTTGTTCAGCGTGTACTGCTGTTGACCTGTGGTGCAACGTTTTAAAGTGGGTCATTTTTTGCACGCTTCCTCAATAAATCTGAAAAGTCTATAAATAACCCGCCTATGGCCGGTGTATCAGATGCACTGTTCCTCGATTGCTGTTTGGTTTTTACGCGCGGTACTCCGGGCGGCATCGCTCCGATATGAAAAATGAGAGCGGGCACTGCCGGCGTGCAGTCGTCAGGCGACAAAGCGACAAAGCGACGGCGCGGCGTGCCGATCGCCGTCGTGCTTGTTTTATGGGCGGCGATTATGGCAGGTGAAAAGCGGCGCCGGAACAATGCCGCTTTGTACTTGCCGGCGCGGCACGCGTTACAGGTTTATGCAAACAGCCCGGCAGACTTATGAAGGCCGCCACAAAGCAAGCCGATCACAAAGGCGGCGGACGGCCGACACAGACTGTGCCTGAGCCGGCCAGGAAACGAGGCGAGGAAAGGCCGGGACGCGACTGGAGCTGTCTCAGTATTGCTCTTTGAGAAAGAAATCGATGGAACAAAACTTCTTAAAGAACAAGTGGAAGAGGGAGGAAGTGAGGCAGTGAATACAACATGGCAGTGCCACCAAAACTGAAGAACGGCACTCTTATTTCTACGGTTTCTGCCACACAATAACGACAGCGAAACACGTGTACTTTGTACACCTATTATTTTTTAAAGCGAGAGAATGGATTTCTCGTTTTGTGTTTTTTTACTGTATTTCATTATTTGTCGACCCGCCCGACCGAAGCCAATCCGATGCAAATCATAGACGCTTCGCAAAGCTGGAACGAGGGGCGTCGAATAAGAAATACAACACATTTGTTACGGCAGATGGCCACTTGTTACGGCTATGGCGCCAGTTGTTACGGCCGTTTGCTGCTTGTTAGCAGCAGACACAGTGGCTGCGCCAAAGACTGAGATGGCGTGGAGTTTTACAATTATTTACTGAAATTTCTTTACAATTTCTTCCTCGTCGTCGCTGCCAGCCCTGCGGATCCCTCCGCCTGGCTGCTGCTGTGTAGATTATCCGACAATGCGCGCAACGCGCGCCACCAGTGCTCCGCTGAAGTCAGGATGCCCTGTGGTTGAGATGAACTCGCCGCAGCTCGACAGCCCAGTATGGCGCCCCCACGGAGCCGCGTCGCCGTGAGGTCAGCTGCCGACGCCTGCTGCACCGGCGGCTGGGAAGCCGTCAGCCGCGATGTCCGCGAGCTCCCGTCATGGACGGACCACGCGGCGTGGCCGGGTTGCCGTGAAGTCCGGGCGTCAGTCCCCGGCGGCGCCTGTGACCAAGACCGCGCTGCGGCCGGTCCTGCTGGGAGTTCTCGCCGTAGTAGTCAGCCATGGTGCCGACCGAACTCGGGGCGACCCCCAGAGCTGAAGTTGGCATCTGGCGGCGAACGGATGACTCCTGCAAGCTGGAACAGACTTCCAGAATCGTCACCTACGAAGATTGAACATTCGGACGTGGACCACATCGGTCCTCAGATGCAAACTGCTTCCCAATGGCTTCTGTCTCTTGCTGCCTGCACTCCACTATTTGAATCCGGCAGGAGGACGTTTTTTACCCTCGGTGGTAGCTTTTTCTTATTGCTCCCGCAGCATACTGCAGCGTAACTTAGCGTGCTGGCCTCACTTCCCTTACTCATCATTCTCCAGGCTTCCCTTGGCGCTCAGTCTGTGTGCGTCCTTGCGTCAGCCGGTTGGTAGTCTGCTACTGTCAGCAATGCTATCTCTGCCGCTCTTACTTCGCAACGCCTCGATCGCCGGCGTGCCTGTGTTTTTCCATTCTACACTGTGTGAAGCAACGCTTACTACATATGGCCTCAATACATTTTTTTCCCGACCAATTTCGATAGAAGAAATGCGGAATTTGTTGTGGGACATCGTGGAATATTCGCCCTTCAGCCCCTATAGTTTCATGACGTTCCGAAAGGTGGCGTCGCTATACGCACCTTTCAAAATGGCCTCTGTAACAGAGGGTCGTTCCACGCAGACAGCTGTGACTGAGTTCCTTTTGGTGGAAAACTGGAGCATCGCGCTTGCATAATGTCTACGAAGACCTGTCAAGGAACAAAAGCATGCGTGAGTCGTTGGGCGATGCATCTGTTAACATCGGAACGATGCCACGCAGACCGTTCTCCCGCGTGCTGGCAGGCAGCAAACAGCTGTGATTCCTCCAGCGATGCAACGTGTGTGGAGTTTCATTCGAGCTGATCGACGGATCCCAATCGAGCACGTCACTTCTCAACTGGGCGTACTCAGAGATGTGTGCCCTCTGGCTCCCTCGCCACTTATCAGAAGACCATAAAAACCAATGGGGAACCATCTTTGCGCAACTGCTTGTGCTTTACGAGCTTGACCGTGACAATTTTATATCGTACATCGTCACAGGCGATGAAACATGTCTTCATAATTTCAAACCAGCAACAGAACAGCAACCCATGCAGTGGCAAATCACTACTTGCACTATGAAGCCCACCCTCAGCCGGAAAACGTCATGCCGACCATCTTCTGGGAGTCTGATGGGGCTATTGCGTTTTATGTCCCCCCCACCACCCCCACCCCCCACCCCCCGTATGCAACGATAAACTCTGAAGTGTATTGTGCTATCCTACGGAAATTGAAGAAACGACTTCAGGATGTTCGACTACACAAAAGTGCAAAAGAACATCTCCTACGCATGTCAGCCCACTCGAAAGGAACTCACAAAATTTCAATGGACTTTCTTCCACATCCACCTTTCAGCCCGAATCACACACCTTCCGACGTTCATCTGTTTTGCCGAACGGAGGATATCGTCAGTGGGAAGCAGTACGTTGATGATGGGGACGTTAATGATGCAGCAAGACTTTGGATGCAACGTCGGTCATTAGTGATACTACTCCGGTATACAGGTCTCCAACGTGGCATAAGGCCGTCGCATTGAACGGTGATTACGTTGAAAAATACGGCTTTGTAGCCAATAGAGTGAGTAATAATATGGTTTATTGTAATCCTGAATGAAACCAACCTACTTTCATAAAAAAAAGTTGTATTAGTTCCCAGAGTTTTGAAAATGGCTGCTTGGTTCAGTGACCGTTTATAAACTAAAATTGAAACAAATGAGCCCTCGGTCACGATCTTTTAGTCATTAACCAGGTTTCAACGCTTCTAAGAGTGCCTTAATCAGAATTGGGATATTTAAAGTGGTCTATAACATAATTACAAATTTATGGGAAGAAATATTTTATATAAAAATTGTAAGTACTGACTAACAATACAAGACAGAGACAGTACTTACATGTCACGTATAAAAGAAGTAACAGCCCAGAAGCGCTTTAGTCACAAAGCATGTTATTTATTTTATACGTGACATGTAAGTACTGCCTCTATCTCGTATTGTTAGTCATTGCCTACACCTTTTTATATAAAATTATTTTCTTCCCTAAATCTGTAATTATAGACCACTAGTCTAAATTCTGATGAAGGCAGTCTTACAAGTGTTTGAACCTGTTTAATAAGACAAAAAGAAAAAAAATTGTGACCGAGGGCTCATTTGTTTCAATATTAGTTGTATTAGTTATTGAAAGCCATTCTTAGTTAGGTGAACGAGCCATCGGTCCTCCAGAGGCAAGTAATTTTGTCTGAAAGCGACATAGTAATAAACTATACTTCAATTGCTAATAAATAAATTGAATTATTTGTACATTCAAGGTACGTGATTCCCCTTGCATTTTAGAGCACAGTTAATCTGGTTAATCTGTGTTCCCTGGGATCCTCTACATGTACGGTTTAAGGCCTAACCATCACACCAAGTCTCATGTAGTGCCAAACTGAAAGGGATGCCAGATGCGCTCAGTTGCAAAATTCATTTTCAGAGTGTATCATGAAAGCGTAAAATAATAGCATCAAAAACGTCCCAGTTACCATGGATGGGCAAAGGAACCGTTCGCGAAGTAATTGCTAATGTATATTTATGAGCCACTACTGATTTGAGCACGTCAACCCTGCGATGAAGTTCCATCTGTCTGGCACCAAATGTCAATCGTTCCACTTGTAGAACAATTTTTTGAAGCTCCTCTGAGTTTTCACTGGCTTCACAACAACGAATCAACTGAAAAAACGGAAGAAAAAAAGAAAATGTGAACCAATCGAAGGCTACGAAAGTTCCTTTAAAAAATCGCTTACTAGCAACGGTCAATATTGTAAAAATATTATTTCTTCGAACAGAAGCACCGTGACTTCAGCTAACGATCACTCTACAGCTGCAACACACGCTGCGAGAGATGAATCTTCGCTGGTGCAGATATGAGCTTATTTTATGTACTTCCAGCCAAACTTATTTAGCAGTAAGTAAAGAATTACACAATTCACACAAAAAATTGAATATTATTTATGTAATTCTCTATAATTATAAACAGCAGACGAGTTTGTAATCAAAGTGGTAAAAGTGTAAATTTTTTTAGAAAAAAGTTGACTATTTGGCTTGCGACTATGCAGCCTTCCGTATCATACATCCATCACGGAAACGCGAGTTTGTGAATGCAGTACAAGTGGGCGTCTGTCTCGCTTGCCGTAAGTACCCCGTGTAAATGTCTAGCGCATCAAGGCAAGAGCGCACTCCATGGTGTACTATACGCATCATTTCACGTTTCGTTAAAACTACCTTACTATGGTCCCAAGGAAAGAGAATTGTCTAAGGTAGGTGCGTAATGGCGGGGACAGAGGAGGACGTTAAATGAGACGGCGTTTGTGCGTAAGAATGTTCTCGAACCGGCTTCACGATACACACGATAATACAAGTGTATAGAAACTGCAGGCGGAATTTCCTGCAGGAAAAGCTAGTATTCAAAAGTGATAAGAAAAAAATTGTGGCCACCTGATCAATAGTGTGTTAACACACCATCTAAAAGCAATACAGGAGCCATTCTACACTGAATTGATTCCTGAAGTCCTTGGTAGGTTTTCAGAGGTATGTGGCAAAGCGAAAAGGTGACCTCACTATGGCCGCAGCACCGTCATGTTCATGCCAATCAAACCGGTGGCAACCCTAGTAACAACCCACATAGCAATACTCTTACAAGTGGTGCATGTCACACGTTGTACAACCATATGCAGATTGCCTGCATAACATAAGAAGCAGTGACAGGCACAGTGTAATGTGTCTGAATAAATTACTGACCAGTTCTATTCTCATGCTTAATTTGTCTATAAAAGTCATATGCAGGACGTTTCTTTAGAAGATACGTCGATCTCGTGTGCCCGTCACGACTTGTTTAGTCTGCCACTTTTTAAGCCAAAACCCACAGGCACATGAATTTTCTGTCTCTCACATGACACAAAGCCCCCACACAACAGCGTCATTTGGGTTGCCTACGCACCAGGGGCGTTAAGCGACGAAACGGCCTATGGCTAAAGCCGTAGTTTCGCTGTGGCTACACATTTGCCGCCCTACATTGCATCGCCTGTCACGTCGGCAGAAACAGTGTATTGCTAGGTATAGTTCGGTTTGCCTTGTTTGTCTTGTACATATGTGGGTTGCATGGCCTAACAAGCAGAGACACAATCGACGCCCAGAATAGACATTAGTACTTCGAGTTACGGCGAGCGCCTTTGGCTAATAGCTTTCCACCAATTTCGGCTACCAATTCGTCGCTTCTCTATTGTATTTCGTAATATTTCTAAGGCCTTCGATTCAGATTAATATTTGACAAATATTGTACCTTACGTTCGAAGTCTTCCAAACAGGAGTTACATATTGTCCATACTGTTTACGTAAAAAATAGAGTGGACTTTCAACTTGTATTATTATTGGATTTCAGATAATTTGCATATGAGATATTTGTCATAAAATAAAAGGACAGCCAAGTAGCTGTTGTTCGTAAAGATGCTAAGCATCAGAGCGCGAGAGTAAAGAGACGAATTTTTTTTATTTCTTTATTTTTATTTTTTTTATGTGCGCCTATACCAAGACGCGCGTCCAGCGTTTGAATATTCTAAATAAACACTATTACTCGCTGGGCACAGATATTTAAAATCATTGTCGCAGCGCCTGATAGCAAGAAGCTGCGAAACAGAAGAAAGATCAATCTACCCTTTGTTAAGAAATATTCTAGATACTTCATTATCCTTTGTATTTTTGGTCGCCAACATGTTAAGACGTACTACATACCATTGCTACAAGTTGTATTTTTATTTTGTGTATAAACTATGTGAAACGACGAACGAATATTTCGGTAACTCGGGTGAAGATACAATGTACTTACGCACACGCAAGGACATTTAATTTTTAAGAAGGAACGGACTGACAATGCAGCGATTATTGGACTGCGCCATGTACAAAAGAAATATCAGATGTAAGTCATGCATTTATTGTGTATTTGTCAATATCTAGAAGTTTAAAGCCAATTTGCCCAAAATATATTAATATTTCACGATGCAGTAATTTTCTTCTGAATCTTTTCTTTCACTAACCAAGAATGATGTTCATATTGTATATGAGCTTTTTTTCAGGTTCGCTCTTTATCGCGGGGTCTCGATTGTATTTGGGAAACCACAAATGTGTTCAACTTCAAATGGTTCAAATGGCTCTGAGCACTATGGGACTTAACATCTGTGGTCATCAGTCCCCTAGAACGTAGAACTACTTAAACCTAACTAAGCTAAGGACATCACGCACATCCATGCCCGAGGCAGGATTCGAACCTGCGACCGTAGTGGTCACGCGGTTCCAGACTGAAGCGGCTAGAACCGCACGGCCACACCCGCCGGCTGTTCAACTTACGATCTGTTAATCTTTCTCTTGCGAAATTCCACTAATTTTCTTTCATTTCCATTTTTATATCCAAATAGGTCACTTAGGTATTTTCTTCGAAGATTCTGATTGCGCGAAGACGATGCGGGTTGAAAGGTCAATTAAGAAAACCTCTTCGCGTAATCAATCCGTACGTCTCCTGAACACAATCGAGAACCGACGCATCGGTGATCAGTTAATGATCTCTCTTTCTTTTAAAGTCGTACTAAAAAACGGCCACACAGGAGAGCCGTAAGTACGCAATCTAGCGTTAGGTTTCATTTTGTCAGTAAATATTACCAACTGTAACGTCCCCTTAGAAAAATTTCTGAATTACTGTGCTGATAAACCTCTTACATTATTTGATTTTCAAACAGCTGAGCAAAACTGAACGTACTCAAACATTCACTAAAGTGACACACAATATTTTTAGCGCAACGCAATCTGACTTTCAAAAATCCCTACAAAAGAATGGCCCTGACTAACATTAACCTATACCTTTCACAAATCACTTACCTCACCAAAAATATTCGTTACTCGATCTACTGCAATACAGCGAGCGCCACTACTGCCAGCTAAATAAAAGATTCAAACTACTGGAGGCACTAACTACTGATAGGCATAGTTAGCAAATGAAAGATTTTTGATGGAGAACAAACAATGTATTTACCTTAATAGTGTTGAAAAATCATAATATACATAGCAGTTCATGACATCCAGTCTTACAAATTTCAAAACTCCGCCATTTCTCTCCCCACATCCACCACTGCTGGTGGCTCACCTCCAACTTCACAACGCTACGCGCTGTTAACAGCCAACTGCCCAACACTACAATGGCGAGTATTACAACAATGCCAACCAGCCACAGACTGCACACAGCACAGCCAGTGATTTTCATACAGAGCGCTACGTGGCGGCGGCGTTACCAATATAAGAACCTAAACAGCCTACTTACACAACCAACAGTTACAGCATCACTATATTACTGCTATTTCTTATACAGAGTAAGCAAGAATGCGTATTGATATTAACAGACTGAAAATAAGGTAAATTAGAATGTCAGCGGGGTTTGTTGCAGGATTCTACTGCGGATCGTCTACGAGATGTTGTATTTTGAAAATTTCTTGGATCGACACTTGTACGATACCTGTGGTAATGCACACTAAAGAACAGTTCAAGTCCATATACACTAGTTATGTGAATTCTGACTAGTAAAGAGACAACTGTCCATCACAGAATTTGTTCAAAATTACCACCAGCAGAGGCAATACACTCTCACAATCTGGTATGGAACGACTGCTGCACACGTGCTAGCATTTCAGCAGAGCTGTCCGAGCAGGATTCACCAACAGGTAGTTGCATATATTAGGGTGTAGTTGGTATATCCTTGTAGACAGTGTCATTGATCTTCCATTACAGAAAAATGTTTACTGGCGTCAAATCCGGGGAAGGAACCGGCAGAGGTACTGGTCCTCTGCACCCAGTACAGCAATTTGGAAACAACTCGCGAGGATATGCTGCAGTATTTCGTGCAGTATTGGCTGGACAGCCATCATGTTGCTACCACTGATCCTTCCTAGTACGCATGAAACGTCCCCTTAGAAAAATTATACATGACTGTGCTTAAACTGACACACAATATTTTTTAGCGCAACGCAATCTGACTTTCAAAAATCCCTACAAAAGAATGGCCCTGACAAACATTAACCTATACGTTTCACAAATCACTTACCTCACAAAAATCTTGGTTACTCGAATTACTGCAATACAGCGAGCGCCACTACAGCCAGCTAAATAAAAGATTCAAACTACGGAAGGCACTAACTACTGATAGGCGTAGTTAGCAAATGAAAGATTTCAATAGAGAACAAACAATGTATTTACCTTAATGGTCATCAAAAGTCATAATATATATAGCAGTTCATGACATCCAGTCTTACAAATTTCAAAACTCCACCATTTCTCTCCCCACATCCACCACTGCTGGCGGCTCACCTCCAACTCCGCAACGCTACGCGCTGTTATCCAGCTGCCCAACACTACAATGGCAGACAACAATGCAAACTAGCCACAGACTGCACACAGCACAGCCAGTGATTTTCATACAGAGCGCTACGTGGCGTTACCAATATAAAAACCTAAACAGCCTACTTACACGCAGAGGGACGTCTTCTAGCATGCGTGGAAGAAGGCCTGTTAGGAAGTTGCGATAATTGTGAGCATTCAGTGTTCTGTCTATGAAAAACGAGCCTATGAGGTGATGGTTCACTATCTCACATCACACATTTACACTCCGTAGACTCTACTTTGGCACCTGACGAAGCAAACAGGTATCGTCAACAGACCAATAGTGAATGTTTCGGCGGTTTCATGTGACAGGTTGAAGGCGTTGATAAATAATTGTCGAGATGTTTGACAACTATTGGAATATCTTGCCGCATACACCGTACAAGAAGGAACTGCATTCCTCCTACGCTCTCCATACGCCATGAGCACGTCGGCTTTTTCTGCATTGATAAATCCCGTCATCCACTCATGACCTACTTCCTAGACTGTCACACACCAACTGATTAGCAAGTCGCAATGCACTCAGGCAACACACAAGCACGCTGTAAGCAAACGCAACATCGTACCGAGAAACAATGCAGACTGAATGGACAAATAAGTGCTCTTGTCGAAACCTTTCAGATTACGATATCTCGTAAACAACTCGCACTGGAAGCCTGCAGCAAACAGCACTGTCACTCTAATTGACCCTAATTTTAGTCTGTTAATGTCAATAGGCATTGTAGAAAAGTTTGCACAGAAATATACACTTTCTAAGAATTACTACGACACGTTTATTGGCTAACATTAAAAGTCCGTGTCTGTCAACTCGTTCTGTGAAAACCATACATCAATAATACTTCGCATTTCTACAATATTTACGGTGCAAGTTTTAGGTGATTTACTCTGTATATTTTACATGACATATATAAGGTTGTTTGGCTTTTTGCTTTTTCAAAACACATCTAATACCCGACTTCCGTTTCATATAGCTAGAAAACTTCCAAATATCAAAGAAAAAATAATCTCAGGTTGTGTACTATTGTCACAAGTGTCGCCTATTAATATAAACTACAACGTACTTCGTTCTCTGTGTAACATGTAAAGCACGTTTCATAAATCAGCGTGGATGTCCGTTCTCAGAGTTTTGTCAGATAACCACCTTACTCTCTTCATAATCGTCTCCTCTGATTGCTCTATAGATAACTGGAAACAGGAATCTAGCAGCACGGTCCGAGTTGTTTGCCTGTTAACCGAATCCGCTAATAAATAATTATAATTTGTTCAGGTGATTTTTCCCTCCGTTTCGTCTGTCTGGGCTTCATTCGTCCGTCAGCTGGCACAGCAGAACCAGAGATAATGGAGCTCCAACTTCTCTCCAATTAACCCGATCCACTAATTAGATATATTCCAGTCAAGTGACTGCCCGCCCTCCTCTCTCATTTTCACTGTCAGGGGTTTGCTTGTCTGCCGGCTCCCACAATAGAACCAGAGACAACAAGAGCTATGGCATTACTGTGAGCTTTGACTTATTGTGTAGGTAACGAGATCCGCAAACTCGATACTACTACCAAGTGACTTGCCCTTTTGTTCAGGCCCGCTTCTCTACTGGCTGCCATGGCGCAACCTGAGATAACCGTCGCTAGTGCAGCACTGGGATCTCCTGCTTACTCCAGTTAAATGGCTTTGCTAAATGGATATACTCTGGTCAAGTGACTTTCTCAGCCATGTGATCTGTTTGTGCACCCGCAACAGAACCGGACTTACTCGTCGGTTACGCCGCTGCTGCTCACCTAAATGAAATGTATTCGGAGTTGCAGGAATGAAGACAATGAAAATTTGAGTTGGATGGGAACCCGAACCATGGTTTTCCCACTTCACGCGAGCCGTCTCCTTAATAGCTCTAGGTATCCTAGCATAACACACAGCCAGATTCCGTCTTCCCCATGTCGTCGTCCTTGTATCCTACTTGTACTCTGCTTACGGTTAGTGTTATTCCCGTACAGGGGACACAGGCCGTATATCGGCCGATAAATACAAAATTGCAGTGCCTGCGAGAACAGTTCGTGTCTTTAATAGAATCTGTAGTCGCCGCACTGCCTGTTCCTTCGGACAATCTTGGATGTCGGAAGGAACATTACTTGATACTTCTCCACAACACAGACACTGCAATTTCGTATTCTTACTTCTCTACATATTCGCCGCTCCGATCTAGACATTTGTCGTACCGTGGTACTGACTTACGAGCGCCTTTCACGCACGTGCAGTCAGCTGCCGAGCATTGTCATGAAAAGCTAAACAGAAGACAGTTACATTGTGTGCGGTGCACCAAATCAACCTGAAACTCTGGGCAGACATCTCACACTCAGCAGGAGACACTATTTTAGGCATCTCTACATGCTCACTGTGCACTCAGAACTGAAAAGTGCGATGTGACGCCATCGACAGGCATGCTAGAGACACTGTACAACACATCTACACAACGATTCATTTGATTTTGGTAGTGGTTTGAAATTTCACGAGCAATCGGATCTCGTATTAGCTGCAAATGGTGAAATTATTTCCTGGAAGTCGTTAACATAACTATAACTCTTTTAAACTTCTGACCCTGGAGGTGTGAAGCTATATCTCTCAGTGAACTCTGTCTCTCGGGCGTAGCTCAGGTTGGTGACCCTTAAATTAAAGTAATTTTATACTGGAGCTGTGCTGACAATTAATCCGGATCTTCCAGAAAGCATTTCCGATCAGAACCACACATCAGTATGTCGCGTAATTTGTCTCGCGCTTCAGTCATCAGGAACAGGCGTGGATTCACTCCACAGCCGCGAGTGCGCGTTCGGGTGAGGCGTGATGCTACGGAATCTCTGTGGCTCACAGGAGAAGAACGTTTCGCTAGTAGACATTACATGATTATATTAACAGGTTCAGCATTTTAATATCCTCTAATACCTTAAGGGCTAAAAAAAAAAAAGACGACCCACTACGAAAGAAACATCCAAATGGAACGAAAATCGGCAGATGTGATGTTGGTGTACATACGAACAAATGAGTGTAATCTCAGAGAACTTGAATGATTTATTCAAGGGAAAGAGATTCGCACATTGAGCAAGTCAGAAACACAGTGATACACCTCTGGTCTTCATGCTAGCAGTTATTCGGCTTGGGATGGGTTGACAGAGTTGTTTGACGTCCTCCTGATGGATATCGTGCCCAGTTCTGTCCACCTGGCGCGTTAGATCGTCATACTCGCGAGCTAGTTGGAGGGGGTTGTAGAGAGATCCGGCGACCTTGCTGACCAAGGTAGAGTTTGGCGAGACGGAGACAATCAGTGTAAGTTATCGGCGTGTTTGGATGGACATCATCTTGCTGAAATGTATACCCAGGATGGCTTGCCATGTAGGGCAACAAAATGAGACGTAGAACATTGTCGACGTACTGTTGTGCTGTAGGGGTGCTACGAATGACGACAAAAGGGATCCTACTATGAAATGAATTGGCACCTCATACCATCACCCAGTTGTCCGGCGGTATGGCGGGCATCCCAGCGCTATCCAGGGCGTCTCCAGACACGTCCACGACCAGCCGTCAATGGAGCTCAGTTCGAAGAGGACTGATCTCTGAAAACAATTCTACTCTGGTTAATGTGACTTCGGGCCGTATGTGCCCGACATATCTGCTAAAAGGCTTGTTCCTGTGCAAAGTTAGACGGTAGTCGGCACAAGGAGTAGTGCGAGCTCAGTGGTCCTTCTGTGAACCGCCTATTAATGAAAGGCCACCGAGCGAGGTGGCGCAGTGGTTAGACACTGGACTCGCATTCGGGAGGACGACGGTTCAATCCCGCGTCCGGCCATCCTGATTTAGGTTTTCCGTGATTTCCCTAAATCACTACAGGCAAATGCCTGGATGGTTCCCCTGAATGGGCACGGCCGACTTCCTTCCCCATCCTTCCCTAATCCGATAAGACCGATGACCACGCTGTCTGGTCTCCCTCCCCAAAACAACCAACCAACCAATGAATGGCCTTTGTGGTCACTGAAGAACCAGTGGCTCGTCGGTTCGAAGATAATGAGGAATCCGGGGTTCTGAGTGTATCTCTGATGATTACTCGCTCCTTACGTTCTGTTCGCTCTCTAGATCGGTACCGCTTTCTTCCTGATGCTGTGTTCGGTCATGGTTCACCCATTCCTGCCAACATCATCGAATAGAGGAATCGCTCCTATTCAAATGTCGAGTGATTCGCCGATTACTCCATTCGGATTGTTTGAGTCGAACTACATGTCCTCTGTCAAATGCTGGCGTCTGCATATACTGTTCACGTGACAGCCACTGAGGCACAGTTACTGTCCAACTGAGTACACAGAATAAAATTCACAAAGACTCTACATCCTGGTTCCACACGTCCTCTGTTTACTATTCTTGGCAGCTGGACGGTGGAATTTCGCGGCAGCGTCACAAATTCATCCATTGGCCGTCAAAGTCCACAATTTTTCATTTTCCGCCTATACCCAACTGAATATTAATTTGTGCAAAATTTGCATAGCTCCTACATAGTGCGTCGTTTTTATTTGTCTTAGAGTATTTTTGCAGTTCTTAAAATGTAAAACGAACTGTTCGATTGTACTAGAAGTAAACTTACTTCTTCGCTTAGAGCTGCAGAAAAATGTACGTTGTCGGCAAATGGAAAACTTCAGTTTGAACGTCAGCTCTCGGATGATCTTTGACTTGTGCGCAGTCTCCAGAAGTACTTGTTGAATCGGCGAGACGCCGGGAGATACGCAGCAACACTTTCGTCTGCCACGGGAGGTGGTTTACTTCTCGCACGCGTCCGCGGCGGGAAAACTTTATTTTTCGCTCCGCGAAGCACTTGCAAGGGCCTCGCCGAACCATTCAGGCGCAAACGGGGGGCTGCTATCGAGGAGAAGTGCAGTCCGCTGTCGCCGGTTTGCTCCTTTTGTCGCCGTGGAACAAATCCCGCAGCCTGTCCGCGATGTTTGCGGCTGCTCGGCACCCGTAAAAAGGGATCTGTACACGCCAACAGTAAACAAAGTTTTACTGCGCGCAAACATCGGGCAGTTTCAGATTATCAAATCGTCTTCGACTGATACATACACGAATAATGTGCGCACGCCAACAGTAAACAAAGTTTTACTGCGCGCAAACATCGGGCAGTTTCAGATTATCAAATCGTCTTCGACTGATACATACACGAATAATGTGCGCACTGGAGTTCTACAGGTCAGTCTTTGTACAGGGTCTTAAAATCCAGCCACCTATCTGTTCAAATAGTACTTCGCCTAATACACTTAAACAGGCGTATTTCTCACGTTCGAAATTAATATCAGCTGTTCATGATTTTTAACTTATTAATATTTTCAGTCTCTATAGGAAGTGTTAATAATTTACGTTCTTTTCAGCACAATGTGTGGTTTATATCTTTTAAGGACATTGATCATACAATGTAAGCTTTCACGGCCGGTATTGTCTTCACTTAAAACTTCCGGGCTGATAGGCCGTGGTCGAAGTATAAAACTCTCTCCTGAGGTTTCGTCTCCGACTGCGGGAGACATCCTCGGAGGTAAAGCGGCGAACTGCGAAGAGAACTCGAGGAAGCGCTGATTATATAGGCAGTACAGAGGGCGCCACTGTCGATCACGTGGCGTCGGCTATGAGGTTGTCTCTGGTAATGTCAACATTCTCGATTGAAAGTAATCGATCGTCACGCTTGCGGTGCAACGCTGACATCCAAATTTTATCCACTTTAACACCGTCTTACCTGTTAAATTATTACGATGTTTATCAATCTCGATAGCCTCTCTGTGCAAGCGTGCATAATAATGCGAGGTTTTTGATATGACGCTCGTCTCACAGAATTTTATTTCATGATCACCTTCCTGGTAAACATGTTCCGCTACGGCCGATTTATCCGTGTGACCCAGGCGGCAATTCCTCTTATGTTCAACAAGACGGGTGTTCACACGATGTAAACCTGTCCACAACTACAAGGAATTTTATGTACCCCCCGGTGTAGCCAAAGGGTGTCGTGCATTTTTTTCCGACCTTAAAAATTCTTTTATTTTCCTGGTGGGTCTGAAAATAGTTTCCACCTCATACTTGCATAAAACTTTCCCAGTGCGATCTGTGACCTTACTAATGAACGGAAGAAAAACTTTGCCATTGGGCGACTATTGTTCGTCGTTACTCCTGATTCTCTGCCTAGAGCGAAGTGCTCGATCTATATCCTTGCTAGAATAGCCATTCTTCACGAAAGTTGACCGTAGATATTCAATCTCATCTTTTAAATAAACAGGATCACAAAGTTTCTTCGCCATGTCTACCAAAGTTTCCAATACACCTCTCTTTTGTCTAGGGTGGTGGTTTGAATCTTTGTGTAGATAACGATCAGTATGTGTGGGCTTTATATACACCTTATGGCCCAACGTTCCGTCCCGTCGTTTAATCACAGACACATCCAGGAAATTCAATTGCCCATTCCTTTCCGTCTCCATGGTGAACTGGATTTTCGGATTAATGCTGTTTAAATGTGTCAGGAACGCATCCAACTCCTCTGCTCCGTGTGTCCATACTACGAACGTGTCATCACATAGCGATACCATCTGGCTGGTCTCTTATTGGCAGTCTGCAACGCCCGTTGGATGTCAGCGTTGCACCGCAAGCGTGACGATCGATTACTTTCAATCGAGAATGTTGGCATTACCAGAGACAATCTCATAGCCGACGCCACGTGATCGACAGTGGTGCCCTCTGTACTGCCTATAGAATCAGCGCTTCCTCGAGTCCTCTTCGCATTTCGCCGCTTTACCTCCGAGGATGTCTCCGGCAGTCGGAGACGAAACGTTATACTTCGACCACAGCCTATCAGCCTGGAAGTTTTAAGTGAAGTTTTAAGGACATTGTATAATTTCAAGTACGCTACTTGGTTTGATTGCTTCTATTTCTACAATAGGACTGTTTCAGCTGAGTAGCCATCATAAGATTACATTTCAGTAATGGTATATAATTTTGGTACATTATTTATAATTTTATATGCAATTATTATATAGATTTCATTATTACACTTTCCTACATTCGTCTGATGATTTTGACATGAATGCGGTATCGGTGGTTCTGGTCTATTTGCTTCATACTTACGTTCCTTTGGAGATATTTGAGTGATAATGGTTGGTTGTCACCTGATCTGAGTTCATGAAGTTGTCAGATGATAATCTTTGTCACTATTTTAGCGGCAGTTTATTTGACAGATAACCCAGCAATATTGTTTCGTTACAGGCAGTTTTGTTCCCCCAGGGGGATACATGTGTGGCGAGCACGGGACCCCGAGCTAGTGTAGCTCTCCTCCTTTTCCGACCTGCATATCTTCCCTTTCCACATACCTCCCTGTCCCCGAAGCCGCCACCCCCCGCCGCTGCCTGTCGACCCCCCCCCCCCCCCGTCCCACCCCATCCCTTTTCGCTCTCCCTCTCTTTGGAAATATGTTTTGTGCCTACATCCGGAGACGGACGACTGTGAATGTATGACGTATTTTCTCATCTTCTATCTCCATTATGGAAAGTCTCTGTCCTTACTTTGTCCTTTTCCTTTCCTTCATTCTTCTCTATACCTTCTTCTCCGCTCCGGCGTATGAGAATTCTTCTTTCCTTTCCTTTGTTGCTCCCTTTCTCTTGCTTTGCTTCCTGTGTGTGTCTAAAGGCCGACCCACGCGTTCCCACGCGTAGCCGGTGACGGGGTAACGCGTTATTGTCCGTCCCTGGTAGACAAGTAGGACGTGTACGTACCCCCTGGTAAAGGCCAGGCCCAAAGGGGGGGGGGGGGGTGATTACCCGAGCTGGTACCTTCCGAACGTGCCGATTGGTCCCTCCGTCTGCTTCTTGGGAGGTGTGACTTGCGGTGTGGTCAATCACCTAGGGTGGGTGTGCCCTCAGAAAGGGCATCCACTACTAAGGAGCCCACCATCGGAAATGCTAGTAATAATGGGGGATACGTTCGCAATGGTTTCTTCTACTTCTACAACTTCTGCCCACGAAAGAAAGTTAGATGAGTCTCAAAAATGGTTCAAATGGCTCTGAGCACTATGCGACTTAACTTCTGAGGTCATCAGTCGCCTAGAACTTAGAACTAATTAAACCTAACTAACCTAAGGACATCACACACATCCATGCCCGAGGCAGGATTCGAACCTGCGACCGTAGCGGTCACGCGGTTCCAGACTGAAGGCCTTTAACCGCACGGCCACACCGGCCGGCAGATGAGTCTCACCCACAGAAAGTTCTTCAATCAGTGCCGAAGTTCCTAGTTGTTTCTCGGTCTGACGAAGGTCAAGACTTCTCAGTAGAAAACCATTTCATTATTCAGAAAGGTGTCGACGCAGTTGCAGGTCCTGTAAAGTCTTGTTCCCGGTTTCGAAATGGCAGCTTGTTGTTAGAAACAGACAGTGCCCTCCCGGCACAAAAATTGCTTCGAACTACATTGATACACACCTTCCCTGTCCGGGTGGAAGATCACCATACGCTAAACTCATCGCGCGGGGTGGTTTATACCCGATCACTCGACGGATTATCAAATAAGGACATTCAGAATTACCTGTCTCATAAGGGAGTAATGGCTGCACATCGAGTAATGAAAAGGGGAGGAATTGGTACCGACCCACACTCTCATCTTGACATTTGACAGAGTTCAACTTCCATAGAACATTAAAGCGAGATATAATTTCAGTTCGCCAATAAATCCCCAACCCTACGTGTTGCTATCGGTGTCAGAGGTTTAATCATACCAGCCAGTCGTGTTCGAATACGATAAAATTCGTTACCTGTTCCAGGGATGAATATGAGGGTGATTGTCCACCCCCCGACCCCGCGCTGTGTCAACTGTATGGGCGACCATGCTCCTTCCTCTAGAGAGTGTCCCATTTTTAAAGATGAACGAAATATTCAGGAAATCCCGGTGACGGAAAACTTGTCTACCTTCGCTGCTAGTATGTTATTCGCCAGTAGAAGGCCCGCTGTGCTCCCACCGGGTAAATATATCACTTTCATCGCCTTCTACGGAGGTATAAAATGATAATTAAATCAAGACCCTAAGCTGTCGACAAGTGTTAATATACATCAACGGGGACAGTTGAAAATGTGTTCCCCCACCGGGACTTGAACGCGGTATATCCTGCTTACATGGCAGACGCTCTATCCATCTGAGCCACCGAGGGCACAGAGGATAGTGCGACTGCAGGGATTTATCCCTTGAACGCTCCCCATGAGAGCCACATTCCCAACTTAATGTCCAAACACTACATTCGTAGTGCCCCTGCCCGTTGCACTCATTATTCATGGCAGACAATCTTACCGAGTCCCGTAAGAATTCGGGCAATGTGTGTGCATCTAGTACAGAAGAAGAAGTTAAACGGCCAGTTAGCCTTAACTATATGAAATGGTATCTATTCTTCCGGATATTTCCGAAAGAACACCATCTTCATATACTAAGGAGGTAGTAGCCATGCAGACTTGCCACCTCACCTTTAGCGCCACTGTCGTTAGATAGGCCATCCCCAAGATTACCTGTTCCACCTCCCCACTATCACTTGCTCATTCTCGCTCAACCATCATCAGCTCCTGCTAAATCACGGGCGCCAAAATTTGATGCCCGGACTTCCAAAAAAGACCCTACTCTTGAAGATTTTTGATGTACCCAGTCCTCACAATCATCGACTCCTCCCTCATCTCAACGTCCTGCTTCCAAACAGGCTCATAATAAACAAAGTACCGCTCCTCCTTTGACACGGCGTGTCTCTTCTACAGTGCCACCCTGTGGTAGCCGCCTTCGGCTGTATTCCGTGTCGCAGAGACGCATGACTGGCGGCAGGAGCTGCCCCTGAGCAACCTATGGATCAGAATCTTCTGCCCCTAGCTGCTGTTCCACGCCGTCGGCCACCAGATCTCATCGAGTTGATGCAAACTGTGGTGAGATTTTCCCCTTTTCTATTCACGCTATGTCAATTACCCATTGGAATATCCGCAAAATTCGCTCCAATCAGTATGAATGTCGATCCTCTTACGATTCTACACCCCGCTCTCCTTCTGGCTTCAGGAAACAAAACTACGTTACAACTATCGCTTCGTGTTCCCTCATTTCGAATCAGTCCGATTTGAACTGTCCTCTGTTGATGGCGCTCTGGCGCACGGGGTCTTATGATTCTTCTCCATGATACTATCCATTATCACCCAATCCCCTTACACAGTTCGTTTCAAGCTGTCACTGTACATCTTTCCCTTCCTGGATACACCTCCTCTCTTTGTTCCATATACATTACATCGTCCACATCAGTGGCAAGAGCCGACCTCCTACATATCCTTGGTCAGCTTCCACCTGTCTATTTGCTGGTTGGGGACTTTAACGCCCACCACCCGCTATGGGGATCTCCGCGTTCTTGTCCGAGAGGCTCCCTATTGATTTACCTCTTCTACCAAGCGGATCGTGTTTGCCTCAACACTGGGTTTGCTCTTGCTGATACACACTCGAGTGACCGTATTCCGTGCGTCCTTCGATTAGAGCCACGAATGCCATTTATGCGCGCAAAACGCTGGCAGTTTTCCCAAGCCGATTGGACACTTTTCTCCTCTCTAACAACATTTAATTACCGTCAGTTTCCTATCATCGAGAATCAGATCACTCACATTACGGAAGTTATACTAACAGCCTTGGAACTTTCGGTACCTCGTACCTCCCGTTTGCTCCAGTGCGTCCCCTCCCCCTCCCCGAAGTTCCATGATGGAACGAGGCGTGCCGTGACGCAATACGCGAGCAGGGACGTGCTCTTCGCGTTTTCCGCCATCATCCACGTTGGTCAGCTGTATCTGCTATAAGCACTTACGTGCACGGAGCCGTCGCATCATACTCGATAGCAAGAAGGCAAGCTGGGATTTCTTTACCAGCACCTTTGACAACTTCACTGCCGCATCTGCAGTTTGGAGTCAAATTCGACGGTTATCCGGCACGTCTAGTTTTTCCCCGATCTCTGGGCTAACTGTACCGCAAGATACCATAGTGGACCAAATCGCAATTTGTAACTCATTGGGTCTACACTTTACTGCAATTTCGAGCTCTTCAAATTACCCACCAGCCCTTCTCCCGAAGAAAAGAGCAGCGGAAGTTCGACATCTTGCTGTCTCCTCTCAAAATGGCGAAAGCTATAGTACCGTTTTTTTCTATGCGGGGACTCCAACACGCACTCTCTTCCACTCGCTCTTCCGCCCCAGGACCTGATGGCATTCACATCCAAATGTTGCTGCATTTATCATACCGTAGTCTACGTTACCTCCTTCGCCCTTATAATCGAATTTGGACCGACTGTACCTTTCCCAGAATAAGGCTGGAAGCTATTGTCATTCCTGTTCCGTAACCTGGATAGAACAAACATCTACTCTCTACCTATCACCCAATCAAATTCACAAGTAGTGTATGTAAGGTTTAGGAGCGTGTGGTAAATTGCCGTTTAGGGTGGTGGCTGGAGTCCTGAAACCTTTTAACACCTGGCCAATGCGGTTTCCGAAAGCATCGTTCCACAGTCGCCCATCTTAATGCTCTCTCTACTTATATTTTGAACAATTTTCTCAGGAAACGCGAAATGGTAGCTATGATTTTTGATCTGGAGAGGGCATACGATATCTGTTGGAGGACAGGCATCCTCCGCACACTTTTCTCTTGGGGCTTTCGAGGTCGGCTACCGCTTTTCATCCGTGAATTTACGACAGAGCGCACATTTAAGGTGTGGGTGATCACTACTCACTCCTGTACTTCCTTCCAAGAAAACAGGGTGCCACAGGGCTCCGTGCTAAGTGTTGCACTGTTTACCATTGCCATAAATTCAGTTATTGATTGTCTCCTTCCCGACGTGTCGAGCTTCCTCTTTGTCGACGATTTTATAGCTCTCAACGAACGTGCCTTCTTGAAAACAAGGTCTTCAAGGATGTCTCGATCGCCTCTACTCATGGAGCATCGGAACCTGCTTCAGGTTTATTCCTAGTAAGACTGTCTGTACAAATTTTTGGCGTCGTACGGAGTTTTATCAGCCTTCCCTACATCTAGGGCCTGTTGACTTCCCGTTCGCGGACGTCGCCAAATCCTTGGGACCTATGTTTGACAGAAAACTGTGCTGGTCTTCCCACCCTTCATATTTTTCAGCTCGCTGTCTGCAATCCCTCAACACCCTTCATGTTCTGACTGGTACCTGCTGGGGAGCGGACCGAGTGGTCCTCCTCCGCCTGTACCGCACCTTAGTGCGCTCGAAATAGGACTATGGAAGCATCGTTTACTTCTCAGCATGGCCGTCAGTTCTTCGGCATCTAGACTCTGTCCACAACCGTTGACTGCGATTCGCGTCTGGAGCTTTTTACACCAACCCTGAGGAGAGCCTTTACGCTGAGACTGCTGAACATCCGCAGTTTAACCGGCGAGCTGTCCTGAGTCGTTACGCTAGTCATCTGTCTTCCATGTCTGCTCATCCGAACCATACCCTTTTTGTCTATGTCGCCTTGGATTTAGGGTACGCAGGCCGTCCTTCCTCTCTACTGCCACCGGGAGTCCGCTTGCATCAACTGCTACATTCCCCTTCCTTCCAGTTTCCCAATACTTTCTTGACAAATGGGGGTATGGCGCCACCTTGGCTTCGCCCCCAGACCTGTCTTCTCCGTGACCTTTGTCAGCTTACCAAAAATAGTACCCCACTCCCCCCACCCCCTTCCTATAGTTTTTGTGCTTTATGCACAAAAATGGAGGATGCCACATTTATTTACAGTGACGGATCAAAGACCACCTTTGGTGCTGGGAGTTCCTGTATTGCTGGTGACGCCCCTATTAGATTTCGGCTTACACACCAGTGTTCGGTTTTTACTGCCGACCTTACGCTGTTCTCCAGGCTGTCCATACATCCGTCGCCATAAGCAGATACTGTACACTATACGCTCGGATTCGCTCAGCTCTCTTCTCAACCTCCACGCTCTTTATCCAGCCCACCCTCTGTTCCACCGGATTCAGGATTGCCTCCACATGCTACACTTGCGAGGTTCCTTGTGGCATTCCTCTGGGTAGCAGGGCATGTTTGTACCCACTGAAACGAGGCAGCCGATGTAGCGGCCTAGGCTGCTGTCTCTCCTCCTTGACCCGCAGTTTGCATGGTTCCCTTGGCCTATCTACAGAGCGTTTTATGTCATCGTGTTGCTCTTTTATGGCACACACATTGGTCTGCACTTCCCAATAATAAATTACTGGACATAAAACCAGTTCCCTGTATTTGTACCTCTTCCTCCCGGCCTCGTCGTCGGGAGGAGGTAATTTTAACTAGACTCCGGATTGGGCACTGGCCTTTTAGTCATCGACATCTTTTAAGTCGCGATCCCCCCCACCGCTACGGTGACAGGTTCGCATCCTGCCTCGGGCATGGATGTGTGTGATGTCCTTAGATTATTTAGGTTTAAGTAGTTGTAAGTTCTAGGGGACTGATGATCTCAGAAGTTCAGTCGTATAGTGCTCAGAGCCATTTTTGATCCCCCCCCCCTCCTACCCTCCCCACCCACCACCGCTCCGCTGCTATCAGTCGTGGACAACGGACAGTGAGACACCTTTTACTTCAGCGCTCCTTTTCGAATCCGCTACGCGCCCGTTCACAGCGTTAGTGAGATGACATCGGTTATTTGAGCTCTTTTCGGGCAAAACAACCCCCTTCAATAGCAATTTTTCCGTTTTTAGTTTCCCCCTTCTTGACTTTAGCTCCCATTGCTTCTGACTTAAATTTCATTTCTTACCTTGAAACTTTGTGATTCGCCGATAACATTGTAATTCTGTCAGGGACAGCAAAGGACCTGGAAGAGCAACTGAACGGAATGGACAGTGTCTTAAAAGGAGGATATTAGATGAACATCAACAAAAGCAAAACGATATTAATGGAATGTAGTCGAATTAAATCAAGAGATGCTGCGGGAATTAGATGAGGAAATGAAACGCTTAAAGTAGTAAATGAGTTTTGCTATTTGGGAAGGAAAACAACTGATGATGGTCGAAGTACAGAGGATATAAAATGTAGACTGGCAATGGCAAGGAAAGCGTTTCTGAAGAAATTTGTTAACATCGAGTATAGATTTAAGTGTCAGGAAGCCATTTCTGAAATTTTTGTATGGAGTGTAGCCTTGTATGGATGTGAAACATGGACGATAAATAGTTTAGACAAGATGAGAATAGAAGCTTCCGAAATGTGGTGCTACTGAATAATGCTGAAGATTAGATGGGTAGATCACATAACTAATGAGGAGGTATTGAGGAGAATTGGAGAGAAGAGAAATTTGTGGCACAACTTGACTAGAAGAAGGGATCGGTTGGTAGGGCATATTCTGTGGCATCAAGGGATCACCAATTTAGCATTGGAGGGCAGCGTGGAGGGTGAAAATCGTAGACTGAGACCAAGAGATGAATACACTAAACAGATTTAGAAGGATGTAGGTTGCAGTAAGTACTGGGACACAGGATAGAGTAGCATGGAGAGCTGCATCAAACCAGTGTCTGGACTGAAGGCCACAACAACAATAACCTTTCACTAAGCCACAGAATGGGACCTTAAGACAGTAACAGTTTTGTGCCCTAAAACCATAATAAAAGAAGGCAGTTTTGTCTGTCATTGATTGCTATTACGTAAGTGTCGACCTGTGCTTCTGTTACACCTTTTTCTTTTACAGTGCGACTATATACGTATATTTTAACTTTCGGTGTTATTTACAAATTTTGGTAGTTATGTTTTCTTAGTTATTACTTTTTTTACTTATTATATGCATTTCCATATGCTGTCGCTCGATTCTGTGATTGTGATCCTTTTACATAGACAAATTTCGGTGTACGTAGTATATAGTCCTACGTATTCGTTCGTCTTCAGTTATAAATGGAATTAAACATTTCTTTCTTGTTATTTTTATGCTATAATTTTTTTTTAAAATTTTCGGTTGCGTGTCTCTCTATCTACTTGCCGACAAGTTTACCAACGATACTGTCAATAAGTAGAAACCGTCACGGCATGTGAGGAGCATTAGCTATTAGCTAGTTGGAATGTAAGCCCAGGACGGCTTGTCATGAAGGCCAACAAAACGGGGCGTAGAATATCGTCGAAGTACCGCTGTGCTGTAAGGATGGATGACAAGCAAAAGGGTCTTTCTAGGAAGAGGTATGGCACCCCAGACCATCACTGCTGCTTGTCGCACCGTATGGAGGGCAACAGGTCGCTGTCTCATCGCTGTCTAGGCGCCTCCGCACACGTCTTCGGACTGGGATGTTATGACTGGCGTAGAATTGTCTTCAGTGACGAGTATCGCTTAGAACTGAGCCTCGATTACCAGCGAAGACGTGTCCCGGAACGCTATGAACAGCGGTAAGATACCAGCTTGACTGTCGCCCGCTATATGGTGCGACAACAAGGAATGATGGCCTGGGGTGCAATTTCTGTTCACAGCAGAACTCCTTCGGTCGTCATGCGCGGCACCCTTACATACAGCGGCCCGTGGAAGATATTCTACGCCCCGTTTCGCTGCCCTTCATGACAAGCCATGCTGGGTAACATTTTAGCAAGATAATGCCCGCACGTACTGCTTGAATTCGTGCTTGCTAAACACTACACTGGCCATCAAAGTTGCCAAATCTCTCCCCATTCGAGAGCGTTTGGGGCATTATGGACAGGACCAACCAGCTCGGGGTATTGACGATCTGAAGCACCAATTGGACAGAATTTGTCTCGATGTCCCTCAGAAGGACATCAAACAATAGTCAACCAATGTCAAGCCGAGTAATTGCTTCCATAAGGGTCAGAGGTGGACCAACACGTTATTGATTTGCTCAGTTAGTGAATTCTTTATAATAAATCTTCCAATTTTTTTGAAATTGTAATTATTTACTTGTTTGTCTGTACATGTACGTTACTTCCTCCGATTACCGTCCCATTTTATCACTGTCATAGAGTGTATACACTATTTGTACAGACTTCAGAAGATCAAAGCATGAAACAAACATCTATCTAGCGGTCCTTACACTCTCACCACAGAAAAAGAACGAGATACATCAGTCTTTTCCGTGTGACGGGCCCCGTATTATATCAGAATGGAATCCTAAAAACAGCGTTGCTTTCGATTCAGTAGCGATTTCTGCGCTAAGAGTCGTGCTCCCATTGGTAGAAGAACACAGATGCGATTTATACATTAAGAAATCTCTTTGGAGGGAAGTGTAGGGTCTGGGAATTTCTCACGAATACATACAAAATGAAGAAATAAGGGAGAAAATCCCTATGTTAGCTGCCCTAGCGTTCCTTCGGCCTGAAAATGGCTGACCCGAGGTACGTTTACAAGCACCAGACAGGAAATCTACTATGATTACTTCTGGTTGGAAAAAATTTTGACATTACGGTTCTTGTTCGAGCATCTATGGTCAGTTACTTATTTACATATTCCATGGAGCATCCGAACGATTATTTTATCGAAATCTTGTGGAACGAGTCAGTTTACAGGAATGCAGATTGCTGTTTACATTAATGTACACGTTATGTTTTTAGTCGTACCTGCGAAGCTACGTTTAAAACCAGTTTTATTACATGCTATCAGTTTCTAAATGGAAATAGACTAAAATTACTTGTCCAAGATAAATCATTTAAATCTTGAATAGCTGCCTGCCAGACATTTTATGTTGTTGGATAATAGGTCAACCACTGTCGTTGCTGCTTATTGAACACCTTTCTGAACCACTGACGGCCTTAATAGTGCGCAATAAAGATCACTTTTCCTCTAGTGTTACAGGTATAACTGATTCCTCAAATTGTGACGGATTATTTGTGATTAATTTCATTATGAATTATGTACTATGACGTCTCAGTAATAATATTTATTTGAAGAGGTGCCCACGGGAAGACCGCGGTCAACATCACGTATTATTCTTACTGCTTGCTTGTGTATAATCAATAAAACTGGTGAGTTACCCCAGAAAATGATTCCACGACTCATTATTGTGTAAAAATATAAAAATATGTTGATTTTCTTGTCTGCAAGACTAGTAATTATAAAAAGATCATATGTATGTGATTTTAGTTTGAGAAAAACAGTAATAAGGTTCTTCCAGTTCAAGTTTCCCTCAATGAACTCCCTAAAATTTGTAGCATTGTACCCTACTTACTGACTCCCTCTCATGTGATACTTCAATTGTTGGTATGAAAATTTCATGTACGAATTGAATATGGTGTGTTTTTTCGAAATTTAAGGAGTCAATTTTTTGAAAACCATTTAATAATTGTTTGAAAAGGGTCAACAATATCTCTGGTAGACCCAGAAGAAGATCTGTGTAACCGTGGCCGAAACGACTGAAACCTGTGTGGTTCCTTTCGTGTTTTCTCTCCAGTCACTTAAATTTTCTACCTTCCGACATTCCTTGAATTATTCATCACAACTATTCTGCATTCAGTTTTTAGTAAGACTCAAACTAGTTCTGTGTCTTGGCATTATCTAAGAGACTGTAAGATCTACACAAACAAATGCCTTAGAAAGATCACAAAAAAGATTGCGATATTTCATGATTTAAGGCATGTAGAATTTGATGAATGGACGTACAATGAAGCGTATTCAAATACAGAGATATGTAAACAGGTAGAATACTGCGCTGTGGTCACAACGTCTATACAAGACAGGTGTCTGACGCAGTTGTTAGATCTCGGTCACCGCTGCAACAATGCCAGGTTATCAAGATTTGAGTTTGAAAGTGCTGTTATAATCGGCGCATGAGTGATGGGACACAGCATCTCTGAGGCAGCGATAAAGTGTAACGTGAATATCTGGAATCGTTTTTTTTAAATGTATTATTTCGTGTGGCTTTAAATACAGTTTCAGATTACATCAGCAATACAGCATCAGATTAGATCTGGTACATGTTGAGATAAAAGATATATGTACAGTACATTCTATATATAAGATAAAATGCTGATAACGACAAACTTATATAATATCAAGTTACATAGAATAAAATAATAAGTCTTGTATAATTCCGAAAGGTGACTATGTAGTTGGCATTACTGTACTGCTCAAGGATGGATGTCCAGTCCTTTCAGCCAGGCGGTAGCTCCTCCCTTAAGCAAATGAAGGTCGTGGAAGGTGCCTTGGAATTTACTTAAAGGGCATTCAGTGGCGACGTGCTGTAGTGTCTGTTTGTTGTGCCCACAATCGCAGTCATGTCTATCAACCACGCCCTACTTATGCCCCCAGTAGTGACAATTTCCATGCCATGTTCGGAACCGGTTGAGTGATGTCCAGGATGTCCTTGGTAGCTAAAATCCGACAGGGCATTGGCTCGGATCTTTGATTAGATTATTTGAGTCTGGGTTGGAGAAAGAAAATTCTCGGCGTCAAGCATCATCAATGTTAAAACTGTCTCTTACTAAATTCTCTCCCACCTTCCACGATGGTTTACGGGACGCTAGTCGAGACGGGGAGCTGAGGCCTTGATGTGTAGGAAGTTGACGGTTGTTTTTCAGTGCTAGCTGTCTTCGTAAGTGTGGAGGATGGATGTTGGACAGAACAGGGAGCAGTTCTAGGCGCTTCAGTGCGGAACCGTGCTGCTGCTACGATCGGAGCTTCGAATCCTGTCTCGGGCATGTATGTGTGTGATGTTAGGTTTAAGTAATTCTAAGTCTAGCTGGCTGAAGACCTCAGATGTTGTCCCATAGTGCTTACAGCCATTTGAATCATTTTGAGAACAGGGAGCCACTGGGTTTCTGTTGACTTGATGGTTGCCGATATCAGCCTCATAGTATTATTGAGTATCTAGTGCTTTTGTATGGGCGCTATTTAACCGCTTAGAGCTGCAGTATTCTGCTGCTGAATAGACAGTGGCAAGGGCCGATGTCCTGAGGGTTACCGCATTCGTTTACTAGCTATTTCCTGTCAGTTTTGGCATTAGTTTTTATTTTGTAGACTGTCTTCTCCAGCTGGAGTCCGAAGGTGAGTGTGTGGTCAAGCGTTACCCCCACATATTTTGGTTGAGGGTTGCATCTCAACATTTGGCTTCTGAAAGCGATTCTAGGTGCATCGTGTGCCTGCTTGTTGTTTAGGTGAACGCAGGCTGTCTCTATCTTCGTGGCGTTCTGTTTAAGTCGCCATACATAGAAATATTCATCAATCTATTTCAGGTCATTTTCAAGAGTAATTTCTGATATCTCGAAGTCGACAGATTGGCTAATTAAACATAAGTCTTTGGCGTAAGAGTGGGTGTTTGGTAGGTCAGATATGAATATATTGAAGCGCAGAGGCGAAAGAACCGATCCCTGGGGAAGGCCGTCATTGAGTTGGTAGTTGGGGCTTTTCTGGCCATTAAGGTGTACTTCGATGTGTCTGTTTGACAGCATTTTGTTAGGTAGTGCGGCAGTTTTTTACAAGGTATGATGCGTAGGAATTTCATCAGCATTCCTTGTCCCCGTACTGTGTCATACGCAGACGACACATCAATTCACACAGCTATGTATTTTTTCAGTTCTTCAAAGCCCCTTTAGATATGTGAGGTTACTGCTAGTAGCTGGTCACTACAGATAGTTTTAGGTCTAAAGCCAGCCTCTTCAACTGGTATCTTCTCCTCGAGAGTGCGCTTTATTCTGTTAAGAATGAGCCTCTCGCTCAATATAAAGCAGACACTCAGGAGAGCTTTGGGTCTGTAGTCTTCAGGGTGCTTTCCTTTCTTTCCCGGTTTTTGGACTGCTATGATTTTGGTTCTCTTAAAAGGGCTGGCAGCCTTCCAATCTGTAATATGGTTTTGAAGGATTCTGTCACCCATCGTAGAGCAATGGGGCCGCAATGCTTCAAAAATTCTGGGTATACGCCATCGAATCCGGTAAAACATCAAATCTCCGACATTGCTGCTGTCGGAAAAAGATCCTGCAAGGACGTAACCAACGACGACTGAACAGAACCGTTGAACGTGACAGAAATGCAACCCTTCCGCAGATTGCTATGGATTTCAGTGCTGGGCCATCAACAAGTGACATCGTGAGAAACATTAAACGAGTCGTCATCCATATGGACTTTCGGAGCCGAAAGGCCACTCGTGTACCCCTGATGACTGCTTGGCACAAAGCTTTGCGCCTCGCCTGGGCCCGTCAACACCGACATTGGACTGTTGATGATTGGAAACATGATGCCTGGTCGGACGGCTCTGGTTTCATATTGTATCGAGCGGATGGACATGAATCCATGGACCTTGCATGTCAGCAGGGAACCGGTAGAGGCTCTGTAATGGCGGACCCTTGATACGTCTAGATACGATTCTGACATGTGTGAAACGTACATAAACATCCTGTTTGATCAGCCCACTTCATTCATGTTCATTGTACATTCCGACGGACTTGGGAAATTCCAGCAGGACAATGCGACACCCCATACGTCCAGAATTGCTACAGAATGTCTCCAGAAGCACTCTTCTGTCTTTAAATACTTCCGCTGGCCACCAAACTCCCCAGACACGAATATTATTGAGCATGTCTGGGATGCCTTGCAACGTGCTGTTCAGAAGAGATCTCCACCCCCTTGTACTCTTAACTTATGGACCCCCCTGCAGGATTCGTGGTGTCAGTTCCCTCCAGCACTACTTCAGACATTAGTCACGTCTATGTTATGTGTGTTGCGGCACTTCTGCGTGCTCGTGTGTGCCCTACAAGACATTAGGCTGGTGTACCAGTTGGTTTGGCTCTTCAGTGTATATATGGCTTAGTTGAGCAACCCTTCTGGAATTCAATCCTTGGTATTGTAAGGAAATTTTTTTTCTCAAATGTGAGGCTATGCTTGCATATATTACTTTCTCGAGTATTTAGGAAAACTGACAGTTAATTATGTAAATCTTTCTTGTCACCCCTCTTATTAAGCGGTTTAAGCGTTGCGTATCTTAATATTATGAAATGACACAATTCCAGAGACTGTCCTGGTTAAGTACAGATACGGTTTTATGTATGTAGACTGAAGCGGCAAGTGAAAATTTGCACCAAGGCCTGGAATCGAAACCGGGTCTCCTGATTACTAGGTAGGTGCGTTGGTCACTAAGCCATATTGGCACAGCGGTTGCCATGACTGGACGGATTTCCGTGGCACACCTCCCCCCTCGATCCGAATTCTCAGTGCCGTCCAATCTGCTTAAAATTCCCCCTTACACACGAAAAGAGTTGACAGACTCTGCATGTTCTGTATACCTGGCCCTGGTACAAATTTTCACTCACCGTCTCAGTCCAGATACATAAAATTATATCTTAATACGTGTGGAAAAATTGTCCGTGACGGTGATGCATACATACATCACTAGGAATGTTACTTATTAAGTTAGAACAAATTCTTATAATTCTGTTTGAAATTCCATCAATATCATATGAGCTATTGTACCTGCCGGGCAGGTTGTGGAGTTACGACGTGGGTGTTATTTTAACCTTTCACTAGGTGCAGTTCACAGTACAGCGAGAGGGCGGGCGCTCGCCGCTGCCTCTGGCGACGCTAATCGCATCGAGGCGTCGCGTCGTCACTGCCGACGCCACTGGCTCCCAGTCACTCGCAATCGATACGCGCCACTAGGGACAGTGGAGCCCGGCCAACAGGTCGGCACTGCGAGCGCCCGACCGCAAACACACTCCCTACCAGAGCTCTCCGCGGGTAGCGCAGACGCTATACTCATCTGCACCCCACCTGCTAGTCCCTTATCCACATCGCATCCGGGTCTTTCTATGTCCCTCTAGAATTGAAAGTAAGGAAAGCCGCCCTCGGTCCTCTAAATCCAATACCGTCGCGGGCAGAAAGCCAAGGGTTAGCCAAAGGGAGCTGATAGGTGAGTGTCCGGCAGAAGCCATATACAAGTAAGTGGCAATAATATGAGGCTTAGCTAGGGGTCCAAGTGATTTCCGCCAACGCACTTACAAGATTGGAGCCCCTGGGTGGGGGTGTTGGCATCTCAGGAAAACTTAGCGTCGAAAATGGGGAAAGTGTGATGTTCTGAGGCACTCTGTGTCGCTCACCTCTGCAAGACGCCTGCCCGCCATAAGAGACCCAGCCAGTAGCTATGCTATCACCAGTATAGCCGTCTGCTTCATCGAAACACAAACACTGTCGCTTCCAAGGACGGTGCTGCGTTAAGGCGACGTCTTCTCGAGAGGAGAAGTGAAAAGTGTCAATATTTGTTTCCGAACGATAGTAATAATTATTGTAGTTATTACTATACATCATTAGCAATTCAGGGCGAACCTCCAGTATATCAACTGTGGAATTTCATTTAAATTAATATTGTTCCCTTTTCATCAAAGGAGAACACTGACGTACTAATCGAAAACTGCACTAACTGGCATTAAGGATAGCCTACGACGCTCCACCCTTTGGAACCTACGGTTCACGTTCCGACTATTTTTGTTGCATGTACGACGTAAATGAGGCACGGTTTAATACCAGTGATCTCTTAACAGTTCTCTTAAACAAATTTGAAAGTACCACTGATTACACTGAGAAGTGTTAAATTAATGCACATTTCATGAACTAAATACATCAATATTAAATAAACGTACATTTGATGCACTAACTATACCACAAATATTTCACAGCACGCAATCTGTCACGAAAGCATGTAACACGACTCGATTTAACTTCCCCAACGTTGCGAAATCGTTTCGCAGAATAACTCACAAAATCGCTTTTAGTGATTTCGACAGAAAACTTTAATTTACGGAAGTAGCTGGAGTACGACAGGCGATAGGTTTCATAAACAACTACTAAGCAGTAATTTGACAACATTTTTTTAACCTATTTTATTGTTTCTTGCCATCAGGTAGCTGCATTATATTTACTGGAGGCTCTGTTCAACAAACGGTTCAAATGGCTGTGAGTACTATGGTACTTAACATCTGAGGTCATCAGTCCCCTAGAACTTAGAACTACCTAACTAACCTAAGGACATCACACACATCCATGCTCGAACCTACGACCGTTGCAGTCACGCGGTTCCGGGAGGCACTGTTAATTTACCTGTTGAGTGCTTTGAGTTCCGTGTTGCCTCACAATGAAAACAATTCACATTCATTAATACTCGAAAAGAAAATGTAAATCAAGGATAAGTTTAAGTATTAAATTGTGTGATAGGGGTATAGTGAATGAAGTTACAGTTGATGTATGCTACTCGCTTTGAAGACCTGCATTTTTTTCCGGATACTACGAAATGTTGTACTGGTAAACGGACCACTATATATCTAGTTATTTTACTCACACCCTAGATGACAGGTAAAAGAAATTTGGTGTGTCATTATTGTTTAGGTCGTGTCAGCATCCATAGCTGAAGGTTTCTTCCTCCCTTCTCATTTGCCCCTTGCCTTCCTCATGAGTGAGCGTGGTGTCTTATGTGTATTTGTAGGTTAGGGTAGTGAATGCGTGTATAGTGCAGCTCTATGTTATTGTTGTATGATGATGATGATGGTGGTGATGATGATGAGAAAAGGGAAAGGGTGAAACCCGGTGCCGGCACATAGCCTACTATTTTCGAATAGCATAAAAGGGGTCGCCGAAATTAACGTCTCCGTAGGACAGACACATCAGCATAAACTTTGTCATATGCCATCACTTCATGAGTCATAACACAGAGATCTGAAATTTAATGTCGACAGTGGCGCAAAGACTGGCGATCAACAACTTTACGCTGCTATCACTCCTCCACTTTCCGGCTAAGCCAAATACTGGCAGGTAAATCACACTCAGGAGAAGAAAACGTATTATTCGAATAGGACAGACATTGGTAGGTGTAACATATATGTACAGACAAACAAATGATTACAATTTAGAAAAATTTGATGTTTTTTTCAAGAGAAAGTGCTTCATAAATTGAGCAACTCAATAACGCGTTGGTCCACCTCTGGCTCTTATGCAAACAATTATTCTGCTTGGCATTGATTGATAGAGTTATCGGATGTCCTCCTGAGGGATATTGAGCGAAAATCTGTTCAATACGCTAGTTGGATCGTCAAAATCCCTAGTTGGTTGGAGGGCTCCGCTCGTAGTTCTCCGAAACTTCTCAGTTCAACTGTGAAGAGATCCGGCGGCCTTGCTGGTCAAGGTAGGCTTTAGCAAGCACGGAGACTAGCAGTAAAAACTCAGCGTGTGGTGGCGGGCATTTTCTTGATGAAATGTATACCTCGGGTGGCTTTCCATGATGGACAAAAGGAGACGTAGAATATCGTCAACGTACCGATGTTCTGTAACACGGCCGCGGATAGTAACCAAGGGGATCCTACTATTAAAAGAAATGACACCCCAGACCATCACTCTCGATTTTCGGGCCATATAGAGGGCGACAGTCAGGCTGTTATCTCACCGCTGTTCCAGCGGTCTCCAGACTCGTATTAGGCCTGGAATCGCATTGAGTGTAGTCCCGCTTGAGAGTGAACCCAGCTGACCAGCGAAGACGTGTCTGGAAACGCCCCAGATAGCGGTGTGATGTTACCCGTCGTGTTATGATCCGGGGTCCCTTAAGCGCAGCGATATTTCGACGCTATCCTACGCGCCGATTTTTTTGCCCTTCATCACAAGGCATCCTCTGCTTAGATTTCAGCAGGATAATGCCCGCCGTACACGGCGAGAGTTTTCATTGCTCGTCCAAAACCAAACATTAGCCAGAAAGGTCGCCGGAACTCTCCCCAATGCAAAAAGTTTGAAACATTGTAGGTGGCGCCCTCGAACCGTCTCGGTATTTTGACGACATAACGCGAGATTTGGACAAAATTTGGCACTAAGTCCCACAAAGGGACAACCAACAATTCTGCCATTGACAAGCTGAATATCTGCTTGCATACGGGTCGGAAGTGGACAAAATCGTTATTGATTTTCTTTCTGTTTAATAAATCATTACGACCCAGTCTTTGATCATAATATCTGTTTACTGGCGTACTCACTTTTGCCCTATCCACCTACATGTCACGCAGTCGGAACCTGAAACCTCAGATTAATCATTGGTTCTTCTGTACATGTACCGATTTCCGTCCCATTCGGAAATTACGTTTCGGTGCACTTTTTTTTTTTTTTTTTTTTTTTTTTTTTTTTTTACCATCAGGACTCTATCCTTCTGACCTCCAAGTCGACCGCCAAAGCGCAGGCGAAAGTTAGCAGCCTCGGCTGCGGTTGCTGTTGGAGACGACAGAAACCTCCACGCGAGCTGACATTATGAGCTCAGAGACCAAATGCAGTACAAAGATCGGCGGTTTGTTAGCACACATTATAAACTTTCCTAGCACGCGCTCCACATTCACTGATTACATGAGGAATCTAGTATGGTATCTCCGTAACGCAAAAGGGCCAGCATCCCCCAAATACACTCCTGGAAATTGAAATAAGAACACCGTGAATTCATTGTCCCAGGAAGGGGAAACTTTATTGACACATTCCTGGGGTCAGATACATCACATGATCACACTGACAGAACCACAGGCACATAGACACAGGCAACAGAGCATACACAATGTCGACACTAGTACAGTGTATATCCACTTTTCGCAGCAATGCAGGCTGCTATTCTCCCATGGAGATGATCGTAGAGATGCTGGATGTAGTCCTGTGGAACGGCTTGCCATGCCATTTCCACCTGGCGCCTCAGTTGGACCAGCGTTACTGCTAGACGTGCAGACCGCGTGAGACGACGCTTCATCCAGTCCCAAACATGCTCAATGGGGGACAGATCCGGAGATCTTGCTGGCCAGGGTATTTGACTTACACCTTCTAGAGCACGTTGGGTGGCACGGGATACATGCGGACGTGCATTGTCCTGTTGGAACAGCAAGTTCCCTTGCCGGTCTAGGAATGGTAGAACGATGGGTTCGATGACGGTTTGGATGTACCGTGCACTATTCAGTGTCCCCTCGACGATCACAAGTGGTGTACGGCCAGTGTAGGAGATCGCTCCCCACACCATGATGCCGGGTGTTGGCCCTGTGTGCCTCGGTCGTATGTAGTCCTGATTGTGGCGCTCACCTGCACGGCGCCAAACACGCATACGACCATCATTGGCACCAAGGCAGAAGCGACTCTCATCGCTGAAGACGACACGTCTCCATTCGTCCCTCCATTCACGCCTGTCGCGACACCACTGGAGGCGGGCTGCACGATGTTGGGGCGTGTGCGGAAGACGGCCTAACGGTGTGCGGGACCGTAGCCCAGCTTCATGGAGACGGTTGCGAATGGTACTCGCCGATACCCCAGGGGCAACAGCGTCCCTAATTTGCTGGGAAGTGGCGGTGCGGTCCCCTACGGCACTGCGTAGGATCCTACGGTCTTGGCGTGCATCCGTGCGTCGCTGCGGTCCGGTTCCAGGTCGACGGGCACGTGCACCTTCCGCCGACCACTGGCGACAACATCGATGTACTGTGGAGACCTCACGCCCCACGTGTTGAGCAATTCGGCGGTACGTCCACCCGGCCTCCCGCATGCCCACTATACGTACGCCCTCGCTCAAAGTCCGTCAACTGCACATACGGTTCACGTCCACGCTGTCGCGGCATGCTACCAGTGTTAAAGACTGCGATGGAGCTCCGTATGCCACGGCAAACTGGCTGACACTGACGGCGGCGGTGCACAAATGCTGCGCAGCTAGCGCCATTCCACGGCCAACACCGTGGTTCCTGGTGTGTCCACTGTGCCGTGCGTGTGATCATTGCTTGTACAGCCCTCTCGCAGTGTCCGGAGCAAGTATGGTGGGTCTGACACACCGGTGTCAATGTGTTCTTTTTGCCATTTCCAGGAGTGTATATTCTCCAACTGTGCCATTACGGCCCATACCGTGACCGTAATTTCTGTTTAGTCGTCTCTATTGTCACGCAGTCGAAACCTGGAACCTCAGAGAAAATTAAACTCATGCCCTGTTTACTTTTCCTGATTTTTCAAATAATATTGAAAGTATCACTCTATGGCGCAATCTTTAATCCAGATCGCTACACAAAACTAGGTCTTCTATTATGGAATATACTGTCTGGAAACAACTTTCTTTGATAAATGTTTCTTCATTTTCTGACATCACAAGGAGACGTATAAACATTTATCCAAGATCATCAATTGCTTAAAATATTGCAGGGAATAACTGTTCAATTGTAGTGGCCGCGCCGGGTAGTCGCTCGGTCGTAGGCATCTTATCACGGTCCGCGTGGCTCCCCCGTTGCAGGTTCGAGTCCTCCCTCGGGCATGGATGTTTATGTCGTCCTTAGCGTAAGTTAGTTAAAGTTGGATTAAGTAATGTGTAGGCTTAGTGACCGATGACCATAGCAGTTGGTCACATAAGACTTTATCACAAATTTCCAAATTGTAGTGTCACAACACATAACACGCGTCGTAGGAAGACAACAGAGCATTCGAAATCTCGGTTTGACACCAGCATTCAGAATCTTCCTGATAATAAGATCCTCAAATAATTATCACGAGTATTTTGAAAATACTTTGTTAGCAGAGCGGAGGGGGGGGGGTAAAGAAACGAATTTCCACTGAAAAACATGGTCTCACTTGGAATAATGTCACAAAAACATAACTCTGCGTTAGTTACGAAGCTCTATTTTATCCACTACGTGTTTTGGGCATCTCCGTAATCATTAGGGCTCTCTTACACTTGTTGTTAGTGGAAAGGATTCTTGGCTTTGTTCTATGCTAACTACGTGCAAGAGAGCCCCACTTCCTAAAGATGATAAACAAACGGGAAACGTTGAGGGCAAAATAAAACTTAGCAACTGATGCACATTCATGTGCTTCTGACAGTCACAAACCTCAAAGCGTATTCAATACTGGATGTAACTAATATTGGCATCAATAAAACAGTAAGAACAAACGTTATTTTCGGGTCTAATAAGTTGCTGTATTAACTTTCGCCTTATTATTTTCATAAAATGTTCTTCGACGAGAAAAGTCGCTGTTCGGAAACAAAAACCATCTTTAAATTGACAACGATCTTGTTACAGGCAGTTTCTTTCTCTTACTTGGTACCTGTCCGAGCCTAAAGAGGGCTCAGCATAGGGCCCCATTGTCATACTTATCATTCCATTTCCATAATGACGACGATCGTTTTCGTATGCCATCAGCATCATCACTAAACAGTATCAATGTCATCATCGGGATTTTTCATAGTGAAATAAAAGTATCTAAAATGTTTTAAGAACCACGAATACTGCCCGTCAATGTCTTTTCTTTTCGGGATACAATTTATTCTCATTTCCTTTTTTCGTAGTTTATAACAGTTTTTAAATATGTTCAATTTTTGGCTGAAGAATGGTTTTATCAGAGGTCAGCTCGCCTCTTCGTGGGGAACTGAAACAACAGTAAGACAATAAAGTAAAATTATCGTCCGTATCATCACACAACACATCACTCCGTACAGTAACACACAGGCAAACACACGACATTCCTAGACAAAACATATCTTATGTTAGTAAATTGTCGAAGTGTCTGTAACAAGATCTCCGAGTTGCTCTTCGAAATAAACAGTAGTAATGCCAATATTGTATTAGGTGCTGAAAGCTGGTTGAAACCAGACATAAATAGCAGTGAAATTTTGAACGCGGATTGGACAATGTTTAGGAAGGATGGTACTGATGCTGTCGGAGGTGGTGTGTTCATTGCAGTTAAAAGCTGTTTAAACGCAGTTGAGATCGATACTGGGTCCGACTGTGAAATAGTCTGGATAAAGCTGTCAATCAGACAAGAATTGACCATTGCATCAGGATGTTTTTATAGACCACTAGCATCCGCAACAAACGTCGCAGAACGTTTCAGGGAAAGTCTTGAGTAAATAGGAAATAAGTTTCCAAATCATCTATCTTTAATCTAGCGTCCATTGACTGGGAAAATTACACGTTTATGACAGGGGGCAGAAGCAAAGACTCGTGTGAAGTTATTCTAGGGGCGCTCTCAACATACAACCTTGAGCAATTGGTTAGAAAACCAACTCGAGATGGTAACATATTAGATATTTTGCCGACAAACAGACTGGATAATTTTGAGGAAGTTAATCAAGAATAAGGCATTAGCGACAGTAATGACGCTGTGGCTTCTATGTCAGTGGGAGTTACAAAAAAAAAAAAAAAAAAAAAAAAAAAAAAAAACAACTGGCGTAGAGTTTTCTTGTTTGGGAAAGCAAATAAAAGTGTCATTAATGAATGTCTTCATAGTCAGCTCCAAACATTCACCGCAGCACAGAAAGATATTGAGCATCTTTGGTCGGAATTTAAAGGTATTGTCCAAAAGGCGCTAGAGAAATATGTACGTAGCAAAAATATAGTGGAAAGGATCCACGTTGGTTCAACAAAAGTATTAGGAAGTTGCTCAGAAAGCAAAGAATTTTGCACAGTTGTTTCAAACGCAGTCATTGCCCCGCTGACAAATAGAAATTATACGAAATGAAAGCAGCTGTCAAAAGTTCAATGAGGGATTCTTTTAACGAATTTGAAAGCAATATTTTATCTGCAGATTCTAAAAATAACCCCAAAAAATTCTGGTCGCACGTAAAATCTATGAACGCTACAAGTAATTCAGTATCTTTTCTTGCTGACAGTACACGTAATGTAACGGATGATGATAAACAGAAGGCCGAAATTCTAAACCTAGCTTTCAAAAACTCATTTACGATAAAGAACTGCGTCACCATTCCCCCTTTCAGTTATCGAACAAACGCAAGGATGGCTGACATAGTGTTTAGTGTATCTGGGACTGTAAAAAAGTTAAGATCCTTAGACGCAAGGAAGCCATCTGGCACAGACGGTATCCCCGTAAGATTTTGTGTTGACTATGCTACAAATATAACACTATTCTTATCCATCATCTATCAGAGATCATTGGAAGAGCTGAAAGTTTCACGCGACTGGAAAAAGGCCCAGGTCATAGTAATCTATAAAAAGGGTAGAAATTCGGATGAACATAATTACCGGCCAATTTCACTGACATCAAGTTGTTGTAGAATCATGGAACATATTTTGTGTTCAGACGTAATGACGTTTCTAGACTCTGAGAAGCTCATCTGCAGAAACTAGCACGGTTTTAGGAAACAGAGATCATGCGAGACACAGCTGGCCCTCTTCTTGCATGATATACAATAGGCTCTAGATACGGGCTCCCAATTTAATGCTATATTCCTCGACTTTCGAAAGACGTTCGAATCAATTCCACACTGCCGTTTGCTCATGAAAATGCCCGCTTACGGTCTATCCGATGACATATCCTGTTGGATAGAAAATTTTCTAACAGACAGAGAGCAGTATGTCGTCCTGAATGGGGAGACTTCAACAGAAACAAGGGTAACATCAGGTGTGCCCCAGGGCAGCGTATTAGATCCGCTGCTTTTTACGATTTACATGAACGATCTGGTTGATGGTATTGACAGCGGCATTAGACTGTCTGCCGATGATGCTGTAGTCTACAGGAAAGTAGTATCACACGAAAGTTGTGAACAGATCAATGAGGATTTGCAAAAAATAAATGCGTGGTGTAATGACTGCCAGTTATCACGCAATACTAGTAAGTGTAACCTACTGCGTATAACAAAGAGAAAATCCTCATTAATGTACGAGTACAAAATAAACACCCAGTCTTAGGAAGCAGTAACATCTGTCAAGTATCTAGGTGTGACTATTCGAAATGATCTCAAGTGGAACGATCAGATTCCACAAGTAACGGGTAAGTCGAACTCTAGATTGCGGTTTATTGGTAGAATCCTGAAGCGAAGCAGTGCTTCAACAAAGGAAATTGCTTAAAACACTTTGTTCAGTCTTAGAGTATTGTTCGTCTGTATGGGACCCTTACCAGTTGGGTCTGATTCAAGAGATCGAGACGTTCCAAAGAAGAGCTGCAAGATTCGTGACTGATACATTTAGCCATCGCGAGAGCGTTACCAATCTCATAGAAAGTTTGAAGTGGGACACACTTGCAGATAGACGGCGCGCTAAACGGAAGGGGTTGCTCACTAAATTCACCGAGGATGTAGAGCATATATTATTACCACCAACTTTCATATCGCGCAATGATCACCATTTAAAGATAAGGGAAATTAGAGCTCGTACTGAGTCGTTCATACAGTCGTTTTTCCCTCGCGCGATCCTTGAGTGGAACAGAGGGGGGGGGGGGGGATATGACTTTGGCATCAATAGTGCCCTCCGCCACACACCGCTTGGTGGATAGCGCAGTATATATGTAGATATGTAGATGTACATACATAAAATTTTAATGTTTTTCTGGGAAAAAGAATGATTCTCTTCCAGAAACAAAATAACTCCACCTCCCCACTTCCGACCAAGGTTCTGGGAGGTTTTCCTTTAGATATTAGGTATTCTCCCCCTTCCATTTACGTGTGGAGAGCTCAAAGTCTCTCTGGGTGCAGATATTAATGTTATCTTTATTCGTTATCCTTATGGTAGCAATAAATACGTGTGCGTAGCATGTTCCTGGGTCTGAAAATGGAAATGGGCGTTTGGCGTCATTGGCCGAGAGGCCCCTTGCTGAGCAGGTCCGGCCGCCGTAGTGCAGATCTTATTACATTCGACGCCACATTGGGGGACCTGCGCGATTAAAACAACACAGCAGCCAGTCCCTGAGCGTGGAAAATCTCCGACCCAGTCGGGAATCGAACCCGGGCCCGTAGGACAGCAATCCGTCACACTGACCACTTTTTCTTTTCCATATTGTTCGTTGCGTTTGGTCTGGGTGGACGTCACAGGACATCCGTTCTAGTTGATCGTTGATTCCTTTACTCAGTTTTTTTTTATTACAGATGGCCAGCGCCTCTCTGACCGAACACGCTGAGCTACCGTGCCGGCATCACTCATTTATTGGGGCGGACATTCCTGGGGTCTGAAACTTTGTAAGTAGACTTTCTCAGAATAGTTCGGGAGGAGATTAGTGTTTAACGTTCCGTCGACAACGAGGTCATTAGAGATGGATCATAAGCTCGTGTTAGGTAAGGATGGGAAAGGAAATCGGCCGTGCCCTTTCAAAGGTAATATGTCAGCATTTCCCCGAAGTGGTTTAGGAAAATTATTGGAAACCTGATGGCATAACCCGGTTTTGAAACGACGTCCTCCCGAACGCGAATAGTATAGTTCGCATCTGTCTTCAAGCGTCTGTCAGCTAACTTTTATCAGCATCTCCATGACAGCCTCTCACTGGTCAGACAAAACCATTCACACTGCCCTTCAGATATAATGCCAGTCATCGATTTTACTGTGTACAAAATGTGATGAAAAGTAGCCGGACACGCTCAAAAATATACGTTTTTCATATTAGTTGTATTGCGCTGTTACCTACTGCCAGGTACTCGGTATCAACGACCTCAGTAGTCATTAGACATCGTGAAAAATGCAGAAATGGGTGCTCTGCGGAACTCACGGACTTCGAACGTGGTCAGGTGACTGCGTGTCACCCATGTCACTCGTCTGTATGTGAGATTTACACACTCCTAAACATCCCTAGGTCCACTGTTTCCGATGTGATAGTGAAGTGGAAACATGAAGGGACACGTACAGCACAAAAGCGTACAGGTCGACCTCGTCTGTCGACAGACAGAGACCGCCGACAGTTGAAGAGAATCGTAATGTGTAATAGGCAGACATCTATCCGGACCATAACACAGTAATTCCAAACTGCATCAGGATCCACTGAAAGTACTTTGACAGTTAGGTGGAAGGTGAGAAAACTTGGATTTCACGGTCGAGCGGCTGCTCGTAAGTCATACATCACGCCGGTAAATGCCAAACGACGCCTCGCTTGGTGTAAGGAGCGTAAATATTCAACAATTGAACAGTGGAAAAACATTGTGTGGAGTGGCGAATCACAGTACGCAGTGTGGCTATTCGATGGCAGGTTGTGGGTATGGCGAATGCCCTATGAACGTCATCTGCCAGCGTGTGACGTGCCAACAGTAAAGTTCGGAGGCGGTGGTGTTCTGATGTGGTCGTGTTTTTCATGGAGGTGGCTTGCATCCCTTGTTGTTTAGCGTGGCACTTTCACAGCAAAGGCCTACATTGATGTTTTAAGCACCTCCTTTCTTCCCACTGTTGAAGAGCAATTCGGGGATGGCGATTGCATCTTTCATCACGATCGAGCACCTGTGCATAATGCACGGCCTGTGGCGGAGTGTTTACACGACAATAATATCCCTGTAATGGACTGGCCTGCCCAGAATCCTATATCTTGTGGTTGGCAGGAGAGCCAACACCGAGTTACTAGAGGAAGCCGAAAGGCACGCGTTTTAGCTCACGCAGGCTGGCGTGAGGTCTGGAACAGGACCAGGAAATTAGAATTTAGAAAAAACGGACGTAGTTGGTGGACTACTTAACTTTAATCCATTAATGGTGAACGTCGCTCATGACGGTACATGATTCCTAGTATCAATGGAAACTGGTAATGGCGCATTGCTAGGGCGTAGCAAATGATGTAGCTGAAGGCTATGCTAACTATCGTCTCGGCAAATGAGAGCGTATTTTGTCAGTGAACCATCGCTAGCAAAGTCTGTTGTACAACTGGGGCGAGTGCTAGGAAGTCTCCCTAGACCTGCCGTGTGGCAGTTTGAGTTCGGTCTGCAATCACTGATAGTGGCGACACGCGGGTCCGACGTATACTAACGGACCGCGGACGATTTAAAGGCTACCACCTAGCAAGTGTGGTGTCTGGGATGTCTTTGGGATGTTTTGGTAAGCCGACTTCGTGCCAGGCCTTACCGACCGACATCGATACCTCCTGATAGTGCAGCACTCCATGAAGAATGGGCTGCCATCCCCCACGAAACCTTCCAGCACCGGATGAAACGTATGCCTGCGAGAGTGGAAGCTGTCATCAAGACTAAGGGTGGGCCAATACGATATTGAATTCCAGAATTACCAATGGACGCATCCACGAACTTGTAAGTCATTTTCAGCCAGGTGTTTGTATACTTTTGATCACATAGTGTATATACATACACAAATAGAACTAAGCGTATAAGCTACTGTTTCATGGACATAAAATTTCAAAATTTAGTTCAAAACGCCTACCATCGTGCAGTTGTGTCAAAGGTTTTCTGGAGATCTCTACTGCAAATAAATTTACCATAAACTCCTTCCAAAATATTTTCTATTGGGACATTCTCTCAACATCATCATCTCACTTGGGGACTGACAGAAGACATCCTGGCTCTAATTTGGAAGTGACTTCTTACGTTGATATTTATGGATGTCAATTTGTTCCTTACGTGACGCTTCTGACGGAACACCAACTACTAAAATTTGGTGTTAATGTTAGCTTTGATATGCAACTGTTTAGAAGTTTTCAGGTTTTGGTGTAATATTTACACACAGAGAGGAAAGCCGTATTTTTGGGCTCGAAAGTGTTACGTCATTTCTGGATTATTTGCTACCTTAGATTTTAATGCTTCCAGTCAAGTGGAGAAAGGACATCAATTTACAGTTGCACTTTCTCCATGTTTATATTGGATAGGTAGCAGATGCTTCAAAGACTGCCTGATGTTCCACTTTGAACTATTAGCATAAACACTGTTGTGAACAAGAGCAAATTTGCTTATGAGATGCTTATTCATGGCCTTGGTCGCATTTGCAGTTCATCGGCGAGACAAATTCCTGCAACGTTATTGCTGTACTGAAGTGATATCATAGATCAGAAACTTACGCTTTAGTCTAATAATGGTGCTATAACGACAACGAACTGAAGCGTGAAGTTACTCGACAAAATGCTCATGGCTAATAACTCTACGGTATTGGGATCATGTGATAAAATAATATTGGGAACACAGATTTTAAAATCAGAAACACGTGCTAAATAAATCGAGTGTGTGTAGTTGAGATATGTGCAAATTCCCCTCCGCAGTCCGACGTCAGCTGTTAGTAAATTTTTCAACGAATAACGAGCGCTATTGTTCCATTTGCATGTCACTGCGGGAACAGCGAATCGCTTGGCCGTTACCTTCAAATCCGTTGCAAAATGTTTTTCTTTCATGTCCTCTTTTCCTCTTCCAAACATGCTGTCGTTTAGATTACAATCCTGCCATTCAGAATGTCAGGGATGTGGAGACAAACCCGGCGTTTACATAGTTATAGTGTTTATTGAAAACAGGGAGTATTGTTCTGGCGCACACTTTGTTCAACATAACAGTTTATTTGATCGTCAGTATCATGCGATAGTGTTTGTCGTTGATCTAGTATCCATGCAAATTGCAGACAGAAAGGAGCGAAATTAATGAAATAATGTTGGAGGAGCGTAAATTCTGTGGTCTTTCATGCTATCTCGTTCTGTTAACTCTGAGACTGCTGTATGTTGTGTATTACGGCGTCGTTAAAATTGGGTTTTACATAAACAACCAGCATCATCGTCTCGATATCAAGTGCAGGATCCTAGGTAAAATATTACGGAGTTCTAGCAACTCCATTCGAAGAAACGCTCACGATGCTTGGTACTGAGAAGACCACCACCAACACCATCCTCACATCACACCACCATCAACATCATTAGTCCTTAGACAAATTTTTCGGGCGTCACGATCTTCGGCTGCAGACACCTATGCTGTTCTTACATGTTTTATAATTCTGTCTATCCACTTTTCTTGAGCTGCATCTACCGGACGTTAGAGCGAACAAAGACACGCCTTTTGGTGTATTTATCAATTACTAATGGTTATAACCCGTTTCCAGCGATATCTACATCTACATCTATACTCCGCGAGCCACCTTACGGTGTGTGGCGGAGGGTACTTATTGTACCACTATCTGATCCCCCCTTCCCTGTCCTTAAGACACCTTTATTAGAGGCAATTTTGTTAATAATGCGAATGAAGCTGGCTACCGCCCGAGGAATCTCTGTGACAGTTCAATATCTGTGACAGTTCACAAAGTGTTTCCTTCATCTTAGAAATTAAGTCGAAGTTACAAGGGCTTAACTCTGGAGAATATGGTTGATGGCACAGGACTTCTTAATCTCATCGACCGAGCAAATCAGTCACAGCTTGCACCATATTCAGCCGAGAATTGTTCTGAAAAATGATGGGTAGTTCCGCAGAAAGCTTCATTCTCAAAGGTAGTAGCAGTTTGCTTTCCAAAGGTGAACTGTAATGCAGCTTTTGACGGTATAGCGTTGGGGAACGGTACGTGTTAGAACAGCACCACCATAGTCGATCACGGGAATAACCCCATATAACGGAATCCTGGGTAGTACCGGTTGTCTAGGGGTAGCGTCTTTGATTCATAATCAAAACGTCTTCGGTCCTGGGTTCGATCCCCGCCACTGCCTAAATTTTGATAAGTAATCAGCATTGGCGGCCGAAGACTTCCGGCATAAGAAGTCAGCCTCATTCTGCCAACGGCCTTGCCAAAGAGGGCGGAGGAGCGAATAGAGGTTCAGGGCACTCTCTTGTCCTACGGGTGGAAAATTGCCCCTAAAGGCGGAAGAAGCAGCAATGATCAACGACATGAGGATGCAGAAGGCAATGGAAACCACTGCATTAAAGACACGTAAGATGTATCCACAGGACATGTGGCCTGTATTTGAAGAAGTGTCACGATGATCTCTCCATTGGCAAAGGATTCCGGAATAGTCCCCCATTCGGATCTCCGGGAGGGGACTGCCAAGCGGGAGGTTACCATGAGAAAAAGATTGAATAATCAACGAAAGGATAACGTTCTACGAGTCGGGATGTGGAATGTCAGAAGCTTGAACGTGGTAGGGAAACTAGAAAATCTGAAAAGGGCAATACAAAGGCTGAATCTAGATATAGTAGGGGTCAGTGAAGTGAAGTGGAAGGAAGACAAGGATTTCTGGTCAGATGAGTATCGGGTAATATCAAAAGCAGCAGAAAATGGTATAACAGGTGTAGGATTCGTTATGAATAGGGAGGTAGGGCAGAGGGTGTGTTACTGTGAACAGTTCAGTGACCGGGTTGTTCTAATCAGAATCGACAGCAGACCAACACCGACAACGATAGTTCAGGTATACATGCCGACGTCGCAAGCTGAAGATGAACAGACAGAAAAAGTGTATGAGGATATTGAAAGGGTAATGCAGTATGTAAAGGGGGACGAAAATCTAATAGTCATGGACGACTGGAATGCAGTTGTAGGGGAAGGAGCAGAAGAAAAGGTTACAGCTGAATATGGGCTTGGGACAAGGAATGAAAGAGGAGAAAGACTAATTGAGTTCTGTAACAAGTTTCAGCTAGTAATAGCGAATACCCTGTTCAAGAATCACAAGAGGAGGAGGTATACTTGGAAAAGACCAGGAGATACGGGAAGATTTCGATTAGATTACATCATGGTCAGACAGAGATTCCGAAATCAGATACTGGTTTGTAAGGCGTACCCAGGAGCAGATATAGACTCAGATCACAATATAGTAGTGATGAAGAGTAGGCTGAAGTTCAAGATATTAGTCAGGAAGAATCAATACACAAAGAAGTGGGATACGGAAGAAATGACGAGATACGTTTGAAGTTCTCTAACGCTATAGATACAGCAATAAGGAATAGCGCAGTAGGTAGTACAGTTGAAGAGGAATGGACATCTCTATAAAGGGCCATCACAGAAGTTGGGAAGGAAAACATAGGTACAAAGAAGGTAGCTGCGAAGAAACCATGGGTAACAGACGAAATACTTCAGTTGATCGATGAAAGGAGGAAGTACAAACATGTTCCGACAAAATCAGGAATACAGAAATACAAGTCGCTGAGGAATGAAATAAATAGGAAGTGCGGGGAAGCTAAGACGAAATGGCTGCAGGAAAAAAGTGAAGACATCGAAAAAGATATGATTGTCGGAAGGACAGACTCAGCATACAGGAGAGTCAAAACAACCTTTGGTGACATTAAAAGCAACGGTGGTAACATTAAGAGTGCAACGGGAATTCCACTGTTAAATGCAGAGGAGAGAGCAGATAGGTGGAAAGAATACATTGAAAGCCTCTATGAGGCTACCTAGGCAGTAAAATAACCTGTGACGGACGGAGCAAGGAGGACATCAAAAGCAGACTCGCTATGGCAAAAAAGGCATTTCTGGCCAAGAGAAGTCTACTAATATCAAATACCGGCCTTAATTTGAGGAAGAAATTTCTGAGGATGTACGTCTGGAGTACAGCATTGTATGGTAGTGAAACATGGACTGTGGGAAAAGCGGAACAGAAGAGAATCGAAGCATTTGAGATGAGGTGCTATAGACGAATGTTGAAAATTAGGTGGACTGATAAGGTAATGAATGAGGAGGTTCTACGCAGAATCGGAGAGGAAAGGAATATGTGGAAAACACTGGTAAGGAGAAGGGACAGGACATCTGCTAAGACATGAGGGAATGACTTCCATGGTACTAGAGGGAGCTGTAGAGGGCAAAAACTGTAGAGGAAGACAGATATTGGAATACATCAGGCAAATAATTGAGGACGTAGGTTGCAAGTGATACTCTGAGATGAAGAGGTTAGCACAGGAAAGGAATTCGTGGCGGGCCGCATCAAACCAGTCAGTAGACTGATGACCAAAAAAAAAAAAAAAAAAAAAAAAAACGGGATCCTATGCTATTCTAACACCAAAATTGTGATATGTTCGACTAACGATAGTGGAAGTGAATACGTACCCTTCTCTCCAAAGCAGGCCTCAAATCATCAATAAAACTGAGATCTGGGAAATGTGGTGGCCAGGGAGATGCGATAATTTATCCTTGTGCTCACAAAACCAGTCCTGGACGATGCAGGCTGTCTAAACAAGGACACCGTCGTTTCGTAACACAGCATCACCATTTGATAACGATCATTGTAGCATACGATGGACTTGATTAGACATGATAGTCACATGATCCCTGGAAATAATACGAACTTGCGCAGTAGCCATGGGACTCACGGGATACCACGGTATGGTTGCCAAAATCATCACCGACTCCCTCCATGTTTCAGTCTTAAGACGGAATGCGGTCACAAATAAATAAAAATTAGCTGAAGTAAGTATCAACCAACAAAATGAAATTGTTTCATTGCCACATGCTACAGATTTTGTAGCTTCAGCACGACATTTTCCTGTTACGAGAATCTGCATCACTGATCTGTGGTTTGGGATTTGCAGCTCTCCCTGCGATTCCCAGCTTATGGAGCTCCCTACATGTTGTTTATGTGCTGAGAGTGTTCGCGAGTGAGAAATTCCGTTCTGTAGTTACTTTTGGAGTTGCTGTCCTCTTATAATTCGTCACAATCTTCTTACATGACTATTCATCACGATCAATCCACACAATGCGTTGTGATTTAGAGTGTACTGTATGAATCTTCTCTATGGTGCCTCTTGAAACACCAAATACACTACTGGCCCAAAAAATTGCTACACCAAGAAGAAATGCCGATGGTAAATGGGTATTCATTGGACAAATATATTATACTAAAACTGACATGTGATTCTATTTTCACGCAATTTGGGTGCATAGATCCCGAAAAATCAGTACCCAGAACAACCAACTCTGGCCCTAATAACGGCCTTGATACGCCTGGGCATTGAGTCAAACAGAGCGTGGATGGCGTGTACAGGTACAGCTGCCCATGCAGCTTCAACACGATACCACAGTTCAATCTAGAGTAGTGACTGGCGTATTTTGACGAGCCAGTTGCTCGGCCACCATTTGACCAGACGTTTTCAATTGGTGAGAGACTGGAGAATGTGCTGGCCAGGGCAGCAGTCGAACATTTTCTGTATCCAGAAAGGCCTGTACAGGACCTGCAACATGCGGTCGTGCATTATCCTGATGAAATGTAGGGTTTAGCAGGGTTCGAATGAAGGGTAGAGCCACGGGTCGTAAGACATCTGAAATGTAACGTCCACTGTTCAAAGTGCCTTCAACGAGAACAAGAGGTGACCGAGAGGCGTAACCAATGGCACCTGGGTGATACGCCAGTCCGGCGATGACGGATACACGCTTCCAATGTCCGTTCACCGCTATGTCGCGAAACACGGATGCGACCATCATGATGCTGTAAACAGAACCTGGATTTATCTGAAAAAATGACGTTCTGCCATTCGTGCACCCAGGTTCGTCGTTGAGTACACCATCGCAGGCGCTCCTGTCCGTGATGCAGCATCAAGGGTAACCGCAACCATGGTCTCCGAGCTGATAGTCCATGCTGCTGCAAACGTCGTCGAACTGTTCGTGCAGATGGTTGTGTTGCAAATGTCCCCATTTGTTGACTCAGGGGTCGAGACGTGGCTGTACGATCCGTTACAGCCATGCGGATAAGATGCCTGTCATCTCGACTGCAAGTGATACGAGGCCGTTGGGATCCAGCACAGCGTTCCGTATTACCCTCCTGAACTCACCGATTCCATATTCTGCTGACAGTCATTGGATCTCGACCAACGCGAGCAGGAATGTCGCGATACGATAAACCGCAATCGCTATAGGTTCCAATCCGACATTTATCAAAGTCGGAAACGCGATGGTACGCATTTATCCTCCTTACACGAGGCATCACACCAACGTTTCACCAGGCTACGCCGGTCAACTGCTGTTTGTGTATGAGAAATCGGTTGGAAACTTTCCTCGTGTCAGCACGTTGTAGGTGTCGCCACCGGCGCCAACCTTGTGTGAATGCTCTGAAAAGCTAATCATTTGCGTATCACAGCTTCTTCTTCCTGTCGGTTAAATTTCGCATCTGTAGCACCTCATTTTCGTGGTGTAGCAATTTTAATGGCCAGTAGTGTACTTCGCCTGAACTGGTTACAGAAGCGCCCAACATACGGACGCCTACAGTTTGTCGACGTTCGAATGCATTATTCTCCAACATAATGAACTCACAATTACATAGAACATCTTATGCGGTACTGAATTGAACAGCGCAGGTAGACGAGCTGCTGGCCTCTTCGTTCCCCCTACTTAAGTCCAATCGAGCACGCGTAGGACGCATTGCGGAAGCTATTGCAGCGTGTCCACTTGTACCAATACCCATTCAGCAGTTGTCAACGGCGCTGATAGAGGAATGTCACGCGTTACTACAAGGACACCTTACGTACCTCGTCGTCAACGCACGAGCATGTTGCAGCGCATGCAGTTTGTGGCGATCACACATCTTTTAAAATGTGCAGGGGAACATCACAAATCGCGTTAACTTCAACCCATTAATTGTCCTTGAAAAGCCATAAAAGTGTCACTGCTGTTCGTCTGATTGCGTATTTCATTCACTTATCTCCTGTACTACACTGTACTGTACTGTACTCTACTACAGTGTTGTTCCTATGCCTGATCCAAGTTTCATCAAGATATGTTACCTGACGGTGAAATCTCATGCGAAAGTTAGTGTCGACCTTTTGCGCACCAGTGTGTATTTACGTTTTTGGTGTTTATATAAACGACGAGAAAAATAAACGCTAAGTTTGTTAGCCGTAACTGACTGCATTGCTGCCTTCATTGTCCACATCACAGTCCCATCCTAATGAAGAAAATTCATAATATTAGTAAAGCAATATAATTATTTCCAGCAAAATACGTTGATCTACAGTTTAACAATGGATAAGTTGCAATAGTAGAAGAGTACTAACGTGACACTGCTATTTCGGCGTAAGTGCAGAAGCATATTCCGGCTTTCGTCAAACTGCTCCGGGATTGATACATCAGTCTGTGGGGCAGGTAAGATAAAATTAGGGAAAGGGAAGATCTGTTCTGTACGTGGAGTGGTGGAAGTGAGGCAGCTCCCTTTAAGTAATACGACTTGTGGCTTAATTGGCTAGAACCATCCGCGACCAGTTGGATGGTCAGCCACAAGAAATTGTAGACAACTTAAATGGTAAGGTTAACAACGAAACAGGTCATTTGCCCTGCTGAAATATTTAGCTCCTAGCAGTGACGACAGCTCCCCATTACCAAACATCACTACAGCTTATGTGAATGCATGGTGCATGTTCTTTCGGACATGTCCAAGAGAACAGACACCACGCGGAATCCACAACTTCCCGTAACAAATTCACTATCGTTCTTTCCTCTAGTTATTACACCTGTGCAAATGGAAGAGAAGACAACCAGACAAGCATTCCCAGACAATTCACTGGTATTGACTATAATTAGCTTGTATCTGCGAACAAGAGTCAACATTAGAAAGAACGGAAGATAACAGTAGACAGCTGCGTTGTTAGTTTTTAGTGCTAATAATCGCCACACAGCATGCAGCACTGCCCAGGATAGTCATAAACAATCTGGAAAACTTGTAAGAGTGTTGCAGGGCATGTTGCGCTGAGAAGTAATTATTACGAAAGAAAGTCGTTACGCTGCGCTGTTTCCGAGTCAATCAGCATCGAAGTTGCCAATCAGGCGGTTGCGCGCAGATTCAAGCGGCCCGTCAGAGACGGTGTCGCCAAATGCGTCTTCGTTTCGTTTCACAAAAACCGATCAAGAGAAACGATACAAACGGGACGGGACGAGCCAAAAGCAGAGCACTCTCCTGAGCTGTCATCTACACTATGAGAACAATTGACATTAGTTGTAAGTGGCGGGCCTCTTGATTTGCACAGCCTGATTGGCTCACTTCATTGCTAACTAACTCTGAAACGGCGCTACATATCGAATTTTATTCTTACAGTTATTTCGCAGCACAGTCTGCCCTGCAGCACCCTTAAAAGTTTTTAGATTGTTTCTGAACGCTTGAACAGTTCGAGCAAACACGAAAATTACGATATTCATAGACAATTATTTTGCATGAGGTCACTGTTTATTGACGACGTAAGCAGGATGAAGTAGCAGAAGATGAATACAGGTCTCTAAATTTGTACGTAAGCGTTAAATGTGTAAGGGTAGTACACAAAACGCTGAACTGCAGTTCCAGCTTTCATTAGCAGTATTCCAAAAACCTTACACATATGACGGTTAATGTTCTTCGCTGGCTTCTCGTCGCAAATGAGGAGGCTATTTAAAAGCAGAGCACCAGTAACCGACGACCAACATAACCTCAAAAAAGATTTACACTCTGGTTTTTGACACATAGGGTCAGTTATGTCAGTCATTGTTTAGCATTTCAGTAGGTGCTGTATCTCAGATAGTTCCTAATGTCTGCAGTGTTATATGTGAAGCACTTCAAGGATTTTACTGAACTTACGTATAATGAAGGTAATGTAAATGAAATATCATTAATGAAATGCAAAATACACGTATCACAAGTCGCATAGGCTAATTGATAATATCTGTTACATAGTTCTTTAAAGGGCATACCAGGATGCCGAGTGAGCCAGTTATATTACTCGACAAAAATCTTTAAGATAAAGGTAGTACATCAGCCATGTATGATTAAGCCTTCTCGGCCTAGTCAAGGTGTCGTTCTATGGCAACGTTTCGAGCAGTTTCCTGGTCGTCATCTTCAGATTGTGTGTCGCGTCCATGTCCAGTTCGTATCTTTATAGACACTGGACGACAGACTCCTCTGCCTCGTCTGCGGCGGCTGGGCCAATCGCGTGCCTACGGAAGGGCTATCACGACACTGCCTTTTTGATGGCAGAGTCCCAGAAAACGTTCGTCCCGCACAAGAACTCTTTCTGTTCAAAATCAAACATATGACCTTCTTTGAGGCTGTGCTACGCCACCGCAGATTTGTTCGTTTCTCTGTCCTGAATGCTTCCCACATGTTCTGACCGGCACTGGGAAATACAGCGTTGCGTCTGACCGATATTTACTGACTGCCGCATTCGCAACTGATGACACAGACTTGAGGATTTTGAACATATACAAGTGTTGCGCCGGACGGACTGAGTGTTTGTCTCGATCATAGAAGAGGCATTTGAGTTACGGGTCCATGATGATACTGTCAACCGAGATAACGGTTTCCAGCAGAGCTCTGTATGGGATGTAGCTCTAGAAAGAATACGTCAAGAGCTCTCTGACGCGAGAGGGAATGGAACAGACAGGCAGCACTAGGACGCGACACCATGATCCTTCAACACGTCGAGAGTCCCACTCCCCCACACCACCACCTCAGTAGCTCAGTACGGGCTTTTGTTGAAGTTTCGAGAACATACCTTCATCGAGGAATCAAGCAGTATATTGCTCCCTCCTACGTATATCTCGCGAAGAGACCATGAGGATAAAATCAGAGAGATTAGAGCCCACACAGAGGCATACCAACAATCCTTCTTTCCACGAACAATACGAGACTGGAATAGAAGGGAGAACCGATAGAGGTACTCAAGGTACCCTCCGCCACACACCGTCAGGTGGCTTGCGGAGTATGGATGTAGATGTAGATGTAGATGTAGATGTAGATTTAGATGTAGATGTAGACCATCCACGATTGCCCCTCCCCCCCCCCCCCCCACACACACACAACATATGCCCTGGTCACTTCGCCTGAAGATGACGAATAAGTAACCACCATGAACGTAAGCAATGAGAAAGACCAATCTTCTGTACACAAGGACTGGAACTTTAATAGCCGTTACTATTATTTACAAGTTATACAAAATAGATACTCCTTGAAAGTTTTACTGACCTACAAAGTACTGACTAGCATTGTGCTTAACCCGTTGACAGCAATGTGGAAGTAGTGGTATACCTTTAGCAGCAGCACTTGTGTTGGAAGTTCGAGTGGGGTGGCCTAGTGCCTGACGAATCTCTCCAACAGTTGTGAAACCATTGCCACGAAGTGCTTCCTTCATCTTAGAAATGAAGTTGAAGTTACAAGGGCTAAAGTCCGCGGAGTGTGGTTGATGGCACAGCACGTCTCAGTTCCATCGATCGAGCAGATCAATCACAGCTTGCACCATATGCACCCGAGCAAAATTATGGATGGGTTCTGCAAAAAATTTCACTGCTTCTTTCTCTCGGCTGGTCGCAGGCTGTGTTCGAAAACTGACCAGCTTAGCGAAAGTAGCTGCTATACTTTCTGCAGCATGCGCCCATCACTTTGCGGGACAATCCTCGGGCGAATATCGCTTAAGTTGTGATTGATTTATTCCATCGATGGGACTAGGAAATGCCGTGTCACAACTTGATTCCTAAGATGAAGGGACATTCATGATATTTATTTCAGAGCTGTTACAGTGATTCGTCTGACAATAGACAGCTACACTCGAACTATCAACAAAATTTGCGCTCCTAAGGGCATCTACGATTTCCAATTGGCTGGCAACGGGTAATGCACTATGCTGGGGACTACTTTCAAGGATAGTAAAACTTTGAAACACGTATCTGTTTTGTGTAACTTGTAAATAAATGGTCGACAGTATCAAAGTTCGAACCTTCTTATTTGTAATCTTAATCAGCATAACAGCTACATATTCGCACTTGATTACTTTCAAAGGAATTTACTGTGGTTTTCTTTTTTAATAAGAATGAATACAAAGCTTGTGCTTATGCACTCCATTCCTTTTAAGGCATACTGATAATTTTTATTTTATCGACCGTCTGACTACATTTAAATGAAACACAATTTTCGTGCCATACGCGTTTCACCTTTATTTTCTGCAAGGCATCTTCAGTTGCCTGGAGTATGTACATATTTTTGGTATTTAGTTTACATTTTGGTCGATGTACCTATTGGTTTTAAACTGTTCTTGTGTTTGGATTTTGTTATTATGGAATAATATTTTGAACTGTATTTACACGTTGCGTGGACGATTTTCTACATATTATGCTCCTGTTCCAGTTTTGGTGTTGTTCGTCTTCTTATAAATGGCAATTTGCGGGTTTTCCCCAGATTTTACAGCACTAGGAACTGAACATTTGTTTTGATGAAGTGTTTCGGTGTGTGTTGGCGACTGTCAGTATTTATTGGCAAAGATCGAATGTTATTGCCAACTTTCGAGTGTAATTATTGAAGTATCTGTGATCGGTTTGCGTATACATTTGTGTGTGTGTGTGTTTTGATGCTATGTACAATTTTTTGTGGGCTGTGTGTGTGTGTGTGTGTGTGTGTGTGTGTGTGTGTGTGTGTCCAGAAGGTGAAGGTGAGATTTTTTATTTTTTTTTCACTTTTTTGGGCTGCGTGCGTGTGTTTTGGTGTGATATATATATGGTGGGCTGTGTGCTTGATTTTTATCTGATCATTTGTTTTATTATGTGTAGTAGGGAGCCTGTGCTGATGTGTATTTGTTCATTTATCACAGGTTTGTTTACAGCGATGGCTTTCTGAATGTTTTCCTTGCATTTGACAAGATATTTGCCATGGTTGCTTATTCTCTTCATTTTCATTTCTGGTTCCTTGTTTGTAGGATGGTGGTTATGGTGTTTTGAATGTTCTGCAAATGTAGAATGATTTGTTTCGTACTTCTAACACCTGATATGTTCTTTGCATCGTGTTTTAAAATTCCTACATGTCATGCCTATGTATACTGCATCACAACTTTGACATTCAAGTTTATATATTCCAGACTGTAGGATTTTGTCTCTCTTGGTAGCTGGTTGGCTTAGATGTGATTGGAGGGTTTTCCCAGTCTTATATGCTATTTGGAAGCTCAGTCTCTCTAGGATGTTTACAACCCTGTGTGTTGACTTATGCGTGTAAGTCTTGCGAGTACTCTTGTACTCTGGAAATGTTGTGTTTGGCGAAACGCGTATGGCACGAAAATTTTGTTTCATTCAGCCGTAGTACGACGGTCCATAAAGTAAAAATTATCAATATACCGTAATATTACACGCAACTGAGGAAGACAGGACTACGAAAGTTGACTCCGTTCCTTGCTGATGCATATATCTCATGAATTTATTGTCTTTCTCATGTACTTAATTGGATCTTAGAGTTCTTCGGTCTTTATTTACCGTCCATACTTCTTTTCCTTCGGCATTTGTGTTGTGGATATCTAGAATACTACAAGTACATATGATATCTGTATTCTTGAGTCAACAGCAATACATTCTCTCCTGATCATTCCAACGCCCGTGCAACTCAAGTCTACAACAAAGCTTTCTGTACGGCTATCACTGAAAAGGAGACGACGCGAATTTCATTTCATGGGTCCTTAAGACCGACATAAAGCGAACACTAACGAACCCGAATCGAACACGACCGAATGCAGCCCCCTCGCTCTCGCTTACCGTTCCGAGAATTCTCGTTCGCTGAAGCTCCTCCGCTTCTGCTCGCACCGTTGTAAACGAGCCTTTTGAATTACTCGCACGAACGCCACAGACGGCAAGAAACTTTTAGAACTGCAAAACCGAATACATTAAATCATAAAAGAGCTGTTCCGTCACTTCACGTAGGAAGTAATTTGATAAGGATCCCTGGTGCAGGTGAATCTGTAGAAAGAAGGGAGCGTCCGGCGATGAATAATCTCATTAGAGACAGAAAATGTGTGGCCTCATCAATCCGTCCCAGCTAGACCGGCGACCTGAAAGCGCCACCCCAGGCGCCGTTCCGTTGCGCTGAGTGCTGCCCGGGCGTCCCGCCGCCAGCAAACTTTGTTCTTTTGCAGCTCTCTGCTCGGAGCCACTTGAAACCGCGTACGTGACACGCGTCGCGAAAATCCGGTAATTAACGTGAATGGACGGCGCGCCAGATTAGCATGGCGCGACCGGACTTTTTTTTTCCCTCCTACGTCTCCCGGTGTCCCACCGACGGCGGATTATACAGAGGAACTTGGAAATCCCGACGTTAATGTGCCTGTCTGCGTGTTTCGTGCCAATTATCCCAAAATGCGGCGTCGCAATCGCTTTCATTCAGCTGATTAGCACAGGCTTCCAGGAAACCACCACGCCCACAGCTCTCGTTCATTGTCTGGATGTCACCGTGCGTATTTGTGTGACAGACAACAACCCCGAACTCGGAGCTAATCCGGTAACGTTTCTTTCTCTCGTAACGTTTCGCATTTAACCAGATCAACCCTTACGTTTAAAATTTTACAGTGTTCCGTCCTAGGCAACATTATCTTTCCTGAAGTCTACAATATGTTTCAAAGTCTTAGCACCAAATGCCTAGCGGTGATATATCACGCCGTGGAGAAGAATTTTTGTGAGAAAAAAATGTTCGCTGATGCACCCGCTGATGCTAGGCGTCCTTTAGAATCGAAATAGCAGGGCATATTAAACAGGTCTCCTGCATACCACCTAACCTATAGATTCACTGAGAGATTCTAAACAAGAAAACTTGAAGAATGTGTGTCTCCCAGCGGAGAAAGATATTTTAGAAGCGAAACAGGACCTATAAAATTGCTGGGACTGCACCATTTCATATGGAGCAGAAAATGTATCATAGGCATCACACAGGGCATATTGACGCTGAAGAATGCCTACGTCCAACCATTCCTCCGGGGCATAAATTATACAACAGAACGTCAAAAGTAGCACGAAAGCGTTAACAAATATTTTGTCTCTAACGAAAGTTGCTCCCCATCACGTAATATCTTATGCTCAGACGTCTGATGCAAAGACTTTCAAACACCCTGTATCGAGTATTCGTTGGTAGAAAACAAGTACAAAATCTAGTTTACGAGCTAATTGTATAAATAATGTACTCAAAAACACTACATTTAACTCAAGAACTACGATAAATGTATTGGCTAAATTTCACATTTGACATGCCGTTTTATTAACCAGAAACTTTCACCAGAATTGAATATACCATTGGGAGGTGTTTCTGTTTTAACTTGAGATAACTAAATATCTCAAAAGCGACGCATCGCACGAAGAAAATATCACTGATGTAAAACAACGATTTCGTGAACCGTACGTATTTTTTGGTGTAGTATTCGTGTAGGAAATAAAAATGGAGGTCCCATTTGAAAATACAAAGCTGACTCCGCTCAGGTATGGGGGATCGCTAGGAAGTGGCTATTGGTAGCACAGACAGATGTCCCCATTAACCTTATGTCATCCATGTTGGACTGTTGTAAAGAACTGCGACTGTTTATGACAGTAAAAGTTCAAATGAAACTATTATCTGCCTCAGTCGCTCTTTTTATTTCATCCCACCACGCGTTTCGAGAGTTTACATTCTCATCTTCAGGTATAACAATGCTATTATATTAGATTTTTGTTAGATGGAAGCAGTCAGCTGCTTGTTCTGGTTCCATTTTGCTACGAAAACCTATAACGGGCGCTTGTTAGCGTAATATGGCACTAGTATTATAAATTTTAAACGGTGATAGAGTTACTTACTATCTGTTCCAGTGCACCGAACCCTGTGCTTCGTCACAAATTCATAACGTCAACAGCATACAGTAAATCCTGACTGGTGATGGACGAGTGTCCCGCGCAGGTACGTTTGAAGGTCATTTTTGTACGTTTTTCTCTAATAACCCGAAAACCGCCGCCTCAAGTGAAAACATACCCAAATACAAAATTTAATTACATTAAATTTCCTACTAAAAGGTCGTGATCATTTTTCCCGTACGACTAATAGATTACTTGTAGCGTGAGAGAGAATATGAAAATTTCTCACGTGGTTTATGAAGGCCAGCTATTACATTCCGGGTTGCGTAACACGATGTCTGTAAGGGCTGCTGAGTCATCCTGTATTTCTGAACCGATTCAAAAGGTTGGGCACAGATTGAAAGGATAGAGAGGTCGAAAAACAATAAATCTGGAGTGAGAACCTGTGGTCATGAACGTAGTTCTAAGCTAATGGAAGCTTTGTAATGTCAGGAACAACAAGGCCACTGAATGCATTCCCACTTTAAGTTCAGTAAGGCTAGTGTACTGCCTACCCAACAATGTTTCGAATTACGCAATGCGTTCAAAATGCGAGTACCACATTCATTATAGGCATAACAGTTTGGTTGATGATCTAGCGCACCCTCGGAACTAACCACGACAGCGCACGAACCCCATCACATGCTGTAAGTATCCTGCAAAAAGTATTTCGTCATCTGGAACTGGTGTGACGTAGGCGAGGCTTTTCATATACTCCCACAATGACATGCAGCTGTAGGTAAACATAAACCATACATTATCTTTATTGAACTTAAGTTACGTTTTCATTGGTTTTCCCTTATTGCTCCTGACATTCCAAAGCAATCGCTACGCAGGACTGCTTCCAAGACCTTATGTTCGTATTCCAGAGTTGTTGTTGTGTGCAACCTTCTGAATCACACTCTATATTATTCGAGAGCACACACATCTTCTGAGATGTGAAGGGATGTAAGGCAACTAATTTTAATTTCAAAGTAAATGACAAAATAATTTTGAGATCTGACGAGAAATGGTTCCGTGTAGACATGCTACTAGTCGGTATCCCTTACATATTCAAGCGTTCTCTCAACTGTTATTGAATTTTATGTAAACGGTGTAGCACAGAACCACACCGTGGTACCACCAAAAACTCAAGTGTCTGTGTTGCCAGTCTTCAAGTGATGGACTAGGACAGTATCTCCCTGCCCTTTTCGTGACGTGATGGTGTGTTGCTCCATGACCTAAAAATAGTCACCTGACTGAATCTGGTTGTCTGTAAACTACAACAGCTTTAGGTAACTGTTTGTTTTTATGTACAGGATGTAAAGGGTATAAGTAATTATATTTATACAGGATGTTACAAAAAGGTAAGGCCAAACTTTCAGGAAACATTGCTCACACAAAAATAAAGAAAAGATGTTATGTGGACATGTGTCCGGAAACGCTTAATTTCCATGTTAGAAATTTCTCATGAAATTCCAGTCAGCAACTTTCTCCTTCGAATGCGAAAATATTTTGTTGACACCTACCTACATAGGGAGGAACGATCACCACGATAAAATAAGGGAAATCAGAGCTCGTACGGAAAGATATAGGTGTTCATTCTTCCCGCCCGCCATGCGAAATTGGAATAATAGAGAATTGTGAAGATGGTTCCATGAACCCTCTGCCAGGTACTTAATTGTGATTTGCTGAGTATCCATGTCGATGTAGATGTAGATGCATTTGGCACTAAATGTCTACGCCAAAGTTATGTAATTCCTGTAAATTACGGGCCTGTGGTTTGGCGGCGCGGAACTGGTGCCAGTTAAGTTCCATTGCGCTTCAGTGATGGACATTTTGAGGGCAAGCTTTCAACATAAATTCATTATGACTCACCTCAACCATTATAGCATGATTTTGGCCTTGTCTTGTTATTGTTGTGGTCTTCAGTCCGAAAGCTGGTTTGATGCAGCTCTCCATGTTACTCGATCCTGTGCAAGCCTCTTCATTTGCTAACATATACTACAACATACGTCCTTCTGAATCCCCTTACTGTATTGATCTCTTGGTCTCCCTCTATCATTTTAACTCTCCACACTTCCTTCCAATACTAAACTGGTGATCCCCTTCTTCTAGTCAGGATGTGCCACAAGATTCTTTTCTCCCCAATTCTATTCAGTATCTTCTCATTAGTTATGTGATCTACTCTTCTAAACCTCAGTTTCCTTCTGTAGCACCACATTTTATTTCTCTGCCTCGTGATGACTGGGTGTTGTATGCTGTCCTTAGGTTAGTTAGGTTTAAGTAGTTCTAAGTTCTAGGGGACTGATGACCATAGCTGTTAAGTCCCATAGTGCTCAGAGCCATTTGAACCATTTGAACCACATTTTAAAGCTTCTATCCCCTCCTTCCTAAACCGGTCCAAGCTTTTTGTCGTTCATGTTTCACTTCCATACGTGGCTACACTCCATACAAATACTGTCAGATAAGACTTCCTTACACTTCAATGTATATTCGAAGTTGACAAAGTTCTTTGCTACAGAAACACTTTTCTTGGTCTTGCCAATCTACATTTTATATCCTCTCTTCTTCGGCCATCGCTCAGTTATTTTACTGACCAAATAGCAAAACTCATCTACTACTTTAAATGTCTCGTTTCTTAATCTGATTCTCTCAGCGTCACCTGATTTAATTCGATTACACTCCATTATCCTAGTTTTGCTTTTGTTGATGTTCATATTATATCCTTCTGTCAGGACGCTGTCCATTACGTTCAATTACACTTTCAACTCCTTTGGTGTCTGTGACAGAATTTCAGTGCTATCGACCAACCTCAAAGTTTTTATTTCTTCTCCCTGAAATATAATTCCTTCTCCAAATATCTCTTTTGTTTCCTTTAGTGCTTGTTTAATGTAAAGACTGAATATAATCGAGGATAGTTTACAACCCTGTCTCACTCCCTTCTCAATTCCTACTTTCTTCTGGCTCCCCTCCACTCTTATAACTGCCTTCTCGTTTCTGTTCAAGATATAAGTAGGCTTCCGTGCCCTGTAACTAATTTTACCCCTGCTGCCTTTAGAATTTCAAAGAAAGTAATCCAGTAAAAATTGCCTAATATTTCTCTGAGCGTACAAATGTCTTAACTTTCCTTCTCTTGGAAGATACGTCGTAGGGTCAGTACTGTCTCGTGTGTGGCCACACCTCTCCAGAATGCAAACTGATCTACCTCTAAGCTGACTTCTACCAGTTTTTCCATTCTTCTGTAAAGATTTCGAGTTAGTATTTTGCAACAGTTCGGTAATATTCACACCTGTCAGCAACTGTTTTCTCTGAATTTGGAATTATTACATTCTTCGTGAAGTCTGTGGGCATTTATCCTGTCTCATACTCCTTGCGCACCAGACGGTAGGGTTTTGCGTGGCTGGCTCTCCTAAGGCTATCAGTGGGTCTGACGGAATGGCGTCTGCTCTTGGGGCCTTGTTTCTGCTTAGTTTTTTCTGTGTACTATCAAATTCTTCTCGCAGTATCATGTGTCCCATTTCATCTTCATCTACGTCCTCTTCCATTTCTATAATATTGCCTACATCTCCCTTGTACAGACACTCTGTATCGTCCTTTTAGCTTTCACTTCTTTTATTAGGAGTGGTTTTTCTTCTGAGCTGATAGAGCTCCTTCTCTTTTCGCCAAATGCCTCTTTAACTTTCCTGCTGGCAGTATCTGTCTTTTTCGTAGCGATAAATGCTTCTGAATCCATCGACTCGCCCTCTATCTCTGGTTAATCATTTTGTACTTCCTGTCAAATTTTTAGACAGTTGTGTTCACTTTCACCTTCTTCATTAGCTGCATTTTTTATATTTACTCCTGTTCCTTGTCACACGTACGATTATGAGGTGTGTAAGTATGAAACCGGAAATTCCCTATAGTTGGTGCTGTCCGTCAGTGCAGGGCCCGTGAGACCACGTCTGCAGCGCCATCTGCTTCGTGTAGCGGCTGACGACGAATGTTAACACCCAGTAACCCAAGTTCCATGGCCGACCGCGGTGGTCTCGCGGTTCTAGGCGCTCAGTCCGGAACCGCGCGACTGCTACGGTCGCAGGTTCGAATCCTGCCTCAGGCATGGGTGTGTGTGATGTCCTTAGGTTAGTTAGGTTTAAGTAGTTCTAAGTTCTAGGGGACTGATGACCACAGTAGTTAAGTCCCATAGTGCTCAGAGCCATTTGAACCACGTTCCATGCATCGGTATCTGTTTCAAACCCGTAAACATGTCAAGTTTTCTGCTCAAGAACCTTGATTTGCGGACAGCAATGATTTTCTGTCATGATTTGAAGAAAACTGCTGCAGAATCGCATCGAATACTTATCGAAGCTTTCGGCGAACATGCTCGTGGGAAAACAGTGTGTCGAATGGTTCAAAAAAAAAAAAAAAAAAAAGTTGTGATTTTGACGTGAGAAACGACGAGAGCGGGAAATCACCGAAAGTGTTCGAAGACAACGAATTGTAGGCTTTTTTAGATGAAAATGATACTCAAACTCAACAGTACCTGGAGGAACTACTGAATGTGACTGAGAAAGCAGTTTCTCTATGAGCTATGAGAAAGGTGCAGAAAAGGGGAAAATGGGTTCCACATGAACTGAATGAAAGACAGAAAGCAAATTGAAAAACCCTTGTGTAATGCTGCTCGCCAGGTGCAAAAGAAATCGTTTCTCTAATAGTGACAGGTGATGAATACTGGATATATTTTGAGAATCCTAAGCGTCGCAGGTCATGGGTGAATCGAGATAAGCCATCGACATCCACTGATAGACCAAATCGCTTTGGAAAGAAGACAATGCTCTGTGTTTGGTGGGTGCCATCTATTATGAGCTAAACCCGGTGAAACCGTTAACACTGATATCTACTAATAGAAAATGATTGATTTAAATCGAGCATTGCGTGAAAAACGACCGGAATATGGAAAAAGGCAACACATTCATATTAGTCAATGATAAAGCCCCATCTCACACAACAAAACGCGTCAGGAAAATGATCAGGCGCTCAGTTGGGGATTACTAGGGCACGCAGCTTATTCTCCAGACTTGGCTCCGTCCGATTATTATCTGTTTGCATCATTTGGACATGCTCTCACTGTACAAAGCTTCAGTTCGTATGAAAACATACGAAAATGGCTCGCTGACTGGTTCGCTTCAGAAGAAGAAGTGTTTTTTCTCTCCTTTTTTGCGTGGCATTCATAGCCTGTCGGAGAGGTGGGAGAAATATATAAATAGCAATGGAAATTCTTTTGAGTAAAATACTGTTTATCAGATTCAAACGACAGACCTGTGAGTATTGCAGCCAAATTGCGGTTTCACACTTCTACACCCGGTAAACTCTTCCACCGCCTTCGGGGAAGACATAAAGCATGAAGCAGTCAGCAAAAATGTTCACGCAGTCTACTGCTGCTGTAGTGCCCTCGACTGCTACCGTAAGGCTGTGGAAGGATATGTGAACGTCCCCCACCGCATAATACTGCACCCCCTGGCTCATATCCTTGGCGCGTGGTTCGCGTTTTGAACAGAAGTTCGCCTGGATGACGACGTATACGGACACGGCCATCAGCCTAGTGTAATAAGAAATGTGCCTCAACCTACCAGGCGACGCGTTTACTTTGATCTATGGTGAAATCTAGATGATATGTCTGATTCATCGTAGTTGACGAAGTCACAGAGTCAACATGGGAAAACGTATGGCTTGTCTGCAACGGAGTCATATGTTCAACAATGTACGCTGAACAGTGTGTTCCAAAGTGCTTGTTCCTGCTCCAACATTACACTATGTCATTAGATCTTCCACTCATGGTCGCCTATCCTGCTTTACAGAGAGGGCAATTTTCCGACCTCCACGTCCTGTGACGAGACATAGTCGTCCAACACATTCGCGCCTGCTTGAAGTTTCACCGTTGTTCAACTATTACCCATAAATACGGTACTGCAGTTTCTATGGTATTCCGAATTACGATGCAAATTTCCTTCGGACATGCATGCATGCATGCACAGGATGTGGACACGTGGTTGACGACATATGGAAGTTTGCGTCAAGCCGTGGGTCGTGCTCGGACAGCCAAATGGAAAGGTGACCACACGCGATAAGCGGCAAATCAGGGTCCGAGTCCCGGTCCGGCACAAAGATTCACTGTTGCCACTCCGTTACACAGCTGATGGTTGTTCATATTCACATCTGCGTAATCAGATCATGTACTTTCTACAAAGCTCGCGACACCAGCACACGAACAACCGAACAGCTTCGCCGTTTACAAGACGCTTTCCAGGCGCATGCATAACAATCTGCTCTTTGTGAAAGTCGCTTATGTCAACGGATTCCTAATTTGTGGTCCATATCGTAGCTAGAATAATGTTCATTGGTCTCTTATCCACTGACATTTTCCTCGCCGCGTCACGTAATCGCAACGCCATCAGCTCGCATTCAGTCTCGCGGTCAGCAGTGGTCATAATGTGACTACGTGTGCTTTCCCGGCGTAATAAGTCTTGAAAGTCTCTTCGGGTTTGCTGCTGGATCCTAAAATCAACTTGACTCGATATGTCGGCGACCCAGTTGGTCGCCATCTTCAGGAGAATGCTGCTTCTGCTGATGTCCCGCTGAGAACTGACGCCAGGCTGCTAATCGACCTCCTATATAAGCCTATATAGGACGTTGATTTGCAGCCTGGAATCAGTTCTCAGTGGGATTCATCATCAGCAGCAGCATTCTCCTGAAGATGGCGACCAATTGGATCGCTTTATCAAGTTGATTTTAGGATCCGGCAGCAAACCCGAAGAGACTTTCAAGTGGTCGTAACGTCCTGACTCGTCATTGTACGTGTTATGGATTAATATTTATAAAAGTATTTTCGGACGATTAGTTTCGCACATTCACACACACAGAAATTATAAAATCAGGAGAACATTATCTGCCTCTAGAACTGGTAAGTTCTGCTGTGTTACGGCATGTCATATGACAGTAAACACATGCACTGTATGTCAAGCGGGTGAATGCAAGTGAATGCTAAGGAGTACCTACCCACTCCAAAAGGGCTTGTGCTGCAGTGGCTAGTTGGCGACTGTTACTTACCTGAAACAAAGAAACAAGAGCTTAGGATGAACGTCAACCGCGAATGAATAACAGGCATGAACGATACATAACCTCACACGCACATACACACACACACACACACACATACACACACACACACACACACACACACACACACACATAGATATCGCTTGTAAACGTATAAGGTTAAGATAGGATTTTGCAACAAAAAATTCGGCGAAGGAGGCGACGAATGTAAGGGAGTAACAGACGAGCAAAGACGTGTTAGTAGAGAGACATCCAGTCTGCGGTGCTGTCGTGAAAGATTTCCGAATGTAGCGGATTGTTACTTCGACAACTGCAAAGTGTCGGCACAACGAATACCAAAACAACTGCGGCCCTTTGACATGTCTCAAACAATAAGCAGCATGTTGTAATGTCAACCGTTATCTTTTCCTTTCGTTGGCTTTTGTTATGTATACTATTAAAACAGGATTAAAAAAAAGATACCGTAAATGAGGTTATTAGGAACCTTAAGTAAGGACATGTAATTGATGAAATACCGTGATAAAACAGCACTGTACACCATTCTTTTACTTCATTCCTAAGAGAGGATTCTATAAAGTAGTAATACTCCACTAACTTGTTCTGAAGACAGATTTCTTTATATCCTGATCATACGATGGTTTCCATAAAGTAACGATTAAGCAGTACATACATCTAGCAGAGGCCTATAATTGGTACCCTTGCACTAAATTACAGGCGCAGGCTACAGTGGGCTAAAAAGTTGTATGTTATGGTGTGACAATTACCAATGTGGCGATTTTTGAAAGAATAAAACACAACGGCTGTTCTGCTATAATTAAAACGTTTAGAATATACAGTTACGCATGTGGCTCATGCTTTTCTGACAGAACGATGCACCTCCGAATAGCTCAGTTTGACATTCCTGTAACGATTTTCAATTGTTCCCCATTTCATCGTCACGTGAATATAGCGATACACCAGGCCGATTGTCTTTCTATGTCTCTGCCTATCCTAAATTAGGAATTAGATGTCTATAATTTCCATCTCTTTTAATGCCGATAGTGAAAGATGAGCATTCATCTTACTTCTGAGATGGTTCGCTCTAGAATTCTTGCTTGTGTTGTTACGAAATAAAAGCATACCTCTGGACATCGCCAAGAGGAAGGCTTCATTGGTAATACTTTTCTAGCCGCAGACAGACCTAAATAATAGACTCTAAACTGGATCACTGATAAATAATGATAACTTACTTTGTCTTATTTTTGGTAAAGTCATGGACGCTTTACACGTACAAAGCAGCTCACAGGTAAAAGCAAATACATTACTCTAACAGTCTAAAAGATGTTAGAGGTTATTGACAAGTTACGAAAGGGCGACCCTACAGTAAAACTCGCTCGAGGTTGTGTCATTGGCATTACGAACAGTGGAAAGAATTTTTAAAAAAATGAAGAAAAGCTATGAAAATTTTGCAGTCAAAGCTGACTGACAACCCAGGCTATCGAAACGGAAGTACCTGCTAATTTCTAGTTTTACGCTCTAGATGAAGCACTGCTCCTGTAGTTCCAGCCGAAGAGGTTCGCGTATCATATCCAATGCTATCAAGAAAAACTGAGGACGTCCATGACACTCTGCCTGCGAATCAGGATTTGAGTGGTTAAGTGACGCAGTTACAGGGTACAAAGTGTGTTCGGTAGAGGAAGGGAGCTAAGATGAGGCGATTGAGGGTCTTTTTACCACGCATACCGAGACGCTGAAATACATTGATCTATTACTGCAGCATACCGGACAACATTAATTTGTTATACCAATTTTAGCACTCTCCAGAAAATAAGAGCGGCAGTGAGGTAAAAAATGAATGTTCCGACTCGCCGACCTCAGTGGTGCATTACCATGCACCAGGATAACTGAGCGATACGATATGGGAAAGAGGGCATGCAGAGAAACACAAGTTCATGGTTGACTTTTATTCTGCCGGAGAACACACAGTGCTTATGCTGATCCAGACGATGGCGGCGTGGCGGGTGTATGTTTGACAGCGCAAGCACCAGCGCCAGAGTCTGCTGCTACGGCATTCTGCCGCTCCGTGCTCGGGACGTAACGGCTCCTGTCCTGGCCCGGGAGACATGGTCTGCAGCGTGTGACGGCCGAGCCGGAAGCCCCGCCCCTGCGCAGTGCGGTCGGCTGTTCCCTCAAGCGCTACTCGTGATCACCATGTAGAGCGTCGAAGGGAATCAGCCAGCAGAGCCGTAAGCCGTCGGCACACGGACCGTGCTGTCGAACGTTAACGTTGAGCGTGCCAAGTTCATTATGCATACGGTACGTGGGCCCCAGCGTGGTATACGCGATCGCATCGCACTTCAGCGGCAGTTGAGGGATGCTTCTAGTTCGTAAATCACACCGTTTACTCAACGGGCGCGCGCAGATATGTCCTCCATCGTCCATGAAAAGGAATGTACCATGTCCACTCGGTAAGGGCACAGGCTTATAAAAGTTCCATTACAAACAGTGCGTTACAAATTTGGAATACTTCTCCGCATCAGATAAACACTATTTCATCATTCCCACATTTTAGTGAAACCCCAAGGTCAGTCTTATTTGATCACTGTTCCTACCCAGTAGCAGAATCTTTGCAACATGTAAATTACGAAGCGTAAAAGGAAAAGGCCCCCCTCCTTTCCTCTGTCCTTTCCCTGGGCTCTCTCTTCCTCCCCCCCTTCCATCCTGTGTTTTCTCCGCGCCTACCCTCTCCCTATCTCCTTTCTCCCCCCCCCCCCCAAGACCTTTTGTCCTCCACTCCTCTGCCTTCCCCACACCCTGGCACATCTGACGTCTGCTCAGCGCCGCCCCCCCCCTCCCCCCTCCTATGTATCCTCATCTTCCATTGGCTCCTTTCCCCCCTCCCCCTTCACGTTTCCTCTTCCCCCCCCCCTTTTTCATCTGACCAGTTTCCCCCCACCTGCTCTCGGGTGTGGTATGTCGTATTTGTGCCAATTTTTTCGTGCAGTGTTTCAAGTGAGTGTTCAGTGTTGTGCGTCTTTCAACAGTGTTGCGAACAGAAACAGCTGTCGCTGGGTATGCTTTTTATATCTCTTGCGAACAGAACCCAGACTGTCGCCATGGTTTTTAATTGTCTATTATTTTTCTGCTTCCTGTGTATTTTATTAGCATCATCCACCCTGTGTTTTATGTTTTAAGCTCCAGAATTTTCTGCCATTTTACCTTTAAGTCACTGATTTTATCGCCAACTGTTATTATTTTTTTTATTATCTTCATCTTTTTACAACAAATTCTGTAGGCTGAAGAGCGGCGTAATAAGCTGCTGCCAGCCCGCCCCCTTTAGGGGGAATCGAAACTCAATAAAGGAAAAAAAAAGAAGGAAAAGGAGGAAAATATTTTATACAAGTAGCGCAAGCTGTCCTGTAGATTAAGCCAATTGAAATAACTCACCCCTCAAAAAAAAGGTGAACTTATATTTACATAACATCAAATATTATGGTATATATTTATATTAAACTAATAATAAAGTATCAGAACCTAATAAAAACGCGAATGTTAGGAAAAAAAATTTGGTAGTGTCACGACACGAACCACCGCCCTACTCATTACACTAAACCAACATCACACTCTTTATAGTATATCATATTATGTTAGCTCTTGCTGAAAACCTTAAAAATGGTTCAAATGGCTCTGAACACTATGGAACTTAACATCTGAGGTCATCAGTCCCCCAGAACTTAGAGCTACTTAAACCTAACCAACCTAAGGACATCACACACATCCAAGCCCGAGGCAGGACTCGAACCTGCGACCGTAGCGGTCGCGCGGCTCCAGACTGAAGCGCCTAGAACCGCTCGGCCACACGGGCCGGCGCTGAAAACCTTAATCGTAGATATGTTACTAATTGAAATTTAATTATAACAAATTGTGTCAAGAACAATGCGTTTTGTGTGGATCTTCAGTGTGTCGCTGCCTTCAAATAGCCTACTCTCATAATACAGAAGTTACAATAATTCTTTCACCACGAATATGATGTTTCTCATTATTTTATTGGAACGAATCACACAGTTAACAACGTGTTTCCCAGTGATTCTCAATTGGCTGGTGCTCAGAAACGGCATATATACATATACACTTGAAATGAATACCAAAATGGTGCCTCACAACTCTGTACTGAAAGGAGACGGCGTGCTTGTGACGTAGGTGGCGTTGTGGTCAACGCTCAGACGCACGCTCAGAATATCTGATTTGCCAGATATTGCTCTGCACGTTCGGAAAGACTCCCGAGCGTGCTATTCCATCGCGGGCCTCGTATTCCACGCTATGACGTCAGAAACTCGGCACGCTCAACGTTCGGATGCACGGTCCGTGTGCCGACGGCTTTAGCAGCTCCAGTCGCCCGCCCAGGACGGCTTATTCGTTGACTGAGGGCAGTGTTGGACCCGGAAGGGACGAGATCACTTCCTTGCTCAGTCCTTGCAGACGACAGCTTGCACTCCGTCAGATGACGTCATGCAGACAGTGGTGGCTGACAGCCCCACTCCCCTCCCCCCACACCACTTCTACTCGCCGCACCTGTGCAGCGCCAAGTTTCGGAACCGCCTTGGCACTTCTGTGGCGCGACCGTACGCCGGAGCTTGGCAGTTGATTCAGCGGGCCTTCTGGCCGCCGAAACCCAACACCATATGGTAGTCGTGGTTGGCCTGCAAGTTAAACAACAGTCATTCTCTCTGATTCCAGACGCATACAAAATAGCGTCACAGCTGAGTGCCTTGAGGCTGTGTGCTCCGTTATTTATAATCCTTCTTACGCCTCTGATGTAGATCCTCTGGATGAGTGGAGTTTTCGTCAACAACTGTAACGTCAACTTTTTGTAGCCCGTTTCAGCCCCCCAAATACAGCTTGCTAAGTGCTGTTCTAACTGTAACGTATGTATTGTTCATACCACATTCATCTCCACATTCCTTTGTACTGACTGCCTGGCCTTGCCTTATGTCGTAAGCCTGCCTCGCAGAACCATTTGCTTAATATCAGTATTGTCAGTGCTCTCTACCCGAAGTGTCCATCAATCCCTTGTTTTCTATCTTTCATCCATGTTGTTGTTGTCGTCTTCAGTCCTGAGACTGGTTTGATGCAGCTCTCCATGCTACTCTATCCTGTGCAAGCCTCTTCATCTCCCAGTACCTACTGCAACCCACATCCTTCTGAATCTGCTTAGTGTATTCATCTCTTGGTCTCCCCCTACGATTTTTACCCTCCACGCTGCCCTCCAATACTAAATTGGTGATCCCTTGATGCCTCAGAACATGTCCTACCAACCGATCCCTTCTTCTGGTCAAGTTGTGCCACAAACTTCTCTTCTCCCCAATCCTATTCAATACTTCCTCATTAGTTATGTGATCTACCCATCTAATCTTCAGCATTCTTCTGTAGCACCACATTTCGAAAGCTTCTATTCTCTTCTTGTCCAAACTATTTATCGTCCACGTTTCACTTCCATACATGGCTACACTCCATACAAATACTTTCAGAAATGACTTCCTGACACTTAAATCTATACTCGATGTTAACAAATTTCTCTTCTTCAGAAACGCTTTCCTTGCCATTGCCAGTCTACATTTTATATCCTCTCTACTTCGACCATCATCAGTTATTTTGCTCCCCAAATAGCAAAACTCCTTTACTACTTTAAGTGTCTCATTTCCTAATCTAATACCCTCAACATCACCCGACTTAATTCGACTACATTCCATTATTCTCGTTTTGTTTTTGTTGATGTTCATCTTATATCCTCCCTTCAAGACACCATCCATTCCGTTCAACTGCTCTTCCAAGTCCTTTGCTGTCTCTGAAAGAATTACAATGTCATCGGCGAACCTCAAAGTTTTTATTTCTTCTCCATGGATCTTAATACCTACCCCGAATTTTTCTTTTGTTTCCTTTACTGCTTGCTCAATATACAGATTGAATAACATCGGGGAGAGGCTACAACCCTGTCTCACTCCCTTTCCAACCACTGCTTCCCTTTCATGTCCCTCGACTCTTATAACTGCCATCTGGTTTCTGTACAAATTGTAAATAGCCTTTCGCTCCCTGTATTTTACCCCTGCCACCTTTAGAATTTGAAAGAGAGTATTCCAGTCAACATTGTCAAAAGCTTTCTCTAAGTCTACAAATGCTAGAAACGTAGGTTTGCCTTTCCTTAATCTTTCTTCTAAGATAAGTCGTAAGGTCAGTATTGCCTCACGTGTTCCAGTATTTCTACGGAATCCAAACTGATCTTCCCCGAGGTCGGCTTCTACTAGTTTTTCCATTCGTCTGTAAAGAATTCGTGTTAATATTTTGCAGCTGTGGCTTATTAAACTGATTGTTCGGTAATTTTCACATCTGTCAACACCTGCTTTCTTTGGGATTGGAATTATTATATTCTTCTTGAAGTCTGAGGGTATTTTGCCTGTTTCATACATCTTGCTCACCAGATGGTAGAGTTTTGTCAGGACTGGCTCTCCCAAGGCCGTCAGTAGTTCCAATGGAATGTTTTCTACTCCGGGGGCCTTGTTTCGACTCAGGTCTTTCAGTGCTCTGTCAAACTCTTCACGCAGTATCGTATCTCCCATTTCATCTTCATCTACATCCTCTTCCATTTCCATAATATTGTCCTCAAGTGCATCGCCCTTGTATAGACCCTCTATATACTCCATCCACCTTTCTGCTTTCCCTTCTTTGCTTAGAACTGGGTTTCCATCTGAGCTCTTGATGTTCATACAAGTGGTTCTCTTATCTCCAAAGGTCTCTTTAATTTTCCTGTAGGCAGTATCTATCTTACCCCTAGTGAGATACGCCTCTACATCCTTACATTTGTTCTCTAGCCATCCCTGCTTAGCCATTTTGCACTTCCTGTCGATCTCATTTTTGAGACGTTCGTATTCCTTTTTGCCTGCTTCATTTACTGCATTTTTATATTTCCTCCTTTTATCAATTAAATTCAATATTTCTTCTGTTACCCAAGGATTTCTACTAGCCCTCGTCTTTTTACCTACTTGATCCTCTGCTGCCTTCACTACTTCATCCCTCAAAGCTACCCATTCTTCTTCTACTGTATTTCTTTCCCCCATTCCTGTCAATTGTTCCATTATGCTCTCCCCGAAACTCTGTACAACCTCTGGTTCTTTCAGTTTATCCAGGTCCCATCTCCTTAAATTCCCACCTTTTTGCAGTTTCTTCAGTTTTAATCTACAGGTCATAACCAATAGATTGTGGTCAGAGTCCACATCTGCACCTGGAAATGTCTTACAATTTAAAACCTGGTTCCTAAATCTCTGTCTTACCATTATATAATCTATCTGATACCTTTTAGTGTCTCCAGGGTTCTTCCATGTATACAACCTTCTATCGTGATTCTTCATCCATAGCTGCGCAAAATTTTTCAGACATTCCCCAAATGCATGCCTCTACTCATATCTTACGCAGCAAATGGAAACAGAAAAGAACTTGGACGACTGTTTCCCCAAAGTGAACCCTAAGCAAAAGTGTTGTAAGTGTAATTTTGTAAATCATTTGTCCGTTTCCGGCGAGTGGACCGTAAATAAAGCAGTGGGTTTTCAAATGTGACATGCAGCATATTTTGGATATACTGTAAATATCAGTTTTGTTAAAAATACAGGTATTTTTTACTGTCTATCTTTTTTTTTTTTTTTTTGGTCATCTGTGCAATTTCAGTTACACATTAATCTCGATAGTCGGGAATTTTCAGTATATTAAATTTCATAAATGTCACTCACATTAACATTATCTTAATGAATTTCCTGTTTTGTAGAAATGTGTGGCAGCAGTACAGGGAGAATCCGAAATCAAATAAGGCGAAGACGTTGACTAAGGAGGAGTGATAACAGATCGACGAGGTTAACTGCTAAGGGGGATTAGAATAAAACAAAGATAGGTTGGGATAAGAAATGCACCGATAGCGTTGACAGATATATTGATTCACTGTTGGATGGACGGAAATCAGTTGGGACATGCCGAGAAGTAAGATACGCTGATCAAAATAAAAGTAAAGCTATAATCGCCTCTTCGTAATTCACGTGGTTGAAATGGAAGAGAAAGGTGAAGAAAAAAATAGTGATAGCATAGTTACAGCCAATGTGGTCGAAGTATCATATTCGATTCGACGATTTTATATCCCATTAGAGACAGTGAGGTCATTAGTGACTAAGTAGTGCATGGAGGGTAAGGGAACTGATTTTCACATGCCCTTTTGAGCCTATGAAAATCTGGAGAGGTCTCAGCTATTGTTGCTCATTAAGCCGATGGCCAAGAATTGTGAACCGCTAATGTTGACGCCCCGTAGTGTGTATTAAGGCATTGAATCAATTTTAATTCTTTAGTTTAACGGAAGCTATTTTGTCGTAGTGATTGTGTGGAACCGTGTTTAAGGATCTTTATAGGTTTCCGTAACATTTTTTATTGAAGTTGTATTTGTATTCTGTTATCAGAAGTAGTCTCATATTAAATAAAATAACTGTAAAATTGCGACTCTTATTTTGTTTATTAGGGCTCAGTCTGAACTGGGTTTCACACAGTCGTTGTTTGCTGAACCCACGTTGATTCGTAGATAGGAGAATTCAAGTCTCCTGAAATGTCATAACACGGGAGCATTAAACATGTTCCAAAATTCTGCAACAGACCGATGGCAGAGATACAGATCTATAGTCTTCTCCGTCTATAGAACGGAGAAGATACCATCTGGAAAACGAAAATAATCTGATAATTTTTACAACCGCTACGAAAGCTTCACTCCTCTAGAGGCCTACGGTGCACAGCTGTTACAAGAGGAGCGAGTTCTTTAGCATAATCTGTTTATAATCGAAATGGTATCCCGTCAGGTTCAGTGGCATTTCTTGTGTACTGCATTTCATTTGTTTTTCTATCCTTTCGTCACTCATTTCAGGCCGGCCGGTGAGGCCGAGCGGTTCTAGGCACTTGAGTCTGGAACCGCGCGACCGCTATGGTCGCAGGTTCGAATCCTGCCTCGGACATAGATGTGTGTGATGTCCTTAGGTTAGTTAAGGTTAAGTAGTTCTAAGTTCTAGGGGACTGATGACCAAATATGTTAAGTGCCATAGTGCTCAGAGCCATTTCAGTATCTGTTATTTTGGCGTTCGTGCGACGATCTAAATGTGGAGAAACAGTCCGATTTTCCTCTGTAAAACAGTTTTGGAAAAATGCCGGTAATGCCATCAAGGTTACAGAGTGTCCATCATAGATTTTGTAAGTTTTGATGTGACATGTAATTTGTCTAGGAACCTAGGTCTTATATACCATGGTTAGCATGCTTATTAGCCTTGCGAAATTGGGTTTTCTTAGGTATTGGATGACCTGAGCTTTGATTTCTCCTACTAGGATACATAACTCCCGGTGGAGGTCTTTCCCATTTGAGTACAATGACAGTGTCAAGTATCAAGTGAAATTTGTGGCTAGATTGAGGACATTTTTGTAGGGAGGATACAGCAGGTTATTTTGTATGGAGAGTCATGGTCAGATGTAGAAGTAACTTCACATGTGGCCTAGGGAAGTGCGTTGGGACCTTTCTGTCCATGTTGTATGTTCATGGCTCACCAAACAATATTAACAGTAACCTCAGAGGTTTTGCAGGCATTGCAGTTATCTATGATGAAGTGCTGTTTTTAAAGCAGCTGCATAGATATTCAAACAGATATTGATAAAAATGGTTCAAAAGGCTCTAAGACCTATGAGACTTAATATCTGAGGTCATCAGTCCCCTACACTAAGAACTACTTAAACCTAACTCACCTAAGGAAATCACACACATCGATGCCCGAGGCAGGATTCGAACCTGCGACCGTAGCAGCAGTGCGGCTCCGGACTGAAGCACCTAGAACGACTGGCCCACAGCAGCCGGCTAGAAATTGATAAGATTTTAAAGTGGTGCAAATATTGGCGACTTGGCTTAAATGCTCAGACGTGCAAAATTGTGCACTTCACAATAGGGAACAACGTAGCATCCTGTGACTATAACATCAATGAGACACTGCTGTAATAGGGCCAACCCATACAAATTCTGAGTGTAACCCGTTCTAGGGATATGGATTGGAGTCATCTCATAGGCTCAGTCGCGGATAGAGCAGGTGGTAGATTGATTGGCAGACTACTAGGAAAGTGCACTCAGTCTACAAAATAGAGTGCTTTCAAATCGTTCGTTTGACCGGTCCCAGAATATTACTCAAGTGTGTGGGACTATTACCAATTAGGACTAAAAGGGGATATTGAATGTATACAGAGAAGGGCAGCACGTATGGTCACAGGTTGGTCTGATCCGCGAGAGAGTGTCACAGACATACTGAAGGGACTGGACTGGATCCCTGTTGAAGTCAGAAGTATAATATCCCGATAAAAACTGATATTGAAGTGTCCAAAACCGGCTTTAACTGATGACTCTAGGAATATACTCCAACCTCCTGCGTATCGCTCACAAAGGGATCGCGAGAATAAGATTAGAATAATTACCGCACGCCCAGAGGCACCCAACAATCATTCTTCCTGCTCTCCATATGTGAACGGCATCGGATAAATCCCTAGTAACTGGTGCAATGGGACGTAATCTCTGCCATACACTTCACGTTGGTTTGCAGAGTGTATATGTAGATGTAGATAAACGCTACAGGCTGAAGAGCCATTCCCAGAAACGAGGAAAAGAACGAATATCTATGGGGAAACGAGACTAACGAGTTCAGTGACGACTGATATGCCCGTGTCAGGCGTTCACCACACGCCTGTGTCCGCCGCTCGTGGTCTCGCGGTAGCGTTCTCGCTTCCCGAGCACGGGGTCCCGGGTTCGATTCCCGGCGGGGTCAGGGATTTTCACCTGCCTCGAGATGACTGGGTGTTTGCGTTGTCCTCATCATTTCATCATCATCCAGGAAAGTGGCGAAATTGGACTGAGCAAAAGATTGGGTAATTGTACGGGCGCTGATAACCACGCAGTTGAGCGCCCCACAACCCAAACATCATCATCACCACACGCCTGTAATTGGTGGCACCGGAATCTCCTTCGGCAGGCGTGAGGGCGGTGGCAGGTGTCGCGAACTGGGCTGAGCTGTGTAGTGCAGTGCCGGGCTGGACCGGTGCTCATTTCATTTCTGGATAATGGCCTTCATTAGCAGAGGCGCCACGCGAGGCGTGCAAACGAGCAGCCGCCCCACTGCCGCTGCCACGGCTATGGCCACCGCTGCCTGCCTGCAGCAGTTCCACCCCCAGGCCGTAATGACATCCGCCCGCACACGCCTGCCTTTTATTCCGCGTTAATAATTAAAATTTCTCGACCCCTACCCAGTACGCTACGCTAATACTCTGCCCTGCCACGCACCTCGGGGCGTTTAGTTTGGACAGTCGGCGCCACTCTCGTGTTACTGGAAGTGCGAATGCTGTAGCCGGCCTGCCGCAATTGTTCCTAAAACCTGTAATAAATAAAATAAAATTGCAAGAGTTTACATACGTACTCCGAAAGCCACAGAGGGTTCTTTTGGTTGCACTAAGCAAGCTCTCCTCCTGTTTCCCGTTTCCGCTCGCCAATAGCGCATGGAGAGAACTGCTATCAATAAATCAACTTGCGAGCTAGTATTTGTTCTCATTTTCCCGTGTCGGTCATTTCACGAGATAGATGTTGCAGGAAAAAAAATGTTGCCTGACATTTCTAGGACTTTATGCTCTCGGAACATACAGCCAGTGACGCTCTTTTCATCCGTTTATGTAACCAGAAGCTAATGATACTATACACAGTGGTATACTACAGGGGTTGGACGAAGCTATGGACCAACCGCGAAAATCCATGCCTCAGTTTAATCGCAGATTCTAACCAAGCCTGCGTGTAACGCATGCACGGTCCGTGTGCCGACGGCTTTAGCAGCTCCAGTCGCCCGCCCAGGGCGGCTTATTCGTTGACTGAGGGCAGTGTTGGACCCGGAAGGGACGAGATCACTTCCTTCTCAGTCCTTGCAGACGACAGCTTGCACTCCGTCAGATGACGTCATGCAGACAGTGGTGGCTGACAGCCCCACTCCCCCCCCCCCCCCCCACACCACTCTACTCACAGCACCTGTGCATCGCATAGTTTCGGAACCTCCTTGGCACTTCTGTGGCGCGACCGTACGCCGGAGCTTGGCTGTTGATTCAATGGGCCTTCTGGCCTACTGTATTTGAACACAAATGTTCAATACTTTACAAGTGTCAGCTGTGGTCACAGCAGTGTTTTCTGTAGTTGTGAGTCCTTTGTGTCAGGGCTACACTAAGAGCCCAAAAAACTGGTACACCAGCGTAAATATCGTGTAGGGCCCTCGCGAGCACGTAGAAGTGGCGCAACACGACGTGGCATGCACTCGACTAATGTCTGAAGTAGTGCTGGAACGAATTGACACCGCGAATCCTTGCAGGGCTGTCCATAAACCCGTAGAAGTGCGAGGGGGGCACATCCCTTCTGAACAGCACGTACAAAGCATCCTAGACATGCTGAATAATTTTCATGTCTGTGGACGTGTGGGCTGTTGCATTGTCCTGTTGAAATCGCTAAAGTCCATCGGAATGCACGATGGACATGAATGGAAGCAGGTGATCAGACAGGGTGCTTACGTACGTGTCACCTGTCAAAGCCGTATCTAGACGTTTTAGGGATCTCATGTCACTCCAACTGCACACGCCCCATACTATAAAAGAGCCTCCACCAGCTTTAACAGTCCCCTGTTGACATGCAGGGTCCATGGACTCATGAGGTTGTCTCCATACCAGTACACGTCCATCCGCTGTACACAATTTGAAACGATACTCTTCCAACCAGGCAACAAATTTCCATTCATCAACAATCTATAGACGGTATTGAAGGGTCCAGGCGAGGCGTAAAGCTTTGTGTCGTGCAGTCATCGAGAGTACAGGAGTGGACCTTCGGTTCCGAAAGTCCATATCGTTGGTTCGCACGCTGACACTTGTTGATGACCCATAATTGAAATCTGCAGGAACTTTCGGAAGGGTTGCACGTCTCTCACGTTGAACCTCTTCAGTCATCGTTGGTCCAGTTCTTGCAGGATATTTCTCCACCCGTAGCGATGTTTGAGATTTGATGTTTTATAGAATTCCTGATATTCACGGCACACTAGAAAATTATCGTACAGGAAAATCCCCATATCACTGCTACCTCGGATACGCTGTGTCCATCGGTTACGACTATGGCACCACGTTCACATTCAGTTAAATCTTGACAACCTGCCATTGTAGCAGCAGCAACCGATCAAACCACTGCGCCAGACACAGGCGTTGCTGACTGCTTTGCCGTATTTACCTGTTTACATATGTCTGCATTTCAATATGGATGCCTATACCAGTTTCTTTGGCGCTCCAGTGTGAGTTCGAACATGGGCAAATTACTGGTTCGTAAGGTTAACGAAGTGTTTGGTGTTTCAAAAGGCGCCGTATCGAGCATTTATGCCACCTACAGGGAAAGCGGGAAAACATCACTGCTGATTCACGACGCGAACGGAAGTGTGTTTTGAGCGATAGTGACAGACGACGATTGAAGAGGATTGTGACGAAAAATGGAGGCATGACAGCTGTAAAAGTCACTGCAGAAGACCGAGTCACGCTTGGGAACCTCAAAACAACTCGAATGGAGCTCCATAAGATGGGAATAGCATGGGGAGATGAAATTCCAAAACCACGCATTCATGATGCCAGACCCCATTATAGGAAAACGTGGTGACAAATGTGGTCAACGGAACAGTGAAAGACAGTAATTTTATCGGAAAAGTCTTATTTCACCTGTTTTTAACTTTTGGCCGCGTTAACATCTGGCGTAAACCATGGTAGGCCTACGATCCGAACTACTTGCTGCCAAGAACGCAACATGGCGAGGGTTCGGTGATGTTTTCGGCACTAAAATGCTATCAAAGAATTTTAATTACCACTGACGCTGAGCGAGAATAAAATACGCAGTTTTTGTAGTTCTGTCTGTAAATGACAGAGGTATTACCGAATTCTCAATCATACTATCGGAGAACTTAATAGTTTGGGTGTCTACCATTCACAAGTATAAAAACAAGTGAAAACTAGAAAATTTCAGTCACAGTTGAAGTTCACACAATAACGTAGGTGCTCCATACGATAAGATACTAAACTTTGATATCCTCAAGGATTGTTGCTTCAGAAAATCCCAGAGTTCGACGTTGCTGATCTAATTTTTAAATAAAACACAGAGTACATCACTTACATTATTTTGCATTATTACCGATTAGTATATACATAAATGGCAGATACATTTTATCATCTGACAGCCTCCAGAAGTGTTTCACACAAACAGCTTCAGAAACGCAATAATGCAGACGGATATTTTCACTGGCTGTCTCTTACTACCACTTCATTCTCTTCCATGTCTCAAGCGCCATTTCCTTTTATATAAAAGTAAACAATTGGATACATTGTTAAATGTAAGATTTACAAAATAACAACTAAGCCGTTTGATAATTTGCCACATATTGTCCTACATGTTCTGATATTCAATTTGGAAGAGTTTACTTCATTTCATACACAATTTTAATGAATTTTACAGTAAAACAATTTAATTACATTTTAATTAATCATAAACTAATCTCTTTGAATAAGATATTGTTGTTGATGTTTTGGATAGCTTTCAAGTACATCTATCATTTCAAATAATGATAATGACTAAATATCGTAGTTTTTCTGAAACAGGGGATAGATAAATGATCAAAAACATGTGGTGCAACATGGCTGCACAGTTCATAACAGGAAATTTTAAAGTTGGATTATTAACAACTGGCTTACTTCCCCTAGTTGCAAATATAAATCGGATAACATATTAATGTTAAATTTGGTCTGAAATAGTAAACTCATTTGTACTAATTTTTAAAGGACAGTTTACTACTGGAACTGTGTAGTACAGACATAAAAGTATGAAGTCCAGAAACTTAAAAAGTCGAGGTAAATTGACCAGAGAACGTTGACATGAAGAAGGAATTTCACATAGGAATGGGAAGGTAGTCACTTTTGAGCAGCCATGTCGTGGTAGTCTGCTAGACTGCTGATTGGAAAGGCTTATCTACCCATTTTCACTGATCAGGTCCATTCTATGGTACCGTATTTGTTCACCAGGGATGACGTGTGGCAGAACGTTAGGGTCCCTGATCACACAGCTCGCATGATCCAGGACCGGTTTTGTGAGGACGAAGATGAATTGTCGCATCCTCCTGGCCACCACAGTCGTCATACCACAATATTATTTAGCTGTTGTAGTCTGCTTTGGAGAGAAGGATGCGTGATCCCTATCCACTTCCAGCATCGTCACCTGAATTTACCACTGTTTTGCAGAACAAAATGGTGCAAAATTTCCTTTATAACCATAGAGTTGCTGTATTTATCCATTCCGAGACGATTGGATGCTGTTTTGAATGCCTATGCTTTCCCTGCGCGGTATTAGGCATGGTAATGTGTTGTGTCTTTTGTGTTTCCATATCTTTGTCCAACATCTGCACACGGTTCAACGTACAACACATTTTATATAGTTTTGGAGGTATGAAAATTTCCTTAATATGCAAAATTTTCAGTTGTTAAAAACAGATTACAGTGTTGCATCTTATTTAAATGTGTCTCGAGTTACTGCGAAATGTACCCGAAGAATGAGTTTTGAATTTCTGAGCAAATAAGAATAAGAGCAATAAGAGCAATAAGAAATAATACTGCGCAATAGTGTTGTGGTTCACATACACTGAGTTAAAGGAAGAATGTTAAAACAGCCGGTAGGTAAATCAGGAAAGCAATATACGCAGAAGATCCAAAGGAACTGCTACAGCCGCCTAATCTCGAGTAGTGCCCCCGGGAGCACGCAGAATTGCCTCAACACGACGTGGCATGGACTCGACTAACGGCTGAAGTAGTGCTGGAGGGAACTGAAACCTTGAATGCTGCAGGGCTGTCCATAAATCCGCAAGAGTATGAGAGAGTGGACATCTCTTTTGAACAACAAGTTGCAAGGTATCGCAGATATGCTCAATAATGGTCATGTCTGGGGTGTTTGACGGCCAGTGGAAACGTTTAACTCAGACGAGTGTAGCTGGGACCACTCAGTACCAATTCTGGAAGTGCTGGGTGTCAAACTGTCCTGCTGGAATTGCCCAAGGCTGTCGGAATGAACAATGGACATGAATGAATGCATATGATCAGGCAGAATGCTTACATACGTGTCACCTTTCAGAATCGTATGCAGTCGCATCAGGGATCCCACCTCACTCCAACTGCACGCGCCCCACACTATTATAGAGCCTCCACCAGCTTGTACAGTCCCCTGCTGACATGCACAGTCCATGAATTCTTGATGTTGTCTCATACCCTTACACGTCCATTGGCTCGATACAATTTGAAACGAGAGTCGCCCTACCACGCAATATATTTCCAGTCATTAACATTCCAATTCCGGTGTCGATGGGCCCAGGCGAGACGTAAAGCTTTGTGTCGTGCATTCATCAAGGGTACACGAGTGGGCCTGCAGCTCCGAAAGCTGATATCGATTATGTTTTGTTGAATGGTTAGCACGCTGACACTCATTGACGGCCCAGCATTGAAATCTCCACGAATTCGCGGAAGGGTTGTATTTCTGTCACGCTGAACGAGACTCTTCAGTCATCATTGGTCGCGTTCTTTTTCCGGCCGCAGCGATGTTGGAGATTTCATGTTTTACTGGATTCCTGATATTCACGAAATACTCGTGAAATGGTCGTACGTAAATATCCCCACTTCACTTCTAACTCGGAGATGCTGAGTCAAAATGGTTCAAATGGCTGTAAGCACTATGGCACTTAACATCTGAGATCATCAGTCCCCTAGACTTAGAACTACTTAAACCTAACTAACCTAAGGACATCACACACTTCCATGCCCGAGGCAGGATTCGAACCTGCGACCGTAGCAACAGCGCGGTTCCGAAGTGAAGCGCCTAGAGCCGCTCGGCCACAGCGGCCTTGGCGCTAATGTCAAATACATGCAGTATAAAAAGTATCTCAAGTTTCAGTTGAATAGGTGCTAAGATCAAAAGTATGCGTTACTTCTGGAAAAATCAATGATATTTAAGTATGGTATTCGCCTTTGAACTATGTACACACACACACACACAATTTTAGCATATATATATATATATATATATATATATATATATATATATATATATATATATATATATATATATATATACTACACATTTTAAAGAAAATAATTCTTATTGTAGGAAACCACGATCTATAATTTTTATAAACTGGAAACAGTCTTCATCGCATAAATTTTTTAATGTGGTGAACGGTTTCGATCTTATTATCAGATCATCTTCAGACGTGTAATGAACGAGAATCCTTATAAACATATAAAGGACGAAATCGTATAGTGATAAAACAGTAAATAACGATGATATACCACAGACGTCTGCAGGAGGCAGTGGCGCGTGGCATCCCTCTTGTTTGCCCGCATCTGGTGGTCGTGCGGTAGCGTTCTCGCTTCCCACGCCCGGGTTCCTGGGTTCGATTCCCGGCGGGGTCAGGGATTTTCTCTGCCTCGTGATGGCTGGGTGTTGTGTGCTGTCCTTAGGTTAGGTAGGTTTAAGTAGTTCTAAGTTCTAGGGGCCTCATGACCATAGCTGTTAAGTCCCATAGTGCTCAGAGCCATTTGAACCATTTTTGAGCCATCCCTCTTGTTTGTGACTGGTGGTGTACTGCAACGTGAAGGACACCAGCTAATAATTAAATACTTGAAGCCCCGCCCACCGTCCCGGCATAACGGCATGGATAGCCAATCACGTAAGTTGCATTTCTGCCGCTTAAGAAAGTAACATGGTAGTTACTATTAATTTATTATTACCATCTAAAGAACTTACAAAACAAGTTAAAATCTTATAACTTATAAAATATAGTGTAAAAAGGTAATTACTGCTACCTAAATACTGTGGCACTCTATCATGTACTGTTATCGACCAAAGCAAAGATGATAACAAGGACGCCACTCTAGTAACCATGGTTAGCTACTCGTCTTACTAGGGCCAAAGAGGCTATCTGTGGGGAAAGCGCCCTGGTCGCTCTAAGGTTGCCAGGGAGCCATAACGAAGGTCGATCAGTACATGATATGGGTAAGTTATATGTGCGTAAGTTACTGTCACCGTTAAAGTTTAATTAAAGGACATCTCGTCAAAATTAATGTTACATCTAGAATGCGATATCAGTTCAATGGTTCAAATGCCTCTGAGCACTATGGGACTTAACTGCTGAGGTCATCAGTCCCCTAGAACTTAGAACTACTTAAACCTAACTAACCTAAGGACATCACACACATCCATGCCCGAGGCAGGATTCGAACCGGCGACCGTAGCGGTCGCGCGGTTCCAGACTGAGGCGCCTAGAACCGTTCGCCTACTCCGGCCGGCGCGATATCAGTAGTGGAATGTTAGAGAAATTTGTAAAGTAAGAGCTGTATTACCGTTACGGTCGTTGGTCTGCATAGAATGCAACGTGATGGCTATCATGACAGTAAAATTAATGACCTTATGCCACAGAAGAACAGATAAAGCCACTGTCTGGACGGTCACGTTTTGACAAGGGATGTTTTTCCCCCCCACCTTGCTAAGCCAGCGGTTATTGTTATGTTTATTAACACTGTATTTCAATATAACATTACCGTTACCGTAGACATTATTTCGTTCGCCCATGACGTGACCGTCCAGACAGTGATTTTATCAGTTCTTCAGTGTTCATTATAGGTCTGAAGATGATCTTATAATAAGATCGAAACCGTTCACTACATTAAAAAATGTATGCCATCAAGACTGCTTCCATTTTTTTATACACTACTGGCCAATATAATAGCTTCACCAAGAAGAAATGCCGACGATAAATGGCTATTCATTGGACAAATATACTAGAAGTGACATGTGATTACATTTTCACGTAGTTTGGGTGCATAGATCCTGAGAAATCAGAACCTAGAACAACCACCTCTGGCCGTAATAACGGCCTTGATACGACTGGGCATTGAGTCAAACAGAGCTTGGATGGCGTGTACAGGTACAGCTGCCCATGCAACTTCAACACGATACCACAGTTCATCAAGAGTAGTGGCTGGCGTATTGTGACGAGCCAGTTGCTCGGCCCCCATTTGACCAGACGTTTTCAATTGGTGAGAGATCTGGAGAATGTGCTGGCCAGGACAGCAGTCGAATATTTTCTGTATCCAGGAAGGCCTGTACAGGACCTGCAACATGCGGTCGTGCATTATCCAGATGAAATGTAAGGTTTCGCAGGGTTCGAATGAAGGGTAGAGTCACGGGTCGTAACACATCTGAAATGTAACGTCCACTGTTCAAAGTGCCTTCAATGAGAGCAAGGGGTGACCGAGAGGCGTAACCAATGGCACCTGGGTGATACGCCAGTACAGCGATGACGGATACACGCTTCCAATGTCCGTTCACCGCTATGTCGCGAAACACGGATGCTGTAAACAGATCCTGGATTTATCCGAAAAAATGACGTTCTGCCATTCGTGCACCCAGGTTCGTCGTTGAGTACACCATCGCAGGCGCTCCAGTCCGTGATGCAGCATCAAGGGTAACCGCAGCCATGGTCTCCGAGCTGATAGTCCATGCTGCTGCAAACGTCGTTGAACTGTTCGTGCAGATGGTTGTTGTCTTGCAAACGTCCCCAGCTGTCGACTCAGTGATCGAGACGTGGCTGCCCGATCCGTTACAGCCATGCGGATAAGATGCCTGTCATTCGCCTGCTAGTGATACGAGGCCGTTGGGATCCAGCACAGCGTTCCGTTTTACCCTCCTGAACCCACCGATTCCGTATTCTGCTAACATTCATTGGATCTCGACCAACGCGAGCAGCAATGTCGCTATACGATAAACCGCAATCGCGATAGGCTGCAATCCGAACTTTATCAAAGTCGGAAACTTGATGGTACGCATTTCTCCTCCTTACACGAGGCATCACACCAACGTTTCACCAGGCAACGCCGGTCAACTGCTGTTTGTGTGTGAAAAGTCGGTTGGAAACTTTCCTCATGTCAGCACGTTGTAGGTGCCGCCACCGGCGCCAGCCTTGTGTGAATGCTCTGAAAAGCTAATCATTTGCATATCACAGCATCTTCTTCCTGTCGGTTAAATTTCGCATCTGTAGCACGTCATCTTTGTGGTGTAGCAATTTTAACGGCCAGTAGTGTAATAAGATCGAAAGCGGTCACCACATTAAAAGATTTATGCCACCAAGACTGCTTCCAGTTTAACTATATTTACTAAAATTTCGTGTGCGTGTGTGTGTTTTAAGCTCGTGCATGAGTGTGTACGGTTCTGATTGTGTGTCTCATTTCTATACCACACTTTGACTGTGCGGTGTGATAGGCAAGAAAAAGGTTTGTGGACGAGAGGAGTGGGCGGGGCTTGTGCCGTTGTCACGTGATGTAAACGAAGAGTCACAATGCACAATATAAACAACGTGCGCTGGAAATGGCAATAGCAGTGGGCAAGAAAAAGGTTTGGGGACGAGAGGAGTGGGCGGGGCTTGTGCCGTTGTCACGTGATGTAAACGAAGAGTCACAATGCACAATATAAACAACGTGCGCTGGAAATGGCAATAGCAGTGGGCAAGAAAAAGGTTTGGGGACGAGAGGAGTGGGCGGGGCTTGTGCCATTGTCACGTGATGTAAACGAAGAGTCACAATGCACAATATAAACAACGTGCGCTGGAAATGGCAATAGCAGTGGGCAAGAAAAAGGTTTGGGGACGAGAGGAGTGGGCGGGGCTTGTGCCGTTGTCACGTGATGTAAACGAAGAGTCACAATGCACAATATAAACAACGTGCGCTGGAAATGGCAATAGCAGTGGGCAAGAAAAAGGTTTGGGGACGAGAGGAGTGGGCGGGGCTTGTGCCGTTGTCACGTGATGTAAACGAAGAGTCACAATGCACAATATAAACAACGTGCGCTGGAAATGGCAATAGCAGTGGGCAAGAAAAAGGTTTGGGGACGAGAGGAGTGGGCGGGGCTTGTGCCGTTGTCACGTGATGTAAACGAAGAGTCACAATGCACAATATAAACAACGTGCGCTGGAAATGGCAATAGCAGTGGGCAAGAAAAAGGTTTGGGGACGAGAGGAGTGGGCGGGGCTTGTGCCGTTGTCACGTGATGTAAACAAAGAGTCACAATGCACTATATAAACAACGTGCGCTGGAAATGGCAATAGCAATGCAACTGTAATTCCTAAGCTTCAAGAGCAGAATTCCCTATCCTGGCAACTCCGCAGCTCGTAGTCCAGTGGCTAACGTTGCCGCCATTGGATCAGAGGGTACCGAGTTTAGTTCCTGGCCTGGTCGGATATTTTCTCCGCCGAGGGCTGGTTATTTGTGTTGTTCTCGTCATTTCATCATCATTCGCCAAAGTGACGGGACTGGACTGTGTGATGACTGGGGATTTGTACGGGCGCTGGTAACCGCGCAGTTGAGCGCCCTACAAGCCAAATGTCACCTCCATCCAGGTAACATCAAGCTAAGTGGCGAGGTTTGCAAAAAGACCTTTGGCGAACAATACGATTTTGCGAAATTATTCGCCAGCGTTCTTTCCGCTTTGGACACAATTGTCAAATACCTTATGGTTAATAGTTATTCCGGAAAGAATCAGAAAACATAATCAAGAAACACAGACGATATACCTGTACTTTGAGCTTCATTGACAATAGATTTTAATAAACATCGCGTGTTGCAAAGTACGGTGTTAGCTCAGTAGTTTAAAATAGCGTTTGGAAAAAGGATAAAGCACACACAGCAGGACCGTGGGCAGAAAATGCTGTCGCCGCAGCTCTGCATTTCAATTACTTCATAAATAATGCACGGCCAGCCATCCCCGTGCTGGCACACCAGCGCTACAAATTTTCATTGGGTGGTTTTCTATCATGTCGCGAATATCCATCACAAAGGCTTCAATTTATATTAGAAGGCTTATCGGCAAATCGAATCAGCCGACAATGTTCTCGCCGTTGTTCGCACAGTCGACTGTAAAAAAAAATTAAAAGTGATTCTGGAATATAAACGAAACATATTCGCGTGGGAGGTTTTTATTTGTCAAACAGGGGCGCAATGCCAGGGGATGGTGATCGCTACGCATGGAGAATCAAATTAGTAGATGACCCATGAGGAAATTAATCTTTAAACATGGCTACAAATTAATAGTAGAATAAAAAGAGACAGTAGTCATGTAACAGAATTTATTCGCATACAGTATAATTGTTCACAAGGAAAAAACGCATCTCCAACATTACAATTGATTATATTATTACTGGCTCAGTTACGAAGTATTACCGGTGATTATGTGCAATCTCCAAATGAGTGTCAGCGAGGCTGCAGTGTTAAAAAAAAATGGCTCTGATCACTATGGGACTCAACATCTGAGGTCATCAGTCCCCTAGAACTTAGAACTACTTAAACCTAACTAAGCTGTCACACACATCTATGCCCGAGGCAGGATTCGAACCTGCGACCGTAGCAGTCACGCGGTTCCGGACTGGAGTGCCTAGAACCGTACGGCCACCGCGGCCGGCTGGCTGCAGTCTGACACATCAAGTTTGTCGTCGTTTCCCTACACGATGTTGTTGAACAAATCTAAAATCGGTAATCACTAGTATTAGTTAAACCAGTTTTGTGGCCGGGATCGGCAACGCTTACTTGTACAGAGGCGTTCGATTTGAGGGTAAGAAGGTTCAGATCCTGGTGGTAGATGGAATTATTAGGTCGGGTAATTTGTAATTGTAGAGACTGAATGAATGTAATAGACGCGTGTATGGTGTGGTAGCCGGCCGGTGAGGCCGGCCGGTGCTAGGCGCTTCATTCTGGAACTGCGCGACCGCTACGGTCGCAGCTTCCAATCCTGCCTCGGGCATGGATATATGTGATGTCCTTAGGTTAGTTAGGTTTAAGTAGTTCTAAGTTCTAGGGGGACTGATGACCTCAGATGTTAAGTCCCATAGTGCTCAGAGCCATTTTAACCATTTTATGATGTGGTGGTATGTTTGTGTTTTAGTTTACTCCTCTAGAAAAGCACATAGGTGGTCGCCAAGATTAACGTACCCATCTGACGGATGGATTATCATCATCAGTGTCACATGCTCCCTCTCCATAAGACACTGCGGAGAGGTTTGGATCACAGTGTAGGAAACACGCAGTCAGTGGTTCAAAATGGTTCAAATGGCTCTGAACACTATGCGACTTAACTTCTGAGGTCATCAGTCGCCTAGAACTTAGAAGTAATAAACCTAACTAACCTAAGGACATCACACACAGCCATGCCCGAGGCAGGATTCGAACCTGCGACCGTAGCAGTCGCTCGGCTCGAGCCTGCAGCGCCTAGAACCGCACGGCCACTCCGGCCGGCGTAGTCAGTGGTTTGACCTTCTCCATTACATGTGGAAACGTGCTTCTGTTATTTTGAAACGTTTATAAGAGAACTTCGGTTTCCTATGGCCTCATAGCATGCATGTTGAGCCGTGTCACCAATCGATCCATCACGCCAGGCTTTCGTGCGCGCTTATCTTTGGCTAGAGTGTGTCCACAAGCTGCTTGTAAGAGATCTCTGGCGTGCTCGCTCTCTGACAGACAGTCGGTCGAAGTATCAGGTGTGGCCTAGCAGGAGACTCCTTGGACTTGGGGAGAACATGGGAGTCCCGGGTTGGGGCCGGTGCTTTTGAAGACGGGCGCGCGGGCAGCGTTCTGGGAGCCTTCTCCACCGTGACCTAAGGACTGGCGCTGAAAACCGCTGTCTGTGCAATAGTTCTACTCTACGTGCTGCCATGGGACCGTAAGCTGCATGTTTGTCTCTCCAATAATATCTGGTGAGAAGCTTACATTTAACAGAGCCTCAGCGCTGTTCGAAATGCGATTACTACACGTTCTACCAGCTGAGTGGCTTGCAAGGTGTGCTAACATGGTTGATGCTCGTTAACTGGGCGGACATCTGAGAGAATGTGATACCCGCTGATCATCATGTTGCCATTTAAATGATTTGATTTGTTTCACAAGGTTCAACCTCCCATGGTAAAGCTTCCTTCTAGATTCATGCTTGCTCTTTATTGCGTTCGTTCTTTGGAGAGAGACCTTACATTCCGTAAATTTGGCCTTGTGCACGTTGTAAGAATTTGGTGTGACTTATTTTTAGAGTGCTACTAACGGAGCTGCCCCAGAACGATCTCCAAAGCTATTAATGGTACTGTTTTATTAAGCCCGTCTGTGCAAGTTCTGCAACAAAAAATTTTCTAGTTTTTGAAAATTCAGCAAAATTATGTTAAGTTATTGTAATTCTCTGTTAGGTCACCTGGTACCAGCAATTTTTGCTTATCTTTCCTTATATTGTAAAACAAAGAGGTAATGATAGAAGGGGAGTAGCTGATCCTTAAATTTAATCCTGAGAGTGTGAGAATCAGCTGTTTGTTGCCACGCTATAGTGCATGTGTTAATATTATGGTCTTTGTAATAATAGAAACGTTTACGTTTTAGAACCAGTTAATTTGGGCTACTTGGTGTGTTCTTGTGGAGTGTCACAGGATCTGCTGTAAGTAGGCTGTTTAGGTTTTTATGTTGGTAACGTCACATAGCGCCCTGTATGAAAATCACTGGCTGCGCTGTGTGAAGTCTGTGGCTGGTTGACATTGTTGGAATATTCGCTATTGTAGTGTTGGGCAGTTGGATGTGAACAGCGCATAGCGTTGCACAGTTGGAGGTGAGCCGCCAGCAGTGGTGGATGTGGGGTGAGAGATGCCAGAGCGAACGATCTGGATCTGTGTCTTCCAGAACAACAAGGAAATTTGTAAGACGGGATGTCATGATGTCATGGACTTTTGCGTCCTCACCTTTTTCTCAGTTAAGTCTAGACACATCTGCTTTTCAAAATGCGAATGTTGCCGGTGCAAATGCACTGCCGAAAAGAAGAACAGATTCCAGACACTAATACATTATTATTGCAATTGATGCAACAAATGAAACAAAATCAGAGACATACACAGCAACAACTTCAAAAGTTAGACAAAATGGAACAACACCAGAGAGAAACACAGCAACAGCTTCAAAAGTTAGACACCACGCTTGAACAAATACGTGAAGGTTTAACTGCTAAGATACTTAAAATCAAATCGAAATGTCAAAAAGGTCGGTAATGACGTAAAAACTGACAACTTTAACCTTAGGAGTTAATAAAAATGGTAAAATTCATATGTGAAAGGAAAAATGAATGGTCGCCAGTCCAATTAGGTACATTAACTTGGGAATATATGTTTAGGAAAATTGATTATTGTTTGTTGAAATTACTTTCATTACTATTTCGCTTTGAATAGCACACAGGATACAAACTGACACAGAGAGCTCTGAGCTGTGGTTAGCAGCAGTTGCCTATAATGCACACTCCAGTAATCATAGAAAGGAAATTTTCGCCAAGCTACACTCAAGATCATTATTTAAACCAGTACTGAAACGTTACTGCATGAAGTGCAGAACTAAATTTGGACTCGAGAGACTCCTATCTTAACTGACATGTAGAAACACAAATAAAAATAAATATTATGATACTTACACTGTTTATACTCCTCTATATAGACAGCAGGTTTCCTAGGCAGCAGTAATAGTCCAATTATCTTCCTAATATGTGAAGAACATAATGGAGTCCCATAAACCAGTATGGTGTCACTAGTCAAGCTGTATGATTATTTCAGTAGAAAACACTAATTCAGACAAAGCTAATCCTCAACTTCACTTGGAATAGTTTATATTTTACTTCACAAGACAAACAATTTCAACACTGAGTCCAATCAACTTCAAAGTAGGAATCATTCAGGAAAGGAATCAAGACCACATTATTTTTAAAATGAGCTTAACTTATTTTCCTTTTTTATCACTTTAGACAATAACATTTACACAATCTGGCACTGTATTCGTACCAAAGTACACTTTGCAATGAACTGAGAGTATTTTAATCAAATCCTATATAACTTCACATTTACTGTTGGCCACTTTGAAACACTTGAAAGCAATAATTGTTCATTGAGAACAGGATACTCGGTTTTAGTAACACTTAGGAGAAGAGCCTGCATAGGTTCGTGACCAGGATAAAATATGTGGTTCCGAACACAGATTTATAGCATTTGGATTATTATTAAAACCACTCACACGAATTAACTGGTCCATGACCATATACATATATGGATGTATGAAGTTACCGAAGCTGTGGCGAAGTTTTGGTAGCAAGCGACATGGTGGCTAATTGTACTCACGGCTCTTGCGGTTCGAATGCTCGATAAAAGTTCTTCTTGGCGTCGGATTTTCAACATATTAGAGCCATTCCTTTTTTCCGAGAATACCAAGCCATAGCCAGATCCACATCCGAGGCAAAAATCCCTTGCAAAGCAGCTTCCAATTGCCTCTCTTGCCACTGTCGGCGTGTACCGTTCTACGGCTGACCACTTACTGCGCACCGTTCCCTCCAAGGAGCCGCCCAGCTCGACAGCCGAAACCACCTTGCACAACGCGCCATGCCACTTCCGTTGCGGAGGTACTTCACTAGATCTTTTACATTTTACAGTGCAAGTGTCCTAAGCATGAGCCAGCTTGTCTTTCTTATAAACATACACATATTATAAAATTTCATTATTTTAACAAACACACTCCATAATCGCAGCTACAAATTTACATAATACAAACCTACTTCTAATCGATATAAATGTTACAAGGTAATCGAAGGTCGTGGGGTTGAGTTCTTATGCCAGAAATTCTTTTTTTAATTTTCAATTCTTACGCTACTTAATCTGTAAATACACCGAAATATGAACAAAATAATACACTTGTATACAGCACACTGTGCTATAAAATTATTTCCATTAGTCTCAGTATGTCTACAAGTATACCTTGAAGAACTCGGAAAACTTTGGATGAGTACTCGCTGAAGCATACGACTGTCATAGCTAATTCGTCAGCATCTGGGAAACCTATAACGCCCTTGCACAAAAAGTTTTAGACCGATGTGATGAAGCCCTACGTGTAGGAGAACAAATTTCTTGTTAACTAAAAAATAGGGGAAGACGAACAGATCTACGTTTATATGACGAGATCTTTCAAAATGAAGTAGGACTGCCATCGTTTAGCATTAAAGTGATTTCTCTGCAAATTCACTCCGTTAGTGCAGCCATGAGATGTCTGTTTTTGTCGTCACGTAAAGAATATTATCAAAAAGCTGCAAAACTTCTCTTACTCATCGCTAGAGAGAGAGAAGCAAATCACATATCGAGACCACTGCGTCAAAATAAATTACACTGTACGTCACTAGCTATGTTCGACGGTATTTGGCGAAACGATGCGTTACGCGTTGTTTGCTGCCATACTGCGTTACTGTAGCGAACCTTTCATGACTGTAAACCAAGTTTTCTCTATACATAGAAACTCTAAAACATCCATGTAATTGTAAAAATGTGGCGTTTATAACGTGCAAGAACGCGAGAAAATCACATATTTCCCTATTTTTACAGTGATCATCCCAGCACGTGTAAATCGGATATGGTGTCTAATTTTATACAATATATTCTCGTGTACACTTGTAAATCGACCCCTGGAAATTCGAGTCCCAAATTTTCCTTCACCTCTTCTTTACATGGCTTTAAAAAAATGTTTATAAATACTATGTATTTAACGCTATTTCGATTTATTTACAGTGTAAGTTATGTAAAAATTGAAAATAAAATAAAGCTTCGACATATACTCAATGAGCGTCCCTCGGAATAGGGTTCTGCACTCTTACCGCTACGCCAACCATTACCTGTAAACTACGCTAACATAAATGGTTCATTTCTCTGCCGACGTGCTCCAGATATGCATCTTCTTGCTAAACGCTTGACCTCCGACTTGTGCCACTTTCATTTATAGTCTCGTCCTGTAGATACAACACAAATCGGGACGAATTCGGTGATGGTGTGTAGGCGCCGACCCCTTGTCAATTTATCAGGCGACAGTGTTCCGTGGCCAGCACCAACGTACGCAGTTAATCGCTTCTTGTGGCGAAGGGCCAAAGTTACAATCTCCACGGTCTATGTTATCGCTGCGTTTTATCCATCGATGGGAAATGTGAGATTCTTCTCCGTGTACAATATGCATAACATTTATCCACGATACAGTACAATGTACAACATGACTGGCGTTGTGTTCCATGCAGCCTCATAAGTAAGTTAACAGAATCCATCATTATACTATTACCTCAAAAGTGTACTCGTTCAGCTCAGGATCCCTTTTAACATGGGTTGTTAAGTTTTAGTCTATTCGGTAAGTTTCTCTTTTTGCACAGTTCAGAATTCCACATCTGGTTTTTTGCATTCACATCAACTTGCTACGTGACGGATGAGTAATTTGAATATTACATTATAATAAGTTTTTCATTTTACTTCGTCTATCGTATCAGCCCAGTAAGGACCATGACCTTGAGTTATTGTTTATATGTGTGGTGTCTGCTCTTTAGCACATGTCCGAAAACATAGATTCAACACATACACAGTAAATATATGAGCGTTGACAGCAGTTAATGATGATTCAGTTCGGACGCGCTCTTTGTTCATCTTCCTCTTGCGGGAATCAGGGCTGAGGCTGCGATCAATGAGGCTAATAGTCAGGGACGCTACTGTACGTGTGTAGTGTGCAACAAGATGGAATTTGTGTTGGACAGAAAGTATGCTCGGATAGCCGAACCGCAAAGGTGGCTGCTCGCTTAAGGTTAGAAATCCTGGTTCGAGTCCCGGTCCGGAACAAATTTTCATTTATGACAATTGAATTTATTTTAGTACTCGATTGCAGCTAAGTTCGGAATTTCAATTTCGTCATTCAGCTACTGTGTCTGGAATGGGTTTTCGTACGTTACCCTACCGCGAGCAGATTCCTTGAACAAATGATAGAGGGAAAATTTGCAGGGAGAATCAGCTCTCCTCGGCCACATCGCAGTGGTTATTCAGGACCGTTTCCTCAGTATTCTGCTATAATTTACCCTTCGTCATTTATTAGAGAGTAGTAACGTAGTGGTAATTTATTCCGGTCCTGACAGCAGTTGGTTCTGTTGCTGCGAAAATACCTTCACGGTCGTGAATACTACTGTAACACGCGATCACCAAAACGAACAACACGTAACACAGAGGAATATAGCTAATCTCCGACGAATCTAGTACACTTTTATCAAAGTGTGTTCGGTGTGTTACGTCAGTGACCACTACAGCACGTAAAAAATGCGGAACTTTTCTCTTACAGGTATTGTTCAGAATGTATCCCGACAGTTTTGCGTGCTCAAGAATCACGTTACTCTGGCATACTACTTCCGCAGCTGCGACGATCCTAGCAAGGCGGTTCACATGAGCGTATACTCATGAAGTCTCGTAAACTAGGCTCTTCACACGGCTCGGCAACTGGCAACCGCAGGTGTCACGTCCGCTGACCGAGGTGACCGTGGAACAGGACCACAAAGCTGACCATGGAACAGGACGACCCTAATCAGGCCATTCTTTTCCAACCTAAATGTAACTAGTCTGTATCCATCCGTCGCGCTTATACCTAAATACCCGGTAAATGACTGTAGACAATCTCCGTTACGTTTTTCGACGTAGTGGTGTTTACCCAGTATACGGTTTAGGGTGCAAGACGGCTTTTGAGACGGGTAGTTCTTCCAAAAAATGAAGTAAATTTATCAACAATAAAATGGGGACTGCTAGTGTTAAAGCCAAATGGAAGCTCTCAAGACACTACACTGAGTCAGGAAGACAACGGTCTTTGACATATTAAACAGTGGTTTTCACTCATACATTGTTCAGAACTTGGCAACCCTGGACATGAGGCGAGTTTCTTCAATGCTCTACAAAACGTATATTATTAACAATAATTTAAATGAAGATAATACATTGTTAATAGACCTGCTTCTCAAACCAGAGTAAAAGTTATAAAATTTCTCCTAGCCCCATACAGTTTCCTATCCCCTATACAGATAGTCCTGGTTGTGAATTTCTAACAGCTATGAAAATACGTGTAATATTTAGACGTGCGAATTAATAATATATCTATCCGTGTAATTCCTACTTTCCTAAAAAAACAAATTAGAGAAGCAAGAAAAGTTTATTTCATATGATTTTCTAAAAGCTTTTTTTGTTTTCAATACTAGACTGTACGACACCGAACGCTCCCACACGACAACGGCATCAGGAGACAATGACTTAAGACCTGTCAGTGATCCCACAGGTGTTGACGCACCCAGTTAGCTCCACCCACCTTGACTCCCAAGTGTGCCCTCAGTGGTCAGATGGGACAGGGTATTGTCACCCATTGACTAAGCGCATTTCCTCTTTCTGTGATGATGGACAACTTTCATTGACCCTGTGACAAGCATACCGAATAGGCATATTCAATACTAATACAATTCGCAGGACGGTGAAGATGCAATTACTCTGATATGCGCATCACATATCGGTACTGCCCTATTACAAAAAGTGCCTATTGCAACGATTCCAGATATTTCTGGATACAACTTGTATCACTCTGTTGGTGATCAGGCTGGATTTAGCGTGGAGATCTATGTCTAAGAGAAGCTACTTGTCATAGACATGACCATTCTCCCATCCACATGGGACGTGGCCGTTACCACATTCGGTATGTCTGTTATCAATTTACACGCTCCAACCGAGTCGACATCCTGCTTTTTTCTCTGTGGACTTTACCAACCTCCTCTTTGGCCGTTTTGTTCACATTATGATTGGAGGCGACTTTAATTGCCTACTGCATACGAACTACCAACATCCCAGCCACTCACCATGCCGAGCCCTACATACACTGGTGGAAGAACTCTACCTTTTTGACACAGGGGAGGAGATCCGTGGCGACGTCCCCGGCCTCACACATCTTACAACATCAACAGCCAACCTCCAATATCTGAAAAGCACAGGGAATGACAACACATCAAGACCAAGCTCCTTTCGTTGACACGTAATAAGCTTTAGGGTACGGCAGTGAGATCAACATACAGGCGGGGACAGGTGAAAATGTGTGCCCCAACCTGGACTCGAACCCGAGATCTCCCACTCACATGGCAAACGTTCTACCCATCTGAGCCACCGAAGACACAGAAAGTAGTGCGACTCCAGGGGGTTATCTCTGACACCCCTCCCGTGAGACCCACATTCGCAATTTATTGTCCTTGACTATATTCATAGTGCCCCTGTCCATTATACTCATTACTCGCAGCCTTACTGTCGATTCCCGTAAGAGTTCGGGCACAGTTTGTGCATCCGCACAGAAGAAGATTGTCAAATGGCCAGTGAGCCTTAACTATATATATATAAACAAACCGCCTTCAATAATTTTCATAGACGGAACGTTCTTCTATGAATTTTGAAGCAAGTAAGGAACGACAGAAAACAGAAAAAATAACGAATTTTTCGGCTGTTTCTATAGATGTACACTCCTGGAAATGGAAAAAAGAACACATTGACACCGGTGTGTCAGACCCACCATAATTGCTCCGGACACTACGAGAGGGCTGTACAAGCAATGATCACACGCACGGCACAGCGGACACACCAGGAACCGCGGTGTTGGCCGTCGAATGGCGCTAGCTGCGCAGCATTTGTGCACCGCCGCCGTCAGTGTCAGCCAGTTTGCCGTAGCATACGGAGCTCCATCGCAGTCTTTAACAATGGTAGCATGCCGCGACAGCGTGGACGTGAACCGTATGTGCAGTTGACGGACTTTGAGCGAGGGCGTATAGTGGGCATGCGGGAGGCCGGGTGGACGTACCACCGAATTGCTCAACACGTGGGGCGTGAGGTCTCCACAGTACATCGATGTTGTCGCCAGTGGTCGGCGGAAGGTGCACGTGCCCGTCGACCTGGGACCGGACCGCAGCGACGCACGGATGCACGCCAAGACCGTAGGATCCTACGCAGTGCCGTAGGGGACCGCACCGCCACTTCCCAGCAAATTAGGGACACTGTTGCTCCTGGGGTATCGGCGAGGACCATTCGCAACCGTCTCCATGAAGCTGGGCTACGGTCCCGCACACCGTTAGGCCGTCTTCCGCTCACGCCCCAACATCGTGCAGCCCGCCTCCAGTGGTGTCGCGACAGGCGTGAATGGAGGGACGAATGGAGACGTGTCGTCTTCAGCGATGAGAGTCGCTTCTGCCTTGGTGCCAATGATGGTCGTATGCGTGTTTGGCGCCGTGCAGGTGAGCGCCACAATCAGGACTGCATACGACGAGGCACACAGGGCCAACACCCGGCATCATGGTGTGGGGAGCGATCTCCTACACTGGCCGTACACCACTGGTGATCGTCGAGGGGACACTGAATAATGCACGGTACATCCAAACCGTCATCGAACCCATCGTTCTACCATTCCTAGACCGGCAATGGAACTTGCTGTTCCAACAGGACAATGCACGTCCGCATGTATCCCGTGCCACCCAACGTGCTCTAGAAGGTGTAAGTCAACTACCCTGGCCAGCAAGATCTCCGGATCTGTCCCCCATTGAGCATGTTTGGGACTGGATGAAGCGTCGTCTCACGCGGTCTGCGCGTCCAGCACGAACGCTGGTCCAACTGAGGCGCCAGGTGGAAATGGCATGGCAAGCCGTTCCACAGGACTACATCCAGCATCTCTACGATCGTCTCCATGGGAGAATAGCAGCCTGCATTGCTGCGAAAGGTGGATATACACTGTACTAGTGCCGACATTGTGCATGCTCTGTTGCCTGTGTCTATGTGCCTGTGGTTCTGTCAGTGTGTTCGTGTGATGTATCTAACCCCAGGAATGTGTCAATAAAGTTTCCCCTTCCTGGGACAATGAATTCACGGTGTTCTTATTTCAATTTCCAGGAGTGTATTTGTACAATGTGGTACTACACTCAATTCCTAACTTATATTCCAAAACGTAAAATCCAAAACAAGACGTCGATGTGAATAAGAATAAAATGACATAATATGTCAATTACGACAGTTTTCAGAACACAGTCAATATTCTATCGTTATCATGCAATCATGGAAGTCCGTGGTCAGCGAAATTTCAACAGTGTTACGTACTCTAACCACATTTTTCGGTACTGTTAAGAATGGCATGCCTGTGTCGGCTACTAGGCGCTTGGAGTTCGTGTCGCTGCGGCGCTGCAGTGCAGATGCGCGAACCTGAGGCAGGTTGCTTTTTATTGGTTGGCGCGAGGATAACTGACAACAGCATTCGGTTCGCTAGGAACGTTCGGCATCGCTTTCTAAATGCTTACTGAATAATGTTGGGGCTCTGTTTCGAAAACAAGACGATTCCTAGCGCTCACATACAGAACCGATCGACAAAAGGGCGGAAAGATACAGAAGAGGGCTCCTGAGGATGTCCTCTGACACATCACATGTACTGTCGATGCTACAGAGGTGACATCCTCAGTGGTGGCAATGTCTACAGACTAGGAGACACACGCTATCGTGCAAGGCGCGACGAACAGATCGCCAGGCCCAGACGACCTTGTAGTTGAGTTCTACCTGATGATCCATTGGTGGACCAAAATGTTCCAGGATCTACTCAGTCCCAACTTCCACGCGTCCACGGCGTTCGAGACCGTTATTTTAATTCCGTTGCATAAACTGTCCTGAGGTCTGAAGATTACGAACTTTCACCCACTTACTCTTCTCAGTGCAGACTATAAGATCTATGCACTCCTTTTGGTAGTACATATACATACTGTGCCACTCTCAATCATTTCACTGAGCAGATGGACATGGTGGCAACCTACAAATTGCCATGGGCGAATGTTGAGATCTTTTCGCGCTGGCCACGTCCTGCCGCACTGGTATCAGTCGACTTCCCTGCTGCCTTTGACAAGGTTCGTATGGGTTTCCCTCCGCCATCCGTCAACACCCTGAGGTGGCTGCTTGCCAGTGCCATATGAAGTATTCAACGGATGACAGGTGGGACCGATCCCAATATGAAGTCCCGCCAGACGAAGCTATCCCCCGTGCAGTGTGGTGTCCATCATCACCCTTCAGTCCCTTCTCAGTGGCCTCCTACCACCTCTTACAGGACTCATCCCACACCCATGTCTTCTGTTGCTGGCGTATGTGGACAACTTCCTGTTCCTGGCGCACACCTATGGAAATACATCATGCCATTGCATAGATCTAACAGTGTGGAAGAACCTCAGGAAGCATCCTCAATGTGGTCAATCAGCGAATATGAGTGACAGACCTGGCCTCCAAGAGGAAGGGACACTGCTGCTGCCTATAGAGGACAAACTCCGTTATCTGGGCATCACATTTACTCGACATACCCAACATAAGGCGGTTTACGCCAGCCGCCATTTGCTTCAGACGATACGAGCCCACATCCAACATAGCCTCCACCGCAGCCTAAATCCTATCCAGCGAGTGACCTACATCAAGACCTATGTCGTGTGCAGACAGGTACACGTTGCTTCTGCCTATAGTCCTAGGGTAACAATTTCAGGCGGCCTTTAGGTACTTCAGGTCAGGAGGCACCATCTTTAAGGTCTACAACGAAACTCACCCGCCCCGCTTCACCAGGATGACTCGGTCTCGTCCACGTCAAGAGCCAGGACATCGTCTATAGACAGAACTACTATGACACGGCGCTGGTGCTGGCCTTCCACATCCATTATATACAGCTTTTTGATGGCTCTTATGCCAGCCTGCCCTGTCTCACCGGTCAGTGTGGCCCTCAGTACTGCAAGACTTTCAGACATATCGACCTACATTGTCCAACTCAGCTATCTCCATGATGTCCTTCCGACCACAAAGGCACTATTACCGAAAGACTTTTACAAATTGTTTTCACAACACAATATGTTGGAGAAGCTCCGCCCAGATATCCGTTGGGAAACAGTGTGGAAGAAGAACGTCCATGTGCCCTTCCTTACAACTGGAGCACGAGCCCTGTGGAACCGCGTCATTAATGGTAAATACATAACAAACCAGTGAGTTGACTGTATTGGACTGACTGAATCACCGTTATGCGACCCCTGCCTTCTTCGGCCCCTTATCACCTGACAATCGTTGTCTCTTCTTTTTCTTATAAAAAGATCGGTAGTGTACTAGTTTCCAGCGAAAGGCAAAGGTCCCAAGTTCGTGTCAGTCGGGCACGCAGTTTTAATCTGCCAGGAGGTTTCATATCGGCGTACTCTCCGCTTGAGAGTGAAAATATCATCTGGAACTGCAAGAATTATCGTACAATCAGCGTAAAAGCTAATGCGTCCAAGTTCCTGACAGCAATGACATAGAGAAGAATGTAAAAGAAAATTGTGGATCTGTTTCATGATGAGCAGTTTGCTTTTAGGAGAGTTAAAGGCACCAGAGAGCCAGTTATGACATTGGAGTTGATAATGGATGCAGGACCAAAGAAAAACCAAAACACGTTCATAGGGTTCGAAATTCTGAGGAAAGTAGGGATAAGCCATAGGAGAAGGCAGTTACATACAGAACATGCGCGAACCCAGAGCGGCCGATAAGGGTGAAACACCAATAACTAAGAACTCGGATTGAAAAGGGTGTAAGACAGGGGTGTATTCTGTCTTCCCTACCGTTAAATCTATACATCCAAGAAGCAGTGACGGAACTAAAACAAAGGTTGATGAGTGGAATTGAAATTCTAGGTGCAAGGAGATTAATGATAAGATTCGCTGATGACAATGGTATCCTCAGTGGAAGTGAATAAGAATTACAAGATCTGTTGAATGGAATGATCAGTTTAATGAGTACAGGATATGGACTGAGAGTAAATCGAAGAAAGGCGAAAATAATCGGAATTAGCAGAAATTAGAACAACAAGAAACTCAGCATTAGGATTGGTAATCACGAAGTAGATGAAGTTAACGAATTCTGCTACGTAGGCATTAAAATAACCCATGACGGACGGAGCGAAGAGCATATAGAAAGCAGACAAACACTAGGAAAAAGGGGATTCCTGGCCAAGGGAAGTATACTTATGTCAAACATAGGCCTTAATTTGAGAACCAAATTTCTGAGAATTTTGAGCGCAGCATCGCATGGTAGTGAAACATGTATTGTGGGGAAACCAGAACGGAAAAGAGTCGAGCGTTTTGAGATGTGGTGCTACAGACGAATGTTGAAAAGTAGATGGACTCAAAAAGTAAGGAACAAGCAAGTTCTCTGAAGAATAGGTCAGGAAATGGATATGTGGAAAACACTGAGAATAAGAGGGGACAGGATGACAGATCACCTGTTAAGACATCACGCAGTGACTTACATTGTACTAGAGGGAGCTGCAGGGTGTAAAAACTGTAGTTAAAGACGGAGACTGGAATACATCCAACAAACGAAATAGTGCTACTCTGAGATGAAGAGGATGCCACAGGACAGGTATTCGTGTCGGACCTCATTAAACCAGTCAGAAGACTGATGACTCAAAAAAAGAGGACCAGAACGCGGAACATTACTTACTACTTTACATCTGTTGACGAAACTTGTAACAATAAATGGAAGATTTCATCAAGCCGATGATTGGCTTGAGTTCCAAAGTTCTTTTCTGGGAATGGCCTTACTGTCAGACCCTGAAGTGCTGTTGCGTTCCATTCAGACATAAGTTTTGCTCCATTTCGTAGATTTTACATTTACATTCGAGCGTACCAAAGTATAACGTATACAATAAAGAGTTCAGACACAAATAAATTGAAAGATTTGAAATGTCGTCTTACAGAAGATTGTTGAAGGTTGGACACTGACGGTAACGAATTGCAACACCAAAAAATAATTAGTAAGGAGCTATGTAATTTCGGGATTACATTTGTGTAGGTAAAATATTTTAGTGATTAACATTGCAAGGCTGTAGGTTAATGTAAACGCGAGGTAATCCATTGCAAATATGAAATGCTAGTGCATTAGTAATTCCTAGACTGCTGAATGCAAGTGAATGCAAGCACACAAACGTGCCTGCACTATGTTGCACAGGTGCCGAATGTCAGTTTGTGGGGTGGGGTTGGAGCCTGTTCCATTTGGTCGATCGAAACAGGGACGGTTCACGCTATTTGTGGATGACACTGGAGTTGTCGTGCGATGATGTCCTATATGTCTGTAGACAGATCTGGCTATCAAGCACGCCAATCCCACATGTCGACACACCGTAGAGCAAGTTGGGTTACAACTGCGGTATGTGGGCGAGCGTTACCCTGTTGGAAAACAGCCCCTGGAATGCTGTTCTTGACTAGCAGCCCGACAGTCGAACCATCAGACTTACGCACAAATTTGCGGTCAGTGTGCATAGGATAACCACGAGACTGCTCCTTGTGTTACACGAAATCGCACCCCCGGCCAAAACTGTAGGTGTGAGTCCGATGTGTCCAGCACACAGACAGGTTGCTTGCAGGCCTCACTTGGCCTCCTCCTAACAAAGATACTGCCATCACTGGTACCGAGGCAAAACTAGCTTCCATCAGAAAACACAACAGACCTAAACGCTGCCCTTCAATGAACTCTCCCTTGATACCACTGAATCGAATGTCGTTGGTTTGGTGCCGGTGTAATGCACGCTACAGGGCGTCTGGCTCAGAGCTGTCCTTGAAAAAACTGATTTGTAACACTTCGTTATGTCACTGTGGTGCCAACTGCTGCTCAAATTGCTGCTGAGGATGCAGCACGATGTGTCGGGGCCATATGCTGAACACAATGGTCTTCCCACTCGCTGGTGTCATGTGTCCGTGCATAGCCCAGTCTTCTAGCGACCGTACATTTTCGTGACACCGCCGCCAGCAAACTGGCTACATTCATGAGGCGTCCTTCTCCAGTATCGCAGAAGGAATACGAGGGCAGTTCAATAAGTAATGCAACACATTTTTTTTCTCGGCCAATTTTGGTTGAAAAAACCGGAAATTTCTTGTGGAATATTTTCAAACATTCCCGCTTCGTCTCGTATAGTTTCATTGACTTCCGACAGGTGGCAGCGCTGTACGGAGCTGTTAAAATGGCGTCTGTAACTGATGTGCGTTGCAAACAACGGGCAGTGATTGAGTTTCTTTTGGCGGAAAACCAGGGCATCTCAGATATTCATAGGCGCTTGCAGAATGTCTACGGTGATCTGGCAGTGGACAAAAGCACGGTGAGTCGTTGGGCAAAGCGTGTGTCATCATCGCCGCAAGGTCAAGCAAGACTGTCTGATCTCCCGCGAGCGGGCTGGCCGTGCACAGCTGTGACTCCTGCAATGGCGGAGCGCGCGAACACACTCGTTCGAGATGATCGACGGATCACCATCAAACAACTCAGTGCTCAACTTGACATCTCTGTTGGTAGTGCTGTCACAATTGTTCACCAGTTGGGATATTCAAAGGTTTGTTCCCGGTGGGTCCCTCGTTGTCTAACCGAACACCATAAAGAGCAAAGGAGAACCATCTGTGCGGAATTGCTTGCTCGTCATGTGGCTGAGGGTGACAATTTCTTGTCAAAGATTGTTACAGGCGATGAAACATGGGTTCATCACTTCCAACCTGAAACAAAACGGCAATCAATGGAGTGGCGCCACACCCACTCCCCTACCAAGAAAAAGTTTAAAGCCATACCCTCAGCCGGTAAAGTCACGGTTACAGTCTTCTGGGACGCTGAAGGGGTTATTCTGTTCGATGTCCTTCCCTACGGCCAAACGCTCAACTCTGAAGTGTATTGTGCTACTCTTCAGAAATTGAAGAAACGACTTCAGCGTGTTCGTAGGCACAAAAATCTGAACGAACTTCTCCTTCTTCATGACAACGCAAGACCTCACACAAGTCTTCGCACCCGAGAGGAGCTCACAAAACTTCAGAGGACTGTTCTTCCTCATGCACCCTACAGCCCCGATCTCGCACCGTCGGATTTCCATATGTTTGGCCCAATGAAGGACGCAATCCGTGGGAGGCACTACGCGGATGATGAAGAAGTTATTGATGCAGTACGACGTTGGCTCCGACATCGACCAGTGGAATGGTACCGTGCAGGCATACTGGCCCTCATTTCAAGGTGGCGTAAGGCCGTAGCATTGAATGGAGATTGCGTTGAAAAATAGCGTTGTGTAGCTAAAAGATTGGGGAATAACCTGGTGTATTTCAATGCTGAATAAAACAACCCCTGTTTCAGAAAAAAAATGTGTTGCATTACTTATTGAACTGCCCTCGTATACGGCTAATCGTTGCCCTATTACATGATCTCGTTCAAACTCACTGAGTTGTTGATAATGGTATCTCTGTCGCCTTAAAGGCATTCACCACTTCCAGTCCCAAAGGTAACTGACGTTCACTACAGCTATAGCGTGTATTTAAAGCATATCAGATTTGCTACCTCATCTTAAGTCTTCTAGCGCCACTCTTTTGCTACTGGTGCGAAACTTGAATAGACATCTTCTTTCACGGGTAGAAAGTAACCGACCAACTTTCGTTTATGTCACACAAATCCTCCTTAATGTTGCTTTTTTGCGTTGGCATATGTGTACATCGAGTAGATAATGGGAAAGTACTAAACCGAACTGAGGAAAAAATAAATTATGGCATAACCTGTCTAAAGGAAGAGACAGTTAATAGGACACATCCTGAGACATCAAGAAATTGGCTGTTTGGTCGGTTCGATTGAAATTAGCCGGTTCAAATGTATGTAGTTTGCAATGCCTGGAGACCTACATAAAATCAGTCTTTGAACTGAAGACCACAACAACAACAACATCAACAAAAAGAAAAGCAACAACAGACACATCATTCTCAGCCATAGCGATCGAAATGTGGTAATAAGCGAATGTCACTTTTATGACATTGCGCTTTTGGGTCAACAGTGAAAAAACTAAGTAGTACGAAAATGAACTCTGCAATCTGACTTCATTGGAGTCGTCACGATGGCTGTAATATCGTACTCACCTGTACATGTATGTTGTGCTATGATTCTTGCGCAATCAATAGTTTCGTGATTCTGCATATTCCTTCTCCGTATTGTTCTGCGTCTTCTTTTTCCTCAGTGTTTCATATAGTGACGGTTTTCTGTTTTTTGAAACATCAACTGCAGTCCGCAGACGTAGCTCAACGAGAAGGGAATGTTTGAATCGTTCGGCTTCTGAAGAGGCTACATCGTGGAAATTACATTCTTCCATTATGGAGGTAACAATGAAACAACAGAAAACTGTAATTACTTTTGGCTGCTCAGTTACGTCAATACGTCCAAGAGAGCAGGTATCTCAAAAAATTAATAGCTCCTCCGAGTTTCAGAAACGGTGTTTTCTTGTCTTGTAGACATTATTCTTCCCAGTTCTAGAAAAATAAGGAATCCCTTGGGTACCGCCACTGATTTATTGATACTCTTCGCTGTGACGCCTGCAGAATTATGGGTGAATTTTTCATGCAGGCTTCCCCCATGTAACGATCCCGGGCCTCGCTGGGGAAAACCCGGTGAGCCGCCATTTCTCTCGCTGGTGCCGGCTGCGCCGCCTCACTTCCGATCTACGCACCGCCGCCTACCCCACCTTCATCTTCCCCGAGGGGAATCATTGGCAAACAGGTATGGCAAGCCACTGAACGCCTACAGACGGAAACTTTTATTTTCATCTTAATACGAGTGGTATCGACAAGTACCATTATAACTTGACGATATCTTAAAGCTCCTGACGCGTCACATCACATTTTTATTAACACGGAGACTATTAAGATTCTTTATATGTAAACGAATATCTGAATTTGCCCCTGAAGACAGTGGCATTTTGCTATTGCTGTTGTGTCCTAAAAGCACCATTAAAGAAGCAGATGGTCCTTTGACTGTTATAGGTGACGCCTGTACACGTGCTTTTTCTCCGTGATAACTTAAGACTATCAAAGAGTGATTCAGTCGACATTTTTTGGGATTCTCTCCCTTCATCGTATGAGCAGAAATACACGTGTCAAATCTCCAGTGTATTACATTTACATTCCTATTCTTTTATGGAAACAAATTTTGTCTACAGTGCTCTGTGACTTGCTCCAGATAGTGTTCTGGTTTGCTACTGCTCTTTGCACGCCATCTTCTCTTCCTCCAACACGAGAGGAAAAGGAACCTTTAATAACTGGAGAGATTTTTATTATTTTCATTATTACTTCACTCTTTCAGTCAAAGATATCCGCATGCCTATGAGCCATGTCTTGAAACAGTTTCTCTCTCTCTCTCTCTCTCTCTCTCTCTCTCTCTCTGTCTCTCTGTTAGGCAGGGCAAACAGGTTAGTTCAAAGTCGTAACAAAACATTTACATGTCGTATTAATCCACTTAAATCCATCTGATGACGAGGGTTTCAACCTTCAAATCGGGTCTTCGAAATAAACGAATTGTTACAAGGAAAAGTAAAGTTGTTCTGGCTCTTCAGGCTGCTCAACAATGAGAACATTGAAGTGACTACCTATTTCTAGGCTAAGAATCTTCTTTCGCGGCTGGGACTTCTCATGGGCAACTGTCATCATCGCATTCGGAATTCAGAGTACTTAATAGGACGCAACTAGACGCTTACAACCTTCGCACCTCTTGGTCGACATAGACGTTGTATCGTTGTTTACTAAAGTACATCTACAGGAGCCTTTAGAGTCTATTAGCAGCAACTTCGAGAAAACTCTTGTGACATTATTTAAAAATGTGTTTACCTGAACCAGTATTTTGAAGATGTCGACGGAGTCGCTATGGGAAGTCCCCTGATCAATTATTTTATGGAAGACTTCGAGGAAAAACAGTGCAGTCAGGCAGTCTCCAACCTTCTTCTTTCTGATGGTATATTGACGATACATTTGAGTGTGGCTCCGCGGAATGGAGACGGTGCCTATGTTTCTCCAGTATATGAACGCGCTTGAATATTCAGCGCAACATGGAAGGGGAAAATGATTGCAGCATACCATTCCTGGATGACCTAGTTAAAAAACAGGCTGACGGTACGTCGGGACATACTGTCTACAAACACACTTACACAGAGCTATATTTACAGGCCATAAGTTGTCATTCAGCAAAATGCGTTTGCAACAGAACTATTATTCTTATTAATACATACGCAATGCGTTCCAATCAAACTGAGTTAAATGTACGGATGTACATGAAGATTCAGAGGCACCCAGTGCAACGGTCTTCTTTCCGTATTTTGGTAACATGTATTCAAGAACAGAAAGAAGCCTCTAGAGACACCACGTTAATTTCGTTTTCCGTCCAGCACCGAAAAATGAGGAATATTTTGTGTTCGGTAAAAGACGACCTTGCTTTTATAAGTTCAAATATCAATGTGGATATATTGGGCATATATGCCGCACTGTGGAAAACGTTGGGTTGGTCAACCTGACAAATCTGTAGTAGCAGAGCGCTGCTCAACACGGAACAGCGCATGTCTTACGATAAGACTGAAGCACCATCAACGACGGACTGTGATCTTAAAGGCACCATATGTATTCTGATGTAGGATAATCTTACCAACAGTGATTCTGGATTTTTACTCAGCACTGCTTGCAATTCAGTGCTGGCTGCCGTTAAATTAGAACAGAACAAACAAGATGCTCCTGTGTACGAGACGAAGTAGCGCGTCGCTGAGGCTTAGTTCAGCTTTTAATCACAGAAGTATCTGGCAGCATAGTGGCTCCCCACTGCGTACCCGTGGATGGCTTCTCTTCACTTCCCGGTAAGGGGCACTGTGTAGTTCCAACCATTTGTGATCGATTCCCCGAACATGCGTAATGACTGCTCCTGGCCTGATAAAATTTCGACACCGTTGCGCTATTATCACCAGATAGGAAACAAAAGAAAAATTCGGAGTAGGTATTAAAATCCATGGAGAAGAAATAAAAACTTTGAGGTTCGCCGATGACATTGTAATTCTGTCAGAGACAGCAAAGGACTTGGAAAAGCAGTTGAACGGAATGGATGGTATACTGAAGGGAGGATATAAGATGAACATCAACAAAAGCAAAACGAGGATAATGGAATGTAGTCGAATTAAGTCGGGTGATGCTGAGGGAATTATATTAGGAAATGAGACACTTAATGTGGTAAAGGAGTTTTGCTACTTGGGGAGCAAAATAACTGATGATGGTCGAAGTAGAGAGGATATAAAATGTAGACTGGCAATGGCAAGGAAAGCGTTTCTGAAGAAGAGAAATTTGTTAACATCGACTATAGATTTAAGTATCAGGAAGTCATTTCTGAAAGTATTTGTACGGAGTGTAGCCATGTATGGAAGTGAAACATGGACGGTAAATAGTTTGGAAAAGAAGAGAATAGAAGCTTTGAAATGTGGTGCTACAGAACAATGCTGAAGATTAGATGGGTAGATCGCATAACTAATGAGGAAGTATTGAATAGGATTGGGGAGAAGAGAAGTTTGTGGCACAACTTGACCAGAAGAAGGGATCGGTTGGTAGGACATGTTCTGAGGCATCAAGGGATCACCAATTTAGTATTGGAGGGCAGCGTGGAGGGTAAAAATCGTAGGGGGAGACCAAGAGATGAATACACTAAGCAGATTCTGAAGGATGTAGGTTGCAGTAGGTACTGGGAGATGAAGAAGCTTGCACAGGATAGAGTAGCATGGAGAGCTGCATCAAACCAGTCTCAGGACTGAAGACCACAACAACAACATGTAGGTTACTCGAAGTACGTTCGCAATAACGACGGCGAGTGTTGATCAGAGACAAGAGTATCTTCAGGAGTATCCCAGGGAAGTGTGATCGGGCAGCTCCTATTATCTACACATGTAAATGATATGACAGACGGGTGAGCAGTAATCTGCAACTGTTTGCTCTGATACTGTGGTGTACGAGGAGGTGTCGCCGTTAAGTGACTGTAGGAGGATACAAGATGTCTCAGACAAAACTTCTACTTGGTGTGATGAATGGCAGTTAGGTCCAAATGTAGAAAAATGTAAGTTAATGCAGATGGAGAAACAATCCCTTAATACTCGAATACAGCATTTTTAGTGTGCTCCTTGACGGAGACACGTCGGTTAAATATGTAGGCATTACGTTGTAAAATGATGTGAAATTAAATGAGCGTATAAGGACAGCTGTAGGGAAGGCAGTGGTGGGCATCAGTTTATTGGGAGCGTTTAGGGAAAGAGTGTTCCGCTTGTAAAGGAGACGGGTATAGAACACCAGTACGACCGATTCTTGAGTACTCCTGGAGTGTTTGAGATCCCCAACAAGTCGGATTAAAGGAGGATATCGAAGAAATTCGATGTTGGTTTGCTACATTTGTTACTAGTAGTCTCGGTCAACACCCGAGTATTGCAAGCATGCTTCGTGAACTCAAATGGGAATCCCTGGAGAGACGGCGCCGTTCTTTTCAAGGAACACTATTCAGAAGATTTAGAGAATCGGCATTTGAAGCTGCCTGAAGAACGATTCAGCTGTCGCAAAGGTATGTTTCACGCAGGGACCACGAAGGTATGATAAGAGAAAATACGTCTCGTACGCAGGCATATAGATAATCATTTTATCTCATTCTGTACTTGCGAATGGAACGGGAAAAGAAATGATTAGTAGTGGTACAACGTACACTCCACCACACACCATACACTGGTCTGCAGATTATGTCTGTAGCCGTAGATGTAGTCGCATGTTTGAACAGTGACGATAGCAACTGCCTCCTCCTGAAAATGTCGAACAGGTGTTTCTATGAAACGTTATGGGACATGGATAATGTTGTCGGTGGAAAACCCAGGAAGTTTATTTGCAACGCTAAACTTATTGTTTCATTCGGTACCAGCAAAAGATACGGTAAAGCCGAAACAATACTGTTCGGATTTATAGTTGATATACGTTAAAATATGTAGAGAGGAGTACCGTCGCATAATATCAGCCTGTTTACACTTGTTTCAAGAGAACATGATGTAGTGACAATAGCAGTAGCAGACCGGGCGGCGGCGCAGGCTCTCCACCGGCTTTTGTTGAGACCGATACGCCGCAAGGACGTTAGCGGCATGAAGCACATTACCCATTACAGTGATGGACGCAATTACGATGCCACGAGGCACTGCACGAAGCTACGAGGCACTGCTAAACTAGTTAGGTAATCTGTTCACTTTTAACGCAAATTTAATGTCAATTTTGCTTGTTCTTTAAGTTTATTGATGTTATTGGTTTATTTTTTCCGTTTTTAGATCTGACGATGGATCCAGAGTGAAAATTGACAATGAATTGTATTGAACTATTATGCGATCGAGTTGATTACCAGCACTGCCAGGAATTTTTCGTTGGTGAGAGGACTGAAATGCGATGTACTCAGCCTAGAAATGTCAACTGAGGCGAGTTTTCGGCTCCAGATTTGGTACCAGTTAGGTTCCTTCCTGAGCATGCTGATACAATAGATCCATATTTAGCAATCATAGACAGCCGATATCTCGGTGAAAATCCGCACCAAAAGACTTGAAAGTCAGATTTGCAGACGGGATTTGACACCGTATCCCATAAGAGACTTCTAATTTAAGTGTACGTCGACGGAGTATCCCCTCAATTGTACGGCTGGTTTCGTGATTTCCTGTCAGAAAGTAAAACAGACGTGTTGTCTGGCGTTCCGAAAACAGCATGTAGGAGACAAAAAATGGCTCTAAGCATTATGGTACTTAACATGTGAGGTCATCAGTCCCCTAGACTACTTAAACCTAACTAACCTAAGACAGCACACACATCCATGCCCGAGGCAGGATTCGAACCTGCGACCGTAGCAGCTGCGTGGTTCCGGACTGAAGCGCCTACAATCGCTCGGACACAGCGGCCGGCTGTAGGAGACTATTTGAAAGGCTCTCGTACATTGTTTCCCGATGATGCTGTCATTTAGTGTCTTGTAAAGGCTTAGCTGGTTCAAATAGCTCTGAGCACTATGGGACTTAACATCTATGGTCATCAGTCCCCTAGAACATAGAACTACTTAAACCTACCTAACCTAAGGACAACACACAACACCGAGTCATCACGAGGCAGAGAAAATCCCTGACCCCGCCGGGAATCCGTGGTGGCCAAGCGGTTAAAGGCGCTACGGTCTGGAACCGCGCGGCCGCTACGGTCGCAGGTTGGAATCCTGCCTCGGGCATGGATGTGTGTGATGTCCTTAGGTTAGTTAGGTTTAAGTAGTTCTAAGTTCTAGGGGACTGATGACCTTAGAAGTTAAGTCCCATAGTGCTCAGAGCCTTTTGAACCATTTGAACCGCCGGGAATCGAACCCGGGAACCCGGGCGCGGGAAGCGAGAACGCTACCGCACGACCACGAGATGCGGATATAAAGGCTTCAAAATGTCAAAAATTGTTGCAGAACAACTTAGCTACGATATCTGTATGGTACTAAAAGTGGCAGTTCACTTTAAGTAAGGAAAAATGTGAGGTCATCCACATGAGTACGCTACAAATCACAAAAATCTATAGGCTGGCCACTTAACTAAAAACCTAGGAATTTCAAACAGGACTACTTAAATTGTGGGGAAGGCTAACCAAAGACCGCTGTTTATTGGCAGAACACCTCGAAGATTCAATCGGTCCACTAAAGACACTGTCTACACTATACTTGCCTGTTCTCTGGTAGAGTACGTGTGGGCGGTATGCGATCCTCACGAGACAGGATTGATGGAAGACACCATAAAGTCCAGAGAAGGGTAGCTCGTCTTGTACTATTGCAAAATAGGGGAGAAAGTTTGACAGACATGTTACGTGACTTCGGGTGGCAATCGTTAAAACAGACGTGTTTTGCAGTGGCGAGATGTTTTCAGGAAAGTTCAATCACCAACTCTTTCCTCTGAATGCGAAAATGTTTTGTTGATACAAATATACATGGCGCAATATGATCATCGTAAAAAAATAAACCGAACGAGATAGTGGAATGGTAGAGAAATAAGTTGAAGGTAGTTTAATGATTTTCTTGCCAGACACTTCAGTGTGAACTGCACAGTAGTCATGTGGACGTAGATGCAGATACCGTGGAGCTACTTGAATGGGAAGTAGCGGCTCCAAGGTCTGGGAAAATGGCAGCTGCAGATCCAGCAGTACTCTGACCATATGAGCCTTGCTCTGGCGTAACCACAACCGCCGGAACGAAGAGGAAGAACGCAAGACGAGAGAAGGCGGTGAAACAACTTCGGCCAATAGCGCGCTGAACAGGACGTCACCACGATAGGAGCGGCATCTAACCGAAGTGAATATAAGGGCACCTCCTGCCAACCTCGGACGGACATTAGTGGAAAGAATTCGCAGAGTATTAGCACGACCTAGCAGAGAGTGCTACGATATCAGATTGTAGTGATCCATATCCATTGCTTGTTTGAACATTGTGTATAGCAAGGAGTCTGATTTATGTTGAATGTCGCCCGTCGCTTGGGACGCCTTTGTACATTAAAGTTAAGTATTGTCAATCTGCTTTATAGAAATAAAACTACAAATGTTATATTTTTGAATTGCTGTCTAGCATTCCGAGAACGCAGGATTCCTTAGCCACCCTATACTAGACGAGTGGGCAAGACGCAACATGCCTCCACACAGAATCAGAATGTCGCCATTGGCAGAGTATGACATGGTGATCGCCGGCCGGAGTGGCCGAGCGGTTCTAGTCGCTTTAGTCTGGAGCCGCGCAACCACTATGGTCACAGGTTCGAATCCTGCGTCAGGCATGGATGTGTGTGATGTCCTTAGGTTAGTTAGGTTTAGGTAGTTCTTAAGTTTTAGGGGACTGGTGTCCTCAGATGTTAAGTCCCATAGTGCTCAGAGCCATTTGAACTTTTTTTTGACACGGTGATCAGTCGGTCCTGGACGGCCCTATACAGCCACTAGACGGAGCTGCGGCTTCAGTATTAATACGTAACGTAGTCATTGATTTTTATAATTTAATCTGTTACAAAGATCACCGTACTCCGCAGATCCACTGGCCTCATTTCACCAACAATGCATGGCTTTCCATTCATTTTCGTTCAATATGACTTGAATGTGCTGCTACCATTTCGCGCTGCGTTCAATGTTTTCACTAAGGAGAGGAATTGTGGAGGAATCCGACGTTCAGAACAGGTGTGCAGGTAGCAGCGATAACAGGGGCCAACTACCTCGCGAGAGTAGCAAATAGACCACGTAAACGACATTCACAAAAAATTGTCAATGCACATTATTTATAGTGTATACATATACTACAAAATAAGAGTAGAATAAGCAGGCAAAGTGCACCTCTTCACTCTGTCTAACAAATTCCAGTCTATATCATCTCGGTATTTATTTTTTTGTTCTGCTCTTCAGTCCGAAGATTGTTTGATGCACCTTTTGGCGCTTCTCTGACCCGTGCACGCTTGCCGGCCGCTGTGGCCGAACGGTTCAAGGCGCTTCAGTACGGAACCGTGCTGCTGCTACGGTCGCAGGTTCGAATCCCGCCTCGGGCCTATATGTGTGTGATGTGCTTGAGATAGTTAGGTTTAAGTAGTTCTAAGTCTAGGGGACTGATGATCTCAGCTGTTAAGTCCCATAGCGCTTAGAGCCATTTAAATTTCGCGCACGTCTCTGCATCTCTGCATAACTGACATCGATTTAAGTATACTTCAGCATTCAAGCCTTGGCCTCCGTCTTCAATTTTTGCCCTGTTACTCCTGACACTTACCATAGTGGTAGTTCGTAGACGCCTCAAGACATGTCTTGTCAATTAACGTCCTCGTCTAGTCAAGTAGTGATACAAGTATCTGTTCTTCTCCGTTCGATTTAATACATCATTAATTATTCGATATAACTATCTAGTCTTCAGCATTGTTGTATCACGTTTCAAAAGCTTCTATTCTCTCTCTGTCTGAGAAGTGTTCTGTCCACATCGCACTTTAGTTTAAGCCAAGACTCCATATACATATATACTTAAACTAATTTCTAACAAACAAGTTTATAGTTGTCAACAAATTTTTCTTTTCCATAAACAGTTGTTTTGTTATTGTTTGTCTACAATTTACATCCTCTTTACTCAAGTCTGTCAGTTATTTTGCTGCCAAACAGCGATACGCGTCTACTACTTTTACTCTCCCACTTACTAACGCAATTCCTTCAGGATCGCCTGATGTAATTACGTTACATTCCTTTTGTTCATTTTCATGTCATAACCTCTTTTTAAAACACAGCCCATTTCGTTCAACTGGTTCTCCGAGTCCTGCTGCATCCAACAGGATATCTCTATGTTACGGGAAAACCACAAAGATTATATTTCTTCGACCTGAACGTAAATTCCTTTTTTAATTTTTTCCTAGGTTTTCTTTATTGCTTTCTCAGAATAGGGACTGATTAACGTCGGGAACAAGCCACAAATCTGTCTCCCTCGCTTTTCTACTGAAACTTCCTCTTAGAAAAATTAATGAATTACTGTGCTGATAAACCTTTTACGTTATTTGATTTTCAAACAGTTGAGCAGAGCTGAACGCACTCCGACATTACTCTCTTTACTTATTCTGATCAACACTAAACTGACACACAATATATTTAGCTTAACGCAATCTGTCTTTCAATAATACCACAAAAGATGGCCCCGACTAACAATAACCTTTACCTTTCATGAATCACTTACCTCATAAAAATCTTCGTTACTCGAACTACTGCAATACAGCGAGCGCCAATACTGCTAGCTAAATATTAGATTCTAACTACTGAAGGCACTAACTACTGATAGGCGTAGTTAGCAAATGAAAGATTTTGATAGAGAACAAACAATGTATTTACCTTAACAATATTCAAAAGTCATCATATATATATATATATATATATATATATATATATATATATCAGTTCATGACATACATTATTACTAATTTACTCTTTCTGATGGACACACGTCCAGATTGTCTGCTCTCAAAATTCTGCCATCTCTCTCCTCACATCCACCACTGTTGGCGGCTCACTTCCAACTTCGCTGTTGACATCCAACTGCCTAACACTACAATAGCAAATATTCCAACAATGCAAACCAGCCACAGACTCACACAGCACAGTCAGTGATCTTCGTATAGAGCGCTACGTGGTGTTACCAACATAAAAACCTTAACAGCCAACTTAAACCACTAATGTTTCCCTGTTACGCTCTTCAACAACTATAACTGCAGTCTGGTTTCTTTATAACCTGTAAATAACCATTCACTTCCTGCTACTTTCAAAAGTTCAAGGAATCTAGCCCATTCAATATTTTTAATGGCATTTTTAAATTCAGAAATGTTAAGAATGTAGGTCTGGCTTTTAACGTAAGACTTAGGGTCAGTATTGTCTCATTTGTTCTTACATTTCCCTGAGGTATATTTCTATCAGTTTTACCATTTTTCTGTAATTCGCGCGAATAGTTCGCAACTATGACTTATTAAACGCATGGTTTAGTAATATTCACACCTGTGAGCACCTGCCCACTCTGCAACTGGAATTATTAGATTATTCATGAAATCTAAGAACATTTCCGCGGTCTCATACATCTTGCACATCATTTGCAACAGTTCTGTCGTGGCTCAATCTCCCAAGGACCTCAACAGTTTTGAGGAAACGCCATCTCCTCCTTTGGGACTTGTTTCCGTTTAGGTCTTCCAGTGCTATTTCGAAACCTTCACTCAGAGTCAAGTGTCTTTGCTCATCTTCACCAGCTTCCTCTTCTCCATCTATAATTTTGTCTGCAGGTGTATTTCCTTTATCTAGATCCTTTATATACTCCTTCCACCTTTCAGCTTTCTCTTCCTTGCCTGATACAGGTTTGCCAAATGATCACTTGATTTTCATACAGTTGCTTCTATTTACTCCAAATTTCTCGTCAGTATTTCTTTAGGCGGCATCTGCCTTTCTAATAGTCATGTATGAAACTGCAGCGTCGTATTTGTCCTGTAGCACCTTAGCCATTCTGTCAGTCTCACATTTAGCCGTCTATATTCCGTTTACCTGCTTCATTTGTTGTATTTCTACTTTTTTCGTGAGCTACATATTTTATACATCTGGTGTATTTCAGCAATCGAAATTTACGCTAGGTAAACAGTACTGTAGCTCCAGATAGACAGATAACAATACGTTGAAACAGAAAGGAGTTTTACATAAAATGTTACTTTTAATCATTCATTCTTCTTTTTAAAAAATGCTCATATGTACACTTTGTGGAACAAAACGAAAGATTTCCATCACTGTTTTTACATAAACGTGACCCCATAATCGCAAATATAATACTAGAATAATATTATACCTGACTCTTGGAATGAACGAATACTTTTGATGTCCCAAATCTCTCTAATGCGGACGACACATTACTCAACCCCGATGCAAATGGAAGAATAAATTCATGGAACTACGACTTCTAAAACAGTCTTTCAAATAGTGACGAAAATATTGCACTCAGCATCTCCATTTAAATCACAAAACTTTTAATCTTTGTAATCAGGGAGTCCGATTTGGGTATTGGTTTTATTGCAACTAACAATGAAATTGTATTTAAGAGCTCTAAGTTTGACCTAAAGATAGCAGTAGCCGAAACTTTCAAATCAAAGGAAATATATTAAGCTATCTTGAAGGCTTTGCGCATAAAAATTTCAATTATGTCATTCAAGAAAAAAGGTTTTGAGCGCTCAAACTTTAGATGGTAATTTGTTAGATAACACCAATGTGACGAATAGCTGTGCCTGGAATGAAGCAATAGACAGAGTATGAAACTGGAACTTCCATTGCACCTTAAAACATAAATAAATAGGTTAGGTATGACGACGTTTATGATTCTTGACATTTCATGTATGCTTAGCTTGAGGATCGATTTTTTTGCAATGACTGTAATTGAGAACAATGAATGATTTCAAATTAAGACTGTGTTTTAATCGCTTCAGTAGTTATCATTGTTACCGTGCAACATTCGTTGAAATCCGTGTGCCGAGAGGAACTGTAGAGAAGACTAGCTGCCAAGTCAATATTAGATGATAACTTTTCGTTGCAGGTCCACTCCTCGGAGAGAAAATCTGAACTTTACCGGAGAACTTTAGTTATATTCTCGGGCAGCTGTTTGGAAGTAAACGTCGAGCTGACAACTGATTTCGTTAAACTTCCCAGCATTTTCCTCTGACAGTTACGAACTACGTGTGAAGATCTTGTTATCCGAGGTTACACCTTTCTGTTGGAGGGACGGTCAGCATTTATGCAGTTAGAACAATCGTAAACAGTTTAAAATTATTCTTTTCCAAGATGTGTACTTAGAGGACTTGTACATTTTGTAGACCTTTTACTTTATAACTCTAGAGATGTGTTTAGTGAATGGAATTTATAAGTGGCCAGTTACAACTCGTAAATATAGTTTTCTTTCTACCTCACATCTGGTCACTTGGGCTGAATGAATACTCTTACACGAATGTGGGATGGATCCATGTCACAGTTGCTTGATAACAAAACCTTTTCTTCTTTAACGCAATGTAGTAATGAGCAAGTTATTCCTTCTGTCAATAATATATATGGTTTTGTGCCTTTCGGATCCCGCAGCTGTCGACAGTTCTTCACAACCCTTAAAACTTAGATGCCGCAAGCAAAAGAAGTGGCCCTCAGCAATATGTATATGTGGATGTGGGCCGGTTACCCACATAAAAGTAAATCGAAATTCGATTTCAGAGGTCATTGGGAGGTCGGATATTGAAGGTTGTAAAGCAATAAAACTTAAACCTGGATACCTTAGCATCAAACTGCAAGAATAGGAATGTCATCGAATTTCTAAGGGAAACGCGTGCTGATAAATGTGAAAACTGTAAGATGATTTGTCTCAGAAGACACACTTGTTATCTGTTCATCATAGTATTATACGAGAGGACAGAAAGAAGTATTGAAAACATGCTGGACGAAGGTCAGTTTAATTTTTCGAATTAGGAAGATAACTGACAAGTAATTCTGACGATTTGTAGTGGAAGACTGAGGAATGAAAATAGAACGATGCTTCGTAACCTATAAAACGCTTTCTACAATGAAAACAAAGGGAAAGCAACGCCGTTCTGGCCACAGGTGAACCAATCACTCCTAACCGACCGCCGTGTCATCATCAGCGAATGGCATCATTGAGTTACGGTATGGACGGTTGTGGGATCAGCGCACTGCACTCCCGGCCGTTATTGCGTTGGCAGACCAGGTGCTGCTACTCCTTCTCAGTCAAGCAGCTCCTCACTTGGCATCACGAGATTGAGTGCACCCCATTCTAGTATTCGCAATAAGGAAAAGTCCGTTGCAGAGACGGGAATCTAACCAGGGTGCCCGGTATGGCAATCAGCAATGCTGACCACGAAGCAACGACCGTCTAACCACAAGGTAAAGTGGAATGCAATATTCTCAGCCCATAAAATATTACGGAGACGCACCAATAACCTAAACTACCTACCAAACGAAAAAAGCTATAATAAATGTAGAACGCGAAATAAAAGATTAAAAAATGAAAAAAAATGGGTGAATGTTTCGTGAAATGAAGTACAAAGAGTTAGAAGAAATATTTGACGTGCCTTTGGACAATACTCGAAAACATGTACAGAAACGCATCAATTTGACTGTTTTCCTTCATTTCTTTTTACTTTCAGGTTTTGTTCAGAAATATGGAATACAATACATTTAATTATCGTTGGTATACAAGTACATATGTCAACAATAACCAGGAAATTTTCAGTTTGTGCTGTAATTTCATATTTATTGTATTTTTCAACATGAAAGAAAGAATTTCACAATTAGTACACCTATGTAACCCTTAATGCGCAAAATACATTAGGCCTTGAAGAGATAAACTGCTCGACACTTCAATTACATAGCTGGTATCAACTGTTCGTGAAATATTTCAGTTCTTCCTCATATTACTAAGCGTTTCTTGATTGCCCTTGTTAAACTGAAGCAAAGTACCTCTTTCTACAAAACTTGAAATCTCGCTGGTCAATTTGTTATCCGATTAGTCCATTTCCCACTCTTCGTTTAACTAAGAAAATTCGATCAAAAAACCATTGTGCAAATCCTATGGAGTCTTGGTTTTTCTCCACTCAAATATTGACCAAACTGAGGAGTTAGCGTATAGAAGTGTATAAGGTGGGGCTGCAGCTTAACGCCACTCTTGTTCTGTTCATCGCAACATGTAGATTTAGGATAAATATACCAGATGCGAAAGTGATGAAGAGTAGCAGGAAGTGGTATAACGGCTCGCTTAACATCAATCTAGGTTGGTTTAAACGGCTCTGAGCACTGTGAGACTTAATATCTGAGGTCATCAGTCCCCTAGAACTCCTTAAACCTAACTAACCTAAGGACATCACACACATCCATGCCCGAGGCAGGATTCGAACCTGCGACTGTAGCGGTCGCGCAGTTCCAAACGGAAGCGCCTAGAACCACTCGGCCACAACGGACGGCATCAATCTATGGAAGGTCAGAGTACATGGTGGGAAGTATAGCTGAAGCAAGGACGATAAGGGAGCTATATTGACAGAGGCGAAGACAGTTTTCGTTAATGAAATAACTCCTGGTGATGCACGTATGGAATTCAGTGTAGGGTCGAAGTGAAACGATGCCCATCGCAAATCCCAACTAGAAGCAAGTTGATACATTTGAACTGTGATACTCGTGAATAACGTTGCCAATTAAGATAACAGAGCCGGCCGGAGTGACCGAGAATTCTAGGCGCTACAGTCTGGAACCGTTTGACCGCTACGGTCGCAGGTTCGAATCCTGCCTCGGGCGTGAATGTGTGTGATGTCCTTAGGTTAGTTAGGTTTAAGTAGTTCTAAGTTCTAGGGGGCTGATGACCTGAGAAGTTAAGTCCCATAGTGCTCAGAGCCATTTGAACCATTTTTTAAGATAACAGACAGAGTGAAATGAAGAAGTTGTGATTCAAAGAGAGAAGGGAGAGTACTACGGAAGATAACACAACAAGGGACATCTGCTACGGCATCTAGAAATGGTTAATTTGGTTCTGGAAGGCACAGCAACGGGGAAGAATAGGAGCACACAGGAAGTAGAAAACACAAAACAGAGTACAGAAAACGTTGAGAGTAATAGCTATAAAGAAGTCAAAATATTGAGGTAGGATATAAGACAGCAGGACATAAGCGGGAAAATAGGTATTTTATAGAAAAGTAAAAATAAACTTTACTGCGTTAAACAGTAGCTTGTGAGGGACGCCACTATCGAGCCTAGCGTTGGGAAAAATTCTTCCACTGCAAGCAGAGAGGGCAGTGTGATCAGGGGCCGACAGATGGCAGCATATTAACACATAATTTAGGGAAATAAATATCATGATTTAAAAACAATACACCACTACACTGAGAGGCAGAAAATAGTGTTCTTAGTGGACATACATCTGGGGCGTCAAATGAAATGAACAATTGTACGTCGTTAAAGGAAAAGATTCTGGCATTCTATCTGGTGTAATATTACGAATAACGTAAGTTATTATCCGTAGTAATTCGGTTTTAAGGAAAATAAAAGAAAGAAATAACTGAATGGTACTGCTTAAATTAAACTCCTTATATAATATTCGTTATGCTACTGATGAGTACCGTGTAGGAAGTTGTGTGGATACTCGCTGTTGGTATTATATTGCGACAATCTTTTTTAGACATTATTTAATGAATGTCTAATAATATCCACCAGATCGTAAAGGTAAATTAATCAGATAAAGATACTGTTACGTAGTGATAGTGCTCAGTTTTTCTTTCTAAATCATTTGACTAGCAAACTTTGCTTTTAGTATTGGTGGCCAAAATTGCACATTAAACTTTACACTCAGGCGTTAATCCATTTTTATTCCACAGGTCACAGCAATATATGCCAGATTGTCATCTGATTTTGCTCCACTGCTATTATTTTCTCGCCATAGGGGCAGAGAAGCAATTATGACGCTGTGGGAAATAATTGCGCTATGTATGGCCTCGAGTTTTTAGCTTCTATAATAATTGTTGTTTGTTGTCTAGGCGACAGGTCTTAGAACATTAAGTCTGCACTGCTGTTTGCGAGTATTGAAACTGTATCTCGCCTGCTTTGCGTATGCCGCATACGATTTTGTATGCAGCTTATTATGGTGTCTGAATGAAAAATGATACAAGTACCAATCACATTTTAATCTTAATGCGCTCTCAAGTTCTTGATATGATCTGTGCGGTAGCAGATTTGAATATCATTCTATCTACGGGCGCTGACTGCTATTACTAATGTGCCACAACGTCATAATTGCTTCTCTGCTCCTATGGCGGGAAAATGATAGCAGTGGAGCAAATCTGGCATATACTGATTTGACCTGTGGAATAAAAATGGATTACAGCAAGGTATATGTAACTTTTTAGAACTAAATCCTGTGTATTTCCACGAACTTTCGTTCAGCGATGCTTTGATACATTGTGTATTTAGTCGAGAAGCAATCTGACACTGGTATGAAGAAAAGCCAGGGAGAAACGTCAAACACATCGTGATGGCACAACTTCAGTCAACAAACACGACAAATACAGACGCTGAAGTAAAACAACGGTGCTGAATGCATCTGACAGTTTTCCTGATGCTGCGTTTCATTTCAAGCAAACACTGCGGGGCAGTATATATACTGGACGTACGGAAAAATCAACAACTCGTTTGAGCACACCTATAGGGCAGAGGACGGTTTACTGCTTTGATTTTTGTGTAGGCAACAACCACTGTTCGACCGAGTCTGGAAAAATTCTGATAGAAACTCCTAGAATCGTTCCTCACTTTTTGCTTGATAGCTGGAGAGGATAAAGCGAAACGCTCTGCCAGCAGCGTTTCTGCAAGAAACGGAATTCTACGGAAAACTAACCAGGGAATGAAAAAGAGAAGTGGTTTTGTTGTAGTCTGAAAGTGTAGGGACAATTTTTGCTTTTCTGGCCACTGGGTGACAGTTTTGCTGTCGCTTCTGCTATTCCTTGTACGGGGACAAAAACGTCTTTGACCGGTGACGTCAGTTGTAAGCAGAGTCTAAGAAGAATATGGTAACTGAAGTCATAAAGGTACATGTAATGTATTGGGAAATACATTGAGATAATTCTTCCATAATTAATTAAAGACAAAGACTGTTCGGAAGCCTCATTTTAGACACTACGTACTTGGAAATGAGCGATGGAAAATTTATGAGGACGCTACTTACACAGTCAGACTGAAGACTTGTGTTACCTTATTTATGTAACGTACGTTGTGTGTCGTGTTACATGACGTGCTGAATTTCCTTAAAGTGTAGCGGTGCTGAAAGTCGAAAGGCACACGCAAAATCCTCGAATACACTACTTCAGGTGTACAGAACATTTAGATTATATAATATCAAGTCTACAAGTGGATGCCTTCTTTACGACGACATGCCCACTGAATCAGTAAGTCGCCAGCTATGCCGGCTGAACACAGTTGACACTATCGTTATATGCGATTCAACGATAATATTTTCATCTAGATTTTGTGCTGAGCCCGCTCGTCAGAATTAAGTAACGTTGGAATCGTGTTTTCGTTCACTGCAGTAAGTTCTTTTCAGATTTCTGTTCCTTGCTATTAGGCATTCTGCATACAATGGTGTTGAGGATGGCAAAATGAAGTAACACTACAGACACAAGCGAAATAAACAACATAAGTAAAATTGTTATACTGGCTTAGTTTACTTCTAAACATTCAATTACTTTCCAAATTTAAATGTAATGCTATTCCCTCGATTTTATGGTTGCAACAAATCACGGTAAAGTACATATTGATGAGATACGTCCTGTAATAGACGAAGGGAGAGAGGAAGAAAGTACATTAACGTATTTCGGCATGAAATTTGAAAAAAAATTAATTTTTTCGTTCATAAATTGTACTTCAGAATAACAAACTGGTATGATAAAATGGCGTCTGTTTAACTGGCTGGTCCAGACAACTCGATCATCAATGAGGGGTCAGTAAACGTTGTGATGTTATTCTCATACACGGTCAGTTAAGAGAGAGTCTATAATAGCCTAGCATATAGTAAAGCAAATTGTTCGGTTCCTCAGATTCTGACTATACAGAGTTGTATCTGTGTTGCGACTATCATGTTAAAAAGAAAAAGTTATAAAGTTATAAAGAAGAGATAAGCTGTCGCCGTTTGCTGTGCTATTTGAAATAAAAACGTTACTACATTTCGGCATTAAATATTCGGTAGCGAGCCACGACATTCGAGTCCATTTTCTTTATATTTTAAGAGTGTTTTCATTTCTTCCATAGTTATTTTAAATCTGTATTTCATTTTATTTGGTAGTTGTATGATTAGCGTCCACGGTCGACATCGGTATATTGGGACGTTGCCATAATGCTTGCCCAGAGATAAATACGTTGAACTCCCATGATGCAAGGAAATTCCACGTATGGAATGTAACTGGTCAGATGATTACATAAGAGTCTAGCAGTTAATCGTACTTTTCTGTAGCTTTACAGTTCACACGGTTCGAGACGTAGATTTCACCATCAGGCTTTACGATAGCCTAAATGAAATGGAACTTATCCTAAATGCAATAAAGTAGAACATTCTCTGGAAAGGATCACTTCTGTAGAAAACTTGTAAGTAGGCTGATTAGGCTTTTATGCTGGTAACGCCACGTAGCGCTCTGTATGAAAATCATTGACTGTGATTGTAGGTGAGCAGCCAGCCGAGGTGGATGTTGGGAGAGAGATGGCAGAATTCTGAGAGCGGAAGATCTGGCGTGTGTCCATCAGAAAGAGTAAATTTTTAATACTGGATATCATGAACTGATATATATATGATGACTTTTGAATATTATTAAAGTAAATACATTCTTCATTCTCTATCAAAATCTTTCATTTGCTAACTATGCCTATCAGTAGTTAGTGCTTTCAGTAGTTAGAATATTTTATTTAGCTGGCAGTATTGGCGCTCGCTGTATCGCAGTAGTTCGAGGAACGAAGATTTTTGTGAGGTAAGTGATTCATGAAAGGTATAGTTTATTGTTAGTCTATTGTAGGGATTATTGAAAGTCAGATTGCGTTGCGCTAAAAATATTGTGTGTCAGTTTAGTGTTGATCAGAATAAGTAAAGAGAGAAATGTCTGAGTACGTTCAGTTCTGCTCAGCTGTTTGAAAATCAAATAACGTAAGAGGTTTATCAGCACAGTCATTCTTAATTTTTCTAAGGGGACGTTTCAAACTCTTGCTGTCAGTGTTAACAGAATGCCATCAAACCCGTTGCTAGCTGTTTCCGTGATACTCAGCAGGCGAAGGAGAGCAGTGTCTTAACATCCCGTCGATTTCAAAATGAACAGAGATACTGTAGTAGTCCAGTCTGACGAGGGTGGACAATGAAATCGACAGCTACCTTTTCGAAGAAGGCTTCCCTCAACACAACGTCAGTAGTCTGGGTAAATCACGGATAATTACGTTTACGATGGTCAGATGGAGATTGTAATGCGAACCTCGAGATCGAGTTGGAGAAGCAAGAGGTCGTGGATCCTCTTATAGCAATCAGAAGACAGAAACCAAAAACCCAACAGTCGAGAGGTGGTCACCACTCTGCACACTTGTCGAGCAAATCACCGAATGCACTAAGTTACGTACATAAATGGATACTAGAACACGCACGAGGCATTGATTCAGCCGGTCGGGGTGGCCGAGCGGCTCTAGGCGCCACAGTCTGGAACCGCGCGACCGCTACGGTCGCAGGTTCGAATCCTGCCTCGGGCATGGATGTGTGTGATGTCCTTAGGTTAGTTAGGTTTAATTAGTTCTAATGACCTTAGAAGTTAAGTCCCATAGAGCTCAGAGCCATTTGAACCATTTGACCCATTGATTCAGAATGTTCAAAATAAAAAACGACTGGAAAATACAGCATCCGCCATAAGGCAAGCAACACAACACGTCATCAACATCTGGGTGGATAATGTAAGTTTGGTTGCCTACATTAAAATGCATGCAATAATGTAATTTCCAGATTTATTTTCTTTATGTATGTCTAGGGCATACTGTCCCAGACGTCAGTTAGAAATAACTCCAATACCCGGAAGAGACGGACGTTTTGGGAGCTTCCCCTTGGCTGTACGCCAAATACCGGAAATGGACGTCCTGCAACTTGTGCTGCACGTTGCACTAAGATCTCGCATAATACTTAGCAGCAAAAAGTATTTAAAAAATGGAAAAAGAAAAATAATTAGAAGTCGGCCACATGGCGACTGAGCAACCTTGAGCCTTCAGTACAGAAAGATGAAATGTTCAAAAATGTTCAAATGTGTGTGAAATCTTATGGGACATAACTGCTAAGGTAATCAGGCGCTAAGCTTACACACTACTTAACCTAAATTATCCTAAGGACAAATACACACACACCCATTCCCGAGGGAGGACTCGAACCTCCGCCGGGATCACCGGCGCAGTCCATGACTGCAGCGCCTCAGTCCGCTCGGCTAATCCCGCGTGGCGAAAGATGAACTTAACCTGTGGTTAACTAAGGTTTCCGTACGACAATATACACCGTGACACCCTACACCAGGAAATCTATTTTTGTACTGTAGAACAACAATATGTCGATTAGAAGATGTCTTGCCTTAACCTTTTGTCTTTGGGGGCTAATAAAGGATGATAATTCTGACAGAAGTGGGCCGTTTTAAACTGTTCTTGTTGCAGGGGTCCTACAGCTTCGCCGCATCCCGCATGTTCGTCGCCAAGCACCTGGATCTCGCCATTGTTCTCTATCTTCTACTATTCATCGGCTCTCCATCGCTTCTTCGATAACACTTATACACTCTCCCCGTGCTCTTCCTCTTGTTCTCCTTCCAGGAAGTTGCCATGAAGGTAATCTCTTGGGCTATCTACCTTTTTCTGTTGTTCTGACATTCCATAACCATTCCCTAACCGTCTTCCATTATATGCGTAATACTTTAACGACTCTTCGTCCTTTCTCTTATTTCTTCATTCCTCACGTGGTCAAGTCGGGAAACTGTACACGCTCTTCTCAATCGTGTCATTTCTTAAGCTCTCAGTCTCTCTTTATTTCTTCCAGTGATTTTACAGCACTCATTCCCATAGCTTGTTATTGGTTCCATGATGGATTTGCCCAACGGGCGATCAAAAAGTTTTTCATGGAAGGCCGTAAAATCTAAAATCGGTATACTAATCAGGAAAAATCGCTTTAAACAATGAAGCGATCATTGCACCGATGCACCAGGTTGGAATGTTCAGATATGCGTGAATTTCTAAGGGATCAAATGGCTCAAATGGCTCTGAGCACTATGCGACTTAACTTCTGAGGTCATCAGTCGTCTAGAACTTAGAACTAATTAAACCTAACTAACCTAAGAACATCACACACATCCATGCCCGAGGCAGGATTCGAACCTGCGAGCGTAGCGGTCGCTCGGCTCCAGACTGTAGCGCCTAGAACCGCACGGCCACTACGGCCGGCAAGGGATCAAACTGCTGAGGCCATCGGTCTCTAGACTAACACAAAAACTTACTTATGCTAAGAACATACACACACACACACACACACACACACACACACACACACACACGCACACACGCACACACACACATCCCCGAGGGAGGACTTGAACCTTTAGTGGAAGGGGCCACGCAATCCGTGACATGGCGCCTCAAACCGCGCGGCCACTCAGCGCAACATGTGGTTGGCGATACCCGTTTGGTAAAATGTCATGTTCTGCTGTGTTAAGTAGTCCGTAGTCGTCCTCTGAAGATCCCCGTCCCCTAGGAATCGTTGACACATCAAGGCCTTCTTCAAGGGACCGAAGGGGTGACTGACATGGGGCGAGATCACGACCATAGGACGGATGCTTGTGTATCTTCGTTAAAACATTTGTAACATGGAGATGCGTTATTATGAAGTAGCAACACCCCCTGTCGCACGGTACTTGGCTCAACAATTCACAACGAGCGTTTTCGACAGACATACTGCCCCACAGACATTCTTCGTTCTGCAATGGATGCCAAACAGAGTTTGTCCTTCGGCAGGCAAGAAAATAACATCTACAATGCTCATGTTTGGACGGATTTGGTAATAACATCGCCATGGTTTGCGTTTCCTCATTTAGCGCACGCACGACGCAAAGACACGAATGTCGCACTAATGCCTTGGCTACATATCGGTGCTTATATACCCGCATGGGAGTGGTGCTTCGTTGCATATACTCTGCAGCAACACCCTCCAATGGAAACTTCTTGATCACTCCTTATATAAACGCATTTAACCTTCAAACCCTATTTTGAGGACCAGAGTACTACAGTTAATTTTTGCGTAGCCCGACTTTCTTGCCTGATACGTTCTTGGGTATCTCTGTCACAGCTTCCATCACGTGACACTATACTATCCAGATGCTTTAATTGTTACACACTTTAATGTAATATCTGCCAATCTTCAAGATATCTATTGTCCTCTCCGCACCATAAATATTCCATCTGCTCAAAATTAATTTTCGAATCCCACTCTTTATGTTATTTCAAGTTTCTAAGCATGTAAGACATACCATTTCCATCGTTTTCTGCAACGACCTGACCATCGGCATAGAAAGGCTTGTACATATGTTGGTTCCCTTCTTCAGTCCCCGTGCCCATGTACTTCCTCTATATCCAGTGTCTTTTGCACATAAATCTTAAAGAGTTTGAGAGACAGCATCTTTATTTCAGTCCTTAGTTACAATGGAGGCCGCTCTAGAAATTTCTTTCCCCATTTTAATGACAGATCCTGCCGATTTGAAGAGGTTTCAGCCTGTGTTGACTCGCATCAATTTTTCGGGGCTAGATCGCGGTAGTGGGGCATTATCTATGGTGGTTATTCACGCGAGGCATTTTGATTAGCACGATGATTGACACAATTCACGGGGCGAATTGGAAGGAGCACTTGCGAGACGCGAGGCCGGTTTACATCCGTTGTCTGGAGCCATTTGTAAACGGCTTTTGCAGAGCACAGACATGATAACCGCGGAGACGGTGTTTCGGATTGGCTGCGCTGGCTATGGAACTCTGGAAATTTGCCTGTGCCAAGCGTGTGGAGATTCTCAGTGCCACTTTGATACCTATTCATAAATATTTTGGTGAGACTCTTTCTGTGGCTTCTGGACCATGTATTATTAAAGTCGTAGTGTTGCGGCTAGTTTCCCCTTCCCGGAAGGTCTGCTGAGTTTGCTGTTTATGGGATTTCCTCCGAAATAACTGATGTTTACTTTATTGGAAACAAATCTTCCTCATTACAGACGTTAGTCTCAACTGTTTGCGAAATGTGTAGAAGTTGTGTGACCTGCATTACAGAGCTAGTGGAGTTACGTTAATCAGAACTGACTGTTTATGGTCATATTTCGAGTGGCATACCGTGGACCATGTTCAAGGCAGAACTGTGTGTTGTTCTTCCTTTTCAATACACTGAAGCCTAACTTACTCAGAGCGCCTTTTAACTGCCATCATTTTAGTTAAACATTTTCATGACATTTTTAGTGGTGTTAGTCTAATTCATTCAGATTGCCTTCTCGCTGTAATTGTTTTCGTTATCTGTAAAACATTTTTGTGGGGTGTTAGTTGACCCGCCCTGAATTTTCTATGGTAAATTTTGCTAAAAAGAATGTACTTTTCCACTGCATTTCTTACGGGCTGTCTGGTAAACCAAGTTTGACGTCTGAGACTCGGTTGCTTAGTTGTGTGAAATAGTGGATTTTACGTTAGAAAGAGCTGCCCGATCCGCTACTTAAGGCTATTGTCTTACTGAAAAACTTGTTAGAAGTCAGCGAGTTTGAATTTTCTTTCATTTCAAAGTACTGTTTTGTTACTGTTCTTGTTGCATAATTAGTAAAAGTGAATGTTTGTCAGTCAATTTTGGAGCCACGTAAGCTTTATTGGTTTCCAAATTCCTGTAGTGCTATCCAGTTGTTTAGTGCTTTGATGCTTATCACCATATTCGCTGACTGTGCAAATGTTATTATTTATTTACGTTTCTCTCTTAAATGGTTCTGTAATGAACTGTGTGCCGCCCTTTGTAAAGCAGTGCACTGTTGCTAGTTTTCTAAGGTTCGTTCCTAATCTTCTGTAGTTCATGTTGTACGGGACCTGCCGCATCCACCGTCGTTGGCGAGTTCCCACTGCCCACCCTGTCCATCGGGTTCCCCGTTTGTCGCGGGACTAAATTGTATTTGCATAACTTCTCCTGGTTGTGAAACAATGTCACCAACGGACGTGAGGCATCACATGTGTGACTACTTTTGTTACCAAATCTGCTGCAGTCATGTACGATTTTATATTTAAAACCCAGCTGAAAGATTTTGTAAATGTTGATGTTTTCATTATTAATATGCAGCTTGGCTGACTTCAGATGCCTGTCGTTTGACAAATTGTTCAGCTCAAAAAATGGTTCAAATGGCTCTGAGGACTATGGGACTTACCTGCTGAGGTCATCAGTCCTCTAGAACTTTTAACTACTTAAACCTCACTAACCTAAGGACATCACACACATCCATGCCCGAAGCAGGATTCGAACCTGCGACCGTAGCGGTAGCGCGGTTCCAGACTGTAGCGCCTAGAACCGCTCCGCCGCACCGGCCGGCTGTTCAGTTACTTAATGATTTAAAAAATCTTTGCTGATACCAATTTCTAATTTCATTTCATCGTTGATATTTGATAAGTCCTTTAATTTGTTACTTGTTTTTAAAAGCTACACTCCTGGAAATGGAAAAAAGAACACATTGACACCGGTGTGTCAGACCCACCATACTTGCTCCGGACACTGCGAGAGGGCTGTACAAGCAATGATCACACGCACGGCACAGCGGACACACCAGGAACCGCGGTGTTGGCCGTCGAATGGCGCTAGCTGCGCAGCATTTGTGCACCGCCGCCGCCAGTGTCAGCCAGTTTGCCGTGGCATACGGAGCTCCATCGCAGTCTTTAACACTGGTAGCATGCCGCGACAGCGTGGACGTGAACCGTATGTGCAGTTGGCGGACTTTGAGCGGGGGCGTATAGTGGGCATGCGGGAGGCCGGGTGGACGTACCGCCGAATTGCACAACACGTGGGTCGTGAGGTCTCCACAGAATATCGATGTTGTCGCCAGTGGTCGGCGGAAGGTGCACGTGCCCGTCGACCTGGGACCGGACCGCAGCGACGCACGGATGCACGCCAAGACCGTAGGATCCTACGCAGTGCCGTAGGGGACCGCACCGCCACTTGCCAGCAAATTAGGGACACTGTTGCTCCTGGGGTATCGGCGAGGACCATTCGCAACCGTCTCCATGAAGCTGGGCTACGGTCCCGCACACCGTTAGGCCGTCTTCCGCTCACGCCCCAACATCGTGCAGCCCGCCTCCAGTGGTGTCGCGACAGGCGTGAATGGAGGGACGAATGGAGACGTGTCGTCTTCAGCGATCAGAGTCGCTTCTGCCTTGGTGCCAATGATGGTCGTATGCGTGTTTGGCGCCGTGCAGGTGAGCGCCACAATCAGGTCTGCATACGACCGAGGCACACAGGGCCAACACCCGGCATCATGGTGTGGGGAGCGATCTCCGACACTGGCCGTACACCACTGGTGATCGTCGAGGGGACACTGAATAGTGCACGGTGCATCCAAACCGTCATCGAACCCATCCTTCTACCATTCCTAGACCGGCAAGGGAACTTGCTGTTCCAACAGGACAATGCACGTCTGCATGTATCCCGTGCCACCCAACGTGCTCTAGAAGGTGTAAGTCAACTACCCTGGCCAGCAAGATCTCCGGATCTGTCCCCCATTGAGCATGTTTGGGACTGGATGAAGCGTCGTCTCACGCGGTCTGCACGTCCAGCACGAACGCTGGTCCAACTGAGGCGCCAGGTGGAAATGGCATGGCAAGCCGTTCCACAGGACTACATCCAGCATCTCTACGATCGTCTCCATGGGAGAATAGCAGCCTGCATTGCTGCGAAAGGTGGATATACACTGTACTAGTGCCGACATTGTGCATGCTCTGTTGCCTGTGTCTATGTGCCTGTGGTTCTGTCAGTGTGATCATGTGATGTATGTGACCCCAGGAATGTGTCAATAAAGTTTCCCCTTCCTGGGACAATGAATTCACGGTGTTCTTATTTCAATTTCCAGGAGTGTATTTTATTCACGTCAGAAGGTTGTTGATTTTTATTGAAATAAAAGGGGATGCACCTTTTCTACTGTGAACGCTGCTTTCTTGCCTTCTGGCCCAATCCTACCGATCAACAGCGCATTAAGCTGGTTTATCGAATTCAAAGGCCGGCCGCGGTGGTCTACCGGTTCAAGGCGCTCAGTCCGGAACCGCGCGACTGCTACGGTCGCAGGTTCGAATCCTGCCTCGGGCATGGATATGTGTGATGTCCTTAGATTAGTTAGGTTTAAGTAGTTCTAAGTTCTAGGGGACTGATGACCACAGATGTTAAGTCCCATAGTGCTCAGAGCCATTTGAACCATTTTTGAATTCAAGGTTTATGATACGTCTTATATAAATGTTTGACTGTCACCCTAACCACATCACCTCGAACAATAGCCTTAGTGATACTGTGACAAATGTTTTCTCAACATTTATCCACATCAAATGACTGCTTGGCTTCATCTCCAACCTCTTCTCCATAATCTGTCTTAGGTTAAAGACGTTATCTATACATGAACTGCGTCTTCTAAAGCCACTTATTTCTTCCATTCCATTTACAGTCTTCTCCACTTTTTATTTTAAACTCCTCCCCTAGAGCCTGCCAAATAAACTTGTGACGTTTATGCCTCTATAACTCTACACACTTTTGTGCACTAAGTTCCTCTTTGCTGGAATTTATTCCAAATATCACTTATTTTTATTAAATAAACTGTTTAAATATTCATACGGAATGCTTGGGCCATAACCTACTAATTCTGCTAGTACATTTTCCTGTCCAGGTGATTTCTCCATTTTCATTTGTGTACCATCTTCAGTACATCTTCCGCAGTTATTTTTTCTATCTATTCACCATCCAGATTGTCCCTCATCTCCCACTTTATTTCCTTGTACCTCGTCCATTCATCTGTTAGCAGGCCTTCTAAATGCGTCTCCCCTTCTACCAGACTGACAGTCTTGCTTTTACTTCTCTGCTCGTTCATGCAATCTTTTGCCTTGCAGCCACCATTTTTACTCCTCTGTTCGTTCTAAATATACACACGTCTATCACGTTTGTTCCCTGTTCTCAACCAGTAATTGCACAACGTATTTTTTAGATTTACTTTTTCTTCAGTGGTTTGAATCCATCTGTGTTGGTGTCACATACCTTCTTAATCCTGCTCCCCCGGTGTTTCAGTTTCTGTTTCATGTCCGCATTTTTTAATTACTTCGTGCATATGCTCCATCATTCCTTCTTCTAGGTGTCTCACTTTGTTCGGCAACCATCTTTCAAACTATTTAAATTGCATTTCATAGTACCCAACCCTTAGTATTATTATCATCTTTGAACCTAATAAGAAGTGGTCTGATCTCCATTCCGCAACCCGGTAGACCCTATCTTCATTCTTTCTTGTGTTGGAATTTTTATTTTGAGTACTATAGTCTATTATTGACCTGTAATTTCTGGATGGACTCTCCTAGGTACAGTTGTGGATCTGCTTGTGAGGAAAAGAACCATTTGAAACCCTCAAAGATAGTGTCTCTGACATGTCCATTAACCTTTCCTCACTGTTATTTGCTGTGTTCTCTCTATATATTCCTACCGTTCGCATATCGGTGGCCACCCCTACTTTTCCAATAAAATCTACCATTTAAGTTATTTCTTTCCGGGCGCTTATGCTCTCTAGCACACTAGTTAATTTTTCATAAAACTGATCCTTGACATTGCTCTCTGCTTCATTTATAGGTACATAAGCCTCTACAATGATTATCTCGTGACCATATTTTGAGATTTCTAAAGTCAGTGTCTGCTCATCAACTTCCTCTCAGCGTTTAGCATCTTTTCTGTGCTTCTTATGAACGACTCTTGAAATCCCGCTCTTAGCTCTCACCTCCTTTTCAACATCCCTATTAAAATAATTTAATCTACTATATTTTCATTTCCATTCCCCCAAACCTTTGTTTCACTGATGATAGACAAAATTTACAGTGCTGCACTTAGTTACCTTGGATACGTTAAATCGTCCTCTATTATCATGCTTTTAGTGGCGCAAGTTCAAAAAAATGGCTCTGAGCACTATGGGACTTAACATCCGTGGTCATCAGTCCCCTAGAACTTAGAACTACTTAAACCTAACTAACCTAAGGACATCACACACACCCATGCCCGAGGCAGGATTCGAACCTGCGACCGTAGCAGTCGCGTGGTTCCGGACCGAGCGCCTAGAACCGCGAGACCACCGCGGCCGGCGTGGCGAAAGTGTTACTAGTATAACGAACGCACTCAGAACTGTTATCTTATGTAGTGTTGACGGAGCAGTCGTTCCACGAAGTACATCTAAACAGCAGACTTTCAAAATATATACAGCAGACTTTCCAGTTATCAAGAAATTTTTCGTAAAAGCCCAATCCCTCATTCCGAGAAAACGTTACTTGTCTCAGGTGAAACTGTCTGGACTACACGCTACAACTATAACGATATCAGATTGTTTCATGAATTTTATTTTTCGTATTTTCAAAGGGTGAAGCTTCTGGTGCCCTCGAATTGTGAAGAACAACCAAACTATATCTCAGACGAAAAGTACGGTATGAAAAGTAGCGGTGCTAAGAAGACAACAAGACCAAGGTGAGAACAGATATTTCTGAACAAGCCCAAATTTCAGGATTGGTCTGGCAGTTATCCCCGGGTGAATACATCAGTATAGCTACGTTTCTGTAAGGAAATCTAAGACACAGCGCTAGCCACAGTCTTAGACAACACAGCTAATTACCCACGGTATTCTTGTGTTTGTTGTTGATTCATCAATCGCTCGGTATAATCAAGGACTGGGCTTCAGTCGATAAGTATAAAAATACGTAAAATATATACAGTATAATTAAAAAGGTCAAGCATTTATACACCTTTTTTTTAAGATTGTCAACTTTAATCGTTTGACATTAATACCTTAAAAAACGAAGACGATAAGGCCCAAATATGGAAAACTAGTTTTGTTGACACCTAACTCATACATATGACGTTTCCTGAAAATTTTATATTTATTTCAGCGGTGATATCGACGGAATCTTTGGTGATCTCACGCAGCAGGCCACACGTCGTTCACAGCCACGGGAGAGTCGACAGTTTTGAACCTCCCGCTCGCTCTTCACCATTGCTCGCTGTCGCCGATGGGGATGCAACACTTACCTGCCACCAGAGGACGCTAAGTTCACAGAAGCTCACTGCAGGAGTCTCTGATTGGCCGCTCGTCTTTTTAAGCAGCTGCACTCTGAACTTCGCTCCTAGACTCAGTGGATTTATAAGCTTGTCTCCACATTAGTAAGGAAGACGGCAGCAACAAATTACTACGAAGTAGCACGACACTACTAAGTATTAGTACAAGTCAGCGACTTACTGAATTGTACCACTATTCAAGACTATTTATTCCTATCAAGAACATTTGTATTTGTATATTTATGAATTTTAAGTGGGGACCTAGAAACGAAGGAGAGGCTTCGTCCCGCCGTAGCCCTCAGTGGTTCACAACACCGAACCCAAGGTTATTGTGCGGTTCGGCCCCCAATGCCCCCCCCGCCCCTCCCTCCGGGTGCGTCTCAGACCACACGAGTGACCCCAAATGTTTGCTTGGTGGAGTACTTATGGTGTACGCGCCGTGGAGACAGTGTTTGCGCAGCAATCGCCGACATAGTGTAACTGAGGCAGAATAAGGGGAACCAGCCTGTATTCACCTAGGTAGATGGAAAACCTCCTTAAACACCATCCACAGGCTGACCGGACCTCGACACAAAACCACCGGGTGGATTCGTGCCGGGACCGGCAGGCCTTCCCGCTCGGAAAACAGCGCGGTAGACCGTGCGGCTATCCAGGCGAACTATCAAGAACATTACTCTCGTTGAATAAAAGTCAGCACCGCGTAAGAGAATAGAAAGTTATTTTTATTATTAAGTGTACATATTGTAAATAAATGGTACCTTTTTGTTGACGTCTCGTTCTCTTTATTGGCCACATCACCGACTGGCATATTAGGAGCAATAGTTTACACTGGGGACCGATTTGGTAAAAAGAGTCAGCGACTGTTTACCCTTTTAGAGGCTGAATTTCCAAAAACCCTATCTTAGCGGGAGCCTACGTAATAAAGAAAGATATCATTCAATATCTCCGTGTCCGTGATCAGTAGATTTTTTATGCGCAATGTTTTGTCAATCAGTTTCTCCCGTAACATTCAACTGGCGAACGCAACGTTACGACCATTCTTAGAGAAGCGTGACACTGAAGCTGCGTTCGTGTTTTGGCAACCAAGTGCCCCCCCTTCTGGGCCAGAGGGAACACGTCAGGGATGTTTCTGGGAGCCAGCTCCACGCCAACCAATCACAAGCTCGTAATTTAGGAGAAGTGAGCAGATATCTGGTGAAACATAGCTCCGGAATCTTAGCCAGGCTATTCCACTCTGAGTCACTGCTGTCTTGCATTCCAAAAGTGAACCACTGCGCTATTAAGCAGGTGACCATAATGTTTTTGTACTCGCCAATATCAACAGAGAGGGTCAGAAAAATTAAATAGTTGAGAAAATGTTAACAAAAAGTGAAATAGAGATAACAAGCGCAGAAGACGTCATAGTAGTTAACCTGTCGGTTTGCGACAGAGATCTTTAACTGAACTGGACGTCAAACTGCCTAGCCACGAGATCGGCGCCAAGAGAACAGAAAGTAGTAACTTTTCAGTTCTTCGCTCACATGAGCTCATTACATCAGATGTTCCAGATTTATGGAAGAGAACAACTCTTTCATAAGTAGTGTTAAAAAAAAGTTACTACATTACGTGTTTCCAACTCTTGGTATATGAGGGCAGGTAAAGCAGCCAGGAAGATGGTCAAACTTTATCGTTTTGATAGTGCAGGTGTTACGGTGTGGGCAGGCATAATGTTGCAATGGCTTACTGATCTCCAGATCTTTGAACACAGTACACTCACCTGTCAGAATTATTGAGACACTGTACCCCTTCCCCAAGCGAGTCTTTCTATTGGTGCACTCACCCCTGGATCCATTTTAATGGACTACAATGCGCATCGAGCTGCAAAGGGGCGGTAGCTCTTCGAAAGAGACTATATTCGACAAATGGACGGCCTGCCCGTTTCCCGAGCACTTGTGAAATACATTGGGGAGACGTTCTGCCGCACGTCCACATGCACCAACCACCATCCAACAGTCCTCAACAGCATTGGTGCCGGAATGAAACGGCCTTCCACAATAACTCCTTATCAACTTTCAGAAAAAAAACATAGGAGCACGTCGCACAGCTTGCATTGTTATGCACAGTCATCACAAACCCTCTCTACTACTGCACCAGGAATTCTGTCATCCGCCACAGCAACGATTACGATCAAGAAGACCAGCAAGTGTTGCTGCAGAACAACTCATCGCGGATAGTTTTCATTTAAATGAAAGCTGGAAGCATGAATGATCAACAAAAACGTTGGCAACAAGAGCCCATCACCTTGATCCCGCGAAGAAGACAAAAGGTTTTGACCTACCGAGGAACCTTTGTTGCCGCCTCAACAGGTTAAGGACTGGACATGGTTGTTGCAGGTACTTCAGGTACAAATGGGGCTGGATCAGTTCCCCAATGTGTGAATGTGATCAAGAAGAGCAGACAACTGAACATTTACTCCAGCGCTGTCCACTTCGTTCATACCCTGGAATTCCCGATGACTTGTTCACACCCAGCGTAATTAACTGGTTGAAAAACATGGACTTTAAGGTTTAATCTTGTCTAATATCATATGTATATTGTATAAAATCATTTGCCTTATATCAACTGTATATTGTATAAAATCACCATACGATTAAATAAATAAATCTCAAACCCTGTTAAGAACCATTTCCCGCTATTTGTTATGCTATGGGACCATCGTAAATCTCGCACTTTGAATTAAAGTGTCATTTCTACTCGTCTCAATGCGTACTTCTTCAATTACCTTCTGCGCAATACTGTAGCAGTTCTGTGTAGGGTCCAAGTTTCATAGAGCTATGTTAACTCGCAGCAACACATCATGCGAAAGTTACTTTCGTCCTTAAGTTTTGCTTTCCAGTGTGTTTATAAATCTTTGTATAGAACACTTACTTTGCGAGCGATCAATAGGCAATTGTAGAATTTTTGAATCAAGTGTTCGTTGTGTGACGGAAACGCTGCAGTGGGAGGTTGGTCGGTTGTAAATACGAGTGGACACCTGACAAAGTGCTGAGCATCTGTAAATGGGCAATATCTAGGGAACTGACAGGGGATGGAATACTATTACTCAAGTGCGGACCTGCTTACTAACGAAGCTGGAACTGCTGGCAACGGGTCATCACCTACGGTAGCATGCTGAAGAAGTACTGTAACTCTGTTAGGCCTCACTCAGTTTTGTTGGTTGACTCAGAGATTGTATACAGATCAGTATTGAGAATATAATGTATTAAATAAACTATAGCTGTGTTTTTGGTCGTATGGTATATTTTAGCCCGAGCTAGGGACGACATCTTAATACAGTGTTAACATAGTGCAGTAAAAGCATAATCATAGCCATTAGGTACTACATTTATATTACACGAGAAATAAAAGTGATCATTAAAGCATTAACTTGCCGTCCCTAGGCGACTAGGGTCTGGCGTCATTGGCAAGCCCGATCGGGCATTTTCACCTTTCTTAGAAACATTCAAGTGTTGCAGGTATTAAGCTATGCCGTTCATATATAGAGTTTCAAAATTCCTTCACATAAGGCCCACCTGTTGTTCAACTCTTATGCTACTAATTGTCTTACTATTTTAAATATTTTACTCACGTGACGATATGTACGCTACATACAAGGAATACTTAACAAAAACCTCTGTATTTTATAATTCCCCCATTACAGCATTTTAGCCTGTAATAATTGATATACATTTTATAAATAGTTAATATAGACTAGCATTGAATCTTTGATATTAACAAACAGTAATCGTTTTATCGTTTTTTGTGGCTGCGATTTATCTACGATCTACAGTCATTCGGATTCTTGACGTATGCATTAATTTTACTTTTGTATTAAAGTCATATAAATACTTTGTTATCAACACTGTTAGACTGGATTATTATATTTGTAAACAGCGACGTGGCCATTTAAGTGATAAATATTATGTCCGTACAAACGTAAGGTTATAACAAACTGCAAATTATACGTACGTATGTAGATATTTACCAAATGGCCATGGGAGATATTTATTACTGCATCACTTTACCGCTGTTATTAATTTTATCGCCTTTGGGAATAAAAGTTGTTTCGATCCTTAACCAAGTGCTTCCTTGATATATGTATGTGCCTTACACTGATAAAAAGAGGCTGTACGTCTTGTGACCTATGCTTTGGGTCTGTATTCTCCTTGTAACCAGAGACTCGGCCTTTTAACCAAAGATAATGATAGTGACAACTATTACGAGTTAATGAGCAACTAATTTACATTAAATACGCATTACGTAAGTGCTTTATAATGGCTGCAGTTGGTTACGTACAATATGTTGGCAGATGACGATACTTACCGATTTCACGTAGTTTCCGCAGTCACTATAGTCCGATTCACGAACGATGTCGATTCGCGCTTGTCGAGGCATGGACGGCGATGGCATTGTTGCCGGTTTCAACCGACAGCTACATGACGCGCATACACGTGCTTAGCTCTTGAAGAAAGCGGGTATCCTGCAAATTACGTCTCTCGTTTGCTTATGAGAGCTGGCAACAAATCCACTAAACAACTCGTTACGATCAAGTTTAATGCTGGTACTGGCTACTACATTCACAGCAGAGCGTTCAGAGCACTGCTGAACACACATTGGCTGTTGGAGAATGCGTGACATAGGTGCCCCGGCCTACACTCGACGTCCGCCAACTATAGGTGGCATCTGTCTTGCCAATGGGAACTGGTAACATCTTTGACTAATAGTGGAAAGTACACCTCCTCCCTGATTACCAAGCTGGCTCCTGCCGACCACCTTTGCTAAGTTTACGTTTACCAGAAAGGCCTGCAGCGGGCAGCCCACGTTTAAACGAGCCCTGTCATTGGGTAGTGACTGTTTTTTCCCCCTTTTATAATAATTACACTTCTAATACACGTTATTCGTACAATGTAAACAAGTTCCACGGCCATTGGCTACCAATGACGTTATGCTGGAGACAATGGGCGTGGCTTTCGTTACTTCACTACCGGCAGCCGAGCCATGTGTACTAGTGATTTTCACGCCTGCACGGATGGACATATCAAAGGTACACCAGCTGCGCTTTTTTACTACATTTATTGATTTTAGTGTGTGTTTCGACTGGAACTGTAACACTGTTTTATTCCTCTTCACAGAATGTACGATCTGAAGACGATCTCTTAGAAGATCGAAACCGGTCATCTGAAAATTAAAACAAACAACTTACATGCGATCGCGACTGCGTGTATTAAAGTGAGTTATAATATTATAAAGATCTTTTATTCTTACAACAATGTTCCAAAAAATTCTAGAAGGATTGCTTCAAATGGCCCTGAGCACTATGGGACTCAACTTCTGAGGTCATCAGTCCCCTAGAACTACTTAAACCTAACTAACCTAAGGACATCACACACATCCATGCCCGAGGCAGGATTCGAACCTGCGCCCGTAGCGGTCCCACGGTTCCAGACTGTAGCGCCTATAACCTCCCGCCCACCCCGCCGGCCTTCTAGGAGGAATTGAAATATGAACCCATATGACGAAATAACAGACAACACAGTTAATGAAGAATCATAGCTATGGAATTTAGCTATTAATGAAGAATCTTAGCGATTCTAGGCGCTTCTGTCCGGAACCACGCTGCTGCCTCGGGCATGGATGTGTGTGATGTCTTTAGGTTCGTTAGGTTTAAGTAGCTCTACGTAAAGCGGACTGATAATCTCAGATGTTAAGGCCCATAGTGCTTAGAGCCATTTGAACCATTTGAGCTATGGAGTATGATGTAAGTACAGAATTTCAACCGTGTTTTAACCTATTGATTTCGGTTTTTATACCTTTTGCATTTATCATATACCAACTGTCCAAAGACTGTATTTTACATAAATGAATGCACGTCACTGATGTATATGAAGTTAGAAATACCTCGTGACGTAGATCTTTCACCTGTCAGTTCCATGTTTACGCTACACGACAGTTATACCAGGCTTGATCAAGGAAATTGTCTCTATCTTAAGATCTGACATCAATAATGTGACACGATGGATTTCATATCGTATCATATTAACCTACACACACACACACACACACACACACACACACACACGTCATTGATGTAGTGGCACATAATGTAAGTAGACTTATATTTCTGCTATTACACATGCTTTTGTCATGTTGTAGAAATACACTCCTGGAAATTGAAATAAGAACACCGTGAATTCATTGTCCCAGGAAGGGGAAACTTTATTGACACATTCCTGGGGTCACATACATCACATGATCACACTGACAGAACCACAGGCACATAGACACAGGCAACAGAGCATGCACAATGTCGGCACTAGTACAGTGTATATCCACCTTTCGCAGCAATGCAGGCTGCTATTCTCCCATGGAGACGATCGTAGAGATGCTGGATGTAGTCCTGTGGAACGGCTTGCCATGCCATCTCCACCTGGCGCCTCAGTTGGACCAGCGTTCGTGCTGGACGTGCAGACCGCGTGAGACGACGCTTCATCCAGTCCCAAACATGCTCAATGGGGGACAGATCCAGAGATCTTGCTGGCCAGGGTAGTTGACTTACACCTTCTAGAGCACGTTGGGTGGCACGGGATACATGCGGACGTGCATTGTCCTGTTGGAACAGCAAGTTCCCTTGCCGGTCTAGGAATGGTAGAACGATGGGTTCGATGACGGTTTGGATGTACCGTGCACTATTCAGTGTCCCCTCGACGATCACCAGTGGTGTACGGCCAGTGTAGGAGATCGCTCCCCACACCATGATGCCGGGTGTTGGCCCTGTGTGCCTCGGTCGTATGCAGTCCTGATTGTGGCGCTCACCTGCACGGCGCCAAACACGCATACGACCATCATTGGTACCAAGGCAGAAGCGACTCTCATCGCTGAAGACGACACGTCTCCATTCGTCCCTCCGTTCACGCCTGTCGCGACACCACTGGAGGCGGGCTGCACGATGTTGGGGCGTGAGCGGAAGACGGCCTAACGGTGTGCGGGACCGTAACCCAGCTTCATGGAGACGGTTGCGAATGGTCCTCGCCGATACCCCAGGAGCAACAGTGTCCCTAATTTGCTGGGAAGTGGCGGTACGGTCCCCTACGGCACTGCGTAGGATCCTACGGTCTTGGCGTGCATCCGTGCGTCGCTGCGGTCCGGTCCCAGGTCGACGGGCACGTGCACCTTCCGCCGACCACTGGCGACAACATCGATGTACTGTGAAGACCTCACGCCCCACGTGTTGAGCAATTCGGCGGTACGTCCACCCGGCCTCCCGCATGCCCACTATACGCCCTCGCTCAAAGTCCGTCAACTGCACATACGGTTCACGTCCACGCTGTCGCGGCATGCTACCAGTGTTAAAGACTGCGATGGAGCTCCGTATGCCACGGCAAACTGGCTGACACTGACGGCGGCGGTGCACAAATGCTGCGCAGCTAGCGCCATTCGACGGCCAACACCGCGGTTCCTGGTGTGTCCGCTGTGCCGTGCGTGTGATCATTGCTTGTACAGCCCTCTCGCAGTGTCCGGAGCAAGTATGGTGGGTCTGACACACCGGTGTCAATGTGTTCTTTTTTCCATTTCCAGGAGTGTAAATGTACATTCAACTGTATGCTCCTATATAGTAGATGCTACTAACGTATGTACACACAACTTCCGGTTTAGCAAATAAATATTTAAAGCGCAGATCATGATGTTCTGCAAATGTCCTTTAATAAAACTCATTTACTATACCAATCCCCGTTATGTGAGTACGCAGACCTTCATAGGTAGTACAGCCTAGTAAAACATGGTCTGGCGTACGAATAACCGCCACATGTAGGCTACTCGTATGTGTCGGACATCTTTTTATCCTTTTTAAATATTCCGGGTATGGTCCACGGTCTCCCAGGCAGGAAGTCTTGAGTAATCTAGATAGGATCTAAAAGTATCCAGCAGATCACATTTTTAAAATCAGTACTGCACGACTGTTACCGCTAAGACTCTTCTGAGGCATCCAGTTGTACGCCAATGCTTGTGGAGGTGGCGGTGACCCACACTGTCCTCTGACGCAGTAGACTACCTCGTAAAGCCCCGGGCACAAATGCATTGTTCAGTGCTCTTGGTGGAGCACCATGAGTCACTGTCATGGGGACTTATACGTCCTACATGGCAGTCCGACCAGGGAAGGAGGCAACTGCCGTAAAAGCAAATCACCTCAGTCGGCTGCTTGTCCGTGTTGTCATTAATAAACACCGTGAGGCGGAGTACGTAGTAACTCCTGCAGATTTAGCTCCTGTAAACAGAGCAGCTCATGCTGCATTTAGCTAAAGCACGGCCCCACCCACATAGCTCCAAGGGTATCAGTACCTGAAACTGCGATATTCTTTCTTAAATATACAGAAATTTTGGTCAGACAATACACTCACTAGCCGAAGTTGATATACGTTTTACTTATTCAGAAAAGAAGCTTCTGGCTGTAAACAGAAAGAAAACGTAGTTTTCCGGAAACGCATTGTTTCAACAGGTACAGCGATGCGTTGTGGAAGCACGGTTTCGTTTAGATCCCTTTTATGTGGAGCAGGAGGAGTATTTTGCTGCTGAGTGGATCAACCTCGTTCTTAGATACTCGTGTCAATCATGTTTACATATAATAATATTGTCTCGGAACTCTTCCATTTGGTCCGTGTTTGCATAGAAAAACAGTAATATCAGAAATTGTGTGCCTTGATGCAAAACACCTTGTTATTCGTTTATTTCTTTATTATCCCAAACTAGTTTCGGCGACAAATATCACCATCATCAGTAGGGTTTTTTAATGTAAAACATGCAGAAAATGACATGGTTGTAGAAACACATAGAAACATTATTACATTTTTACAAATCGTCTTTGAAATATAGTTAATATTGATACATTGATACTAATTTATTGTATGTTACAACATGGTTTAAGCAATTATTGACGCTGTTTGTGACATATTTTCTGTGCTCTTTTTTTCTGTTGCCGTCTTTTTACTTAGGGAACATCATGTCATCTGCAACCATGTGAGCGGCTGTTAGTAAACAAATACTAAAAAGTGAATTTCGTATGTCAGATATTGCGTCCGCCTTGATATTGGGGGTTGTGGTAGTGTTGTGGTAGTGTTGTGGAGACCAGTTATTTGGTGTGTATTGAGATGTTGTTTAGCTATTCGTGTACTCACGTTCGTTGGATGGTATGTGGCTGCTTTTATACAAAGAAAACAAAACTTTTGAACTTTCTTTCTGATCCAGAGTATTACGCCATCTGTTTGTTCACGTGTGTCACGAGAGGAGTATCGCAATTTCTGTTCATTATTTATGTCTCTGTGTGTGATGGAGAAGTGGTTCTTTTGCGTGTGTGTGCTTTCTGTTCTGTGTCCTTGGTCAGTTCTCTCAGAGCGGTAAAGAGTGTGTTGTTGCAAAGTGTTGTGTTTTCATTTATAACATTTTTCCCTTCGATTATAGTCTTTTGTATATAGTAGTTTTCTTCTATTGTTAGTTGTCGGTATAGACTGTTGCTGTTTTTCAGAATGCGTAGATCGTTTTCGATATTCGTGGGGTTACAGTTTTTGTTCATTAGACGTTCTGCAAAAGTTGAATGTGTGCTGTCACTTCCTAGAGCTCTCATGTGCTCTGTGTACCTCGTTTGGAAATTCCTGGTTGTTTGTCCTACGTATTGGGCCTGACAGGGGTTGCAAGTCAGTTGATGTGGTTCAAATGGCTCTGAGCACTATGGGACTTAACATCTGTGGTGATCAGTCCCACACCGGCCGGCCTCATTTGATATACACTCCTGGAAATGGAAAAAAGAACACATTGACACCGGCGTGTCAGACCCACCATACTTGCTCCGGACACTGCGAGAGGGCTGTACAAGCAATGATCACACGCACGGCACAGCGGACACACCAGGAACCGCGGTGTTGGCCGTCGAATGGCGCTAGCTGCGCAGCATTTGTGCACCGCCGCCGTCAGTGTCAGCCAGTTTGCCGTGGCATACGGAGCTCCATCGCAGTCTTTAACACTGGTAGCATGCCGCGACAGCGTGAACGTGAACCGTATGTGCAGTTGACGGACTTTGAGCGAGGGCGTATAGTGGGCATGCGGGAGGCCGGGTGGACGTACCGCCGAATTGCTCAACACGTGGGGCGTGAGGTCTCCACAGTACATCGATGTTGTCGCCAGTGGTCGGCGGAAGGTGCACGTGCCCGTCGACCTGGGACCGGACCGCAGCGACGCACGGATGCACGCCAAGACCGTAGGATCCTACGCAGTGCCGTAGGGGACCGCACCGCCACTTCCCAGCAAATTAGGGACACTGTTGCTCCTGGGGTATCGGCGAGGACCATTCGCAACCGTCTCCATGAAGCTGGGCTACGGTCCCGCACACCGTTAGGCCGTCTTCCGCTCACGCCCCAACATCGTGCAGCCCGCCTCCAGTGGTGTCGCGACAGGCGTGAATGGAGGGACGAATGGAGACGTGTCGTCTTCAGCGATGAGAGTCGCTTCTGCCTTGGTGCCAATGATGGTCGTATGCGTGTTTGGCGCCGTGCAGGTGAGCGCCACAATCAGGACTGCATACGACCGAGGCACACAGGGCCAACACCTGGCATCATGGTGTGGGGTGCGATCTCCTACACTGGCCGTACACCACTGGTGATCGTCGAGGGGACACTGAATAGTGCACGGTACATCCAAACCGTCATCGAATCCATCGTTCTACCATTCCTAGACCGGCAAGGGAACTTGCTGTTCCAACAGGACAATGCACGTCCGCATGTATCCCGTGCCACCCAACGTGCTCTAGATGGTGTATGTCAACTACCCTGGCCAGCAAGATCTCCGGATCTGTCCCCCATTGAGCATGTTTGGGACTGGATGAAGCGTCGTCTCACGCGGTCTGCACGTCCAGCACGAACGCTGGTCCAACTGAGGCGCCAGGTGGAAATGGCATGGCAAGCCGTTCCACAGGACTACATCCAGCATCTCTACGATCGTCTCCATGGGAGAATTGCAGCCTGCATTGCTGCGAAAGGTGGATATACACTGTACTAGTGCCGACATTGTGCATGCTCTGTTGCCTGTGTCTATGTGCCTGTGGTTCTGTCAGTGTGATCATGTGATGTATCTGACCCCACGAATGTGTCAATAAAGTTTCCCCTTCCTGGGACAATGAATTCACGGTTTTCTTATTTCAATTTCCAGGAGTGTATTCCAGCGTTGCTGAATTTGTCTGAGGTTTTACTGATTGATTTTAGTCTTCTCTGAACTGTATTGTTTGTTCTGAATGTCATTTGGATCCCTTGCTCTTTAAAGATGTTTCCTATTCTATGTGATATTTTGTTATTGTATGTTACTGTGTACCATCTCTCTTTTTTCTGAAGTGTTGTGGTCTCCTGTGTTGTCTGTGTGTGCTGCATATTTCCGTTTTACTTTGTTGTTGAGTTTGTTTATGATGTATGTTTTGTGGTCGTTGTCAACAGCAATTTGTTTGATTATGTTTAGTTCCTGTGTGTAGTTTTTAAGAGGTGTTCTGTTTATCCTGTGGAGCATGTGTGTAAAACTGGCATATTTATGCACTGTCGGGTAGTTGGATGAGCTGTGGATATAACAGTGTTTGTGGTTGTGGGTTTTCTGTAGATGGAGGATTCATGTTGGTGGTTGTTTCTTGTGATTGTAAGATCCAAGAAATTTAGTTTCTTGTTGTATTCTATTTCCATTGTGAAGTAGATTTGTGGGTGTACTGCGTTGAGCTCTTCTATACTGCTATGTGTTTCATCTACAAGACAGATTATGTCATCCACATATCGGTACCAGTAGATTATTTTGTACCCTCCTTGTTTTACAATGTTATTGAATATTGTGTTCTCTATATGGTCCAAGAAAATGTTGGCTAAGATTCCACTGGTGGGGGACCCCATGGGAAGCCCCGCTTTTGAAGGTATAAGTTGTTGGTGAAAGTGAAGTAGTTTTATTCTGTGATTAGCCTAAGGATGGATGAGATTTCATTTATATGTACATCTGGGAATTTCTTGCATTTTAGCTGTTGTTCTATAATGTTCACAGTTTCTTCTGTGGGTATGTTTGTGTACATGGAAGTTATGTTAAAAGTTACCAGTTTTGCTGTTGGGGGGATGTTGGCATTCCTAATTTTCTCTATTATGTCTCCCGTGTTTTTGAGGCTTCTGCTGTTTGTGTATGTGTATGTCTTCTGTAGGAATGTGTGCATGTGTCTCCCTAGTAAGTAAGATGGGGCTTTATTGAAGTCAACCACTGGCCTGACTGGGATGAGGGGTTTGTGGACCTTTGGCAGGCTTGTCAAAAGGGGAGCTTTAGGGTTCTTTTGTGTCATTCTTTTTGTCTGGTTCTGTGTCAAGGTGTGTGTGACGTTTTTTAAGAGAATCTTTACATTTCTTTGGTATCTTTGTGTTGGGCCACTGGTTAGCTTGATTATTTCATTCTCTGCCAGACATTTTTCTGTTTTCTCAATGTATTCTGCCTCTGTCATTAAGACTAGAGCATTCCCTTTGTCTGCCTTGGTGATGAGAGCATGTTTACATATGCCATTGTGTTGCGTCCCAGGTAGAAACTCCCAATTGAAAGGTGGAACTAATTACAACTTAGAAGATTTAATCGGAAACAAGGAGAAACATAACTCGGCGTAATAAGTCGTGTCCAGTTCCGTAGCCACAGTTGTTCTCCAGTTCACACGATCACAGTAACAGCGTCGCGATTGAGAGGAGACTTGTTCCGTACTCCAGGAGGCGCACCAGACGACTCCGCTTCCGGGCCGCGACGACGTGGGGCTGCATCCTCTTTGGCTCTGTCGATTCCAGCGGTATGACTGCTGCATCTCTTGTGGCGCCCCCACTGTGAACACTTTTGCAGCGTGACGCGCTGCTGCTACTGGAGCGTTGGCACACGGTGTTCGAGAAGTGGGTGGCCGCGTCTTACGTGCGGCGACCACGCTGTGTGAACGCACAGCACAACAATATACCTTATCAGACAGAAGTCTTCGCCTTTTATACGAAAGAACGCAGCATATAAATGACGAAGTCTTCCGTTTTGTTATACATAAGGAGTATGTAAAAATGGGTGACAGAACGACAGTGCCCTGTTGAAAGTTTGGCTCCTCCCGCCGGATGTTCGAGTACTCCCTCGGGCATTGTTGTGTGTTGTTCTCAGCATAAGTTAGTTTGAGTTAGTTCAAGTAGTGTGTAAGTCTAGGGACCGATGACAAAAGCAGTTTGGTCCCTTAGGAATTCACACACATTAGAACATTTGTTAAAAGTTACGCACTTTATACATATCTTCTGCTCGAGAAATCGCGATAGGGAATAAATACATTTGTTAAGAATCCAAGCTGAAAATTCTGTCGTTCCTAAAACATAGCAAAAATGCAGACGCAAGTAAATGGAAACATTTGCTTCTTTTCGCGAAAAGAAGGGCAACAGGTAGGCTCTTTAATCGTCACTGCCAAGCTAAATGCTTCCCCCCTCTCTCTCTCTGTTACTCCCCGCCGACTTGAACTTGGCAACAGGAAACAAACAGACAGGCAACAGCCGGCCGCGGTGGTCTCGCGGTTCTAGGCGATCAGTCCGGAATCGCGCGACTGCTATGGTCGCAGGTTCGAATCCTGCCTCGGGCATGGATGTGTGTGATGTCCTTAGGTTAGTTAGGTTTAAGTAGTTCTACGTTCTAGGGGACTGATGACCACAGATGTTAAGTCCCATAGTGCTCAGAGCCATTTGAACCATTTGAACCATTTGACTGGTAACAGGATCCAAAACGTGCAGGTATGCAGATTTTGTCTCAGAACATGAGCGCGGCTGGGATTAACGCACAAACAGACTAACAAAATCCAGACACGTGGGAAATAACACGGCTGTATTATTCAATAAACAATGAGACTAAAATATTTACTGTACAAAACAGGTGCTGAATCTTAATGATTCGTGGGATTCGTTAACAGGAAATTTAACCATAGATAAAAGTAGGATCTGTCGCTATCATTAGCAAGGTAGTTATCGAAACAAACATCACTTCTTATCACAAAGTACCTGTGACAGTAAGAACTCTTAAACACATTGCATATCTGATTCTCAAGGTCGAAGTATTGGTAAGTGTTTGGAATGAGCAAAGACAGGCGTAGCGAGGTTCAAAAATGGCTCTGAGCACTAACTAACCTAAGGACATCACACACATCCATGCCCGAGGCAGGATTCGAACCTGCGACCGGAGCAGTCGCTCTGTTCCGGACTGAAGCGCCTAGAACGGCTTAGCCACAGCGGCCGGCAGGCGTAGCGAGAATGAGACTTCATTTGTAGTGCTGAACTCATGACACACAGTAGCTTCATTATCTGGCTCGGTTGCAGAAACTTGGCACCAGCGTCTGCAGTTGTGGCAGCTGTAGTGACCGTGACGTACTGATAACATCACGACGAGGTTGGTAAAATTAATGTTCTATAAAGCTTGGCTTAATGTGCAGAGGAGTACGACACTTACTCTAGTCAACAACACTGGCCAAACATGCTCATCAGTCTGCATCGGAAGGCCTAGACGGACGCCCTTGGCTAACGTCTCATCTACTGACAGTCTATCATCTTTGTCCTTGCTGCATCCATAAATGGTATCAAGAACTAACTGAGTTTGAACATGGTCTTACAGACGGTGCACGAGCGATGGGACTCAGCATCTCCGAGGTAGCGATGAAATGTGGATTTTCCCTTACGACCATTTCACGAGTGTACCTTGAACATCAGGACTGCGGGAAAACATCAGATCTCCAACATCGCTTCGGCCGGGAAAAGATCCTGCAAGAACGGCAGCAACGTCAACTAAAGAGAATCTTTCAGTGTGACAGAAGTGCAACCCTTCCGCAAATTGCTGCAGACTTCAGCGCTGAGCCATCAGCAAGTGTCAGCTTGCGAACGATTCAACAAAACATCATCGATATCGGCTTTCGGGGCTGAAGGCCCACTCGTGTTCACAAACCTTTACGCTTCGGCTGTGCCTGTCAACACCGGCATTGGACTGCTGATGACTGGAAACGTGTTGCCTGGTCAGACGAGTCTCGTTTCATGTTGTATCGAGCGGATGGACGTGTACGGCTACGGAGATAACCTCTTGAATCCATAGACCCTGCATGCTAGCAGGAGACCAGGTAGGTTGAGGCATTGTAATTGTGTGGGGATTGTGCAGTTGGAACGATATGGGACCTCTGATACTTGTAGATACGACTATGACAGGTGACACGTACATACGCATCCTGTCTGATCATCTGGATCCATTATTTCATTGTGCATTCCGACTGACTTGGGCAGTTCCAGCAGGACAACTGCAGAATTACTACAGTGTGGCTCCAGGAACACTCTTCTGAGTTCAGACACTTCCGCTGGCCATCAAACTCCCCAAACATGAACATTATTGAGCATATCTGGGATGCCCTGCAACGTCCTGTTTAGAAGAGATCTCCACCCCTCGTACTCTTACGGATTTATGGACAGCCCTGGAGGATTCACGGTGTTAATTCCCTCCAACACAACTTCAGAAATTAATCAACTCCATGCCGTGTGGTGTAGCAGCACTTGTGCGTGCATTGGGGGGCCCTACACGGTATTAGGCAGGTGTACCAGTTTATTTGGCTCTTCATTGTATTTTGCGACTCGGGCCCTCACATGCTACAAGGAACTCTCTTGTTGCAAATTTAATGGGGCCTAGCAGCCCGTGCTCGGAGCAGAGTGAACTAGCAAAATCTGACAAGACAGGTATAACGAAGCACACTAACTCAGTAGGACTACGTCAGAAGCGTAGCTTTAAGATTATAAATAATCGAAACTTAGGAGCTGAAAGCGTTCAGTCATGCCGCCATTATGTCCGTGTCTTGAACCGGAGAGAATGATGGGCTTTTTAGTTTTAGAGAAACCATGGGCTGCTCTTGGTGATCGAAATCGGTTGGCAACCTTCCACTGGATAACTTACGGAGTTCCAGCACGAGGTAAGCCATACCTGTGGCGGGATGACCGCAAGACGTGGGAGAAGTTTCGCTGTCCAGTCACCCCCGTCGCTTGAACAAATTCGGACGACGGACTGCAAGCTGCCTATGATCCGGCAGGAGAATGAGTGCCCTCTCGCCTATCTAGCCACTTAGACTACTTCGATCTCCGTCCTGGCCTACCCCGGGGGGTTACTGTGTCATTGCTGCTCAGGGTCGGGACATTCTAGCATCGGCTAACGCACCCAATCGCACAATATGGGACTAACGAGAATGGACTGAAGTTCTTAGCCGACACCGGAGTGTCCTGGTAGCCCGTGTTCGCCTTTGTGAATGGCGACCCACGGGCACCGCGGCAGCAGCAACTGCCAAGGCAACAGGCTTCACCGGGTGTGACCGGGCCGCCAAAGCTTCTGCAATCAGCTGCGAATGCACGCACACAGTGCGGCCCTGGTGTTGGCCGGAGTGCCGTATAAGGCTGCTTCAATAAACATCTGGCAATGTTGCCACTGTTGCATCGCACGTACCGGCGCCCCCTCGGCATTTCTCTCGCCCTTCGTGACACATAGCGATTCGGAATAGTGAAACCTTCCCGTCTCCTCTATACCCCTTTTGTTATTGATAACCTTTCCTTTTGCAATAACCTATGTAACCTTCCCATAGGATTTCTATCTCTTGCTTAATAATAACAAATGAAATCTTCCCTTTAGAATTTATTCTCTTTCTCAATCTTGGCATACAAATTTAATTGCTGCTTATTAAAAGTGATTTTCTGATAATTTCGACGAAACATAGAATGTGTCGTCGTCGTGGCCCTCAGTCGTTATCTGCATTAACCCAAAACTTTTTTTTTCTGTTACTGGATCGCCATCTGACTGCTACATCGAACTGCGACATGAATATACTTACTCTGGTTTACTATATTAACTGCTGGTGGGCTGTCATAATAAGTGGCTGTATTTATTACCAAAGCTGACGTTATTTTTTTACAAAAAAATACGACGTTATTCTTTAATTAATTTGTCTGAAGTTTCGTAATTCATAGTTACACTTTTTCTTGACAACAATAAAATTATTGCAAAGTTTTATGTTGATGGTTTTTGGGATGGATTATAATTAGATATGCAATATTGCTGGCAAAAATTAATTATATTCTGAATTTAATGATTTTACAAACGTTTAAATGAGACTTACTTTTTACAATAATCTTACAACTAGCAATGCGCAAACATACCTTCAGTAGTCTTGAGTTTCTCAAAAAATTAATTCAATAATATTAGTTCCTCTTATTATAATAGCTAGCTGATGTCTCTGTATATCCGTTTATAATCTCTTGTAAATCATAGCTAGTGGCTGGCAGGCACACCGCTCCTCTCAAGCTCTCGCATCAGACCTGCTACCAACTCGCTTCACATCTCGCTTATTACTGACTTCCTACGAACGCTAAAGTGCGGTCTCTCCTGCCAACAATGCTTTCTGGTGCAGACAATCCCTGCTACCACTACAAAATGTATCAATGCGCGGTCTTTCCCGCTCTTTTCTTAAAATGTATCCATACGCTGTCTCTCCCGCCCTTTTTAAAATTATATCAATTTTCGGCCTCTCTTGCCAACAATACTTTGGTGCAGACATTCCCTGCTACCGCAATTACTTCTAACGTGACAATTATTTATTATTCCTACTTAATCCTATTAATAAAATATAAACATCTTTCATAAATTGTGATTTGACAATAGGCAATAGAAATATATACGTCTTACAATAGTTCGGGTCGTTAATCCCGTGGAAGACAACACGTCTCAACCAAGATCGAATTCGAACGAAGTGCAGGAACAGAGTAAGAGTGAGGGAAAGTGTCGGTACAGTTCTGTTACCTTGGTTTCCAAAAAACAGAAGGCTGTCCAAGCCGGGATACTACCAACTCTTTTCCGCCGATTTCACCAGCACCAGGCACCCACGCGGCCCAAAAGGGACCGTTGCAGTTGCATCCAGTTGGCACACACTGTGCGTCGCAATGAAGTAGCCATATTCAAACGATCAATGTTTGCTTCCTATTAGCCAACGTAATGTGACTTTTAGTTGAAAAATTAACGAATAATTCCATCAAAGCAATGCTTGGGATGCGATGACTCCTGTACCTTTTTTTTATTTTTTCTTATTTACACGTCTAGTTCCGTAGGACCAAATTGAGGAGCAAATATCCAATGTCATTTAACATGAAAGCAATAACAGATAAAATAGAATGTTTGTGAACCCAAAAACAGTTAATCTACAAGTTTAAGTAAACGCAATCAACACTATAACACAGAAATCAGCTTAATTTTTGTTGTGTTGGCAGAAGAGCCAACACCGTGTTACGAATGGAGGCCGAAATGCACGCGTCTTAGCTCCCGCAGGCTGGCGTGAGGAGGGAAGAATTATACAGGCGTGAGGTCTGGAACATGACAAGGAATGAGTATTCAGAAGGCGGACGTAATTAGTTTGATACTTAACTTTAATCCATTAATGATGAACGTCGCTCTTGACGGTACATGATTTACAATATTATCTGTTCAGAATACGTTCTTCAAGATATGACTTCTAGTAACTGAATATGTCGCCTTGCTAGGTCGTAGCAAATGACGTAGCTGAAGGCTATGCTAAACTGTCGTCTCTGCAAATGAGAGCGTATGTAGACAGTGAACCATCGCCAGCAAAGTCGGCTGTACAACTGGGGCGAGTGCTAGGGAGTCTCTCTAGACTAGACCTGCCGTGTGGCGGCGCTCGGTCTGCAATCACTGATAGTGGCGACACGCGGGTCCGACGTATACTAACGGACCGCGGCCGATTTAAAGGCTACCACCTAGCAAGTGTGGTGTCTGGCGGTGACACCACAATTTTTCAATGAACTCCTCAACAGAATAGAAGGAGTGACCCTTGAGGAAACTCTTCAGTTTCGATTTGGCAGCGCTTGGATCGTTGCTAGGATTTTTTAATTATTGTGGTAGATTATTGAAAAGGGATGCAAAAATAAAGTGCACACTTTTCTGCCCAAACTTAAGGAAGTGCGATTCAAATACCGATCGGATTTCTGTCTAATATTAACTGAGTGAAAGCTGCTAATTCGTGGGAATAAAGTCATATCGTTAGCATGAGCAGGGGTGAAGAGGAGGTTCGCGAACTTACACCACTTATTGCCCGAACTGCCCGTTTCTGAGCCAAAAATATTCTTTTAGAATGGGAAGAGTTACCCCAAAATAAAATAGTATACGACATAAGCGAATGAAAATAAGCAAAGTGGCTAATTTTCGTGTATAACAATCACTTACTTCAGATACCGTTGGAATAGTAAAAATGGCAGCAGTGAGTCTTTGAACAAGATCCTGAACGTGAGCTTTCCACGACAGTTTACTATCTATCTGAACACCTGTAAATATGAACTGTTCAGTTTCTCTAATCACGTGCACATTCTGTGAAATCAAAATGTCGGGTTTTGGATGTTATTGATGGCTCTCCTTCTTCAATCCAACGTAACAAAAAATCAAAACTCTGCCATAGAGTTTCCTTGAATCTAAACTAATTAGCATATCAAATTTTGTGTTATATGACTAGCACCCTTTCATTTTCGATAATTACATGTAACTTTGGTTTAAGGGAAAGGTCCTGATAGGTACTACAACATCAATACTTAGCAAGGGCCCTTAGTAAGGGCCGACTTGTGAAGCACTGACGTACGCATGCCAGTAGTGTCGACGTTGCAGAAGAGCTCATTTCAAATCTGTTCAGTTGATAATCCCATCATGTTTTACCCATAAGGGAACGGTCATGTCCGATATGCCGAAACATACCCCGAAATTTTTCTAGCAGGAAAAATACACCGAAAAATATGCAGCGTGGAAAATTTACTTGCTAAGATGCACTAAATGTGTGTTTTTAAAATGTTAACACACACGTGAATTTTAACCACTTAAGCCACACCAAAAGTGTCTCAAATGGTAGATTTTTTGATAACTTTCAGTTCATATCGATAGCTAAACTGTTGCGGAGATGTAATCGTCACACAAGTGACTTTCAGAAAAAAGAAAATATTTGTTCCTCAGTGAAGACACCACGGGCTCGTTCCGGAGATTCCTTAGATGTGTAACATGTTACCCCATGTTGCTCTAAGAAGCAGAATTGTCTTTCACTTTCAGTGGTATGAGGAAAAATCGTATCAAACATTTGCATACATGCTATCGTGTTGAGGGTGATGTCAAAAAAATATCGGTCCAATGATGCGCGTTCCTGTTGCGCCGCATTAAATGTCGATGTTTTTTTTTTATCTTGGACTGGTTACTGACGCATGATGTTACGGTTATCCGTCACCAAGTACCTCGTCTTTCATGAATTCACACGACCGGAAAAATGAAACCATACTTCGTCTCTCACGATGTAATGGAAAGGGACTAACAAACCACCGCTGATATTGCTCAAAAACCACGTAGAGTAATCTATACGTTTTTGACTGTCATCGTTCCGTAATTTCTCCACAACCATCACACGATATGGCTTCAAATTAAGACTTTTCAATACCCGCTAGCAACTCCTCCTACTTACATGCGCCTCGTGGACCAGTTTATGTGTAAACCTCTTTGGGCTCTGAATAATTCTTCGGCGAATGCCTGCATAACTTCTGGTGTGCCAACTGAAGGAATTCTTCGTCGATTCACACTTTGCTCAGATTCGTAGGTGTGCCAATTTTCATACAGACTCTGTATTGCTCTCTTTGCTGGCGGTCCTCTACCCACTTACTTGACCCCGAAAATTTCGCGAGTTCGCTGAATCGAGCCTGTTTTCACATATGCTTCCACAATTTCATTTTGCAGACCGCATAGAGACACGTCTAACTTCATTTAAATAAACTAAAAGTCTGACATAAGAATGCTAACAATCGATTATTGCATAAAACTCTCCGTTTTTGTAGCAGCTTATTCTATTTTAAGAGTTGAAGTATTGCATTCTCATATAAAGGGGTGTCCGCCCGGATAGCTGAGTGGTCAGCGCGACGCCTTGCCATCCTACAAGACCGGGTTCGATTCCCTGCTGGGTTGGGGATTTTGTCTGGTCAGGGACTGGGTGTTGTGCTGCCTTCATCATCATTTCATCCCCATCCGGCGCCCAGGTCGCCCAAAGTGACGTCGAATGTAATAAGACCTGCACGAAGGCGGCCGGACCTGCCCCGCAAGGGCCTCCCGGCCAAGGACGCCAAACGCTCACTCCCATTTCCACTGAAAGGAGTAGCGGGATACTTTTATCTGCGACACTCTGTACAAAGTGTTGCGTACCTAAGTTGTTGTTGGTATTTTCGTTGTGTAATGTGTCCGAACATAGCCACCAGCTGAAGAGACACCCACCGAGTATAATACTGAATGTCAAACTATGTTATGACGATGCTTATAAGCTTTTTTCCCTCTCTGAAACATCAATCTTCCGACTCTTCTGACGCGGCCCTCTACTAATTCCTCTCCAGTTATAACCCACATGTTCTTTGCATACACATTATGTGTCTTTAATACAGTGGTTTCCATTACCTTCTTCATCCTATTGTCGCTTATAATTGCTGATTCTTCCACCTTGTAAGGGCAGTTTCCCATCCCAAGGGCAAAAGAGTGCTTTGAACCTCTGTCCGCACCTCCCCTCTGTTTCACAAGGCCATTGACAGGACGAAGATGACCTCATGCAGGAAGTTCGCTTATAAACTTAACCACTACTAAATTCTGCAATCTAACTAGTCGATTATATAGCTCTCTTCTGCGAGCCAATCTTCAACTCAGACGTCCATATGGAGACGGGGAAGTCTCTGACACATACCGCACCCGGTGCTAGAAGGCGCTTGCATAGCAACGCCGGCCGCGCTGCTATGTTTTCGCAACACGTCCCGTACTGCCCACAATTACGGTGCCTGACCAGTAATTGAGACCAGGTGTCGTCCGTGCAGAGTCGTCTGGCAGCTTGACTCATCACCTGACCAGTTGTTACAACTTGCCGTGCCCTGTGTACTCGGATTCTTACCGGTCTGTTGTTTTAGATTTCTAGGTTGTTGTTGTATAAGACATAGGCTTTGGAAGACTTACGATCAAGTAAGACATACTGCACAAACAACATTCCTTCTTAATTTCTAAAATCAGTCGGGGAAGCGGTAACCAGAAAATGACTATTCAAGTTAATTTATGGAATCTGTTACACTGTAGACGTACCATCAGACGCTCAGAAAAATATCATCCACAAAATCCCGTACATAGCAAGAGCAGCTACATGCAAGAAACACCACACAAACACCTTAACACCTCATACATCTAAGTTACTGACAACAACAGTATACACTGAAGCTGCTGAAGCTGAAGCTAATATCGTGTCGGAACTTGAACCCCCTTTTGCCCGGCTTAGGGTAGCATCTCGTCGTGGCGTGGATTCAACAACTGAGTTGTGCTGCATCTATAACCGTCCTTAATTGCAAAAGTGTTGCCGACTCAAGATTTGTGCAGGCACTGACCTCTCGATTATGTCCCTTAAAAGTTCGATGAGGTTCACGTCGGACGACCTCAGTGGCCAAATCATTCGCTCGAATTGTCCAGGACATTCCTCAAATCAGTCGCGAATAATCGTGGTCTGGTGACATGACGCATTGTCATCCATAAAAATTCCATCGTTGTCTGGGAACATGAAGGCCATGAAGGGCTCCAAATGGTTTTCAAGTAGGCGAACACATCCATATTCAATCAATTATCGGTTCAGTTGTGCCGCGGAACCCAGTCCATTCCTTGTAAACACAGCTAACACGTTTATGATGCCACCACCAGCTTGCACAGTACTTTGTTTACAACTTGGTTCCATGGCTTCGTCGGGTCTACATCATACTTCAACCCTATCATCAGCTCTTACCAAATTAAATCGGGACTTATCTTACCAGGCCACGGTTTTGCAGGCATCTAGTATCCAATCGATATGGTCACGAACCCAGGGGAGTTGCTGCACGCGATGCCGTGCTGTTAGCAAAGGCTCTCGAGTTGATCGTTTGTTGCCATAGACCATTGACGCCACATTTCTCCTCACTGCCCTAACAGATACGTTCATCGTACATCCCATATTGATTTATGCGGTTATTTCTCGCAGTGTTGACCGAGCGAGGTGGCGCAGTGGTTAGACACTGGACTCGCATTCGGGAGGACGACTGTTCAATCCCGCGTCCGGCCATCCTGATTTAGGTTATCCGCGATTTCCCTAAATCACTCCAGGCAAATGCCGGTATGGTTCCTCTGAAAGGGCACGGCCGACTTCCTTCCCCATCCTTCCCTAATTCGATGAGACCGATGACCACGCTGTCTGGTCTCCTTCCCCAAAACAACCAACCGTCTCGCAGTGTTGCTTGTATGTTAGCACTGCAACTCTACGCAAACGCCGCTCCTCTCGGTCGTTAACTCTGAAAGCCATTGGACACTGAGTTGTCCGTGGAGTCTGGTAATGCCTGAAATTTCACATTACCAACACTCTTGGCACTGCGGATCCCGGAGTATAAAATTCCACAACGATTTCCGAAATGGAATGTCCCATGTTTCTAGCTCCAACTTTCATTCAGCGTTCAGAGTCGGTTAGTTCCCATCATACGGCCGTAATCACATTGGACACCTTTTCACATGAATCACTTGAGTACAAATAACAGCTGCGGCAGCGCACTCCCAATTTACACCATGGGTACACGATACGTATCTGTACATGTACACGTCGCTATCCCATGTTTTTTTGTCACCTCAGTGTTCAGAAGAGCGGAAAACAATGTCAATAACTTGTTGGCTGACAATCAGCTTGGCTTTTGGAAAACTGAAGGTGACCGAGGCACATTTTTGATTTTGTGCTTGATAATGGAAGCAAGATTAAGAACAAGTAATATCGATACGTATTGTCGACTTAGAAAGAACGTTCGACGATATAAAGTGGATCAAAATGTTCGAATTTCTTAGGAAGTATACGAGTATTAGACGGTATATGCAAGAGCGAAGAACCAATAAGCAGAATGGAAGACAAACAACAAAGTGCTTGGATTAGAAAGGGTATAAGACATGGATGAAGCCTTTCGCCTCTAGTGTTCAATCAATAAATCGGAAAAGCAGTGACAGAAATCAGACGAAGGTTTAGGAGAGGGATAAGAATTCAGGGAGAAAGGATATCGACAATGAGATTCGCTGATGACAAAGCTACGCCTCATGAAAAAAATTAACACTTAGAGGACTTGTTGTATGGAAAGAGTACAGAAAACCTAATAAAAAAAATCAGTCTACGATGCTACATATGTTTATATTTCAAGCAATAGATTGCAGTCATAGAAAGATCATCTTCAGACCAGTACGTAATTCTACTGGTTACACGGGAGCTGGTAAGCGGAGCTGTTGCAGGTGCAAAGAGGCACGAGTCGGAAGCTGCTGGACTGTGTGGAAACTGGAGAGGTAGAGAACCTAAGTCTTTCAAATGGTTCAGACGTCTCTAAGCTCTATGGGACTTAACATCTGAGGTCATCAGTCCTCTAGACTTAGAACTACTTAAACCTAACTAACCTAACGACATCACACATATCCATGCCTGAGGCAGGATTCGAACCTGTAACCGTAACGGTCGCGTGGCTTCTGACTGAAGCGCCTGGAACCACTTAGTCGGCACCGAATTCTTTGAAATGTAGTGCTACAGAAGGATGGTGAAAATCGATAGACTACTATGAGATGATGAGGATCTCCGGAGAATTGAAGATAGGAACATGTGGGAACCTTGACAAGTAGATGGCACAGGATGATAGAGCATGTGTGAAGACAAAAAGGAAGGAATAGCTTCCTTGATAGTTCAGGGAATTACAGAGGGTGAAAACTGTAAGGAAAGGCGTAGACTGGAATAGATCCATCAAAGAAGACCGATGAAATTCCCCCCTCCCCCCCTCCATCTCTCCCCACACTAAAAGGACGACCTGTCTTTAGATTCCTGGACTTCTGGCCAAACTATCTTGTTATTTTTTCGCTCTAGTGGACTTTGACCCGGCACCGAGAAGATAGGAATTGCTTCCTGTGCTTTAATGTGACACAGTTTAATTTTGAGAATAAATCACGTTTGTCGTCAAAAATGCGACGACTACTTTAAGTTCATTAATTAATTTAGTCATTACAAGTAATATCGAAATGTAATTCAACATTTTGTAGCACAAGGTACAAAGATTGGTAGTTTTGAGGTACGTCCCAAAATTCTGTGACAGCTTACAGAGAGCTCTTGAAGAGGGGTACTTCTGGAGAGATGGAAGCACTCCGCAGAAAATATTTTGGAAGGTGGGAATCAGTACTGGGTTCAACGTCTCGTAGACATCGAGGTCTTTAGAGGCGGAGCACGAGCTCGGATTGCGTCAAGGATGCCCTTTCGAAGGAACCATCCTGGCATTTGCCTGGAGTTATTTCAGGAAATAACGGATGGCCGAAAGCGGACTTGCACTACCGAATGCGAATCCGAACTATAATGGAACACCACTCTGGGGAGAACAGCTCAATCAAAACAGCTACCCTCAGAGCAGTGGTGGATACATATGGCGGGCAGCCTGCATTGCCACCCACGCCGCCCCCGCCAGTCAGCCCGCACGCTATTCGTTCGCTTTTTTCGTCACTCGACTCGACTCAATCAAGTTATCGAGTAGATGTACTTTCATATGTAGCACGCGCGTCCGCGTCATCGTATTTTATACGTTTCTGTCTGGCACATAGAGAGTTAACAGATAACAACGAGAAAAATCGTGGGCATTCTAGTGGTCTCGATACGTTATTCCGTCTGGCATTTGTTCGAATAAGTCGCGAATATTCTATTGTTTTCTTGCACGGGGAACCTACGATTCGTAGCGTTATAAATACGGAGGATCGACTTAATGGCTAAGCTCTGTGGAAACCTTAGCCTGACATTGATTGTCCTATTGACGATGTATTGTACCAATTTGCCAGGAAGAATAGGAGCACAGAATTCATCATTTAAGGAAGAGAATCACAGTTGTAAGTTTTTCTATCATAAGACGGCAATGTCTTGTATAGGTGTATAATCAGTTTAAAAAAAAACTTTCTTAACATTTGCATGTGACTTGATTATTTTTTATTACTGTAAAATTAAAGGTAGCTCAAGATACCTTTAGTGCCCCCTCCTTCACGTTCTTTTGTATCTGTCACTGCCTGGGAGCAGGCAAGAAAGAAGTGTGTACCGTTAAGGTATATTTTGCAGTGTTCTTCCACAGGGATAACGGATAGAAACACAGTAACCTGTTGCTTCTGTCATCAGTAGGTACAGATATAGATAAAGCATTGAGAAAGGAACCAAGCAGATAGTCGGACAGAGTGGCCGAGCGGTACTAGGCGCTACAGTCTGGAACCGCGCGACCGCTACGGACGCAGGTTCGAATCCTGCCTCGGGCATGGATGCGTGATGTCCTTAGGTTAGTTTAAGTAGTTCTAGGTTCTAGGATACTGATGATCTCAGAGGTTAAGTCCCATAGTGATCAGAGCCATTTGAACCATTTTGAACCAAGCAGGTAACAAATAACAACAAAGGGCAAGACGAATTTTTAAGCAGGAGTGTCCATATATTGCAAGGTGTTCAGCTTCAGCCAGCTTTGTACACCGCAATATGAATATCCTTCTTGCGAAATGCGGTTTCATGGCGAACGCAAGCGCGTAATAACAGTGTTGCCAGCTACATGTAGTACACTTTGTGGACTTATTTGACATCGCAACGCAATTTCGTACACATGTAAATGAAATAAACAACTTACTAACAAAGATTTGGTAACCACCCAAACATAAATTTTGTCTTCCAAAAAAAAAAAATTCATTTTTTTATTTAAGCCCGTGTTGAATCTGTTCACCATGAACTGAAAGGCACATTTGCTATCGCCCCATTCGAAAGAACGATGAAAAGATGTAATTACAGTGGATGATATGGTAGAGCAAGCACTGGCGATTCGACGACACGTACCGTCAGGGGTAGTTGGGGCTTTGTCATGGAATGCACCTTTGAGTGCTACCCAAATAAATAAATCGAGAGGACTCACATCGAGGAACCTTGCAGGCTATTTGAGAACAGAATTTCGTCCTATCTAACGTCCAGGAATGTTCTCATTCATATTTTTGTTGCAATACGGGAGGAGTGAGCTGGACAATCATCGTGTTGCAACCACATATATTGTCGAATATCCAGTGGTACCTCTTCTACAAGAACCGGGAGAATGATCGGCAGAAAGTGTGCGTGCGAATGTCCATTTGGAATGCCTGAGATAAAGTAAGGTTCCACAATGTAATTTTCTATGGTGCCGCCTCATGCATTTACGCTCCACGGCCATTTATGTTGCAGCTGACGAAGCTAGTGTGGATTTTCGACTGTAAGGTACCGCATGTTATCCAAATTTATATTAGCGTGATTATAAACGTTGCGTCGTCGGCAAAGAACACACGCTGGAAAAACCTAGTGTTTTCTCTGAGCTGCTGAAGAGAAAACAGACAAAATTCTGTACGACGTTCGAAATCACGGTTGTCGAGGGCCTCATGTAGTGATCGATGACAGGGATAGAAATTCTGTCGATGTGGGATGCAAATGACGCTCCTCTGGCTTATTCCACGTTCCTTGGCAATATGTTTCGTACCAGTGGGCAGATTTATTACCATAGCGGCCAGACCTGCTTCTTCGTGTACTCTGTTAGTTGCAGTTTTCTTTCTTGTCCTGGTTCGGGCATTAAAACAGCCTCTCCGCAATTCGTGCAACTCCCTGGCACTCGGACATCGGCGATCCGGATAGGTAGCCCTATACCCACTCTAGTGTTCTTACGGCATTTCTTTCACATTCACTGTATAAAACTAGTATATCCAACTTGTCGGCTTTGGTGCACACGTCTACACACAACGAGTGTTGAACCAGCGGCCTGCAGTGCAGACAAGTAAACAGGCAAATGTGTTGAAATTCTGACTCAGAGTAGCACGAGAGTTCTGCTTGGCGGTGTTTGCACCGCTAATGCCGATTTCCGCCATCATGCTCTCAAATTCTAGGACATTTCTCGAATTTTTTACCACAGATTTCAACATCAGCATTAAAAAGCGCTGTATCACTGTAACTGTCTTCTCAAGAGCTACTGAATATAGTTGTATACAGCATCAATATCTCCGTCGATACCACTGCTAGAAACATGGCATACAGGGTGAGTCACCTAACGTTACCGCTGGATATATTTCGTAAACCACATCAAATACTGACGAATCGATTCCACAGACCGAACGTGAGGAGAGGGGCTAGTGCAATTGGTTAATACAAACCATAAGAAAATGCATGGAAGTATGTTTTTTAACACAAACCTACGTTTTTTTTAAAATGGAACCCCGTTAGTTTTGTTAGCACATCTGAACATATAAACAAATACGTAATCAGTGCCGTTTGTTGCATTGTAAAATTTTAATTACATCCGGAGATATTGTAACCTAAAGTTGACGCTTGAGTACCACTCCTCCGCTGTTCGATCGTGTGTATCGGAGAGCACCGAATTACGTAGGGATCCAAAGGGAACGGTGATGGACCTTAGGTACAGAAGAGACTGGAACAGCACATTACGTCCACATGCTAACACCTTTTTATTGGTCCTTTTCATTGACGCACATGTACATTACCATGAGGGGTGAGGTACACTTTTCCGTTTTCAATTACGGAGTTTAATAGAGTGTGTCCCGACATGTCAGGCCAATAGATGTTCAATGTGGTCGCCATCATTTGCTGCACACAATTGCAATCTCTGACGTAATGAATGTCGTACACGCCGTAGTACATCTGGTGTAATGTTGCCGCAGGCTGCCACAATACGTTGTTTCATATCCTCTGGGGTTGTAGGCACATCACGGTACACATTCTCCATTAACGTACCCCACAGAAAGAAGTCCAGAGGTGTAAGATCAGGAGAACGGGCTGGCCAATTTATGCGTCCTCCACGTCCTATGAAACGCCCGTCGAACTTGTATCTCACCCCTCATGGTAATGTACATGTGCGTCAGTGAAAAAGACCAATGAAAAGGAGTTAGCATGTGGACGTAATGTGCTGTTCCAGTCTCTTCTGTACCTAAGGTCCATCACCGTTCCCTTTGGATCCCTACGTAATTCGGTGCTCTCCGATATACACGATCGAACAGTGGACGAGTGGTACTCAAGCGTCAACTTTAGGTTACAATATCTCCGGATGTAATTAACATTTTACAATGCAACAAAAGGCACTGACTGCGTATTTGTTTATATGTTCAGATGTGCTAACAAAACTAACGGGGTTCCATTTAAAAAAAACCTAGGTTTCTGTTAATAAACACACTTCCGTGCATTTTTTTATGGTTTGTATTAACAACTTACACTAGCCCCTCTCCTCACGTTCGGTGTGTGGAATCGATTCGTCAGTATTTGATGTGGTTTACGAAATATATCCAGCGGTAATGTTAAGTGACTCACCCTGTATATCGGCACGCCAGGCAGCCTATCGCAGCACGCAGCATGTGGAAACTGAATGTAGCCGTTCTGAAGGATCGAGATCGTGCAGTAGTCGCTAAAGCCTGGATGAAATGCTTACGACGCAAACATGCATATCAGTCGGTCCTCCCGTTGTGGATACAGTGCGCCAAATCGGGTCTGAGACGGGACTGATGAGCTACTCCCGAATGCGATAGTACAACGACGCAGTAGAATTTTACTTTACTGTCGTCCGTGATGCTTACCACAGTCAAGAACAGCAAGCGATTCGCCTTGTAGAAATAAACAGCATCAAAGCCGAGCTTTTCCAGTTCATACGCCGAAAGATGCACGATACAGTCACTGGAGCACGGAAGGGCTTTGGAATCGTGCATGAACCATCCTACATGCAGACGTAGTACGTGTAAAGAAGCGGTCCAAGAGGAAATTCGTCACAACACTTCTGACAGAAGACGACCAGCTGTTAACAATTTAGACAGAGATAAAGAAGTGTTTGTGGATTACTGCGCAGTTTGTGCTCGTAGAAGACCTGCGCTGGGACAGCACTCGACGAAATGCTCACGGCACTGCCACGCAAACAGAACCGCGAGACTGCTGATGAAATGCAGCGACGACGGCTGCGGTGAAGGGTTGCAAGAATAGATGTCCTGGATCCAATGTACTATCCATAAAATTCTATAGGGAATTTCAAGATATGCTAAGGCCGCCAATGCGGCAGTTGATACAGGAGTCACTGATCCCCGAAGGAAGCGTACCTCACGACGTTACGCAAGGTCTGGTCGTACCCGTCTCGAAGCCATCGTCAGAGTATTCGATGCAGCAGTTCCGGCCACTAACACTACTCAGTAGTGACCACAGACTTTCTGCGAGACCAAAGCACTTCGCTCAGATCTCAGACACTCAGATCGGTACCAAACGTTTTGTGTCGATAGAGTATCAACCAAAACACTGAATTCTTCGTGCTGTGTGCTGTCGTCCAGTACAAGATGCGTAAACTATGGAGTATAGGAAAAGCGTACCTGTGAGTTGTGAATGTGAAATTATTGGTGAATGACTTGGTAGAGGGTGAGGTCACTGTACGAAATTTCTCGATATTGAAACCCACTGGTCGCGATTTTTTTAAACAGTTTACGCGAGAAAATGTTACATGTGAGAACAGTCTTCTGACACCTAAACAGACGTTTCGGAGTTTGTAGCACTGTTCTTTTGGCAGTCTACTTTCATTTCACCAGTTGAAGGTGGCAGACCTATTGCGCACATTTGTAGAGACAACGCCACGCCTATGTATACAAATGTACTCTATAGGTTCGCTACTTTCAAGTAATGAAGCAAAAGCAGACTTACAAGAGAACAGTGCTACAAACTCCGAAACGTCCCTTTAGATGTCAGAAAAATGTTCACCCACATAACAATTTCACGCGTAAACCGTTATAAAAAAACCATTAGTAGGTTTCTTTTATATATATATATATATATATATATATATATATATATATTGAATAGAAGGAATGGTCTCGGGGACAAAGTGGGCAGGGGGTCATTGTAGGATGCCCGGCCACGTTGTCTCTGTTGCCACACAGAAACATATGGGAAGAGTAAACGGCCATAGAAGAATATTCATTTATTTATTGACAAAAAATAAATCCGCCTTTTCAATGATTTGTCTCTGAAAGAAAGAAAAACAAACAAAAAGCTACACTTCTCTAACAAGCACATGCGGTGTCGATACTCCACGGACGATGCGACCTATTTTCATGGCATGTCTTCTTTTAATGTCGTTTAGGCAACGTTATCTGTGCATCTCCTTGTATGTATGTACCAAATTGTGTCCTGCGATGAATAATCCTGCTATTAGGCGGATCGTGGAAGATGCTCCGCAAGAAGTTCGTAAAGTATTGACTGTAATTAAGGGTTCCTTCTTCACAATAGCACTATGACGATCGTTTAAACAGTTCCAAAAATCAACGAGTTCTATATCATCTCCAAATAAATAATTAATCGCGTGACCCCTGATCCAGAGTTTTGTTTCGTCCTCCGGTAATAAACAGCGTCCGGGTAGAGGTGAACGCAGGAATCAACGCAAGAAAACGAAATTCGTAAAAAGAGAGCCAAAATTTGACGTATAGAATACCAGATGTCTTCCGTCGGCCTACGATGAAATCGGTGTTTCTTCTGTATCCTGTACGTGCAGTTCACACATTAACGCGAATCTGCAATGTGGATCCTGTGATTTCTCTCTCGAGTAATTTGTTATCTGTTCACCGTCAAGTACCAGGTAGAACGTACACCTGGATCGAGCGTTACCGCGTTGACAGTGCGCCATACTGTATTCCAAGGCACAGTAGGACATGTCAGTTCAACTACATTAGGCGACCGGCGGCCAAGTAGTGTGAGATATATGTCGCTGGTCGTTGGTAAGCGAAAGACGGGGAGAACGTCCCGTAGGTAGCTATACTCCAAATAAAACCTCCAAAAGTAGGTAAGGGGCACCGGTATCTCGGTAAGTGCCATCGAAGGGTCAAGTGAATGTGGTACCTCAGGCTCCATCAGTAGACCAGTGAGGCTGGTCGGCTATCGTAGCCAAAACCTTAGGTGCATACTAACGTATAAAGATACTGCTCGTTCATGAACACTGAAAAGGGCAAGTCTGCCTCGTTCTTTAGGAAGAGTGAGGGAGTCGTATCTAACCTTCAATATCATTCTAGCGCTGACAAAGGAACCGAATGCAACCATGATGCTCCGAGCTATGTGTTTAGGCCTCGATAGTGTTTGCGCTACATGCGGAGTTCGTGATGCCTGATAGACGTAAACAAATTCCGTCCGTTGATGAAGGTCCGATGCAAAAAGACGATGATTCACAGTTTGAAACTCTACCAACTCACCTGCCAGAGATCTCCGTACCAGCGGCTCAGAGATACTCTTTTCCTATGCTCCGTGTTCTGCTGTAGTTTTAATTACCGTTTACACGTGTTCTACTGGACGACATCACACAGCGCAAACTCAATTGGTGGTTTGATCGCTACTCTATCGACACCGATCTGATTCTCTACATTTGCAGGTTTGTGTGTTATTTTGACAGGACCAATACAGATACAGTGCTCTATCAGACATGGCTGGCCCCTCTCCGTGGACCTGTTCGCACACGCGACTGAGCCGGTGCTGATGCAACTGCACAGAATGCTACGGGGTGTCAGTGTAGGAGGAGATATATTTCTGCACCGGGCGTACGCGATTGATGACGTCCTATCAGGACAATCGAACATAGAGATTTCAATGGCACTGGCACTGATTGAGAGATACGGAGAAGCGGTTGGTTCACATATGAACAGACGAAAGTCGGGCATCGTGAATATTGATCGCTTGGATGCATTAGTCATTGGGACGAAAAGTTAGCGGGTGCTGTAAACTAATAAAACTACAAACGTTTCTTAAACAAATATCCACTCCTTGCGATCTCTAGATGTGCTGCAAAAGTTCGACTTAGTTAACGCCTTCTTGGCGACGAAGACTATATACGAACTTGGGAAATAATCTTTTCAGTGCCGGAGCGACAGCGTATAGTCTCCAGACAGCCTTCTTACATTACGCGAACCAAGGGTATCTCTTCAAACTGAGCTACGTAACGCTCACTCTCCAGGTGATGGGTGGCGGCCTAGGACTGATCAATGTATACGTCGTCTTTGGTGTTATTTGTGCTACTGACGTTATGGCAATCGAAACGCCACCACAACCGTTTGATGTCATCTTTCTTCACGGAAATTGTGCTACCTAACCTGGACCCGCCGTTACATATGCATCACATTTCCACAGCATTGTCCCAAGCCGTACTATTCTGCAGAACACATTTACCTGAGGAGGAGGATGCCTGTTGACACTCTGTCCGCTATTCTTAGGACGTACTGCACCCTTATTTTGTGACAGTAACGCAACATGCTCGAAAGCATATTCCTCGCTGTTGATTGGAATGCAGTCTGGTGTAATATACAACCGCCTCGGCCCCCCCTCCCCCACTTATGGATAAAGGCGCCGACTACGTGGTTCAAATGGTTCAAATGGCTCTGAGCACTATGGGACTTAACATCTGATGTCATCAGTCCCCTAGAACTACTTAAACCTTAGGACATAACACACATCCATGCCAGAAGCAGGATTCGAATCTGCGACCGTAGCAACAGCGCGGTTCCGAACTGAAGCGCCTAGAACCGCTCGGCCACAGCGGCCAGCGACTACATAAACGGAAAACATCTGATTCAATCACGTCTGCACAACATCCATCTCGCGGCAACATTGTTGTACCAGATTTGCCACATATATGTTACAGTCATTTACCGATTGCTTTTGCCCAGCGGCAAAGGAAGTGTGTCAGTTTCTCTGTTCATCCAACGCATCATGCGATTTCTGTGACATCCTTACAATGCTATGAATACATCCTGTACCTGAAACGATGAGAAATGAAGTGCACTGGCTAAAGGTTGTCGCCATGATTTACGTATTAAGCACCGCAGAACACAGTGTTGGCCATTATTGCACATGCTTGGAGAGCCAACATTCGATACTGATGCGAGCTGCGACCTGCCACATAAATTACGTACATTGTATGCAGACCTTCTGGTGATCCTTCGGCTAGGGGCACGAATACTATCCATATTCACCGGTACTAGATAAGGCATCGAGGAGACTGCTGCGGGTCCGGACAGTCTGTCTCCAGCGTACATTCCTAATGCATTGACTGCACACAGATCAGCACTGCCTCAAAACAACATCAAAAAAGCACCAGCGATAAGTGCAGGCAGCGCCACATCTCAAGGAAGACAGAGTTCAGCGCCCCTGTCAACTGACTGAACCAGCCGCACATCGTCAATCAGTGCACACAAACAGACCACCGCGCTCTGGACAAAGTAAACAAGTGTCAACTTGTGTATGTGATGTGAAATCAAATTCTCATTGGTTTTAAATGCATAAAAGACAAAATTACCCTTAATGGAATGCGACTTGCGTTACTTGTGGAAAGCCAGGAGATGTACTGTCAGCGTACTGCCAGCAGAATAATAATTCTACCCATGTTTGCTCTTGTAAGCGTGGAGCACCTTCTCACTCAGGGAATGTAATTTTTTTTCCTAAACCAGCTACCGTCACCAGTACTGACCAAATTCTGGGTGTGCCTTCACATCATCCCCTAGTGCTGTGCAATGACAGTCAGACAAACTGTTTCTGATCTTAATCAGTGCCAGATGATGTGTGCGACCTCATTTACACACTGGATCTTCTTATTCATTACTTAATCGTTCACTTACGAACACTTGCGCTCGCCACAGTTGACAAAAAGTTGCAAGCACCTTACTGCATGTAACGGTCAGGACATTCCAGTGTCTGTACTTGTAGTTTGCCTGCCACATTCCAGTCACACACCAGAACAGTGACTCTTATCAATTTGGGTTCGTGAGAGTGTGAAAATATTTTAGGGTTAGATTCATTTGATCTGTTTGGTCTTAGTAGTCAATGCACTTTCTAATTCTGCTTTCAATCCAAAACGATCCTACCAGGAAATGTTTCTTGCCTTGTTATGATCGTTTATAGGAAAATTGTAGGCTTTCAGGTTGTTCCATCACTAGAGGTCATATGTCCATTGCTATTGGAAGGTCCGTGCGAATAGAGCAGTTGCTGTGGCAGCACGGCATCTCGAGGGCGCTGCCAGAAAGAATCGATTTAGAGGCACAGACGTCATAGTGTTTACGGCAAGTAGAAGGCAAAACTGTACAGTGGGCGTAGGCAATCGCTCTGTGTTTAACTATAGGAACTTACACTGCTGTAAATGTCTGTGTGACTGCTTTTGAGCAGATGCATTAAGTTGGTTTGCAGATTTACGTGACGATGATCAATGAATTAAATTAGTTTCATCTAACCATAGTTTAACTATTGAGCAATATAAAGATCGACATATGTCAAGCATAGTGGTAACTATGATTAGTTCACAGTGTTTAATCCTTATGCGCTGCTGGCTCTGTTCACTAATACTCAACTTCCTGTGTGTTCCAGTGGATAATTTCATTTCATTCTCCACTTCCATTTGAATTCAGATTAATAAGGTAAATTTATTCACCGCTTTTCATATTTTAATTATTAATGAGTACTGTATATTTCCCCCCATGAACCATGGACCTTGCCGCTGGTGGGGAGGCTTGCGTGCCTCAGCGATACAGATGGCCGTACCGTAGGTGCAACCACAACGGAGGGGTATCTGTTGAGAGGCCAGACAAACATGTGGTTCCTGAAGAGGGGCAGCAGCCTTTTCAGTAGTTGCAGGGGCAACAGTCTGGATGATTGACTGATCTGGCCTTGTAACATTAACCAAAACGGCCTTGCTGTGCTGGTACTGCGAACGGCTGAAAGCAAGGGGAAACTACAGCCGTAATTTTTCCCGAGGACATGCAGCTCTACTGTATGATTAAATGATGATGGCGTCCTCTTGGGTAAAATATTCCGGAGGTAAAATAGTCCCCCATTCGGATCTCCGGGCGGGGACTACTCAGGAGGACGTCGTTGTCAGGAGAAAGAAAACTGGCGTTCTACGGATCGGAGCGTGGAATGTCAGATCCCTTAATCGGGCAGGTAGGTTAGAAAATTTAAAAAGGGAAATGGATAGGTTAAAGTTAGATATAGTGGGAATTAGTGAAGTTCGGTGGCAGGAGGAACAAGACTTTTGGTCAGGTGATTACAGGGTTATAAATACAAAATCAAATAGGGGTAATGCAGGAGTAGGTTTAATAATGAATAAAAAAATAGGAGTGCGGGTTAGCTACTACAAACAGCATAGTGAACGCATTATTGTGGCCAAGATAGACACAAAGCCCATGCCTACTACAGTAGTACAAGTTTATATGCCAACTACCTCTGCAGATGATGAAGAAATAGATGAAATGTATGACGAGATAAAAGAAATTATTCAGGTAGTGAAAGGAGACGAAAATTCAATAGTCATGGGTGACTGGAATTCGTCAGTAGGAAAAGGGAGAGAAGGAAACATAGTAGGTGAATATGGATTGGGGGGAAGGAATGAAAGAGGAAGCCGCCTTGTAGAATTTTGCACAGAGCATAACTTAATCATAGCCAACACTTGGTTCAAGAATCATAAAAGAAGGTTGTATACCTGGAAGAATCCTGGAGATACTAGTAGGTATCAGATAGATTATATAATGGTAAGACAGAGATTTAGGAACCAGGTTTTAAATTGTAAGACATTTCCTGGGGCAGATGTGGATTCTGACCACAATCTATTGGTTATGAACTGCAGATTGAAACTGAAGAAACTGCAAAAAGGTGGGAATTTAAGGAGATGGGACCTGGATAAACTGAAAGAACCAGAGGTTGTAGAGAGTTTCAGGGAGAGCATAAGGGAACAATTGACAGGAATGGGGGAAATAAATACAGTAGAAGAAGAATGGGTAGCTCTGAGGGATGAAGTAGTGAAGGCAGCAGAGGATCAAGTAGGTAAAAAGACGAGGGCTAATAGAAATCCTTGGGTAACAGAAGAAATATTGAATTTAATTGATGAAAGGAGAAAATACAAAAATGCAGTAAATGAAGCAGGCAAAAAGGAATACAGACGTCTCAAAAATGATATCGACAGGAAGTGCAAAATGGCTAAGCAGGGATGGCTAGAGGACAAATGTAAGGATGTAGAGGCTTATCTCACTAGGGGTAAGATAGATACTGCCTACAGGAAAATTAAAGAGACCTTTGGAGAGAAGAGAACCACTTGTATGAATATCAAGAGCTCAGATGGCAACCCAGTTCTAAGCAAAGAAGGGAAGGCAGAAAGGTGGAAGGAGTATACAGAGGGTTTATACAAGGGCGATGTACTTGAGGACAATATTATGGAAATGGAAGAGGATGTAGATGAAGACGAAATGGGAGATAAGATACTGCGTGAAGAGTTTGACAGAGCACTGAAAGACCTGAGTCGAAACAAGGCCCCGGGAGTAGACAACATTCCATTTGAACTACTGATGGCCTCGGGAGAGCCAGTCATGACAAAACTCTACCATCTGGTGAGCAAGATGTATGAGACAGGCGAAATACCCTCAGACTTCAAGAAGAATATAATAATTCCAATCCCAAAGAAAGCAGGTGTTGACAGATGTGAAAATTACCGAACTATCAGTTTAATAAGTCACAGCTGCAAAATACTAACGCGAATTCTTTACAGACGAATGGAGAAACTGGTAGAAGCCGACCTCGGGGAAGATCAGTTTGGATTCCGTAGAAATGTTGGAACACGTGAGGCAATACTGACCTTACGACTTATCTTAGAAGAAAGATTAAGAAAAGGCAAACCTACGTTTCTAGCATTTGTAGACTTAGAGAAAGCTTTTGACAATGTTAACTGGAATACTCTCTTTCAAATTCTGAAGGTGGCAGGGGTAAAATACAGGGAGCGAAAGGCTATTTACAGTTTGTACAGAAACCAGATGGCAGTTATAAGAGTCGAGGGGCATGAAAGGGAAGCAGTGGTTGGGAAAGGAGTAAGACAGGGTTGTAGCCTCTCCCCGATGTTATTCAATCTGTATATTGAGCAAGCAGTAAAGGAAACAAAAGAAAAATTCGGAGTAGGTATTAAAATTCATGGAGAAGAAGTAAAAACTTTGAGGTTCGCCGATGACATTGTAATTCTGTCAGAGACAGCAAAGGACTTGGAAGAGCAGTTGAACGGAATGGACAGTGTCTTGAAAGGAGGATATAAGATGAACATCAACAAAAGCAAAACGAGGATAATGGAATGTAGTCAAATTAAGTCGGGTGATGCTGAGGGAATTAGATTAGGAAATGAGAAACTTAAAGTAGTAAAGGAGTTTTGCTATTTAGGGAGTAAAATAACCGATGATGGTCGAAGTAGAGAGGATATAAAATGTAGACTGGCAATGGCAAGGAAAGCGTTTCTCAAGAAGAGGAATTTGTTAACATCGAGTATAGATTTAAGTGTCAGGAAGTCGTTTCTGAAAGTATTTGTATGGAGTGTAGCCATGTATGGAAGTGAAACATGGACGATAACTAGTTTGGACAAGAAGAGAATAGAAGCTTTCGAAATGTGGTGCTACAGAAGAATGCTGAAGATAAGGTGGGTAGATCACGTAACTAATGAGGAGGTATTGAATAGGATTGGGGAGAAGAGAAGTTTGTGGCACAACTTGACTAGAAGAAGGGATCGGTTGGTAGGACATGTTTTGAGGCATCAAGGGATCACAAATTTAGCATTGGAGGGCAGTGTGGAGGGTAAAAATCGTAGAGGGAGACCAAGAGATGAATACACTAAGCAGATTCAGAAGGATGTAGGTTGCAGTAGATACTGGGAGATGAAGAAGCTTGCACAGGATAGAGTAGCATGGAGAGCTGCATCAAACCAGTCTCAGGACTGAAGACCACAACAACAACAACAACAACTGTATATTTTGTACAGTGGCATTCTGTTAGCTTTTCTTCGTAATAGTGTAAATTTGTTATCTAATTTTAATATATGTGATCATTACTGCTTTTATTCTTTGGGGCTGTACAGACACGATAGGCGTGCATTACTCATTGTTTCTTGCATTCGTCTTCTATTAAGGAAACATGATCTTGTCAATAAATTCTTGTTGTTGTTTTGGCTATCCAGGTGATCATTTCTAAATTTAAAAAAAAAACATTTTAATGATTTTTTTGTAAACTAAGATTTTATGTAGTTAGTAAATAAATCGTCAAATGTATACGTTCACTCACAGCTGAACCTAGTCCTACCGCTCCCATTACCACCATGACACTCCTGGCGATCCTGCCAGCGTATGTTTCCTGCTTTCGTCTGGTGATTTGTTGTTACACTTACTGCCTCATTGGCAGTTGTAATTCTTTTTATGTGTCACCCATTCAGTGTAAGCTTTCAAGTTTCATCCCCATTCTTAGATTAGTGCTAATATTACAGCACATCTCAATAAAGACAACAGATACACATAACAGAGATGTTATTTATCAATAATTTATTTTCCTTCGCGGTTTGCAACAGTCTGACAATGCTGGAGTAGCTTTTCCACTCCAAGACTGTCGAAATCACATGGTTTTGAGGGGATGACCACGTCGAGCCATTTTCGGAATTCCTTGAAGGCTGTTCGATAGAGAACGGAAAAGGTGGAAACTTGAGGGTAAATAGGGTGGGTGCGGTCCGACTTGCAGAACCAGCTCCTGTACAGTGTTTTTTGCCAGTCTGGCAGAATTCGGGCGGGCGTTATCGTGGAGTGGGATCACGTGACGCAGTCTTCCCGGTCGTTGTTATTGGACTGCGTCTGCAAGATGTCTCATTTGTTGACAATAAATGTCAGCAGAGATGGTTACACCTCGAGAAAGCAAATCTTGTACACCATATCGTCGCTCTTCCGCCAGATGCGAAAAGAAGCCTTTTGTGGATCGTGGATGCGCGCAGGTCGTTGTATGAGGAGTTTCTGCTTTGTTTGAGATCAGCCATTGGTTTCTTTTCCTTATGTTAGCATAAAGACACAAGCTGTCGTCACCAGTAAAGATAAGGGAAAGGAATGGTTGCTGCTGTTCACAAGCCGGTTGGTGACGTACACGGAAGTATAACCACCGGCTTTTTTTTTTTTTTCAAATTTGTGATTCTGACTACACCATGCGGTACCCATACACCCGATTTTTGGCCTTCCCTATTGCAGGCAGAAGTCGGACGATGGTAGAGTGGTCACAGTTCATTAAAATTAAATTTGTCAGTTCTCGAATAAACTGACGTCGATCCCTGTGGATTAATGCGTTTAAAAGATGTCCGTCAGACTCCCAAGATCTTCCTGGAAGTGGAGAGTCACTAATGTCGGAACAGTCCTCCTCAAATCGAGATAATCGTTTTTATGCCGTGCTCTGTCCAACGACATTATCCCCATAAACGGCGCAAATGGTTCTGGCTGCCTCTGTTACTGTTCACCACTTTATTGAATTCAATTAGAAGAATACGTCGGAAATGTTCCGATTCCTCCACTTGGCGCTGCATTTTCTAGCGTCTACAGCTCCACTCACTATCTCTAAATCACAACATGGTAATATGGAAACTTAAATAATAGCAGTGAACTACCAATGAAAATTGACAATCGACAAGTAAACCCATAGCAACCGGAGTACCAACATGCAAAACAAATACGCTACAAACTTATGCACCACCAAATACACCCCTGGAAATGGAAAAAAGAACACATTGACACCGGTGTGTCAGACCCACCATACTTGCTCCAGACACTGCGAGAGGGCTGTACAAGCAATGATCACACGCACGGCACAGCGGACACACCAGGAACCACGGTGTTGGCCGTCGAATGGCGCTAGCTGCGCAGCATTTGTGCACCGCCGCCGTCAGTGTCAGCCAGTTTGCCGTGGCATACGGAGCTCCATCGCAGTCTTTAACACTGGTAGCATGCCGCGACAGCGTGGACGTGAACCGTATGTGCAGTTGACGGACTTTGAGCGAGGGCGTATAGTGGGCATGCGGGAGGCCGGGTGGACGTACCGCCGAATTGCTCAACACGTGGGGCGTGAGGTCTCCACAGTACATCGATGTTGTCGCCAGTGGTCGGCGGAAGGTGCACGTGCCCGTCGACCTGGGACCGGACCGCAGCGACGCACGGATCCTACGCAGTGCCGTAGGGGACCGCACCGCCACTTCCCAGCAAATTAGGGACACTGTTGCTCCTGGGGTATCGGCGAGGACCATTCGCAACCGTCTCCATGAAGCTGGGCTACGGTCCCGCACACCGTTAGGCCGTCTTCTAACATCGTGCAGCCCGCCAGTGGTGTCGCGACAGGCGTGAATGGAGGGACGAATGGAGACGTGTCGTCTTCAGCGATGAGAGTCGCTTCTGCCTTGGTGCCAATGATGGTCGTATGCGTGTTTGGCGCCGTGCAGGTGAGCGCCACAATCAGGACTGCATACGACCGAGGCACACAGGGCCAACACCAGGCATCATGGTGTGGGGAGCGATCTCCTACACTGGCCGTACACCACTGGTGATCGTCGAGGGGACACTGAATAGTGCACGGTACATCCAAACCGTCATCGAACCCATCGTTCTACCATTCCTAGACCGGCAAGGGAACTTGCTGTTCCAACAGGACAATGCACGTCCGCATGTATCCCGTGCCACCCAACGTGCTCTAGAAGGTGTAAGTCAACTACCCTGGCCTGCAAGATCTCCGGATCTGTCCCCCATTGAGCATGTTTGGGACTGGATGAAGCGTCGTCTCACGCGGTCTGCACGTCCAGCACGAACGCTGGTCCAACTGAGGCGCCAGGTGGAAATGGCATGGCAAGCCGTTCCACAGGACTACATCCAGCATCTCTACGATCGTCTCCATGGGAGAATAGCAGCCTGCATTGCTGCGAAAGGTGGATATACACTGTACTACTGCCGACATTGTGCATGCTTTGTTGCCTGTGTCTATGTGCCTGTGGTTCTGTCAGTGTGATCATGTGATGTATCTGACCCCAGGAATGTGCCAATAAAGTTTCCCCTTCCTGGGACAATGAATTCACGGTGTTCTTATTTCAATTTCCAGGAGTGTATAAAGGATGAGCTAATGCAGGCTTTCAGTTCTGTGGAGCTTCTTTTCCGTGCCACACTACTGTTTAAAATAACAAACATCTTAAAAATAAATGTTTTTGGGCGCGTACAAGCAGGATGATCTTGCAGCTCCCCCCCCCCTCCCCCACTTCCACCCCCCCAAAAAAAATTACGCAGTTCGGTCGCACACGACAATATCTTCATAGTCTTTCTCTTCCGGTCGTAGAAAACTCCAGAGAAAAGCCCTCTAAGTTGGCCTAACTCGGAGAAAAGGCGCCGGAGGAGAGGGACGGCTCGGATAGCTGCAAACGGATTAGAGGGAGCCGCCGAAGCGCTCCGCGATGAAAACGCAGCCCCAAGAGGCGCCGTAATAAAGAAGGCCGCCCCGCGTCCAGAATGCCACTAGTCTCCCCGGCCTGGCGTCAGACACTCCCTCCCTCCCTCCCCCCCCTTCCAACTACTCCATTCACCGTCCTCTTTTTGGGTTCCCCTTTCACGCCCCGAGGTCTCAGATGCGGAACTCAAAAGAGCCAGCACCCGCCACCCGCGGTTGTTGCCGGAGATAAAGCAGCCCTAAACTGCCACCCCCTACTACTCCCTTCACCCTTCAGCCCTCCCTCCACTGGTGGCTGTTAATTAGGGCGCGCTAGCCGTGTCCTGCACGCGACAGCGCAGAGGTTTTAATTTATCGCTCGTGTCTACAGGCCAGCTCCCCTCTCTCGCAGAGACCGCACCGAATTTGCGCCAAGAAATCCCTCTCCTCCCTACACCTCGCGCTGCCACGTCGCCCGAACACCTAAACTGTCACACATGCAGGTACACAACATACAAAGCAACATTTTGATTTTTGTCTGGGACAGTGGCGCAGAAAAAAATTCAAATTGTTATGTGAAAACGTTTTACAGACTCACAAAAATTTTATCTGATTTACTTAAATCATTTAATAAAAATACATCTTTCACTAGCACAGACCTCATATTCAGCCTAGTATGGCAGCACAAAAACAGTTAACGAAAGTGCACATGGATATTAAAACTGTTCTGTACCGTCTTGGCATGGGGAAAGAGGAGGATAACTTAATTAGAGACAGTACGTACTTCCAGAATGAGATTTTCACTCTGCAGCGGAGTGTGCGCTGATATGAAACTTCCTGGCAAATGAAAACTGTGTACCCGGCCGAGACTTGAACTCGGGACCTTTGCCTTTCACGGGCAAGTGCTCTACCATCTGAGCTATCGAAGCACGACTCACGCCCGGTACTCACAGCTTTACTTCTGCCAATATCTCGTCTCCTACCTTCCAAACATTACAGGGAAAGGTCCCGAGTTCGAGTCGCGGTCGGGCACACAGTTTTAATCTGCCAGGAAGTTTCATATCAGCGCACACTCCACTGAAGAGTGAAAATCTCATTCTGGAAACATCCCCCAGGCTGTGGCTAAGCCATGTCTCCGCAGTATCCTTTCTTTCAGGAGTGCTAGTTCTGCAAGGTTCGCAGAAGAGCTTCTGTAAAGTTTGGAAGGTAGGAGACGAGATACTGGCAGAAGTAAATCTGTGAGTACCGAGCCTGAGTCGTGCTTCGGTAGCTCAGATGGTAGAGCACTTGCCCGCGAAAGACAAAGGTCCCGAGTTCGAGTCTCGGTCGGGCACACAGTTTTAATCTACCAGGAAGTTTCAGTATGTACTTCGTTTGTTAGCCCTCTGTTCACATAATTTTTAGGGTTTCGTACCTCAACCGGTATAAAAAAGAAACGTTGTAGAATCACTTTGTTGGCCGGCCGCTGATGGCCGAGCGGTTCTAGGCGCTTCAGTCTGGAACCGCGCGACCGCTACGGTCGCCGGTTCGAATCCTGCCTCGGGCATGGATGTGTGAAATGTCCTTAGGTTAGTTAGGTTTAAGTAGTTCTAAGTTCAAGGGACTGATGACCTGAGATGTTAAGTCCCATAGTGCTCAGAGCCATTCACTTTGTTGTCCATCACCCTGCCTGCTTGTTTGTCCGACTGTTAAAGCCAATTTTTCTCAGAAACATATTCAGCTACCAAATTGAAATTTGTCTAAAATACTAAGGTCCGTGCTCTCTTAGGGAAGCGAAAAATGTAAGCTTCTAAATCAGTGTAATCAAAAGATACAGTTATTTGTCACATGTATTAAGATACTCGAAGACTCACTCATCAAAACCTATAGGTGCCTAGAAACCGAGAACTTGTGGTGAGATCCAATCTCGGTCGGACCATGAAGTTTACAGTGTTCATTTTACGGGGACCTGCACGTGAACAGGTTGCATTTTTATACCTCTCTCTCAGTGCACATGACTCTTGATCTACAATGCGGAAGAAGTTGTGGTTTTTTGCTAACAGTGAATGACATTAACTCAACCTGTGAAAGGAAATTTATTGAAATATTTGTTATAGTTTAAGATTTACAGTATTTTGCCTAATAGATGTTTTTATTGTACACGTTCCCATTCTGGTACCATTTACTGGTCCATCATCAGGCTAATAGCATTCAAACTGAGGCAGGCTGCTGTCAACATTCATAGGAACACATTATGCCTCTCATTTTCTAGTTTGGAGTGTATATCTGTGGAAATAGAAAAACACTTATTGTACCACATTACTATTTTGTCTAAAAAATACCGTTAAAATTATATACAGAATTACAAACATAGATTACTTCTGCGATGTATTAGGCATAATTCATACTATCCCATTCTTCACTTGAGAGAAATTTGGTGAACATGGATAAAACCATTGTGAAGTTATATGTACGTAATGTTTTGAAAATGCAGTTTCGAGAAAATGTTTTTGACTCACCGTATGCCTCTTTCAGAACACTCCATCAAAATAGTCTTGCTGGCCATCTACTTCTTTAACCTCTATAGACTTCTTCAGGAGCCGTTTCCTTACTCTGAACTCTTTAGTGGTGGCTTCCACAACCCTTTCAGCTTCAACTAGTCGCTGACGATCTATGACAGTCAGAGCAGCTATCATATTATTTGATGGCTGGATGCCTAATTTGAGCATTACTGTTGTCTTGCTGATCCAACAAACAGTGTTTTTGGTACTCGTTGCCACACGCAGATGTTGAAACTCTCATTAAGGTTTTGTGTACGGTCATGTAGACATTTGCTAAATAACTTTGTATCTGCAAGGTCCCTGTATATTGGCTTTATTGTTTCCATGACTGTGGCGGGCAAGCAATGTTTATGGTGATATTCCTTGCCTGTCGCATGAGCGTGGCTGGTTTGCAGACATTTGCACAAAGAGCATTTAAGACCAATTCATCAATTGAAAAGTAGATTAAAAATATATTTTTGGAATCGGGATAAAAATTGTCTTTAAGATGGTGACAAAAAATATTTTCAAAAATTTAAGTCACTTCACGTCCAGGTCCCCTTAACATAGTTTCCACCTCTGAGCGAAATCAGGAGTAGTCAGAAACAACAAGTGGTTTCAATCCGAAGTTAAACTGTAGGCCCACTTTCTCCGGTTGGATAAGTGGGCCTATGTAGCGTCCAGCCCGAGAGGATGACTCCAGCACATGCCATGACAAAAAATAATAACTTTAATGTCTATGTGTACCTTCGTTATACGTTTTTAAATTACTATACTAACCTGAAGGTGAAGTCCGTGCCTTGAAACAGGTTGCTTCATCAAATAATTTCGTTAAATCAACTAAAATTTGCGACTGGTGGCTGTCTCTGAAAAACCTTCTCATATTTTTCAGACAGCCATGATTGATGGAGGGTGAATTTGGTGTCCAGCAAGTTAACTCTCCTGATCACAAGGCGAGACTCGAACCAAAATTGCTCTACGAGCAAGACAGTGAAAGCGTCGAACTTATCATCGTCGGGGAAGACATGTAGCATCAAGGGATTCAAGGGTTGGGGGTTGGGTTGTTTGGGAAGGAGACCAGACAGCGAGGTCATCGGTCTCGTCGGATTTGGGAAGGATGCCTAAGGAAGTCTGCCTTGCCCTTTCAAAGGAACCAACCCGGCATTTGCCTGGAGGGATTTAGGGAAATCAAGGAAAACCTAAATCAGGATGGCCGGGCGCGGGATTGAACCGTCGTCCTCCAGAATGCGAGTCCAGTGTCTAACCACCGCCACCCCGCTCGGTAAGTGATTCAAGGAATCCGCAATAAAGTTCACCTAACCCGCAACTGTAATGGTGGCTTCGATTACTACAACAGGTTCAATGGAAGGCCAAGTGAATGCTCCCCCATAACATGAAATTGCACCTACCGGTCACACGTCGGTGACACATTGCCGTTCGCCTAGGGACAGAGCATCCGGAGGCGTCATCGACTTGCTGTATTAAAAAAAACGATCCAACCCGCCTGGCGACACATTTTCGCTGATGCATGGTGCATTCTCTATGATCCCGTGCTCACTGAATTCGTAAAAGACGGTCTTGATGAGTCAAAGTGGTTTCGCGTAATATGTGCGGTGAAGCCCTATGTTCAAATGTGAGCTGAACTGTGTGCTCTGAAACACTGGTGCTTCCATCCTCATTGTACTCCGTCGTCTATCTGACACGAATCGCTACCTGTCCTACTTTACAGAGCGTTCTGAGTTGAGGGGTGCAACACTTCGGAACCTATTCGTTGTTTCACCATCCATCAGTGGCTTTCAATAGGTCTCACGACAGCAACTTGCAAACGGACGGTTAGTTCCGCCGTTTCCAAAATGTTCGTTTTCAGCCACCAAGCCATATCAATCTGCCCTTTATCAAAGCCGCTAACGTCAGTCGGTTTTCCCATTTGAGGCCTGTACCGTTGCAAGAATGATTTACCATTACTCTCTGCTCCTGTTATTCAATTTACTTAGCACCTAATGTGCCTGCAGTGCTTCCAGATGGCATTAAGTCTCACAAAGGGCACTTATTTATTTGTTTGTTTATTTGTTTAACCAGAAAAGTGAACTCTGGCGGACTTGGTATACAAAATTTTATAGACAACATAAGCATATTAAATTAAACTGTTGGCAGTTAAACTTCATGGTACTCTTTGTACAGGCAGCACACTCCATTACTTACGTATCCTCGTACTGAAGAGAGATTGAAGACACTTTAAAACTCATTTATAATGTCCTTCGATCATTTTCCACACAGATACATACAAGAGTCAAGTACACCTGGCTAATATCGTGTAGGACCCTAGTGAGCTCGCAGAAGTGCCGCAACACGATGTGGCATGGATTCGACTAATGTCTCAAGTAGTGCTGGAGGGAATGGAGTGCATGGATCCCGGAGGGTTGACCATAAATCTCTAAGATCTCATCTGAACAGCACGTTCCAAGGCATCCAGGCTCAATAATGTTAATGTCTCTAGAGTTTGGTGGCCAGCGAAAGTGCTTAAACTCCGAAGAGTGTTCCTAGAGGCACTCTGTAGCAATTCTGGACGTATGGGGTGTCGAATTGTCCTGCTGGAATTGCCTAAGTCTATCGAAATGTAAAATGGACATAAATGGATGCATGTGATCAGACGGGATGCTTACGTACGTGTTACCTCCCAGAGTCGTATCCCACATCACTCCAACTGAAAGCGCCAAACACTATTATAGAGCCTCCACCAGCTTCAACAGTCCCCTGCTGACATGCAGCGTCCATGCATTCATTAGGTTGTCTACATACCTGTACACGTCCTTCCGCTCTGTACAATTTATAACGAGACTCGTCCGACCAGGCAAAACGTTTCCAGTCAGCAACAGTCCAATATCGGTGTTGACGGGCCCAGCCTAGGCGTAAGGCTTTGCGTCGTGCAGTTATCGGGTATACAACAGTGATTTTTCATTGAATGATTTACACGCTGACACTTGTTGATGGCCCAGCACTTCTGTCACGTTGAACGAACCTCTTCAGTCGTCATTGGTCCTGTTCTTGCAGGATCTTTTTCCCGCTTTGATATTTTACCCTATTCCTGATATTCACGGTACACTCCTGAAGTTGTACAGGAATCCCCGCTTCATCGCTACCTCAGAGATACTGTGTCCCATGGCTCGTGTGCCGATTATAACACCACGTTCAAACTCTCTTAAATCTTCATAATCTGCCATTGTAACCGATCTAACAACTGCACCAGACATCTTTTGTCTTACATATGCGTTGCCGACCGCAGCTTCGTATTTTGCCTGTTTACATATCTCTGTATTTGAATACGCATGCCTATACTAGTTTGTTTGGCGCTTCAATGTACAACATGAGTATCTCTCCTGTGACGTTGTCTGTGATGTGCCTACATCAGGAATCCTAGAGTCGTGATAGGCGGCGATGTGAAGACCTGGGACGTTACTAGCTGATGTGTTGGCAGAAGAGCCAACACCGTGTTGCTAGAGGAGGCCGAAAGGCACGCGTTTAAGCTCACGCAGACTGGCGTGAGGTCTGGAACAATTAAAGGAGTTGAGTCTAATAAATAAAGTACGAAGTTGATGTAATACTTAACTTTAATCCATAATTGGAGAACATCGCTCTTGATGATACATAAGTACAATCTCAATATAAACTGGTAATGGCGCCTTGCTAGGTCGTAGCAATTGACGTAGCTGAAGGCTATGCTATCGTCTCGGCAAATGAGAGCGTATTTGTCAGTGTAGCTTCGCTAGCAAAGTCGGCTGTACAACTGGGGCGAGTGCTAGGACGTCTCTCTAGACCTGACGTGTGGCGGCGCTCGGTCTGCAATCACTGACAGTGGCGACACGAGGATCCGTCGTATACTAGCAGACCGCGGCCGATTTAAAGGCTACCACCTAGCAAGTGTGGTGTCTGGCGGTGACACCACACTAGCTGGTGCTGTCGGCGTTGACAGCTGATGCACTGCTGGTGCAGATCAGGGCAAATAGGCCGAGTAGCTGCGCGGTGCAGCCACGTGGTCTCCGGTGCCTTGCCACGGTTCGCGCGGCTGTCACCGTCGCTGGTTCGAGTCCTCTCCATCGGGTATAGGTGTGTGTTGTCCTTAGCGTAAGTTAGTTTAAGCTAGATTAAATAGTGTGTAAGCTTAGGGACCGATGACCTCAGCGGTTAGATCCCATAGGAAGTTACCACCACTAGGCCGGGACTAGTGGCGTGGAGCGCTGAGGCAAAACTGCTGATACTGCCAAGTGGTCCGCTGAAAGTGGACTGATGCAACCGGACTGAACTGCGATTCTAACGACTTGAGGAGTAGTTGCGTAACTGACTTCGCACGGTTCGGCGGTGGCCAAAATAGTCGGGAGCGGATGGATATCAACGTGTCGCAGCGAGGTCAAGTGACCTGATCCAGAAAATAGTGCTGTGCCGACAGTGCTTCCTGCTCGACAGGCACGGTCTTTGTCGGCGTAGTTGACGCCCCGAGAAGCTGTGGAAGGAACGGGGAACTCGGTGGTAAGCAGCCCAGGCATCACAAGACTGGTGTGCAGAGGAAGGGCTAACCTGCGGATACAACACGTATCACGTCTCCTTGCACTGAATCTTTTATGTCAGATTTATAACTGTGTATTCTTTTCTTGCATAAACAGGGTAGTGCTGACTTAGTCCACAGTGGACAGCCACCGAAACCAATTTGTCTCAGACGTACGTTGCGGAAATCCTGCTCTCGTCAACGAGCAGACAAACTTGTGCCTTTGACTTTTGTAATGCAAATTCCTAAGAATGACATGGTTCAAGTTTTCAAACTCAGTTAGAGTGTATTTTGCAGCAAAGAGATGCCGCAACTTTCATGTCATAAATATGTGGCGCATTGCAGACGTGAGCTAGCCAGATGTACGTTACAATAGTTATGTGACGTCTAGATAGCTTTATTTGTGAAAACCAGATATTTTCTGGAATATGCAGATGTACTGCGGCATAATGTTTTCCTCTGGACTGTTGTGAGATCTTCCACATCTGTGACCATTCTTGATAGATTTGTTTCTTTACACCAGCCACAATATCTGTATGTGGAAGACGAGTGTTGTATGGTTGGCCCTTAATTACTGTTTATTTCGTCAGGCTGTCAACCAGTCGTTGTATGAGTCATCAGATCTACTATAACTGGATATCTTTATGTTGGCTTTCACATTGGTGGAATAATGACATCGATTACATGGCGGTTAATGTAGGAATCCCACTGCTGTTTTCCTTGGCTTTCTAGAGCGCTCCTCGAATTCGTGACAGTAAGGATGCCTTCGAACTGATTTGCAGCATATCTAAATGTATCCTGCATAATAAGAACTTTGGCAGTACAAATGCCAGAAACTTTAACATAGCCCAAGATAGGTGATCCCCACAGAAGTAAGCAAAGCCAGTATCTTCTCTTGCTTTGAAGATGTCTGTGAATATTTTGACCAATGATTGCCACGTTCATGCAGTCGAATGGGAGATGCCAGTAGAAGTGAATGATGGGTCCGACTCTCCGGGCTGGTAGAAGAATCCGCAATGGAAGTTCAGCACTTCCTGTTCACAGTTAAATTCATGGGACTGAGAGCTTTTCAGTAGGAGGGGTGCCATATATCTTTGCCGTTTGTTACTTTTGGTACGCGTTGTCCTGAATGAAATAGTTAAATTTAAGAAGGAGGGGATCAACTGTATGTGTTTCTCTACTAAAAATGAAGTTCTGAGCCAAGAAATTCCTCTTCAATTGTAGGGCATCACTGTGGTCTCCACCAACAGCGCATTCAGGGGTGTAGAATTCATTGGCTTACGACAGATTGGTATAGATGATAAATCTTTGGCTCATAGGTGTGTAAGCGATCGGATTGTTGGTAGCGAAGGCCGAATTTAACTAAGTAAAATACAGAACTGATATCTTTTAAATGGGTTATGTAAGATTAAGAATACTCTCAATATTAAACTAGTAACAGTGGCACAACTGTTGTCCTAGGTAATTTGATCACGCACAAAATGCGGGTGGGTTGATACCCGTGTAGTGACGTACCCGTGGGTGGCGAAATCGCAACAGGCGGCCACATGTGTGCACTAAGCCATAGGTATCAGTCACCTTTTAAGTCAAGCTACTATGAAAACGTGTGAGCCGTCAGGAAAAGGAACCCTACCGCAAGAAAGAAAGGAAGAAGGAAGAAAGCAATTCCAAAGAGGATTTGTTGTAGAAATCACTTTGTTCACTTAAAAACGTATCTGAGTCTTCTCGTATAACGTTGTCACCTTTTATGAACATAGTTACAGACTTAAGGAAGTTGCACTACGCTTCCAATTCCATGGCCGCAGTTTTAAAAATGAGAATAAGAAAACTATTTTATCACTACCTACGTCACAATGCTCTCTAAAAACCAACACCTAATTTTCGCTCCGTTTGGTCGATCTAAAATTTCCAACAGGTGCCTCATTTTACCTCTCATCCACCTTCACTTCGACCACGTATTACGAACTACTCTATCCTTAAGCCGTATTTTATATCGAAGTTAGTTTCTAGTACTGAAGAATATTTTTATTCCTAGGGAAAGGAAGAGGGACGTTAGCTCACCACAGAAGAAATTAAAAAATCTTTTCGCGCTAATGGCAGAAAAAGAGGTGCGTTATATATACGTATATTAAAACATTACATTAAGGTGTTAAACTAGTTTTTCGCGCATCCTGAAGTCTTTCACGTCACACTTGCTGTGCTGTGTGTCGTACCTTGCTATAATTTTGGAGCTACATTCGGTGTTATGGCACTAAAATTGTGTTTTATTCAGTTGCTGTCAGACGGTCCATAAGTAAAAAATTATTAATATATCGTAATATTACACGCAACTGAGGAAGACAGGACTATAAAAGTTGAAGATGACATTACATTACTAGATTTTACAGTTGCTTCTTGGTGCAACAGAAAGTTTCTAATAACCCCTGTAAGTAGAAAAAAATTAATACGAGACTATCCATTGTTTGTATTTTTATTCATGAAAGTGGAAGCATGTGTTTCGGCTTATACACTACATTAAACGAATGGTTACTGGCATCAGAAACTTCAGACAGTAATGGACAAAACATCGCAGCAAACAGAATGTTGCCCTGCAGAATCTCCTGTGGTCATGGCTCGCGTGTGCTACCAACCGTCGATAACAAAAACCGCGAGCACTACAGCGGCACGGGGAAACATTTTACAGAGAATACGTGAGACGAATTTGGTACGCAGGACTCTGAAAAACAGTCACCTGCACACTCGTGTATCAGACTCTCAACAGCGGTGAAAGCCGCGTGTATGGCCGGAGGAACGGCCGTCGGACGAACGGAAAAAATAAAACGGGCGTGCCACGTTCTCCAGTTCCGCCCTGAAGGCAACGTAGAACAGTTCCAGTGTCCTCCAGAGCCTCTGTGGAGTCCCGGCGATCAACGGTTCGAGCGCCAGTGTTTCCATACTCTTCACGTATGTCGGTAGCAACTCTGAAAGGTGGTGTAAAACACATCTACTTCCGAAGAACACAGAGAAACAGTACTTTTAAAATACCCATTTTGTCATTTTATTGAATATGCGTGTGTGTTATTTTACGAGTGAAGGTATACATTAAACGAAGTTGTTATAGGACAGAATCCGCAAATACTTTCAGTTAGTTTGAAACCACAGCCATCTGAAAACAATGAATTGAAGAAGAGGTAAAATGCTACGCAGACTCCAGTCTGCCGCTGTCTGAATCAGAGCAGTATAACTATTCCCAAGTATGGAAATGAAATTTTCGAACATTCCACAACCGTTACTGCACGTAACCGTTCGTTACCTTGGTTTCTAGACTTTGTTTAATGTCTTCACTTTCTTGTATGAAAACAATAAAATAGCTTAAAAATTGACTTTGCTAGGATGTATGAGGTTAGTCTTCAGAGCCGTAGAAGGATTGGCCAAAATAATGTTATCTAATTCAGTCTTAAACTCCACCAGAAAATCTGACAGCCGTTTAATATTTTCAGGCAGGTTGCTGAATACATATTTACCCATAAATGTAACTGCTTTCCGTGTTAATGCCAACTGTTTGACAATTTTTTTCTAGTTTTTTCTTCTTTCTTCTTATTTTTGAGAAAAGTGTCGTTAAGGGGGGTAGGACGTCAAACGGGTCGACTTGGAGCGGGAGAGGCACCACAGGACATTTTAATTTCCACTGTCTCTACTTTTACAAATAAATTCATAAAACTTTGTCAGCATGACCAGGAAGAATTCCCCTGGATGAAGCTATTCATCACAATAGATCTGCACTACACCAGAAACTAACTTGACTACGGCACCTCAAACACATTGCGTTCATATTTGTGCACAAACAATAGGATACCAGCTGGGTGCCAAAGGAACTTCTTCCCGTCAAAACTCTAAGATGACGTAGGAAAATGTACGAATTTAAGGACTGTCTTAAGTGCTTTTAAATTTAACTTTCCAGACAGTTACAAAGAAATGGTCTTGATTTTTGGTAATGGTAGAAGCTGAAGTAAGTAATTAAAATTTGCGTGAAGTGAGCAGTAGACCCGGGTTCAAGCCCCGGTCTTGGCAAAAATTTTAATTACTTACTTCAGCCTCTATCCTTATCGAAGATAAAGTTAAGACTCAATATGTCTCCAGGAAAATGTGAATCCATAACATCTTGATTTCGTCTAATAACTAAAACCTACGACTTTTTGTCGGACCACCTACTGGAAACAAGGAAGCTGTTCATTTCTTTAGATTGCAAAGAAGGTTCTGAACTTCACAGCTTTAACATAAACAGAGGTTACCACGAAGTTATCGATAAAATTTCACTTTCGTAGATGCACGGCATTTTATAAATATGATAATGATGTTTGGTTTGGGGGGCGCTCTACTGTGCGGTCATCAGCGCCCGTATAAAGTCCCAATTTCTACACAGTCCTGTTTTTTACACAGTCACAAATGATGATCATTATGAAGACAACACAGACACCCAGTCTCTGGGCAGAGGAAATCCCCATCCCCGTGATCCAGAGATAGCTGGCGCAGTGGTTAGACACTGGACTCGCATTCGGGAGGACGACGGTTCAATCCCGCGTAGGGCCATCCTGATTTAGGTTTTCCGTGATTTCCCTAAATCACTTCAGGCAAATGCCGGGATGGTTCGTCTGAAAAGGCACGGCCGACTTCCTTCCCTAATCCGACGAGACCAATGACCACGCTGTCTGGTCTCCTTCCCCAAACAACCAACCAACCAACCAACCAGAGATGGCAACGCTAGCCACTAGACCATGAGCTGCGGACTGGTCTATTCTAAAGAACTGTAATGCTGACTGCAGTGCTTCCTGAAAGGTGCAGGTGTATTAAATACCATTTTATATAAGCAAAATGTTTTTTTGTTTCGGTCCCATACACATTCTCTTACGTATGAGGCAAGGAATTATTTGTGTGTCGGAGTGTTCTGAACACATCGTGACATGTGAAACAAAATTATTGCACATTAGTAATCACCACCTCCCCCTCACTTCCCCCCACCCACCCATGTCGATGCTTTAAGGAAACGAGCTCATATGTATAAAATAGCTTCAAACTTGTGATTACTTTACATATGAGTTAAGGTGTTAACCTAGTTTTTCGCGCATCCTGAAGTCTTTCACGTCACACTTACTGTGCTGTGTGTCGTACCTTGCTATAATTTTGGAGCTACATTCGTTGTTATATGTCGATACTGTCTGCAAAATGCGTTTGAATAGATTTAGCATTAAAAAATTAATAAATTAAAATGTTATGCCTGATACTGAAGCTTTACTACAGGAACGGATAAAATGTAGAAGCAATGAACTCCTTCCCTTTAATTCTTTTTTTGTGGTTATTAGCGAGAAGAAGTTTCGTGAGAGGTTGAAAATTATGTGTAAATTTTTGTTTAGACTCGCTTACTCTCATTCTCAACTATTGATTTAATATAGTTTGCGTAATTTGCGCACCTTGAGATAATGTGCTTCAAGACATATACACAGTTTCGGTCTTTAGTAATTTATTGATTCTGTTGAATGCTTATACCTTTTAATGAGTAGATGATGACAGCATTTTCAAATCCAGTCAGTAATTACGTGAACTTCCGAAACTATCGGTATTACAGTTGTAAACTGTCGTAGCTGTGTTGGGAAAGTACCAGAGTTCCAAGCACTAGTAGAAAGCACTGATGCTGGATAAAGCTGGAGATAAGTTCAGCCGAAATTTTTGCGAAGAACTTGTAAGTAGGCTGTTTATGTTTTCTTATTGGCAACGTTACGTAGCGCTCTGTATGAAAATCACTGGCTGTGCTGTGTGCAGTCTGTGGCCAGTTTTCATTGTTGTCAGCCATTGTAGTGTTGGGCAGATGGATGTGAACAGCGCGTAGCGTTGAGCAGTTGGAGGCGAGGCGCCAGCAGTGGTGGATGTGGGGAGAGAGATGACGGAGTTTTGAAATTTGTAAGACTGGATGTCATGAACTGCTATATATATTATGACTATTAAGGTAAATACATTGTTTGTTCTCTATTAAAATCTTTCATTTGCTAACTATCCCTATCAGTACTTTGTGCTTTCCGTAGTTTGAATCTTTTATTTAGCTGGCAGTAGTGGCGCTCGCTGTATTGCAGTAGTTCGAGTAATGAAGATTTTTGTGAGGTAAGTGATTTGTGAAAGGTATAGGTTAATGTTAGTCAGGGCCATTCTTTTATAGGGATTGTTGAAAGTCAGACTGCGTTGCGCTAAAAATATTGTGTGTCAGTTTAAGCACAGTCTTGTATAATTTTTCAAAGGGGACGTTTCATATGTCGACCCTTAGCCGAGGATACCTCACTGGAATCTTCTGATTTTTTCTTGTAGTTTGTGCAATTAGTGCAGCCTTTGTTTATTACTAGCGCGTAATTGTAGAGAGAATCTCCTTTGTAGTTGCAGTCTTTCATTGTTGTACAGTAAAACAGTTGTGGCATGCATGTAGATTTGCACCAAGTATTTCGCAGCTGCGTTTGCAATTAACTAGATATTATTTTCAGTGCTATGTTAATGTGTTCCCTTATTTTTGCTCTTCAAATTGTGTTCTTCTGTGTTGTCGTGAAATATTGTGACAATAATGGCGTGTGAAAAACGTAATACTAGGCTCCAAAGTAAACTGAGAAATGACAGTGAAGACGAAAGCAGTGTGTTAGCGCCACAGTGTAATGAATTAACTAATGTTCAACATAGTAATTTGGTAATTGTGCATAGGAAAATGGAGCAGACGGCAAACAATGGCGTAGGCAGTGAAACAATTAGTGAACAGGGAAGCATTATCGATCGATCGCTCGGCAACAGCTCGCCTCAGGAATCCGAAATGACAGGACACAATTTTGCAAATACTGTAGATTCAGGTTTTGCGTCCTCACCGTTTTCTCAAATAAGTCAAGACACATTTTCTGCTTGTCAAAATGTGAATGTTGCCGGTGCAAATGCACTACCGAAAAGCGTAGAGGAACAGATTCCAGACACTAATGCATTGTTATTACAGCTAATGCAACAAATGGAACAAAATCAGAGACAAACAGAGCAAAATCTTCAAAAGTTAGACACAATGGAACAAAATCTTCAAAAGTTAGACACAATGGAACAACACCAGAGACAAACACACCAAAAGCTTCAAAAGTTAGACACAATGGAACAAAATCTTCAAAAGTTAGATGCAATGGAACAAAATCTTCAAAATTTAGACACCACACTTGAACAAACTCGTGAAGATTTAACTACTGAGTTACATAAAATCGAATCGAAATGTCAAAAAGTCTGTAATGACGGAAAAACACAAATTTGTGAGCATTTACAACCTATTTTTTCGCGGCATGAAAATGCATTACAGAATCACGAAGCAGCCATAAAAGAACTGCAAACTATTGTTCATGAAAATCATGAGACTTTTCAAGCTAAAATTGACTCAGTTGCATCTACCGATTCGGTTACGCAACTTTCAAAAACTCAGGAAAGCTTAAAGGACACAGTAGATAGGATTTCAACACAAATGGACACTCTGAAACTTGGTTCAGAAAAACACACAGAGGAAATAATTTCACTAACGGATAAAGTAGCCGAACTTTCAGATCAGTTCACTAACTTATCTACAAAGGTAGATGATGATCTGAATGACACAAGACCTGTAGCCATCACTGAGACAGAAGAGTATGAACAAATCAAGAAACTCAAACAAAATCAGAATCAAATTAATACGCAACACAAAAGAGAAATCCGGGAAGTACAAGATTAGTTGGCACAAGTAATACAAAAATTACGTATTTCAGAGGACACTCGCGCTCCAACGCGGGAAGAGGGACTTAGAATTACGGAACAATCACAAAATAATAACACAGGGCATTTCGGAAATTATGAAAGAAATTGGCAAGGCGCACCGAATTTTGAGATGGAACCGCCGAAACGACGTAACAATGACCGACATGTGACTCGCCGACATGATGATTTTGACTATATGCTGTTCATTACTACACGTAAATTCAAAACATTTAAGAATTCTGGCAACGACATTCATCCACAAGCATGGCTCCATCAATTCTCTCATTGTTTTCCTCCCAACTGGTCGTTAGAGCACAGATTAGAATTTATGTGTGGCTACTTAGAGAATGAACCTGCTGAAAGAATGCGATCGGTCATTCACGATTGTCACAGTGAAGGAGAATTTTACCATGCGTTCCTCTCAGCATATTGGTCTCAAGCTACACAAGACCAAGTAAAACATAGCATCATGATGGTGAAACACTTTGAACAATCTGAATTTTCCAGTCTTGTCAAATATTTTGAAGACATCTTGCACAAGAATCAGTACCTGTCAAACCCATAAAGCCCCTCAGAACTCATCCGCATTTGTTTAACCAAATTACCTGAACATTTACGACATATCATTTTGGCAGGACGTTGCAAAGACGACATTGAAGCTTTTCAGGGGCTCTTACAAGAACTGGAAATTGACACTGACAATCGCGGAACGCGAAAACAGGAGCACAACAATTACAGGTCACATCCGTCACAATTCCGCAATGACAGAAATAATAACTGGACGCGACAAGGCTATTCTCACAACACAAATCGTGACCAAAAGAGGCACCAGCCGTATGACAACCGTTGGCAGAGTAGTAATAATTACAGGGAAAGATCACCTCTCCGCAGTAATGACAATCAGAGAAACAGACAATATGTGAACCAAAACAATTATTATTACGGGAGACAGAATAACTTTAGACGCAACGGTCCAGCAAGCAGTTACGATTCAGGGAGAAATTCTCCACCACTTAACCGACAAGAAAGAAACTACAGGAACAACCGACATGAGGACAGACGATGTGATCGTAACGACAGACCTGAATTGCATCAGAACTGGCGGGATTTAAACAGGGCAGGGCCCTCTCGGCAAGGTGAATTTGTAGAAGTTAGGTCTCCAAACCCCAATAACGACGCGTGCCACAAAGAGACAATAGGCAACGACTCATACCGCTGGCAGCCACAAAACATACGTATGACACTAACGACACAGCTGCCATGGCTAGTAATTACGTAAAAATGGAAGACATAATTGCTTTGGCTCTTAAAAATATAAAATCTGCAGCAAACAAAAGGAGAAAACTACACGGTAAAGCAAATGCAAAGAAATAATATATTGGTCAGAAAGTCCTCATTAAAGCTCATTCATTGTCACATAAGAAGAAACACTTGAATCACAAATTCTTTCTAGTTTACAATGGACCTTACAGAATCCGACGTATACCACATGATAATTGCGTTGAAGTTGAAACTCTGCATACTAGGAAGAGTAAAGGTTTACACCACATTTCACATGTAAAACCGTTTATTGAAAGATAATCTGCTTTTTAACTTTGTCTTTGCCATAAGACTTTTCACTTCACATTTCTAGTATGCATTGTCAGACTTAGAAACTGTTACCATGCAACAATGTTTGAAGTTAAATATCCAGTCAAGAACCAAGAGAACTTATTTAAACAGAAATTACGAAAGCATTGTTATAGTGAACAGACGACACAGTGTTGTTATTTGTACATTCTTGCTTGTTAGTTGTATGATCATGTAACGACTATATGGCTCATATACTTAGAACATATACAGGTACTGCTAATGAGATTTTAATGCAACATTTTGGTTTACTTGAAAATACATTCTGGATTTAAAGTACTTTCTGTGAGATACCAGATGACACAGTGGTTAGTTTATGTGACAGCTACACGATTTTATCACGACGCTACTAATGAGTGACAATTTACAATGTTGCTTCTGCGGTGTTTCTGTTTTATATCTGCACAGTTTTTCTTAATTATTCTGGAAAGTAAAACATGTTTTAGTAGTAACTTTTGTGGTATAGCTACAATGAGACAGCCTCTTTCGTATCACAACAATATGTTACATTATAGTACTTTCTTGATCACGGTAAGGTACGTAATAACTACGATATCTATACACAAAGCATTTCACTTTCGTTTATGATGAGGTAAGTACATTGACTTCAGCAGAACTTTGCTCACAGAGGACGATAACTACGACACTTCCACAGAGTTATCTTACAGCAAGACGCACATTTAGCGCTACAGGACACGCATTTGAGTGCTTAATTTTGTACTTAAACCATTTATTTTTCAAGATTTTTGAATTACAAAGAAAGGAAAGTTTTCCGTGATACATTTCATTCCATTGCTGTAATCTGTAACACCTGAGGGTATAATTACATTAATTCTAAGGGGGGTACACGCCTACTTTGTGTACCATGTGTTTGGCAACCACAAGGAGCCCTAGCTAATATGGTATTTGCTTACACAACTTTACACATCGGTATCATATTTCTGTAACACAGAATTACACAGCTATCTGATCATTTAACTGGGAAAGACAAACATTTATTTTACTACATCAGTGACAGATGTTTACGTAATTACACAGTTGGATAACTTCACACTTACGAAATTGTATTTTGTCTGTACTTTGTGAACTGTTCATATTTTTTCGGACCCATTGTGATACTATGAGAGCTTTGAATGATATATTTGGTATGGGTTCACAATTTTTAGGGTATGTTTGAGGTAGATGACACTACTGAAATGAGCAGAGAATTTTCTTTAGGATTTGAAGTTATTGCAGAAAGCTACGACGTTTTTGAGACTTGACTGAGGTGTTATGATGTTATTATTACGACGACGATGTGTATTATGCTGCTGAGGTATGTTTATGATTAACAGGCTGATGCTATATGAGTTATTTGATTATGCTACATATCTGTTATGATGAAATATTGAAGAAGTGTTGACGAATATGTATATGTGTAATAAGGTAAGATATAATGAGTAGTGGTTAGGGACGCTGATTTGTGAAAAAGGTTGTTGGAAACCCAGAATCATACTCTAAGAGTTATGAAATGTATGTAAATGCGTGAATGTGTCACAATGCCGACGAAAATATTTTGGACACTGTTATATCAATAGGATTTTGTTTCTACAGATTTGTAACGCAAATTCTTGACCTGTGCAATATTTTTATATGAGACTGTCACTGTAGCGGAAACTGCTGTCGTAAATATTTCCGTAAGAAAGTTAAGTGACCACCTGCACGTAATGCATCGTGGGCACCCAGCTGTGTCAGATGCCTGGAAAAAAAGCCATTAGTGTGTGCCTTTTCAGAGGCACAGGCAGAAAAAAAAGGGAGGCCATTATCCTCGCTATTGACATTCCTTTGTAGAAAGCATCGCAAATACGACATGCTCAACCTTGAAAACATATGATTATACTGTGGAGCTCTTAATTTATGATATTTACTAAAATGCCTAATGAAACGATGAGAAACATTTCACGGCTATTGTCTTGCTAGTTGAGAGATATGCCATATGGCTTGCTTTATGTATTTATTTACTTATTTTGTTTAATATCAAGTTTCTAGCTGCAGCAGCATTGGTTAAAATAAAATTTAATAGATGTACTAATATAAATATTTTATGCCTGTAAATAATTTTATGATCTATTCAAAAAAACGATGGAGCATAAAAAGACGTTTCCCTTCACAGGAATTGCATACGGAATTTTCTTTTCAACTACTTGGTAATATTTTTGGTAGAATAACTTCTTGTGGTGCACCACTTTTATTACACAGACATTAAGATGTGAATATACATTTCCCTTGTCTGCATTGTTGTCTTTAATGTAATATTTTTTCTGCTTGAGCTATGTCATGTTCAGATGTAAGTTATTGCATTTGCTGCTGCTGTTTGCCAGGCATAGTGCTACTAAATTTCACTTTGTATTACTCTGTTAAGCTAGTTTTACTACTGATTTATTTTTCTTGTTGCTGCACATTGGCTCATATTAGTTGTAATGTTGCATTGCTTGGTAATTTAGATTTACTGTAGCTTGCTTTGAAATTTTCCATTTTTTTTGTCATTGCTGTTTGTAATTGTTTTGTGCTGCTGCATTGCCTCATCCCTTAGTTTAGCATCTGAGCTCAGTAGATTTAAGTTAGCATAAGAGGAGGTAGCTTATAAGAGAATGAGTTGCGATGAATTTGAAGAAATGCACTGAGAGGCTATACGAGAAAAGTACAGAAAGCAGGTATAGATAGGACTTTTGGAAATAATGAAGAACGAAGGGAGATCTCTGAGAAGTAAAGAAAGTTTTGTTTGCAAAATACTGCAGTAAAACAAACCCGGTCCTTTCCTTGTATTATTCCGCTATATGTTTGTGTTCCCATGTGTATTTACGTTTTTCCTGTACTTACATGTTTATCTGATAAGACTTACGTTGTAGAATTTTTCTAATACTCAGCTACATGAACTATGATGAGGAATACTCTCATCCTCAAATATAATTTGCATTAATAATATGTTATTTACTTTGTAAAGATGTTTAGACATTATTTATTCTGTTTTGTTTTAATGTTCGTGTGTGAAGTTGATGTTTCAATAATTATTCTGATCTTTTATGTATTTACTTATGTCATAATTCCTGTGACATTGATGTATATGTTTATTTCTATTCTGTTGTAAAGCCTGTACTACAAATGTTATCTGTATTGTTATGTTCTTTAATAATGTATTTTGTACCTTTGTAATTGTATTCTTATGTTATAAAATTGTAATTGACACCATTTCATCATATTATTAACTTGTAAGTTACATTTTACTGTACACGTTTGTGTTGGTCATAGTATATGGACAATATGTGAGAAGTTGGGACTGTTAGTGTTTGCACGTGTGTTAATAATTCAGAAAGTGACTGGATAACAGCACTGCTGGTTCTAAGAACAGTTCCAAAAACTGTGTGAGTGCACAGGTGGTGGTTATGGACTAGCTATATTCTCCGCAAGACTCTTCGATGGTGATTGTGCACCTGCACAGTCACAACAGATGGCTGCTGGTACAAGGACTACAGTGGGTCTGTGTCTTTGATGACCCACCAATACCATTATTTCAACAAGGACTACAGTGGGTATCCACCTTTGCTGACTCACCAGTACCATTATTTCTACAAGGACTGCAGTGGGTGTGCACCTCTGGTGGCCCACCAATACCGTAATCTCTACTGGGACTACAGTGGGTCTGCTCTGTGATGACCTACCTACCAATATTCTTCAAAACGTCGAATGACTCTGCTGTGGGTTTGCTCTGTTGTGGCCCATTACCTGTCTGCATGTCGAGAGTCAGCACTGTCTTTCCGTTGGAAGGACGACACTACTTCTTCAAGACTGCATGGAAATCCATTACTTCTGTGTGCATTTTCTTTTACTGCCCAGACTTTGAGAAAAACACTGCAATTTTACTGTGATGAATGATCAGGACTGTCTTTATGGACTGTGAGAAAATTTTAGCCTTTGACCAACATTGTATCAATATGTTTGTGCATTTGATATCTTTGTTATTGCAATTATGAAAAATTTTTTCAAATCATTATTGGCCACTGCCCAAAACAATTTGTAAAATATTTTGTGGGGAGCATGGGGGCTATGTAAGTAGGCTGTTTATGTTTTCTTACTGGCAACGTTACGTAGCGCTCTGTATGAAAATCACTGGCTGTGCTGTGTGCAGTCTGTGGCCAGTTTGCATTGTTGTCAGCCATTGTAGTGTTGGGCAGATGGATGTGAACAGCGCGTAGCGTTGAGCAGTTGGAGGCGAGCCGCCAGCAGTGGTGGATGTGGGGAGAGATATGGCGGAGTTTTGAAATTTGTAAGACTGGATGGCATGAACTGCTATATATATATTATGACTATTAAGGTAAATACATTGTTTGTTCTCTATTAAAATCTTTCATTTGCTAACTATCCGTATCAGTAGTTTGTGCCTTCCGTAGTTTGAATCTTTTATTTAGCTGGCAGTAGTGGCGCTCGCTGTATTGCAATAGTTCGAGTAATGAAGATTTTTGTGAGGTAAGTGATTTCTGAAAGGTATAGGTTAATGTTAGTCTGGGCCATTCTTTTGTAGGGATTGTTGAAAGTCGGATTGCGTTGCGCTAAAAATATTGTGTGTCAGTTTAAGCACAGTCTTGTATAATTTTTCAAAGTGGTTTCAAACTTTACAGTGTTCAGAAAGGATAAACGAAACAGAGTTAGCCGTTGCGTCTTTGAAGCTGTCAGAAGTAGTTTATGTTGTGGCGAAACTGAAGTAGACAGTTCCTGTGATTTAGTATGGGCAGAGGTAATTCTTGGCAACTGGAATAAAATAACAATTAGATCCTTTTACCGACCTCCCAACTCAGATGATACATTATTGCTGAAAGGTTCAAAGGTAACTGAGTCCAATTTCAAACACGTACCTGACTCATCCAGTTATAGTTGGTGGTGACTTTAGTTTACACTCGATATGTTGGCAAAAATACATATTTAAATCTGGAGATACGCATAAAACATCGTCCGAAATTGTACCAAACGTATTCTCTGAAAACATATCTGTTTAGAAAAGCATGTAAAACTTCACTTGATGCCTTCCTGAGAGACTATCTCCACTCCTTCCAAATTAACAATATAAGTGTAGACCAGATGTGGCTTGAATTCCAAGAAACAGTGTCGACAGAAATTCAAAGACTTATACCAAATAAATTAACAAACGACGGTACGCGAAACGTGTCAGAACACTGTTGCAGAAACAACGAAAAAAGCATGCCAAATTTAAACGAACGCAAAATTTCCAAGGCTGGCGATCTTTCACAGAAGCTCGAAATTTAGCGCGTACATCAGCGACTTGCTTATAACAGTTTCCACAACGTAACTTTGGATCGAAACCTGTCAGAAAATCCAATGAGATTCTAGTCGTATGTGAACTATGCCAGCGTTAAGTCACAATCAATGCATTCTCTGCGCGATAGCAATGGAAATACTATCAACGACATTGCTAGCAAGCCCACTTACTAAACACAACCTTCCGAAATTCGTTCATCAAAGAAGACAAAGTAAATATTCCAGAATTCGAATCAAGAACAGCTACCAACTTCAGTAACTTGTAAGTAGATATCCTCGGCGTATTGACACAGTTTAAATCCTTTTATAAGAGCAAGTCTTCTGGTCCAGACTGTATGCGAACTAGGGTCATTTCGGTGTACACTGATGCAATAGATCCATACTCATCATATACACCGCTCGCTCGACGGAAGATCCGTACCCAAAAACTGGAAAGTTGTACACGTCACAACAATATTCAGGGAAGATGGTAGGATTAATTCACTAAATTACAGGCCCATGTAATTAACGTCGATATTCAGCAGGATTTTGGGGCATATATCCTGTTTGAACGTCAAGGAGTATTTCAAAGAGAACAGTCTGGCCGGTCGGAGTGGCCGTGCGGTTCTAGGCGCTACAGTCAAACCGCGAGACCACTACGGTCGCAGGTTCGAATCCTGCCTCAGTCATGGATGTGTGTGATGTCCTTAGGTTAGTTAGGTTTAAGTACTTCTAAGTTCTAAGGGACTGATGACCTCAGAAATTGAGTCCCATAGTGCTCAGAGCCATTCGAACCATTTAGAACGGTCTATTTACAAACAGTTAACACATATTTAGAAAACATTGTCACTGTGAAACACAACTAACCCCTTACACACACTAAGTGCTGAGTGCTACTGACGAGGGATTTCAGACTGATTCCATATTTCCATAATGCTTTCGACACTGTACCACACAAGCGACTTCTAGTAAAATATCGAATATCGTCTCAGTTATCTGACTGGATCCGTGATTTCCTGTAAGAGATGTCACAGTTCGTAGTAAGTGACTGACAGTCATCGAGTAAAACTGAAATAATTTCTGGTATTCCGCAAGGTATTGTTATAGGTCATCTGCTGTTCCTTATCTATATAAACCATTTAGGGGACAATCTGAGCAGCGGTATTAGATTGTTTGCAGATGATGCTGTTGTTTATCTTCTAATAAAGTCTTCAGATGATCAAAACAAATTGCAAAACGATTTAGAAAATATATCTGTGTGGTGCAAAAAGTGGCAACTGACCTAAATAACGAAACGTATGAGGTCACCCACGTGAGTGCTAAAAGGAATCTCTAAAACTTCGGTTACACGATAGATCAGTCAAATGGAAAGGCCGTTAATTCAACTAAATATCTAGGAATTACAATTACTTACATCTTAAATTGGAACGAACACGTAGAAAATATAGTGGGGAAGGCAAACCAAACACTGCGTTATATTGGCAGGATACTTAGAAAATGTAATAGATCTACTAAAGAGACAGCCTACAATACGCTTTCCGTCCTCTTTTGGTGTACTGCTCTGCGGTGTGATATCCTTACCAGGTAGGATAAATGGAGTGCATTAAGAAAGTACAAAGAAGGGCATAACGTCTTGTATTATCGCGAAATAGGGGAGTGAGTGTTTCACTGACATGATACAGGATTTGAGGTGGACATCATTAAAAGTAAGGCGTTTTTAATTGCATTTAAGTGTGCCTGTCAATTTGGAAGCAACTGGATCTTGGTTACTATTTTAACCATTTAATAATACAGAGTCCGCCCCGATAGCTGAGTGGTCAGCGTGGCGGTCTGACACGCCAAGGTGCGCGGTTCGATTCCTGGCTGGGTCGGAGATTTTCTCCGCTCAGGGACTGGGTGTTGTGATGTCCTCATTATCATTTCATCATCATCAGTGGAAGGCAACGGGAAACCACCACTGGAATCACTTCCCTAGACGCTCATGCGGTGGACTTCTCTGACGAGGCTTCCCCTATGACGAGACCTGCCGTACGGCAGAACACAAATTAAGTAGTGATAATACTGATTACTTTCTCCGGAGTGAACTGCTGTGGCTATGGGGACGAAGGCGGCGTCTGATGTGGACTGTCGCAAATTGTACTGCCGTTATCGATGTGGGTTAGTAACGGCGAATAGAAGGATTTCAACGCAGTAAATTTCTCAAGACATTGCTAAAAGAAAGAAAAGCAGCAACCAGTTAGCAGACATCTCATTTTCAATCACCTTCTCGTGTTGGGTGGTAATTTTGGTAGTACGCTCCTACGGGACTAAACTGTTGAGGTCATCGGTCCCTAGGCTTACAGGCTACTTAAACTAACTTATGCTAAGGGCAACACACCCGACGTTGGACTCACCTACGGGGAGGCCGCGCGAACCGTGGCAAGGCGCCCTAGACCACGAGGCTACCCCACGCAGCTTTCTGCGCCAATTATGAGAAGAACACGTCAAATTCTATGACCCGATTTCCAGTGGAAGAGGAGCCAAACTGGACACGTATCTCGGCTCATACGCAGATACTCGACCGTTTCTGATAAAACGGCAATGAAAATTTTCGATGTACTTTACGTGCCTTTAAGCAAGTAACTAGTTCAACCCAGACGGTGGCAGAGTGGCTAACGTAGCGGCTTCATCTCTTAAAGCTACCCATTCGTCTTCTGCTGTACTCCTTTCCCCTGTTCTAGTCAACCATTGCCTAATGCTCCCTCTGCAGCTCTCAACAACCTCTGGTTCTTTCAACTTATCCAGGTCCCATCTTCTTAATTTCCTACCTTGTTGTAATTGCTTCAGTTTTAATCTGCGCCGTGTGTTTGAAACCCGATTATAGTTTTTATTTATTTTACTTTATTTTAACTTTTTTTTCATATATGTCCGTAGCAGGTTGCAACACGAATGTTTCTTATGGCGTTATTGGATACAAGGGCGTTATATTGAGTGTAAATCTACAATTGTATTTTATAATAGGTGTCACTCATTATTACATAGTGTACGTATGTATGGTATTTTCTTTTTAAATTCAAATATTCTTATATTCCATTCTTATATCAATTCTTATATTAATTCTTCTGTCTGGACACCGGACACAACAGAGCATAGAGAGCAGAAAGGGCACAGGTTAGAAGCTCGAAGCTCATGTCGACATACAAGTCCCGACACGTTTCGGTACTACCACATCTTAATTATGTCTCAAGTATTTATGCTTCGGGCTCGACAATATGGCAATGGGATTGGAGCGGAGTAATTTTCATCAAGAAGGTTTGGTGAATTCATTTGGATGATACCGATCGTAGAAATTCGGAACACCGCGAGGATCTCACGAAGGCAAATTTGCCATAGTGACATTTCTTCGTGTGGAACTCATTCAGAAAAGATACGCCGTTAACACTCCTGAAAATTTCACGCGTTGACAAGTTTTCCGGCGTAATGCATCACCTTTTCGAAAACTGGTGCTTGCAGTTGGTAATGAATCAAGATACAGTACAGGAATTTCACCGAAAATTTCAAATAATTTCCTCATTGTGCTTTTTTAAATTCATTCCCTGATTTACAGTTCTTAGACGAATATGGACAACATACATTGGAAAATATTTGTGTAGTAATCTTCTGCGGCCATGGGTACGTAAATAAGAAACGAAAATTAAATTCTAATTTAGTTTCGAATACGAGGCGTTTCCTCAGGAGTGGTCGAGTGTCTGTGAGTAAGCCTAGCCACGTGTTCAGCCATTTTGACCCGCCTTCCACTGAGCGAAGTTCTAGGAAATCGTGTTATGGCACTTACCGTATTCTCCTTGTAAGTGGGCTGTGCCTGCCAGTATAGATTAATAGTTCTGTGTCCATGTGTTCACAGTGAAATATCTGATCTGCTGCCCAGTGGGAAAACAAACCTTAATGGCTTGCTCTTCGAGGTTCCAACAAACCTAAAAACAGACTATTTCTAACAGCCAAAATTATTAGCCTGCAAATAAAGTAAATATTGATCTAATGTTCTAGAGTACGTTGTCCTCAGTTACCAATAAAAGTATCTGCACTTATTCCCATAAGACGCTGGGTACGTCTGGATACCGGACACAACAGAGCATAGAGTGCAGAAAGGGCACAGGTTAGAAGCTCGAAGCTCATGTCGACATACAAGTCCCGACACGTTTCGGTACTACCAAATCTTAATTATGTCTCAAGTATTTATGCTTAGGGCAATATGGCAATGGGATTGGAGCGAAGTAATTTTCATTTTCACCATCAATTAATTCAGAAAATTCACAATATGGCGAAACTCTGTGGAAGTTATGTTACTTTCAAAATCATGTTGCACGTCGACAACCAAGGACACCAGTTCCACCCGCATTCAGAGAATAGGCACTACTGCAGGTTCCCCACCCAACCTGAGCGCCAGGAATCAAAGTTGCCCCAGTGCCCTAATGAGGAAGAGCCGTTTTACTGCCAACCGCAGTCAAGAGGGAGGACTCAAATTCTCAAATTGCTTTCTTGAGCTCGAGGTTACAAAACAAGGAGAGAAGATCTCTGGGCTCATTTTATTGCTGTTCTTGCTCGGCTTCACTTCATCAGTAGTAGTAGTAGCAGTGATGGATTGCCGCCATTTTATGAGGGCTGTTTGGAGAGTAAGGTCCGACAGATCGCGAAATGGAAACCACAGTGAAAATCAAAAATGCTTTATTTGCAACAGTTGGCTACAACTTCGAGGTAATTCTCTAAACAGTCGCCGCTCCTAGTGAGACAACTGTACCTACTTTCCAACAGCCTCGTCGCAGAATGCGGCCGCCTGTGCTTTCTGCCATTTCTATACGCATATCTGCAGTTTTGCTGTCTGTGTCAAAATGTTACCTTCATAGCGCGCGATTCATGTGAGCAGGTATAAAATCTGAGGAAGCCAAGTTCGGACTGTATGGCGGGCGATCAAGCACTTCACATCGAAAACGCTACGGAGCGTCCTCATTGTTGCGGCAGAGTGTGGCCGAGAATTGTGATGCAGAATGAAATGCATGACAGTTCGTCGGGTGTGCTCCATGAAACCAGGTGAAATCTCTCACAAACAGTCATACTTGGCTGGAGATACCATTTTCCAGCCATCTTTACTGATCACCGTTACTCAGAACTAAAAAGAGCGACTTGAGGCTATTGATGGGGATGATAGTGACACTCTACAAGCTTCTTCGGATTTTCACTCTGGTTTCCATTTCGCGACCTATCGGATCTTACTTCCCGAACAGCTCTAGTATTGTACAAGTTTTGGTTTCCATTTCTTTTGACGCAGCCTTGGATAAACTCTGTCAGATACCTGTACAGTTAAGATGATCGGGAATGTCGTGCTCGTGGCAATTTTGGTCGTGATTATTATACAGTTACACTATTTACAATTTGTACAGAAAGCAGATGGCAGTTATAAAAGTCGAGGGACATGCAAGGGAAGCAGTGGTTGGGAAGGGAGTGAGACAGGGTTGTAGCCTCTCCCCGATGTTATTAAATCTGTATATTGAGCAAGCAGTGAAGGAAACACAAGAAAAATTCGGAGTAGGTATTAAAATCCATGGAGAAGAAATAAATACTTTGAGGTTCGCCGATGACATTGTAATTCTGTCAGAGACAGCAAAGGACTTGGAAGAGCAGTTGAACGGAATGGACAGTGTCTTGAAAGGAGGGTATAAGATGAACATCAACAAAAGCAAAACGAGGATAATGGAATGTAGTCGAATTAAGTCGGGTGATGCTGAGGGAATTAGATTAGGAAATGAGACACTTAAAGTAGTAAATGAGTTTTTCTATTTGGGGAGCAAAATAACTGATGATGGTCGAAGTAGAGAAGATATAAAATGTAGACTGGTAATGGAAAGGAAAGCGTTTCTGAAGAAGAAAATCGAGTATAGATTTAAGTGCCAGGAAGTCGTTTCTGAAAGTATTTGTATGGAGTGTAGCCATGTATGGAAGTGAAACGTGGACGATAAATAGTTTAGACAAGAAGAGAATAGAAGCTTAAGAATGCTGAAGATTAGATGGGTAGATCACATAACTAATGAGGAGGTATTGAACAGAATTGGGGAGAAGAGGAGCCTGGGGCACAACTTGAGCAGAAGAAGGGATCGGTTGGTAGGGCATGTTCTGAGACATCGAGGGATCACCAGTTTAGTATTGGAGGGCAGCGTGGAGGGTAAAAATCGTAGAGGGAGACCAAGACATGAGTACACTAAGCAGATTCAGAATGATGTAGGCTGCAGTAGGTACTGGGAGATCAAGAAGCTTGCACAGGAAAGAGTAGCACGGAGAGCTGCATCAAACCAGTCTCAGGACTGAAGACCACAACAACAACAACCCTGCTGTTTGTAACGTGAGTAGCCAGTATTATGACTAACGATGCTGATGTGATAAGCTTTTCTTGTTGATGCTGTCTTTGTGTTCGTATTATGTGACTCTTCATGCTTAACAACTTACTTTCACATTTTTCATTTCCAAGATTTCATATCAGAAGGGGACTATCTGACATGTGAATCACCGATTTTGATGAGTCTTGGGTATGTTGTAGAGGGACCTCTCCTCAGTACGTGGTTATCAGCGTTTCTAGCAAGGCCCCTAGTTTCCGGAAAAAATCGATGTCGGGTTTTACGAACACCGCCTGTGCCATGTAACGTTAGTCACATACCAACCAAGAGGGAATTGGGCAGTTCTGCTTGGAGCGCTGAGGGGTGCCGGCACGGTAGCTCAACGTGTTCGGACAGAGAGTTAGCTACCCTCTGCAATCAAATAAACTGTGTGAACGGATCAACGAAGAACCTGAAAGGATGTCTTCGGACCTCCGCCCCGAACAAATTCAACGAACAATATAGAACAAAATGAGATAAAAAAGGGGGCAGGTTCCTGTTTACCTCATTTGCCACAGTGTCGCTTGCGCGTAGTTTCCCTGGTTAGTGCAGTTCTGTCTGCCGAGTGAGTCGTAGCACCACCGCTTCGCCTTCCTGCCTCTTTGCGTTCGTTTACTTGCAATGGTGACGGCCGCTCCGCTATGGCTACCATTGTTTCTATGTGTATTTCATGAAAAGGTACTGTGAGCTTTACTTTCAATAAAACGACGCGACAATTCCAGCCCAGGTCTCTAGGAATCCACGATTGGATTGTCGGTACAGTGCATATGATCTGTGATCAGGTCTACACCGCTAATTTTGATGCAGACGCGTAGGGGTTTTACGTGAAATTTATGGATCCCCTTCGCGTTGAAAGATTACTGTCACGACATGATTCTCAAGTCCTGTTCAAACATAGCGATAATTCCGTTAGTATCGTATTACTCGCAGGTGCTGAATTGACTATAGCAATCCTCGAGTCTTCAACCTCCCGCCAGACGTACAAGGATTGAAACTTAAATAGTGGCATCTGTTTATTTTCAGCTCGTACAAAACATATATGTGTTTCTAAGTTTTACTGACCTTCAGAGTAGTCACCAGAATTGTGTACAACCCGTTGCCAGTTATGTGGAAGTCGTAGGATACTGTAAGCAGTGCCGGTTGTTGTTAGTTCGAGCGGCGCGGTCTATTGTCCGACGAATTTGTAGCAGTTCTGAAGCGAGTGCCGTGAAGTGTTTCCTTCAGTTTAGAAATCGAGGTGAACTACGAGGGCTTAAGTCAGGGGAGTGCAGTAGGTGGTATAGCACTTAGCAGCCGAATCAGTCAGACAAATCAGTAACAGCTTGCACTGTACGTGCTTGAGCATTGTCCTGCAAAATGACGGTCAGATCCCTGCAGAAAGTGTCATCACTTCTGTCTCTAAGCTGGTCGTACGTTGTCTCCCAAAAATGAACAGCCTAGAGATAGAAGTGATGACACTTTCTGCAGGACCTGACCATAATTTTGCTGAACAATGCTCAAGCACGTACAGTGCAAGCTGTTACTGATTTGTCTGACTGATTGGGTTGCTAAGTGCTATACCACCTACTGCACTCCCCTGACTTAAGCCCTCGTAGTTCACCTCGATTTCTAAACACTTCACGGCATTCGCATCAGAACTGCTACAAATTCGTCGGGCAATAGACCGCTCGAATTGTCAACACAACTGGCACTGCTAAGAGTATCCTACGACTTCCACATCGCTGGAAACGGGTTATACACAACTCTGGTGAGTACTTTGAAGGTCAGTAAAACTTATAAACACATATCTGTTTTGTACGAGCTGTAAACAAATAGTATCCGTTATTAAAGTTCCAACCCTCGTATATGAAAACTTTCTAAAATACACATTGAGTTAGTATGGTAACGTGAAAAATGAATATTCTGAACGCTAGCCTACTTAAAGCAGATTACAGTGTCATGTACACTGGTGAGGAGGGAACATGCATCCTACGTAATGGAAGTGACACGTTCGGTCTAACTGCCAGCGGAGGGGTTTTCTACTTAAAGCGTCATTAGTGCAGCGTCGCACTTAACAGTTGCTGATCTTGTGACTTCCACTCCCAACGTCGGACCTATCTCTTCTTTGGATCATAATGAACCAAAAGAGAGTTTTGATAATCGTGTAAATGAATTTCCGCTTTTACTTTCGAGACAGGATCGGAATTCAATTGCCCCCAGGATAGAACCTGCAACAGTGACAAACAAGCCACGTCGCACTGACGATGGAGGATTAGGCTGTGCCTTTGTCTGCCCCAACATCCTCCGCATCGATTTTGTCCACTGCTGCTCTCGATGATACGATACGTCCCGTCTGTAGTACGATGAGTGGCGAAGGAGTTACCTCCAGTGTCCCTCCAGCTCGCGTAGTGGCTTCTTTTGAGCTGTCACCGTGTGGAGAGGGAGTGTTCTCCATGTTCTCCACCCCCTCCCCCCCCCCCACTCATCCAATCCCTGTGTCACCCGTAACAGTCAGAGACGTGGTTCTCCTGCTCCTTCGTCTTCAGCCACCGACGGATTCCTGAATCTGCCAACTTTAGCAACTCCAGAGGAGAATAAAATTTGAGACGAAGTAGCACCTGTTGCGTTGATGGTTCCACAGAGTGCTTCCACCATAGTGACTGAACCTGTGTTACATGTCCTTTGTTCTCAGGGGCAGGAAGCTGTGCCTGTGACCCCCTCCCATACCTCGGTCTGCAGACGCCGGCATGCCACGTGGCCGACAGAAATAGTGTTTGACCGTGTGGTGGCACGTAATAAATCGAAAAACAAATTTCCGATGACGGAGTATCTGGTCCCTCAGTGTGTGATTCATCTGTGGACTCCGCAATGAACCTTGACACACAGTTGTCTCTGTCTACGTAATTTTCCTCGGTACGTTCCGTTCATCCCTGTACAGCTGTGGACAATGACCGAATTCTACACGTTTCTTTGCTTAAATGTTAATCGAGTGGAATCAGAATTGCGACTGGCTTCGCTGCATCAGTTTATTTATGTTTCGTGTGCAGACATAGTATTCTTACACGAGGTGTTACATAGGTATTTCTTCTTCCTTGTTTTCGTGTTGTCCTTAATATAGCACGCGAATATTCTACGGGGAACGCTTTATTCTTCCGAAAAGGCGTTCCTATCGCTGAGGTGGAAACTGAATTCTGGTAGGGACACAGGCTGTCAACTTTTTAATCTTACCTTGGTTTTTTCATATGCCCCGTTCGGAATTGGTGGCACAGTGCGTCGTTCGCTATTTTATAAACATGAAATTGTTCATGTGTTGCATTAGAGTCTCCCGGGTATTCTGTTGGGTGGTCATTTTAATTTTAATTTCTCTCGAGAATTACACAGATTGGTCCGCTCCTTATGCCTGGAGGACGTATGGATAAGTAAGTACCCGACGACAGTTAAACTTATCCACTTCACTGCGACTTCTAAGCACATTAGATACGTTTTACTTATCAGACAGCCTGCATAATAGCATTCTCAGTCTTTAAGTTATCCCTGCTACCTTTACGGATCACTGTGCTGTGACTACAACTCTCAATCTGGAACGGCAAACAGTCAAATTTTTTCGCACTCCTTGGATGTTAAACGTCACTCACCTAGCTCACCCCTCTCTGGATAACGTGATGCGAGGCGTGTGGAAACACACTCTGCGGTTCACTGGGAACTACTATTCCATCCTTGATTGGTGGAAAGAAACTGGCAAAACTGAGGCCTCGTAATTCTTTGATTCTTTTTGTGCTGCCAAAGCGCAAGACTTCCGGAGAACTTACGAATATTACTGTTCCATCCTGCGTGAAATTTATGATGCTGCGCATCACTTCCCTCGGCGAATTACAGATGTTAGGAGTGTAAAGGTTAATCTGTTGACCATGAAGAGGATGCAAATGGAAGATTTGTAAATGAGATCCAAGCCACGTTCATTGGTGATGGAAGAACTGACCTCCTTGTATCATTTGCTTCGGCGTCAGACCAGTCGCCGAAGTGCTTGTATTCATTCTCTCATGATAAATGACGGATATACCGTAATGGTGAAAGCTGATATAGTGGGTGTCTTACACCAAATCTATGTAAACATCTACGACATCGGTGAATCCAGAGCTACCCTTTACATTTACTAGTCACTACCTTAGATACGACAAATCACCTAAACATAATGAAAAGCTCTTATCTGCCTTTCCGGCCTGAGGAAGTTTATAGTCTTATTGTGGGATCGCCTTTTCAAAAGTCCCCATGTCTGGATGGACTTTCCAAGGTGTTTTACCTTGCATGCGCTCTAGGCCGATGTTAAGCGCTACTTTCACGTCCCTTTTGAAGGAAGTGGTACTGAGGATAGTATCGCCAACCTCGTTGAAAGTGGGAAAAATTTTTTAAATCCCGAAACGCACTTGACCGGGTGCTCCTGACAGCTTTCGCCCAATTACTTTGTTAAACTTTGATTATATGACTGTGGCAGTTAATATCAGGATGTCGTCTCTGATAATTGTTGCAAAACATCGGCGCTGCATACCGGTTAGTACCATTATTACCCCTATAGTCGAGCGTCGTAATGCGGTGTCATTCGCTGTTGTAACGTCTTTCCCTTGTGCCATTGCTTTTCTGGAATTTGATAAGGCATTTGGCCGTGTCAATCATGATTTTTTGCTTCGGATTCTGGAGGCATTTGACTTTACTGTTGACACACGGCGAGTGCTCTCAAATCTGTTTTCGCGTATTTCAGCTTCGGTGGTTGTTAAAGGCCAACTGACGCCCCCGATAAGTATCCATCGGGGATTGCCTCAAGAGAACCCGCTGTCAACGGGTTTGACTGTGTTGTCTCTGGAGCCCCTGCTTCGGACCGGTGGCATCCCAGCTGAAAGATTGAACGCTTTCCGGAGAGACTATAGGTGTTCGTGCATACCCGGATGACGTGACGGTTCTACTCCGCAATCCTACGGAGATACCTCGACTGACATGTTCCACATCCACCAGGATCTCCTCAGCACGGATCTATGGAACGAAAAACTAATCTAATCTAATCTAATCAATGGCTGAAATCGATGATTATTTTCGGGATTGAAGCAAGCTTCTTGCTTTGCGAGGTTTTGATGGCGCGGTTGTTCCATCGACTACTGCAGTGGATCGGCGTACGTCCCTCGGTATCATCATTGATCGTTGTTCACTCAAAATGGCGACGTTCAACTGGAAGTCTGTTACGGACAAAATTCAGGGAGCGATACTAGAACATGGAATGCGTTCTCTTACTCTGCTTCAGATAATCCGAATGCAGTGAGATACGTCTTATGAAATGCTTATTACGTGGCCAAAGTTTTACCGCTTCCCTCGATGGTGGCGAAGAAATTACAACACTTGTCTAGTCGTTTCTTGTGGAAACTTGCTGTGTTTCGCTTTCGGAATGAGGTAGTCATGACGCCTCGTTCCTTTCGGGTGTTGGGCCTGGCTGATATACGAAGGAAGACGCAGATGCTACATGTGTGTCGTACTGTTTTGACGATGACTCAAGATACTCACGCATTCACGTTTCGTTTATTTCTCTGTGTCCGTTCTGCTAGTCTTGAATCCCCTATTGATTTTGGTCGCATAAATTATAAGTTAAAAACGTTAATGACTTTTGTCTTGCTGTGTGCTACTTAGTGGCTGACATTTTATGGAGACCTGTCCTCACCATGCAGATTCCAAAAGACTCATTGGAAAGGAGTCCCTTGTCAGTATTAGAGTGCTGCAACGCTCAGTGTTTGACCGGTCACGGCTCGCCTGTTGACGTGGGGTCCGAGCCGCCCGCGTCCGGCCCCACACGATTCGGCTCGGTCACGTTCTCGCCCCATGTCTGTTGTCCGGATTCCGGACACGCGGATAACCGAGCATGACCGGTCACCGCTGACGTCTCACCTCGCCTCTCCCCGGCTCACTGTACTGTACTGTACTGTACAAATCCAAAGCCTCTCTTTCTCTTTCTCTCTCTCTTTCTCTCTCTCTCTCTCTCTCTCTCTCTTAATATAAAAGTAACATTTCCAAGAACGGGTACGTGACACAGCTAAATTCATTAAGCACCTGGAAAGTAAAATGATATTTCAATACTATCGTGGATAGAAGACGAGTCTCATTTCCAAACAAAAGAGATATTTTTCCTTTCATTTATAGGAAACATTAATTAAGTGCTTTCCCTGTAATCTAGAAGACAACCATCTTCATAAAGAAAGCATACAAAGAACATTAAACATTTACAGACGTAACTTGTCATACGTTTCAATTGTTTGCAACATAAACACAATTATAGTTATTGTTGATCAGCAGGAAATCACTAACGCGTTCCGGATTTAATTGGCTGACGCAATTTGTTAGTAACATGCCGGCTTTACTAAAGCACCTTTCACTAGGTGCGATTGTTGCTGGGATACATAAAATACGTCTTGCAACTGCAGCCAAACCTGGCAGATCTGTTTCATGTCTGCTCCACCACTTTAAGATGTCATCATCATCTCCGGGGTGCAATAAAATGTACAGATCTACTTCATCTGATGCGGATGATCTGTTGTTCCTCCAATCCTTGAAACGAGCTCTCTTTCTGGGTGGTGATGACACAGTACTTGAAGGATCTATGATAATAAACAAAAGAGACAAGTAATACAGAACTGATATGGAAATCATCGAAACATTCCCGTAAGAGACCGATGACCTCGCTGTTTGGTCTCTCCCCCCAAACCACCCGATCCCCCGTTCCCATAAAAACGAGATGTTTTACGTTAATGAAATATTATACGAGTCACAACATTCCCGTTTCTCTATAATACACTTTCCACTAACTATGCAAAAACGATTACGTTAATGATTGAATGTTTTACCTGCGTACGTAGCACACATTTGTCGCACATTGTTAAGAATTTCCTGCTTTTCACTTATTTCAAGCATATTAAGATAACGGAAGGACGGCCAAAGAAACGATCTTTGTGAGGTTTCTTGCAACTCTGTTTCTTTAAATGAGTGGTTGCCGACTGGAAAAACAATAAAGTGGAGCAGTTTATGCACGATACGTACCCAGTAGACGCAATGTTTCCTTCTACAACCAACAGAAATGTACTCCATACTTGGCTTTTTAGACCTTCCCGTTTCTTTAATGTGTAAAGATTTGTTTCAATCTTACGTCTTACTACACTGGCTTCCTCGCGCTGCATGATTACAGAGAGACGCACCACAAATAAGAAGCCCGTACTGACTGCAGTGTCACACGGATAATGACACGTGTAATGTGTCTGAAGTTACAGGGTGTTTCAAAAATGACCGGTATATTTGAAACGGCAATACAAACTAAACGAGCAGCGATAGAAATACACCGTTTGTTGCAATATGCTTGGGACAACAGTACATTTTCAGACAGACAAACTTTCGAAATTACAGTAGTTACAATTTTCAACAACAGATGGCGCTGCGGTCTGGGAAACTCTATAGTACGATATTTTTCACATATCCACCATGCGTAGCAATAATATGGCGTAGTCTCTGAATGAAATTACCCGAAACCTTTGACAACGTGTCTGCGGAATGGCTTCACATGCAGATGAGATGTACTACTTCAGCTGTTCAATTGTTTCTGGATTCTGGCGGTACACCTGGTCTTTCAAGTGTCCCCACAGAAAGAAGTTACAGGGGTTCATGTCTGGCGAATAGGGAGGCCAATCCACGCCGCCTCCTGTATGTTTCGGATAGCCCAAAGCAATCACACGATCATCGAAATATTCATTCAGGAAATTAAAGACGTCGGCCGTGCGATGTGGCCGGGCACCTTCTTGCATAAACCACGAGGTGTTCGCAGTGTCGTCTAAGGCAGTTTGTACCGCCACAAATTCACGAAGAATGTCCAGGTAGCGTGATGCAGTAATCGTTTCGGATCTGAAAAATGGGCCAAAGAAATGGCGGCCCAGACCAGTACTTTTTGAGGATGCAGGGACGATGGGACTGCAACATGGGGCTTTTCGGTTCCCCATATGCGCCAGTTCTGTTTAATGACGAAGCCGTCCAGGTAAAAATAAGCTTCGTCAGCAAACCAAATGCTGCCCACATGCATATCACCGTCATCAATCCTGTGCACTATATCGTTATCGAATGTCTCTCGTGCAGCAATGGTAGCGGCGCTGAGGAGTTGCCGCGTTTGAATTTTGTATAGATAGAGGTGTAAACTCTGGCGCATGAGACGATACGTGGACGTTGGCGTCATTTGGACCGCAGCTGCAACACGGCGAACGGAAACCCGAGGCCGCTGTTGGATCACCTGCTGCACTAGCTGCGCGTTGCCCCCTGTGGTTGCCGTACGCGGTCGCCCTACCTTTCCAGCACGTTCATCCGTCACGTTCCCAGTCCGTTGAAATTTGTCAAACAGATCCTTTATTGTATCGCTTTTCGGTCCTTTGGTTACATTAAATCTCCGTTGAAAACTTCGTCTTGTTGCAACAACACTGTGTTCTAGGCGGTGGAATTCCAACACGAGAAAAATCCTCTGTTCTAAGGAATAAACCATGTTGTCTACAGCACACTTGCACGTTGTGAACAGCACACGCTTACAGCAGAAAGACGACGTACAGAATGGCGCACCCACAGACTGCGTTGTCTTCTATATCTTTCACATCACTTGCAGTGCCATCTGTTGTTGAAAATTGTAACTACTGTAATTTCGAAAGTTTGTCCGCCTGAAAATGTACTGTTGTCCCAAGCATATTGCAGCAAACGGTGTATTTCTATCGCTGCTCGTTTAGTTTTTATTGCCGTTTCAAATATACCGGTCACTTTTGAAACACCCTGTATGTGCTATGTATTCGGTCACGGCTTCTATGCTCGGTCACAAGAACTAGTGCGGGTAGCCTATCCGGTTAGGGTGTGCTCGCCCCACATCGTATTTTGTGCTCGCTTACTCGGTCATGCAGGACTCTTAGTCACAATCTCGTTGAAAGATAATCGCCGCAAACAACCTGGAGGACTCTTAGTCACAATCTCGTTGAAAGATAATCGCCGCAAACAACCTGGTCGACAGTGGAACAATTTCAGTCTTCCGAATTCTCCTATCCGCATAGCGGTCTCGTGGTATAAGCTAGCAAATAACTTGATTCCATCGAACGAGCAACTTTTCAGCAAAGGGCTTGGCGACACGGCTCTATGTAGTGGTAAGTTTACAGGTACGATACGACATCGATTTACTTATGGAGGTATATGGCAAGCTGGTCTTGGATTAGGACACCACTGGTCTTCTGAGACGTATACATCACGGACATCATACTACGCGCATATTCTTCCTTCTTTTCACGGTCGAAAACCCATACCGTAATGTGGTTGCTGCGACACGTCGTTCATTGTGTCGTAGAAGGTGCGGGGGGAAGATCACAGGGCCAGTATAAGATCACAGCTTATTGGACATGCCTGCGACTGCCTCGATATCGAGAGCTCTTCACTGACATGTTGCACCTTTTTTTTCATCGACAACGTGTTGGTTCATTACATTTTCCTGATGACAGGTGTTTTCATTGTTCCTATGTGTTTTGCTCTCGTTATTTATCTTCTAGCTTTCCCTGTTCGTTCTTTTTTTTGTGGTTTTAGGGCGCAAAACTGCTATGGTCATTAGCGCCCAGGCCCTGTTCGTTCTGTGTTCTCCTTTTCCTCAGTATCGCTCCAGTTCCATTGTATAATGTGTGTAGATGAAGTATGTATTCACATGAGGGTATATAATTCTTGCTATCAACTTGGAATTTTTCTCTAGTCGCAGGGCTTATTTCGCGATTAGAATATAATGTGATTCAGTTGACATTCTACTTTTAGATTCTATGCAAAAACTAGAAAAATAAATATAAAAATATGAAATAAATATTTTAAAGAAATAAAATAAAATATAAAATCTAAATAAAAACGTTGTTGATACACAGCATAAGAACTTGGTAGAGGATTATCGGATATGATCCCGGTTTCTTCCTTTCTATTTTTAACATTATTCTGTTACAATAATTAATTTTTCTCTCGTTTGCAGCTATCTTACATGATGATCTGACTATTGTCAACTGAAGTTTCATGATAGTACCAAGTCACTCTGATAATAAAAAGAAAGAACAGGCGCAGAGTCTAAGTTTATTGGCCACCCTGGTGTCGATATATGTTCAACCCCTGCTCAGGTATTCTCTTCAGTTTCATCTCACCGAAAATCGTTAAATAGTGTAGTCGATGCAAAATTACTCGAAAATAGTCATTTTCGTTGTTGTAATTTCCATCATAAATCAGCTATTACAGCAAACGCTTCAAATGTGTATTCCATTTCTGATTCGTAGCTGAAATCCCGAACATTTCAACAACGTTCGCTTGATCCTTGAGAGAGTGCAGACTAGTCAGACATTTACAGTCACAACTTTGTAGATGGAACGAAATCACGCAGCAGAGCCACAAAAATTGTCACCGAAATGCACTCCTCTTTGACAAAGCAGGACGTTTACTTTTACAGGCAGGTTACTGTTGTTATGAAAAAAAAAATCAAAATTTTCCTAACTTGCTAAAGACTAGCAAGGAAATCGCTAAAAGCGAAAATCCTGTGAGAATACGTTCTTTAATTCTGCTCCAAATTTAGTGTTCCTGCTTCCACAGTAATGATCAAATACCCATGGTTTTCGTCGCATTTGAAGAAAGATCTATCTTTATGAATCTAAGCGAACTATTTCTTTCGCTATCGCTCCTGAAAAATCCGTGTGCCTGCAAGGCAATAGCTTTCATTAAATGTGCGAATTTGTGTTTCGGTTCCTTCTGCGGCAATTACAATCCAGAATTCCGTTGCAACACAGCAAGGGATGCCGCGCTATTACGAGTAAGCCGACCGTGTAATGTGTACTGCACGCGCGTAAGACGATCCTGTACTGTGTTATGTAACAAACAGAATACACCTCTGAAGGGAATGCTCTGTAATAATTGATTTATTAATGAAATTAGTACGATGGAGGTGGATACTTTGCAGTAATTTTGCATGACCCGTACCATTTAATAATATCCGAGTACGATGACACTGAAAAAAAGAAGGTACACGGGAAAGTTTTGAAACTGTACCTCCAGCACAACAGTCTCGAACTTTATCCGCTGTGCTACGTACTTCCGCGTGGTCGAAACGCGGCTAGCGCTACTCGCAAAAAAGGCATTCATAAAACTCTGTCGAAACCTAGGGGGAGTCGCATGAAAAGCCACTATACAAGCACTGAGGACAGTTCTTGATTAACAGTTCTGAAGGCCCCGTTGTCAGTTTTCCATTTATTATTCTCTCCAGGGACTGAACGAATTATCGTTGTTTCCCTTTTGTTTCTCAACGTCTTTCCACGTGTTTCTTGCCCTACGGCAAGACGGAAGCTTGTCATCAGAATTGAGGGCTGATTAAGTTCCAGGTAACGTGATAAGATTATCTCGCATTTATTGTGTTAAGATACCTGATTTAACATCAATTCGCCGTCGGGTACTCGTCTATAGCTTTCCCTCTGTCCGTTTCATTAATTAAGCTATACATCCAGTTAATAGAAACACCTGAGGTAAGGGTAGAGGGCTGATATCTCCTAGGTCCAGGAATACAAGACTGGCAGCCACGAGTGTTTTTATATGCTGGCTTGGAAACAGTTACGGTGTGTGGTGAAATATACCTCCGAAAACACTATCGGTTTGCCCCTTCTGTGCTACACTCATGAAATGGGCACTAGAACAATGACTAATATAAACTTAACGTATGAGCTCTAGTTTCGCTGGTTTCCTGGTGGCGACCATTTGTCGAGGCGCATGTGGGAGGATGTAATGTGTTACACGGCTCTCCTTCGAGTGTACACTCCGGGAGTTTCAATAGTAAACATTCCTGTAACGCACAACGACTCCCTTGTGGCGACTGACGACAGTATTTACTGATTTTGCTGACTATTAATTACAGCTATTAGGAGTAATATGTTTTTAGGTTAGTTAGTACCTCCAAATCAATGCGACATATCAAGGGAAAGTCGTTAATGCTTATTTCCATCAGGGTAGCAGGTCAGTTGTTGAAGTGTGGACACACGGATGCAAAACGGTAAGTCTATATTGACAGGTGTGGTCCACTTACCGGTGCAGTTGCTAGCGTGCAGTAAACATCAGCTAGGAAATTATGTAATGTGTACTTAGGAAGACTCGTAGATGGAGAGAAGAAATAACTAACACACCGAATAGGTACATATTAAGATCTCTATGATCATAGTAGAGTGATTCGAAATGGTTCAAATGACTCTGAGCACTATGGCACTTAACATCTGAGGTCATCAGTCCCCTAGAGCTTAGAACTACTTAAACCTAACTAACCTAAGGACATCACACAGATCAATGCCCGAGGCAGGATTCGAACCTTCGACCGTAGCGGTCGCGCTGTTCCAGACTGTAGCGCCTAGAACCGCTCGGCCACGCCGGCTGGCAGACTGATTCGAGGTCTCGCTCAGTCTCTAAATACGTTTTGTAAATTAAACTTTGTGTACGACCTAACAAGAAGTAGTTCATAGGTTTTAAATCCGGTGGTAGCGCTAGCCACGCGATTGGACCACCTTGAGCTATCTATCATCCACCATATTGTCTGTAAAGATATCTACAAATGCGAAATCATGCTGAAACCACATTTCCTGACGGACTTTCAGGGTATAGCTTCCAAGAACGTGTCGAATACGTTTTGTACGAAGATCAAGTATACAGGATCAGTTAGCTTGAGTGGAAGGATACTTGCAACTGTAATCATCGTAGAACAGAAATGGTTCGTTTCCGGACATGGATTCCTATTCTCCTATTCAAACTGTTATGTACTCACTGCCCTATAAAAGTCCCAGATATTTGTAATGGGAATGTCCGAACATCATGTATATATACACTACTGACCATTAAAATTGCTACACCACGAAGATGACGTGCTACAGACGCGAAATTTAACCGACAGCAAGAAGATGGTGTGATATGCAAATGATTAGCTATTCAGAGCATTCACACAAGGTTGGCGCCGGTGGCGACATCTACAACCTGCTGATATGAGGAAAGTTTCCAACCGATTTCTCATACACAAACAGCAGTTGAGCGGCGTTTCCTGGTGAAACGTTGTTGTGATGCCTCGTGTAAGGAGGAGAAATGCGTAACATCACGTTTCCGACTTTGATAAAAGTCGGATTGTAGCCTATCGCGATTGCGGTTTATCGTATCGCGACATTGCTGCTCGTGTTGGTCGAGATGCAATGGTTGTTAGCAGAATATGGAATCAGTGGGTTCAGAAGGGTAATACGGAACGCCGTGCTGCATCCCAACGGCCTCGTATAACTAGCAGTCGAGATGACAGGGGTCTTATCCGCATGGTTGTAACGGATCGTACAGCCACGTCTCGATCCCTCAATCAACAGATGGGGACGTTTGCAAGACAATAACCATCTGCACCACCAGTTCGACGACGTTTGCAGCAGCATGGACTATCAGCTCGGAGACCATGGCTGCTGTTACACTTGACGCTACATCACATACAGGAGCGCCTGGGATGGTGTACTCAACGACGAACCTGGGTGCACGAATGGCAAAACGTCATTTTTTCGGATGAATCCAGGTTCTGTTTACAGCATCATGATGGTCGCGTCCGTGTTTGGCGACATCGCGGTGAACGCACATTGGAAGCGTGTACTCGTCATTGCCATACTGGCATATCACCCGGCGTGATGGTATGGGGTGCCATTGGTTACACGTCTCGGTCACCTCTAGTTCGCATTGACGGCACTTTGAACAGTGGACGTTACCATTTCAGATGTGTTACGACCCGTGGCTCTACCCTTCATTCTATCCCTACATTTCAGCAGGATAACGCACGATTGCATGTTGCAGGTCCTGTACGGGCCTTTCTGGATACAGAAAATGCTCGACTGCTGCCCTGGCCAGTACATTCTCCAGATCTCTCACCAATTGAAAACGCCTGGTCAATGGCGGCAGAGCAACCGGCTCGTCACTATACGCCAGTCACTACTCTTGATGAACAGTGGTATCGTGTTGAAGCCGCATGGGCAGCTGTACCTGTACACGCCATCCAAGCTCTGTTTGACTCAATGCCCAGGCGTATCAAGGCCGTTTTACGGCCAGAGGTGGTTGTTCTGGGTGCTGATTTCTCAGGATCTATGCACCCAAATTACGTGAAAATGTATTCATATGTCAGTTGTAGTATAATATATTTGTTCAATGAATACCTGTTTATCATCAGCATTTCTTCTTGGTGTGGCTATTTTAATGGCCAGTAGTGTAGTAAACAGTAATGGCCCAGCAAAACTCCCTTGGAGGGCTCCTCACATTGGCTTTACGTCTGTCTGGCGATATCATCACGTTAAGAAAAATATGTTGAGTTATATCTCTTGCGAAGCATTGAATCCATCCACAGATCTGGTCTTATAGTCACTAAGTTCGTATTTTGCCCACTAACCGACAGTGCGAAACTTAAGATGGCATCAACAAAGAACCCTCTTGGACCCATATCCGATCGGTCTCAGCGAGTAGCAGCATATATTCGAGAAGTCACGGAAATAATTCGGTGTCTCGTGGAATTAATGTCATGATGTATTTCTGGTGTCATGAGGGCCACTCTAGAACATAGGATTCACAAATGCAAATGGTCAAAGTTTGACTTATGTGCTTCCATATTTGTAACTCCAAATGAAGGACGCTTTTTTACTGGACGCATTAACTCTGAAGCAACTAATCCCGAAATACACTCCTGGAAATGGAAAAAAGAACACATTGACACCGGTGTGTCAGACCCACCATACTTGCTCCGGACACTGCGAGAGGGCTGTACAAGCAATGATCACACGCACGGCACAGCGGACACACCAGGAACCGCGGTGTTGGCCGTCGAATGGCGCTAGCTGCGCAGCATTTGTGCACCGCCGCCGTCAGTGTCAGCCAGTTTGCCGTGGCATACGGAGCTCCATCGCAGTCTTTAACACTGGTAGCATGCCGCGACAGCGTGGACGTGAACCGTATGTGCAGTTGACGGACTTTGAGCGAGGGCGTATAGTGGGCATGCGGGAGGCCGGGTGGACGTACCGCCGAATTGCTCAACGTGGGGCGTGAGGTCTCCACAGTACATCGATGTTGTCGCCAGTGGTCGGCGGAAGGTGCACGTGCCCGTCGACCTGGGACCGGACCGCAGCGACGCACGGATGCACGCCAAGACCGTAGGATCCTACGCAGTGCCGTAGGGGACCGCACCGCCACTTCCCAGCAAATTAGGGACACTGTTGCTCCTGGGGTATCGGCGAGGACCATTCGCAACCGTCTCCATGAAGCTGGGCTACGGTCCCGCACACCGTTAGGCCGTCTTCCGCTCACGCCCCAAGATCGTGCAGCCCGCCTCCAGTGGTGTCGCGACAGGCGTGAATGGAGGGACGAATGGAGACGTGTCGTCTTCAGCGATGAGAGTCGCTTCTGCCTTGGTGCCAATGATGGTCGTATGCGTGTTTGGCGCCGTGCAGGTGAGCGCCACAATCAGGACTGCATACGACCGAGGCACACAGGGCCAACACCCGGCATCATGGTGTGGGGAGCGATCTCCTACACTGGCCGTACACCAGTGGTGATCGTCGAGGGGACACTGAATAGTGCACGGTACATCCAAACCGTCATCGAACCCATCGTTCTACCATTCCTAGACCGGCAAGGGAACGTGCTGTTCCAACAGGACAATGCACGTCCGCATGTATCCCGTGCCACCCAACGTGCTCTAGAAGGTGTAAGGCAACTACCCTGGCCAGCAAGATCTCCGGATCTGTCCCCCATTGAGCATGTTTGGGACTGGATGAAGCGTCGTCTCACGCGGTCTGCACGTCCAGCACGAACGCTGGTCCAACTGAGGCGCCAGGTGGAAATGGCATGGCAAGCCGTTCCACGGGACTACATCCAGCATCTCTACGATCGTCTCCATGGGAGAATAGCAGCCTGCATTGCTGCGAAAGGTGGATATACACTGTACTAGTGCCGACATTGTGCATGCTCTGTTGCCTGTGTCTATGTGCCTGTGGTTCTGTCAGTGTGATCATGTGATGTATCTGACCACAGGAATGTGTCAATAAAGTTTCCCCTTCCTGGGACAATGAATTCACGGTGTTCTTATTTCAATTTCCAGGAGTGTAGTTTTCATCTGCGTCTAGAAAACGCCGCTTCCTCTTCCTCGAAACGGAAGTGTGAATGGATTCGTAATGAAATTTATTTTTATAAGTTTCTGGGGGACACCTTCCCATTACTTTTGTGAGTCGCGCGTAAAGGGAAAGCTTTGTAAATTCGGCGCCAGGCGAAGCAATAGCAAAAAGCGAGTGTAGAGCCCGGCGAAGGGCCCTCCGCCCTCTCTAGCCGCGTCAGCTGCCTTTGTAAGCGGCGCGGCCTGCGGCGTGTCTGGGCTGGCAGTGTGTCTGGACCGCCGCCTGTTACTGGGACCCTCCAGCGTCGCAGTGCGCGAGTCGAGCACCTCCTCCCTCCCCCTCCCCCAGCCCCGCTTCTCCACCCGCGAGCCCTCGTCACAAAATAGCCGCCCACTGCCCCGCGGCTGCGCGGGACACAGACCGCAGGGTTCAACTGCCTCTTTTGCTGACCCGCTGGACTGACAACGTGGCCGCCGACAATTCATTCTTTACCTGTGCTATCCACAGTATAGGACTTTTCAAAAAGAGGACGGTCGATTGACAGTGAAATGTATTCCGGTAGAACCAAGGAAGATATTTGCGAAATATTTTGTCCACAGTATAGTGTTATACGCACTATGGAATGTCCAGAAGACCACACTCATAATCCAAAACATGAATCACATGCATGATTTTGTCCACAGTATAGTGTTATACGCACTATGGAATGTCCAGAAGACCACACTCATAATCCAAAACATGAATCACATGCATGATGTTATCTTGTTCTACATTTACAACGCAAGACGTCAATGATTCAGCGTGGCACGGATTCGACAAGTCCTGGGCACGTCTGAGGCACCAGATTTTTACAGAAAGGACACACAGTTTCCGTAAATACGGGCTGGTGGTTTGTGAATGCTGATCTGCCATCCAATACCGAGTTGAATTTCGTAGAATTCAGGTCAGGCGAACTTGGTGACCGAGATAACATCGCCAGTTCATTCTCCTCAGACCACTGTCGCACGATTCTGGCCATGTGATGAGGGCAGTTATCCTCTTGGAACATACTATCGCCATCGTAAAGACATCAAGTGGTTCGCAATAATGTTAACGTAGTCAGCAGTTGTCATACAGCCTTCGATTACCACCATAAGTGCCACGTAAGTCAAGTGGATGACCCCCGTAACATAACACCGGCCAGAAAGGCCTGCATCGATGGCGAGTTGCACTTCTCGAGCAGCTATTTGCCTAGATCACGGTCGACCTTGTGTAAGATAAATCTAGATTCTTAAGAGTAGGTGATAGGTTTCCATCTGTGATCTGTGATGATATCTACGATCTATAGTATGTGGTGTGTATTCTAAGGGCGTATCGTCCAACCAGGATGATCCTTTGCGCTAATGTAATTTGTTTTTCAATGATAGCGGCTGATGGTAACGGCTACCAGTGGAAAAGCTGGATCTAGCTGCTCCGTACACAGGCCCTCCTCCTCTATGAATGCGATGATCTCTAACCTCAATGGATGACGGTTTCGGACACCGGTTTCCATCTGCAGTTTGTTCTTCTCCTGCATATAGAAAAACATTGAGGATTTTTTAGGGTTCCAGGAGAAAAATAAACTGAAGCTAGAAACCTGTCTCAAAAATGGTCATCCTACGTGGCAACAGAAAATAGCATTTATAAGAGACAAGGCCATCTTATGCAGTAGCCAGTCAGTCGCGATCATTGAATAGCAAACTGCAAGTCCCGCCTACACTCCGTCACAAGAGAAAGCCACTTTTGCCGCCCTCAACTTCGACACTCTCTAGCGTCGTTCACGAGATAAGCGGACACTGGTGCCTATCCCCGATTTGTTCCTCAAGACAACCTCTAGAATCGCTCGAAGTTGGTTGCAACATTTCTGGGACGTCAAGCACTTGAAATGGTTTTAAATTTAATTCTGGTGGAAAATGGTAAAAACGAAATGGACTAACGCAATGCGCTTGGCGAAGTATTTGTGGGAATAAGGCAGAGAAGTAAACTAGTGATAATCACAGGAATGAGGTAATCACTCTGGCTGGGACATGGGCCAATGTTGTGGAGAAATTGTCTGAAACAGTCAATGAAGGAAAGATTTCAGTAAACAGAGACAGAGGAAGACTTGAAATGTTGAATGACAGAGTGAACGAATTTACGGAAAGACTGAGGACAAAGAAGACTGCAAAGTGTCCTGCCTATATCTGTTATAATATGGTTGAATCTAATAAGATTAAATCCCAGTAGGCATAACGCACACTTCGAACTTCATTCTTTCAACAACGAAAAGGCATACGATGCCTAGCTGAAAATCTGTGAAACTGACATTAAATAAAGTTATGTTGGATGGTCGGAATAATCGACTCATAGGATTAATTCTCAGTGGCATTACAGATAGCCAATGTTTAAAATTTTCTCATCAAAATTTAATTCACGCATGAACTCGTTCAACCATGGACCACAGACGTTCAGATAGGATCAAGCGGTTTCGCAGTGCCAAATAGCTGTGCATTTCCACTGCTCATTACTGATGCAAATGTTTCAAAGAAATCCTAAGCTTTCTATAGAAGTATATCACTCGCATGAAGACACGGTTTAGGAATTAGTGTTGCGGTTATATGATCTCTTCTCCAAACGCCAAGTCTATCAAAACACCTTCTCACTACCCGTTCCCAACGAGGAATGGCCTTCTTGAGTCATCAGTCTTCCGACTGGTTTGATGAGGTCCACCACGAACTCCCCTCCTACGCCAACCTCTTTATCTTATACTATCACTTGCAAATTACGTCCTCAATTTTTTTCTGGATGTATTATTCCAACCTCTGTCTTCCTCTATAGCTTCCTACACAGCTCTCTCTAGCAGCAGGGAAGTTATTCCCTAATATCTCAACAGGTGTCCTATCATTCTGTTCCTTCCTGTTGTCAGAGTTTTCCACACATTCCTTTCCTCTCTGACCCTGCACAGAACCTCCTCATTACTTACTTTATCAGTACACTCCTTTTTAACATCAGTTTGTAGCACGACATCTCAAATCCTTCCATTTTCTTCTGTTCCGGTTTTCCTACAGTCCACGTTCCACTACCATACAATGCCATGGTCCAGACGTACACTCTCACAAATTTGTTCGTCAAATTAAGGTCTATGTTTGATAATAGTAGACTTCTCTTGGAAAGGGATGTCCTATTTGCCAGTACAGTCTGCCTTTGGCATCCTACTTGCTTCGTCCGTCATTGATTATTTTGCTGCCTAGCTAGTAGAATTCCTTAACTTCATCTACTTCGTGACCATCAATCCTGATGTAAAGTTTCTCACTGTTCTCATTTCTGCTACTTCTCATTACTTCCGTCGTTCTTCCATTTATTCTCAGTCCATATTCTGTGCCCATTTAATTCAGCAGATCATGTAATTCTTCTTCACATTCACTCAGTATAGCAATGTCGTCAGCGAATCTTATCATTAATATCCTTTTACCACGAATTTTAATTCCATCTTTCGTCACTGCTTTTTCAATGTATAGATTGAGCAGTAGGGGCAAAAGACTGTATCCCTGTCTTACATCCTTTTTTGTATGAGCGCTTCATTCTTGGTCTTCCACTCTTTTTACTCCCTCTTGGTTCTTGTACATGTTGTATGTTACCCATGTTTCCCTATAGCTTACCGCTATTTTCCTCAGAATTTCAAACGCGTTGCACCATTTTACACTGCCGAACGTATTTCCCAGGTCGACAGATCCTACAAACGTGTTTTGATTTTTCTTCCGTCTTCCTTCCGTTATCAACCGCAACGTCCGAACTGGCTCCCTAGTGCCTTTGCTAAAGCCAAACTGATCGTCGTCTAACATAACCTCTATTTTTTATCACGCGGAAACCACTTGATGAAGAGCTACTGCCGCCATAGATCGTCAGCTGACAGTTGCAGAGTCATACATATCCAAACTGCATCACTACTGCCCCTGGATGTTGGGTATCTGGTTTTTAGTATATATGCTATTCTTGTAACGGCCTCAGTGGTTCACAACCCCACAACAAGCTACAGCAGTCCACCCACGCCACCGCCGCCCCACAACGAACCCAGGGTTACTGTGCGCGTAAGATCGCGCTGCTACCCGGGCGAGCCAAACAACACATACATGATTAAAAGATTAATGGCCCAATCCATGTATACAAGGTGTCCCAGAAATAATGATCAATACTTAGGTATAAGACAGGAACGATCATTCAAGCAAGGAATCTAGCAAACATGCACTCTACAATGAATACCTTAAGAACTATGAACATTCCTTCGTCTTTGACAATATCAGACCAATCGCTTCTACTGCAAGCTGTCTACTTTGCATATTTTGAGAGATGGTGGTATGGACCAAAACAAGAAAACAAGAACAAAACGTCCAGTAAGCATAGGCTCTAAAATTCATACCGTAAGAGCTAGGAGTACTTGTTCGGAAGAAGCTATGTGTTTCGCAGCAGCGAAGATAAACAAATGCTCATAGTTCTTAAGGTATGCACTTTAGAGCCTTTAGAGCCCTTAAGAATTATGAGTACTTGATTATCTTGGCTGCTGCGGAACATATCACTTCTACTGAACAAGTGCTCATCGCCATCAGATCCCATGTTTACTGGATATTTTGTTTTGGTCGATACTACTACCTCTCAAAATACGGAAAGCAGAGAGCTTGCAGTGGAAGAGGATTTGTTTGACAGTATTAAAGATGTAGAAGTGTTCACAGAATTCAAGGCATGCATTTTAGAGCCACTGTTTACTAGACTTCCTTAGAATGATGGTCGTTCCTGTGATATACGTAAATACTGAGCATTTCTCCTTGGAAACTCTGAGTATACGGTGAATGAAAATATAGCAACTAAAATTACAATGAGATACAGAAGATTAGAGGCTTACAGGCGTTGATAAATATTTGAAAATGTCTACTCCGACCGGGACTCGAACCCGGGATCTCCTGCTCTCATGGAAGACTATCTATCCGACTGTGCCATCAAACACACAGAGAATACTGTGATCGAGACTGGCACGCTCCTCGAGAGACCCATATTTCCAACTTACTGTCCACACACTACAATTGTCGTGCCCCTACCCACTACACTCATCTCAATCTACTGATTCCCGTAAGAATTTGAGCAATGTGAGTGTTGGTGGGTAATTCATATAGCAACTGAGGTTTGTTATTTTGGTTCAAAAATGGTTCAAATGGCTGTGAGCACTTTGGGACTTAACTTCTGAGGTCATCAGTCCCCTAGAACTTAGAACTACTTAAACCTAACTAACCTAAGGACATCACACACACCCATGCCCGAGGCAGGATTCGAACCTGCGACCGTAGCAGTCGCGCGGTTCCAGACTGTAGCGCCTAGAACCACTCGGCTACCCCGTCCGGCCTGTTATTTTGGTTTTAATATTTTATTACAGAGGGGACTGTTTTATACTAAATTATTTACGTTCTTACATTTCAGACTTTCTCCTGTTTATTTATATATCTTTTACATCACTTTGCCAACGGCCTTGCCTCAGTGATGACACCGGTTCCTGCCAGATCACCGAAGTTAAGTGTTGTCGGGTTTGGCTAGCACCTCGGGTTTGGCTAGCACTTGCATGGGTGATTCTCCGGTCTGCCGAGCGCTGATGGTATTTGTGGTGCACTCAGCCTTACGAGGTCAATTGAGTAGTTGCTTGATGAAGAAGTAGCAACTTCAATTATGAAAACTAACAACGACCGTGGGAGCGGTATGCTGACCCCTCCAAATCCGCATTCAGTGACGCCTGTGAACTGAGGATGACACGGCGGTCGGTCCGTCCCGTTCAGCCTCAAGGCCTGTTCGGACGGAGTGTACATCACTGTGACTCTGTTTAAGAATTATAAAGAAACTCTGCACGCAGAGGACGCACTTACCTCTTCTGACCACCGTCTTCATCTACTTGGAATATAGCAATGACCTTCGCTTTTAGTGTACGGCACCCGTACTTAGGAACTGAGCTTGATGACTATGTGCCAGGGGTAAGGGGCTGCTTCTATTTTAACGTTACGTTTTATTCCATGCCGTCTGCAATGACTGCTCTGTCGACGGAACGGTAAACTCTAATTTTCCTCCCTTCCTTCCGTCCTCCTTTCTTATGCTAGTCGTTTGCTATTATAGAGGAAAAATATTTTGTCAACGTTTATTAAATCATTAGGCTTCCTGTCAGTTGTCCAGTGCTGACTGCGAAATGTTAAGATGTAAGTGTCGCTTTTTGCTACTGCATCAGTTGTTAGTTTCATATCAGTAAACCCCCAACATAGTTCTTTAAAAAATGGATCTATTATGTATAAAATAGCTAGTTTTTCCCGAATCTCAATGTTCATCACGTCATATCTGCTAAACTCTGTGTCGTACAACGATATAAGTTTTCAGGTAGACTCAGTTCTGTATGTGGCTACTGTCTGCGAACTGCGTTGCGGGTAAAGTTAAAAGTAAGAAGTAATGAATTAAAAGATAGTGTCTGATGCTGAAGCTTTAGTGCGTGCACAGCGAAATTGTGGTAATAGATAAACTTCACTCTTTCATTATTTTGTTGGGATGTCAGCGAGAAGAAGTTTTGAAAAGGTTTCTAATTATGTGTAAATTTACTGGAAGTCGATACGTGCTCTCATCCTCATTAATTTGCGCGCCAAGCATTAGACTACCTCAAGATGTATGTAAGGTTTATAACATTCATACTTACTGCCTTAAACATTGAACGTAAGATTACACCTCTTAGTTAGCGGATTCTGACAGTATTTGAAATTTTTAAATTAAGTCGACAATGCGAACACCTTAAAATAATTTAAAAATATTATTCTGTAATAATGTTGTTACAGTAAATATTCTTTGTACTTTGCGATAATATCTTCTCTTCTGTTATACGAACCTTGCGCTAAACAGTTTCCAGACGCCATATTTGTTTACAAATATGACATTATACATGTGATGTGTTATGACAGCGAAAGGAACCTGTGACCACTGGAAGTACTCTATTTTACTTATTTTATGTTTACCGTTGGATATAAGTTTAATTTTTTGTCAGAAGAAACCCAAAACCATGTTCTGAAATAGTGTCCTGTTTCTCCACTAGACAGTGCCACAAGTTCCTCCAAAAAATAGTAACACAAAACACACACAAATGTCATACTAACTAATGTAAATCCACCTGATGATGGGCATTTAAACCTTTGAAACGCGTCGTGGAGATAAATAAAACGGTGACTGATAACAGCAAACTTGTTGTTTCATTGAAATCAACAATTATACGAAAAAATGGTTTTTTTCTGGAGTTCTTAGATAGGCAACCTACAACTGGTTCTGGGTAACCATCTCATCCGTTTTACAACTAATGTGGAAACTTCTACCGGACAAGTCTCGGTTAAATGCAATATTGAGATTATAAACACAACAAATTTTGTCTGTCAGGTGATCTCAGCTCATCCCAGTGATGAAAACCTGAAGTCACGAAAGTACTAAACTTCCTTGCAAACTAATTTATTTATATATAAATTCGTCTCTTTAATTATTAAATGTCTCTCTTAGATCTCAGAGTCTGTACACTGAGGTGCTCGCATTTATCTGGCTGTTTGTGCTTGTTGGATGCATAGTTGGTTTGTTTATCCTACTAGTTTATTTGAAAATGCGTGTAGTGTCAATTAGTAGGTTTGAATTGTTCTTTTAAGTCTTCCTAATTATGTCAGTCCAAGTCCCACGTAATTTTAATACCAGTTTCTCTTGTTAGTTTACGATGATTTTGTATCACAAGAGTCACACTGAAATAGGATTACATGTTAATTTTGAAGTTGCCTAAATGATCGGTAATTCGATATCGACTTCCATTTATGAACGCTACTTCCTACAACATCTACCATAATAAGGGAATCCTTATTTATTATATATTGTAACAGACACAGTAAGGTGCTGATTCAGAGCAATGGTGCAAACAATTATTATTAATAGAGTGGTAGGTAGCACATTGTGACGACGAGAGGATAGCGCCAACAGGCTTTTATTTCACAGCTCAAATCGTCACTAATGCAGAACACGTTCAGAGTCTGACTATGGACTAAAACAAATGCACTATGTGATCAAATGTACCCCGACAGCCCCAAAAATATACGTTTTTCATTTTTCATATTAGTTGCATTGTGCTCCTACCTACTGCCAGGTACTCCATATCAGCGACGTCAGTAGTCATTAGACATCGTGAGAGGGCATAATGCCGGCCGTGGTGGCCACGCGGTTCTCGACGCTGCAGTCTGGAACCGCGCGACTGCTACGGTCGCAGGTTCGAATCCTGCCTCGGGCATGGATGTGTGTGATGTCCTTAGGTTGGTTAGGTTTCAGTAGTTCTAAGTTATAGGGGACTAATGACCTCAGATGTGAAGTCCCATAGTGCTCAGAGCCATTTGAAGCATTCTTTGAGAGGGTAGAATGTGGTGCTCCGAGGAACTCACAGACTTCGAACGTGGTCAATTGATTGAGTGTCCCTTGTGTCATACATCTGTACGAGAGCTTACCGCACTCCTAAACATTCCTAGGTCCACTGTTTCCGATGTGATAGTGAAGTGGAAACGTGAAGGGACATGTACAGCACAAAAGCGTACAGGCCGACCTCGTCTGTTGACTGACAGAGACAGCCGACAGTTGAAGAGGATCGTAATGTGTAATAAACAGACATCTATCCAGACCATCACACAGGGATTCCAAACTGCATCAGGATCCACTGCAAGTACTATGACAGTTAGGCGGGAGGTGAGATAACATGGATTTCATGGTCGAGCGTCTCTTGGTGTAAGGAGCGTAAACATTGGACGACTGAACAGAGGAAAAATGTTGTGTGGGGTGACGAATCACGGTCCACAATGTGGCGATACGATGGCATGGTGTGGGAAAGGCGAATGCCCGATGAACGTCATCTGCCAGCGTGTGTAGTGCTAAAAGTAAAATTCGGACGCCATGGTGTTATGCTGTGGTAGTGTTTTTCAAGGAGGGCTTGCACCCCTTGTTGTTTTGCTTGGCACTATCACAGCACAGCCCTACATTGCTGTTTTCGGCAGCGTTTTGCTTCCCACTTTCGAAGAGCAATTCGGGGATGGCGACTGCATTTTTCAACACGATCGAGCACCTGTTCACAATGCCCAGTCTGTGGCGGAGTGGTTACACGACAGTAACATCCCTGTAATGGAATGGCCTGCACATTTTGGAAAGTCGACTTCGTGCCAGGCCTCACCGACCGACATCGACACCTCTCCTCAGTTCAACAATCCGTGAAGAATGGGCTGCCACTCCCCAACAAACCCTCCAGCACCTGACTGAAAGCATGCCTGCGACAGTGGAAGCTGTCATCAAGGCTAAGGGTGGTCCAACACCATACTGAATTCCAGCATTACCAGTGGAGGGCGCCACGAACTTTTAAGTCATTTTCAGCTAGGTGTCCGGATACTTTCGATCACATATTGTATTTTATGCCTCAATGTACTTTCCTGATGATGATTAGTGTTTTAGGGCGCACAACAACGAGGTTATCAGCGCCCAAATGTTGTTTCCTCCTCGGTTTGATAAGTATCGCTTCGTGCGTTTACGCTGTAGCCTCGTTGCCAGCAGCTCGCTGGTCGCTGCTGACAGCTCTCATCTCGCAGCTCGCCGGAGGCCTTGTTACATTTACTCCAGCTGGCGGTTAACTGGGAGTAACTTCCCTGCAGGTGTTTACATACGTACAACTCGCGCAGTATATGTTGGCTGACGCGTAGTGACCAGTTTTCGTCCAAACCGCTGGGCCAGTTCATTCGTTTGTTCAGAAGGGGAAGCGAACAAGCATTCGCCACCTTTCGGCCGGTCGGCGATCGGCGATGACAGAGTCGACGCGCACACACTGCTATCATCCTCAAGCGATTTACAGAAACTATTCGGAAAAAAATTCATTTTTGCCTTACTTGTAGCCTTATATGAAGATGTGCCCATCATTTCGTTGATGGTCATAGTTATTACGATATTTACATGAAAGTAAGACACTGCGTGAAATTCGGAAAAATGTAAAATAAAAAACAGAGGTCTCTATGATTAAGCTTTAGGTGCACATTACATAATTTTTTGTTACATATGGCATTAAGCTAACAAACTGACTTTTTCTTTAGATTTTGGTAGAGGGACTTGCCGGTCACCAATCTCATCTGCGATCGCGTCCCGCCAGCCATAGAGTCAGAGTGAAATATCCACAACCTTCCTTAAATTTCATATACGGTTTCAGATATCGAAATGAGGTTTTGGCAGATGATATTATTATTGGCTACTGCAATGTATGAAACATGTTTGCCTGTACCACCTAACCACTTATATCATTGAAGTATTAGTAAGTTCGTTGTAAGTCATAATAAAAGTAATCTTTGGAAAAAACCGCACAGCTGCGGGTTCTAATATATACTGAAAGGGATGAGCGTTCAACGTCTCGATTTGTTGTGGCATCAGATAGAAATACAATACCGTATATTATAAGAATACTTCCCGGAAAGTATAGTCAATATTTAAGTATATGGAATAATGATTAGTTGTATTAGGTAATATTAAAAACGGGAGTATGATTTAGCGTTAAGTAACTAGCACAATAAGCTCAGAATATCATTGATGATAGCGTACTACAGTATGGCGTACATGGACACACATACATATGCGAATACTGTCTAGCTTTATCGAAAAGAGAACAGCGAAATGGCTGTAATATTCTTACGCAGACATTTAAGACTCACGCAGAAATCATCTTTGGATTGATTCAATTCCTATAGCTGAGTTAACCACTTTTTTTTTTTTTACTATGGGACTTAACTGCTAAGGTCATCAGTCCCCTAGAACTTAGAACTACTTAAACCTAACTAACCTAAGGACATCACACACATCCATGCCCGAGGCAGGATTCGAACCTGCGACCGTAGCGGCCGCGCGGTTCCAGACTGTAGCGCCTTTAACCGCTTTGCCACCACGGCCGGCAGAGTTTACCACTATTGCAGGTTACAATATTATGCTTGCTTAGTGAAGAATCCCCGTCGTATGCTGGCAGCGAAACGTCAGCTCCGGTTCAACCATGATCTGTGGGCGGGGATGATTGGTGACCGTCTCATAGGACAACCCATTATAGCATAGGTATATTTGTTCTTGTGGGGTGACTCTTCAGCGTTTGGAAGACCTGCTTTTTGTGATACGAAGCGTAATGTGACTGCTACGTGATGGTTCTCCAGTTTACTTCCGAATTTCCGTGTGAAGGCATTTCGACAACATCTACCACGGCTGATGGATAGGACGAGGTCGTCCAGTTCAATGGCCCACCCAGTCACCGGACCTCATCCCTGACAAAATTCGAGTATGTAGAGCCAATAGCATATATGCAGACAATAGGACAACGCATTCATTTTGCCTGTGACACCATTCGGTTACAGGATGATACATTTTAATGTCTTCATTGGTAAATTTATGTGTACGACTTTGTGAGTCACCCAATGACACTCTTCGCGGCTGACACATTTGTGTACAGGTGTGTCAGGCAGTAAATGCAGAGAGACTGGGAGATGATGTTCATTCAGAAATTGGCAACCGACTCTAAACATATATAAATGTAATGCAACTGAACGAAAGGACTGGACGTCATTGGACAACGCAAACTACGATCATTGGAATCATTCGCCATCTTCGAGTGTCTAGAGGTTCCTTTAGAGAGTGGTTTAAGATGGGCTAACCGCACAGTTCTATACATGTAGAAGACAGGTTCCAGTCGGAGCTGTCGGAAGAATCCTAAGGAAGCTAAAATGGCTCAGGAAAAAGAGTGTTGATTTTCGTACCTTGCACGGATGCTAATATGGCGTCGTCGTCCTTCCTGACATGCCGTTGTGCAAAGGACAGCCTTCATTACGCACTAGAACAAACACCTGCTTGATCGTTCCTACTCCGGGAGGCATGGGCCTCAGATAGAAAACTGGAGTGAGTTTCGGGGCAGACAGCCGAGACAGCGTGGCGAGGCAGTGATCGCCGGCGGCGCAGCGTCTGCCGTGGCGCAGGTGGCGTCCCGCTGCCTCGGGCCTCTCTCTCCACCCTACTCGCTGCTCTCTGGCTTCACTGACAAAGTCAGCTCGCAGTATCCCACTAACAAAATTCTTTTTCTTAAGGCGGGGGGCCGTGTGGTGTACTGAGATACCACACAAGAAGAGTTTGTGGTATATGCTACTTGAAGTACCGTGGAAGTCCGTCCGCAGCAGGAACATCTCTGCGCGCAAGCCAATCACGCTGCCCGCGGGGATCATGCCCCCTGGAGCGGCAGCACCACCAGAAGGAGCGACGCGCGCTTAAGTGACATATAAACAGAGGCCGATGAATCGACAGTGGCTGGTCTTCAGTAGAAGTGGCACCATGTATAGAATTATCGTGTATCGACTATTCTTCTGACTTTGTTTCAAAGAATATTATTTAGTTTGTATTCGTGGAACAGTAGTCAACGCAGGACAGAGGCTAAACCTGCATTCTACCGTAGCTGGTAACCAGCGATACCAAAGATGAGTAACATATTTTATTATTCACTATGTTACTGTCATTGTGTGTGTGCTGCCCTAGAACCTACGCGTCAATCTTACCAGGACACCTTTATTTTTCGTTCTCAGTGGCAGCGCGATTTTCATCAAAGTGGACGCTCCAGCCTACAACAGATCAAGGTAGAATTTTTTTGTAGCTTAAACTTTTCACTTGCTTAAAATGTTCAACGGAGTGTCTGTGTCTAAGATTGTTCAAAAATGTTCAAACGTGTACGAAATCTTATGGGACTTAACTGCTAAGGTCATCAGTCCCTAAGATTACACACTACTGAACCTAAATTATCCTAAGGACAAACACACACACCCATGCACGAGGGAGGACTCGAACCTCCGCCGGGACCAGCCGCACAGTCCATGACTGCAGCGCCTTAGGTCGCTCGCCTAATCCCGCGCTGCTGTGTCTAAGATTCATTCATATAAAGTGTGCCATAAATGTTAAAATATGTTAAAACTGCGATTTACTGCATGGGGTCTGGAGCATCCGAGCATTCGGATGCAACCGATGTTATCAACGGAAGGAGGTTCCTTTTAATTACTGATACTATCACAAAGGCATTAGTCTCAACTACATTCCTTTTCTCCACAAGATTTCTCTTCATAACACCATTCGTTTATGGTAGAAAGCCTAAAAGCGCGTGCTTGTCTCGCATCTGCTTAACTTGTCATTTTGCTTCTATTTAACACGAAGTAAGATGTCAGTGCTTGAAATTTACATAGAAAAATATTTATGTGGGTAGAAAAAGTTCGTGTAATGAACGCTTCTATTGCCATGAGGAAACCAGTTGGATGTATTTTCATAAATACGGGAGTGTTTCGAAATCGGCGAAAAAGTGGCCACCTGGTTGGTGCTAGCATTGCCATTTAAAGGTTTGTTTGGTTTCAGTACTAAAAAACACAAGTTGAATTTTAAAACGCTTTTTATTAAAAAAATTCAAGTTGGCGGAAGCTGTAACTCATTAAATACACATGCAGTTACAGTATAACTTCGTGAGTCGCCTTTTTTCCTACTGTGGCACTTAGGGTTATTGCGATATTTTTTGATTTAGATCTTTGGTGTACGTTTTTGTAACGACTTTTCTGCCGAATACATTGACTTTCATTGCAGAATTTCGTCATTTAGTCAAAAACTGTTTTTCAAGTGTCCCTACGTACTATGTTAGACAATATCATCAAAGCAGTTGTTGAAATTTTGCTCCAGGTTGAAAATTGTACCGTTCAGAGCACCCACCAACCAGCTAATTAAAAATACGTCATACGTTCTTAAGGGTGTAGTATAAAAGTCTAAAGTCAGTTCTGTAATTTGTTCGTCACTTTACTTTTAAAAAATCTAGCGTCTTTCCCGTTAAATAAATTAATTCGTTCGCTGGTTCACGTTCTTAGAAAAAAATAGTGTGTTGTTTCTTTGGATAAATACATCCTTACAGCACTGACTATTTATGTTCCACAATAGTTAGAATGTTTAACATGAACTTGAAAGATCTGATTTTTTAATATAACTTCTTGCTGCTCTGCCAATAGCACTTATCGTCTTCGGTCGAGGGAAGCTCACCTACCGAATTCTGTGAGTTGCACATGAAAGGTTCGCAAAAGTCCATCTATATACCTCCTTGCGCTGTTGAGCAATATTTGATAATGATAAACTTCGATAACTTTAGATTCCTAGCTCGGCACAATGATCTAGACACCTCTCGTGTCATTAAGATATGAGCTGCCTTGGCGTTTTGTTAGGCTGTTATAATGCGACCTTCAGCTATTCTCTTAGGTGGTGACGAGTTTTATTGTGGCCAGGTGTAACTACTTCCGTCTGGACACAACTGTGAGTTCTTTAAATTGCTATGGAAGAAGGGCCACATGAAATACACTCCTGGAAATTGAAATAAGAACACCGTGAATTCATTGTCCCAGGAAGGGGAAACTTTATTGACACATTCCTGGGGTCAGATACATCACATGATCACACTGACAGAACCACAGTCACATAGACACAGGCAACAGAGCATGCACAATGTCGGCACTAGTACAGTGTATATCCACCTTTCGCAGCAATGCAGGCTGCTATTCTCCCATGGAGACGATCGTAGAGATGCTGGATGTAGTCCTGTGGAACGGCTTGCCATGCCATTTCCGCCTGGCGCCTCAGTTGGACCAGCGTTCGTGCTGGACGTGCAGACCGCGAGAGACGACGCTTCATTCAGTCCCAAACATGCTCAATGGGGGACAGATCCGGAGAACTTGCTGGCCAGGGTAGTTGACTTACACCTTCTAGAGCACGTTGGGTGGCACGGGATACATGCGGACGTGCATTGTCCTGTTGGAACAACAAGTTCCCTTGCCGGTCTAGGAATGGTAGAACGATGGGTTCGATGACGGTTTGGATGTACCGTGCACTATTCAGTGTCCCCTCGACGATCACCAGTGGTGTACGGCCAGTGTAGGAGATCGCTCCCCACACCATGATGCCGGGTGTTGGCCCTGTGTGCCTCGGTCGTATGCAGTCCTGATTGTGGCGCTCACCTGCACGGCGCCAAACACGCATACGACCATCATTGGCACCAAGGCAGAAGCGACTCTCATCGCTGAAGACGACACGTCTCCATTCGTCCCTCCATTCACGCCTGTCGCGACACCACTGGAGGCGGGCTGCACGATGTTGGGGCGTGAGCGGAAGACGGCCTAACGGTGTGCGGGACCATAGCCCAGCTTCATGGAGACGGTTGCGAATGGTCCTCGCCGATACCCCAGGAGCAACAGTGTCCCTAATTTGCTGGGAAGTGGCGGTGCGGTCCCCTACGGCACTGCGTAGGATCCTACGGTCTTGGCGTGCATCCGTGCGTCGCTGCGGTCCGGTCCCAGGTCGACGGGTACGTGCACCTTCCGCCGACCACTGGCGACAACATCGATGTACTGTGGAGACCTCATGCCCCACGTGTTGAGCAATTCGGCGGTACGTCCACCCGGCTTCCCGCATGCCCACTATACGCCCTCGCTCAAAGTCCGTCAACTGCACATACGGTTCACGTCCACGCTGTCGCGGCATGCTACCAGTGTTAAAGACTGCGATGGAGCTCCGTATGCCACGGCAAACTGGCTGACACTGACGGCGGCGGTGCACAAATGCTGCGCAGCTAGCGCCATTCGACGGCCAACAGCGCGGTTCCTGGTGTGTCCGCTGTGCCGTGCGTGTGATCATTGCTTGTACAGCCCTCTCGCAGTGTCCGGAGCAAGTATGGTGGGTCTGACACACCGGTGTCAATGTGTTCTTTTTTCCATTTCCAGGAGTGTATTAGTTTATTTTCATGCATAACTGAGTAAAGGATTTACTTAACTTTGAGACACTTATTAGCCACGAGAGTACAGGGTGATTTACAACTGCCATGGACTGGAAAAGCATCACTTGACGCACTGATTAACAAACAGTTCTCTTGACACACTATTTTCAACACAGACAAAAGTGTTGGTCCACCTGAAATTTAAACTGCCACTGTCCTATTCAATAATTTTCACTGCTGTAGCTGCGGTCTGGAAGTGGGGCAGAGTCTTGCTGGTTCGATACTATGTTGACCTCAGTGTGAGAGCGCTGCCATGCTGAGAGAGGAAGCGTGGAATTCAGGAGCGCCTGCCTCAAGTCGTTGCGCATTTGTAGCGAGGCCTCTGTGCTATCGATTCGTGTTGCCAATTCTGGTACGACAACGCAATCTTTGTACGATTCCACCAGTGTCATGAAAATTGGCCAGCTACATGGCAGTGAAAGAGCTTCACCCGAAGGTAAACTTTGTTCGCCACGAAGATATGAGCGTAGCACATCTCTATTAAATAGCTATATATATTCGTATTCCACATCCTCTCCTCAACAAATAGATGCAGATCTATTATGAACATTTTTTATGTAAAATCCGAATATGCAATAAAATGGGGGCGGGGGGGGGGGGCAATCTCATTTGAAATTACAAAGTTGAGCCACCCACGCAGGAGGGTCGTCGGGAAGTGTCCAGTTACAGCACAGAAAGATGTTCCCTTTAACCATTTCTTTTATCTTGGCGGTTCGCGCATGCTCGCCCAGACGCGGGAGATTGCTGCGTTGCCAGTTGCATGCGCCAAGCAAACTTACGTTTAGGGGGGAGCGCGCAGTTTATGAAGTAAAGCCACTATGGCCCCATTAACCCTTTCGCTGCTACAGAGACGTGCTCCCCGCATTCTGCGCTGTGCGCGATTTTGTCATCACTGCACTGCTCGCCTGTGCAGACACATGGTGTTCCGACTGCTTTCACACACTTATCATTCGATTTCACAAAAACTATTTGGTCCAAAAATTTTATTTTTACACGTCTTCTTAACTGATACGTTCCCCCCATAAATGACTTAATTTTGTTTCGATGCTCAACGCAGTTATTGTGCATCATTAAATGTAGTAAACCATTGCACGAAATTTTGAAGAGTTTGCAGAGGTAAAAGTCCATAGCATATACTTTCCGTACAGTCGATTTTAGCTACCACTAGAAATTGCAAAGAATTAAGTTCAAACGAATAAAAGTCATGAAGTAAGACACTTCGCTGTTGTTTTTAATTAAAGAAAAAAATATTAAGCAGCAAACAAGGCCTGAACTCAGAACCTTTTGCTCAGCAGTCAAACACTTTAACCATTACGCCGCAGATCATCATCCAACACATTTCCTGGAGTATTTTAAAATATGATGCAAAATACTGACAAACACTGTAGGTATTACTATGAATTACTCACGTTTCGTCGAAGTACAATAGGAAATAAACAATTACCGCTGTTCTTTATTGCGAAAAAGCGGTTAATGAGATTGATACAAACACATTTCCTTGCTATCGCCTGAATTAGGAAGCTTATTGCTTGTTTGGTTTAATTAATTAATAGAATATGAAGCAATCGGTAGAAAGAATGCTTCATCCAAACTTTCTATAAAAGAAATTCTGCTATCAAGACATTGCTTTTGTTCAATTACTTTATTTATGACTGAACGTTTCTAAAACTGAAGACACTCGTCCTTGCTCTGCACTGCAGTCGAGCTCTGGCAACGTCGTCCTCTATTCATTGGCTGACTGTGTCTTGTGACGTCAGATATGCAGAACGAACCTAAACTCGGGCGACATCGTAAATGACGCGCACTTTAAAGTAAACTGTTCACCCAGAACATATATTTCATCGTACAATGGGTCGTTTACGAGATAATTAGTTATCTCAGGTTAAAACAAACGTCCTTTACACATAGGTATAGAAGATTGTTCACTTATTTTCACCATCCCTAATAACCTTTTATCCAGAAGCAAAATAGCAGAAGTACTAAGAAAATGTTCAACTAACAGAGGAACATTAACCATCACGACAGCCTTTCTTGTAACTGTGTTCGCTACGAAGACATGAACGCAGCACATCTCTATTCAATAGCTATATATATATTCGTATTCTACATCCTCTCCTAAAGAAATAGATTTCATTTTTTTCTTTCTTTCGCTGTCTCGATATGACCTGTTGTATTTCTATGTCTTGTATCTCACTGTCTAATATTCAGCTGTTCAGCTGAGTAATTTTTATACAATATAGGTGACGAGAAATTTGAGTAATAGAGGTTTGTATTGCTGAGTCAAGCTACAGGAGTCACTAAAGTATCATGCTCTTGAAATTAAAGTTGTCTTAAGGAGATTGTTGTAGGACATAAGGCTTGCTATCAAAATAGTGATGATGTGTTAGAAAGCAGGTCACGAAAACTGACAAAAGGCAGGGAGAGCGGTGTGCAGACCCTACGCTGCTCCATGTCACGTGAAATGATGCCATTGACGGAGGATAATATAGCAGTCGCTGTACAACGAATGGGCTTCCAGGGCCTGTGTACGGTGTTCTGTGTTTTATGATGCGTATGGGAAAAGTAGCTGATTTCTTACATGAGATTCTGAATAAGTCATAATAGTTGTTTTGCATTCTTCATGATAAATACGTGTGTATTATTTCAGTATGTAAAACGACGTTCAATTCTCGTAGGAATAATTCAAGAGTGCTGTCTTTTTATTGAAAGTATTATCAATTAATGTTGAAAACAACCCAAAACGATTAGTAATATTTTTAAGCTGAGAAACCTGAAAGTTTGTATGCTAAATTTTCCTACATTGGTTTTATTCTCTTGCTATTACATCAGAATGTGAAGAACAATATTTACGTTTTTCCTATTTTTTTTTTTTTATTTTATATGCAGGTTATCTTAATTACATGCAGTAACGCATATGCAGACCAATCTCGTTTCTATAAAATAAAACCATCCACTTTTGATACGCTTCCGCGTACGTACCAAATGTATTTATAAATAATGGTTGTTTGAGATCCACTACATAAGAGCTTTTTCCCGGAAATTAGTGTCCGATCTTTTCCGGTTATAATGCTTTTCAGGAGAACCGCTAAGGGCGAATAGTGTGAGGAACCTTACATTTCTTAGAAGCTGCTGGAAAATAGAGCCTAATTTCAGAATTGTTTAAAAATTGTTTAAAAATTAATTGGTTTTGAAGACACTACACTGATCCCATTGAGTTCCTTCCGAAAGTTTTGTGCTGTGTATTTCGTACCAATGAGAGGAAGACAAAAAGAAAACTGTCAGTGTGGTTACAGCGTATTATGACTGGTGCACTGCGTTATTATTGTTACTTACAAAGATTGTATTTAGAAGTGCTTAAGACTATAGTTAATTGCTTGAGAAAAGCAAATAGACGAATGGGTGAAGTGCGGTACTTGCAATACGTCTTAATTTTTCATCTTCAGTCTTAAAATGCGTTAGCTGGAATATATGAAAATAATGTGAAACATATATTACTTGACGTGTCTACGCAGTACTTCGGCAGTATAAATTTGTCAGCTTCAGGTTTAACCTTCGGATATAATATTTCTTTAGTGCGCTTCATCTTTTTCGGGTAGAATGTTTGTTAGGCAACATGACAAGGACGATCCCATCTGAAATGATGCCCTAAGGTGAACTGCAGTTAATTGATAAACGAGCACAATGCAATACTACGATATATATTCCTTGCACAGTCTTGCTACAAAGCAACATTTTTATTATTGATTGATTCTATAAGAACAAGAAAACGTATTTGAGATTAATAAGGGAATAAGGCTAGGAGCTGAACTTTGTATCTGAAAAAAATGATTAGTGACTGAAGGAGGAAATTTGTAGAAGCTAACATTAAAAGTGGAAAAAATGTAGACCGAGAAGGGGAAATTTAACAAATTGATGGTCTGGAGTTCTCAGATGCTTTACAAATTGTGGCAGAAATCGTAGAGAGAGCACAGAAATGACGGAAATACAAAAACAACAGAAACTCTGAACAACAAATCTCCCTCCAAATACCAGAGGTAAAAACAAGCAAGAAGAATACACTCACCAAAATGAAGCAAAAAATTGTTAGTTTTAGAAGAAACGACGTAAGTAAATCCAACGATATGTCATCCAACCTAATGGAAAGAAAATAAAAACCAACAGAACAAGATAAAGAAAGATTGATTTAGTGTTTCACTTTAAAAATAGATGTTTACAGAAGAAAATAATTCTCTAGAACTGCAGGAGAGTAATTTTGCGAGAATGCAAATATGCACCAGAAACAGTAATTTTAAGATCGATAAAAGAAAATGAGGAAATCTGGTAACAAGAAAGAAAGCTGGAGAGAAAAAATTAGGAAACATATCAACAGTAGCAACACTTAAATGAAGTAGTAACAGAGAAGTATACTGTCATATACAAGAAGATAAGGAAGATTTTAGAAAAGTTAAGTCCAATGGTCTGTGAACACACTCAGAGAAAGAGTCCAGAATAACTGACAAAAAAAAACTATATAGTATTTAGGAAACACAAGGGCGAACTGAACTGGCTTAGGAAATTAAATGAGGACCTGAAAGAAATCGGTACAGATAAGAAAAAATAGAAAACAGAACAAAATAAAGAAGCAAAATCAAAAGCTGGGAAAGGTTCTAGGACGAAAGTTTTGCAAAAACAAAACAAAAGAACAAAAAAGGGAGAAAGTTGACAACAAAAGAGAGGAAAATCTAACAGATGAAGGAGTACGGGTAAAAGCGCATTCCTGACTTAGTGGCTTAATCGTGGATCTTAACGTGGTTCTATAACGGAAGAAAGACGAGAAGTATTGACTTACAGTACACGTATTCTATGTTTCACCTTATGTGGCATGTCTATAGAAGTGGATAATTCGCGTTCTGGAATTCCTACTTTATTAATGTGGCCCCATTAGTACGTAAGTGAAAGAAGAGTTTCACGTCTTCATCCGCTGACGTTCCACAGAAACTGCGGTGGAAAAAGCAAGACTGGAGATTCCTCTTTCCTGAAACGTCAAAGGACTCTTCGTATTTCTTTTGACATGCAAAAATTCAATGTATCACGTAATATACACGGCTTTGCTCGAAGTTTGCTGGACGCGTCTTTTATGTGAAGCTTCGACATCAATAAGATGACAAAGATCTACTACTGTAAGTTCAGGGTAAATCAAGGTACAATGTAATATCTTCGTAGTGTGGAAGCAGTACGGTAGATACAAACTTCTCTTGCAGCTTCTTCTGTGAACTATTAAAAACTGTTATGGAAGGGGACCAAGAAAGAACTCTAAGATAAAGTAACAATCAATTTCATTCTATACTCCACTGTCGGTTCCTGACGTATCTGTTTTAAGTTCATCGACTGCAGGAAAAAATTCTGGTATTTAATACGGGGGAGTTCCATGATTTGAAACGTACGGGCATATATGCTTTTATGGTGCCCACCAGGCACTCGAAGGATGAAAAGAATCGCCCTTTAACTGTAAGACATCTGGAGATTACGAACTATGGTCCCATACTTAGTTCAGAGTCTTCGTGTTTCCGCATAGTCGTGATTGCGGGTTGTCTAACGACGGTTGTGCGACAGGAATGGTTCAAATGGTTCTGAGCACTATGCGACTTCTGAGGTCATCAGTCGCCTAGAACTTAGAACTAATTAAACCTAACAAACCTAAGGACATCACACACATCCATGGCCGATGCAGGATTCGAACCTGCGACCGTACCGGTCGATCGGTTCCAGACTGTAGCACCTAGAACCGCACGGCCACTCCGTCCGGCTGTGACAGGAATCAGTAACAACATCATACACAGAATAAGAAGTGTCCTTAAAATAAGTCTGTGTCATAGTGTTTCGTCAGAGCCACGACTGGAAGTGTTATTCCAAGAAATGTTGATCCGCTATGAAAATATAATAACAGTCCCATAAATCATACTTTTTTCTTTCAAACAAATCAGATAACCTACATGAATGTGAATATATTTCCTTCAACAGTTTAATATACCTAAACTCTACAACTACCCAAATGATGTATAATATCTTTCTATTGCTATATTAATTACAGATGTCAATAGCAACTTCACCTCTTCGAATATAGCTCAAGTAACTTTTTCTGGTAGCATTGTAGTTCCAAAACAGATGAATTCAGTGGCGTTTCACAATCCTATTACTAGCTTCGGAGTAGTTACAAGATTTAGATCTTAGGTGTTATCTGTTTTGAACGTGAAACAAATTATTGTTATGCGGAAATTACTGATGTTACACAGAACTGTAACATCATTCTGACGGGATACTGCAGCCTGAGGCAGTTGAGAAAAGCGGGGGAGTGGAGAAAAAGTTAATTTAAAACTGATTTCCACCACATTTGGCCACATGTGGATGGACAGTCACCAGCTAGAAGGGAAGGATCGTGGCGTCTCAGGGTGATTCGCCAGTAAGTTACGGGGACAGTACTGGCCTTGTTTCTGTCACTGCGTTGATAGAAAGGTGTATGTCAACAGTTGAATGAATTTGTGAAGCAGAGAACTGACATTATAAACAATGTTAAATAATAACTTCGCGTCATCTATTTAATGTCGAGTACATACTTAATGTGCTAAATTTCATCAGCAACAGTAACAATAATGGAATCACAAAAGAATTTGGTCAGCAACATTTCTTAAAAATTCCATTTATGATCACCAAGTGTTCGAAATGCAATAGACGTTTGCAGTCGCTGCTGCAAGGACTTCTGGATAAAATGATAATATTTCTGCGAAGTCATTACGTAGGCTATAAGAATGCGACATTTTGAATCCTCTTTGGTCGTCGGAATTTGTGCATAGACTTCAACGTTATGACAGAACTTGAGAAAAGAATCCAGTGGCGTTACATCAGGAAAAGGTGGAGCTCAACTGGTAACGCGTTTGCGCCCCTTCCAGTGATCAGGAAAGAGCTGGGCGGTTGCATTTCTAACCCACTGTCGAGTAGTGAACCGGGGGCATCGTGTTGTACCACACACATATACGTGTCAAGTGCTACTTCCTCTAGAGAGCCATCAGAACTTCGGTAAGAAATTGTACCTTCAACCAGTTAAGACTAATTAACTGGAAGCTGAAATATCTGCTACACTTCTGCACCGGAACCGAGTTATAACGCCGCAACAGGTATTGCTTGAATTGCTGGACTTCATTTACATGACTTTTTTTTACATACTTTTGGTGATGTCCTGTACTGCGTCGTCTGCGCAATCCGGTATAATCCCGGGACTTTCAAAAAGATTCATCTGATTTCACAAGGTTGTATCTTCTACGTGACCAAAGAGTGAGTCCTGGCATCTCGGCACATATAAAAAATTAGAGTTTACCTTGTCGCTAGATGTAAGTTGTTGGCTCATGTTGTTGCCGGTAGGCGAGTCCGCGGTGCAGTCACTCGGTCATTGGCCATATGGGCGTCGAGTCGAGATGATGCCAACGCGGCAACAAAATTTGTTTTTCGTTCTCCTTCCAGCATAAGCTATTCAGTTACAACTGTGAGGCGCGATTTCCGTCTAAGGCACGACTCTGCACTTTCTCCAGCCCAAAGTATTCGACGATAACGCCAGCAGTATAAAGATGCTGACTGTTTGCGTAAAATGAAATCCACAAGTCACTCCTGCGTCCTCATTCAAGGCGCAGAGCTCGTCCGACTGAGATTCGCTTGAAGGCCGCAGTAATCTACTCGTCGAAGCAACCGAAAGTTCGATATTTCTTAGGTATTGGTCTAGCATGTTTTGCAGCAACGTTGGTGTTACAAGCCATAGATGACGTAGTCGAAAATAACGCCTCATGATAATGGGAGAAAATGGAAGATAAGAATTTCATTTTACGTTTAGTGTTCAGTGATGTAAGTGGAAAAGTGAATAGCCACAACGTAAGAGTATAGACACATCGGCCACCTACCGTTGCCGACCAAATCTTCATGTGCCTTGTGCTATTTCTCTAGAACAGATTTATGAGAAATACTTTTTTAGTTGAAGACGCTTACAGGCGTAATATAGCTATACATGTTGGAAATCTGGTTTCCTCCGTGAACGTGCCGAAAATTCGCAGAAAATTTCATTATTCAACAGAGCGTGTCAGCATCGCACTGGCACTGGTATTAAACACAATTTTTTAGCACCAGTAACCTCCTACGCCCTCTTCTTTAAAGAATCGAACTTACATGTATGATACAGCTTTTCTGAAAAGCTGGTATTTCTCCTAAGTTGTGTGTCGACTGCTGATACTTTTTTAGGTATCTTCAGAATGTTTACGAATATTGTCTACAAAAACGGTAGCATATAGAGTCAATAATAAAGAGATAATACACACATCAAAAAAGTTTTGCATCATCGCGTTCCCCAAAACTCCTGAAGATAGGCGTCGACTGTGGATATTGTATCACAGACACAATCCCTTTGACTGTTCAGAGATGTCACTAAACCCACCCAAAGGTGTAAACACCCATGCATGAGCAGCGCCTTTTAGCTGAGGGGGTCCTACAGCCAATCAGTTCCAGTCATTACACCGGGAAGGAGGTACACGACTCCTGTTGTTTGTACACTCCTGGAAATGGAAAAAAGAACACATTGACACCGGTTGTCAGACCCACCATACTTGCTCTGGACACTGCGAGAGGGCTGTACAAGCAATGATCACACGCACGGCACAGCGGACACACCAGGAACCGCGGTGTTGGCCGTCGAATGGCGCTAGCTGCGCTGCATTTGTGCACCGCCGCCGGCAGTGTCAGCCAGTTTGCCGTGGCATACGGAGCTCCATCGCAGTCTTTAACACTGGTAGCATGCCGCGACAGCGTGGACGTGAACCGTATGTGCAGTTGACGGACTTTGAGCGAGGGCGTATAGTGGGCATGCGGGAGGCCGGGTGGACGTACCGCCGAATTGCTCAACACGTGGGGCGTGAGGTCTCCACAGTACATCGATGTTGTCGCCACTGGTTGGCGGAAGGTGCACGTACCCGTCGATCTGCGACCGGACCGCAGCGACGCACGGATGCACGCCAAGACCGTAGGATCCTACGCAGTGCCGTAGGGGACCGCACCGCCACTTTCCAGCAAATTAGGGACACTGTTGCTCCTGGGGTATCGGCGAGGACCATTCGCAACCGTCTGCATGAAGCTGGGCTACGGTCCCGCACACCGTTAGGCCGTCTTCCGCTCACGCCCCAACATCGTGCAGCCCGCCTCCAGTGGTGTCGCGACAGGCGTGAATGGAGGGACGAATGGAGACGTGTCGTCTTCAGCGATGAGACTCGCTTCTGCCTTGGTGCCAATTATGGTCGTATGCGTGTTTGGCGCCGTGCAGGTGAGCGCCACAATCAGGACTGCATACGACCGAGGCACACAGGGCCAACACCCGGCATCATGGTGTGGGGAGCGATCTCCTACACTGGCCGTACACCACTGGTGATCGTCGAGGGGACACTGAATAGTGCACGGTACATCCAAACCGTCATCGAACCCATCGTTCTACCATTCCTAGACCGGTAAGGGAACTTGCTGTTCCAACAGGACAGTGCACGTCCGCATGTATCCCGTGCCACCCAACGTGATCTAGAAGGTGTAAGTCAACTACCCTGGCCAGCAAGATCTCCGGATCTGTTCCCCATTGAGCATGTTTGGGACTGGATGAAGCGTCGTCTCACGCGGTCAGCACGTCCAGCACGAACGCTGGTCCAACTGAGGCGCCAGGTGGAAATGGCATGGCAAGCCTTTCCACAGGACTACATCCAGCATCTCTACGATCGTCTCCATTGGAGAATAGCAGCCTGCATTGCTGCGAAAGGTGGATATACACTGTACTAGTGCCGACATTGTGCATGCTCTGTTGCCTGTGTCTATGTGCCTGTGGTTCTGTCAGTGTGATCATGTGATGTATCTGACCCCAGGAATGTGTCAATAAAGTTTCCCCTTCCTGGGACTATGAATTCACGGTGTTCTTATTTCAATTTCCAGGAGTGTAGTTCAACCACGCCTAGACATTCAATACCGCGGTTCGCTTCCGTTGACATAGTTACTTTGTGACAGGAAGTTCTGTCAACGAGAGTAGTATCCAAGCGCCTCGGAGTGAACCAAAGGGATGTTGTTCGGACATGGAGTAGATACAGAGAGACAGGAACGGACGATGACATGCCTCGCTCAGGCCGCCCAAGGGATACTACTGCAGAGGATGACTGCTACCTATGGATTATGGCTCGGAAGAACCCTGACAGCAACGCCAGCATGTTGAATAACGCTTTACGTGCAGCCACAGGACGTCCTGTAACGACTCAAGACGTGGGCAGTGGGCTGCATAATGCGCAACTTCACTCCCGATGTCCATGGCGAGGTCCATCTTTGCAACCACCACACCATGCGGCGCGGCTTAGATGGGCCCAACAACATGACGAATGGACCGCTCAGGTTTGGCATCACGTTATTTTTACCGGCGAGTGTCGCATATGCCGTCAACCAGACAATTGCCGGAGACGTGTTCGAAGGCAACCAGGTTAGGCTGGACGCCTTAGATTCACTGTACAGCGAGTGCAGCAAAGGTGGAGGTTCCCTGCTGTTTTGGAGTGGCATTATGTGGGTCCGACGTACACCGCTGGTGGTCTTGGAAGACGCCGTAACGGCTGTACGATTCGTGAAAGCCAGCCTCCGACCGATAGTGTCTTCATGGACGACAATTCGCGCCCCCATCATGCACATCTTGTGAATGACTTCCTTCAGTATAACGACATCGCTCGACTAGAGTGGCAATTATGTTCTCCAGACATGAACCCTATCGAACCTGCCTCCGATAGATTGAAAAGGGCTGTTTATGGACCAACAACTTTGAGGGATGTACGCCGAATCGCCGTTGAGGAATGAGACAATCTGGACCAACAGTGCCTTGATGAACCTGTGGATAGTTTACCACGACGATTACAGGCATGCATCAATGCAAGAGGACGTGCTACTGGGTACTAGAGGTACCGATGGGTCTTGACCCACACCTCAGGAGGTCTTGCTGTATGGTGGTACAACATGAGCAATAAAAGGGGCCGTAATGATGTTCATATTGATCTCTATTCCGGTTTTGCGGAACTGTCGGAGTTGCGACTGCTACGGTCGCAGGTTCGAATCCTGCCTCGGGCATGGATGTGTGTGATGTCCTTAGGTTAGTTAGGTTTAAGTAGTTCTAAGTTCTAGGGGACTGATGACCATAGATGTTCAGTCCCATAGTGCTCAGAGCCATTTGGACCATTTGAACTGTCGGAGTCGAGGCGATGCAAAACTTTTTTCATGTCTGTAGCAGAAGAGCCATGCGTAATGCTGAATTTTTACCACACGAACAACGAACCTTTAGTAAACTGTTTCCCTTTCATTGCTTTGTGGGCTTACAAGCGAGAAAAGTTTAGAAAAGTTTTGAAATAATGATTAAAGTTAGTTTCAACTTGCTAAGTGCTCTCATTTACAAAGACTAGAAGAGTATTGTGTGACTAACTTGTGCATATATTTCTAACTTAAATATTGCACTTACTGGGATAAGCTTTTAATGTAATATCATACCTCTTAATCAGAAGATAATGACAGCAATTCCAATATTTCTATTCGGTCAATCATTATACGAAATACTGAAAATAAAATATTTTTATTTTTTCCTTCTGGAAGCCGTTAGATGGGCAACATGCATTTGGAACCGTCTGACTGTTTTAGCCATTGAGCAATGTAGATGATCTGCTTCAAAGACACATCAGCCGTAATGATCTTACTGTTCTCGCTTTGCACCACTGGCTGACAACGTCGCCTTATTTTACAGTAAGTAATTTATCCCTCCTTGTAGCGTGAACAGCGAAACCGCGCAGCAGCAGTAACGAACAATAAATTCCAGACATGGGTCCAGAAGTATGAACCCGGTTTGACTATTATCTGGATGTTTGCGTGCGTCAGCTTGTAATGTCCCGAACGAGATTTCGTTGCGTGCAAGTCAGAGGAGTATTGTGCGAGTGGTTACCTATAATGTGTGCGCGTATTGTTATCGCTTCTACAGTTCTGTCGCGTCATAATTTTCTGCCAAAAAAGGAAACTATTGAAGAATCGCTATGTCCTCTTTCTACGTAACGGCACAATTAAAATTGACGCACTAGTATTTGATATTGATTGAATATCATTACCATGAAAGGTTGTGGCTTTTTTTTTACCACGTAATTGTTGGTTTCCGAGATTAATGAATGAGTATTCGGTCTCTTTCCTGTTATTTGATACAATTTGTTTGTTATGGTATTACTTTCTGGCTAATGGAAAGGCTCATTGGTTCCTGCATCTTCGGACTTCGTTGTTTACTGTTTTCTGATTCTATGGAATGGCCAATTTTGCTGATAATCATTAACTGCGCAACTGGACACGTGATGCAGCTAGCATAATGCTTCGCCAGCTACCAAGCATAATAATATCTACCTTTATATTAGAGATAACGAAAACTGACATCGTTTCTTTGATTTAATTAAAGTAGAGGGAGGTGGTTTACAGCAGAAGCCACGTCGAACAATTATGAAAGATACAGGATGCAGTCAAATGAAATCCGGACACCCGACACAAAGGGACCACACTCTTCAACACATTTGTACCACTGGGAGACGAAACAATAAATTCCTGTTTCTTAGAACGTGTCGTTCGCTGACGGATCCATAGCATCTAGAGCATCTGTCCTGGCGTCGGAGGGTTGGGGTTTAAACAGATATGAAATGTTGGTAAGACTGTAACCTCCCCCTTACTAAGCGGCCTATCGTCCGCAGCTCGTGGTCGTGCGGTAGCGTTCTCGCTTTCCACGCCCGGGTTCCCGGGTTCGATTCCCGGCGGGGAAAGGGATTTTCTCTGCCTCGTGATAACTGTGTGTTGTGTGATGTCCTTAGGTTAGTTAGGTTTAAGTAGTTCTAAGTTCTAGGGGACTGATGACCATAGATGTTAAGTCCCATAGTGCTCAGAGCCATTTGAACCATTTTTTAACCGGCCTATCCTGCTTACGGTATAAAATATGACTTAGGATCACGTGTATGCCTAACGGATTTTTACTAAACGGATAAGGCTATCTTTCCCGAAGAAATAATACCGATAAGTAGGGGGAAAGTGTACAACAGACCCTCCTGATGGAAAGGTCTACTAAAAATAAAAAGTAATAAAACTAAACTAAAAAGTAAACTAAAAATAAAAAGTAATAGGGTTATAATTTGGGAAAATGAAAGTTATTTTGTGCATTCGCTCACGAACAACATTGGACAGAAAAGGGATACCACTGATCACAAATCCAAAAGTTAGACTAATGAACGAAAAGGAAATAATTAACGGTCGCCAGTCACTAGTGCAATGCACATATATAATCCTGTACAAGATGATGGGAAAGAAAAACATGTATTATTAAACACTGACTTGGCAACTGAATGTTGTAACGTTTCTTTGACGCTAATTTTAAGTAAGTGTGTAATGACAAAGAAAACAGAGAAGTCACTCTATGTTATGTTTGTCATTAAATTTCGAAAAAAACAACCGAGTAATGATTTGAAAATATACAACTAAACTGTATGTTAGTATTGAACAACGACTTTCAGTGACCTTAACGTAATGTCATCAAAGAAATTTAGAAAGAAAAGCAAACCCTTTCACTTAGCAGTTTCTTATTTTGCAAATTGGATTTCAAATTATTGTCTGAACAACTGAACCTTTTTTACTGACTTGAACAGAAATAAATAATAGAATATGTACCAAACCAAACAGTCATGTGCTCCAAGCTATATGTAAAATAAATAAAACTTCCGCACTCTTAATTTGTGCATTTCTTTAGATTTGGATTTTTTTCAGTGATTGATTCTCAAACTTGAAAAATGAAATTGCTTTACTTTACTCATACTGAAGCCTCTGTTGTAAAACAGTTAATTGAAAGTAGACTGAGGCTGCAATTCTTAGAAGTGAAATTATTCATTAACAAACTGGTTGTAACTACTTAATTCGTTTCTTATGACACTCGGTTAGCATATAAGGAAGAAAAGGAACAAGGACCGTTTTCGGTAACAATGTCTGAGGACAATGAGGACACAATCGCCTTGAGTTTAACTGATTATTTTTTAAATAAATTTTATCAATCAAATCACAGTCAGTTGTGCTGCTGGGTTAGCCGTTAATACTTTCTGTCAATGAAGAGTCTTACTTCAGTGCTGTGCATACGACGAAACTCGGAGCAGACAACGAAACTGTGTTGCTGGAACTGCTGCTGTTGGTGAGGATGGTCGCATCTTGTGAAACACGGCTAATCACAGGAAAGGGCAATCGTAATGAATACAGCCTCTTCCGCCCGTCCACTGTCACTCCTGCTAGTAGACATCAGGCCGGCGCGCGTACATGACGCCACCGACATGGTACACTCTACTGCGAGAGCGTTAACACCACACTTCCGCACACTACAAGTGCTGGAACCCGTCTGCCTCTCTCAGCGCGCTCCGCACAACAACTACCTATCCAGAGATTTTACAACGCACAAGCACTGCTATTATCGTTGCTAGTCAATGGAAATAACAATTCCTTTGGCTTTTTTCTAGAGCTTATGAGTTTCACAGTCACACACACATAAACACAATGAAATTTCAACAGACTTCTATCTAAATTAACACATGCAGTGAAGAAATGTCCTTACTTATTAACAGAAAGCATTTAAATTACAAATATTTACATACAATTACACACAATGCAGGCCGGCCGCAGAGGCCGAGGGGTTCTAGGCGCTTCAGTCTGGAACCGCGAGACCACTATAGTCGCAGGTTCGAATCCTGCCTCGGGCATGGATGTGTGTGATATCCTTAGTTTAGTTAGGTTTAAGTAGTTCTAAGTTCAAGGGGACTGATGACCTGAGATATTAAGTTCCATAGTGCTCAGAGCCATTTGAACCATTTGAAACATACAATTCAGCAAAAAAGAATTATATATCGGTAGCAGCTGCCATGCATCCTGCATTTTCGGTGTTACAAGACGGTCTGACCACCTAACACGCACGCGATGGCGTCGGGAAACATATTGATGTTTCCTGATGCCCATGTCACATCACTAATCCACCTTACACCTCACATGAACTTGTGATCTCTGGCCTTTTCATCGTGCATATCTGCACGCAAGGGTTGTCTCCCATTGCACGTAAAGGTTGCACACATCTTTCAATCAAAATTAAACTCAAGCGTCGCAATGGGAGACAATTACGTGATTTCGGAAAAGTGATACTATTTAAATGGTATAACATGTATTTAAACATGAATTTCTACACCTGGACGCCCGCATCTCGTGGTCGTGCGGTAGCGTTCTCGCTTCCCACGCCCGGGTTCCCGGGTTCGATTCCCGGCGGGGTCAGGGATTTTCTCTGCCTCGTGATGGCTGGGTGTTGTGTGCTGTCCTTAGGTTAGTTAGGTTTAAGTAGTTCTAAGTTCTAGGGGACTGATGACCATAGATGTTAAGTCCCATAGTGCTCAGAGCCATTTGAACCATTTGAACACCTGGATTTATTTCGGCTAGATTGTAATGACATAAGTGATGACCATGATGAGTGTTACAGAACGATACATCATTGACGTACAAAGCGAAACGGAATGCTGCCACATTAAGTGATAATTGCTAGGTAATGAACATTGGTGCTCCTGCAACATTTCCACATGCGGGCCAAGAAATGGCGCTCTGGAAGTAACTGATGTTTTTTTCCAAGTCAGTTTCATCTATTGTTGTAGACTCAGTGGTCTAGAAGACAGTTCCGGTTATAGCGCCGAGGGGGGAGTTTCTTGTTCACTTCACTTGCCACAATGACGCTTGTGAAGTTTTCCTCGTTACTGTTGTTCTGTCTGCGAGTGAGTCATAGCGCCTCCGCTCTGCCTTCCTGTTTGTTTGTGTAAGTCTGCTTGAAGCGGCATCGGCATCCACATGTATTCCACAAAAAAGTAGTGTGAGCTTTACTTTCGAGAAAACAATGCGACACATGCAGCCCGGCTCTTTCGAAATCCACTACTGGCTTGTCGATAAAATTCATGTGAACTCTGGTCAGGCACACACCGCATAATTTGATGTAGACGAGTACGTGTTTTATGTCAAATTTAGGGATCTCCTTCACGTCGAAAGATTACTCTCACGATATGGTTCTTAAGTTCCGTCCAAGGATCGCGATAATTCCGTTAGTATGGTGTCACTCCCACATACTGAAACTGACTATACCAAAGTTCGCCGGCCGCGGTGGCCAAGCGGTTCTAGGCGCGAAATCCGTGAACTGCGCGACTGCTACTGTCGCTGGTTCGAATCCTGCCTCGGCATGGCTGTGTGTAATGTCCTTAAGTTAGTTAGGTTTAGGTAGTTCTAAGTTCTAGGGGACTGATGACCTAAGATGTTGTCCCATAGTGCTCAGAGCCATTTGAACCAAAGTTCGAGTGTCCAACCTCCCACCGGAGATTGATGACAACTTTCTGGAGGATATATTGACTCCTTGTCTTAACGTGAAAAACATCCGCCGCGAACGCTGATCTACTCTACACTGATTACAGTGTTGTAGTGGAATTCATTCCGTGGAAATGCTTGTTAAATGCAATATTCGATCACATTTACAAGTGTGTGATTACCGCGTTCGTATCATGCATGCTGGTTACGAGGGAACTTGCCTCCTATTTAATAAAGTGGTCACGTTCGGTCTAATTGCCAGCGGACGGTTTTTATATTTAAGCCGACAATATTGCAGCGTCGCAAATTGACGGTTAGTGAACGTGTTCCTTCCACTCCCGCCATCGGACCTACTTCTGCTTCGGATCATAATGAACAAAAAGTCAGTTCTGATTACCGTATCAATGAATTTTTGCCTTTATCTCCGCGACAGGTTCAGAATCAAATTGCCCCCAGAATAGAACCTGTAACAGTGACAAACAAGCGACGTCGCGCTCGATTGTCTGCCTACTCCTCCCGATGCCACGATACGTCCCGTCTTTGATACGGTAAGCAGCGAAGAATTTATCTCCAGCATCCCTCCTGCTAGTGAAGTGGCTGCTTCTGACACCCCTGCGTGTGGAGAGGGAACGGAGTCCCCTCCTCCTTCTTTGTGTCCTCCGTTAAGACGATGCAGTGTCCTCCTACTCCTTCGTCTTCAGCCGCCGAAGGTTTCCTGAATTTGCCACCTATAGCAGCTCCTGAGGAGAGTAAAATTAGTGACCAAGTATCACCTCTTGCATTGGTTTTTCCACAGAATGCCTCCAGCATTACGTGACATCTGTGTGTGGAGAGGGAACGGAGTCCCATCCTTTGTCTTTGTGTCACACGTTCAAAAATGGTTCAAATGGCTCTGAGCACTATGGAACATCTATGGTCATCAGTCCCCTAGAACGTAGAACTACTTAAACCTAACTAACCTATGGACAGCACACAACAGCCAGTCATCACGAGGCAGAGAAAATCCCTGACCCCGCCGGGAATCGAACCCAGGAACCCGTGCGTGGGAAGCGAGAACGCTACCGCACGACCACGAGCTGCGGACTGTCTCACGTTATAGACGATGCAATGTCCTCCTACTCCTTCGTCTTCAGAAGCCGAAGATTTCCTGAATTTGCCGTCTATAGCAGCTCCTGAGGAGAGTAAAATTAGTGACCAAGTATCCCCTGTTGCATTAGTTTTTCCTCAGAATGCTTCCACCTTAGTGACTCGACCAGCATTATGTGACCCCTGTTACGTGAGGCATTAAGCTCTTTCTACGACACCTCCCACACCTCCGTCTGCAGAGGCCGGCATGCCAGGTTACCGACAGAAATAGCTTATACAACCTAACCGTGTGGTGGCACGTAAGACATGTAAGAAAAGAGGTTGCAATGACGGGGATTCTGGTCCCAAGATATCTGATTAATCTGTGGACACCGCAACGAACTTTGACACACAGCTGTCTACCTAGTTCTGCTCGGTAAGTTCCGTACATCCCTGTATAGCTATGATCAATGACTCAAGCCTACACGTTCCTTTTTTTAAACGTTAATCGTGTGGAATCAGAGTTGTGATTGGCTTCACTGCGTCAGTTCATTTATTATTCATATGCGGACTTAGTATTCTTACAGGAGGTGTTATTTTGGCATTTCTCCTTACCCGGTTTTCGTGTCATCTTTAATGTAGCACGCGAATATTCTAGGGGACCGTCTTATTCTTTCGCGAAGACATTCCTATTGCTGAGGTGGAATGTTGGATTCTGGCAGGAGCTTAGGCTGTCAACTTTTTAATCTTACCTTGGTTCTTTTATTTGCTCCTTCTGGCACTGGTCGCCCAATGGATCTTTCGCGTCTTTATAAAGAGGAAATTGTTTATCTGTAAAGCCGGCCGAAATGGCCGATCGGTTCTAGGCGCTACAGTCTGGAACCGCGCGGCCGCTACGGTCGCAGGTTCGAACCCTGCCTCAGGCATGGATGTGTGTGATATCCTTAGGTTAGTTAGGTTTAAGTAGTTCTAAGTTCTAGGGGACTGATGACCAGAGCAGTTAAGTCCCATAGTGCTCAGAGCCATTTGAACAATTTTTTTTCTTATCTGTAACGCAAGAGTCGTCCGCAGCTCGTGGTCGTGCGGTAGCGTTCTCGCTTCCCGCGCCCCTGTTCCCGGGTTCGATTCCCGGCGGGGTCAGGGATTTTCTCTGCCTCGTGATGACTGGGTGTTGTGTGATGCCCTTAGGTTAGTTAGGTTTAAGTAGTTCTACGTTCTAGGGGACTGATGACCATAGATGTTAAGTCCCATAATGCTCAGAGCCATTTAAACCAAAACGTAAGAGTCCTTCGGATATTCTGTTGGGTGGTGATTTTAACTGTTTGTTGCGTCGTGCAGATCAATCTCCAAATTTTAATTTCTCTCGTGAATAACATGAATTGGTCCGCTCCTTACTCCTGAAAGACATCTCTAAAGGTAAAAATCCGACGTTATTTAATTTTAACGACTTTACTGGGACTTCTAGTGGCGTACTGCCTGAGCGATAGTATTCCTAATGTTGATGTCATCCCCGATCTCTTTACGGATCACTGTGCTCTGACGGCAACTTTGTCTTGAACGACAACCAAATTGTTTCGCACTCTGGATGTTAAACGCTGCTCACTTAGCTGTTTCTCTCTCGATGACGTAATGCGAGCCGTGGGGAGTGGACCCTACCGTCCACTGGGATGTAATCTTCAATCCTTGAGTGGTGGACACACCTGCGAAAACAGAGGTTCAGGCAAACTTCGTTACTTTCTGTGCTGCCAAATCGCGACACTTTCGGAGGCCTTACGATTATTACTATTCCACCCTGCGTGAACTTTGTGCTGCCTGGGTGTCACACCCCTCTGCCAATTGCGGGTGTTAGGGGTGTAAAGGCAAAATTCTTGACCTTGAAGAGAATACAAATGGAAGGCTTCAAAATGCTATCCAAGTCACGTTCATTGGTGAAGTAAGAACTGATCCCAAATCATGTTCTTCGGCATCAGTCCTGTCGCCGAAATGCTTGTTTTCATTCTCTCACGAAAAATAATCGACGTATCGTAATGACGCAGGCTGATACCGTGTGTGTCTTACACCAACTCTATGTAGAAATCTACGACATCTATGAGTCGAGTGAAACTTTTTACGACCCACTAGTCAGCGTCTTGAATACGACAATTACAACTAAACATAATGAAATGCTCTCAGAGACCTTTCAGCCTGAGGCTCAAATGGCTCTAAGCACTATGGGACTTAACATCTGAGGTCATCAGTCCCCTAGTCTTAGAACTACTTAAACCTAACTAACCTAAGGACATCACACATATCGAAGCCCGAGGCAGAATTCGAACCTGCGACCGTAGGAGCCGTATGGTTCCGGACTGAAGCGCCTACAATCGCTAGGCCACAGCGGCCGGCTCAGCCTGAGGAAGTTTACAAACATATTGTGGGATCTCCTTCCCAAAAGTGCATGGGTTTGGATGGACTTCCCAAGAAATTTTACGTGCGCTTTTGGGCGTTGTTGGGAGAAACCTTTACATCACTTCTGAATGAAGTGGTACAGGGTAGAGAAGTGCCGACCTCATTAAAGGTAGGAAAAATTGCTTTAATCCCGAACGCCCTGGACCGGCTGCCCCTGATAGCTTTCGGCCAGTTACTTTGTTAAACTTTGATTATAAGACTGACGCAAAGGTGGTTTAATAGTAGGATGACGGCTCTGATGGAGATGGTTGTTGCAAGACAGCAAAGCTGCGAACCTGGTCGTCCCATTCTTACCCCCATGATAGAGTGTCGTGATTTCGGTTACTGCTGTAACGTTCCTCCCTCGTGCCCTTGCTTTTTTAGACTTAGATAAAGCATTTGATCGTGTTAATCGCGACTTTTTGCTGAGGATTCTGTTGGAAGTTAGTTTTAATGTTGATACATGGCGAGTGCCATCATACCTGTTTACTGGTATTTCAGCTTTGGTTGTTAATAGCCAACTGACACCTGTGATAAATACCCGTCTGGTAGTGCCCCAAGAAAGCCCGCCGTCATTGACTTTATTTGTGCTGTCTCTGAAGCCCCTACTTCGGATGCAAGCAACGCAGCTGAAAGACTAGCCGTTTTCTGGAGGGAGTGCAACCGTGCATACGCAGATGACGTGATGGTTCTACTCCGAAATCCTGCGGAGATACCTCTACTGAAGGCTGTAATCGATGAGTATTCTCGAAGTTCAGGTGCACTGCTTAATGAAGGTAACTGCAGACTTCTTACTTTGCGAGGTTTTAATGACGCGGTTGTTCCCGGGCTACCGAAATGGATCGTTATACGTCTCTCGGTATCATCACTGATCGTTGTCCACCCAAAATGTTCAACTGGAAGTCTGTTACAGAAAAGATCCAGGGAGCGATATTAGAACATGAAAGGCGTTCTCTTACTCTGCTCCAAAAATTCCGAATACTAGATACATATGTTTTATGCAAAGCATATTACGTGGCGCAAGTTTATCCGCCTCCCTCGATGACGGAGAAGAAACTAAAACTATTATATTCTGGTCGTTTCTTATGGAAGAGACTTATATTTCGCTTACGGTATGAGGTGGTCACGAAGCCTCGTTCCTTTGTGGGATGGGTAAGGCTGACGTACGAAGGAAGACGCAGATGCAGTACGTGCGACGTATGGATTTGAGGATGACTCAAGAAACTCACACATCCACGTCTCGTTTATTTTACTGTATCCGTCCTGCTAGCCTTAAACCCCCTATTGATGTTCGTCGCATAAATAGTAAGTTAAAGCACATTCGTGACTTCTATCCTGCGGTGTGCTATTTAGGTGCTGACATTTTATGGAGACCCGTCGACACCATGAAATTCCTACAGACTCGTTGGAAACCAGTCACTTGCCCGAATCTCGTTGGAAGTGAATCGCCGCAAACGACCTGGACGACAGTTTGGTTCAATGTCTACCAATCTTGCCGATGCGAGTAGCGTCCTCGTAGTATAAGGTAGTAAATAACTGGATTCCAACGGAGGAGCAACTTTCCCGTATTGGGCTTAGCGACACGGATTATGTAGTCGTTGTACTTCTACAGATAAGATACGACATCGCTTTACTTGTGGAGGTCATATGGCAAATTGGTCTTGGATTAGGACACAATTGGCCTTTCTTACTCGATCTTCTGAGACTGTATACACGACGGACATCATATTGCGCCCAGGTTCTTCCTTATTTCCACGGTCGGAAACCGATACCGTTGTGTGGTTACTGGAACACTTCTTCCATTATGTTGTAGAAGGAGAGGCACAAGATCACATGAATTTCATGCAGTACATGATCGCGGCTTACTGGACATGCTTGCGAATGCCTCGATATCAAGACCTCTTCGCCAACATGTTGAATCTTGTTTTACGTCGGCAGGTGTTGGTCAATCTCATTTTTCTGATCATATGTCACTCCTTTGTTATGTATGTTTCCATATTACTTGCTGTTGTAAGTGCGACCGGGACGGTTGCGGGGTAGCAATGACGGAAAGCGTGGCGGGACCCACGGAGAGGCCAGCGAACAACAACAGAACGGGAGAGGATGGACACGACCAACGAAGGACAGAACGAATACAAGATCGAACAACGGAGTCGCAAGGAAACAAACACGTCCATTCGTACACAGAACAAGGTAGTAAACTGTCTAACGTGAGGCGAGGTGTCAACCGACGTAAGGGGACGGGCTGGCACCAGCTTAATATGCCGCTCTTCAGCCTACAGACTTTGTTAAAAAGATGAAGAGAATAAATAATAAAAACAGGCGATAAAACGCACTCTCTGCCACACCTTCCTATTCATAACGAATCCTACTCCCGTTCTACCATTTTCTGCTGCTATCGATATTACCCTATACTTATCTGAGATAAATCCTTGTCTTCTTTCCAATACACTTCACTAACCCCTACTATATCTGGACTGAGCCTTTGCGTTTTTCTTTTCAAATTAAAGAAAGGAAATTTTGCTAGTATCCATACCACGTTCAAGCTTATGAAATTCTACGCCCTGCTGAGATCATCGGTCCTTAAGCCTACACATTACTTAACCTACCTTACGCTAAGGACAATACACACACCCATGTACGAGGGAGGACTCGAACCTCAGGCGGGGGAGACGCGCGAACCGTGACAAGGCGCCCAAGACCGCTCGGCTACCACGTGCGGCATGGCCTGATGTGATAGAAGAAGAAACAGGAGTCGATTTAGGAGAGAAAGAGGATCTAGTATTAGAATCAGAATTTAAAAGAGCAATGTTAATATCAAATAAGGCAGAAGGGATAAATACACTATGTGATCAAAAGTATCCGACACCTGACTGAAAATCACAAGTTCGTGGCTCCTTCTATCGGTAATGCTGGAATTCCGTATGGTGTTGGACCACCCTTAGCCTTGAGGACAGCTTCCACTCTCGCAGGAGTACGTTCAATCAGCTGCTGGAGGGTTTCTTGGGGAATGGCAGCCAATTCTTCACAGAGTGCTGCACTGAGGAGAGGTGCCGATGTTGGTCGGTGAGGCCTGGCACGAAGTCGGCGTTTCAAAAATCCCAAATGTGCTGTATAGAATTTAGGTCACGACTCTGCGCAGGCCAGTCCATAACAGAGATTTTACTGTCGTGTAACCACTCCGCCACAAGCCGTGCATTATGAACAGGTGCCTGATCGTGTTGAAAAATGCAATCGCCATCCCTGAATTGCTCTTCAACAGTGGAAAGCAATAAGGTGCTTAAAACATCAATGTAGGCCTGTGCTGTGATAGTTCCACACAAAACAACAAGGGGTTCAAACCGCCAGTGAAAAACACAACCACACCATGACACCACCGCCTCCCAATTTTACTGTTAACACTACACACGCTGGCAGATGATGTTCACTGGGCATTCGTCTTACCCACGCCTTGCCATCGGATCGCCACATTTTGTACCGTAATTCGTCACTCCACACAACGTTTTTCCACTGTTCAATCGTAATATGTTTACGCTCTTTACACCAAGCGAGGCGTCGTTTGGCATTTAGCGGCGTGATGTGTAGTTGATAAGCAGCCGCTCGGCCATGAAATCCTCACCTCCCGTCTAACTGTCATAGTACTTGCAGTGGATCCTGATGCAGTCTGGAATTCCTGTGCGATGGTCTGGATAGATGTCTTCCTATCACACATCACGGCCCTCTTCAACTGTCAGCGGTCTGTCAGTCAACAGACGAGGTCGGCCTGTAGGCTTTTATGCTTTACGTGTTCCTTCACGTTTCCACTTTACTATCTCATCGGAAACAGTGGACCTAGGGATGTTTAGGAGTGTGGAAATCTCTCGTCAAGACTTACGACACAAGTGACACCCTATCACCTGATCACGTTCGAAGTCCGTGAGTTCCGGGGAGCTCCCCATTCTGCTCTCTCACGATATCTAATGACTACTGATATCGCTGATATAGAGCACCTGGCAGTAGGTGGCAGCACAATACTGTCCGGATACTTTTGATCACATAGAGTAACATTCCATCAGAATTTCTAAAATCATTGCGGAGGTGTCAAATAAGCGATTATTCATGAGGACGTTTGGAATGTGTGTCTGGCGACATACCATCTGACTTCCGAAAATGTATTATCCACACAATTTCGAGTAATGGAAAATCTGACAAGTGAGAGAATTGTCACACAGACAATTTAACGGCTCATGCATCCAAGTTCCTGATGAAAACAATATACAGAAGAACGGAAAAGAAATTTCAGAATGTGTTACATGAGGATCAGTTTGTCCTTAGGAAAGGTAAAGGCACCAGAGAAGCAATTCTGACGTTGAGGTTGATAATGGAGGCAAGACTAAGGAAATGTCAAGAAATGTTCATAGAATTTGTTGACCTTGAATAAGTGTTCGAGAATGTAAAATAATGCAATACGTTGCAATTCTAAGAAAAATAGTTGTAAGCCATAGGGGGAGACGGGTAATACACAATATGTAAAAGAGCGAAGAGTGAACAATAAAAGTGGGCGATCAAGAACGAAATGCTTGGATTAAAAGGGATGTAATACACGGCTGTAGTCTTCCGATTATGGAAATAAAAGGGTTCAGGTGAAAGGATATCAATGATACGATTGTACGATTCGCTAATGACATTTCTATCCTCAGTGAACGTGAAGGACAATTACAGGATCTGCTGAATGGAATGAACAGTCTAATGAGTACAGAATATGAACTGACAGTAAATCGAAGAAAGACGAAAGTAATGAGAAGTAATTACTAAGAATGTACGTTTCCAGTACAGCTTTGTATGGTAGTGAAACATGGATTGTGGGAAAGCCGCAACAGAAGAGAATGGAAGAATTTGAGATGTGGTGTTACAGTCGAATGCTGAAAATTAGATGGACTGATAAGGTACGGATTGAGGAGGTTCTGCGTAGAATCAGAAATTAATATACAGAAAACTGACAACGAGAAGGGACAGGATGGTAGGTTCAAATGGTTCAAATGGCTCTGAGCACTATGAGACTCAACTGCTGAGGTCATTAGTCCCCTAGAACTTAGAACATCCATGCCCGAGGCAGGATTCGAACCTGCGATCGTAGCGGTCTCGCGGTTCCAGACTGCAGCGCAGAACCGCGCGGCCACTTCGGCCGGCCCAGGATAGTAGGACATCTGTTAAGACATCATGAAATGACTTCCATTGTACTAGAGGGAGCTGCAGACGTTAAAAAGTGTGGAGGAAGAGAGACACTGGAATACATCCAGCAACTAATTGAAAATGTAGGTTAAATGCAGTACTAAATGAAGGGGTTGGCACAGGAAAGGAATTCGTGACGGGCCGCATCGAACCAGTCAGAATACTGATGACTCAAAAAAAAATTGCGTGCCAGTCTCAGTTTGAAACATGTACCACCCTTTTATTTTGTGTTGACGTTGGCTGTACCAGCCAAATTATGTTGCGGCTGTATACCACGTGGCGCATAAGCTTCACGCAGTACAAAAGGGTCATTTGGGTTGCCTCCGCGGCAGGCGTTAAGTGCGAGGCGACGTACAGTTGAAAACGCTAGTTCCGTTCTAGCATACACTTCTGCCGCCCTAGTTGGCATCGTGTCTCTCGTGGGTGGAAGCAGAGCGTTGCTTTGTATCAGTCCTTCCCTCCCTCCCCCCTCCCCCAAATAAAAAATTATGTTCGTTACATAGCACGACTGGACAGTGAATTGGCGAGTCTAGTTCTGCAAGTGATGCCGAAGCTTATGGTTGCAACGATCGCGAGACAGCTAGCAACTAGTCTTTGTCATTTGCCGCCCGTTCGTCAGTTCATCGTTTCGCGGCTAGACGTGGAGGAATTTCTTGAAACGTCGTCTCAATAGGATACTTGTCAAATATTGTACCTGATGTCGTATCTCTTCCAGACGAGACTTAGGCACTGTATTTATCTGATACAATATTAAATACCCGTAGTATGAAATTTAGTACACCAAATCGTAGCAAATGTCGGTGCGAAAGTATACCCTACAACTGAGCACAGTACAACAGTTGGTGTGCTACGTATTCCTGCAAATGCGTAATTCGCTATTGTTGTTCTGCGACAGATATCAGGGGAGCAATCCTAAATGGAATCTGATGTCGATCTGCGTGTAAATCAGCTAGGTCATTGAATTCCTCACAAATGGCTCTGAGCACTATGGGACTTAACATCTGTGGTCATCAGTCCCCTAGAACTCAGAACTACTTAAACCTAACTAACCTAAGGACATCACACACATCCATGCCCGAGGCAGGATTCGAACCTGCGAACGTAGCAGTCGCGCGGTTCCGGACTGCGCGCCTAGAACCGCTAGACCACCGCGGCCGGCCGAATTCCTCACAGCGGAACAGAACTGCGCTGAGTGAAATCCATCGACGCTTGATAAAAGTGTATGGAGACGATGTGGTGAATGTGAGGAGCGTGAGGCGGTGGGTACGGCGTTTCAGTAGTGGTGGGAAGAGGTCGCTCGACAAGTCACGTCCCACTAGAACCTGCACAGCTACCATCTACATCCATACTCCAGACCACATGACGGTGTGCGTCGGAGGGTACTTTGAGTACCTCTACCGGTTCCCCTTCTCTTCCAGTCTCGTCTTGTTCGTGGAAAAAAAGATTGTCGGTATGCCTTTATGTGGGTTCTAATAATTTTATCCTCATGGCCTCTTCGCGACATATACGTTGGAGGGAGCAATATACTGCTTGACTCCTCGTTGCAGGTATGTTCTCGAAACTTCAACAAAAGCCCGTACCGAGGTACTGAACGTCTCTCCTGCACAGTCTTCCACTGTAGTTTATCTTTCATCTCCGTAACGCTTTCGCGATTAGTAAATGATCCTGTAACGAAGCGCGCTGCTCTCCGTTGGATCTTCTCTATCTCTTCTATCAACTCTATCTGCTACGGATCCCACACTGGTGAGTGGTATTCACGCAGTGGGCGAACAAGTGTACTGTAACTTACTTCCTTTGTTTTCGGATTGCATTTCTTTAGGATTCTTCCAATGAATCACAGTCTGGCATCTGCTTTACCGGCGATCAACATTATATGATCATTCCATTTTAAATCAAACCTAATGCCTACTCCCAGATAATTTATGGAATTAACTGCTTCCAGTTGCTGACCTGCTATGTTGTAGCTAAATGGTACAGGATCTTTCTTTCTAAGTAATCGCAGCACATTACACTTGTCTACATTGAGATTCAATTGCCATTTCCTGCATCATGCGTCAATTCGTTACAGATCCTCCTGGATTTCAGTACAACTTTACATTGTTACAACCTCTCGATATAGTACAGCATCATCCGCAAAAAGACTCAGTACACTTCCGATGTTATCTACAAGCTCATTTATGTATATTGTGAATAGCAACGGTCCTACGACACTCCCTTGCGGCACACCTGAAAACACTCTTACTTCGGAAGACTTCTCTCCATTGAGAATGACATGCTACGTTCTGCCATCTAGGAGCTCTTCAATCCCATCACACAATTGGTCTGATAGTCCATATGCTCTTACTTTGTTCATTAAACGACTGTGGGGAACTGTATCGAACGCCTTGCGGACCCGTGTCTGTGGCCCTCTGAGTCTCGTGGACGAATAGCGCGAGCTGGGTTTCACATGATCGTCTTTTTCGAAACCCATGCTGATTCCTACAGAGTAGATTTCTAGTTTCCAGAAAAGTCATAGGTCTATAGCTCTGCACATCGTCCCTTCTTGAAAACGGGGATGACCTGTGCCCTTTTCCAATCCTTTGGAACGCTACGCTCTTCTAGATACCTACGGTACACCGCTGCAAGAAGGGGGGCAAGTTCCTTCGCGTACTCTGTGTAAAATCGAACTGGTATCCCATCAGGTCCAGCGGCCTTTCCTCTTTTGAGCGATTTTAATAGTTTTTCTATCCCTGAGTCGTCTATTTCGATATCTACCATTTTGTCATCTGTGCGACAATCTAGAGAAGGAACTACAGTGCAGTCTTCCTCTGTGAAACAACTTTGGAAAAAGACATTTAGTATTTCGGCCTTTAGTCTGTCATCCTCTGTTTCAGTACCATTTTGGTCTGGACATTTTATTTTGGTCCACCTACCACTTTGACATAAAACCAAAATTTCGTAGTGAACAACGATTCGACCAACCAATCGATGATGATCGTGGGACTGCTACCAAGAAATTGGGCGCACCACTGAGTGTCGGCTGCAGTGCTCACACTAGATGATACGCTACTTAGGTTGTCACTATCTGCGTTCGACGTGGGCCCCGAAAACGCTTAAACAGGACCAAGAAACCAATCGGACAGAGTTTTGTCGGGATCTACAACACTAATGGTAATGAAACTTGGCGTTGCCACTACGAACCGAAATCCGCAACAAACTGCATAGAGTGGTGACAGCGAGCTTCTCCACCACAGAGTAAATTCAAGACAGGTACTTCAGGCAAACTGACGCACAGAGTTTCCAGGCATAGGTCGGGTACATGTCTTGGAGCCTAAGGTAATCGTCAATTCAGAACGCTACAAGACAACACTGATTAGGTAGCGAGCCCAAACTTCCAGAGTCAGTCCTGATAAAACAAACGTCCACCTGCAACACGATAATGGTAGGTCCCACGGCCATGTTGTGAGGGTGGAACTCGGTGCCAAATTTGGCTAGACTGTCCAACATCATCCACATTACAATACAGATGTAGCATATCCAAATATCAGTCTCTTTGGTGCTACTGAAGATGGACACCTAAACTTCAATTCCTTTCAAAAACTTTTAATGACTATTTCTTACTCTGCCTCGTGATGACTGGGTGTTGTGTGATGTCCTTAGGTTAGTTAGGCTTAAGTAGTTCTACGTTCTAGGGGATTGATGACCATAGATGTTAAGTCCCATAGTGCTCAGAGCCATTTGAACCATTTGAACTATTTCTTTTGTTTGAAGTTTTTACTCTAAGATCCCAAAAAGATTTTGCTGTATTAGAATTACAAGTATGTCTAAGAAATATTAGAAGTATGGACTGTGCAACAGGCCATGGCACACTGACAACTGCCAAAGTGGTCAAGGTAATACCCGTGTACCAGAGACTTCTATCTGATGCGCTTATAATAAGATTCGCTGTTAGAAACGTACAAAATGTAAAAAAAAAAAAAAAAAAAAAAAGTTTACACAGTGTCATTTGGCCCAAGTGCTGTAAAAAAGGCACTTTTGTCTCTTTAGAAGCTGTTTCTCAGTTCGATATGGGATGTTTTGAAGACTGAAGAAAGGAAGAGTTCCAACACTCCTTTATCACGCTCCGCGAAGAAGATCAGCTTGTCCAGAGATCAATGACAGTTCGAGCAGTCCACAAGGTGCGGCTTGGAGAAGCAAAAATTCAAGAAAAGGGCTATCCTGGTCTTGAAATAACACGAAGAAGCCTTACAGCAGCAAAAAGAGAAAGCGTTTGGTGCTGGGGAATTTTGATGGCTATGTCCCTTAACTTCTTAATAAAAATTTTAAATCCGTTTTCCCTTCATTTTGTTTTCCTGAATTCCGTGCAAACTTCTTCATCCCAAATATTAACCTGTCTCAGTGAAATTTTTGCAGGAAGAAGTATTGAGGAATTTGTATACTTATATGCATTAGTATTATCTAAAATATAGTTTCTCAACTATATTATCACATGTATGAACCGACTGAGCCGTGGCGGCTGGCGCTAGGGTGTTCTACTTGCATCGCTGATATCGATATTCGGCTGTCTCGCTGTCTTTGACTGCCCCCCCCCCCCCCCCGGCGGGTTTTCCCGGTGAACGTGTGAGGGAAGAGTCTCCGGTCAGCGTTCATCGAGCCAACTTGTGCGGAAAACAAGCCGGCCCCCCTAACCGTGGTGCACGGGCCTCGCCGTGCTCGCCGTCCTTGACTTTTGTCGCGTTGGATGCACGGTGCCGATCATTGGGCGCCTTGACGTGAAAAATTCAGGTGGGTTCGTCGTCTCACGCTGAACAGCTTCCCAGCTCGTAATTTGCAAGCTCCAAGTTATTCTGTGTTTAACTAAGAAGATTGTTAAAACTTATTGTGTCATGGGTAGCTGCCGGAGATGGTTCCAAACTTGGTTCCACAGTGGCTATTTTAAGGAGGCTGATGTTCCTCATTTCGTTTCTCATCATCTGTGAAATGTGTTTTTAAGTGGTTTCCATGCAAGTTTTAACTTGTTTTAGGACATATTGACCGCTTGGTGGCTGGTTGCCGTTTTGTACGCGCCCGGCAGCCATAGAGTTAATGGTTTAATCATTTGTCACGGCAGGATTTGGTATGTTTCTTTAACGTTGAAAGTGCCTTAAGGCAACTTCAAGTGATCTCTAAGATTCCTGCTGGGAGACGGGCACTGTTAGAGCATTTCTCTATAAGAATTTGGGGGCATGCTTATTATATATTCCAGTGTGGCTGTGATTTGACCTTGTTTTCGTTGAAATGTATTTGTGCTGCAGGCCATTTGTTAAGTCTGCTCGTTTCCTGGCGTCGGTGCTGTTATGGATTCTTGTCAGGACCGCACATTGTGATGTCGGTCGGACTATATATAAATATATACCGCCTGCTTGTGAGCCTCTGCACAAGCCATGGGGAGTGAACGCTCGTATTGCCTGCCGGCCGTAGCGTTATTGCTTCCAAATACTGCTGTGGGCCTTATCGCTGTTCTCTAAGGTTAAGTAAGGTCACTTTGTTTTAATATTAGCGTTTCTGTAAGTTATTTTACTGGTTACTACTAGCCTTTCGTATTCAACACTTATTTTAATCATTTGTGTATCTTTAATGAATGTGCAAGCTGTTAATTTCCTAGTGTGCCAGTTGTGCGACCTTGGTTGGCCCGCTTTGAATTTTAGTATAAGCATGTTTCATTGCGGTCTTTTATGTGAGCAGTTCAGTTTTATTGAGCTTTAAGATTTTTTTTTAATGAAGTTGTGGTATTATGTAGCTGGGTAACTTTGTGTTGGAAGTATATAGTGTTACTAGCCTTTGAGATATGGTTAAACAAGAACGATTCTTTATGATTGATTATTTACCGTGCCTACTATCTATGTATGTTTTTGGTTGCAGATGCAAAATGTGATTCTTATTCGTGTTTATCAATTCAATTAAAGTGAAAATTTGTATTTTGCATCAGTAAGAGGGCAAATGTCCGAAATGAAGTTTATAATAAATTCTGTTTTGCGTTAAATTAAAATTGTAAAACAATCACAAACTTGTCCATCACCAGTGATCTCGAGCTTCCTATTTTCTGTAAATAACTGCGGTAAGACTGTAATTTTGATTTCCTAAAGAATTGAGTAGTACCACGGTTCACCGATATTTGAAGAAAATAAGTTTGAAGCTTAAAAAAAACACTGAAAGTAAGAGCAGCTCTCATAAAATAAATGCATAGAACTGTTCAAAAATGTCTTGTGAACATATCTTAAAAACCTCGAATATGAGCATTGAAGCCTGAGTACCAAAAGTTGGTTTTCAAAAGCATCATTGAAGTCATATTAAATACTCAAAAATTAAAATCCAGTGAAGTTCCCGACACCAAAGCTTGTGTGTTGCTATATCATTATGTGATATGTGTGATTTTAAAATTCGTTTAAATTATCAAAGTAGAAAAAGAAATGTGTGGAGTCTCCTCTCAAGGCTGGAATTAGCCTGAGCTCAGTTTCACAAATTGGCCATGCCGCTATCGTTCGTTCGTCGTTGGTAAAAGTGCATAACGTATGGTGGTCACTGTGTGGTGAAATGACAGTATATTGTTGAAATTTTGCTCTGTTAAACTTTTTTATTCTGCTTCTGTACCAACTGCAGTTTGCATGACAATAAATGGGGACCCATTAGTTGCTTCATGACTTAGTACAATAAGTACCATATTTAAAATCTCAGAGGCAATCATCTAATTTAAACTTGATTTATGTGTCATGACATCCAGAATATCTTAAATAATATTAATATTTCTGGCTTTTGTGGAACAGTTTAATACACACATTTCGCAAGATTATTTTTTTGTTTGTTTCTAATTTAGTGATGTTTATCAGGCCTCAGGATGGGCTTCTTTCGAAAGCGGCAGGCAGTCTATAAATGTGGGATCAACTAGATCCAATGGAGTGGAACTAATGGATGAAATCAGTGAAGATAGAATTAATTGTACCAGAGATTCTCCCAGGGTATATGAATATTTCATTCATTTCATGTTCAACACTAAACTTGTAAGCAGATATTATCGAGTTCTGTCCTTCGTTTCAGGCATTATTCCACATTTAGAGAAAGATCTCTTAGACTACACAAAGTGGGAATTTTGAAATACATTACAACAGATCGGCATAATTAAAACATCGTTACACCTTGTTTAAGAAACTTGAAATAGGATTGTATATGCGGAAGAGACCTGGAAACACAGTCAGGTTGCAGATTGATTACATGGTGATGGGACAGAGATTTAGGAAAGAAAACTGTAAGAGATTTCCAGTGCATGACTCTCGCCACAATTTATTCGTTATAAATTGTCGATAAAAAATGAAGAAATTGAAAAACGGATGGAAATTAAGGAGGAGGGTTCCGCATATGTTGAAAGAACCAGATGTTGTTGAGAGTTTCAGAGGGAGCATTAAGCAACGATACACTGCAACAGAGAAAGAGAGATCAAATAGTGAAGTCAGCAGAGGATCATACAGGTATAAAGATAAGGCCTTCTACATATCCTTGGATATCACAGGAGATACTGAATATAACTGACGAATGGAGAGAATATAAAATTGCAGCAAATGAAGCAGCTGAAATGAAATACGTCTAAAAAGTGAGACTGACAGAATGTGCAAAATGGCTAAACAGGAATGTCTAAGGAATAGATGTAAGGATATGGAAAAGATGTATGCTGCTTATAGGAAAGTAAATAGGCCTTTGGAGAAAATAGAAGCAACTGTGTGAACATCAATATCTCAAATGGACACCCAGTACTAAGCAAAGAAGGGATACGAAAACGTTGGAAGGAGTATATTGAGGGCTTGTGCAAGGCAAGCCATCTTGAAGGCAGTGTTGTAGGAAGGGAATAGGACGTAGTTGAAGATGGAGGTATTATACTGCGAGACTAATGTGACAGAGCGCTGAAAGACCTAAGCCGAAACAACGCCCCTGGAGCCAACGGCATCCCATCACGACTATTATTACTGATATCCTTGGCAGAGACAGACATGAAGAAAATATCTCGACTGGCACGCAACAAACACGTAATATACCCTCAGACTTCAAGAAGTCTGCAATAACTCCAGTTCAAAATGAAATAGGTGCTGATAGGTGTGAATACTCACAATCTATCAAGTTTGGCAAGCTATGGTTGTGAAATATTTACACGAATTCTGTACAGAAGAATGGAAAAGCTAGCAGAAGCCGACCTCGGGAAAGAACAGGAACACGTGAGACAATAGTGACGCTACGACTTTTCTTAGAAGACAGGTTACGGAAAGGCAAACCTAGGTTTATAGATTTTATAGACAATAAGAAAGCGTTTGATAATGTTGACTGGAACACACATCTTGAAATTCTGAAGATAGCAGGGGTCAGATACAGGGAGTAAAAGTCTATTTACAATTTGTGCAGAAACCGGACAGTAGATATAAAAGTCACGGAGCGTGAAAGGGAAGCAGTGGTTGGGAAAGGAGTAAGACTGGGTTTTAGTCTATTCTAGTTGTTATTCGATCTGTACACCAAGCAGTAAAAGGAACCAAATGTAAATTTGGAGAAGGACTTATAGTTCGAGGAGAAAGAACAAAATCTTTGTGGTTTGCCTATGGAAGTGTAATTCGGTCATAGCAAATGACTTCGAAGAGTAGTTGAATGGAATGGATAGTTTCTTGAAAGTAGGGTATAGGATTAACATAAAAAAAAGCAAAACAAGTATAATGAAATGCAGTCGAATTAACTCAGGCGATACTAAAAGAATTACATTAGCAAATGAGGCGCTAACAGTAGTAGATGAGTTGTAGGTGAGTTTTGTTATTTCTAGAGAAAAATAGCGGATGACCACCGAAACAGAGAGGATATAAAATGTAGCCCGGCAATGGCTAGAAAAGCGTTTCTGAAGAAGAGAAATTTGTTGACAATATAGGTTAAAGCGCTAGGAAATCTTGTCTGAAAACATGTCTGGCGTGTCAACCTGTATGGAAGTGAACAGTGGACAAAGAAGAAAATTACAGAAGCTTTTTAAATGTGGTACCACAGAATAATGCTGAAGATTAGACGGATACAACATTTAACTTACGAAGATGTATTGAATTAAACTGGGGAGAAAATAAATTTGAGGCTTTACTTGAATAAAATAAAGGATCAGTTGAGGAAACGTTCTGAGACATCAACGAATTAGCAGTTTAGGGATGTTTGTTTGTGGGGGAGAGATTAAGATTGCAGAGGAGGCCAGGATATGCTCCTCGTGTAAGTTGTTTGCAGCACTCTCAGACAAAATCGTAATTCTCACAGCACAGCGTCGCCACGTGATCGTATTTCCTTGCTACAGGATAAGTCATGGTCTTCCAACAGCTGTGTCTCCCCTCCCTCCCTTCCCCTCAGTACATCACTTTTCACGTAGCTAACGGGAGAACCCCTCGTAGTAGTGATCGGAAATCACTGGTCGGAACATCAACAACAACCAAATTTGAGTCCTGCCAAGAAATGTGCTCAGACAGCCGAATGGTTGTCGTGAGTGGTCTGGAAACGCAGCAAATTCGGTTTTGGTTTCAGGTCAGGAACAAAGTTTGTGATTCTTGAAATTTTCGCAGCATGAAGGATACTCCATTAAGTTTCTGAATTGTAGCAGGGTGCCGTCGACTTTTTGCAAAGATATTTAGGCTGACAATCATTCCGCCATCTTCAGTGAGAATTTTACACTCGTAATTGCTAGTTCACATAGTTAAACTTACACCAAAAATTTGCGTGGGGACGCATGTCCAATTCCAGCCAGTAAATGAGCGACCACTTTGGAGTTCAGCGCTGCTTCGAATATTGCCTCACCAATGGCACACAGGCGCTTGTGTAACTATATCACGCGCGTGCCCTCTATCGGAATGCTGTCACGTGGAAATAAAATTCAGATGTAAAATTAATAAAATTGTCACTACACGTGTCATTAGTCGTAAAATATTTTTCAAGGTATTAAAGAAATCACCATGTCCCAATCCTTATGCAATTGAAAGCTGCCATCGCAATTAATAAGATATCCTGCCAAAGTTATTTCCACTGATTCCTTAATAACTGAATCCCAGAAGGATCTCGTCACAGTCTAGATCTGCGTGACAGAATAAACCATAGAATGTCCTGTGGAGATACAACGTTCGGCTAAGACCGACTTAATGGCCTGCTAAAGCCGAGTGTGGCGTACCGTGTGTCTGCAGTATTTTCTCAAAATACAAGATCCTAAGGAAACATTATCAAAGTAAAGTTCCGTCCACCTCCAAAAACAGATGTTCATCTCGGTTCGGTAGAGGAAGATGTGTGATTGCAGAAGGCTGGAAATATGTCAGCAATAATTTGTCGAAAGGCATTATCCTAAGGGAATATCATGTCAAAGTTATCTTCCAGGACGTAAAAACGCTAGTGTTCATCTCGATTCCGTAAGGGACATTCTAGAATTGTAGATGGCGGGAGTTTACAGAATACTACGTCAGTGTGACAAAACATTCGTTGATGAGCGAACACGCAAGGTACGGGAAAGGTGCGCTGAACACAACCGCCACACTCACATTTTGCAGCCCAGCAAGTCAGCCATAGCTAAGCATTGTATCTCCACAGGAGATCTATGGTGTATTCTGACACGCAAATCTTGGTCTCCACGAAATCCTTCAGGGATTCAATTGTTAAAGAGTCGGTGGAAATGCGTTTGGCGGGAGACCTCATTATCCCTGACGGTGGCTTTCGACTGAATAAGGCGTGTGATCCGGTCATTCCTTTAATATCTACAGGAAGAAAACTTCTTACGACCAACTGCCCATCCAGCGACATTTAATTTTATTAATTTGACACCCTAATGTGCGCTCTGCGAGCCCGTATTCTGGCGGAGAAGGGCGTCTGTAGTATCACCATTACACGTGCTCCTGGGTGCCGTAGATGATGCAGTATTCGAAGAGGACGCGAAAGTCGGCACAAGTCGCTAACGTAATGGATGCTTTTCCGTATGTGTCTCTACTCCAACTTTAGTAAAACGTTAACGACTTGTACTGGCAATCTCCGGTGCCAAACTCTCAAGTGAAGATGGCTGAATGATTGTCAGCACGAATATAGTGGCCGCATTGCGATGTCATGCGGTTGAAACCCCGAAAACTTCTTAGAAATGCTTTCACACTGGACTCGCATTCGGGAGGACGATGGTTCAATCCCGCGTCCGGCCATTCTGATTTAGGTTTTCCGTGATTTCCCTAAATCGCTCCAGACAAATGCCGGGATGGTACCTGTGAAAGGGCACGGCCGACTTCCTTACCCGTCCTTCCTTAATCCCACGAGACCGATGACCTCGCTGTCTGGTCTCCTTCCCCAAACTACCAACCAACCATAGAAATGGTTCAAATGGCTCTGAGCACCATGGGACTTCACATCTATGGTCATCAGTCCCCTAGAACTTAGAACTACTTAAACCTAACTAACCTAAGGACGCCACACACATCCATGCCCGAGGCAGGATTCGAACCTGCGACCGTAGCAGTCGCGCGGTTCCGGACTGAGCGACTATAACCGCGAGACCACCACGGCCAGCTAAAACTTCATAGTTGTAACTACATATTCAGTTTTTAAATAAAAGACAGTTCTATGGGAAAATAAATACATCCTAATAACATTCATCACGAATTAAGTTCTATTGGAAAATAAATACACTCCTGGAAATTGAAATAAGAACACCGTGATTTCATTGTCCCAGGAAGGGGAAACTTTATTGACACATTCCTGGGGTCAGATACATCACATGATCACACTGACAGAACCACAGGCACATAGACACAGGCAACAGAGCATGCACAATGTCGGCACTAGTACAGTGTATATCCACCTTTCGCAGCAATGCAGGCTGCTATTCTCCCATGGAGACGATCGTAGAGATGCTGGATGTAGTCCTGTGGAACGGCTTGCCATGCCATTTCCACCTGGCGCCTCAGTTGGACCAGCGTTCGTGCTGGACGTGCAGACCGCGTGAGACGACGCTTCATCCAGTCCCAAACATGCTCAATGGGGGACAGACCCGGAGATCTTGCTGGCCAGGGTAGTTGACTTACACCTTCTAGAGCACGTTGGGTGGCACGGGATACATGCGGACGTGCATTGTCCTGTTGGAACAGCAAGTTCCCTTGCCGGTCTAGGAATGGTGGAACGATGGGTTCGATGACGGTTTGGATGTACAGTGCACTATTCAGTGTCCCCTCGACGATCACCAGTGGTGTGCGGCCAGTGTAGGAGATCGCTCCCCACACCATGATGCCGGGTGTTGGCCCTGTGTGCCTCGGTCGTATGCAGTCCTGATTGTGGCGCTCACCTGCACGGCGCCAAACACGCATACGACCATCATTGGCACCACGACAGAAGCGACTCTCATCGCTGAAGACGACACGTCTCCAATCGTCCCTCCATTCACGCCTGTCGCGACACCACTGGAGGCGGGCTGCACGATGTTGGGGCGTGAGCGGAAGACGGCCTAACGGTGTGCGGTACCGTAGCCCAGCTTCATGGAGACGGTTGTGAATGGTCCTCACCGATACCCCAGGAGCAACAGTGTCCCTAATTTGCTGGGAAGTGGCGGTGCGGTCCCCTACGGCACTGCGTAGGATCCTACGGTCTTGGCGTGCATTCGTGCGTCGCTGCGGTCCGGTCCCAGGTCGACGGGCACGTGCACCTTCCACCGACCACTGGCGACAACATCGATGTACTGTGGAGACCTCACGCCCCACGTGTTGAGCAATTCGGCGGTACGTCCACCCGGCCTCCCGCATGCCCACTATACGCCCTCGCTCAAAGTCCGTCAACTGCACATACGGTTCACGTCCACGCTGTCGCGGCATGCTACCAGTGTTAAAGACTGCGATGGAGCTCCGTATGCCACGGCAAACTGGCTGACACTGACGGCGGCGGTGCACAAATGCTGCGCAGCTAGCGCCATTCGACGGCCAACACCGCGGTTCCTGGTGTGTCCGCTGTGCCGTGCGTGTGATCATTGCTTGTACAGCCCTCTCGCAGTGTCCGGAGCAAGTATGGTGGGTCTGACACACCGGTTTCAATGTGTTCGTTTTTCCATTTCCAGGAGTGTACATCCTAATAACACCCATCACGAATTATTTCAATCGAATGGGACGGAAACCCGTAGCTGTGATCTACATATACCGACAAACGATGATCTGTTCCAGAGGAAGTGCTTCATAAACTGAGCAAGTTAATAACGCGCTGTTCCACCTCTGGCCACAATGCGAGCATTTATTTGGCTTGGCATTGACTGACTGAGTTGTTGGTGTCCTCCTGAGGGACATCGTGCAAAATTCTGACCAATTGCCACGTTTGATTGTCAAAATCCGAAGCTGGCTGGAGAGCCCTGCCCATAATCCTCCAGACTGTCTAAAACGAGGAGAGATCCGGCCACCTTGCTGGCCAAGGTAGGGTTTGGAAAGCACAAATACAAGCACTAGAATCTCTAGCCGTGTGCAGGCGGGCATGATTTTGCTTAAATGTATCCCAGGGATACCTTATCATGAAGGGCAACAAAATGAGGCCTAGAACATCGTTGATGTACCGATGTGCTGTGTGGGTGTCGCTGAGTCGTCGGGGCTCAGTTAGAAGCGGGACTTATCGCACAAGACAGTTTGACTCCAGTTAATGAGATTCCAGGTCAAAGAAGTGTCGGGAGACGCCATGGAGAGTGATATGATGCCAACATGACCTCGCACAACGAACGGCCCGCCAAGCTGGAGTGATCGTCTGGTGCGTCACTTCTTTTCGTTACAGGACCTCTTTGGTTGCCACTGGCGGCACCTTTAAAGAGCAGCGATACGTCGACGATGTTCTACGCCCCACTTTGTTGCGTTTCACAGCGAGCCATTCTGGGCTGACATTTCATCAAGGTAATACACGCCTGCACAGGGCGAGAGTTTCTACTGCATGTATTGCTGCTTGACAAACCCTACTTTAGCCAGCAAGGTCGCTGCATCTCTCCCCAATTGGAGCATTATGGGCAGGCCCTCCAACTCAACTGGACATACTTTAGCACGATATCTCTCAGGACGTCCAACAACTCTATCAATCAATGCTGACTGCACGATCGCTGGGGCTGCACCAGCACGTCATTGACTTGCTCAGTCCGTGAATCCCTCTCTCTTGGGTCAAACTTTTCCAAAATTGTAATCATTCGTTTGCGCATGTACATCATATCTAACGATTTCCGTTCCATTCGGGTAGTTTCTTCGTGGTACGTGGGTGCTTTTTCTTTTTATTTATTATTCTTGTTTTGTTTCTTTGCCTTAGAGGTTGGTTGATTTGTGGGATTGAAGGGACCAGACTGCTAGGGCCATCAGTCTCTTTGCCTTAGACTCTTTAATGTACATTTCAAGCGCAGCCTTCATAAGCTGTTGTTCTGAAAATTAATTTATTTTTATGTCTTATGCGTGTTACATGTTGACTAAGTTTCGTCCGTCGGCTATATTCTGAAGTTACCCCCTTGTTTGCTATTTTTCCTTTTTTGCTGTAAACCTAGGCAAAAATAACTGAACATCGAGCCGTTCACTTGCAGGGTGCAGCTCGCATCGCGACCAGAACTGCCCCATATACAAAATCTAGCTGTCGCGTGCCAGCGGAGGAGCGAGCGAGCTCTCCCACCGGCCTCGCTTCATCCCCGCGCCGCTGGAGGACCCCAGATTTCCGGGAAGCTGCAATAATCGGCCCGAGAGAGGGGGCAGAGGAGAGGCGTAATCCAGAGCGAACGCCAGCTGTCCCTGACAGCACGCCAGGAGCGCGGAAGCAGACCAGCGTGGCCCAGGAGCAGCCGCCAGCACAAAAGCCCCTCGCGGAAAAAACTCCACGTCTGGCGGCATTGTGCTCCGCGCTGCGCAAAACTGCGTATTGTTTACCGTAGTCCGCGAGATGCAATGTGATTCTGCCTCCTCGCTGCTACACCATGACACCGTACTGACACAACACTCCTTGCAGGCACGTAATTTTTCTCTGTAGGAATCAGCTCGGATTCAGCAAATAACGATGTTCTGATACCCAGGCCGCTCTGTTCGTCAACGAAACCACGATTGCAGCAGATGACGGCACTCAAATTTGTGTTCCTTGACTTCCGGGAGGTGTTTGACACAGTGCCGCATAGTAGCCTAACGCACGAAAGACGAACTTATTAGTTACTAGGCCAGCTTAAAAAGTCATTGAAGTGTTACCGGAGAACAGAGCAACGGAGAGTGTTCATCAGCGCCCCGGGGTATCTAATAGAAACACTCTTATTCTCTATATACGAGGGCAGTTCAATAAGTAATGAAACACTTTTTTTTCTGAAACAGGGGTTGTTTTATTCAGCATTGAAATACACGAGTTTATTCCCCAATCTTTTAGCTACACAACACTATTTTTCAACGTAATCTCCATTCAATGCTACGGCCTTACGCCACCTTGAAATGAGGGCCTGTATGCCTGCACGGTACCATTCCACTGGTCGTTGTCGGAGCCAACGTCGTACTGCATCAATAACTTCTTCATCATCCGTGTAGTGCCTCCCACGGATTGCGTCCATTGGGCCAAACACATGGAAATCCGACGGTGCGAGATCGGGGCTGTAGGGTGCATGAGAAAGAACAGTCCACTGAAGTTTTGTGAGCTCCTCTCGGGTGCGAAGACTTGTGTGAGGTCTTGCGTTGTCATGAAGAAGGAGAAGTTCGTTCAGATTTTTGTGCCTACGAACACGCTAAAGTCGTTTCTTCAATTTCTGAAGAGTAGCACAATACACTTCAGAGTTGATCGTTTGACCATGGGGAAGGACATCGAACAGAATAACCCCTTCAGCGTCCCAGAAGACTGTAACCATGACTTTACCGGCTGAGGGTATGGCTTTAAACTTTTTCTTGGTAGGGGAGTGGGTGTGGCGCCACTCCATTGATTGCCGTTTTGTTTCAGGTTCGAAGTGATGAACCCATGTTTCATCGCATGTAACAATCTTTGACAAGAAATTGTCACCCTCAGCCACATGACGAGCAAGCAATTCCGCACAGATGGTTCTCCTTTGCTCTTTATGGTGTTCGGTTAGACAACGAGGGACCCAGCGGGAACAAACCTTTGAATATCCCAACTGGTGAACAATTGTGACAGCTCTACCAACAGAGATGTCAAGTTGAGCACTGAGTTGTTTGATGGTGATCCGTCGATCATCTCGAACGAGTGTGTTCGCACGCTCCGCCATTGCAGGAGTCACAGCTGTGCACGGCCGGCCCGCACGCGGGAGTACAGACAGTCTTGCTTGACATTGCGGCGATGATGACACACGCATTGCCCAACGACTCACCGCGCTTTTGTCCACTGCCAGATCACCGTAGACATTCTGCAAGCGCCTATGAATATCTGAGATGCCCTGGTTTTCCGCCAGAAGAAACTCGATCACTGCCTGTTGTTTGCAACGCACATATGTTACAGACGCCATTTTAACAGCTCCGTACAGCGCTGCCACCTGTCGGAAGTCAATGAAACTATACGAGACGAAGCGGGAATGTTTGAAAATATTCCACAAGAAATTTCCGGTTTTTTCAACCAAAATTGGCCGAGAAAAAAAATGTGTTGCATTACTTATTGAACTGCCCTCGTACATGAATGACCAAACGGACAGAATGTGTAATAATCTGCGGCTGTCTGCTGGTGATGCTATGGTGTACCGGAAGATGTAGCCGTTGAGTGACTGTAGGAGTATACACAATGACAGAGATATTATTTCTATATAGTTTACGAGTGTTGTTCAGGCTACTTAATGGTGTAATATATAGTATTAGAAGGCAAAATCACTTCATTTCATGACCAGTTTCAACAGTTATTAGCTGTCATCTTCAGATTAGCAGTTCTCCCAGACATATAACAACACATCAGTCTCATCGATACACTGAGAACATGCTCTAGTTACAATAATACAGCTGCACACTGGTTTGCCAGATCGATAAAATAGTTTCACCAATAACAAGTGTAGGAAAAAAAAGTGCATCAGTAAAACTGACCAAACCGCACACATTATTTAGTAACCTTTATACGTTTGACAAACAAATTTGGGGCTGTATTATCGTAATTGGAGCATGTCCTCAGTATGTCGACCAGACAGATGTATAGTATTTCTGGGACATCTGATATTCTGATGACGTCAGCTGTTTATTGTCCAAACTGGACGTGAAATAAACTATTTCACATCAAGTGATCTTGGTTTCCAATACTACAAATTGCAAAATTTCTAATGGTTGTTATGAATGACAGTTTCCTTTAAATGTAGAAAAATTTAAGTTGGTGCCTCTCACTAGGGAAAAAAATCCCACAATGGTCGAATACAGCGCTAGAGTGTTTCTGTTCAACATCTAGGCGTAACGTCGCAAATGGAAATGAAATGGAACGAGTACGTAAGGACGGTGGTAGCGAACGCGAATGGGCGACTTTGCTTTATTGAGAGAAGTTTTAAGAAAATGTCGTTTTTCTATGAAACAAAGCGCGTGTAGAACACAAATGCGACCCGCTCTTGAATACTGCTCGAGTGTCTGTCATTCGAACCAAATCAGGATAAAGGGAAACATCGAAGCAATTCAGAGGCGTGCTGCTAGGTTTGTTACCGGTAGTTTCTACCAAGACATGAATTTTACGGAGATGATTGTGAACTCAGTGGTTAACCCCTGGAGTGAAGACGACGTTCTTTTCCCGAAACACTGTTGAGAAAACTTAGAGAACCGGAACTTGAAGCTGACTGCAGTACGATTCTACTGCCACCAACGTACGTGTAGCTTAAGGACGACGAAGATAAGATACGAGAAATTAGACCGCAATTTCTCACTCGCTCCATCTGCGATTTAGAATAGGAAAGAAAATGACTAATAGCAGTGCTAGGTACAGTCCTCCATGCACATGTACACCTACATATATACTCTGTAAGCCAAGTTTTACGGTGCTTGGTGGAGCGTTACCTGTACCACTACGGGTTAATTCCTTTCCTGTTCCATTTACAAGTAGAGCCAGGGAGAAACGATTGTCTATATGCCTCCGTAGGAGCTCTAATTTCTGTTATCCTCGTAGTCCTTACACGAAATGTACGCTGACGGGTGTAGAGTCGTCTGCATTATGCTTCAAATGTCGGTTCTCTAGATTTTCTTAATACTGTTCATCGAAAATAACGTCGGCTTCCCTCCAGGGATTCCCCTTTTGAGTTCCCAAAGAATCTCCGAAGCACTTGCGTGTTACTCTAACCTACCGATAACAACTTTAGCAGCCCACCTGTGAACTGCTTCTATGCCTTCCATTAATTCGCCCAGGTGCAGATTCCGAACACTTAAGCAGTACTCAAGAATGGGTCGCACTAGTATCCTACTTGCGGTGTCCTTTACCAGTGAACCACACTTTCCTGAAATTATTTCCATAAACAGTAGTCTAACATTCGCCTTCCGTACTAAAATCCTTACATTCTCATTTCATACCGCTTTGCAACGTTAGGTCTACCAATTTATTCCATGTGAGTGTGTCACGCAACTAATGCTGTATTCTAACAACACGGGTTTGTTTTTCCTACTCATCTGCATTAACTTACCATATAGTGGCCCCCGGAGTATTAATGTATATGTAGATATAGACGGCGTCGTTAACGGAAATAAGTCTCATAATCGAAAGAAATCTTCTGAGGTAAGGGAATACTCGGACATGTTCGATTATAGTACTACTAGAACTTTGGTATTCATAACATAATAATATGGAGAGCTTTACAATATTATTGAATATAAAGGAACTGCAACGCTTGAAAACTATAACGAAATGGAAGTGAGCGTTTGGCGCCATTGGCCGGGAGACCCCTTGCGGGGCAGGTCCGGCCGCCTTGGTGCAGGTCTTATTACATTCGACGCCACATTGGGCGACCTGCGCGCCGGACGCGGATGAAATGATGATGAAGACAGCACAACACCAAGTCCCTGAGCGGAGAAAATTCCCCGACCCAGCCGGGAATCGAACCCAGGCCGCCGGCCGATGTGGCCGAGCGGTTCTAGGGGCTTCAGTCTGGAACCGCTTGACCGCTACGGTCCTGCCTCGGGCATGGATGTATGTGATGTCCTTAGGTTAGTTAAGTTTAAGTAGTTCTAAGTTCTAGGGGACTGATGACCTCAGATGTTAAGTCCCATAGTGCTTAGAGCCATTTGAACCATTTGAAGCCAGGCCCGTAGGACGGAAATACGCCACACTGACCACTCAGATATTGGGGCGGACAACGAAATGGAGGAAAAAAAAACAAACCCGCAGACGATTGCCGCTTGCTGCAGAAAGTGGTAGTTCACCCTCAACAGAAGCTAACATAACGTAATGCTCATAAATAGGCTGAAAAACCAGTTCTTGTTTGATTATACGACTGCTAAACAAGCTCTGTAGACAGTCACATCCATTAAACACTGCCTACCCTTGATGAAACCATCCAGATATTTAACTGAAGTAGTAACTTTTGGCCAATTTTAGGTGACGTTCAGTTTCGGAAAGCTGTACTTTTCACTCTAATGCGGTGATAATTATTATGTTGACCGACTCTTTAGCTAGAGTCTTATCAAATAAATATAAAGAGTTACTGTAGTACATAGATACTACTTTGCTGAGTCTGTTCGCAAGTAGTAATCGCAGGAAAGCCAGATCCCAAATTGAAATTCATTAGAAGAATCTCCACGAAGTATAGTCTGGCCATGAAAGATATATCTTACAAAATGTTCGTTCGATCAATACTTGATAAATTGTTTTCCAGGGTGGGCCCTTACCAGGTAGGATAGACCGACGATATAGGGGGCACTGTTGCAAAGAGCAGTACTTTGCGTCACGAGTTCGGTTAGCAGCGTCAAAGTAACGCACAGAAGCTCATCCAACCCCCGTGACAGACCCTACAAGAGAGCCTTTGTTAACCATTTAATGGTTTACTTCTCAACTTGCGACAGCATACGGGCCTGGGAGTATGCACTAAGATATAGCAGCAGCAAACGCATATAGTCGCGGTACCACCTGATAGCTGCAGCGACTCTAGCCAGTCGTAGCGCTGAGAAATCTGTCAACTAACGAAATATGCGTCGTAAGATTAATGTTTGGTTTCAATGTTTTTCCACTCCTATCAAAAACACTGAATGATGGAAAAATAAATTTAAAGAAAGCCAAAGCTCATGACTGAAACGACGTGCGTGAACTACAGTGTCTTCACCCCATCCCGAGCGAGAGAAGATTAACACAGTATTTCACAAACAAGAAGCATGTATTTCTTTTGCTATCTGTTCTTATAATGACAGGCTCTTTGTTTGACACGTAACAATTCTCCACAAAGTATTGTGATTTGCACAATCTTGCACATAATCAACTGTCCAATACAGGAATATTTATCAGTATAGTTAGTTCTTCAGACTTCTTCTAAAGGCGACCGTGTTGAAAAAAGTCTGATGTTTCCCTCTGATGTAGCAACAATTGTGGAATTGGTTTATTTTGAGAAAATAGTTTTATTACTTTTGTCGTTTTATTTGCATGGCTGTGCACTACTTTTTTCATTTATACTTGTGCTGGTTCGTCTCTTACGTTGAATAAAGAACGTGTGCATTCCGCAACAGTATCCTACTTTACACGTTTGTAAAATGTGTGGTTAGAAATGTGCCAAATAGAACTTCTCCTTATTATGTAAATCTATATTTTTTGCGATATATCATGTGATCTGTTATTTCTAAACAACTTCGTGCTCTGAACAAAAAATACTACTCTTTAGTAAACCTCTGCAGGCTACAAGGGACTCGCAAACAAAGAGCCTCTCATGATGCTTAGAAAACCTAAAGAATGACAAACGTATACCTTCGTTTTGTTACTGGTGTAGTTTATTTACATGAACTCGCCTTTACAGCACCGATGTGCTGGGTTCAAATCTCGGTCATACGACTTTCGTCTATCCCACCAAAGATCTCTCTAAATAACTTACGCCTGAGCTGCAAATGTTCCTTCAGCTAGATCACTTCTGTGCCTTTCTTCATTCTTTGCTATATGGACGGTCTCCATGTCGACTTGACTCACATATCAAACGAACTTACTTTATCTCTCCAGTTTCTCCCCACCTCCATTCACAGCGCTTTATTAGAGCAACTAGCGGATAAACCCGGTGCACCCCAAGGTATTTATTACAGCTATGCGCCCACGCTTGTACCACATAGCGTCTGGCGTTGTGTTTAATCTTTATGACGTCATATTTCCTGAATTACGTTTCTCATATAATCATATAATTTTGTAGGTACATTCCGCGGCATATGTGGATCCTGCCTGTGATATTTATTGCGAATAGAGTTAGTAGTAAAGATATAATAAAATTGAATGTCATACTCGATGCGCAGGCTTCTGATTGTTTATGACGTCATATCTCCTGATCTATGAATAGCATGATGACATAATAAAGGACATATATTCAATGGTTTGCATACCGTCTGTAAAATGTGTCGCGAATACAGTTGGTAGCAAAGAAGTAATAAATTATAACGCCAGACTTCATGCAGTACTTTTATTGAATGAGCAGTGGAAAAGTAGTAAGTGAGAAATATTTTTCTTTTGTTAATTATTCAACAGAAGTTGTCAAGTTTTCAACGGAGAAAAATTAGTAAAGCTTTAAAATTATGTAAAGTTTATTGCAGGTCGTTAAATGCTCTCTTCTCAAATAGTGGATGGATAAATTGTGGGAATTCACTCGTCGTGGGCAACACAGAGTACGCGAAAGAACTCACCCCCCTTCTAACAGCCGTGTACCGCAAGTCTCTAGAGTAACGGAAGGTTCCAAATGATTGGAAAAGAGCACAGGTAGTCCCAGTCTTTAAGAAGGGTCGTCGAGCAGATGCGCAAAACTATAGACCTATATCTCTGACGTCGATCTGTTGTAGAATTTTAGAACACGTTTTTTGCTCGAGTATCATGTCGTTTTTGGAAACTCAGAATCTACTATGTAGGAATCAACATGGATTCCGGAAACAGCGATCGTGTGAGACCCAACTGGCTTTATTTGTTCATGAGACCCAGAAAATATTAGATACAGGTTCCCAGGTAGATGCTATTTTTCTTGACTTCCGGAAGGCGTTCGATACAGTTTCGCACTGTCGCCTGATAAACAAAGTATGAGCCTACGGAATATCAGACCAGCTGTGTGGCTGGATTGAAGAGTTTTTAGCAAACAGAACACAGCATGTTGTTATCAACGGAGAGACGTCTACAGACGTTAAAGTAACCTCTGGCGTGCCACAGGGGAGTGTTATGGGACCATTGCTTTTCACAATATATATAAATGACCTAGTAGATAGTGTCGGAAGTTCCATGCGGCTTTTCGCGGATGATGCTGTAGTATACAGAGAAGTTGCAGCATTAGAAAATTGTAGCGAAATGCAGGAAGATCTGCAGCGGATAGGCACTTGGTGCAGGGAGTGGCAACCGACCCTTAACATAGACAAATGTAATGTATTGCGAATACATAGAAAGAAGGATCCTTTATTGTATGATTATATGATAGCAGAACAAACACTGGTAGCAGTTACTTCTGTAAAATATCTGGGAGTATGCGTGCGGAACGATTTGAAGTGGAAAGATCATATAAAATTAATTGTTGGTAAGGCGGGTACCAGGTTGAGATTCATTGGGAGAGTCCTTAGAAAATGTAGTCCATCAACAAAGGAGGTGGCTTACAAAACACTCGTTCGAACTATACTTGAATATTGCTCATCAGTGTGGGATCCGTATCAGATCGGGTTGACGGAGGAGATAGAGAAGATCCAAAGAAGAGCGGGGCGTTTCGTCGCAGGGTTATTTGGTAACAGTGATAACAAACTCAAGTGGCAGACTCTGCAAGAGAGGCGCTCTGCATCGCGGTGTAGCTTGCTCGCCAGGTTTCGAGAGAGTGCGTTTCTGGATGAGGTATCGAATATATTGCTTCTCCCTACTTATACCTCCCAAGGAGATCACGAATGTAAAATTAGAGAGATTAGAGCGCGCACAGAGGCTTTCAGACAGTCGTCCTTCCCGCGAACCATACGCGACTGGAACAAGAAAGGGAGGTAATGACAGTGGCACGTAGAGTGCCCTCCGCCACACACCGTTGGGTGGCTTGCGGAGTATAAATGTAGATGTAGATGTACTTCTTCACCCCCTGGTCCATTGATCGTGACCGGGCCAAATATCTCACGAAATAAGCGTCAAACGAAAAAACTACAAAGAACGAAACTTGTCTAGCTTGAAGGGGGAAATCAGATGGCGCTATGGTTGGCCCGCTAGATGGCGCTCCCATGGGGCAAACGGATATCAAGTGCTTTTTCAAATAGGAACCCCCATGTTTTATTACATATTCGTGTAGCACGTAAAGAAATATGAATGTTTCAGTTGGACCAGTTTTTTCGCTTTGTGATAGATGGCGCTGTAATAGTCACAAACATATGGCTCACAATTTTAGACTAACAGTTGATAACAGATATGTTTTATAATTAAAATACAGAACGTTTGTATGTTTGAACATTTTATTTCGGTTGTTACAATGTGATACATGTGCCTTTGTGAACTTATCTTTTCTGAGAACGCATGCTGCTGCAGCGTGTTTACTTGGAAATACCACATTAATTCAATAAATGCTCAAAATGATGTCTGTCAACCTCAAAGCATTTGGCAATACGTGTAACGACATTCCTCTCAACAGCGAGTAGTTCGCCTTCCGTAATGTTCGCCCACGCATTGACAATGCGCTGACGCATGTTGTCAGGCGTTGTCGCTGGATCACGATAGCAAATATCCAACAACTTTCCCCACAGAAAGAACTCCGGGGACGCCAGATTCGGTGAACGTGCGGACCATGGTATGGTACTGCGACGACCAATCGACCTGTCATGAAATATGCTATTCAATACCGCTTCAACCGCACGTGAGCTATGTGCCGGACATCCAACATGTTGGAATTACATTGCAGTGTAGCATGTTGTAGTAACATCGGTAGAACATTACGTAGGAAATCAGCATACACTGCATCATTTAGACTGCCAATGTTAAAATGGGGGCCAATTATCCTTCCTCCCATAATGTCGCACTATACATTAACACGCAAAGGTCGATGATGTTCCACTTGTCGCAGCCATCGTGGATTTCCCATTGCCCAATAGTGCATATTATGCCGGTTTACGTTACCGTTGTTGGTGAATGACGCTTCGTCGCTAAATAGAACGCGTGCAAAAAATCTGTCATAGTCCCGTAATTTCTCTTGTGCCCAGTGGCAGAACTATACACTACGTTCAAAGTCATCGCCATGCAATTCCTGGTGCATAGTGATATGGTACGCGTGCAATCGATGTTGATGTAGCATTCTCAACACCGACGTTTTTGAGATTCCCGATTCTCACGCAGTTTGCCTGCTACTGATGTGCGGATTAGCCGCGGCAGCAGCTAAAACATCTACATGGGCATCATCATTTGTTGCAGGTAGTGGCTGACGATTCGTATGTGGCTGAACACTTCCTGTTTCATTAAATAACGTAACTATCCGGCGAACGGTCCGGACACTTGGATGATGTCGTCCAGGATACCGAGCAGCATACATAGCACACGCCCGTTGGGCATTTTGATCACAATAGCCATACATCAACACGATATCGACCTTTTCCGCAATTGTTAAACGGTCCATTTTAACAAAAGTAATGTATCACGAAGCAAATACCGCCCGCACTGGCGGAATGTTATGTGATACCACGTACTTATACGTTTGTGACTATTACAGCACTATCAATCACAAAGCGGAAAAAGTGGTCCAACTAAAACATTCATATTTCTTTACGTACTACACTAATATGTAATAAAAAATGTGTGTTCCCATTTAAAAAAAAAACGCGGTTGATATCCGTTTGACCTATGGTAGCGCCATGTAGCGAGCCAACCATAGCGCCATATGGTTGCCCCCTTTAAGCTAGAAAAGTTTCGTTCTTTGTAGTTTTTTCGTTTGACGCATATTTCGTGAGATATTTGCCCGGTCACTATATATATATATATATATAAAATTTTCGACGATTGAATGACATTTTCCGGACTTATATTTTCTTTATCTTGTGCGTTCATCCTCATCATGCGCCTCGTCTTCGACGGTGAAAGACTTCAACGCTCTGAGAATGTTAGACATGTGCATTTCCACCCTTTATATTTTTACTTTAAAAAATGGCCCAAGTATCCGAAATGTGACATGTGCAGCTGCAAGAATCGAAGGACATGAAAGGGAAGCAATTGCTGATACCGAGGTAAGACAGTGTCTGGGCTGTTCCCGCTGTTACTAAATATGTACATTGAGCAAGCAGTAAAGGAAACGGTAGGGAAATCAGAAAGGAAATTAAATTTAGGGAAAAGAAATAAAAACTTTGACGTTCGTCGAGATCTTGTAAATTTTTCAGAAGGCAAAGACTTAGGACAGCAGTTAAACAGAATATACCATGTCTTGAAAAGAGATCATAAGATGCGGATCAGTAAAAGTAGGACAAGGATAATGGAGTGTAGTCAACGTAAATCAAGGGATGCTTAAGGCATTCGATTATGAAATGATAAACTAAAAGTAGTAGTTGAATTTGGCGATTCGGGTAACAGAATAACTTGGCTCAAATGGCTCTGAGCACTATGAGGTCATCAGTCCGCTAGAACTTAGAACTGCTGAAATCTAACTAACCTAAGTACATCACACACGTCCATGCCCAAGGCAGGGTTCGAACCAGCGACCGTAGCGGTCGCGCGGTTCCAGACTGAAGCGCCTAGAACCGTCGGCCACCACGGCCGGCACAGAATAACTGGCGATGGGCGAAGTAGAGACAATATAAAATGCAGGCTGGCAACATCACGAAAAAATTTTCAGTAACAGGTGAATTTGTTAACTTCTAGTATCAATTTGACCGTTAGGAAGTGTTTTCTGAAGGTATTTGTGTGGAGTGAAGTCTTGCAGAGAAGCGAAAAGTCGACAATAAGCAGTTGAGACAAGAACAGCATAGAAGTTTGTTAAATGTGATGCTAAAGAAGAATGTGGAAGATTAGATGAATAGGTCGAATAACTAATCTGAAGGTAATTAATCGAACTGGGGAAAATAGAAAATCTTGAGTAAAAGATGGTTCCCTTTAAAGGTACATCCTGAGGCATTAAGGAATTGTCTTTCTTGGGATGGTGGGAAGAGTGGGGGAGGGAGGGGGGCTGGGAGGGTGTGAAAATTGTCGAGGGAGCCCATTAATTGAATACAGTAACAAGCTTCAAGTGCATGTAGTTTGTAGCAGTTATGAAGAGTCTTGCACCGTATAGTATAGGATAGAGAGCAACATCACACCATTCTTCGCACTGAACACCTCAACAACATCCACAAATTTGTTTAAAAATGACTGGTAACTCCTTTAGTGTGAAACAATGCTACATCTGTATACGTTACAGACTCTTAATCCGTTAATCCACAAATGGGTAGCTATGTGATTGCAAAAGCGTAGAATAATCAGCGATCAATCACTCTGATTTCATTTTCTGTTGGGACCAAAGCCACTTTCAGTCAAATTGCCATCAGATGGTACACTTGCCAGTAATTTTACGTTGCGCTCTTTTTCATTTCTATCACTTTGTTCTCTGCGCTGGCGTATGATTCATTCCTGCAGGGCAGATTGCATGATACTTTTGGAATATTTGTACTTTGTGCTTTCATGTTGGTGACGCCACCGTGAATAACGATCGTAAACTGACAAACATGGTGTTTGGCGACATAGTCGCAATAATTTTGTGGGATGGTGTTTTACGCAAGCGTCATGAAAATTAGAATGTCATTAACAGTATAAAAGTATAAAAAATTCAAAGTATCTCATACTTTTGTGGTGTATAAGCAATTAACATGACAAATGAAGATAACAATATGAACTGAGGCAGCGACCCATGAATTTAGGTTACTGTAAAATTGCAAGACTGTCTCGACGAAATGCAGTAAGTAGGCCAGCTAGGTTTTTAAATAACAGAGAGTCCAAAAAGGTATAAATCATAGATAAAAGTTTAACGGACTGAACGTCAATTCCCAACAAAAGTCACAGTTACGTTGCACATCTTTCATGTCACTGAGTATTCGCCTATGTATGTTCTCTCGATTTTGGTGTTCCTGTGGAAATATCATCTAAATGGGCATATTACGAGAAGTTATTAAATCATGCAGTGTACATAAATTCATCTTAACCTAAAAATTCCGAAGAGGTAATACTCGTATAACGAGACCTCTGTTTTATTTTACTTCAAGTAGCTAGAGAGAACGGGCGTAATTTTTAACTTTATTAGTTTCCCTTAAAGTAGAATGTAATATGCAAAAATTAGGAAACAAAATTGTAAAATCCATGACATCAGTAAAATTCATTAGCCAATAAATTCCAAACCCGAAAACCAGTAGAAAGTGTCATATCTAACGATGAGATGTGATCCCTAATTCGGTCATGGAATTCGAAGTAAAAGAATTAAAAGAAACCGCGAAAAGGCGGGTTACTAGTTACTTTTTACATGTTCATAATTTTTAACATGTTTTGGCTGCAGAGTATTGTATGTACGTTCGCAAAATTATCCTAACGGAGCTCCACCCTTTTCTGATATTGATAAATCAAGTATCTTTTCTTCTTTGACATAATTTACGAAGTAAAGTAATACAGATGGCCATGATAACGTGACGTTATTTCGGTGCGGATAGGCACACAATGAGATAAACTGTCACGTATGTACAGGTCCAATTTTTTTTTTTTTTTGGTTTTGAATGATAAATTGTCACGTAAATACAGGTTCAAAATATTTTAAGCCTTTGAATTATTAATGGAAAAATTATCGGACCTACGGGAAATGTTCACAGTGATACCACTACACCCAAGTTCATAAAATATTTCGTAATATCCTCTCCTTTCTTGTATAGACGAACAACTTCCTCGTGCCATTGACAGAAACAACTCTTCAACAGTATCTAAGGGTCTCACAGGACTTCGTGACGCGTTGACACGGCCACTCTGTGCGTGAAATTCGCTTCGCACGAAAATTGACGTAGGCCATGTAACTACTCAAATCATACCTCTCCATCTGTCATGGTAGACCTCTGCCGGTGCATTTCGATGTGTCTGATTAAAATTTACAGTGTCCCCCATCATAGAAACGAAGAAATCCTTGCCAGTCTCACTTACACCAATAAAAATCTCATAAAACGATCATTTGATTACAATTAAAAAACAAAGCAAGTTTTTACTTATTTCTTTTTGGAGGAAAATACCCTCAAAGTTTATACAAGTATCTTTGTTATGCCCCTTATATGGAATTTTACGTGAAATATGTAGCACAACGTATCGGTGTGCCACAGTGAATGCGTTTTGCGGTACGTCGCAGTGTGCAATGAGTACAATAAGAACAAACGTAATATTGCATTTACTTCACAGACGTACTTCCTATGTCCATTCGACAACGAATGGAATGAATTTTTGGAACGGGAAGGACTGTAGGACCAAAAATTTGCATACTGCGTGAGTGTGATTTTATAGGACTCATACTGTGCGCTGCGAGTGTGATGTTATTGTTAAGTCACGTGTAAGCGAAACAGAAATATCACCCCAAGAAGCTGTAGGGAATTAGTTTCTAGAGATCGCCGAGCTTAAATGCATGCTGTATGATATAAACCACAAATTCTCTGAACTGTTACTTTGCAACTTATTAGTGTAGGCAAATGACACAACCATCGATCGATGGGTAACAGCGGTCAATTTTCACTGTCGTGCTGCAGCCCAGAATCTACGGATCTAACGATGGAATGTACAAAGTCGCCCGCAGTGGTACCAACATTGTCGTCATTAGTTTCTGGATCGGTGATATAGCGTTTTATGGACTGGAGAGCAACTGTGTCTCACGTAACATTCACACGTGATTATGTGGACCGGAGAGATGCCTGGCGAAAGACGTTCACGTGACTTTTTGTATTGGTAAAACCGCTCGGGGTGACCCAGGACTGTTACCATAGGTGTTATAGTTTCGTACGATGACAAAATAAACAATTTGTATTCCTTTAAGGTGCAGCTGCCGTGGTTATCTTCGTGATGGAAGAATGTGGAAGATAGACCAACTATAATTCTTCATTGGGCCCAGAAGTAACGAATTTGGACAGACGGATCATCCGCAAGTGTTTGGCTTACAGTGAGGCAAGCGATGTACCAAGCCACGTCCTCAGCTGGTACATATCCTTCAATATATTAGTTACTGAAGGCAAAATCGTAATTGTAAGTGAACTGGCGTCATACTCGTGCGTCCCACGGGAAAAACAGCCGAACGACCTGTCGGTGTTGCGGTAATAAATTACATAAAGAAACTTCCCTAATCAATTAGCGAAGGCGTAGGAATCCCTGTATTAGTTCTTGAGGTTAATTTGTAATATGTGTTCCGTAGATGATGGAAATACTATACTGTGATTATACCTCCTGATAGATAGATTTCGACTGCGTAATCCTTTGCAATAACTCATAAATATTGCTTGGCCAACCGCTACCACCAAAGACACTGGGAGTTAACATAGTTCTGTAGTAGAAGCCTCGATGAAATGTTGACTCTCAGCATATTTAGATGCGATCGTTGTTCAAGCAATAATTTTGTGCTATTGATAATAGCAGTAGAATTGAAACCGATTGAGCCACTATGTGATTTGGTTAGCACTGGCTGAAATAAACTTCCTGTCATGGAGTACATTTCATACTGTCGATGAATGTCATGATACCGTTGTACTGTGCCTTTCACCTGGAGAGATTAGGAGAATGGTAGTAATTATTAGTCAAAACACAATGCGCACTCAGACAAATTCAACGAGTAAGGTAGTTTAAAACGAAGTTTCTCGCGACATTCATGTATGAAACATTCTCGATTTCCTCGCCACGTAAAATCAGGGTTTGGGGCGCAAAAAACCTAGAAGTAAAACAGTTGTAGCTACTAGTATACGGGTATGTTTCGAAAACTTTTATACAATAGAAAGACTCGCATTAATCCCATAAGCTTGAAACAAAATTTTCTGTTTGTCAGCATGACAATGCAACTTTCAACGAAGCAAATGACATCGCTCTTCGAAGGAGAGCGTCGAAGCTTAAGATCGTCTATCGACTTTGGTATCAACGTAGTTGTCGATTGAGTGTCACCTAAATTCGGCCACGTACCCAGAATCAGTGCCTGCATTTCCTCACTTGTCTGTCCTCGACGTAACTGCTGAGTACTAAAACCATTCCTTTTTGTCTAATCGTAGACTGGCAGGAATTTCTTATACATTTGAACTTAATTACATCATGTAGTATATTACTGGCCATCTTAAGACTATGACTATTTTCAAATACAGTTTGTTGTTGAAACATGTTTCTTACTTTCATAACCTATTTTCATGGAATCAGCTATGTGCCGAATAGGCAAAGGACTATCAACTGTTCGTTATTTATTCCAATCAAAGCCAATTTCCTTACAGATGTATTTTTTATTTTATTTTAATGTTCATCTCACGTACGTACTACCGTTTCCGAGACATTATTATCTTCGCTTGCCTGTTGCGAAGGCTTCTATAATCGTCTGTCATCATTCCATCAAGTCTGGCTCCTATACTGTTTATGTCACACATTTGGATAATTCATGTCATAAATCCCTAATCCGAAAATGGTCACAGGTTGACACTGGCCAGTAATGTACGAGGGTCCTTCAATAATTAAAGAGACAACTTCGTCTGGAGAAAAGAGCGTTTAGTTTTAAAAAACAATACTTTCTCTACTTTTCAACACAGTGCCTTGAACATTTATGCACTTGTTCCAACGGGCTACAAGCTTTTCTATTCCGGCTTGATGTTTGAACCAATTTCCCCCAAATTATTTTACGTCCTCGTTGTCCTGGAACCTTTTCCCACGTAATGCCTCCTTCAGGGCACCAAACAAATGGAAATCACTAGGTGGTAAATCGGAGCCGTAAGGAGGATGAGACAGTACGTTCCAGCCATTTTGTCGATGGTTTCACGTGTTGGTTGAGCAATATGAAGACGTGCGTTGTCTTGCTGGAGAATCACACCTATCCTCTGAGATCCACGACGTCTCTCTCTCATGGCTGGCTTCACCTTGTTTAAAAGCAAATACGAGTAATATTGGCTGTTCATTGTAAGTTGCTCTTCGAGGTAATCACAAAAAAATTGGACCTTCAGCATCCCAGAACACCGTCATCATGACTTTTCCTGCTGATGCTTGGGTTTTGAATGTTTCTTGACAGGTGAGTTGCTTCCACTCCATGATTGATCTTTTTGTTCTGTCTGGCTCATAATAGTGAACCCAAGTATCATCATGAGGTAAAATTTGGTTGAGGAAGTGCTCAACCTCTCTTAAATAACGTTCCTTTATCTCTGTGCACACTATCAACCTTGTTTCCTTGTGTAGCCGCGTCAACTCCTTTGGAATCCAGCTTGTGCATTTTTTGCGGTACTTCAACTTGTTGCAGATAACGCTATGAACTGTACCGTAACTAACTTGAACCTTATCAACTATCAGTCGGCACGAATAATGTCATCAATTCTACTTCCAAGTGAGGGAGTTGAAACTACAACTGGTCGCCCAGAACGGTGTTCGTCAGTGAGTTGCAGCCATTTTTGAACTGCTCTACCCATTTGTAAAAATTTGCACGTTTCATACAACCTTCACCATAAACATTAGACATTCTACAGTATATATTCACTGGTTTCTCGCCTTCAGAAAGTAAAAAGCGAATAACAGGACGTTCTTCAGTTAATGTGGACGTTTTAGCTGATCAGGGTTCATCCTAGTGATGTCAACTTAAAGCCATAAAAGTACCAAACTTTTCCTACTAACAGTTTTCTCCCCAGATCAGTTTGTCTCTTTAATTATTGAATGATCCTCATACACTCTGTTTATACGTACAAGAAAGATTTCTGACACACTACGATTGACGAAAAAAATGGTTTTTGCATGCGGAAAATATATTTATCATGAACAATTACAAAAATATATCAAAAGAATAACGGAAACTCTTCTCACTGATTAACTTGGTATTAATGGCAAGAATAGACGCTATTAAATACGTGAGGAGCGAGCACGCTGCAAGCAGCAGAGTGTTTAGTTGTTTGGTCATATAGTGTTTACGATACGTCGTTGCATTCTTGTCGTTGTGTTAACAAGTGGTTTGTTGGCATTTTGCTATTAATAAGATCGTCAGTTGTGTGTCAACTCAGTACATACAGAAAACCCAGAAAAAATACCACTATACCGTATGAAGAATAATAAGAAAGTGTGAAGTTTTCTCTGTACTTTAAACAAAGTAGTAAAATAAATGAAATAAAAGAATAAAAGCAAGCACGGTATTGGATACGTGGAATACGAGTATACAACGAGTGGCAGTCGGCAGTGCGTTTGCTCACTGGCCACATGCTGTACTGTACACGTAAGTCGGGGCATTGCTTGAGTCCAGATAACACACAATGTACTGGTAGCTTGGTACCACTGAGATCGTCAGTTGGATGTCACCTCGATTCGGCGAAACACCGAGCAACAATTCGCACATTACTCATGAATAATCGCAGGACAATATCGAAATATAATGGAAAGTCTTCTCCACAGCTTGAACTCTGTAGCAGAAGTGAAACGATACCAATCAAGCTATTACATGTGGGGAGCTTGTGTGAAGCGGAAGACAATGTGTTTTGTTCTTGGTAACATAATGTATAAGACATGGCGGCGCGTTGTTTTAGCCCCGGTAACAAGTGTGTGTCAGTTTGGTACCAGTTTCATGGTGAGCTGCGTGTCACCTCTGAACGCCAAAAAACCCAGCAGCAGCAGCATTAAGATATTCATCATACGTAATGAGAAGAATTTATCATAAAACAATGGAAACTTTTGTCGCGATTCAACTATGTAGGAACTACAAGATGTTGTCTTACTTGGTATCAGGCACATGGGGAAGGTATATGGAGCTAGTCGAAGTGGGTTTTGTCCTTTTCCTGTAATAAGTCGTGTAATCTCTTTTATTTATTTAAGTTTGAATAACAAGTAAACAGTTTTTGTTTTATTGATTTCTGTTTATTTCTAACTACTTTTCGGCTTATTGTCTCATCTGCAGGAAACCATGTATCATCTTTAATATTGTTCTTTCTGTAAACTGTAATTTACAGTAAGAAACATGTTTATTGCTCAAAATAAGCAGCTAGTGCTCAGTTAGACAGTTTGGAACCAATGTCACGACCTCAGAAACTATAGTATCTTAACAATATAGCCTGCACGACTTTAATAGTGTGTATTTTAATTATGTATTCTGTTTAATAGCGTCCACTGTGTAAGGTTCAAGTTACCATGTGAAAAAATATGATTGCTGGACAACATAAATGAAGAGTGCTGTGAAGACTCTACAAACTTTAGCACTGTAACTATATAACCTGTAATATTGTGCACTTTAATTATTTACTGCATCTAATATTATCCGTTGTGTAAAGTGAATTTCATAACGTTAAAAAGCAAGTGTGGTGCACAAAGTTCTTCGCAAGTAGATTACATCTTTGCTTATAATATTTGGTTACCTAAGAACTACTGTCCATCGGGACACGAATCAGTTGTTTCCTGAAGATGGCCCAATAATCCAAAAATTTGTTACAGTTAAACAAAAATCAATGGAACAAAAACAGTTTACTTCTTATTCAACCTTAAGAAAAGTCGTATATTATTAGTTTGGGAGCGACAAGATAGTAACTCGGATGTCGCCTCAATTTGTTCAGAAACCCAGCAGTAGCGTCTGGAATGATGCCAATTTCAGCAGTGGTTGTTTACTGTTTAAACCATTGTTTAGCAGTGTACAGTGGAAAATAAAAAAACAAGATACAGTAAAAGGATATTTTCACGATACCGGCCAGTGCGGCTGTCCCCGTAACGACTAAAATATTGTCGACAGTTTTTCACGAAGAATTGAAACAAGGTGTCAGAATATAAAGGAATGGCCTCACCGTTGATTTAAATCTGGACCAATAGCAAGACGTTATGTTACTCATTATTAGATACGAGGAGAGAATATACAGAGCGGATCCTTTAAGCAGACTGTGTATATGGCTCTTCACTGCATTGTTGTAGTCCTGAAAGCAAGTGGTGTGTAGTTATTTTGCCAGCAACGAGAGATTCAATTGGGTGTCATCTCGAAATTTTTTCGTCTCGTATTGTTTGGGGCACGTCGGCGCCTCCTCGTAGTGGGGGTAGCAGCTGGTGCCGCAGCGGGCGCGTCGTGTACTGACCTGCAGCCATGACGAGGCCGGCACGGCGCCTGCGGGCTGCAGCCGGTGTGTGGCGGGTGTGGAGCCGAGCTGCCGGCGTGTGCCGCTTGCCGCCCGGCGACTGCAGCGGCGGAGTCTGTGCGGGCCGCGGGCGGAGGGCGGAGGGCGCGCCACGCCGGGGCGCGGGGCCCGAAGCGCATGCGCGCCGTGCCCGCCTCGAGATCAGCTGGCTAATCACCCCGCGCCGGCGCGGCGGTTGTCCACACCTCGCCTCACCTGCGGCGGGCGGACTTGATGAGGTCGGGCCGTGCTCAGCCTGATGGGGCCGGGCGCTAATCTCTGACACACTTCCGAAATGAACGTCTGTCCTTACACCCGGTCCAGACCTACCCCATCTGCTCGGCAGTTGACCCTATGTAACTCTGCAGCTGACAAAGTTAACCACACAAGAATCGGGCCGGCCCCTAATCTCTGACACACTTCCGAAATGAACGTATACGCGGCCCAGACCTACCCCATCCGCTCAGCAGTTGACCCTATGTAACTCTGCAGCGGACAATGTTAACGACGGAATTACGGTGGCTCTCGTACTTAACAGTAGCATACCAATGCTGTATCTTGCACTGGCCAACGCCAATGTGAGGGGTCAGCGACTGACCCCACAACCACCACACATTCTCTATCTAGGATAAATCACATTACTTATGTATTTCCTTAATGTTGGCAGATTATAAGATTAAAATGTTGATTATTATTACTGGTAAAGGGTTTCTGGGACATTTTAGTAAAAAATAAATAGTTTTTTTTTAAATTCCTGGCAGATTGAAACTGTGTGCCCGACCGAGACTCGAACTCGGGACCTTTGCCTTTCGCGGCCAAGTGCTCTACCATCTGAGCTACCGAAGCACGACTCACGCTCGGTACTCACAGCTTTACTTCTGTCAGTATCTCGTCTCCTACCTTCCAAACTTCTGTAAAGTTTGGAAGGTAGGAGACGAGATACTGGCAGAAGTAAGGCTGTGAGTACCGGGCGTGTGTCGTGCTTCGGTAGCTCAGATGGTAGAGCACTTTCCCGCGAAAGGCAATGGTCCCGAGTTCGAGTCTCGGTCGGGAACACAGTTTTAATCTGCCAGGAAGTTTCATATCAGCGCACACTCCGCTGCAGAGTGGAAATCTCATTCGAGGTTTTTTTTTTTACATTTATTTGTATTAATTTCACAATTACAAGAATTACTCAGCTTCACATTCAGAACACTTTACAATATGAACTACTTCTTCTTTCTTGGAGTGCGCAGGGCAGCTGTACTTCCTGCAGGAAGTGCAAGCCTGCATGCACTTACGGTCTTTGCTTCTGGCGCATAAGTAACAGCGTCCTTTCTTTGGCAGATTATGTACAGCTGCACGTGCTGCTTCCCGTCGCGGCTCCGTAACGTTGTTTCCTCTGCTCACAGCACCTTGATTTCGATTACACTCATACCCAAAAGTTGATAACTCTGTAGTGTACTTTGAGTGTAGGCCTACACCATTTTGAGCGCGTCTTTTCATGTTGAGGTCACAAAGTTCACGATCAGGATCTTTCAGGTACTTTGTTCTTCCAGAACTCTTTGTCGGGTAATTCTTTGTACATTCTTTGTGTGTATGTTGAAGTATAACATATGAATTGTATGCTGCAATGTCAATCAAGTTGAAAAACACCGCCATTGGCCATCGACGCGGTGCTCGACGGCAGCTGTACGTTCTTACACACTTATCGAATGTATCCACTCCTGACTTTGTACAATTGTAGAATAGGATGTTGTCAGGCTTCTCTTCCGTCATATTCATATCATGATGTTGGGTTGACAATACTGTAACAACCTTTCCTTTCTTAGGCACGTAACTGACTATAGTGGCATCGTCACTAAATGCAAATCGGATTGTTCCCGGTGTAGCTTTTCTCTGAGGAACAAGACGGAGTTCTGTAGGAACATCGCGTTTGTCACTTCGAATAGTACCAACTGTAGTTATTTTCTCTTTCAAAAGGTCAGATGCGAGTGGAACGGTAGTGAACTCACTGTCCACGGTAACATTTCTTCCAGATTGTTTCAAGTTAGACATTTCAATCAATCTTCTAACTATTTCTGGGCCACTGTTATGATTCTTCTCATTAGCGTGCTTCTCAGCGTAGGGATCCACAGCGAAGCAGTATTTCGTATCTGAATCGCATAAAGGGTTCACCTCTATCCCATATTTTCCTGGTTTTGTTGGAATATGTAGCCTGAATGGGCATCGCCCATGGAAGGTCACAAGTTCTTCATCCACTGTGACTGACTCACTAGGATTATAAAACTCAGGAAATTTACAATCATGTTCCATATATCCCGGATAGGAAAAAATTTGTCGGTCTGTTTTCTAGCTGCTCCAGTTAGAGCATCATCAAAACGCAAGCACTTCAGCAAGAGCCTCAGTCTATGCTCCGAAAATGAAGTTAGGTACATCAGAAAGTTTTCTTTACTAAATATATCACGTAAACTGTCCTTGTTCTGTCTATGGACTCCACAGTTCAATAGAATTCCAATTGCTGACACAATTTCTTCCCTTTCAAATGCTTTCGAATTTTTTATGAAAATATCTTCAGGTGATTCCCTAAGATTTCCAAGCTTTCGATTGGTACACATCAAAATGTTATCCAGGATATTATCATCGAAGTACATGAGAAAAGTTTTACCTGGTGTATCAGGTTTTATTCCTGGCTTAGTTCCTTTCGGGGTTCTCATTACGTTAGCAACAGACCTTCTCCTCTGATTTACGTAATACTTGACGGGGACACCATGTCTTTTTCAAGTTCATCAATTTGTGCTTTCGGCCAGAGCCGTCTTCTTGTTTGTTGAATATCTATAAAAATATGAAAACAGAACCGAATACTAGCAAACTAAGCACTCTACCGAGACACACATCCTAATATACTCCAAAATACCTGCAAAAAGTAATAAAAATCAATAATTACCCCGTTCAGTTTCATCCAACTCGCTGCTGTCAGAAACTACTTGATCTGGAATTTCCATGACTACATCTTCAGTTTCACTGCTTGAGCTTTCGGGTATTCACCACTAAATTCATTGTCTGAAGTCTCAAGCAAATTTCTAAGTTCATCATCTGTCAATTTCATCTTCTTGTACATTCTGTCAAATGCCACAAAGATATTACCTTCCACTCATCACACTGTTTACCGGTTGAATGCGAATGGTGATTGTTGACCTGCTGCACCTTCAGTTATAGCAGTCGCTATAACTCAACAATGAGTGTAGACCAAAAGCTGTTCTTATTGTCGATTGTATCAATTATAATTACGATAAATGTCATCTATTTATTAAATAAACTACTGAACACGACAGGAGTTTTAGCCTAAAAACTTCGTTGGAGTCAGTTACTGACCCCCCCCCCCTCCCCCAGTGGTATGCAACTGTTAATCAGCAATAAATTTCTGAAGGGTACGTTGTACTATTGCCAGTCATTCCCTTTCGTATTTCTAACGAATGGAGCGAGAGGAATACCACTGTCCATATCGGGGATCCCCGGCCTTCTAGTTTACCTGGGCCACACTGGGAAGAAGAGGATGTACCAATGAGATAACAGCATCGTTTGCTGGGAGTTTCATATTGAAACTATTCAATTTGTCATAACTTTATGTAACTGGAATATTATGAAGTTGATAGGTGTTCACTAGTTGGGACGCACTGATGGGCCTCAACCATATCTTAGGCCGCCGGTTTATATGTTTCCGTACGAGTCTTGATTGCTCTCTTACTTTGTCTTGGCAGCCATCCTGTACAGTGGTTGGATGAAAACATGGAAACACCCGAAACACATTATCGTGCCTAATGTGGCGTAGCAAAACTGTTACTGGAGAATACTCAGTATTGTAGAACACTCAGTATAATGTCGTTTATTGAAACTGAACTACAGTTCTCGAACAGTCACTACAAACAGACAAAAACGTAGCTTGTAGACGACCGTTCATCAAGAGCGTCTGTGAGGTTCGTCGGAGCTGATCCTAGCTCGGCGGGCAACTGGCTGTACTGCTGCTGCGCTGGCCTTATAAAGCCGGCGGAGTACTCCAACTTTCCCTGTGTCTGTGAGGCGACCTCTGCAGAAAAAGGTTCGCATTAGTCTCTAGCAAGTTCTGTTTGTATTAAAGACTTGTTTTCCTCTTGGTTGCGCCTGCAAGTGCTTGTGTATGTTACATGGTACATAGGGGTGTCTTGAGTGTAGCCTGCCTGGCAGGGGCCGACTGTGGCAGACGTAATAGTTACCATTCAAAACAACTTCCAGTCGTCCTTGAGTGGATAAATATAGGACCCGTATGATCTTTAAGTGAATATTGTAACATTCTTCCTTGAAAATAGTCGCAAGTTTAGGTAACGATTATGAATGTGGATGGCCATCACTCACGCTTCTCTCCAAAGCAGACCATAAAGGCTCTATAACATTGAGATCTGGTAAATGTGGTAACCAGAGAATATGTGACCATTCATCCTCATGCTCACTAAAAAATTCCCCGACGATGCGAGCTTTCTGAACAGGGGCTCCATCATCTTGGAACACATCACCACAGGGGGGAACAAACATTGTACCAAGAGATAGAGCTGATCAGAAAAAGGTAACATAATCGTTGGCAAAATAGCTATGAATGCCACGATATAGCTGCCAAAATCGGCGTCGTACCTCCATTACGTTTCACACTCGGAACAGGGACTCGCCCAGAAGTTGGAAAAAGTGTGTAGACTTATCCACTAAAATGACTTCCATTGCTTTAGAGCATTGACATCCGTAATGGCCCGAACATCATTTATTGGTGCTACCTAATGAATGATATGGTGACAGGCTCATTTTTGTTGCCAGAGAAAACCATGAAGGGAAAGTTTACTAGCAGTCGCTCGAACAATTCCTGCTACCACAGATCAAGGAGCGGCAGACGTCCATCATCATCCAGCATGACAGTACTGAAGCCTGAATGTGCTGAACGACACGTTTTCGGAAAGGTGAGATGTTCGTGATGGTCCCCACGCTTACCCCATGTCATGCCTTTACGCTTTTTTTTGTGGGCTTACAAGGACACAAACTAATAATATCGCTACAATTCTAACACAAATCAATGGAGTTAAAAAAGCTGCAATGCTGACCTGTAAATGGGCAGAGCTCGAATATCAACTTGATCTTCTACAATGTGGGGCACACATTGAAATATTGGCATAAAGAAATGTGATCTTTAAGAGCTGCAAAACATTTTATAACAAACCTTTCCGCGACTCCCTGTTGAGATAGTATATGCGACAGAGTGCAGCACGATCCTGTTGGCACCAACAAACAGAGGTTGGACAAAATCATAGAAACATCGCGAGAAGTCCTTGCTTACACATATATACCGATGCCTGCAGGGTGTGCTGTTGTGTTTGGCCTGGAATGGCACTTCCGCAATCTTCTCAATACGTTGCAAGAGTCAGTTTCGGTCAGTATTATAGGGTAATGCAGATCATTTTTTCTTCTAATGTTGCATTGGTGAATACCTCTATTAAGCTTAATTGGATGATAGATATAGTCTGAGACAGTTCCCAGCTGCTTAAAGACATACCTGCAAGATGTATATGTATGAAATGCACATAATTCTAGTTACTTTCAAATGTGAAATGAATACTTTCTGCTTAAGAACGGATTTATCCCAGAATATTATCTCGTAAGACATTAGCGAATGATAACATGCAAAATATGTTGAATGTTACCTCTATATAACATACAGTGAAACCTTGTGACCATGTATGTCCCCTGCTGGTCATCATTGCTGGCAGAATAGTGAAGAAATAGAAAAGCAGTCAATAAAACGATGTCATTCTGCACACTGACTTAAGATGACGAGGCGTATGTGACACTTTTTGAACTATCCAATTATTTTATAAAATTAATCATTGATAGCAGCTTAATCTGCCAAACGTTTGAGACTTCTGCTAATATTAATTATTAAGTTACTAATGTATAACTTAAGCAGTAATAGCAATGTCACACTTCCACTGCGAATACAGTGTGATTATAATTAAACTTGAAAAACGCTGTAGAAATAACACGACTGGCCATAATGACGTCAAATTGCAACGGAATATTATTGGAGAAGGAGGAAAACGTATGCTAGAAGAAACAAAATAGTGTGAAAATTGATCAATAGATGTATGTGTGGGGATACGCAAATGAAAACACCCGTCATCCGCACGACCCATTGAAGCTGGTACAAACACACCGGGTACACGGCTTTTCCTCCTTTCGCCTTTGCAATGTTCGCCATGACTGTCTTATTGCAGTATCACGCTCTGCTTGTAAAGCTATATTACAAGAATGACGCCTGCGCACACGTCGCTCTGCAGAAGTTACGGATACTGAAGCGTTTGAAAAAAGGCGTTGGTCCAATAACTGCCGTGGGTCTGGATATAATGATTCGGAAATTCGAAAAAACGCGTTATTTTGGAGTGCAAGCTGGTAGAGGGTGGAAATGAATTAATTCGACGTCAGTGGAAGCAGTGGCCGTAGCAATGCAGGAGGAGACGGGTGGAGGTGTGAAAACGTGTAGTGCACGAAGAATTCCACAAACAATGGACATAGCAGTGAGTAAGATGCGTAAAATCCTGTGAAACATCCTTCGTTGCTATCCATTCAAAATTACCCATGTGCACGAGTTGCTTCCGGTTGACCTGCCAACAACAGAGATCTTTGCTTTATAATTTGTTGCTCGCATGGAAGTGGTCAATGACTGGTCGTGGAAGATTTTGTGGATAGACGAAGCCCACCTCCATCGGTCAGAATATATCAATAGAATTCTCAAACATCGGCAACGGAAAATCCACACCCAAATCAACGAGTACCACTTCATTCTGAGAAGAACAATGTGTGGAGCATTTTTACGGCATCATTTATTACAGGCTCATATTTTTGAAAAGACAGGTGCTTCCGGTCCTGTTACCTGTACCGTCACTGGTAAGCGCTGCGAGTGTCTTTTGCGCAGCCACGTCATTCCAGCTCTCCAACAACGTGGATGTGTGGATGGGATAATTTTCACGCAAGATGGCGCAGCTCCGCACAGTGCAAAACCAATTAAGGAGCTGCTGAAGCGCAATTTCGCAAATGCTAGAATTATCTGCCGCTATTTTCCTACAGCCTGACCATCCCGATCACCTCACCTTAATCCGTGTGACTTCTGCCTGTGGGGCTATCTGAAGGATGTTGTGTTCAGTGTTCCGATTCCAAACTTACCTGCATTAAAGGCACGCATTGCGTAGCACATTCTGAACATGACCCCGGAAACACGTCTGTCAGTTGTGGAACATGCTGTTTCTCGATTTCAACTTGTTGAAGAAAACGGTGGACAGCATATTGAACATGTTTTTCACCAGTCACACGGAAATTAATAATCCAATTGGATTTTTATTGATGTTATTTATGCGGTTTTTGGCCTCAGGACAATTAAAAGCCGATGTGATTCATGCTTTTTGGCCTCAAAACAGTTAAAAATCGATTTTTCCCGTCACATGTGATATGACCTTGCCGTGGCGGATGGGCTTACGTAACTAACACTATCATACCAGTCTGTTTAGCCGGCCGCGGTGGCCGTGCGGTTCTGGCGCTGCAGTCCCGAACCGCGAGGCTGCTACGGTCGCAGGTTCGAATCCTGCCTCGGGCATGGGTGTGTGTGATGTCCTTAGGTTAGTTAGGTTTAAGTAGTTCTAAGTTCTAGGGAACTTATGACCTAAGATGTTGAGTCCCATAATGCTCAGAGCCATTTCAACCATTTTTGAACCAGTCTGTTTATCGTCAAATGTACAGTTTAGGCATTGTTGTAGGATTCATTAGTCATTTGTAGTCGAACTCTATTAAATTATGATGCTTACAGCGCCATCAATTGCTACATTTAGTAACTATTTATTTTTCTTCTGCCATGCGTTTTCCCCCACCTCCGATTATATGCCTTTGCAATTTGACGTCATTCTGACCAGTGGTGTTATTTCTACAGTTGTTTGAAAGTTTAATTGTAATCACCTTGTACTATGAATTAATGAAGCATTTGTGGAAGACGAAGACAACGTACTACATTCAGCAGCGTGAACCAGAACTCTACCGACAAAGTGTCAGCTGTGGTAGTATGGATCAAACCATGAAAGCAACGTCTAGAAAATATAAGTTCTGAAACGCATACCATAAGAGCTAAGAGCACTTGTACGTCTTCATTGCGGTGAGACGTATCTCTTGTGCTAAGCAAGGGCTCATAACTCTTAAGGTATCCGTTTCGCAGACCATATCTATTAGACATTTTATTCTTGTTTTGGCCCATACTACCTCTTCCGCTTGCAGCGGAAGATATGTATTTACATCGATGAAACAGAACAAGTGCTCATAGCTGTTATAATATGCATTTTAGAGCAAATGTTTACAGAGTTTTTTCTTGCTTCGGTCCATACCGCCCCTTGTCAAAGTTTGTCGGCGGTGTTGTGGTATACCTTGTTTATAGAAGTCTTCAGTACAACCTCCTAAACTTAGCCAGGCATCGTATGTGAATATGTATTCTTCATCTAGCGTTTTTGATATGCAGATTCACTAGATTTCAGAAAACTTTTCGATGTGTGTGTATCCTCATACGCCTGACCAACACTGTCACGGAACGATAAACGTCATCATCCAGAGGCCACATTGCTGAAACTATTGAATTCCTACTATGCCTATGGGCTTTTCTACACTACTGCCCATTAAAATTACTACACCAAGAAGAAATGCAGATGTTAAACGGGTATTCATTGGACAAATATATTATACTAGAACTGACATGTTTTTCACGCAATTTGGGTGCATAGATCCTGAGAAATCAGTACCTAGAACAAACACCTCTGGCCGTAAGAACGGCCTTGATACGACTGGGCATTGAGTCAAATAGAGCTTGGATGGCGTGTACAGGTACAGCTGCCCATGCAGCTTCAACACGATACCACAGTTCATCAAGAGTAGTGACTGGCGTATTGTGACGAGCCAGTTGCTCGGCCACCATTGACCAGACGTTTTCAATTGGTGAGATATCTGGAGAATGTGCTGGCCATGGCAGCAGTCGAACATTTTCTGTATCCAGAAAGGCCCGTACAGGACCTGAAACATGCGGTCGTGCATTAGCCTGCTGAAATGTAGGGTTTCGTAGGGATCGAATGAAGGGTAGAGCCACGGGTCGTAACACATCTGAAATGTAACGTCCACTGTTCGATGTGCCGTCAATGCGAACAGGAGGTGACCGAGACGAGTAACCAATGGCACCCCATACCATCACGCCGGGTGATACGCCAGTATGGGGATAACGAATACACGCTTCAAATATGCGTTCACCGCGATGTCTCCAAACACGGATGCGACCATCATGATACTGTAAACAGAACCTGGATTCATCCGAAAAAAATGACTTTTTGCCATTCGTGCACCCAGGTTTGTCGTTGAGTATACCATCGCAGGCGCTCCTGTCTGTGATGCAGCGTCAAGGGTAACCGCAGCCATGGTCTCCTAGCTGATAGTCCATGCTGCTGCAAACGTTGTCGAACTGTTCGTGTTCCATATTCTGCTCACAGTCATTGGAACTCGACCAACGAGAGCAGCAATGTCGCGATACGATAAACCGAAATCGCGATAGGCTACAATCCGACCTTTATCAAATTCGGAAACGTGGTTGTAGCTGTCGCCACCGGCACCAACTTTGTGTGAATGCTCTGAAAATCTCATCATTTGCATATCACAGCATCTTCTTGCTGTCGGTTAAATTTCGTGTCTGTAGCACGTCATCTTCGTGGTGTAGCAATTTTAATGGCCAGTAGTGTACTTCTTACACAAGGGAATGCTGTTTTCATTTTCAGACTTTGTGCTTCCTCCCAGAAATGAATAACGACAAAATCGAGACGAAGTACGGTTCACTGGAAGAAATGTAAGTGCATATAACTCATTCACTTTATATCTTATCACTTGTACGAACATAGGCGTATCTTTATATTTTATACAAGCTGAAAGATTTATGCATTATATGAAATTCTAGTAAATTAAAGTTCGTTTGGTATATTACCACGTAGTGCATCTTGGTGACGGAAGTCGTGAGATACCACCAACTATCGTGAAGGACATGGGCGTACACAGCGAGGGGCAGGGGGGGGGAGGGGGGCAGCCACCCGCCTAGAAGATATTCGCAGTTTTTCACTAGTTTACTGTTCAAATGGTTCAAATGGCTCTGAGCACTATGGGACTCAACTGCTGTGGTCATAAGTCCCCTAGAACTTAGAACTACTTAAACCTAACTAACCTAAGGACAGCACACAACACCCAGCCATCACGAGGCAGAGAAAATCCCTGACCCCGCCGGGAATCGAACCCGGGAACCCGGGCGTGGGAAGCGAGAACGCTACCTCACGACCATAGTTTACTGTTTTATTTAATAAGAAATGCTGCATGATTTCTCGGATTGTACAAGTGCATTCTTGTACTTGAAATGTTTATTAAATGCAGTTTTTCACTGGTTTACTGTTTTATTTAATAAGAGTTGTCTCGAGTCCTTGTTTCCTGAGACTAGTACGACCGTCCCCCCCCCCCCCTTTCCTTGGTGTCGGATCTCCTTTCGCCCAGCGTAGTGCAGCAACTCAACGTGGCCTGAAGTCAACAAGCTGGTGGAAGTCCCATGCGGGAATATTGAGCTACACTGCCTCTGTATCTGTCCATAACTGCGAAAGTGTTGCCGATGCAGAATTTACTAGAAAGTGCAGTCCTGGGGTCCTCAAGCTGATGAAATGTGTAAACGCTTTTGGACCAGAGAGAACCTTGTGATATAGTAGGGGGCAGCACGGCCGGCTGATGGCCCTACCGGGTTTAGGATGGTTATCGGCAAGTGCAGTAAAAGGGGAATCAAGTGTGCGACATGGTTAGCAATTTTACAGTCCAGACGGCGTCTTCTGTTAGGTCCTGAGGGTGGACCCTCACGTCCGTTTGCTGCTGTGGTTCTCTGACTGGACATGTCAGAGAGTGCGGCAGTGCTCATTCTGTCATGCACCTCCTTTCGCCTTCCACACCGCCTCGTGGAATTGTCAGGTGATGTGATCCCCGACTCTATTGGTCTACCAGGCAGTGAATGTTGCCGCGATGTCCGACGCTGGTGGCTATAAGGTGACCGCGTTGTCATGATGTCGTGCTCTTCGCTGAGCTTGACCCGCTCTTCCGCAAGCCGGTAGTGGATCAGAGGCTGCGAGCTTAGAGCACCTCGTGCCCAGCCCAACTCCGCGACCACACGACCAGCTTACTAAGCGTGTGCTTTACTTCCGCATAATATCGATGTACACTCCTGGAAATTGAAATAAGAACACCGTGAATTCATCGTCCCAGGAAGGGGAAACTTTATTGACACATTCCTGGGGTCAGATACATCACATGATCACACTGACAGAACCACAGGCACATAGACACAGGCAACAGAGCATGCACAATGTCGGCACTAGTACAGTGTATATCCACCTTTCGCAGCAATGCAGGCTGCTATTCTCCCATGGAGACGATCGTAGCGATGCTGGATGTAGTCCTGTGGAACGGCTTGCCATGCCATTTCCACCTGGCGCCTCAGTTGGACCAGCGTTCGTGCTGGACGTGCAGACCGCGTGAGACGACGCTTCATCCAGTCCCAAACATGCTCAATGGGGGACAGATCCGGAGATCTTGCTGGCCAGGGTAGTTGACTTACACCTTCTAGAGCACGTTGGGTGGCACGGGATACATGCGGACGTGCATTGTCCTGTTGGAACAGCAAGTTCCCTTGCCGGTCTAGGAATGGTAGAACGATGGGTTCGATGACGGTTTGGATGTACCGTGCACTATTCAGTGTCCCCTCGACGATCACCAGTGGTGTACGGCCAGTGTAGGAGATCGCTCCCCACACCATGATGCCGGGTGTTGGCCCTGTGTGCCTCGGTCGTATGCAGTCCTGACTGTGGCGCTCACCCGCACGGCGCCAAACACGCATACGACCATCATTGGCACCAAAGCAGAAGCGACTCTCATCGCTGAAGACGACACGTCTCCATTCGTCCCTCCATTCACGCCTGTCGCGACACCACTGGAGGCGGGCTGCACGATGTTGGGGCGTGAGCGGAAGACGGCCTAACGGTGTGCGGGACCGTAGCCCAGCTTCATGGAGACGGTTGCGAATGGTCCTCGCCGATACCCCAGGAGCAACAGTGTCCCTAATTTGCTGGGAAGTGGCGGTGCGGTCCCCTACGGCACTGCGTAGGATCCTACGGTCTTGGCGTGCATCCGTGCGTCGCTGCGGTCCGGTCCCAGGTCGACGGGCACGTGCACCTTCCGCCGACCACTGGCGACAACATCGATGTACTGTGGAGACCTCACGCCCCACGTGTTGAGCAATTCGGCGGTACGTCCACCCGGCCTCCCGCATGCCCACTATACGCCCTCGCTCAAAGTCCGTCAACTGCACATACGGTTCACGTCCATGCTGTCGCGGCATGCTACCAGTGTTAAAGACTGCGATGGAGCTCCGTATGCCACGGCAAACTGGCTGACACTGACGGCGGCGGTGCACAAATGCTGCGCAGCTAGCGCCATTCGACGGCCAACACTGCGGTTCCTGGTGTGTCCGCTGTGCCATGCGTGTGATCATTGCTTGTACAGCCCTCTCGCAGTGTCCGGAGCAAGTATGGTGAGTCTGACACACCGGTGTCAATGTGTTCTTTTTTCCATTTCCAGGAGTGTATTTGCAGATGTGTGTCCTGAAGTTCTAGTCAGTGTCGGTTCTCGTGAGCCAGTTCATTTCCCACTCTTAGTGTTTATCAAGAACTGTTTCACTTGAAGGACTTGCGAGTGAAATTAGTTATTGTTTAGCCTTGATTTTATAATTTACTGGTCTTTCTTAGATGTTAAAGTAAAGAAAAGTTTCCTGCCTCCTGTTGTTGGGTGTGGTCTGTGTTTCAGTGAGCTAGGCAGCGGGCAACCGAAGCGTAAAGCCTACCTTTAGATTACAAGTTTGGCTTACGGGCGGTGGACTTCGCCTGAGCTCGTAAGTTCCTCTTCGGTAGCGTTTGCTTGGTTCACTTTCAGTGGCCTACTCGACGTGGGGTTACAAACGGAGCCACGTCTTGGTTCGAAGTTAAGTATTACTTCTCTCAGTCGGTTCCACCGTTCGTGGTTAAACTTCGGCCTTACAAGCTTGGGCCTTGCTTCGGTTGGTAGAGTGGTCTCACGGTTAAGGCGCTCAGTCCGGAACCGCGGGACTGCTACGGTCGCAGGTTCGAATCCTGCCTCGGGCATGGATGTGTGTGATGTCCTTAGGTTAGTTAGGTTTAAGTAGTTCTAAGTTCTCGGGGACTCATGACCACAGCAGTTAAGTCCCATAGTGCTCAGGGCCATTTGAACCATTCGGTTGGTAGACACTTTCTGTTTAGTCTTAAATAAAGTTGCTTTGTTAGGTCATGGTCATATTTTGCCTGTGTGGCGGTTCTTAATGTTTGGGTAATGATTTATTAACTTGCTTATGATTTTATGTAATGAGTTTCTTAAAAATTTTTGCCTGAGTGGCGGTTTTCAATGTTTGGCTAAATTTCTTAAATATTTTTTCTGAGTGGCGGTTCTTAATGTTTGGCTAATGATTTATTAACTTGCTTATGGCTGAAATGGGTCTGAGCACTATGGGACTTAACATCTGAGGTCATCAGTCGCCTAAACTTAAAACTACTTAAACCTAACTAACCTAAGGACATCACACACATCCATGCCCGAGGCAGCATTCGAACCTGCGACCGTAGCGGTCGCGCGGTTCCAGACTGAAGCGCCTAGAACCGTTCGGCCACAATGGCCGGCAACTCGCTTATGATTCTATGTAATGTGAGACTCTTAAATAATCTTGCCCCAGTGGCGCCTGTCAAAGTATATGTGATTGTTTTGGGTTGCTAATAAACCCTTTGGTATTGAAATGTTCACTTTATTGGGCCAGCCCTTCCACCCCCTTTAGATTAAAAGGTTAAACAAACAGGTGTTAAGTAATATCCGTACCAGCGTTGTCCGAGAGATGAACGTAATTTTGGGGTCATATCGGTAATGCCATTCTGTACGACAATAATGGAAATATCTTATGCTTTATAATGTTTCTAGCGTACGTAGAAGTCCTCATGAATTCCGTAAGCAGAAATCTTGCTTAACGCGGCTCACTCTGTTCCTCCGTGAAATCGAGAGCGCCGGAGAACATGGCGCCCAGGCTGATGGCGCGGTGCTTGACTTCAGGAATGCGTTCGATACAGTTCGGCACAGTCGTTTAGTGAATAAAATATGACTTCACCGAGTATCGGACCTGATTTCTGGCTCGATACTGGATTTCCCAGCAGTCAGAACTCAACACGTCGTTCTTAACGCGTCGTGATAGACAAATATGAAATTTAACTGAGTAGCAGTCCAGTGGAGAGTTAGGAGAGTTATACGACCGATACTATTCATGATATATACAGTCTAGTGAATAAAGCAGGCAGCTCCATAAGGATGTCCTCTATAACATACATTGAAATGTTACCTCCCTTTGCTTTCTCTGAAGTCGTGAAAGTTCCCCGAGAGACGATTCAATTGAATTTATTAATTTAAATGACATTTATGTACAGATGCAGACAACAACCGCCACGAGAGGATAGCAATTCATTTGAAGGTGGTAAGAGGAGCCAGTGGCTGACTGATAGTGAAGATCGACGACGCCATTATTTGGAGATCAATAGGCGAATCATTCTCAGCACAGGTCGCACAAAAATTCCTACAATATACTTCAAATGACCGGTAATGTATCTCACGGCTGCTTTTTGTTCTGTTCAGAGACAAATTAATGACCGAACACGGTATGTGTTCAGTCATTACGTCTCCCAACAACTCGTTGCCACTTCGCTTTCCAGCCGTTGAATACTCTGTATGACAGAACACGAGAAAATGGAGGAATTGTACAAATAACAGCAGAATATGTCACACTCATAAGTTTAATTTTGTTTAAGGCAGTGAAACAATACCTTCACCGGCTGATAGAAACGGAATATCTGAAATTCTAAAAGTCCTGATTTCAAGTGAAGTCAGTGGTATCTTTCATAGCATATCCGCGTTTTACAGTATTGTTTTAAGGGAAAAAGAAGGAAAGGTGCACAAATGCACTAAAGCTAAGCTCTAGCCTTAGTAGCAATGAGGAAAACATGTATGTTTTGTCAAGAATGATCCCAAGTTGCATCTCCAGAAGACTGTAGCGAAACGCCTGCAGATCTGCGGAGGACTGGTGGTGGACCCTGAACTTAAATAAATGTAACGCATTACGTATAGATAGGCCGACTGATCCACTGCTGCTCTGTTACAGTAGTGACAACAAACCACAGGAAGTACTTAACAACCTTAACACACATAGGAGTAACAGTTCACACCAACCTCAGGTGGAATGACCATAAAACTGATTGTAATTTTCCAGGAAGTGCTTCACTTGATAAATATTAAAGGAAAAACTATAGAAAACACTTGGGTAAGACCGTTTATTGAGTATTTTTCATCAACATGGGACCTTTATCAGATTGAACAGACCTGTGAGATGGAAGCGATACCCAGATGCTCAACAAATTGCAGTGGCAGACGCTACAAGAGAAGCTTTGTGCTCCACCGAGAGGTTTTCTGTTCAATTTCCGAGATCTTACGTTCTAAGAAGAATAGGACAACATATCACTTCCTACACCATATCCATCGCGAAATGACTGTGACGAGAAAACAAGAGAAATTAAAAATTGTACTAAGATTTATCTACAGACATTCTTCTCACATACCATTTGCCATTTCAACTGTGTAAGGCAGTTTGCCGAGTGTAGGCCCAGATTAAACAGGCGTACGTGTGTCGAAATACAGTACTGTTGCTACTGCCTCCCTGAAGCATCTCCTCATGAAGTTCGCTGGCACGATGTCTGTGTTGTTCTATGTACTCTATACTGGGTGATTTCAACAACGTGATATACGTGTAAGGATATAGATCTACAACGTTGAAATTGGTAAATATGAATACTTATTTATTTTACCTGACCACGAATTACGTATATAAAATATACTGAAAATCATTCACAACAATGATAGTAATTTTACATAACATTTTCGGAGAATAGCGATCTTATTGAGATAAAATTGCTTTTAAATAATTTAGTGACAGTAATAGTAATAATCATAGCATAATAATAATAATAGTAATAATAATAAAAGGGACATTCAAATCAAAACCGGATACCAGCCACAGCAAGGCAATGTAATAGTTCAATTCAAAAGTTATAACTACACGCTTTAGGACATTTATCACACTGAGAGACGAGGTGATCAAGTCCTGTCAATTGGAACACGATCTGCTGCTGACGGATCCACAACTGCAGTCACTCCTACACTGTCTATTCCGCCTCATTCCTACGTCCATAATAATAATAATAATAATAATAATTTGAAAGGGCATTGAGTGTGTAGTAGATTAGTTAGCACATTAAAGTCACATGTAATAAGCGGAAGGGATAAAGTAACTGCTGAAAATCCAGAAGACAGTTCCTGTTATGAAAGAACAGTATTTAAAAAGAGAACACTGAAGATAAGGCCGAGAAAAAAGTTGTGGGGGTGGGGAGAGTAGTGGATGAGGTAGATGGCTATTGTGATACAAGGTGGTCCATTAAGTGTCTTTTGAAGTTTGGAAGGAATTCAGTTACTCTAAAATCCTGAGGAAGGTTGTTCCAAAGCGTGGTCCCTACTATACGAAATGATTTAGAGGATATAGAAGTGTTACATAACGATACAGAGAGGATTTTACTTTGTTGAGAACGAGTATTTCTGCTGTGCTGTGCCACATAATAGTGTTAGAGCTGAAGATAAATTAGAGGGAGTGAAATGATTGCGAATATGATAGACCAAATATATGATATGGTAGTTTCTCTGCTTATCGGTACTTAGCCGTGATAATTATTCGTAGGCAGGAGTCATACAGTCGAAGTAGCGCGTCACAAATGAGTAGCACTCAAGAATTCATCGCCAACTGTGGTCGGCGTCAGCTTTCTTACGAAAGTCCTTGGAGTATTAGTGACTCTGAGAGCTACTTTTTAAACTCTAAAGGGAATACTATTTCATATTCCTGTAGTAAATAAAGTGACGGTGACACCCTCTTACTGACTGCAGATGTTTGTTCAGACCGAAGTATGTGATATCTGTAAGTCAATCTTTACACAAGTTGGTTGCTGGGCCTCGGCTGTTCAGTGAAAAATGTCAAATCTAACCACCTTGAGCCATCTAAATTTCGAGTTGCATTTTATTTGCGCAACCAACTGAATTACTACATTACATTATCTTTAGGCATCCTGCCCGACGCGAAGGAAGAATCCTACCTCTGGTCCAGCCAAAATAGGGGCGAGTATTCAGTGACTGGTGTCCGTATATTTCTTCTTAACACAGCGATCTCGTTGATCATTATTTCCTGACTCACGTGATGATCGAAGAAATCGCTATTTGGACAAGAAATCTACGGATACGAGTCACTGAATGGTCGCTCCTATTTTGGCTGGGCCAGAGGTGGGATTTTTCCTACGCGTCGTGCAGGATACCTAAAGATGGTGTAATCCATCGCTGAAACTGGTAGCACAGATAAAATACAACCGCAAGTCTAAACAGCTGAAGGTGTTTTGACCTGACATTTTATAATCTAAGTGATGGTCAAGAATCATCGCTAAGTTTTTTTTGCGGTAGAAGAATGGGTTATTTCTGAGCTGCTTAGGATTATGGGTGGAAGAGATTCTCTGAATTAAGAAGTTATGTGTTTTCTAAGCGACTAAAACTGCCTGAGTTTTAGGTGGGTTACGTTTCAAACCTATGTTCGGCGCCTTCTTTGCTAGGGCAAATAAATCAGCGTATACAAGTTGCATAGCTGTACACAGATTTGTTGAACTTCCACTTTGATACAACCGAAGGTCGTCAGCATGTAAGTAATATTTGCTGTGGGAGAGAATAGTTGTCACATCATTAATATATGACGAGAAATGACATGGATGCAGTATTGATCCTAGTTGCACCATTCATTTTGCATCACTCCATTCATATACTTTTGTTCCAATCTCTACACACTGGTAACTTGACGTAAGGTACGAGTGGAACCATTGTACAGGGCAGGTATGCTCCAAATTTATGCTAGTGGTTACCACACACTATTCTTACGCTCGCTTTTGAACAATCAATAGTCACGACGAATTAAACGAGAAAATTATCTCATCATACATTGGTGAGCAGAAATATCTAAAATACATTCGGAGATTGATTACTTTGTTTCCAAGAGTAGCAATAATACTATCAACAAACGCAACTGAAATCAATTGTTGACCAGTTCAGCAATATATAACCCAAAAATTGGAACCATTGTACTCCGTTTAATTACACCAGTTTCATATGTCACATCAATGGTTGGGATGACTATCTCTTGTACAGAGGTCTACAAATTGACGATCCAGAACATCACTCCCGACCGCGACATTGCCTGTAGAGATGGGGGATCCGCTCTTGAACTAATTCATAGAGTTCAATCTTTCAAAGGAGTGAACAATCAGTGATTCAGAAAAAAAGAACGGTAGCTCCAAACGTTTCCCACGGCAGAGAGAGAGAGAGAGAGAGAGAGAGAGAGAGAGAGAGACGGAGCATATCAGCAGCGCCTCTGCTGGTCACAGCACAGTGCACGCCACACAACACAGCCAGCGCCGGCCTCTGCCCTGCTTCTGCCTTGGCTGCCTGCATTGTGCAGTGCCCCATTGGATTTTGTGTTTCACATATGCCGTGCCGTCTCTGTGCGTCGTCTGCCGTGTGCACTGTGCGGTGTCTGGCGCAGCTTAACTTCGCATCGCACTCTGTCGGCGATCGTTTCAGTCGCACGTCCTGCCCTCTGGGCAGTTGATGCGAGCAACAGGACAGAGAGCCACCTAGCGGATAACATAGGAACTACTTGCAAAAACCTGCTCGCAAGGGAATGGACAATTTGTCTCGGAGCGGGTGAGTTCACCGCTCCCCCCACCCTCGGAACTCTCCCGCTCAACGCTCACCCCACCATCTCGACTCTAGCCAGAGCGTCGAGCAAAGCGACTCAGGTGTCACTCTGGTCTCTGCGGTCTCAGCTCACGCAGTAGTACAGCTCGCGGCTCGACCTGCTCGACTCAGCGCCTCTGCATCGTAGTTCGTCCCCACTGGATATTGTTCTTCGTAGTAATACCGCTATGTATATTACATTATTATTTTATGTATACATCAATTGTTTTTATTTTATTTTTATTTGTTTAAACTAATTAGATTAGGTTCCTGATGACTCCTCTTACTATAGGATTTTTATTATGGACACTCGAATTTACGCTTTAATTACGAGCGAACCGATAAACGTATCGCAAAATGTGATACACCAATATTTTCCTTGTTTTATTCTGCGTAAGGCTATATGCAGCACTTTCGTTTTACAGTCAAATTTATATATTTTTTTCTTATTCTGGTACGGATTTTGCTATTTTAGGCGTCTTCGAAAGGAAACGTTCACTTTAAAAATATATGGCTTGCGATGTATTTGTATGAGGTTAATGAAATTTTAATACATTATAGCCAAATATATTGTTAATGTAAATCTCAAGTTACAACATTTTCCAATCACCCAAAAAACCACGATAGTGCAAAATAAATCAATAATCAAAAACTTTGTCATATCGTGGAAATTTCAATAAACAATACAAAATTCTTACTCATTATCTGTGTTACTTCAAAATAGGATCAAATAAGATCAAAATACAGGTATAGTACTAGAATAAACCAAGTTTAAAGGGCAATGTGCCTTCCATTTATTTTCTATTGTAAATGAGTGGTGAGTCATGAAAAAGAGCTAATTCATTTCAGGGAGTAAACAGTTCTGATCCAATCTCTGAAAAGAACAGTTTTGCCCATCTCTAGTTGCCTGCCGCTTGGTGGCGCTACAGGGCAGGTAACGCGGTAACAGTTGTATGGTAAGCGGAGCAGACACGGACGGGAGTTCACCTCAGCGAAGATATGGGCTGCAAATGGGTCAGTCCATAGAGATAAGCGACTCTGATAAAGGGCAGATTATTATTACGTGCAGCCTGTGGAAGGCTATCTCCAAAACGGCGAAGCTGGTCGAATGTTCACGTGCTATTTTTGTGAGCATCTATCGATGGAAGTAGGATACTGAAACTACCACTAGGCGCTACATGGTTGGACGCCCAGATCCTTCACAGGACGTGTGGTACGGAGGCTTGACTGTTCTGTGAAGGAGGATAGATGATCGTCTGTGGGATCCCTGCAGAAACATCGAAATGCTGGTGCAGTTACAAGCGTTTCGCAGTAGGTCTACATCGTTCATCGCACTTTATTAAAGACAGAGCTCCACAGCCAACCATTCCCACACGTTCGCATGGTCACCCAACGACGTCATCAATTGCGATTTCAGCGGTACGGAACAATCGGGATTCGACCGACGATGAACGGGTCGATCTTCGGATGAATCACGTTTTTGCTACGCTAGGTCGCTGGTCGTCTCAACAAACGCTGACATCGAAGTGAACGGCGACTCAAAGCGTGCAGCGTGCCGCAGATGCAGGCTTGTGGGAGCAGTACTATTCTATGGGAGACATTGTCCTGCGATTGCACGGGACCTGTGGTTGTAATGGAAGGCAAGCTGACGGCTGCGAACCGCCTGCGTGACTTCAAGTTCGATGTCTTCCCCGACGGTGATGTCGTCTTTCATTAGTATTATTGTCCCTGTCTCGGAGCCAGAACTGTGCTACACTGGTTTGAAGAGCGGTATAGTGAATCAGCGTTGATGGATCGGCGACCAAATTCGCGTGATGTAAATCTTATGATCTGGGTCGCTATCGGGCGCCCTCACCGCTTACGGAAATAAGAAGCCGTAATACATGCATGTTGTCAACAACCTGGCCGCAATGGTGACACCGGTTCCCGTCATACCACCGAAGTGCTATCGGGCTGGGATAGCACTTGGATGGGTGACTATCCGGTCTTCTGAGTGTTGTTAGCAAGCGGGGTGCACTCAGCCCTTGTGAGACAAACTGAGGAACTCTGTGCTGACCACATACCCCTCCATATCCGCATCCAGTACCGCCTGTAGGCTGAGGATGACACGGCGGCCGGTCGGTACCTTTGGGACTTCCAAGGCATGTTCGGACGGAAAACATACGCGAATTGCAGTTCCTGTGCTAAGGCATCTAATGCAACATAGCTCCAGAAACATAATGTCGGGTTCCTGATACGCAGAACCAGTGATGTATTTGGTTTCGCAGACGGACAGCGAAGTTATTCAGCAGGTGGTCATAATGTTTTGGTTCATTGGTGTATACCATGTAATTATTCAGGCTTCTCCGGTAATCTATTTGTGTCTTGAGGTGTCAGGTGTCCTGCAGGTTATCTGAGTAGTCCATGCGTAGTATTTCGTTGATGTGACTCGTTGTCTTCATCAGGAACAACCTGAAAGTATGCGCGGTGACAATGATATTTGACAAGACCCCATACACCTCAAGATACACGGTCCACTCACATTAATGTCACCATTGCTTAAGGTAGACGTCAACGTGCATATAATTCAAATGGCTCTGAGCACTATGGGACTTAACATCTGAGGTCATCAGTCCCCTAGAACTACTTAAACCTTACTAACCTAAGCACATCACACACATCAATGCCTGAGGTAGGATTCGAACCTGCGACCGTAGTGGTCGCGCGGTTCCAGACTGAAGCGCGTAGAACCGCTCGGTCACACTGGCCGGCGTGCAATAATTATTCACAGACGGCAGATGACGCTCCTGGCTGGGATTGGAGGGTGTATTAATGCTGTCGGGGGATGCGGAAAACAGTGCAGTCGTAATGCGGAAACACAGCGAGTCACCTAAAGTCCAAAAGAGCATGAGCATTGCCTTTTGGACAAAGGGTGGAATCATTTCCGAAACGGTTGAGTTTGTAAACGGTTCGTGTTCCGCCGTGATTGAAGTATAACGTGAACGGTAAAATGGAGATAACATATCCGGCGCCGAGCCAAATATGGTACACTACAGGCCATACACGACAATGGTTTACAATGGTTGCGGAGATGTGTACGGGCAAACAGACGTGCATCTGTCTTGTGAGCGGATGAATCAAGGTCTTTCCAACAGTTTTTCAGCGAACGCTGCTGTGTATGGTCCTGTGGACCAGGCACTTTCCCCATGCAACTTTGATGATTGCTGTTCATCGGCAATGAAGGCTGGAATTTGACGTCAGTACTGCAGTGGGCGTTTACTGAGTGGCGACAGGTCACCTTTCCGATGAATCGCATTTGATGCTCGGTCGGCGTGAAGCGTCCGAAAGCGAACACCCTGCAACAATCTTCGGATGTGTCCTTCCCGAAGAAGGGAGCGTTTAGGACTGAGAAATGTTTTCGTCGTTCTGGAGGGCACAGTGGATTAACACAAGAATCCACCTATCCTTCAGCAACATGTTTACCTCTATGTGTAGTTCGTCTTAGCTCGGCGCCAGCCACGGCACTACCTGCGGGTCAATGCACAGAGCCACACAGCTCGCAGTGTACAGTCGTGGACAAAACGAGCGAGACCCCTCGCCTTTTCGTTATGCTGATCCGCACGGCTTTGAAGTCTGCTACACAGAATAATAGGCAAGGCGACGATGTGCTACCAACATACTATGCACATGCGTGAAATTGAAAAACTATCCGAAATTTGTCAGACTGTTTTCAATCATGTGTAAGACTATATTAATGCTGATTAGTGTGTTAACCACAACACCTAAATATAAGATATAAATGAAAGAAGAAACGCTAATTAGTACGAACTATACCAATAAAAACGAATTTCAGCTTATCGAGATAACATAACTGTTTTAGTAAGACAAAGTAACCCAGTTCGTTACGAATTAGCAAAATATTATGCGCATTTGTCCGCGAAATGGTCTCTGTCAATGTTCAGACCAGTCATACAGCAATACCGTTGCTGACCTTCCATTAATGTGCGTAAATTTGGCAATGCGTGAAGATTCATAACGAAATTCAGTTGAAAATCATTCAGTGCCACACTTAAGTAAATTCAATTACTGACAGAATCGGAAAAACGTAGGCAGTAACAAGTATGAAATTCTACAACAGTTTCATATCGACATCCACAGGGTGCCGGTACAGAATAGAGGTAGCGATAAAACGTATTGGGGACGCGAGAATTTCATAAAGTTCCTTTACTGATAGTCTATCTGCCTCCATCGAGATTAGAAGCGAAAACAAACCAGACCTCCCTTGCAGTAACAAACACATTTCAGTACGCTAGCAGACAACCCAGGCAAACAGCCCTCTATTATTACTTCAGATATGAATAAGCCGCAATGAAAATGGCAAAATGATCTGCAGTTTCTGTTGCATAGTTCTTTCTGGACTCAAAAACATGTTTCACAAGCTACGACATCGTCGCGCAAAAAGCACAGTGACCCGTATATGTAATAAGTTTCCTTTAATTAACGTATATGGTCATAATCTTTTCTGTTTAACAGATTACCGGTTTCGGTCATTAATGACCATAATCAGATCTGTCTCATAAAATCAAAGTCTGTTAAACAGAAAAGATTGTGACCAATTAATGGAAACTTATCAAAAACATGTATTGTCTACCTTTATGTCACCCCTTATGTGACAATAATTCGGGATGTTTATCGAAATAACAAAAAACTGTTATTAGCGAGTAAATTTCGTAGGATAATTCTGCACTACCCCAGGAAATAAACGGCGACGTAGCTGCCAAACGTATTCTACAATGTTTAGAATTCTCCATTAGACGTGCCACAGCCAGAAAACGTTCATTAACCGAAGTGTTCCTTAAGGTAGCTAGCAATGGGAATTCTCGCACATCTAAAACGCGGTGGCATTAATAGTGGGATCTGAATTGCCACGTGTATAGGCAAATGGATTTTATTTGCATTCCTGTAAACGTGATTTGGATGGAAAGCATAGCTACGATTAATATGCTGATGTATCGACTGCAACTGGAACATTTCGAAAAAAAGAGTAGGGGAAATTATTATGCGGCCGTCGTCTTCAGTAACTGTGGTAGCTATTTTCGTTGTTAGGATTTCGTCACGTAAATCGGTAGAAATGGAACCTTACTAGTCTCACTTTCTTGACCGTCTATCTGTTTACCCAACCCTTAAAACCCGTTTACCTCGAGTACGGGTGGACATAATAAGCGGAAATGTATCGCACTTCCTGCTGTATACGGTCCCTTGGTGGTGTAAAAAAGTGAGCTATGTCAACGCAATCTAAAGATACGGGCGTTTACGTAAAGAAAATTTACACGAAACGTCAAAAAATGGCTCTAAGAACTATGCCACCAAACTGCTTAGGTCATCAGTTTCCTAGACCTAGAACTACTTCAACCAACCTAATCTAACACACGTCCATGTCCGGGGAAGGATTTGAACTGACGGCGCAAGGAGCCGCGCGGTCCGCGATATGACGCCGTTGAGCGCACGGCTAACCCGCTCCGGCAAGCTGTTAATATCATCTGGTGTTGCTAAAAAGTTAGTCACTTCTGGTGAATGATTTTCTGCGCAGTCCATTTAAGAAAGAATAACTAAAATATATTTGATGTTACGGAAGAGGAAGGTCGCCTAATTGATTTCCACTCGTCTTTATATATGGTGTTAGATTCGCAATCTGAACATACGTACTATCCATAACCACACTTTAGATCTAAGTCATAGTCACATATATGGGAGTACAACACATTGGCTTATACTTGAGGTATTTCGTTTCCCACGAAGTGGTGGCAGACGATGCTGTGGCGTCTTCGAAGCCCGAGTTTCTTCTGAGCTAGCTATCTCAGCACATCAGCTGAGCGATCTTGCATTGTATGTTGGTAGCATTTCGTCGCCTTGCCTGTAATGCTGTGTAGCAGACTTTAAAGCTGTGCGGATCAGCATAACGAAAAGGAGAGGGGTCTCACTCGTTTTGTCCACGACTGTACGTGCGTGCTGAGATGGGTATCAGGGTGACTTTGCCCTAGTCCCCTGGCCATCTAACTCTCCATACTTAAGCCCAACTGAGAATCTTCTGTCGGGCTGTCCACGCCATTGAGCCCGAACCGAAAAATTTATCGCAGCTGACCACTGTGCTGGAGCTGGCATGACTCCACATCCCTGTCGGTACCTTCCAGAATCTCACTGACACTTCCTGCAAGTCCCACTGCGGTCCGTGCAGCAAAGAGTGGTCACGTTAATGTGACTGGTCAGTGTATAAGTGCTGGTGTTTCTCCAGAATTAAGAGACAATCCATTTTCAGGGAACTACGTAACAATTCATTGATAACATTACTAATTTCTGTTGCTTTCTCGTTAATCGGAATGTATTACAGCACTTGTATCAAATGCGAAAAGTACCAGATCTGCTCAAAGAATGGCAAGTTGTAGATCACTCATGTATACAGGGTGAGTCGGTCATAATGTTACAGTCATTCAGAGATTTTGAAAAATTCTTGATCTATGAGTCTTAGCTCAGAAATGCCGGTCCGGGAAGCGACCGATCGAAAGCTATAAGGGAAGATCGTTCTGATCCCTCAGATAGTGGACCTCTTCTACGGCAAACTCTTTGCTTTTCATATTTTGGAAGGAGGTAGGACGCACCAAAGCAAGAAAAAGTTTACAGTAAACATGGACTCTAAAATACGTACGAGCAGTTGTTCAACTTTGGTACTGTGAAACACTTGTCTTCTGCTGAAGAAGTGCTCATAAGTCGTACGTGCATTTTAGAGCATACGTTTAATTTTGTTTATAACTTTCGATTCGGGCGTTTCCGGACACTTGCCTTGAACTTATACATTTATCCTCCTATTTTATCTCTAAAATTTTGTAACATCATCACTGAATCACCCTGTACAAGGAATAGTAATAGAAATATTTTACCCTCTGTAATTTCCTTCGTGTTTTCTGGCAAATGAGTAAAATTATCTCTCTTTCCAAAGTTGTTTGAATAATTCAACGCAACATTTTGCATTCTGTCGGTTGGTACAATGTTCTCATACCCACTCTGTGAACCTTTTATTATAGAAACTATGATTCAGCTGGTTGGTTTGCATTACTTTCGTATTCTGTGGTGATCCACTAAGGTTGCTATAAGCCGCCCGAAACGTCTGTGCGGCAAAGTGCAGCCGAAGCCTTTTTGTAACAGGCTCGCTACTGCAGCGTTCCCGTGGCGAGTCGGTGGGAAGTTTGCCAGCAAACGCCGACCGTAGATTGCTTTTGCCAGCCCCAAATGTGGACACACAAAAACGGCAGCGTTAGACATTAGAGCTGATACTAGGGCGAGTTAACGCAACGGAGGAACTAGACTAAATGCATTCAAAAGTTGAAACTTTGTTCAGAGTCAGAACTGCTTCTTTCTGTGATAGGCAAGGATGATGGCATCTAAAGGGAGTTTCAGAATGAAAGGAGCAATTATCCATCAAATTTATATATATTCTTATACGGAATACAGATGAACACGTCCGAGTCAGCCTGTGACACCATCAGCCAGTCAAGATGGTGAGGTAAGGACGTTAGTTTTGGCTTTAGCTCGAAGTTCTAAAAGTAAGGATAGAGAGGAGATGGTTTCTGTCATAGTCAGCTGGAAGCCTGTGCCAAGGAGGGCGCCAATTCTCGGTTTTACGCTCCAGCAACAGTCGGCAGTCAACATGTGATTTATCACTCACGATCCCTGTAGTTTGATCAAAGCGGTGCATAGTATGTGAGAGAGATTTTCGTTCTATATAGTTACTGTGGGTGGATTCGACAGTCTTATTTGCTTTTTAATTGTATTTGCCTTCAGTGTTAGGTTGTATCACATTTACTTGCAGGTCATTTTATTAATATTAATGATTATAACCTTCACTGAAAAAGCTGTTTCTTTTGTTGTAACTTCATGTAATGTTAATATTTGCAACGTGTACAATGTAAAAGTTGTTGCCTTCGTAACGAAGTACTGTGCCTATTAGTTCGTAATTATTACCTATTTTCGGTAAATGAAACGGAAGGAAGTTGATAGTGGAGGTGTGAGACGATGGCAGAACGTTATTGGAGCAATGGTTTATGTAATACGGAAAGAAGTAATACTTTGAGAATGTCTAGATTCTCGTAGATAAGACTATAGAAACAGGTACTGCAACGAGATCAAGCTAAATTTAAGCTATTTTGGAGAAATTGCAGACGTAATAAAGAGTGTTGGTGTAAACACTAAAGGCTTCGTGTTATTACGGGTAGAAAAACTAAATTGCGACATCCTGTATGTAAAAATTGTTTAAAGACTATGGACATGTATAAAAAAGAGAAGTCCATTAGATGACCGGAGAAGTGGAATCAGTCATTTAATAGAAATTTGGATGGCAACATGTCGTGTTTGAGGAATGTTACTAACTGTTTGGCTTCATGTCGGAAGTGTGTGGGTGGAAGGAGCTAGAAAATAGTTTAGTGGTGTTTGAAGAATGTTACTAACTGTTTGGCCTCTTATTGGAAATATACGAATGGAAGGAGCTAGAAAATAGTTTAATAGCTAGTGCAGGTGCACGTGCTAAACTAAATTAGTCGGCGAAATGGAAGTTATCTTCGGATTGTGTGACGCAGTCAGAATATGGGAAATGAACCAACTGTGTTTCGTGAAAAGGTCACTGTTACGTGGATTTTCGTGTGCAATTGACTGGCTGTTTAGAACCGTTCAATAATTTTTGACAGCTCAGTGCGTGAATAGTAGAAAGTGAAGAATTTTGAATAAATTTTCGACGTTCCTAATAAATACAGATGACGTTGCAGGTGTTCGTTGTTACTAGAAACAATTGTTCTTTTCACAAAGTACCTCACATAAATCCCATGCAAAATTCGTGAGTGAAGTCGGCATGCATTGTGAAGTGTCCGTTACTTTATAATTTTGTTCTCTGAGGTGTGCTGAAGCTGAAAAATGACTTTTACTGTTATTTGTGTGTTCAAGGAATCCCGTTTTAGAATTTATCCCTGATTTACCGATATACACCGGCTGATAAAAAAAGTGGACATTGGTAAGATAGGGTCGCATTTGAATGTAACTGTCTACATGTACACAACCTCGGTGGATATGTAAATGATTAAGTCTTACAATTCTCTGTGACAAGCAGAACGGGCACCCGAGTGCAGTAGTGTTGCTCGTATTTAGTGTTCTTAGTGAGTCTGGTATCACATATGTGCCATGCGTTCACGACTGGGAGACCGTAGGACACTTCGCCGCAAAAACAGCGGCGGACGGGATATAAGTCCGTCCTCGGCTAACTATGGAGGTATGTACAGTAGAATCAAAATAACTCCGCCACAACAATTGGTCAGTTCATCTTGTCCTCACACACACACACAAACACACACACACACACACACACACACACACACACACACACACACAGAGACAGACCAGACATGCATACGCACACACGCGACGATGCTAATGATAGACACGCGTTGCATATACATCACTAACCAAACACTATTATATCCTTCTGCAAAAGTCACCATTCAGCATCACATCAGCAGTTGTCCAGTCGCAGAGATGGGCTTACATTAGATAAGCTTCGCACGACATTTCGTGAAGCAGAATTTTTGAAGGCTGCAATTCATCCTTTCTATGACGGCACCAGGGTCATAAATGTAACATCTTTGGACAGTCTGGTGGCATAGCGTAGTGCTTGACGAATGAACCGGTCACAAAGGAGGGCATGGGTTCGAATCTCGTCATATAAGTCTATATTTTTTTTATTTCTAAATCCAATCAAAAGAGTTTTATCATTATTTTTATTCATTTAATTGCATTTTGTCTGTTTATAGTACTTAGCCGCATCATTAATTTTCGTTATCGTATTGATTTTTTTTATATACTCTTATGTTCTTCCTTTATTTTTTTATTTTTGTTTTTTTTTTTTTAATCTGCCTGGATCGCGTATAATATGCAACCAATGCTAACCAGGACTGGTCATCGGTTGGTAACGCCGCATTTCATGTAGCCAGTGCGAGTATAGTTTCAGGTAACCAATGAATTATAGCGAGAAATTACAGTTTGCTTTTAGCGCAGAAACTGAAATTTTCTGTCTTGAGCTTGCTCGTAGAGGTTAGTTTTTATCACTGTAAACAGAGCGATAGTGATTTTATTTCTGTCGCTGATTGTTGACCGGCGTTTTCTCGGATACGTAGCATATCAAGAAGTTTTAGTTAGGTTAGCCTGCACATATTGTGGACTATGGAGAGATCTTTTGCTATGAGGCATTAATTTTTTGCTGTCTTGCGGCATCCTATTTCTCTCCACGCCTGCCTGGTCTCGTGTTGTGCTCTTAAAAGCGCTCATTGGAGTTTCTATGTCACTGTGGCGAACGTGCTTTATTTTAGAGTTAGTTATCCTGCGGTATGCGCAGAATGCTTTTCTTGTCATATGATTTTGTAGATTCCGTGCCCTGTTGTTTTGCCTCATGTTTGCCAGTGACCTTAAGTGTTTGGTGCTTTTTAGGGACGTATTGTTTATATTACCGAGTTTTCAAATGTATGTGAAATCTTATGGGACTTAACTGCTGAGGTCATCAGTCCTTAAGCTTACACACTACTTAACATCTATTATCCTAAGGACAAACACACACAACCATGCCCGAGGGAGGACTCGAACCTCCGCCGGAACCAGCCGCACAGGCCATGACTGCAGCGCCTTAGACTGCTCGGCTAATCCCACGCGGCTATCGATTTTTGCTAGCCCCACATGTTATCTAGTTTCTTGCATTTTATCAAAATAGCGTTTACTGACTTTATTTTGCTAGTGCTTTCAGGATTTTAAGCTTATCTTAAGCATTGGTTTTAAGAATGAATAGTGTTTCATTTCAACTATATGTGTAGTCAATGCTTTATAATCAAGGACCTCACTTTACAGTCACCAAGCATGTTTAGTAATATGTCCGTCAAAATAGATCTATTTTACGATAACGATCGAAGCAGATCATCTATTTTGATAAGACAACTGGCAAGCTGAGTATATTACATCCATATAACTTTCAAAATGCTGTTATTTCTTAACTAAGCCTCTATCAGTTTTATTTATCAGTTGTTTATTTTTGTCATGCTGCCCACTCAGCATCGCCAATTCTATTGTGCGGCTACTGCGGTTGTCTGCAGCCCCTGAGGTTCGCTATTCGCCTCGCTAAGAATTTTTCAGTTATTCAATTTACATGTGGCTTGTGTTAAAAGGTCTCTTAAATCTTTATGTAAGTCTAAGAAATACCACCTAAAGGCGCCCTGTAGTATAAATTCAGCTTTTGCTTAACCACTGTGCCACGAACATTGTAATACTGTTAGTTACGGAATTCTCATATTTTCGCAGAATTTCGGGGGAAATTCTAATGCGTCTTCTCCCGTTTTAAAATTTACTTACGTGGCCAATAGCTATTAATTCATTACTTATCTTTCTTTTAAAATATTGTTATAGTTTCTTGTGACAAAAATTGTAAGATTTTGTTCTGACTGTAATTTTGTTTTTAGCATTTACGTTTTTAATCTGAACTGTTCTTAGTATTGCCATTGGAACAGCGAACGTCGCTTGGATTTTTGAATTATCAAAATTATACGTGAAAGTAAATAAACGCCGCTTAGAGACGTTCTGTACTCTAGGTTCCGCCTAGTTAAGCTGTATGTCGTAAATCTCACCATAACTTCTAATGCATTCCTTGCACTTTAGAGGAATTTCAGGAAAATCTCAAAGTGCGTCACCAATTGCAAACTGCTAACGTAGTCGCCGGTCGTTAATTCAATACATGTCTTTCTTTTAAAATACTGTTCCCGTTTCTTGTACGATAAATTTCAAGGTTTGATTCTGGCTGTCATTTTAGTTTTAGAGTTGTGTTATTAATCTATAAATCTTCTCAGTATTCTGACTAGAACCACTTATTTTGCTCTGATGAGCTGTTGGTGCAGTTGCGAAGGATAATATTGGATTTGCCTTGCAGCGTCACCTTGCTATCTGTACTGTACTCCATTGTACTACAGCTACTTGTAACTTAGTTTTTCAGCTTACCGGGGAAAAAACTTTCAATTGGGTATTCAGCAGCCACTGTTGAGTAATCGTGGTTAAATTGCACTTAATTGTAATTCCCATGTAGTGCAACTGTGGAAGATACTTGACATGTTCCTGTAAGCCGTTTCTTTTTATTTATTAACTTTTTTCCTTGACTTGTTACACTTTAATCACTACTTGTACTGCAAAGATTTTTTTTACTTGAACATTTATTTGTCTTGCGTCATTTAATTATTGCTGTATTTTTCTAACTGTAAACGTTTTAACTGTTTATAATAAACTGTCGTTAATTTACACTTTATTTTGTAGTGCCAGTACTTTCCACCCCAAAGGGTACTCCCTGCCGCTTCCGTACATTATGGGTGTGAACAGTGAGAGACATTGAATGATCGCTGAGAGGGACACAAAATTGCCACACACTCTTGCGAGACAGCCTTTATCAGCAGCTGACCAAGTTCCACTAAGCCTCAGTCTACGTTTCCGTTTGGCCGGATGGTTGAATCATGCAGAATTCAGACTCTGGAGCATCTGGATGCGACAGTGGTCCGATGCTTGCCTGCATCGGCTCAATTCCGGTCAACCACGTCTGACGAACACATGGGAGGATCGTCATACTGTGCACTAAGCGCATTGTAACCCCTAGACAACTGCACCTGTCATCCGATAACAAGTAACAGACTCCCTAAAAAATTGTGTATCAGCCCTCATGGGAATTACCGTCCCACGTGTAGGTTGCCTTCCGCACCGCACCGCACCGCACGAACAGCTATGTCCGGAGTGCTGTTTTGGCCGGGAGGCATAGCCTCCAAATGAAAGGCGCTGCATTGTGTTTATCGATGAATCGCGGTTCTGCAGCAACCCTGGATGATCAACGCCGGCAAGTATGCCAGCGATCTGGGGAGAGGTCGTATTTGTTTTGCAGAGGCACAGTGGTGTTTGCCTTCTTATGGTGAAGTGGGAAGCCATCGGGTACGACATCAGATCACGTTTGATACTGATTAAGAGGACTCTCACACCACAACGTACTTCATGGACACGTTGCGTCCTAACTCTCACGCCACAGCACTGTGGTGGCGCCGCGCGGGATTAGCCGCGCGGTCAAAGGCGCTGCAGTCATGGACTGCGCGGCTGGTCCCGGCGGCGGTTCGAGTCCTCCTTCGGACATGTGTGTGTGTGTTTGTACTTAGGATAATTTAGGTTAAGTAGTGTGTAAGCTTAGGGACTGATGACCGTAGCAGTCGAGTCCCATAAGATTTCACACACATTCGAACATTTTTGAACACTGTGGTGGCATTTTTCAACAGGACAATGGTCGTCTACACGTGACACTTGTATCTATTAACTGTCTGCATTCTGTTTAGGTACGCCTATGATCCACGAGACTCCCAGATCTGTGCCCAATAGAACATGAGAAGGACAACCTTGGGCGTTAAGTACGCCACAGTTCTAGTATCCGGGATATCAGACACCAGTTGCAGCAGATGCTGGTCAGATTACTAAGGAGAGGATACAACGTTTTGGTAACACCCTTCCCTGTGGAATATCTGCATGCGTCCAGTGCAGAGTAGATGCAACGTCATACCGTTGAATGGCCTCATACTTCAGAATTCTTTGTAAATATGACTCAATTTTGCTATCACTGAAACAACATTTCAGTACCTCTCATCCCACGAATTTTCATTTTGTTTCCTTGTGTCCTTCACGGTGCTTCCCTTTTCTTGTCGGCTTTTGTGTATTTTTCAAAAAAATTCTCAAATGTGTGTGAAATCTTATGGGACTTAACTGCTAAGGTCACCAGTCCCTAAGCTTACACACTACTTAACATAAATTATCCTAAGGACAAACACACACACCCATGCCCGAGGGAGGACTCGAACCTCGGCCGGGGCCAGCCGGTGTATTTTTCCACAGTCGTTGTATCAGCTACAAATACAGAAAATATTGTAGGTTGTTCTACCGATTGACAGATGCGTGTTCTAATTGTGTTCTGTAATTGAATCAGATTTTTTTGCAACAATAATATAACAATAGTGATAAGGAAGATGGTATTCCAAGCTAGGCATACGCGACAAGGCTGAAACGTAATTTAATTCATTTTTACCTGAGCATAGCTGCTCTAAATTCTGACTATTGACTTCTCGCAATGCAATTTCACGGTTTCTCAAACTTTCATTCTGATGTAGTCACCATTAGTGGACGTCTAAACCTAGATCAATTGTACCAAACAATCATTTGCAACCGGTTGGCTGTTTGATTCGTATATTTGAAAATCGTATACGGTTGCTCAGTAACAGCCATGTCCAAAAATGTGTTTCTGCATTCGACCTGCAGGTCATCTTCAGTTATCATAAAATCATTTACGTAAGACTGCATGATAACAATCTTACGGAGGCCGCAAACACCTCCTACATCACTCCAGTCAGTAGTAAAATGCATTATACATTGATGAGAAAATAGTCGAAACGCCAAGAAGCAGTTGCGCGACATAAGAGAAATTTATTAAACGCGTATCAACATTTGAAAGACGATGTCTATTCAAATTTCGCGCCTATCGTGTAAGAACGGCGCTATTATCGCCACTAAGCGGATGCAAATCAGGTTTTCATTAAATACACGTTGTACGGTCGTGAGAGTTGATTACGTTTGAGATTAAGTGTTGTCTAGAATGCCTTTAAAGTGACATAGACCCCATTTTTTATCAATACTTCACTGAGTTTGAGCGCGGTAGAGTCATAGGGCTACGAGAAGCTGGATGTTCGTTCTACGACACTGCGGAAAGACTTGGCGGAAATATAGCAACTGTACATGAGGCACTCTCTTGTCCTATGGGTGGGAAACTGACCCTAAAGGCGGAAGAATCAGCAATGATCAACGACATGAGGATGCAGAATGCAATGGAAACCACTGCATTAAAGACACGTAACGTGTATCCACAGGACATGTGGCCTGTAATTGAAAAAGTGTCATGATGATCTCTCCATTGGCAAAAGATTCCGGAATAGTCCCCCATTCGGATCTCCGGGAGGGGACTGCCAAGGGGGAGGTTACCATGAGAAAAAGACTGAATAATCAACGAAAGGATAACGTTCTACGAGTCGGGGCGTGGAATGTCAGAAGCTTGAACGTGGTAGGGAAACTAGAAAATCTGAAAAGGGAAATGCAAAGGCTCAATCTAGATATACTAGGGGTCAGTGAAATGAAGTGGAAGGAAGACAAGGATTTCTGGTCAGATGAGTATCGGGTAATATCAACAGCAGCAGAAAATGGTATAACAGGGGTAGGATTCGTTATGAATAGGAAGGTAGGGCGAGGGTGTGTTACTGTGAACAGTTCAGTGACCGGGTTGTTCTAATCAGAATCGACAGCAGACCAACATCGACAACGATAGTTCAGGTATACATGCCGACGTCGCAAGCTGAAGACGAACAGATAGAGAAGGTGTATGAGGATATTGAAAGGGTAATGCAGTATGTAAAGGGGGACGAAAATCTAATAGTCATGGGCGACTGGAATGCAGTTGTAGGGGAAGGAGTAGAAGAAAAGGTTACAGGAGAATATCTGCTTGGGACAAGGAATGAAAGAGGAGAAAGACTAATTGAGTTCTGTAACAAGTTTCAGCTAGTAATAGCGAATACCCTGTTCAAGAATCACAAGAGGAGGAGGTATACTTGGAAAAGGCCGGGAGATACGGAAATATTTCAATTAGATTACATCATAGTCAGACAGAGATTCCGAAATCAGATACTGGATTGTAAGGTGTACCCAGGAGCAGGTATAGACTCAGATCACAATATAGTAGTGATGAAGAGTAGACTGAAGTTCAAGACATTACTCAGGAAGAATCAATACGCAAAGAAGTGGGATACGGAAGTACTAAGTAATGACGAGATACGTTTGAAGTTCTCTAACGCTATAGATACAGCAGTAAGGAATAGAGCAGTAGGCAGTACAGTTGAAGAGGAATGGACATCTCTAAAAAGGGCCATCACAGAAGGAAGGAAAACATAGGTACAAAGAAGGTAGCTGCGAAGAAACCAAGGGTAACAGAGGAAATACTTCAGTTGATTGATAAAAGGAAGAAGTACAAACATGTTCCGGGAAAATCAGGAATACAGAAATACAAGTCGCTGAGGAATGAAATAAATAGGAAGTGCAGGGAAGCTAAGACGAAATGGCTGCAGGAAAAATGTGAAGACATCGAAAAAGTTATGATTGTCGGAAGGACAGACTCAGCATACAGGAAAGTCAAAACAACCTTTGGTGACATTAAAAGCAACGGTGGTAACATTAAGAGTGCAACGGGAATTCCACTTTTAAATGTAGAGAAGCGAGCAGATAGGTGGAAAGAATACATTGAAAGCCTCTATGAGGGTGAAGATTTGTCTGATGTGATAGAAGAAGAAACAGGAGTCGATTTAGAAGAGATAGGGGATCCAGTATTAGAATCGGAATTTCTAAAATCATTGGGGGAAGTGGCAACAAAACGACTATTCACGTTGGTGTGTAGAATATATCAGTCTGGCGATATACCACCTGATTTTCGGAAAAGCATCATCCACACAATTCCGAAGACGGCAAGAGCTGACAAGTGTGAGAATTATCGCACAATCATAGACACTTTCATAGGATTTGTCGACCTGGAAAAAGCGTTCGACAATATAAAATCGTGCAAGCTGTTCGAGATTCTGAAAAAAGTAGGGGTAAGCTATAGGGAGAGACGGGTCATATATAATATGTACAACAAACAAGAGGGAATAATAAGAGTGGACGATCAAGATCGAAGTGCTCGTATTAAGAAGGGTGTAAGACAAGGCTGTAGCCTTTCGCCCCTACTCTTCAATCTGTACATCGAGGAAGCAATGATGGAAATAAAAGAAAAGTTCAGGAGTGGAAATAAAATACAAGGTGAAAGGATATCAATGATACGTTTCACTGATGATATTGCTATCCTGAGTGAAAGTGAAGAAGAATTAAATGATCTACTGAACGGAATGAGCAGTCTAATGAGTACACAGTATGGTTTGACAGTAAATCGGAGAAAGACGAAGGTAATGAGAAGTAGTAGAAATGAGAACAGGGAGAAACTTAACATCAGGATTGATGGTCAGGAAGTCAATGAAGTTAAGGAATTCTGCTACCTAGGCAGTAAAATAACTAATGATGGACGGAGCAAGGAGGACATCAAAAGCAGACTCGATATGGCAAAAAAGGCATTTCTGGCCAAGAGAAGTCTACTAAAAACAAATACCGGCCTTAATTTGAGGAAGAAATTTCTGAGGATGTACGTCTGGAGTACAGCATTGTATGGTAGTGAAACATGGACTGTGGGAAAACCGGAACAGAAGAGAATCGAAGCATTTGAGATGTGGTGATATAGACGAATGTTGAAAATTAGGTGGACTGATAAGGTAAGGAATGAGGAGGTTCTACACAGAATCGGAGAGGAAAGGAATATGTGGAAAACACTCATAAGGAGAAGGAACAGGATGGTAGGACATCTGCTAAGACATGAGGGAATGACTTCGACGGTACTAGAGGGAGCTGTAGAGGGCAAAAACTGTAGAGGAAGACAGAGATTGGAATACGTCAAGCAAATAATTGAGGACGTAGGTTGCAAGTGCTACTCTGAGATGAAGAGGTTAGCACATGAAAGGAATTCGTGGCGGGCCGCATCAAACCAGTCAGTAGACTGATGACCAAAAAAAAAAAAAAACATGAGTCCTGGCAGCTGTGATTACGTGATTACAAAAAGGCCGGGTTCTGGACGGCCACGTGTCACTACCGAAATGGCAACCATCATGTTCCGGGTTTCGTTGTTTCGCATCGTACTGCGTCCGCCGCAGTAATCTGAGCAGCATTTCGACACAAAGAATTGTTACATATCAGTTACTTTGAGGCAGCATGCCGTATAGAATGTATTCCATTGATACCAAACCAGCACCATTTGCCACTTCGGTGGTGTCAAGCGAGAGTTCATGGAGGAGAGAATGGAGATTTGTTGTGTTTTCCGATGAAAGCCGGTTCTGCCTCTAAGCCGCTAATGGTCGTGTGTTGGTTAGGAGGAGGCCAGTTAAGAACCTGAAACCATCCTGTCTGCATGCTAGACCCATTCAACCTACACGTCGGGCTACAGTATAGTGTGCGATTTCATATGACAGCACAAGTATTCTCGTAGTATATCAAGAACCCCGACTGCAGATTTCTACATCTGTCTGATGATTCGATCTGTTGTGCTGCCATTCCAGGAGGCTTTTACCAACAGGATAACGCTCACCCGCATGGCGCTGTTGTAATCCATCATGCTGTATAGTATGTGGAGATGTTGTCTTGATGGCCGACCGGGGTGGCCGAGCGGTTCTAGGCGCTACAGTCTGGAACCGCGCGACCACTACGGTCGCAGGTTCGAATCATGCCTCGGGCATGGATGTGTGTGGTGTCCTTAGGTTGGTTAGGAGTAAGTAGTTCTAAGTTCTAGGGGACTGATGGCCAAAGAAGTTATGTCCCATAGTGCTCAGAGCCGTTTGAACCATTTGTTCTCTTGATCTGCCCGATCACCACATATAGGATGTCATCGGAAGACAACTTCAGCGTCACCCACAAACAGCGTAAGCCGCCCGTATACTGACCGACCAAGTGCAACAGGCATGGAGCTCCATTACAGAGACTAACATCCTTCACCTGTGGAACACAATGCATGCACTTATTCCTGAAATTTCTTTATTTTTTAGCGTAGAGATTTTTCTTGCGTTACAGGGGGAAATTAAAGTAGCTTTATAAGTAGGGTCGTAGCCTATCTACGATGTTATTCAATCTGTATATCGAGCAAGCAGTAAAGTAAACAAAAGAAAAATTCGGAGTTGGAATTAAAATCCATGGAGAACAAATAAAAACTTTGATGTTCGCCGATGACATTGTAATTCTGTCAGAGACAGCAAAGGACCTGGAAGAACAGCTGAACGGAATGGACTGTGTCTTGAAAGGAGGATATAAGATGAACAACAACAAAAGAAAAACGAGAATAGTGGAATGTAGTCGAATTAAACCGGGTGGTGATGCAGGAATTAGATTAGGAAACGAGACGCTTAAAGTAGTAAATGAGTTTTGCTATTTGCGGAGCAAAATAACTGATGGTGGTCGAAGTAGAGAGGATATAAAATGTAGACCGGAAATGGCAAGGAAAGCGATTCTGAAGAAGACAAATTTGTTAACATCGATTATAGATTTAAGTGCCAGGAAGTCGTTTGTGCCAGTATTTCTATGGAGTGCAGCCATGTATGGAAGTGAAAAATGGACGATAAGTAGTTTAGACAAGAAGAGAATAGAACTTTCGAAATGTGATGCTACAGAAGAATGCTGAAGATGGTAGATAACATAAGTAATGAGGAGGTATAGAATTGGGGAGAAGAGGAGTTTGTGGCACAACTTGACTAGAAGAAGAGATCGGTTGCTAGGGCATATTCTGAGGCATCAAGTGATCACCAATGTAGTATCGGAGGGCAGCGTGGAGGGTAAAAATCGTAGAGGGAGACCAAGAGAGGAATACACTAAACAGATTCAGAAAGATGTAGGTTGTAGTAAGTACTGGGAGATAAAGAACCTTGCACAGGATAGAGTAGCATGGAGATATGCATCTCTGGACTAAAGACCACAACAACAACAACAAGTAGTGCAATCCACTTTGTGTCGCCAAGTTTTGTTTTTCATTTCTGTTCGATTTCTATCAGCTGTAAATTGTTTGAGATAATGAAACGACCCTCTGTGAACAGTACATCCCGTTTCAAAGCCGGCCATGGCGCCTGGGGTGGTGACCGTTTGTCTACCAGTGAAAGCTGGGCCTGTGTGTTCCAGAAATAGAGTTTTTTTTTTAATTTTTTCCTAAAGGAACCGTTACAGAAACGACATCACTTCTCCCCACATTCGAAAAGGAAGATTTTGAGTCAACGGAGAAACCGTGGTAACAGATTCTAGTGAATCCTGAATTAAGAATTATTAATGCGAAATTTTCAGAAATAAAAAAGGCCCCAATTAAAGGGATATAAATATTTTGTAAATACTTCATAAAAAGTCGGTATTTAGCACCAGTGAGAGGAGACCTGATTTGTGGGTGTTGGATCAATTCACAATCGTGCAGTGAAATGCGAGGCGGAAGCCAGTGGTCATAGCCGCTGGGCACCAACTCAGATTTGGCTGATAGAGGACGGGCATGCCTAGCTGTTTCACTAAACTGTCTGACTAAAAGTTACAAGGAAGTAGCACAGTTGGATTGTTCCTAGCATTAGCTAAGTAGAGAGTTTGCAGCTATTTATTTACTTGGTGTATTATTTCTAAGAGCTTTTATTATCAATATGTAGGATAACAAATTAATTTTATTTAGAAGATGGTGATGGTGTACTGGCGCGCATGTGTCACTTAGTGGTTATTCAGCATTATATGGGGGTGTTCGGATACGTTTGATCGGATAGCATATATTTAACAAATAGTAACGTGTTCTAGAACATCCATTATGTCCATTATGGATAAGTTAAATCATATTTACTTCATAGACAACACAATGGCTAGTCGTAAGAAGTTTATAGTAGTTATGAAACTTGTACTTGCAGTCGGTTTGCACACAGTTCAAATGGTTCAAATGGCTCTGAGCAGTATGAGACTTAACTTCTGAGGTCATCAGTCCCCTAGAACTTAGAACTACTTAAGGATTCGAAGCTGTGAGCGTAGCGGTCACGCGGTTCAAGACTGTAGTGCCTAGGACCGCTCGGCCACCCCGACCGGCTTGCACACAATATTACGATAGAAAACTATTTTTCTTCAAATGAAGTTTTCGCTGACTACTAATAAGAATTACCATGTCAAGCAAAACGAGCAATTTTTGATACTGGGTGCTTGTCATTGTGCCTACGTGAAACCACTTTCTTGACGGAGATGTGAAGGCAGAATACAGATTTAATCGTGATGCGATTTGTATCTCGACAGTTCGAGGAAACATTTCGCGTCAATCCTTCCCAAAACCGAAAGACATGCAGACGGTATATAGTCGGAGACTGCTTCCCCGTCTAAGGTGGCAGGCGTCTGACGGGCTGTTCCCTGGAGGATACAGGGACGGGCTCCCGGCCTCCCTGATAGCGCCACTTGCGGCCGCGCCGTGTCTGCCCACTGGGACTGTAGAGATCGGGGCCTCCACTCAGCCGCCTCTGCGCATGCGCGGACAACTACCGGCCAAGTTTCGCATCCATACCTCTGGGCCGAGGTCCCCTGGCGCATATCCTGTGGCGGAGCGCCACTCCAAACACATCACTTATGCTGATTCCGAATGCTAAAGCAGGCACGTCTCCGTACCTGAGGCCGCAAACACGACACATCAGGCGCTGCTTAGTATCGAGCACGAATTTTCGACGTGAAAGAAATTATCAGCACCACTATCAGGCGTGGATCCAGGAGTGGTTGGAAGGGGCGGGGTCCTATGACATTCATTACACCCTTGCCGCTCCCTCCCTGTTGCCAGACCCATTACACCCGAAAAAAGACTTTTCAGTGAAACCGATTATGTTTTCTCATATACAAAGTGCTTCAATATAGTAGTACAGACAAAAGGGGAGAGTAGATGACAATGAAACAAGCAGATAATCATATTAAGCACTGATCCGGCAGCAAATGATTTCCCCAATACGGTCCCATTTTTCATCCTACCGAATTACTGTTCGTGTGTAATGTCGTTTCCTCCCACACTAGATAATCGAATATTTGGGTGATGTTCCTAATGGTGAAGAGACAGGTTGTAAAGAAACTGGTTCTCTACTTAAAAAAAAACTTTTAAATAATAAAACATGACCTATTCAAGGAATCTGATTACCCCTGTTAGTCGTGGACGAAAAAAAATAAAAATTGGCATAGTCTTCGTCAGAACGTGCAGAATCTTATGTGCGACCAATAAGACGTAAATTTTAATCTAAATATAGTATGACAATGTTTACGTAATAAAAAAATAAATTAGGTATTTCAGTACAATTATTATATAGATGCGATAAATCACTTTGACGGGGCCAAATCAACAATCAAAGTCAATATAACTCCAGTAAACCTGCAAAAGTAAAAACAAATTATTGTAGAGGCCTACATAGACATTGCAAATCTGCTAGATGCCCACGAAATACGTAATTTTGTTTTGAAGCTGACAGCCAGTTTTAAAGCAGTAATGGCGGACAGGATCAGCTGGTAATATACGTAATTTTATGGTAGCTAATTTTACTACACAAAAAACAAAATATGTACTCCCTCCGAAAGAATTTACAAACAAACATTAAAATAAAATTATAATGAGAAGCAAAACGTCTGAGAAGAAATTTGAAAGAAAATTATTAATTGAACTTTAATTTGACGGGTTTACAACACTGTCAACAAAACGAAATAATGGAAAGAATATTTATTGTAACTAAACAAAATTGAGATATTGTGACAGTATTTTTAAAATAGTTAATTTAACTGCAATTGTCTTTAATTTTGAAATGATAGAGAGCGTAATAATTTTCTTTTAATGTCTTAACTGTTGCTGCACGCAGTGCGATGACGACAACGGTGGTCCGCGCGGACGATGTGTGAAGTGCATCCTGGTTCGTGGCGTGAAGATGATCATGGTTTAAAATGGTTCAAATGGCTCTGAGCACTATGGGACTTAACATCTTAGGTCATCAGTCCCCTAGAACTTAGAACTACTTAAACCTAACTAACCTAAGGACATCACACACATCCATGCCCGAGGCAGGATTCGAACCTGCGACCGTAGCGGTCGCGCGGTTCCGGACTGTAGCGGCTAGAAGCGCTTGGCCACTCCGGCCGGGTACTATTAAAAGTTTATTAATCACGCGCTGCGGGTAGGTCGGAACTATGCAATGTATTTAGCATTTAAGATATACAGGATGAGTCACCTAACGTTACCGCTGGATATATTTTGTAAACCACATCAAATACTGACGAACCGATTCCACAGACCGAACGTGAGGAGAGGAGCTAGTATATTTGTTTAATACAAACCATACAAAAATGCACGGAAGTATGTCTTTTAACACAAACCTACGTTTTTAAATGGAACCACGTTAGTTTTGTTAGCACATCTGAACATAAAAACAAATACGTAAACAGTGCCGTTTGTTGCATTGTAAAATGTTAATTACATCCGGAGATATTGTAACCTAAAGTTGACGTATGAAACCTCCGACGTTCAGTTGCGTGTTGTAACAAACACGGGCCACGGTCGGCGAGCAGCATCTGCAGGGACATGTTTACGATGACGACCGTGTTTACCAGTGTGGCTCTAGTCCACTGTTGTGGTTTAGTCTATCTGTCGCAGTCTCCGCATGTAGCGCTTGCTGCTGTTGTTATTCTGCATTCGTCTCCGCACGCACACCAACTTTAGTACACCGTGTTACCAGACGTCTGTGATAGTGTAGTGTTGTAGGAACTGTGACCATGGTGTATTCGAACTCTGAAAAGGCGGAGATGACACTCATCTATGGCGAGTGTCGACGAAATTCAGCTGAAGCCTGCAGGGTGTATGCAGAACGGTATTTGGACAGAGAGCATCCAACGTGCCGCACATTGAAAAACATCTACCGCCAACTGTATGCAACAGGTATGGTCGTAGCACGCAAACGGGTCCGTAACAGGCCCGTCACAGGAGAAGCAGGTGCAGTTGGTGTGTTAGCTGCTGTTGCCATGAACCCACACATGAGTACACGGGACATTGCGAGAGCCGGTGGACTGAGTCAAAGTAGTGTCATGCGCATACTGCATCGTCACCGCTTTCAGCTGTTTCATGTGTCGCTGCATCAGCAATTACATGGTGATGACTTTAATCATCGAGTGCAATTCTGTCAATGGGCATTAACAGATAATGCGTTCCAGTTCTACCAGTTTACCGATGAAGCGGGTTCCACAAACCACGGGGCAGTGAATCTACGGAACATGCATTACTCGTCCGTGGACAATCCTCGCTGTCTCACACAGGTAGAGCGACAGCGACCGTGGACTGTAAATGTATGGTGCGGAATCATTGGCGACCACCTCATTGGCCCTCCCTTCATTGCAGGGGCCCCAAAGAGCTGCAACAAACATCGCGTTTCTACAGAATGATCTGCAAACGTTGCTCGAAAATGTCCCCCTGGAAACGCGTCGACGTATGTGGTATCAGCATGATGGTGCACCTGCACATTCCGCAATTAACACTAGGCTGACCCTTGACAGGATGTTCGACGGGCGTTTCATAGGACGTGGAGGACGCATAAATTGGTCAGCCCATTCTCCTGATCTTACACCTCTGGACATCTTTCTGTGGGGTACGTTAAAGGAGAATGTGTACCGTGATGTGCCTACAACCGCAGAGGATATGAAACAACGTATTGTGGCAGCCTGCGGCGACATTACACCAGATGTATTGCGCCGTGTACGAGATTCATTACGCCAAAGATTGCAATTGTGTGCAGCAAATGATGGCCACCACATTGAACATCTATTGGCCTGACATATCGGGACTCACTCTATTCCACTCCGTAATTGAAAACGGAAACCACGTGTGTATGTGTATCTCAACCCTCATGGTAATGTACATGTGCGTCAGTGAAAAAGACCAATTAAGAGGTGTTAGCATGTGGACGTAATGTGCTGTTCCAGTCTCTTCTGTACCTAAGGTCCATCACCGTTCCCTTTGGATCCTTACGTAATTCGGTGCTCTGCGATATACACGATCGAACAGCGGAGGAGTGGTACTCAAGCGTCAACTTTAAGTTACAATATCTCCGGATGTAATTAACATTTTACAATGCGACAAACGGCACTGATTACGTATTTGTTTATATGTTCCGATGCGCTAACAAAACTAATGGGGTTCCATTTCAAAAACGTAGGTTTTGTAAGTAGGCTGTTTAGGGTTTTTTATATTGGTAACGCCAAATAGCGCTCTGATGAAAATCACTGGCTGTGCTGTGTGCAGTCTGTGGCTAGTTTGCATTGTTGTCTGCCATTGTAGTGTTTGGCAGCTGGATGTTAATAGCCTGTAGCGTTGCACAGTTGGAGGTGAGCCGGCAGCAGTGTTGGATGTCGGGCGAGAGAAGGCGGAGTTTTGAAATTTGTAAGACTGGATGTCATGAACTGCTATGTACATTATGACTATTAAGGTAAATACATTGTTGGTTCTCTATCAAAATCTTTCATTTGCTAATTATGCCTATCAGTAGTTAGTGCCTTCAGTAGTTTGAACCTTTTATTTAGCTGGCAGTAGTGGTGCTCGCTGTATTGCAGTAGTTCGAGTAACGAAGATTTATGGTGAGGTAAGTGATTTGTGAAAGGTATAGGTTAATGTTAGTCAGAGCCATTCTTTTGTAAGGATTTTTGAAAGTCAGATTGCGTTGCGCTAAAAATATTGTGTGTCAGTTTAAGCACAGTCATGTATAATTGTTCAAAGGGGACGTTTCATATGGCGACCCCCCTCAGAACGCATCCGCATTTGCTTAATCAAACTACCTGAACATTTACGACATATTATTTTGGCAGGGCGTTGCAAAGACGACATTGAAGCTTTTCAGGGACTCCTACAAGAATTAGAAATTGACACAGACAGTCGCGAGATGCGAAAACAGGAAAAAAATCACTACAGGTCACATGCGTAACAATACTGTGACGACAGAAACAATAAATGGACACGACAAGGCTATTCTTACAACTCAAATCGTAACCAAAACAGACACTACCTGTATGACAACCATTGGCAAAGTAGTAATAATTACAGGGAAAGATCACCTCTCTGTGGTAGTAACTATCACAGAGACAACCAGAGAAACAGACAATATGGGAACCAAATTAATTATTATCAAGGGAGTCAGAATAACTTTAGACGCAACGATCCGGCGCGCAGTTACGATTCAGGGAGAAATTCTCCACCATGTGACCGACAAGAAAGAAACTACAGGAACTACCGACATGACGACAGACGATATAATCATAACAACAGACTAGAATTTAACCAAAATTGGCGTGGTTCAAACAGGGCAGGGCCCTCTCGGCAAGGTGAATTTGTAGAAGTTCGGTCTCCTAATCCCAAGAATGACGCGCGCCAACAAAGAGACGGACAATGACTCGCACCGCAGGCAGCCATGTGCGGCGGCTGGCTCAGAGAAAAATAACATAGATCCTATCCTTGAGAAAAATTCCAGTATTCTTTACCGACGTATACCACATGATAATTGCGTTCAGGTTGAAACTCTGCGTACTAGGAAGAGTAAAGATTTTTACCAAATTTCACATGTGGGAAAACCGTTTATTGAGAGATAATCTGCTTTTTAACTTTGTCTTTGCCATAAAGCGTTTCACTTCACATTCCTAGTATGCTTTGTCAGACTTAAGAAACTGTTACCATGCAACAATATTTGAAGTTAAATATCCAGTCAAGAACCAAGAGAACTTATTTCAACAGAAATTACGAATGCATTGTTATAGTGAACAGACAGCACAGTGTTAATGTGTGTGTATATTCTTGCTTGTTAGTTGCATGATTACGTAATGACTATAAGGCTCACATACTTAGAACATCTACCAGTAGTGCTAATGAGATTTTAATGCAACATTTTGGTTTACTTGAAAATACGTTCTGGATTTAAAGTACTTTCTGTGAGATACCAGATGACACAATGGTAAGATTATGTGACAGCTACACGATTTTATCACAACACTACTAATGAGTGACAATTTACAATGTTGCTTTTGCAGTGTTTCTGTTTTATATCTGCACAGTTTTTCTGAATTATTCAGGAATGTAAAACATGTTTTAGTAGTAACTTTTGTGGTATAGCTACAATGAGACAACCTTTTCCGTAGCACAACAAAAAATACGTTACAGCGTAGTACTTTCTTCATCACGGCAATAAGCGTAATAACTAAGATATCTATACGCAAAGCATTTCACTTTTGTTTATCATGAGGTAAGTACATTGACTTCTGCAGAACTTAGCTTTCAGAGGATGATAACTACGACACTTCCACAGAGATTATCTTACAACAAGACACACACTTTAGCGCTACAGTACACGTATTTGAGTGATTAATTTTGTACTTAAATCATTTATTTTTAAAGATTTTTGAATTACAATGATACAAAGGTTTTCCCTGGTACATTTCATTCCATTGCTGTAATCTGTAACCCCTGAGGGTATAATTACATTAATCCTCAGGGGGCTACACGCTTACTTTGTGTACCATGTGTTTGGCAAGCACAAGGAGCCCTAGCTAATATGGTATTTGCTTATACAACTTTACACATTGGTACCATAGTTCTCCAACACAGAATTACACAGCTACCTGATTATTTAACAGAGAAACAAACACTTTTTTTTACTACGTGGGTGACAGATATTTACGCAATTACACAGTTGGATAACTTCACACTTATGAAATTGTATTTTGTCTGTACTTTGTGAAATTTTCATATTTTTTCGGAACCATTGTGATACTGTGAGAGCTTTGAATGATGTATTTGTTATGGGGTCATGATTTTTAAAGTACGTTTGAGGTAGATGAAACTTTTGACATGAGCAGAGAATTTTCTTTAGGTTTTGAAATTATTGCAGAAAGCTATGATGTTTTGAGATTTGGCTGAGTTTTATGATGATATGATGACGATGTGTATTACGCTGTTGCGGTATGTTTATGATCAATAATCTGATGCTATATGAGGAATCTGATTATCCAACATATTTATTATGAGAAAATATTGAAGAAGTGTCTACGAATATGTATATGTGTAATAAAGCAAGGAATAATGAGTAGTGGTTAGGGACTCTTGTTTGTGAAAAAAGATGTTGGAAACCGAGAATCGTACTTTAAGAGTCATGAAATGTGTGTATCTGCGTGAATGTGTCACTATGCTGGCGAAAATTTTTTGGACACTGTTATATTTACAGGATTTTGTTTCTACAGAATTGAAACGCAAATTCTCGACCTGTGAAATTTTTATTTGAGACTGTCACTGTAGTGCAAATTGGTGTCGTAAATATTTCGGTAAAAAAGTTAAGTGACCACCTGCATGTAATGTATCGTGGACACCCAGCTGCGCCACAGTCGCCTGGAAAAAAGCATTAGTGTGTGCCTTTCAGAGGCACAGGCGAAAAAAAAAAGAGGCCATTATCCTCGCTATTGACATTTCTTTGTCGAAAGCATCGCAAATACGACACGCTCAAACTTGAAAACGTATGATTACACTGTGGAGCTCTTAATTTATGATATTTACTAAAATGCCTAATGAAATTATGAGAAACATTTTACATCTATTGTCTTTCTAGCTGAGAGATTGCTCATTTTGTTTAATATCTGGTTTCCAGCTGTGTTGCAGCATTGGCTTTATAAAATAAAATTAAGTGCATTTGCTAATGTGAACACTTTCCGCCAACAGATCTATTAAATATTAATTTTATGATCCATATTCTTCGAAAAAGGAGCACTTGGAATGGAAAGAACAATAAGAAGGGATTAATAACAGTAACTGCATACATAATTTTGTTTTCAACTACTTGGTAATTTTTTTTGGTAGAGTAAGTTATCGTGATGCATCATTCTAGTGTTAAGATGTGACATAGGTATTAAACATGGCCATTTTTACTGTAATATTTTTTCTGCTTGAGCTTTGTCATGTTTAGATATAAGTTATTGCATTTGCTGCTGCTGTTTGCCAGGCATAGTGCTACTAAATTTCACTTTGTATTACTCTGTTAAGCCAGTTTTACTACTGATTTATTTTTCTTGTTGCTGCATATTGGCTCATATTAGTTGTAATTTTGCATTTTATCTGTTAACTTAGATTTACTGGTGCTTGCTGTGCAAATTGGCATTTTTTGTCATTGCTGTTTGTGCCAATTTGTTATTTGCTGCTGCATTGCCTCGTCCCTTGGAATATATATCTGATCTCAGTAGATTTAAGTAAGCTTAAGTGTGGTAGACTATATAAGAGAATGAGTTGCTATGAATTGAAAGAAATGCATGGAGAAGTTATACAAAAAAAGTACAGAAAGCAGGTATAGATAGCACTTTTTGAAATAATGAAGAATGAAGGGAGATCTCCAAGAAGTAAAGAAAGTTTGGTTTGCAAGATAGTGCAGTAAAGCAAACCCTGTCCTTTCCCTTTCTGTTATTCCACTATGCAGAATACTCTTGTATATTTGTGTTCTTCCTGTCTTTATGTCTTTATCTGATGAGAGTTATTTTGTAGAATTTTTTCTGATAATATGTTATTTACCTTGTAAAGATGCTTAGACATTATTTATTCTGTTTTGTTTTAATGCTCGTATGTGAATTGATGTTTCGAAAGTTATTCTGATCTTTTATGTATGTACTCATGTCATACTTCCTGAAACACTGGTGTATATGTTATTTCGATTCTTTTGTAAAACCTGTACTACAAATGTTATCTGTATTGTTATGTTCTTTAATGATGTATTTTGTACCTTTGTAATTGTATTCTTATGTTATAAAATTGTAATTGACACCAGTCCATCATATTATTAACTTGTAAGTTCCATTTCACTGCACACGTTTCTGTTGGTCATATTATATGGACAATATGTGAGAAGTAGGGACTGTTAGTGTTTGCACATGTGTTAATAATTCAGCAAGGGACTGGATAACAGCATCGCTGGTTCTAAGGACAATTCCAAAAACTTTTATGGTTATGGACTTGCTATATTATCCGGAAGACTCTTCAATGGTGATTGTGCACCTGTACAGTCACAACAGATGGCTGCTGGCCATCTCTACAAGGACTACAGTGGGTCTACACCTTTGCTGACTCACCAGTACCATTATTTCTACCAGGCCTACAGTGGGTCTGCACCTCTGGTGGCCCACCAATACTGTAATCTCTACCAGGACTACAGTGGGCCTACTCTGTGATGACCTACCTACCAATATTCTTCAAAACTTCGACTGACTCTGCTGTGGGTTTGCTCTGTTGTGGCCCATTACCTGTCAGGATGTCAAGAGTCAGCACTGTCTTTCCGTTGGAAGGACAACACTACTTCTTCAAGACTGCATGGAAATCCACTACTTCCGTGTGCATTTTCCTTTACTGCTCAGACTTTGAGGAAAAAACTGCAATTTTACTGTGATGAACGATCAGGACTGTCTTTATGGACTGTGAGAAAATTTTATCTTTTGACCAACATTGTATCAATAAGTGTGTGCATTTGATATCTTTGTTATTGTAATTATGAAAAATTTTATCAAATCATTATTGGCCACTGCCCAAAACGATTTGTAAAATTTTTTGTGGGGAGCATGGGGGCTATGTAAGTAGGCTGTTTAGGTTTTTTATATTGGTAACGCCACATAGCGCTCTGATGAAAATCACTGGCTGTGCTGTGTGCCGTCTGTGGCTAGTTTGCATTGTTGTCTGCCATTGTAGTGTTGGGCAGCTGGATGTTAATAGCGTGTAGCGTTGCACAGTTGGAGGTGAGCTGCCAGTAGTGGTGGATGTCGGGAGAGAGATGGCAGAGTTTTGAAATTTGTAAGACTGGATGTCATGAACTGCTAGACACATTATGACTATTAAGGTAAATACATTGTTGGTTCTCTATCAAAATCTTTCATTTGATAACTATGCCTTCAGTAGTTTGAACCTTTTATTTAGCTGGCGGTAGTGGCGCTCGCTGTATTGCAGTAGTTCGAGTAACGAAGAAGTGATTTGTGAAAGGTATAGGCTAATGTTAGTCAGGGCCATTCTTTTGTAGGGATTTTTGAAAGTCAGATTGCGTTGCGCTAAAAATATTGTGTGTCAGTTTAAGCACAGTCATGCATAATTGTTCAAAGGGGACGTTTCAGTTTGTGTTAAAAAAACATACTTCCATGCATTTTTTTATGGCTTGTATTAACCAGTTACACTAGCCCCTCTCCTCACGTTCGGTCTGTGGAATCGATTCGTCAGTATTTGATGTGGTTTACGAAATATATCCAACGGTAACGTTAGGTGACTCACCCTGTATATCCGGTTAATGCCATTACTTCGCACAGTTCTTTCACCGTGTTGCCTAAACAGTGACATGTGTTTATCACTATAACAGTCCGTTAAACATCAATTCAATTTACGTCGTTGTCTTTGAGACAGTTTCGACGATATAATAAATGTTTCTTTATCAAATCACAGCACTTTTGTTTTAATTTACATTCCAGTTTGACGCAATTCTAACAGTTAGTGTCTCCACAAGACAGTGGTGTCTTATTCATGGCTAATTGTCACAAGTTCACACAGTTTGTAAAATCGTTACCGCAAACACTCGATATACTTGTCAGGTTTTACTGTTCACTTAATAATGCACGATCTCCTATTAACACAGCGGCCGCACTGTAATTAATTGTTCCTGCGCGTTTCACCGTCTTTCACGCCGAACTTTCTCACGTTTCATCACCTGCGAACCGGCCGCGTACCACCACAACTCGCACGCTCTCTATCGATAGTCGTTCGCTCTCTCTCTGACACAGTACTCCTCCTAGCCTAACCAAAGATTTACAAAGCATTTAAAACCAGAACATTCATATTCGTACAATATGAAATATAAAACAGTAGCAAAATGAATGAAGACACAATGTGGCTTATTAACAAATAAAGAATTGTTGACATAAATGATACATAGTTACTATGACAAGGTAATGCACAAAAGAAAAAAAAAATTATCGACTTTCGGGGGAAGCAATGCCTTTAAAAGGTACGTGGTACATACATGATGGAGCACCAGCACACTTCCATCTGACTGTCTGGTAATATGCAACATGAAACAAGTGTATCGGTCACCGCTCACCAGTACCATGGCCTACCTGCTCCTCCCACATAAGAGCGTCGAATTTTTTTGTAAGGGAATATTTAAAAGTTTTTGTGAACTCAAGCCCTATTGGTAACGCGATGTACTCCGGGAATGCACTGAGGATGCTTGTCAGTTCATTCAGAACACTTCTGGAATTTCTAAACTTGTACAGTCGTCCTTCACATTGAAGGGTAGTCATGTGGATCACATGTTGTAATGCATGTGTCCTCAAGTGCATGTCTTCAGGTTGGATCCTCGTGGATTTTATTAAGAGTCGCCCCTGAACGCAACCGTTGATTGCTGTATCGTCGGGAACTACAGGTTTCCAGACCTATGTCTATCAGTGTCCATATCCTCCTCCCACATTCTGTCTCCACGTTATCGCGCTGATCTCAATAGGACACTTTTGCATCTTACCACCATAGTATCTATGTGTACCATATTTCGTATTTAGGATGAGATTTTTACCTGTCACTTTGCACGCACATGTCAAATATATTTCACATATGTTTAACATAATTACACGTCAGATTACCGTCTATTCGGAAAGTGGGTGCACTCAGCGACTGTTAAGTGACTTATATATAGTAGTCAAAGAACTGTGACTGATGCCTGAACAGCAGGGACTTACATGCATTGGGAATGGCTACCTACTAGCAGCAATCTGGATTTGCGTAAAAAAAAATTGAAAAAATGTACGACTGATTGCTGCATTCTATAATTTATAAGTTTATTTACAGGTATTTGCACATAAATTTCACTTACACCTCTAGCGAACTTAGCCTTGCAGTTTCACTTTCAAGCAGCTTAATATTTATCTACTGAACATTATGCAGGGTACGATGATATAATTTTGCGTGTACATACGGTGGCAGGTATATGTATTGTGAATAGTATTGGTGATAAAGAAGTAATAAGTTAAAAACCATGTACGATGCGGCAACTTTTCAAGCATCTCACTTTTATGACGTCATATATTTTGATTATGGGTCGTACCAAGACATAATTTTTCTGGCTTATTCAGTCGTATATGTGAATAATCTCTGCAAAGTGTGTCGCGAATGCAGTTAGCGGTAAAGAAATAATAAAACATGACGTCACGCTTTATGCGCCAGTACAGCATGAACAGTGAAACTGTAGCAAGCGAAAAACTTTCTTCATTTCTTCATTTTGCGAATGTTGTTGGCGAGAAAAAGTTTGATAATGTTTTGAAACTGTGTTAAATTTTGTTCCAAGGCACTAAGTATTCTCACTGTTATACACTGGATGACCAAATATAACTATACGCACGTCGTGGGATACACTGCTTTTCCTTACCCACCCTTGGTTCTTACCCCACAGCGACGATTTCCCGACAGCAAGTGATTCGTGTAGCAAGTTTGGTTAAAACCGGTCCAGTGGCTTAGGAAGAGATGTGGTACATACATATATAAGTATATTAATTTTTACAATATTTATGGATTTGTTTGTTTCCTTTACTTGTTCGTTTCATTTGCACTTGCAATAATAAACCACCTTTTATTATAATCTAATTTCAGTTCTACAATGCGCAATTGTTACTGCACTTCTTGTATAGTTAAGTAATTTCGTCGCCTTTTAATATCTGTTCTGTGGTGTAAGAACTGTCAGTGCTCCATAATGGTAACTTTTTTTTAAAACTTACACGTATTTTTCTTTGATCTAGTCTGACTGCAAAAGGAAATGTTACTTAGGTTATCTACGACATGCAATATTTATTCTTGAGCACTGAATCCTATGGTCGTTCTGTTGAAAAGTATGTCGTGTTTCCTGCGTCTGAAGAGATGGTTTGTGGAGCATGTCAGTAACGTACTCAGTTTTACCTGCAATATTGCAGCGAGCCCTGGTTGAGTGAGTCGTGCCTTTCAAGGCGACATTTTGTGGCCAGATGAATAAGATGAAATCCACAATTAGTTGTTTCGGATTATAAATTATTATTGTTTACTTCTCTTTTTCGACAGCACCTGTTGATATACTAAATCATTACTGATTGCACAACCTTGATTAATTATATTATACATTTTGTCGAACCTTGACATTACTTCGGAACTTGATTCACTATTTTACTTGCAATACTCGTGTCTTTCTTGCACACTCGATATTTTATCCCAAATTATAATTGCACACACTCTCCAGTCATCTGCCTTCGCTCACTTCCCTCCTACCAGCAACAAATACGCGCCTTCCACATAATCGAGGCTTTTGCCACTTTTCTGTACCTTTACAATCAGAGTTCATGGGCAAATAGAGATAGTGTTATACATAAATATATTTTAATCATCTGTACATTACTAAAAAATACGGGGTACCATCTGAAGTCTCTGAAGATATGTTCACCTTATAATGTCAGTTTCCAAAACAGAACATGAAAACTAAAACCCTCTGAAATTGTAAGGCTTCTGCAAATTACGGGTTGCGTTTAAGATATGAGGAGCAGTCGAAAGAAAACCGAACACCCGACACAACAGGACCATGGAAATGTTTCATTCAAAAGTAATCACCACACACGTTAAGATATTTATCTAATTGAGAGAAGAGACTATCGATTCCTGTTTCTTAAAACGCACTTGGTCGCTGACGGGTCGAGAACGGCGACCACCCTAGCACTTCCTCATCCAGCTGAAGCCGACGTTCGCGCACATCTTTCTTCAGGTCACGAAACGCGGTAACGGATACGGGCTGAACGCAGAATGTTGCTGTGTTTCCTACCAAATCTCTCAAGCATAGCCTTCGTCTGATTGGCAGTGTGCCGGCGGGCTCTAACTTGAACGGGATGGCTCTGTCCGACAGCATTGCGATGGTCCGAGGAAAAACGGCAAAGCCAACAGTGGAAACATCCCACATCTCCACGAAAGAAATCCAAAGCTGCTGCCACAAGTTCCAGTAGGGTCATGATGACAGCCTTCGACTGCAGGGACCATCTGCTCGTCGGGTTCCTTGAGTGTGGAATCACAGTAAATAAGCTGTGAGTGCTATGTAGACACTTTTCCGAAACTGCGACGCGACGTAAATTCAAAATATACACGAATACTGTCGGACGGAATCATCCTATTACACGATAGCGCCTGCCCCCACCTTGCAAATCGGACGAAGGGTACGTTTCTACGATTCGGCTGCGAAACATTGCATCATCCTCCTTACAGCCCGAATCGTTCACAGTGTGATGTTCACATCTTTGGCGACCTGAAGAAAGACATGCATGAACGTCGATTACAGAGGGACGAGGAAATGCAAGGGAGGTAGGGGATGTGGCAGACCGTGTTCTACGAAACAACAACTGGTCGTCTCGTCTCCCTGTGGGATAAATGTCTTAACACGACAATATTTGCATGTGAGGATTAATTAACCTGTGGTAAGTAATAGATCTTTTGTTCGGGTTCGATTAGTGGTAATTATCCGTGTGGTGCTGCTGCGTCTTGTACTGATCATTCAGTGGTACTTCGTTTAGCGAGGTGTACTGTGAATGAAGTACTTGACTGAAGAGAAAACACGAACTATCATGACTGCTGGCCATACGTGCGTCCTTTGTAATTTTGGTTTTCGTTAATTATTGTTTATTTTTACAGCCTTCCACGAATTTTGCCGTAGTTATTCTAGCATGGGTAACGTGTTTCTTTTTTCGCGTACGTAACACTTTCTACCATAAGCTGACTCCACATCTGTGATGTTAAACCCCACGTAGTAACCAAGCTACCCTTATCGATTTATGAACTGTTTCACTAAATAAAAACCAATCTTTCGAGTGCAGCGAATATCAACAGCATTTATCTTCGTGTTTTATGATGATCACCCCTCCGTTAGCATTTGGTACTATACAAATGAACTGCTTGATCCCCACTGCTGAGCGGCGAGCTACCATGCTCATGGGTGTTGTTTTCATTCTGTGTATAACCTTTGTTTGCATAAGTGACTTTTAACGGTCCTCATGTACTTGCGCTGTTCTTTCTACCAGTGTAGTTGATTATGTTATCCCCTACCATACAGAGAGGCACGAATGCTGGTTCTTTCATGTGATTTCGTTTCTTTGCCAGTGTGTTTTCGGAACCATAGTTAATTAGGATATTTTTCTTAATGCTTAGGCTATTTTCTTGCTTGTTGAGTGAAAATTTACGTAACAAATGATGCCTGGTATGAAATTTAGTTAGATATTTGAGTATTCCTTGATAAGACGAAACACACGCTAGCATTGTATGAGAAATGAGCTGGCCACAGATGAGAAACAAAATACCAGTAACATTCATGATGAAATTTAATTAACTCTGACATCGTCTGCAACTGAGCATTCAAATGTCTTCAGTGACGAGAAGTTGTGCTGGACCGGGACACTTTACGCAAGTTGTCGCCTTATTTACTTCAGCTATCCGAGCATGATTTCCGTCTGACCCAAATTCCCAACTTGTCCCATGCTCATTTCTTACGCTCCCATGTCCGCCATAACTGAACTCTTGTATGAATCCTGCGTGATCGCCTTGCAATGACCATGGTGGACAGCAGTCGCTACGAAAGTAATGTGCGTCATGCTCAGAATTTGGATAGGGCGGAAAGAGTGTTCGGACAGCCGAAGCGGTTAAGGCGATCGTTCGCGTAAAGCAGGCAATACGGGTTCGAGACTCTATCCAGCACAATTTTTCATGTGTCTCCATTAAATTCATTGCAGCACTCAATTGTGGCCGATGTTAGAATTTATGTCATTCCACCATGTATATTTACGGCTGCAGGGTCAAGAATGGTGTCTGCTCTTTTCCACATGTCAGTAATATTGTTCAACCCCTCATGGTCGTGCCGGATAAATTGTGTTTCCGTAGTGTTTTCTTTTTATTCAGTGACGATCAGTCTAAAGTTAAAAATTCGGCACGGTGGACGATTTTTGGGTATAAGGAAGATAGCATAACAAATAGATATCCTCTTATTAAAATAATTTAATAGGAATGTTTCGTCAATCAGAAATCCAAAATTTACTCAGTGTGGTGCAAGAGGAAAGACTCACAAACAATTTGGTAGTAAAACACTGAATCTGTGTAAACCCAACGTGAAAAGATTCCATTGTTAGTGAAGAATAGCAAAAGATAGAAATCAAGTCTTACCACACAGCTGTTCGAGATTAGGTCTTGTTTGAAGCAAATATTTCAGTAATTCCTTTCATTACACGCAGTATATCTCTTTCGTTTGCGAACATGCCACATTCTTCTTTCATCAGAACCAGTTATCGTCTTTTAGCCTGTTAACGTGCATGGGCTTGCGGCTCGACAGCCTACAAAGAACCTTCCAGCCAGGATAAGGTGCCCGTACAAAGGTTGGCCACAGCTGCCGCAAGCGACAAATCCGACAAGGTTCACGGTCCACAAGTACAGCAGGCAAACCACTAGAAGCTGGCTAGTGCACACTTCGATTCTGTACTGTGAGATTTTGTTGTTATCATATACTTCATAAATTAAATAGATGAGACGTGTCCTTCTCTCCTACATTGCTTTGTTGTGGTATACGCTTCAGCAACAGTGTTTGATAGGCCTCAGTGCACTACAACACATCACAAGAGTAAACGCGGTTATTTCAGTTCTCACAAGGAGGCTACGACTCACGCAACTACCTAGTGCCTTTTCAAACTTGACACAATTTATTACGCTATCAGTTACACACAGCACTTAGCATTTCGTTTGGAAGAAATTCGACGTTTAGTACACTATTTGACAAACATCGTTCTGAGTTAGAGCCGTAATTTTATTGGTAGATGAAATTCTAAGTTCAGTGGTGGAGGAATGAACTGGTGGACGAGAGCGGCGGCAACCGAGGAATGCTTGCAGGCTGTTGTCCGCTGGAGATCGTCGCAGCTGAAGTGCTGCGCGTCGGCTCTGCAAACAGACCCGTCGATTAATTGTCTAGCTTGTAATTCCGTGCAGCCCACAGGAATATCTGGCTGGAGAAGTGCTACGAAAAAACTGTCTGTTTCCGCCCCCCCCCCCCCCCCCAGCTCTAGCCGTACCTCGTCTCGCCGCTTAACGCCTGCGCTGCAGGCAACCCAAATGACACTAGTGGACATCTCAAGACTGAAACTTACGTTTCTGTCTCTGCTAAAATTATAGCCGATACTTACGCAATACTGCGAGTTCTGTTGATTATACATTGAATCGTATGAGTGTAAATTCCACTGTCCTTTAAACCCTCAACAGATCGTTACATGAAAAACTTAAAACTAAGGTAACCTGACTGCGTATTTGAATACGAAAAACTGCAGGAACAAATGAACCTGTCACACGAATACCTAAGCTATCTGACTGCGTTTCTGAATAAGAAACGCAGTGTTGGCTTCGGTCACACAGCTTGAGGCTGTTGCCAATGGGCATCACTGTGGGGGTCCGGATGGGGGTTTGTCGGGGACGGCCAGCTCGTCCCACGCGTCCCCCGATCGGACTACGACTGTGGTTGCCCGGGATACTGCCCGCATTGAGGCTGCTCCCTCACCTGTGGTAGAGTGGGAGGTCGTCTCAAGGTGTGGCAGGGGGCGAAAGACATTCCGGAGGGCTGAACGGAAGGCCTCTCCAGTTTGTCTGACGAACCGGTTTCAGGCTCTGTCTCAGGCTGATACTGATCTTCAGCCTGACATGGCTGCTTGTCCTGTTCCAGAGGTTGCCCCTCAGTCTGCAAGATCCGGGCAGTCGCAGAGGGTGGGCTTACTGGTAGTTGGGAGCTCCAACGTCAGGCGCGTAATGGGGCCCCTTAGGGATATGGCAGCAAGGGAGGGGAAGAAAACCAAAGTGCACTCCGTGTGCATACCGGGGGGAGTCATTCCAGATGTGGAAAGGGTCCTTCCGGATGCCATGAAGGGTACAGGGTGCACCCATCTGCAGGTGGTCGCTCATGTCGGCACCAATGATGTGTGTCGCTATGGATCGGAGGAAATCCTCTCTGGCTTCCGGCGGCTATCTGATTTGGTGAAGACTGCCAGTCTCGCTAGCGGGATGAAAGCAGAGCTCACCATCTGCAGCATCGTCGACAGGACTGACTGCGGGCCTTTGGTACAGAGCCGAGTGGAGGGTCTGAATCAGAGGTTGAGACGGTTCTGCGACCATGTGGGCTGCAGATTCCTCGACTTGCGCCATAGGGTGGTGGGGTTTCGGGTTCCGGTGGATAGGTCAGGAGTCCACTACACGCAACAAGCGGCTACACGGGTAGCAGGGGTTGTGTGGCGTGGGCTGGGCGGTTTTTTAGGTTAGATGGCCTCGGGCAAGTGCAGAAAGGGCAACAGCCTCAACGGGTGCGGGGCAAAGTCAGGACATGCGGGGACCAAGCAGCAATCGGTATTGTAATTGTGAACTGTCGAAGCTGCGTTGGTAAAGTACCGGAACTTCAAGCGCTGATAGAAAGCACCGAAGCTGAAATCGTTATAGGTACAGAAAGCTGGCTGAAGCCAGAGATAAATTCTGCCGAAATTTTTACAAAGGCACAGACGGTGTTTAGAAAGGATAGATTGCATGCAACCGGTGGTGGAGTGTTCGTCGCTGTTAGTAGTAGTTTATCCTGTAGTGAAGTAGAAGTGGATAGTTCCTGTGAATTATTATGGGTGGAGGTTACACTCAACAACCGAGCTAGGTTAATAATTGGCTCCTTTTACCGACCCCCCGACTCAGCAGCATTAGTGGCAGAACAACTGAGAGAAAATTTGGAATACATTTCACATAAATTTTCTCAGCATGTTATGGTCTTAGGTGGAGATTTCAATTTACCAGATATAGACTGGGACACTCAGATGTTTAGGACGGGTGGTAGAGACAGAGCATCGAGTGACATTATACTGAGTGCACTATCCGAAAATTACCTCGAGCAATTAAACAGAGAACCGACTCGTGGAGATAACATCTTGGACCTACTGATAACAAACAGACCCGAACTTTTCGACTCTGTAAGTGCAGAACAGGGAATCAGTGATCATAAGGCCGTTGCAGCATCCCTGAATATGGAAGTTAATAGGAATATAAAAAAAGGGAGGAAGGTTTATCTGTTTAGCAAGAGTAATAGAAGGCAGATTTCAGACTACCTAACAGATCAAAACGAAAATTTCTGTTCCGACACTGACAATGTTGAGTGTTTATGGAAAAAGTTCAAGGCAATCGTAAAATGCGTTTTAGACAGGTACGTGCCGAGCAAAACTGTGAGGGACGGGAAAAACCCACCGTGGTACAACAACAAAGTTAGGAAACTACTGCGAAAGCAAAGAGAGCTTCACTCCAAGTTTAAACGCAGCCAAAACCTCTCAGGCAAACAGAAGCTAAACGATGTCAAAGTTAGCGTAAGGAGGGCTATGCGTGAAGCGTTCAGTGAATTCGAAAGTAAAATACTAGGTACCGACTTGACAGAAAATCCTAGGAAGTTCTGGTCTTACGTTAAATCAGTAAGTGGCTCGAAACATCATGTCCAGACACTCCGGGATGATGATGGCATTGAAACAGAGGATGACAAGCGTAAAGCTGAAATACTAAACACCTTTTTCCAAAGCTGTTTCACAGAGGAAGACCGCACTGCAGTTCCTTCTCTAAATCCTCGCACCAACGAAAAAAATGGCTGACATTGAAATAAGTGTCCAAGGAATAGAAAAGCAACTGGATTCACTCAACAGAGGAAAGTCCACTGGACCTGACGGGATACCAATTCGATTCTACACAGAGTACGCGAAAGAACTTGCCCCCCTTCTAACAGCCGTGTACCGCAAGTCTCTAGAGGAACGAAAGGTTCCAAATGATTGGAAAAGAGCACAGGTAGTCCCAGTCTACAAGAAGGGTCGTCGAGCAGATGCGCAAAACTATAGACCTATCTCTCTGACGTCGATCTGTTGTAGAATTTTAGAACATGTCTTTTGCTCGAGTATCATGTCGTTTTTGGAAACTCAGAATCTACTATGTAGGAATCAACATGGATTCCGGAAACAGCGATCGTGTGAAACCCAACTCGCTTTATTTGTTCATGAGACCCAGAAAATATTAGATACAGGCTCCCAGGTAGATGCCATTTTCCTTGACTTCCGGAAGGCGTTCGATACAGTTCCGCACTGTCGCCTGATAAACAAAGTAAGAGCCTACGGAATATCAGACCAGCTGTGTGGCTGGATTGAAGAGTTTTTAGCAAACAGAACACAGCATGTTGTTCTCAATGGAGAGACATCTACAGACGTTAAAGTAACCTCTGGCGTGCCACAGGGGAGTGTTATGGGACCATTGCTTTTCACAATATATATAAATGACCTAGTAGATAGTGTCGGAAGTTCCATGCGGCTTTTCGCGGATGATGCTGTAGTATACAGAGAAGTTGCAGCATTAGAAAATTGTAGCGAAATGCAGGAAGCTCTGCAGCGGATAGGCACTTGGTGCAGGGAGTGGCAACTGACCCTTAACATAGACAAATGTAATGTATTGCGAATACATAGAAAGAAGGATCCTTTATTGTATGATTATATGATAGCGGAAAAAACACTGGTAGCAGTTACTTCTGTAAAATATCTGGGAGTATGCGTGCGGAACGATTTGAAGTGGAATGATCATATAAAATTAATTGTTGGTAAGGCGGGTACCAGGTTGAGATTCATTGGGAGAGTCCTTAGAAAATGTAGTCCATCAACAAAGGAGGTGGCTTACAAAACACTCGTTCGACCTATACTTGAGTATTGCTCATCAGTGTGGGATCCGTACCAGATCGGGTTGACGGAGGAGATAGAGAAGATCCAAAGAAGAGCGGCGCGTTTCGTCACAGGGTTATTTGGTAACCGTGATAGCGTTACGGAGATGTTTAACAAACTCAAGTGGCAGACCCTGCAAGAGAGGCGCTCTGCATCGCGGTGTAGCTTGCTCGCCAGGTTTCGAGAGGGTGCGTTTCTGGATGAGGTATCGAATATATTGCTTCCCCCTACTTATACCTCCCGAGGAGATCACGAATGTAAAATTAGAGAGATTAGAGCGCGCACAGAGGCTTTCAGACAGTCGTTCTTCCCGCGAACCATACGCGACTGGAACAGGAAAGGGAGATAATGACAGTGGCACGTAAAGTGCCCTCCGCCACACACCGTTGGGTGGCTTGCGGAGTATAAATGTAGATGTAGATGTAGAAGAATTTAAAAGTGATACCGAATCTGGCTTATGCAACGGAATTTACTGGATTAGAGTACATGACATGTTGCGATGTGTCAGTGTCTCTGTTTAGGTCCTAAGTTTTGCACTCACCTCTTTAGATGACTGTCTTTTTCCATCTGGTTTACAGCAATTCGCAGCAGGATGCAGCAGCAGCGAATAAAGTTTATTGTTACCAAGAATGAATTTAACAAAAAGGAGTTTGCCTGGGTCCTGTTAACTACCGAATAAGTTGTGAGAAGGGATTTCATAAATTAAATCTATTTATAACTTCAGAGTCATCATGAACAATAATAGACAATGACAATTACAATGACATAGAAATCAATAATGGCTGAGTGCCATATTAAGAAGTTATTTTAATTTCAAAGTTACATTAACATTAAATAACCACACCATTTATTAATTAATTAGATGTGGAGAACAATTTTTTTACTTGTAAATAATAGATTTCAGCTGTCAGTCGTCCTGGCTTCATGGCCTGTTGTCATTTATATAGCCAGAAGAGATTTAGATGGCCTAATTACGCAGGCCTTGAGTGTGGTAAGATCTTCCATCACCGACGTGAGGGGAGCATGACACGTCTTCTGCCTCCGAGCTATAGACCGACACTACTTCTTCAACTCTCACAGACACACCTCATCTCACAACAATGCTTAGAATTGCGCTCCCATTTTTCGCCCTCAGATTGTTACTATCGATATCTGAGTGCTCACACAATGCAAAGAATAGCATTAAGTTGGTTATCAGTGTAATGGAGAGTTCTGACACTCCTTACAACATTTACTACCAAAATTATAAAAGAGGTGTGAACTACTGTAGATATCTTCTTTTCTGAAAGATGTGACCGACATTTCGGCCTTAGGCCATTATCAAGTGTTACATCATTAGACTTGAGTATAACTCAAGACGTTGTCAAAAATACTGGCAGTTAGCATCACTCACTTGATATGGTTGTGGAATAAAATAGATGACTAAACCCCCAATGGAGATTGTGTTCGCTCCAGTAGTGCATATCATGCCGGCTAACGCTACCATAGTTTGTGAATGTATACTCACCTGAAAATAGTACCTCGGCAAAGAACATGGGGATCGTTTGCATTTGTTGACGTACCCGTTCACAGAACACTACCCAGTTACGCAAATCGGCCCCGTGAAGTTCTTGATGGAATGACACATGGTATGGATGACGCTTATGACGATGCAGCATTGTGACAATACTACCTACGGATATACCAGAAATGCGGTATAACTGCCGAGCGCTTCTCCGGTGTACTGCCACTAGTGCAGTTATTTCATTAACTTCTCCTGTAACACGTTTGCTTCATATCTTTTTGCCGGTGTGTACGCTGTCATCAGACATAAAGGCGTTCACAACCTTGTAAAAGAACGAACGAGACTGAGCTATCCCTGGGAAACGCTCGGTATTCAAGGCAACAGTAGCCTCAACGTTTCACCTACATTCTCCTTAAACCAGGATCATCTGAATTTTTTCTTCTGTGCTTGCAACATTCATCATCCACTAGCACTCCTGTTCTCCAAATGATAGATAGGTATGCAGGCAATAAACTCTGGGCAAGTATTATAGTGCTCAGAGCCGCTATCTGTTGCACGTCTGCACGATATGTGATCTCCGTTCGCAGTGTACTGCCTGTCATGATACGTCGTAGTTGGCTTCATGGCCTTGGTGGTGCGTCGAGTAGTTCCTTTGTTCGATATGTCGGAGGAATACAACGTTGCGATTGGGGTTTCCAATTAGAAGCATATCCTCGCAGGATGGAGGTGGAGTCCCACGTGCCATTGGATATTACAGCGCCATGGAGCAGCATGTCATATTTGCGTACCCATTTGTGTTCCCCAGATTACAGCGGCATACATGGCGAAACAAAGAAAATTGTGCAGACAAAACTTATGTAGATTTTGATGCAGAACCGTAATCTGCAATAAAAAACGGGGGTTCTCATTTAAGCTTTCAAAGTTGTCCGCCACCGACGCGTAGGGTTGGGTGGCGGGTCGAGCGGGGATGCCCCCCTCCGTGAAAAACAGAATGCAATTATAGCTTTTCTTGTCCGATGTGAAGTTTTCAAGATATTTCAATGTCTTCAATTAGAATGAACATCCTGTATATATCTTCCAAGCCCATTAAATTTTCTGTATTTTCGAATTCAGCGCTTAAAGCCTCATCCAACGATTTGACATAGCTCTTTTGCAAGCATCTGGCAGATCATGTTTTCAAAAGTGTTTGCACTTCCGGTATCAGTCTGAAGAAGTCATGTTTCTGATTGAAGGATTTGTAAAATGGCTACTTTTTGATGATATTGCACGTGTTAGCATTTTTGAAGGAAAATGATATATTTGACGAGTTTTGGTCAGAGAAACAGCTGTTACGCCACATTATCTGTGTCTGCGATGGCAGCACTATGGAGTTGTAGAATCTTTGACAGTCAGTAGTGGAAAGCTACGGTGTGTAACAGGTGGGATTCGTTGCGTTTACAATGTAATGCATGGACGCCCTTCTTTTTATGTGAGTTTTAGATTTATTACGAGGAGGAATGATGACTAGGAACAACGGTCGGAGAGCATATGGACATGAAAAAGGTTCTGAAATGAAGAACAAGGTATTATTTTATGAGGTAAAAAATATATTTTTATTTCTGTAGACTTGTATTGTTGATCCACTTCAGCCTCGTCACAGTCGAGTTTTTGATACTTATTCTATTGAGTTATCCGAATTAGTTTACTGTACCATGGAAGTTATTAGATAAAATGAATTTTCATTAGGGTCTATAATTTTTTATAAGTTCTTTCTCTGCCTCGAGATGACTGGGTGTTGTGTGACGTCCTTAGGTTAGTTAGGTTTAAGTAGTTCTCAGTTCTACGGGACTTATTACTATAGATGTTGAGTCCCATGGTGCTCAGAGCCATTTGAACCATTTTTTATAAGTTCCTTCCTAACTGAAATTTCAGTACTTAAAGGTTGAGTCCTGTATTTCATTGGCATTTTGTGTCAAGATTATGAACCCAATTTCTATGTACCAACTGTAGTTAGCTTTTAGTAGCATTTTTTAGCTGTTGCGGAATATTGCAGTGTTGCTGTTTCTCAAAGTATGTCATTTTGAAGATTGTTGTGGCGTAGCATGACAGCCACGCCACTCGGAAGTAGCCGAAATGCACGCGTTACACACGCCGGCTGGCGTGAGGTCTGAAACAAGATACGTTATGAATGCTATAAAGAAAAGTACGTAGCTCCAGGAATACTTAACTTTAATCCATCATTTGTGTACAGCATTCTTGATGATACAAGTGAGACTCTCTCTAGAAATGGTTAATGGCGCCTTGCTAGGTCGTAGCCATGGACTTAGCTGAAGGCTATTCTAACTGTCTCTCGGCAAATGAGAGAAAGGCTTCGTCAGTGTAGTCGCTAGCAAAGTCGTCGTACAACTGGGGACGAGTCCTAGTACGTCTCTCAAGACCTGCCGTGTGGTGGCGCTCGGTCTGCAATTACTGACAGTGGCGACACGCGGGTCCGACAAGTACTAATGGACCGCGGCCGATTTAAAGCTACCACCTAGCAAGTGTGGTGTCTGGCGGTGACACCACAAAGATGATAATCATAATACGTGATTGTTTCGTTTCCTTGCGCAAATTAGGCTCTGTCAGTTCTTTACTTTACCAGGGCCATGAGTCAGTGCAGCAATTTTCGTCTGTTTAAGGTGCGACAGTAATCAACCAGCGCAGGTGGAGGAGCTGTTGCAACTAGAGGTTATTCGTCTGCCAGCTTCTCCAACTTAAATCCCATAGAGCACTTGTGAGATGAGTTGTGGGGACGTATTGCAGCTCGTCCACGTGTGTCAGGTACCATCCAGCAGTTGTCAACCGCGTTGCTCGTGTAATGGGACGGTTTCCACAAGGACTAGCTACCGCTCTTGTCTCCAGCATGTCAGCACGTTGCAGAGCACACAGTGGAGTCGTGGTGGTCGCACACCCTATTAAAACCATGTCTTGCCTTTTCTAATGTCCACGGTAGCATCATAAATAGCGGTGACTTCAGTGTAATTGTTGTCCCTGAATAAAAGTGTCGCTTCTGTTCTGCTACCTTCTTTACAATATCTTAGCAGTTCTTTCTATATGTAGTCCAAGTTTCATCGAGATATGTTGCTCTGTAGTGACATCATGAGAAAGCTACTTTCAGCCTTAAATTTTGCTCGCCAGTGTACTCACGTTCTGGAATCAGACTTCTTGCAACCAATACATAGGGAAAAACAATCGCATTAGAGCATCTAAAATGATTTATGATGTAACTCGTAGACATAAACCTCAAGAAAGGGGAAATAACATGGAATCCGACAATTTCAAGCACATACAGTCATCATGCATTCGAAATAAATACAAATAAAAGACTTAAAGTGAGGCCGGCTTAGTTTTTTATTCCATTATGCATCATCGCCATTTAACAGCAAATTAATTTTGCATTTCGCTCTACACTTTTAGGCATTACAATAGAAACAGCATAAAGACGGCTTGCAACGGAGGTCAAATTGGCTTGAAGTGAAGTGCTTAGATATGCAACTGCGGCTGTTGGCGCAACTGCGTAAAGTTGGTTTGGAGTTACAATAATTCTTCTCAAGAAATATTATTAATGTACGACTGTAAGAGTAGAGGTTGTTGCCCCGTTTCATGTATCAGTATGCAGCACTACACTAAGGCATATCGTTTAGATCTCTCAATGTCCTTCTTAATGTGTGCTTTAGTTGAATAATATCTATCTCTGAAAATAATTCATGCAGCAGACTCATAAAGCAGCAGAATAAAATTGTCTGAGTACCGACTTTAATTTCCAGTGTAATATATTGATTATGCCTTGCTACTGTAAAAATGGTTCAAATGGCTCTGAGCACTATGGGACTTAACATCTATGGTCATCAGTCCCCTAGAACTTGGAACTACATAAACCTAACTAACCTAAGGACATCACACACATCCATGCCCGAAGCAGGATTCGAACCTGCGACCGTAGCAGTCGCGCGGTTCCAGACTGAAGCGCCTAGAACCGCCTGGCCACCGCGGCCGGCCTTGCTACTGTAGTGGTATCTTGAAGCTGTGAGAAAGGCGGACAGGCGCGGAAGCAGAGACGGTGCTGAGGGCAGACGAAACTAGGAGAGATATTGTTACATGAAGTAAACCGTAAGGGGAGAGCTTTGCGAAAAGGCAGACGCGGCCCCAGGGCGTTAGTTACTCTTCAAGGAATTAACATGTAACTTTATATGTCGTCTAGACGCTGTACTAGGTTTTCACCGTAGAACTTTGGAACAAACAGACACGTACTAGTGTATAAAGCCAGCTTTATACCAGCCCTGAGAACAGCAACGTCAGTAGACTCACAAGGGTTAGGAAGAGAGCGAAAACGCCAAAAACTGCTGACCTAGCAGTGCCTACTTCGGGGAGCCCGAGGGGCGGGGCTAAATGACGTATAATAATAATGTTGCAAGCCTTCTTTGGTAGAGCAGTTACGTTTAGCTTTCAGGTGAACAATGTTGATACCAAATACGGACTTAGATAGTGCAACTGCCTTAGGAGCCGTAGAGGGGACCTAACTAAACCATGATTGGCAGGCACCTGCAAGAGACCTACGGGGTTATTATGCAAGCTGTTATTCGGTGTGGTAGTGAACGACAAACTTGTAGGATGTTCTCCTGAGCAATATCGTGTCAAATTCTGTCCAATTGAAGTGTTAGATGGTCAAAATCCTGAGATGGTCAGAAGGTACTGTCTACAATGTGCCAAATATTCTCAGTTGGGGAGAGATCCGGCAACCTTGCTGGCGAAGATACGGTTAGCAAGCACGAAAACCAGCAGTGAAAACGGTCGCCGTGTGCGGATGGGTACTATGTTGTAGAAATGTAAACCCAAGTTACCTTGCCATTACGGGCAACAAAACGGGGCGTGGAATATCGTCGACGTTCCACTGTCCTCTAAAGGTCCCGCGAATAGCAACCATATCAGACTTGCTATGAAAATAAGTGGCACCCCAGACCATCATCAATAGTTGTCGGACAATATGGCAGGCGACAGTAGGGTTGATGTCCCACGGCTGTCTCGGGCGTCTCCAGACACGTCTTCGCTGGTCGTAGGGGCTCAGCTCAAAGCGTAACTCACCACTCAAGATAATTCCACTCCGAGCAATGAGATTCCAGGCCGGAGAAGTATCTGGAGACGCACCAGACAGCGGTGTGATACCAACGCGTCTGTTGCCCACCATGCGACCTGAAAACTAGAAGAGGTGATGTTCTGCTATGCCATTTCTTTTCATAGCTGTACGCTTTGGTATTCATCCACGGCATCCTCACAGCATAGCGGTACGTAGACGTTATTCTACGCCCCATATTGTTGGCCTTCATGGGAAGCTACGTTTCTACAAGATAATGCCCGCCCACACACGGTGAGAGTCTTTACTGCTTGTCTTTGTGCTTGCCAAACCGTACCTTGGCCACAAAGGTCACCGGATCTCGCCCCAGTTGAGGAGATACGGAGCATTATTGTCAAGGCTCTCTGATGAACCAAGGATATTGACCGTCTAACACGCCAATTAGACATAATTTGGCATAATATCCCTCAGGAAGACATCCAACAACCCTGTCATTTAATGCCACACCAAATAACTGCTTGCATAATGGCCAGAGGGGGACCAACATGTACTGATTTGCTCGATTTGTGAAGCTCTTTTTCTTAATTAAATCATTTAAATAAAAGACATTTTAATCATTTGTTTGCTTGTACATGAACATTACATCTACCGGTTTCCGTTTCATTCGGATAATTCCTTACTGGTGTGTCTTTTTTAGAGTGTATTTTATCTCGTATTCTTTAGGTTATATTGTACACGCACAATTACAAAATTTCGGTATTTGCTATGCTTCTAGTGTTTAGATTTTAATGACCAGCAGTGGAAGCTGTCATTTGTTACGTCTCTAGTTCACTGACAAGTGAAAGGCGCACATAGCCAGGATACCACTTCACATGGCAGTAATGATGGCTGCGTAAGTCGCAGACAACCAAATAGTCTCTTTCTACTTTAAAAATAGTACACACATTAAAGACGTACATACGTAAAAGAGATGGAGTGGTCTATTTACAACGAAAAGTGGTCAGGATTTCCCCTCGCGTGAAAGCAGAATAACAGTCAAATAACATTCAAGTTTTACACAAATCAGACACCCAAGGTCGATATCGGACTCTCAGGGAGGAGTATGTCTTCTTCGTGCACAAAAGCACATTATTCACGTTGGCTAACAACTGTTGAGAGGTCTTTGAAGGATTTCATGCCTAAAACATATTCCGCAAATTTAATATGGCTGTCTGAAAAAACGTCGCATTCAATCAACACAGGCACTGCAATTTACTAATTCTGTAATTATATGAGTTTGGAGATGCATACAGAAACTCTTGGTGTCCCACTGCTGAAAGCGCAGCAGTGCCAGTACCAGTAGAATGTCCTGCTCACTCTATATGCTCTGCAATAAAAATACTCAAAATGAGTATTCCTAAACGAGGAACTGGGCAAATGTCAGGTCAGTAGCTTATCTGAAAGATCATTCTTCGTGTAATTTCTCCATTTACGTTGTTGAGAACCCACACCAATTCTCATTTCACCAACTTTCGACGGTCCTTGAGAAAAATTGGCCGAGCGGTTCTAGGCGCTTCAGTCTGGAACCGCGCGACCGCTACGGTCGCAGGTTCGAATCCTGCCTCTGGCATAGGTGTGTGTGATGTCCTTAGGTTAGTTAGTTTTAAGTAGTTCTAAGTTCTAGGGGACTGATGACCTAAGATGTTAACTCCCATAGTGCCCAGAGCATTTGAACCATTTTGAACCTTAAGAAAATTATGTTATTTTATCGAAAAATTCTGTAGTTACTCGTACATTGCCATAGAAAATTTAACATGCTAACCATATGACAACCGGCCGACCTCTTTATGTGCTATAATTTATAGAATGTTTAGATATATCGAACCATATATGTCATGCAGTGGATGTTATGAAAATATTACTGTCACTCTATCGTTAGTGTGGGAGAGTGGAGATGGCTGTGCCACATACAGTCCATTTTGTCGAGACTTCAGTCATACATCTGCTGCCAAGTTTAAAGAAAAACTTATTATGTTAGCCACAGTTTATATGCAGCAACAGATGACCTAAAATGTATCAAACGTAAGCTCACAGCAACTTCTATTAGCAGCATATTCGAAAGCCGTGCAGTCCGTTACTCAATTTCGAAATATCACTATATCAACGACCATTAACTAGTGACAGACGGTTACCCATGAATCTTCCATATGTGGAATAACCATTCTCTTTACCAGATAGTGTTATTGCGATTGTCGCAGATTACAGAGCAGCTGGCATACAAACATGGAAGTTCTACCACTTGTCGGGCAAAACTAGCATGGGATATTTGGTGCATTCTGGGTAGGCAGGCGGCTGTAGCCGTTGCTATCATCTGGCTGTCACGTTACGGTGCGCTGCCCTGTTACATGACACAGGGATATGTTAATGCTGCTGTAACCCATCTCATTCTGGACTCCGCTATGTGGATGTGGTGTGTGTGCTGTAAGACCTTCGGTACACACACCATCAGATTATTTGACTTGTTGCTCTAACGAAGTAGGCCCGCATCTCGTGGTCGTGCGGTAGCGTTCTCGCTTCCCACGCCCGGGTTCCCGGGTTCGATTCCCGGCGGGATCAGGGATTTTCTCTGCCTCGTGATGGCTGGGTGTTGTGTGATGTCCTTAGGTTAGTTAGGTTTAAGTAGTTCTAAGGGGACTGATGACCATAGATGTTAAGTCCCATAGTGCTTTGAACCATTTGAATCTAACGAAGTAGGCGAGTGTCAGCAATATGTCTCGTGGTCTTATTGTGGTGTGTTTATATTCTGCTGTTAGATCAGAAGACAGAAATGCCACTTGCACGCTTAGAGTAGCAGATTGACGGTGACCAACTTTAAACAGAGCTTGATTAATTTTCACAAACATTTATTAAAAATAATAAAAAGCATAGATATTATGTAACTTGATTCTGGATGCTGTTTACAATTGACAATCTGAAGTTCCTTAGCCCTTGGTACATTATCTTATTCTCACATATCTCTGATACTTGACAAAGTGTCTTTACATTTCTCTTCATGGCTATGTACCGGAATATGGTAATATTATTAGGCGCAGACTGAAACTTGGCTACATACTAATGCAGACTGATGCAGACTGACTAATCGGAGGCCTTTACACTCGTTATAATACCTTGAGTGTTCAGGTATCACTGCGCGAGTGTGATCCATGAGGAGAAAAGGTTCTACGTCACCAGCAATCTCATTGGCTGCGTTACATATTAATACGCGGATCGGCGGAAGCAGAATTTGGTCTGTCTCTAAGGCAGCGCCATCTCATAGTGCGGAGACGGACGAGTCCTGCGCCTGCGCTGTTGTGCTTAGTGGGGCGCGCTCTAGTGGAAAAGTTGTGTGCGCACTGACTACGCGGAACTATGTACACAACAGTGGGTAACTTGTCTTCCTTGTGTGTGCACCCAAAAGCAGGCGGCGCAGGAGGTTCGGCAGAACGAGTGACTGTACAGGTATACGTCTCACATGGTGTGGATATATATACCGAAATTTTTAGAGGGCATACAGGCAAGGGGAAATCTTGTTGCTCATAGAAAATGTGTTTCTTGTCCAGCTGAGGTGCTCACCCAACATTAAAGTTCTTCACCTTCAACTAATACGGTATTTGCATTCTGTAGAGAAGAATATAAACAAGAAGAGGTAACTCAACAACAAATTGCTACAAGCACCAGTTCTCTCACCGTTACTGTTCGACTTTTACCTATAAAACCTCCCTGACACTTCTTCACGAAAATTTTTCCATAATCGCTACATGGCGCCTGCCGTACAACGTCAAGAACTGGAGTAGATAGAAGAGATGCTGATCAAAGACTCGTCCTCACTGGTGACTGATTTTAAAATGGGTGCACTACAACACTACAACCCAGCGTGAACAAAACGAAGGTGTCATGCTTCCATTTAAATAATCACCTAACGTATGTGAAACTGAACGAACTTTAAGAGGTAGAATTCCTCATCGTAATTGCAACCCCGAATGTCTAGGTGTCATCTTGGACTAAACATTGTTCCTTGCTCAGAAACTGAATATTCGTAACAACATCCTGTACTAGTTATGTGGATTCACATGGGAATCCCAAGTGCGTTCCTTGGCCTTGGGTTTTCTGTACAAAAGTCCTCAACATAGTTAATGTGTCTAGGCGAATAGCCCTCACATAAATGTTTTACACCCGACTGAATTCTACAAAGCGCATAAAATCTGGTGCCGTCAGATCTACCCCAGTTCATTGGTTTTCGCTGTTAAGAAGTATACCACCTGATTGGTGTAGATCTACTACTCCTATGAGGGAATTGAACAAGACCTCTACGAATCCTAAACTACCGAGGCACAGAGACATGCTAGTTTTAAATGTCAGGCTACAATCAAGACACTCTATTACGTGTGCTACTTCTGAGATGGGTGCGAGAGGTATCAACCATCTAGAAGATTGGAAAGATGCGCGTTGGCGTAATATCTTTTCACGTGCTGAGTTCCCAAATAGATCGCACCTACCATTTAAGAATGTGGCTGCCCACAATCAAATTTGAACGGACCACGGCAAGTGCAAAGATACTAATTCTGTAGTGGCTGCGGAGCCGCACGCTAAGCCATACATAACACTGTCAACAACTTTTAGATTCGAGAATATCACTAATATGAAAAATATTCCTTGCTTGCAACAAAATGGCACTGGATTGTAGAACTGGACATTCAGTTACGAAACTGATTTAACATTTGCCCAAAAAACATGGAAGCACCACAAACACAGCATGTTACCATGCCTCCTTTAGCATCCAAAACAGCTTCCAGTAATCTCGTAATCGATAAATGCAGGCCGCGTGCGATTTTCGAAGGAACCTTTTACAATTCTTCCTGCAGAGTGGTGGCAAATACAGAATGGAGGTGGATAGGGATTTCGCACTAGTCTCTCAATGTAGACCACAAAGGATGAATAATCTGGAGATCTGGTGACATGGTAAAGGTTGGCTCACTGTAGCCGTTGTACGTAGAGGTACAGGTGTACCTAATGTTCCTGGACTTGAAAGTTTTGTTGATAGAAACATTATTGCCTATCTACCTATCATGTGGCCGAACTTGCAAATAAAGACTTTGGTAAATCTGCATATATGTCGTCATCTGCATTTTCTTTATATACTCGTAGTAAGAGAAAGATATCTGTAAATGAGTCTCTGTTTATTTGGGTTAAAGGTAAGGGAGTTTGTGAGTATGTTAAGTTTGTTGGTGACTGTACTGTGTACTTTCATAAATAAATCGATGTGTATTCAAATCATGTCTAGTTTATTGCAAATAGTACATCGAGAACCGGGGGCTCAAGGATGCAACAGTTTGTTTTTATCTAGGACAGATGCGACAGTTCTTCCTCGTACTCACAAAACCTGCTCTGCTCGAGGCGAGCTGTGTGAGTAGCCACTCTGTCGTCTTGGAACACAGCATCACAACTGGCGAACAAACGCTGTACCATAAGATGGACCTGATCAGCTAAAATAGTCCCGTAATCGTTACATTAAAGTAACCTTTTAGATTAACAATGGGCTGAAAGAATACGACAATACGGCTACCCTAATCATCACCAGACCCCCAACATGTTTCAATTTAGGGACGTAAACTTGGCCAAAAAGTTGGAAACAGTGTGGAACAAGACCCATCCGACCAAATGATATTCATCCGTAGCTCCATAGTGCAGGTTTTATGGCTTGGGCAGTACGTTTCTCTGTTACAGGTATTTGTATCACCGATGAGTGGTCGTGGACTTCCAGCTCGCCCTGCATCCCCTTCTTGTGGAGCTCCTTTCGTGATGTTTTGGTCTCACAGAGCGAGTGCGACACCACCATATGAGCACCGACTGCTTGCGAGTTCACTTAACTTCGATATGACACACTCACGACCACACAGAACACTGTTCTGACCTCGACTTACGCTTGCAAGGAGATTGTACAGATACCGTTCGAGGTATCGAGGCCTACGTCGTCCGACTTCGGTAATGAGAGGGGGCCGCACAAACCCCCACGACGTCTGTACGTGGTTTCATCTTGCTTTCGCCAAGTGTTGAAAACACTCACCACAGCTATCCTCGAGCACACGACAAGTCGCGCAGTTTCCAAAATGCTCGTTCCGAGTTGCCGGGCCATCACATCATGCCCTCGGTCAAACTCTGATCGCGTGTCTTCCCCATTCTACATACCGACAGCATGTTGACTGATAATGCACTGTGCGTGTGTGTGATCAGCAGTCATTCCTCGCCAGGTGACGCTGCTACGGGTTTATGTTGACACTAGGTCGGTGGTCAGTGTTCTGGCTGACCAGTGTATCTGTACGTATCAGATGATATTTGTATATTTTAGCCATACACTACACAATAATGCGAGACAACTCTTCGCGGATATCAGGAGTAATTACCGTTGGGGCACTTGAACTAAATATGAATAATTTTTTAGTTTAAGTACTAGGTTTCCCGTCCGTCTAACTACACTCCTGGAAATTGAAATAAGAACACCGTGAATTCATTGTCCCAGGAAGGGGAAACTTTATTGACACATTCCTGGGGTCAGATACATCACATGATCACACTGACAGAACCACAGGCACATAGACACAGGCAACAGAGCATGGACAATGTCGGCACTAGTACAGTGTATATCCACCTTTCGCAGCAATGCAGGCTGCTATTCTCCCATGGAGACGATAGTAGAGATGCTGGATGTAGTCCTGTGGAACGGCTTGCCATGCCATTTCCACCTGGCGCCTCAGTTGGACCAGCGTTCGTACTGGACGTGCAGACCGCGTCAGACGACGCTTCATCCAGTCCCAAACATGATCAATGAGGGACAGATCCGGAGATCTTGCTGGCCAGGGTAGTTGACTTACACCTTCTAGAGCACGTTGGGTGGCACGGGATACATGCGGACGTGCATTGTCCTGTTGGAACAGCAAGTTCCCTTGCCGGTCTAGGAATGGTAGAACGATGGGTTCGATGACGGTTTGGATGTACCGTGCACTATTCAGTGTCCCCTCGACGATCACCAGTGGTGTACGGCCAGTGTAGGAGATCGCTCCCCACACCATGATGCCGGGTGTTCGCCCTGTGTGCCTCGGTCGTATGCAGTCCTGATTGTGGCGCTCACCTGCACGGCGCCAAACACGCATAAGACCATCATTGGCACCAAGGCAGAAGCGACCCTCATCGCTGAAGACGACACGTCTCCATTCGTCCCTCCATTCACGCCTGTCGCGACACCACTGGAGGCGGGCTGCACGATGTTGGGGCGTAAGCGGAAGACGGCCTAACGGTGTGCGGGACCGTAGCCCAGCTTCATGGAGACGGTTGCGAATGGTCCTCGCCGATACCCCAGGAGCAACAGTGTCCCTAATTTGCTGGGAAGTGGCGGTGCGGTCCCATACGGCACTGCGTAGGATCCTACGGTCTTGGCGTGCATCCGTGCGTCGCTGGGGTCCGGTCCCAGGTCGACGGGCACGTGCACCTTCCGCCGACCACTGGCGACAACATCGATGTACTGTGGAGACCTCACGCCCCACGTGTTGAGCAATTCGGCGGTACGTCCACCCGGCCTCCCGCATGCCCACTATACGCCCTCGCTCAAAGTCCGTCAACTGCACATACGGTTCACGTCCACGCTGTCGCGGCATGCTACCAGTGTTAAAGACTGCGATGGAGCTCCGTATGCCACGGCAAACTGGCGGTGCACAAATGCTGCGCAGCTAGCGCCATTCGACGGCCAACACCGCGGTTCCTGGTGTGTCCGCTGTGCCGTGCGTGTGATCATTGCTTGTACAGCCCTCTCGCAGTGTCCGGAGCAAGTATGGTGGGTCTGACACACCGGTGTCAATTTGTTCTTTTTTCCATTTCCAGGAGTGTATATCCAGTGATATCTTCAGGCCTGACATTTAAATGCAGCTGGAGTTCGTCGGTATACAAATGATTTTTAGATGACAGATGGGTCGTTATTGAGACACAGTGAAAACTTTAGTGGACGCAGGACTAAATTAGTTTCCGAAGGATTGGTGTCGTAAACTGAGAGATCCGAACGTATGTAATTAAGAATGCCGCTTCAAATCAAATTGATTCCATGACTGTAAATTTTGCAGTTTAATACGTAAAATTACTCTCGGTGTAGAATAATTACTCCTCTCACAATCCATCGCCATTTATACGATAGCCTCACTCATCTCGTACAAAAGTGCATGAGACAATATAGAGTAAAAAAGTAATTTAAGCTGTCTTAAAAGTTGAGGCAGTAAGAAACCAGTGCGTGTGAGAGCGTATTACGCAGAACAAGAGTAGCCATTCCCGGAAATCGTTGCAGAAGTTACTGCGGACTGCGAATCCACTCCGCAATTTCCTTGCCGCCACTGCAACGGTCGTTTCAGAGGGGGAATCCGCAAGAGCTGAATACGGGAAATCCCACTCTCCCCGTTGTTTGTACAAAGAACGGCTTCCTCAGAGCAAAGACTCTGAATGCCGCTTTGTTCTGAAGGAGAAGGGGCTTTCCCGCTATTCTTATTTAAGCACTGGCCGCATAGGCTCTCGGGCATGTGGTGGAAGTGCTCCTACCTCGTCTCATCCCAGCAGTGGGTGCCGTGCTTTTTATAGGTGTCAAGCTGGAACACTTCCGTCTAAGGAGTATTGTTCTGGTTTCTTCAGACTAGGATCCTTTTACTCTTTAAATAAATGCCATTGACGCTACATTCCGTCAAGTTTCCAACCCAGTCGGAAAGGGTCACGGGCGAAATAGTTATGTTACGTCTACATGTGCATCTATATTGTGCAACGCAATATGAAGTGGATAGCAGAGGGTAATATTAATTTCACCAATTGTTAGTGTTTATTGGTGTTCCATTCGCCTGGAGGAAGAATGGATTCTTAAAACCACTGTTTCCACTAAGGTTAGTGTAGTAATGATCCTTCGATGGTTTTCATCCATATTGAAGTGTTTGTTAGTTCTGTTTCTTCAGATCTCCATCCCACTTGTAACATTTCATCACAGCCTCCTCTCTAAATGAGAACACGCTACTCCCCCTTGTTGGCTAAAAATGAAATAAGAACTAACTTGGCGTCCCAGCAGGAGAAGCGATGAATGTCAATCCCTATTTAACAACACACAGGGACCCCTTGACTGAGTGGTACGTAAGCGATATCCTTGCAGGGGTGTGTGGCGAGTCTTGACTGTGACTTACGTGCACATTAGCAGTGTAATTAGCCTCAGCACTTTCTCGACTTGCTCATACCTGCAGTGCTACCACTCTTCGATTGTTCGCCATACTATGAATTCTGGTCCTCTACAAAAGCTTTAAAGTGTGGAAGTGAAGGTTTGCCACTACTAAAGAAAGTAACAAAGTTCTCTTGGAAATTAGGTATCTTCCTTTTCCCGCGTTTGCTACCATAAATATTCTTACAGAGTTTCACAAACATCACGACTTCCGTACTTTGCACCCCAGAATCCACTACGATGGCGGCCCTTGTGTGTGACGCTCATGCCACTGGTGCAGTCTACCGTCTGTTCCAAGTTTGTACTGAATCTTTTCCCAATTAGGCTGCTCCCAGTTGCGTCTTCGCGAGTATAAAGCTCACTTTGTCATGCTCGTCTACACTAAACATTCCCAGGATTTTTTCCAAAGGAACGATGCGGAACTACACTGTCCTGACCCACTGAAGTCCCACAACTGAAATTACTGGCAATCGTAAACAACAGGTTATCATAAACCCTTCTTGACCGCAAAAGAGAAGTTCAGTAGCAGGAGCCAGCAAAACAGTTGACTTACCATGTCTGACGACATCCGTCGGGCAAAATAATCTTAGCTAAGCGAATTAATTATATTTTAAATAAAGTTCAGTCTTGATCACAACACTTATGTCTCAATAACATAGGTGACAGGTTTCGGTTATATTTATATAACCATTTTCAGACCCATGGATTCCTTGCAGGAAGGTTACATAGACATAACCGAAACCGGTCACCTTTGTTATTGAGACATAAGTATTGTGATCAAGACTGAACTTTAGTTAAAATATACTTTATTGATCACTGTTCCAAAGATGTTTACCAAAATAAGTTCCCGGCGGGGTCAGGGATTTTCTCTGCCTCGTGATGGCTGGGTGTTGTGTGCTGTCCTTAGGTTAGTTAGGTTTAAGTAGTTCTAAGTTCTAGGGGACTTATGACCACAGCAGTTAAGTCCCATAGTGCTCAGAGCCATTTGAACCATTTTGAACCAAAATAAGTGAACTAAGTTCGTCTATGCCTTTGTCATCGTTACAGTCCAAACCACGCTTAAATTCACAGTTGTTAAATTGTACAACCTATGCGCAAGTTATTTCACACTCTCTGTGTGAGTAAAATGCAAAGCTTATTTACGAGATATGGGCTAGCGACGCTGGCATCCATCCGTCCCGTTCGCCACCAGAACTTGAAGTCCTGAACAATAGCGTTAATGCTGCCCATCCCTCCTTCAGCGCTGCCGTGACGACAGCCAACAAAGAAAATGGCTCTGAGCACTATGGGACTTAACATCTGAGGTCATCAGTCCCCTAGAACTTAGAACTACTTAAATCTAACTAACCCAAGGACATCACACAAATCCATACCCGAGAGAGGATTCGAACCTGTGACCGCAGAGGTCGCGCGGCTCCAGACTGAAACGCCTAGAACCGCTCGGACACTCCGGCCGGCGTCAGCCAACATCTTTCCCGTTAAACTGAAGGTGCTCACGTTTGAGTCGTCATTATTGATGCCTTAGCTTTCGAATTATGGGATTATGACTATACGAGTATTTGCCGCTCCTTTCTGGTTCACCGAATTTTTTTACCACGAGAATAATTTTGTCTTTGATGAGCATTCCCCTCTTTATGTCCCCTGTAGGTACCTAGTTTATGGCCGCCTTTAGCGCGGCCGTGTTCCTCCGCCTCCTCGTTCGTGCAGGTCACCGCACCCCCACGCAGCCACCCGAGTTGGCCTGCTCTATAACCAGTCGGCACTGCCAATCGGCTCGCATAGTGCATCACGTCCGATATCAGACTGAATTGTGATTCACCCCACTGTATTAAAATCGCCCTAACTTATGTTTGAATGTTCATACAGCAACAACATTTGCTGCTCGAACAAGCGATTACTCTTATTCATTCACAATACAGATGAAAAGTAGTAGCTGCTAAGCTAGAGTGTGGGCATTCGCGCTCATCAGCATTAGCACGTTTCACGCTCCAACCTTGATGAAACAAACCTGTGACCATTTGTGCCGCTCTTCTTTGTATACGTTCAATATCCCCTGTTTGGTATGGGACGGACACTGTAGCCTCCCTCTTACTAATCGGCCTATCCTGCTTGCGATATAAAATATGACCGTGGATCGCGTGTATGCCTAATGGAATTTTTCTAATTGTATAAGGCTATCTTTCCCGAAGAAGTGATACAGATAAGCAGGAGGAAGTGTACAACCGACCCTTCTGATGGAAAGTCTACTAAAAATAAAAGTAATTAAACCGAACAGGGCTATAATTTGGAAAATGAAAGTTATTTTGTGCATTCACTCACGAACAACACTGGACAGAAAAGGGTACCATTGATCATGAAAATCAGACGTTACACTAGTAAACGAAAAGGAAGTAATTCACGGTCGCCAGCCCACTAGAGCAATTTACATCCAAAATCCTGTAAAAGATGATGGGAAAGAAAAACGTGGATTATTACACACTGACGTGGCAACTAAAGGTTGCCACGGTTTTTCTTTTTTTTTTTCTTTTCTTTCTTTCTCTCTCTCTCTATTTTATTTTTTTTTTTACGCTAATTTTAAGTGAGTATGTAACGATAAAGAAAACTGAGAAGTCACTCTTACGTTATGTCTGGCATTAAATTTTGAAAAAGGCAATCGAGTAATGATTTGAAAATATTCAATTAAACTTCATGTTAGTACTGAACTTCGTTACGTGAACAATGACTTTCAGTGACCTCAGCATAACGTCATCAAAGAAATTTAGGAAAAGAAGCAAGCACTTTTTCTTTGCCGTTACTTATTTTGCAAATTGAATTTCATATTATTGACTGAACAACTGAGCCTTTTTTAGTGACTTGAACAGAATTAAATACTAGAATACGTACCAAACCAAACAGTCAATGCTCCAAGCTAGCTACATGTAAAATAAATATAACTTCCAAACTCTTAATTTGTGCATTTCTTTAGATTTGGATTTTTTCCGGTGATTCTCAATCTTAAAAATTGAAATTGCTTTACTTTAGTCATATACTGAAGCCTCTGTTGTACAACAGTTAATTGAAAGTAGACTGAGACTAAAATTCTTAAAAGAGAAATTATTGATTAATAAACTGGCTGTAACTATTCAATTTGTTTCTTATGACACTCTGCATTTTAGGAAAAGAAGGAACAAGGATCCTGCTTGGTAACAATGTCTGGGGGCAATGACCCAATCGCCCTGAGTGTAACTGATTATTATTTAAATAAATCTTATCAATCAAATCACATTTAGCTGTTCTGCTAGGTTAGCAATTAATACTTTCTACCAGTGAACAGTCTTACTTCAGTGCTGTGCATACGACGAAACTCGGGGCCGACGACGAAACTGTGTTGCTGGTAATGCTGCTGTTGTTGAAGATGGTAGCATATTGTGGAGCCACGGCTAATTATAGGAACGGGCAATCGTAATTAATACAGCCTCTTCCGTCTGTCCGCTGTCCGTACTCCTGCTCTAGACATCTGGCCGGCGCGCGAACATGATGCCGCCGAAAATGGTACTCCCTACTGAGAGAGCGTTAACACCACACTTCCGCACACTACAAGCGCTGGAACCCGTCTCTCCTCTCGCTCCGCGCACTCTGCGCAACAACTCCCTACCCAAAGATTTTACGACGCACATGCACTGCTATTATCGTTACTAGTCGATGCAAATAACAATTCCTTTGGCTTTTTCCCAGAGCTTACAAGTGTCACAGACTTCTACTTAAATGTACACATACAGTGAAGCAATGTCCTTACTTATTAAAAGAAATTTAAATTACAAATATTTACATACAATTCAGAAAAAAAAGTTATATATCGGTAACAAGTGCCATCCATCCGCCATTTTCGGTGTTATAACACACTTCAGGAATATTCTAGAATGTGTTGCATGAGTGTTTTGTAAGCAATCTCCTTTGCACACTCGTTGCATTTCTCTCGTATAGTACCAATGAAGTGAAGTCCGTCGTGCTTGTGTGCACATCTGTAAATTCCCCCTATATGAACACGTCAGTACCTTACACATACGGTGGTATGTAAGAAGGGTAAAAGAAAGGACATGCAAAATCGCAGATCGATATCCTTAACATACGCTTGCAGCGGATTTCTTGGGCATATCCTGAGGTAGAATATAATACATTCCGCTGAGACAGAAAAACTTATTTCCAAAATTAACGCCGGCGGCGGTGGCCGAGCGGTTCGAGGCGTTCCAGCTCGGAACCGCGCTGCTGCTTCGGCCGCAGGTTCGAATCCTGCCTCAGGCATGGATGTGTGTGATGTCCTTAGGTTAGTTAGATTTAAGTAGTTCTAAGTCTAGGGTCTGATGACCTCAGATGTTAGGTCCCATAGTGCGTAGAGCCATTTGAACCAAAATTAACACCGATTTAGAAAGCAACGCTCATGGGAAAGTATCTGGTGGTGAGCGGCTTGACAGAGTCATGCCGATTAAATACGTAAACTCAAAACTGCAGAGGGTTATCAGACGGAACGAGCACTTAAGGATGGTAAACTTGGGTTTATTGGGAGACTATGGGAAAATGTAGCTCATCTATAAAGGAGACCGTGTATACAGCAGTAGCTCGACACATTCTAGAGTTCAGTTTGAGTGATTGGGAATCCCATCAAGACGGATTGGTGGGATGGCCCTAAATTTTATCGATTAACACAAAAATGTTACGGAGATTCCTTGTGAACTCAGTTGAACTTGTTTCATTCAGTTATACTTCATCTTGCTCAGGGGCGCATTGTACATGCCTGCTCCTCTTGCATGTATTTTTTCGTAAGAAATTTCAGCAATCCAAGTTTGTTGGCGCTACTGTAGTTGGAGGGATGACGAAGTTCTTTTTTCAAACATTATTGAGAAAATTTTCGTAATCGGCATTTTCGGCTAACTGCAGAACGACTCTACAGTTTCATAAAGACTGCGATGATAAAATAAGAGAAATTATGGCTCATATGTAGGCATCTAGCCAGTCTTTTCCTTAGCTCCATTTGTGTGTGGTACAAGGCACCCCCCGACATGAACCGTGGGATGGCTTACCTACAATGTATGTAGATATATATGGTTATTGCCAGACAAACTGCATGAATACGAAAGCCCATTTTTCCACAGTTGGCTGCACATTGAGCATGCAGCCCAGAACCTCACATCATAAGGTGTCACTTCTCTAATATTATAGCTGTGACTACCCTGCCCACGCCCACTCTCTTCATTACAGTTTTTCTATCGCCTCCCTTCTCGTCTCTCTCTTTCAGACCTACTTCATGTCCCTTTCAGCCACTATCGCCTGTTTGAATCTCCTGGTAAATATGAATATTTGGCAGCCAAGCTTGCGTGTTGTAATATTTTCGTTTTTATTTTATTTCCTTAATGACTTGTTTCGACAAGGTCTAGTTGTCATCTACCCAGCTTAGACAGTAATGTTACTCTGCATGAATCGCACAGATATAACGACAGCACACACCACTAACAAAACAAGTGTACCACATTGGGTTTTCAGGAACATAAAACAGAGTAAAAAAAAAGGAGCAGGAAACAACCTACCTGAGTTGCCGTATCTGTAAAGGCTTCAGCGACGAACTCGCCTCCACTCTGGGGCACAATATTGATGCTATGGACCTTTTCATTACACCGTTTTATGTATTTGACAATCTCATGTTGCCCATTTGTTATAAAGTGCGGAGTGCTCTGGTTATGTTTGTGCAGTTCATGCACAGTAATATAACGCATAAAAAAAAAGGTTTGCACCACCTCGGTTCCGAGAGTGCAGAAAATTGGTATAGAGATCAACATAAACATCATTTCCGACCTTTTATTGCTCATGAAAACCACACATTGCATGTTGTACCACCACACACTGAGACCTTCAGAGATGGTGGTCCAGATTGCTGTACACACCGCTACCTCTAATACCCAGTAGCACGTCCTCTTGCGTTGATGCATGCCTGTATTAGTCATGGCATACTATCCACAAGTTGATCAAGGCACTGGTGGTCTATATTGTCCCATTCCTAAACGGCGATTCGGTGCAGATCCCTCAGTGTGGTTGGTGGGTCACGGCGTTCACAAACAGCACTTTTCCGAGGCATGTTCTATAAGATTCATGTCTGGAGAACATGCTAGCCACTCTAGTCGAGCGATGTCATTATCCTGATGGAAGTCAGTCACAAGATGTGCACGACTGGGGCGCAAATTGTCGTCCGTGAAGACGAATGCCTCGTCAGTATGCTGCCGATATGGTTGCACTATCGGTCGGAGGATGGCATTCATATATCGTGCAGCCGTTACGTCGCCTTCCATGACCACCAGTGGCGTACGTCGGCCCGACATAATGCCACCCCAAAACAGCAGGGAACCTCTTCTCTACTGCACTCGAAGGACAGTGCGTCTAAGGCGTACACCCTGAACGGGTTGCCTCCAAACACGTCTCCGACGATTGTCTGATTGAAGGCATATGCGACACTCATCGGTGAAGAGAAAGTGATATCAGTCCTGAACTGTCCATTCAGCATGTTGTTGGGCCCATCTGTACCACGCTGCGTGGTGTGGTTGCAAAGATATATCTCGGCATGGACGTCGGGAGTGAAGTTGCGCATCATGCAACCTATTGCGCAAAGTTTGAGTCGTAATACGACGTCCTGTGGCTACACGAAAAGCGTTATTCAACATTGTGGCGTTGCTGTCAGAGTTCGTCCGAGCCATAATCAGTAGGTAACGGTCATCTTCTGCAGTAGTAGCCCTTGTGCGGCCTCAGCGAGGCATGTCACCGACAGTTCCTGTCTTTCTGTATCTCCTGCATGTCCGAAGAACATCGCTTTCGTTCACTCCAAGACGCCTGGACAGTTCCCTTGTTGAGAGCCCTTCCTGGCATCAGGTAACAATGCGGACGCGATCGAACAGCGACACTGACCGTCTAGGCATGGTTGAACTACAGACAACAAGATCCGCTTACCTCCTTCCTGGTGGAATGACTGGAACTGATCGACTGTCGGACCCCCTCCGTCTAAGAGGCGCAGCTCATGCTTGGTTTAGTGACATCTCTGAATAGTGAAAGGGACTGTTTCTGTGATACAATATCCAAAGTCAACGTCTATCTTCAGGGGTTTTGGGAACTGGGATAATGCAAAACTTTTTTTGATGTGTGTATTTTCGAAGATTCGAAGATGACAGGTGGACTCTGTCAAAAACCGGTCACTGGGGAAACGAAATAAAAATTAAAATATCGAAGCAGATGATCTTGGCTGATAAATATTCATATTTACCAAATATTAGATCGCTCCCAGCTACGTGCGCAACTCATATCAAATCTCTTGACAGTAATCTAGTTGCGATACTTTCACGACAAATATAAAATCGGGTTTTGCTTTCTTTTATAGTTGGTTTTAGTTGTGTGTAATGTATTTCGTATTAAATGTAAATCTTTTTGTAATATCCATGTCGTTATGTTGTAAGCTGTCATCCCCTTCAAAAGTACACTCGAGTGTAGATACAAGATTATAACTTCTTTACGGCGAATATGACCCATTGATTACGCATTATTATTTTGTTATATTTATTTTGGTATATCAATAGGAGACGGAAAGCAGACCGTAAAATGAAGGAAGCTACAAGGAAGTAACACCACTGAATAATGAACAAGTCCATGAAGTATCGGTCAGATACTACACACATTTAAAGTACAAGTAATCGTATCTTACAGACCAGATCTGTGCAGGGAAAAGCGTTTTTAACGTCTGTTACCTATACTGCCAAACAACATGAGCTTGCGTCGTGAATCCGGTGATCAGAAATTACTTCGTCTTCGCCGCCGGATGCCTATAAGAACTAGATCAGTGTCAGCTTACCTCGATTGCTGAAATTTCCTGTGAAAATAAGAACAAGAGGGTCCTGAATGTGCATTTTAACCTCTGAGCAGAATGCAAAGTAACTGTATGAAAGAGGTTTCCCAAGAAACGTAGCTTAAAGATTCAGACATGGATGAAAAATACGCATGGTAGAATTGTTAGATCAAGGAAAAGGGTGTAAGACAATGAATTGTGAGGTGAAATGTATGTTAAACCCTATATAATACATAATTTGTTCCGATGTAGAGTTTAGGCATTGTGGCTACGAAAGAACATCGATCCAAAATATCTAACATCCCTCCAGAACATGATATCATAGAATTACGGAAAGATAACACTAAAAATGGTTTAGAAACATAGGAGGTAGAGTGAATGACTTGAATCTCGTACAGATGTTTAGTACAGAGACGAAATACGATCAATACGTTTTTCGAAGCAACTGAAAACGAGAACAAAGACCCAATATCCTGCACATGAAGTCTGTAAGCAAAACGAGCCGAAGACAACGCAAACAAAGACACGAACTTATCTAAATTGAATGTTTTCATGATTTCCAGTCATATGATGCAACTAAAATGCTCGCTGCTTTACGCATTCTTTCCATTATACCGAAGGTTGCTCGTCAGATACATCCATATTAAATACAAGACAGAGGTCTGAATGCTGATTGGTATTGCGTGTTGGCCTTGATGAAGAACGTAACGGAAGTGTCTTTGCATTTCAAAAACAAGTTGGAACTAAATAAACGCTGCGAGTCTAGTGCTCCGATTGGCGGGCTCTTGTCAAAGCTTTGTCCTTGCGGCAATAGATATCTGCAATTCACTGTTTTGGCAAAGTTGTGTCGCTCTCGCGGACTGAGGTGACCTCATGACCGTCCATGGATCAAAAAGTGACTTACGCAGAGCTCTGTCCCGTTATGTCCGAAAGCAAGCCTTGTACAAAAGGCATTCGCTACGAAGCGGTGGTCTTTCAGTGTGAACATAATGTGAAATATTTAGAGTGCCTCGTTAGACGTTAAAGCCTGATGGCCCTAATCTTACGAGGATAAATAAATAAGTACACAAAGAAACAAAAATTCAAGTAACCCGTTACTATCGTGGGATTAAAAGTAATTGAGAGTGTAAATGTTGTCGACAAACAACCATTACCATGTTTTTCCAGATGATTCACACATCTCCCCAATTAAACTCTCATGTTCTGTAACGTCCGTCAAAAAGCGTATCGCGATAAATCAATTCTGCGTCGCTGTCAGTAGCGGAAAAATTATGAAGAAGCTACGCTTTAGCCCTAATAATTATATAAAATACATGAACCAAATGAAGCAAGCAGCGCTAGGGATAATTATATCCGGAGCCCAAGCTATTGTCTATTAACATCCGTTTGCATATTCCTCTTTCATTTTTCGGTCCAGTTATTGCATAAGAGCATCATATCACTCTGTAATTGCCTATTTCAGTTAATTTGCATCCAATATAGCTGTATGTCCACTTTATATTCGTTCAGTTCTCGCGCTTTAAATCGACAGGTAATATGAAACATATGTGCTCGCAGTCAGTAGCTGTACCTTTTAAAATTAGATATCATATTGCGCCACAGCTTTTAAAATACAAAGAAATTGCACAATATATTATTTGTGCTGATTGCATCAGAAATTGATCCTTGGTTGCACGAATGACAGTAAACTCAAAAAATAAGATCCACTCCTCAGAATATGTGTTTACTACAACAATATTGTCAGTCTGAGGTGTTTGGTAACACAGAATAAATATCGATGTATTTAATGCAATATTATGGACTTCATTATAATTCATGAAATGTAATATCAAAATAACGTTACAATTTTTCTGACTGTGAGATTGAACAAAAAAAATTTTGGTTTTACTGGGCTTACACCAGAAGTTCTGCTCATGAAAAATACTCATTTTGCTGATAATTACACTATGTTTTGGCACATAATTTTTATGCGTCAGCTTCACGTTTGATCACTTCTCTGTCTGGTCTGTGTGGTCACACGGAACATCTTGTTTATCGTGATCTTTCAGTTGACGCTGTCTTCGCCAATTGGCGAGTAGCTCCACAAAATGTAATAGCCTCTAGAATATTCTTTTGGATGCATGGGTTATTCACTCTCTTCTCCCTTATTGGCAATTAGGCCTTGATGGCAGTTCGCCTTATATCAGACCAGATCTTGGTAGTTGAGATGTTGTGGGAACAAACAGAGTATTTAAGGCTTCTACAATCAATAGTCAAAAGTCTTTTTGAACATCTCTTGCACTTGTGTGTAAATGGCTTCTGGTCAAGAGAATAAAGCCATGATTAAGTTTTATTATTGAATAAAACCATATCTATCTTCTTTCAATGCTTTCAATGTTCTTCATCTACTGCGGCATTGTGATTCAGAGAGCACAGTAGTTGGACACTTTTGTTCTTGGGCTCGTAACTTCTCAAACCATCTTCAAAACCATACAATGAGAATAAAGCTTCTTTGAAGCTGGAAGCTTTCGTTTCTGGTGACATATCTTTGTTGTTTTGTCTCAGAGTTCCCACCGCTGTAATCTTTTCCTGATCTACCTCTTCGAATACCCTAACACTTGTGAAAATTGTAATATTTGTTCATGTTTCTCTCAATGTCTTTGTTAGTGTCTTTTTTTGCAGAAGCAATGCTGGTTTGTTTTACCTGAGAAGGGTCCAGAAATACATTCATATCCTCATACGTAACAGTCTGCGAATTTTCTTCCACCTTCTAAATTTGTACAATGCTCGATCACCTCTAACATTCTTTACTAGGTAAAAGAGTCGCATGCATTCTTAGAGTGATAGTTACACTACTTGTTACTTGATCAGGTGGAACTTGTTTGATACTGTGTTCTCGAATTCTGCTGCATAAGGAAATCAGGACTTCTATTGTTTGTCTCCATGTGGAATACAGAAGATGCTGGTTTGTTGTCCTTGGAACATTAGCGTCGGAATTATTGTTACCTTCCTGATCAAGAACAGCTTCTTCTACATGCCATTCAGGAATTGTTAACTAAAAATTCCCAACATTTATGCTGACTTCATATGACATTCTTTTGCTTCTGTCAGATAATATGGGATCCAAGTTCTAATTAAAGGATAACAGTATCTTGCGTAACTGAAATGCAACATACTAAAAGGGCCTAATGTTATTAAAACTATGTTAAAGGAACTAATGTTATTAGCTAACAAGTATTTATAGAATTAGAATATCACTATCTTTTTATTTTAGATGTAAAAGAAAGAATTGTTTCGCGATCATACGTGGGTAGAACCAGACGCTGCATGCGTAAAATTCGTAAGAATCTTTACCGCTGTTCTAACTTAATTCGCTGGAACGACGAATAAAACAAGGGGATAATCACACAATAAAAGAATACATTTTGTTGCAATTATACGACCTGAAGGGTGATTGTATGGTATTACTACTGTGTTATTAGCTGTTTAATAAATGAAATATTAAAGTCAGCACATTCCAGTTCGTGTTCATAATTGAGTTTAAACCTAAATATGAAATATTCAAATGACTTATCACAATAATGAATTTTAGTAGTTAAAGGAAGAGCTTAGTTAGGACAGTATGTACTATTGTGCATAAGGCTTTCCAGTTTCTATCTGGTTGTTTCCATTACTGATCGGGGTACGATCATTACTTTACCTACGCGACAACGATCGTGTACTTCGGAGTATATTTAGAAAAATTAAATTTAGTTTTGTTTAGGATAGAGTAAAGGTATATGGCACTATATACCGCCGCATAAGACAACCAGATTTATTACAATACGTGTAATAACTGTCACCGATTTGAGACCGCGAAATTTTAAATGTCGCATATTGGTTGAACTAAACTGTATGCAACATCCTTTCTCATCAAACCATATCAACTGGTACTTACGTGGAGAAAACTAAACCATTTAAAAACGAAGACAATAGTACACCGAGAGAAAGAGGTAAATCGGTGGAGCAGAAAATGGAAGTAAAAATTCATGCGTCTTCATACAAACTTACTTGTACCAAGTACTCGATTAGAGTCTTTCATGATTTAGCAAAGCAATATCCAGTAGTTTACAATAGTTTTATGAAGTTGATTAGCAGTTTTAAGAAGTTAGAAAGGGAAAATCGTGCATCGCTACAACAGTCAGGATAACTGTAGCTAGATTGTTTTAGAATTTAAAGCTATTTTGACTATTTTTCGACCGTGACTGTCTCAAAAAATATGTAAACGTTTTTAACTACGACTACCAGTCACAAAATTTTTTAACTGATGTATTATTTATTTATTGTGTGACATGTTTCGAGGGTATACCTCATCATCAGCCTATATGACCTTACAAAAACAATTTCACAATAGGATCATGCAGATGTTAAACAGTCCTTTCATAAATTCTGTGGTTATCTTGTCAGCGGCGATGTCACTTTATAAGCCGGACTGATGTTTGCATGAAAATGTTTTGCAACAGTCACTCACTTTGTTCTTGTGGCGTAGCAGTCTCGTTGTGATGAGCTGAGGTGTTTCCATTTCTGTGGCTGTCTTGGCTTTCTTGATGACTGCTTACAAATTTTCACACACGTACCAGTAACTTGGAAACACGATCACAAAAACGAATCAGTAGTGCATTGGATAAGATTGGGGCCAAAATACAGCTGGTTCCCATTTGACAAGCGGTCTGTTGATCTGTGTGGTTTCAGATGTTAACAATGTCTTCTGCACGTCTTGTTATCGTATTACAGATGCAAGCTGACGAAATACATTACAAAACTGAGCACTTGTTACAATATTATTGTACAAATGATGATATAAAAACTATTTATTTTACACATTTCTAAGCTGTTGCTGGGGCTAGAGACAAATGACTGTAATGTTGTGTATCTTTTATTCTAAGAGCCTATATACTGTACAAAATATTAAAACGTGCTACGAAAAGTCAGACACAAAACAAAGTAAAATGAAAATAGCAAAAAAAAAAACTCTGCAAATGCGCGTGCAATTAGCTCTCATAATGGAAATTTATAATAAAATGAAATAATAATGGTACAAACAGACTCTATAAGATGACTGTAGAGTATCTCTATGCTATCAGATTATTCTTTTACTCGCTGACGAAAGAAACTAAAAAGACCCGCGTTATTACGCACTCTACGTTCTAGTCTCGAAGCTAACACACGCTACGGCGGTCATTACGCACTGTAAGTTGTAAATTTTACATTACTATTTATGCTGACTGTGTATTTTGTTGCTTCATATGCAGAGTGACCTTCATGCCGAAATCAAAAATATTATTTGTAAGGTTCTCAGCACGCTGGATAAACGAAAAGACCGGTCGAACAATCGACCATTCTTGCCAGACATCTTGTGTAGGAAAAATTTCATTATAAATTTCATTGCTTTCCGTCATCAGCGGACGCTTTACAAAACTTGCACCACAATTATTAAGGAAAAGAAAGTTAATTTACTATTTTATGTTGTGTGAAAGTAAAAACTAAGAACATTCCATTAAGTTCGGATATTTTCCGCTTCTCGGCAAGACGAAGGTTATTACGTTAAGAAAAAGGGAAATACTTTCTTTCAGTACAAGTTTTTTTTAATTAAATTTCACTACAGTAAAGATATCCTGCAGCAATAATTTAATGTGATAACACGAAATACAATCCCTGAGATTAGGTTTACGTTTTTTTGTCAGTTGATAGCTCCACGTAGACCTCTGTTTAAACTAATTCTAAAAGCGACTCATGCAATCCTATATTAACAAGGCGGTGAGTTGCGTGCTGTTAAATAATCAGAGATCAGAGAACTATTTCACGAAAATACAGATTTAGGTCCCACATATTTTCATGATTCTTTCTTGTGTCCTTTCCGCCAAATAAGTGCTCTATTCACGCTCTTGCCGGGCGCAGTAAAGTTAGTCGGTAAGATCTTACACTCTTTTCGTCACATTCATTGAGTACACCGCAAGTATACTTGAGACCGTGTTCGGACCTGGGCGGTAGCGGCACAGTACTGTAGTGAAATTGGAAAAGAAATATGAATTTTTGAAGTCTGTCGTTTCATTCAGGATCTCATTATTCCCCTTGTGGTCATGGATGAATATTTCCATTTCTTCAAAGATGTCCCTTTTCCAGCACTTTTTCTACATTATGGAGTACTTTGAGATCGTTGTCTATTGTAACTTCATATGTTTCGCTATAGCTGATTTATTCGGTTTGCCAAGTCTGTAACAGTCAATGTGGTTTTTAATGCGAGTTTTAAAATTTCTTCCCGTTTGGCCAATATAATATTTGTTACAATGACTGCATGTAATTTTATAAATTCCTGATTTGTTCAGTTTCTCTGTAGGGTGTGAGACAATCAAACACTTACCTTACTTATAGCACCAAAAGTCAGACTTCTCACAAATTTTTCCCAAGAGTAGTGGTGATGACAGTTTCATTGAAACAAAACTGTTACTCCCGTTACTTGCGTCTTCATGCGGCCAAATTTTGAAAACACTATGTACTGTTCAATCTGTGATCTAACATCCTTGCTCCCTTACTAAACTACAAAACAACAGGTACTTCCTTAAAAAAACACTTGAAAAAACTAGTATCATCTTTGTACGCCGTGGGATACATATCACTTTTTTACATTTCCCGCAGTGTGCAGAAGCGTAAAAGACCACTAGGGTTCTAAATCTATAGGAAGCTACGAGTTTTGGAACTGTCCTTTAAAACGCTGCTGTTGTCTTCAGGTCTATATGACCCGAAATTGCTATAAATTTCTTTTCTTATTATTTAAATTTCAAAATAACTGTATAAAATTTGGCGACTTCGTCTGAAAATGCAGGGGCCATATGTGGTTAAAAAGTTTTGAAATATGTTAAGTCGTCTGGTCATAAAACGTACGTAATGTTCGGGTTAGTGTGACCCGGCATTAAAATGATTACTCTAAATACTTACTGGCTGTTTCATATTTTATAGTATTAATGGCTTTCACTGTTCATACTTACTCTCAACATTCAACAAGCCAACAAAGGCTGTTCCAACTATCCATTGATTCTGCTCAGTTTGTGTTTTCTATAGTTTGTGGTCTGTCTGAATCGTGACATCATGGCGATTACATCACTGACAGAAGCTGAGTTGGGGAATTAGTAAATAGCTCAACAGACGAAGGATCAGTCTTCGAGTTCGAAGCTCGTGTCAGTAATGAATCTGAAAGCGAGTGTTGTGATGCCGACAGTCCACAGCCTGTTCAAAGTAGTGTACAGACTTCTGTTTCTAAAAACAGGAACACGGAATGGCAGTTGCAACGTCAGCACAACAAGGCCGCCTACATGTTTCGAACGTCATCAGGATAACCTTGGGAGTTACCAGGTGTGGAAGCAGCAGGATAAATGACGTAAAAAGTACATTCGAAGTATTATTTTCTACAGGACTTTAGAGTGAAATGATAGTGATGCGAAATATTGAGGGGCAGCGACTTTATGGTAAACAATGGACAAACATTGATGATTCTTGTTTTCATGCATACTTAGGACTCCTGTTCCTTGCGGGTGTACTTCACTCTCGTGGGGATTCTGCAAAAAGTTTGTGGGATAAGGATACTGGGCGGAGGAAATTTCGAGCAACCATGCCCCTAGAAACATTCTGTAAAACATCGCTTGTCTTGAGATTTTATAAGAAATCTACAAGAAAGAAAGACGACGTACTGATAAGCTCGTCACAGTTCGCAGTATCTGGGAGAAGTGGTTAGAAGTTCTTCTAAATTGTATAATCTGGGGGGAAATGTGACCGCCAACGAGCGGCTGGTAGAGGCCGCTGTCCATTCAAGCAGTAAATCCCAAGGACACCGGAAAAATACAGGACCAAGACACGGACTCTGTGTGACAGCAAATCTTCATACGTACTGAAAGACCAAATTTATACAAGAACGAAGAGTGTAGCTGCGCCATAAAAAAATCATACGACCAACAAGGAGGTTCATAGCTCTTCATTTTACTTCACAAATGGACAAACATTGATGATTCTCTTTTTAATGCATACTTAGGACTTCTATTCCTTGCGGGTCTACATCACTCACTCCGGCGGTGAGCTATATTCTCAAGAGAAGTTAGAATATTGTACTAATGAACACCCTCCATCATGATGGGGAACTAATTCAACCAATGGTGCTGTAGACACACTCCATCAGCTAACACGTAAATTTACATAAAAATGAAAAAACCAGTACCTGGGCCATCATGGTTTTCCACAATATTCTTGATGTTGTTGCTTACAATACGTATGTCTAGTGAGATTTTACTGTCCCTAGCTGGAATGGAAGAAAATTTACTAGAAGGAGAATATTTTTGAAGGAACTTGGAAAGTCACTGGTTGCAGAGCACATTGCATCAAGGAAACATTTTCCAATAACAGAAGATTCTTTGAGAATGGTCAGGAACATCCAAAACCCTGAAGGATTGGCAAGTGAGGCTAAATCAGTGACAGTATAACGTGCACGCTGTAAGTTGTGTTCTTCAAGCAATGACAATAAAACAATCATGTTGTTAGGCATGTGTAACAAACATGGATGCAAAATACTCGTCACCTGCTTGTGTCCAAACAGCAGTGAGTAAGAAGGAAAGAAAGTGATATAGGCAGACGGACAGATGGTTGATGAGAATAGCATTTTGGTGGGAATGTCTGTTGTTGCTAATATACCCTGCACGAATATTAAAATAATAAATTTTCTTTACTGAATTTCTGTGTATTATTATTGTTATTACTATTATTATTATTGTCGCTATGATCATTAACAACCGAGTGTAATATGACAACAATGTCGATGGTTTACAACTGTACGAAAATTGCTTATGAGTCGAAGTTTTTTTCAGTAGTTTATTACGTCTGGTCATATTAACCCAAACGGTATAGTAAAAGTGAACAGAACAACAAGGTTAAGGTAATCACCAGCATTGTGTCTAACCCGCTGTCACCGATGTGGAAGAAGTAGCATATCTTTAGCAGCGCCTGTTTGGTTCATAGTTCCAGTGGTTCGGTAACATTTCTGAAGTGAATACCACGAAGCCTTTCCTTTATCTGCTAAATCAAGTCAAACTGACGAGCGCTTAAGTCCGGTAAATATGGTGATTGATGCAGCACTTCCCAGATCCATCAATCGAACAAATCAGTCACAGCCTGCACTACATGCGTCCGAACATTGTCCTGCAAAAGAATAAGTGGGTTTTGCAGAGAGTGCCACCGCTTCTTCCTGAAATCTGGTGGCAGTTTTTGCACCAAAAGTTAAAAGTATTACTGCGCGTCTTCTATATATGTATTTTCTGGTAACTGCGCTGCACGTGGGGAGAGAGGGTCCATTTGAGCTGATGCAAAGTAGGTGGAGGTAATCAATTTGTTGTTTAAGTGACACTTTTTGATTCCGATACGACGCGTCTCTCCAAGTATCACCTTTATAGAAATTTCAACCGTCGTTCTTTGACCAACCATTCATTAAACCGTACTTCTGCAGTGCAAGTGTCGTTAATACAAACTCAGAGGCCTGATGCGTCGAGAATCCGCGAGTCTCTACGAACATCTAGTTAGAAGTAGTATCGGCGGCAATCAAGAGACTTACAGCAACTAAATTAGTAAAATAGTCCCCACGGTACACAAAACAGAGGAGAACACTGTTGCAGAAGCAAAGAAAAACACAGGACTAATTTAAAGGAACACAAAATCTCCAAGGCCGTCAATGTTTTACTGAAGCTCGAAACTTCAATTTGAGGTGCTTTTAATAGTTTCCACAACAAAATTCTGTCTCCAAATCTGACAGAAAATCAGAAGAGATTCTGATCGTATGTAAAATACACCAGCGGCAATCACAATCAATATCTTCAATGTGCGATGCTAGTAGTAATATTACCGGTGGCAGAGCCACAAAATCGGTGTTATTAAACACGCTTTTCCGAAACTCATTCGCCAAAGAAGACGAAGTGAATATTCCCAAATTCGAATACAAAACAGCTACCAACATGAACAACTCAGAAGTAGATATCCTCGATACAGCGTAGGTGTTAAGTAACTTGATAAAAGCAAGTCCTTTGGCCGAGACAGTATACCAATTGGGTTGCCTTCAGAGTATGCTAATAAATGACGTACCTAGGAACCATGTAAAACAACTCCTTACCAAAAGACTGAAAAGTTGCACCTTTCACAGCAATACCCAAGAAAGAAAGTAGGAGTAATTCGCTGAATTGCAGACCTATATCATTGATGTCGACTTGCAGTATGATTTTGGAGCCTTTACTGTGTACGAACACTATTATTAAGGTGTGTTGACCTTTAGCCAGCACGGTTCAGGAAATATCTTTCTTCTGTAACACAACTAGCACTTTGAAACTTCCTGGCAGATTAAAACTGTGTGCCCGACCGAGACTCGAACTCGGGACCTTTGCCTTTCGCGGGCAAGTGCTCTACCATCTGAGCTACCGAAGCACGACTCACGCCCGGTCCAGAATGAGATTTTCACTCTGGTAACATCCCCCAGGCTGTGGCTAAGCCATGTCTCCGCAATATCCTTTCTTTCAGGAGTGCTAGTTCTGCAAGGTTCGCAGGAGAGCTTCTGTAAAGTTTGGAAGGTAGGAGACGAGATACTGGCAGAAGTAAAGCTGTGAGACCGGGCGTGAGTAGTGCTTCGGTAGCTCAGATGGTAGAGCACTTGCCCGCGAAAGACAAAGGTCCCGAGTTCGAGTCTCGGTCGGGCACACAGTTTTAATCTGCCAGGAAGTTTCATATCAGCGCACACTCCGCTGCAGAGTGAAAATCTCATTCTGGAAACTAGCACTTTATTTGAACGAAATAATGAGTGCTATCGAAAGGGGATCTCAATTGATTCCGTATTTCTAGGTTTCCAGAAAACTTTTGTCACCGTTCCTCACAAGAACCTCTAACTAGCTTGCGTGCCTATGAAGTATTGCTTCAGTTGTGTGACTTTGTGATTTCCTGGAGAAATATCACGGTAGCACTCATAGTAATTGATGGAAAGATGTAAAACAGAAGTGATATTTGACGTACCCCGAGTAAGTGTTATAGGCCCCTTGCAGTTCCTAATCTATATAAACGACAATCTGAGTAGCCATCTGAGTAGCCATCTGACAGTCGTTGGGAAATGAGTTGGGCCCGATATCTGTATGGTGCGAAAAGTGGCACTTGTCATTGAATAATGTAAAATGTGAGGTCATTACATGCGTACTAAAGGAAATACGTTACATTCCGGATAGACCATAATACACAAATTTGAAGGCTGTCAATTCAGCTAAATATCTAGGAATTAGAATTACGAACAAATTAAATTACAATGATACCATAGATGATGTTATGGAAAGGTAAATTATAGATTACGTTTTATTGGTAGAACACTTAGAGAATGCAACAGGTCCACTAAAGAGACTGCGTACACTACGTTTGTTCGTCTTGTGCTAGAGTATGGCTGTGCAGTGTGGCATCGTTTCCAGACAGGATTGACGGAGAACATGGAAAAAGTCCAATGAAGGATAGCTCGCTCTGTATTATCACGAAATAGGGGAGAGATAGTCACGGATATGATAACCGAGTTGGCGTGGCACTCATTAAAACAATGGCGCTTTAGTTGCAGCGGGAGGTTCTTATGAAATTTCAATCACCAACTTTCTCCTCTGAATGGAAAAATATTTTATTGTCGTCAGCCTAAATAGGAGGAAATGATCACCGTACTAAACTAAGAAAAATCAGAGCTCGTGCGGAAAGAATGAAGTGTTCACTTTTCCCACGCGCAGTTGGGAAGTGGCACAGTAGAGGAATAGTTTGAAGATGTTTCGAAGGCCCCTGTACCACGCACTTCACTGTGAATTACAGAGTAGTCATGCAGATATACAGCCAACTATTTGTAGTAAGTAACTATTGTAAATAGGTTTGTTTCAGCAGAGTGTTTATGTTAAAGAACTTGAGGAACGCTCTGCCGGTATAAGCTACTAAAATGCCCTTAGACAACATTATCAAACAACCGTCTGAAATAAAATACTTTATTACTATTTTTCCCTTTAAGAACAGCCCACCGTGACATTTAGCCCTTCTTGCATCATCGGACTGCCCCTCCACTCCAGACTGCCTCAGTTCGCCATTAACACAGTGGGGGACTTTAATACAAGAAGCCATTTATCTTCCACGGGATGATATTGCCTGATACTACAACGTAGGACAGAGCTGTAGTTTCATATATACCAACCTAGGACCAGGCTCCAGCGCAACCGTTATGTTTTCTACGAGGCATGGACCATATATGGCCAGAATCGATAAAATATTATCATCTAAGAATGTTAATAGTTTAATATTACATTACATATAACACTCAATACAGGAGCTACATTGTTAGCATTCAGTTATGTGAAAACTTTTAAAATAAGTAACTTTTAAAATATGTCACAGCTGCAAAATACCAACGCGAATTCTTTACAGACGAATGGAAAAACTGATAGAAGCCGACGTCGGGGAAGATCAGTTTGGATTCCGTAGAAATGTTGGAACACGTGAGGCAATACTGACCCTACGACTTGTTTCCGAAGAAAGATTAAGGAAAGGCAAACCTACGTTTCTAGCATTTGTAGACCTAGAGAAAGCTTTTGACAATGTTCATTGGAAAACTCTTTCAAATTCTGAAGGTGGCAGGGGTAAAATACAGGGAGCGAAAGGTTATTTACGATTTGTACAGAAAGCAGATGGCAGTTATAAGAGTCGGGGGATATGAAAGGGAAGCAGTGGTTGGTAAGGGAGTAAGACAGGGTTGTAGACTACCCCCGATGTTATTCAATCTGTATATTGAGCAAGCAGTAAAGGAAACAAAAGAAACGTTCGGATTAGTATTAAAATCCATGGAGAAGAAATAAAAACTTTGAGGTTCGCCGATGACATTGTAATTCTGTCAGAGACAGCAAAGGACTTGGAAGAGCAGTTGAACGGAATGGACAGTGTCTTGAAAGGAGGGTATAAGGTGAACATCAACAAAAGCAAAACAAGGATATGGAATGTAGTCGAATTAAATCGGGTGATGCTGAGGGAATTAGATTAGGAAATAAGACACCTAAAGTAGTAAAGGAGTTTTGCTATTTGGGGAGCAAAATAACTTATGATGGTCGAAGTAGAGAGGATATAAAATGTAGACTGGCAATGGCAAGGAAAGTGTTTCTGAAGAAGAGAAATTTGTTAACATAGAGTATAGATTTAAATGTCAGGAAGTCGTTTCTGAAAGTATTTGTATGGAGTGTAGCCATGTATGGAAGTGAAACGTGGACGATAAATAGTTTGGACAAGAAGAGAATAGAAGCTTTCGAAATGTGGTGCTACAGAAGAATGCTGAAGATTAGATGGGTAGATCAAATAACTCATGAGGTGGTATTGAATAGAATTGGGGAGAAGAAGAGCTTATGGCACAACTTGACTAGAAGAAGGGATCGGTTGGTAGGACATGTTCTGAGACATCGAGGGATCACCAATTTAGTATTGGAGGGCAGCGTGGAGGGTAAAAATCGAAGAGGGAGACCAAAAGATGAATACACCAAGCTGATTCAGAACGATGTAGGCTGCAGTAGGTACTGGGAGATGAAGAAGCTTGCACAGGATAGAGTAGCATGGAGAGCTGCATCAAACCAGTCTCAGGACTGAAGACCACAACAACAACAACAAGGCTACTGAGAGCAGGCAAACTGAAAATGTTATTCACGTAATAAACATACAAGCAAGGATACAAAAGTCAGAATGTGGAAAATGATTGTTACGTGTCAACATTACAATGCCCTTCTACGAATGAACCTACGTTGGAGGGCCAAAACATTGACCAGACGCTTAGCAGCGTGTTGGTCCACCTGTGTAATGCCATATACAGGGCTATTACAAATGATTGAAGCGATTTCATAAATTCACTGTAGCTCCATTCATTGACATATGGTCACGACACACTACAGATACGTAGAAAAACATAAAGTTTTGTTCGGCTGAAGCCGCACTTCAGGTTTCTGCCGTCATAGCGCTCGAGAGAGCAGTGAGACAAAATGGCGACAGGAGCCGAGAAAGCGTATGTCGTGCTTGAAATGCACTCACATCAGTCAGTCATAACAGTGCAACGACACTTCAGGACAAAGTTCAACAAAGATCCACCAACTGCTAACTCCATTCGGCGATGGTATGCGCAGTTTAAAGCTTCTGGATGCCTCTGTAAGGGGAAATCAACGGGTCGGCCTGCAGTGAGCGAAGAAATGGTTGAACGCGTGCGGGCAATTTTCACGCGTAGCCCGCGGAAAATTGGCTCATGCCACAACTGGAGACCGACAGCGCCGACTTCATCTTTCAACAGGATGGTGGCCCACCGCACTTCCATAATGATGTTCGGCATTTCTTAAACAGGAGATTGGAAAACCGATGGATCGGTCGTGGTGGAGATCATGATCAGCAATTCATGTCATGGCCTCCACGCTCTCCCGACTTAACCCCATGCGATTTCTTTCTGTGGAGTTATGTGAAAGATTCAGTGTTTAAACCTCCTCTACCAAGAAACGTGCCAGAACTGCGAGCTCGCATCAACGATGCTTTCGAACTCGTTGATGGGGACATGCTGCGCCGAGAGTGGGAGGAACTTGATTATCGGCTTGATGTCTGCCGAATCACTAAAGGGGCACATATCGAACATTTGTGAATGCCTAAAAAAACGTTTTGAGTGTTTGTATGTGTGTGCAAAGCATTGTGAAAATATCTCAAATAATAAAGTTATTGTAAAGCTGTGAAATCGCTTCAATCATTTGTAATAACCCTGTACCAGAAATTCTGGGCGGCGCGGATATGACAAGTCCTTAGTAGTTTTCCGATGGTAAGTAACATGACAAGGCATGTTTCTGTGGCGCAGGCATATTTTGAGCAATTTTTGGCGTGGATTACGGCGTATCACACGGACATCGTCCTGGTGTGCCACGGAACGTCGTTCATTACACCAGAGACACGTTTCAACTGATCCATCCAGATTATCCAGTGCTTACTGCTGTCGTAATTCACGATGTCATTGAGGCAACATGGGAACACGAAGCGGTCGTCTGTTGCGAAGTCCCGTGTCCAACAACGTGCGCTGAACTGTGTGCACCGAACACTTGCGTTTGCACAGCATTATACGAGATGTTCACAACAGTAGCACGCTTTGCCATTTCCGAGATGCTCGTGCCCAGCTGATCGACATAAGAACCTCCCTTTGTCAAAGTCTCTGATATCGTCTCTAGAACAAGTCCCATTCGTCTCTGCCCCGATTATACGGGGTGTTCCATAAATGTAGCAACAAAATTTCGGGTAGGCTGTAGACGCAAACTTCAGGAACAAATCAAGGATATTAACGCGTGTCCGGAAACCTCATCCAATGATGCTACAGATTGCTCAATTTATAGGCTTTGGCAGCTGCCACTAGGCCAATCATTCGGCAGCAAACATGACTTTGCACGCAGACGGATTGTAGGGGTAACGTCAGGTAGTATTCTACAACTACATCTACATGGATACTCTGAAAATCACATATAAGTGCCTGGCAGAGGGTTCATCGAACCACCTTCACAATTCTCTATTATTCCAATCTCGTATAGAGCGCGGAAAGAACGAACACCTATATCTTTCCGTACGAGCTCTGACTTCCCTTATTTTATCATGGTGATCGTTTCCCCGTATGTAGGCCGGTGTCAACAAAATATTTTCGCATTCGCTGGAGAAAATTGGTGATTCGAATTTCGTGAGAAGATTCCGTCGCAACGAAAAACGCCTTTGTTTTACTGATGTCCACCCCAAACCCTGTATGATTTCAGTGACACACTCTCCCCTATTTCACGACAATATAAAACGTACTGCCCTTCTTTGAACTTTTTCTATGTACTCTGTCAATCCTATCTGGTAAGGATTGCACACAACGCAGCAGTATTCTAAAAAAAATAGGCGGACAAGCGAAGGGTAGGCAGTCTCCTTAGTACATCTGTTACATTTTCTAAGTATCCTGTCAACAAAACACAGTCTTTGGTTAGCTTTCCCCACAACATTTTCTATGTGTTCATTCCAATTTAAGTTGTTCGTAATTGTAATTCCTTGGTATTTCTTGAATTTACAGCCTTTAGATTTGACCTATCTTATAATCGGAGTTTAACGGATTCCTTTTAGCACTCATGTGCATGACCTCCCACATCTCGTCCTTTAGGGTCAACTGCCAATTTTCACAGCACACAGATATCTTTCCTAAATTGTTTTGCAATTTGTTTGGTCTTCTGATGACAAACTAAGACAGCTTATTTCACTGTCTCCCAAATACTTTATATAGATAAGGAACAGCAACGGGTCTATATCATTACCTTGGCGAACTTCAGAAATATTTTACTCGATGACTTTTCATCATTACTACAAACTGTGACCTCTCTGACAGGAAATCACTGATCCAGTCACATAACTGAGACGATATTCCCATAAGCATGCAATTTCACTACAAGCCCCTTGTGTGGTACAACGTCAAAAGCCTTCCGGAAATCCAGAAATACGGAATCAGTCTGAAATCCCTTGTCAGTAGGACTCAACACTTCATGCGAATGAAGAGCTACTTATGTTTCACAAGAACGAATGTTTTGTAAATCCATGTTCACTTTGTGTCAACAGACCGTTTCCTTTGAGGTAAATCATTATGTTCGAACAGAATATATGTTCCAGAATCCCGCTGTATTTCGACGTCAATGATATGGACCTGTAAAGTAGTGGATTACTCCTACTACCTTTCTTGAATATTGGTGTGACCTGTGCAGTTCTCCAGTCCTTGAGTACAGATCTTTCGTCGAGCGAATGTTTGTAAATGATTGTTAATTATGGAGCTATTGCATCAGTATACTCTGAAAGGAACCTAATTGATATACAGTCTGTACCAGAAGACTTGCTTTTATTAAGTGATTTAAGTTGCTTAACTACTATGGGGATATTTACTCCTATGCTACTCATGTTGGCAGCTGTTCTTAATTCGAAGTCTGGAATACTTACTTCGTCTTATTTTGTGAAGGCATTTCGGAAAACTGTTTAGTAACTCTGCTTTGGCAGCACTGTCTCCATTGCTAACGCGCAGAGAAGGCATTAATTGTGTCTTGCCGCTAACACACTTCACACACGACCAGAAACTCTTTGTACTTTCCTGCCAGGTGTCGTGACAAAGTTTCATTGTGGAAACCACTAGAAGCATCTCTCATTGAAGTCCACTTTAAATTTCGAGCTTCTGTAAACCATCTCCAATCTTGACGACTTCGCGTCCGTTTAAATTCGGCACGTTTGTTTCACTGTTTCTGCAACAGTGTTCTGACCCGTTTTGTGTACCAAGCAGGATCAGCTCCGTCGTTTGTTAGTTTATTTCATATAAATCTCTCAATTGCTGCCGATGCTATTTCTTTGAATTCAAGCCACATCAACTGCCAATTTTCGCATCATGCAGATATTTTTTCTAAATCGTTTTACAAATTGTTTTGATCTTCTGATGACTTTATTAGTCGATAAATGACAGCGTCATCTGCAAACAACCTAAGATGGCTGCTCCAAGTGTCTCCCAAATCCTTTATATAGATAAGGAACAGCAAAGGGTCTATAACACTACCTCGGGGTTGAATGTTATTCAGAAATCGTGACTGACTGCCACGGTCGCCGGTTTATAACATGGAGCTAGCTGTTACGTAGGCAGGCCCCGTCTTCTATGAATGCAATGCTGTATTGCTCTGGTGGATGGCAGTTTCGGACTCAGGTTTCCACTTGCAGTTCATTTTTCTCATGGAATGCTCTAAAATCTCCAATGTTTCTCGGTATCCTGCAGATGAAAACTTTTGTCTGAAACTGTCATCCATCAGAGCAATAGAGCACTGCATTCATAGGAGACAAGACCTGTCTACGCAATAGTTAGCTAGCTCCATAACCTCCACTGACGACCGTGGCAGTCTGTCGCGCTCTCTGAATAACAAACAGCATTGAGCGCGTTCCGCCCGCCCACTGTCCGTCTGCGTACAAAGTCATGTAGAGGAATGAGATTTTCACTCTGCAGCGGAGTGTGCGCTGATATGAAACTTCCTGGCAGATTAAAACTGTGTGCCGGACCGAGTCTCGAACTCGGGACCTTTGCCTTTCGCGGGCTAGTGCTCTACCATCTGAGCTAGCGAAGCACGACTCACTCCCGGTACTCACAGCTTTTCTTCTGCCAGTACCTCGTCTCCTACCTTCCAAACTTTACAGAAGCTCTCCTGAGAACCTTGCAGAACTAACACTCCATATCAGCGCACACTCCACTGCAGAGTGAAAATCTCATTCTGAAAACATCCCCCAGGCTGTGGCTAAGCCATGTCTCCGCAATATAGTTTCTTTCAGGAATGCTAGTTCTGCAAGGTTCGCAGGAGAGCTTCTGTAAAGTTTGGAAGGTAGGAGAAGAGGTACTGGCAGAAGAAAAGCTGTGAGTACCGGTCGTGAGTAGTGCTTCGGTAGCTCAGATGGTAGAGCACTTGCCCGCGAAAGGCAAAGGTCCCGAGTTCGAGCCTCGGTCGGGCACACAGTTTTAATCTGCCAGGAAGTTTCATGCAGAGGAGGTGACCCGATGGTAGGCGCCAGCGCCTGTAAGTTCAGCACTCTGTAGCGTCGTTGGATGATGTTTCTGGACACGGATACCTATCCTCGAATTGTTTCATAAGACAACACTCTACAACCCTTCGAAATAAGTCATAACATTTCTGCGATATCCCATATACACTACTGGCCATTAAAATTGCTACACCAAGAAGAAATGCAGATGACAAACGGGTATTCATTGGACAAATATATTATACTAGTACTGACGTGTGATTACATTTTCACGCCATTTGGGTGCATAGATCCTGAGAAATCAGTACCCAGAACAACCACCTCTGGCCGTAATAACGGCCTTGATACGCCTGGGCATTGAGTCAAACAGAGCTTGGACGGCGTGTACAGGTACAGCAGCCCACGCAGCTTCAACACGATCCACAGTTCATGAAGAGTAGTGACTGGCGTATTGTGACGAGCTAGTTGCTCGGCCACAATTGACCAGACGTTTTCAGTTGTTGAGAGATCTGGAGAATGTAATGGTCAGGGCAGCAGTCGAACATTTTCTGTATCCAGAAAGGCCCGTAGAGGACCTGCAACATGCAGTAGTGCATTATCTTTCTGAAATGTAGGGTTTCGCAGGGATCGAATGAAGGGTAGAGCCACGGCTCGTAAATCTGAAATGTAACGTCCACTGTTCAAAGTACCGTCAATGCGAACAAGAGGTGACCGAGACGAGTAACCAATGGCACCCCATACCATCACACCGGGTGATAGCCAGAATGGCGATGACGAATACACGCTTCCAATGTGCGTTCACCGCGATGTCGCCAAAACACGGATGCGACCATCATGACGCTGTAAACGGAACCTGGATTCATCCGAAAAAATGACGTTTTGCCATTCGTGCACAGAGGTTCGTCGTTAAGTACACCATCGCAGGCGCTCCTGTCTGTGATGCAGCGTCAAGGGTAACCGCAGCCATGGTCTCCAAGCTGATAGTCCATGCTGCTGCAAACGTCGTCGAACTGTTCGTGCAGGTGGTTGTTGTCTTGCTACCTTCCCCATCGAGACGTGGCTGCACGATCCGTTACAGCCATGCGGATAAGATTGGTTCATATGGCCCTGAGCACTATGGGAGTTAACAGCTGTGGTCATCAGTCCCCTAGAACTTAGAACTACTTAAACCTAACTAACCTAAGGACATCACACACATCCATGCCCGAGGCAGGATCCGAACCTGCGACCGTAGCAGTCGCGCGGTTCCGGACTGCGCGCCTAGAACCGCGAGACCACCGCGGCCGGCCTGCGGATAAGACGCCTGTCATCTCGACTACTAGTGATACGAGGCCGTTGGGATCCAGCACGGCGTTCCGTATTACCCTCCTGAACCCACCGATTCCATATTCTGCTAACAGTCATTGAATCTCGACCAACGCGAGCAGCAATGTCGCGATACGATAACCCGCAATCGCGATAGGCTGCAATCCGACCTTTATCAATGTTCGAAACGTGATGGTACGCATTTCTCCTCCTTACAAGAGGCATCACAACAACGTTTCACCAGGCAACGTCGGTCAACTGCTGCTTGTGTATGAGAAATCGGTTGGAAACTTTCCTCATGTCAGCACGTTGTAGGTGTCGCCACACGCGCCAATCTTGTGTGAATGCTCTGAAAAGCTAATCATTTGCATATCACAGCATCTTCTTCCTGTCGGTTAAATTTCGCGTCTGTAGCGGGTCATCTTCATGGTGTAGCGATTTTTATGGCCAGTAGTGTACTTTCCTTGCCGCATCATGTACTTGCAACGTCATCAGGCGGCAGTCAATTACCCGTTGGATATTGATTATTATGTATTGTCTCGTCAGTGTATATTGACGTCTTTTCAATATCCAACATGTAAGCCACGTACACGTGTATCAAAATACTATAGCTACATCAGACTAGATTAATTTATTATAGATTGAGAAGTCCTTGAAGCCAGCAATAATATCAGTTAATTTTGACTATAACCTGATTAGTGACCGTACAAGGGGTAGTCATACGAAATCGAGAAAGGTGGGAAAAAGTACGTGAACTGTTTATTATTTCAAAACTACTCGTCACAGCTGTTAAATATTCATCCCACTTTAAGGCAAGATGGTCAGCGCCTTCATGGAAAAACGTCTGCGGTGGCCTCCAGAAACATGGTTTAATCAAGGCGTATACCTACTCATCTGAAGTAAATCAACGGCCACGAATGGGCTCCAAACTTACGGAAATCGAATTGGGAGAGATCGGAATCTATCGAGGATGTGTAAGGCTTTCCAGCGAAACTTCAACAGCGTAGTCGAAACAGCCTTGGTAACATGTGGGTGGGCGCTATCCTGCAACATTGTGCTGTTGCCGTCCGTCAGCTTTCCTGGCCGCTTGGATCTGATGAGAAGTACCTGACAGCTACTTTCTTTACAAATATGGGTTGTCTCAAATCTGAAGCCTTGGACAAATGTCGCTCAGACAATGCTGACTGCTACGTCACGGAATATCTGCCGAAAGGAATGCCCAAGTGGCGTCACGACTCGTGCAATCGAAGACTGGGACCTTCTTCTGCATCACAACAATGCCTCAGCACATACAGCTGCCAGAACAAATCACTTCTCAGATATGGGGAAAGTGCGAATGTGACCGCGAGTGACTCAGCACCGCGTGACTTCTTCCAAGTGCCAAGGACGAAGGGAAAAATTCGTGGGCAGCGTTTCCCATGAGACAAGGCAGCAGTCGCACCATGCAACAGAAGTGAGTTCTCTAAAGAAGCTCAGACTTAGACATTTTCGAGGTTGCTTTAAAGGATACATAAATGTATAAGTTCTTATAGAGAGTATTTTGATAGTTGTAATACTTATATTGTAAATATTTTTTTCTAATATCTAATACAAACATTTGGCGTACCCCTTTACCTGTCTCAAAAATTGTTCAAACCTAACTAACCTAAGGACATCACACACATCCATGCCCGAGGCAGTATTCGAACCTGCGACCGTAGCGGTCGCGCTGTTCCAGACTGAAGCTCCTGGAACCGCTCGGCCACTTCGGCTGGTTACCTGTCTCAATTTGTGCTTGTTAATAAACAGTATGAGGCAACTAAGACAAGTCACTCCAAATACATCCAGAATGAATAAATATATGGATTTTGTGTTTTCTCCAAGCTATTGAGGACAATATGGCAAATTTTCTGACGTTCGCCGAATTACGACACCAATTTTCTTTTATCCAAGGAAACTACATAATTTTTCTGTGGCATTTGAAAGAAACTTCGAAGAAAATTTCGTCTGTATAACATGGATTTGCTCAAATAATATGTAGGTAACAGTGCCACAAACCACTGTCACGTCTTCAGGAGAAGAGGTTCCACAAACGTCTGCCCTATTATACCAAATGTTAGTAAGCTTGTTATTCAGGTATGATTCTTGTGTTTACCTGTGTGCCTGAAGCCAGTCAGTCTGTGTTCTGGTGTTATAGCAGTCAGATAACTTGCTTGTAAAGTTACTGAGAGGACTGGACTTCGATTGAAATTTAAGTCAGTTAAAAATGATCTCACACTCGAAACTTTTCCATATTTATACAGTTATGTGGGGAAATATGACGTTGCTAGGATTTGTCCTTCATCCGTTCAAGGTTATCTCCATCTCAACAATTTCGTTTAGCTCGACTGTCTTCAAAATCGTTTGTAGCGATACCGCTGTATCTTGGCGCTATTGAATAAAACAACGACGCTACGACAACTGTTGCAAGAGACCGCGGTAACCGACCAGACCGAAGCCTACCATGCGTACTTACGACAGATTCAACAAGACCCACGGCTTAGACACCGGGCAGTTACCGCATCCCAGGCCACTGAGGCGGCATCGTTACAACACTGACACTGCAGAAAAAAGGAAGTACTGCGGCGCAGAATCACAGCTACATCACCCCTGCACCGTAGGCTATTTTTTGGATATGTGACGGGAAGCGGTGGTTAGGCAAAACTAGAGTATGCACCAAGCCAGAACAAATTCTTGTTATAGATAGATGTATGTAGCCATCATAGATGAAGTCTACTCCGGTCAGTGAATCGACAGCGGTCTCCACGAACTCGGCCTCCACTGACTGCTACTGACTTAACCATCTGCGGGCCTGCGCCCATTCGTCGCCAGACTCCTACCCCGTGGGTGTGGGAGAGGGGCTGTGTACCTGCCCAACTACCTTCACTGGTGCGGCCCTACTGTCGCTGTCGTCCTCCATTCCCAAGGCCAGGAATCACTGCTGAGGGCTGTCTGCCTGTGCAGAGTCTACAGCAAGAGTACGAGTCTTCCGGTGCGTCCTGCCCAGGACTGCAAAGCTGCGACCAAACAGCACACACGCACAACCAAGTCAGCGACTCAGGTGAGCCATTGGCGTCAACAGGAGGCCGCATGCAGCTTGCTTGCATCCATTATCCCCTTTGCACCGTTGTCTTCAGCACAGTGTTGGAGGAAATTGTCTCGCATGATCTGCTTCACTAATAAAATATACACTCCTGGAAATGGAAAAAAGAACACATTGACACCGGTGTGTCAGACCCACCATACTTGCTCCGGACACTGCGAGAGGGCTGTACAAGCAATGATCACACGCACGGCACAGCGGACACACCAGGAACCGCGGTGTTGGCCGTCGAATGGCGCTAGCTGCGCAGCATTTGTGCACCGCCGCCGTCAGTGTGAGCCAGTTTGCCGTGGCATACGGAGCTCCATCGCAGTCTTTAACACTGGTAGCATGCCGCGACAGCGTGGACGTGAACCGTATGTGCAGTTGACGGACTTTGAGCGAGGGCGTATAGTGGGCATGCGGGAGGCCGGGTGGACGTACCGCCGAGTTGCTCAACACGTGGGGCGTGAGGTCTCCACAGTACATCGATGTTGTCGCCAGTGGTCGGCGGAAGGTGCACGTGCCCGTCGACCTGGGACCGGACCGCAGCGACGCACGGATGCACGCCAAGACCGTAGGATCCTACGCAGTGCCGTAGGGGACCGCACCGCCACTTCCCAGCAAATTAGGGACACTGTTGCTCCTGGGGTATCGGCGAGGACCATTCGCAACCGTCTCCATGAAGCTGGGCTACGGTCCCGCACACCCTTAGGCCGTCTTCCGCTCACGCCCCAACATCGTGCAGCCCGCCTCCAGTGGTGTCGCGACAGGCGTGAATGGAGGGACGAATGGAGACGTGTCGTCTTCAGCGATGAGAGTCGCTTCTGCCTTGGTGCCAATGATGGTCGTATGCGTGTTTGGCGCCGTGCAGGTGAGCGCCACAATCAGGACTGCATACGACCGAGGCACACAGGGCCAACACCCGGCATCATGGTGTGGGGAGCGATCTCCTACACTGGCCGTACACCACTGGTGATCGTCGAGGGGACACTGAATAGTGCACGGTACATCCAAACCGTCATCGAACCCATCGTTCTACCATTCCTAGACCGGCAAGGGAACTTGCTGTTCCAACAGGACAATGCACGTCCGCATGTATCCCGTGCCACCCAACGTGCTCTAGAAGGTGTAAGTCAACTACCCTGGCCAGCAAGATCTCCGGATCTGTCCCCCATTGAGCATGTTTGGGACTGGATGAAGCGTCGTCTCACGCGGTCTGCACGTCCAGCACGAACGCTGGTCCAACTGAGGCACCAGGTGGAAATGGCATGGCAAGCCGTTCCACAGGACTACATCCAGCATCTCTACGATCGTCTCCATGGGAGAATAGCAGCCTGCATTGCTGCGAAAGGTGGATATACACTGTACTAGTGCCGACATTGTGCATGCTCTGTTGCCTGTGTCTATGTGCCTGTGGTTCTGTCAGTGTGATCATGTGATGTATCTGACCCCAGGAATGAGTCAATAAAGTTTCCCCTTCCTGGGACAATGAATTCACGGTGTTCTTATTTCAATTTCCAGGAGTGTATATGTTACATTAATGGTACTTTCTTGAGGTCTCATCAGCCTGCAACCAGATATGCACTCGCTGCCCAGTGCCAGCGCACTCTCGGTGCTAATGGCTCCTGTTACTATCGTCTTTGATCCGCAACCCGCCGTGGTAGCCAACCACTCCAGGCTATTGCACATCGAATATACTGAGGTGACGAAAGTCATCTGACAGCGATGTGCATACATACAGACGGCAGTAGTATCGTGTACACAACATATAAAAGGGAGCGCGTTGTAGTCGCTATCATTTCTGTTCAGGTGATTCATGTAAAGTGGTTTCCGACGTCATTTTGGCAGTACGATGGGAACTAATGGATTTTGAATGCGGAGTGGTAGTTGGAGATAGAAGCATGTGATGTTCCATTTCAGAAATGGTTAGGACAGTGTCAATACCAAATTTCAGGCATTACCTATAAACACTGACAACAGAGTGACAAACGGCCTTCACTTAAGGACAGGAAGCAACAGCGTTTGCGTAGAGTTGTCAGTGCTTACAGACAATCAACATTGTGTGAAATAACCGCATAAATCAATGTGGGATGTACGACGAATGTATCCATTAGGACGGAGTGGCGATATTTGGCCTTAATGGGCCTTGGCGGCAGACAACCGACGAGATATCCTTTGCTATCGACACGATGTCGTCTGCAGTGCCTATCCTGGGCTCGTGACGTTGTCGGTTGGACCCTAGACGACTGTAAAGCCGCGGCCTGGTCAGATGAGGTCCGATCTCAATAGGTAAGAGCTGGTGGCAAGGCTTGAGCGTGGTGCAGACCCCGCGAAGCTGGTGGTGGCTCAATAATGGAGTGAGCTGTGTTTACATGAAATGGACTTGGTCCTCTAGTCCAACTGCACCAATCAGTGACTGGAAATGGTTAGACTCGGTCTCTTGGACACTATTTGCAGCGATGATTTTCCCAAGCAATGATGAAGTTTTTATGGATGACAATGGGAGATGTCGCCAGGTCACAATTGTTCTCGATTTGTTTAAAGAACGTTCTGCACAGTTCGAGTGAATGACTTAGCCATCCATATAGTACTACATGAACCCCATAGGAAATTCATGTAACGTATTTTTTAAAATCAGTTCGTGCACAAAAGCCGGCACCAGAGAAGTGCAGCAAGTAAATTCAAATGGATTTAGATTTGGACAAGATTTCCAGTCCGCGTAACTTATGAGGAATCATTGGTTTAGTATTGTTGAGGGAGATCAAGAGACGAATACAGTAAGCATGTTCAGATAGATGTAAGTTGAAGTATTTATTCGTAGATGAGGATACATGCAAAGGGTAGAGTAGCGTGAAGAGCTGCATCACATCAAACCAGCCTTTTGACTGGAGACCACAACAACAACAACAGACAACTAAAGCTCACTGACATACTGAAAGAGCAGGCTGATAGTGAATACAACAGATTACTTTCCGCATTGTGTAATTTCTGTCCTTTAATACAACAGCCTCTAGGCGAGCAATAAACATAATTTCTGTATCACTGGGCGAAAGATAAATACACTCTACCATGTCCATCTCATTCTAACTACCCTGATCTCCGCGTCTCTCTCACTCTCTTTTCACTCGACCACTCCTCGCGACCATCCCACACAACTCGCAGGGCAGGACACAGTCGCTGTCAGTTTTGTAGGAAATTTCATTCTGTTTAACTAGAATAGCGTGAAGTTACAACATCGACAATTACAATTTATATTCTAAAAAAACATAACCAGTAAACTGCAATCATTATTAAGTCATTTTGTCGAAAATGAGAATTGATCATTTTCTGTTGCACATATAAGCGCATAAGACAAAAATTGTCAACTGTCACTCCTCTTAGTAATTTTTTAGTTTCCATTGAATCTTCCGACAGGAAGGACCAGGCCACTAGGTCTTTATATATTGTATTCCGTCTGTTATGGGAAAGGAAATAATGGTATACGTAATACTTCATCACATCACAGTAACATGGGTTAAATGTGCAACATTTGCATCATGTAGTACTATAATAAACGTGTTAAATAGTGCCAGAATGTAACTGCAAAGGTGGGAGGTTTTCACCAATGCCGCAGACGAAAGAGACATGGTCAAATACATGTAATATGTTACTAGACTTTACCTTTCTCGTTTCTCTAGCTTTATCTCATTAATGCCGCCCGAGGTATAGTTTATCTTGTTAAATCTATTAACTGTGTCGTTTTCTTACGGTTAGGTAAAGAACTGAAGCAGCCGTAACGCTTAGCCTTATCTATACTGTACTTGCAAATGGTGTTGTAGCTACATAACTCGTTGTACAGTAATCAGAAAATAAAATCTGTGACTGATCACGGAATGTTGTTAATTAATAATCTGTAGCCTATAAGTAACAACCATGGACATCGTGCGACTTAATAGGTGTTAATAACGTAACAACAATACCAAGAACAGTTATAACAAATTCCGAAGCTCTATAAATTTGTATAAGGAAGAGCCTTCGAACAATGTCCATCATCCTCTTTTTCTCGTCGTTCAACCTACAGCAGTAAACACAAACGATACGAGAGCGTAGATACTAATAATAAGAAGATTGACTCTTACAACCAGCGAACTATCTCACATTGTTCCCCATCGTTGCCGCCCAGGTTCACAACAGTGAAACCCACTCAGATAGCACCTGTCTACAGAAGATAGACTCGTAGATAATGTAGATTTAATACCATCTTCAGCTATTTACTTGACTGAAAAGATAAATATTAGTATTACCCCACCTCTTATACCAGCTAATAGTACAGTAATCTCTTTATATGTTGAAGAAAGGATAGGCAGTGTCGGTTACAAAATGGTTTTTTATGTATTTAATTTGTGACGCGTTTCACTCTCACAGGAGCATCATTTGAGATCTGTGGGAAAACCAAGTTTCCTCAGTACAAATTCATCAGCCGGGGATCAGCTATAAAACCACATTGTCAATTAAATAAAGCAACTCGGAAACGACGACCCGAATTGTGAAAAGAGCACACCCACGGACAAATTCATCGGGTTAAAACACTCGAGAACTACTGACAAGTGTACTGTACGTCCTGCAGTCCGCAAAAGTGACACGAGTTTGTCTTTTGTCACGCTCTTTTCACAACTCGGGTCGTGGTTTTCCAGTTGCTCTGTTTAACTGACAACGTAGCTTTCTAGCTTAATCCTGGGCGATAAATTTGTTCTGACGAAACTTATTTTTCCCCGGTTGTCTGCCGATGTTCCTCTGAGAGTGAAACGCGTCACAAATTAAATAAACAAAAAACAATTTTGCAACAGAGACTGCGTACTCTTTCTTGAGATAAATATTACGTTAATATCCCTCGAGTTGGGCATTGCTGATACTCTGGAGGGAAAGATTTTTCAAGGGAAGGTCTTCCCGAGGGCTACTGTAGCCGAGTATTAGATAGCTCGGCACAGAAATAAACAGTCTAGGATTGTTTCCATGGCCACAGTTTGGCGAGTGATGGCTGATAAAGCACGACTCCCTCCGGTCACGTCCCACGTCTCTGCTGCTTCCCTGGAGAGAGAAGCATCGGCCTCATATGTACCATTGAAAAAGAGCGTTATATGATGACTCTTCACTTTCACTACGTATTCGTGTCTCCAATGTCAAAATAACCTCAAAACCAAAATGTTGCGCTCTTGTGGGCAATAGACTGGGATATATTGGCGACTTATCAGTGTTTGCAATTAAACTGAGACGTCATATACGAACAAAGTTGAGAGAACCAATGAAGCTGTTATTGTACCCTATATTCATGGTTTCAGTGTGATATTGTGGATTATTTTAGTTGTTGGAGTGAACTATCTACTTTGAATCAAATCGAGTCGAACACGTTTCGAGGAACGTTTAAAAAGTCATATCGAAACAGCAGCTATTGAAATGTTTAGGATATAGCTCATTGTTTAGAGAAATTGCACAGTTGAGTTTCAATAAAATCTGATAAACAAGATAATTCTAGTATAGCTATTGTGGTATTTTAATTAAGATAACTCGTTGTTTTCATATATTCCTGGAGTAACGACGTATTTCTGTAATCATAAATAAAATTATTCTTAAAAAATGTTAGTGGTTGATTAACATAGTTTACTTGTAAAATTAACGTACCTCAGGTGGGTTAGTGCTGACTTATCGCTGTTTCCTTGGTGGACGATTTAACGAAAAATTGTGTGAAACCACTCAAAAATACAAATCTAAAAGGTACAAAATATTTCAGTTTATGATACGAAGATTTGCATTACCAATTTTTGCAGTTATGATCCAGCATGATATAAAATTAATTTTAGCAAACATATTACTTCAGCAGGTAAAAATTGGTAAGGACGGCTCTTAACATTTTTGCGATAATCCTGTCACGTGAATTTAACTGAAACATGATAAGGGACTAAAGGCTGTTTACTTGCTTAAATAATTACATTTGCTTGATTATCAAAAATATTTGAGTTCTCTGATTCGTAGTTACCCACATTATCCTCGGATTCGAACTAATCGACCCTAAAACGCATTTTTCTGGCACGAACATTCCAAAGGTTACTACTAATGGCAGCCATGTTTTTGGCGCTGTCCGCTGTTTATAACGTATACATCACGACAAAACTGCCATTACTGAGAATCAAATTACAGATAGAGCTGCCATTCCTCGATTTATCGTGAAACTATTATGGCCAACGGTCTTGACACAATGGTAACACTCTTTCCTTTGACGCCCGTTCGGGCTGAGTTATTAACTAATATGAATAAAACATGTCTCGTACCATGGGTTACGTGCAATAACTCTATTCTTTATAGACTGTCTCTTACCACCGTTTACAGTCGAGACCTTCACATCGGGGTTAACATAATTGCAGAACGGAAGCGTCGAACTACACTACTGGCCATTAAGATAGCTACACCACAAAGATGACGTGCTACAGACGCGAAATTTAACCGACAGGAAGAAGATGCTGTGATCTGCAAATTATTAGCTTTTCAGAGCATTCACACAAGGTTGACGCCGGTGAAGACACCTACAACTTGCTGACATGAGGAAAGTATCCAACAGATTTTTCATACACAAACAGCAGTTTACAAGCATTGACTGGTGAAACGTCGTGATGCCTCGTGTAAGGAGGAGAAATGCGTTCCATCACGTTTCCGACTTTGATGATGGTCGGATTGTAGCCTATCGCCATTACGGTTTATCGTATAGCGACATTGCTGCTCGCGCTAATCGAGATCCAGTGACTGTTAGCAGAATATGGAATCGGTAGGTTCAGGAGGATAATACGGAACGCCGTGCTGGATCCCAAATGCCTCGTATCACTAGCAGTCGAGATGACATGCATCTTATCCGCATAGCTGTAACGCGTCGTGCAGGCACGTCTCGATCCCTGAGTCAACAGATGGGAACGTTTGCAAGACAACAACCATCTGCACGAACAGTTCGACGATGTTTTCAGCAGCATGGAATATCAGATCGGAGACTATGGCTGCGGTTACCATTGACGCTGCATCACAGACAGGAGCGCCTGCGATGTTGTACTCAACGACGAACCTGGGTGCACGAATGGCAAAACGTCATTTTTTCGGATGAATCCAGGTTCTGTTTACAACATCATGATGGTCGCATCGTGTCTGGTGACATCGCGGTGAACGCACATTGGAAGCGTGTATTCGTCATCGCCATACAGGCGTATCACCTGGCGTGATGGTAAGGGGTGCCATTGGTTACACGTCTCGGTCACCTCTTGTTCGCATTGACGGCACTTTGAACAGTGGACGTTACATTTCAGATGTGTTACGACCCGTGGCTCTACCCTACATTTCAGCAGGATAATGCAGGACCGCATGAAGCAGGTCCTGTGCGGGCCTATCTGGATACAGAAAGTCAGGTAACCTTCTGGAATCCCAACTGCGATATGATGAGTACGTTTTTCCAACAAGTGTGCGACTACTCTTGAATGCATAACATTTTCGAATATTTTGGAAAAAGATGTCAACTAAATCTAAAAACTCTCACCTATGACGCTTTGCTACTGCATGGGTGCATAAATGAAATAAAAAATTCATCTTCAGCATGCAGAGGACCTTTATCTTGTAAACTACTGCAATTTTGACGAGCAGCTCTCCTGAAATCTTCGATTATCTGCGATATGGTGGGTGTGTGGAATATACACTACGAGAAATTTAAAATGAACTTCTCTTTGATTATCCAATAGGAGGAAATGATGTATAGACTGGTTAGTGAGATAGTTTTTGAACGTAAAAGAAAGAGGAATAACATGGAAACAGACAGAGCGGATGGTACTCTAGCAGAAGAACCATAGAAGGTTTTGAACAGATGGCAAGAATATATTGAATATCAGTATAATGGGGGATGAAATGCAAAGCGAAATTAAGGTTGAAGAGGATGTGGATGTGGAGGAGAATGGAGAGAATAAGCTGGATCTAAAGAGTGAGTAATGAAACAGTATTGGAAAGGGTTGGTGAGAGAAGATGTCTGCTGAAGGTTGTAAGAGAAAGGAAAAAGGACTGATTGGGACATTCATTGAGAAGGGAGTGCTTGCTAGTAGATGCTTTGGAAGGATTGGTTTGTGGGAGAAGACTGAGAGGAAGAAGGAGATACAAGGTGATAGATGACATAAAGGGAAGAGGAAATTATGCAGACCTGAAGAGGATGGCAGAAGACCGGACAGCCTGGAGAACTACCATGTGAAAACCTGCCATTAGGCAGAACACTGATGATGATCCTGTTTCTGGTAGCACCCATCTGTGGAATCTTATGGCTGTGTCTGTGAGCCCATTTCGCCTAATGAACAAACTCTTCTCTTAACCCAACTTTTAAGGGCTCCAAAATGAGCAGCAGTGCTGAAGAATCTGTGCAAAGAGCCTCTTGTAAGCTACATCTTTTGTGATTGAAGGACATTAGCTCAGCATTCATCCAATGAATAGCAGACTATGTTCTGCTTTTCCAGCTTCTACTATTCCTTTTACGTGAACTTTCCACTTTTCCTGGATTTTCATTTACTATTGCTAGTGTTACCAACAGTGTAACATATGACTGATGCTTTTGCCAATTTCTATTAGTGCTTTAGATTTATTACGTTGTGGTTCAACAGACAACCCCGGAACCAATCGAGTAACCTCCTCAGTTTTATATTTCCAATATACAACAGCACCAACAGTCATTGCCTCCAGCCCAAATAGCATATTGGAGCAATGGTGGTCGCCCTCTTAATTGACCGTCGCTGCCGCACACAGTAGTATGTGGGACATGGGAAATGCTGACATTCACTTTATAAACGTGAACACACCTGCATTTGATTATGACTTCCGAAGTCTACCAACCTTACGTCATCCACCTGCTGTGATTCAGTTCGCCACAATCGCCACTGTTGTGACATCTTCACCTCGAGCTGTCATTTACGCTTTTTTTTCTTTTTCTTTTTTTTTAAGCAAAGTGTTTGATTGTTTCTCAGTTTACTCGCCATTAAAAAGGTGTAAATTCTTGCGTGCAGTAGCTTTAAAACTCTGTATATGTCTTTTGATTTGAAATTACAACCTTTTCCATAATACAAAATTGAGTGCTCACAACACCAGGCCTCATCTGACGGCAACGAACACTTCTTCTGCTAGTAGGAGGTGGATAGGGTAGAGGTTAGTGATACCGTACGACAGTTATTATCCTATTATTATAGCTCACAAGACCTGCTTGTTACGCTTAGTCTGCTCGTTAGTCACCGGCAGTTAATTTCACTGCAAAATTATAGCTATTGCAAACAAACCAGCTTTATCTGAATATCTTTGTCCCGTGGGGTAATGGCGATCACCCTCTAAATGATCATCACTGTCCTCCTCCCCCCCCCCCCCCGGGATAATGATGATGACCCTGCTAATTGTTTATCATAGCCTCACCCGACAGTATCTGAGGGGGAGGGGGTTATGGTATTCACCCTGTCAAATGAGTTTCCTTCAAGATGGCGAGTAAAGCCCAGCAGCCTTCTAAGTTTAAGAGGCATAGTGTGATCATCTAGCCTTTTTCTTTTTGTTTGGATGTTGAGCAAAATAGTGTGTCTGTTGTAAGCAAATCCACAGTACACAACAAAATTAACGTGCCAGCTGCGAGAGATGAAGACGTGCGCGTTTATGTCTTTCCGTACGATTCCACAGAGGATGCTGTTAAAGAGTCGGTTATAATTTCTGGGGTATTTATATGTCGGTAGTCACTATTTTCAGTCGAAACGTTTCTTTTTCTGCTGCTCTGGAACATATGAAGTTGCTGCTTTCCCATAGATGCTTTTCTTTCTCTGTTGCTCTGGAACACTGGGAGTAGCTATTTTACCCACAGTCTCTTCTTCTGTTGCTCTGTAGCGTCGCAATTCGCTGTCTTCCTGCCGAATACTTGTGGAACACGGGAGTCGCATGTAACCATTTTCGCGAGCTTATGGAAATATGTATACACGTTGAAACAACTGAGCCGGCCGGCGTGGCCGAGCGGTTCTAGGCGCTACAGTCTGGAACCGCGCGAACGCTACGGTCGCAGGTTCGAATCCTGCCTCGGGCATGGCTCTGTGTGATGTCCTTAGGTTAGTTAGGTTTAAGTAGTTCTAAGTTCTAGGGGACTGATGTCATCTGATGTTAAGTACCATAATGCTTACAGCCATTTGAAAAAAATTGATGCTGCAGCGTGTTTGAAGAGACTGTTCAACAGGCATGCACTGTAACTATCAGACTCATTTTTCGAAAACTACATAGATTATTCAAGAAGGACGGCTATTCCAAAAGGAAAAGGATAGACCAAGATGAAGTAGATTAAGATGGAGACATTGAAGAAGGAGAAGAAAAAGAAGAAGACGAAGAAGAAGAAAATGGAGATATTGGTGAAGAAGAAAAACAATAAGATGAATGGAATGAGAAAATCGTGATGAAGAAGATTTATGAAAGAACATTATGGCACAGTCTTGGGTTAAGCTGTCGCCATTACTTTTTAGTAAACTAATAGACAAAACACAAAATCTTCGAAATTATGATAATAGTCTCGGGGCTTCCGATGTTTATGAGCAAAGCTATACCTGTTACAGACCATTATATTCAAACAGAGGTTGTAATTCCTCTTAATTCGTTAGTCCTGAATTAAATGAAAGTGGTGGATCATTACTGAGAGATGATGACATATATATCGTACGGGAGAGAATCAAAATGCACTTGACATTCACGATTGGAATAATCTGAATGAATTGGTTGAGCAAGTACATTTCTTGATGGCTTGGAAAGTGACAGGCACATATTCAAACGATAATTAAACAACGTATATTGAAGATAAGCTAAATGAAGCGTCGGTTATTGCTTGATAGTTATGAGAGCTGTAGCAATCAAGAAAGTGTAAGACTCAGTAGCAAACTGGAAGATGTGTATGAGGACATTCCATAACTTGAAAGACACCGACAAAACTTGCGTTTCGCAGTTTTGGAATTATTTCACCCAATTATTGCAAGGGATTTCGCACATCTAAAACAATGCGCTGGACCTTAGAAACAGATGACGAGGGATTTCATTCCATTTCAAAGGAGAATTGAACTAAATTGTGTCGTCAGTATTACAAGCTCACTTTGGCAAAAGGCTGGAGCTTCACAGAGTGGACATGTGTGGTGCGGTCTGAGAAGCCAGTGAGAGCACGTATCTTATCTCCCCTTCAGGCAAGACGGCGGCTGCTACTCTTTTGACACTCGAGAAGTGGCGACTTGACTTACGAAAACACAGTCATGCATTACACAGTGGTATCTAGCTTTTACCTCAAAACTGTAATTATTCCGATAAGACCACTCCAGATACACATTTTTCTCTGTTATGCACTACACGGGTGAAGAAACGTCCCTTTCATTTAAGACTTTGCTACATTTTCCTTGAATGTGCATATCTTAAGGTATACATCAGCAGTCATGCTGGTGTTTCTTATTCCGTGAATGAGGCTGCGGAATGTGATGCGTATGTTGACAAGACCATACTATTCATAACGTGGTGAATAATCGCTTTTGTCTGTTGGATCAAGTATGAACACATCAGAACAAGTCGGAACTAATTTGAATTTGAAGACTCGGTACTAAATTGTGTTATAAAAGCAGAATACCCACTTCAAGTACCATGTTGTTGCTGCTGCTGCTGCATCGTCAACACCACCATAATAGTCATATTCGCAGTCATCATTCATGCTTACTTTTAGATTTTAATAGCAAAATGTGAGTGTAACACGCTCTGCATACTACTTCTACAAATGAAATGTATATTTTGTTTATAAATCAGCCACTCCGTCTACAGGCCACAAGTGGCCCATCGGGACCATCCGACCGCCGTGTAATCCTCAGAGGAGGATGCGGTTAGGAGGGGCATGGGATCAGCACACCGTTCTCCCGGTCGTTATGATGGCATTCTTGACCGCAGCCGCTACTATTCGGTCGAGTAGCTCCTCAATTGGCATCACGAGGCTGAGTGCAACCCGAAGAATGGCAACAGCGCATGGCGGCCTGGATGGTCACCCCTCCAAGTGCCGACCACGCCCGACAGCGCTTAACTTTGGTGGTCTCACGGGAAACGGTGTAGTCACTGCGGCAAGGCCGTTGCCTTTGCTTATAAATCAGTTACAATAATTCAAGAATTCAGGGATTCTTCAGATTCCATGCGTCAGAGAACGAAGCATATGGGTAAGGGCGCAAAGTCAGTCTCAAATAAATCGGCATTAAGAAAGGGGGAGCGACACTCATTCTTGAGTGTAAGAAATGTCAACACGAAATTTGGGGTTGCAGTACGGGACTATCTGAAGCACCGCAACCTACATCTACTATTAAGATTCACAGCTGTCAGTGACGGTTATATTGCCTTTTCCAACAGCGCACGATTTATCGTGGTAGAGTGAACAACGTAGACAGAGAAAGCAGTCACATTTCTTTTTTTATACGTATAAACTGGGGTGTCGAAAATCATGAGATAACTTCTAATATCGTGTCGGACCTTTTGCCTTAGGTAGTGCTGCAACTCGAGATGGCACGGGCTCAACCAGTCGTTGGAAGTCCCTTGGAGAAATATTGAGCCCTGCTGCCTGTATAGCCCACCCTAAATGTGAAAATGTTTCCGGTTCAGGATTTTGTGCACGAAAAGATGTCTACGTCGCATATACACTCCTGGAAATGGAAAAAAGAACACATTGACACCGGTGTGTCAGACCCACCATACTTGCTCCGGACACTGCGAGAGGGCTGTACAAGCAATGATCACACGCACGGCACAGCGGACACACCAGGAACCGCGGTGTTGGCCGTCGAATGGCGCTAGCTGCGCAGCATTTGTGCACCGCCGCCGTCAGTGTCAGCCAGTTTCCCGTGGCATACGGAGCTCCATCGCAGTCTTTAACACTGGTAGCATGCCGCGACAGCGTGGACGTGAACCGTATGTGCAGCTGACGGACTTTGAGCGAGGGCGTATAGTGGGCATGCGGGAGGCCGGGTGGACGTACCGCCGAATTGCTCAACACGTGGGGCGTGAGGTCTCCACAGTACATCGATGTTGTCGCCAGTGGTCGGCGGAAGGTGCACGTGCCCGTCGACCTGGGACCGGACCGCAGCGACGCACGGATGCACGCCAAGACCGTAGGATCCTACGCAGTGCCGTAGGGGACCGCACCGCCACTTGCCAGCAAATTAGGGACACTGTTGCTCCTGGGGTATCGGCGAGGACCATTCGCAACCGTCTCCATGAAGCTGGGCTACGGTCCCGCACACCGTTAGGCCGTCTTCCGCTCACGCCCCAACATCGTGCAGCCCGCCTCCAGTGGTGTCGCGACAGGCGTGAATGGAGGGACGAATGGAGACGTGTCGTCTTCAGCGATGAGAGTCGCTTCTGCCTTGGTGTCAATGATGGTCGCATGCGTGTTTGGCGCCGTGCAGGTGAGCGCCACAATCAGGACTGCATACGACCGAGGCACACAGGGCCAACACCCGGCATCATGGTGTGGGGAGCGATCTCCTACACTGGCCGTACACCACTGGTGATCGTCGAGGGGACACTGAATAGTGCACGGTACATCCAAACCGTCATCGAACCCATCGTTCTACCATTCCTAGACCGGCAAGGGAACTTGCTGTTCCAACAGGACAATGCACGTCCGCATGTATCCCGTGCCACCCAACGTGCTCTAGAAGGTGTAAGTCAACTACCCTGGCCAGCAAGATCTCCGGATCTGTCCCCCATTGAGCATGTTTGGGACTGGATGAAGCGTCGTCTCACGCGGTCTGCACGTCCAGCACGAACGCTGGTCCAACTGAGGCGCCAGGTGGAAATGGCATGGCAAGCCGTTCCACTACATCCAGCATCTCTACGATCGTCTCCATGGGAGAATAGCAGCCTGCATTGCTGCGAAAGGTGGATATACACTGTACTAGTGCCGACATTGTGCATGCTCTGTTGCCTGTGTCTATGTGCCTGTGGTTCTGTCAGTGTGATCATGTGATGTATCTGACCCCAGGAATGTGTCAATAAAGTTTCCCCTTCCTGGGACTATGAATTCACTGTGTTCTTATTTCAATTTCCAGGGGTGTATGTTCGACGGGATTCATGTTGGGCTATGTAGGCGGCCAAATCATTTGTCCGAATTGTCTAGAACGTTCTTCAAAGCAATAACGAACAACTGTGGTCCGAAGACGAGGGACAATGTCAGCTAAATAATTCATTCGTTTTTTGGGAACATGAGGTCCATTAACGGCTGCAGATGGGCTCCAAGTACGCGAACGTAACAATCTCCAACCTATGATGCGTTCAGCTGTACCAGAGTACCCAGTCCATTCCATGTAAACACAGCTCACATTATAATGGAGCCAACACCAGATTGCACAGCGACTTGTTGACAGCTTGAGTCCATGACTTCATGGGTGTGCGCTACACCTGAACCCTACTGTCAGCCCTTATCAAATGAAATCGGGAATCATGTGACAAGGCTACGATTTTCCAGTCGCCCAGAGTCCAACCAATACGGTCACAAACCCAGGAGAGGCGCAACATACGATGTCATTCTGTTAGGAAAGTCACTCGCATCGGTCGTCTGTAGCCATAGCCCATCGACGACAAAATTTAGCATTACTGTCCTAACGGTTATTTTAGGCAGTTTTGCATGTCTGTTAGCACTGATGACTAAACGCAAACGCCGCTGCTCTCGGTTGTTAATTGAAGGCCTTCGGCCAGTGTGTTATCCGTGGTAAGAGATAATGTCTGAAAAATTGTATTGTACAACGTATAATAATTGTGTGTAATAATTACGTGTTGTTTATTGGTGTTCAAAGCAGAAAAATACGTAACATTATACGTTAAGTGAACATTTTAGAGACTTTGACTTGTTAAGCCACAATATTCGGAAGCAGAAGCAGTCGAACTAGAAAGGCCAGCATATGTGTGACATTGTCCACATTTCTGCCTAACGTGAGAAGGCCGATGACCAGGGCTGTTTGTGCAGTAGCATTCAGCACTTCGACAGATCAACGACCGAGCAGCCGGGCAATGTTTCCAAGGGAACAACGACCAGCGCTGTTCGCACATCAGTGGTCAATGCTCCAGGAATTGTCAGCATACTGAACTCACGTGCGTGACGTATCTCGCGATGCAGATAGGGTCGACAGGGTAGAGCCCTACCACACCAGCAAAGAGGCAAAACATTGGAAAGCCGCACGTGTGTCCATATTGGTCACGTTCTAGCCCAACGTGAGAAGCATAGATCAACCCAAGAGTTAGTCGCCGCCCTAGAAACTTAGTGTCATTGACATAAACACCGAATAAATACCTGCGACAAACGGGTGTGAGGTGTCCCTTTGAGGTGGTCCTTTGAGGTGGTCCTTTGAGGAGGTCCTTCGAGGGGAGAAGGAAGACACGAAGAAACGTCGCCTGGACGGACGGGCAGATGGTTAGTCAGCGTACGTCATACTTCGCTTCAACGACTTAGCCGCTACGCTGCTCGATAGAAGATGACGGTACCACGCCAACAGGTCAAGGCAGAAAATGCCAGTCCAGATGTTCGTGTGGTACTTACCCAGCCGCATGTTAATAACGCAGCGAGAAGGACGCGCTGCCGCCTCAATAAGACATGGGCACTGTACTAAATGGAAGAATACGCTGCAGGCGGCCTCTGCAACAAAACCGTCGCCGCATCAGCTGTCACCAGAACCTGCACGCTACGACTCCGGCGCTCCGCAGCAGCGAGTAATTGAAGAGTTAAGACACAATATATTAGTTTGTTTGTTTCAAGGGTCTCGTGTCTCAATAAATGACAGTGGAACCACCAATGTTTCACTCACACCTCACCCACTGAACCAAGGAAAGAGCCCACTCCAGCGCCCAGAAAGTGTCGCTTCCTTCCCACCATCCCTGACAAAATAATGACCATTGCTCCCCTCTGTCAGTAACGCTCAATATCTAGTGTCACGAAACCGCGACTCGCTACAGTATACCAGTATATTCGGCACTCTCGACACTGTGGACCTCCTAATATTGAAGTTGTTAACGATTTCCAGAATGGAATGTTCCTTGCGTCTAACCCCAACTACAATTCCGCTTTCAAAGTCTGTTAATTCCTAACATAACCACGTCAGACGTCGAAACCCTTTCTATCTGGAAAGTGGTACACGGCTCGTGTTGTCTGTAGCTCAACCATGCCTAGACGGTAATATTGCGGTTCGATTGCGTCCGCATTGTTACTCTGTGCCAGGAAGGGCTCTCAACAAGGAAAATGTCTAGGCGTCTCGGGGTGAAACAAAGCGATGCTTTTCGGATATGGAGAGGATACAGAGAGACAGGAACTGTCGACGACATGCCTCACTCAGGGGGCTCAAGAGTTACTACTGCAGTGGATGACCGCTACCTACGGATTATGCCTCGTAGGAACCCTGACAGCAACGCCACCTTGTTGAATAATGCTTTTCGTGCAGGCACAAGACGTCGTGTTACGACTTCAAACTGTGCGCAAGAGGCTGCATAATGTGCAACTTCACTCCCGAGCCGCCCGGGATGGCCGAGCGGTTCTAGGCGCTACAGTCTGGAACCGCGCGCCCGCTACGGTCGCAGGTTCGAATCCTGTCTCGGGCATGGATGTGTGTGATATCCTTGGGTTGGTTAGGTTTGAGTAGTTCTAAGTTCTAGGGGACTGATGACCTCAGAAGTTAAGTCCCATAGTGCTCAGAGCCATTTGAACCATTTTTTTTTTCACTCCCGACGTCCATGGCTAGGTCCATCTGTACCACCACGACGCCATGCAGCGCGGTACAGATGGGCCCAACAAATTGCCAAGTGGGCCTCTCAGGATTGGCATCACGTTCTCTTCACCGATGAGTGTCGCATATGCCTTCAACCAGACAATCGTCTGGAGGCAACCCGGTCAAGCTGAACGCCTTCGATACACTGTCCAGCTAGTGCAGCAAGGTGAAGGTTGCCTGCTGTTCTGGGGTGGCATTATGTGGGGCCGACGTACGCCACTGGTGTTTATGGAAGGCGCCGTAACCGCTGTACGATACGTGAATGCCATCCTCCTACCGATAGTGCAACCATATCGGCAGCATATTGGCGAGGCATTCGTCTTCATGCACGGCAATTCGCGCCCCCATCGTGCACATCTTGTGAATGATTTCCTTCAGGATAACGACATAGCTTGACTAGAGTGACCAGCACGTTCTCTACACGTGAACCCCATCGAACATGCCTGGGCCTCATCCAAGATGTGGAGGTGGCCTTGCCTCCGGCTATCGAGAGTACGGGGTGCAGTCGTCTGCAAGTAGTTGCTCACGTCGGCACCAATGATGCCTGTCGCTTGGGTTCTGAGGCGATCCTCAGTTCGTACAGGCGGCTGGCGGATTTGGTGAAGACCGCTGGCCTCGCACGCGGGGTACAAGCAGAGCTCTCTACTTGCAGCATCGTTCCCAGAGTGGATCGGGGCCTTTGGTTTGGAGCCAAGTGGAGGGTCTCAACCAGAGGCTTCGTCGACTCTGTGACGGTCTTGGCTGCAGATTTATAGACATGAGCTATTGGGTGGGGAATTGTAGAACGCTCCTAGATAGGTCAGGGGCCACTACACAAAGGAAGCGGCTACTCGGGTAGCAGAGTACTTGTGGCGTGCACATGGGGGATTCTTAGGCTAGGCAGTAGTGCGAGGAGTCCTTATGAACACTCACCAGTCGCTGTGCAGGCAGGGAAATCAGGACGCGCTCAGTGTAAAGACACTTCACCTATCAAGATATTGGCCGACCGCGGTGGCCACGCGGTTTTAGGCGCTGCAGTTCGGAACCGCGCGACTGCTACTGTCGTAGGTTCGAATCCTGCCTCGGGCATGGATGTGTGTGTTGTCCTTAGGTTAGTTCGGGGACTGATGACCTCAGATGTTAAGTCCCATTGTGCTCAGAGCCATTTGAACCATTTTATCAAGATATTAGCAGTAAATTTTCAGAGTTTTGGGAATAAAGTTCCTGAATTTACTGCCCTCCAGGAAGCGTGTGGCGCGCAAATTATTTTCGGGACTGAGACCTGGCTGAACCCTGGGATAGGAAGTTCTGAAACATTTGGTGAGGGTTGGAACGTGTATCTGAAAGACAGATTAGACACCGTAGGAGGTGGTGTCTTCATTGCAGTTGACAAAAATATTGCGTCTACTGAGGTCGAAGTAGAGTGTGATTGTGAAGTTATCTGGACGCGTGTAACAGGGCTAGGGGAAATAAAGTTAATTGTGGGGTGTTATTACCGGCCACCGGGTTCCACCGTGACAGTTCTAGAATCATTCAAAGGGAGTCTACATTCTGTATCGCAGAAGTATCCGGATCATGCTATATTAGTCGGAGGCGACTTCAACCTACCTAGTATAAACTGGGATGTCTATGGATTCATTACAGGTGGTACAGACAAGCCGTCGTGTGAATTACTTTTGAACACATTATCCGAAAACTGAACTGAGCAGCTAAATCGACAACGCGTAATGGAAATATTTTAGATCTGGTAGCCACGAACAGACCAGACCTCATCGACTATGTCAGTGTTGAGACAGGGATCAGTGATCATGATGTTGTCATTACGCCTATGGTTACGAAAGTTAAAAAGTCGGTCAAGAAGGCTAGGAGAGTATTCTTACTAGAAGAGCAGGTAAGCAGTTGGTAGCATCCCTCTTAGTAAATGAATCGACTTCATTTACTTCCGGTACGATGGACGTGGAAGAATTATGGGAAAATTTTAAACACATTGTATATCACGCATTGGACAAGTATGTGCCGAAAAAGTGGGTTACGGACGGAAAAGACCCACCATGGTTTAACAGCGCAATTTGGAGAATGCTCAGAAAGCAAAGGCAGTTGCACTCGCGTTACAAGAATGATCGTGAGAATGAGGACAGGCAAAAGTTAGTAGAGATGCGTGCTGCTGTAAAAAGAGCGATGCGCGAAGCATTCAACCACTACCACCGTCACACCTTAGCAAAAGATCTTACTGAAAACCCAAGGAAATTCTGGTCTTACATAAAATCGGTAAGCGGGTCAAAGGCATCCATCCAGTCACTCGCTGATCAGTCTGGCCTGGCAACGGAAGACAGCAAAACAAAAACTGAAATTTTAAATTTAGCATTTGGGAAATCTTTCACGCAGGAGGATCGTACAAACATACCGCCGTTTGAGTCTCGTACAGATTCCCGTAAGGAGTACATAGTGATAGACATCCCTGGGGTCGTGAGCAGCTGAATGGGTTGAAAATAAATAAATCGCCAGGTCCTGATGGGATTACAATTCGGTTTTACAGAGAGTACTCTACTGCATTGGCTCCTTACTTAGCTTGCATCTATCGCGAATCTCTTGCCCAAATCTCTTGCCCAACGTAAAGTCCCGAGCGACTTTGAAAAAGCGTAAGTGACGCCTGTATATGAGAAGGGTAGAAGGACGGATCCTCAAAATTACAGACCAATATCCTTAACATCGGTTTGTTGCAGGATTCTCGAACATATTCTCAGTTCGAATATAATGAATTTCCTTCAGACACAGAGAAGTTGCTGTCCATGCATCAGCACGGCTTTAGAAAGCATCGCTCCTGCGAAACGCAACTCGCCCTTTTTTCACATGATATCTTGCAAACCATGGATGAAGGGTATCAGACGGATGCCATATTCCTAGACTTCCGGAAAGCGTTAGACTCGGTGCCCCACTGCAGACTCCTAACTAAGGTACGAGCATATGGGATTGGTTTCCAAATATGTGAGTGGCTCGAAGACTTCATAAGTAATAGAACCCAGTACGTTTTCCTCGATGGTGAGTGTTCATAGGAGGTGAGGGTATCTTCTGGAGTGCCCCAGGGTAGTGTGGTAAGTCCGCTGTTGTTTTCCATCTACATAAATGATCTTTTGGATAGGGTGGATAGCAATGTGCGGCTATTTGCTGATGACGCTGTGGTGTACGGGAAGGTGTCGTCGTTGAGTGACTGTAGGAGGATACAAGATGACTTGGACAGGATTTGTGACTGGTGTGAAGAATGACAGCTAACTCTAAATATAGATAAATGTAAATTAATGCAGATGAATAGGAAAAATAATCCTGTAATGTTTGAATACTCCATTAGTAGTGTAGCGCTTGACACAGTCACGTCGATTAAATATTTGGGCGTAACATTGCAGAGCGATATGAAATGGGACAAGCCTGTAATGGCAGTTGTGGGGAAGGCGGATAGTCGTCTTCGGTTCATTGGTAGAATTTTGGGAAGATGTGGTTCATCTGTAAAGGAGACCGCTTATGAAACACTAATACGACCTATTCTTGAGTGCTGCTTGAGCGTTTGGGATCCCTATCAGGTCGGATTGAGGGAGGACATAGAAGCAATTCAGAGGCGAGCTGCTAGATTTGTTACTGGTAGGTTTGATCGTCACGCGAGTTTTACGGAAATGTTTTCGAAACTCGGGTGGTAGTCTCTAGAGGAAAGGAGGCGTTCTTTTCGTGAATCGCTACTGAGGGAATTTAGAGTACCAGCATTTGAGGCTGACTGCAGTACAATTTTACTGCCGCTAACTTACATTTCGCGGAAAGACGACAAAGATAAGATAAGAGATAGATGGAAAATGGCTGTTTACGGACGACGTGACCCACCAACCACTCTGAGGGATCTACGGCAAATCGGCATTGAGGAGTGCGATCATTTGGACCAACAGTGCCTTGATGAACTTGTGGACAGTATGCCACGTTGAATACTAGCGTGAATCAGTGTAAGAGCACGTGCTACTTGCTATGAGAGTTACCGGTGTGTACAGCAATCTGGAGCACCATCTCTGAAGGTCTCGCTGTATGATGGTACAACATGCAATGTGTGGTTTTCACGAGCAATAAAAAGGGCGGAAATGGTATTTATGATGATTTCTATTCCAATTTTCTGTACAGGTTCCGGAACTCACGGAACCGAGGTGATGCAAACCTTTTTCGTTGTGTTTAATAAGCGACAATAATGTACATATGATTAATTAACGTACATCTTGTATTCTCGAACTGTATGTAAAAAGATGTCATAAATGATGTGTGAAAAATTGTATTTTCGGTATCTAAACGTCAGTGACGTGACGTGTAAGCAAACAATAGTGACTGTGAAATATCCCGTCTAGTGTGATGTATTAAAAACTGCAACGCAGCGAGTATGTCGGAACGTATGGGACAGACTGTCGCAGTGAGTGCAGAATAAACATTTCTACGCTCGTTAAGACAATGCAGATATTTGCAGTCACCTTTGCGTACTGATAATGTCAATAATTTTCATAGAGACGGTGAAAACTATGAAACTAATGTTCACTGCGTTCAGAGCAGTAATTAATTTTAAATATGTAGCGAATTCCTTCAACGGGATGCATCTGGTGTTATGTTTTCTACAAAGATCCTTCACAATCAGCTTGAAAATTTCACCAGCTGAGGTGATAAAATTTTTTTGGTAGCTGTTGCCAAGGTCAGCAGGATGCAGTGATGAGCTTCTGCGGCTGATGCGGACGCTGTGTTCCTGACTTCACACTCAGCACCAGCTGTCAAGGCGGACTGCGGACTCAACCACCGTCGAGGGCAGACGGCTACTTCCAGATTATCTGCGCCGCATGCCGACGACACATTGCGACGTCGAGATTTGATTACTTATTATTATCGTACAAATCTTATACAGTGACCTCAGTACAACGAATTATATTATGTAACAACTAGAACGTTATGTCAGGTCAAAGACATAACAACGATAATATTTTTAAGGCAACTTCAATTGTACCTTACTGTGCAAATCAAGAATGTACCTTGCTATTGTGCAAATAACAATTTAAAACATTTGATGACTCATTAAGCAAACTATAATTATCCAATACTGTGCACTGTGCCAGAGGGAACTAAAAACATTAACCATTTCAATGAATCCTTCATGAAAAAGCAATTGTGCATTCCTGTAGCTTTGGAAATCAATGTATTCTTATGTGTATGACTGATATTATCCGTCAGGTTGCGAAAGTCAGATACAGTTTGTTCGAAAGCTTCAACCCCGATTTTACGTTAATGTCTTCCTTGGACCTCGCCGAATGCGGAAGCAAAGTCCCTGACAATTTGTTAACTAAATTTCGGGCTAACTATATTAGTTACAGTATATTAAGTGACTAGACAACTGTATTAGTCAAGGAACTGTAAGTGACAAAATGTAACGAAATGATATTCACACAATAAATCTGAATGACCTTCAGCCTAAATTTGAATTATTAACAATAATTTATTGATCCTGCATAAACTATATGAAGTGACTGTTGAGTGTAAACTTTAAAGCAGGACTTGTACGACAGACATCCTTTTAACTTTCCAGAGAGCGTTATGTCTGTTTAATCTCATTCCATACCTCTCCCTCCATGTGAATATAATTAACTGGAAATAAGTAATTATCGCTAGAATTCAACTTTTATCATTGGCCATCTACCATTCTTTTGTAGTAATAGCATATCGGCACTCATGATGTGAAATATAATTAATCACATATTTTCAGGTTAATCCACAAGGTTAAAATAATGCTTTAAATATTTTTGTTATTAGGAAAAGAAATTTTTTTGAAGAAACGTTTTCATTAAATATACGCGACAAACATAAAGATAACAAATAATAATACGAGATTCGGGCTTGATTATGAGTAAACCGCTGACTGCTAAAAAATCTTATTTCCACTGCCGTAAATATTATTACACTATAAAAGATCAGTGCTTAACAAAGTTTTTACGTCACATTGATAATAATAGTGCACTACGTATTTGATTATATCTCCTCTCTCTCTCTCTGCAACAATATTTATTTGTCGGACATTCCAACTACTATAGTTTTACACAAACCACTCGTATTTTTGATATAGGCGTGTGTGTTGACAACGCAAATTAATAAATCCAGACCTAGTATCTTTACTCAGAGAGAGAGAGAGAGAGATGAAATTAATTACTCAGGTAGTACAGTGTTTGATATAAACATTAGTGGAATATCATATATGGAGAGAGGGAGATGAAGTTCACTGGTTACGATAACCATGAATCAGACGTGGAAATATTGTACATTATTTTTTTGATGCTATGTGTACACATAGCATGTGACAAGGCAGAACAGTATTTGACATCTACATCTCATTAATGAGGTATAAGAAAACAGACAGAAAGAAAGAGAGAGAGATAGGAGAGAGAGAGAGAGAGAGAGAGAGAGCGAGAGAGAGAGAGAGAGATAGAGATACGGAGGTATAATGTTACGTCCCGTTTGTGTGTGTGTGTGTGTGTGTGTGTGTGTGTGTGTGTGTGTGTATTTGTGGTGTAAATAGTTCTTGTACAAATTAAATGGTTCGGTTTTGCAAGTGAGAGATGACTTGTGCAAAGAGTACAATATTTTATACAAACTTTTTAAGGTAAGTATGGAATACAGAGCTGTGTCCATATGTGCTATGGTGCGAATTTACATAATCCAGGTGAAATTGATGACTCGTGTGTGTGTGTGTGTGTGTGTGTGTGTGTGTGTGTGTGTGTGTGTGTGTGTTTGTGTGTTTGTGTGTGTGTGTGTCTGTTTTTGTGTCAGTTATTTCACCTGAGTTATGTAAATTCGCACCATTGCACATGTGGACACAGTTTGTATTCCATACTTCCCTTAAAAATGATTACGTAAAAAATTTTACTCTTTGCACATTGTGGTGTATATCGGTATGAAATTTTTTTCTCTTTTCGGATACAATACTATTGGGAACTTTTTCTGATGTAATCATTTTCTCGCAGTTCAAGGGACGTTGAGGTAATTTATTTGTAAATACTGTAGTATTGGAATACATACTTTTTGAATATGGTGCCAATTCAAGTATAGACTATGACTTTCCGAAATAGAGAAACTATAGCATGACCGTTTTACGCTGTTCAGGTGAAGCTTACGTTTCTTTAAACAATACTAGTCATTTGGAGAGAACGTTACAGATACACACTGATTGCCTGTTCTCTTAATTTACTTTCCCACTAGCTGACAACAGAGGACAAAGGGAGTGGCTTATGAGATCAAGATTATGACGTCATTGATAAGGAGGATGACTATTCTGATAATAATGATGACGTCACTGAGGAGGAGGCGTCATTTGCCACAATATGACTGGGGCACTGACTTATGCACATGACGTCACAAATGTAAACCAAATGTGCAGGAGAATTCATAACTATACTGCTCACTTCATTGCAGATACCTACACTATCTGCCACAGGTCGGAGGCTAAAAAAAATGTCTGTCAGGTCACTAAACAGCAAGGTTCAAAGTCCACCCCCCTGCGGCACGTACGAAGTTACTTCCACTTTGTCCATGCTCTCCATTCAAGAAAATATGCGGTGTCCTTGTTATCAAGAAATTCTGAATCAAGCGACAAATTTTATTGACCATCACGTACGATTCTACTTTCGTTAATTTTGCATTAGCTGAGAATTCAAGTGCAATGAAAGTTTTTGATGACGCAGTTTATTTTTGTAGTTATCACCTGCTGCAGTTGTTTCAACAGGCAATACACGTAAGTCTTCCACCATCGGTAATATTTCCCGTCCTGGAAGGGTGGGAGCTAACCAGCTGAAACGAATAAAAATAATTCCGATATTTCCTCGCGTAATTCTCTGAGGCAAATGTCATTCACAAAGCAACATTTAGAGAATACGCACTTCTTGTTCCGTTTCGCTTTTAATGCCCTCCAAAATGTAGGGACTATTTTTCTAGCACGCAGTATAAAGATAAAATTCGTAACAACGTATTCAAATCATACTGCGGCGACAGACATTCGCGCCTAAGAACACTGAACATCTGTTTAGAAACATTCGTGAGCTCCTGCGCATGTATGTTTGCGGACACACCACTTGGAGTAGGGAGTAATAAATTCGGATCATAGTTTTTTAGAGTAATTCACAAGCAACTAATCACTAATCGCTAATCACTAATACAAGAATTTTTTGACTGTACCATAAACGTGGGCTAATGAAGCGAAATATTTGTCATGTATTAATAACTTAAAGTTGAGCACCTGAATGTGAAAACTGCAATTTAATATGCAAACTGTGTAAGATGTACCTTTTGAAGTACTGGATGGTTCAATATTTTAAATCACAAAATAGCATTTTTCTTTCCTTCGTTCTGGCAACTGAGGAAATTTTCTCAGCTACCAGTAAAAAGAAAAATATACCTATTAAAGTACTTCTGCGGAAACCGACAACTCAGCCTGATAATATGATCTATCTATTTCATTGCTCTTGAAATTCCAGCCAATGCATAATTTTGAAGAATACCGCTGTTACGCAACTGGAAGACGAAGTAATGTCCCATTGTTCCTCGACACCCCACTATCTCGGCCATAAAAACATTTTCAGGCATTAAAAAAGTTTTACTATTCGCACATCTGTTTTATGATGTTTGAAAGTCGGTTAATGGCAGAAACTGTACATCGACGAGGAATAAAAGGCTCTTAGATTCTCTGGCGATTGTGGAGCAATCGTATATTCGACAGTTCTATGTTTCCTGTCTCAGAACATTGTTTTCGTAGTGCCCAAGACGGCAATAATTTTGTTGTAGCAAAAATTGTGTTTAGCAAAATTATCACGTATTGTATTTAGCACTTATTTTCGAAACTGTGAACGTATTCCGTCACATGTTACAAACTTCGTTTTCTTGTCAGCTGATAGCAATTTTGACCGGCTGTAATTCAAATAGTAAGTAAGAGGATGTGTTACACTATTTGTGACAAAATTTCTGTTGTGATTTTTATTTTCCTCTTTCCTTTCTTCCCTTTACGAGACCTGTTTTACCTGTAAATACATTTATGGTTCAAATGGCTCTGAGCACTATGGGTCTTAAATTCTGAGGTCATCAGTCCCCTAGAACTTAAAACTACTTAAACTTAACTAACCTAAGGACATCACACACATCCATGCCTGAGGCAGGATTCGAACCTGCGACCGTAGCTGTCGCGCGGTTGCAGACTTTAGTGCCTAGAACCGCCCGTCCACCCCGGCCGGCTATATTCATTTATGATCAAACTACTACACATCGTATTTTTTCTGTAGTTTGATAGATAAGCCTCAGAGATTTAGTATATATGTAAACTCAGGAAACGGGAAGACGACAGTCAAAAACAAGTTTTTCCTTAACCGCGTTTGGTGGCACGGATGGCTGCGCGATGCACCTGAAAAATTAGTTTAGTGTACGCTAAAATCAAATTATCGGCTTAGAAGGCAGTGTGAAATGGGTGCTGGATGAGTGGTAAGGTGTAAATGGAATTACTATACAGAGCGTGTTGGAGGTGTGCTTCGTGTATTCGTAGGAATACCGTTAAGACTTCGAAGGACAGTTACAAAAATAGAAAACATAAGCAACAACATCGTCAGTGCTTATCACGTCTTAGCCTCTGTGGTGCATAATAGATGATCGCCCTTTCTTAAATTATAAACTGATATGACTGTAGCTGAAGTCTGTGTGCATTTCACAACATTCCACTAACTATAGTTTAGTATACACATTGCTTGACAAACAAGTGAAACACTTAGAACACATTGTCGCATAGCAGTTTAACTTCGTACACATTGAAACGTCTCCATGTGAGCCGTTCCATTGTTCTTGCAAAGCAGCCTTCGGTCTTGCTACAATTCTTAATGACTCAGTTGGTCGATATGACTATGCCTGGAGAGAAAGATGGACGAGAGTGCGTGATATTACAGTGACATTTCAACGTAAACGAGAATGTCTTTTTCAGATTCATAAGTATATTCTGTATGTATATGTGTGATCCATTATCGTGTGTTCATGTATTATCTTTCCTCTCCCCACTGTTGTCTGCTATTATGAGTGTGTGGTTTGTCTGCACCTGGAACTTCAGGTTTCCTTAGTTGGCACGTTCCTTGAACGTTAAGGGCAGTGTAACCAACCTTTGTGTAGAGCTTTGAATAAGGCTACATTTGGTCAGAGAGGCATTAGTGGCCACTGGTCAGCATCCATTTTGAGTTTGGAACAAGTAAAAATCGCTTACGCTCCCTGGGCCCTTCAGGAATTCTGTGTAGATCCTGTCTACCAGGGCAGGTTATTTTTACTCTTCCCTAGGCCGCCGGTGCTTAAGTATGCCCTGAGCAGTATCTTCAGTTGCTAACTAGAAATCTGTAAGAGTTAGCTTTGAGCTTTCGGTAGTCACTCTGCTGTGTGATACTAACAACCATGAAGCACCAACTATTTCAGTCGGGAGACGATATTCATTTCATTAGTATTCGGGTTATTCCATGATACATTTTGTGCAACTGCAACTTGGCGTGGACGTGGGTGTCGGCACATGATGTTCAGTTTTATTTAGTTTCGTGTGTCATGTATGACTGTGCCGTATGCTTTGTGGAATGCTTGTGTTAAATTTTATTTAATTTATCGTCGAATTTACATTTCATTACCACGGACTTAGCAGCCAATACTCCGCTGCACCACGTGCTTTTCTTTGTAAACAAGGATCCAATTCGACGTAAACATCTCTCATGTTCGAATTGAAGGCAGTTTCATCGACGAGGAGATGTGCTCCTGTTTGGTTAATATATTTAGAAAGCTACTGACTTTTACGGAATCTCAGAAAGGTGCCTTCTTCTCTGTAAATGACCCAGTGATCTTACATGCGGAGTAGGGAATCTATCTTCTAAATTCTGTCTTTCGTTGTATGAGTGATCAGTGTGAATGTGGTATGTGTGATACTGATAAATCGTAAGAGTCATTTAGCAAACTTGCCCAATACTTGCCGGTCCAGTTGTCACGTTATATAATGTACCATGTGGAGAGATTCACGCGCCAGCATTCCAAGTAACAATGTGTGTGTGTTACTTTTAATGGCTAAATAAATGTTAATTACTGCTAAATTCGTTATTACAGCTCACAGCGCCATTCCGCTCCCTGGTTAGGACCCTTAAAACCAATCAGTTTGAAGTTCCCCTTAATAATGTTTCAATGAAATTTATTATAATTATTGCATATCCAATATATGGATTGGTATTTTATTAAATCATCAAATTATCTGTGAAGTGGCGCCTTTTATTAGTTTAATTAATTAATATTTGAATAAATTCGGTCCATTAATCAGAAATTTTATGCTTGGTGTTTGTTTGAGGCAAGCGAACGTATGTTTTACTTCCATTGTTATTCTTGGCATTTAGGGAATCAGAAAAGAGACATTTTGCAAAGCTAAGCCTAGCAGTACCTTGGAGTAGTAAGAGACGACAGGTATCTTTCAACACGTAAGCCAATTGCACGTATGTGAATGATTAGAGTTGCAGTTCTCCGTGACAGGTAGAACGGCTACCAGACTGCGTTAGTGTTGTTCGTGTTTAGTGTTGTTACCGGGCCTGGTAGGATATATACAGGGTGAGTCAGGAGGAAAGGTACATGCTTCGACGGGTGATACTACTAGATTCTGAACAAAAACTTCTAATAAACATATGCCCTTTCCTTAACCGTCTCCCGGTAAACCAATGAAAACAGCTAGGAACAGGAAAGGTGCAGGTGAAGATCAACTAAGATACTGTTATGTTACGGTTTAGCCGGCCGGGGTGGCCGAGCGGTTCTAGACGCTACAGTCTGGACCCGGCGACCGCTACGGTCGTAGGTTCGAATCCTGCCTTGGGCATGGATGTGTGTGATGTCATTAGGTGAGTTAGGTTTAAGTAGTTCTAAGTTCTAGGGGACTGATGACCTCAGAAGTTAAGTCCCATAGTGCTCAGAGCCATTTTTGTTGTTGTTATGGTTTATTTAATTCTGTACGTTTTCTCACAGAAGACGAACAAACAGTCTACCGTCAACTTCAATGCATGTTGCTGCTCTTGAGGACAGGTGTTGTGTCGCTGATCGGAGCTAAGTTTTTCATTCCTTTACCTGGGCACAAGCTTGTAATTATGAGTGAGACGTTCCTCTCTTGTGTCCACTCTGCTTTTGTAGACATCGCTCTTCAGCCACCCCCGCAAACAGTAATCCAATGGGGTAAGATTGGGTGACCTCGGTGGCCAAGCAATGACTCCACGGCTACCGATCCAACGACCAGGACATGTTGTGTTGAGATACTGTGTCATTGGCTATACGGAATGTGTAGGAGCTCTTTCATGCTGATAGTACATACGAGCTCATGTTGTCAAAAGGATATCCTCCACGTATTCTGGTAACACATTTTGAACCAGTAAGACGGTTACCTAAAACATCTTCACCGATGAGTTCGTCATCAATAATACTCTATCATACGTTGACTGAGAAACGCCGTTGAAAATTCTTTTTCACAGTAGTGTGCACATTTTGATTTGCCCACACATGTGAGTTGAGCGTGTTGTTGATTCCATTGTGGGTAAATGGCTCAAATGACTCTGAGCACTATGCGACTTAACTTCTGAGGTTATCAGTCGCCTAGAACTTAGAACTAATTAAACCTAACTAACCTAAGGACATCACACACATCCATGCCCGAGGCAGGATTCGATCCTGAGACCGTAGCGGTCACGCGGTTCCAGACTGAAGCGCCTTTAATCGCACGGCCACACCGGCCGGCTGTGGGTAAATGTTGACTCATCACTGAACAGAATACGTGGAATTAATCGCTCATTGTCAGTGATCCATTGACAGAATTCCTGCCGCGTGGCAGCAACTCCTTCATGCAGATGTTGTGAACTCTGCCGATGAAAGGGGTACAGACGGTGCTCATGTACTGTGCGTATCACTCGTGTTTGTGGAATACCAAGTTGGGCTACAATTCTTCTAGAGCTAGTAGAAGGATTGCGTTCTACTACTTTAAGAATGTTCTCAACTTCATTAAGAGTTTGTTGTACGGGATGTTCAGAGACAACATTTACGCTGGGAAGGGTACCACGCTCACAAAATCCGTGAAACACCCTGCTGTCTTGCACTTTGCGATTCGGAAATCGTTGTTGGTACTCTCGCACAGCAGCTCTGGAATTCCAATTGCACAAATCAGGGACGAACACCATGTCAGCATACTCTGCGTATGTGAAGATCTGGGGCATTTTTGCTACGCAAAACTTATTCGTTGTTCACGTAACAACACTGTAGTGTCGTGCACTACGACAAGCACAGTCGGATTCAGACTTGAGGTGAACAACTGCATCATGCGCAAGTGAACTGCATACTGCCACGGTTAGTAAGGACGACGCTACACGTTTCCCGTTCCTAGTTGTTTTCGTTGGTTTATCCGGAAACGTTTAAGAAAAGAGCATATGTTTATTAAGAGTTCTTTCTTCAGAATCGCCACTAGTATCACCACTCAAAGCATGTACCTTTCCTGCTGACTCACACTGTGGAAGGGACGTGAGATCTACATCTACATCGACGTGATTACTCTGCTATTCACAATAAAGTGCCTGGCAGAGGGTTCAATGAACTATTTTCAAGTTGTCTTTCTACCGTTCCACTCTCGAACGGCACACGGGAAAAACGAGCCCTTAAATTTTTCTGTGCTAACCCTTATTGCTCTTATTTTATCGTGATGATCATTTCTCCCTATGTAGATGGGTGCCAACAGAATGTTTTCGCAATCGGAAGAGAAAACTGGTGACTGAAATTTCATGAGAAGCTCCCGTCGCAACGAAAAACGTCTTTATTTTAATGATTGACTCTCCAATTCACGGATCATGTCTGTGACACTAACTCCTTATTTCGCGATAATACAAAACGAGCTGCCCTTATTTGTACCTTTTTCGATGTCATCCGTCAGTCCCACTCGATGCGGATCCCACACCGCACAGCGATACTCCAGAATAGGGAGGACAAGCGTGGTGTAAGCAGTCTCAGTAGTAGACCTGTTGCACCTTCAAAGTGTTCTGCCAATGAATCGCAGTCTTTGGTTTGCCGTACCCACAATATTATCTATGTGATCATTCCAATTTCGTTTATTTCTAATTGTAATCCCTAAGTATTTAGTTGAATTTAGAGCCTTCAGATTTGTCTGACTTATCGCGTAATCGAAATTTGGCTAATTTGTTTTAGTACTCATGTGAATAACTTCGCACTTTTCCGTATTCGGTGTCAATTGCCACTTTTCGCACCATTCAGATATCTTATCTAAATCATTTTGCAAGTCGTTTTGATCATCTGATGACTTTACAAGACGATAAATGAGAGCGTCATCTGCAAACAATCTAAGACGGCTACTCAGATTATCTCCTATGCCGTTAATATAGATCAGGAACAATAAAGGGCCTATCACAATTCCTTGGTCAACGCCGGATATTACTTCCGTTTTACTCGATGACTTTCGGTCTACTACTACGAACTGTGATCTTTATGACAGGAAATCACGAATCCAGTCGCACAACTGAGGCGAGATCATTGAGAAGAACATGGAGATGCCACGCAATCGTGTGAGATGATGTTATCAACTCCTGCCAGAGTCTGACAGGGGTGTATCATTATGGATCTCAGTCTGTCAGGCTGGTCGAATCGTGAAATATCCAGATTTCTGGATTATACTGATGTGTTAGTCGCTCTGTGTTCAACTGCACGGCAGCGTGACGGAAGGGATACTCGTTGGCAAGGTTCCAGGCGACGTCTGGCCATCAACGTACTGAATCACATACTAGTCTCTTCGTGTCTGAACCTGCCACCGAGAATAACTAATGGGCTCCCTACGACACAGTGTGTCATTTCGCACCATTGGTCGGAGACCAGCAGTAGTCGGGCTAGGGAGTCACTGTGTCATGTGTAGGCTTCCGCTAAAAGAGCAACACAGCTTTGGGTGAGGTTCCGCGACCGGGAAGCATGGAATGCTCGTGAATAGATTCGCGATGTGTTCAGCGATGAATCACGGTTCTGCACTACGCTGGATGACCATCGCCTGTGTGTATAGCGGTGACCTGGTGAGAGATTCCATTCTTTTGTATTTTGGAAAGGAGCAGCGATGATACTTCTGGTGTCATTGTCCAGCCCTTCGGGTACGACTTCAGGTCACGGTTCGTGGTAATGTAGGGAACTCTGACAGCAAGACGTTACGTCAAGAACATGCTGAGCATCCATGTGTTACCTCTCATTTCATAATGTCGTGATGTCATTTTTCAACAGGACAACGCTTGCTAACACATGGCACACGTCTCTATGAACTGTGTGCGTAATTCTGAGGTACCCCCATGGCCAGCAAGATCTCATCCCATTACAACATCTGTGGACAACAGCTCAAATGGTTCAAATGGCTCTGAGCACTATGGGACTTCTGAGGTCATCAGTCCCCTAGAACTTAGAACTACTTAAACATAACTAACCTAAAGTCATCACACATACCCATGCCCGAGGCAGGATTCGAACCTGCGACCGCAGCGGTCACGCGGGACAACAGCTCGACCGTCAATTCTATCCCATTACCAGTATCCTGACTATCAAGGACTAATGACAGCGGTTGTTAGTCAACTTCCCTCGAACGAGGATACAGTGACATCGTGACATCCTTCCGAACCGAATCAGAGCATCCATCGCTCCCAAAAGGGGTGCAATTTTGTACTGGTATCTGAACTTACGCTGCTTTGTTCCTTGTAAATTTGACTTGACTTTGTAATAATTGCAATAACACCACATACGCTCGCAACCAGTGTGAACTTTCATTACGCCCGCTTCTGGATGCTTAACTTCTTTTGTCAGTAACATATTTCATTTACATAAATGACTAAATAACTCCCGCCTCCTATTTGTATCATAAATAACTGCGAGTACGAAATTTCCCGCAATTAGAGAAAGGGGAGTCACCATACCGGAATCAGCCACAGTTAAAGTAAAGACTGCAGAAAGCTCCCTCTTTTCTGTTCGTCATCAGGTAGGAGCTATGTCCTTGCATATGCGGAATAATAATGACGCGACGATAACAGTGTGGCAGGAAAAGAAAACAAAATACACTCCTGGAAATGGAAAAAAGAACACATTGACACCGGTGTGTCAGACCCACCATACTTCCTCCGGACACTGCGAGAGGGCTGTACAAGCAATGATCACACGCACGGCACAGCGGACACACCAGGAACCGCGGTGTTGGCCGTCGAATGGCGCTAGCTGCGCAGCATTTGTGCACCGCCGCCGTCAGTGTCAGCCAGTTTGCCGTGGCATACGGAGCTCCATCGCAATCTTTAACACTGGTAGCATGCCGCGACAGCGTGGACGTGAACCGTATGTGCAGTTGACGGACTTTGAGCGAGGGCGTATAGTGGGCATGCGGGAGGCCGGGTGGACGTACCGCCGAATTGCTCAACACGTGGGGCGTGAGGTCTCCACAGTACATCGATGTTGTCGCCAGTGGTCGGTGGAAGGTGCACGTGCCCGTCGACCTGGGACCGGACCGCAGCGACGCATGTTTGGGACTGGATGAAGCGTCGTCTCACGCGGTCTGCACGTCCAGCACGAACGCTGGTCCAACTGAGGCGCCAGGTGGAAATGGCATGGCAAGCCGTTCCACAGGACTACATCCAGCATCTCTACGATCGTCTCCATGGGAGAATAGCAGCCTGCATTGCTGCGAAAGGTAGATATACACTGTACTAGTGCCGACATTGTGCATGCTCTGTTGCCTGTGTCTATGTGCCTGTGGTTCTGTCAATGTGATCATGTGATGTATCTGACCCCAGGAATGTGTCAATAAAGTTTCCCCTTCTGGGACAATGAATTCATGGTGTTCTTATTTCAATTTCCAGGAGTGTACGTTGTAGTAAGGCGAACAGAGGAATTTCTTGTTATTATTTGTTAAAAATACAAGAACAGGCGAAGTCCTTGCAGTTACAAAAGAGACCTCAAACCGTGCTTTATAGCTTCATTGCCATTTAAATCAACTGCAATTAACTTAGAGAAAAAAAGAAAGTTTGTTTGATGCATCAACAAAATAAGTATTTTTTGTAATTCTTTAATCAAATTCTCCACCAAATTCTCTACCTATACCAAGTACAGCATGTCTTAATAATTTGAGGCATTCACTGTTCTTTGACAGGAAACAGCGGCGGTACATGCATATGAGGTCAGCTGACATGGCACAGACAATAACTTTGGGACAATTACGCTGCACCTCCCATTCAGCACGTGGATTTGTCTAGCCCCAGATAGTGCTATGTTCGTGAATGATACCACACACAGGAAAAGTAGATCCATTTGAAAATGTAACAAATCTCAGAAATGTCCTGAGTAAATGCGTCATGTTTTCCCTTTTCATCTGGTTTGATTTGCCGAAACAATTGCGGTCTGTAGGGAGATAGAGGACGACCCTTTCGGAATACCCACTGTACTGTCATCCGAAGGATTCGAGATTCTTTTGCTGCCTGGTGATCCTAGTTTTTTGGTGAGCGCCCTGCCTACAAGGTGCCAGAAATCCACACACTCTGTCTCCATGACGTTTCTTGATGCATGGGCGAGAGGGTGGTGGTCTCCCGTATTGCGTTCTGAATTTTCTAGGAACTTCGGTTTAGGAATTCAGTACCAAGACTAAGTTATCTGTGCACCGTTCAATCTTTCGACCAACTTTGTTGTATGGGAGCGAAAGCTGGGTGGATTCAGGTTACCTTATCAACAAGGTTGAGGTTACGGATATGAAAGTAGCTAGGATGATTGCAGGTACTAGTAGATGGGAACAATGGCAGGAGGGTGTCCACAATGAGGAAATCAAAGAAAAACTGGGAATGAACTCTATAGATGTAGCAGTCAGGGCGAACAGGCTTAGATGGTAGGGTCATGTTACACGCATGGGAGAAGCAATGTTGTTGTTGTTGTTGTTGTTGTTGTCTTCAGTCCTGAGACTGGTTTGATGCAGCTCTCCATGCTACTCTATCCTGTGCAAGCTTCTTCATCTCCCAGTACCTACTGCAACCTACATCCTTCTGAATCTGCTTAGTGTATTCATCTCTTGGTCTCCCCCTACGATTTTTACCCTCCACGCTGCCTTCCAATACTAAATTGGTGATCCCTTCATGCCTCAGAACATGTCCTACCAACCGATCCCTTCTTCTGGTCAAGTTCTGCCACAAACTTCTCTTCTCCCCAATCCTATTCAATACTTCCTCATTAGTTATGTCATCTACCCATCTAATCTTCAGCATTCTTCTGTAGCACCACATTTCGAAAGCTTCTATTCTCTTCTTGTCCAAACTATTTACCGTCCATGTTTCACTTCCATACATGGCTACACTCCATACAAATACTTTCAGAAATGACTTCCTGACGCTTAAATCCATACTCGATGTTAACAAATTTCTCTTCTTCAGAAACGCTTTCCTTGCCATTGCCAGTCTACATTTTATATCGAAGCAATGTTACCTAAGAGATTCATGGGTGCAGCAGTAGAGGGTAGGAGGAGTCGGGGTAGACCAAGGACAAGGTACCTGGATTCGGTTAAGAATGGTTTTGAAGTAATAGGCTTAACATCAGAAGAGGCACCAATGTTAGCACTGAATAGGGGATCATGGAGGGATTTTATAGGGGGGACTATGCTCCAGACAGAACGCTGAAAGGCATAATCAGTCTTAAATGATGATGATGATGATGATGACTTCGGTGTCTGCGTTTCAATAATACAAGCCGCACCCTGTTGTTTTTACTCCGCAGGCTCGATTCCCGTAACAACAAAGAAAAAAAAAACAATTTTCAGTTATGTTGCTCTTACTGCATGGAAAGACTAAGCATTTCTTCATTACTTTACATAATTAGACGTTTTTAGTGTAATAAACAAAATTTACTCTTTTTCTCTGAGTTACCTACAAGTCAAGTTACATGACACTGAAGTTGCAAAAGCACCTTTTCAGACGTTCAATTGTGTGTGAATTCCTTTGGGACCAAACTGCTGAGACTTACACACTACTTAAACTAACTTAAACTAACAACTACACACACACCCATACCCATGCCCGAGGGAGGACTCGAACCTCTGGTGGGAGTGGTAGCAGAGTCGGTGGCATGCCGCCTCAAACACCGCGGCCAACCCACGCGGCTAAAGCACTTTTTGGGACACCCTGAATTTCCAATTAACATTTCAGTAACCCAATCACGCAATCCATTTATTCTTAAATTCTCTCGCAGACGAAATCATTGAAAAGTTTGTCAACGTCAACGTCAACGTCAACGATATTGCAATTGCTTGTATCTTGAATATTATTACTGTGCACAGGCTAAATAACAGCACAACATTCATCACAAATATCATGTTGAATGTATAATAGAAATAACTTACAATGAACCTTATTACCGCTGAACTGATATATCTGCTCACTTTATAACAGAAATACACTCCTGGAAATGGAAAAAAGAACACATTGACACCGGTGTGTCAGACCCACCATACTTGCTCCGGACACTGCGAGAGGGCTGTACAAGCAATGATCACACGCACGGTACAGCGGACACACCAGGAACCGCGGTGTTGGCCGTCGAATGGCGCTAGCTGCGCAGCATTTGTGCACCGCCGCCGTCAGTGTCAGCCAGTTTGCCGTGGCATACGGAGCTCCATAGCAGTCTTTAACACTGGTAGCATGCCGCGACAGCGTGGACGTGAACCGAATGTGCAGTTGACGGACTTTGAGCGAGGGCGTATAGTGGGCATGCGGGAGGCCGGGTGGACGTACCGCCGAATTGCTCAACACGTGGGGCGTGAGGTCTCCACAGTACATCGATGTTGTAGCCAGTGGTCGGCGGAAGGTGCACGTGCCGTCGACCTGGGACCGGACCGCAGCGACGCACGGATGCACGCCAAGACCGTAGGATCCTACGCAGTGCCGTAGGGGACCGCACCGCCACCTCCCAGCAAATTAGGGACACTGTTGCTCCTGGGGTATCGGCGAGGACCATTCGCAACCGTCTCCATGAAGCTGGGCTACGGTCCCGCACACCGTTAGGCCGTCTTCCGCTCACGCCCCAACATCGTGCAGCCCGCCTCCAGTGGTGTCGCGACAGGCGTGAATGGAGGGACGAATGGAGACGTGTCGTCTTCAGCGATGAGAGTCGCTTCTGCCTTGGTGCCAATGATGGTCGTATGCGTGTTTGGCGCCGTGCAGGTGAGCGCCACAATCAGGACTGCATACGACCGAGGCACACAGGGCCAACACCCGGCTTCATGGTGTGGGGAGCGATCTCCTACACAGGCTGTACACCACTGGTGATCGTCGAGGGGACACTGAATAGTGCACGGTACATCCAAACCGTCATCGAACCCATCGTTCTACCATTCCTAGACCGGCAAGGGAACTTGCTGTTCCAACAGGACAATGCACGTCCGCATGTATCCCGTGCCACCCAACGTGCTCTAGAAGGTGTAAGTCAACTACCCTGGCCAGCAAGATCTCCGGATCTGTCCCCCATTGAGCGTGTTTGGGACTGGATGAGGCGTCGTCTCACGCGGTCTGCACGTCCAGCACGAACGCTGGTCCAACTGAGGCGCCAGGTGGAAATGGCATGGCAAGCCGTTCCACAGGACTACATCCAGCATCTCTACGATCGTCTCCATGGGAGAATAGCAGCCTGCATTGCTGCGAAAGGTGGATATACACTGTACTAGTGCCGACATTGTGCATGCTCTGTTGCCTGTGTCTATGTGCCTGTGGTTCTGTCAGTGTGATCATGTGATGTATCTGACCCCAGGAATGTGTCAATAAAGTTTCCCCTTCCTGGGACAATGAATTCACGGTGTTCTTATTTCAATTTCCAGGAGTGTAGCTGTCAAGGCTTTTGGTTACTGTTACCTAAATGCCAGTGTTAACTGAATGTGTAGGTGCATGTATGTTACGGTCCCAGTGCTGCCCTCGAATTAAAGATTAGCAGTTAAAGGATGGTAATAAAAAAGAAAAGTAGTCATAACCATGCTGAGTTGTTTTGTTGTAAATAAATAAGAAAAGGTACGGGCACGAATTACGTCGAAAAGTATCAGAGAGTAGCATCTAATCACAGCGACCTCTGTAATTTTTTATATGTATTCCAACCTCACTCATTCCCCAAAATTTATTACCTCTGTGGTACCATTCCACTGCCATAGAAGTTATTCCCTAGAGTCTTAACATATGTCCTATCAACCTGTCCCTTTTCCTAGTCTTCCACATATTCCTGACCTGAAAGAACGTCATTTCTTATCAGTTTATTTAATTTTCAATCTTTTTCGCAAACACTATACCATTTTCTTTGTAGCCTTCTTCTCCACTTTTCACGCAGTCCGTGCATTGAGATATTAGGTGAAGAGTACGGATACTGTTTTCGCCCCTGCTAGTTTGTTGCTTATATCCTCCTTGTTTTGTCTATCAAGCTTTATTCAAGATTCTGAGATTTCCGAATTCCTAGGGTATATTTACCAAAGTTATCTCCAATTTGGAAGGTGTGTTTTTGGAAAATGCAATTTCTGCTGCTCCTCAACTATTCCGTCTTTCTTTCAGTTTCTCTCAATCCATATTCTTTATTCATAAAACAGGTCCTCTAATTTTCCCTTTCACAAACGACACAAGTGTCGAAAAAGTGAGTCGTATCATTGACATTGTTTTACCCCGAATATTAATAAGACTACTGAAAATTTCCTGTAGTTCATTCCTTCTTCGATTTACAGGTTAAATAGTAGAAGGGGTAGTCTGAATCAAAGGACGAGACAAAAAGTTGGATTAAAAATCACGAAGGCTACTGAAGCACATTTAGTCTTGGATCTTCATCTACATCTACATCTGCAAATCACACTTAAGTGCCTGGCAGAGGGTTCATCGAACCATCTCACAATAATTCTCAGCCGGCCGGGGTGGCCGAGCGGTTCTAGGCACTTTAGTCTGGAACCGCGCGATCGCTACGGTCGCAGGTTCGAATCCTGCTTCGGGCATGGATGTGTGTGATGTCCTTAGGTTAGTTAGGTTTAAGTAGTTCTAAGTTCTAGGGGACTGATGACCTCGGAAATTAAGTCCCATAGTCCTCAGAGCCATTTGAAGCACAATAATTCTCTATTGTTCCAGTCCCGAACTCGCGCCGCGAAAACGAACATCTATATCTTTCCGTGGGAGCCCTGATTTCCCTTATTCTATTATGATGATCGTTTTTCCCTTAGTAGTAGGCGCCAACAAAAGATTTTCGCATTGGGAGGAGAAACTTGGCGATTAAAATTTCGTCAGAAGATTCCGCTGCAACGGAAAATGTCTTTGTTTTAGTGACGTCTACCCCTAATCATGTATGGTGGCAGGGATACTCTCTCCCCTGTTTCTCAATAATACAAAACTTGTTTGAATTTTCTCGATGTACTCCGTTAATCCTATCTCGTAATGATCCCTGACTCCGCAGGAGTACTCGAAAAGAGGACGGGCAGGCGTTGTGTAGGCAGTCTCTTCAGGAGATATGTTGCATTTTCTATGCATTCTGCCAATAAGAAACAATCTTTTGTTTGACTTCTGCACAATATTTTCCATTTGTTTTTTCCTATGTAAGTGGTTCGTAGTTGTAATTCTTAGGTTTTTAGCTTAATTTACAGCCTCTATATTTGACTGATTTATCGTATAACGGCAGTTTAATGGATTCCCTTTAGCACTAATTTGGATGACCTCACACTTTTCATTGCTTAGGGTCAGTAGCCAATTTTCGCACCATACAGATATGTTTTCTAAATCATTTTTCAATTAGTTTTGATCTTCTCATGACTTTAATAGACGATAAACGACAGAATCATCCGCAATAAACCTGATGCCAGCTCAAAATTTCTCCTAAATCATTTATATATATTGCGTAATATGTTACCCGCGGCTATGCTCAAAAATCACTAGTTTTGTTATAAGTGATACTGAGTAAGTATTATGAATAGTTAAGAAATATCTGGATATATAGTGGTGCTGATATGGGTCATATTCAAACACAGTCTCACAAAGAGCCTCCCACGTTGTATCTGTAAAGGGAGGAATTTTCTGTTTGTCGTACAGCATTTAATTGACTCTATCGTTGCTAGTCTTCAACGGTCTCAGAACTAAAAGAGACGCATGACGCTCAGCATCTAAAATGCAACAGTATTGTGACTGTTCTGTTATCTCTCTAGCTCTTAAGGCCGCGTAACGTTCTGCATGTATGTTCCGCCGGGTATTGGATTGCTCCGAGGTTTGTTGAGTTGGAGTAAGTTTCGCAGCTCGAGCTCTCTTAGGACTATGCGCTACATCAGACATACTCTTGCGAGACATATTGTAAAACTTATAATATTAATAATATATTTCTTAAGGGTTTGCTGACCTAACAGTTTTAAATACAGTTCTCGGGCTTATCGTCCTAGTTTACTTTTGTTTCTGCATAGCATTTTGCCGTAAAAACTGTCCAGTTTCGCAAGATGGTGCAGCAATTGTATTTGAAATTACATAATCATTAGTGAGTAAACATTGGGTTCGCGTTGTCACGGAACAATCTGTAAACACTCAAAAATCGTCGATACATGCGCAAGCGTCGTCTGCATACCACTCAAATATACCACATTTAAAAATGTCAATATTACTCCAAAAAATTCAGATTACTAAAGAAGCCCACGTTCTTCCTCGGAGACAGATCTCTAAAGAAGCCCACGTTCTTCCTCGTAGATGAAGCTATCTCCATAGCAATGTAATCAAAATTGGTTTAATGGTTCGGACGTGAAAAACTAACAGAGACAGTTAATTTTGCATTTTAATAATAGTAGTGTGCAAGTATTGATCAAACAGGTTAAGGATTGTCTAAGCATTGTACTCCTAGAACATATCGACCCATAAAAGCATCATAAAGCTCAAAAGTCAAAGGGTAAATAGCGACTTTAAAGAACAAATATTTTCTCTAATTCTGTGCAGTATTCTTCGAATCATTAAATAACTTACACTACACACATTGTAAAATATCATTAGTTGTAGCGAGATGGCGGCAACAGCCCAATTTCGATATAAAATTGATATGCCAATTAATTACACTCCTGGAAATGGAAAAAAGAACACATTGACACCGGTGTGTCAGACCCACCATACTTGCTCCGGACACTGCGAGAGGGCTGTACAAGCAATGATCACACGCACGGCACAGCGGACACAACACGAACCGCGGTGTTGGCCGTCGAATGGTGCTAGCTGCGCAGCATTTGTGCACCGCCGCCGTCAGTGTCAGCCAGTTTGCCGTGGCATACGGAGCTCCATCGCAGTCTTTAACACTGGTAGCGTGCTGCGACAGCGTGGACGTGAACCGTATGTGCAGTTGACGGACTTTGAGCGAGGACGTATAGTGGGCATGCGGGAGGCCGGGTGGACGTACCGCCGAATTGCTCAACACGTGGGGCGTGAGGTCTCCACAGTACATCGATGTTGTCGCCAGTGGTCGGCGGAAGGTGCACGTGCCCGTCGACCTGGGACCGGACCGCAGCGACGCACGGATGCACGCCAAGACCGTAGGATCCTACGCAGTGCCGTAGGGGACCGCATCGCCACTTCCCAGCAAATTAGGGACACTGTTGCTCCTGGGGTATCGGCGAGGACCATTCGCAACCGTCTCCATGAAGCTGGGCTACGGTCCCGCACACCGTTAGGCCGTCTTCCGCTCACGCCCCAACATTGTGCAGCCCGCCTCCAGTGGTGTCGCGACAGGCGTGAATGGAGGGACGAATGGAGACGTGTCGTCTTCAGCGATGAGAGTCGCTTCTGCCTTGGTGCCAACGATGGTCGTATGCGTGTTTGGCGCCGTGCAGGTGAGCGCCACAATCAGGACTGCATACGACCGAGGCACACAGGGCCAACACCCGGCATCATGGTGTGGGGAGCGATCTCCTACACTGGCCGTACACCACTGGTGATCGTCGAGGGGACACTGAATAGTGCACGGTACATCCAAACCGTCATCGAACCCATCGTTCTACCATTCCTAGACCGGCAAGGGAACTTGCTGTTCCAACAGGACAATGCACGTCCACATCCGTGCCACCCAACGTGCTCTACAAGGTGTAAGTCAACTACCCTGGCCAGCAAGATCTCCGGATCTGTCCCCCATTCAGCATGTTTGGGACTGGATGAAGCGTCGTCTCACGCGGTCTGAACGTCCAGCACGAACGCTGGTCCAACTGAGGCGCCAGGTGGAAATGGCATGGCAAGCCGTTCCACAGGACTACATCCAGCATCTCTACGATCGTCTCCATGGGAGAATAGCAGCCTGCATTGCTGCGAAAGGTGGATATACACTGTACTAGTGCCGACATTGTGCATGCTCTGTTGCCTGTGTCTATGTGCCTGTGGTTCTGTCAGTGTGATCATGTGATGTATCTGACCCCAGGAATGTGTCAATAAAGTTTCCCCTTCCTGGGACAATGAATTCACAGTGTTCTTATTTCGATTTCCAGGAGTGTATATTGATCAATTAATCTTTGTTGCCGCCTCCTAAACACGACCACACGAAAATTTTGACAAGGATTTCATTGTTCCAGGGCTGTGCTGTCATCCCACCACGCTCCCTACTCAGGAATTGGCGGTATATTAAAACTGGCGGTGCCCTTTACGGGATTGAAACCTTTGTCCTTCTGGGCAGAAGCCCAAGTGCACCATCCTAACAGAATTAAACCACCAGAGGCACTTGGCAGTGACCAGATATTAAAAATAGCAGTGGCCTTTCCGGTACTCGAACCCTGATTCCCCTGCAAGGAAAGCGCAAGTGCACAACCTCCCCTTCCCCCCCCCCCCTCTGCCGACTCCAACACATGGAAACCGTCCAGATGCGGGAGAGGACGGTTAGGTTCGTGTACTTTATTTATTTTTGCCAGGAAAATGAAGTAAAAATCGGTCCTAATTACATAACTATTCATAAAGGTTGGGTCTAATTACACAACTATATGCATAGCGCTAGACAAGGATGGCCAAAAGCGCAATACAACTCAAAAACTGACGATACCATACAACTGGTGCTATCATCCTGGAAAAAAAAATTCGCAATTCCATTCGAAACTAACGACAGCCACACTCAAACTCCACCTTACACCTACAAGCTGGCGGAAGAAAGGCACGGGTGTAAGGTACTAAGTTTATTCTTTTTGGCGGGAACACTGTGCAACTGACGAGATACTGGTGTTGGACAGAGAGGAGTTTAAAAAGTGCATTACCTGGAAGCGTAGAGTATCTATGGTTGTTTGCCGCCAGAGTCCACTACAGACGCCTGCTCAAAAACCACCTACAGCCAAGGTAACCGATGCCAATACACAATATCACAACTGATGGGAAAAAAGGCATCATAGTTTTAATTACACTTAGAAACTGTTGTGAAAAAAACAGCACTCGTAATGAATGGGTCGTAAGGCAATACATGTACTGGGGAAAATTGTCGTCCTAAAAGATTGCAGAAGGGGCAGTACTTGAACATGCAACCTCCTTTATAGGCATCCACAAACTGCCGAAAATCGAGGCCCTCTTTCTCCCTCCCTCTACCCCCCACCTACGGGGGGACACAGGCTTCTTGGAATGGCCAGCTGTTCCGTCGAGTGTCTCATAGATTTTTTTCTGCTCCCTCGCCGCCCACCCATTGCTGCCAGCCCACTGCCCGCACTCAGCTTTCCACCACCTGGCCGCCGCCTTAAGACGATACTCCTACGGCAGGGGCGGGCAAACGGTGCACGCGGCTCATGAGCACACAGCGCTGCACGTGTGCTGCTCGCGTGCAATCGTCGAACGGGACAGTGCCGACAGCCTGCACGTTGCAGCAGTGTAGTACCAGGCTAAGCTGCGGACGTTGAAGCGAAGCGACCACTACGTAGTGAACGTTGTATTTCAATAACCGGAAAATGCAGAGTGAATCAAGGAAACGGAGAATTGGAGATTTGCTATCTTTTAAAAATGAATGGGAGAATCATTTGTTCTCTGTGGAAAAACGTGAAAATTGGAAATGTATAATATGTGACAGTATTGTCGCTGGTGAGCGGAAGTTTAATATTGAACGCCATTATAATAAATTTCAGTATGTTGCCGTTCTTAGTGCAATAAAAGAGGAATTTCTCAAGCGATTTGGGGATATATCTTACTTATACCAAGGTTTTGAATAGTTCTCGAGAGAATCTGGTTTCTGTAGATGATATTCATCTCAGTTAGCAAATGGAATTAATAGATCTACAGTGTAATTCTCGTCTGAGAGACAAGTTCCTTTTGGCAAGACGTGTAATAGATTTTTATCACGACTTTCCACAGCAAGAGTTTCCTCGTCTCCATCGTGAAGCCATGAAGATAGTCAATGTTGGGCTTGACATACTTTTGTGAGAGATTTTTTTCTGTTATGAAAATTAATAAGTCTCGGTTAAGAGCAAACATCAGTAATGAAAATTTACGTAACTGTTTGCGTTTGTCTGTACGTAGAAATTTTGTTCCAGACATTAAACGTATTGTAAACTCCACCTGTGATAATTAAATAAAACGTATCGTAGGTAATAGGCACTCTTTCAAAGCATGATTTCTGTAAAGCACTCCTACTAACCTTATTCCTTCATTTAATAAAGCAGACCAGGAAACAAAACGCATTACAGAGGAAGAAGCGGTGAGACGGTATGGTGGGGAGGGGTGAGAAGCGGGTGGCCAGCTTGCCCCTGTGTGCACGCAGAACACCTGTTAACTGCACACGTGCATGTGCACCGCACACGTGCAGAATTCCTGCCCGACCCTGTTCTACGGCAACACAATAGCGTGTATAGTCAACTAAACAATAGGAGATAAAAGAGCAGCTGCCTAAAGTGCAACTTGTTCGTCTAAAATACAGCATCAGAGCCCCCACACACCGCCTCCTGGACCGAGAGCAGCTGTGTCCGGCGACCAGCACATCAGACACGCCCCCCCCCCTCACCCTCACCCACAGAAGCCCGCCGTTCGGCGAAGGAGAAAAACTGTATTTGATGTCAACGCATCTATAAAGAATCATCTATTAAAAAAAGCGAAACACAATTGCAATGATGATAAATGTCCTCTTTCCATGAAAACAGATGCAGTCCATTCACTTTTAGTTTTATGAGCAAAATCGGTATAGCTTTTGCAGTTAACTACAGGATACAATCTGCATCGCATTATTTTGGGACATCCAGAGAAGTGTACCGCCCTCAGTTACAGATGATCAGCAGAGACCTATCCACCATGTGTAAAATAAGTAAAAAGGACTTCAACTATTTTGCTGCGAAAATAGCCGATCACCGCAGAATCTCCTCTTTATTTCTAAACCGTTAAGAGAGTAAACAAAAAGCGATAATTTAAACTCCAAAGAAAAAAATTAATAATCTATATTAAGCAATTCCTTCCAGCTTGTTGAACACATTACATGACTTGAGACCGTGTCTTGCATTCAGTGTCTGTAAATAAACTGTCATTCACGTGAAATAACATTAGAGATTACAAACTTTCATGCCACCGGCTCACATATAGGAAAACAAACACATTCATTTTACGTTTGACTACAACAAGCTATAATAGCTGTTTTGTACACTATGACAGGTCCCCCTTTACCAATGCAGTGCCATATCATACTAGCGTTTACGAAACAAATTGAGAGCCCGTCTAGCCCTGTGTAGGTGGGAGATTGAAATTTCCTTAAAAGATATCGCCACAACGAGAAAAAAAAGAAACGCTTGCCAAGAATCATTCTGTGACGCCCTAGCCATCTCTTCCACCCGCCAAGCGGCACGTCATTGATATCAATTTGATAGGCTAATTAATGAAATTGCTCATGAGAATCGCTTTGCATGTCGAGTAATTTCTTTTTCAGCAGTCTGATTACACTCGCCAAGTAGGACAATGGGAAACCATGGAGTGAACACGATGCTGTTTTCGAGGGACACTGTTAAGAAATGACATCTAAAGCTGATCACAGAGGGGTTCTACAGCCCACAATACACATTTCGCGTAAGGACTGCGCTATTAAAAACACAATCATAACGCCTATGTTACCACCACACTGCATAAAAGTGGTCTTGAGTCTACAGGCACACACGATCGCTGATAGTGTTACGCTTTCAGGCAGAAATGCTGTCCGAAATGCTGTCCACAATTTGGAATCAAGTCCATCCATTCAACGACATACAGAGTGTACATTAAGTCCGTGAACACTTTCTACTATTTATTGGACAAGAACTAAACATTGTAAATATGACATACATACTGCATTTTGAAGAGAAACGCTGATTTTTATTTTTATTTTTTTACAAACATTCGATATGCGAACCAAGAGTGACCTGACAGATGTCAACACGGAAATCGAATTCTCGCCATACCCATCCCAGCATGGCATCGTCGACATTGGCAGTCACTTCCCGAATTCTCTCCCGGAGCTCTGCTACGGGCGATCCATCGATGCAGCAGCGTGCTCAGGTACCTACGAACTAGCGCTAACTGTCGACAAATTATCAAACTACACTGTGGCTTTAAAAAACTTTCAGGGTTTCTCTTCGAAATGACACATGTGTGATATCTGTAAAATGTTTGGTTCTTGTGCAATAAATAATTGAAAGTGTTCCTTGACTTTGTGTACACCCTGTATTTGCGTGGGATCCAATAGAGATGTTTTTTAATGATTACTGCCACTGGTGAATCATAATCGTGCCACTCTCGTATCTCGAAACGAGTCACCTTTCTGCGAACCTATCTGCTAAGAATCCCATTCACCATGAACTCCAGCGCTGTTTTTAGACAGTCCCTCTGCACCTTGTAACTGCTCCTAAGTCTCTGCCCTGCCCTCCATGCAGCTTAGTCCATGTGATCGTCCCAATATAAGTCTGATCAGCACGAACGTCGGAGAGATCTATATCTAAGACCTTCTGCATCCTGTGGGGAAACCGGACAAGCTGAGTTAATGCGACAGGAGCGCGAATTGACCACTTGGTGGAAATGGGAACATGGTGTCATAGCTCAGCCAACCGTGTACAATGTGTAAGACCAGCGCGAAACGGAGCTTCCGCTCTAACACGAAGTAGCAGAAGAGATAGTACAAGCAGTTACACTAGCGTTCCTCGTTGGGAAAATTAGGAAGATTACATGTCATACGTGGTATGGAGGAAGGACGAAGATTTTGCTACTGCATTGCGACACATCTCCGAACTACATACAGGTGCTGCAGTCAAAGTTCTGTGTCTCTCAGGGTGCATTCATGCCTATCACCCAAACATATGTGGTGATCCTATTAAATATACAGGTATTGGTTCATTGGAGCAGGTGGTTCGTGATCGAAGTCACTTCTACACAATGGTATAAAATTTCATCACCTTACCCGTACTTTTGGATGACCATATCCAACAGACTATCAATCACATGAGGGGGTTCCTGTATTGTTCCTTCATAATCAGTTTAATACATTGTTTTTTTTCGGATGTAACACACCCAATCAGGGTACACAGCAACACATTTTGTTTTTTTTTTTACCATGACTTAGAGATAGATGTCAGCTGTTGCTAAACCGACATAACGCATTTCGATCCTCTAACTCACAGAAAACTGAACATTGCATGGTATAAACTATATATCTACCACAACATAGGCTGGTAGAAAGAGGCGATGTTTCTCATTGACAAAAATGCGGAAGACATCGCAACGTATGGAAACTGGCAGAGTTGGCGATATTGTAGGTCGCTTCCAACAGCTATTGGAAGGTGATTACCTGTACAGCTAATCCCATCTTCCCATCAACAAGGTAGTGGGTGTCTCGGTGCTTTGTTCTGAAAAGCATTTATCCTTCATTTTGCAGTCATGTACACGATTACCGTTCCAGTGTTGACCATCGCCAGAAGGTGCTGTTCACAACCCACGTGAGGTAGCACAAATAAAAAGAGGTGCTGTTATGTTGTTGGTGAAGAAAAATAAAAAAATAAAAATAAAGACATGTGTAGGGCATCGCAGCATATGGAAATAGGACGAGTCTGTAGCATTTAATCCCATGTTCCAAAGTGAGAAGTAACTGATATCCAGCATTCCGCCAAGCCTTTCTCCATCTCAACAGAGTGGTATCAGTCAATCATGTGCGGCAATCAACAGCATACCCAATGGACGGTCGGGATGGAAAGATAACATTTATATGGGGCAATGTACTGTAATACACACCTCAGTTGATAGATCAGTTTTAGCAGTTTTACCCAGAAGTCGGAGAGTGCAATATCTCCCACATTCTACAACCTGTGTAGAAACAGAGTGAACTGAGTTAATGCTATAGGTCCGTGTTTTGACCACTCGGTGTAAATGGGAACATGTTGTCGTTGCTCCGTCACTCGTGTACGATGTGTAAGGTCCTGAAACACGACGTAGTTCGAAAGACAGTACGAACAGTTACGGAGGTGTTACTTATCGGGAAAATTAGGAAGACTCAGCATCATACAGGTTCTGCAGTCCAAAGCATATCCGCGTCTCTCAGGGTCCTTTCACGTTTACCACCGTTATTCCGTACCATTCTAAACTGACATTAACGCGTTTTGGTCCATTACCTTCCCCAGAAAACTAGACATTGCATGGTGTAAATCATGTTGTAATTGTAGAATATGTGGTTGGAGGTGACTGGTTGCATTCGAGTACAGTGCTGTACTATGCCGACTGAGCTGAAAAATGGTGCATTTGCGACTAGGTGTACTAGTTGTACTACATTTACAAGCAATTTTGGAACACGGAACGAGATGTGATGTAGTGTTCGCACGGATAGAAGTGACATAAAATCGATAGAATGACAAAAAATACGTATAAATTGAGGGAAAATACTGCGAAATGCGTGGAAACTAAGGGAGTTCTTGCATCTCTTCTGATAGGTGCAGAACAATTCTTGTGCATGGGAAGGAGTATACGACAGAAAGAGGAATACGGGAAAATGGTGAGATGGAAGCACCGTGAACCGGGGATACTGTTATATCCACAGATTAACACACATTTGCGAACAAAAAAAATGTTATTAGGTGGAGCAAGGCCACCGCTTAATTTTACAAAAAGATAAACGTCCTTCGAAAACAAAAAGCTTCTTCTCCTACCAAAATTTTATAACAAGCCAGGGAATTATGCCACCTTATTGAATTGAAATATTAGCAACTGATCTGAATTCATGTTCCTTTGTCTGGTTTTCTTTCGACGCTCTCCGGCGGATGCCGAGTAAGTAGACGGGGGCAGAGTCCGGGGTCGTTGGCCGGCGTAGCGAAGACGTGGCACCTGGACGTTCCGGCTGCGTCGAAGTCTCTTCCGGGCGGCAGTCCGCGGCGAGTCGAAAGACGCCTGTTTTCCTTTCTTCCGGCTAGGCGGCTCCAGTCTTCCTCCGCTGATTCCGGAGTGATGATTGGCGGCCGTGGGCGGTCCCTGATTGGCGGATGGTGATATCCTCGTGTGACCATCCGCGCTGGAAAAAGGCTCGTGCGCGTGCGTAGTTCGCGGCTGATTGAATGTTTGGCGGGAACGCCTCTAGCGCCGGGTTAACTTTGCCGCGGTAGCCGACCGTTGCGTTTGTGTGGCTGTGCGCACCACGGCAGATACAATCTTTTATTTTTCGTCAAGGCAACATTCTACTGCATGTCTACTGAAGTAATAGTGATACACGAGCGTTGACTGCTGACTTTGATGCTTTCCTGGAAAAAAGAGAACCATCTGCCTCAAAACTTACTTGCATATGCGGTAAAGGATGACACAGAGTGGATGGTGCGATCGGTTGAGACGGAGTTGTAACGAAAGACAATTTAATGGTACACTGATGATGCGTCCTAGAGAGAAACATGTTGTTGCAGGTCATTTGGTCATTTCTCCGTTGTTCTGTCGGGATACATCAGTTGTGTGACATAACCTGTGTTCGACCCGCATACAACTGCGTGTTCTGTGTGTGACCTAGATCACTATCTACTTGCGATCGTTAACAGCAAATCTCTCAGTCATCAGAGGACTTCCATCCTGATACGACACATTCCTCTAGATGAACGAAGATTTATGCGGCATACTCCATTCCCCTGCCGCATCTTGGGCATAAAATAGAGTCTTCAGTTTCATAAATACGGTGGTTCTAAGTTAGCGACAGGTGTTTGTGAGGTACTAGAATCCCCACGTATACATCTGCTTGGCAGATGTCATGTTTACGGAGTTAGTGGCGGAATGACGTGATATTTCACATGTCGAACACCGCTGCTCTGCATTTGTCACTTTCTTTGTAAGAAGCTTTTTCCGTTACTAACGATAATTTAGACAGGACTGATGCGAGCATAGTATAATTTCAGAACTGTCATCAGATGTGAATAGTGGGGAGCTATACACCTCTTCAAAGCTATGTTGTACATTATTACAAGGAATCGATGTTTTAAGGAAGTGATTTTTCATATTACAGTTTATCACCATAGTTTGTGGTAGAGAAACCTGCAAGGAGAATGTATGTCATGCGATGGAAATATATTTTCTACACTGGGACAGTAACAGCGTGGCATTCCATACGACAGTTCAATATTCTAGGTGTTCAGATAGATAGTAAAGCCCACATTTAGGATCTTGTAGAAAATTAATGCTGCTATTTTTCCTATGCGAACGGTATCTCTAGTAAGTGATGGTTCGACACAAAAATTAGTCTACTTTGCTTATTTTCATTCTCTTATGTCGTATGGTATTATATTTTGGGGTAACACTTCCCATTCTCAAAGACATTTTTGGCTCAGAAACGGGGCAGTGTGGACAATAAGTGCTGTAAGTTCGCGAACCTCTTGTCAACCCCTGTTCACTAGTCTGGATATTCTAACATTGACCTCTCAATACATACATACATACATACATACATACATATATATATATATATATATATATATATATATATATATATATATATATATATATATATATTCTTTACTGACGCTTCTTGTTAATAATATGAGCTTATTCCCAAGAATTATCAGCTTTCACTCAGTTGCTACCAGGCAGAAATCCAATCTATGTTTGGATCGCACTTCCTTGTCTCGTGTGCAGAAAGGTGTGCAGTTTACTGCTGCATACATTTTCAATAAACTACCACAAGAATTCAAATATCTTAGCAGTAATCCACGCAATTTCAAATCGAAATTGAAGAGTTTTCTCGTGGGTCGCTCCTTTTATTCTGTCGAGTAGTTCTTTGAATAATTAACCTGATTCCTACATTATATTGTTGATTGCGTTTACTTCCCCTCACGCTGAAGTACCCGCGTCTCAGTGCTCCATGACCGGTTCATTACAGTATGTATGATAATGAAAAAAATGAAAATCAGTCATGTAGTACCTGTCAACATCTTATGCGACATTTTGAACGTGACGAAATTCACAGCCCGCTTGGTTCCACCACTGCTCACACTCTTTCAATAAGTCCGCCGAACCGAGGGCTACAGTGAAAATGTTGCAGCTGCTTCAATCCAATTAAGGTGACGTCTATACCAAGGTAATGACCGTGAACGAGTCCTGGGTACATCATGATGACCCCGAGACAACGTAAAAGACGAAGTATTGGAAATATATGGATTCACCTCCGCGAAAAGTTCCGATCACCCAGTCATATTCTGGTAAGGTCACGCTAAGTGAATTTTAGATCTGTCGCGGTCTGGTGCTAACAGATGATTCTCGTAAGGGACACAGGAGCATAGTATCAAAATCCCCTAACGTGGTTACGGTAGACTGTGAAGACGAAACGTCGCCAGAAGCCGTATAAGGGGTTACTTTTTCTCCACGACAAAGCTTCCTGTGATTCTGTGAAGAACACAGTCAAACGCGCTGCTTCTTTGGGTGAAAAAATTTTGCCTCAACCCTCGTATTTCGCCATGGTACCCAAAAAAGTCTTCCTCTTCCCTCTTATGTTGGTCTGGTAGCCAATTCCAGTATGATGACGAGTTAATTTCCGAGGTGTAATGTTTTCTGGACACACAACATGCAGACTTGTACCACCAATGTTTCCTCCAAGTCGTTGATCGTTGGGTAAAATGTGTCTCATTGAAGACTGATTATGTAGAAGGCTTACAGAATGAAGAACTTTCATGGTCACAACTTGATCTCTTTCGACGTGATAAAGCCTTACGTGTACCCCTCATAAACGGCCAGTGACTGTACTGCCGGCCTTATGTGTTTTGTTTATTTTAGTTTGATAACGTAATGTGGCGCTAGATGTTTGAAATCCTCAGAAAAATAAGTATACAATATACGGAGAGACGAATAGTCCACACTACAATGAAGCGCCAAAGAAACTGATATAAAATTGCGTATTCAAATACAGAGATATGTAAACAGGCAAAATATGGAGCTGCCGTCGGAAACGCCTATATGAGACAACAAGTGTCTGGCGTAGTTATTAGATCTGTTACTGCTGCTAAGATGGCAGATTATCAAGATTTCAACGAATTTGAACGTGGTGTTACAGTCGGCGCACGAACGATGGGATACAGCGTCTCCTAGGTAGCGATGAAGTGGGGTCTGGTTCTGTACGACCTAATTGACGAGAAAATATCCAAGGTTAAGGAACGTGTCAGTGCATGAAATTACAAAATAAAAGTAATAACAGATGAAATAAAAAGTTTATGAACCAAAAAGAAGACTATCACACTGCTCTGAAACACTCGCCGATCAGGGCATCATACTGGGGTCTATTACTTAAGAAGTCTTCCTCTTCCCTCTTATGTTGGTCTGGTAGCCAATTCCAGTATGATGACGAGTTAATTTTCGAGGTGTAATGTTTTCTGGACACACATCGTGCAGACTTGTACAACCAATGTTTCCTCCAAGTCGTTGATCGTTGGGTAAAATGTGTCTCATTGAAGACTGATTATGTAGAAGGCTTACAGAATGAAGAAGTTTCATGGTCACAACTCGATCTCTTTCGACGTGATAAAGCCTTACGTGTACCCCTCATAAACTGAGGTATCTGGAAGCCTATTTCGTATGCTCATACCTTCATTGACAGTCTGCAGTGGGACATCATATCAAATGCCTTCTGGAAATCTAGGAATACGGAATTCGCCTATTCCCCTTCATCCATGGTACGCGGGATATCATTTGAGAATAGGGCAAGCTGAATTTTACCTGAGCGATGCTTTCTAAATCTGCGCTGATTTGTGGACAAGATGTTACGCGACCATTTTTGTCAAAACTACCACGTACCCTACAGAAACTACTTTAAACTGTAAACCCATCTAATTATATCTCGCGAAGAGACCACGAGGATAAAATCAGAGAGAATAAAGCCCACACGGAGGCATACCGATATTCTTTCTTTCCACGAAAATTACGAGACTGGAATAGAAGGGAGAACCTATAGAGGTACTCAAAGTACCCTCCGCCAAGCGCCATCGGGTGGCTTGCGAAGTATGGATACAGATTAGATGTATATTCATTCCCAGCTAGAGGTGAGAGAACGAGTGTTGTTAAAGCTAACGTCCCTGATTGCCACACCTAACTAAAAAAAATTCCACAATAATTTCTTATTCCGGAGGATTGTTTAAATCAGTAGTTGGGAATTCTATTGAATGCATGTCGAGTTGAGGCTAACAGAACAGGGGAGAGCGAGCCAGTGTTAGGCCGTTAGTGGGGCGCAGTCGTTCTCAATAGGCACGCGCTGCCACTACGAGTGCAGGAGGAGAAGTCAGGTAGAAGCCATTTGGTCTAGTATATCGCACGTAGGACGAGATTTGGCGGACAGTCGCCGTCTCTGTCTCCATCCTAAAACGACAGTAAACTGTTGAGTAATGGCATCTCCTCTGGTGCCAGGGAAAGATATCGTGAGCTAATACCGACAGGACGTGTAGCATCGTAGAGCACTGAGCCCTGCAGGAATCCCACATTGCGAGAGCCACTGTGCAGGGGACGGTTCAGAGGTAATTTCCGGTGGCTGAGTGTGAGAAGCGACCATCAGACACTTTTGTGCTTGGATCAATATGGCAACCATTAGTGTCCATAAGAGTCTGAAAACGCAGGATTGCATTCTTCATAGCAGGTATGCTGTCTATATGTCTATCTCTCTTGATATGCTGCCCTTCAGATCAGCGGATCTGTGAATGTTCCCCCGTAAACCATGTCCTTCAGGTAGCTCCAGAACTAGAAATCACAGGGAGTGAGATCAGGTGATTGTACCAGCCACGCATTTGGAAACAATCGGATGATAATTCGATCGTTCCCAAATGTTTTTCGGAGAAGTAAGTGAACTTCATGAGCGATTTGCGGTGAGCCCCCATTTCGCATGAAACCTGTTGAGTTCAATTCTGTAAGGCTGGCCAGTGACATTGCACGGGTTTGGTCCTTGAATGTCAAACTGTTCAAAAAATAAACGGTCATGATGAACGTAGCCGTGAATCCACCCGTTCACCGTACAGGGGAACTTCATGCACAGTGATGGATGGCGAAGGTCCCCACACCCGTCAGAGAAAAATGAGCTTCGTCTGTCCGTAGGATGGCCCAGGGCCAGCCCTTGTCAACTGCAATCCTTGCGAGAAAGTGGAGAGCGAAGTCAACACGTCGATGACCGTCCTATGAAGCAAGCTGCTGTACAATACGGATCTTGTGCCGATACCATTTGAGTATGGTTCAAAGCACCTTCCGAACAATGGACCACGGGATCGTGACACAGCTCGCGCACTGTCTGACGATCGGGAATTCCGCGTAGCGTTGTCTGCCATATCAACCGGCCGTCTGCCTCTTCCCGTAGCGACGCCCACCTCTCCAGTTAGTTCGAATTTCATCATGCTCCGCCAGCAGGTGGAGTAAGAGGACCCTTCCGTAATCCTCTTAGTCGGCGATATTCTCGAAGTGCAGCTGCAGCATTACTGTTGTTTTGGTAATACAACTTCACCAACAATGGTCTGCTCCTTTTGTCTAAACTCATGCTGACAGGTCAACAAGTGCACTGCTACTGGTTAGGTGTGTGAGAGTATGAATCACGATGACCAAACACAGCACCTACCGGCCATAGTTGTAACTAAACGGTAGCAGTGTGACGCACGGAAATCATACACCCCATACTCTAGACCAGGGCTTCACAACATACACTCCTGGAAATTGAAATAAGAACACCGTGTATTCATTGTCCCAGGAAGGGGAAACTTTATTGACACATTCCTGGGGTCAGATACATCACATGATCACACTGACAGAACCACAGGCACATAGACACAGGCAACAGAGCATGCACAATCTCGGCACTAGTACAGTGTATATTCACCTTTCGCAGCAATGCAGGCTCCTATTATCCCATGGAGACGATCGTAGAGATGCTGGATGTAGTCCTGTGGAACGGCTTGCCATGCCATTTCCACCTGGCGCCTCAGTTGGACCAGCGTTCGTGCTGGACGTGCAGACCGCGTGAGACGACGCTTAATCCAGTCCCAAACATGCTCAATGGGGGACAGATCCGGAGATCTTGCTGGCCAGGGTAGTTGACTTACACCTTCTAGAGCACGTTGGGTGGCACGGGATACATGCGGACGTGCATTGTCCTGTTGGAACAGCAAGTTCCCTTGCCGGTCTAGGAATGGTAGAACGATGGGTTCGATTACGGTTTGGATGTACCGTGCACTATTCAGTGTCCCCTCGACGATCACCAGTGGTGTACGGCCAGTGTAGGAGATCGCTCCCCACACCATGATGCCGGGTGTTGGCCCTGTGTGCCTCGGTCGTATGCAGTCCTGATTGTGGCGCTCACCTGCACAGCGCCAAACACGCATACGACCATCATTGGCACCAAGGCAGAACCGACTCTCATCGCTGAAGACGACACGTCTCCATTCGTCCCTCCATTCACGCCTGTCGCGACACCACTGGAGGTGGGCTGCACGATGTTGGGGCGTGAGCGGAAGACGGCCTAACGGTGTGCGGGACCGTAGCCCAGCTTCATGGAGACGGTTGCGAATGGTCCTCGCCGATACCCCAGGAGCAACAGTGTCCCTAATTTGCTGGGAAGTGGCGGTGCGGCCCCTACGGCACTGCGTAGGATCCTACGGTCTTGGCGTGCATCCGTGCGTCGCTGCGGTCCGGTCCCAGGTCGACGGGCACGTGCACCTTCCGCCGACCACTGGCGACAACATCGATGTACTGTGGAGACCTCACGCCCCACGTGTTGAGCAATTCGGCGGTACGTCCACCTGGCCTCCCGCATGCCCACTATACGCCCACGCTCAAAGTCCGTCAACTGCACATACGGTTCACGTCCACGCTGTCGCGGCATGCTACCAGTGTTAAAGACTGCGATGGAGCTCCGTATGCCACGGCAAACTGGCTGACACTGACGGCGGCGGTGCCCACTGAAGTGTGGGATTCTCTGTTATCTTGTTCTTTTTGCCCTTTACAATTGCGTCCATGTTCGGAGCAATTGTTCTTGTGAATCGTAGGCGCAGTGTGCAGTTTAAATTTCGATCAGACAATGCGTTTGTCAGGCGCGTCTTGTTACGTTTCATTGCAGAGGACAGTTATTCACAAACATACATGGAACCGAACATTGATATTATTGTAGCCGCCAGTTTGTGCAAATGATGAAATCTATCCTGAGGGAAGTGTCTGTAAAATTCCGAAATGTTTTTCTTGTTCTGAAATTTGTTTCTGTATTCTCTGTCACACTGCAGGTCAATAATTTCTAGTTGCAGCTCAGGACGAATCTCTTTAATATTCGCTGAATATGGAGAGGAGAACAGGTCAGAATCACTGTCTAGTGCTGTCAGATCTTGAAAGCGTTGATCAAATTCTTCCTTAAGGGCAACTAAACTATGTGAATAACGTTCACAGTCTTTGTGAACATCTTGCATGGATGATAATTTAGGAAAATGAGCTAGATTTCCTGTTTCCAGCTGACTCACCCAAAGTGTCAATTTCATTTTAAAATCTCGTATTCGATCTATGAAATGAGTAATTAGCAGATCTTTACCTTGTAGTGAAATGTTCAAAGCATTCAGATGGCTAGTTAAATCTGCTAAGAACGCGAGATCACATTTCCATGAAGGCTCTTTCAATTCAGGAACACACATGTTATTTATTTCCATGAACATATTTATCTCATTTAATAGGCAAAAATTCAATTTAATAATTCGCCACGACTAAGCCAGCGGACCTCGCTGTAATAAGGCAGGCTACCATACTGGCTTTCTACATCCTCAAGAAAGCTTTTAAATTGTCTGTGTTGTAGCCCATTCTTCCTTATATAATTGGTTGTACGAACAACAACACTCATCACATGTTTTAGAGTGATACTCTTTGCACATAAGTTTTCCTGGTGGATCACACAGTAAACGCCCCTTATTTGATTCGGCACGGTCAGTTTTTGCATTTTCTCCGTCAACAGCGCAACGAAACCTAATTTTTTCCCTGTCATCGCTGGTGCACCGTCTGTAGACACTGAAACTAAAGAATTCCAAGACAATCCTATATTTTCAACACTTTCCTCAACACTACTTAAAATATCACCTCCGGTTGTAGTGCTCTTCATGGCTACTACATGGAGGAGCTCCTCCCTCACCTGAAGATCTCTATTAACACCTCTAATAAGTATGGCAAGCTGCGCTGTTCCAGTGATATCAACACTTTCGTCCAGAGCTCAAGAATACGCCATAAAATCTTTATAGATATTTGCAAGCTGGCTCTGGGCGTCGTCTGCCATGTCCTGTATGCGACGCATAATGGTCATGTCAGATAATGGCACAATCCGAAACTGTTCAACTTGAAATGGACACAAATGTTCCGCTGCAACTACCAAACATCTTTTATTAAATCACCATCAGTGAAGGGGCGCAGGGATTTTGCTAAAAACAAAGGAATTTTGTAGCTCACTCTGAGAGCTGCCTCAGTTGATTTTTCTTCGTCATCCAGATCTTCTTCGGATAGCTTCCTTTTAAGTTTAATAACTTCCTGTGCACGATCTGGTCCATCAAATTTTCCACTTCCGTAGTCTTTCACGTGGTACGACATATAATGTCGCTGCAAATTAAATTTCCTAAAAGAATTCAGCGTTTTGTGACATAGTAAACATTTTGCAACACCATCTTTTTTTGTAAACAGATACAATTCCTCCCAGTGGGGGTTGAACTGCGAAAGCATGGTTGGGGTTACACAACGGCGACTTGACATGATTCTTAACCAGCGAAGTGACTGTTAGAGCTGATCGTAGTACTTTTAACGTGACACAGTCGGCGCGAATTCATTAGGCACGCTGCGGTCCTATTCATACGTGCGCGCGCATTTCCCCTCCCTCCCCTCCCTCCCTACTCCGCGACCTTGCACCTGCTCGCGAGCACGTGCCTGAGCAGACGCGAGTACTCGCGCTCAAAACCGGCCAGTTGTTAAGCCCTGCTCTATCCGTGTTTTGACGTGTTAAATAGGGAAATTTAATTACAACCACCCAATAAATAAATTCTGGAGTAGGAGAACACAACTCGTTTGTGCGTTCATGCAGAAAACCTTATTAGCTGAAACAGTAGGAAAGATAATGCTAGTGAGAGATTGCCTGTTTTTGAACTCCAGCACTAAGAACTACCACTATTGGTGAGTCATATTAAAACTGAATATGGAAGGGAGACTGCTGCCTCATTACGAGGGATCGATCGGTTAGCACTTGGAAGAATCGCTGCCATTGGCGAATAAAGTCATGCGCAAATCTGTCTCTGAGTCAGAATAAAACTTCAGCCTCAATCTTAGTCTTCTCCTTTGCCTCGTGGCAGAGCTCAGGACGGAACCCCTTCAATGACAGGACACAAGATAGGGACTTCGATTCCAGGCTCTGAGGGAGAGTAGCCTTCGATGAAAACCAAGTAATTACTATGATAATGACCGAAGCAGACGAAATGAATTAAAATTCGTGCTGCGGCCGTGCCTCGAACGCGTGTGCTTGCAAGGCAGAAATGCTAATCATTATACCACCGCAGTACAATGGCCAACAATGCTGCACGAACTACTTAAGCTGAGTGCCCTTTCCAACACAAACTTCAATTCATTTTTCCCTTACATATTGTCACTATTGCGAGAGCTCTCTGATATTGGCAAGCACCCCAACATTGGACGTGATGGGATGTCCTTGTGCCACTTGGGATCTCATAGATCTTATAATTAATTGTTTGCCTGAAACATTTCAGTCTCTTTTTATTATCTACGATAATGATCGAAGCAGACGAAATGAATTAAAATTTGTGCTGCGGCCGTGACTCGAACTTGCTTGCTAGGCAGAAATGCTAACCGTTTATTTAATAAGATTTAATGAGATCCATAAGTAATTACTGTTTTGCAGCCGCCACGGCAACCATTCGCTGCCATTAGCGCCAATAAGTATGGTGAGAAACCACAACATTTGCAAATCGAGTTATAGAATGTACACGAATATTTATGAATGACGTTAGGGCTATCATATTTTTAATTCAAGTATCTTTACCAGCAATCGTGTGCTCAACTTGGGCTCAATCTAGATGGTAGGTACATGCAGGATTCTGTCTGCAGCTCTTTCTTACCTCTTTGATGCGACTTTCGGAAACTTAGTTCTCTCTCCAAAACTTGTGCTGACTCTAAAGTATTTTACTCAACACAGTTCCTCGATATTCTATAGCCAGTAACGAGCGTCGGTCGCGGCGTTTAGATAAAAGACGACAACGTCACACAGGCAAGAGCTTTCTGTCAATCGTATAATGAAACTACTGCAACACATATATATATAAAGCCAGATTACAAACAAGAAAAAAACAGAGACACAACTGGTCACTGTTCAACTTCGAACACTCAGCAGAATAAGGGAATTACAGCTGCCATATTACTTGCAAAACATTTTACTCAAGTCATATGACCGTTCGCAGTCCACCCCTGGTAGCTGAGTGGTCAGCGCGACAGAATGTCAATCCTAAGGGCCCGGATTCGATTCCCGGTGGGATCGGAGAATTTCTCCACTCAGGGACAGTGTGTTGTGTTGTCCTAATCATCATCATTTCATCCCCGTCGACGCGCAAGTCCCCGAAGTGGTGTCAAATCGAAAGACTTGCACCCGGTGATCGTTCTACCCGACGGGAGGGCCTAGTCATACGACATTTATTTTACCATAAACAACTTTAAATAAGATTCTGACTCAAGTTACAGCAGAATCACGTGCAAAACAGTTAAGTACGTGAAACCAAGTACACAACCTCTCGCTGTTTGGTTCTGAGAACTGCGATATACAAAGGAAGTACCCAAAACCGCCGTATGACTTGCCACGCGGTTTACTTAAGGCACATGACTGCGAACAAACACGTATAAGGTACAGTAGAATTACTAGTTAAACAGAAGTATGGCACTAACAAGATAGTTCTAAAAGAATGTTCAGGACACACAAAGTCAGCACAAATTCAAGAAATGACCACGATTTAGCATTTGGTAAGAACAGGCCGAAATAGGAAAATTCTCACCAACAACGGCGTGTTTACTCTGCTAGCAAAAGAAAAAATCAAACTGTTCCTGGTAACTCCGGTATGCGTAGCTGCACGGCATAACTGCTTTTTTGCTGCTGCCGCCAATGACAGTACGATATTCACCCTTCTGCGGCAGAGTGGGACTTTGTCCACCGATACCGATCGCGTACAGACGTCCTCGAGGCTAAACACTTCGCTCACACGGAAACAACTGCTCCTCTACCCCAGCGCACTTATGTCTTGATACACATTCCCAACGGCTTTCCTGCCCTCAGCAGGCGCCACAGCTCCCCCAAAGATGAACTCACGACCAAAGCGGAGTCGATTACTCTTTCTGCAAATTTCACTTCAGATTCATTATCCAATCTTTGCCAAGACGTTGAAATTTTGATTCCATTGTAACCAGTGTTAGCATTTAATGAGCGGAACGGTTCCCTGTCTCTGAACAGCAGTGTATAATTAGAAGTTTACCGGGACTTGAAATAAGTAGGGTTTTATAGTGGCCATTGTTTTATTCTGTAGTTTGATGAACTCATTTTTATCGTCTTTTGGATTACAGCATCAATGTTTCACGTGTGCTCAAGTAACACCTGTTTAATTAATTCAGTTCATTAACTTATCCGTTGTGTGACACCTTTAATTTAATTCACCTGATCCTATCGGGCATGATCTGTTCCTCTGTAAGATTGCCGAGTACAGGTGTTTCTGATATACGCAGGGATATGTTGATGGTTCAGCTATGACTTCACAGGAGGCCCTTCCTTCTATAGGAATTTTGCTATATTCTGACTGAGAATATGTTGAAGAATTCTGCAGCAGACCTATGTAAGGATGTAGGTCTGTACCTTAGTGGGCCTATTCATTTATCCTTCTTATTTACGCGAGCCACAGTCATTCGGAACTTCGCACTCGGAAGGAGATTTGTACTGAGCCAGGTGGCGCAGTGGTTAGCACACTGGAGTCGCATTCGGGAGGACGATGGTTCAGATTCGCGTCCGGCCACACTGATTTAGGTTTTCCGTGATTTCCTTAAATTACTCAAGGCAAACACCGGGATGGTTCCTTTGAAAGGGCACGGCCGACTTCCTTCCCCTTCCTTCCGTAATCCAATGGGACCGATGACCTCACTGTTTGTTTCCCTCCCCCAAACCAACCAACCAACCAAAGGAAGTTGCGATAAATCTAAGGTAAGTAAAGGACCAGTGTCGCAGAGTATTCTCTCTAAATCCGAATGGGATTCCATCCGGAGCTGGCGACTTATTTCTTTTCAGTTCTTTCAGTTCCTTCCCTATGCCAGGGATGCCTGTTTCTGAGCCCTCCACACGTGAATCTGTAGACGGTCAAACGACAATATGTTTGCACGATCCTTCTGTCAATAGTTTCTTAAATGCGAGATTTAAAACATAGGCTTTTATTTTGCTCTCTTCTGTAGCCACTCCGGACTCGTCAAAGAATCACTGGAGGTAAGCCTTCGACACAGTTAGCGAGTTTACACACGACCGAATTTTCTAGGCAGGATCTAACGCTAAGTTATGATGGTGGTAGTGGTTGTTGTATGCTTCGCGAATTGATCTTTTGAAAGGTGTGTGTATATTATTTCCTTGTTTTTAGATGTCTTAGGACGCGCGTGTAGTATTTGTAGCGTTTAGCTACGTGCGCGTAGCATCGTTAGAGACGCTCCGCTGACCGCAGGCTAATTAGGTCATCTTTGCTCTGCGAAGATGCGCGGGTGTTAAGCGTTGATTGCGTGGAGAGGAGAAAGGGGCTGTAGCGGGGGTGCTGCGCAGTGAACTAGTACTGGAATGACGCAGAATATGGTGCTCTTCGGGATTTTCTTTACCTAACCGAAGATATTATTATTAAAAAAGGAATTTTATCATTATGCTCTGAACGAAAACGATTTACTGAGACAGATACTGTTTTGAGAATTGAGATTTAAGGAAACGGATGAACATATTTTATTATACTACTGCGGCATCATTTCGTTAGGAATTCTTGTTTCAACACGGACATCCAAATCAGCAATTTCTTTATATCTTTTAAAGTTTTGTCAGTCATTGCTCATGGATTTGGAAAAGCGAAAAGAAGTTAATCATTAGTATGAAGACTTTTCTGTTAGAATACCTTTTTATGTTGACTTAAATTTTTCTATTCCTTCAGAGTTGATATTATGTGTTTGTACTTTGAAATCAAATATTTTTTTATTGCTTGTTAAGCGTTCAATGGTGAAATTTTGTAAACGGATTAGTCTCACAAAATTTCTTTGATATGATTTTTTTAAATTTTCGCCTAGAGAGTAACTCAGAATATCCAACGTCATTATCCAGCTCTTATTATCTGACGAATGTTTTTTTTTATGGTAGATAATGAGAACCAAGATTCCATTCCATGTATTTAAGAGATCGCATTGCACTGCTGCGGTGTTCTGTTGGTAGTAGCAGCTCAGAAATTGAGACACGCCTTTTCTTGTCATTTCTACGAGAGCAGTTACACGGCGTAGAGGTAAAGCAAATGTCGGAGATGCGAGTCTTTGCCGGCCGTTGTGGCCGAGCGGTTCTAGGCGCTTCAGTTCGGAACCGCGCAACTGCTACGGCCGCAGGTTCGAATCCTGCCTCGGGCATGGATGTGTGTGATGTCCTTAGGTTAGTTAGCTTTAAGTAGTTCTAAGTTCTAGGGGACTGATGACCTCAGATGTTAAGTCCCAAAGTGCTTAGAGGCATTTGAACTATTTTTTGCGAGTTTTCAGTTTCATATAATTTTCTTCATATTATTTATTTATTAAGATAAATTTCACATGGCGAACTATCATTAAGGATAGTGCGTTGAAGAATTTTCTATGAAGTTTTGATTGGTTGGATTCAGTGCAGTGCTCTCGTGTACCACTTGTTTACAATTTTGCTTTGCCACTTGGCCATTTTCTAGGCATTTGTAATTCCTGTCGACGTACTAGGATAGGTGTTGCATTTCCGTACACTTGTTACACACATCCGAATAACTTCACGCTCCCACCCTATGGCGTCTAACTTGTCTTTTCGACACACGTTCCTTGCCAAGTTAAATATTGCAGAGCTTTCTACTCTACGTTCCGGCCAGTGTGTAGTGCACCCCTGACCTATCAAGGGTCTCTGCTCTACAACGAAGCTCCAGATATCTGTAACCATGCCCGTCACAGAGTCAACGGCGCCTCTGGTTGACACTTTCCACTCGGCTCGAAACCAAAGGACCCCTGTCGAGTCTGGGAACGATGCTGCAAATTCTGAGCTCTAGTAGTACCTCGCGCGCGAGGCCTCAGTCTTCATCACTTCCTCATGAGTATGGCCTCACAACCCAAGAGACAGACGTCAGTGGTAAGATGAGAGGCACAACAACTTTCAGAGTGCGATAGCAGCAGGAAGGGCCTGCTCATCTTCGATGGGGCCTCAGCAGACATACCGACGCTATTTCCCTAAGGGTCTCTAGAAAGGGTCTAACATTGGAACTATCCAGAACTACCAAACCCCTCCACCGCTCTCCTACTCGGACCCTGCTGCTGGAGCGGGCACCTGCCCACTCTCAGAGAGAATGAGCCAGTACAGACATCCAACCTTCACATGGTCTCTCCTTCTCGAGCGACGAAATTGCCTTACCACTCGGATAGTGAGGGCGGATCCATCGTGTCGTGTGGCACTGCAAAGTGCCCGGGCGGCAGAGCGTATGTGTGAAACAAGGGCACCAAATGTGTCCTATGTGGTGGCAAAATGTTCCGCCACAGTTACACCCAGAGGCAGCAGCCTGAAGATGTCTGACCGTCACCAGATGCTTCTTCAGCTGTTCGGGAACTGTGCCCAACTTCTCCTGCGTGTGAACACAGCAACCACAAATCATATGCTTCCTAGTACAACTAACTTAACAATTAATTACAAAAGAACCCACAGATAGCTAAAAATGACGGTTGCTACCTTTGTGAAGTGTCACCAATGGAGCGTACGCCTTACTGAGCTGTGTAGCTGGCTGTTCAAAAGAAATGACAACTGTGTACAGATTGCACGATTTTGCTTCTACAATTAGTAAAACGCGATATTACTCGTATGAAATGCAAAATCACGCAAGGAATTTAAGAATTAAACTACGAAAGACTTACAAAATGTTAAATATGTAACTTACTACTCTGTTGGTGCGCTACTGTCGGGGGCTAGCAATTACCTTCGTATGATTTTAAGTCCAGAGATGGAGTAATTAATAGACGACATTTGGTGTTCATTGACTAACAAATATTGAAGTATCCAAAAGACTTTTTCGGACGTCAGTGTAACTTGATACATATACACATCATTGGTAGGTATGTAAATGATTAGGGTTGTAATTCTCTGTGACACGTAAAATGGACACTAAGGTGCATTAGTGTTATTCATGTCTCGTGTTGTTAACACGATTGGAAGGATATATAAGGTGCGTAACCTATGTCACACGTTGAGTGAACGACACGGAGATGCCACAAGCTCCTTATTAGCAACTGACAAAGTATGAAAGAGGCTTCATTTTGGATCCTCATTTGGCCGTTTGGTTGAATAGTACAGTATCTAGATTTTCAGGGAATTCGCATGTGGCAGTTGCACAATGGTACACTACATGGAAACGAGGCAGCAGGCATACTCGTGATCAAGCTTCACGTCCACCACGTCTGGCGAACTTAATGGAGGATAGTCGTGTTGTGCACGAAGCACATCGTAGCCCCTTCACATCTCCGAATTCCAAGTAATGGGCTCTCTGCAACATTCTATATCATACCGCACCGTTGACCAGAGACAAGCAATAGCCAGACCAGGGAATTGCTCTCCCACAAAGAGGCTGCCGGTAACACTACAAAAGAACCGGCCTCGTTTTTGGCGGTGCTGTGGCCTGAAGCAGGGGCCGCTGGTGAATGGCGTCTCACTGGGTTCAAAGATGAGTCGCGGTTCTACATGACCCCAGAAGACCGTAGTCGGTGATTGTGACGGAAACTTGGCGGAGGTTCCCACTGCTGCTACATTTTGGGGAAGCACAGCGGTGTCACTCCTGACGTCACGGTATAGACAGCAATCGGGTATGGTATCAGGTCACGGGTACCAGTGACTGAAAGGAACAACGGTTCGTCACGGGCATCCTGCGTCTGCGTGAGTTACCTATCAGGCAACAGTGAAGTTGTGCCAGTTTTCAACAGGACAGTGCTCTTCTACTCGCAGCACACTTCTGTATGAACTAGCTGGATGATGTTAAGGTATTCCTGCGGCCAGCAAGATCAAAAGATCTGACCCCAGTACCACACGAGTGGGACGAGCTCGGACGTCAACTCTATCTCAGAGTCATTATCCAGGATATTAAGGACCAGTAATAACACTTGCAGAACAGTTTGCCTCAGGAGAGGATATGGCACACTTCCTAGCCGAATCAGTGAATAAATCCAAATCAGAGATACTTCTACATCTACATGGATAACCTGCAAATCACATTTAAGTGCCTGGCAAAGGGTTCATCGAACCGCCAGCACAATTTTCTATTATTCCAATCTCGTATACCGTGTCGAAAGAACGAACACCTATATCTTTCCGTACGAGCTTTGACTTCCCTTATTTTATCGTGGTGATCGTTTCTCCTTATGTATGTCGGTGTCAACAAAATATTTTCGCATTAGGAGGAGAAACCTGGTGATGGGAATTTCGTGAGGACATTCCGTCGCGGCGAAATAGGCTTTAATTATGTCCAGCCCAAATCCTGAATCATTTCCGTGACACTCTCTCCCCTGTTTCGCGATAATACAAAATGTGCTGGCCTCTTTTGAACTTTTTCGATGTCCTCCGTCAGTCCTATCTGGTAAAGATCGCACACCGCACAGCAATATTCTAAAAGAGGAAGGACAAGCGTAGTCTCCTTAGTAGATTTGTTACTTTTCTAAGTGTCCTGCCACTAAAACGCAGTCTTTGGTTAGCCTTCCCCACTATGTGTTCCTTCCAATTTAAGTTGTTCTTAATTGTAATTCGTAGGTATTTAGTTGAATTTACAACCTTTATATTTCACTGATTTATCGTGTAATCTAAGTTCAACGGATTCCTTTTAGCAAATATGGTTCAAATGGCTTTGAGGACTATAGGACTTCATCTGAGTTCATGAGTCCCCTAGACTTAGAACTACTTAAATCTAACTAACCGAAGGACATGCCCGACGCAGGAATCGAACCTGCGACCGTAGGAGCAGTGCGCTTCCGGACAGAAGCGCCTAGAAAAGCACGGCCACAGGGGCCAGCGATTTCTTTTAGCACTCATGTGGATGACCTCACCCTTTTCGTTATGTAAGGTAAACTGCCACTTTGCGCACCATTCAGATATCTTTTCTGTATTGTTTTGCAGTTTGGTTTGATCTTCTGATGCCTTTATTAGTCTATAAACGACAGCGTCATCTGCAAACAACCTAAGACGGCTGCCCACATTGTCTCCCAAATCTTTTATATGGATAAGGAACAGGAAAGGTCCTATAACACTACCTTGGAGAACGTCAGAAACCACTTCTGTTTTACTCGATGACTTTCCGTCAATTACTACGAACTGTGACCCCTCAGACAGGAAGTCACAAATCCTGTCACATAACTGAGACCATGTTCCATAAGCACGCAATTTCATTATAAGCCGTTTGTGTGGAACAGTGTCAAAAGCCGTCTGGAAATCCAGAAATACGTAATCGATCTGAAATCCCTTGTCAAAATCGCTCGACACTTCATGCGAATAAAGAGCTAGTTGTGTTACACAAGAACGATGTTTTCTAAACCCATGTTGACTGTGTGTCCATAGATCGTTTTCTTCGAGGTAATTCATAATGTTCGAAAACAATATATGTTCCAGAATCCTGCTGCATATCGACGATAATATCGAATGATATTTGCCTGTAATTAATTGGGTTACTCCTTTTACATTTCTTGAATACTGGTGTGACTTGTGCAACTTTCAAGTCTTTGGGTATCGATATTTCGTCGAGCGGACAGTTGTATATGATTGTCAAGTATGGGGCTAATGCATCAGAATACTCTGAAAGGAATTTAACTGGTGTATAGTCTGGACCAGTAGACTTGCTTCACTACTCCGACGATATTTACTTCTACGTTACTCACGTTGGCAGCTGTTCTTGATTCGAATTCTGGAATATTTACTTCGTCTTCTTTTGTGAAGGCATTTCGGAAGGCTGTGTCTAGTAACTCTGCTATGGCAGCACTGTCTTCGATAGAATCTCCATTGTTATCGCTTAGAGAAGGCATTGATTGTTTCTTGCCACTAAAATACTTCACATACGACTAGAATCTCTTTGGTTTTTCTGCCAGATTTCGAGACAAAGTTTCATTGTAGAAACTATTATAAGCATCTTGCTTTGACGTCCACGCTAATTTTCGAGCTTCTGCAAAAGGTCGCCGATCTTGGTGATTTTGAGTCTGTTTAAATGTGGTATGTTTGTTTCGTTGTTTCTGCAACAGTGTCCTGACACGTTTTGTGCACCGAGGAGGATCAGCTCTGTCGTTTGTTAATTTACTTGGTATAAATCTCTGAATTGCAACCGATACTGTGTCTCTGAATTCAAGCCACATCTGGTCTACACTTATATCATTAGTTTGGAAGGAGTGGAGATCGTCTCTCGAGCAGGCGTCAAGTGAATTTTTTCCTTTTTTGAATAGGTATATTTTTCGTTTATTTTTGTAGGATTTGGGGGTTACAATATTCAGTCTCGCTACGACAACCCTTTGTTCACTAATCCCTGTATATGTTTTGGTGCTCGGTATTAGTTCAGGATTATTTGTTACTAAGAGGACAAGTGTGTTTTCACAATCGTTTACTATTCGCGTGGGTTCATGAACTAACTGCTCGAAATAATTTTCAGAGAATGCGTTTAGCACAATTTCGGATGATGTTTTATGCGGAATGAAACATGTATTTTCGCCAACATGCGGAGGGTAAATTAGTCACCACCAACTATAGTTGTATGAGTCGGGTAAGTGTTTGAAATCAAATTCAAGTTTTCATTGAACCTTTCAGACACTGTATCATCTGAATTTGAAGGTCAGTAAAAGGATCCAATTATTATTTTATTCCGGTTGCCAACAATGACCTCCGCCCATTCTAACTCACGGGAACTATCTTCTTCAATTTCGCGACAAGATAAAATACTTCTAACAGTAACAAACACGCCACCGCCAACCATGTTTAGCCTATCCTTTCGTAACACCGTTATGTTCTTCGCAAAAATTTCGGCTGACCGTATCTCCGGCTTTAGCTATTTGAGCATCAGTGCTTTCTATTAACGCTAGGAGCTCTGGTACTTTCCCAACACAATTACGACAATTTACAACTGTTATAACGATGGTTCCTGTACTGACTCACCCTGCTAAGTTCTTTAAAAACTTTATTTGATTTTATGATTACTGAAACAATATCATATTCCCTCCCAATCATTGATGGATCGTTACGCTTCTTTCTCCCTTCTAGGAGCATCACTTTTTTTTCCAGGCTATGAATATTATTTAATCAAGCAATGTAGGCTGAGGTAATACGTCGCAGAACGGTAGGGTGTGTCACATAACCATGCTGTATCTTATGTTTATTTTTATTATAATTATATGGCATGAACTACAGCAACCGGTGTAGGAACAAATACAAAGGTAAGCAACACACTAGGATTTTGGCTGACACATCCTACAAAGAGCTGTAGAAAATTGAAGAAGAGAAACGGAAGAGCAAAGAAAATAAGAAGATCAGAAAGCAACATGATATTCAGAGAAAACGTACAAATTATAAGCAAAAATTGAATTTTCATATACTGAATGTGAATCATCATTGACTAGATGAGATAGATGTTAATTCCAAACGAGAAGTTTGGTATCCCGCTTGTATTTTAGCCGTTGAGGATGCAGTGGATGGTACAGTCCACCAAATAGTTTATGTAACTTAGGGCAGACAATGAATTTACAAGTACTGATTGAACTTGTCGAACACAAGACTTAATGCTATCTTCTACAATTTGTGACGGTTTCTTCTGTTCTTAGATGAAGCTTAATTCGAATCGTTTAAACACCAAAACATGATTTAACTGTAATAAAAACTACCTGAAGCAAAAAATTCAACTTCTTAACAATATGTTATTTAACCATCCTAGATGCGTCATATTTCCCGTTTTGTTCAGGTAAAATGGGTCAAAATTTAAGACAGATGTGGTGCCATATAATAATCAACCATCCAAAAGCCATATTGTCTGTGCACTGAGTTATGGACACATGGATGGAAGTTTGGGATCAAGTTTCATTATTTTAAGAACGCGCTATTATGAATAATAATTAAATTTTCTTAAGTGAGTCGCTTTCCCCTATCTTCCGCTATTATTTTTTAACATATGATAATAGGAGAAAATACTAAACAGCAGTTGGCGCCAAACATGTACATCTCTGCGCGGACATACGCAACGACAAGTTCATAATGGGTTCATAGCAATAATTCTCGTTTGGAATTCCGTCAGAAATTGATACAGATAAATTGTGAAGGTCTCCCATTGTCCCTCAAAATTACCTGACGGGGTACTCAAGTGTTATACGATGTACACGTTGTCGTTCTTCTCTGCAGTCAGATTGAGACGAGGAATGACAAGCCCACTGGTGCAGGAATGCTCTACATCTGCCGGGGTCAGTTGTCACCCTATTCAGTTTGCACCAGTGTCGACGGGATAGATGCAAACCTCGTGGTCGTTGGAGTTTTAAATAGCTTATGCTGTATCGAAGTAGTGTGCTACTGTCTTTGATTCTTCCAGGTATCTTCACTGTTATGGCTGATCTGCAGACTGATTGCCGTGCGCCTCTATTGTTTCCTAGCTCTAAGTCGCTAGCGTTTGGATAGCAAAATTTTAAAATATATTGGTATTTCTGGACTGAATGACTATAATCTTCCTGTCGATGGTGGTGGCATTTCACTAAGAGCAGGTAGCCAGCGCGTGCGGCGAGTATGCATTTACGTCTACATCTGCAGTTCACAGTTAAATAGCTAACAGAGGGTTCATCGAACCACTTTCACACAATTTCTCTACAGTTAAACTGTCGAAAAGCGCCCGGGAAAAACGAAGAATTAAATTTTTCCGCGCGACCTCTGATTTTTGCTGTTACTACGATGATTACTTCTCCCTATGTAAGTGCATCGCAATAAGTATTTTCGCTTTCAGAAGCTAGTTGGTGATCGAAATTTCGTGAAAAGATCTCGACTCAACGAAAAAAACCTTTGTTTTAATGATTGTCACCCCAATTCGCGTATCATATCCGTGACAGTCCCTGCCCTATTTCCCAATAGAGCAAATCGAGTTGTTCTTCTTTGAACTTCTTCCATGTTCTCCGTTAATCCTATCCCTCACCACACAGCACTGACGTAACAGAGGCTGAATAGGAGTAGTGTAGGGAGTATCTTTACAGTATTTGTGGCATACCATGTTCTGCCATACAGCCCTCCTTTCGCCTTGCCCACAACGTTATCTATGTGATTTTTCTTATTTACTCTTATCGTAATTGTTATCCCTTGGAACATTAGTTGAACTAACAGCCTACATACTTGTTTGATTTACGATGTATCCGAAGTTCTACGGATTTCTTTCCGGATTCAAGTAGATGAATTATAGTTTTCATTATTTAGGGTAAATCGCCATTTTCCGTACCGTACAGATATGTTGTCTCAATCATTTTGCAATTTTCTTTTGGTTTCAGGTGACTTTACTAGACGACAAATGACGCATCATTTGGGAGCGATCTAAGAGGGCTGCTCAAATTGTCTCCTGAAACGTTTATATATATATATATATATATATATATATATATATATATATATATATATATATATATATATATTATTGGCAGCAGAGCGTGTAATACACTTCTTTGGGGAACCTCAGATGTAGCTTCTGTTTCACTCGATGTCTTTCCGTCAATAACGAAGAACTGTAACCGGTCTGACTGGAAATCATGAATCTAGTGGCACAATTCAGACCATGCGCCATAGACACGCAATATGACTGGAATCCACTTGTGACGAACGGTAGCGAAAGCCTTCTGGAGATCTAAAAATATGGGCTTGATTTGAGGTCCCCCCGTCAGTACAGCTCGTTACTTCGTGAGGGTAAAGAGCCAGTTGCGTTTCGGAAGAGCAGTATTTTCTGGATTCGTACGGGATATTTGTCAATGGATATTTTTCTTCGACGTAATACATAATGTTCGAAACACTGTGTATGTTTCAAAATCTTACTGGAAATAGAGGTCAGTGATATGTGTGTGTAATTTAGTGGATCAGTCTTATTTCCTTTCTTGAGTAGCCATCTTCCGTCGAGTAAGCAGTTGTATATAATTGGCGAAGTATTGGCTTTGCAACATCTAAGGTTATCTGCTAAATTACCCATTTTACCAGCAGTTCTTGATGTGAGTTCCGGAATATATACATCGTATTTTTTGGAGAAGACATTTCAGAAGATTATGTTTAGTAACTCCGCTTTAGCGACACAGCCATCGGTAAAATTACCTTTGCTATTGTGCAGTGAAGGTACTGATTGCGTAATGAGGCGCATTGCTTGATTGAGCTGTGTGTATTATTTTAGTGTGAGCGCTGTTAAGGTAGGTGGAACAGCAGTATTAAGCTATGTACAGCGGTACTACTGTAAGTAGGCTGTTTATGTTTTCTTATCGGCAACGTTACGTTGCGCTCTGTATAAAAATCACTGGCTGTGCTGTGTGCAGTCTGTGGCTAGTTTGCATTGTTGTCTGCCATTGTAGTGTTGGGCAGCTGGATGTGAACAGCGTGTAGCGTTGCACAGTTGGAGGTGAGCCGCCAGCAGTGGTGGATGTGGGGAGAGAGATGGCGGAGGTTTGATATTTGTAACAATGGATGTCATGATCTGCTGTATACATTATGAAAGTTAAGGTAAATACATTGTTTGTTCTCTATTAAAATCTTTCATTTGCTAACTATGCCTACTAGTAGTTAGTGCCTTCCGTAGTTTGAATCTTTTATTTAGCTGGCAGTAGTGGCGCTCGCTGTATTGCAGTAGTTCTGTAACAATTGTGTTACTAAATGTGACACTTCCGTCACTCAATGTAACTGGGTTTTCTCTTTTGATGCTGTCAATTGTCAGGATGAGCATTCTAAAGCATTCTGTCATGGTGAAAATATTAAATAAATTAACTTTTCTCACTTAACAACATGTGGGCAGGGTGGGTTCTTCCTTGGCTCGGGTATGAGGTCGAATGAAACATCATTTTATACATCAGATAACTTTTATTGAAAGTTTCGTACATCTGTTATCTTACTGGACGTTCTGGTTCGGAGAGCGGCAGCCGTGTCGTTTGCGTAGCCTTCTGCTGCTGCGGCGGCGGCGGCGGCGTCTGATTACGCGTAGCGGTGTGTATCTCGTGTCGCCGTCTCGCCCAGCTGACCGGAGACGCGCAGCGCGAGGTGGCCCGTTTAATTATTGCGAGCGACGTCGTGCATCGGGTGGTGATACCTTGAATGTGGCGTCCCAGTGTTTCTCATCTCTAAGCGGCCGCGTGTTTTGTGCGTCGTCCAGCAGAGCGGCGCGGCGGGGGAAGGCCAGTGTCCCGGACTCGAACCACGGACTCCCGCTTGCCAGTCTTCGGCTGTCAGGTCTTTATCCCAGCTCACAGGTGACTGCTGAAGTGAGGCCGTCTCCTTCCCGTCCTCACGAGTCACCCGGGTATGTAAAATCAGACTTCAAAATACCTTTTAACTTCTTCTTCTGGCACTGAGGCTGCTGCTTGCTATTCTATTACAGCGGCGGACTCGGTGCGTCTGTGCATGATGTAGTCTCTTCTTGCCTGACGATCTTCAGCACCGAAACTAACTTAAAACAACTGCTACGCTTCTTCTTCGTCTTCTTCGTCGCTCGTCTCCGTCTTCGTCTCCGTCTTCACCTTCGTCTTCCTCTCGTCTTCATCTGTCGGGCCCACTGCGCCTCGCGTATTTATTCACTTCAGTTTACTGGAGGTGAATGACTTCACGGCCATTGCCTCTTCTGTCACGTTGAAAAGATTCTCGAAGATTCTTCTTAACGTCGGTCATTGGTTCTTGGAATGTAGGCGAGGGCCTTTGCTCACATACGACAACTGAGAAACACGTGAGCCGGTCATTGCCTCTTCTGTCACGTTGAAAAGCTTCTCGAAGAATCTTCTTAACGTCGGTCATTGGCTCTTGGGATGTAGGTGAGGGCCTTTGCTCACATGCGACAACTGAGAAACACGTGAGCCGGTCGGGCGATGCCCTGACGGCTGAATCGACAGCGCCCGCTTATGTGGAACTTGCTGACTTCACGGTCATTGTCTCTGCTGTTCGGCCCGCTGTGTGCCAGTATGTAACTCTCCAAACTAAACCAAGTTTTCCATTTATATTCTAATTTCTAGTTCACTTTGATTTCACTAATTTATTTACTTAAGTACCACTCAACAGTTCGAGTAACGAAGATTTTTGTGAGGTAAGTGATTTGTGAAAGGTATAGGTTAATGTTAGTCAGGGCCATTCTTTAGTAGAGATTTTTGAAAGTCAGATTGCGTTGCGCTAAAAATATTGTGTGTCAGTTTAAGCACAGTCATGTATAAATTGCTCTAAGGGGACGTTTCATATGTCGACCCTTAGCCGAGGATACCTCACTGGAATCTTCTGATTTTTTCTTGTAGTTTGTGTAATTAGTGTAGATTTTGTTTATTGCTAGTGCGTAATTGTATTGAGAATCTCCTTTGTAGTTGCAGTTTTTCATTCTTGTACAGTAAAACAGTTGTGGCATGCATGTAGATTTGCACCAAGTATTTCGCAGCTGCGCTTGCAATTAACTACATATTATTTTCTGTGCTATGTTAATGTGTTCTCTTATTTTTGCACTTCAAATTGTGCTTTTCTGTGTTATCGTGTGAAATATTGTGACAATAATGGCGTGTGAAAAACGTAACACTAGGCTCCAAAGTAAACTGAAAAATAATAGTGACGATGAGCGTAGCTTATCAGCACCACTGTGTAGTGAATTAACAGACATTCGAAGTAGTAATTTGGTAATTGTGCATAGGGAAATGGAGCGGGCGGCAAATAATAGTGTAGGCAGTGAAACAGGTAGTGAACAAGGAAGCATTATCGATCGACCGGTTGGCAACAGCTCGCCTCAGGAATCCAAAATGACAGGACACAATTTTGCAAATACTGTAAATTCAGGTTTTGCGTCCTATCAGCACCACTGTGTAGTGAATTAACAGACATTCGAAGTAGTAATTTGGTAATTGTGCATAGAGAAATGGAGCGGGCGGCAAATAATGGTGTAGGCAGTGAAACAGGTAGTGAACAAGGAAGTATTATCGATCGACCGGTCGGCAACAGCTCGCCTCAGGAATCCGAAATGATAGGACACAATTTTGCAAATACTGTAGATTCAGGTTTTGTGTCCTCAACGTTTTCTCAAATAAGTCAAGATACATTTTCTGCTTGTCAAAATGTGAATGTTGCTGGTGCAAATGCACTGCCGAAAAGCGTAGAGGAACAGATTCCAGACACTAATGCATTGTTATTACATTTAATGCAACAAATGGGACAAAATCTTCAAAAGTTAGACACAATGGAACAGAATCTTCTAAAGTTAGACACAATGGAACAAAATCAGAGACAAACACAGCAAAAGCTTCAAAAGTTAGACACAATGGAACAACACCAGAGACAAACACAACAACAGTTAAACACAATGGAACAAAATCAGAGACAAACACAGCAAAAGCTTCAAAAGTTAGATTCATTGGAACAAACTCTCGAACAAACACGTGAAGATTTAACTGCTGAGTTACATAACATTGAATCGAAATGTCAAAAAGTCTGTAATGACGTAAAAACACAAATTTGTGAGCATTTCCAACCTATTTTTTCGCGTCATGAAAATGCATTACAGAATCACGAAGCAGCCATAAAAGAACTGCAAACTATTGTTCATGAAAATCATCAGACCTTGCAAGCTAAAATTGACTCAGTTGCATCTACCGATTTGGTTACGCAACTTTCAAAAACTCAAGAAAACTTAAAGGACACAGTAGATACTCTGAAAATTGGTTCAGAAAGACACATGGAGGAAATTGGTTCATTATCAGAGAAAGTAGTTGAACTTTCGGATCAGCTAAATAATTTATCTACGAAGGTAGATGATAATCTGAATGACTCAAGACCTATAGCCATCACTGACACAGAAGAGTGCGAACAAATTAGGAAATTCAAATAAAATCAGAATCAAATTAATACGCAACACCAAAGAGTAATCCGGGAAGTACAAGATCAGCTGACACAGGTAATACAAGAATTACGTATTTCAGAGGCCACTCGCGCTCCAATACGGGAAGAGGGACATAGAAATACGGAACAGCCACAAAATAATAACTCAGGGCACTTCGGAAATTATGAAAGAAATTGGCAAGGTACACCGAATTTTGAGATGGAACCGCCGACACGACATAACAATGACTGATATGCTACTCGCCGACACGATGATTTTGACTTTAAGCTGTTCATTACTACACGTAAATTCAAAACGTTTAAGAATTCTGCCAACGACATTCATCCACAAGCGTGGCTCCATCAATTCTCTCATTGTTTTCCTCCCAACTGGTCATTGGAGCACAGGTTAGAATTTATGTGTGGCTACTTGGAGAATGAACCAGCTGTAAGAATGCGATCGGTCATTCACGATTGTCACAGTGAAGGAGAATTTTACCATGCGTTCCTCTCAGCATATTGGTCTCAAACTACACAAGACCGAGTAAAACATAGCATCATAATGATGAAACATTTCGAACAATCTGAATTTTACAGTCTTGTCAAATATTTTGAAGACATGTTGCATAAGAATCAATATCTTTCAAACCCATATAGCCCTTCAGAACTCATACGCATTTGCTTAATCGAATTACCTGAACATTTACGACATATTATTTTGGCAGGACGTTGCAAAGACGACATTGAAGCTTTTCAGGGACTGTTACAAGAACTGGAAATTGACACTGACAATCGCGGAAAGCGAAAACAGGAGCATAACAATTACAGATCACATCCGTCACAATTCCGCTATGACAGAAATAATATACGACAAGGCTATTCTTTCAATGTAAATCGTGACCGAAACAGACACCACCCGTATGACAACCGTTGGCAGAGTAGTAATAATTACAGGGAAAGATCACCTCTCCGCGGTAATGACTATCACAGAGACAATCAGAGAAACAGACAATATGGGAACCAAAATTATTATTATCAAGGGAGACAGAATAACATAAGACACAACAGTTCTGCGCACAGTTACGATTCAGGGAGAAATTCTCCACCACTTAACCGACAAGAAAGAAACTGTGAGATCTACCGACATGACGACAGGCGATATAATCATAACGACAGACCTGAATTTTATCAGAACTGGCGGGATTCAAATAGAGCAGGGCACTTGCGACAACGTGAATTTGTAGAAGCTAGGTATCCTAATTCCAGTAACGATGCACGCCAACAAAGGAACAGACAATGACTCGCACCGCAGGCTGCCACGTGCGCCGGCTGGTTCAGAGAAAAATAACATAGACGCTAACCTTGAGAAAAATTCCAGTATTCTTTACCGACGTATACCACATGATAATTGCGTTAAAGTTGAAACTCTGCGTACTAGGAAGAGTAAAGGTTTACACCACATTTCACATGTAAAACCATTTATTGACAGATAATCTGATTTCTAACTTAGTCTTTGCAATTTTCACTTCACGCTACTTGTACAATTTGTCACACTGAGAAACTGTTAACATGCAACAATGTTTTGAAGTTCAATATCCACTCAAGAACCTAGAGAACTTATTTAAACAGAAATTAAGAATGCATTGTTATTGCGAACAGACGACACAGTGTTGTTGTGTGTGTACATTCTTGCTTGTTAGTTGCACGATTACGTAACGACTATAAGGCTCACATACTTAGAACATTTACAAGTACTGCTAGTGAGATTTTAATGCAACATTTTGGTGTACTTGAAAATACATTCTGAATTAAAGTACTTTCTGAGAGATACCAGATGACACAGTGGTTAGTTTATGTGACAGCTACAAGATTATATCACGACGTTAATAATGAGTGACAATTTACAATGTTGCTTTTGCGGTGTATCTGTTTTATATCTGCACATTTTTTCTGAATTCTTCTGGAAAGTAAAACATGTTTAATAGTAACTTTTGTGGTATTGCTACAATGAGACAGCCTTTTCCATAGCACAACAATACGTTACAGCACAGTAATTTCTTCATCACAACAATAAGCGTAATAACTAAGATATCTATACGCAAAGCATTTCACTTTTGTTTATCCTGAGGTAAGTACATGGACTTCTGCAGAACTTAGCTTTCGGAGGACTATAACTACGACACTTCCACAGGGATTATCTTACAACAAGACACACATTTAGCGCTACAGGACACGTATTTGAGTGATTGATTTTGTACTCAAAACATTTATTTTTAAAGATATTTGAAGTACAATGATACAAAGGTATTCCGTGACACATTTCATTCCATTGCTGTAATCTGTAACACCTGAGGGTATAATTACAATAATCCTCAGGGGGGTACACGCCTACTTTTGTGTACCATGTGTTGGGAGATGAAAATTAATAATGTATGAGTACTTCTCACAGAACTGAACCGGACAATCTGGAGTTATGGAAAGCAGGGAGGATAGGGCCCACAAATCAAAAATTATTTCATGCAAATAACAATTTATTGGTAGGTAAAAATGTAACTTAAAATCAAGAAATAAATACTGAGATTTAAAGCTTATGGCCACAGTTTAAAAGAAGTTTAACATGCTTATAATAATAATAGTAATAATAATAATAGTAATATTAATAAAGACTAACAAAAATACTGAAAACAGAATTGACAGCAAGAAACAAGACAAAAGTTATAAATACTTATGCTATACCAATATTGACCTACTCATTTGTAGTAGTGAAAAGGAGTAACACAGACCTAGAAGCACTCAATACACTTACACGATCACAATGCCACAAATATAGAATACATCACATACATTCAGCAACAGAAAGATTCACATTAAGCAGAAGGGAAGGAGGAAGGGGATTTATTGACTTAAATACCTAAATTATGGACAGGCAGGCTATTTAAGAAAACTCTTTCTAGAACGAGCAGAAACTAGCAAAATACGAAAAACAAACAATCATATAAATACATCTGCTACGCCACTGCAATTTCATAACCACTTCTACATCCCTCTAGATCACATAACATCAACAGATACGAAGAAAGTAAATTGGAAAAAGAATACACTACATGGCAAGAACCCGTATCATCTTACACAGGCACACATCGATCAAGATGCATCCAACACATGGCTAAGAAAAGGCAATATATACAGTGAGACGGAAGGATTCATGATTGCAATACAGGATCAAACAATAAATACCAGAAATTACAGCAAGCATATTATTAAAGATCACAATACCACAACAGATAAATGCAGACTTAGCAAACAACAAATAGAGACAGTAGATCACACCACAAGCGGATGTGCAATACTAGCAAATACACAATTTCATAACCACTTCTACAACCCTCTAGATCACATAACATCAACAGATACGAAGAAAGTAAATTGGAAAAAGAAAACACTACATGGCAAGAACCCGTATCATCTTACACAGGCACACATCGATCAAGACACATCCAAAACATGGCTAAGAAAAGGCAATATATACAGTGAGACAGAAGGATTCATGATTGCAATACAGGATCAAACAATAAACACCAGATATTACAGCAAGCATATTATTATAGATCCCAATACCACAACAGGTAAATGTTGACTTTGCAAACAACAAATAGAGACAGTAGATCACATCACAAGCGGATGTACAATACTAGTAAATACAGAATACCCCAGAAGACATGACAATGTAGCAAAAATAATACATCAACAACTTGCCATACAACATAAACTAATAAAACAACACGTTCCCACATACAAGTATGCACCACAAAATGTACTGGAGAATGATGAATACAAATTATACTGGAACACAACCATTATAACAGATAAAACAACACCACATAACAAACCTGACATCATACTCACCAACAAAAAGAATAAATTAACACAACTAATCGAAATATCCATACCCAATACAACAAATATACAGAAGAAAACAGGAGAAAAAATTGAAAAATGCATCCAACTGGCTGAGGAAGTCAAGGACATGTGGCATCAGGATAAAGTTGACCTTATACCAATTATACTATCAACTACAGGAGTCATACCACACAATATCCACCAGTACATCAACGCAATACAGCTACATCCAAACTTATATATACAACTACAGAAATCTGTAATTATTGATACATGTTCAATTACCCGAAAGTTCCTAAATGCAATGTAACATATACCGTACAGTTAAAAGGAAGTCACGTTTGATCAAGGTCCGCGTCACTTTCCATTTTTAACCGGACATAACGTCTGAGAAAGGAAAGAAATAATAATAATAATAATAATAATAATAATAATAATGGCGTCAGATACGCGAAAGTTCAGGTGAAATTTGTAATCATAGGGCCCCAGTTTGGGGAAATATAACATGTTTTTAATAATAATATCAAGAGAAAGGCCAGCCACGAAAAAGGTCAGGTGAAATTTGCAGTTTAAATCTGAAGACCATAGTCTGGAGAAGCACAAGGTTACTCTTTTCGGACTACTGTAATCAAACGAAGCCACACTTAATACTGATCTTGCGTGAGGTGTCAGCGCTGCATAGATGCCAGCCGTGCCTGGAGATGTTAATTTTCACACAAACAGTTGGATGGCGTATCCGGTAGATCGGTCCAGGGTTAAGCAGAGGAACCAGGCTGCAAGCAACGTTAAGCGGCAGTCCGTACAACCTGAATGAATTGCTTTGTCCCTAACCAACGATCGCACGCCCACAATGTTGCCTCTTTCCACAGCCAGAGGCCTGCATTAGCTGGCGGATGCGACGAAGGCAGACCCCACCAACCGACCTACACGCTCCACACACCACTCGTCCAACAGCCAATTTCTTGTGTCGGACGGATGCGGCTTTCGCAGACCGACGTGGCTCAAACAGCCCAACTATGTTCTCACACAGGAACCCGATGTCACAAACGACTCAGCTCTAACGTGCAACTCCGCTGTCTCAGACCAACTTCCTACTAGACCGACCAAGATGCTTAAAGAAGAAATAGTAAATCGATAACAAACGCGAGCCAGTGGCGACAGACAAAACCCAAGCGAAGTAAAGTATAGCGCCAGGGCTCAACTGATGGGCTTATTTCAATAGTGGTACAAGTCCATTTTCGTTCATTCTGAGATACAGAGTCCTAAAGTAAAATGAGTGCTGAAAAAGCTGCAGTTGAGATACCAGAAATATTCAAGCTTATGGATTGTTGCTAGAGATGAACCTTTCTTTCTGTTTGTTTGGATCATTAATTTCAGAAGCACTATAGGCAGGAAAGTGGAGGTAATGGACTTGTAACAGGATTGAAATAAGCCCTTCAACTGTAGCACGATATGTCAAAGTCCTAACACCTATACCGCCGATATGGCGTTTGTTAGAATCGTCTGCACCAGAGAATCAACCACTTGGAAAGTTAGTTTTCAGAAATTTTGTGTAAAAGAGTAAAACGAAATTAGCTTCTCCAAGAGATGTCCTTGAGTAGGACGCTACCAAAATGCAGAAGCGTGTAATTCATCGATCCGGTTAAACGATAATAAGCGTGAACGTCAGCTGGACACCTCACAAAGCCCTCACGCAGGCTGGATGGAAGAGTTTTGAAATGAAGAGCCACCCTCGTAGAGTCGGGCAGCGCAAAGTGACAAAGAGAGAGGATGAGAGAAAGGGAGGGGGGGAGGAACTAGTCGTCATCCCCTGATGGCACGGTGGAGCCCGCCCCCGCCCCCGCCCCCGCCACCACGGCGACCTCTGGGCAGTTATCTTCCACCCCAGCCGTCCGCCTCAGATAATTCGCCAATCTGTCGGCCGTCAGGTGGCGCTAACTCTCTCCCGGTGCGATCCGTCTCGCCCTCCGTTCACCCGGCGGCCCTTCCGCCAACACTCCAGGTGACGGCTGGACGGGCTAATATTGGAGCCATCTGCCCCAGACGCACACCCCTAATTTCATACAGGGCAGGGGGCAGTCCCTGCAGCCGACGGGATATCCGCGAGGCGTCACCGCTGCCGGTGCTTCTGCCGACGAGAGGCTGAAGTGATTTGCGGGGCAGGTGACTCTCCTGTTCCAGAGCAATGACTTTATCACCACCAGTTGCTACACAGACAATCGCATAATGGAACAAAATCTCTAATCTTAGACCAATATTATGGTTAAAGAGTTTGTTGCCCCTCTTTTGACCATAATAAGCCACAGATCCCATTCATATGCTTCCAAAGCCAATTATCCCTGAGTGGAATGAGATATTAGCTAGTACTACCGCTCTCCATCATTATCAACATGGGTGTCTAACTAAACTTCAGAATGATAAAGTATTTTCGTTGAACACTTTCATTTTTAAAATGGTGAATGAATGGTATAAAGTTTTTGTAAGTCTTATTAAGTCAAGAACTACTGAATGATTAGACATTTAGTATTGGTTTCTTTGTAACAAAATTTTTCAGTGGATTGATGAATCAGGTCTCAATGCATCGCCAGTGCTGCCCACAACTCCTTCTCAGAAGAGGGTGGTAACTCTCCACGTTGAGGGTAGAACACGCTTTCTCTGCACCATTCCTCACCATATGACACATGCTTCACCCACACCCTGCACCTCCATTTAAAATCAGCCAAATTAAAATGAGTCTACAGTTTGTAAATCACTTGACTGTTGGACTCTACTTCAGAGCTGACAGAATTTGAAAGACCGCAGGTTGCCGTTTCTTTGCATCTGGCCACAGTTAGTAATAATAATAACAATAATAATAATAATGAAGTGTATTTCACACAGCAGTTATGTTGTCAGTTAGTTTGTATACTGTTGCAAAGTGAATAATGATCGAATTTCTACTCTGTTGTGGGAACTACCTACAACTCGAAGAAGGTATTTTCACGAGATATTTGGCCAGATGTGATGTCTCAGTTTTATTGTCGTAACTGCATGGTACAAAATATAAAGTACGTATGTATGTAAGTCTGTATTGGGTGGAATGAGTGAGCAAGACGTTCACTCATTTCACAAGCTGTAGCCCCCACCACATTGTGTCATGTACTAATGCTAGTATTTGAAAAAAATGTAATGATTGGAATCTTTTTCAATCAGTGTTACAATGCTATGTAATACTCATAATAGTAATGACATTTTAAATGTAATTTGTTTTCATGACTGAAACACAGTTCAACCCTTTTTCCTACCACTCAGAAAATTATGTTTTACTCCTAAGTTTTCAACTGGTCATCTAGAAGGAAGCACAGCTCACAACCATGCACAAGAAAGGTTATAAAAGTTAGCCGTAAACCTACCGTCCTATATCTGGCTAAATGGTGAATACCTGTTTGGGGGGGGGGGCAAATAATAAATAAATAAATAAATGTTGTGGTCTTCAGTCCGAAGACAGCTTCGATGGAGCTCTCCATGCTAGTCTGTCCTGTGAAAACCTCTCTCTCTGCATAACTACTACAACCTACACCCATTCGAACCAGCTTACTGTATTCAAACATTTGTCTCCTTTTACAAGTTTTACCCCTCACACTTACTTCCAGTCCCAAAATGACCGTTTTTTTATGTCAAACGATGTGTTCTACCAGTAGATAACTTATTTTAGTCAACCTGTACGATAAAATTCATTTCTTCTCAGTTCGAATCAATACTCCTTCATTAGTTATTCTATGCACTCATTTAATATTTAGTATTGTTCTATAACGGCATATTTCAAAAGCTTTTAATTGTCATCTTTCTGAATTGTTTTCATCCACGCTTCACTTGTGTACACTCCAAAAAACTAATAAGTTCATAAACGGTTGTGTAACAGTTTGGTTGATTTTCATGCCAGTCTACGTTTTTATCGTGTCCAGTTCAGCCATCATCAGTAATTTTACTGTCCAAACAGCAAAATTCATTTACTACTTTCAGTTTCTCATTTCCTAATATAATTCTCTCTCCATCGCCTCTTTTAATACGGTTGCATTCCATTACCGTTGTTCTACGTTTATTGATATTCATCTGTTAATCTCTTTCCCAGACTACCCATTTCGCTCATGTCATCCAAATCCTTTGCCGTTTCTTATAGAATTACAGTTCCATCGTTTAACCTATAAGTACTTATTTTTCCTTCAGTAACGTTAATTCCATTTCCATTGTTTCCTTTACTGCTTGCTCAATAAGTACTCGTAGATTGAATAATATCGGCGATAGGCTACAACCCTGTCTCCTTCCTTTCTTAATTGCAGCTTCCCTTTCATGTTCCTCGACTTGGCAAACTTCCGTCTGGTTTCTGCACAAGTTATATGTAACCTCTTGATCTCTGTATTTTATCCCTGCTGCCTTCAGAATTTCAAACATTGTAGCCTAGACGACATTGTCAAAAGCTTTCTCCAAATCTACGAATGCTTTAAACGTACGTTTTTCATTCTTTAAGGATGTCTCTAGGGGCGGTAGTGCCTTGCCATTCCTAAACGTCTCCACAACCTGAACAGATCGTCCACAAGGTCCGCTCCTATCAGTTTTTCCATTCTTATATAAATCATTCACGATGAAATTTAGCAACTATGATTTACTAAACCGATTGTTGGGTAGTATTAACACTTGTCAGATCCAGTCTTGTTTGGGACTGGAATCTTGAAGTACGAGGACACTTCGTCTGTTTTATATATCCTGCGTTTTCGATTGCTGTACTTGATCCCTCCTGCCTTCAGAATTTCGAAGAGTATAGCGTAGAAGATAGTTCTATGGATGGTTGTCCCAAGGATCTGAAAAATTCTGAGGGAATGTGTCGATTCTTGGGGCAGTGTTTCTGCTTAGGTCTTTCAGCACACTGTCAAGTTCTTTCCGTAGTATTACATCTCCCTATCATCATCAACTTCCTCTACTCGTTCCACAGTGAAGCGCCAAAGAAACTGGTATAGGCATGCGCATTCAAATACGGAGATATGTAAACAGGCAGAATACGGCACTGTGGTCGCCAACGCCTATATAAGACAACAAGTGTCTGTCGCAGTACTTAGATTGATCTCTGCTGCTACGATAGCAGTTTTTCAAGATTTAAGTGACTTTGAACGTGGTGTTATAGTCGACCCACGAACGATGGGACACAGCATCTCCGAGGTAGCGATGAAGTGGGGATTTTCCCCTATAACCGTTTCACGTGTTTACCGTGAATATCAGGAATCCAGTAAAACATCAAATCTCCGACATCCCTTTGGCCGGAAGAAGATCCTGCAACTGCTACTGAAAAGAATCGTTCAACGTGACAGAGGTGCAACCCTGCCCCAGATTGCTGCAAATTTTAAGTTTGGGCCATCAAAAAGTGACAGCGTGCAAACCATTCTTCAAAACATTATCGATATGGCCTTTTGGAGCCGAAGGCCCACTCGTGTACCCTTGATGATTGTACGATACAAAGCTTTACTCTTCACCTAGGCCCGTCAACACTGATATTGGCCTGTTGATGACGAAATCTGTTGCCTGGTCGGACGAGTCTCGTTTCAAATTGTATCGAGCGGATGGACGTGTACGGGTATGCAGACACCTCATGAACCCATGGTCCCTGCATATCAGCAGGGGACAGTTGTAGCTGGTGGAGACTCTGTAACGGTGCGGGCCGTGTGCAGTTGAAGTGATATGGGACCTCCGATACGTTTAGATACGACTCTGACAGGTGGCACTTACGTAAGCATCCTGACTCATCACCTGCGTACATTCATGTCCATTGTGTATTCCGATGGACTTGGGCAATTCCGACAGAACAATAGGACACCCAAACGTTCAGAATTGTTACAGAGTGGCTCCAGGAACACTTTTCAGGTTTTAAACACGTCCGCTGAACATCAGACTCCCCAGATATGAGCATTATAGGGCATATTTGGACTGCTTGCAACGTGCTGTTCAGAAGAGATCTCTACCCCCTTCGCGGATTTATGGACAGCCCTGCAGGATTCATGGCGTCAGTTCCCTCCAGCACTGCTTCAGACATCAGTCGAGTCCATGCCACGCCGTGTTGCGGCACCTCTGCATTCCGGTGGGGGCTCTACACGATATTACGCAGGTGTGCCAGTCACTCTGGTTCTCCAATCTAAACCGGATATTCGTACTACGCCCCATCTTTTTACGCATGTGACCCTGTGCTGATTTCCCTATTTCATTTCTCAAAGCTAGCCATTCAGCTTCTGTTGTATTCCTTTCACTTACGTTAGTCCGACGTTGCCTGATGCTCATTCTCAGTCCCTCTGCAACCTCTCGTTCCTTCAAATTTGTCCAGGTCGTATCTCTTTAATTTCCTATCTTTTAGCAATTTCTTCAGTTTCAGTCTCCAGTTCGTAACAAATAAATTATGGTCAGAGTCCACATGTGCTCTGGAAATATCTTATGGTTTAAGTCTGGTTTCGAAAATTGTGTCTTACCATTGTGTCATCTATCTGAAACCTCCCAATGTCCTCAGGTCTCATCATATAAACAGCTTTCTTTCGCCATTGTTAGCGATGATTGAATTATGTTATATGCAAAATTGTACCACGCGGCCACCTCTGTCAATTCTGTGCCACAGTCCATTATCTCCTGTTATTTTTCCTTCTCTTGCTTATACTACTGTCGAATTCCAACTACCCATAACATTCAAATTTCCATTTTGTTTCACTGCCTGAATTATTTCCTTTATTTCCTCATACTGTCTTTCAGTCTCTTCATAATCTGCATAGCTAGATGGCCTTCTAAATTTGTTCGACTGTGGTTAATGATGGCTTTGCGTTTATCTCGGCAACATCAATACATTCACAATGCTGCTCATAATAGCTTAACCGCAATCCTGTTTTCATTGTTGGCACTACTCCTGCATTATCCCTGTTTGATTTTCTGTTGACAACCCTGTACTAATCTGGCCAGAAGTGCCTCTTCCTGCCACGTGACGAATTCCTGCTATACCTAAGTGCAACCAATTCATTTCCGTTGTTAAATTTTGTAACTTACCTACGAAATTAAGTGATCTAACATTTGACTCCTCTATCTATAGAATGGAACTTTCCCTTTTCTTGACGATGACACCGTTCTGAATTTTCTCCTCAAGAGTAGTTTACACAACAGGGTACCATCATAATTAAGCCATACAGTAGAGCTGCATGCCCTCGGGAAAAATAATGGGTGTTTAGTTTTGCATTGCTTTCAGCTATTCGCAATACTAGCAAAGGAAGGCCATGTTACTGATGTTGCAAGACCAGATCAGTCAATAATCTAGGTTGTTGCCGCTGCAACTACTGAAAAGGCTGCTGCCCCTCTTCGGAAAACAGTAATTATTCTGGCTTTTTCACAAAAGTTAATGTTAGGTGGATTATGACGAAAGAGTTGGAGTGAGGTTTGCTTTATAAATATTTCTTTAAGAGAACTAATTCAGTTTTTCATTGACGACTACTGCAGCAATCCTCAATAACAAGTTGCCATACACTTTCATCAGATTCTTTTCATTATCAGTTTTCTTGTGGTAACTTTCGTATCATATAATGCAGACGGAGAACTTCGTAAGCCTTCGGCGGGACAACAATGCATGCCGAGAAGCGTGTTCCATGCTGAGCAGCTCATTTCTTAAAGAGACTCTGTGCGGGTCGTTTGAACGCAGCGGCTGAAGGGTTTACTTATAGGCGGAAGGCCGCACAGTTAATGTAGATGTGTACCTGTTACTTACTTCGAGCATGTGTGCTGAAATGACACTCCTGTGTATCAAACATGTAGTAGACGCTACATAAACTTTACGTTTGTTATATGACAATATTTCTATTTCATCGGCCAGCAGTATAATGGCTTAAAAGTTTGTAACATAGGATTTAAAGCAAGGTTTTTCACGTTGTGTAGGAAGCAGCTCGCAAGAAGTCTATGGAACTTTTTCTTAATAGTAAGCCCTAAGGGTCACCATTAACAATCAAATTACGTTTCTTTGGGTGTAAATAAATCGGGGAATTACAAAACCATCGTCCTCGTTGAGCATGTTGTCTAAATCGAGTCAGGCCTAATATGGTTATCCTAAAACAACAAGCAAAACGCCAGGATAACAAGAATAATAATAGTTGGTTACCTTTGCTAATACCACCGACCTTCTCCGCACCTCAGAAGTATGATTGTAGTTTACAACGCGTGTGTTTCACATCTAGGTGTTTCAAAATATGGAGTAACATATCGTCTTTTTTGTTTTGTTTCTGTCCGCTTCAGATTATCGTCATTCAATAACAGATCAATTACAAGCAACGAGTTCAAAATATTAACCAGTTTGTCAGGCACTCTGAATGACGCAGACAGCCTACATATCTGTTAATTGGTCTTGTCTAAGGGTATTATGGCCTTACCAACTCCCAGGCATCCACTTCAGACAATGTGGTTTCTCGATGACAGGTGACGCCTCATGTGTTACGAACATATGGCGTGCATTTTTTATCCTAGATCCACATGTGTGCCACCTCGTTTCTCATGTTTACCAATTTCTGTTGCGGACATTTTACATACACGTTTATTTAGTTTTCCTTCTGGTTACCTACAGATGGTAATGCCCTTTAGATACCAATAATTCTCCAATGCTGCGATGACGACAGATAATAAAAGTTTTAAATCATAGTGATGATGCCAAAGATTCTCTGACGTATTTTCATTAACTTTGTCTTCCGAAACTCAAAATTTTCGTAAGTTACATTTTGGCAGCACAAGAATGTATTATATATTGTTTTCTATTACAAAAATTATTCCGAAACAGATTTCTGATTTAAAAATATATGGAGGATGATAGTAGGCTCATAATACGCAAACCTACTTTTAACACATGTAGCTGTGGCACCATGTGAAAATAGAAGATTCTCAGTGACAACACTTCGCACAACAAAATTTCAGAGTGATCTTCCATGAGTAATGTAGGAGCAAAAATAATGTAGGACCCACCAAAAAAATAGATAAATGCGTTGTTTCTGTGTTTAGATTGGTGAATCTTATATCGATTTATCGTATTTCTTATTTCAGCATTTGGCAACAACCTCCTTAGTTGTAGGTAATGACCGAATGAGCACAGAAATTATTTTAAAAAAATGCTGAAATTGATGTTCTGGTTGTCTCAGATGTCATAGTTCCGCTTTCGTTAACAGTACATATATTATTGAATGGAAATATGAGCTTAATTTCGCCAGTCCTCGATAACGATAATTGAAGACCGCGGATATGAAAAACAGTACGGGGGAAGTTGTTTGTATTGAGAAGTTACGCAGCGAAGTTTCAATAAAATCTCATAAGTTAAATACTTAGAGTACATTCATTGTGATTTTTCTGTTCATAAAAGTCACTGTTTTTAAATATCTCTAGAAGCACAAAATGTTTTTAAAATCGTAAATTATGTCTAAAGTGATATTCTTAAAGACCCCTCAATGGGTACTAAACAGCGTTTCTGGGCGAGTTAACGAAAATATTATTGTGAAATGCTCACCATCTGGTGAGCAAGATGTATGAGACAGGCGAACTACCCTCACACTTCACGAAGAATATAATAATTCCAACCCAAAGAAAGCAGGAGTTGACAGATGTGAAAATTACCGAACTATCAGTTTAATATGTCACGGCTGAAAAGTACTAACGCGAATTCCTTACAGACGAATGGAAAAACTAGTAGAAGCCGACCTCGGGGAAGATCAGTTTGGATTCCGTAGAAATGTTGAAACACGTGAGGCAATACTGACCCTACGACTTATCTTAGGAGCTAGATTAAGGATAGGCAAACCTATGTTTCTAGCATTTGTAGACTTAGAGAAAGCTTTTGACAATGTTGACTGGAATACTCTCTTTCAAATTCTGAAAGTGGCAGGGGTACAATACAGGGAGCGAAAAGCTATTTACAATTTGCACAGAAACCAGATGGCAGTTATAAAAGTCGAGGGACATGAAAGGGAAGCAGTGGTTGGGAAGGGAGTGAGACAGGGTTGTAACCTATCCCCGATGTTATTCAATCTCTATATTGAGCAAGCAGTAAAGGAAACAAAAGAAAAATTCGGAGTAGGTATTAAAATCCATGAAGAAGAAATAAAAACTTTGAGGTTCGCCGATGACATTGTAATTCTGTCAGAGACAGCAAAGGACTTGGAAGGGCAGTTGAACGGAATGTACAGCGTCTTGAAAGGAGGGTATAAGATGAACATCAACATAATCAAAACAAGGATAATGGAATGTAGTCGAATTAAGTCGGGTGATGCTGAAGGAATTAGATTAGGAAATGAGACACTTAAAGTAGTAAAGGAGTTTTGCTATTTGGGGAGCAAAAGAACTGATGATGGTCGAAGTAGAGAGGATATAAAATGTAGACTGGTAATGGCAAGGAAAGCACTTCTGAAGAAGAGAAATTTGTTAACATCGAGTATAGATTTAAGTGTCAGGAAGTCGTTTCTGAAAGTATTTGTATGGGAGGTAGCCATATATGGAAGTGAAACATGGACAATAAATAGTTTGGACAAGAAGAGAATAGAAGCTTTCGAAATGTGGTGCTACATAAGAATGCTGAAGATTAGATGGGTAGTTCACATAACTAATGAGGATGTACTGAATAGGATTGGGGAGAAGTTTGTGGCACAACTTGACTAGAAGAAGGTATCGGTTGGTAGGATATGTTCTGAGGCATCAAGGGATCACCAATTTAGTATTGGAGGGCAGCGTGGAGGGTACAAATCGTAGAGGGAGGCCAAGAGATGAATACACTAAGCAGATGCAGAAGGATGTAGGCTGCAGTAGGTACTGGGAGATGAAGAAGCTTGCACAGGATCGAGTAGCATGGAGGGCTGCATCAAATCAGTCTCAGGGCTGAAGACCACAACAACAACAACATTGTGAAAACTCTCAAAAATACGAATTAAAAGGGCCAAATTGTTTCAGTTTATGTTACGGTTTTACTGCCAATTTTTGCAATACTAAAGCACAACAACCTCAATGATTAAGCTATGACTCAGTACAAAGTAAATTTAATTGTAATATTGCCTTACTATAGCACATAAATAACGTTGAGGATGGCGCTTGACATTTCTGCCATCACAATGCTATGACAAGGCATGAAATTTATTTGCATAAGTAAAAGTAACTATACACATTTAGCTAGTTAGCAACATATTCTGAAGAGCGTTAGCGTTCGCAATGTATTCTTGATCTTTATATGAGTTGAAGTTATCCACATCACCATCGGATCACTGCAAATCGTCCCTGAAAAACGTTCTTCCAGCACGAAAGATGCGCACGATACTACTACTGGCAAACATGTCTATAGCACTTGCCACTGTTTACATGGACTTATCCTGACAGTTCTGTCATTAGTGAGAATCTGAAATTAAATACGAGGGGCGTTGAATAAATAACGTTAAACTTTTTCATCTGAAAGCAGGTTGGTTTTATTCAGGATTCCAGAACACCGTATTATTCCCCACTCTTTTGGCTACAAAATCCTATTTTTGGAATTGCATATCTGAATCGGTAAAACCAAAACTCTTAGTTGTATGTCTGTTTGATATGTGCCCGTCTCTGTGCAACTGCTAAAATGCCATTTTCTCAGAAACTGGTAGATGTATGAAATTGAAATTTATGTCGCATACGGGCTACGGTCGTTGGATGGTGTAAAAATTGAAGCTTCTAAGTCAGTGCAATAAATGTATGACAATTTATGTCATATATTCTCACACTCGTAAACTCACTCATCAAAACCTATGACCGGCCGTGGAGGCCGAGCGGTTCAAGGCGCTACAGTCTGGAACCGCGCGACCGCTACGGTCGCAGGTTCGAATCCTGCCTCGGGCATGGATGTGTGTGATGTCCTTCGGTTAGTTAGGTTTAACTAGTTCTACGTTCTATGGGACTGATGACCTCAAAAGTTAAGTTCCATAGCGCTCAGAGCCATTTGAACCACAACCTATGGGATGTCGGACAAGAATTATGAAATTTGGAAAGAAGCAAAGTTTCAAGGTACAACTAAAGGGAAAAAGGTTAGAAAACTGCTAAATTGCTATTATATAACACGAAAAAAAAATATTTCTTTTGTCAGTTGTTATCCTACTTCAAAACTAAAGCCGGCCGCGGTGGTCTCGCGGTTCTAGGCGCGCAGTCCGGAACCGCGCGACTGCTACGGTCACAGGTTCGAATCCTGCCTCGGGCATGGATGTGTGTGATGTCCTTCGGTTAGTTAGGTTTAATTAGTTCTACGTTCTATGGGACCGATGACCTCAGAAGTTAAGTTCCACAGCGCTCAGAGCCATTTGAACCACAACCTATGGGATGTCGGACAAGAATTATGAAATTTGGAAAGAAGCAAAGTTTCAAGGTACAACTAAAGGGAAAAAGGTTAGAAAACTGCTAAATTGCTATTATATAACACGAAAAAAATATTTCTTTTGTCAGTTGTTATCCTACTTCAAAACTAAAGCCGGCCGCAGTGGTCTCGCGTTTCTAGGCCCGCAGTCCGGAACCGCGCGACTGCTACGGTCGCAGGTTCGAATCCTGCCTCGGGCATGGATGTGTGTGATGTCCTTAGGTTAGTTAGGTTTAAGTAGTTCTAAGTTCTAGGGGGCTGATGATCACAGCTGTTAAGTCCCATAGTGCTCAGAGCCATTCAAAAGTAAAATGTTTTGTAATTCCCTACACCCAAACCTCGCTAGTATAAATGTCGATAACATGTAAAAATTATCGAGATTTTTCGATTCCGTCGGGATGGATGAACTACCTATACAAGATGAAGAAAAATTCGCGCACTCTGATTTCGCAGTGTCGATCCCTGACACACTAGCAATACAAAAATGTCTCTCACAAAACTTTGTGCTGTACATATATCCGGCAGTAAATGGACTGTAAAGACTGGCCATCTGGCAACACTGCAGTTGCATGTACGGCAACTAGCTCTGTCAGTATATCGGAGTAGTGTCATGCTGTTGATGCAGGGGCGGCGTTCTAGGCTAGCATGCAAGAGGTCGAGTGTTCGATTCTGGGTCGAGGAGTATTCGCTTTTATTTGCTAAAGGTAGTGTGCGTGATACCGTTTCTGGTGTCTTAATCGTGATACAACTATTGCAGTGTGTCTTCTACACCATTTCTTAATCCACATGTTTTACATGGTACATGTTAGGAAATTATTTTCAAAGAACTTCGTTGCTAGACTACTGTTGACGTAAGACCATAAGGAATTGTAATAGACCTGAACGTGGCAACAATAATAATATTTTGTTGTAATAGATGGAACCATTGGGAAAGAGAGCATAGGAGGCAGCTTTTCGAATCTAGTATGCAGTGGTGCGAAACAATTCGCATCCACGAAGAGCGAAAGGCTTCATTAAAAGCTGACCAGAGAAAACGATTGTACTTCCATTTCCGTGTTTGTAACATGCAACCGCAAATGTTTTGTAGAGGACCCAATACAATCGCAGTATGACGAGTAAGAGACCAGAAACGATACCACACACACACTACCTTTAACAAATAAAAGTACACTTCGACCCAAAATCGACCTATTGCATGCTTGTCCTAAACGCCATCCACTGCTGCAACAGCACAGCACTGCTGCGATACCTTGACAGAGCTAGTTGCCGTAATTATAATTACAGTGTTGCCAGACTGCTATTCTTTACAGTTCGTTTACTGTCAAAAATATGAGCAGGGCGAAATTTTGTGACAGATATCTTTGTATTGCTAGTATGTCAGGGATCGGGCTGCCAAGTCAAAGTGTGTGAATATTTCTTCACCCTGTATGCATAATGAAGTTTGTACGGAACTCTTACAGCGTGAATTCTACTCGTACCAGGCTAATTTTTTTTCTCCTCATCTGCATATGCTAGGTCTTCCCTGTTATATTACTTCCCCTCATATCTTCTCCAGATTTAATTCCTTCTGTGAGTCTCAAAAATTTTACACATCCGCCTATAGTGTGTACATGTAGGAAGTCATATTGACATCCGACCATGTCTTCTGGGTGGTTCACTCATTTAGTCAACTGGCGTATATTTACTGATGCACTCGGCACGATCAGTGATTTTTGAGCCTATCCACTTATAACTAGACATGTGTAGAGAGTTTCTCCCTGTTAGGGAATTGTGTAAAACAGTGACGGTAATAATAATAAACTGCACTGCATGTATGGAAGTGAGCGTTTGGCATCATTGGCCGGGAAGCCCCTTACAGGACAGGTCCGGCCGCCTTGGGGCAGGTCTTATTATATTGGACGCCACATTGGGCGACCTGCGCGCCGTATGGGGATGAAATGATGATGAAGACAAAACAACACCCAGTCCCTGAGCGGAGAAAATCTCCGACCCAGCCGGAAATCGAACCCGGGTCCCGTAGAATGGCAGTCCATCACGCTGACGATTCCGCGATCGGGGTGGTAACTACATGTGTAAAACGCTACTGACAAGGGAACATCCCCATCGCACCCCCCTCAGATTTAGTTAGAAGTTGGCACAATGGATAGGCCTTGAAAAACTGAACACAGATCAGTCGAGAAAACAGGAAGAAGTTGTGTGGAACTTAAAAAAATAAGCAAAATATACAAACTGGGTCGTCCATGAGGAAGATAGGCAATATTAAGGGCAATGTGAGGCGAGGATAGCCGTGGTCCTGTGGTTAGCGTGAACAGCTGCGGCACGAGAGGTACTTGGTTCAAATCTGCCCTGCACTGAAAATTTTGCTTTCTTTATTTTCGCAAAGTTATGATCTGTCCGTTCGTTCATTGACGTCTCTGTTCACTGTAATAAGTTTAGTGTCTGTGTTTTGCGACCGCACCGCAAAACTGTGTGATTAGTTGACGAAAGGACGTGCCTCTCCAATGGGAACCAAAAACATTTGATTGCAAGGTCATAGGTCAACCGATTCCTCCACAGGAAAACACGTCTGATATTTTGTATACAACACTGGTGACAGCATGTGCGTCACATGACAGGAATATGTTGTCGACCCACCGAATGGGTGAAAAGTTTCTTCTACCTTGCCCGATTTAGGTTTTCTTGTGGATGTAATAATCACTCCAAAAAAAGTGATGAAAACATAAGAGTTTTTCACATAAACTGAAAATAAAAAGTTAAAATTTTCGCTCAAGGGGAGATCTGAACCAAGGACCTTCCGTTCCGCAGCTGTTCACGCTAACCACGGGACCACAGAGCTCCTCGCCTCACATTGCCCTTAATATTGCCTATCTCACGCATGGACGACCCAGTTTGTATATTTTGCTTATTTTTTTCATAGTTCTACACAACTTCTTCCTGTTTTCTCAATCGATCTGTGTTCAGTTTTTCAAGGCCTATCCACTGTGCCAACTTATAACTAAATCTGAGAGGGGTGCGATGGGGATGTTCCCTTGTGAGAGGAACAATATTGAAAAATAAGAAACCAACAAATAAGGAATTTTACTACATTGTCTCCGGTGTTTAACTTGTATGACACGGCCTTGTCGCAGTGGTAACACCGGTTCCCGTCGGATCACCGAAGTTAAGCGCTGTCGGCCTGGGCTAGCTAGCACGTGGATGGTTGACGATCTGGTCAGCCGAGCGCTGTTGGCAAGCGGGCTGCACTCAAACCTTGTGATACAAAGTGAGGAGCTACTTGATTGAGAAGTAGCGACTCCGTTCTCGTAAACTGACACACGGCCGGGAGAGCGGTATGCTGACCACATACCCCTCCATATCCGCATCCGATGACGCCTGTGGGCTGAGGATGACACGGCGGCCGGTCGGCACAGTTGGGCCTTCATGGCCTGTTCGGGCGGAGTTAAGTTTAGTTTTAGTTTAACTCGTATGTCAGAGAGGTCATGAACGATGTGAAAGAGAATATCGGAACACAGATGACAATACAAGGAAATTACGCGCCTGTTCTAAATTTTATTGGTAACATTTCACCTCTTGCTGAAATTAAGGATGCTTTAAGGGAGCTACTGAATAAAGAGGGTTGTAGCGTAGCTCATAATAAGGCTTAAGAACCCACAGAGCCCAGACGTAAGTAATGAAGGGAAGCAGAAAGGGCAACAGTGACTCGTGTAGGATCAGACTTGGGGAGGCCACAATAATAGGAACAATTCTACTGCGTAACGAATACACAGAGGTCACAAAAGTCGTGGGATACCTCCGAATATCGTGTAGGACCACCTTTTGCCCGGAACAGCGTAACAACTCAACCTGCCATGCACTCAACAATTCGTTGGACGTACACAGCACAAACATTGAGCAATGTGGCCTCTATAGCCGTCTATAACTGCGAAATTGATGCTAGTGCACGAACCGAGCTCTCGTATATGTCCTATAAATGTTCGATGGCGGTCCCGAAGTACGAGAGTATAACCAATTCCAGTCAGTGATCGGTTCAGTTGGATCAGAGGACTCACTCCAGTCCATGTAAACAAAGCCTACACTATTACGAAGCCACCACCAGCTTGGACAGTGTGCTGTTGCCAACTTTTGTCCATGGCTTCATGGGGTCTCCACCACACTCAAACCCTCCTATTACCAACTGAAACCTGTACTCATCTAACCAGGTAATGATTTTCCAGTTGTGTTGGATCCAACCGATATGGTGACGAGCTCAGGAGAAGCGCTTCAGGCTATGTCGTTAGTAAAGGCACTCGCGTCGGTCGTCAGCTGCTATGGCCCATTATAGCTTAATTTCTCCGCAAATTCGTGAAGGATACGTTTGTCATACGTCCCACCTTGATTTGTGAGGTTATTTTAGGCAGTGTTCCTTGTTTGCTAGACTGACAACGCAAACGCCGCTGCTCTCGGTGGTTAAGTAAAGGCCGTCGGCCTCTGCGTTGTCCGTGGTGAGAGGTAACGCTGAATTGTGGTATTCTCTGCACATTCGTGACACTGTGGGTTGTGAAATACTGAAATCCCTAACGATTTCCGTAATGAATTGTCCCTTGCGTGTAACTCCAACAAAGATTCCGGGTTCAAAGTCTTGTAATACCCGTCGTGTGGCCGTAATCACCTGAGTACAAAAGATAGCTCCGCCCTTTTCTACCTTGTGTACGCGATACTGCCGCCATCTGTATATGGGCATGTCGCTATCCCATGAATCTAGTTACCTCACTGTAAGATAGGGGTGAATGTCCTAAGAAAGAGTGTCGCAGCTGAAAAAAGCTGTAGTTAAGAAAACCGATTAATGTCAACAAACGCAGAAACGGAGTTAATTAAGTATTTGGTCTGTGTCTACATATAAAGAATAGCATAGTACGTAAATTATTACGAGACTACGAAAAGATAAGAGAACGAGAAAATAAAATTATATGAAGTGTGATACTGTGAACTACATTAAAAACAAAGCGGAGATTTGAAAATGAAATTAAAAGAACAGGAACATAGAGAAAGATGATACAGATTAGTGCGAAAGATGACAAATGATGAAGAAAGAGTTTGTTACTACACGGGTCAGAAGAAAAACTGTATGAAGAGACAAGGATTAGTATATACGGGGAAGATTTTGGAAGAAAATATTAGTGAAAGGCTGATAACGGCAGAAAATTCGGTCGAATATTGAAGGATTAAGTTTGTTTTTGTTTTTTGTTTCGATTAAAATTTACATGAGAAACACATGCACTAGAAAAATTCTGTAGTTCGTGTATAGCAGTCGTCTCTCTCTCTTTCTCTCTCTCTCTCTCTCTCTCTCTCTCTCTCTCTACTTTTCTCTATCTCTTCCAGCAACCGGGTTTTTCGCTATTTCTCTTGTTACTGTTGTTCAAAAGGAACTTCCATGAAGCGGAGCCACAAAGCGTACACTCTGCTTCAATATTCAGACGGTACATCACGAATAAATTCATACGGCTATGTAGAGAAATTATAAGCAAATTACAACAGTAAATAATACCTGATCTCTACAGAGTTTCATAGTGTATGAACGTAGCATAAAACGTGAGAGTGTTTTAACAACTGTGCATTGTGCAAAATAACACACCACAAACTCAGCGGTCGAATTTATATTCCCACAGCAGTCCCCTTAAAGCGCTTCAGCTTTTATACGACGGCTCAAAAATAATGAGAAAAATATGAGCCCCCTGTTGACCCCCGCTAGCAGCGGAAATCTGTAAAAACATACCAACGTTAGGAGATCATTTCATCGATGAAAACTCAAAATAATGCATATCTTCCTTCAGTAGAGGCACCAGTTAAATTTTTCCCGTTAGACGTACAATTCTATCCCTCTAGATACGAAACCAGAATGTTCTTTACAGCATCCGATGTTACAGTTTCCATTATCGGATTTTCTGTTTTGCACGCAGACTGGCTTACTCATTCTCCAGCCAAATTCATTGACAAGAACTAGCGCGTCTTTTCGATTTGCTCTTTACTGACAGCAACCTTTTTCCGCTTGCGGTGTAAGATCATGCGTATTACCTGTCTTTTTCAGTCATGGCATTACTGTCTGTAATATTCAGATACTTTCCGCCTTCTTGCTTCAGTATCCTTCCCCTAATTTCTCTCGATCATCGACCAAAAGAAGTGAATGAATGAACGAATGAATGAAGAAAGAAGAAAGAAAAACATTTTACTTTCATCAAGATCGCTACAGACAAAGCATTAAGAACTAAACAACAATACTGAAGCATATCAGTCTCAACTTTATTAAAAGAATTGGACAGAATTCGCTAATGATAAACAAAGATACTTCCAAAAACTGGATGGTGATGATCGAACAATGTTTGAAACCTTCTCTTCTTGAATATTAGAGCAGATTCTCGTCCACGAGATGAATTTCCTTGATAGGATTACAGAAAAGCGACCTTATTGATTGAGGAAGTAAGGGAGAAAATGGAGCAGCAGCAAACGTAAGTATGTTTAAATCAAATTGCAGGAAAAAAAATCCTAAACATCTGTGACATTTTAATTTTCTCTTCGTAGTCTAGATCTATGCACTTGCCATTAACTGTGCCCGTCTTATTACACCCAACCCGCACAATCTCCCATACTTTGCCCCCATTGAGAAGACTAGTTCCTGTTTTACACTTCACGTGTGCTTCCTCTAACACGAAGATGACACAGCCCTTCTAGAGGTCTGTTATGCTTCAGAAGTCCCGATAGCGTCTCTAGATGCATTGAAGCTGCTAACCATGTAAGGTAGGTGTACTAAATAATTACGGCCCGCTGCTCACAAGTCTCAATGTACGAGCCAGAGCTGGAAGTTTGCAGCATATACTGAACATTCTGCTATTAATACTTCATGGTTTCAGTAAGGCAGTATAGGTCTGATTCCCATCATTTTGAATTGTTTCTTTTGAGTTCTACGTTTGACCAGCTTCGAAGAGTGCGACTCTTCCAAATATCTCGAGGACTTTGTAAGTAATGTAGAAACGTACAGGGTAGCTATGATTAAAGTGCAGCAACTCACGGGGATCCAGTGTGGGCTCCAATCACCGCATGACAGCAAAATTTCGTACATTGATACTGCCTTAATTCGGAACAGATGTACGCTGAAAATTATTAGTTTGAATCTTGGTCACCAGGTGCAAATGTGGCGTTGTGAATGGAAGAAATACATATAGAAATGTTTCCATATCTACTGGATTAGGAACGAGACGCGGTCACAAAACGTTGAAACAAGTGAGGAAATGGTAATGATAATTTTATTACTAACGATCTTGCATAAAAACAGAGATTTCCACAGAGATGCGCTCTTCCAGAGCAGGAATCACATGCTGTACAAGGAGGTCTCGATAATGTGCAGGCGTCACTCCTCACCTGACAGGCATTCTGGCAGTACAGAACGGACCGACAGTCTGGTAGCGAGCGCAGAGGGTTTTGAATTCGCGTGGACCTCGATTACCACTAGAGGTCTCTACAGCCGTCGCACAGTAAGCTGTTGCTGCGCACATTCCTGGCTTGCGTATAACGTGAGGGCGCCACAGTGGAGCACGTGGTACCAACAGCCAATAGCAGCGTACCTTATCCTGTATATGAGCGCCTGCCTCTCGTTCAGCTAGGATCCTTTACACCTCCCAAAAGCTCGATCTCCCTAGAATCCTTTACACCTCCCAGAAGCTCGATACCCCACACCCGCTTGTCTCTCTCATACTCGCCCATTCCAGCGTGTTGCTGTGCCTGAATACTTGCGTTTCATGCATCCCATCTGCTCTCTATCTTCACACCCTCCATACCCTTGGCCAACGTTTTTTTTCTGGTCATCAGTCTACTGACTGGTTTGATGCGGCCCGCCACGAATTCCTTTCCTGTGCTAACCTCTTCATCTCAGAGTAGCACTTGCAACCTACGTCCTCAATTATTTGCTTGACGTATTCCAATCTCTGTCTTCCTCTACAGTTTTTGCCCTCTACAGCTTCCTCTAGTACCATGGAAGTCATTCCCTCATGTCTTAGCAGATGTCCTATCATCCTGTCCCTTCTCCTTATCAGTGTTTTCTACATATTCCTTTCCTCTCCGATTCTGCGTAGAGCCTCCTCATTCCTTACCTCATCAGTCCACCTAATTTTCAACATTCGTCTATAGCACCACATCTCAAATGCTTCGATTCTCTTCTGTTCCGGTTTTCCCACAGTCCATGTTTCACTACCATACAATGCTGTACTCCAGACGTACATCCTCAGAAATTTCTTCCTCAAATTAAGGCCGGTATTTGATATTAGTAGACTTCTCTTGGCCAGAAATGCCTTTTTTGCTATAGCGAGTCTGCTTTTGATGTCCTCCTTGCTCCGTCCGTCATTGGTTATTTTACTGCCTAGGTAGCACAATTCCTTAACTTCATTGACTTCGTGACCATCAATCCTGATGTTAAGTTTCTCGATGTTCTCATTTCTACTACTTCTCATTACCTTCGTCTTTCTCCGATTTACTCTCAAACCGTACTGTGTACTCATTAGACTGTTCATTCCGTTCAGCAGATCATTTAATTCTTCTTGACTTTCACTCAGGATAGCAATGTCATCAGCGAATCGTATCATTGATATCCTTTCACCTTGTATTTTAATTCCACTCCTGAACCTTTCTTTTATTTCCATCATTGCTTCCTCGATGTACAGATTGAAGAGTAGGGGCGAAAGGCTACAGCCTTGTCTTACACCCTTCTTAATACGAGCACTTCGTTCTTGATCGTCCACTCTTATTATTCCCTCTTGGTTGTTGTACATATTGTATATGACCAGTCTCTCGCTATAGCTTACCCCTACTTTTTTCAGAATCTCGAACAGCTCGTACCTTTTATATTGTCGAACGCTTTTTCCAGGTCGACAAATCCTATGAAAGTGTCTTGATTTTTCTTTAGCCTTGCTTCCATTATTAGCCGTAACGTCAGAATTTCCTCTCTCGTCTCTTTACTTTTCCTAAAGCCAAACTGATCGTCACCTAGCGCATTCTCAATTTTCTTTTCCATTCTTCTGTATATTATTCTTGTAAGCAGCTGCGATGCATGAGCTGTTAAGCTGATTGTGCGATAATTCTCGCACTTGTCAGCTCTTGCCGTCTTCGGAATTGTGTGGATGATGCTTTTCCGAAAGTCAGATGGTATATCGCCAGACTCATATATTCTACACACCAACGTGAATAGTCGTTTTGTTGCCACTTCCCCCAATGATTTCAGAAATTCTGACGGAATGTTATCTATCCCTTCTGCCTTATTTGACCGAAGTCCTCCAAAGCTCTTTTAAATTCCGATTCTAATACTGGATCCCATATCTCTTCTAAATCGACTCCTGTTTCTTCTTCTATCACATCAGACAAATCTTCACCCTCATAGAGGCTTTCAATGTATTCTTTCCACCTATCTGCTCTCTCCTCTGCATTTAACAGTGGAATTCCCGTTGCACTCTTAGTGTTACCACCGTTGCTTTTAATGTCACCAAAGGTTGTTTTGAGTTTCCTGTATGCTGAGTCTGTCCTTCCGACAATCATATCTTTTTCGATGTCTTCGCATTTTTCCTGCAGCCATTTTGTCTTAGCTTCCCTGCACTTCCTAATTATTTCATTCCTCAGTGACTTGTATTTCTGTATTCCTGATTTTCCCGGAACATGTTTGTACTTCCTCCTTTCATCAATCAACTGAAGTATTTCTTCTGTTACCCATGGTTTCTTCGCAGCTACCTTCTTTGTACCTATGTTTTCCTTCCCAACTTCCGTGATGGCCCTTTTTAGAGATGTCCATCCCTCTTCAACTGTACTGCCTACTGCGCTATTCCTTTTTGCTGTATCTATAGCGTTAGAGAACTTCAAACGTATCTCGTCATTCCTTAGTACTTCCGTATCCCACTTCTTTGCGTATTGATTCTTCCTGACGAATGTCTTGAACTTCAGCCTCCCTGATGATGTCCTTGTTCCCTCCATTAACCCTTCTACCAGATGTGACTCTCACCTCCCATTCCGCCGCCCTCTTTTCCCCAGGGCTAACTCTCTCCCTCCTCACCTTCCTTTCTTTTCCCCTCCTCTCTCCCACATCTCCCCCGCCCCCAGGGCTTCCTACCCCTCCCCTCTCTCCTCCCCCCACTCCTTTCTCACACAGACTCCATTTCTCCCTCCTTCCCGCTCTCCTGCCTTCCACCCAAAGGCAGGACCCTCTTCATCAGTGTGTTTCTGAGTGATTCGCCGATGATCGTGACCAGTGTTTCCATGCATCAGTATTTCTCCGATTTGTGCTACAGTGCTCTCCTCGGTGTCCTCCTATGTTCGTGTCTCCAACTGGATGTATTCGTGTGTTCTCCTGGTGACCACCTTTGTGTACCAAGCCTTCCGTCGAACGACTTCTAATCTATCATGTAATGCTTATCATGTATTACCATGATTTTTATGTTTCCTGTCTTATATGTCCGTTGTATCTATTGGACGAAGAGCGGCGTATGTACGCTGCTGCCGGCCTGTCTCGTATGAGGCATGAAATTACAATAAAGGAAAAAAAAAGAACTCAGCTAGGCAGTCTGAACGTCGTGGAGTCTATCGACCTCTCGGCAACAGACAGTGTGTTTGCCGTACTTTGTTTGCGGTACTAGTGGACGTCTTGGATTCGTTTGGTTGTCTCTGTCACCCCGTTTCTTCTTTCGTGTTGTCGTCGTAAGGTCTCGCTTGGTCGTCCGTCGTTGTTCGTGTCCGTCCTTTCCGTCACTTTGTTTGTTCGCCAGCTACTCTCCGTTTGGTCCCGCCGCGCTTCGTTTTCGGCCATCCCGCGGCCGTTCGAGTCGCGGTTACAACAGAGAGTGAAAGTGCTTGAGAATCCATACTACACACTCACGTACAACGAGTGCAATGGCTCTTCGTTCACAACAGCAATAGCCCAAACTCAGTGGTGGCTTGGCTCTGAGCACTATGCGACTTAACGTCTGAGGTCATCAGTCGTCTAGATCTTAGAACTAATTAAACCTGACTAACCTAAGGACATCACACACATCTATGCCCGAGGCAGGATTCGAACCTGCGACCGTATGGGTCGGTCGGCTCCAGACTGTAGCGCCTAGAACCGCACGGAAACTCAGTGGTTCGGCGTATTCACTGCATCTTGTAGTGTAAAATGTGCCTCGTCACACCATATAATGTATCACCGCCACATCTCATCAACTTAGATCGGTGCCAGAAATCGAAGAGCAAATTCAGAATGTTGCTGCTTGCCATAACATTTCAGTTACTACACCGTCAGAATCTTGTTCGGATACCAGTACAGTATAGACAGCAGGACTGTCAGTATTGTTCGCTCTGGGATGGACAATTCTCGTGACTCTGCACCAGCACTAGCACTACCGGAGGCACTCACTGCGTGATCAGTTACTGCAACAGCGGCCGCGTCGATAACTTCCACCGGGATGGAACGCCTTCCACTCTCAGATGGCAAACCGAGCTCACGCGTGTTTTAGAATTTCATGATCATCTTCTCTGAACCACTTAATGACATCTGTCCTCCCTTCAGACTTCACAGTACCCTCTGAATGCAGAACTGTAATTGCTACCATACACATAAAGCAATTTCACTAATAGCGCACTCTCCTCGATAGCCATACAGTACCCTCACGTTACAGCTAGTCAAACGACAGCGTGGGTGTCGTAGAATCATAGAAACAGTGAACTGCGCAGATTTGCATCTGATATCTAAGACTGGAACCACTTTTTTTAAGCGTAAATTGGGTGCGAATTGACGCATAGCATATCTACCAAGTTTGACTGCGGTACGCTAATTACAGCCCACCTATACCTTCATGAGTAACTAATCTATAATTATAACCACCGGGTATTATGTATAACAGAAAAGCTCGTTTATTCGACTTTAAATCCGTATTATTAAATTTACGAAGTTAGTTCTACGCTACATTCTCCACCATAAGATACGGGACAATACAGTCATCACGTAGAAGAAGAGCTCCGAACTGTCTACGACTCGCGTGCAATAAAATTAAGGCGAGACATCTAGAGAGTGATCACCCGAGAAGGACTATGTTACGCATCCGCCATATGTCACACAAACAGCGCCAAACGTGGACATTAGCAGACGGAGGACTCCAGTCAGCATGCAGTACCCCAAGACGTTGTCAGACAACTATCAGACAGTGCCAGGATCACTTACTGTCGCCGCCAAAAAGAGCCAAACATGACGTTGTGCAAGAGGTGTTAGCGATCATTCAATGGATTTTGGACTTTACCCGGACCAGTGAAAAATGTACTACATTTCCACGTACAGCAATCACATTCCAGTTTTGTATAATAATCCTTCGATCAACAAATCACTGTAAACTGCTGCTAACCTGTGTTTTTTTTTCCGTAGCTGTTGCCTAACCATAATTGGCCTAGTGATGAATCTATACAGTTGCTGCTTATATGCGCGCTCACAACCGCAACTACATATTGGTAGTGCTTTCGCTTCGTGCAGCCTAGATAAGTCTGAAGCGAAGTGCATTTGGCGAATACGACGTCATGACTGCGAAAGGCAAATAATACGCTGAAACTTGCTCTCAACACATATCGAAGACAAAAGACACGTTGATTCATGACAGTGTATTAGACTGAAAAGTAATAAGGCAAACGGCGTGCGAAACTGAACGCCGAAAAGTTGGAGTTACCTAATAACGCACAGGCAGGCCTTGTTAAGTAGATTTGTTGCAATATAGACAGTGAATGAAATGAAATAGCTAAAATTGAATTAGTATATTAAGATATTAATAGTGAGGAACCATAAGATCTTACTCTGAGAACATAAAAATTAAAATTGTATGAAAATTTTCGTTAAAACATTAAAAACGCAAGTCTAGAACAATGGATGTATGAACAGTGAAAGACATAAAGATCGTAAAATTACAGAAGTGGAATTAACTAGCGGGCATAGAATTGCATGATTTGTCACGAAATATTAAGGTTCTAACACAACTAAATTCTAAAATGATATGCCTGAACACAGAACGGGATGGAAAAAGACGGCTTGGAAGATTAGGCGCACAATCGTCGTAATTTCTCGTTTACAAATTCATATTTACTTTTAATAAACATAATTAACAAAGCGCATGAACAATACGTGCCAGTTTAAATGTGCTCTGGAGTTCACCACTTAATATTAACCAATAATTAAAATCAGTGGCAGCATAACGGAATTTTGAAAACAATTTTTTTGATAATTTAAAAAATATTATCAAACTATCTCAGTCCTTAAGTCTGTAACTTAACAGTTAATATTTAATGATAGTTAAATAAAAGATTTCTCTAAAAGATATTTCCCAACAGGCAATACTTGCATTAAAGTATGTAGACACCAATACCCTTACACTATCAAAATCTGTGCAAGTGGAACAACAGACAAATTTTCTTCAAAAATGAAACAATATTTATGTGACACAAGGTGACTATGTTAAAACATTAATTATTAAAAATAAGGACTATAAAAATAACCTTCAGATTAAGGAAAAATATTGTATGCAGGAATATTCCGTAGGAAACTCATACAACAAGGCTCACTAGCAATCTGTGTGAAGTAAGTATAATCGATTGAATTTAAAACACACAACAACGCGAAAACATGACGCCTACACATACAGGCACGCGTCAAAAGAATAACGTTTAGGCGAAAAAGAGAAAGGCTGATAAAACTCAACTTAATCTGTAGACAGCCGACATAAACAGACTTGCACACTACTTTGTGGCGCCGCCCCAGGTACCGGCCGATACCGCAGACACCGCTGTGTCACACCAACAGGCCTTCAGCTCGCTGCAGGCACGCTACAATCACGCGAGGGACCGAACTTCAGGAACAGAATTGGCAAAAACTGTCAACGAGAATAGGATAGCCCAAGCACAAATAGATTAAGCCAAAATAACTCATGCCTCTTCTAAGATGACTCGCCAAAAGGCACTTTTAAAAGCTAATGCTAAGAAGCCAGAGAATTATTCAGTCAGCTACACATCTAGAAATGCCTGTAGGCGTTTTAACATAAAAAGAAGTTTAAAAAAAGGAAAATTTACAACACCACTCGCCACTGTATCTCAGAGACCAAAGCTAATTCGAAGCAGTCAAAACGAAGAAGAAAAATTAAGGTCCAGAAAACATATTTTAAGCATGAGCCTGTACTAATACAGATCCGGCAAAGGGCCATTAATGCAGTCGGTGTCTTAAAGGACGTAAAAAAATTCAAACGCACATTAACATTGGTCTCTAAACTCATAAAATTTCATTTTAAGTAAAACATTTCCGTATATAAAACCATAAATGAGATGCAACAAATTTTAAGATTAGTACTAAGTACTTCTTAAAATTCCAATTTTGCGCCACAATGTGGCCTATAAAACCTCCTAATTCCCAAAATCACGTCATTTAAACATAGTATATACCAGTACAATCTGAATAAACCGTATGGTAACTGTCTCGTCAAATAAAACTATAATAAATCTCAGAGGGCCATGCAATGCAGGAAACGAATGAGCAGACAGGTAAACAACACCGACCGTTGCGCCAGAAGTACTTGCCAACCCAAACACTTAAAATTTTAGTCAACGAACGGACGGCGAAATCCGCAATTACGTCAAACCAACTCCAATAACGGTGACGATCCCTCCAAGTCAAGCACTCGCTCTCTCAGCGTGCAAGACTCGTTTTTCAAAGAGCTGGCTGCCGCGGGGCAGCGTCGTACTCCAGGACTCGGCTCTCACTAAAACAGCCGGCGGTTTCACAGACCTCGTTTTCCACGTAGCCTCACGGCAACGATAAGTCCAGAGGCACTACATTACAGTCACACAACATATCGAGACGCCAGTAAATCAGGCAAATAAAAGAGCCAAAGATTCGACTACATTTATGTACAGTTCTTTGTAAAACATTTGGTGGTACGTATTTAGTTTCATTTGTTTTTAGGTCTGAAGACGACCCTGAGTGATCGAAACATGTAATCTATATAAAAAGGTGTTACTGAAACTGAACAGTAAATGAGTATTATATTAACTCAGTTGATGACTAACCTTTAATTACTTACAGCAGTAAAAACTACGAAATTTTTAATATCTGCATTTTCCGCCTTATAGAGAAATAATTTAACTTTCTCAGATATAATATTTGCAGAAATGTCAAAATTAAGAATACAGAAGCTGGCAAACTCGGGGATGGACCTTAAGTGATATGCCTACCTTAGTGCAAATGGTGGGAATCTCCAGTTAACTTATTTCAAGATAAGTTACCCCAACCTAGGCAATAAATGTAAGGCGGACCACATACAACTAAATGACTTTACTTATGGATCAAGCCAATCAATTAAAAATACACTAGAATACATACAACCTTCGACAGTTAACTAACATAGAATCTCTCAAAAACCTCACAATGGACTACAATTTTTATCTGTTTGAACATACAGACTGCATTCCTACACTACATTCGAGGTCTAAAAACTTCGATGTAGCTTATCCTCGAATATAAAACACATGTCTTCCAAATAATTGCACGACACGCACTCTGTCCAGCTGCCCTCCTAGGTTTAACCTCCTCTACCAGAATTCTTAACCATATTATGTAACGCCCCTCTCTTCTTGCACACACTGAGCAGTACACCCTCCCCTATCGGCAAATGAAATCCTGGTGTGCTACTATTTAACTAAGCGGACACGCGCGGGAATTTGACGGTTTCGGGTGGGACAAACCGGATCAACTGCCGACACCCTACCTCTAAACGAAACAAATATGAAAATTGCAATCCATTAATCGCACGTTACATAAATCCTCCAAAAACCACAATGTTGGTATTTTTATCTTTAACTAACTTACATAAAGTAACAGAAACTAACCACGAAGCACACAGTCTCGTTAAACTCACCTATCGTAACTCATTCACAGATAACGAAATCCGCTCAGATATTTGTCACTCGCTTTAAACCTCTCTCCACTCCTCCCCTCCCACAAAATAACGCTCCTGACCCTTCCCATAATTTCCTTTTCTCCCACAATTACGTTCCTGCTTCGATTCTAGTCACTCCTAACTCTGATCACTTATGTATCTATCATCCACTATACCTCGCCATGCCATGGTCCAGCCCACATGATACGCAAGTTCTTCACACCCTTCAACGCAACAAAATTAACCAACCTACATTCACAGAATTGTTTACTTCCCAATGCAATTCTCTCCAATTCATTCCATTATAGTACAGAGTTACTCAGTTTTAAAATCTTTGCCATCTCAGAATCATCAATTTTTAGAAATATAACTATGACATCAAACATCAAGTAAACGTTTAATATTAATGTTGCATTCTAAGTCTTGTAGGTGAACATCATCAGTAATGTGTTTCTAAGCTTATCATCTCGCTGAGGTTATCAGCTGCTGTAGACGTTGTTGCTGTGCTTTCGAAAATGAATTTGTTTTTCAGGAGAACTCCATATTCTACAAGCAAAATGTTCATCTTTTTCCTTATTTCAGAGTCTTACTAGTTTCGACACCTGTCATCTTTCGAGGGCCTCGTAGAAGCTCTGCAGAATATAATAAAATACATTGTAAAAATTGTACAAATTTATTATTGGTTTCCTATTTAAATGTAAATGTATAAAATTTGCACTTATCTTCTCATAATTACTCACCTTAAGCGCCATTAATTTAATGGAACAATCCTGGATCCTGTACGGGAACCATTGTAATAGGCTGTAAAACTTTCTCTAATGTTGACTATGGGATGGAAAATACTCGTGAGTCTCTAAGAGCACTAGCACTACTCATGCACGTACTCCATGGTCAGTTACAGTGTAAGTAGGCTGTTTAGGTTTTTTTATTGGTAACGCTACGTAGCGCTCTGATGAAAATCACTGGCTGTGCTGTGCGCAGTCAGTGGCTGGTAGGCATTGTTGTAATACTCGCCATTGTAGTATTGGGCAGCTGGATGTTAACAGCGCGTAGCGTTGCGCAGTTGGAGGCGAGCCGCCAGCAGTGGTGGATGTGAGGAGAGAAATGGCGGAGTTTTGAAATTTGTAAGACTGGATTTCATGAACTGCTATATATATTATGACTTTTGAACACTATTAAGGTAAATACATTGTTTGTTCTCTATCAAAATCTTTCATTTGCTAACTATGCCTGTCAGTAGTTAGTGCCTTCAGTAATTTGAATCTTTTATTCAGCTGGCAGTAGTGGCGCTCGCTGTATTGCAGTAGTTCGAGTAACGAAGATTTTTGGTGAGGTAAGTGATTTGCGAAAGGTATAGGTTAATGTTAGTCAGAGCCATTCTTTTGTAGGGATTTTTGAAAGATTGCATTGCGCTAAAAAAAATATTGTGTGTCAGTTTAAGCACAGTCATGTATAATTGTTCTAATGGGACGTTTAATAACAGCAACAGCAATCTCGTCGATAACTGCCACCGGAATAGGACACCTTTCTCTTCCAGCCACACCAGTCCCATCACTTTTTTCGAACTTCTTGATCATATTCTTTAATCTGTCTAATGACTTCGAGCCTCTCCTCAGATCTTACAGTCCGCAGCTCGTGGTCGTGCGGTAGCGTTCTCGCTTCCCGCGCCCGGGTTCCCGGGTTCGATTCCCGGCAAGGTCAGGAATTTTCTCTGCCTAGTGATGACTGGGTGTTGTGTGATGTCCTTAGGTTAGTTAGGTTTAAGTAGTTCTAAGTTCTAGGGGACTGATGACCATAGATGTTAAGTCCCATAGTGCTCAGAGCCATTCAGATCTTACATTCGGAGGTACTGCCTCAATGTAGCACTGCAATTGCAACCGTTCACATCAAAGTGTCACCAATAGCGCACGGCCTCTCCTCTCAATAGCCATACGGTACACTCACGTTGCAACTTGCAGACGACAACGTGGATATCATACAGTCATTCAGACAGTACAGAATGCAGATTTGCACTTGTTGGCTGAACCTGGAAATACTTTTTTCCAGCTTAAATTGGTTCCGGGTAAACGTATTACCTTATACCACAAGTTGAAAGGTGGCTACACTGAGTCACAGCGCCAGAGATTGCGCCAAAGTGTATTATTCCGCCGCCTGCACTGGCGCAGTAGTTGTTCAGAGAATGTCGAGGTCAGTTGTAGTTAAGAGGTTGCCGTGGGCAGTGCTTGTCGAGAGGATGTCGAGAGCAGTACTAGTTGAAGCATGTCGTGTGTAGTTATTGTTTTGCTGGGCGAGAGAGTAGATGCTGTTCGGTTGGTGTAATGTATATATGGAAGATGTTGCGATGATCACAGTGTATTTTTCGTCAATATATATGGAGGTAACAAAATTTTTTTTTATTTCAAATCTTAATAATAATGCCTCTTGGTCACAGGTTCAGACAACAAAGCATCTGGCTCGTGTTCATGTATTACACTTGTAATTCCAGTTTCTATGTGCAATTATAGTATTTCTGGTTTTTTAATTACTTCATTGTAAATGGTGTTTAAAATATCTTGTCGTATTGAGAAAGAACCGTGCTAGATACACACTACCACACATAGAACAGTTACACTTGTGCTTTATTGTTTCGTAACTTTTATAGTTGCTGGGGACTTAATTAATCAGTTGTGTTAACGGAAATTTCCTTTCATTCTTTATTGTCATTTTATGCATGTGCATGGGGGCTTAATTATAAAAATGTGTGTCCGGTTACGAAGTCTCGCAACCGGTTGGCCCTGAGTAATATTAGTACGCAATCAATACGACAAGATATTTTAAACACCATTTACAATGAAGTAATTAAAAAACCAGAAATACTATAATTGCATATAGAAACCAGAATTACAAGTCTAATACATGGACACGAGCCATATGCTTTGTTGACTGAACCTGTGACCAAGAGGCATTATTATTGAGGACACACGAAATTTAAAAAAAAATTGTTACCCCCATACATATTGACGAAAAATACACTGTGATCATCGCAACATCTTCCATATATACATTACACCAACCGAACAGCATCTACTCTCTCGCCCAGCAGAACAATAACTGCACACGACATGCTCTCAACTAGTACTTCTCTCGACATCCTCTCAACAAGCACTGCCCACGGCAACCTCTGAACTACAACTGCCCTCGTCATTCTCTGAACAACTAATGCGCCAGTGGAGGTGGCGGAATAATACTCTTTGGCGCAATCTCTGGCGCTGTGACTCAGTGTAGCCACCTTTCAAAGTGTCAAAAAAAAAATGGTTTAAATGGCTCTGTTCACTATGGGCCTTAACATCAGAGGTCATCAGTCCCCTAGAACTACTTAAACCTAATTAACCTAAGGACATCACACACATCCATGCCCGAGGCAGGATTCGAACCTGCGACCGTAGCGAACACGCGGTTCCAGATTGAAGTGCCTAGAACCCCTCGGCCACCGCAGCCGGCCCACAAGTGTCACTGCCATACTATAATTACAGTCCACACTATACCGCCCGTAGTTGATGTATGCCCTGAGCTTACAGTTACCGAGGATCCGCGACGCTCACCAGTCCTCGACTCAGGAACTTGAGCAAAGCCGTATCCAGGCAACGAAGACAAAGCTCCCTGAGATGTTAGTCATTTATAACGATCTGGATCACGTGCGACTTTATCGAGAGCACCGCTGATTTGGTGGGTATTACACCCCCCCCCCTCCCCCCCCCCCCCCCCCCGCGCCAACTCACGTGGGGCAGCTGAGATCCAGCATGGTGGTGAGTATGGCCCATTTGAACGGTTCCGTATTCGCATAACAGTCATGGAATACGAGCCAACGCGAGTTGCATTTACGCGGATTGGTATACCGAACACCTAATAGGCGATAATCCGACCTCTTTAGTTACCACAAACAAACAACACTCAGATGCGATTTCTGAATGGGAAATCCGTTGCACAATCTTCTCCAGTGTGCAGAATGTAGATGAAGTTTCGCTTACCTATCTTTTGCGGTTGTACTGAAATGCTAATCATTTGCGTATCCACTCATGAACTACACTTCACACCGATTTGGCTTGTTACATGACGCCTTCATAGTGTTGAATTTTAAAGCTCAGCGGCTTTCATTTACTTGTTACTTCTCTGACATATGACGACAATTTTCCGATGATCATCTGTACCTCATTTCGTGTAGCTTCCATCCATACAGACGTACCATCTTTATACCTAATATTAATTTCACTAGCAACAAATATATAAAAAATGATTAATTCCTTGTTATTTTGTGTTTACGGGAATTGAGAGCGGAAAGCTTTATAAATGGATGCTATATATCCCATGTGATTAGGAGAATGTCTTACAAAGAGTGTTTTCATGATTTATTCAGCTGTCCATGCATATGTAGTTTAGCAACCCGCGAAGTTATATATATCCTCCAAACACCACGCACGAGTTTTTCACTTCTCTCGCTCACTACGCGCAATCTGTTACTCCTACAGAACAAAGAAACGGGACCTTTTTGTAGAAAATTTGAGGTCGTTAAATTGTGACTCGGATATTTTTCCGCTAGAAACGGTAGTTTTCGAATTATTTTTGTTAAAAAAAAACCGCCGAAAGTGACCTTCAAGTGCACCTCTGCCCCTACACTTTGCTCTCACTGGCCAATATTTACAGTCTGTTGTTGATGGCACTTCTTCCTACCGCTGTACAAACAATGCTACTGCAAGAAATATTTCCCTCATTCGACTTTTTTGGGCTTCAATCGCTGGCCTTATTACGTCACTAACTTTGTCGAGCACTTAAAAACTGTAAAATTGATGTTTGTGTAAATTTTACCTAACAATTTTGTGAATTTTAACAGCATGAAATCAAAAAACTTAAGCTGTTGTCTTTGTCCGACCTCCTGACTACGAAACTACTACGCTTATAGGGTTTAACTTTGAATCGAATTGTCAACGTGTTTAGCTTTGCAGCGTAACGTTAACAAAAATCGTCTTTCTTTCATTATCCTCAAGGGCACATTTAAGTTAAAAATGTTAACCAAAAGCCTACCACTATGGTGGCGTAATAGCCCAATAGAGACCAAAAAGGTCGAATACCAGAAATAGTGCGTGTAGTCGGAAACTTTTGTACAGCGGTAAGATGGAATGTCACGAACAACGTACTAGAAATCCTTACTTGTGAGGGATGATTGTGGGAGTGGAGGTGCGCTTCATGGTCACTTTCTTACATTTTTCCTTAATAGTTCTAAGACCGTGGTCTCAATCGACGACGTATCCAAGTACAGAATTTTATTATATTAATTTTACTACAGAAATGTCCTGTTCATTTTTTTTATGGAGCTATTAGTTTGCGCATAGCGAGCGAGAGAATATGAAAATTTTACGCATCGTTTTTTAAGCTAAGATGTAACTTTGTGGGTTGCATGAAACAATATCGGCAGGGGCATCTGAATCAGCCTGTTTCCTAACCACCCATGTATATATTCGCTAGCACAAATAAACAGGGCAACACGCAGTACAGGGTCTTAAGATATATTTGGGGATGTTATTCTCCCTGAATAGTGGTAACCTGTAATGAGCTATTAACTGATAAAGTCAGACATTTCCTCAAAAATCACGTTTCGAGTACAGTAAACATGTTTTCATTTCGAAATTTTGCCAAGAATTTTCCTCACATCAGGATGGAATTTAATGACGAATTTAACGACGAATCGTCTTATGCTCAAAGAGCCAAAGGAAAGGAAATGTAGGAAACTCTGTGGAGAATTTCTGCATTACACGTCAAACTTACATCTTACGATTGAGAGCAACAAATTCGTTGGTACACAGTGAGAAATAGGCCATTAATATTAATGATCAATATAGCAATGTGAAACTCCAGAAACAGCCTCTGCGCTGATCCGATTAACTTCCTGCAGTTTGCAAAGTATAGCAAAGACCAAAGCTCTTCCAATAAAGTATAGACTTCCTCTAGTTACACCTGAATATTTTATACACTCAACGGAAGACAAGTAATGGGAATGAACCGAAGCTTAATTTTAAAATGAAACATACATTTGTGACAAGCCTGCGCTACAAAACCGACTACAATGGATTAAGCAATGCTTCGTTAGTAAATCAGTCTGCAGGTGGAGTTTGGAACATACATGGCATTTCTCGCTTCAGCTCTCTCTCCAGCAAAGAGCGAAGGCATTTCTGAGATTTCCTGCTGACTTTTTCAGGATAGTTTTATATGGGAAGGCCACACCAAATTCATTTCACTTCTTTGTGCAATCTGAATAACGAGCGGCGCTTTATTGTTTTTCGTGGAAGAAGTACCGCGAAAAAAAGGGAGTGAATGAGGTGAAAACTGGAGAAAACTATCGTTTATAAGATCATTCTAAAGGAAAATTATTTGCGTTGCAGACGCAAGGATAGGACAAAATCTATTAACGTCACTAATCACTAAAAAGTGAAATAATAACTAAACGCAAATATTTTCCATTCTGAAGTTCAATAAACACGGTAAATTGAGTGCTCTTGCAGCCAGAGAGATTGGATTCCTCTGGCAAAGAAAACCAAACAGTTGATGATTACATACCTACACTACTCTCGATACGTACGCGACCACCCACCTCCCACCTACTCCGCTCCAAAAAAAGAAAAGACTCCTTGATGGTCATGTATTCCGTATTGTATCTCGCCATCCACATTCCAAATCCGAATCGTTCTTCATCTCATCGACTTCTCTCGCTTTCTTCGTCACATGCAACATGTAGTTATATACAACGTATCCTACAAACTACGCTCCAAGAAGGTCATTCTATACAATGTAACTCCAGTAATATGTGCTGACACACTTATATGAACTCATCTCCCAGACACCACACTTACTCATGCTTCGTATTCTTTCCAAACGCAGCTTAGAGAGAGACCATCACTGCAGATTATAAAATCGGTATTTATATTTAGCCCTCAGGTGTGACCTACTCCGTTCCAGCTGTTTCTTTTCTTTTTTTTAATGGTTATCTGATCTCATTACTAGATTTAGCTACCTCGGAAGGCCGCTCAGTTTGGAAGCGTTCAGCACATCACCTACGATATCAACCAATGAAGTGGCGGATGTCACGTCGTATGCCGAGCTCGGTGCTGAAGCTGGAAGATTTGCCTTTCTCCGGAAAGTACTCTACCATCTGAGCTATCGATCCACGGCTCAAGACTTCACTTGCTCCTCTACCTTTTCTCCTACCTTTCAAACTTCACACAAGTTCTCCTGCATACTTGTGGGACTAGCACTTCTTCAAGGCAGGATATTGCAGATAAACGGGTTACGCACAGCCTATGGGATTGTTTCCCGAAAGAATTTTGTGCAAGAAAATAAGAAAAAATAAGGTGGATGAAGTGAAAAACATGTTTGATAGTACATGAAATGAAACGTTTACTCATGAATCGTTGAATTAAATGACAATATCTTGCAGAAACAAACAGAATTTTTCAATCAAAGAAATAAGAACTAAAAAGATAGGCGATATTCAAACGTGTTTGCAATGAACACGATAGTAAAATTAGTTACTTCTGTGACATAGGTGACAACTAACAAATAGCATCTAGAAACAATAGAGCACTGTTGGTTCCCAGATTGAAAGTAAGGCGTTAAGCCACCTAGTCTGGTGGTTCTCAAACTTATTTCTTCCGCACCCGCCTTCTCGAGGAAAAGTGGCATAAGGCACGCCACCCTCCTGCCTGTTTATTGATAAAAATATTCAATTTTTTTATGTTTTTAATTCTTATTCCCTGTTTTTCCTAATTCAGTTTAGCAGGAATTTACGTAAGAGAAACCAAAACTAGATGCGTTATTATACGTAACTAAAACACGAAGCGAATGGTTTTTCATTATCACATTTTCATTTATTCAAAACTATGACATGAACAATATTTACAATTTAACAAACAAGAAATATATGAGCTTTGAAAATTTGAATTACACAGTTCAGTGTCATGTATGAACTTGCTTTTGAGAGGAAAAGGTCTCAGCAGGTGGAGTAATAGCAGGAATAGCCAGAAGAAATTATTTCCTTAAATTTAGCTTTGAACGGTAGTTCAACTTCATAGCTGCCAAAGGTCTTCAGTGCATTTTGAGTCAGCGTTGGTAATTGGTTGCTAATACGCATCCAGAACTCCACCAAAGGCAGTTCATTAAATTTACTTTTCAGTGAAGTAACACAATCGAGACCAATAAGTTATTCTTGCTATTTCACATTTGGACATGATGGTCAAGGAGCATTTTCAATACATTATTAAACCAATTAAATTTAGCAAAATCGTCGCTGAAATACTTTTCCAAGTGGATGGTTCAAATGGCTCTGAGCACTATGGGACTCAGCTGCTGAGGTCATTAGTCCCCTAGAACTTAGAACTAGTTAAACCTAACTAACCTAAGGACATCACAAACACCCATGCCCGAGGCAGGATTCGAACCTGCGACCGTAGCGGTCTTGCGGTTCCAGACTGCAGCGCCTTTAACCGCACGGCCACTTCGGCCGGCAGATTTTCCAAGTGGACTTTTATTCTTGCAAGGTGATGGAGAACGCAGATTTTTATCTCCTTTGGCAGTATCTAATTATCTGTGTCCTCCACCAGTGACACGAGAGTGGGGAACATGGGAATTATACCTTCTAGTTTTCGCCTTTGGAGTATCTCCTTTCCCTCCGCCAGCTGATGGACCACTGAGTCCATTGATGTCTACCACTAACCAGGAACCGCTTCCGACTGCAGTCAAGTCTTCCTCGCCAAGTCTGAAAGACTGTAAGGAGACGTCGAGATATACGAGCCAAAGACTTCCCTGCGTGTGATAGTTACGAATAGAGTCACAGTGCACCGGACAACGGGCGAGTCCGCCGACGACCGACGTCTCCCAGTACGCCCGAACATTCCAGTGAACAATTGTGAATATCTGAGAAGAAAAAGATAATAGGAAATCACTTGCACTGATGAAATTCAATAAACATCAAATGACTAAATTAAACCAAAGTAAACTAAAGAAATTTTCGTACAAGTTACAGTTTCTTGTTGATGTTTGGGCCCATTAAACGTGTATAAGCAAACCATTAGTTTATAATGAAGGCAGAAAATAACTGCTTCTTCGAGAGAACATAACATTCAGCAGAATAGACACCTTCACTGTCATCACTATTCTGACCTGACTCTCTCTGAAGAATGTGTGATCAAACTGCAAGTCTGCTGCACGTTTCCGCTGGCCCTGCCGCTTATAAGTTCCCTGGCAAGGGTCAAAGTGTAGTTTGCCAAAGTAGGAGGTCATTTCCTTACTTTCCACTTCTCCACGACTACGATATTCAGATGAAAGAGCTCGCCATGTTTGTCAGATACTGTTCCGTAAATTCCAGGGAAGAAGTCAGGTACGGAAGAAGAATATATATTCACAAAGACATTTACAGCCAAGATTTTCATAACATGACGACAGTTCACCCCAAAGCTGTTTATAATTTAATTCTCCTAATAATTTTTTAAAAATAAGAATTTTCCTATTTAGACTTCTCCCCATCATGTTGCATTTCATTAAATTTTTTGTTTATTATAAGCTTTCGAATCTGTCGTCGAACGATGATACCCTCTTTGACTTTTCGTTTACTCAACATGGAAATATTTCCCTCTAGTGCTTATAGGCACAATTTTCCTGGCTCATTTGCTATCTAAGACAACCAAAGAAATTTAAATAAAAATCCTTTCAGAACGAAATCTAAGGAATAATTATAATCACTAGCACCTCCAATATTAAATCAATTAAGGTATGACCAGAGCTACTATATTATTATTATTATTATTATGTTGTTTCGTTCTTGTCGCATGTAACACTATGTAACGTGTGTCAGCGATAAAAGCCAACGAGAACCAAGATTATATTTACTTTGTGATGTTATCACTACTATGGATAGATGAGGATTATATAGTTTAATGCAGTTTATACACTCCTGGAAATTGAAATAAGAACACCGTGAATTCGTTGTCCCAGGAAGGGGAAACTTTATTGACACATTCCTGGGGTCAGATACATCACATGATCACACTGACAGAACCACAGGCACATAGACACAGGCAACAGAGCATGCAAAATGTCGGCACTAGTACAGTGTATATCCACCTTTCGCAGCAATGCAGGCTGCTATTCTCCCATGGAGACGATCGTAGAGATGCTGGATGTAGTCCTGTGGAACGGCTTGCCATGCCATTTCCACCTGGCGCCTCAGTTGGTCCAGCGTTCGTGCTGGACGTGCAGACCGCGTGAGACGACGCTTCATCCAGTCCCAAACATGCTCATTGGGGTCAGATCCGGAGATCTTGCTGGCCAGGGTAGTTGACTTACACCTTCTAGAGCACGTTGGGTGGCACGGGATACATGCGGACGTGCATTGTCCTGTTGGAACAGCAAGTTCCCTTGCCGGTCTAGGAATGGTAGAACGATGGGTTCGATGACGGTTTGGATGTACCGTGCACTATTCAGTGTCCCCTCGACGATCACCAGTGGTGTACGGCCAGTGTAGGAGATCGCTCCCCACACCATGATGCCGGGTGTTGGCCCTGTGTGCCTCGGTCGTATGCAGTCCTGATTGTGGCGCTCACCTGCACGGCGCCAAACACGCATACGACCATCATTGGCACCAAGGCAGAAGCGACTCTCATCGCTGAAGACGACACGCCTCCATTCGTCCCTCCATCCACGCCTGTCGCGACACCACTGGAGGCGGGCTGCACGATGTTGGGGCGTGAGCGGAAGACGGCCTAACGGTGTGTGGGACCGTAGCCCAGCTTCATGGAGACGGTTGCGAATGGTCCTCGCCGATACCCCAGGAGCAACAGTGTCCCTAAATTGCTGGGAAGTGGCGGTGCGGTCCCCTACGGCACTGCGTAGGATCCTACGGTCTTGGCGTGCATCCGTGCGTCGCTGCGGTCCGGTCCCAGGTCGACGGGCACATGCACCTTCCGCCGACCACTGGCGACAACATCGATGTACTGTGGAGACCTCACGCCCCACGTGTTGAGCAATTCGGCGGTACGTCCACCCGGCCTCCCGCATGCCCACTATACGCCCTCGCTCAAAGTCCGTCAACTGCACATACGGTTCACGTCCACGCTGTCGCGGCATGCTACCAGTGTTAAAGACTGCGATGGAGCTCCGTATGCCACGGCAAACTGGCTGACACTGACGGCGGCGGTGCACAAATGCTGCGCAGCTAGCGCCATTCGACGGCCAACACCTCGGTTCCTGGTGTGTCCGCTGTGCCGTGCGTGTGATCATTGCTTGTACAGCCCTCTCGCAGTGTCCGGAGCAAGTATGGTGGGTCTGACACACCGGTGTCAATGTGTTCTTTTTTCCATTTCCAGGAGTGTATGTTCATTCTTGCACAGCGTTATTTGAGTCTTGGAAACTACGTGTGTAATTTATTGCTACAAACACGTCACATTTCAGTCAGAGACAGGCATCTCTGAAACACCGTAGTCTCTAATCTAGGCGTGCTGTGGCAGTAGATCGTAACAAGACGGAAAAGTGAAACATCTAAAATTCCGTCACGTTTAGTGTGTATGCCAGATAGGGGTTCTCACCTTCTAGCACATTAATTGCGTCGAAATAGGGATAAAGTTATAGATGCTAGTAAAACCCTGTTATCCAGATTTCCCAGCGCAGTGCATTGCTATAAATTGTGATCAAATCCGAACGCTTAAAGCAACCGACGGGGCCAAGCGGCGCATGGCACCGCTATCGCAGATTTCACGATCGCCGTTCGAACCGCCAATTTGATTATCTTTGCTGTGCAGAAAGTGTTATTTCATCAGAAAACAAAACAAGGCAAACGTCGTCCGCAATCCGTTTGCTGTCTCATGGTTTAATTTGCATATTACATCTCTCGGTTACTGAATTACTGATGAGATGGCATGGAGGCATTATAATTAGGGAATATAATATACTTATAGTAATATATATATATAATATAATTAACTTCAGACTCAGTAGGATTACCATGAAAGTAATTAACTGCAAACGACGCAGGAAGTTTTGCCATATTACCGCTACGGCAAGTTACGAGTACCGATGCAAGCGAAATAAATGTATGAAAATACGAAAGCTGTGACGAGAAATAGAATAGCTGTAGGGAAGTCTTACAAATAAGACCAACTGTAGAAGTAAAACACATGTTTTACAGCAATGTAAAGAGACCAGCATGCATTTTTTATGAAGTTTCCCGGCGAAATAAATGTCTGCACGAAGGGAGATTTTCTTAACAGTGATACGGATGTGAAGAATGCATCCTCGGCCCATTTCACAGATTTCAGCTGTCTCTACACGGTTCTGGCAGCGAGAGTGACATTTGCTAACAATTACAATTTACATGCAGTGTTATGAGACGAAACGGCCATTGGGTTCTCTTTTTACAGCTTTCACATATCTTGACCACATTCATTATTATTTGCAAAATCGCATTAAGCGTTTCATCATTCCATAATTTTAGGGAGCTACAAAATGCAATAAAAAACTTGTATGAAAAGATGCGAAATATGTTGCACATTCACCACTGATTAGGAGCATATTGTAATAAGTAGATTATGGTTCTTAGCTTACCAAATGCTATGCATAATATCAATTATAGAGAATTGGCAGATGGCTGCGTTGCATCTGGTCAGTATTCATAACAAAGAGGTAAGCGCAAGCTGCTATCAAGGAACAAAATTGAGAACCAAGTGGATCAAACCGCTAGGCGGAACTAGACACCTGCCGCACGATGCATTTTTTGGTATACAAATAATTTTTTCATCATCACATTATAGGAAAAAATTCCCATCACCAGATAATGTATGAAAATTCACTTATCATTGTTTCACAAAATGTATTTTTTTTTTTTTTTTTGCTGAAAAGTAGTGTAAGTGCTTTGAACAGACAGAAATAGCTATACTATATCATCTTCTAGTATGGCTATACACACCGCAGCACCCAATCTACGTTAACGTTTCCATGGTTGGGATCTGCAATCAGGGATTAAGCGCACATGTCCGCCACTAAAACGCGTAATGCCAGTTTAGAACTGTGCGGGAGGGTATTCGTAGTTATTCTGCGGCATTTTAATACCAATAGCGTAGTGGAAATTTCAACATTTAATTTTAATTTTTCGGTATCGTTAGATCAGAGTTGACATGTACAGATTAAAAGGCTCTGTCAGCATGTGAATATTAAGGAAATGCTTCGTGAACGGAAACTGGAATCCGTGGGCGAAAGACACTCTTCTTTTCATTAAGCATTATTGACAAAATTAATGGGATGGGCATTCAGGAGTGACTGCAAAATGATTTTACTTAGGCATATGCGCATTACGCGAAGACAATATAACAAAAATTAGGATTAGCATGGAAGCAAGCTGTTTGATGATGGAAAGGGAACACCTTGTGCTGGAATAAGGCACCCTACTTCGCACACCACACGACAGCTTGCGGAGAATGCATGTGCTCTCCCATGATCAAAGTAAGGTTATAGGCGTCCATCTGCACAGTTCTGCTACGTAACCAACCTTCCAAGTTTTTTTAGTAACATTATTTCATGCGTGTTCAGTTTTGTCCCACGTGCTATTCAAATAATGATGAATAATGTGCAAGTGTGAACTTGATTACCGGATGGTTACTGAAAGCACGATCTAAATTTTGAGTATACTATCTAATCAAAACTATCAGAACGTTTTCACAGTGTTGTCATGGCTACGAATGCTGTAAAGCGGCTAGAAGTGCCCTCGCCGACAAGTCTCTAAAAAGGAACAAATGTCTCACACCACTCTAGACTCTAGATAAGCCGAAACTCGGAGCGTAAGGAGTGATACATTGTTACTAACAAGCCATATCTTGATATACTGTCGCCCTTGAGGTTCTTTCGGTTAGAGAAATCTGTTTGGTTGAAATTTAAAAAAAGTAATTTCACATACGTATCAACAATTTTGAAGCTGCACGTCTTGTTATACATATTTGAATCCTTTGTCAAATCGCTCCGCGCCCGCCTAAAAAGCGGAATCGTTTCCTAAATCACATCATGAAGGTGATAAACAATAATTCCAGTTTAAAGCAATCTCGGGGAGGGGGATGGGGGGGATGGTCCACGATATCTTAGGTACACCATGGCAGTTTAATCTCAGCAGCATATTGGGCTACGACATATCGCTTGTGTGTTCTTCAATATTAGAGCAGTAAAGACTCTGATGTAAACAGGTACAAAGCAGTACCTACTACCGGTAGCTTCCGTAAACATCTGAGTATTACGGAAGTGTTTTGTGAACTTCCCTGGAGTGAAGACGACATTCTCTTCTCAATGACAAAATTAAGAGAATCAGAATTTTCGGCCGTGGCTGGGCAAATTGCATGGGGCATGTGAATTTAAAATAGGGTGCACGATAATTATGCTCCACATCTATTAACCCTAACTGATGTGGCTCTCAGATCGATGAGAAAATCACGTAATTCGCTTTTATAACCTTGCTGACCACACTTCGTAGCACTGAATCTTTTGTCGCTGCAACACCAATTATTAAGTTGAAGACATTTCCCGCAAAAACCAGTGACATAATCCTGGACTTAGTAGCAGTAGAGTCAGTCAGTACGCAGGTATTACTCGAACTCAAATTGGTCAAAGCTCTTTTTATGAAAATGCTATTGAGAAGTGACATTTCAGCTAGTGCATATTTTGCGTAAAATAAGGAAAATTAGTAAACGATAGACATGTTCCTTTCTAGCACCATTTCCTTTTTGTGAGTGGCACAAAGTACCATGCTAAGTTTGTGCCTTAGGAAGAGAGAAGACTATGGACTCGCACATAAAAGAAAAAAGATTGCTCAGTGTGTAATATGTTCAGCAACACATCAATGTAAGCACTGGACTGTTATTAAAATAGACTTCCATGGAAATATTTCTCAACAGAACGATAGTCCACAGCCATTAATCGAACCTGGTGAGTGCCTCAGGCTGTTGACTGGATCACATATTTGGTCGTAACACATCACGAAAATCCTAAACATGTTATGAATACGATAATTATAAATTCGAAGGCCAATGGTGGGTACTTATTCACAACGCCATACAGACATCAGCACTAATTGGTGGGAGTGTAACACCTGGAAAGACTATGTTTCTGCTAGCTATAGTTATGAGGGAATGAAAAAGTAAGTCTCTGTCTTGGTAACGTAGACATACTTTACTTAAATAATAACATTAAGTAATTTGAACTATAGACATAGAGAGCGTAGCATGATAACCAATTATCGGACCTATACAGAATGCATGTGCTGCCACACAGGTCAATGGTATTTATTTTATTTCTCTGAAAAACTTTCAATTCCTCCATTAGATCGACTATAAAACAGGCGCAGTATCGGTATTTGTGTATAATCGATTTCCATGTAAAAATTATAGGTACATAGTACATGGTTTTATAAGCTTTTTATAAGGTCTGATTGTCTTTTTTAAGTAAAGTATCAAGGTACTCCATCCTGTCATTACCGAGTAATCCATCAAAACTACATGCTTTCATAGCATGTACTTCTCCAGCTAAAAAAATTTAACACGTATGTATTCTAATTTTAGGAGTTATAAGCAGAAGATATGTTAAGATCAACAATATCCAGGCCTGTATTACTTCCCCAGTAAAATAATTGCAGAAGTAGCTTAGGATTACATACACAAAACCTTTAAGACGGTGCGATGCACAGTGCCTCCTTTAAATATCAGAAAGGTATAATTTGTTCTATCTCTGATAGCAAGACAGTCATGCCATCTACAGATGCTTAGTTGCTCTCTGCATTCTCATATTTACCGACGCTAGATTTTTTTTATATTCTTAATAACACTATGTAAACCTCTAGGAAGGTATTGTATCACACACTGGTTTGCTTACGACACACATAAAGTCATTCATTCTGTAGATAGCATCGCTGTTTGGTAGCTCAGGTATGACTACCAACAGCAATTGCTTTTCTTACTCTGCTAGCAAGGAAAAGAAAGGAAAAAAAAGAAGTTTCTGGTGAAGATTATGATGACACCAGGAGTCACGCAATATTTTAGTCATACCTTCTAAATGTGATTAGTCTTGCAAACCAATTATATTATTTTGTGTGTGCTGCTTCAATGCGATAACCCAGGACCAGTGGAGTGAGACATGAGTTGAGCAACAACAAGCTATATTTAGTCAAGACGGCAATACTTTCGGTGACATCTTCTAAATGTGGCTGGAATTACTCTATTGTACGTGCCTCCTGTGATGCGAACACACAACAGGACCAGGGTAGAGTGCAAACGAAACCTGTTTAAATGCACGACAAATGTTTTAAGAATCAGACAAACTTCAACCAGTAGTACTAGGTACAAACCTAAGTCATGTAGATACAAAAAAAAGTATATATATATGCTATCCACGCTACCCTCTGTCAACAAATTTCTACTGATTTCATCTGTATTAGTGACAATATGTAAACAATGTGTTTCAGTTCTTTCGATTACCACTTTACACCGCATTCGAACCTTTACAATTCCAAATACGTATTATTTCCTACTAGTATGTGTTACGTGGTAAATATCACAGCATTCAGGATAAAATAACGTTACGATTTCCTCATGTACACCTGAAACTAACGTGAATATGATAATTTCATCTTGTCGCCATATCTCTTTAGCATTCATCATATTCCCACCATTGTATTTACTGATTACAGTTCTCTCGACCTATTACCCCATCTGTATAACGATTTTATTTTTTTATGTGTATATCCCTCCATCTGTATAAACAGCAGATATTGATAAATTTTTCCAAATGGTATGCAACGAGCGCCATCTTTCTCTCAAGAGCTCTGCCAATTTCGATCAACCTTTACTGGAGAACTCTGACAATCTGGAGTCAGATGGTGCTGTGGTTCTAATAGATCTCTCCTACTTGTAGCTTCCTAGGAAAATATCCAGGCACTTTGATCAAGTGATTATGTTACAAAAAACTTTTGGCTGTACGCTAAGTGTAAATACGCATATCCTGCATGACTATATTGCATCAGAATTTTTGAAATTTTTCACATTTTTCGATACTTTTTCATAGCGTTTTTACGGATGCAGATGAGTAAGAGAAACAACGCCGTAGTGTTGGGATACAGCATTAACTATCTCCTGTTTGACACGGTCACATTGATTAAATATCAGGGCGTAACGTTGTAAAGTGATATGTGATGGAATGAGCATGTGAGGATTGTGGTAGGAAAGGCGAATGGTCGACTTCGGTTTATCGAGAGAATGCTAGGAAAGTGTGGTCCATCTGTAAAGCAGACTGCGTATATAACGAAAGTGCGACCTGTTCTTGAGTACTGCTCGAATATTTGGGATCCATATCATGTCGGCTTAAAGGAAGACATCGAAGCAATTCAGAAGCGGCCTGCTATATTTGTGGTGGTGGTGGTGGTGTGTTGGGGCTTATGGGCGCTCAACATCGAGGTCATCAGCGCCCTGACACACATTAAAAGGAACGAATGTGGACAGACCTAAGAAAACTAAAGCGCACACTCAAAGAAAGCAGGAAAAGAAGGAAAATGCTACATAAGAAAGTAAAACCTAAGGAAAGGGGAAACATAGCAACAAAAATGTCACAGGAAATTGTTATTGGCTGGTTACTAGTGGGGTCGAACAACATGCAAGTGTTACAGAGGTGCTTCGGGAACTCAAATTGGATTCCTTAATGGAAAGCAACTTTATTTTCAAGAAACACTATTGACAATTTTTAGAGAACTGGAATTTGAATCTGGCTATAGAACTATTCTGTTGCCTTCAACTTACATTGTGCGTAAGGACCACAAGAATCAGATTGGAGAAATTGGGGCTCATATGGAGGCATATACATAGTCGTTTTTCCCTCGTTCTATTTGAGACTGGAATAGGAAAAAAAATGACTAATAGCGGTACGGCGTACCCTCCACCATATGCCGTAAGGTGTATTTCGAAGACAGGTGTAGTCTTTTGTAAACTCACATGGCACAGTTACACTATTTCGTGTGTTGGTTTCGCTCACTGGGACTCCCACTCCCTCCCTCTCTCCATAAACAACCACCGACCCTCTGCAAATGCGATATGTATAGCTTTAATAGACAATGACATAACAGAATTGTCACTTTAGATTATGTGTATATACAGTTACATTTGCTGCTAAGTAGGTGATCTGGGGTGGAAAATGGTTCAAATGGCTTTGAGCACTATGGGACTTATCATCTAAGGTCATCAGTCCACTAGAACTTAGAACTACTTAAACCTAACTAACCTAAGGACATTACACACATCCATGCCCGAGGCAGGATTCGAACTTGCGACCGTAGCGGTCGCGTGGTTCCAGACTGCAGTGCGTAGAACTCTAACTTTAACGGGCGCATTAAACTCACTGCACAGTTGAATAGTATGTGAGAAAGGAAAGAAGGACGTACGTATTGTAAATTGATGGCAGTTAAGCATCTTGGAAGGCTGTATGCACGGTCGTATATCAAATCGTGACAAGCAGTGGTTAAATGTATCTAGGTAGCTCGCCAACACGGTGTGTCTTATGCATTCGATGCTGGAAATCATGTGACAGGGACTGAAAATCATGACCAAAAAATCGTTGTGGATACATGCAACTTTTGCTGTAGGTATTGCTATACTGCGCAAGGATCTAATGTAAGCGTCATATTAGCGTATGGATATTGACGAAAAAGCACCGACATATTTCTCACGAAACACTACCGAGAGCACATTCTTTCAATGCGGACTGTGATTTCGTTACGTCGCTATCATTGTTTATCGGTCACAGCAGTCCTACGAGGGATTAGGGTGTACTACATAGGTATAAGCATCTGAGATGATCTAATGCAGAAAGTGTAATGATTATTTCGACGCACTTGCAATAATGCATTCCCTTATGGAGAAGAGAAGTGACTTACAAATGACCTGTTAGACTGATCCTTTACGAGTACTGACCAGTCAGCCATGACCTCTTGCGGATTAATGAAAGAGGTGTCCTTTATTCGCCATACACTGGCCATACACCGATCACCGGATAGAAAGAGATGTGCTTACTCCGATACTCAAATTGCGTTTCCGAATCAGGACGATCGATGCATATGTTATGATAAGTTTCTGGAGATAGCTTAGAGTTTCAAATACTTTACTGTATGGAAAGACCGTACTACCGACGGTAATATATTTCCAGGGCTATCCTGAAAGTGAGGTCCGTTTAGTCGCGAAATAGAAACCAACGTGAAAATCTAAAATCTTTTATTTGCAACAGTTAACTATAGCTTCGAGCTACTTCTCTATCTAGTTGCCGCTCCTATCTAGAATTTGCCGTACCTTTATACCAACTTTCCAGCACCTCCGTCATAGAAGGCAGCTGCCTGCGCTTACGCCAGTTCTCTACGCTGGTCTAAGGCTCGCTGTATGTGCCAAAATGTTGTCCTCATAGAAAGCTGTTCATGTGAACAGAGATGAAACTCCCGGAGAGCGAATTGCGGGCTGTATTGTGGGTGATCAAATAGTTCCCACTGGAAACATTGCAGAGGAATTTTTTATGCCCGTGCAGTGTACGACCGAGAATTGTCATGAAGAAGGGAATTCCTGACAGTTACATTATAAGGGCTGCATTACATCGTGTCAGTTCTCTCACCAGGTCCTCATAATGAGCCAGGTCCACTATTTCTATCCCATTAACGTGCTCATAAACGAACAGAGCGACGTGACGCGATAGACGGGCGTACTAGACACAGTGTCCTGAACATGTGCGAAGCTTCATCGGATTTTTCTCTACGGTTGTGTGTGAGGACACGTGGAATTCATTACCATGGTACCTCATTACTTTATATGGATCACTGTTCTTTACCCAATAGAGGAAGCTATCTGTATCCATATAAAGTAATTTAGGAACTGCGAAATAAGTTTCCGGAAATTCTACCCCTTTTTTCAAAAAATTTAATTATTCGTTAATTGATAAAGCTCTTTCTCAAAGTCACAGGTCATGGAAGCTCCCCATCTGGTATACAAATCAATATACTCATGCAACGAGGGAGACTGCTTGAAGGAGATAGCCTGAGTGATTCTAATTAGCTCCATCAACAAGCTGACACTGCTGGATATTACGATAGTGAGCAGTGCTTCTCCGCTTCTTCCCGAGCGTTGTTATCAGTTTTGGGGGAGAGCCTCCTAGCAGAACTAGTTTGCGGCGATGCGGGTTATAAAAGTTTGCTCTTTCGTCGCACTGTTCAATGCAAAAGTTCCACCTACCTCAGTACGGCGGCAGAGCACCAGCCCGTTTCTCCTCATACGTATGTACTGCGCTGACGACGTAAGGGCAGCGTTGAAGAAAACGCCGTCAATACTTACGTTGCAAAGTACACGTAAACTCTGGTAGCAAGCTCTCCTGCAAATTCTTAAAATACTTTTCGGGCGGAAAGTGGTTGCTTCGTTCTCTCAGTAAAATGTCAAAATTTGGAAGCGAGCCTTTTATTCCATTTCAGTTTAAAAAAGTACTTGCCATCATCCCACACGTAATTAGGGAACAACATCATTGTCCTCAGGTCACAGTTCATGCAACACAATACACATGCAAGGCAGCCAGAAATGTACTTAAGTTCAACCCGAAGAACTACGCGATTTCACAGTACTCCGCTACTATAAATGAGTTTCACATTCGGAACTTTTCAGTAGATTTCTATAAAAGAAATTGCTCGCCAAATATCCCATACATGAATACAAAACATGCCACACGGAAGTTTACAAAGGCCGAAAGTTCACATCATTTATCTTTCTAACAAAACAATTATAGAACTTCCAAACTTTACAAAACTGTCCGTAAATGCAACTCCTTCTACGGCAACACACTCTGGACGCGAAATTGCAATAACTTCTTCATTTTACACATTATGAAGACGGTTACGTTCAACATGACTTGCACGTTCAATAGCTACCCAGCGACTCCTCCCTGCTGCTCCTCCCACAGCCTATAACAATCTTGCAGTGCGCTGGAACTGCTAAACACTGATTGGTTGATCAAAATGACCAGCCAATCAGAATAATCGTTCGAGATCATTCTCGAGTCAAAACTGTCGTACACCAATCACTATTCCCAGCTGCATTCACGTCATTTCAGTATGCAAATATTAATATAATGTTTAACAAAACCAAACGAAAGGAAAACTAATCTGGGAATTTATTTAGAAAACTATTACTCTGCAAATGGCTACTCTGGCTGCCTTCTTACAGAAACAAGCACTCTTAGACATACATCAGCATTGGGTGGAAAACACAATTTTCCCACAACATAGTTACGTAATGTGGTACAAAACAAAGTATTGAATTTCTACATATGTCCCACTTACGCACTCTCACTCATTCTCATTCATTCCTCAACAACAAAACAAATATATATTAATTAAATAGTAATCTTTTCTGGATTTTATATTACGAAAATGAAAAGTAGTTAACGTTTTTAATATGAAAATCCAAAGAAATTGACCTGACGTTTCGTGAACTCCAGTAATGATTTAAAATGATACTAAAAGACACACTGTTATTATTCCTAACTGAGTTTTTTAGTCTAAGCTTCGGTTTGGGGTGTTTTAGGTAATTTCCTCTAACTCCGAAACTAGGACAGAAGGTTGAAATGTTTATACTATATTTTCTTGAATAACAAAAGACAGTGAATCGACATTAAACAATAGTAAATAATATTTAATATAGTTTACTTAGATTCTTACGGGTTTGAATATTCAGTCGCTTGAAGTGACACAGATACCACTTCCCATGGCTAGCATAGCGAAAGGTGTGAATGAGTCATTGCTAAGACACAACTGGCTATCTCCTTCACAGCCAACCGCTCCAATGCTACGGGCAGTTGTGCAAAGTAGCTTACTGCAATAAAGTTATCGTGTATTGACTCGCGACGTTACAAGTTGCTCTGCATACAGTGGCAAATCAGCGTGTGCGTCATGCAAACCAATAATATATGTGAATTTTGACTCCACCACATACCCCACATCAGCATCAGCTGCAATACTCCATTGATTTTTCCACCTAATCTCATGTATTCCTCTTCCGGCGCTCATCGAAACTCACTAATCGGCAGCGATAGTTGCATGGCGTGCTCCTATAAACTGTATTCATCCAGGTGCATAATGTAACTCGAATGAAGGGATATGCTGAACATGTCACCCATCCGTGAGTTACTAGCCTCAGATGGTTCAAATGGTTCTGCGCACAATGGGACATAACTTCTAAGGTCATCAGTCCCTTATAACTACTTAAACCTAACTAACCTAACGACATCACACACATCCATGCCTGAGGCAGGATTCGAACCTGCGACCGTAGCGGTCGTGCGGTTCCAGACTGTAGCGCCTAGAACCGCTCGGCCACCCCAGCCGGCTTACTAGCCTCAGAGTGCCTATGGACACATAGGCAAAGCCCACCATGGATCTCTCGCAGAAAGAAAGGAAGCATGTCGCGATCGGTCAATAGTTCTATGCTGCCCTTCGTTTTCTTAAGCATAGCATCTCAGGACAAATCAGGTGATGTGTAATAAAAGGCGGGATACAGTAAATATGTGATCATGCATAGGCTCCGGAATTTCTCGAAAAACATCTTCAAGCAAAACACGTCTGTGAATTCGCTCCAAACATTGACGGCATGTTCATACTCTGTATCCGTTATGTCAGTGCCTGTAAGGTTGCTGGAGAACCCAGTTATGTCGGGTAGCCTGGTTTAGTTGAGTCTTGCCATAACATCCACGTACTAGTATGGGAAAAGCCTCTTCTTAGTCATAAACTGGAATTTTTCCTCGTCGGTAAACGCAGCTCAAGTGATGGACATATCCTTCTGAGGTAATGAATGAAATTTTCACTCTGCTGCGGAGTGTGCGGTGCTATGAAACTTCCTGGCATATTAAAACTGTGTGCAGGACCGAGACTCGAGTTCGAGTCTCAATCAGGCACACCGTTTTAATCTGCCAGGAAGTTTCATATCAGCACAACCTCCGCTGCAGAGTGAAAATTTCTTTCTGGAAACATCCCCTAGGCTGTGGCTAAGCCATGTCTCCGCAATATCCTTTCTTCTAGGAGTGCTTCTGCGAAGTTTGGAAGGTAGGAGACGAGGTACTGGCGGAATTAAAGCTGTGAGGACGGATCGTGAATCGCTATTGTGTAGTTCGGTTGGTAGAGCAGTTGCCCGCGAAAGGTAAAGGTCCCGAGTTCGAGTCTCGGTCCGGAACACAGTTTTGATGTGTCAGGAAGTTTCTGAGGTAGAGTTTTCTACAAGTTTCTGGAGTGGTGCCTGCATAAATCGTAGCGAGCCAAGGAAGCGGAGCATAGTTCTTGGCGTCATTCGTTTGGAGAGTGAAATGTACTCATATTTCTCGATGCTCTCAAGCGAGACACTGGCCTGATTGTTCTCCCAACCTATATTAGCCGAGTGCTCAATTAGGAAATGAGCGTCATACCTGGTTGAAATATGGGAAAAACTGGTATGTACCTTGGTAACTGTTACTTCAAGTTGCATATAGTGTGAGCTGCGCCACGCAACTTCCCCATAAGATGACAGTGGTCCCTGCGAAGAGTTTACGATTTTCTATTTGACGACAGCCAACGAATTTGACAGTCAGCCGTGGTATTGTACAAATCTTCTTTCTTCTTCTATTTGGTTATGGATACGTTGTCGCTCTAAAGCTTATCAACCCACATGAAAGTTTTTCTAACTCAGTGAGAAGTCGTACCACATATGATTTGTAGGGGTTAAGACTTGTATCATAGGACGATACAATTTGGTACCGCTGGCGCATATGGTATGTGTTTTTCAGTGAAGATAGTATATCAGGCGGCAGGGTCACCTTCACAGTGGATCATAGGGGCCAGGAGGCATTCAGTGTTTACGTATACCACAAACAGGTATCGTTTTTAATGGTTTGCATTTTCTCTGAGGAAAAATTATTCAGACACGTTAAGCCAACATACATATTTGATTTCGGAGGTACGCATAACATATCATCCGAAATTGTGCTAAACGTATTCTCTGAAAATTATTTCGAACAGTTAGTTCATGAGCCCACGCACATCGTAAACGTTTGAGAAAACACACTTCGCCTCTTAGTTACAAATAATTCTGAGTTAACAACGAGCATCAAAACGCATACAGGAATTAGTGAACACAGGCTTGTCGTAGCGAGACCGGAAATTGTAACCCTCAAATCCTTCAAAAATAAACGAAAAATATACCTGTTCAAAAAAGCAGATAAAAATTCACTTGAGCCTTCCTGAGAGACAATCTCCTCTCCGGCCAAAGTATAAGCAAAGACCACGTGTGTCTTGAATTCAAGAAAATAGTATCGGCAGCAGTTGAGAGATTTATATCAAATAAATTAACAAACGACGGAGCTGATCTTCCTTGGTACACGAAACGGGTCAGAACACTGTTGCAGAAACAGCGAAAGAAAAATGCCAAATTTAAACACATGAAGAGTCCCCGTGATTGGCGATGTTTTACAGAGTCTCGAAATTTAGCGCGGACTTCAATGCGAGATGCTTGTAATGGCTTCCACAACGAAAATTTGTCTCGAAACCTGGAAGAAAATCCAAAGAGTTTCTGGTCGTGTGTGAAGCGTGTTAGCGGCGAGACACAATTAATGCCTTCTCTGCGCTTTAGCAATGGAGATCTTATCGGAGACAGTGCTGCCAAAGAAGAGTTACTAAACAGCCTTCCGAAATGCCTTCACAAAAGATGACAAAATAAATATTTTAGAATTCGAATTAAGAACAGCTGCCAACATGAGAACAAAGAAGTAAATATCCTCCGAGTAGTGAAGCAACTTAAATCACCTAATAAAAACCAGTCTTCTGGTCCAGATTTTATACCAATTAGGTTCCTTTCAGAGTATGCTGAAGCAATAACTCCATACTTAACAATCATTTACAACTGTTCGTTGGACGAAAGATCTCTACCCAAGGACTGGAAAGTTGCACCGGTGACACCAATATTCAAGAAAGGTAGTAGGAGTAATCCACTACTTTACAGGCCCATATCATTAACGTCGATATGCAGCAGGATTTCGGAACATGTATTGTGTTCGAACATTATGAATTACCTCGAAGAAAACGCTCTATTGACACTATGTGAACATGGATTTAGAAAACATTCGTTCTTGTGAAACACAACTAACTCTTTATTTTCATGAAGTGTTCAGTGCTATTGACAAGGGATTTCAGATTGATTCCGTATTTGTGAATTTCCGGAAAGCTTTTGACACTGTATTACCAAAGCGGCTCGTAATGATAGCATGCTTATGGGAATATCGTCTCAGTTATGTGACTGGATCCGTGATTTCCTATCAGAGAGCTCACAGTTTGTAGTAATGATCGAAAGTCGTCGAGTAAATGATTTTTGAAGTTCCCCAAGGCAGTATTATAGACCCTTTGCTGTTCTTTGTCTATTTTATTTGGGAAACAGTGTAGGCAGACGTCTTAGGTTGTTTGTGGATGACTCTTTCGTTTATCGACTAATAAAGTCATCAGAAGACCAAATGATTTAGAATAGATATCTGTGTGGTGTGAAAATTGGCAGTTGACCCTAAATAACGAAAAGTGTGAGGTCATCCACATGAGGAATCCGTTAAACTCCGATTATACGATAGGTCAAATCTAAAAGCTGTAAATTCAATGAAATACCTAGGAATTACAATTTCGAACAACTTCAATTGGAATGAACACATAGAATATGTTGTGGTGAAGGCTAATCAAAGACTGTGTTTTATTGACACGACACTTCGAAAATGTAACAGATGTACTAAGGAGACTGCCTACATTACGCTTGTCCGTCCTTTTTGAGAATACTGCTGCGCAATCCTTACCAGATAGGACTGATGGAGTACACCGGAAGAGTTCCAAGAAGGGCAGCACGTTTTGTATTGTCGCGAAATAGGGGAGAGCGTGTCACTGAAATAATACAGGATTTGGTGCGGACATCATTAAAACAAAGGCGTTTTTCGTTTTGACGGAATCTTCTCACGAAATTCCAATCAAAAACTTTCTCCTCCGAATGCGAAAATACTTTGTTGACACCGACCTACATACGGAGAAAAAATCACCACGATAAAACAAGGGAAATTAGAGCTCGTACAGAAAAATAGTGCTGCCCGTTCTTTCCGCTAGCTATACGAGATGGGAATAATAGGTAATTGTGAATGTGGTTCGATGAACCTTCTGCCAGGCACTTAAATGTGATTTGTAGAGTATCCATGTAGATGTAGGTATAGACAAACGCTTTACACGATAATGTGTTTTAATTGGGAGGAAATGAGTCATGACGTGTCTTTGATCCAAACATGACGATAACTACTTTATCTTTATTTTCCTCATCTGAGAATAAGACTATGATTGCGTGAATCTTACACTCACTAGCAAATTTTGAGAAAAGGGAGGCCCCAAAAGCAATATGCTTGGTCTACTCATCTGACTTGCATTGCTCCAGCCCATACACATGAACCAATATTGAGGTATATTGAGCCTCAACTGTAGGTATGCCCTGGAGTTTAACAGGACACTCAGTATCCTAAAGTTATAACACTTATGAATGTCAAGGTATCTACTAGGTCGATATGTGCACCATAGATTCTCTTTCATATTTCTTTCGCAAGCCCGGACTGACCACGCAAAACAAGCCTGATCCCATTCATTTTTGACATTAATGAATGCCTATACAGGTTGTTACAAAAAGGTACGGCCAAAGTTTCAGGAAACATTCCTCAAACACAAAGAAAGAAAATATGTTATGTGGACATGTGTCCGGAAACGGTTACTTCCCATGTTAGAGCTCATTTTATTACTTCTCTTCAAATCACATTAATCATGGAATGGAAACACACAGCAACAGAACGTACCAGCGTGACTTCAAACACTTTGTTACAGGAAATGCTCAAAATGTCCTCCGTTAGTGAGGATACATGCATCCACCCTCCGTCGCATGGAAGCCCTGATGCGCTGATGCAGCCCTGGAGAATGGCGTATTGTATCACAGCTGTCCACAATACGAGCACGAAGAGTCTCTACATTTGTTACCGGGGTTGCGTAGACAAGAGCTTTCAAATGCTCCAATAAATGAAAGTCAAGATGGTTGAGGTCAGGAGAGCGTGGAGGCCATGGAATTGGTCCGCCTCTACCAGTCCATCGGTCACCGAATCTGTTGTTGAGAAGCGTACGAACACTTCGACTGAAATGTGCAGAAGCTCCATCGTGCATGAACCACATGTTGTGTCGTACTTGTAAAGGCACATGTTCTAGCAGCACAGGTAGAGTATCCCGTATGAAACCATGATAACGTGCTCCATTGAGCGTAGGTGGAAGAAACTAAAATGAGCTCTAACATGGAAATTAAGCGTTTCCAGACACATGTCCACATAACATCTTTTCCTTATTTGTGTGTGAGGAATGTTTCCTAAAAGTTTGGCCGTACCTTTTTGTAACACCCTGTATACTTTGGGAGTTTCATGTAGCTGGACTCACCATTTACCAGATCCACATATAGTGTTTGGCTGAGTGCTTTAGCTGATGCCCTGTTGTCCACCTCAGAAAATTGGGCCAGTATAGCTTTCAAGGTGTCCTTACGAAATCATCCTGTGGTTGATTTGCTCCGCGTTAGCACGTCATTTATCTTCCATAGATAATGACTTTTCTCTAGAATGCTAGAGGCAGCGTTGGGTGGGAGGGGGGGGATGGGGGGTTACAGTTCAATGCGCAGCACTGCGCCACATTTAATGGTGGGCTACCAGAGATCATTAACAAGCATTTCCACGACAGGAAAATATGCACCTAAAAAGCCAATTGTCGTGGTACCCTACTGCTGGATTCTCGATTGTAGTGAACGATATTTGCTCCCCAAAGGCATATGCACTCACTGAGTATTCTATTTGCAGAATGGAGTCAGTGATCTGATGTCCTTCACAAAATAAATGGGAAGGAGAAGGAACTGCCGCTAGTCGCAGGGTCATTCTGTTACTAATACTGCAACTACAGTTAGTTGATGATGAAGCTGCTTGCAGCGAGGTTTTGGTACCCTGTGAGACTAGCGAGAAGGTGAAGAAGGAGGTGACACTGCAGTGCAAATAGCCTGGCTGTGGCTGCTGTTGCTGCTGCTGCATCCCTGACCCACTTATCAGAGGAAGGGTGGCTCATGGATGCCAAAGTGCTGGTGGGGCGGTGGCATCGAGGGTGGTGGTGGCGGGTGCAGCAGCTGAAGAGGTGGTTTCCTGTGTGGTGACTGGCAGCGCCCTTGCCCGTGCGGTTTCCCTCCCGGGACCCTGCTTTGGCGGAGCAGGCTTCGCTGCCGCTGTAACCAGCACCATGATGTTTTGTGGAAATTGTTGCCCTGAGTTAGCCGCTGTAAAAGAGAGAGAGAGTATAACGGAAATTAAGTGCAACTTTCCAGACATCACCAGCTGCTGCTGCTACAAGGAAACAAAATACATTGATTATTTTGAGCAGAGTGAATGCATGTTCATAAATTACCTATATCGCTCTGGTTCCTTGGAATCTCCCTCCGATCATCCAACACCTCCTCATGCCGATGAAGACCTCTCTCTATCTCCTCTAACCCCTGTGGCATATGTGGCACCTAAAACGACATATTAATTTTTATAGCAATAAAAGACATACACACGCAAAAAAAATACAATGGGAAAAAACTTAAAATTGTGCACTTACAGGAGGTCTGCGATGGCCCCTGCTTACCCTTATGATAAAATGTTACATATACACAATAATACATAGAAGGGAAACATATGTACTACTTACAGTGCTGATGCTGCTGTTGTCACTGGCATTCAGCAAAAAAAAAGGGGTGCTGACGGCTTTGAGCACTATGAGACTTAACATCTGAGGTCATCAGTCCACTAGAACTTAAAACTACGCAAACCTAACTAACCTAAGGACATCATACACATCCATGCCCGAGGCAGGATTCGAACCTACTTTTTCTCTAGCGGTCGCGCGGTTCCAGACTGTAGCGCCTAGAACCGCTCGGCCACCCCAGCCGGCGGCATTCAGCAGCCAGCTCATCAATTATATGTTGGACATATACTGAAAAAATAAGGTGACATTTATTCAATACTATGGAATTCTTAGTGAAAAAGTTACATTTATCGATTTTGATTTTCGAAATCATGTACAACAACTCGCTGATTCACCACTAAGTAACAGCAGCATATTACATATACAAAGAAGAATATATATACTACTTACTATGCTGTTGCTGCTGTTGCAGTAGTTGCTGCTCCTGCCACTGATGCATCTCAGCATTCATTTCATCCACAGTTTGGTAGATGTTTGCTGAAACAATATGATGAAATGTATTTAATACCACTACTCCGAAATTCTTAGCAGAAGAAAAAGTATAAGTAATTCCCATTGCCTCAGGTGTTTACTGCACTGCATTGCCACTGCCACTGCTGCTATTACCATGCTTCATTCTTCCAAAGAAACTAGTAGCACGCACGTGAGCAAGATACCAGCGAACGATAGCAGAATGAGGCTAGGGGTGGAGCCGATAGGGTTTATATAGACTCAATCTCTGCCCATTAATGTCACGGGGAACCAATCAGATTGGAGTATGTGGAGATACCTTGGTCTACAGGTTTGGACAGGTTGGTTCACTGATGCATAAACAGGAAGTAGCAAGAGAGAGCAGTGATGGTTTCCCACAAACCAATATCGGAAAGAATATACGTTGGTGTCGTTGTACTGTCCAGTAGGCAACACTCAAGGTGCTCCCATGGTGGGAAGGACGCTGACACATGCACTGGGGTCTTTGCACTGCTGGAAGCTTCTACCACCTTGCATTTGCTCAGAGCTGTTAGCAGGTGTATGTTTTAGAGAATCTATTTGCGAGATACATGTTAGGCAAGCTTTTTAGAGATCTTTGAAATGTTTAGTCCTTATTAGAGATGTTTTCTTGAGAATTGTTATATCCACTGCCAAACAGTAGCACTGCAGTCAGAGCACGTTGTCACAGCTGATTTTTCTGTTAGAGTAAAGCCTCTTACCTGTCAACACAGACACTCAAAGAGTTCCTGTTCCCAGATGCTTTGTTCAGGGATTAGCATGACCTCCAATCTGCACACTTCATGAGCCAGCCCTTTTTGCAGGCCTGTCTACCGATCTGCAGGCACAAGAATACATGAATCAGCCGGCATGTCTTTCCTGTGGTCAATGAAAAGATGCAATTGGAAGATTTTTTAATAAAGTAACAAGGCGCGGCGAGTTATGTTGACGTCTATTTCGTGATAGTGGACCTTACACATGATCAGACAAAAAAGCATTGTGTTTAATTACTACCTTTTTACGAATTTTACAAGACCAGTGTCTTCCAAAACAGCAGAGAATGGCAAGGTTCTCCCATCAAATAGAAGAGAGATCCAACCCCTGCAAATTGAATTTTATAAATAAATAGTGTATCATTTTCTATGTAACTTACACCGATTTGAATTTCCTGTCGTGATATCCTTCCTCTCCAGGACACACTGAGTCATTTTTCATCCATTTTTCAGGTGAGGGAGGGGAGGGGGAGTGAGGGGTGGGAGGAGAGCGCCATAGAACTTAACAGGGGGGAGGGGTAATTAATTTATCGATTTACTTGATTAGCCAATTAACTTGATATTGAAAGTGTACTTGTAATGGTGAGGAGGTTTCCCAAAATGGTGGAGGAGGCGAAGGGGGAGGGAGAGGGTTGGGGGGTTTCTCAGAAGGATGGAATATCCCCAGGGAGTCATAAATCAATTAACAGAACCATAGGTCAAGGGGAGGGGGAGAGTGTCATAAATCAATAAAGTTTGCCCCTGAATCTATGCAACTCGCACTAAAAAATCGCCCAACAACATACATTACCATACTACTGGTGTGTCTGTCAACCAATCTCTCCTTTAGTCAACTAATACTATACAATGCTTTTCTCCCCAGTTCGTTTCAGTACCTGTTCGTAAGTCATCTGATATGCCCATCTAATATTCTGCATTCCTCTATATCACTACATTTCAGAAGCTTGTGCTCTTCTCTGTACTGTTCATTGCCCACATTTCACTTCTGCACAATGGTTCACTCGCGTGGAATGCCTTCAGAAAAGACTTACCGACACCTGAATTAACGAATGTAGATATTGTGTGTCTGTCTTCTATAATGTATTTTCTTCGGCCGACGTCAGTTATTTAAGTGTGCAAATAGTAAGATTCATCAGTGGCAGGTCCAGTTGTTATTCGCCTAACTTTTCATCTAAAACTCAAGGCGTTTCGTTCTCTATAGACAATTCAAATGCTTGTTTCCGTCTCGTTCCGTAGAGCACTTTTGAACTAACCTCACAGTGTAGGGGAAGGACGTGGTAATCAGCTACAGCAGGCCCCCGTTCGTAGCCCTGTTGAGCAGCGATAACAGCGCCCTTTGTAATTACGTCCCATGATCCTAAATTACCAGCAACCAGCTGTTCGATAGCGAGTGTAGCTGGCGGGAGAAAGCGCGGGCAACACGCCATCTAGTGTGTCGCTTCAAAGCGGGCGCCGCTTCGGCCGTCCATCGGCATTATCGTCGCAGCACATAGCGGGACCGTCACCATCACCGTACCCCCTTACCCTCCGTCCCCCGCCCCCACGTTTCCGGCCCGCTGTTGGGATGTCACACCACCACCCACGTGCAGCCCATGATGGGCGGCAGCTAATATCGAGCGCCCAGCCGCCGGGCACCTGTCCACGCTGGAGCTGGACCGCCAATATCGGAAGGCACGTTATCGAAGGCACGTTGAATTAGCTGGACAAAAGTACTGGGGGTCGGCATGAGACTTCCCCTCTTAATGCAATTTTAAAAAAAACTGAAAGAGACACACACTTTGTGATAAAATTTACCCAGACACCTGGCTGAAAATGACTTACAAGTTCATGGCGCCCTCCATCAGTAATGCTGGAATTCAATATGGTCTTGGCCCGCCCTAGCCTTGATAACAGTTTCCACTCTCGCAGGCATATTCAATCACGAGCTGGAAGGTTTCTTGAGGAATGGCAGCCCATTATTCACGGTGTGCTGTACTGAGGAGAGATATCAGTATCGGTCGGTGAGACACGGCACGAAGTCGGCGTTCCAAACCATACCAAAGCTGTTCTATAGCATTCAGGTCAGGACTCTGTGCAGGACAGTCCATTAAAGGGATGTTATTGTCGTGTAACCACTCCACCACAGGCCGTGCATTATGAACGAGTGATCGATCGTGTTGAAAGAAGCAGTCGCCAGCCCCGAATTGCTTTTCATCAGTGGGAAGCAAGGAGGTCCTTAAAACATCAATGTAGGTCTGTGCTGTGATAGTGTCACGAAAACAACAAGGGGTGCAAGTCTCCTCCATGAAAAACGGGAACACACCATAACACCACCGTCTCGGAATTTTACTGTTGGCACCACACACGCTGCCAGTTGTTCACCTGTCATTCGCCATACCCACAGCCTGCCATCGGATCGCGATCGCCACATTGTGTACCGTGATTTGTCACTCCATACAGTGTTATCCACTGTTCAGTCGTCCAATGTTTACGCTCCTTACACCAAGCAAGGCGTCATTTGGCATTTACTGGTGTGATGTGTGGCTTATGAACAGCCGCTCGACTTTGAAATGCTAATTTTCTTACCTCCCACCTAACTGTCAAAGTACTTTCAGTGGATCCTGGTGCAGTTTGGAATTCATGTGTGATGGTGTGGATAGATGTCTGCCTATTACGACCCTCTTCAACTGTCGGTGGTCTCTGTCAGTCAACAGACGAGGTCTCCCTGTATGCGTTTGTGCTGTATGTGACCCTTCACGTTGCTACTTCACTATCATATCGGAAACAGTGGGCCTAGGGATGTTTAGGAGTGTTGAAATCTCGCGTACAGGCGTATGACACAAGTGACACTCAATCACCTGATCACGTTCGAAGTCCGAGAGTTCCGCTCTCTCACGATCTCTAATGAGGTCACTAATATGGTGTCCCTGGCAGTAGGTGGCAGCACAGTGCACCTAATATGAGGAACATATGTCTTTGGAGGTGTCCGGATACTTTTGATCACATAGTGTAGATTCTTGCGGTATGCAGTATCATGTGAAGCAGGCCCGTCCACATGCTGGACACTGTGTGAAAACGCGGAAGCATGGTACAGACAGGCACATCTTAGCCAGCAGGCAAAGCGGAACAGCGACACCTGTTAACATACACGTATACCGAACAAGTGTCAACGGTACCGCTTCCATGTTTACACGGTACCAGGAGGAATCACACTCAGTCTTGCTTCCCTTTGGCGACTGTATCTTACGTGAGACATACTGAGAAATGGCAAATATTGCAAAAAACCAAAGATCGTGTAATATGTATTCTCAGTCATTTAGACACGACTGGTAACTGCAATTTTTGTTTCCAACAGTAGGCGAAAACTCACAGGACAGTGCTTGCTGTGCTGCCAAGTCTTAGGTGGTCAGCGCAAGTTTACGACTGAAAGACAACTTATTTCATAAAGACGAATGTAGTGTGCTGAAAGTGAAGAACGGCAAGCCAATTTTAGCGGGCTGCAGAAAATGGATGAGGCACATCAACAACTTTTTGATGTACGTCATAGCAATTGGTACTTCTTGAAGTCTTCGTGTTACATTCGTGTCTATTTAAGTGCAATACGTATTGTTTTCATATTTGCAGAATTATAATCGCAGTGCATTTGCATCTACATCTACATCTACACGTATACTCCGCAAGACACCCAACGGTGTGTGGCGGAGGTCACTTTACATGCCACTGTCATCACCTCCCTTTCCTGTTCCAGTCACGTATGGTTCGCGGGAAGAACGACAGCCGGAAAGCCTCCGTGCGCGCTCGAATTCCTCTAATTTTACATTCGTGATCTCCTCGGGAGGTATAAGTAGGAAGAAGCAATACATTCGATACCTCATCCAGAAACGCACCCTCTCGAAACCTGGACAGCAAGCTACACCGCGATGCAGAGCGCCTTTCTTGCAGAGTCTGCCACTTGAGTGTGCTAAACATCTTCGTAACGCTATCACGCTTACCACGCTCACCTGTGACGAAGCGCGCCGCTCTTCTTTGGATCTTCTGTGTCTCCTGCGTCAACCCGACCTATACTCAAGGATAGGTCGAACGAGTGTTTTGTAAGCCACCTCCTTTGTTGATGGACTACATTTTATAAGAACTCTCCCAATGAATCTCAACCTGGTACCCGCCTTACCAACAATTAATTTTATATGATCATTCCGCTTCATATCGTTCCGCACGCATACTCCCAGATATTTTACAGAAGTAACTGCTACCAGCGTTTGTTCCGCTATCATATAATCATACAATAAAGGATCCTTCTTTCTATGTAATCGCAATACATTACATTTGTCTATGTTAAGCAACTTTCAAAATTGCATTCCGAATAGCAAGATCCGGGAAACCGTTTTCCGAAGGGGAGTTTGTAAAAGACTGCCTCACTGATGCTGCAGAGCTTTTGTGACCCACGAACGCAAGAAAGTTTCAAGAATCAGCTATCCCAAGCAAACAGTGACACGTTGTGTAAGTGTTATGCCCGGCAATCTGCACGGGCAGTTAATAAATAAGACGAAGAATTTATTACCTTCTCTGTTGCGTTGGTTGAAGCAACAGTCTTACAGATACACCTCAGGTAATGACATAAATTACAGAGAACGTTTTGGACTTAGGGAATTTGAAAATGACTACGACTGGTGTAGACTTACTCTAATCTGTAGAGCAAACAACTGATGCTGTCGGTACGGACTGGAATCAGTTAACCTCATTGGCCACGGATGTCGCACAGGCAATGTGGGGCCATCAGAGAGGGCTCAATTGATGCGCAAAACGTTAGGACGACAGGAGAGACATTGCTTGGAACTCACTGCATTGTACATCGAGATGCGCTTTGTGCAAAATCAGCAACTTTAGGAAACGTCATGAAAATTGTTATGCGTGCTGTAAGCGATCCGAAGGGCTTACGCATCGCAAATTTCAGCAGTTCTTGGAGGAATTAGTAGAGTAATACGGCGACATACCTTCCTACACCGAAATACGCTGGCTAACTCCAGGTAAAATTCTAAAAAGATGTTTCGATTTATGATCGGAAGTAGCACATTCCTTTCATGAGAAGGGGAAAAACGAACCGAAATTACAAGACCCTTGCTGGATATCAGCATTTTTCGTGGACATTAGATCTCACTTGAGCAGAGTGAACGTCATTTTGCAAAGTGAGTCGTGCTTGGGCAGCTCAGATGGTAGAGCAATTGCCCGCGAAAGCAAAGATCCCGAATTCGAGTCTCTGCTTGGCACACAGTGTTAATCTGCTAGGAAGCTTCATATCAGCGCACAGTACGCTGCAGAATGAAAATCTCATTCAAAGTCACAATAATTTAATTTCTGACATGTTGGAAAAAGTGCTTCTGGAAGGAAGCTTGCTCTTTCGGAGAGACAACTATTGTCTGACCATACAGCACGTTTTCTCATCCTTGGAAATGCTACATTTCAAGATTATATGTCAATAATTTTAAAAATTAAGACGCAATTTCGAGCACGATTTGTTGATGTTACGATTGTGTTTCCTATCATTCGTTGCTTTGCACTTCCGTTTTCAGTATTGGTTGAAGATCCTCCGAATCATCTATAGATGGAACTGGTCAACCTGCACTTGCAATATACGGCTGAAGGACAAGTTCTTTGCAGTACGGAGTAGAAAAGAGCTCTACGCAAACTTTCCACAGCAAGAATTTCCATGCCTTCATCTAGCAGCCGCGAGAATTATGTCCACGTTCGGATCTACTTACCTGAGTGACTGACTTTTCTCCTCAATGAAAATGAACAAATCAAGGTTTCGATCGAATGTTAGCGACGAAAATCTTCGCAATTGCTTGCGTTTATCAATGTGGGACATTAAGTTTTGTGCCCGACATTAACTTTATCGTTTTCATCACCGATATTAAACATGTTTCAGTTTTCTTTTTCTAATTAAAACTGTTATTTACTAACTGTGCCTCATCCTCCTCCATGCTACATAAGCTAACACTTATCTGAAAAATTTAGTTTGAAACCGGTTGTTCAAGGTATAGTTCCATGCTTAAAAACTATCTTTAATTATTGGGAGACATGTCTGATGCCCTTGCACATGAAGGACATTTAGATACCTAACGTAAGCGTAATACCAATCCGACATCTACATCTACGCCTACGTGCATAATCTACTATTCACAATGAAGTGTCTGGCAGAGCGTTGAATGAACCACCTTCAAGCTGTCTGGTTACCGTTTCGTCGTAAACGAAATTTAGCGGATTTCTTTTATTACTCATGTGAATAACATCACACTTTTCTTTATTCAGGGTCAATTGCCACTTTTCGCACCACACTGATATCTTATCTAAATCATTATGCAATTCTTTTTGGTCATCGGATGACTTTACAAGACTAAATGACAACATCATCCGCAAACAATCTAAGACGACTACACAGATTGTCTCCTATGTCATTAATATAGGTCGGGAGCAATAGACGGCCTGTAACACTTCCTTGGGGAACGCCGGATATTACTTCTGTTTTACTCTTTGACTGGCCATCTGCTACTACCAACTGTGACCTTTCCGACAGGAAATCACGAATCCAGTCGCACAACTGAGGCGATATTCCATAGGCACGCAGTTTGGTTAGAAGACGCTTGTGAGCAACGGTGTCGAAAGCCTTCTCGAAATCTAAAAATACGGAATCAATTTGACATCCGCTGTCGATAACACTCATTACTTCATGAGTATAAAGAGCTAGTTTTGTTTCACAAGAGCGATATTTTCTGAATCCGTGCTATGTGTCAATAAAGCGTTTTCTGCGAGATGCTTCATAATGTTCGAACACAGTATATGTTCCAAAACCCTACTGCAAATCGACGTTAGTGATATGGGCCTGTAATTCAGCGGATTACTCCCACTTCCCTTTTTGGGTACTGGTGTGACCTGAGCTATTTTCCAGTCATTAGGTACGGATATTTCTGTGAGCGAGCCGTTGTATATAATTGCTAAATATGGAGCTATTGTATCAGCACACTCTGAAAGGAACTTGACTGGTACACAATCTGGACCAGAGGCATTGCTTTTATTAACTGATTTAAGCTGATTTGCTACACCGAGGATATATTCTTCTATGTTTCTCATCCTGATTTGAATTCAGAAATTTTTACTTCATCTTCTTTGGTGAAAGAGTTTCGGAAAATCGTTTTTAATTACTCTGCTTTAGTGGCACTCTCATCAGTGACTTCACCGTTGTTATCGCGTAGTCAAGGTATTCATGGCGTCTCGTCACTGGTGTGCTTCGTGTATGACCAGTAAGTCTTTTGGTTTTCTGTTAGATTCCGAGACAGAGTTTCGTTGTGGAAATTATTAAAAGCATCTCGCATTGAAGTGCAGGCTATATTTCAAACTCCTGCAAAACTTTGCCAATCTTGGGGATTTTACATTCTTTTAAATTTGGCATGCTATTTCCGTTGCTCCTGCAGCAGCGATGTGACCCATTTTGTGTACAATGGGGGATCAGTAACATCACTTATTAATTTATGTGGTATATATCTCTTAATTGCCAATTGTTCTATCTCTTTGAAATCATTCCACGTCTTTTCTACGCTTACATGATCAGATCGGAAGGAGTGAAGATTGTATCTTAAAAAGGCATTAAGAGCATTTTTATCAGCTTTTTTAAATACATATACTTTGCGTTACTCTTTGATGGTTGTAGGTGTTACGGTATTCATACTAGCAGCAACTGCCTTGTGGTCGCTAATCCCTGTATTTGTTGCTAAGGGGTCAAGTATGTTTTCGCACCCATTTACGCTTCGAGTGAGCTCGGAACTAGCTGTTCAAAATAATTTTCTGAGAAAGCATTCAGTACAAATTCGGATGACGTTTCTTGCCTGCCGCCAGTTTTAAACCTATAATTTTTCCAGCATATCGAGCGTAGACTGAAGTCACCACCGACTATAATTGGATGAGTGGAGTACCTACTTGAAATGAGACTCCAGTTTCCTTTTAACTGTTGAGCAATTACATCTTCTGAGTCGTGGGAGGGGAGGACGCGGGGAGGAGGTCAGTAAAACAATACCATTAACAGTTCAGTCCGATTGTGAAGTATAACCCCTACCCATATTCTTTCGCTACGAGGTAAACTACGTCTGACGCCAATAAATACTACTCAACCACCAACTGTAACAGTGGTTAAATCGTTTGAAAAAAAATTCAGCTGAACTTATTTCCGGCTTTAGTCAGCTTTCTGTACCTATAACTATTTGAACTTCAGTGATTTCTGTTAAGGCTTGGATCTCTGGTTCTTTCCCAACACAGCTACAAACATTTGCAACTACAATACCGATCGTTTCTACAAATACGTTACTGTGTTTTACCTTCCAGATTTAGACGGACGCTCTTTCTGTCTTTTCTTGAGACCCTCTAACATAAAAAAAAGTCAAGTTCGTTCCACACAGCCCCCGCTACTCGTGTAGCCGATTCCTGTGTGTACTGGACTCCTGACCTATTAAGCGGAACCCGGCAACCCAGCACCCGGCTGCGCAAGACAAGGAATCTGCAGCCTACACGGTCACAGAACCGCCTGAGCTTCTGATTCAGACCTCCAGACCGCACTGCACCAAAGAACCACAGACGGTTCTATCGACGACGCTGGAGATGGTGAGCTCCGCCTTAATCTCGCAAGAATGACTGGAAGTCTTTACTATATCTGCTAGCCGCCCGAAACCAGAGAGAATATCCTCCGATCCAAAGCGACACACCTCAATTGTACCGACATGAGTCACCACATTCATGCATCACTTGCTCTTTTATTTTAGAACCGTAACGTTTGTTCATAGGGCGATGGAATAACGCGGTGCCTACTCATGATTGCATTGCCATCTGTGAAAGGAGTACAATAGTACAATGTATCCCAGGTATAGTGGGTAAAGCGAAGTGGTACATCTGTGCTTATAGACATATGCAAAATGAGCGGTGACTGTTCCGTTTCCCTGTTTACACGCGTGGTAAATGTGCACACTGTGAGTTGGAAGTTACACATGTGCAGCAGCTCCGCAGTTGAGCAGAATTTCTGATCTGTTCTGGTATAAAGTAACTCAAAAGTTTGTGCTAGGAATTAATAGACACTCACATGCGCTCCTTTCATAACCCATAAAATGTCTACACCTGTGATGTCCAACACAGTCCGACGGCTTTATACGGCCGGAAGCAAGTATCAGTGAGGTTCAAAAAGTGAGTATCTATCACATGACCGGCGAAAAGAAAAAAAAATCTATAAAAATTCATTTATGTAGAGTTATGATAAAGTGAATACTTTCAATTAGAAACTCCCGCCACATGATGCTGTTCCCTCACTGCTCCATAGCGGTTGCTGTCAAGTGTTAAGTAAAGGCTGTTTGTACATTAGTCATACAAAAGTAGCCTTTAATTGTATAAAGGGTAAATAACTTACCAAAATATATGATATAGAACTTAATGCACTGTATCTTCGAGTTTTCTCCTACATAACACTGTTGGTTACCGACTTTCCCACAAGGTGCGATGGGTGAATGAGTTACTCCAGCAGTCATTATGGGGTCGTATAATGGCGCAGAGCGTGCACAGCGTTATTTATAGTTTCATGAATGCAGATCCGGTACTAAAATTCAGTGACAGTTCAGGATTAAATATCGAAAGCCGCCACCTAAGAGACAATCTATTACTGATTTGGACAGTGGTTTCACAGAAACTAGCTGTATGTCACATAGGGCGCCAGATCAGGGTTGTCGAGAGGCTTCGGATGCAGAACTTCGACAAGTTCGGTTGTCTTACATTCATAGTTTGAGTAAACAAAAGAAAAGTGCAAGCTTACAGTTGAATACCGAACTCCTAATGTCACAGTGTGGAAGGTATTATGGTTCAAACGGCTCTGAGCTCTATAAGACTTAATTTCTGAGGTCATCAGTCCCCTAGAACGTAGAACTACTTAAACTTAACTAACATAAGGACATCACACACACCCATGCCCAAGGCAGAATTCGAACCTGTGAGCGTAGCTGTCGCTCGGTTCCAGACTGTAGCTCCTATAACCGCTCAGCCACACCGGCCGGCTGGAAGGTATTATGGAAACGCATTCTCTCAAAAATACACATATCAAAAAAAGTTTTGCATCACCTTGGTTCCGCGAGTTCCGGAACCTGTACAGAAAATTGGAATAGAGTTCAACATAAGCATTTCCGCCCTTTTTACTGCTGATGAAAACCACCCATTGGATGTTGTACAACGATACAGCGAGAACCTTAGGAGGTGGTAGTCCAGACTGCTGTAAATGCCGGTACCTCTAATACCCAGCAGCACGTCCTCTTGCATTGATGCATGCCTGTATTCGTCTTGGCATACTATCCGCAAGTTCATCAAGACACTCTTGGTCCAGTTTGTCCCACTCCTCAATGGCGATTCAGCTTAGATCCATCGGAGTGGTTGGTGGGTCACGTCGTCCATAAACAGCCCTTATCAATCTCTCCCAGGCATGTTCGATAGCCACTCTAGTCGAGTGATGTCGTTATCCTGAAGGAAGTCATTCACGTGATGTGCACGATGGGGGAGGGAATTGTCGTCCATGGAGACGAATGCCACACCAATATGTTGCGATATGGTTGCACTATCGGTCGGAGGATGGCATTCACGTATCGTACAGCTTTAACGGCGCCTTCCATGACATCAGCGGCATACGTCCGTCGCACATAATGCCACCCCAAAACAGCATGGAACCTCCACCTTGCTGCACTCGCTGAACAATGTGACTAAGGTGTTCAACCTGAATGGGTTGCATCTAAAAACGTCTCTGACGATTGTCTGGTTCAAGGCATACGCGACTCTCATCCATGAAGAGAATGTGATGCCTATCGCGAACGGTCCTTTTGGCATGTAGTTGGGCCCATCTGTACCGCGCTGCATGGTGTCGTGGTTGCAAAGATGGACCTCGGGAGAGAAACTGCGCATCATGCAGCCTGTTGTGCACAGTTTTAATCGTAAGACGACGTTCTGCGACTGCACGAAAAGTATTATTCAGCATGGTGGCGTTGTCGTCAGTATTCCTCCGAGCCACAACCGATAGGTAGTGGTCATCCACTGCTGTGGTACCAACTGGGCGGCCTGAGCGAGGGATGTCATGGGCAGTTCCTGTCTCTCTGTATCTCCTCCATGTTCGAACAACATCGCTTTGTTTCACTCCGAGACGCCTGGTCACTTCCCATGTTGAGAGCCCTTCCTGGCACAAAGTAATACTGCGGACGCGATCGAGCCGTGGTGTTGACCGTCTAGACAGGATTGGACTAGAGACGAGCCGTGTACCTCCGTCCTGGTGGAATGACTGGAACTGATCGTCTGTCGGACCCTCCTCCGTCTAACAGACGCTGCTCATGCATCTATGTTTACATCTTTGGGTTTAGTGACATCTCTGAACAGTCAAAGGGACTCTGTCTGTGATACAATATCCACAGTGAACATCTATATTGAGGCGTTCTGGGAACCGAGGGGCTGCAAAATATTTTTTTTTATGTGTGTACAAATTGTAACTGTTGCAAGTTTTAATAGAACTGAGTTTCGGGGACCCAAGTGTAACAATTGATAACAGTGTGTGTCTGAGGTAGTTGCTTGCGATATTTTGTCCTGAATTGTCTCTGAACTACAGCAGCGGGTCTGCGTTCATGAAACCATAAAACACACTGTGTGCATTCTGTACTATTATACGATTCCATGATGACTGTTGAAATAACGCATTTGCACATTCCACCTAACGGGAACGTGGAGAACTAACTGTGTTAGGAAAGAATAAAACATCGTGATATATTGAATTCAATTTTGTATCAAACTTTTCTGTAAGTTATCGACCCTTTTCGTTAGCAAAGGTTACTTTCGTGTTACACCCTGTATATTACGAGTGCCCCAAAAGTACTCGTCTTCTTCCAATGTGGCTCAGGTAAGTTAAAAAGCTGGATACTAATAAGCTAGACGACGCTATATCTCATGTTCACACAAGCATATCAGGGGTGATGGAAGCTACTGACTGCACAATTCTTCTGCGGAAATATCCTAGGTCACACATAGGGGAGGCATACACAATGTCTTTCACGTAACCCCACAGGAAGAAATCCAGTTGGTTTAAGTCGGGACGTCGACGTTGCTACGTGGTTCGTCCATCACGTACAATACATCGTTGTGGAAATGTTCGGTCGCAGTAGTCACTAACGTGTCTGATCCAGTGCGATGGTGCACCATTGTCGGGAGGTTCACAAATGACTGAAGGGGAAGGAGGTGAGGAACGAAAACTTCCCAAGCATGTCCAGGCCGCCGAAAACTGTAGCGGTTTTCAGAGGATCAGGTGTGAATGTCTTGCCTATCGACCTTCTCAAGTGTGTGGAAGGTTGTTTCGTAAGAGAAAACGGCACTCTCTAGACATTTGGCACTTAGCTCGATCCGGTCCAATATCTCAGTACCAAACTCATGCCGAAGCTCCAAGACATCTCACTTTATTGGTCAGGCAATTTGGACTTCTTAAGTGTACAAACGAAGTCGGTTATGCGGCTCCTTGTCAAGTGTTCAGTGAGGATGGTGGTGATGGTCGGCGAACTGACTTCTTCTTTGGAACGTCTCTCTGATCTCCACTACCATTTCATAAGATACGAGATTTCTGCCAGAACCTGACAGCCTGTTTACATTCGTAGTAACAACGAAGCTTAATCTTCCCCACATCTGATGGCCCCCTTTGAAAATTACGTCTAAAATTTCTTTTAACAGCAATTTGATAATTATTTAGTACATAAAACAAAACAAAAGGATTCGTTTAGCGCTACGGTCGCAGGTTCGAATCCTGCCTCGGGCATGGATGTGTGTGATGTCCTTAGGTTAGTGAGGTTGAATTAGTTCTAAGTTCTAGGCGACTGTTGACCACATAAGTTAAGATGCATAGTGCTCAGAGCCATTTGAACCTTTTCTTTGATTCGTTTAGAAAAATATATGCACAAAGCTTTTAGAGATGCTTTACATGATACCGCAATTCGCAAGTATTTATGTCTGATGATAATTTTTAATTAGATTTGGATGTTAAAAAGGTATCATGTGTCCATTGTGATTGGTCATCTCCCTTATGTTCTGATTTTATGCAACTTCACCTCGCGACCTATGTTTGGTGTTACACGAATATCATTCAGTTAGTAATGTAACACATTTCTTTTCTGAAAGCAGGTTGGTTTTATTCAGGATCCCGATACACCATGTTATTCCCCGCTGTTTTGGCTACAAAACTCTATTTTTCAACATAATCTCCACTCAATGCGCCGGCCATACGCCACATCTCTGGGAGAGCCTATATGTCCGTAAAGCACCACCCTGCTGGTCGACGCCGGATCCAACATCTTCTGCATCAATAACTTCGCCCATCACCTACGTACAGAGTTCTGCCTCCTTCATCAGACTAAACAGATGGAAGTGGGAAGGTGCGAGATCCGGGCTGTAGGGTGAATGAGGAATAACAGCCCATTGAGTTTCTCAGGGTCCGGAGACTTGCATCATGCCTTGCGTTGTCATGGAGAAGGTGAAGTTCGTTTGCATTTCTGTGTCGACTGTTACGGTGAAGTCGTTTCTTAAATTTCCTGGAGATAGCACAATACACTTCAGAGTTTATCGTTGCACCACGAAGTAGGTAAACAAACAAACAGCCGCTTCAGAGCCGCAAAAGACAGTCCCCTTGATTTTATCCGTTGAGGTGTGGCTTTGAACATTTCATTCAGAGGAGAGCTCGTGTTGTGCTACTCAATGAATTGCCGGTTTGTTTCCGTTCAGAAGTTGTGGGGCGGCGGGTGGAATTAATTGGAATAATGTAGAATGTAATGTAGAAAAGATGCATTTCCCGGCTGATTAGCAACGTATGTGGGGCGTCGGGAGAAATAATTGTTATTGAATTGTTTTGTATTTATTTATTTAACTGTTCAAATTAAATGTTTAAGTTAATGCTCGACACAATTTGATGATATTGTTCATAAAACGCCACGTTAAATAATGGTAGAATGTCTGTCCGCGGCGGCACGTGAAAATACGACATGCGCAAACTGAAGATAGATCATTAAAGTCATCCCAGAATTAACACTTCACTTGAAAACTATTTCATGGTTACGCATATCCAGAGTAACTTATTATGGCATCTGAGGATGTTTATAGCAATGATACCGACGCGACGCGATTCCTGGCACAGGTGGTGCGCTAATCAGCGTCTGGAGAGAACTGGGGCCTTTTTTTCTCACGCAGCGTTCTTATATATAAAGCCGCGGTGCGGACGGCTAAGGGAACGCCTGATCAAATCCGCTCTCCCGACTAGCTGCTGGGCTAGTAATGCACCACTTTAAGTTATTGAATAAATCATTGCTTCCTTTGCTGATGGCCGATGAAACTCTCAATTTAAATGTGCAATCAGCACACAGGTAAGTAATCATAATAAAAGTCTGACGAAGCTAAGTCAAATATTTTTGGCGACTGAATTAATTTAATTACACTACACACAGTAGACGAGCTCTGAACTTGCCCTTTGGAGATACTCTATCGCTATAGTTTTATAGTTATTCAGTTGAAACTTCTCACATCTTTATGATTATAGCGGATCTCCCTTCTACTTAAATTTAAACAACCTAGCTTTATTTATTCGCCTACTTAATCTATCTTGCTTCCTTAATTTTTAAGACAAAAACCAGAAATCGTGAATTTCAACTAAAATTTTAATTTGTGAGGTCCAGAATACTGTTTCTACTAAATTATCATGCAAAAGGAATCTAAATATAAATTTTTAAATTTCTAGCTCTTTTCTGTTGCGCCAATGATTTTTACAGAAAACATCCAAATTTCGAAAATGGCTAAAGTTATTGAACTGATATTCAACACATATTGAATTAGTATTACTCCTGGCATGATAGAAACGTTTCAGGTTATTTACTTGATTTTTAAAGTATTGCGCAACATTTATGACGTCAGAGCTAGTTACAGCGGAGTGGCTGGCACACAATGGAAAGACTGATGTGAATTTTATACTGCGAGGCTGCTTCCCTACATCACCCTTTACTTAATTTTTTTAATGTAAATGGAAAAGAAAAAAATTAATTATAAAAAGGGAAGCAAGAGTACAGGTTAACTCCCTAAGAAAATTTAAAACTTAAATGTAAACATACAAAAATATTAAAAAGAAAATTGATTACCTACTTCAATTATTTAACCTGCTGGCATGTTCACTGCTTCTTAAGCAACAGTATCACTCAAAATTTAAGCAAAATCAATGAAACACTTTGGCATACATATTGCCTTAGACATACAACCACATAAAATATGTAAAATTATGAAAATCTTAAATCAATTAAATACATTTTTACATACACAAATTCAAAGAAAATGACTCAGTTATTCATGATACATAAACAGATAATTATGACTTAGCAGTCTTTTCTAAACCTGAAAGATAATTTCACAAGTCATGACAATTTCATTTTTACACACGCGGTTGTAGCCGCTTTAGCTGGCGTTCTACACTTCCATTCACAAGGGTAGAGGAGGGGAAGATGCTATGGTGTGCGTCCTTCACGTTCACTCTAAATTACATGGGGAAAGCGGAGGAGTCACTGTGAGTTGTGTCCAAGTCACTCCACGCTTTCACGCAGCTACCAGGCTGCCATTATCTGGTTTGTCCTGTAGAACAAACAAAAAGAGTGCCTCAGACTCTGTTCACTTAATATCTAAGGGTGGGTCACAAAGAAATGGGGATATATACATTTTATCTTTCAATATGTTACTGGAACAAAGTTGACAGAAATTCTTCAATTTTACTCTCGCGGTTTTTAATTGTCATAAAATTGGTAAACAAATGGCTCAAAACGCCGTTAGTCACGTACTAGAGAAAATTTATGCTCAAGGCATACAATCATAAATCCTATTTAATCTCAATTTATCATTTCTGGGCCGGAACACTGAACCAATGCTCGGTACATTCCTGATACACTTGTATTTTATTTACTTAGCTGACTCATCTTCGAATACCTTATTCTTAGAGATAGTATGAGTATATTTGATTAGTAGTTGTCTTCTCAGCTTCTTTCTACATGTGAGTAACTTGTGGTAACAGTACAGTTCTGAGTGTTCCAAACACACTACGTTTAGTTGACTACTAAATCCACTTATTGGTCCTCTGCTGCTGTGTCAGTTCCACATCTGCAATTATGTACTTACTTCATCGAAGTGTATTTATGCTGAGCTATAAATAATGTTTCACATCTGCCATTATGTTACTCAATTATGTTGCTAGTGTATGTACTTATTTAACTTTGCTAGAGTATGAACTTCGGTAATACTCACTCCATTAAAATTAAAAGCAGAGGATAGCACATTTATTTCATATCTATAGTGTATTGCAGCTGATCAGTTTGCTCACGTTGCAATCCGTTTCCACCTGATTGGATGCTGAAACCACAGGTAATCTCTCTCGACCTACCACTAAAGTGCATTAAGTGATTATGGACGAGCGTAATGCTAAATTCCTTAAACCTATAGGACACCATGAGCTGCTCTGTCTCATCTAACATAAGGGTACCTATGGTCGCATTCACGCCTCCAACTCATAACCTCAATACGTGTAGGTGTGTTCTGTCACACACTACACCAAATAACGGCCAGCTCCAACCTTATAAATATTTCAAGGACGTGTCCTTCACGTCTTAACCACAAACACTGTTCAATTCTATTATACGGCCATTCCTTGCTACACAAGGTGAGTTCATTTTTACAACTTATCTGCATATTTTTCATAACACTAAGCTATCTCTTTTACTATTAATTAGTTAGCTCTACAGCATACAATAGGCCTCATTGCCACTTCTGATTCTGCTTGTACACGAATTTGTGTATTTTTTTAAATTGCTGTTGGTCGACCATTTCCAATAAAACAACAACTTTGTACTTATAATATTACCAGGGTTCTATACATACTTTTTACTCAAATATATTTGTATCTTAATTACATCATACTTCTCTGTTGTTTATGTCACTGTTAGGTTTGTCACATTAGGTATTTTCTTCACTAATCGGTGGGTAGAATGGTTACAGAACTCAGGGCTTGATAGCCATGACGGAAAATTTTTGTATTGCAAAGAAGGAGTCGAGACTTACGTGGATAGGAAAGATGAAGAATGAGTGAGACCTGAAAAGGAAGGGAGATCTCACACAGCTGGGACTGCACAGCTGCCACACTGTGTAGAGGTTACAGAACAACCTCCTCCCTACAGAATTCATTAGTTTATTATTGGCTTGATAGTCATAACGGAAAATTTAATGTGTTGGAAAGAAGAGGTCGAAATTTTAGATGGATAGAAAAGATGAAAAGTGAGTGAGACCTGAAAACGAAAGATCTCACACAGCTGGGACTGCACAGCTGCCACACTGTGTAGAGGTTACAGAACAACCTCCTCCCTACAGCATTCACTCACTACCTATGAACTTCTTTAGGTCGATCACGTTCCTGAGACCTAATAACTTTTTACTCTTAGGGTACTCTAGCCTATATGCATTGGCATGTGGTTTTCCTACGATCCTGAATGGTCCTTGGTATACGGACATGAATTTCTTTGTTTCTTCATTTATTTTATTTGATTTTTCCTTGGTTTTGACAAGGACTAACTGACCTATTTCAAAACTGGTGGGTACAGCTTTTGCGTCATGACGCTTCTTTCTTTCCAATGCTCTTTTTCTTGTATTTGCCCTAGCCTTTAACTTCTTCTCGTCTGTGGATATTTGCGTTAGAATAGGGAATTCTACCATATCTCCAATCACATTGTGCGGTTCTTGGCCAAACATCAATTCGCAAGGCGCAAAACCAGTTGCATCATGCCTTAAGTTGTTAATTACATTCTCAAAATACTTCATGTGCTCTGCCCAACTTGAGTGTTTCCGAGCACAGTAAGTCCTGCAAAGCCTATTCAATTCTCTCATAATACGTTCACTCATATTTCCTTGGGGGAAATACGCAGATATTTTCAGATGTTTCACTCCGGCCTCATCCAGACATTCTTTAAATCTATCAGAAGTGAATTGAGGCCCACTGTCTGACAGCAAATTCTTCGGAATGCCAACGTTCACGAAGAAATCTTTTTCCAACTTTGATACCAGCGTTTTTGCATTTGCTCTTTTAATTCGGTATAGCTTAACATATTTACTAAATCCATCCACAACAACAAAAACATGGGTACACCCACCTCTCGAAGCAGGAAGAGGGCCAAACAAATCACAAGCCAGTAATTCTAGGGTTTCAGTTGGCTCTACTGAATGCATATCCCCTTGTATTCTTGTGTTAGCAGCACGGACTTTCTGGCACACTACACAAGATGCTACACGCTTGGTAACACGGCGGTACATGTTGTCAAACACAACTTTCTCTTTTAATTTTGCAATGCACTTCTTTGCACCATAGTGCCCATACCTTAGGTGTACATAGTTGATTAGTAAGTCTACATGTTGTGAGGGAAATCACAGCTTCCACTCAGAAACACCTACCTTTTTCCTTCTAAACAGAATACCTTTATACAGACAGTAGTATTGCGAAACCTTATGATAGTTCGCATTTCCCAAATAGCTCTTTACTAATTTCAGCTGGTCATCTGCATTCTGCTCGCGTCTCAATTTCTTAATCACCCTCTTTAATGCACTTTCTTCCTTTACTTCGTGCAACGCAAACATTCGTACTTCACTTAGGTCTGTTGCTGTAATTCCCGCGTCATAACAGAGCTCCGCACTTCTAGATAACCCATCAGCCACCAAATTATCTTTCCCTTGAGTATATCTAACCTCAAGGTCAAACTGCTGGAGATACAATGACCATCTTACCAAACGAACATTCCTCAACTTACAGGTCTTTAAAAAGGTCAACGCCTTATGGTTACTGTAAACAATTATCTTGTGACCTAATAGGTACTGCTCAAATTTCTGTACCCCAAATACAATTGCCAATGCTTCCAGTTCTGAGATGCCATAATTTCTCTCTGCTGCCTGTAAAGATCGACTTGCGAAAGCTATAGTCTTGTGCACTTCTTGTTCGTTCTCTATTTCTACTTGGAATATCTCCACAGCTATACCATAGCCACTAGCGTCAACAGACATACAGGATGGTTTTTCAAAATCAGGATGATGTAAAATAGGACTATTAATTAAAGACTGTTTAAGCACCTCGAACGCCTGTTCACATTCTGCTGTCCAAACCCAAGGGGTATTCTTTTTCAGCAGGAGGTGAAGACAGGGCGCATTAAAAGCCTGATCACTAACAAAACGCCTATAGAAGCCGAAAAGACCGAACATCGATCTCAACTGCTTCTTGTTTCTCGGAGCCTCAAATTTTTCAATGACTGCTAGCTTGCTTGGGTCAGGCAGAATACCTTTTCCACTTATCATATATCCCAAGAAACCTATTTCCGCTTTAACGCACTCTGTCTTTTCAATCTTTAGTTTCATGCCACTTCTCTCAATAGCCTCTAACACTTACTCTAATAATACCATGTGTTCTTCCCAGGTAGGAGTTGCTATTAACAGATCATCTACGTAGACTGTTATTTTATTACTTAAGGCTGGTCCTAAAACACGGCACATCACACGTACGAAGGCATAAATAGAGATATTAAGTCCGAAATGTACCACACGGTATTGGTAACAAACTCCTTCGTAGTAGAAAGCTGTGTACTTCCTTGAACTTTCCGCCAGTGGCAAATTCCAATATCCACACGTGATGTCCATAGAAGTTAAGAATTCTACTCCCCGGAACTTTTGCAATAACTCGTCCATGTTCTGCGGTCTATCACTTCCTCTAACCACTATTTCATTCACCAACGAGCGTCCAAGACCAATCTGACACTCCCGTCTCTTTTTGGTACAACAACAAGAGGATTATTGTACTCACTGACAGGCCTTTCAATCGCACCCCACATTCTCTGTATCTCCTTTCGAACCACCTCCTTCCTAGCTACATGTATTTGGTATGGCTTCCTGAAAAACACTTGGCCAGGTTTTACCTTTAATTGACATTTATAATCTTTGACCACGGCAGGCCGATGTGAAAATAACTTATGATGCCTTATTAAAATCTGTCTCAGTTCTTCCTTCTGATTAGCTGCAATTTTATAGATTTCCTGCAATTTAGCTTCTATCTTGTCCAAAATAAGTGCTTCTTCTTCTTCTTTTTCTGTGTTTAGCTTTCCTATACTAAGATTAACACCCATGTCCCAATATCTCCTGTTTTTCAGAACTCGTATAGGCTGCTCCCAAGTTTCATCATTAGTTACTACATGTTTATCAATAAAAGGTACCGTAATTACTCCGGTTATCGGCAAGACCATTTTTAACTGGCTTCATTCAAAGTCAACAACACTCTGATATTTTGACAAGAAATCTATGCCAATTAAAACCTCAGTACTGAGATTGTTTGCAATTAAGCATGGATGATCAATTAAATTACCATTAATATCAAAGGGCAGCAAAGCTTCTTGCTTTACAGTTTTTGACACCTTGCCAGTAGCACCAATTATTCTTAGTCCTGATACCCTCATTATTGTAAGCTTGTCTTTACCAGGTAATAGATCAAAGAAGGACTGAGATATCGCACTCACCTCACTTCCACTGTCTAAAAGACAACGTACATTGATACCCAACATATTCACTATTATTATAGGGTGGCTTATTCTACACTCCTGGAAATTGAAATAAGAACACCGTGAATTCATTGTCTCAGGAAGGGGAAACTTTATTGACACATTCCTGGGGTCAGATACATCACATGATCACACTGACAGAACCACAGGCACATAGACACAGGCAACAGAGCATGCACAATGTCGGCACTAGTACAGTGTATATCCACCTTTCGCAGCAATGCAGGCTGCTATTCTCCCATGGAGACGATCGTAGAGATGCTGGATGTAGTCCTGTGGAACGGCTTGCCATGCCATTTCCACCTGGCGCCTCAATTGGACCAGCGTTCGTGCTGGACGTGCAGACCGCGTGAGACGACGCTTCATCCAGTCCCAAACATGCTCAATGGGGGACAGATCCGGAGATCTTGCTGGCCAAGGTAGTTGACTTACACCTTCTAGAGCACGTTGGGTGGCACGGGATACATGTGGAAGTGCGTTGTCCTGTTGGAACAGCAAGTTCCCTTGCCGGTCTAGGAATGGTAGAACGATGGGTTCGATGAGGGTTTGGATGTACCGTGCACTATTCAGTGTCCCCTCGATGATCACCAGTGGTGTACGGCCAGTGTAGGAGTTTTTCTCCCCACACCATGATGCCGGGTGTTGGCCCTGTGTGCCTCGGTCGTATGCAGTCCTGATTGTGGCGCTCACCTGCACGGCGCCAAACACGCATACGACCATCATTGGCACCAAGGCAGAAGCGACTCTCATCGTTGAAGACGACACGTCTCCATTCGTCCCTCCATTCACGCCTGTCGCGACACCATTGGAGGCGGGCTGCACGATGTTGGGGCGTGAGCGGAAGACGGCCTAAGCTTCATGGAGACGGTTGCGAATGGTCCTCGCCCATACCCCAGGAGCAACAGTGTCCCTAATTTGCTGGGAAGTGGCGGTGCGGTCCCCTACGGCACTGCGTAGGATCCTACGGTCTTGGCGTGCATCCGTGCGTCGCTGCGGTCCGATCCCAGGTCGACGGGCACGTGCACCTTCCGCCGACGACTGGCGACAACATCGATGTACTGTGGAGACCTCACGCCCCACGTGTTGAGCAATTCGGCGGTACGTCCACCCGGCCTCCCGCATGCCCACTATATGCCCTCGCTCAAAGTCCGTCAACTGCACATACGGTTCACGTCCACGCTGTCGCGGCATGCTACCAGTGTTAAAGACTGCGATGGAGCTCCGTATGCCACGGCAAACTGGCTGACACTGACGGCCGCGGTGCACAAATGCTGCGCAGCTAGCGCCATTCGACGGCCAACACCGCTGTTCCTGGTGTGTCCGCTGTGCCGTGCGTGTGATCATTGCTTGTACAGCCCTCTCGCAGTGTCCGGAGCAAGTATGGTGGGTCTGACACACCGGTGTCAATGTGTTCTTTTTTCCATTTCCAGGAGTGTAGTTTGTACAGGTGGTTCCTCAAACTCATCCAATAGTTCCTTTTGGATTTATCTCCAACTAGTGATTGACATCTGTCTTCATTACATTTACGTCAAATTGTGTATGGGTTTCCTGAATTACATTTTCAGCTGCCTTTTCCAGTCGGTCTATTAATTTCAAATCGAAACACCGCACGACTTCATCACATTTAGTTTGCTGAACATGACCCAAAATACTGTAGTCTGGGCGATTTTGCGCCTCCAGACCGGGCATAACACTAGTTACAGCTAAACCGCTTTCACTATTATCGTCGGGTTCCTTCTCAAATGACAACTGGTCACAGCTACTGGGTTCTTCGACCCCCAACAGGCTATCCTCTACATTCTCAATTACCTCCTGTCCTAAATCTGTTAGTACAGTATCAACATCCTGGACAGGCACTTTATATAAGAGCACATCATCCTCATCGTAAATATAAGCATGAATTTCTTCTGCTTCTTCACCTGACAATTCAGTATTTTGTAGCTCTTCCCTACCGTTACACTGCTGCGCCTTCTCTTTCTCTTCCCACTTAGAAAGCGTCCCTAACACGGTATCTATCAAATACTGTGAGTGATCTAATGTTTCTGCTGTATCGTTAGATGCTACCGACCCCTCATCCACATGTTCAGTCTGAGTTTTCTGATCTGTCTTACCAATTACTGTAATTACTGGCTTAGGAAAAGCAACCTATGGTGAGCGCCAGTGTCCTCATAGACGGGAACTAGTTTTCCTGCCTCGGCCTACTACTGTTTCCTTTATTTCCATTAAAGTTAACTGGCACAGCATTGCTTTCCGCACTGTTGTTTACCTGCATAATTTTGTTCGGAACAAAATTACTATCATTTGGATGCTATTGTTGGTTCTGATGATTATTTCTCCAATTCCTACCTCTCTTACGATGGCGAACCTCACCTGTTCTGATGTTTACATTGCCATTCTGCTCGTTCTTAGAATTACTGCTAGTGTTATTACCATTTCTGTTATTATGTGCTTGATACTCATTGGCAGCAACACGCTCTACACGTTCCAAATATTCAATGAAACGATCCAGATTGTCTCTAGGGGCAGATATAATTCTAGTTTGCCAATACCATGGCAGTTTGGCTTCAAGACCTAGTATTATCGTTTCAGGTTTTAGCTTTTCAGCCAAATGTGACAAACTCTTTAATAGATTCCTTGCCTGCATTGAAGCGTTTTCGACTCTAAAATTCTCTCAACACTTCATTTTGCTTATTACTAGACCAATACTCATTAATGAAAGCTGTTTTAAATTCCGCTAATGTTTTACACTTCAACATCAGATCAGCTGACCAACGCATGGCGTCACCTGCTAAATGGCGTCTAATAAATGAGATTTTCTGTCGTTCAGACCAAGTTGGTGGAATCACATCTTCAAAATCGTTCCAGAAATCTAGCGGTTGGATATTTTTATCTGGATCGAACCGCAAGAACTGCCGACACCCGATAAAACGGCGTTTGCAGCTACAATTTGTTGCATACTACCATTACCAGAAGTTACTGAAGCTACTTTACTCTCAATGTTAGCAATGTTAGTACTAATATTTCCTACTCTCATTTCAACATTATCTACTCTTTGCACAATATGAGTAGTATCAGTTTTAATAGCATCTACTTCTGCTTGACATATGTTTACTTTTACATTAACATCTTTAAACCTATCTGAGCACAGTTCACATTCCGCCTCAATCTTTTCTGTTAAGTTGTGCTCCAGCTTCGGATCTTCCATTTGGAAGTCTTTGCGAACCTCAGCAACTTCGGATTTTACTGTTTTATACATCTCAGATAACTGTTGAGCAACCTTTTTCTTAATATCCTCATGGTTGTAATCAATTTTATAATTTAAACTGTCCAGATCCTCTTTCAATTTATTGCAGCCAGTCTTGAAGGAAGTTTCTAATTCAGCTTTATTGGATTCTAATTTATTGTCGATTGCCTCAAACCGTTTATTAAAATTGGTTTAGCTGACCACAATCCTGTTATTTACCTCAATTATATCAGATTTTAACTCAGCTCTCATTCTAGCATTACTGGCTGACATTTTTGCATTACTGCTTTTGACCTCAGTTATTTCAGACTTTAATACAGCTGTCATTTTAGCATTACTGGTAGCTATTACTTGTAATATAACATTTAAATCAATAGCCTCAGTATCTTTAGGTTGCTCACTAGCTGGCTTTTTATCACACTCAGGTGACGAAAAACTAGCTCCAACACCGGAATCATCAAAACTAAATGAAACTTCTGATTTATCAGTCATATCTAACTTCTCCTGTTTAAACTCTACCACCTCTAGTGACTGTTTCGTTTTTAACTCATCAGATAAACCATCATCCAATAAATTAACAATTTCTAATTTCTGCTTTACTACAGGGGCCTCTATTATTGAATCATTGCCCCTTTTCATACGACTGTCAGGAGACAGTACTTCATATTTCACTTTAACATTACTATTTTCATGCATATTTGCACTTGAACCATTGTCTGGATTTACAGTTCCCTCAACAGACATAGGTTCTGATTTAAGTTTAACCTATGTTTCTTCTGGCGGTTCCATCAAAGACAGTCTTTTAGTGCAGGTTAGTAAAAGTTTTAACAGCTTTTCACTTAACTTAGATCCTTCTGCACGACGTATGCCGTTGCCGGCGTGGCGTACCAGGATTACAGATGCGACGCGGCACGTTGAACTGCAGATGGCACCTTGACGGCTACTGTGTGTTTACGTGGCCACAACTGCAGGCGCGGCTCTGATTGCTCCGGCGGACGACTGCAGTGAGGCGAAAACTGGCTTCTTGCGATGCCAGCAGCGCCGCTAGACTCAGTGCCAGCTCTGCCAATCCAGCTGCGTTGTTAATCCAATTGCGTCGTCCACATACACACGTTACGCTATCACTGTTCTATTACTCAGTTGCTTGTCGCATTTCACGCCCGAATCCGAATATTTAAGAATCACTTTCACTTTTACTCACTTTCTTTCCCGGCCAATGCACCATATGTGGGGTGGCGGGTGGAAATAATTGGAATAATGTAGAATGTAATGTAGAAAAGATGCGTTTCCCGGCCGATTAGCAAAATATGTGGGGCAGCAGGAGAAATAATTTTTATTGAGTTGTTTTGTATTCATTTATTTAATGCTGTTGTTTGCCATTCTCAACACTGGCTCTCTAACTACAATATTGGCAACCAGAAAGTGATTAGCAAAACGTGAAGCCTGTAATTAGAATTCCTATTCAACACTTCATCTGAGAAATACATTTATAGCTACAGCTGATAGCTCTGAGGAATTAGGAGATTGTCTGGGATTCATAATCAAAAACGATTCTCTCTAAAACGTTCACTATATTCTGAAAGTCACAGACCAAAAAATAATCCACACAACCAACCACCAGAGCAGTTCAAAGTCTAATGCACTGATGCAACTACAACTGTTCAGATTAAATGTTTAACTGAATGCACGCCATAATTTGATGATAATGTTCATCAAACGCCACGCTAAATAATGGTAGAATGTCTGTCCCGCAGCGGCAAGTAAAAATACGACATACGCAAACTGAAGATAGTTCATTAAAGTCATCCCAGAATTAACACTTCACTCGAAAACGATTTCATGGTTACGCATATCCCGAGTGACTTATTATGGCATCCGAGGCTGTTTATAGCAATGATACCGATGCGACGCGACTCCCGGCACAGGTGGTGCGCTAATCAGCGTCTGGTGAGAACTGGGGCCTTTTTTTCTCATGCAGCGTTCTTATATATAAAGCCACGGTGTGGACGGCTAAGGGAATGCTTGATCAAATCCGCTCTCCCGACTAGCCGCTGGGCTAGAAATGCACCACTTTAAGTTATTGAATAATTCATTGCTTTCTTTGCTGATGGCCGATGAAGCTCTCAATTTAAATGTGCAATCAGCACACGGGTAAGTAATCATAATAAAAGTCTGACGTGGCTAAGTCAATTATTTAGGGCGAGAGAATTAATTTAATTACATTACATGCAGTAGATGAGCTCTGAACTTGCCCTTTGGAGATACGCTATCGCTATAGTTTTATAGTTATTCAGTTGAAACTTCTCACATCTTTATGATTATAGCGGATCTCCCTTCTACTTAAACTTCAACACCCTAGCTTTATTTATTCGTCTACTTAATCTATCATGCTTCCTTAATTTTTAAGACAAAAACCAGAAAGTCATGAATTTCAAGTAAAATTTTAATTTGTGAGATCCAGAATACTGTTTCTACTAAATTATTATGCACAATGAATCTAAATATAAATTTTTAAGTTTCTAGCTCTTTTCTGTTGCGCCAATGATTTTTACAGAAAAACATCCAAATTTCGAAATGGTTAAAGTTATTGAACTGATATTCAACACATATTGATTTAGTATTACTCCTGACATGCTAGAAACGTTTTAGGTTATTTACTTGATTTTAAAAGTATTGTGCAACATTAATGATGTAAGAGCTAGTTACAGTGGACTGGCTGGCACACAATGAAAAGACTGATGTGAATTTTATACGGCGTGAGTAGGCTGCTCCCTACAAAGTGACGAACCCATACTTCATCGCCACTGACGACGTTCGATAAAAATTGTCACTATCAGCTTCGTAACGCTCAAGCAACTCTGAACAAGTGGCCGTTTGTTGCTCCTTGAGGTCTCCAGTTAGGCGGAGAGGATCACAGCAGGCGCACAATGGTGCACGGTGTGTCAGCACAGCCAGTAGGCACGTCTAGCTGAGCAGCAAGGTGTTTTATGGTGGTCCTTGATCACCTTGAATGAGATGTACGCACATCCCAACATTGGATTAGATTAGATTAGGTTAGATTAGATTAATATTTGTTCCATAGATCATGAATAAGACACTGTAATGATGTGGAACGTGTCTGTACAAGATATTACATTACACAAAATATTGCATGACACTAATGTTCAAGTTAATTTTCCCCTCCCTTAATTTATATCTAAAAATTCAGCCAAGAAGATTTGCTGCCCTTTGATATTAATGGTAATTTAATTGATCATCCATGCTTAATTGTAAATAATCTCAGTATTGAGGTTTTAATAGGCATAGATTTCTTGTCAACATATCAGAGCGTTGTTGACTTTGAAAGATGCCAGTTAAAAATGGCCTTGCCGATAACCAGAGTAATTACGGTACCTTTTATTGATAAACATGTAGTAACTAATGATGAAAATTGGGAGCTGCCTATACGAGTTCTGAAAAATAGGAGATACTGGGACGAAGGTGTTAATCTTAGTAAAAGTAAGCTAAACAGAGAAGAAGAAGAAGAAGCAATTATTTTGGACAAGATAGAAGCTGAATTGCAGGAAATCGATAAAATTTCAGCTAATCAGAAGGAAGAACTAAGACATGTTTTAAAAAGGCATCATACGGTATTTTAGCCCGCATCTCGTGGTCGTGCGGTAGCGTTCTCGCTTCCCATGCCCGGGTTCCCGGGTTCGATTCCCGGCGGGGTCAGGGATTTTCTCTGCCTCGTGATGGCTGGGTGTTGTGTGCTATCCTTAGGTTAGTTAGGTTTAAGTGGTTCTAAGTTCTAAGGGACTTATGACCACAGCAGTTGAGTCCCATAGTGCTCAGAGCCATTTGAGCCATACGGTATTTTCAAATCGACCTGGCGTGGTCAAAGGTTATGAATGTCAATTAAAGGTAAAACCTGGCCAAGTGTTTTTCAGGAAGCCGTACCAAATACATGTAGCTAGGAAGGAGGTGGTTCGAAAGAAGATACAGAGAATGCTAGAGTGGGGTGCGATTGAAAGGCCTGTCAGTGAGTACAATAATCCTCTTGTTGTTGTACCAAAAAGAAACGGTAGTGTCAGATTGGTCTTGGACGCTCGTTGGTTGAATGAAATAGTGGTTAAGGAAAGTGATAGACCGCAGAACATGGACGAGTTATTGCAAAAGTTCCGGGGAGTAGAATTCTTAACTTCCATGGACATCACGTGTGGCTATTGGAATTTCCCACTGGCGGAAAGTTCAAGGAAGTACACAGCTTTCTTGTACGAAGAAGTTTGTTACCAATACAGTGTGGTACCTTTCGGATTTAATATCTCTGTTTGTGCCTTCGTTCGTGTGATGTGCCGTGTTTTAGGATCAGTCTTAAGTAATAAAATAACGGTCTACGTAGATGATCTCTTAATAGCAACTCCTACCTGGGAAGAACACATAGTTTTATTAGAGGAAGTGTTAGATGCTATTGAGAGAAGTGGCATGAAACTAAAGATTGAAAAGACAGAGTGCATTAAAGAGGAAATAGGTTTCTTGGGATATATGATAAGTGGAAAAGGTATTCTGCCTGACCCAGGCAAGCTAGCAGTCATTGAAAAATTTGAGGCTCCCAGAAACAGGAAGCAGTTGAGATCGATGTTCGGTCTTTTCGTCTTCTATAGGCGTTTTGTTAGTGATCAGGCTTTCAATACGCCCTGTCTTCAGCTCCTACTGAAAAAGAATACCCCTAGGGTTTGGACAGCAGAATGTGAACAGGCGTTCGAGGTGCTTAAACAGTCTTTAATTAATAGTCCTATTTTACATCATCCTGATTTTGAAAAACCATTCTGTATGTCTGTTGACGCTAGTGGCTATGGTATAGCTGTGGAGATATTCCAAGTAGAAATAGAGAACGAACAAGAAGTGCACAAGACTATAACTTTCGCAAGTCGATCTTTACAGGCAGCAGAGAGAAATTATGGCATCTCAGAACTGGAAGCATTGGAAATTGTATTTTGGGTACAGAAATTTGAGCAGTATCTATTAGGTCACAAGATAATTGTTTACAGTGACCATAAGGCGTTGGCCCTTTTAAAGACCTGTAAGTTGAGGAATGCTCGTTTGATAAGATGGTCAATGTATCTCCAGCAGTTTGACCTTGAGGTTAGATATATTCAAGGGAAAGACAATCTGGTAGCTGATGTGTTATCTAGAAGTGCGGAGCTCTGTGATGACGTGGGAATTACAGCAACACACCTAAGTGAAGTACGAATGTTTGCGTTGCACGAAGTAAAGGAAGAAAGTGCATTAAAGAGGGCGATTAAGAACTTGAGACGTGAGCAGAATGCAGATGACCAGCTGAAGTTAGTAAAGAGCTATTTGTGAGATTACACAAAATACAGAATGACACTAATTTTCAAGTTTTTTTTTCCCTCCCTTAATTTATATCTAAAAATTCAGCCAATGAGTAGAAGGAGTTGTCTTCTAGAAACTCTTTTAATTTATTTTAAAATGTTGGTTGGCTATCTGTCAGGCTTTTGATGCTGTTTGGAAGATGACCGAAGACTTTTGTGGCAGCATAATTTACCCCTTTTTGTGCCAAAGTCAGATTTAACCCTGCATAGTGAAGATCATCCTTTCTCCTGGTGTTATAGCTATGCACACTTCTATTACTTTTGAACTGGGTTGGATTGTTAACAACAAATTTCATAAGTGGATATACATACTGTGAGGTAACTGTGAGGATCCCTAGATCCTTAAATAGATGTCTGCAGGATGACCATGGGTGGGCTCCAGCGATTATTCTGATTACACGTTTTTGAGCAATGAATACTTTTCTTCTCAATGATGAATTACCCCAGAATATGATGCCATACGAAAGCAGTGAATGAAAGCAGGCATAGAAAACTTATTTACCGAGATTCTTATCACAAAAATTTGCAATAACCCTAATAGCATACGTAGCTGAACTCAGACGTTTCAGCAGACCATCAATGTGTTGCTTCCAGTTTAACCTCTCATAAGTGGACACACCTAAATATTTTGAAAATTCTACCTTAGCTACAGACTTCTGTTTAAAGTCTATATTTATTACTGGAGTTGTGCCATTTACTGTACAGAACTGTATATACTGTGTTTTATCAAAATTTAAAGAGAGTCCGTTTGCTGAGAACCACTTAATAATTTTGTGAAAATCATCATTTACAATTACATCACTTAGTTCTTGATTTTTGGATGTTATTACTATTCTTGTATCATCAGCAAAAAGAACTAACTTTGCATCTTCATCACTGTATATCTTCATTAACGTATATCAAGAACAGTAAAGGACCTAAGACTGAACCCTGTGGGACCCCATACTTGATAGGCCCCCAGTTTGAGGAATCAGCTGTTGTTTTAACATTACATGAACCACTTATTTCAACTTTCTGCATTCTTCCAGTTAAGTATGAATGAAACAATTTGTGCACTGCCCCCTCACACCATAATGATTTAGCTTATCTAAAAGAATTCCTTGATTTACACAATCAAAGGCCTTTAGAGATCACCAAAAATACCAATGGGTGATGTCCAGTTATTCAGAGCATTTAATATTTGATCAATGAAAGCGTATATAGCATTATCTGTTGTAAAGCCTTTCTGAAAACCAAACTGACATTTTGTTAGTACTTTACTTTTACAAATATGGGAGGCTGCGCTTCCATACATTACTTTCTCAAAAATTTTTGATAGAACTGTCAGAAGAGAGATTGGACTATAGTTGTTGACATCCGACATATACCCCTTTTTATGCAATGGTTTTACAATGGCATATTTCAGTCTGTCGGGGAAAACACCCTGCTCCAAACAGCTATTACATACGTGGCTGAGAATCCTACTTATCTGTGGGGAACAAGCTTTAAGTACCTTGCTGGAAATGCCATCAATTCCGTAAGAGCTTTTACTTTTCAGTGAGTTTATTATTTTACTGATTTCAGAGGGAGAGGTTGGTGGAAATATAGTTGTTTCAAACTGCACAGGTATGGCCTCTTCTATTAGTAGCTCTGCCTCTTCTAGTGATGATCTAGATCCTATTTTCTCCACAACATTTAAAAAAATGATTATTGAAAATATTTTCAATTTCTGATTGTTTGTTAGTACACTTGTCGTTCAGTTTTATGGCATTAAAGTCTTCCTGTGCTCTTGGTTGCCCTGTTTCTCTTTTAATAATATTCCAAATTGCTTTAATTTTTGTTATCAAAGTTACTGATCTCAGACATGATACACATGTTTCTAAACTTTTTAAGAACTTTTCTTAGTACTGCACAATAGTTTTTTATAATATTGAACAATTTCAGGGTCAGTGCTCCCTTTTGCTGTTAGATACAATTATCTCTTACAGTTGCAAGATATTCTTATCCTTTTAGTTAGCCAAGGAGTTTCTTGGAATTATGTTTAACTATTTTCTTCGGGAAACAATTTTCAAATACCCTCAAAAATGTATCGTGAAATAAGTTATATTTCAAGTTTGCATCGGGTTCCTTCATCCCAGTCTAGCTGCTGTAGGCTTTCCCTAAAGTTTGCAATATTTATATTGTTAATTGAACGCACTGCTTTGAAATTCTGATTTGATACACTGTGTGGAGCTATGTCATGTACTGTAACTAGCTGTGCATCATGATCTGAAAGACCATTCTCAATAGGATAAGCATTTATGTCCTTAAACTTATCTTGGTCTATAAAAAAGTTATCTATCAATGTCCTGCTGTTCTTTGTTATCCGAGTAGGAAAATCAATGACGGAGCTCAAATTGAAAGAACTGAGTAACACTACAAGGTGATTCTTCCTATTACACTCTTTCAGGGAATCAACATTGAAATCCCCACAAATTATAATTTGCTTCCCTCTGTCTGACAGATAGCACAACAAAGCATCTAGGTTTTCCAGAAATAGCTGGAAATTCCCTGAGGGGACCTATACACTGTTACAATTATGAAAGTGCCATCATTTCGTTTTAATTCAGTGGCACATGCTTCCATATGTTGCTCCACACAAAATTTTTTAGTTTCTAAATTTTTTACAGTGTGGAAGCTTTTGACATATATGGTAACTCCTCCTCTCATCATATTATCTCTACTTACATGTGCTGCTAATTTGTACCCATTGATGCTAAGCATTTGCATATCAATGACAATGTGATGCTCAGACAGGCATAGTACATCTATCACATTTTCAGTTTCTATATCTTCGACACGAAGCAGATGCTCATCAGTTTTAATCTTTAATCCCCCAATATTTTGATGAAACATACTAACATTATTTTTCACTTTACTTTTGTGAGTATCTTCAACTTTTTTAACATCTTTAGTACTTGCCTGACTGAGTTTGCCACTGGACACTGATCTTACACTAAAAAAGAGTTTCCACCATGAGATGTAGTTCCTCTCCCCTTTAAATTTCCTACTATCAGCCCAGCCAGTTTACCCTTCCCTTTCTTGTTGAGGTGTAGGCCATATCTAGTATAGTCCCACCTACAGAGTGAATCAACAGGAACCACACCAATGTGTGACCCTGCACCAGATACAAGTAGCCGTTCCAACTCCAAATTAACTCTCCTGACAGAAGAGCTCAAATGACGTCGTTCGCGGCGCTCCAGAACCGACACAAACCCAACACTGTTATGACTTGATGTTGACGCAATCTTCGCCAGATCACACACTATGCTGTACCCCGGATCTCTGTCAATACTGTTGCCCGGCCCACTCACAATAACCACGGTATCTTCCTTAGTAAAGCCTCTACATAGTGAACTTAAATCCTCTGTAACCTGCCCCAGTCCAGCACTAGGTTTGAAAAAACTTGTGACCTGGTATTCTGACCATAATTCATCCTACAAAAGTTGGCCCACGCCGCTAGCATGCGAACTACCTAGCAACAAGACTTCCTTTCTCTTTGCAGACTTCCCTACCTTCTTATTCAATTTGCTGCTGAAAGCTTGTTGAGCCCTGTCTACATCTACTTCTGTGAGAGGCTCATGAGTTTCTGACTGAGGCAATATGTCAAACCTATTTCGTACATTAATAACAAAGCTGTCAGAAGAATTTCTTGGCCTGTTCCTTATGCCTGTTGCCCCTTCCCACCCCTGTTTACCCTTCTACCACCTTAACCTGCCCAGTTCTCGCCTAACCTCATCTAACTCAGCCTGAAGGGCAGCAATTTTCCCCTCCTGTTCCACAATCTTTCTATCTCTACTACATACCCTACAGAACCACTGAATAGTCTCGCTCATTTTCCCAATTCCCACGCCACTACAATCGCCCCAATGAAAAACGTTACTATATCCATCACACCAGACCCCAGAGCTAACGATTCTACGGCACGTCAGGCACTTTACACTCATGGTACAAATCGATTTTAGTGACAGAAAGACAATTAAGTTACCGGAAAAAATGAAAATACGTGTACGAAAAATTAGGCCTACTCGCGACAATGTAAACAGTGGTTCAGAAGTTTATTACTGGAAATTACTTAAGAGATGACGATACTCTACGGATATAAAGGGGCAGCAAACGTATTCAGCACACTGAACTATCAGTAAATGCACTTAAAATTGCGGTATGAAGTTTAATCTGAAAGCTCAAAAGTTCTGCCTGGCCGCGATATGTAAACAAAACGAACTTTACGTGATTACAGTGAAAATACGCGTGTAAGACAAATACCTTTAATGGTACGCTTGAAGAGCACTATAATTAACGTAATAAATTAGTTTAAAGTGTTAAAAAGAGTTTATTACTACCTAAATTACTTATCTTGTACGAGAGCTGTGACTCAGACGTATGTATAGCAGGCGCAGGGCTACCAACCAGCCAAAGCTATGTGCAGCCCGCCGGTATGAAGGACATCGGACAGTCTTGCGCAACGTTATTTCGATGATGACATACGCCTCACGCAACGACTCACCGCGCTTTTGTTCACGGACGTGTGTCTGTAGACACTTTGCAAGTGTTGTGAATATCTGCGATGCTCTGGTTTTGTGCCAAAAGAAACTCAATGAGCGCTCTCTGCTTGGAACGCACCTCCCTTACATACGCCAAATTGAGGGCTACGCAGAGTGCCACCAGCTATCGGAACTTCACGTAACTATAGCGCCTGAAGTGGGAGTATTCTAGTATGTTCAACAACAAATTCCGCATTTCTCAACTGAAATTGGCCAAGAAAAATATGTGTTGCATTACTTATTGAATGTCACTTGTATCTCCTGCACATTGATCCATTTACGCATATCGACGTCTACGCGGTGTATGCACCTGAGGTCTTTGAGGCTGGTGTGGATTCGGCCAATGTCTAGTGAGGTCGTGGTCGCCACATTCGGCTTGCTTGCTGTGAAGGGAAAAAAGGCGTTCTGCTTCAGGCTGTTGCGTTTGGGCTGCTCTGGAGGGAAGGTGTGGCTTACTCGTGAGTGTTGTGGTGTGGTAATGAATGTGTCTGCATCAACATACAGCTACTGGGAGAAGAAGAGAGGAAGCCATATCGGCCGGAGTGGCAGAGGGGTTCTAGCTAGGCGCTTCAGTGTGGAACCGCGCGACCGCTACGGTCGCAGGTTCGAATTCTGCTTAGGGCATGGATGTCTATGATGTCCTTAGGTTAGTTAGGTTTAAGTAGTTCTAAGTTCTAGGGGACTGATGGCCTCAGACGTTAAGTACCATAGTGCCTGGTCTGATGCGGTTCGCCACAAATTTCTTTCCTGTGCCAACCTTCTCATCTCAGAGTAGTAATTGGATGCTACGTCCTCAGTTATTTGCTATTTGCTGGACGTATTCCAATCTCTGTCGTCCTCTAGAGTTTTTACCCTCTGCAGTTCCCTCTAGTATCATGGACGTTACCTCTCGTTGCCTTAACAGGTGCCCCATCATTCTGTCTCTTCTTCTTATCAGCGTTTTCCATATGTTCCTTTCCTCGCCGGTTCTGCAGAGAACCTCCTCATTTCTTGCCTTATCATCCCACCCAATCTTCGACATTCTTCTGTAGCACCCCATCCCAAAGGCTTCGATTCTCTACTGTTCCGGTTTAGCGACAGTTCATGTCTCACTGCCATACAATGATGTACATATACAGCTCCTCTCTATGCACCTTATAGTATCACTTTTAATTCGAGAATCAAATTTTTTCTTGTGATTCTTCAGTTTTTCCCGGCGTATTTGTTGCTCGAACAGTCCACGGATATACTGCCCGTTCATAGTGTCCAACGGGCCCGTTGGACACTATGAATAGGCAGTATACCCGTGGACTGTTCGAGCAAATTTACACCTAATGTGTATAAAGGCATCAATTTTGCGTACTGAGAAGCTGCTTATACGATTTTTCATTTATAGTATATGTCTTTTGTCATCAAGACTTATCTGTCACTCTCTTATCTGTAATTCTTCTGAGAGGAAGCATGATGTAAGTTTTTATGTGTGTGCTACTTACTGAATACTGATTGACGTAATTTATGAAACAGTGTTTTATTTAGTAGAAATATTTCTAAGTACCGTCTTTACATGTTATTAATCAGTCAAACTTATAAATTGATGTTTTCAGAGCAGGAAGTTTCCAGTAGGATTGCTACCTCATTGTTCAATGACGAAACGATTTCAGCTTCATTTCGCCTGTTTCGTTAATCCCTTTCGAGTTGGAGAAAGGACCTATCGTCATAAAAACCATGGTCCAATAGTACTAATTTTACATTTTTATGGTGTAATAATTTCACTGAAGTTTCACAGTTAAAGGTCACTGATCAACGATGAAAGATACCCACAACGCACTCATTTAAACATCCATCAAATATTTATGAAGCACAATGTAGAGGAGATTACACAGTTTTTTAGTATTTATGTAATTGAATTTTCTTGCAGGAGTTGCCTACGGAACTTGTAAGGGTGAGATACAATCCCATCGCTGTTGGAATGTGCTATCTCGACACGACTACAGAAGTACACGAATCTTTAAAAATATTGTCATCTTTAACTGGAAGATTTTTCCCTTGTGCAATCTTCTCTTACGAGAAGACACATCTCAACTGGTGACTGCTTTTTATACCGCCTTTATTGTAAAATATTTATTGCACATTATTATAATTGTACCGTTTTGTTTCATATATGTCAATCAAGGAGTAGAAAACGTGCTTGAATGGAAGAATAATAATTGGAAAACAAGAATAAGTGACCGTACTAATAGGAAGTATTTTAAGGGAAAAAAATAAAATTACAAAAGAAGAAAAATTACATCAGCGGAAATACAGATAACAGCATTATTGTCTAATCATTCGTATTTTGTTGTCATTAACCTTAAATTATGCAGTAGTCTATACTACGAATTTCACAGTGATTTACAAATTTCAAAATTTTTCGATATGTTTATTTTGTTGAATTTCAAAATTATGGCTAAGATGACCACTTTAACTAGCGAGAAGATAAGATGGAGTGATGGCTCTGTCTTGATTTTATAAATGCGTAAATCTTATGGATTCATTTCCCCCAAATTTACATGTGAAGACATATTCTTGGGAGATAAATAACAGAAGTGCAGAAGTTTTTAGCGTAATAATAACTGTTTCCATGTATTATGGTTAAATGTGGAAAATTTACAAAAATGGCGTCATGAAACAACAGTGAAGACGAATTTCATGTCAATGACAGCAATATGGCTTATTACACACTGGAAGACTTAGGTACTGATTCTGTTGAAACCAACCCGGAATCCCAATCACGATCCACAGCTAGTACACCTCAAACGATTGTACGTTAAAATCTACTCATTGAATTGTTCTACGAATTTATAGCTATAATGACTATAAATTTAAAATTAGTAGCTGGAAGAAGAGTCAGCAAAAGTCGATGCTTATTTCAGACTGCTAGCACAAGAACAATCTGCACAAGTCGAGACAACATTAAAGGAATGGTTTCCGCGTATCGATGAATGCGACAAAGGATTACCATGAAACTAAATGGTAGTCTTCCAAGTATTTACACGGAAATTTTAGGTTTAAAAGGTGCTTAAAAAAAATTCCAGAAGCAACCAAGCAATTCTCGTCTGACGTCCAGTCTCTTAAGAAAGGTCAGAATGATATTTAAAATACCGTTCAGCAATTAACTACAAAAATTAACAGTTCGGCTGTTGATCAGGCGGAAAAGTTACAGGAACGATTTCATGTTCAGGAAAACAGATTTTCCAAGAGGTTTTAGATGTGGACTGATAAGACAGATGCAGGGATTAATGAAAAATTAGAATTCGCGATACAGATGGCCAGCGTGCAAGTAATATCTGACGAGGATACTACCAGGGATGAAGTCAATCGTGACTTCAATCAAGTACGACCTCCCACAGTGGCAAGCTGAAGTAATTGAACTAATGAATAACGTACATAAGGAATTTTTAACGGTCAAGAGTAGTGTGCATAGCACACCGCATTTAATCACTGGTATAAGTTACAAGTATATGACCTTTAGTCCATAATTCAGTCTATTTTTCGAACATTCGGCTAGTGCTACGGGGGCGGCACCTACAATGTCTTCAATCTTAACAGAGGAAAGCCTCATAAATCATAGGTTTTCTCTCCAGACAAGGAAACCACTCTGATGCCAACGAACTGAAAAGGTTATCAAGAAATCGAGGTTATCACAGCCTACATTCGTGCTTAAGGCGCCCTCCCAGCGAGAGAAACACTGGAAACATATGTTACATAAAAAAAATTTGAACAGGAGCTTTTGGAAAAATACTAGTCACCTTGTGTTCAAGAACGGCTACGCAAGGAAGTTTTTATCCTGAACAGCAGAACAGAAAGCAGAGTAGCTTGAGGAAATACTTCCAAAGATATGTGAAGAAAATGCGAGGTTGAGACTAATCGATTTTGCATAGGGTCGTCTTGAGAATATTGAAAACCAAATTACCGCTCCATATTTAGGAAAAATGGTTCATATTCTTCAAAACAACCTAGCGTCTCCCATGGAATTTCTAAGAGCAATGGTGGGAACGCCAACATGCATTCCATCAGACACGGCAGCAGTCAATGATAGAATGACGAATAACACAACAATGATGAATTGACACCTGCCCCATCAATAAAACAATCCACATAACACCCAGAGTTCCTCCCATTTCGATAGGCGGCAAAGGAACAATAATAATAGAGAATGCTGGTCAGTACTTCCTTCGATGATAAAATTGTCTCTGCTTTTCTCATCTGCGTCTTGAATGTTTTAACACACCACTCTATCTTTGAATTCGATGGTGTTCGGAAGTCTGATACCAACTCAGTGGCAGAACAGTTGAAATGCAGATGAGGTGACCTGGAAACTTTTGCCTGTCTTGGTAGCGTGCGGAACACCTTCAGATGCGAAGACGGTCATGATAGAGCAGGTTGTAGTGACTGCTGTTGTTACATACACTCCTGGAAATTGAAATAAGAACACCGTGAATTCATTGTCCCAGGAACGGGAAACTTTATTGACACATTCCTGGGGTCAGATACATCACATGATCACACTGACAGAACCACAGGCACATAGACACAGGCAACAGAGCATGCACAATGTCGGCACTAGTACAGTGTATATCCACCTTTCGCAGCAATGCAGGCTGCTATTCTCCCATGGAGACGATCGTAGAGATGCTGGATGTAGTCCTGTGGAACGGCTTGCCATGCCATTTCCACCTGGCGCCTCAGTTGGACCAGCGTTCGTGCTGGACGTGCAGACCGCGTGAGACGACGCTTCATCCAGTCCCAAACATGCTCAATGGGGGACAGATCCGGAGATCTTGCTGGCCAGGGTAGTTGACTTACACCTTCTAGAGCACGTTGGGTGGCACGGGATACATGCGGACGTGCATTGTCCTGTTGGAACAGCAAGTTCCCTTGCCGGTCTAGGAATGGTAGAACGATGGGTTCGATGACGGTTTGGATGTACCGTGCACTATTCAGTGTCCCCTCGACGATCACCAGTGGTGTACGGCCAGTGTAGGAGATCGCTCCCCACACCATGATGCCGGGTGTTGGCCCTGTGTGCCTCGGTCGCATGCAGTCCTGATTGTGGCGCTCACCTGCACGGCGCCAAACACGCATACGACCATCATTGGCACCAAGGCAGAAGCGACTCTCATCGCTGAAGACGACACGTCTCCATTCGTCCCTCCATTCACGCCTGTCGCGACACCACTGGAGGCGGGCTGCACGATGTTGGGGCGTGAGCGGAAGACGGCCTAACGGTGTGCGGGACCGTAGCCCAGCTTCATGGAGACGGTTGCGAATGGTCCTCGCCGATACCTCAGGAACAACAGTGTCCCTAATTTGCTGGGAAGTGGCGGTGCGGTCCCCTACGGCACTGCGTAGGATCCTACAGTCTTGGCGTGCATCCGTGCGTCGCTGCGGTCCGGACCCAGGTCGACGGGCACGTGCACCTTCCGCCGAGCACTGGCGACAACATCGATGTACTGTGGAGACCTCACGCCCCACGTGTTGAGCAATTCGGCGGTACGTCCACCCGGCCTCCCGCATGCCTACTATACGCCCTCGCTCAAAGTCCGTCAACTGCACATACGGTTCACGTCCACGCTGTCGCGGCATGCTACCAGTGTTAAAGACTGCGATGGAGCTCCGTATGCCACGGCAAACTGGCTGACACTGACGGCGGCGGTGCACAAATGCTGCGCAGCTAGCGCCATTCGACGGCCAACACCGCGGTTCCTGGTGTGTCCGCTGTGCCGTGCGTCTGATCATTGCTTGTACAGCCCTCTCGCAGTGTCCGGAGCAAGTATGGTGGGTCTGACACACCGATGTCAATGTGTTCTTTTTTCCATTTCCAGGAGTGTACATGCCTGCCGCGTAAGTAAAATATCAGCTTCAATCCAGTGTCGCCCTGTAGCGTTGTTACTGCTGGCAGGCAAAACACTGAAAGTCTGTCTGGTCACCTCTATCCAATCTGGCTGCTTGTTTGGCTATTTCTATCACCTGTCTAATCTTCCTCCTCAAGCTGTTTCGATTCTCGAAATATGTGAGCTCCCATCTCCGTGGTGTTCCGCCATCGCTGAGATAGTGTGTGCAACAAAAAGATAAGGAGGAAGATTAGAGAGGTGATAGAAATAGGCAAGAGACGCTCCAACACGAATAGAGAATGTCAGCAGGAACAGTGCTAGGGGACGGCCGCAGTCGCAAATAACATTCGCAGGTGCGCTGGAGACCACAGAGGCCGCGGGTGCACAGAGTTCTTGGCACGTCTAAGCTGGCACTGTGTGTGGTGTCACCGCCAGACACCACACTTGCTAGGTGGTAGCTTTTAAATCGGCCGCGGTCCGCTAGTATACGACGGACCCGCGTGTCGCCACTGTCAGTAATTGCAGACCGAGCGCCACCACACAGCAGGTCTAGAGAGACGTACTAGCACTCGCCCCAGTTGGACAGCCTACGTTGCTAGCCATGGTTCACTGAGAATTACGCTCTCATTTGCCGAGACGATAGTTAGCATAGCCTTCAGCTACATTTGCTACGACCTAGCAAGGCGCCATTACCAGTATGGATATTGAGATTCTATTAATGTATCATCAAGAGCGATGTTCTACAAATGTGGATTAAAGTTAAGTATTCCAGAAGCTACGTACTTTTCTTTATAGCATTCATTACGTATCCTGTTTCAGACCTCACGCCAGCCTGCGTGAGTTTAAGCGCGTGCCTTTCGGGTTCCTCATATTGTGTCTAGGCTGTCTTGTCTAGACACAACACTGTGTAGCAAGTATACATCGCTACACCACAGCTACCTCCTGTTCTTCATTCGCCTATTTTCTCCAGTGGCGAAAATAAACTCGTATCTGTGACGTCTATTGCCACCAATAACAAGTGGTAGGTTACTACGGTTATCATTTCCGGTCGCAACTCTACCACCTGTTGCATCTAGCATGCTCGCCTACTAGACGTGTGGCCTGCCAAGCGAGTGCTTCTAATGTTTGTGCATCGGAAATGACGATATTACTTATCGTAGCTACTGCTACTGTTCATTGACAGCCAAGACCTGTCACCCAACTGTTTCGCTACAATTTTTTTTTTTTTAAATTATCTCGACGCAACAGAATTAAACGCTTCTGACCAATAAATTTTAATCATGGCACTGTCTGTAAACTTTTCCGATGGACTCACTCCACCTTCACAAGACGACATTTCCATTCTATCGCATTCATTTTAATCAGAGATTGGCTATTCTAGTAACAGGGAGCTTGTAAGGCGGCGGGTAAAAGTTAATCATTTGTTTGTTCGCCGTTTTCCTCACGCGAGCCCCTCAACTAATTTAGTGGTCAGCCAGAAGGCGAAGGGAAACATACTGACCTTATTTTCCAGTCTGCGCCGTCATATTCTGGTCCAGCCTACTGAAAGAAAGGTTTGTATCCTCCTATTTCTTTGCGGGATCAGGACTTAGATTTTAAATAAAAGTATAAAGTTCCAGTCAAAATTATATTGCATAAAGTTTCTCCCATACAACACATGAAAATTCACTATAATCAATTGAATGCTAGTCTTTCTATTCAGCAGCACATTTAGTAGTTCAGAGGCGACCTCTACGGTATGTTCCTACCAGACTGTCCTTCGCCCTGACTAAAATTACTCAATGAAAGTTTGCAATAAATGTTCAAAATTAATGCTCGCCATAAAAGTGGAAATAAAGTCACCGCTTGCCATGCGGAATTGTAATTCTCACGGACGGCACACTAACAGTTACTCCGGCGAACTCCAACCGATCCGGGGCGGTGCACAGTCCTCGCGAGTTCACTGTCCGTTTGTACCGCGCTTTGACACAGTTCGGCTCTGACGTCATCCGAGGCAGAGCGCGATCCGACGTTTGACAGAGAGGACCTTACAGTGGCTGAGTGTGAAGTGAACCATACTACTGGCTCTCGGGCTGTATTTATATAGGCGCCGGAGCGGACGGCCGAGGGAACTCCTGTTGTCTACGGCTATCTGCATACTGCAGCAGCCTCATAACGACCGGTTTCTCGGGGACATAAATAATATAGTAACAAATTACTTCAGAAACCTCTTAATTTCAACTTGTATACAGTTAAGCTGTTTAAAGGCACAGAAAAAGTTTCTGCTCGCTACAATGAAAACTATGCCTTCTAGAATTTTTATAGTGAAACTAACGGTAGATCGTTACCACTGAATTATATCTATACTAGAACTTATGTCAGCAGTTATCAATATAACAACTCTCAAATTTAGTATAGCTCTATCACTTGCACGTTTTATCATCCATTTTAACCAAAATTCTCTATCATTAAAATCATAGGTACTTAATCTACAACAACTGGGTACATTTTAGTTGCGAAACTGGTTTTTACTTAATTACTCAAAAACCATAAGAGGTAGCTTAACGTGGTCTTTCAGTTATTATTTTTGGGGTGAACTGGAACAGAAAACAAATTTTCATGTTTCTAAGTCCATTATTTAGTGCCTCTGATTTTTCCTAAAAAGGTGGATTCCGGCGTTAAGTTTTGTTATACGGTTTTGGAAACATACACCACTTATTTATGAGCTCTAACTGCACATTGTGATCAAATTCTGGCTTTCTAGCTTCATTATTTAGCGCCACTTAATTTTCTCTTAAAACGGCATTTTTACGTAAGCTGTTAAGCCCAGAATATAAAGACTTGGTATTAGAAACCATGTAACACTATACTATATTTTAACAAAGTTTTAAACATAAATTTTGATTTTTAATTTCATACTTAATTGTGGTGCATACGTAATTGTGGCGCTAGTAGCAGTGAACTGGGGTGAGTCCCGGCAAACACGCTTGCCTCTGAATCTCTCAAAAAATACAGCGCTTGCTTTGCTTCAAGCTTATGGCAAAAAATGTCTGAACAAAATGGCTACTCTCTAGTGAATGATCATGACCACCATTCCGTTTCATACCTCCTCTTTATTTTCTGAGATTCTACCACCGCAATGATACAAAATTTCCTCCAACACATTTAATCATAAAAGAAAACCAGGAATTCTCTGGCCAGTGGGCATGATATTAAGTACACCTTTCAGTAGCCTATGGTCTCTTAATGTTTTTCCTTAATACTATAGTGCACTTTCTAGATTGGTACGGATATCCACTACTTCTCTCTCTCTGTCTCACTCTCATAACCTCATTCATTAATAAGAGAATTTACTAGAGGTCAGGCTATTCAAAGAAAATTCTTGCTTTTTGGTACAGTACTTGCAACTAAGTCGCCACATTCAAATTACGCAGCTTAAACACGTAAAATAAAACAGAACAGTCGACTTTAGCCTCACCCCCTCCAAAAAAAAAATGTCATCCCAGATTAACAAGTCACATACCTTCGGATTAAATTTCACGCGTAATCTTTCCTATGGAGCTACTATATACTCTGGAGGATTTACGCTCCTCACCCACTGTGATGTAACCCTCATTGTGTAGCTGGGCAGATGGCTAACTCACCTTTTTATCACAATATCAAAATTTCTAACTTGTTTCACATGAATGTAATTTGTAACGGTAATTTTGGTATCATGATTACTTAATTCTCTCACACACGGATCCTCAACTGAAAGTTTGCACAAGCGCTTCTGTTTTCCGTTGTCTCTTGGTCAGATTGAGACAGTCAGTACTCACCATGTGGAAATGCTTGTTCCTAATTCAAATTCTTGAAACGTAATTCTTAAATATTCTCAGTTTAAATTTACACACCAAAGTATCTCAGCTTAAAATTACGACACGTGGTTTCATTGTGACCAAAGATTCTTAAGTTCCCCATGAGTTTTACCTGCCTGCCTTTACATGAATCTCCCAGCAAGAAGTTTTGTTCTCCTCGATATTCTGAAAAGGGGAAACCATTATTTCCAGCTACTCTTAAATATTCCGCATGCATACCATTCCTATATTCTTCAGTTTTACGGAGCGCGCTGAAAATAGGTAACTTCAGGAACCAGCGACAGAGTGTCCGGATATGGCCATTGACCAGGCCATCTCACGCTTCCTCAGAAGTGGGGGAGGATCGTGTTACCGTATCGGTCAGGCACACTCCAGGCCCACTTGTGTTCTGGAATACTTCATTTCTTTTGTTCTGCCAAAGGTGACTAGAGGACTGTCTCAAAGATAATTACAGATTCAAAAAAATGGTTCAAATGGCTCTGAGCACTGTGGGACTTAACTGATGAGGTCATCAGTCCCCTAGACTTAGAACTACTTAAACCTAACTAAGGAAATCACACACATCCATGCCCGAGGCAGGGTTCGAACCTGCGACTGTGGCAGCAGAGCGGTTCCGGAGTGAAGCGCCTGGAACCGCTCGGTCACAGCGGCTGTCTCAGATTCTACATCCACTACCTGTCACCAGCAGACAACAAACCATTCGCTCACTTCTTAGACATCACAAAACTGAATATAGGGATCTATTTTTGTAGGAAGTGCGCATATGAATAATTAAATATACAAATTGCCCTTCTTTTCTACATCAGTATCCGGTTTCAGTGTACTGAATAAAATTGTGTTACCTTAAAACCGCTGTTCCGACAAGAACAACGAAGTATGTTGTTATACAACGGGTATTACTGTACCTAATGAGGCTGTACTGTACCCTTTCACAAAAAAATAAAGCAAACGCCATTAAAGTACGTCCAACATCCTTCTTCATCCTCAATACCCTATCAGATTACGAAAACAGCTCTTTCCACTAGCATAAAAGAAGTAAATTTTCTCTCATTTAGTAGCAAGCCAAACAGCCTGAGGAAGGCCATTTCAACCAGTGGTCACAACGTCGGAGTTTATATATTGACAATGCGGCCACATACCCAGAAGAATTTTATCGACAATGACAACGGTCGTGGAAGCCTATGCTTACACTCCCATAATTTGTTCCTGCAGAGCTTTGTTAAGTTCCACGTAGTTGTCAGTGTAACATATGGTGCAGCAAGGCACAGTTTTGCGTTGGGTCCGCTGTGGGGTTGTGATCACTAGGGGATCGAATTCCTAATCCTATGTTATGACAGCACAGAAGACGAGGAACTGACTCTAATACATAAGTTGGCTGTGAGTGAATGACACAGATAATACTTGTAATACATCTTAAAGCATATAATTTATCTTAAAGCAGTAGCGAGCAGCAGCAAGAACTAGAACTTTAGATCTACGACGTAAATTAATACAATTTTTCGTGTCAGTTACATAAAGATTGAGTATATGCAGTTAGCTGATAATAAATGACTGCAAGTAATCAGCTAATTGAGTTAATTTAACGAATGGCTCATTACAAAATCACAACATGTATTCAAACTGTATGCAGACAATCGATGTGTTCTCCACAAAGCTTACCTTCATTATAAATTAGTCTTGAAAGAATTTTGACAGGCGCCAGAACGACTGGAAACTGACATGCATTGATATTATGAAATAGAGGATTGATGATGGCTAGGCACTAGCCGGAATCTAGATTTTCCAAATAAAACCCGCAAAAAAGGACGACGAATTGCTGCGCTCTTTCATTTGTAAATCATATCACAGTAGCTGAATGCACACACGTTCCTAATGGAAAGTAATCTAATGTTGATGGGATAACTCAAGCTGTCGAACCTCGGAACGATGAGCATTGGGTAATATTTCATTGGCTCGATCTCGGACATCTCCTGCACCAACAGCAATTCCGCAGTGTTTGCAGGCGTTTGATGCACAAGAACCTCCAGGGAACTGTCTGTGCAAGAATCTTCTCACTCTATTTCAAAAATGGGGGGTTGGGGTAAAACATCCGCCTACTGGTCCGAAGAGGCACATCTTCAAGGAGGTCGGGAAGTATGTTTTCGAGAAATACGCGGTAAATGTGACCAGTTAGACCGTGCGGAAGAATATAAGGCTCCACCACTTGGTTTTAAATAATTCCAGCCCAAACATTAGTTGAAACTCGTTCCTAAAGATGATGGACAGCCATACCTAGATGATTTTTCAGAGACGATACGTGGGAACTACGACTGAAGAACATTCCATCGCGGGTAAAAGCCGCTTCATAAGCCCACAAATGAATGTTTGAGAAATCGGGAGTTAGTATACTTTGCTGCATAAACTAAATGTAAAAGTCGTTCCGAAGTGGAAAATCTATGGGTGGAAGGTCGTGTACCTTGCACAACTTGAAGGGATGACGATGATCACTAGACACCAGTTCTCCGATCACTACTAGAACTAGCATTTAGAGAATGAGCAACGAAGCGTACGCTGTCTGAAGAACTGTTTTCGAACATTTGTAGTACTCTTTCCTCAAAACCAGGATTGTCTACACTCGGTGATCGATCTCCAGCATGGACATCTCTTTCTAATGTGCCCCTTTCACGGAGACGAAAATCAGGAGCAGCAAACGTTCTCTGATTTGGTATTCGTCGGTTTTGATAACGTTCTGCAGCACCCAAAGCCTAGTGCATGCCTGGAAGTTCATTCTGGGTGAACCGTTCAATGTCCTGCGCATGATAACACAGAGTAAACAACCTTTTTACACCTGCAAGTGCATGCTATTGTTCAAAAATGGCTCTCAGCACTATGGGATTTAACTTCTAAGGTCATCAGTCCCCTAGAACTTAGAACTACTTAAACCTAACTAACCTAAGGACATCACACACATCCATGCCCGAGCAGGATTCGAACCTGCGACCGTAGCGGTCGCGCGGTTCCAGACTGTAGCGCCTATAACCGCTCGGCCACCCTGGCCGGCATTATTGTTCCATAACACACTATCTCACCTTTGGCACTATACTTGACTACGAGTTATGTTGAGGTGAAGCTAAAGTACCCAAACGACAGCTCACTTCAGCTACACAATACTGAACGAGGACAAAGGAAAATAGTACAGAGTTTCCTCGTTAGTTTGCGGGTACCAATGAAAACAAATTATACTAGACATTCAAACTTACAGATACGTACCGCCGTTTATCACACCGCCAGGCAGACCGATGACTTTTTGAGGCCGTCGACCGTCGTAAATAAGTGTCAGAGATGCGTATACTTAAAATAATTGACTATATCTAACCTATCATCCCACAAAATTCTGTACTTATTTCTGAAACACCCAGTATTTCTTGAATCTTCTAGGAAGACTGCTCTCGGAATTTGAACATTTAATCATACAGTGATGCAGGTCGCATCTGTAGCATCGTCTGCCAAAGTATTTGATTGATCATCTCTGTGACGACTATGTGCTTACCAAATTAAGCTGTAACGAAATGCGGCGCTCTTCTTTGGATATTTTCTATTTTCTTTATCAATCCCATTCGGTACCGATCCCATACTGACGAGAAGTATTCAAATATTGTTCGACCTTCCTTTGTTGATGGACTAAACTTCACGAGGTTTCTTGCAACGAATCTCAATCTGTATCTGTCTTACTCGCTCGCCATTAGTTTTATGTGGTTGTTCCAGTTAAAATCACTCTGTAGACGTACCCATGTGTTTTCTGGAAGTAACTGCTTCCAGTAATTGTTCTACGGTTCTTTAATCATACAATAAAGTGCTTTTTCTGCCTACATATTCGCAGTACCTTACGTTTGTTTATGGTGAGGGTTAGTTGCCACTCCCTGCACTAAACGTTTTTCCTCTGCAGGTCTTCCTGCATTGCGCCACAATTGTAGTGTCGTGACTTTTCTATATGCAGAAGAATTCTTCGCTAAAAGACTCAAACTTCCTAGGAAATCTGCTTGGTCATTTGCACATTTTGTGAAAAGTAATGGTCCTATAACACTCACCTGGGGCACTCATCGAAGCTACTTTTACGTCGGGGCTTCCCTCTGTTCAGAATATTCGCTAGAAACTATTCAGTCCAATCACACAACTGCTTTCATATTCCATTTCGGCCAATGTAATTTATAATAACTCTCGCAGCACGAAGGGTGTGAGAGAAGGTACTTCTCGCCTACCTTTCGAGAATATTGTGATCCCGTCAGTTACTTAAAATTTTAAAATTCTGAAAGAAATTGTTGCTGTTTATAATGAATTATTATGCCGGATTCCATATATCTTTTAAATTTTTCAATTAAACTTAAAACCCTATACTTTAAGTCTCCGTAGCATATTTAACTTTTCGCAGCGAATGGCGTATTCAATATTTCGAGGTTCAGAGCCTTACTTAGACGTCGATTTCTCCCTAAAAATACGTTAAAAGTAATATCCTACAACAATGAACGATATCTACATTTTTTAAATGTTTTTGTTATGGTCAGGAACTGCGTAGCACAGATAATTGGAAGTGCGTTGATGTTACTAAGAGCGTGCTAATTGGTATTTTCAGGTTCTGGACAATACTTACTCATCAGTAGGTATGTTGTTCACACAATTCAAGGAATTAAGGAATTAAAGAACTCTGCTTTTTTAAAAAAAAATTGTTCTCTTGGCAATGCACGTTAAGAAAAATGCCTTGGTATTGCTAGGGTCAGTTTGGAAGGGTCACGGCAAAAGATACGAACAATCTCTTTTTAAGCATGTACTTCGTCATCCACACCTTTGATAATTTTTCAGTTTGTTGATGCATTCTCGAGAAACAAGCATTTATCCACATAGGCTCCTGTCCTTTCAAGTGATTTACATAGCCTTGGAACTAGGATCTCTATACCTACACGGTGCAAGTGAGGACCAGCACGTTTGAGCCACTGTTTACCAGTTTACATAAGGCTGTCTTCATCTTCAAATATCGTTCCATAAAAGGATCATTTCCGTTTACCGAAAGGTGGCAATCAGACCATGACAGATCAGGTGTGGAGAGTGAATGTGTCAACGTTGTCCACCTAAAGCTTTGTGCTCTCTGGCGTGGCGTAAACCTTTCTCAGTATTCAGCACACACTAGTTTGTCCCACTCCCTCTCGGATTGTCAGTTCGTTTGGTGTTATGGCTTTGTAGTCCAGGGTTTTCAGGAGTTTTTCATGTACTCGGTCTGACGTTGAACGGGACGCCCCGAGTTTTGGCGTGCCCACATTCAACAGGCAATCTGCTTGCCCAACATCTAACTTCTTCAATCTCTTGTTCATATTGGTCACAATCCAGTTCTAACATCATAGGAACACTAAAACAGCTCGTCGCTTGAGACGAACATCAAACCGAGCGAAAAAATGGCTCTGAGCACTATTGGACTTAACTTCTTAGGTCATCAGTCCCTTAGAACTTAGAACTATTTAAACGTAACTAACCTAAGACATCACACTCATCCATGCCACAGCCAGGATTCGAACCTGCGACCGTAAAACCGAGAGAGCTAAAAGAACAATGACACAGATATAGGTTTTGCGTGATTTCTGTAAATCGCTCCAGGCCAACGCTGGGATGTTTCTATTCAAAAGCACACACCCTTGAAACGATCCTAGCTTGCGCACCGTCTCTAATGACCGTGCTGTCGATGTGACATTAAACTCAAATCTTCCTTTCTCGAAGATCAAGCGCAGCAGCTATCATGACGGAGTGCTACGACTGCACGACTAGCGGAAACAAGTTGAATTAAATTTGAATACAAGGTGAAAAATGTTTCTATGACGTTAGTGAATAGCAAAGTCATCGAAAAGAAGCTGGATTAATTTGCAGTGAGCCTCATATATTTTTATGTTCTGAAATCAGTAGTAACCCTAATTGCTTTCCGGATATAGCCCTCTTTCAACTTCACAGCCTTTTATTTAGACGGAATCGACTGACCGATGTTTAAAGTCGCAGTGGCTCGTTGGCCCGCCATAGGTAGCCGGACTATCGGTTGGACCGGCCACCGGTATGGGCTAATCAGGTCAAGCTCTCCCTCTGCCCCCCCCTCCCCACCCCCCGCCCGCCCACAACAGCCAATTAGCTCCCCGTGTGGGCGCTGACAGGTGTCTGCGACCGCGGCGTAGCCGACACACCATGCGACCTGACGTCACTACCTCCGTCTCCGCTCAATCAGTGTGATTCCGGATAAGAGACCAACTCCCCCGAGAGGTCTATACAGCCGGTGTGTCACAGTGAGAAGAAATGTTTGTCTGGTGCTTTCTGGAGCCACTCATTTCATACTTAAGTCATTAAGGTGGTAACATCCGGATGACGTTCATGGCTCTTATTTCCTTTTCCTGCAACGGAAGGGCAATAGTATGTAATGAATCACGGCATTCTACGCTAACTTTTTAAATTCTTTATTCTGTCCTCACGCTTTTCTTCTGCGTACTCGCTACCAGTTACAGCTACACGTGTTGGTCAAGGTCGCTTCCAAAGCAGATATGTCATGCACTCACCTACTTGCGAAGAGGATGATCTGATGATAGTACTTAGTACCGAAACTGATAGCCGGTAGACAAATTAAAAATAAAAGTGCTACTATAGAATAAAGCAAATACTTTTTTCTAATTGTGTAAGTCGCTGTTCCATCCGACAGTGTGACTACAATATGTGATAGCAACAGTGATAAACTTTGGAACACTTTTCAGACAATAAACTCTAGAAATAGAAGTTTAGAATATCTTCTTATTCCATTTTGAAACAATGATATTTACGTTTCATGCGCTGCAGACTTTTTGAAATTACAAATTATTTCGGAAAATTAGGTTTTCCGGATGCGAAAATATGTTCCAAGGTACAGACAGAACAGTCACGCGCCTAGCAGTCGAGAATAAGTTGTCAGTACTGTATTTAATATGTTACGCTATTACTCTACTGCATACAAATACGAAGTGAAATCCAGTTAGCTAGAAGTATTATCAAAAACCAGTTACAAGTTAATATATTTTGAAATGGAAAACAGTTAAATCTCTTAAGACATCAACGAAACTCCGATCATCTACAAATATCTTGTTCGTTGAAAGAGAAGAACGCCAATTACCATGGAACATATGATGCTTGGAAATGAAACGAGTTTCTTTAATGTCTTAACAATTTCTTGTGTTTGCAGAGAGACACTAAATATAATGTTGACAAAACGGAGTCCGACGGACGGAGTATGGCTTATCAGTCCACATGTTAATAAACAGCTCTAAAAAAATGTAGCATTTTACTTAATGTAAAATTCTGTATCTTAAGAGACAACAATATATCAAATAAAATGGCTCTGAGCACTATGGGACTTAACATCTGAGGTCATCAGTTCCCCCTAGAACAATATATCCCGTATAGCTTTAATATGTTACGCGGCACTGAAATGTCGGGATCTGAAACATTAAAAAATGCTGCGCAAAGCACAGTTTCGTGTCTAACAACTTCAAAAAATATATAAAGTGGAGGTAACTTCTTACGGCGTTCTCTAGAGTGCCTTCCTTTATGTGATTCTAGCATCAATCTCTAGACTGAAGAACCGACAAAAAACATCGTGTATTTCTAGGTACACTATTCTCTAGGTACAACACTCTCAGGTAGTCTGTTTATTTTGACATAATGAGCGTAAAAATGAAACTAAAATTTTTGTCATCGGTTATAATTTTGTCATTGGGACTGAAATCGTGTGTCTGCAATATCTGAATACTGTGACAGTGCTTATATACTTACGTTAGTCCGCACTTCCTTAATTCGTTTACAAATGATTCATTTAAAGGCCAAAGTGCATCAAAAATACGATTTAGTTTGAATATTTTAATAATAATAATAATAGCTACGGGAACAATGCTGTTATGTTACGTCGATCATACCTTTTATATTTATCTTTTCAAGTAAGATTAAATTTTCTACGAATTTAGAGGCCATCTGACCTTGAAGGTACTAGTAATTATCTTGCTATGTACTAGATTTTGTTTAATGTTTAGCATTCAGCTTTATGTACAACTAAAAAATTCGCTCTCCATATACACAATAGTGTACTTGTGGCCTCCCGCCTGCTGTGCATCAAACCGCATTGAATGCTAACTATCAATTGCGACTCACGTTCAACTCTATAGTAACTACCGGTCCATACAAGTCGCTATCAGGCTAAGCTTCTCTCAAGGACTTGAGTAATCTGCGTTAACTGGCTAAGTGGGCGAACGTGTATCGAAATGTGGTTCGATTGCAAGCTCACTTCCAGTCGCAGACAGTGTAGATGTACAGCATCGGTATCCAACAGTAGAAGACATGCGGTGGTGTAGATGTATAGCACAAGAATCCAACAGTGGAATATATGCGATGGACTGTTCGGTGACAATGAGGTGTACCACTGGGTCACCTGGAGTGTACGCCGCAGCTATCGTACAATATACTGCAGCGGCCCTTGAGACCCAGAACGTAGAACCTTGCATCGTCAGGTAAAGACATGAACGTCATAATGTAGCGTGTGTGTTGGTTGGAAGAATAGCTGTAACTACAGCTGTGATAACTGTCATCTTTGCTCTTAACAGTGTTAGTTATTTGTACCAACTATCGTTTCTCCCTAGAAGATCACTCATCCGCTGATCTTCTGTCCCAGGCGTCGGACTTAAACCCAGTAACGAACTGATTAAAGTGACAGTAGGGAAGCTACAGGCCAATGAAAGTCAGTATCGCCTGGCAACGCGTCTACTCGGAAAGGGACACATAAATGAGAGGTAGACCGGTCGCGAGTTTCCTGACGCATCTCTCACAATAACACTGTAGGACAAATGAAAAGAACAAAAGTTCACAGAAACAAAAAGTGCTCAGAATATATACCAGTCCCTAGGGAGAGCGCAAAATGACTTGATATGAATCACTATAACATAGATACTAGTAATGGTTCAAGAATGTGGTCACAGCAACAGAGGTCGCACAATAGGGCTTACCACGCTACACATCGATATGCAGATCGGATATATCGCGTTGAAAATATAACGGCAGCAAAGACGCGACCATCGTAGTTGCAGCGAACTTCGTAATTGTAAACATCACGAGCAACTCGCGGGTGCTTCACACAAGGCAGTTCCCAAGGTGATGGAAGACAACACCTGTCACAAAACTGTGGTAACTGCTGCCCCCTCCAACCGATGACCATCCTTGTAGACAATACCTCTATTGTGTCTGTGGACCTGGAAAAATTATTTTAGTAGTATTACCTGAATAATTAAGACGGGCGAATTTTTAGGTACACTACTGGCCATTAAAATTGCTACACCAAGAAGAAATGCAGATGATACACGGGTATTCATTGGACAAATATATTATACTAGAACTGACATGTGATTACATTTTCACAAAATTTGGGTGCATAGGTCTTGAGAAATCAGTACCCAGAACAACCACCTCTGGCCGTAGTAGCGGCCTTGATACGCCTGGGCATTGAATCAAACAGAGCTTGGATGGCGTGTACAGGTACAGCTGCCCATGCAGCTTCAACATGATACCACAGTTCATCAAGAGTAGTGACTGGCTTATTGTGACGACCCAGTTGCTCGGCCACCATTGACCAGACGTTTTCAATTGGTGAGAGAACTGGAAAATGTGCTAGCCAGCGCAGCAGCCGAACATTTCCTGTTTCCAGGAAGGCCTTACAGGACATGCGGTCGTGCATTATCCTGCTGAAATGTAGGATTTACCAGGGATCGAATGAAGCGTAGATCCGCGGGTCGTAACACATCTGAAATGTAACGTCCACTGTTCAAAGTGTCGTCAGTGCGAACAAGAGGTGACCGAGACGTGTAGCCAATGGCACCCCATACCATCACGCCGGGTGATACGCCAGTATGGCGATGACCAACACACGCTTCCAAGCTTCCAATGTGCGTTCACCGCGATGTCGCCAAACACGTATGCGACCATAATGGTGCTGTAAACAGAACCAGGATTCATCAGAAAAAATGACGTTTTGCCATTCGTGCACGCAGGTTCGTCAATGAGTACACCATCGCAGGCGCTCCTGTCTGTGATGCAGCGTCAAGGGTAACCGCAGCCATGGTCTCCGAGCTGATAGTCCACGCTCCTGCAAACGTCGTCGAACTGTTATGCAGATGGATGTTGTCTTGCAAACGTCCCCATCTGCTGGCTCAGGAATCGAGACGTGGCTGCAAGATCCGTTACAGCCATGCGGATAAGATGCCTGTCATCTCGACTGCTAGTGATACGAGGCCGTCGGGATCCAGCACGGCGTTCCGTATTACCCTCCTGAACCCACCGATTCCATATCCTGCTAACAGTCATTGGATCTCGACCAATGTGAGCAGCAATCGCGATAGGCTACAAAGACCTTTATCAAAGTCGGAAACGTGATGGTACGCATTTCTCCACCTTACACGAGGCATCACAACAACTTTCCAGCAGGCAACGACGGTCAACTGCTGTTTGTGTATGAGAAATCGCTTGGAAACTTTCCTTATGTCAGCACGTTGTAGGTGTCGCCACCGGCGCCAACCTTGCGTGAAAGCTCTGAAAATCTAATCATTTGCATATCACAGCATCTTCTTCCTGTCGGTTGAATTTCGCGTCTGTAGCACGTCATCTTCGTGGTGTAGCAATTTTAATGGCCAGTAGTGTAATTGGCCGACCTGTTTCTGTTTGGTATCAGTTTAGCCGTAATATGATTGCGAGTTCGAATCTGTACAAAGGCATAGAGGATTAACTTTAATACTCTGTCTTCTTTTGTGGTGGGTACTAGTCTGGGCCGCGCGGGATTAGCCGAGCGGTTTGGGGCGCTGCCGTCATAGACCGTGCGGTTGGTCCTGGCGGAGGTTCGAGTCCTCCCTCGGTCCTTAGGATAATTTAGGTTAAGTAGTGTGTAAGCTTAGGGACTAATGACCTTAGCAATTAAGTCCCCTAAGATTTCACACACATTTGACTAGTCTGGATAGACGCTGTGGCCTCGCCATGTGTATTATGTTCTTGACGAAGGCACTGCGTTACAATAATTAACACAGTACTGACGGCGGGCATTAAAGTAACGGAGGCTGAAATATATTTCCTTGGTCGCAATATTTTTGTGCTTCAACCTACTACTATGCTGCATTAATGGATAATTTAAATTGTGCATCTTGTTTGAATTGCGTTAGAGGAATATTATGACGTCAGTGCAATACGTGTGCCTATTTGCGCTGCAGTTTCAACCTGCAATGGCGGGCACAGAAAATTAGCTATAAATTACCTAATTTACGGATTATTTCATTTACTTGACTTTATTCCCGAAGTCCTATGAAACGGACCTCGTCGCTTAGTTCTTCAAATATGTTTTTATTATTATGCGTTCATTTGTATTCTGAATTTTATATAATTTGACTAATCGGTACATAACGTGAAGTGTGTAGGCGATTTAAATGCCACTTATGCTATGGTGAGAGGAAACATCATGGTCATAATCTCTAGAGCGTGTTGTTCCATATTTGGCTCTTAGCACTATGGGACCTAACTTCTGAGGTCATCAGTCCCCTAGAACTTACAACTACTTAAACCTACCGTAGCGGTCGAGCGGTTCCAGACTGTAGCGCCTAGAACGCCACTCTGGCCGGCGTTCCATATTTGGAACGCTGTAGCAACCACTAAGCGTTGTATGGATTCGACGTCTTTTTGGTAGGTTTCTGGAGGTGCGAAGCACACATGTCACTCGTACCCGTAAATTATCGGACAGTGGCTTGCGGGCGCACTGTAACAACCCAGATGTGTTTCATCTGCTTCATATCAAAGAACTATTACGGCCAAGACATCAACGTGAGTTCACTATCATGTTCATCAAATCACTGAAACACTACCGAAGAAAGATACTATTTTGGAAGTCGCTGTCGCCGTTGGGGACTGCATCAATGGCTGGACGTGATCCGTAGTAACGTTCACGTTGTCCATATCTGTTACGGTAACTTCCATTACTACCGCAGGCCGCACACCATAGCATAATGGTGCCCCTAGCGGTCCGCGTCTGTGGTGCGTTGCGTGTTCGCCTTCAAGACGGCGTATCCGGACAAGATCATCGGCCTGTTGTGAAAAGAAACGTGACTCATACGAGAAAGTTACACTTTCCATCGAATCGTGGTCCAGTCTCCAAGATCCCGTGCCCACTGCAAACGTTATGGCAGATGTCGTATCAACACGGGAACAAACGTGAAGCTGATAAAAATGCTCTGAACGCCTTTATAACAGACAGTTTCTACTCCTTCCGATCTGATCACGTAAGCGTAGAAAAGATGTGGAATGACTTCAAAGAGATAGTGTCGATCGAAGCTGAGAGATATATGCCACATAAATTAATAAGTGATGGTACTGATCCCACATGGTTCACAAAACGGGTCAGATCGATGTTGCACAAGCAACGAGAAAAGCATGCCAAATTTAAAAAACCCAAAATCCCAAAGATTGGCAAAGTTTTTCAGATGTTCGTAATATAGCGCGTGCGTCAATGCGAGCTGCTTTTAATAATTTCCACAACGAAACTGTGTCTCGGAATCTGGCAGAAAACCCAAAGAGATTCTGGTCATATACACTCCTGGAAATGGAAAAAAGAACACATTGACACCGGTGTGTCAGACCCACCATACTTGCTCCGGACACTGCGAGAGGGCTGTACAAGCAATGATCACACGCACGGCACAGCGGACACACCAGGAACCGCGGTGTTGGCCGTCGAATGGCGCTAGCTGCGCAGCATTTGTGCACCGCCGCCGTCAGTGTCAGCCAGTTTGCCGTGGCATACGGAGCTCCATCGCAGTCTTTAACACTGGTAGCATGCCGCGACAGCGTGGACGTGAACCGTATGTGCAGTTGACGGACTTTGAGCGAGGGCGTATAGTGGGCATGCGGGAGGCCGGGTGGACGTACCGCCGAATTGCTCAACACGTGGGGCGTGAGGTCTCCACAGTACATCGATGTAGTCGCCAGTGGTCGGCGGAAGGTGCACGTGCCCGTCGACCTGGGACCGGACCGCAGCGACGCACGGATGCACGCCAAGACCGTAGGATCCTACGCAGTGCCGTAGGGGACCGCACCGCCACTTCCCAGCAAATTAGGGACTCTGTTGCTCTTGGGGTATCGGCGAGGACCATTCGCAACCGTCTCCATGAAGCTGGGCTACGGTCCCGCACACCGTTAGGCCGTCTTCCGCTCACGCCCCAACATCGTGCAGCCCGCCTCCAGTGGTGTCGCGACAGGCGTGAATGGAGGGACGAATGGAGACGTGTCGTCTTCAGCGATGAGAGTCGCTTCTGCCTTGGTGCCAATGATGGTTGTATGCGTGTTTGGCGCCGTGCAGGTGAGCGCCACAATCAGGACTGCATACGACCGAGGCACACAGGGCCAACACCCGGCATCATGGTGTGGGGAGCGATCTCCTACACTGGCCGTACACCACTGGTGATCGTCGAGGGGACACTGAATAGTGCATGGTACATCCAAACCGTCATCGAACCCATCGTTCTACCATTCCTAGACCGGCAAGGGAACTTGCTGTTCCAACAGGACAATGCACGTCCGCATGTATCCCGTGCCAGCCAACGTGCTCTAGAAGGTGTAAGTCAACTACCCTGGCCAGCAAGATCTCCGGATCTGTCCCCCATTGAGCATGTTTGGGACTGGATGAAGCGTCGTCTCACGTGGTCTGCACGTCCAGCACGAACGCTGGTCCAACTGAGGCGCCAGGTGGAAATGGCATGGCAAGCCGTTCCACAGGACTATATCCAGCATCTCTACGATCGTCTCCATGGGAGAATAGCAGCCTGCATTGCTGCGAAAGGTGGATATACACTGTACTAGTGCCGACATTGTGCATGCTCTGTTGCCTGTGTCTATGTGCCTGTGGTTCTGTCAGTGTGATCATGTGATGTATCTGACCCCAGGAATGTGTCAATAAAGTTTCCCCTTCCTGGGACAATGAATTCACGGTGTTCTTATTTCAATTTCCAGGAGTGTATAAAGCAAACCAGTGGCAAGACAGAATCAGTACCTTCACTGCACAATAACAACGGTGAAGTCACTGATGACAGTGCTACCAAAGCAGAGTTATTAAACACGGTTTTCCGAAACTCCTTCACCAAAGAAGACGAAGTAAATATTCCGGAATTCCAAATCAAGAACAACCGCCAAGAAGAGAAACATAGAAGTAGATATCCTCGGTATAGCAAAGCATCTTAAATCACTTAATAAATCCAAGGCTTCCGGTCCCGATGATACACCAGTCAAGATCCTTTAAGAGTATGCAGATACAATAATTCCACATATGGCAATTATATACAACCGCTCGGTCACAGGAAGTTCCGTACCTAAAGACTGGAAAATTGCTCAAGTCACACCAATACCAAAAAAGGGAAATAGGAGTAATCCGCTGAATTACAGGCCCATATCACTAACTTTGATTTGCAGTAGGGTTTTGGAACATATACTGTATTCGAACATTATGAAGTACCTCGAAGAAAACGATTTACTGACACATAGAACCGATTCAGAAACTATCGTTTCTTCGGAACACGACTAGCACTTCATACTCATGAAGTAATTGATGCTGTCGACAGGGGATGTCAAATTGACTCCATATTCTTAGATTTTCAGAAGGCTTTCGACACCGTTCCTCACAAGCGTGTTCTAACCAGACTTAGTGCCTATGGAATATCGCCTCACTTGTGAGACTGGATTCGTGATTTCCTGTCAGAAAGGTGAAAGTTCGCAGTAATAGACGGAAAGTCATCAAGTAAAACAGAAGTAATATCCGGCGTTCCCCAAGGACGTGTTATAGGCCTTCTATTGTCCTGATCTATATTAACGACATAGGTGACAATCTGAGTAGCCCTCTTAGATTATTTACAGATGATGCTATAATTTACCATCTTTTAAAGTCATCAGATGACCAAACCAAATTGCAAAATGATTTAGATAAGATATCTGTGTGCTGCGAAAAGTGGCAATTGACACTGAATAAAGAAAAGTGTGAAGTTATTCACACGAGTACTAAAAGAAATCCGCTAAATTTCGATTACGCGATAACTCACACAAATCTGAAGGCTGTAAATTCAACTAAATACTTAGGGATTGCAATTACTAATAACCTAAGTTGGAACGATCACATACATAATGTTGTCGGTAGAGCAAACCAAAGACTGTTATTCATTGGCAGAACACTTAGAAGTTGCAACAGATCTACTAAAGAGACTGCTTACACCACACTTCTCCGCCCTGTTCTGGAATATTGCTGTGCGGTGTGGGATCTGTATCTGGTGGGACTGACGGATGATATTGAAAAAGTTCAAAGAAGGACGACTCGTTTTGTATTATCGTGAAATAGGGGAAATAGTGCCACATAAATGATACGTGAATTGGAGTGGCAATCATTAAAACAAAGGCGTTTTTCGTTGCGACAGGATCTTCTCATGAAATTTCAGTCACCAGTATTCTCCTCCGATTGTGAAAACTTTCCGTTGGCCCCCAGCTACATAGGAAGGAATGATCATCACGATAAAATGAGAGAAATCACGGCTCGCACCGAAAAATTTAAGTGCTCGTTTTTCCCGCACGCCGTTCGAGAGTGGAATGGTAGAGAGACAGCTTGAAAGTGGTTTATTGAAGCCTGTGCCAGGCACTTAATTGTGAATAGCACAGTAATCACATAGATGTAGATGAGTCGTCTGCTGCACATCCCCATGTTCGACAATGCGAACGATGCTCTCCGAAACACCTGCACCAGCATTGTACCCTGGCGTCAGATGTGCCAGCGTCTTGTGATGTACTACAGAGTGGGAACGCCTCCGATCTCTACGTTCTGTGATGAGGGGTGAACTTGGCATTTACTGGTAGTGTGACGTCCAGCGAGATGTCTAGACGCTGAGTGACACTGGGGACTGGAGAAGGTCCGTCAATCGTCTAACATGGAGATGGCTAATTGAAAGGTAGAAAGGGTTATGGAACTCGTTCCGGAAATAAGCAGACGAAGACAAGACATGAATAATTACAATCTTCAATTGATCGTCTGAGTAGGAATTGGACAATGACTTGAATGAATGTACACTACTCCTGATTGCAAAATCCCAGGGAGGAAGATATGCGGCAAAGTCTGAGCGCGAGCAGAGCTAGAGCTAACACTTTAAGTCCAGCCCCGGGCCTGAGCTATACAGAGAGTACTCCTGGACCGCTGTCTGTACTGAACTCAAGGTGGCCTACACCACCTCCGTCTTTCATCTGTGAGGCAGGCTGAATCGCCCCTCCCAAGTTGGTGCTTCCGGCCACCACCCTAAGGGCCTCGTATGTGACCATATACAGCGCCACCGTCTCCTTGCTACACCTCGCGGCTTCTCTACATAAGCCCACATAGTATCTCGTGAGTCCATATAACATTGCCGGCTAACGGATAATATCCAAGCCACAACCCTTCCTGTGGCGTTGCCTTTGTATTCAGAAAACGTTCTATAAAAACTTATTCTTCCTGGATTCTGTTGTTACATTTTCTAAGTACGCTATACATCCACCCTCCCCGCCCCCCCCCCCTTAGGGAAGAATCCATAGGCGCTTTCCTCAGCGAATACAAATATGTAGACAAGGTTTTTCACAATCCATTAATAGGGAAACATGCACATTAGCTTTACATTAATATTCAAAACACTCACACAATTGTTTTACAACCGTCCACGGCAGAAATACAGATAAATCAATCTTTTCCTTTTAGAGAAATATTTACATTTTTATCTCTTACACATTGTTACATACTCTGATACTTGAAGTAAACATTACATTAAAAAAAAAGATATTTCGTATTATCCTACAAGTTCTCTTTTGTAGTAGGATGGGTATGTATAAATTATTTTACAAACAATTTTATAATGCAGAATGAAATTTTCACTCTGCAGTGGAGTGTGCACTGATATGAAACTTCCTGGCAGATTCTACTTTATAATGAATTACACTTAATACATTGATATACACTTCATAACGTAATTACAGTTTGAGAAAGAAAATACTTTACACTAGATTTTCATTCTGCAGCGTTTTTCCGTTTTTTTCTGTAACCCTTTGATAAACACCACTTCTAACGTCACTTCTAATGAGTCTGGCAGGCACTAGAGATCTGCCAATCTGCCAAAGACTATCTCTTCACTGTTTCCAGAAACGTTTCTCGCAGGACGGTATCGCTCTCTGGACACTGTTTTAACACACACACATTATTCTGCAACAATCGTTACCCATTGTCTTTCACACAAATTTGAAACAGTCTCGGCAACATTTATAATATATGCATAGACAACATAATGTTACTATAATTACTACACCAGAGCCTATGAAAATCCAGAAAGAGAAATCGCTTAAGAAGAAGCTGCTAAAGGCACTTCTCTCCTATTATCCAGTCTCACTTTGTAGCTCATACAACTTACGCTCTGCAGCTGTTATGTCATCTTACTGCCTAATTGAAGGATCTATTGTCAGTTCCAGCTTAAGGTGACTGATATTCTTCCCTTCATTATTCACTATGTATCAGTCTATTTCCATGCTTAGGTTCGGCACACTATCACTTATGGGGACATTGTTCGTACTATATGTTCAGACTGTATCACCATCTCAGCCGTTTACCCACGGCATCTACCTAAAAATTTTATCTTTCTTGGGCCTCGGAGCATGATAGTTGTGGGTGTCGCGTCATGACAGATGACGGTAACGCCTTCGTCTTCCGGGGCAACAAACAGCCATTCATAATTAAATAATGGTGTCCACAATCTTTCATTTAATGCTATTACCTTCTGTACCCAATTCTTCTCGATTTCTCGCACTGGTTGCGCCATCTTAGCCTCACACTTATCATAAACATACGTGAACGAAAGTATAAATACATGCTTGCATATTCTGAGGCTCAGGTCTACCGTCGTACACCGTAAATTCTCGTTACTTAATTTCACATACTGACGTTTCTCGTCATCAGTTAGCATCAGCTCTTTCTGGGGCCACAACTGAGGGATATCTTTTGAGAGGCCACACAAACGTGTGATTCCTGAAGGGGGCAGCAGCCTTTGCACTAGTTGCAGGGACCACAGTCTGGATGATTGACTGAGCTGGCCTTGTAACATCAACCAAAACAGCCTTGTTGTACTGGGAACAGCTGAAAGCAAGGGGAAACTACAGCCGTCTTTTTCCACGAGGGCATGCAGCTCTACTGTACAGTTTAATGGTAATACCATCCTGTTGGATAAAATATACTGGAGGTAAAATAGTCCCCCATTCTGATGTTCGGGCGGGGAAAACTCAGGAGGATGTAGTCATTGGGAGAAACAAAACTGGCGTTCTAAGGATGGGATCGTGGAATGTCCGATACCTTAATCAGGCCGGTAGGCTAGAAAATTTCGAAACAAGATGTGATGATCGGTGGCATCCTGTTGGATAAAATATACTGGAGGTAAAATAGTCCCCCATTCTGATGTTCGGGTGGGGAAAACTCAGGAGGATGTAGTCATTGGGAGAAACAAAACTGGCGTTCTAAGGATGGGATCGTGGAATGTCCGATACCTTAATCAGGCCGGTAGGCTAGAAAATTTCGAAACAAGATGTGATGATCGGTGGCAGGAGGAACAGGGCTTATGGTGAGTTGGATACATGGTTATAAATGCGAAATCAAATGGGGGTATTGCAGTATGATGTACCGTGTAATAAGATTGCTATGCATTACTGTGACAGTACGAGAGAGATAAACAGAGACATTCTTTATTACTCTGTCACGTAGTGCGCTTAGTTAATTATTCTTAGATAATAAGCTTTTGTTCTTGTTAACTTTTACTTCCAGGAGAGAGAAGCTTTTGTTCTTGTTAACTTTTACTTTCAGGAGAGAGAAGTCTGTTCTTTTCTGTGTGGTACAAATCGACGCCATTGCGAGTTTTCTTTATTACTCTGTCACGTAGTGCGCTTAGTTAATTATTTTTAGATAATAAGCTTTTGTTCTTGTTAACTTTTACTTCCAGGAGAGAGAAGCTTTTGTTCTTGTTAACTTTTACTTTCAGGAGAGAGAAGTCTGTTCTTTTCTGTGTGGTACAAATCGACGCCATTGCGAGTTGTTCCAGGAAATTTGTATATACATCTTTATATATGATAGAGAATCGCTAATTCATGTGCGAGAATAATTTCATTGACAGTAAGGTCAATAAAACTTCGTCCATTTCAAAAAGGTATGTGTTATTTCCACAAACGACGTATACTCAAGTGTGATCTATTAATGAATACCAGCTCGAGAACAATTCCGGTTGGAGGCTTCAGTTCTAATTAAATAATTTGATGCTTTCTTCGGAAAAGAAGTGATTTCACGGATAATTTTCGTCGTCACCAATTTTTCTAAGATCTGAAGGGAAATCTGATTGTTATGCAACGGAGCCCGCACGAATATTTCTCCGCAACTTTGATTAACACTTTCGGCTTCAATACAGCATCTGCAGCAGCTGGAGCAGATCGCCATAACAACGGAAGCGTATAGTGTGAAAGCAGTTTCACCTATCGCCCTGTGTCCCACCAACGGTCTAGGTATTCACTACCACAGAACACACACGCTGACAAGCACTCATACATATGAAGCCACAACACAAGGTTGTGTGGGTAACATCTCAGTATAAAATGCTCAGTATGGGCAAAATACAAATGACAGTAAGTGACGATAGCTGAGTGATTTCATAATTGTCTAGCGTTAGACAGGACTCGATCCTGATACAACAGCACTAAAAAGGAACAAGAACCAGCTGTCCCACTTTAATTGATGACAGACACGACACTAAGAGTCAAAGATATTTGTGATTACTGGTAAGTGTAACATACTTTGTAACAGCTATAGTTCATATCTTTAGGGAAATTAGTTATCTTATTAGTCAAGTAATTAATGTTTCATTTTTGAGCATGTATGTATAACTAGAAAGTGTAACTACATTACGGTTCTTTGTATGTTTCATGCTGACTGAACGTGCGGGAGTATCTTGTGAAGAGAACGTGTACGCCGTCCTAGCAGCCAGGCTGAAACCTCAAAAAGGCCAGACATTTGAATTACTAGCTTTCAGGAGCATGTATACATTGTAATGACCTTTTACTTATTGACTTTTAAGCTTCAATGAGTAGTTTCTTCATAACTTTGATTAGAATTTCACTATGGTAGTAGATAAATTAAGACAGTATTTTATATGTTTCCTACGTAATGTGTTGGTGTTACATTGTAAAGTGCATTACGACATTAACATTAAGCGTGTGTAGAGATTAATATAGGCTCTTGTGAGAAGACTTAGTAGAGAAACTATCTGTCGCTTATTTACATGGTGCTAACTACGTCTATATAAGCCAATAAGCAATCACGTAATATCACGATGGCACAAAATCAAATAAGTAATGTAATTGCATCCTCAAATAGTGCCACAGAATTTCAACCAGGCATAGTTAGCGAAGTGTCGGTTACGGCTGAGCAGCCTGCAGTAATGAATATGACCTCTGATAAAGAAGCACTCGCTAGAGGAGAATTACAATCTTCAATAAATCCAGTGTAAACCTCAGTTGCTCAGAATACTGATTTGTTATCGTAGCTGATGTCGAATGTGGCCGTCATATCACAAGGGATTAACGTAATAGCGAATTAGGTCCAAGCATTGGAAACTGCGCAAATTAATTTTGCAACAGCACAATCCACTTTTGTAAATCGTATAAAACTAGCCAAACTAATTTTGCTACGGCCCAGTCTACTTTCGCTCAGGAGCAATCCGAAAAACTAAAAGCAATAATTGAAAATATTACTAAAAAATTCCAAAATTTGTAAGCAAAACCGAGTCACTTGACGGCCAGTCAAGCACAACTCATCGTCACACAAGAACAGCAATACAAACAATTAACAACCAAATACGAAGATATTTTATATCTTCAAGGTAAACTAAATAATCAACTGCACGAAGTTATCCATGTACAGAACACCATTGCACAAGACGTGACTACAATCAAGCACGAAAACGAGCAAGCATCATTGATCTTACTCGGAGGATAGACACTCTCCGTCTCTAAGGTGAGAAACAAATAAAGAAACGTTTCAACGAACGTAAGATCGCGTTTTCCTAAAGACAAAGGAATGGGCGAAAGTGCAAACCAAGACGATGCGAAATTATGTGGATCAAACCTTCGCAGAAACGGTTTCTAATGTACAAGTTAACAACGAAACTACGCAAGGACAACTGAAATCAGAAATTCAAGAGATTAAAAAAATGTAGGATAAGAATTTCCTGCTTCGAAGGCAAAGATTGAAATTGAACTGAAAGCATGCCAGCAACGTTTAGTTAATACTATAGGGGCACCTGTTACCTGCAGTTTATCAAAAGCAGACATTATTCCTGATGAAATCAGTGAAACCGAATCCATGCAATATTATCCATGTATTGGTAGGTATTCACGTAATCAACAGGAACCAAATTATCAGGACTATCATCCACCACTAAATAGTCACCAGAATACACCTGTGACTATGAATGAAGAAAAAAATGCTTAAATATTGTCAGTTTCAGAAATTTAACCTCGAAAGAAAATCTATCAATCGCGTGGTCTTTATCAAGCAATTTAGAGGGATACAGCCACGAATATGGACTGAGCAACAAAAAATTATGTACGTTGCAGGGTTCATACACGGGGATGGATCGATGTGGGCGTCAGAAGCATCCGAATGGCGTCAAGAATATCAGCAATTTGAAAACGCTTTCTAGCACAAATACTGGAATAAGGGAGTGCAAGAAAGACTACGCAAGAAAGTTTTTGGCCCACAGCCATTCTCTTTCAAAAACGAAACTTTAAGGAAGTATTTCGAGAAATTCATAAATAAAAGCAAATATTGGAATGAACCAATCCCGTCACAAGATATTATTCGAATATTTGAGGTCAAATTTCCACTAGAAGTAAAGGAAAAAGGAAAAACTTCTACATGTGTGCTATACCCAACCAAGTTACCAGCCTAACAAATATAATAGTAACAACAAAACGTGTGGAACCAAACCTTTTGCACATAATTCAGCAAACCCGCAGGTGAACTACTTCCAGAAAAGCAGAAATCTTGTAATGAAAATCCAGACCAACGTAATCAAAACAAACAAGGCGAACAAACATATAAACGGAATTCGAGGAAAATTAATACTAAGAGTAAAGGATATTATCAAGAGGGGTATTACCAGCCAAAACGCCGATATCAGCAACAAACCCAAGAGTATCACACCCAATCACAATCTTCAGGTTGGGAACCAAACGTCAGTGCAAATGAATGGCGAAACCAACCACCATTAATAACTGACGTAACGGAGCAAACATCGGACTATAATGGACAATCGTTAAACTAGTCTCGACTGTCAGAAGCCCCGACGGCGCAGTCGTGGAAGTTTTGAGGGGCGAAAATTCAAGCGTCAATTTTTTCCGGTACAATGATGACAAATTATTAATAGAAGAACTTCAGCAAGTTATGATGCCTTGTGAAGAGGCACACACCACTAAACTTGTTGCGAAAATTCAAGCGGAAATTGAAGGAATTACTGTGCACGTTACTTTAGACACGGAAGCAGCAGCAAATGTCGTTTCTGTGAAGTTATTTCAAAAAATACTTCGGAAAGTAAATCCACTGATATTTCCTGTGCAGTGTTGTAGGATTGTGGGCCCAACAGGTCATAAGTCTTCTCAGGTTAGAGCGCAGACTCAGCAACAGTCAAATATAGGAGATATATTTATAAATTGCATATTCCTAGTAATACTCGTAGAAAAATTGGTTGATGACTTTATCTTGCGAATTGATGAATTTATAGAGACGAATTGGCATATCGATTTTCCTCTGGACTGTGCCAGTTTTACAATAATGGATCAGAGACGTCAGGTGAATATTCTCATGGAACATAGTCGTCATGGAAAATATTTCCATGGACGAAAACTGCAAATCAAGTGGATACAATGTGAACCTGCACAGGAATACCAAATTAATTATTTTCAACCAGTCTTAAAAACTGGAGATGTGGTGTACAGAAAAGTACAAGAACCTCAATATTTGCAACACCGTCAAAGAACGCAATTATACAATCTTATACAGGAATATCACAAAGTTTTTAAAGAAAAGCCATGTGTAAGCAAGGGATACACGTAGATGTGGTTCCACACCAAGTTCTCTGCCACACTTTTTATCCAGTAGTGTAGCATCTAGGAAAGGCAGTTGTTGCAGAAATCCAACAGATCCTTGAATGGGAGCTTATCGAACCTTCAACGAGTTGAAACTATAGTCCTATTCATGTCGTCCCGAAAAAGGAAGGAAAGATTCGTCTCGTGCTAGACGCACGACAAATAAATAAGATTATTGTGCCCATGTGAGCTCATCCGGAAAATATCGATGAGTTAATTCAAAAGTTCGAAGGATTAAAATACTTATCGAATATTGATCTCAGGAGTTAATTTTGAAAGGTGGCGATAACGAACAATCAAAAAACACCGCGTTTGTACACGCAGGTAGAAGCTACCAATTTAAGGTTCTACCTTTCAGGCTGAAAGTGAGCTCGGGAGTTTTTATAAATGCTCTAGATTACGGATTGGGACCTGCACTTCGAAGCAGTTTAACTTTGTTTATGGACGACATGCTCACTCCTACGACCACATGGAAGGAACACGTCTATTTGATGAGAAGAGTGTTGCAACGTTTCAAGAAATCAGTCATAACCACAAAACTGCGGAAGTCCCATTTTGCTCGGCATGAAATTAAATTTCTAGGTCATCCTATAAATGAAAAAGGAATATTACCGGACTCAGAGAAATTAAAAGCAATCAAAAACTTTTCATTTCCAACAATTAAAAAGCAATTAAAAGGATTCCTCGTACTTGCTTCTTTTTCAGGCGCTTCATTTATGACCACTCTATTAATGCAGAACCGTTGTACAGCTTGTTGCGAAAAAACTCATCCTAAGGCTTCATTTATACAGAGGAGAAACAAAAAATAGTAACTATTGTATCAAGGACCATTTGTGATTACAAAAATACCTCATCCAGGGACTTACGTTTTGAAGGATGTGAAGAAAGATAAGATGAAAGAAATGTATCCTCAACATATATTGAAAAAAATTCACAAGGACTGAAGATACGATTCATCTCAATTAAATCAGACAGTTTTACATTTAAACTATGAATAATATTAAGAATATTTTCTATCTTTTTGCAATTTAGTAGTAAGCTTTTCTTTTCAGGCATCATGTTCGAGATGTATGCAGATATTATGTATTTGTTTTTCAATGTAGAGATGAAATTTATTTTCAGAATGCAGAGAATTTATGACTGACTTCTTTTAATCTTTATATTTATTAATAATAATAACTTCAGTCAGTTCTAACAATGCATAATGGTCATGCGTTAATGATTCAAATGAATCTAGTCTATGGCTGTTTTTTTTTTTTTTTGCTTATGTCAATTTTGACAATGTCAGTGTATGTTTGTATCTTTTTTAACTCTCTGAGCTGAAGTCATACTGTTCGGAAGGGGTAACCCATTCTCAGCTACCACACCCGCTTATGCTTTATTTCAATCTTTTGTAGTGGACACTTGCTTTGTAATTGTATCAATGTTGTAACATACCTCTGTATGTAAATTTTGTCAAGTCAGTTGTTACTCGGGAAGTTACCAACTAGGCGAATGCTAAGCAATTACAAGCACATAGATAGGTGTTAAGATACATCTGAAAGATGACGAGCACAAGTTGAGACGGGATCACCAGTTGGATTAGTGTATAGTGCATCCTATGGTTATTGATAAGAATTGAGAACATCTTACAACTTACGATTATTTAGAATTCAGGACATAGAATTATAAAGGATTTTAGATTAGATTCTACCTCAGTATCGATCATACACCTTTTTCACGGAACTTATACTGACTCTTATTTTCGTGTAAATCTTATGCTGGAAAAAGTAATACCCACGAGGATATAGTGAAGTGGGAATAGAATTCAAATCAGCTATCCGGGACGACAAATAAAAGTGAATCGTAGATGGACGTAACTCAACTCCTCTATGGTTCTCCTCAAGACACAGGAGATTAACAGTGTTGTGTTTCTTGTGTGAAAAGTGTTTAAATTCATTTCAAAACAATTTATTCTGTAAATCTTTTTTTATTCAGTGTTATTCAACACACATTTTTGTTTTGCAAATGAGAAGTACGAGGATAGTAAATCTGCCCCGAGGTTTTGCCTTTGTGGGGCTTGGCCGAAAGGCTAGATTACAAGTTTGAAACGTCCCAAGGAGTGTGACAGAATCTTTGAGTGATGATGAAAAAAGATTCTGATCATATCTCATGCCATCCTCGACAAACTAACTACTGCAAGTTAAATGAGCTATGCAAATAAGCTGCACCTCAACAACTATCAAGCAACACAGACTTGTGAGCACAATATTGTAAAACATTATGTATATGCACCCAAATGTATAATTTACAATTGATGGTAACTGGACTAATACAAAAAAAATGGTACTACAGATATAGTGGGCATTAATAGGATACAGCGTCATGAACAATCATCAAAATAGTGTTGTGTGAACGCTCGTGTTTATACCAGCTCGAGAACAATTCCGGTGGCAGCTTTCAGTTCTAATTAAATAATTTGATGCTTTCTTCGGAAAAGAAGTGATTTCACGATCATTTTCTTTGTCACCAATGTTTCTAAGAGCTGAAGGCAAATCTGATTGTTATGCAACAGAGCCCGGACGAATATTTCTCCGGAACTTTGGTTAACACGTTCAGCTTCAATACAGCATCTACAGCGGCTGGAGCAGATCACCGTAACAACGGAAGCGTATAGGGTGAAAGCAGTTTCACCCACCGCCCTGTGTCCCACCAACGGTGTAGGTATTCACTACCACAGAACACACACACAGACAATCACTCACGCATATAAAGCCACAGCACAAGGTGGTGTGGAAAACAGCTCAGTATAAAAGGCTCAGTATGGGCAAAATACAAATACCAATAAGTGAAGATAGCTCAGTGATTTTATAGCAGGTCTTGGTTTAATAATGAATAACAAAATAGAAGTGCGAATAAGCTACTATGAATAGTGCAGTGAACACATTATTGTAGCCAAGACAGACACAACGCCCACATCTACTACTGTAGTAGAAGTTTATATGTCAACTAACTCCGTAGATGATCAAGAGATTAAAGAGATATATTATGAGGTAAAAGAAATTTTCAGACAGTTAAGGGAGATGAAAAATTAATAGTGATGGGGGATTGGATTTGCGTAGCAGGAAAAGGAGGAGAAGGAAAAGTAATAGGTGAACGTGAACTGCGGGAAAGGAATGAAAGAGGAAACCGCCTGGCAGAATTCTGCATAGAGCATAATTTAATCATCACTAACACTTGGTTTAAGAATCACGAAAGAACGCTGTATACGTGGAAGAGACGTGGAAATACCGGAAGATTCCAGATTATATAATGATAAGACAGATATTTGGGAACCAGATTTTAAATTGTAAGAAATTTCCATAGCAGATTTGGAGTCTGACAACAGTTTATTGGTCATGAACTGTAGATCAAAACTGAAGAAAGTGGCAGAGGGAGAATTTGGGAACGACTGACAACAGCAAGGGAAAGGAATACAGTAGAAGAAGAGGGGGTGACTTTGAGAGAGGATATAGTGAAGGCAACAGAGAATCAAATAGGTTCAAAGACGAGGTGTAGTAGAAATCCTTGGGTAACATAAGAGATACTGAATTCAGTCGGTGAATGGAGAAAATATAAAAATGCAGTAAATGAAGCAGACAAAATGGAATACAAACATCTAAATAATGAGAGTGACAGAAAGTGCAAAATGCCTAAGCTTGAATGGCTGGAGGACTAATCTAAGGACTTAGAAGCATATCACTCTGGGAGAGACAGATACAGCCCACAAGAAAATTAAGGAGATCTTTGGAGGAAAGAGAACACATGTGTGAATATCAAGAGTGCAGATGGAAAACTTATCCTAAGTAAAGAAGGGAAGGCTGAATGGTGGAATGAGTACATAGAGAGTCTATACAAAGGTTCAAAAAGGGCTCTAAGCACTATGGGGACTTAACATCTGAGGTCATCAGTCACCTAGACTTAGAACTACTTAAACCTAACTAAACTAGGACATTACACGCATCCATGCCCGAGGCAGGATTCGTCCGTAACAGCAGCGCGGTTCCAGACTGAAGCTCCTAGAACCGCTCGTCCACAACGGTCGGCCTATACAAAGGAAATGTACCTGAGGATTGTATTATAGGCATTGAAGAGGATATAGATAAGATGGGAGATACGATACTGCGAGAAGAATTTGTCAGAGCATTGAAAGACCTATATCGAAATAAGGCCCCGGGAGTAGACGACATCCCGTCAGAACTATTGCTAGCCTTGGGAGAGCCAGTCAAAACTCTTGCATCTGGTAACCAATATCCATGAAACAGGCAAAATACCCTCATATTTCGTAAATAATATAGTAATTCCAATTTCAAAGAAAGCAGGTACTGAGAAGTGTGACTGTTACCGACCTATTAGGTTAATAAATTATGTTTGCAATATACATACACGAATTATTTACAGAAGAATGGAAAAACCGGTGGAAGCCGACCGTGGGGAAGATTGGATTCCGGAGAAATGTTGGAACACGAGAGACAATACTGACCCCACGACTTATCATAGAAGATATTTACAGCATATGGAAACATAGAGAAAGCTTTTGACAATGTTGATTGAAATACTCTGAAATGCTGAGGCAGCAGGGGTAAAGTACAGGAAGCGAAAGGCAACTTACAATTTGTACAGAAACCAGATGGCAGTTACAAGAGTCGAGGGTCAGGAAAGGAAAGTAGTGATTGAGAAATGAGTCAGACAGGATTGTAGCCTATTCCATATGTCATTCAATCTGTACACTAAACAAGAAGTAAAGCAGGCAAACGAAAAATTTAGAGTAGGAATGAAAGTCCAGAGAGAAGATAACAAAACTTTGAGGTTTGCCAACGACATTCTGAGACTGTCAGAGGCAGCAAAGGACTTCGAAGAGGAATTGAGTTCGACCGTGTATTGAAAGGACGATATAAAATGAACACCAACAAAAGCAAAACGAAGATAATTGAATGTAGTCGAATTAAATCAGGTGATACTGAGAGAATTAGATTAGGAAACGAGATACATAAAGTAGGAGATGAGTTTTGCTATTTGGGCAGCAAAGTAATTGATGATGACCTAAAAAGAGAAGATATAAAATGTAATCTGACAATAGTAAGGAAAGCCTTTCTAAAGTAGAGAAATTTGTTAACATCAATTATAGATATAAGTGTCAGGAAGTCTTTTTAGAAAGTATTTGTATGCAGTGTATCCATGTATGGAAGTGAAACATGGGATAAACAGTTTAGACAAGAAGAAAATAGAAGCGTTTGAAATGTGGGACTACAGAAGAATTCTGAAGATTAAGTGGATAGATCACACAACTAATGAGGAAGTACTGAACAGAACTCAGGAGAAAAGAAATTCGTCGCACAACCTGACTAAGAGAAGGAATCGATTGGTTGAACATATTCTGAGACATCAAGGGATCACAAATTGAAGAAGGATTTAGGTTGCAGTAGCTAGTCGGAGATGAAGAGGCTAGCACAGGATAAGTAGTTGCGTCAAAAGAGTTTTAGAGTCTTCAGACTGAAGGCTACCATAACAACAACATTCCGTTCTAGCTCACTGAAAATGCCCTTCAGTTGTATCAGCTTTTCGTTAACGGTGATATAAATTACGGATCTCTGTAAGGATTTGTCAGTAGCGTTCTCAACTTCTACTATGTGCCAGCTTAACTGCTTCATTTCATGCGCGATATTTTTTCCCTTTTTGATATGAAGCTTACCGTTTGAACATAACTAGTCGAAGTTCCTTTAACTATTGTCACTTGCTCCTAGACATGTCGGGGTAGCTGTTTCTGTTTCCTCTTCTAAGACATATACCTCCGCCTTGAAATACGCGGCGTAATTTTCGTCCAGTGTTCCGAACAGAATCTTACTGACTTCGCCCACGAAGCTTAAGATTCCTCATTTCTTTATACCAGATTCATGCCGTTATAATTTCCCAGTCAGACACAGTACCTTTCCTATTTTTCCTACGTACCATTTTAACGCAAGTTTCGCTGTGTTACACTCTGTTGCACTCTACATCTACATCTACATCTACATGACTACTCTGCAATTCACATTTAAGTGCTTGGCAGAGGGTTCATCGAACCACAATCATACTATCTCTCTACCATTCCACTCCCGAACAGCGCGCGGGAAAAACGAACACCTAAACCTTTCTGTTCGAGCTCTGATTTCTCTTATTTTATTTTGATGATCATTCCTACCTATGTACGTTGGGCTCAACAAAATATTTTCGCATTCGGAAGAGAAAGTTGGTGAGTGAAATTTCGTAAATAGATCCCGCCGCGACAGAAAACGTCTTTGCTTTAATGACTTCCATCCCAAATCGCGTTTCATATCTGCCACACTCTCTCCCCTATTACGTGATAATACAAAACGAGCTGCCCTTTTTTGCACCCTTTCGATGTCCTCCGTCAATCCCACCTGGTAAGGATCGCACACCGCGCAGCAATATTCTAACAGAGGACGAACGAGTGTAGTGTAAGCTGTCTCTTTAGTGGACTTGTTGCATCTTCTAAGTGTCCTGCCAATGAAACGCAACCTTTGGCTCGCCTTTCCCACAATATTATCTATGTGGTCTTTCCAACTGAAGTTGTTCGTAATTTTAACACCCAAGTACTTAGTTGAATTGACAGCATTGAGAATTGTACTATTTATCGAGTAACTGAATTCCAACGGATTTCTTTTGGAACTCATGTGGATCACCTCACACTTATCGTTATTTAGCGTCAACTTCCACCTGCCACACCATACAGCAATCGCTTTGCAACTGATACTGGTCTTCGGATGACCTTACTAGACGGTAAATTACAGCATTATCTGCGAACAACCTAAGAGAACTGCTCAGATTATCATCCAGGTCATTTATATAGATCAGGAACAGCAGAGGTCCCAGGACGCTTCCCTGGGGAACACCTGATTTCACTTCAGTTTTACTCGATGATTTGACGTCTATTGCTACGAACTGCGACCTTTCTGACAGGACCCAGTAATGCGGACCTGTCTTTACAATAGACGATTGTTCACCTCACGATAACCTCAGTGCATCCAAATTTCTCTCTCATTTCCATTACATTAAAAAAACTCACAGTTCTCCACATTACACCGTAAATGTTCACTCGACTCATATTCTCATAACACAATCCAGCTGTAACTTCGTTACTTGAGTGTTTGGCTCTTGTCCAGTGTGCTAAACCCCAATGAGCAGTAGGATAACAGCGACAAAGCAGTATTGACGCCGAAATCTGGAATTAGAAAAATTCTTCCAATAACCTTGCATTGACCTTTACCTTTGTCACATAATCATAAAAACTATACCTCACTACAGCCGGAACTTTCTGTAGTGTCGCTGGAATGTTACATGTTCTTCCAAAGAATAATTCATGTGACGTGGAACATGTGACACTATGTGATGCTGTATTATACACAAAAACCACTGATGAAAGCCAACAGTCCCAAGTTGTCTATGCTCTATCTACATAGTGAAGCAATACCTTCGTTAATGTTCTATGCGACCCCTCTAACGCAACACTTGGTTGAGGGTCGTAACTTGTCTGTATCTTCTCTGTATGCGGTAGTTTACATACTCTGTTCATACTCTCATGCAAGAAGTTACTTCGCATGTCACTTAACAAATGTGACAGTATTACATACCTCAGATTAATGTTTTCAAATAGCACCCTCACTACTGATCGGCTTCTTGCCTTTCAATGGGTTCAGCTACCATAAACCTCGCCAGTGCATCCTGAAATGTAGGGATATACTTGTTCCCTCTTTCCATCTGGTTCAATGGCAGTGTCATACTTTTCGAAAACATCCTCAGGCTTCTTCGTGATGTCTAGAGGCATTTTTATGTGTTTCCTAGTGAGCTTATATTTTGACAACTTTTGCATTTGCGGATATATTCTTTTATATCTTTCTTCATACCGTTACGTACTCAGTACATTTTTATTCGCTCATAGGTTCTTCCTATGCTCTGGTGATCCCCAGTGAGAGATTCATGAAACTGTTTTAATATTGCCCTTTTTCATTCGCATTTGTTACTTCTGCTTTTTCCGACTCAGCTGTCTCTTTTTTTCCAGATATACTTTTGCACACTTTATATGCAGCATTTGCACTTCTCAAGAATATCTTTTACTGTTCTATGGTCAAGTGTTGTGTGTCCTGTGCCTTTGTCGGCCACACGCCTGCCGCCAGTTCGCGCGCGCCAACAGCCCCGTTGTCTTCGACTGCTGGTGGGTCCCTGACCCACAATAAGGCTTCCATATTCACCTTGACCTAGGCCACCGTCACCTACCGGTCGCTCACCAGCCGCCCTGACCTCTCTCACTCACGAGAGTGCGTCGGAGACTTGATTTCGTTTTCCACTCATGTACAAGCTCTGATAGTCATATTCATCCAGCTTTAATGCTAATTTCACCAATCTGCATGAGCTACCCAGGATGGGGGCTTATAGTCAGTACATATCAGGAACTTTCTTCGAAATGTATACGATCTAAAATATTTCACTGCCCAACAAATGGCCAAAAGCTCCCTCTCAACTGTAGTGTAGCCACTTCCTCCCCAATGCGCGTCTGGGGGTTAGAATATGCCCGAGCTATTCCTGCCTGTCGCAAGAGAGACTAAAAGGAGTCTCACACGTTTCAGCCGTATCAATTCAGGTCCCATTGTATGGTTTGACCTGCCACTTTCCAAATTCCACAGAAGTGCGTACCATGTGGGGAAGGACGCAATTCAGCTATTTTGGACGTGTCTTCTACTTCCATTCTCTCCAGTCCCCTTTTGCCCCCACGACAATATCAGATTCCTCTGCACCCAGTATCCAGCACGGTAGCCAGTCCGTTGTGGTGGGGCCATCATGTACCCATTTGGTGATAGCCCCCTGACAACACACAGATCGCTCTGCTGATGCTTGAGCTATTAACTACCCACATATGCCAAGGAGTAGCTGCCAAACTTCCTGGGGCTTCAGGACTCCCAGCAATGGCGATCATGCCAGATGGCCTTTGCAGCGGCTGTGTGTCGCCCATGGGGAGAGCTCCTGATCGGAGTGGGTGGCATCATGGCAGATGACCCGCGTTAAAGCGAACTAAGTGATCTTTTGCTGGGGTCTGAATGGCCCCAGCAGTCTCTAAGAAAGGAAAGGTTGATTACAACCCTGAGAAGAATGATCCTAAGTCGTTCCCCTCCCTAGCAACACGTTAGGAGGAACGTTGGGCTTCAAAGCGCCTGTATCCCTATTCACCACGTTACTTAGTTTGCAGCAGAACTGATGGGTACTCCTTTCTGCAAACGATGTCTCTGTTTTTGTTGAGCACCTGAAGTTTGGGGAAGTAACAGCGCTGTCCAAAATGCACAGTGGGTCAGTTTTGATTCAGACGGCATACCAAACCCAGTACCAGGCGTTACTCTCTTGTGGCAATATCAGTGATATTCCTATTTCAGTCACTCACCATAAAAGCCTCAATATGGGCCAGGGAATTATTTTTCATCGTGACCTCCTATTACAGTCCAATGATGAGATATGTGCCAATTTAGAATGTTGGGGTGTCCATTTCGTCTGGCGCGTTCACAGGGGACCCAAAGACAATAGGGTTGCCACCGGTGCCTTCCTCTTGGCCTTTGAGGGTGATTCATTACCTGAAAAGGTTAAGGTGATGGTGTACCCATGTGACGTCAAATCATAAGTGCTCCAAGTGCTGGAAATTCGGGCACATGTCTTCCCGGTGCCCTTCCAGCACCACATGTAGCGACTGCGGACGTTTGCTGCATCTGAATACTCCATGTGCGCCGCCTCCCACCTGTGTGAACTGTCGACAGCATGACTCCCCCTGCTCGTCGGACTGCCCAGTACTATGAAATCTTATTGTGTGGCTAAACTCAAATACGAAAGACTAAACCCTGTCCCCATACTATCTTCTTATGCTGCCACCACGACGGCATCACCATCGCTGACGCCCTTACACCCATCCTCTAAGGTTGCTCCAGTGGGCCGTCAGGACTGCCCATCTTCCTCCCCCATCCAGATGGCTGGGGGTATGTCTTCTCCTGTTGCTTCCAAAGCTTCTACTTTGGGACCATCAGCACCCAAAATGCGAGGAGATTGGTCCCCTCCCTCTAGCCGGAGAAGCAATGGCCTCCTCCAGCACCTGTTATGCGGAAGGGGTTCCTTTGGACTCTATCTTTCATGGCCCCCAGTGGACACCAGCCAGTGGCTGCTGGTCGAAGGGGAGGGCTTCACACAGTCCCTGAAGCTACTTCTGAGAAGCCCTCCCAGCAAGCCCTAAGCAGTGGCGAGAGGGGAAAACTTCAAAGAAAAAGTCTGCCAAGAAACGGGATCCTCCAGAGCCCCCTACACCAGCACTCCCCCATAGCTCTGCGTCCGAGGACGAGGTGGAGATTCTGGCGTCCCCTTGGACGCCATGGTACTGGATGTGAACACTCAACCAGTGGTGACAAGTGATGCTGAGGCCTAATTTGCCTCCTTGGTCACTCCATGACATCCCAGACGACAGAAAGCGTCATTCTCCAGTGAACTGCAGCGTTTTTTTCTCCAACCTGGCTGAGTTATGTCAACTTTTAAGCAGAACACCTGCTTTTTGCATTATCCTTAAGGAGGCCTGGTTTCCCGCAGTGCGGACCTCCGCCCTTCGTCGCTACCAGGGGTACTACTAAAATCGTCCTGCGTGTGGCAGACTGTCAGGTGGAGCATGTATTTTCGTCCTTACCTCTGTCTGTAGTAACAAGTGCCCCTTCAAACACCTTTAGAAGCTGTGCCTGCCAGGGTGAGAATAATGCAGGAAATTACCATCTGTAACATCTACCTCCCTCAAATGGTGAAGCACCATCTCACGTTTTAGCTGCACTCATTTCGCAGCTCCCCCCACCTTTCCTCCTTCTGGGTGAATTTAACGCCCGTAACCCTTTGTTGGGTGGAGCCAAGGTTAGTGGCCGTGGCAAAGATGTTGAGGACCTTCTGACTCTCTCAAACCAACCAACCAACCAACCCACTTCCTAACTTATTCAGCGTCATCAAGGCGTACGCGACAAGTGAGTCGCTTCCGATTTTTTCGTAACTTAAAACCGTTTCAATATTGAACTGTCTAGAGTAGAGTCCGTGGTAATTATGAAGGTATTTTCAAGGTCTGGCTACTGTAGTATAGGTGGACAGATCACCCTTTCTTTCAAGTCCTGAAAAGTGTTTTCTTCCCGACACCCGAGCTGTATGGCACTTCTTTCTTTAATACTTCACGTAGTGGATTCACGATTTTGCTGAAGTTGCTTATAAGATGCTGATCGTACTCCACAAGGCCTAAATACGCCCTTAATTGCTTCGTTGTTTTGGGCTGTGGATACTCGTTGATTACCTTTGCCTTTTGCGTATCTGGCCTCAAACCCTGAGCCGTTAAAATATGAACCAGATGGCACACTTCCTTTCGCGAAAACTTGCACTTGTCCACTTGTAGCTTTAACTTGTCGGGTCTAAGCTTTTCGGATACCTCTGTCAGTCGCACATTATGTTCCTCTAAGAAGAAGCCATGTATTACCACGTCATCCAAACAGATGAAAATTTGTCACATTGTAGCCCTGTGAAAATAGAGTTTATTAGCTTTTGAAATGTAATAGAAACTCTTTTAAGGCTCATGGCCATTCGTTTATACTCGTAATGCCCATACGTCGTACTGAAAGCCGTCTTCTCTCGATCCTGCTCGTCTAATAAGACTCGATAATAGCCCTTCGCTAAGTCGAGCGTTGGGAAGTACTTTTCCTTTCCTAGACCGTCAAGAATTTCTTCTAATCTTCGTAATGGACGCACTGAATTTAGGGAGATCTCATTAAGCAGTCTATAGTCTACGACTATTCGCCACTCTTGCTTTCTACAGACATCCATTTTTTTCGGGATTAAAATCAAGGGAAATTCCATCCACTTTTACTGGGTACTATAATGTCATCCTCTAACATCTTTTCAGTTTCCTGCTGGAGCATGTCCTTTTATGCTTGTGGTATTCTGTAGGGTCGCGAATATATTACCCTACCTTCTGCTTCGAGTAGCAGTTTAATTTCGCACCTGGTACTATCCGAGTAAAATAATATTTCTCCAGACAAATGGAAAATGTCGCTGTACATGGTGCGTAGCTACAAAAGTCGTTGAATTCTCTTCTGTATTCAAATGACTCTCGCCGATGTTCTCCTTCACTACACTTATTCATGATTTCAGCTGTGGCTCGTTTTTACTAACATGGTTTACACTGGAAAATTGCCGCGAAGGTATTCGTTCCGGAACTGCTTCTGCTACCATCCGTGGGCAGTCTACTGACGCTCTCATCTGTTATGTTCAGGATCTGTATTGTTCAGGCATTCTCCTGATTCTACTTTCACTAATGCCTCAGGTAAATACACGCTATTGGTGACTTCCTGTTTCGGAATGATAGCCTCTCGCATTCCATTTGCCTCTGGTTCTATTTCACACACTAATTAACCCCGGGTCCTGTTGCTAATACTGAAACGATTCGTTTGCGCTCTTTCTCCTCCTTTCCAGCATTACCTATTGCCTGCCTCTATTACGTTCCGAGGGTTTCTGTCAGTATCCACTCTCACCTTTCCATATGCTTCTTGCTTTGCACTTAAGCTTCTTTCACAAGAGCCTATTTTCTTTGAATTTGCTATACGGACCTCACCCTATGAGTCTTATCTTCATTTTCTTACACGCCTTTCGCTCCGCGTCGGAGGTTTCTCTGACAGAGCCTTCTCTTTCTTGCATATACACAACCATATTAGCAAGTTTACGACTTCTAATACCAATCTTCACCGGGCGGAGCTCACACTATTGCTTCTTCTTCATTCCGATCCGTTCACCCACGGATCTACAGACTCCCACTGCTTACTATTCTATGTTCTTACTATTCTATGTTCTTACTATTCTATGTTCTTTGAAAACGTCTCGGCCCAACAGCCCATCAAATGGAAGATCCACATCTTCCCCAATGACGTGGAAACGATGTTTCACTTGCATTCCGTTTGTCGTTCATAATTCGAAGGTTACAGTTACCTCCGTCCTTACAATCGTATTAGCGATTGCTCAAGTCCTAATATATATGGCTAGATTACACTTTCCGCCATTTCTCAAACCACTTCTCGGAACTAGACATATGTGTGTACCGCTATCCACCGGAAACCTCAGCCAATTAGTGGTGGTGCCGTCCTAACATTCCAATTGTATACACTCATTCTTACTTTCGCAGTCGACTCTTGAGTATCTATCCAGATAAGGAACAAGTCGACTGCTTTCTTACGCTGTTACTTAGTTTCCTTGGCCTTTATTTCTATGTGCATTCTGTGCACGGCAAACGATATCTGAGGATCTATCGCGTAATGACCGTTTCGTTTGCTTTAAAATACGTTAAGGGCTTCAGATGTAGACGTGATCATGTGTGACTTGGCGAATTACACTGAGAGCACCTCACTACTCGTTGCTGGTCCGCTTCACTTTCCTTTCGTGATACAACCAGCTCCACATTTCTTATTCTTTTAGCTGGACGACACTTTCGCGCAATATTGCCAGGCTTCCCACTCCTGAAGCACGTGGTGGCTTTCTTCTCGGTCTGCGGCACTGCACCACCGACTCGGGTGATCATCTTCTTTTGGGCCGAGGCTGCCGTGCTCGCTCTGTCAGAGATGTCTCTACAGCCTCTGCTTACATTAGCTGTTCACCTCCCGCACGCACTATTATCTTTATTCTGTCATCTTAAATCCGTTGGATAAACATTGCTCGGGTTAATTTCCAATTTGCACTCACCCCGTACCGGTGCACCGCCTCCGTGGCCTCTGCGACCCCGCTCTGTCCGCCGCGGCTGCACTGTTACTGGGTACCCTCGCGCCGTCAGCGGCCTGCGGCGCTACTTGCCACTGTCCCTACCAGTTCACTGCCTCTCTCTGCGCGCCGCCCAGCGGCCCCACGCTGGCCACCGGTGCTGGAGGCTGCCCTCGCGCCGTCCTCCACGTCCTCGCGCTGCCGTAGGCCTCCCCTAGCCGCTTCCTGTGAAGCCCTCCTCGCCTCCGGGCGCCATCCGTCCGCTGCTGCTGAGGCCGCACCACCCCTGGGCGCCTTCCGGGATGTCCTCCTTGTCCCAGGCGCCGTCTGTTGTACGGAGTATATCTGGTATTTCTGATAATGGGACGATTGATTACCTGCTCGTTCCCCACATGCAAAACCATGTGATTTTTATATTTGAATAATGTATACTAACAATTCCAACACTTTCGAAGAGCTAGAAGGCAGCATTGGGATTGGGGTTTCAGGAATTTCCGCAGTCGAAATTCGACGAGTGTTTGACAAAGTTGTAAGTAGGCTGTTTAGGTTATTATGTTGGTAACGTCACGTAGCGCTCTGTATGAAAATCACTGACTGTGCTGTGTGCAGTCTGTGGCTGGTTTGCTTTGTTGGAATATTGGTTATTGTAGTGTTGGGCAGTTGGATGTGAACAGCGCGTAGCGTTGCGCAGTTGGAACTGAGCCGTTAGGAGTGGTGGATGTGGGGAGAGAGATGGCAGAGTTTTGAAAGTAGACGATCTGGACGTGTGTCCGGAGAAGGAAATTTGTAAGAAAGGATGTCATGAACTGATGTATATTATGACTTTTGAACACTATTTACGTAAATACATTGTTTGTTCTCTATCAAAATCTTTCATTTGCTAACTATACCAATCAGTATTTAGTACCTTCAGTAGTTAGAATATTTTATTTAGTTGGCAGTTTTGCCGCTCGCTGTATTGCAGTCGTTCGAGTAACGAAGATTTTTGTGAGGTAAGTGATTCATGAAAGGTATAGGTTATTGTTACTCAGGGCTATGCTTTTGTAGGGATTATTGAAAGTCAGATTGCGTTGAGCTCAAAATATTGTGTGTCAGTTTAGTGATGATCAGAATAAGTAAAGAGAAAACTGTTTGCGTACGTTGAGTTTTCGTGCGGTAGCGTTCTCGCTTCCCAAGCCCGGGTTCGATTCCCGGCGGGGTCAGGGATTTTCTCTGCCTCGTGATGACTGGGTGTTGTGTGCTGTCCTTAGGTTAGTTAGGTTTAAGTAGTTCTAAGTTCTAGGGGACTGATGACCATGGACGTTAAGTCCCATAGTGCTCAGAGCCATTTGAACCATTTACGTTGAGTTTAGCTCAGCTGTTTGAAAATCAAATAATGTAGAAGTTTATCAACACAGTCATTCATAATCTTTCTAAGGGGACGTTTCAAAGTGTCTCGATGATGTCAGGCTCGCCAACCACAGAGGGACGTTAGTTTGATCTCCTGGTGTATATGAAGGTTTTGGTTGTCGTCCGCCTGCCGCTGTGGCCGAGCGATTCTAGGCGTTTCCGTCCGGAAACGCGCTGCTGCTACGGTCATAGGTTCGAATCCTGCCTCGGGCATGGATGTATGTGGTGTCCATAGGTTAGTTAGGTTTAACTAGTTCTAAGTCTAGGGGACTGATGATCTCAGAAGTTAAGTCCCATAGTGCTTAGACCCATTTGAATCATTTTTGGAGTCGTCCGAAAGCTGCGGTCTCGTGGTTAAGTTGTCATGATTGTACAACAAGTCAAAGACAGTCGCTGCCAGACGCAGCCACCAATGAGAGACGTACACGAAGACACACCCTCAAGGGGTTGTGTATACATACGCCACAGCGCGGCACCTTCCTCCTACTCTGACAGTTCAGATCCAGCAACGAGCTAGTGCAGTTACTCAGAACAATGTGCTAACTTTCAGAGTTAAACGTAACAAACGATAAGTGACTATAATACCAGGCTAAGAACAGTTGGAAGAACTCTGAACAGTTGCGACAACACCAGTACTATTATTCGATGTAAAGAAAGTTTATTACTGAGAGTGTTCTGTTACTGTGCTATGTATTATCGTCCCCAATTAAACTCTGATTTGTTCTAAGGCGCCGGCCGGTATGGCCGAGCGGTTCTAGGCGCTTCAGTCTGGAACCGCGCGATCGCTACGGTCGAAGGTTCGAATCCTACCTCGGGCATGGATGTGTGTGATGTCCTTAGGTTAGTTAGGTTTAAGTAGGTCTAAGTTCTAGAGGACTGATGACCTTAGATGTTAAGTCCCATAGTGCTCAGAGCCATTTGAACCATTTTTTATCTTCTAAAGCGCTACCTACATTGTACTCGGTATTAATAGAAATATTGTCTATTGCTTTATACACTGTAAGGCGCGTACACCTTCTCCTCCTATAATAGCGTGGCATCTTCTGTGTGAGTGGTCCAATGTGTTACTCGCGCAGCTGTACGAAGACTGACGCCTTCTTACCAGATTCGTTACTTATATAGACAAAACTGTAGCAACCTCGAGCCCCTGGTTCTCGATGTACACTTAGAGGTTCACGGATGACACTGTGGATCACAAATTTTCTAAGTCCGACACGGGAGTGTAATCTCGTATACGTGGTGTGGTCTCTCTAGCAGGACGTGCGTCCAGGCTAGAGATGGGGGATCCGCTCCTGAACTGATACATAGAGTTGAATCTTTCAAAGAAGTGAACAATCAGTGATTCAGAAAAAAAGAACAGTAGCTCCAAACATTTCCCACGGCAGAGAGAGAGAGAGAGAGAGAGAGAGAGAGAGAGAGAGAGAGAGACGGAGCATATCAGCGGCGCCTCTGCTGGTCAGAGCACAGTGCACGCCACACAACAAAGCCAGCGCCGGCCTCTGCCCTGCTTCTACCTTGGCTGCCTGCATTGTGCAGTGCCCCATTGGATTTTGTGTTTCACATATGCCGTGCCGTCTCTGTGCGTCGTCTGCCACGTGTAGTGTCTGGCACAGATTAACTTAGCATCGCACTCTTTCGGCGATCGTTTCAGTTGCACGTCCTGCCCTCTGGGCAGTTTATGCGAGCAACAGGACAGAGAGCCTCCTAGCGGAGAACATAGGAACTACTTGCAACAACCTGCTCGCAAGAGAACGGACGATTTGTCTTGGAGCGGGTGACTGGTGGCCGTTCACCGCTCCCCCCACCCTCTGAACTCGCCCGCTCAACGCTCACCCCACCATTCTTGACTCTAGCCAGAGCGTTGAGCAAAGCAACTCAGGTGTCACTCTGGTCTCTGCCGTCTTAGCTCACACAGTAATACAGCTCGCGGCTCGACCTGCTCGACTCAGTGCTTCTGCATCGGAGTTCGTCTCTACTGGATATTGTTCTTCGTAGTAATACCGCTATGTATATTACATTATTATGTTATGTATACATCATTTATTTTATTTTATTTTTATTTGTTTAAACTGATCAGATTAGGTTCCTGACGACTCCTCTTACTATAGGATTTTTATTATGGACACTCGAATTTACGCTGAAATTACGAGCGAACCGATAAACTTATCGCAAAATGTGATACACCAATATTTTCCTTGTTTTATTCTGCGTAAGGCTATATGCAGCACTTTTGTCTTACAGTCAAATTTATATATTTTTTTCTTATTCTGGTACGGATTTTGCGATTTTAGGCGTCTTCGGAAGGAAACGTTCACTTTAAAAATATATGGCATGTGATATATTTGTATGAGGTTAATGAAATTTTAATACACTCCTGGAAATGGAAAAAAGAACACATTGACACCGGTGTGTCAGACCCACCATACTTGCTCCGGACACTGCGAGAGGGCTGTACAAGCAATGATCACACGCACGGCACAGCGGACACACCAGGAACCGCGGTGTTGGCCGTCAAATGGCGCTAGCTACGCAGCATTTGTGCACCGCCGCCGTCAGTGTCAGCCAGTTTGCCGTGGCATACGGAGCTCCATCGCAGTCTTTAACACTGGTAGCATGCCGCGACAGCGTGGACGTGAACCGTATGAGCAGTTGACGGACTTTGAGCGAGGGCGTATAGTGGGCATGCGTGAGGCCGGGTGGACGTACCACCAAATTGCTCAACACGTGGGGCGTGAGATGTTGTCGCCAGTGGTCGGCGGAATGTGCACGTGCCCGTCGACCTGGGACCGGACCGCAGCAACGCACGGATGCACGCCAAGACTGTAGGATCCTACGCAGTGCCGTAGGGGACCGCACCGCCACTTCCCAGCAAATTAGGGACACTGTTGCTCCTGGGGTATCGGCGAGGACCATTCGCAACCGTCTCCATGAAGCTGGGCTATGGTCCCGCACACTGTTAGGCCGTCTTCCGCTCACGCCCCAACATCGTGCAGCCCGCCTCCAGTGGTGTCGCGACAGGCGTGAATGGAGGGACGAATGGAGACGTGTCGTCTTCAGCGATGAGAGTCGCTTCTGCCTTGGTGCCAATGATGGTCGTATGCGTGTTTGGCGCCGTGCAGGTGAGCGCCACAATCAGGACTGCATACGACCGAGGCACACAGGGCCAACACCCGGCATCATGGTGTGGGGAGCGATCTCCTACACTGGCCGTACACCACTGGTGATCGTCGAGGGGACACTGAATAGTGCACGGTACATCCAAACCGTCATCGAACCCATCGTTCTACCATTCCTAGACCGGCAAGGGAACTTGCTGTTCCAACAGGACAATGCACGTCCGCATGTATCCCGTGCCACCCAACGTGCTCTAGAAGGTGTAAGTCAACTACCCTGGCCAGTAAGATCTCCGGATCTGTCCCCCATTGAGCATGTTTGGGACTGGATGAAGCGTCGTCTCACGCGGTCTGCACGTCCAGCACGAACGCTGGTCCAACTGAGGCGCCAGGTGGAAATGGCATGGTAAGCCGTTCCACAGGACTACATCCAGCATCTCTACGATCGTCTCCATGGGAGAATAGCAGCCTGCATTGCTGCGAAAGGTGGATATACACTGTACTAGTGCCGACATTGTGCATGCTCTGTTGCCTGTGTCTATGTGCCTGTGGTTCTGTCAGTGTGATCATGTGATGTATCTGACCCCAGGAATGTGTCAATAAAGTTTCCCCTTCCTGGGACAATGAATTCATGGTGTTCTTATTTCAATTACCAGGAGTGTACATTATAGCCAAATATATTGTTAATGTAAATCTCAAGTTACAACATTTTCCGATCACCCAAAAAACCACGATAGTGCAAAATAAATCAATAATCAAAAACTTTGTCATATCATGGAAATTTCAATAAACAATACAAATTCTTACTCATTATCTGTGTTACTTCAAAATAGGATCAAATAAGATCAAAATACAGGTATAGTACTGGAATAAACCAAGTTTAAAGGGCAATGTGCCTTCCATTTATTTTCTATTGTAAATGAGTGGTGAGTCATGAAAAAGAGCGAATTCATTTCAGGGAGTGAACAGTTCTGATCCGATCTCTGAAAAGAACAGTTTTGCCCATCTCTAGTCTGGGCATCTGTTTGTAAACACAGAGCGATAAGCGGTTGCGTAATGACTGAGGTGATGGCTCACACAGAGTGTATTCCAGAGTGCCCCAGAGAGCTACAATACGAAGAAGAATCCCTACTACATCTACATCTACATCAACATCTCGGCTTTTGGCAAGATCAATGTGTAGTTTTTTTTTGTAAGAATAAGGGAAAGGGAATATCTTATTTACTTTAGTTTTACTGAAACTGGACCAATGAGAAAACTATAGAACTGTCGTCTGGGCTTCATAGAACATATAAAAATGGCGCACAGGAGTTTTTTGATCGAACTCCACATTCTAGCACCTGTGTGTACAAGGTTAGTATTCCACTAGTAAGAGCGGCAATATTTTTTCTGTGTTATCAAGTATAAAGTGTTTAACCGCGTCCGATCCCCCACGTAAACTGCCAGTAACAGTTGTTCGGTTTCAGTTGCAGTAGATTGAGCGACTACTGGTAAGTGTTTAACAGGCGACAAAGTTATTGTCGCAACAAGCAGCACCACAGGTAGTTGCTACACCCAAGTCCCGCTCATTTAGCTGCAAGGAACAGGATTAGTCGGAATATCATGCTCAGCTGGAAGAGCATTTCTCAACATACACCATTAAAGATACGGTGCGTATTGCATTCTTTCCGTCCACTGTGTGAGCGGACGTCTATCGTCTACGTCTCAATTTTTTTTCCCGAACCTCGCCCGGAAGATATTCAATATGAGGAGCTCGGAAGAAAGCTCGACTATCATTACGAGGCTCAGAACCATGTCGCAGCAGCGCGGTTCAAGTTTTTTCGTCTCAAAAAGCTCCCTGAACAGTCATGAAAACAGTGAGTTGTTGAACTTAAGGGGTTAACCAGACTTCGTAGTTAGTAATATAATTGTGGACAAAATTATGATGATGTCATGCTTCGTGATGCAATCACGCGAAATGTGTCAGATTTACGCACACCGCACTGCTGTTCTAAAGTTGCAAGATCCGGATTTCAAAACATTGTAGAGTCACGGAGTATTGTGAACACAACTAAAGCTGATTTTGACGCTCTGTCTCTTTCCCTCTTTTATGGTTCACAAGGCAATCTGTCTCCTGTTAATGTTAAAGTAAATAAAAACAGGTCTTAGTTTCAAAGTAAAAGTAAAATCTCTTGGTCACATTGTACACGAGGTGTAATATAGTATAAGGTACGGAAGTCCTGTCAACAATGTTTTTCCATGTCGTGAAGTGAAGTGGTTAAAGTTTGACAAGCTAGGCCATATCCAGACCGCCTGTTTTAAACTCAGTAAAACAAGGCACCAGTCTAACGTGAAACCACAGTATACACCCCTGGAAATGGAAAAAAGAACACATTGACGCCGGTGTGTCAGACTCACCATACCTGCTCCGGACACTGCGAGAGGGCTGTACAAGCAATGATCACACGCACGGCACAGCGGACACACCAGGAACCGCGGTGTTGGCCGTCGAATGACGCTAGCTGCGCAGCATTTGTGCACCGCCGCCGTCAGTGTCAGCCAGTTTGCCGTGGCATACGGAGCTCCATCGCAGTCTTTAACACTGGTAGCATGCCGCGACAGCGTGGACGTGAACCGTATGTGCAGTTGACGGACTTTGAGCGAGGGCGTATAGTGGGCATGCGGGAGGCCGGGTGGACGTACCACCGAATTGCTCAACACGTGGGGCGTGAGGTCTCCACAGTACATCGATGTTGTCGCCAGTGGTCGGCGGAAGGTGCACGTGCCCGTCGACCTGGGACCGGACCGCAGCGACGCACGGATGCACGCCAAGACCGTAGGATCCTACGCAGTGCCGTAGGGGACCGCATCGCCACTTCCCAGCAAATTAGGGACACTGTTGCTCCTGGGGTATCGGCGAGGACCATTCGCAACCGTCTCCATGAAGCTGGGCTACGGTCCCGCACACCGTTAGGCCGTCTTCCGCTCACGCCCCAACATCGTGCAGCCCGCCTCCAGTGGTGTCGCGACAGGCGTGAATGGAGGGACGAATGAAGACGTGTCGTCTTCAGCGATGACAGTCGCTTCTGCCTTGGTGCCAATGATGGTCATATGCGTGTTTGGCGCCGTGCAGGTGAGCGCCACAATCAGGACTGCATACGACCAAGGCACACAGGGCCAACACCCGGCATCATGGTGTCGGGAGCGATCTCCTACACTGGCCGTACACCACTGGTGATCGTCGAGGGGACACTGAATAGTGCACAGTACATCCAAACCGTCATCGAACCCATCGTTCTACCATTCCTAGACCGGCAAGGGAACTTGCTGTTCCAACAGGACAATGCACGTCCGCATGTATCCCGTGCCACCCAACGTGCTCTAGAAGGTGTAAGTCAACTACCCTGGCCAGCAAGATCTCCGGATCTGTCCCCCATTGAGCATGTTTGGGACTGGATGAAGCGTCGTCTCACGCGGTCTGCACGTCCAGCACGAACGCTGGTCCAACTGAGGCGCCAGGTGGAAATGGCATGGCAAGGCGTTCCACAGGACTACATCCAGCATCTCTACGATCGTCTCCATGGGAGAATAGCATCCTGCATTGCTGCGAAAGGTGGATATACACTGTACTAGTGCCGACATTGTGCATGCTCTGTTGCCTGTGTCTATGTGCCTGTGGTTCTGTCAGTGTGATCATGTGATGTATCTGACCCCAGGAATGTGTCAATAAAGTTTCCCCTTCCTGGGACAATGAATTCACGGTGTTCTTATTTCAATTTCCAGGAGTGTAGCTATCAGCACGTTAATGTAGTAATGGCCAATCCAGTGTGGCAGAAAAACAAACAAAATCTTGCTTTTCTGCTTCGTGAGAACTTCATACTGTAGATCACAGACAGAAGATCAGACTCACAAGATGGTTAAATTTCAATTGGACAAAGATGCATCTGTGTCCCTAATCAATAAAGATATTTATGATATGTTCGGTAGCCCACAGCTACAAAAGCTTACTTTTATTTTTTCTGCTTATAGGAGGCACGAAATATCTGTATTAAATACCAGTACTATTCGAGTGCAATATGCCAGCAACTTTTCATGATGTTACGAAATATGTTTCATCCATGTTCCATGTCCTAGAAACATTACGTACATTTTTTGGTTAGACTTGTTTCATTCGTTCAGCCTGTGAATACAGAACAACGTGTTGTGAATCAGTGTTTCAATGCCTCGTACCAATGTTTATGACTTGTGCAGTAAGTGTAATGAACTTTTTGAGCCAGTATTAGAAAGGGCTAAAGGTTTTGAGGCACACATTCATTTTAAACATAATGCTCAACCACGATTTTATTGTGCTAGGCCTGACCCCTTGCTATACGTGACGATTTTGCAAAGGAACTCCAAAGATGCAAAGGAACTGCGGGATGCAAAGGCACTGAGGTGACAGAACCCATTTCTGCAAGCCAGTGGGTAACCCACTGTTAATACTTTAAAAAAAGCAGAAGATTTACGTTTGTGGGTTGACTGCAAAACCATAGTAAAGCCGGAGCTGTTGTGGATTCTTTTCCTGCCCCACAACCGGAGGAAGTAATGAGCGAGTTGGGACAGTGCAGATTCTTTTCAGACTTTTTTCGTGAGATGACCAGTACAAATGTCTTTTTGCAATAATTACTCACCTGGGATTATTCCAGTTCCAAAAATTAATATTTGGAAGCGCTCAAGCATCAGTTATTTTTCAACGTTTCCTGGAACAATTAACAGATAAAGTCCGTTCACATATGAACTACCTGTATGAGATAGCTTTTTCGGATGGTACACGTGTCGAACATCTGGCGAATTTAGAGTGTTTGTTTAACTTGCCTGCTATGACTAGCTTAGAGTTCAACAAGAAGAGTGTTCTTTTACCTTGAACAACTTGAATAGTTAAGACGTGTAATAAATGCAGTGGGTATTCGTCCTGCTTGTTTCCACTTGTCTCCAAGTAAAGTTTTGCTGACACCCCATAACGTCAAGGAGTTACAGGCTTTCATGGGGAAGCTAACCCCCGGGTTCCCGGGTTCCCGGTGGGGTCACGGATTTTCTCTGCCTCGTGATGACTGGGTGTTGTGTGATGTCCTTAGGTTAGTTAGGTTTAAGTAGTTCTAAGTTCTAGGGGACTGATGACCATAGATATTAAGTCCCATAGTGCTCAGAGCCATTTAACCATTTGGGAAGCTAACCTGTTCATTAGGTTTAGAGCTAACGGTGTGCTCACGTTGTTCCACTGACCCAATTGCACTGAACAGCATTAGTTCGTGTGATACGCTCATCGCTTTTGCCTCCAAAACTATGCACTACGAATGTAGTAGTGTGGACATGTTGGGAATGTGGGTCTCACTGGGAACGTGCAAGGGATAAGTCCCTGCAGGGACACTATTCTCTGTGCTGTCGTTGGCTCAGATAGAGCGTCTACCATGTAAGCAGGAAATCCCGGGTTCGAGTCCCAGTCGCGGCACACATTTCGACATGTCCCCAATGAAGTATACCAACGCCTCTTTGCAGCTAGGGTGTCTATCATTCCAAATCTTCCTGCTTTCTCTATCCACATGATCCACCACATTCCCTCACTATCCATCTTCTCACCCTCTCTCTGCTCGGATTTGCCCCTCCACACATGTAGTCTCTGCAAAGCATGCTAATGCTACCTGCAAAACATGCCTGCTGTACAGAGCACCGTATATTTCACGAAATGAAAAAAAAAACCTTTCTTTCTTGTCGTTTGTCCATTCCTATGAGGTCCAGGAGGTTCTAACCCCACTGTGGTGATACTCATATAGGAAGCAGAATGTGAATGAGATTTGGTTGAAATGGGTGCATTGGTTTAGAAGGAGATGCTGGGCATACACACATGAAAATATGCATAAATTCATCGTCCAGTGCTCGTTTTTTACATGAATGTTCCATAGTGTGGCAGTGTAGTACCGGCTGTGAAATACGAGATCCTTTTGTTAGAGGTTACACTGTATAACCTCACGAAAAATACTCATTTTATTATGATTACATAGCTACATATTGCGTACCTCAAAGAAATCATCATTTTATTCCAAAACTGCATACAAACAAACTGAAAATTTTACGTGTGGTAAGTAATCAAAAATAAATCAGGAAAAAACTGGCGTTGTTAACTAGTGTAATAGGGGTTGCCGTCTGTCCAGTGAGACAAAGAAGGGCTATATCTGAGGATGGTAGAATTTCGGATCCATCGGAGACAGGATAAAAAATACGTCGTACCATTGCTAATGCTTTTATGAGAGATCAAAGCACGGAAGATAAACCAAAGCAAGTTTCTATAAAATTAGCAGGAAATTCGATACAGCCGCTGGCATGGGTGCGTGCAACACAGAGCCTTCGACGAAAGAAGACGGTTGTGAGAGGGCGGTGGAGAGAGAGCATAGAGAGTGCGCCACGGGGCCAGCGATCCGCGGCCAGGTGGAGGAGCAGCGGCGGCGAGCGGCGCCAAACGCAATTTGGGGGCCTTTGAGAGGCTGGCCCGGCCGCCGCTGCGGGCCGTTTATTGGATATCGACGCCACGGCCAGCGAGGCACGCGCGTAGCTGACCCCTGGGGGGGTCGGCACAGCTGGGCGGGAGCCCGGCGCTGCCACTGTGGAGAGCCGCGGGCCCGCTACGTCTCGCCCACTGCACGCAGCACGGGCCTTCAGGGCTGCACGCCAGCTGCACAAGGGCTAATGTTGTTCTTGCTGTTCTGGTCCTCAGCCAGAAAAATGGCTTGGTACACATGTGAACGATAGTCTATCTTCTACAAGACTTAATTGTGCCGCACGATTAAATGCCAGCATATTTGGTTACGCTATAGCGTGACTTATTGATATCGCATGGAACAACAAGTTCACTGCTACCAGTCACCATTTCTTTATTTCCACGACCAGTTTCAGTTGCTTAAACCTCTGTCATCAGGCAACTATATGCAGTTCAACATGAAATACACACGGTTGAGGAGAAAAGTATGGAAACACCGCAACAAATGAATACTTGCACATAAATGCTGCAATATCCACGACACTATGTTCTAGCAACAAGATGTTAAAATGAACTAAGTGTACAAACTTCAACAAATATTACCGATACTACGTATAAAACAAACTGTATCGTGTAAAAATGACGATAATTATTTCATTATTTCTGTAACAATTTAATTTCTGTGTGAATTAAAACTGTTGTCAGAGAACTACATTCATAGACAACGACAATTATAATTTTTTTTCTTATCTGTGATAACTGTGGTTCAGTTGTTCTTCCTGTGCTAACCGATGACCTGTTCCGACGTGAGACGAGTGAGGTCTGCAAAGAGAAAACCTGTAACTATATTGTTAATTATTATTTTAAAAGTAGAGTCGCTATTGTCTAGACGTCGATTTGTATTTATTTCAATTGTTGTCCATTTTAATTAATGTTTTAATTGTTAATTATCAGCTCCGCAATTAGGAGCGCAGCCATTAGCGCTAGAAATTTACAGTGCAGTTTACTAGTAGCTGAGAACAATTTCATTGAGAATAATTTTAAATGCTAAAGAATAGAGAACAAAAGGCTTGAGGACTTTTATCTGACTATATTAACTTGAGACAAAAGGAATCGAGAATAACAATAGACAAATTGACTATCGTCTGTCTGCCGCCATCTTAGCAAAAATATCTCCGCGGCAGTTTTGAATCGAGAATATTAACAAACATAAATGATGTTAGATATAAATGAATGGAACTAAATGTGCACCGGTGGTCCCGAATCTACTTTAAAAGACAGAATTCAACTCAGATTGAATCTTTAAAAATAGTGCTCACAGCACGTTACATAATGTCAATTTCTTATTTGCTGCTGTATGAAGCCTAATTATTTCGGACGATTTACATGAAATATTTTAATAGGAGACATACGTTAGTATTGTGCGCGGGTAGTATTGTCTGACTAAATGTTCCTTTTGCTAGAGAAAAGTGCTTCCATCTTAAGTAACAGTTGTATAAAATCTGATAAATGATATACAATTTAGTTCCACTCACATGACTTTACAGACAACATTTCTACACAACGTCTAGTGGAGATTTCTTTAGCAGAGTGACAAATATTGGCCGGGATAATCGTTTTTGAGATCAAACGAATTGTTACACTGACAATAGGTAACTGGTTTTATATATATCTACCTGAAATATCATTTATAAGTAATTAAAGTCACGAAATACTATATACCGTTTCCGCCACAATGCGGATGCTAGCTAAGTCTGCTGGTTAAGTTTTTCTACCTCAACACGAATGGAATCTGTGCAATGTTTTCCGTAGGTGGCACGTGTCAGTCGTGGTCACAATAGTCTTCTGTGTAGCTGTCAGTGCACTATGTCTGAGTTAAGTGAGTTGGAACGTGGGCAAATAAATGGTGCGGATGCTTCCATAGCCAATGTAGTCAAAAGACTTGGTGTTTACAGAGGCGCCGTGTAGAAAGTTGACACCGTATGCAGCAAATACGATTTTGAAGTGCCTGTGTTGTTAAAAAGTACGATGCATGTGCCTTCGAACATGCATGCATGTGTAAGTTGTGATGCATGAAGGATGACATACGAAAATTTGCGTCTGGTCGCGAGTCACGCACGCATAGCCGAAGTGGTTAAAGCTAATCTTTGCGTAAAGTGGGAAATCCGAGTTCCGGCCCGGCTCATATCTGCGTTGTCTTCAATCCATTATACTGTTTATGCTTGTCCGTATTCGCAACTACGAATATATTTCATGTGTAGCGAAAGCGAGAAAACATCATCCGCTAAGTCACAATGTGTACGAAAGTGTGTGTTGAGTGATCGCGGCCAACCGCCATTGAAGAGGATTGTGACGAAACATACGGGGACGATAACTGCATAAGTCACTGCAAAACCTAATTTCGCATTCGCTAACCCCGTCAGCACCAAACAAACACAAAGGGTACTTTAAAGCAACTCATCAGAGATGCAAATGCTAGTAACATGAAAACGTGGTTCCGAAGCTATAAAACGAGCATGGCGGAGCAATGTAAGCATTTCTTCGGATTTGTCTTGTTCCACATTGTTTCCAGTTTCTGGTCGACTTTACGTTCCGAGAGTGAAACACGGCGGGGGTTCAGTGATGTTTCGGGCAGCCATATCGTGATATTCCAAGGCGCTCTTTCGTTTCTCTGCAAGGTCGCATTACTACCAATACTTTGTGACCATTTTGGCTAATGAGGTCCATCCCATGGTGCAATGTTTATTCGCCAATGGTGACACTGTGTTCCAACACCAAAGAGCCGCTGTTCACACAGCTCTAATCATTCATGACTAGTCTTGTGGGTATTTTGATGAACTATCACAATGGCCACCGCAGCCACCAGATCTCATTATTCGAGCCCTTATGGTCTATTTTGGAGAGAACAGAGCGTGAGCGCTACCCGCATCCATCGTAGTTACCTGAACTTGCCGTTATTTCGCAGGAACAATGGTGCAAAATTCCCTTGCGAAATATGCAGGACTTGTATTTATTTATCTATTCCGAGATGGCTAAAAGTTGTTTCTAATGTTACTGTTTTTTCCACACCATATTAGTCGTGGTAATGTGTTGCGTCTCTGGCTTCTCCACATTTTTCCCATCCTCTGTATGTATTGTGTTATGACTTTTGGGTAACCTGTGCCCTTGCCTATTACAGAAGACAAAACAAAACACTATTTGAGCACATGGCTCATAGTATGGTGGCGTTCTTTGATACGATGAACGAAAATATAAAAGCAAAAATATTTCCAACCGTCACAGATTCATCAGCATGTTTACATACAGTAACACTTGTCACATATACCGGGTGATCAAAAAGTCAGCATAAATTTGAAAACTGAATAAATCACGGAATAATGTAGATAGAGAGGTACAAATTGACACACACGCTTGGAATGACATGGGGTTTTATTAGAACAAAAAAAAAATACAAAAGTTCAAAAATGTCCGAAAGATGGCGCTTTATCTGATCAGAATATCAATAATTTGCATAACAAAGTAAGACAAAGCAAAGATGATGTTCTTTACAGGAAATACTCAATATGTCCACCATCATTCCTCAACAATAGCTGTAGTCGAGGAGTAATGTTGTCAACAGCACTGTAAAGTATGTCCGGAGTTATGGTGAGGCATTGGCGTCGGATGTTGTCTTTCAGCAACCCTAGAGATGTCGGTCGATCACGATACAGTTGCGACTTCAGGTAACGCCAAAGCCAATAATCGCACCGACTGAGGTCTGCGGACCTGGGAGGCCAAGCATGACGAAAGTGGCGGCGGAGCACATGACCATCACCAAACGACGCGCGCAAGAGATCTTTCATGCGTCTAGCAATATGGGATGGTTCTAATGAAACCCCATGTCATTCCAAGCATGTGTCTCAATTTTTACCTCTCTATCTACATTATTCCGTGGTTTATTAAGTTTTCAGATTTATACTGACTTTTTGATCACCCGGTATAAGTAACCAGAAAACCATGTGTCACTTCAGTATTTACTTATGCATAGCGTGTAATAGATATAAGCTTAACTACGCACAGCTCTTTGTCGTAATCCAAACTTTGCTCTGCTTGTCTTATTCCTTACGGCATCTATCTGTCAATCCTTCAGGGCCTTCAAAAAGTAAGCGGAACACTATTATGACAGGCCAAGTAATACTGCTCTACAAGTCAAAGTGACACAGATACCTCTCACTGTTTTCCACCACAGTCATCAAGTATCTGTGAACAACGATCGAAAAGTTCTATCTATTGTTCAATCCCTAGACGAGAGAAATACGCTCCTGGGTCACGTAGGCATTCGAGAATCGCTGTATGAGCATCCCCGAGGTTGGAAAATCGCCATCTGCAATTACATACATTCTTCGGATGCCACCACATGGTTCATCGTGGAGGTTCCTTGTACCACTACTACTCATTTACTCTTTTGCTCCAGACGCAGACAAAGCGAGGGAAAAACTACTGTCTTATCTTCGCGGTACTTACGTGAAATCTTCGTTGATGGCAGCAGAGTTGTTCTGTTGCCAGTTTCAGGTACCGGTTCTCTTTCTCAATAATGTTCCTCGAAAATAAGTTCTTCTTCTCTCCAGAGATTCCCATTTAAGTGCAAGAAGCGTTTCCATAATACACGCGTGTTGATCTAGCCGACCGGTAACAAATCAAGCAGTCTTTTAATTACTTCGATGTCTTCCTTTAATCCAACCTGATGGGGCTCCCAAACACTGGATTTCTACCTACGCATGCGCCGCACCAGTATTCCATACACGATCTCTTTTGCAGATGAACCATAATTTTCTAAAATTCTTCCAGTAAATCGGAGTCGTCCATTTGCCTTCCGTACTGCATCCGTTACGTACCCGTTGCATTTTGTATCACTTTGCAACGCTATGCCTACATAGTTAATCGATGTGACTGTGTCAAACAGTACACTGCTAACGCTGTATTGAAACACTACGGGATTTATTTTTCTTCTCATATGCATTAAGTTACATTTTTCTACATTTAGGGCAAGCCGCCATTTATCACAACAACTACAAATTTTTTTCTACGTCCTCTTGTATTCTCTTATAATCATTTAGCGACGACGCCTTCCCGTATACCACAGCATCATCAGCACACAGCGCAACTTGCTGCATACCCTTTCCATCAGCGAATTTACGTATCTGAAAAATACGTGGGGTTTTCCTTGCGATGCCCTTGTCCCTGATGAATGCTCCTCGTTGAAGAGAACTTACTGGGTTCCATTACACAACATATTTCTTCAGATCGACGAAAAAATGGAAATTGCATGGTGTAAGAAATGGACTTGCTCAAATTGTAGCAAACATTTTGCTACAGCTGTAAATTTTGGAAATTTGTGGTAAGAACCTATGGGACCAAACTGCTGAGGTCATCGTTCCCTAGGCTTACACACTACTTAATCTAACTTAAACTAACTTACACTAAGGACACACACACACACACACACACACACACACACACACACACACACACACACACACACACACACATGCCCGAGGGAGGACTCGAACCTCCGACGAAGAGAGGCGCGCGAACCGAGGTTCGGCGTCTGAGAACGTGCGGCTACCCGGCGCGATGCAGCTGGCCTTGTTACATTTGATCTCTTCTATACCGCCAAAATTTCACTGAAAACCTCGATGCAATTTAGACGTTTTGCGCAAAAGAATTGTGCTGTCTTATGTATTTCAGGTTTGGAGTACGTTTCCGGGTTGTTGTGCCATGTTACTCCCATACTGTGATGCGCCCGTCATCCATGTAGAGCCGAACTGTGTGAACGTAAGGTCGGAAACTGTTCTCTTTTCTCACAATCTACCACGGTTGATGCACGGCAGCCATAGCATGGGAGGACAGGTGCAACTTACTTTCTGAAGTCCCTATATAATATTCCAAGGAGAGGCAAAAATAAAAGGAGGATACACACACACCTACGTCACCTATGAATTTGAGCTGGCGAAGTGGTTAGGAACAGGCGATCTCTAATTTTTTGGGACTCGGTCATTTTTACAGACAGGACTTTTCGAATAAAGAGATCTACATTACTGGCCATTAAAATTGCTACAACAAGGAGAAATGCAGATGACAACCGGTTATACATTGGACAAATATAATATACTAGAACTGACATGTGATTACATTTTCACGCAATTTGGGCGCATAGATCCTGAGAAATCAGTACCCAGAACAACCACCTCTGGCCGTAATAACGGCCGTGATACGCCTGGGCATTGTTCAAACAGAGCTTGGATGGCGTGTACAGGTACAGCTGCCTATACAGCTTCAGCACGATACCACAGTTCATCAAGAGTAGTGACTGGCGTATTTTGACGAGCCAGTTGCTCGGCCGCCAGTAACCAGACGTTTTCAATTGGTGAGAGATTTGGAGAATGTGCTGGCCAGGGCAGCAGTCGAACATTTTCTGTATCCAGAAAAGCTGTACAGTACCTGCAACATGCGGTCGTGCATTATCCTGCTGAAATGTAGGGTTTCGCAGGGATCGAATGAGGGGTAGAGCCACGGGTCGTAACACATCTGAAACGTAACGTCCACTGTTCAAAGTGCCGTCAGTGCGAACAAGAGGTGACCGAGACGTGTAACCAATGGCACTCTATACCGTCAAGCCGGATGATATGCCAATATGGGGATGACGAATACACGCTTCCAATGTGCGTTCACCGCGATGTCGCCAAACACGGATGCGACCATCACGATACTGTAAACAGAATCTGGATTCATCCGATAAAATGACGTTTTGCCATTCGTGCACCCAGGTTCGTCGTTGAGTACACCATCGCAGGCGCTCCTGTCTGTGATGCAGCATCAAGGGTAACCGCAGCCATGGTCTCCGAGCTGATAATCCATGCTGCTGCAAACGTCGTCGAACTGTTCGTGCACATGGTTGTTGTCTTGCAAACGTCCCCATCCGTTGACTCAGGGATCGAGACGAGGCTGCACGATCCGTTACAGCCATGCGGATAAGATGCCTGTCATCTCGACTGCTAGTGATACGAGGCCGTTGGGATCCAGCACGGCGTTCCGTATTGCCCTCCTGAAGCCACCGATTCCATATTCTACTAACAGTCATTGAATCTCGACCAACGCGAGCAGCAATGTCGCGATACGATAAACCGCAATCGCGATAGCCTACAATCCGACCTTTATCAAAGTCGGAAACTGATGATACGCATTGCTCCCCCTTACACGAGGCATCACAACAACGTTTCACCAGGCAACGCCGGTGAACTGCTGTTTGTGTATGATAAATCGGTTAGAAACTTTCCTCATGTCAGCACGTTGTGGGAGTCGCCATCGGCGCCAACCTTGTGTGAATGCTCTGAAAAGCTAATCATTTGCATATCACAGCATCTTATTCCTGTCGGTTAACTTTTGCGTCTGTAGCACGTCGTCTTCGTGGTGTAGCAATTTTAATGGCCAGTAGTGTATGTTCGACAAAGAAGCTAGGATAGTTTTTGGCTGCGAAAACACGAAGGATCGACCGTTAATCAACCTTACACTTTCCCAAATTTCCTCATTTAAGCATGCATCTCCCACTTCTCCCAATGTAAGACACATTATTGTTGCATTAAAGAATGTCTCGGCAGACAAATACATGAGCCACATGAGCCAAAACGAGGAGAATTTGAATTATTATTTATTTATAATATGGCTTCCTGTACTGGGAGTCACCATAGACATGATCGGTTCGCCTTTGATGCAGCTCTTAGCATTTACGCAAAGAGGTTGCATCTTTAAGGAAACTGGAATCTTTCAGGAAAGAAAGAATTCGGAAGGAATTTGCCGTGGCCTATAGAAGGGGATCAACCCCTGAATGTACCTAAATTATAGGAAACCACAGAAAACTATTTTCAAGGTTGCTGGATGATGGATTCAAACCACTTCACCTCCCGAATCCAGGGACTGCTAACTCAGCGGCCCAACACGCAGAACTACTCCACGTCGGTGGAGAATTTGTAGACTCTACATTGTCCATTGTTTTACAATAAAATGAATCATAAATTTATTAAATGCTGACACTGCATGTTTAGTCATATGGTAGTTCATGAATTAAGAGTGCAATGGGAATTTCACTCTTAAAAGCAGAGGAGAGAGCGGATAGGTGGAAAGAGTGCAGTGAAGACCTCTACGAGGGGAAAGACATGTCTGACGACGTGAAAGGAGAAGAAATGGGAGTCGATAGAGAAGAGACAGGGAATTCAGTTACAATCGGAATTTTTTGGAAGACCTGCGAATTAATAAGGCAGAAGGGATAGATAATATTCCACCATAATTTTTAAAAACAGTTGGGGGAAGTGGCAACAGAGCGACTATTCGCCCTGGAGTGTAACATCATGAGTCTGGCGATATGCCATCTGACTTTCGGGAAAGAAACATCCACACTATTTCAAAGATTGCAAGAGCCGACAAGCGCAGAAATATCGCGCAATCAGCTCATGCATATAAGTTCCTGACGAGAATAATAGGCAGAAGAATGAAAAAGACAACTGAGGATCTCTAAGATTGGGATGAGCTTGGCTGCAGGGAAGTAAAGGTACCAGAGAGGTAATTCTGAAGTTTCAGTTGATAATGGAAGCAAGTCTGAAACAAGTTAAGACACATTCATAGGATAATGCGACGCGGAAAAAGTGTTCGAAGATGACAAACGTTGCAAGATGTTCGAAATTCAGAGAAAAATAGGGGTACATTATAAGGAAAAGCAGGTAATCTACCACATGTACAGGAACAGAGAGGGAACAATATGAGTGGGAGACGAAGAACGATGTTCCCGAATTAAAAAGCGTCTGAGACAAGACTGTAGTTTTTCGCCCCTTCCGGTTTTCCCACATCCCATGTGTCAGTACCATACAATGCCGTGCTCCAAACGTGAATTTTCAGAAATTTCTTCCTCAAATTAAGGCCTGTGTTTGATACTGATAGACTTTTCTTGACCAGGGATGACTTTCTTGGCGCTGCTAGTCTGCTTTTGATGTCCTCCTTGCACCTTCCGTAATTAGTTCATTTGCTGCTTTGATAGTAGAATTATTTCATTTATTTCGTGACCATCAATCCTGATGTTAAGTTTCTCACTGTACTCGTTTCTGCTACTTCTCGTTACTTTCGTTTATCTTCGATTTACTCGTACTTTCAGTCCATATCCTATACTCATTAGACAATTCAATCCATTCAGCCCATAATGCAATTCTTCTTCACTTTCACTCAGGACAGCAATGTCATCCGCGAATCGTATCATTGATATTCTTTCACCTTGAATTTTAATTCCACTCCTGAATCTTTCTTTTATCTCCATCATTGCTTCTTCGATATACAAATTGAACAGTATGGTCGAAAGACTACAACTCTGTCTTACACCCTTTTTAATAGGAGCATTTCGTTCTTGGTCGTCCACTGTTATCATTCCTTCTTGGATTCTGTACATATTGTATATTACCTGTCTCTCCCAATAGCTTACCCGTGCCTCTCTACGAATTTCAAACATATTGTGCCATTTTACATTGCCGAACGCTTTTTCTAGGTCGGCAAATGCTAAGAACGTGTCTTGATGTTTCTTTCGTCTTGTTCCTATTATCAACCGTAGGGTCAGAATTGTCTTTCTGGCGCCTTTACCTTTCTTAAAGCCTAACTGATCATCTAACACATGCTCAGTTTTCTTTTCCGTTCTTTTGTATATTATTCTTGTCAGCAACTTATATGCATGAACTGTTAAGCTGACTGTCCGATAATTCTCCCATTTGTCAGCCCTTGCAGTCTTCAGAAGGGTGTGGATGATATTTTTCCGAAAGCCAGATGATACGTCACCAGACTGATATAATTTACACACAAATGTGAACAGTCGTTTTGCTGCCACTTCCCCCCAATGATTTTAGAAATTCTATCCATTCTGCCTAATTTGATCTTAAGTCCTCCATAAAACACCCCGTCTTCAAGCCACAAGTGGCCCATCGAGCCCAGTCGACCGCCGTGTCGTCCTCAGTGGAGGATGCGGTTAGGAGGGGCGTGTGGTCAGCACACCGCTCTCCCGGCCGTTATGATGGTTTTCTTTGACCGGAGCTGCTATTATTCGATCGAGTAGCTCCTGAATTGGCATCAGGAGGCTGAGTGCACCCAGAAAAATAGCAACAGCACATGGCAGCCCGGATGGATACCCATCCAAGTGCCGGCCACGCCCGACAGCGCTTAACTTAGGTGATCTCACTGGAACCGGTGTATCCATTGCGGCAAGGCCGTTGCCTTAAGTCCTCCATAGCTCTCTTAAATTCTGATTGTAATACTGGATCGCCTATCCCTTCTATCTTCTATCGCCGGCAGGAGTGGCCGAGCGGTTCTAGGCGCTACAGTCTGGAACCGCGCGACAACTACGGTCGCAGGTTCGAATCCTGCCTCGGGCATGGGTGTGTGTGATGTCCTTAGGTTAGTTAGGTTTAAGTAGTTCTAAGTTCTAGGGGACTGGTGACCTCAGAAGTTAAGTCCCATAGTGCTCAGAGCCATTTGAACCATTTGAACTATCTTCTATCACATCACACAAATCTTCCCCCTCATAATGTAAGTAGGCTGTTTATGTAAGTAGGCTGTTTAGATTTTTATATTGGTAATGCCACGTAGCGCTCTGTATGAAAATCACTGGCTGTGCTGTGTGCAGTCTGTGGCTAGTTTGCATGGTTGTCTGCCATTGTAGCGTTGGGCAGCGGCAGCTGGATGTGAACAGCGCGTAGCGTTGCGCAGTTGGAGGTGAGCCGCCAGAAGTGGTGGATGTGGGGAGAGAGATGGCGGAGTTTTGAAATTTGTTGTACTGGATATTATGAACTGCTATATATATTATGGTTTTTCAACACTATTAAGGTAAATACATTGTTTGTTCTCTATTAAAATCTTTCATTTGCTAACTTTCCCTATCAGTAGTTAGTGCCTTCCGTAGTTTGAATCTTTTATTTAGCTGGCAGTAGTGGCGCTCGCTGTATTGCAGTAGTTCGAGTAACGAAGATTTTTGGTGAGGTAAGTGATTTTTGAAAGGTATAGGTTAATGTTAGTCAGGGCCATTCTTTTGTAGGGATTTTTGAAAGTCAGATTGCGTTGCGCTAAAAATATTGTATGTCACTTTAAGCACAGTCGTGTATAAATGTTCAAAGGGGACGTTTCAATAAGGCCTTTAGTGTACTGTTTCCTCCTTTAAGCTGTCTGTCTGTCTCTCTCTCTCTCTTTCTCTCTCTCTGCTCTGCTTTTAACAGTGGAATTCCCGTTGCCCTCTTAATGTTACCGCCTTGCTTTTAATTTCACCGAAGGCTGTTTTGACTTTATGATTAGTCAGTCCTTCCGACAATCATTTCTTCGATTTCTTCACATTTTTCATGCATCCATTTCGTCTTAGCTTCCCTGCACTTCCTATTTGTTTCATTCCTCAGCAACTTGTATTTCTGTATTCCTGAATTTCCCTGTACATTTTTGAAGTGATTCTTTCATCGAGCAGCGGAAATATTTCTTCTGTTACTCACTGTTTCTTCGGTGTTACCTTCTTTGTACCTCTGTTTTTCTTTCCAACTCCCGTGATTATCCTTTTTAGAAAGGTCCATTCCTCTTCATATGTACCGTCTACTGAGCTATATCTTAATGCTGTATCTATAGCCTTAGAGAGATTCTAGCGTGTATCGTCATTCCTTAGTACTTCCATAGCCCACCTCTAAGCGTATTGATTCTTGCTGCTTAATCTATCAAACGTCAGCCTACTTTTGATAACAACTGCATTGCGATCTGAGTCTATGTCTGCTCCTGGGTACGCCTTACAATCCAGTATCTGATTTCGCAATCTGACTATGATGTGCTTTAACTGAAATCTTCCTGTAGCACCCGGCGTTTTCCAAGTATACCTCCTCATCTTGTGATTCTTGAACAGAGTATTCGATATTACGCGCTGAAATTCATTATACAGCTCAATTAGTCTTTCTCCTGTCTGATTTACTGTCCCAAGCTCATATTCTCCTGTAACCTTTTCTTGTTCTCCTTCCCCTACAACTGCATTCCAGTCCCATATGACTATCAGATTTTCATCTCCCTTTGCGTACTACATTACGTTTTCGATATCTTCATAAAAAAAATGGTTCAAATGGCTCTGAGCACTATGGGACTCAACTGCTGAGGTCATTAGTCCACTAGAACTTAGAACTACTTAAACCTAACTAACCTAAGGACATCACAAACATCCATGCCCGAGGCAGGATTCGAACCTGCGACCGTAGCGGTCTTGCGGTTCCAGACTGCAGCGCCTTTAACCGCACGGCCACTTCGGCCGGCTGATATCTTCATATACTCTCTCCATCTGTTCATCTTCTGATTGCGACGTCGGCATGTATACCTGAACAATAATTGTCGAAGTGGGTTTGCTGTCGATTCTGATAAGAATAACTCTATCACTGAACTGTTCACAATAACACACTCTCTGCCCTACCTTCATATTCGTAACGAATCCTACTCCCGATACACCATTTTGTACCGCTGTCGATATTACCCTCTACTCATCTGTCCAGAAATATTTTTCTTCTTTCTATTTTACTTCACTGACACCTATTGTATCTATAGTGAGCCTTTGCATTTCCCTTTTGCGATTTTCTAGCTTCCTAACTACGTTGAAGTTTCTGACATTCCGTACCGCGACTCATAGAACGTTATCACTTTTTTGTTAACTGAATCTTTCTGTCATAGTCACCTCCCCATTGGTAGTCGCCTCTCGGAGATCCTAAAGGGGGACTGTTCCATAATCTTCTGCCAATGGAGGAATCATGATGACACTTTTTCAATTACAGGCCACATTTTCTGTGAACACACGTTATCTGTCTTTAATGCAGTGCATTGCCTTCTGCATCCTTATGCCGTTGATCACCGTAGATTCTTCCACCTTTATGGGCAGTTTCTCACCCCAAGGACAAGAGAGTGCCCTGAACCTCGTCTGCTCCTCAACCCTCTTTGACAATGCCGTTGGCAAAATGAGGGTGACTTCTTATGCTGGAAGCCTTCACCCACCAAAGTTGATTATTAACCAAAGTTTAAGGGGTGTCGACTTTCGGACCTGGGATAGAGGATGTTTTGATTACTAATGAAAGCGTTACTCCTAGACCATGGGTGCATTACAATATTACTCCACCATAATTAGATTTTGGAGGAAAGGGAGAGGGAAATGTGCAGAGTGCAGACGGTTCGGGCGAATTCAAGCAGCCCGCTGAAAATATCTTTTACAAACGATTGAACGTTAGAATGTGCTGTCATCCCGTACCCCTTCCGGTCTCCACGAACCCTTTCTCTATCGTTCCGTATCGAAACTGGTTCTCATGACAGAGTACCGCCCAGGTTAGGCGTTATTTTGACATTTTGGCCACTAATGATAGAATATCGAACAAATTGTTTAACGAAATGCAGCCATTTGTGTTTGACCGATATTTTTGTTCGTCAACGCGACAGGCAAATCCAAGTTTACTTTTATGCACGTATTTTAATTTAATGTTTCTTATAGTGATATTTACCACTCCGCTGCCTTGTGAAATACAGATATATTGCAACCTCAAAGTTCTACCAGCTTTCAAATAACAAATCCAGTGTTAACCATAAACTGCTTAGATAGGCCATTGTGCTATTATAGTAGTGCGCGCGGGAGATCGAACAGGTTTGCGCGACCTTGTCACGACGATGACAGACGCCTCGAGCAAGTACTCACCGTACTTTGGTTCATTGTCAGGTCTCCGCAGACGTTCTGCGAACACCCATGAATATCTGTGTTGCTCTGATCTTCCGTCTAAAAACATTCAGTGACTGCTTGGAACGCAGTTCTGTTAGAAACGCCATTTTGAAGCCTGTGTATAGCACTCATCAGCACTTCGTGTAACTGTAGGTACTGAAACGGGTATATTCCAATACTAATTCTATAGTTTTTCAACTGAAACTTCCCCATAAAAGAAAAGTGTTGCATTACTTATTGAACATCTCTTGTAAAAGTTACTGTACGTTCAGACCAAATGTATTTTAAACATTTCGCATAAGAAAACATTTCGTATAATGCTGGTACATTCTGCTTCTGTGTGTTTCCCATGATTAATGCGATTATGTAAAGAAAAAAATGGTTCAAATGGCTCTGAGCACTATGGGACTTAACATCTGTGGTCATCAGTCCCCTAGAACTTAGCACTACTTAAACCTAACTAACCTAAGGACATCACACACATCCATGCCCGAGGCAGGATTCGAACCTGCGACCGTAGCAGCCGCGCGGTTCCGGACTGCGCGCCTAGGACCGCTAGACCACCGCGGCCAGCTATGTAAAGGTTTAAGTAGTACTAAGTTCTAGGGGACTGATGACCATAGATGTTAAGTCCCATAGTGCTCAGAGCCATTTGAACCATTTTTTCCAACATTTCCTCAAAGTTTGGCGTGCCTTTTTGTTACAGCACGTATTCGGTTGTCTTATGAAGTTCACAGCTGAATTCTTGCCTCTTGCTTACTAACTGAAGTAATGAAAGTCCTGGTGTTTTAAAACTGTGTGCCTGACCGACATTCGAACACAGAAACTTTAGCTTTCGCTGGGAATACTCGCTGCACTGGAGAGTGAATATTCATTCAGGTAACCGAAGTAGTGTTTCGTCTCTACTGACAACGATATCTGCTAAGCGCTAGAAACTCTATTATTTCTAGTCTTTGGTAAAACACACACGCCGTTTCAGCACCCTGTGCAGAGAGCAGTTTTCATAGACAGCCAAGTGCTCAGGGAAACGAAATAACCGGCTGGAATTAGGTCGGTATTGCGCGTGCAGACTGCTTGCTGAGAGAACTCGTCGGGGCAAGGGGCGGCGCGTGCTATTAGCTCGAGCAACTCACAACTGCCCCGCAGCATTCAGAGGCGGGGCGAACTCGGTCGGGCCCGTATCGCTTTCAGAGCGAAGCTCCGGGGAGTTGGCCGCGGCAGTAGGAAGCTTTCAGAGCCAGCGCCGTTACGGAACTCACAAAGTTACAACTCGCCGCGAAACAACACCGGCGCCCCCCGCTGACCAGTTCCCTGTCCAGCTGCTGCAGGCCGCGGATTACTTTCGGCGCTGACGATGTCGCGGCCGTCTCAGTTTTTCTCTCTGGTCTGTGCTTTCTGCTCCACGACACGCGACTGCTTTCCGCGGGTTGGCGCGCTGTGCCCCACCCTGCAACTCCATTTCGACTGCTGGACCGGATATAGTCACTTTCCCACGGCTACACAGCTCTACACTGCGGTGAAAAAGTTTTTGGATAGGGATATGCACTTATACAGATGGCGGTTGTATCGCGTGCACAAGGTATAAATGAGCAGTGCGTTGTCGGAGCTGTCATTCTAGTCATGTGACTGATCTTAAAAGGTTTCCGACGTGATTATGGCTGCAGACTTTGAACACGAAATGGTAGTTGGAGCTAGACACATGAGATATTCCGTTTCGGAAATCGTGAGGGGAGTCTATATTTGGACGTCCACAATGTCATAGGTTGCCGAGAATACCACAAGTCGGGCGTTACCTGTCACCACGCACAACGCCATGGCCGACGGCCTTCACTTAATGACCGAGACCAGCGGCGTTTTCGAAGAATAGGCGTAGTCAGTACTAACAGACAAGAAACACACCCTGAAATAAGCGCAGAAATCCGTGTGGGACATACGATGAACGTATCCGTTACGACAGCGTGTAGAAATTCGGCGTTCATGGGATATGACAACAGACGAGTGCTTTTGCTAACAGTAGGACATCTCCTGCAGCGCTTACTCTGGACTCGAGACCACATCCGTTAGATCCTAGACGACTGTAAACCGTGGCCTGGTCGTATGAGTCCTAATTTCAGTTGGTAAGACCTGATGGTAGGGTTTGAGTGTGCCACAGAAGTCATGGGTCCGAGTTGTCAAAAAGGCATTGCGCAAACCGTTGCTGGCTCCATAATGTTGTGGGCTGTGTTTACATGGAATGGACTGGTCCCCTGTTCCAGCTAAGCCGATCAGTGACTTGAAATGGTTACGTTCTGGTACTTGGACCTCATTTGCATTTTTATGGGTTACAAAGGGCGATGTCACAGGGCCAAAATTGTTCGAATTTGATTTCAACAACATTCTAGTTAGTTCGAGCGAATGACTTCGCTACCCTGCTCGCCCGACGTGACGTGAATCCCATCGAACACTTATAGAACATAGCCGAGAGAACAGTTCGTGCACAAAATCTTTTAGCGGCAACACTTTTGCTACTCAGGTATGCATGGCTCAGTGTTTCTGCAGCGGACTTCCAACGACTTGAGTCGCTGCACTACATTGGGCAGCATTAGGTTCCACACGATATTAGGAGGTATCCTACGACTTTTGTCACCTCCTTATACTTGAAAATATCATAAACTGTACCGCTGGTCAGGAAACGACAGAATTTAAAGGTATGAGCGAAAATCATTGTGATACCACTGAGAGTGGGATGAGCCGACACTGCTGTTGCAAGGTTGTAGGATAGGCAGCTCACACAGTTCGCAGTTGGTTTAAGCAAACAAAAAAGTGTCCAGTAAACATGCGCTCTTAAAACAGTACGGTAAGAGCTACGGTCATTAGAAGGGAAATGTCCGCAGGTCGTGGTCTAGTGGCTAGGGTTGTTACCCCTAGTTAACGGAGTCCCGGGTTCGATTCCTGGCCAGGTCGGTGTTTTTCTCCACCCGGAGATTGGGCGTTTGTGTCCTCCTCATCACCTCATCGTCATTCGGGTAGTGGAGAGACTGGCAATGGAATGACTGGAACTTGTACGGGCACTGATGACCACAATGCTGAGCGCCCCACAAACCACATCATCATCAGACGAAACGCGTTTCACTGTAGCGAATATGAGCAAGTGCTCATAGCGATTAAGGAGTGTATTATAGAGCCGATGTTTATGAGATTTTTTTTCTTGTATTGGTGGTCCATGCTGCCACCTCTGCAAATTGCCTACTCTACAATCTGAACAACAACAGTATCGGTGCATTTATACCACTGTGTCAGATACACAGAGGGACTTTGCTTTTAACTTTGGAATCAGTCGTCTGGAGCAGGGTCCTATACCTTGAATTCATACATTTATCCTTCTACATGATTCCTAAAAGTTTGTAACATAACCGCAGAATCATCCCGTATCTACACTCCTGGAAATGGAAAAAAGAACGCATTGACACCGGTGTGTCAGACCCACCATACTTGCTCCGGACACTGCGAGAGGGCTGTACAAGCAATGATCACACGCATGGCACAGCGGACACACCAGGAACCGCGGTGTTGGCCGTCGAATGGCGCTAGCTGCGCAGCATTTGTGCACCGCCGCCGTCAGTGTCAGCCAGTTTGCCATGGCATACGGAGCTCCATCGCAGTCTTTAACACTGGTAGCATGCCGCGACAGCGTGGACGTGAACCGTATGTGCAGTTGACGGACTTTGAGCGAGGGCGTATAGTGGGCATGCGGGAGGCCGGGTGGACGTACCGCCGAATTGCTCAACACGTGGGGCGTGAGATCTCCACAGTACATCGATGTTGTCGCCAGTGGTCGGCGGAAGGTGCACGTGCCCGTCGACCTGGGACTGGACCGCAGCGACGCACGGATGCACGCCAAGACCGTAGGATCCTACGCAGTGCCGTAGGGGACCGCACCGCCACTTCCCAGCAAATTAGGGACACTGTTGCTCCTGGGGTATCGGCGAGGACCATTCGCAACCGTCTCCATGAAGCTGGGCTACGGTCCCGCACACCGTTAGGCCGTCTTCCGCTCACGCCCCAACATCGTGCAGCCCGCCTCCAGTGGTGTCGCGAGAGGCGTGAATGGAGGGACGAATGGAGACGTGTCGTCTTCAGCGATGAGAGTCGCTTCTGCCTTGGTGCCAATGATGGTCGTATGCGTGTTTGGCGCCGTGCAGGTGAGCGCCACAATCAGGACTGCATACGACCGAGGCACACAGGGCCAACACCTGGCATCATGGTGTGGGGAGCGATCTCCTACACTGGCCGTACACCACTGGTGATCGTCGAGGGGACACTGAATAGTGCACGGTACATCCAAACCGTCATCGAACCCATCGTTCTACCATTCCTAGACCAGCAAGGGAACTTGCTGTTCCAACAGGACAATGCACGTCCGTATGTATCCCGTGCCACCCAACGTGCTCTAGAAGGTGTAAGTCAACTCTCCTGGCCAGCAAGATCTCAGGATCTGTCCCCCATTGAGCATGTTTGGGACTGGATGAAGCGTCGTCTCACGCGGTCTGCACGTCCAGCACGAACGTTGGTCCAACTGAGGCGCCATGTGGAAATGGCATGGCAAGCCGTTCCACAGGACTACATCCAGCATCTCTACGATCGTCTCCATGGGAGAATAGCAGCCTGCATTGCTGCGAAAGGTGGATATACACTGTACTAGTGCCGACATTGTGCATGCTCAGTTGCCTGTGTCTGTGTGCCTGTGGTTCTGTCAGTGTGATCATGTGATGTATCTGACCCCAGGAATGTGTCAATAAAGTTTCCCCTTCTTGGGACAATGAATTCACGGTGTTCTTATTTCAATTTTCAGGAGTGTATATTAAAAAATTGAACTCGGCTATAACAGGCCTCGAAAGCCCCAACGACACTGACCGATCGCCGTGTCATCTTCAGTCTATAGGCGTCACCGGATGCGGATAATGAGGAATACCGCCGTCCCGGCCATTGTCGGTCTACGAGACCAGAGCCGCTACTTTTCAGTCAAGTAGCTCATTAATTTGAAAATGGTTCAAATGGTTCTGAGCACTATGCGACTTAACTTCTGAGGTCATAAGACGCCTAGAACTTAGAACTACTTAAACCTAACTAACCTAATGACATCACACACATCCATGCCCGAGGCAGGATTCGAACCTGCGACCGTAGCGGTCGCTCGGTTCCAGACTGTAGCGCCTAGAACCGCACGGCCACTCCGGCCGGCTCATTAATTTACCACACAAAGGTTGAGTGCAGTCCGCTTGCCAACAGCGCTCGGTACACTGAGCGGTCATCCATCCATGTGCTAGCCAAGCTCGACAGCGCTTAAATATATAACAACGTAGAAAACAATAAATGAAGGGAACATTAATTTAATTATGCAAACATAAGAAACGTTAGTCTTCTGCAAAGTTACGAGTGCAGTTTATTGAGTAATTTCAAAGACAGGTAGAGCAACAGGTTATTATTTTTTAAATTTCACATTTCGTCTCCACTTTATTTGCGCATTCAGGAAAATAGGCACTTGTTTGAGAACTTGATTTAAATCAACATTCCATTATCAGAAAATCCACCTGAACACAATTAAATGAATCATGTTGCGTCTATCACTGAAACTTAGAATGTTTCTTGATTTATAAGTACATTTATAGACATTTGACTGAAACTGATATATGCACAGTTCCTTTAAATACATCTTTACGTGATAGAAACAAATAACATTCTATTTGAAAAATTAAAAATCGTTGCTGTTGTTTTTTTTTGCAGCTGTAGGAGAACGACACAAGGCAGATGTTTTATATTTAAAATTAACGCACTTTGGTCTTCAATGTTCACGTACACAAGCTGGCAAAAGCAGTAACACAAAGGACTGAACACTGTCCTTGGGTCACTGAACAACCTTCTTGTAGAATGATTATTGTGGCGTAGGTATCGACTCGCCATCTCGATCAGGATTCTGTGGCAGTCTTCCAATATTCGCCGTGTCTTCTCCCGTGGTCCATCGTGTGCGCCGACGTTGAAAGAGGTGAGGGTAAATACTCTTATTTTCACTTATTTAGTTAGTTAGTAAGTTACATGTTCCACTGATCATTTGAACGATGTTATTGTTTCAGTCCTACTTATGCAATTACGCCTCAAAGAATTTAGCTACCAGTTTTTAAGTAAAAATACGTCAGGAGAAATAATGTGATTTTATATCACATTTAAAACCTACCTTTCTCCCTGTCTGACAATTTATGTTAATGGGCAAATGATAAAAGATTTTTGTTGCTGCTTATTGAGCTCCTCTATGAGCTACTGAAAGCTTCACTAATGGATAATAAAGGTCACTTTTCCCTCTAGTGTTGTCGATACTGACATCACAGTTCTACTCAAATTGTGATGGATTATTTGTGAAGAATTTCATTTGCGAATATATCTATTGTGATGGCACTAAGATCCTTGAACCGGTGCCGACAAGACGTCCGTGCTTTAACACCACATATTACTCTTACTTCTCGCTTCTGTGCAATCAATACTTTCTTTGTAAGCGATGAGTTATCCCCGAAAATTATTGTGTAAGGCATTATTGAGTGGAAATGTGCAAAATAAGTGGAAATGTGCCAAATATGTTGGAAAGGATGATTCGGTTGTTTCCAAGACTAACATCATACAAAGAGCGTAAGTAGTAGAACGTAATTGTTTGAGAAGCTAAGTAATATGCTCTTTCAAGTTGAAGTTTTCATCCATATGTAAACCCAAGAACTTGGAGTATTCCATTCTGTTTACTGACTCTTCCTCAAGTGCTGCATCAGTTGTTGGTATAACACTATTTGTTGTACAGAAATTTTAGGAAGAGTCCATTTTTGAGAACCACTTTATAATTCTTTGGAAAATAAAATTTGCCATCTCTCCCGTTGTTTTCTGTCTAGTGTGATTTATTATAAAGCCAGTATCCTTTGCAAAAGTAATTGTCTTGCTGTCGAGTGTTGAGAGGGAAGTCACTCACATGTACAACGAATAAGAGTGGACCCAAAATTTAGTCCTGTTGCACTCCCTCTAGGGTTTCTCCCAAGTAACTAAAATTGTCTTCCGTTCTGACATTGTTCGAATTATTCATCACAACCTTTTGCATTCTGTTTGTTCATTATAATTGAAACCAGCAACGTTCCATAAAACCTGAGTTTTTCTGAGAGAGTAACATGATCTACACAATAAAACGCCGTGGAAAGATCTAAAAGATACCAGCTGGCGCTCTCTCATTATCTAAGTTTTGTACTGTTTGATGAATGAATGTATAAATAGAATTCTCACTTGAGCAACCTTTCTGGAATTCACACTATGATATGCTAAGCAAATTGTTTCTACTTACGTGTGAGACTGTTCTTGGGGTTCGTAACATTTCTGAATGCATTCGAAAAATATTTCATTAAGACAACAGCATGATAGTTGTTTAAGTCTGTCTAGTCACCTTTCTTATGAAGAAGTTTCCCAATTATATATTTTAACATGGCTGGAGAAATTACCTGTGCCGTTGACACACTGCATATATCACTAAGGACATAACTTATTAAGTTGGAACAAATTCTCAGAATTCTGTCTGAAATTCCGTCAGCACCACATGAGCTTTTGTTTTAAGAATTTTTGTAATTCCATTTATTTCAGCGAAGGATGCTGGTGCTACTTCTAGTTCTTAAAACTTTTGTGGAATGATATTTGTAATATGTTCGCTTGCTTCTGCAATTGACCCTTCTAATCCTGTTTTTGCTGCTACATTTAGATTGTTAAAAATACATGACTTGTGAATTATCAGTCAAAACATTGTCCTATAGTTTTATTGTTATAGTTTGTTGTACACTGACTCGCTGTCCTGTCTCCCATTAGACAATATCCCACATAGTTTTCATTTTAATATCTGCACTGTTTATTTCTCTCAGGACAATCATGCTTCTGGACATATTAATGACTTTCCTTAAAATACTACAGTATTTTCTTGTAGTAACAACTAATGTCGGATCTTCGCTTACTGTGGCCTTTGTATAAATTTCCATCTTCCTCTCACATGAGATTTTAATTCCCTTTGTTATCAGTGGCTTATTTGTTTTATCTTAATTGATCTTCAAGAGAATTTTTTTACCAAAGCAGCTTACAAATATTGACATAAATTTGCCATGGAAACAAATTGAATTTGAGGTCAGCATCTCTTTCTATATATGCTATATTCTTTACTACCCCTTTTAACTAACTATTACGATATTGCAGCATGTTCTTATTAATAAGTCTCACTGCTTCGTATGACACTGTATCAGGATTATAAGGTGCCATACTGTTCATTTTCATTAGTTGCGCATCATGATCAGACAGTCCCTATTACGTGTTAACCATTTCAGCCGGAGCACTGTCTACAAAAATGTTGTTTCCCAGTGTACTACTATCTAGCTGCACACAAGCTGGAAAACTCAGTGCTAAAATTGTATTAAAACATCCAAATAACAAGTCTAGTTCATTTTTCCTCTCTGTATCCTTTAAGAAATCTGCAATGAAATTTTGTCTGACAAACAGTGCAATAATGCGAGTTCTCATAAATAACTGTAAATTTTCTAGAGTGCATTTATTATAGCAGTATTTTGCAGTAACAACTCACAAACACGTGCTCCTAGGTTCTTATCAACTCAAAAGCTATTTGTTTCGACATTCTTTTTAGGATTAAGCTTTTAGTGACTATATGTAACGCCACCCATCGGTCTTTCAGCGACTGATGGAAATTTCAGAGCTAGCAGAGCGTTAGCTGGAGGCTAGCTTGGCGTTAGCTGTAGCGTCGTATGCAGTTGGCATAGACATTTCCGGCGCCATAGTCGTAACTCTCTGAAAAAATAAATACATAAAAAATGCTCATAGCTCTTTATAAGGAGTATTTTTTATCTTTACCTGTCTGAATAATACATATTCTAATCATACTTAGCTTTCATGTTGTCTACAATATTTGGAAGACTTTTTTGTGTTACCTTCAGTTTTTATTGACTCACAAGTTCTATAGGAAACGGAAGTCTTCCGCACAATTTTTTTCCTCAAACCAGATTGTCCTTTCACTTTGTTCTCATCATTGATATTAATTTTGTTTTCTACCCACCCCATCGAAAATTTAATTCGTGTATCCCCTTTTGTTAACATACCAAGTGCACTGATTTCATGGCAAACACTACGCCCTTGAATTTCTTTTATTTGAAGCCATATTTGTACTACTCTTCGTTCCAACCATCAGCAAATTCTGAACTTTCACAAGTCACCCACTTGCATCATATTCATCAACGTTAGTCACAAGGAGTGAATACTGGATTTCAGTTATTCATGTGCTATTTAAGTTCTCAACACACTGCATTTTACTTATAGTTTCTCATGTCTCTGCTGTTACTGACTTTTCTTCAGAGAAATTCATCGCACTCATGAAGGCAATATGACAATGAAATGTAAAAGTAAAGTTACTTGTTATTTAATCACAACACGGGCCACTTCAAACATGCAGGTACTGATTCCATTTCTGCCCTCCAACGAAAACGGAGTTGACGTTTGTGCTGCTAGTGTTGCTCTAGTGTAGCTGTAGCCTGCAGTCGTGGTAAAACAGACCTTTATCTACTCTCAACGAATTTAATGAGTGTCAATTGCAATTATCTTTAATAGACATATCTCTGGATGATTATTTCTGGGAATGCCGTTCGCAAGTAAAGCACTGGATGTAAGTAATGTACGTAGAGGTGTGCACACTTGGCCTGTATGTTTAATGTATAAAACAAAATTTTAAGGCAAGTGAGGGTTTCTTTAACGGAACGATCCACTTTTCTTATTGGTCTTTATAACCTCTTGAAATGACGAGTACAGCGACATAGCGCTAGTTGACTTTGACGTTTAAACTTTTCACAAACGTATCTGAGAACTCAGATGGAACTGAAAGGTAATGCGGCCAGAACGACATGTTGCACTTTAAAAGCCACCAGGCAAGGCTCTGGTCAAACGCTAGATCGATATATGCAGCAAGAACGTAGACCTAGGCTTCCAAGAAAAACGTATTCACTCAAAGCACTCACTCATATGAAACTGATACAAGATCACCTACGATTGTTGTAAATACTTACATCCAGTGTACAAGAAAGGGCTTAGGAAAGCTTTAAAGGAGCGAGGACATTTTGCCAGCCAACTTTTATACACTACTGGCCATTAAAATTGCTACACCACGAAGATGACGTGCTACAGACGCGAAATTTAACCGACAGGAAGAAGATGCTGTGACATGCAAATGATTAGGTTTTCAGAGCATTCACACAAGGTTGGCGCCTATGACGCCACCTACAACGTGCTGACATGAGGAAAGTTTCCAAACGATTTCTCACACACAAATAGCACTTGACCGGCGTTGCCTGGTGAAACGTTGTTGTGATGCCTCGTGTAAGGAGGAGAAATGCGTACCATCACTTTGATAAAGGTCGGATTGTAGCCCATCACGATTGCGGTTTATCGTATCGCGACATTACTGCTCGCCTTGGACGAGATCCAATGACTGTTACCAGAATATGGAATCGGGTGGTTCAGATGGGCAATACGGAACGCCGTGCTGGATCCCAACGGCCTCGTATCACTAGCAGTCGAGATGACAGGCGTCTTATCTGCATGGCTGTCACGGATCGTGCAGTCACGTCTCGATCCCTGAACCAACAGATGGGGACGTTTGCAAGACAACAACTATCTGCACGAACAGTTCGCCGACGTTTGCAGCAGCATGGACTACCAGCTCGGAGACCATGGCTGTGGTTACCCTTGAGGTTGCATCACAGACAGGAGCACCTGTGATAGTGTACTCAACGACGAACCTGGGTGCAAGAATGGCAAAACGTCAGTTTTTCGGATGATGGTATGCGGTGCCATTGGCTACACGTCTCGGTCACCTCTTGCTCGCATTGTCGGCACTTTGAACAGTGGACGTTGTATTTCAGATGTGTTACGACCCGTTTCTCTATCCTTCATTCGATCCCTGCGAAACCCTACAATTCGGCAGGATAATGCACGACCGCATATTGCAGGTCCTGTACGGGCCTTTCTGGATACAGAAAATGTTCGACTGCTGCCCTGGCCAGCAAATTCTCCAGATCTCTCATCAATGGGAAAGGTCTGGTCAATGGTGGCTGAGCAACTGGCTCGTCACAATACGCCAGTCACTACTCTTGATGAGCTGTGGTATCGTGTTGAAGCTGCATGGGCTGCTGTACCTGTACACGCCATCCAAGCTCTGACTCAATGCCCTGGCGTATGAAGGCCGTTATTACGGCCAGAGGTGGTTGTTCTGGGTACTGATTTCTCATGATCTATGCACCCAAATTGCGTGAAAATGTAATCACATGTGAGTTGTAGTATAATATATTTCCCCAATGATTACCCGTTTACCATCTGCATTTCTGCTTGGTGTATCAATTTTAATGGCCAGTAGTGTACTTATTATATTTCTTTCATGTAGCGTCTTTATTAATTCGTTAGTTATCGGACTGCAATTACAGTGGTGAATATATTGAATCAGCAGCCGGATAATTACTCTTTTTCTGTATTTTGTAGTAACTGGTATTTTCAAAGTCTAAATTTCATTACGTGTGTGTTATGAGGCTAGGCTGTCGTGCCTGCTGGTGAAGGAATCAGAAATCTTGCAGGCAACAGGTTTTGCAGAGAGACAGGAGTAGGTAATGCAGTGGCGTGTCAACGGGAGTCAGGTTCAGTCCAGGAACCGCAATGCTTGCGCGACTTGAGGGCGCCAGGCCAAGGGACACAGCAGGTGGACTTCAGGGCCCCAAGCTGAGCTGAAGCAATAGGGTGGCTTTTACTAAGCCGGCTAAGGAAACTCTCTAGAGAAAAGAGCATGGAGGTTGCTGGAAACAGCTGTGCAGCCTCGGGCCCTGTGCGTTAAGCTCTACAAGCCAGGATGACAGGCTATAACGTGAACGAATGCAACAGAGTCATTGGCACAATGCTTCTAATGTCAATAGCTTCAGTGCAAAGGCCACTTTTGGTTGGAAGATGTGTAGGTGGGAAATATCTCCACAGGCTGGACTAAAACGCCCATCTTTGGTACGTAGACTGGTGTGACGCGAAAATATTGCAAAGAAGGATGAAGATGCGGATTTTCGGCAGTCGTGAGTCGAGAGGAGGGTAATGAGCCAGAGGATGTAACGAGTGGTGGCTGCACGCTGTGGAGTCGCGGTAGAGAGAACTGGAAGTGGCATTTTTGAGACAAGTGCTTCCGTTCGGTGCTTGAGATCGCGCGTGTCTTTGATAGGCAATTACTGTTATTTTGATTCCTGAAGACCACCGCAGTTTGAACACTATGTGTGTAACTGATGGTCAGTTTTGAAGCCGGTGGTATTGTGCCATACGGTGCACACGCAAGGTGGAGTACAGAGTCTGGGGACGCGATATTATTTGACAGCAGGCACAGCCCTCCGTGGTGCGAGTGACTACATTGCTGTCGGTGGTGTTTCAGCGTGATTCGCAGCAATCCAGTAGCGAAGATGGAGCAGTTTCAGCGGCACCCGCACCGTCGTCTCGCAAGCAGCAGATAGCGGTAAACTGAGACAGCTGCATGATAATTATTAACACAAGAAGTTCTCAAGACACCAACGAGCAGGTGGCTTGTTCCAACGCTGGTACTACTCTGCTTGACAGAGTGCATGTATTTTGGATCTAATGTGTTCAGTTACTGATCCAAACGGCAAGTTGATATCATACGTATGATGGTCTGGGATTTTATGACTGGGCAGTTCGAGCAAACCAACTCCATACACAGACACACACAGTGTTTGTCAATAAAGACTTGAAACACCCCCGATTAAATTCCTTATTGGATTTTGGGTAATTTACCGAAGCCGCCAAACAGTTAATTATTATGATATATGACCGTGTGCTTAATGGAAGAAAGGCTATCGCTTTTTCTGCTGGTTTCGGGGGGTATTTCAACCGAGTGCGGCTTTTCTGAGATTGAATAGTAGAAATGATAGAAAGTTTGCCTATTATTAAGGATCACAGAGGTTACGATGTACAAACTGTATTGTATTTTCTACGAGCTCACAAATTCTGAGGCAGTTGCTACCTTCGCCTTACACGTCTAATTACGGTTATATCTTTTTATTGGTGACTGGTTTTCAGTGCTTCGTCACACGCAATGCTGATGATTAACATTCACAACAATCCTCACTGCGAACCATAGTTGTTGCTGGCCGACGTGGCTGACGCGAAACACGAAATTCGGCACTTGTCACTTTTGTTTCATATCACTCGCGAAACGGTATTAGTGAGTGTCAACCCCACGACGATCAGCGGGACGTGCTCACTCGTCATACTCCGGTGAATTTACTCGACCACCATTCCTGCCTGTCTCTCCAGCGCTACCGCTCACTCGTCACTCTCCCATACTACTACTGCCCTCAACACTAATCTCACTGCCTCCTGCAGCGCTCGACAATCGACTCCTGTCTACTATCGACCTGGGCGTCGGATACTAGCACCTATGTTCGTGGGATCATGGATCCCTTACAGACTGTGTAAAGTAAATGTTCTACTTAAATCCAGGAATCCGTTCTTGAATTAAATCCTATCATAGTGTTAATCAGGCAACGGCCTTGCCGCAGTGGATACACCGGTTCCCGTGAGATCATCGAAGTTAAGCGCTGTCGGGGGTGGTCGGCCCTTGGATGGGTGACCATCCAGCCGCCATGTGATGTTGCCATTTTTCGGGGTGAACTCAGCCTCGTGATGCCAACTGAGGAGCTACTCGACCGAATAGTAGCGGCTCCGGTCAAAGAAAACCATCCCAACGACCGGGAGAGCGGTGTGCTGACCACACGCCCCTCCTATCCGCATCCTCCACTGAGGATGATACGGCGGTCGGATGGTCCCGTTGGGCCACTTTTGGCCTGGAGACGGAGTGAGTGCATAGTGTTAATCAGCATAAAGGGGTCCAGTAACTCATGTTTTAGAACACTTTATTGAGATACAATTCTTCTAGCAGCGTATTGGGCGTATGGGGCTTACCTGGTTAATATTCTGCAGTCTGTAGCGTTGAGACAATTGGTTCACGTGATAATCTTTTGGCTTATTACGGTATACTATACCATAGATTAAATCAGCGAATCAAACAACCACGAGAATTCTAGATGAAAGAGACTACACTGTTTTCTCACCTTAAAGTGTTCTTAGTAATGATAACATGAGCAAGATTAAATATCATTTAGCGTTATCCATAATCCTGCGCAGACAATAAATCAGTATTCATTTAATACATAGAACAATAATTCCATTGAATCATTGAACACACTCTTTAACAAACTTGAACAGTATAAGGAGAGTAGATAGTTCTTTCATAGCGGATTTTGTCAGAAGAAGCAACAATTACTAGAATACAAGCAAGTGCGAAACAAATACTCGTTAACACCATCACGATCTGTTTCCTATCATGATTCTGGAAACATTATCCACATCTTTGAAATGATCCGTAAACTCCCACTGTAGTGGACTGACAAGACGGCCAGTCCACAGAGACGGGTAACCGAAAGGCACGCGTTTACACACGCAGGCTTGCTTTAGGTCTGAAACAGGATACGTAATGAATGCTATAAAGAAAAGTACGTAGCTGCTGGAATACTTAACTTTAATCCATCATTTGTATACAGCATTCTTGATGATACAAGTGAGACTCTCTCTAGAAATGGTTAATGGCGCCTTGCTAGGTCGTAGCCATGGACTTAGCTGAAGGCTATTCTAACTGTCTCTCGGCAAATGAGAGAAAGGCTTCGTCCGTGTAGTCGCTAGCAAAGTCGTCCGTATAACTGGGGCGAGTGCTAGTACGTCTCTCTAGACCTGACGTGTGGTGGCGCTCGGTCTGCAATTACTGACAGTGGCGACACGCGAGTCCGACATGTACTAATGGACCGCGGCCGATTTAAAGCTACCACCTAGCAAGTGTGGTGTCTGGCGGTGACACCACACCCACTTAAATTCATTTTTTGGCGTTACTTGCATACACACGTAAATCTTCCAAACTGTTTTACATATTCAGGTTAAAGTCACTGGAGTCTGGAAAATAAAATACCTGTTATATATGATTATCCCCAGCGCATATTATTTTGTGTGGGCTAATGCAATTCACCTAAGACTGAGCCCTTGTGATTGTTTCATTTTATATCCCTACAAATAGTTGCATTCCGGTACACTGACGGAAGAAATCGCAACACAAAAAAAAATTAATGTAGGGATCGAAATTTTGGGAATAGATTTATCTAGCTAAAATATTTAAGTGATTAACATTGTAACATCAAAGTTAAGGGGCTCCGGAACGCCCTACACTTGCAATGTTAAAATAACGCTTATAAATTACATCTTTCCTCACAAAGTATTTGAGGTAGGAAGTCGAACTTTTTACCGATTATTTATTGGAATATGGGCTACAACTTAACACAGGGATTTTACAAAATTTTAGGTCAGTTATTAAAGATGATTTTTTTTATTGTAATGAAAATTCACAACATTTTTTGCAATTTTTTATTTATATATTCAAAAATATACAGTTTTTTGGAAAAAGGCTGTGTTAAATTATGCAGAAGGTACTGTGTAACATTTACTGAAAGTTTGAAACAAATATGTTTGGAAGATCCTTAGAAAACATGTAATTAGTATGAGAAAATAAAAGTTTTGGGAATCGAGCGACAAAGATTGGATTAACTTTTTAGTGCATTCCAGGTCCATAGGATGGATTATCTTCATCCTCTGCAAACTCCTCCTCCAGCTTCCTCTTCTTCCTCCTCCTGTTTACTCTTGCTTGTATTTCTAGACTCTTTACAGCCCTGTCTGCAGCCCGAAGGCGTTCCTTGTGTAAAGCAAGCATCGCTCGTACCATGTTAGAATGTTATTATTTACAGTAATAACACATACCTTTGGCTTTCCAACATTTCTCTTTTTCTTAAAAGCCTTCAGAGGATTTCTAATAATTTTACTTTTACTCATTATTATACTTCAACAAAACAGAGACTCAAGAAACAGAATTAATTACTAATGTTTTCGAGATAACGACAGAGTAAATAAACATGAAACAATCGACAATCACACCAGCGATATATATTGAACCATCACAGGTTAGCCACAACACATACTTTATCTCACATCACTAAAATATACCTGATGAACACGGACGTTAATAATAACACCATTTGACAGCAGTTTAACAGCGCCACAGTGGGTTGTAGTCTTCGGAATTGAATAAATTATATATCTATTAAAAGGTAATAGTCTGCAGATTCAGAAAACGCAAAAAAGTAAAAATTGAACTTTTCATGATTTTGAGCCTTTCCGGAGTCCCTTAATGTAAGCATGAGATAAATCATTGTAAATGTGAAATGCTGGTACATTAATATCCAGTATAACTGCCAGATTGTTGAATGCAAGCACGCAAACTTACATGCATTGAGTTGTAGCCGGCCGGTGTGGCCGAGCAGTTCTAGGCGCTTCAGTCTGGAACCGCGTGACCGGTACGGTCGCAGGTTCGAATCCTGCCTCGGGCATGGATGTGTGTGATGTCTTTAGACTAGTTAGGTTTAAATGGTTCTAAGTCCTAGGGGACTGATGCCCTCAGATGTTAAGTCCCATAGTGCTCAGAGCCATTTGAACCACTGTGTTGTACAGGTGCCGGATGTCATTTTGTGGTGTGGAGTTCCATGCTTATCAGGGACGGCTAATGATGTTTGTAGAGGACACTGGAGGTGTCCGATTTGTGTCCCTTATGAGCTCGACTAGAGACACAACTGGTGATCGAACAGGCCAAGAAAACTTCGACATTCTGTAGCGCGTGTCGGGTTACAACTGCGGTTTGTGGGCGAGCGTTGTTCTGTTGGGAAACACGCCCTGGAGTGCTGTTCTTGAATTTGGAGTCAGGGTTCATGGGTTGCCAAGAGAATGCTCCTGCTGTCATGTGAGATCGCATCCCAGACCGTAACTCCAGCTGCAGGTCCAGTGTGCCTAGCACGCAGACAAGTTGATTGTAGACGCTAACTCTCCAGCCACCTCCTAATCAACAAAGGGCCATCACTGGCACAGAAGCAGAATCGGATTTCATCAGGAAACAAAACAGACATCCACCCTGCCCTCCAATGCGCTCACGCTTGACACCAGAGGAGTCACAAATGGGGGTGATTTGGGGTCAGCGGAATGCACGCAGCAGGGCGTCTGGCTCGGAGCTGTCCTTGAAGTGACTGATTTGTAACAGATCGTTGTATTACTGTGATTCCAACTGCTGCTCAGACTTCTGCCGCAGATCCAGTACGATGCTCCAGAGCCATACGCCACACGTCCCAAGTGACAGTCCGGATCTCCGGCTTCTTACGACTGTATATTCTCGTGATCACCGCTGCCAGCAATCGTGTACAGTGACTATATTCCTGGCAAGACTTTCTACATTATCGCAAAAGGAACGTCCATATTTCCGTAGCCCTATAGTGAGACGTCGTTCGAACTTAGTGAGGTGTCGATAACGGCATCTTTGTCGCCTCAGAGGCATTCTTGACTATCATTAGCTCAACACGTCCAGTCTCAAAGGTAACTAACACTCACGATCGTTAGAGAGTGTAGTGACAAAAAATCACATTTGCATCTTCATATCGACGCTACAGGCTGCACTCCTATGCGACTGGTGTGAAATTTGATCTGTCATATATAGAAACACGCTTTAGGGTGGTTGATGTTCCCTCTCTTGACTGTGAGAGCCACAGTTGTCTCCCGAGGAGGTAGCTGCCACCTGGTGCAACATAAGAGATTCGATCCTGTTAATTTCGGCCCTGGTTGTCGTTCGCTATCGAAGAAAGGAACTTCCTTCCGTTGTTTCTTTAGTAATTATACTGAGCTGGTATCCTGCTTTCCTGTTGATCAGGTTCTCTGTCGTTTTGCTTTCGATGGATTCAGTAACCACACTGCCCCAAGGTCTGGTATTTGAGCCAGGACCCTGGTTTTATCACAATACACGGCGTGTTCAAGATCCAGGCAGTGTTCTGCTATTGCTCATTTAGTGGTCTGTCGTGGCTTGGTAATCTCTGCTGTTCTCTACGTCTTATTTCAGTCGTTCTGGTGGTTTGAGCGGTATAAGATATAACACATTCATATGGTATAACGTAGATATCAGGTTTCTTTAACCTCAGAACACCTCTGACGGTGCCAAGGAGACCACTGATCTTTATTGGTGAGCAGAACACCCATCTAATTTTGTGTTTTTTCACGATCGTGCTGATGTTAGTCAATATGGGACCTGCACATGGTAGAATGGCTACCCTCTTGGTCTCTTCTTCTTGTTAGTCTCTGTTTCTGTCAGGTCGCCTGGAGGGATGTAGTGCTTTACAGATGTCCCTCTGAGTACCCATTGTCTGTAAACACTTTCTGTAGATGTCCTAACTCTGCTGCCAAACAGTGTGAGTCGGACAGTGTCTTGGCTCAGTTTACAAGCGTTCAGTACCCCGTTCTTCTGCGCTCGATGTTGGCAACTGTCAGCCTCTACGTATATGTCTGCGTGTGTTGGTTTCCTATACACACAGTGGCCTAAAGTGCCGCCTGTCTTCCTTTTCACCCAGACGTTCAAGAATAAAAGGTGACCCTCATTCTCTAGTTTCAATATGAACTTAATATTGGAGTGTCTTGAGTTCAGAAGGGCAAGGAACCTGTTGAGTCTTTTCCAGCTATGTGGCCAAGACACTACGGGGATGAAAAGTGCAAGAATATGAAGTTACTGAACAAGCGACGACAGGGTAAGGAGAGGTGGTGAGCTCTCTCAATTTCTTCTTAGGTGCAGAGGAGAACACGTGGTGCCTGTGTTTATCAAAATTATACACCATATTACATCTAAGGCCGCTAACATGATCTAGCATCGTGGCAGTATAGCCCTGATAAGGGAAAGGATCCGTGATATGTGGCACAGACGGGACGTCACCTCCAGGGAGCTACTACGCCTGCATCTGGAATTCGCAAACAGAGGGCTGGGTACAGCGTGGTCGGTGCCGCATGGTCGCTCGCAGGTTGCATCAAATACAACGATACACCTCGACAACTGGCGAAATTTGATCGCGTGAGTAAAAAAGTGCAGCAAACACATGATACCCGCAAGCCGGTAAATCTGAGTGGTTGTACATTCGATGGTGCCGTCTTAAAAGTGCTCGGAATGGGCCTCAAATTTGCAGTCACTTCGAAAGACCTACCGGTTTCCAGTCGCATCAGCACCGTGGAGAAAGTGGTCAACATCTTACCATCAAGTGTTGCAGAAGAGATTCGGAGAGAGGCGTGCAGGGCGCTCACCCGAGCCAGGCCATTCAAACCAAACATCTAAAGAGACCAGAGTATGACCCTCAAGAGTTTGAGGGAAGATGAAAAAACTTAGTGGTGTTACCTGCCGACAAGGGGATATCTACCGCAGTACTACTGAAGACAGACTACTATCAGAAGATCAGTCAACTTTTAGAGGACCCTGCTCACAATCAACTAGAGAACAACCCCCCGACTGAGTGGGCAGTAAAAAAAAGAACCAGGATTCTTAAGGAAACATGGTGACCAGAGAAGTTTGTCAAGCAACTGAAGGCAATGGCACCAATATCACCCAGACTATATGGATTACCCAAGGTCCATAAAGAGGATATACTGCTTCGTCCAGTCCTAAGCAATACTGATGGAGCCACGTACCCTACAGGCACCCCTTAAGATGACGTTAGCACCATATGTGGGAAAGTGCGTCCTCCACATCCGAAACTCGTCGGACTTTGTGTAACGTCTCAAAAACCTACCAATCTCGGACACAGACACCATGGTTGGCTTTGATGTTTTGTCTCTGTTCACGAGGGTACCACTTCAGAACTCACTCAATTCAATCATCGTGAAATATGATGGAGCTTTTTTGGACCTTTTCAAGCAAATTTTAACATCGACTTCCTTTGTAGAGGCCAATTTTATAATGAACTGACAGAAGGAGTGGCGGTGGTTAGATTCTTATCTCCGGTGGTGGCAAATGTTTATGGAGAGATTCGAGGATGCAGCACTTACGACTGCTGCCTACCAGCCGACCTGTTTCTTCAGGTATAATTCGTCATTTGGTCACGATGTCAGAAAAGAATAGACGGTTCCTTGGCCATCAGAACTCGAGAAACTCCAACATTAAGTTCACAATGGTCAGCTTTTGCTCCTGGATGTCCTGGTGAAAAGGAAGACTGGCGGCACATTTGGCTACAATGTGTATAGGACAACAACATACACCGACTTATACCTACAAGCTGACAGATCTCATCATCCAGCGCAGAAGATCGGGGTACTGAAAACATTTGTACATCGAGCCATGACACTGTCCGATTCAGAACTTGGAAGCAGACTTAGAACATTTACAGCAAGTGTTTACAGATAACGTGTACTCAAAGAGGGATATCCGTAAAGCTCTACATCCCACCAGATTACCTGATATAATGGGAGAAGAACAAGAAGAAAAGGCCCGTAGTATAGCCTTTCTACCGTATACATGGCCTGTATCTGCTAACATCAACAGAATACCCAAAAAAGATAAAATTAAAAGTGCGTTCTGCCCACCAAGCAAGATCAGGGCGCTCACTGGAACGGTCAAAGATGTTCTGAGATTATAAAAACGTAGTAACTACCACAAATCTTGTGATTTTGGTATGTCTTATACCGGTCAAATCAACAGAAAAGTTGAAATAAGATGTAAACAATAGCAAAGACGTACAGGCCACAAGCCACTAAATGAGCAGTAACAGAACATTGCCTTGAAGCTGAACACGTCGTGCATTGTAATAAAACCAGGATCCAGGATCAGATACCAGATTTTGGGACAGTGTGTCTACTGAATCTATCGAAATCCAGATGACAGAGAATCTGATCAACCGGGAAGCAGGATTCCAGCTCAGTATGGACTGGATTTCGGCTTTATAATTACTAAAGAAACAAAGAAAAAAGTTCATTTCTCCGGTAACAAACCTCAGACAATCAGGGGCGTAATTAAAGGGATCGAACATCTTACGGAGTAGAAGGCGGCAATTACCTCCGCGGGAGATAGCTGCAGCGCTTACGGACAAGAGAGGGAACAACATCAACCACCCGAAATTTCGGCAGCACATACGTGGTGCTCATACTGAATAACCAGTTCCCACAGCAGTCTGATTAGGATGGCAGCGCAGCTTGAGGGGTGTATCGAACCCACGAGGGCAGGAGAATGACAGGGGCGCGATAGAAAGCCGGAGCGGTCGCCAACAGCGTTAGAAACGTCTGCAGTGCGTCGATAGTGATGGGGACGACAAGGCGGCGCGGACCTAGTAGGGAACGCCTTGACACGGCCACCTCGCACCGGGGAATAGAGCGGAAACGGGCGCGCGCGGAAGACGGAACACCTAGAGATAAAAAACAGCGCTAGAAACGGTTGCACGGGCCCGGAACACCGGACACCATCCAGGCATAACTATGGAACTCGGTCAGCTTGTCGACCAGTCGCAGGAGACACCTGAAGAAGACGCCGAGTTACGACGTCGAGATATTGTACTGGGAAGACATAGACCACCGGCAGTACACCCAATTCAAAGAAAAAAACTGACGTCTTCACCGTTCATAATCTACAAAGTGTCCATATGAAACATCTTCGGTATCGAAACATCCGTGGGATGTAGATACTTGGGGTTTGCGGCATTATGTAAAATAAACCCAAAAGTTTTTTACAATAATCTAATACTCTTCTACATGGACTCCTTTCTTAATCCAATAGATATCTAACTCATATTGCACTCAACCCACGTGTATTCAAAATTTCCAGGAGTGATGGAGGCTTTTGCGTCCGACATTCTTCCGCGGAGGTCACCAAGATCATGTTCCTGGCGAGGTGCCCACAAAGTCTTTGGCATAACGAGAGGTATTACGTTCGGTCCAGTAAGTCATTTACGTGTAAAATGCAGTGGTGAACCATTCTGCTGGAAGACCACATCTGACTGAAGGGGAAGAATCTGAGAGATCGCAAATTGTTCGAGTTTGTACAGGTATTCGGTTCCTGTTACTATTTCCTCGATGAAGAAAAATAGCTCAGTTATGGTATTTTTCATGAGGACACATCACACATTCACCTTTCCGCTCTCTCTGACGTGTTCCCGGAAACTGAGGAGGAGGGGGAGGGGGGAAGGGTTCTGAACCCCATATGTGATTGTTGTACCAATTAACCTTACTACTTGTCTGGAAGTTTGCTTTCTCAGAAAAGTCGATATTTCTTAGATATGTGAGGTTTTCTCCGATCCAGTCCAATATCTCAATAGCAAAAACGTGGCCAAGCTGCGAGTCGTTTTACCTCAATATTTGCTCAGTTTGAACTTCGTAAGCATGCAGGAAGTCGTTAATGCTTCACCTTGTGAACTGTGAAAGAGGGATGTTTGGCTTTGCTTAATGCTCGGCAAACTGACTTCGACTTGTGCACGGATGCAGGGGATTTGGCCACTGTCCGTAAACAGCTGAAGCTGAAGCTGTGGTGGTCACAGTGGATAGGCTTCATGCTGCTGCCCTGGCCTGCGGTGCCGTAGGGACACCTGAGAAAATTACTTTGGCATCTCTGGCGCCTTCCGATTCGCACGTCCTGGCCGGTCGACACTTAGCTCACGCTGAATGGTGAACAGTGGCAGTCCCTCTGGGCAGAAGGCGAAAGTGGGCACCAAGTGTACAGCTGTCCCCTTGCGTCTTAAAAGCAGGTTCCAGATGCTGGCTGCTGCTGAAAGTACAGCTAAGCCAAAATGGTACCCTTCTCTTGTTGGGACTGTGGCTAAACTTCCTAAGAGATCTGGCCAAGTACAGAAGATGTGATTGCTTGTCATTGAGATATGAAATGTTAGACGAGTGATGGAACCCCTCACGAAAATCCCTTTGCTTTCACAAGGTTCTAGACCGAATCGTGGAGAAGCCCAGTACAACAGCGACGGCGCACACTGGGTGCACCCAGCTGCAAATCGTAGCGTATGTCGGCAGGAATGGCGCCTGTCTTCTGGGTTCAGAGACCATCCTCGATTCCTACAGGCAGCTGGCTGAATTGGGGAAAACAGCTTACGCCAGGTGTAACAGAGTTATCATAGTGCAGTATTGTTCCTAGAACCAATCGTGGTCCTCTGGTCTGGAGCCGATTGTAAGGCTTAAACAAGAGCCACTGTGACGATCTTGCATACAGACTTTACGACCCCCGCTATCTGGTGGAGAATTTTAGGACTGCCTTAATCGGTCAGACATCAATATAAGCTGGAGGTACCTATGATGATCACAGAAGTCGTGTGACGTACACATATGGGTTTTTTATGGTACAGAAATCCCTAAATAGGGCCGAGAAGATGCGTTCTGATTTCTGATTGATAGCATTCGTCGTAGAATTTCTTAGAAAGGGAACTTTAACACGGTATTAAGTGCAGGAGCCTCTACAGAAACGTCCATGGACTGGTTTAGCCGGCCGGTGTGGCCGTGCGGTTCTAGGCGCTTCAGTCTGGAACCGCGTGACCGCTACGGTCGCAGGTTCGAATCCTGCCTCGGGCATGGATGTGTGTGATGTCCTTAGGTTGGTTAGGTTTAATTAGTTCTACGTTCTACGCGACTGATGACCTCAGAAGTTAAGTCGCATAGCGCTCAGAGCCATTTGAACCATTTTGAACTGGTTTAGATTATAAATGTTCGTAGAGGACACATAGAACTAGAGACAGAAATCTGACTGAAACCAGATAACTCTGGTGGTGGAGGCGTGTGCAAAGGAAAGAGAGAGAGAAGGAGGTAATGTCTAATGAGATTAGTACAGATCGAGAATGCGAAATGATTTGGGTGAAGGCAAATGTTAAAGGTGCATCAAATAGTCACCAGATGTTTTTATAGAACTGTTGGGTGAGGAGCAGTATCTGCAGAATATTTGAGGGCGAAATTGGAGAATATTTCGTCCAAATTTCCTGGTCATGTTGTAGTTTTAGGTGAAGATTTCAATTACCAGCTATATACTGATTAAGTCGGACTGTAGCGACAGGGAGTCAGGTAGTCGTGTGAAGTAATTGTAAGTGCCTTAATGGTTCAAATGGCTCTGAGCACTATGGGACTAAACATCTGTGGTCATCAGTCCCCTAGAACTTAGAACTACTTAAACCTAACTAACCTAAGGACATCACACACATCCATGCGCGAGGCAGGATTCGAACCTGCGACCGTAGCAGTCGCGCGGTTCCGGACTGAGCGCCTAGAACCGCTAGACCACCGCGGCCGGCTGTAAGTGCCTTATCCAAAAATTATGTCGACACGTGAACGTTTCATCTTAGATCATCTGCTGACAAACAGTCAAACTTTTCGAGTCAGTTAGTGCAGAAAGGCCGCTGCAGTATCAGTCAATACGTCTGTGAGTGGGAATACAAAGAAAAATAGGAAGACATTTCTGCTAAGCAGAAGCTTTCAGACTACCTAAGCGGTCGGCATTAAAATTTGATCGCTGCATTGACAACACTGAGTATCAATGGACAAAGTTGAAAAGCACTACGTAATTCGCATTGGACATTGTTTGTACTAAGCAAACTTTAGAGAGATGGAAAAGGACCCCTGTGGTTAGACAGATGTATTAGAAAACTGCTGCGAAAGCAAAAAGAGGTATTCAGTGTTAAGTTAAAAGTAGCCAAATACTCGAGACAAAAAGAAAAAATACTTAAACGAAACATTGTAGAAAGCGTCCAAGGAATTCGAAGTAGAATTCTGTCCACCTACTTGACAGAATATCCCAAGACGTTATCATCTTATATTAAATCCGTAAACGGCTTGAAGCTATCTATTCAGACATTCTGTGACCATAATGGCCTCAAACCAGAAGACGACAAAGAAAAGGTCGAAATTCTACATGTCGTTTTCGAAAATGTGTTACAGACTACCCGAGCTCAGAACGACCGAGAGGTGTGATTTCGGAGACAGGAATGACTCACGCTGAAGCGTGCAGAAAACATCGGCAAGTGTGTCTTTGTCTTTATTGCGTCGAAGATACACAGCCGCCACTTCGCTGATACCGGTGACGGTGCCCCGTAGCGTGCGTGCATCGTTCAGCACCTTTGCCAATGCCAGAATCTTATCCAATGCTCTTATTCACGTCACGGCTAAGTAGCCGCTGCGTGTGTTGGCTGCATTAGTAGCCTGGAACACTGATCACCATACCCTCAAGCGCAACTCGTGGACTCCACGCAGAGCGCCGAAAAGAAACAGCCGTCCGCCGTCGTTGTCGCGAGCCTCATTATCTCTGGCCGTCCCCGGGGCAGCTCGACCGGGGACCGCAGGGCTCTGCACCCGGGACTCCCCGAGTTCACGCCCCGCCGCCGCCCCTGCGGACGGCAGCTTGCGGAGTTTGGTAGTACACTACTGGCCATTAAAATTGCTACACCAAGAAGAAGTGCAGATGATAAACGGGTATTCATTGGACAAATATATTATACTACAACTGACATGACATTACATTTTCACGCAATTTGGGTGCATTGATTATGAGAAACCAGTACCCAGAACAATCACCTCTGGCCGTAATAACGGCCTTGATACGCCTGGGCACTGAGTCAAACAGAGCTTGGATGGCATGTGCAGGTACAGCTGCCCGTGTAGCTTCAACACGATACCACAGTTCATCAAGAGTAGTGACTGGCGTATTGTGACGAACCAGTTGCTCGACCACCTTTGACCAGACGTTTTCAATTGGTGAGAGATCTGGAGAATGTGCTGGCCAGGGCAGCAGTCGAACATTATCTGTATCCAGAAAGGCCCGTAAACGACCTGCAATATGCGGTCGTGCATTATCCTGCTGAATTGTAGGGTTTCGCAGGGATCGAATGAAGGGTACAGAAACGGGTCGTAACACATCTGAAATGTAACGTCCACTGTTCAAAGTGCCGTCAATACGAACAAGAGGTGACCGAGACGTGTAACCAATGGCACCCCATACCATCACGCCGGGTGACGAATACACGCTTCCAATGTGCGTTGACCGCGATGTCGGCAAACACGTATGTGACGATCATGATGCTGTAAACAGATCCTGGATTCATCCGAAAAAATGACGTTTTTCCATTCGTGCACCCAGGTTCGTCGTTGAGTACACCATCGCATGCGCTCCTGTCTGTGATGCAGCGTCAAGGGTAACTGCAGCCATGGTCTCCGAACTTATAGTTCTTGCTGCTACAAACGTCGTCGAACTGTTCGTGCAGGTGGTTGTTGTCTTGCAAACGTCCCCATCTGTTGACTCAGGGATCGAGACGTGGCAGTACGATCCGTTACAGCCATGCGGATAAGATGCCTGTCATCTCGACTGCTAGTGATACGGGGCCGTTGGGATCCGGCACGGCGTTCCGTATTACCCTCCTGAACCAACCGATTCCTTATTCTGCTAAAGTCATTGGATCTCGACCAACGCGAGCAGCAATGTCGCGATACGATAAACCGAAATCGCGATAGGCTATAATACGACCTTTATCAAAGTCGGAAACGTGATGGTACGCATTTCTCATCCTTACACAAGGCATTACAACAACGTTTCACGAGGCAACGCCGGTCAACTGCTGTTTGTGTATGAGAAATCGGTTGGAAGCTTTCCTCATGTCAGCACGTTGTAGGTGTCACCACCGGCACCAACCTTGTGTGAATGCTTTGAAAAGCTAACCATTTGCATATCAGAACATCTTCTTCTCGTCGGTTAAATTTTGCGTCTGTAGCACGTTATCTTCGTGGTGTAGCAATTTTATGGCCAGTAGTGTAGTTTCAGGGGACCAGTTGCCAGCCGATATTCATCACCAGAGATCGTCGTGGTTGGCCTGCAACTTAAACAATCACCACTCTCTCCGGTTCTAGAAGTGGAGAGAAGACGCCACGACTGCCAGATGAGAGCCTCCGGTCTCGCTTATTTAGGCGTCTTTCCCTTACGCCTCTGATGTAGTTCCTCTGGAGGGCACAAGTGACGTGCTCAGTCCGCTTCGGCTTTTAGACACAGCTCACTAGACGCTGGTGTAACTGCAACGTATGGGTTCTTCACAGCACGTGGTGCTCTGTGCTGCCCTGATTACTTCAGACTTGTGTATAGTGCCCACTGAGCAGTGCCTTCCGGCCTGCGAGCGGTGTCGTAAACCTGCCTCGCAGAATTATTTACCAAATATCAACATCGCCCGCGCCTGCCATCCTATGTGACAATCTGTACAACTACTACCTTCCTGCCACAGCTGCGCTAAACTTACTAGAATTCCCCAAATCAACGCCTGCACTTATTCGTGGCGCACAGAAGGAGATGGAACGGTAGTACAGTATCTCCTTTAAACTGTCGAAAATAGGTGATATCGAAATAAGTGATTTTGGGATACAAATGCAACTAAAATCACTCAACAAAAGGAAGGCTACTGGACCTCGCAGGACTTCAAAACGGTTACACGAGTTGTATCTTTTTACTAAGAACGTTTTTGAAATAAAAGTAAAACAAATAGACTTTTGTTAGAAATTTCATTTTGCGATCAAAGCCTGCACTCCAGTCCACTGTTCTAGATATTTTCCATCATTATTAAGGCACTTGTCGTATTGTTCAACCAGCTTTCGAACACCATACTCATAAATTTTTATTAAAAACGAAACTCCTCCAGCTGCACTTAAGGTTTTAAATTTATTTGGGTACTAGTTTCGACGTTGCGTCAACGCCATCTTCAGGCCCGTACACTTTGATGAGATCAATTGTGTGTGGCTCAGTAATAGAAGTCCGCGGTGAGACCAACACGTGCTCCACATCAAAGTGTACGGGCCTGAAGATGGCGTTGACACAACGTCGAAACTAGTACCCAAATAAATATAAAATGTTAAGTACAGCTGGAGGAGTTCTATTTTTAATAAAAATTATACCAGCTGTGTCCCACCCTCATCAAATTTAAATATGGATGTACGAAGATACTCATAATTATCTGCTGCCTGGTCAGACAAATATTGGAATATGGGCGTCATCACATCTTCACTGTCGTTGTGACGCTGACCACGAATATGGTTCTTTAAATGTAAAAAGACTTTGTAGTCACCGGCCGCTAGATTGGGGCAATGTGGAAAATGATATAGTTGTTCCAATCAAATGATATAAACTGTTCTTGAGTTCGACTGACAGCGTGTAGGTGGGCATTGTCGTCAAACAAAATGGTCTACTTACTTACCATGCCACCCCTTTCGTTATGGATTACTCCGCGCAGTGTCTTTAATGTCTCACAACTCGTAGAAGTAATGACGTCGCCATGAGGCAAAAAATCCACAAGCATCTGCACTCGTAGATAGGACAGCTTGGTTGTGGAAGTTAAAGGGTAGCCCACAACATAGACAGACAACAGTATTCACAATTACAAGCACCCAAGCTTTAATGATCTTCCAGCAATAAAGGCTCTTAACAAATCTCAATTAAGCAATGACATAAACTTGGTTACAAACATATGTTAACTTTCAACGAGTGAATAACCCCAATAAAGAATTACCAATCAGTAAAACGTAGATAAAGGACTGCTTTACAAGAATGATTAAATTAAGTAAAATCATGAAAGCTAAGTTACAAATTTTATGTTAAGCTTCACCAGGTGAATAACCCCAATAAAGAATTCTGATTTGAGTAAAACATACATAGAAAAATGCCTTACCAAAATGCTTGAATTTTGTAAAATCATGAAAATCTGAGTTACCACTTTTCTCACAAACTACTTAGGAATTTACGGCAAATAAACAAGTTTGATCTGTTTAACCAGAACTGCCGAGTCCAAGCGACCGAAGCAACTCAGAGCGGACGACCGCCCCAACGCTGGTCATCAACCGACATCGTCACGGCCCAGTGGCCACCGTGCTAAAACAGACTAACATTTCGGAAAGCGACCGACAGCAACACAGGAGTAACAGTGAGTGAAAGTCGGCGTACGCCTTACGAAACACGGCACACCCTGAAGCGGGAGCGGGCACAGCTGACTAGCGGCCATACAACCGCGAGCAAACAAGTCTCACGCCGCCCGTACTTACGCGGGAAATGATAGCGAGCGACAAGACGCCACGCGCAAAGCAGCAACCGTGCCTACCCCTCAACCACAGAATGTGCCCTGTCTCCTTTTCTATCGTAATACAATTTATAGCACACAAGAAACGATTTAATAATGGCATTAGTTCAACGCAAGATCAGTTAACAGTTAGGTCCAGTAAAGATTTACCAACGGATTTACCTTCAAACCAACTTCCGGACCACAGGCGGAAATTAGTAAACTTGGCATAAGTTTTCACCAGACCGATAAACAAGAAATCAAATTAAACAGTTGCCAAAAATACAGTCACGATACGCAAGCCGTTCAAGACCTTGCTAACTTACTTACAGTTATCATTAACGGCGAAACATACACAAATGAATGACAAGAAATTCACCATTGAAAGCAAAAAACAACACACCACAAAGGTTAAATTAATTAATTTGCAGACGAGCCAGTCACTGAAAGCTCAGTTCCACAAGATTAGGACTAACCTCACTCGGCAGCAACACATTTGTGTGCGTGATAACTAGGTTGCCCAAACAGGACTCCAAAACCTAAAACAACAGGTCACACGTTAGCTGTCTTGTTCTCGGATGCTAGGCACCACCGGGCTAAGACAATCGCGACGAAAAAAAAATCTATGAAATTACAGCTGCCTGCAGCAAAACAAATGAGTCAGGGTGCATGAACGTAAAGCACAAGCATCTGTTCCAGCCGGAGCGTAACCTTTTCAATGCATATACGGACAGAACAACACACGTGGGCACAAAGGGAGCAGCAGATGCGTACCGAGCAAACTATACTGCGCCAAAATACGACCCACTTCACGTCCAAAAACCGGAGCACTGATCCCGGAGCTGGTGTCTGCTCGCTGGACTGCCGCAACTCTCTGTCCCCCGGATGCGATGCTGACTGCCGCCTTGCCCAACGCTCCCTTCTCGGCCGTGCACAACAACTCTCCTCTTGTCGCCTCAGAGTGCGGCCTCCATGTCCGTTCTCCCCTGCTGTCCGCCACAGACTCCCCTGTACCCGCACTCACTCCCCCGTTGGGACCCGCTCCGACAGGAGGCGCTCGCGATCGCGATCGCACATAGTGCGAACCTCAACCAGAGGAGTAATCGATAGCGTCTTGCGCCCGAGAGCCGGGCCACGGCTCGGCAACATTACCTTCTTGTTCCAAGAAATAATAAACATGGTTCTCTGGGTTGAAATTTTTTGCTTCATCTTCACTTTCTTGGGTGATGTTGAATGCCGCCAGTTTGTGCATTACTTCAAGTCTGATTCACGTGTAACGTCAGCTATCCACGTTTCGTCGCCTGTAGCAGTTTAGCTAAAAAAACTCGTCAGCTTTCTCACTGTAACACTCAAAGAAAGTCAAACAAGAAGCTAAACGTTTGCTGTCGTGCACCTCAGTCAACAATTTCAGTACGCAGCGTAAGCACAGCTCCAGATAATTTAAACGTTCTGTAACAAATGCACAAAGTAAACTTATTGACACTTCCGGAAACTCATCACACAACGTCGAAATCGTATAATGTCTGTTGTCTCTCGCCATTCATCAACACTCTGCACCAAACCATCAGTAATGATGAATATTCGTACGGCCATCTTCAAAAGGTCTCACCCAATTCCTTACAACCCCTTAGCTTCTAATGTTTTCCGCGTACACTTCACCGACCTGAAGATGAATCTGAGCCGCTTTCACGTGTTTAGCACTGAGGGGAAAAAAATCACAGTGCATATTTCACAGTCGGAGGCATTCTCAATCGGAAGAGGTATTTCAAATAGTGTCAAAGAAACGTAAAAACACCAAACGGCTATGTAATGGCGTCTGTGGCTTACCAACAGAGAGGGGTACACAGTGCGCATGCGACAAATGCAGAACAGAACACAGCATGTCATTCTGAATGGACAGGTCTTCAGATGTAAAAGTAATTTCCGTTATAGGTTCATTAATTTTCACAATATACATAAATCACCTAGTAAACTTCATCGAAAGTTCCATGAGGATTTTCGCAGATGATGCTGTTGTATACAGGGAAGTCGCAACACTATAAAATTGTGGCGAAATGCAGGAAGACCTGCAAAGGATCGGGATTAGCCGATCGGTCTTAGGCGCTGCAGTCATGGACTGTGCGGCTGGTCCCGGCGGAGGTTCGAGTCCTCCCTCGGGCATGGGTGTGTGTGTTTGCCCTTATGATACTTTAGGTTAAGTAGTGTGTAAGCTTAGGGACTGATGACCTTAGCAGTTAAGTCCCATAAGATTTCACACGCATTTGAGCATTTGATGCTTGGTGCTGTGAGTGGTTATTGACCCTCAACATACACAAATACGATCATCAGCCAGAAAATCATGACAACCTACCTAGCAACCGATGTGGCCACCTTTGGCACGGACAACAGCGGCGACGCGATGAGACATGCGGGCAGTGAGGCATTGGTAGGTCGCTGAAGGGAGTTTACACCACATCTGCATACACAAGTCACCTAATTCCCGTAAATTCTGGAGAGGGAGACGATGAGTCAGTCAAAACTCGCCATTGTGTTCCTCGAATCACTCCATCACACTCCTGGCCTTGTAACATGGTACATTATTTTACTGAAAAACTAGCTATACCCGGCAAACTTCGTTCCGCCTCTGAAAATCTTTATACACTCCTGGAAATTGAAATAAGAACACCGTGAATTCATTGTCCCAGGAAGGGAACACTTTATTGACACATTCCTGGGGTCAGATACATCACATGATCACACTGACAGAACCACAGGCACATAGACACAGGCAACAGAGCATGCACAATGTCGGCACTAGTACAGTGCATATCCACCTTTCGCAGCAATGCAGGCTGCTATTCTCCCATGGAGACGATCGTAGAGATGCTGTATGTAGTCCTGTGGAACGGCTTGCCATGCCATTTCCACCTGGCGCCTCAGTTGGACCAGCGTTCGTGCTGGACGTGCAGACCGCGTGAGACAACGCTTCATCCAGTCCCAAACATGCTCAATGGGGGACAGATCCGGAGATCTTGCTGGCCAGGGTAGTTGACTTACACCTTCTAGAGCACGTTGGGTGGCACGGGATACATGCGGACGTGCATTGTCCTGTTGGAACAGCAAGTTCCCTTGCCGGTCTAGGAATGGTAGAACGATGGGTTCGATGACGGTTTGGATGTACCGTGCACTATTCAGTGTCCCCTCGACGATCACCAGTGGTGTACGGCCAGTGTAGGAGGTCGCTCCCCACACCATGATGCCGGGTGTTGGCCCTGTGTGCCTCGGTCGTATGCAGTCCTGATTGTGGCGCTCACCTGCACGGCGCCAAACACGCATACGACCATCATTGGCACCAAGGCAGAAGCGACTCTCATCGCTGAAGACGACACGTCTCCATTCGTCCCTCCATTCATGCCTGTCGCGACACCACTGGAGGCGGGCTGCACGATGTTGGGGCGTGAGCGGAAGACGGCCTAACGGTGTGCGGGACCGTAGCCCAGCTTCATGGAGACGGTTGCGAATGGTCCTCGCCGATACCCCAGGAGCAACAGTGTCCCTAATTTGCTGGGAAATGGCGGTGCGGTCCCCTACGGCACTGCGTAGGATCCTACGGTCTTGGCGTGCATCCGTGCGTCGCTGCGGTCCGATCCCAGGTCGACGGGCACGTGCACCTTCCGCCGACCACTGGCGACAACATCGATGTACTGTGGAGACCTCACGCCCCACGTGTTGAGCAATTCGGCGGTACGTCCACCCGGCCTCCCGCATGCCCACTATACGCCCTCGCTCAAAGTCCGTCAACTGCACATACGGTTCACGTCCACGCTGTCGCGGCATGCTACCAGTGTTAAAGACTGCGATGGAGCTCCGTATGCCACGGCAAACTGGCTGACACTGAAGGCGGCGGTGCACAAATGCTGCGCAGCTAGCGCCATTCGACGGCCAACACCGCGGTTCCTGGTGTGTCCGCTGTGCCGTGCGTGTGATCATTGCTTGTACAGCCCTCTCGCAGTGTCCAGAGCAAGTATGGTGGGTCTGACACACCGGTGTCAATGTGTTCTTTTTTCCATTTCCAGGAGTGTGTGTTATAGCTGATCCGACAAACGTTGCTTTGTCATATAATTATCTCTAGTCTATAAGAATAATGTATACGTGCAACACAACATATACCCGGCGAACTTGGTTCCGCCTCTGAAAATCTTTATACGTTGTATCTCACCCGGTAAACGTTGTTTTTCCATATAAATTCTCTCTAGTATATAAGAATAATATATATGTGTAACACAATGTATACGTGTAACACAACAGCCGTTGTTGGCCGGAGCTCGTGTCACAAGCAATAATAATGGCCGAAAACTGTGTAGGGAGTGAGAAAAGGCTTAGGGGAAGTTCGGCAATATCGGCCACTATTAACTCTAGCTTTTCTACGGATTTAACAACTGCAGCCGATACACGGCTCGTCCATGAGCATACAAACATAGCGGAAATTTCGTGTCGAAACGTGTTCTCCAGCATTATGAATAAGGCCAAGCGCACACGCATCGATTTTTACTGTACGTAAAAATATTGTACGATTAAATTCTATTAGAAGAACAAGGGAGAGCACAGAAACTTTTTTGTTCCACTAAAACAATTTGATCGTACTATATATTTCCGTACGATAAAAGTCCATGCGAGTGCGTTAGGCCTAAATGTCAGTTTGGCGAATGACGCGTGCTACCTAGTTAAACTTCTCGGACTAGTTACGTCGCTTCAAAGAGGGATATTCGAGTCGTTGCTTTTGGTACGTTTTCTTCAATTACCTATCTATCGAACTGTGAAAGACTATCACCAGTAGACACTTGGCGGGGATAACTGATCAAGTGATAATTGATCAGTTATCGACCGGGGCTGAAAATTATTAAATTACTAAAATTGCTATTAAAAATAAGGGTTGGTGGTAGCAGGGTTAAAATTTAGGGTTTCGTGTATTTTTAATGCCACATCATAAAAAAATAAAAATAAGAATCTCTATGTAAAAATAATAAAAAAAATTGGGGCGGGCCACTCTTATCACTTAGGGGTAGGAAAAATAGATTACGACCGGTTATCAGATGTACCGAATATACATGTAAAATTTCATCAGAATCGATCGAGACGTTTCGGAGGAGTATGGCAACTAACACTGTTACACGAGAATTTTATATATAAAGGATGCCACTACCGTCGTCAAACATGACCGCCGTGAAGGGGTGTACGTGGTCTGCAACCAGTGTACGGTGCCCCTTAGCCGCCATGGTGCCTTGCAAGAGCTCCGCTGGATCCATGGATGCCAACGTGAATGTTCCCCAGAGCATAATGGCGCCACCGCCCGTTTGTCTCCGCCCCACAGTACAGGTGGCCTCCTCTTGAAGACGACCCATTTGCGCTCTCCCATCAGCGTGAGGAAAAAAGTATCGGTATTCATCAGACCATGCAACGCTCTGCCACCGAACAAACGTCCAGTGCAGATGGCCACATGCCAATTTCAGTCTTAGTTGCCGATGTCGTAGTGTCAATATTGGCACATGATTGGGTCGTCGGCTGCGGAGGCCCATCGTTAGGAGTGTTCAGTGCACTGTGTGTTCAGACACACTTGTACCCTGCCCAGCCTAAAAATATGATGTAGTTCGCCGCCTGCCTTGTTTTAGCAGTCTGCGCAGCCTACAACGTCCGACATCTGTAATGTGGGGTAGCTTTCCAACCCCACGGATGTGTTTTCACCTCGGATTCGGCTCGTCTTGAAGAGAGTACAGCACTCCTCGAACAACGGACAAGTCGTGCAGTTTCCGAAATGCTCGTGCCGAGCCGCTGGGCCATCACAATATCGCCTCGGTCAAACTCAGATAGATGGCGCACTTTCCCCATTCTACACACATACAACACGCTCACAGATATCACATGCACCGTGCGCGCGTCTGACCAGCAGTCATTCCTCGCCTGGTAACGCTGCTATTGCCTGGACGGGTTCATATCGACAGTGCGTCGGTGGTCATAATATCCTGCAGATCAGTGTGTAGCGTATTGCGTATACATAGAGAGGAAAGACTTTATTTATTTAGCGTATGGTTAATACAGACATATCATGAAATTACATATACACTCCTGGAAATGGAAAAAAGAACACATTGACACCGGTGTGTCCGACCCACCATACTTGCTCCGGACACTGCGAGAGTGCTGTACAAGCAATGATCACACGCACGGCACAGCGGACACACCAGGAACCCCGGTGTTGGCCGTCGAATGGCGCTAGCTGCGCAGCATTTGTGCACCGCCGCCGTCAGTGTCAGCCAGTTTGCCGTGGCACACGGAGCTCCAACGCAGTCTTTAACACTGGTAGCATGCCGTGACAGCGTGGACGTGAACCGTATGTGCAGTTGACGGACTTTCAGCGAGGGCGTATAGTGGGCATGCGGGAGGCCGGGTGGACGTGCCGCCGAATTGCTCAACACGTGGGGGCGTGAGGTCTCCACAGTACATCGATGTTGTCGCCAGTGGTCGGCGGAAGGTGCACGTGCCCGTCGACCTGGGACCGGACCGCAGCGACGCACGGATGCACGCCAAGACCGTAGGATCCTACGCAATGCCGTAGGGGACCGCACGGCCACTTCCCAGCAAATTAGGGACACTGTTGCTCCTGGGGTATCGGCGAGGACCATTCGCAACCGTCTCCATGAAGCTGGGCTACGGTCCCGCACACCGTTAGGCCGTCTTCCGCTCACGCCCCAACATCGTGCAGCCCGCCTCCAGTGGTGTCGCGACAGGCATGAATGGAGGGACGAATGGAGACGTGTCGTCTTCAGCGATGAGAGTCGCTTCTGCCTTGGTGCCAATGATGGTCGTATGCGTGTTTGGCGCCGTGCAGGTGAGCGCCACAATCAGGACTGCATACGACCGAGGCACACAGGGCCAACACCCGGCATCATGGTGTGGGGAGCGACCTCCTACACTGGCCGTACACCACTGGTGATCGTCGAGGGGACACTGAATAGTGCACGGTACATCCAAACCGTCATCGAACCCATCGTTCTACCATTCCTAGACCGGCAAGGGAACTTGCTGTTCCAACAGGACAATGCACGTCCGCATGTATCCCGTGCCACCCAACGTGCTCTAGAAGGTGTAAGTCAACTACCCTGGCCAGCAAGATCTCCGGATCTGTCCCCCATTGAGCATGTTTGGGACTGGATGAAGCGTCGTCTCACGCGGTCTGCACGTCCAGCACGAACGCTGGTCCAACTGAGGCGCCAGGTGGAAATGGCATGGCAAGCCGTTCCACAGGACTACATCCAGCATATCTACGATCGTCTCCATGGGAGAATAGCAGCCTGCATTGCTGCGAAAGGTGGATATGCACTGTACTAGTGCCGACATTGTGCATGCTCTGTTGCCTGTGTCTATGTGCCTGTGGTTCTGTCAGTGTGATCATGTGATGTATCTGACCCCAGGAATGTGTCAATAAAGTGTCCCCTTCCTGGGACAATGAATTCACGGTGTTCTTATTTCAATTTCCAGGAGTGTATATATGTACATATTGACACACAAGAAACTTAAGATTGTCTTTACAACTGAATATCCAGTCCTTCAATCTGGAGTTGCTAGCAGGAAGTCCTCTTTGGCGCCGTGATAGGCTTGAATCCTGCATTCACTGACAATGTGGTGAACAGTCTGGTATGGAGCCCCGCAGTCACAAGCTGGATCAGGCAGCTTCTTCTACTTAAAGAGAGTATACCTGCATCGCCCATGGCTGGTACGGATTATGTTGAGAGTAGACCAGGTCTTGCGTGGTAAGTCGAATCCACTTGGAAGTTTAGCACCTGAGAAGATGTTATGCAGGTGCACATCTGTCACTGCTTCCCACCGACCTTACCATTCTTCAAGAGGTTTGAAATTCTTAGCAACCATGTCAGCAGCATCGCACCGAGTTGGATGACGTGATTTCAGTCTCTTGCGATTTAAAAGTGGCAGGTCGCTATGCACGGGTAGGTTACAATTCCTGGAGATCTTGTGGAATTCTCTCATAAGGGCAGTACATTTGCGTAGATCAGGAGGCATTATACCGGTTAACAGTGGAAGCCAATAAACTGGAGTAGATCTGATTGTGCCAGATATTATGCGCATTGTCTTATTCAGCTGGGTATCAACAAGCCTTGTATGATGACTATTCATCCAAACAGGTGCACAATACTCAGCACTTGAGTATACCAAGCCCAGAGCTGAAGTTCGCAGGGTGGTTGCTGAAGATCCCCAGGTAGTTACGCATAGCTTATGGAGGATGTTGTTTCGAGTCCTCAGCTTTTGAGCTAAGTTAAGAAGGTATTGTTTGAAGCATAGTGTACGATCCAGGATGACACCAAGATATTTTGGGTTCCAATTGTGACGAAGAATTCTGCCTCTGAAACTTACTTCCAGTTTTACGTTCGCCAACTGGTTATTTAGATGGAAGCAACACACTTCTGTTTTACTCACACTGGGTTGGAGTCTCCAGATTTTGAAGTAATTGTCTAATGCAGACAGGTCTTTGGCTAAAATCTCTTCTGTTGTCTTCATTTCCTGGTGTTTGACGGCTAGAGCTAGGACATCGGCATAGCAGTATTTTCTGGACGAAGTGTCAGGTAGATCAGATAGATATAGGTTGAACAGTAAGGGTGAGAGAACTGATCCTTGAGGCAATCCGTTGTTCAGCTTCCTCTCCTTACTTATGTTGCTTCCAGTGATTACCTGTAACTTCTGATCACTTAGCATGCTGTTAATCAGTCGAGCCATTGTTCTGCAGGGTATGATGCGGAGGAATTTGTAGATAAGGCCTTCCCTCCACGCAGTGTCGAAGGCGGCAGTTAGATCAACAAATGCCACAGATGTTTTTTGCTTCATTTGGTATCCTGACTCTATGAAGGATGTGAGAGACAGTACTTGGTCGCAGCAGCTACGCCCTGGTCTGAAGCCTGCCTGATCAACTGGAACGTTCTCTAAGATAGCGCTACTTATTCTGTTATATATTAGCCTTTCAAAAAGCTTGTAGCAGCAGCTGAGAAGGGAAATGGGGCGATAGTTTTCTACCTTGTTGCTGGGTTTGCCAGGTTTCAGAACTCAGATGGAAGTTGACCAGTCAGCAGGATGTCAGTGAAGAATTCTGCCAGCCATTTCTTAGCTTTTCCTCCCATATGGATCAGGAATTCTGGATGGATACCATCGAATCCAGGTGCCTTAAGAGGTTTGAGGTCCTTCAGTCCAGAGTCAATGTCTGAAACTGTGAAGGGATGGGTATACTCAGATGAGGGAGATGCCTTCTTTTTCAGGTCACGAAGCTGTCGTCTGATATGTCTTGTATGTTTCTTGTCAGGAGGTACTCTTGAGGTAGTAATGATGTGGGAAGCAATTTGGTCTGGTGTTACTTCGGAATTTTTTCTGCATGCTGGTGCACTTCCTCCCAGTTTTCTCAGACTATTATTGTGCTATTAAACGATTCCAGAACAATCACTGGAAGCAGTTACTTATATAAAATATCTAGGAGTTAGCGTACTGGGCAATTTAACGTGGAATGACCCGATAAAACTAATCACAGGAGCAACAGAGGCTAGACTGATATTCAGAATTCTCACGAAATGCTGTCCGGTAACAAAGGAGGTGGCCTACAATGCCCACGTTCGACCAATACTTGAATATTGCTTATCAGCATGAATCCATACGTGATAGGAAGCATAGAGGAAATAGAGAAGATTCAGAGAACAGCAGCGCATTTCGTTACAGGTCCATTTAGCAAGCACGAATGTGTCACGATGATCAACCAAGTCCAATGGCAGACGTTGCAAGAGAGGCGTACTGCACCTCAGTGCGGTTTACTGTTAAAGTTCTGAGAGTGCAGGTTCCTAGAAGAGTCAACAAATATATTGCGCACTCCTAAGCATATCTCCCGCAAAGGACATGAACATAAAATCAAAGAGATGCGAGCCCACCGTTAGCGACTGGCTCGGGAAAGGGGGGAAGTTAAAGTGGTACACTAGGTAACCTACGTGACACACCGTAAGGTAGCTTGCTGGGTATGGACGTAGACATAGATGGGAATCGCTGGAAGATCTCTCCGATCTCCTATACCGTTTCATGAGATGTGCGTTTTTTTTCCAGAACCTAGCTGTTTTTGTGCACCCCCAGCGGCAGCTGGCACCGTGGGAAAAAGGATCAGATTTGCTAATACGAAAATTCAGTACTCCTCCACCGAAAACACAAGGCCATCCACAGCACTAAAAGATCCGTTTCCTTTCAGCTTCACTTATTTTAAATAACTATTGAAGTTGGTGACTCCCTTTGAAATTCATGTCGGAAATTTCTTTGGGCGGTAATAGGCGGTTTCTCCTGAGGTGGAGTCATTCCTGGCATTTATCATTTTAGACAAAACTAAAGGAATAGCACAGAAAAAATCTACACAAAACAGTTCGAAATGCTTTACATGATGCCGGAAACAGCATATATCTACATCTCTTAGAATTTTAAACTGCAATTGAAAATGAGGAAGGGTTTATGTGAACACCTTGTATTTCTGTTACATTGTACAACAGTGACGGATAAAAGGAAAATAAGTTGTAAGGGAATAGTAGTCGTAGACAGATAAGACAGGAGTAAGTTCGGTTATACGGTTCATTAATTTTCACAACATATCTAAATCACGTAGCAGACATCACAAATCCCGGCGGGGTCAGGGATTTTCTCTGCCTCGTGATGACTGGGTGTTGTGTGCCGTCCATAGGTTAGTTAGGTTTAAGTACGAGGGCAGTTCAATAAGTAATGCAACACATTTTTTTCTCGGCCAATTTTGGTTGAAAAAACCGGAAATTTCTTGTGGAATATTTTCATACATTCCCGCTTCGTCTCGTATAGTTTCATTGACTTCCGACAGGTGGCAGCGCTGTACGGAGCTGTTAAAATGGCGTCTGTAACGGATGTGCGTTGCAAACAACGGGCAGTGATCGAGTTTCTTTTGGCGGAAAACCAGGGCATCTCAGATATTCATAGGCGCTTGCAGAATGTCTACGGTGATCTGGTAGTGGACAAAAGCACGGTGAGTCGTTGGGCAAAGCGTGTGTCATCATCGCCGCAAGGTCAAGCAAGACTGTCTGATCTCCCGCGTGCGGGCCGGCCGTGCACAGCTGTGACTCCTGCAATGGCAGAGCGTGCGAACACACTCGTTCGAGATGATCGACGGATCACCATCAAACAACTCAGTGCTCAACTTGACATCTTTGTTGGTAGTGCTGTCACAATTGTTCACCAGTTGGGATACTCAAAGGTTTGCTCCCGCTGGGTCCCTCGTTGTCTAACCGAACACCATAAAGAGCAAAGGAGAACCATCTGTGCGGAATTGCTTGCTCGTCATGTGGCTGAGGGTGATAATTTCTTGTCAAAGATTGTTACAGGCGATGAAACATGGGTTCATCACTTCAAACCTGAAACAAAACGGCAATCAATGGAGTGGCGCCACACCCACTCCCCTACCAAGAAAAAGTTTAAAGCCATACCCTCAGCCGGTAAAGTCATGGTTACAGTCTTCTGGGACGCTGAAGGGGTTATTCTGTTCGATGTCTTTCCCCATGGTCAAACGATCAACTCTGAAGTGTATTGTGCTACTCTTCAGAAATTGAAGAAACGACTTCAGCGTGTTCGTAGGCACAAAAATCTGAACGAACTTCTCCTTCTTCATGACAACGCAAGACCTCACACAAGTCTTCGCACCCGAGAGGAGCTCACAAAACTTCAGTGGACTGTTCTTCCTCATGCACCCTACAGCCCCGATCTCGCACCGTCGGATTTCCATGTGTTTGGCCCAATGAAGGACGCAATCCGTGGGAGGCACTACGCGGATGATGAAGAAGTTATTGATGCAGTACGACGTTGGCTCCGACATCGACCAGTGGAATGGTACCGTGCAGGCATACAGGCCCTCATTTCAAGGTGGCGTAAGGCCGTAGCATTGAATGGAGATTATGTTGAAAAATAGTGTTGTGTAGCTAAAAGATTGGGGAATAACCTGGTGTATTTCAATGCTGAATAAAACAACCCCTGTTTCAGAAAAGAAATGTCTTGCATTACTTATTGAACTGCCCTCGTAGTTGTAAGTTCTTGGGGACTGATGACCATAGATGTTAAGTCCCATAGTGCTCAGAGACATTTTTTAGACATCACAAACAGAACAGATACACATAACAGAGGTTCTAGTCATCCACAATACAGTGTCTTTCACAACGCTGGGATAACTTTTAGATTCCGCAACTGCAGAAATCACGTGGTTTTGAGGCGAAGAACTCTCCAGAATTTACGAGAATTAGGTGATGTGTGTGCAGATGTAGTGTAAACTCCCTCCAGTGACCTACCAATACCTTATTGCCTACATGTCTCAACGCGTCGCCGCTGTTGTCCGTGCTAGAGGCGGCGTAGTTTCATTTGGAAAGGAAACTCCTTGTAGGTTATTCGATACAGAACGGAAAAGGTGAAAATCTGAAGGCGCAAGATGGGATGAATAAGGTGGGTGCGGAATGACATCCCAAATCAACTCCTGTACAGTGTTTTTATTTTTCAGTTTAGTAGAATGCGGGCGGGAGTTATCGTGGAGTAGCATCACTTTACATAGCCTTCCTGGTCGTTGATCTTGGATTGCGTCTGCAAGATGTCTCAGTTGTTGACAACGTCTGTCAGCAATGATGGCTACACCTCGGGACTACATCCGTAGTACACCACACCGTCGCTACTCCATCAGATCCATAACATACTCTTTTGTAATTGCATGCAGGTCTATGTACGGGAAGTTATTGCTTTATTTGGGCTCAATTATTCCTTTCTTTTCCTTATATTAGCATAAAGACACCTTCCAGTACCAGTAACGATACAGGATAGAAATGGTCGGTATTATTCATGATCCAATTGATGACGAACAAGCCGAGATTCACATATGGCATCACGCTGATTTTTGTGGTTTTGGTTTAGAGGATGTGGTACACCCACCCGATTTTTGAACCTTCTCTTGCATGCAAATGTCGCACGATGGTGGAATGATCACAGTTCATCACATTTGCCAGTTCTCGAGTACACTGACATGGGTCATTATAAATTAATGAGTTTAAATGGTCTTAATCAGACCCTGAAGTTCTCCCTGAACGCGGAGAGTCACTAATGTGAAAAACATCCTCCTTAAAATGCGAAAACTATTTTCTTGTCGTGCTCTGTCCAATAGCACTATCACTACACACGGCGCAAATGTTTCGGGTTGCCTCCGTTGCTGTCACATCTGTACTGAACTCAAACGGAAGAATATGTCGCAAATGTTCCGACCTCTCCACTTGGCAGTCTACATCTACATCTATGTAGATACACCGCAATGCATTCTAAGGCGCTTGACGAAGGATACCCTGCTCCACTAGAAGTCCTTTATTGCTCTGTTTCAAATAGAGCGAGGTAATAACGACTGTCTATATGTCTCCACATGAGCCCTAATTCCTCGTACCTTATCTTCGCGGTCCCTACGTTCCACATATTGAATGGGGGCTTAATTATAATGCAATAATTTTAGTAGCTGTGTATCCTGTTACGAAGTCTCGTAACCGGTTGGCCCTGAGTAGTATTAGCACGCAATCTGACTGCATAAAATAACAATAAAGAAGGAAGGGAAATTTCCGTTAACACAAATGATTAATTAAGTCCCCTGCAACTATAAAAGCTACAAAACAACAAAGCACAAGTGTAACTGTTCTGTGTGTGGTACATGTATCTGGCACGGTTCTTCCCCGATACGACAAGAAATTTTAAACACCATTTACAATGAACTAATTGAAAAACCGGAAATACTATAATAGCACATAGGAACCAGAATTACAAGTCTAATATATGAACACGAGCCAGATGCTTTGTTGACTGAACCTGTGACCAAGGGGCATTGTCATTAAGGAAATGTTAAATAAATTTTTTTTATTACCTCCATATATATTGACGAAAAATTCACTGTTATCATTGCAACAAATTCCATCTATACATTAAACCAACCGAACAGCATCTACTCTCTCGCCCAACAGAACAACTGCAAAAAATATGGCTCTGAGCACTACGGGACTTAACATCTGTGGTCATCAGTCCCCTAGAACTTAGAACTAATTAAACCTAACTAAACTAAGGACATCACACACATCCATGCCCGAGGCAGGGTTGGAACCTGCGACCGTAGCAGTCGCGCGGTTCCAGACTGAGCGCCTAGAACCGCTAGACCACCGCGGCCGGCACACAACAACTGCACACGACATCCTCTGAACTAGTACTGCTCTCGACATCCTCTCTACAAGCACTGTCCACGGCAACCTCTGAACTACTACTGCACCAGGGGAGGCGGCGAAATAATAATCTTTGGCGCAATCTCTGGCGCTGTGACTGAGTGTAGCCACCTTTCAGTATGTTGGAGGCAATATAATCGTTATGCAGTCAGCTTCAAATGCCGATTCCCTAAATTTTCTCAAGAGTGTTCGCCGAAAAGAATATCGCGTCTCATAGTGTTCATTGAAAAGAATGTCGACTCGTCTCCAGGGATTCCCATTTGAGTTCCTGAAGCATGTCCGTAACACTTGCATGTTGTCCGAACCTATTAATAACAAATACAGCATCCCGCCTCTGAACTGCTCCGATGTCTTCCTTTATTCGGATCTGGTACGGATGCGAAACACTCGACAGTAACCAGGAACACGTCGCACTGGCATCATACATGCGGTCTCCTTTAAAGATGAAACATACTTGCCGGCCCGAGTGGCCGTGCGGTTCTAGGCGCTGCAGTCTGGAACCGAGCGACCGTTCCGGTCGCAGGTTCGAATCCTGCCTCGGGCATGGATGTGTGTGATGTCCTTAGGTTAGTTAGGTTTAATTAGTTCTAAGTACTAGGTGACTGATGACCTCAGAGGTTAAGTCGCATAGTGCTCAGAGCCATTTGAACCATTTGAACCATACTTTCCTTGAATTCTCACAATAAACTGAAGGCGACCATTCGCCTACCCTACCATAATCCTCACATGTTCGTTGCATTTCATATCGCTTTGAAATGTTACACCTGGGCATTTAAACGAGTTGACTGTGTCAAGCAGGACATTACTAATGCTGTATCCGAAGATTACCGGTTTCTTTTTCCTACACACGCGCATTAACTTACCATTTTTCTACATTTAGTGCTATCTGCTGTTCATCACACCAACTAGAAATTTTTTCTAAGACATGTTGTATATTCCTACAGTCGTTAAATTCCCACACCGTGCTGTACACTACAGCATCATCAGCAAACAACCACAAATTGCTGCTCACTCGGTCCGCCACATCATTTGTGTACATAGAGAATAATAGCGGTCCTATCACGCTTCCTGGGGCACTCCATTTTCTAGCGTGCACAGCTCCACTAGTTCATGTCCATGTGGCAGGATGACAATGCGTACCCCGAAGTAGCAACAATGAACTACAAATGAAACGTGACAGTCGATAAAAAAAACCATAGTAATCGGATTAGCAAAAGCACTACGAACTTAAACATCATCCTAACAGAAAGTGTTAGAGTAATGGTAATTACAATTGTGTTAACTGTAATAGTGTATTTTGCCGCGCGGGATTTGCCGAGCGGTCTGAGGGCGCTGGACTGTACGGCTGGTCCCGGCGGAGGTTCGAGTCCTCCCTCGGGCATGGGTGTGTGTGTTTGTCCTTAGGATAATTTAGGTTAAGCAGTGTGTAAGCTTAGGGACTGGTGTCTTTAGCAGTTAACTCCCATAAGATTTCTCACACACATCTGAACATTTTTGATCACAATAGTTCATTTTGTACGATTAGTTGCCGATGTACAGGAAAAAATGATTTTTTATATTATTTAACTAAATTGAGGTTGAGTGCAGCCGCGTTTAAAATATACGTAAGAGCAATGTCGCGCGGGCTAGCCGAGCGGTCCGATGCGCCTTGTCATGAGTGTGTTAGTTGTCCTTAGAGTAAGTTAATTAGTTAGATTAAGTAGTGTGTAAGCTTATGAACCGATGACCTCAGCAATTTGGTCCTGTAAGACCTTACCACAAAATTCCAAATTTAAAGAGAAATGAACAAATAAATAAATAAAAACTTGTGGTGAATTTTTACCGCTGAAACGAGATGTTTCACTTAGCTATGTGCACACCTGTACTATCCTCATCTGCGAGAGGCTTGGTACTGCAGCTAGGGATGAGAAAAACCGATCTGTTTAAACTGATACCGGTATTTCAGTTCTGAATAATTGGTATATTTAAGAGTTTGTTTCGTCTTGAACAGATTTTTTTAAAATTTTCTTCTAATAGCTGGATAAAATGAACGAAATATCAGTTGGCCTTAGTAGCAGTGTTACAATTTTTCACTTAAAAATTCTTAAAAAAAACGAGTAATTTTTATTCGTAAAATTGCCACTATTTTGAATATTATATTAAAGAAAGCGGGAAAAGTGATCAACGCTATTTCAATAAGAATGTGACAGAAACAAGTAACACACACGACATAATAATAGATGCAACGTTGCTGAGACAATAATGTATCTGTTATCATGTGGCGTGGACTAATGGATGGTACACGTGTACATGCACTGTGCGAGACTAGCCTCTTCTGGTCCATATGGATGTTTCTCGCATTTGTCGTCAGACATCTGTCCTTTATCTTTTCAGAATTGTATTATACTTAATCTGAAACTATTATACGAAGTATGGTATCAATGAAGTACAATACTCCATTTGAGTTAAAACATTAAGAATGAGGCGAGCCACAACGAAGTTGTGAGATCGTATAAGGAGAATATTTAAACCTTAAAGATGCATTCATAATTTACAACATAAATAGAAAACACCTGGTCTGTTGCCTTTGTATACGTAATACGCCTGTAGACCTTGAAAACAGACAAATTAACACGAAAACTAGAATTCTTCTCAGTTCTTATCCTTTAGGCCTGATGTAGGGAAGCAGCCTACTCACGCTGTAGTAAATTCACATCAGTTTCCATTGTGTGCAGCCAGTCTGCTGTAACTAGCTCTGACGTCATAAATGTTGCGCAATACCTTAAAATTCAAGCAAATGATCTGAAACTTTTCCAGCATGTAAGGAATAATACTAAATTAATGTGTATTAAATATCAGTGCGATAACTTCAGCCATTTTTGTAATTTGGGCGTTTTTCTAAAAAAATAATTGGCGCAACAGAAAGGAGCTAGAGACTTCAAAATTTATATTTAGACTCATCTTTCATAATGATTTAATAAAAACAGTACTTTGGATTTCACAGGTTAAGACTTTAGTGGAAATTCATGATTTTCTGGTTTTCATCTCAAAACTGAAGGAAGCAAGATAGGTTAAGTAGGCTAATGAATAAGAGTAGGATGTTTAGATTTAAATAGGTTGGAGGTCCGCTATGACTATGAAGATGTGAAAAGTTTCTTTTGAATACCTATAAAATTATAGCGATAGCGGATCTCAAAAGGACCAGTTCAGAGCTCATCTACTGCGTGCAGCGTAACTTAATTATTTCTCTCGCCCAAGATATTTAACTTAGCCACGTCATAATTTTATTATAAATACTTACCTGCGTGCTAAATGCACGATTAAATTAACAGCTTCATAAGCCATCAGCAAAAGAAGCTATAAATTATTATGTAACTTGAAGTGGTGCGTTACTAGCCCAGCGGCCAGTCGTGAGAGCCAAGCTAGAGCCAGCGTTCTCTTAGCCGTCCGCACCGAGGCTATATATATAAGAGCACTGCGCGAGTAAGAAAGGCCCCAGTTCTCTCCAGACGCTGGTATAGCACGTCAGCTGTGTCGGGAGTCGCTTCGCTACGGTAGCGCTGCTACAAACTGCCTCGGGTGCCGTATTGAGTTACGATGTATACGCGTAACTGTGAAAACATTTCAAATGAAGGATTATTTTTGGAATGATTTTCATTATCTAGCTTCAGTTTGCGTGTTGTTGTATTTTCACGTGCCGTCGCGGGACAGACATTCTACCAATCATTTTAGCGTGGCGTTTGATGAGATTTTCTCATCAAATTTTGGCGAGCATTCTTTTGACATTCAATTCGGACATTTATAGTTGCATCAGCGAATTAGACTCTGAACTGCTCTGTTTGTTAGGCTGTTGGGATAATTGTGATGTTATCAGTGAATTTCAGAATATACTCAACTATTTTGGAAAATTGTTTTTGATTAGAAATCCCGAACAATCTCCTACTTCTTCAGAGCTACAAGCTGCAGCTATAATAATATTCTCAGGTTAAGTGGGCACTAGGAACTCTCATTACAGGCTCCACGTTTCGTTAAATCACTTTCTGGGTGCCAAAAAGCAAAGAGAGAGCCAGTGTTGAGAACGGCGAAAGACAGCATTATACAACATTCCAAAAGTCGGGAAGTGCAGTATTTTTCCCACATTTAAATAACAAACTTTATTTCACAAGCAATTTGCTTATACCCACTCGCCGCCCCACATATGGTGCATCGGCCGGGAAATCAACTAAGTGAAAGTGATTTTTAACTATTCGGATTCGCGAGTGAAATGCGACACGCAACTGAGTATAGAACAGTGAAAGTGTTACATAGGCAGGTGGACAACGCAGTTGAATCAACAACGCATCTAGATTGACGGAGCTGGCACTGAGTCTAGCGGTGCTGCCGGCATCGCGAGAAGCCAGTTTCGCCGTACCGCAGTCGTCCGCCACAGCAGCCGGGGGCCGCGCCTGCAGTTACGGGCCACGTAAACACACCACAGCCGTCGGAGTGCCGTCTGCAGTTCAACGTGCCACGTCGCATCAGGAATCCTGGTACGCCGCGCCGGCTACGGCAACGTCGTGCAGAAGGAACTAAGTTAAGTGGAAAACTGTTTAAAATTTTACTAACCAGCACTAAAAGACTGTCGGCGATGGAACCGCCAAAAGAAACTGGGGTTAAACTTAAATCAGAACCTATGTCTGTTGAGCAAACTGTAAATCCAGACAATGTTTCAAGTGTAAATATGCATAAAAGTGGTAATGTTAAAGTAGAATATGAAGTATTATCTCCTGACAGTAGTGTGGGAAGGGGTAATGATTCAATAATAGAGACCCCTGTAGTAAAGCAGAAAGTAGAAATTGTAAACTTATTGGATGATAGTTTCTCTGATGAATTAAAAATGAAACAGTCATCAGAGATGGTAGAGTTTAAGAAGGAGAAGTTAGATAGGACTAATCAATCAGAAGTTTCATTTAATTTTAATGGATCTGGTGTTGGAGCTAGTTTTTCGTCACCTGAGTGTGATAAAAAGCCAGCTAGTGAGCAACCCAAAAATGCTGGGGCTGTTGATCTAAATGTTATATTACAAGCAATTGCTGCCAGTAATGCGCAAATGACAGCTGAATTAAAATCTGAAATAACTGAGGTCAAAAACAGTAATGCTGAATTAAAGTCTGAGATTGTGGCCAGCCAAACAAATTTTAATAAACGATTGGAGGTAATGGACGATACCTTCAAGGTTGGTTGCAATAAGTTGAAAGAGGATCTAGACAGTTTGAATTATAAAATTGACTACAACCATGAGGATATTAAGAAAAAGGTTGCTCAACAATTTTCTGAAATGTATAAAACAGTTAAATCCGAAGTTGCTGAGGTTCGCAAAGACTTCCAAATGGAAGATGCGAAGCTGGAGCACAAGTTAACAGAAAAGATCGAGGCGGAATCTGAACTGTGCTCAGATAGATTTAAAGATGTTAATATTAAAGTAAACATATGTCAAGCAGACGTAGATGCAATCAAAAGTGATACTACTCATATTGTACAAAGAGTAGATAATGTTGAATTGAGAGTAGAAAATATCAGTACTAACATTGCTAACATTGAGAGTAAAGTAGCTTCAGTAACTTCTGGTAATGGTAGTGTACAACAAGTTGTAGCTGCAAACGCCGCATTTATCGGGTGTCGGCAGTTCTTGCGGTTTGATCCAGATAAAAATATCCACCCGCTAGATTTCTGGAACGATTTTGAAGATGTAATTCCACCAAATTGGTCTGAACGAGAGAAAATCTCATTTATTAAAAGCCATTTAGCAGGTGACGCCTTGCGTTGGTCCGCTGATGTTATGTTGAAGTGTAAAACTTTAGCGGAGTTTAAAACAGCTTTCATTAATGAATATTGGTCTAGTAATAAGCAAAATGAAGTGTTAAGAGAATTTTGGAGTGGAAAACGCTTCAGTGCAGGCAAGGAATCAATTAAAGAATTTGCTAGGTCATGGATTTCACGTTTGTCACATTTAGCGGAAAAGCTAAAGCCAGAAATGATTATATTAGGTCTTGAAGCCAAACTGCCATGGTATTGGCAAACCAGAATTATATCGGCCCCTAGAGACAATCTTGATCGTTTCATTGAATATTTGGAACGTGTAGAACGTGTTGCTGCCAATGAGGAGCAGGCACGTAATAACAGAAATGCCACTAACAATAATAGTAATCTTAGGAATGAGCAAAATGGTAATGTAAACATCAGAACAGTAGGTATTCGCCATCCTAAGAGAGGTAGGAATTGGGGAAATAATTATCAGAACCAACAATGGCATCCAAGAGATAATAATTTTGTTCCGAACAGAAATATGCATGTAAACAACAGTACGGAAAGCAATGCTGTGCCAGTCAATTATAATGAAACTAAAGAAAACAGCAATAGGCCGAGGCAGGAAAACTAGTTCCCGTCTATGAGGACACTGGCGCTCACCAGGCGGTTACTTTTCCTAAGCCAGTAGTTAAGGGAATTGGTAAGACAGATCAGAATACTCAAACTGAACATGTGGATGAAGAGTCGGAAGCATCTAAAGATACAACAGAAATATTAGATCACTCACAGTATTTGATAGATACCGTGTTAGAAACGCTTTCTAAGTGGGAAGAGAAAGAGAAGGCGCAGCAGTGTAACAATAGGGAAGAGTTACAAAATATTGAATTGACAGGTGAAGAAGCAGAAGAAATTCATGCTTATATTTACGATGAGAATGATGTGCTCTTATCTAAAGTGCCTGTGCAGGATGTTGATAATGTACTAATAGATTTAGGACAGGAGATAAGTGAGAATGTAGAGGGTAGGCTGTTGAGGGTCGATGAACCCAGTAGCTGTGACCAGTTGTCACTTGAGAAGGAAACCGACGATAATGGTGAAAGTGGTTTAGATGTAACTGGTGTTATGCCCGGTCTGGAGGAGCAGAATCGCTCAGACTACAGTAATTTGGGTTATGTTCAGCAAACTAAACGTAATGAAGTCGTGCGGTGTTTCGATTTAAAATTAATAGACCGACTGGAAAAGGCAGCTGAAAATGTAATTCAGGAAACCCCTACACACTGTGACCTAAATGTAATGAAGACAGATGTCAATCACTTTAGTTGGAGACAAATCCAAAAGGAACTACTAGATGAATTTGAGGAACCACCTGTACAACCTAGAATAAGCCACCCTATAATAATAGTGAATATGTTGGGTATCAATGTACGTTGTCTCTTAGACAGTGGAAGTGAGGTGAGTGCAATATCTCAGTCCTTCTTTGATGCTTTACCTGGTAAAGACAAGCTTACCGTAATGAGGGTATCAGGACTAAGAATAATTGGTGCTACTGGCAAGGTTTCAAAAACGGTAAAGCAAGAAGCTTTACTACCCTTTAACATTAATGGTAATTTAATTGATCATCCATGTTTAATTGTAAACAATCTCAGTATTGAGGTTTTAATTGGCATAGATTTCTTGTCAAAATATCAGAGTGTTGTGGACTTTGAAAGCAGCCAGTTAAGAATGGTCTTACCAATAACCGGCGAAATTACAGTCCCTTTTAGTGATAAGCATGTAGTAACTGATGATGAAACTTGGGAGCTGCCTATACGAGTTCTGAAAAATAGGAGGTATTGGGACGAAGGTGTTAATCTTAGTAACAGTAAGCTGAACACAGAAGAAGAAGAAGCAACTATTTTAGACAAAATAGAAGCTAAATTGCAGGAAATCAATAAGATTTCAGACAATCAGAAGGATGAACTAAGACAGGTGTTAAAAAGACATCATAAGGGATTTTCAGATCGAAGTGGTGTGGTCAAAGGCAGCCAATGAAGGCTGTAGGGAGGAGGTTGTTCTGTAACCTCTACACAGTGTGGCAGCTGTGCAGTCCCAGCTGTGTGAGATCTTCTTTCCCTTTCAGGTCTCACTCATTCTTCATCTTTCCTATCCACCAAAATTTAGATCTCTTCTTTCAGACATGAAATTTTTCTGTAATGACTATCAGGCCATGAGTTATGTTACCATTCTATCTACCGATCAGTGAAGAAAGATACCTAATGTGATAAACTGAATAGTGACAAACAATAGAGAAGTATGACGTAATTAAGATACAAATGTATTTGAGTAACAATTATGTGTAGTACCCTGGTAATATAGTAAGTACAAAGTGTTGTTTGGTTGGAAATGGTCCATCAACAGTAATTTAAAAAGATGTATGAATTCGTGTACAAGCAGAATCTGAAGTGGTAATGAAACCTAGTGGATACATTAGAGCTAACTAATAAATAATAAGAAAGAGATTGCTAAGTGTTATGAAAAATATGCAGATAAGTTGTAAGTTTAAACTCACCTGATGTAGCAAGGAAAGGCAGTGTAATAGAAGTGAGCAGTGTTTGTGGTTGAGTCGTGAAGGACACGTCCCTGAAGTATTTATAAGGTTGGAGCTGGCCATTATTTTAGTGTAGTGTGTGACAGGATACACCTACGCGTATTGAGGTTATGAGTTGGAAGCGTGAATGCGACCATAGGTACCCTTATGTTAGATGAGACAGAGCAGCTCATGGTGTCCTATAGGTTTAAGGAATTTAGCATTACGCTCGTCCATAATTATTTGATGCACTTTAGTGGTAGGTCCGAGAGAGACTACCTGAGGTTTCAGCAGCCGATCGAGTGGAAATGGATTGCCACGTGAGCAAACTAATCAGCCGCAATACACTATGAATATGAAATAAATGTGCTATCCTATGCTTTAAATATTAATAGAGTGAGTGGTAAATAAGTACATACACTAGCAATATAAATAAGAAACATAAAAGCAGACGTGAAACAGTAATTTTAGCTCAGCATAAATACACTTCAAAGTAAGTAAGACCCTAATTGCAGATGTGGAACTGACAACAGCAGAGGACCAATAAGTGGATTTTGTAGGCAACTAAACGTAGTGTGTTTTGAACACTCAGGACTGTACTATTACCAAAAGTTACTCACATATACAAAGAAGTTGAGAGAACAACCACTAATCATACTCATACTATCTCTAAGAATAAGATAATCAAAGATGATTCAGTTAAGTGCTTAATATACAAATGTCAGGAATGTACCGAGCATTGGTTCAGTGTTCCGGCCCAGAAATAATAAATTGACATTAAATAGGATTCATGATTATATGCCATGAGCATAGATTTTCTCTAGTACGTGACTAACGGCGTTTTGAGCCTTTTGTTTACCGATTTTATGACATGTAAGTAACCGCACGAGTAATGTTGAAAAAAGTTCTGTTAACTTTGTTCCAGTAATATATTGGAAGATAAAATGTATATATCCCCATTTCATTGTGACCCACCATTAGATATTAAGTGAACAGAGTCTGAGGCACTCTTTTGTTTGTTCTACAGGACAAACCAGATAATGGCAGCCTGGTAGCTGCGTGAAAGCGTGGAGTGACTTGGACACAACTCACAGTGACCCTCCCCTTTCCCCCATGTAAGTTAGAGAGAACGTGAAGGACGCACACCATAGCAACTTCCCCTCCTCTACCCTTGTGAATGGAAGTGTAGGACGCCAGCCAAAGCGGCTACAACCACGTGTGTAAAAAATTATTTGTGAACTTTCTTTCAGGTTTAGAAAAGACTGCTAAGAGATAATCATCTGTTTATGTATCATGTTATTTTCTTTGAATTTGTGTATGTAAAAGTGTATTTAATGTATTTAATGGGACTAAGATTTTCATAATTTTTCAATTATTATGTGTTTGTTGGTCTAAGGCAATATGTATGCCGAAATATTTCATTGATTTTGCGTAAAATTTTGAGTACTGACATTGTTTAAAAGGCAGTGAACATGCCCACAATTTAAATAATTAATGTAGATAATCAGTTTTCTTTCATGTTTCTACATGTTTATATTTCAATTTTGATTTTTATAGGGAGTTAAATTGTACTCTTGCTTCCCTTTTTGTAATTAAATTTTTTTTTCTCATTCATTAACATTCATAAACAAAAAATTTAAGTAGAGGGTGATGTAGGGAAGCAGCCTACTCACGCTGTAGTAAATTCACATCAGTTTCCATTGTGTGCAGCCAGTCTGCTGTAACTAGCTCTGACGTCATAAATGTTGCGCAATACCTTAAAATTCAAGCAAATGATCTGAAACTTTTCCAGCATGTAAGGAATAATACTAAATTAATGTGTATTAAATATCAGTGCGATAACTTCAGCCATTTTTGTAATTTGGGCGTTTTTCTAAAAAAATAATTGGCGCAACAGAAAGGAGCTAGAGACTTCAAAATTTATATTTAGACTCATCTTTCATAATGATTTAATAAAAACAGTACTTTGGATTTCACAGGTTAAGACTTTAGTGGAAATTCATGATTTTCTGGTTTTCATCTCAAAACTGAAGGAAGCAAGATAGATTAAGTAGGCTAATGAATAAGAGTAGGATGTTTAGATTTAAATAGGTTGGAGGTCCGCTATGACTATGAAGATGTGAAAAGTTTCTTTTGAATACCTATAAAATTATAGCGATAGCGGATCTCAAAAGGACCAGTTCAGAGCTCATCTACTGCGTGCAGCGTAACTTAATTATTTCTCTCGCCCAAGATATTTAACTTAGCCACGTCATAATTTTATTATAAATACTTACCTGCGTGCTAAATGCACGATTAAATTAACAGCTTCATAAGCCATCAGCAAAAGAAGCTATAAATTATTATGTAACTTGAAGTGGTGCGTTACTAGCCCAGCGGCCAGTCGTGAGAGCCAAGCTAGAGCCAGCGTTCTCTTAGCCGTCCGCACCGAGGCTATATATATAAGAGCACTGCGCGAGTAAGAAAGGCCCCAGTTCTCTCCAGACGCTGGTATAGCACGTCAGCTGTGTCGGGAGTCGCTTCGCTACGGTAGCGCTGCTACAAACTGCCTCGGGTGCCGTATTGAGTTACGATGTATACGCGTAACTGTGAAAACATTTCAAATGAAGGATTATTTTTGGAATGATTTTCATTATCTAGCTTCAGTTTGCGTGTTGTTGTATTTTCACGTGCCGTCGCGGGACAGACATTCTACCAATCATTTTAGCGTGGCGTTTGATGAGATTTTCTCATCAAATTTTGGCGAGCATTCTTTTGACATTCAATTCGGACATTTATAGTTGCATCAGCGAATTAGACTCTGAACTGCTCTGTTTGTTAGGCTGTTGGGATAATTGTGATGTTATCAGTGAATTTCAGAATATACTCAACTATTTTGGAAAATTGTTTTTGATTAGAAATCCCGAACAATCTCCTACTTCTTCAGAGCTACAAGCTGCAGCTATAATAATATTCTCAGGTTAAGTGGGCACTAGGAACTCTCATTACAGGCTCCACGTTTCGTTAAATCACTTTCTGGGTGCCAAAAAGCAAAGAGAGAGCCAGTGTTGAGAACGGCGAAAGACAGCATTATACAACATTCCAAAAGTCGGGAAGTGCAGTATTTTTCCCACATTTAAATAACAAACTTTATTTCACAAGCAATTTTGCTTACTCACTCGCCGCCCCACACTGACTATTCTTTCTAAAGCCGAAACAGTGGTATGATGCACGATTGCGACATGATTTTTGAGCAGAGTTTTTGTGGAATTCAACCACTCTTCACTTTTTGAGAAAAGCAGCGAACAGTTGAGGTACTAAGTTTACTTTTATGTGTTAATTTCATTTAATATTTTAGAAACCGGTTATTTCGAACGGATTTAACACCCAGATTAAACTAGCACTGAAGAAAAAACTGTATTACCGAAAATCGGTAGTTTCATTGATGACCCTGACAGCGGCCACTGCTGTATCCTCGCAGCCATTTCCGCAGCTCTGCCGCCTTCCGCGAGAGAGAAGAGGTCACGCCGCCCGCCACTGTTCGCTGCTCCTGGCACAATGCAGCCGTGCAGCCGCCACAGCTAGCATCGCCTAGCGTTCCCGACGCAGCGGCAACCGCGCCTTAATAAAGTATAGCCGCGGTGCGGTGCGCGGGTTCTTTGTGCCGGCGGATTGCCTCCGCCGCCTCCTTACCGCGTTTTTTAAATTTTCCCCCTGAAGTTCGCAGCAGAACAGCGCTGCGGTTGCCCCCTCTCCTCCCTCCCCCCTTTTCCCGGAGCCACAACCTCTCCACCCACCAGGGAGCCGCCGCGGCGGGTTATGTAAACTAATCCGCGAACCGGCATGCCGTGCTGCGCGCATTCTCTGACCTGGCAAAGGAGAAAAAGGGGACCGACAACGTTCTTTTCTGTCATGCGGCACGGAATGTGGAGACTTTATTAAAAAACCAAAAGAATTCTAATTCTATTCTTTCTTTCAGTTTGCAGTAGCGACTCTATTAATAAAACGCTGGTACAAGGAAGAATTCGCACACTTTGAGTACATTACGGACTGTACTCTGTTACGTGTACAAACAGGTACGAAATGCAAATCTCACTTACAATGAAATGAATACCCCTAGCTGCATAGAGGCGTTGATATAAGTCAACGGGGACAATTGAAGATGTGTGCCCCGGTTGGGACTCGAACCCGGGATTTCCTGCTTACATGGCAGACGCTCTATCCATCTGAGCCACCGATGACACAGAGAACAGTGCAACTGCAGGAACTTATCTCTGGCACGCCTCCCGTGAGACCCACATTCGCAACTTATTGTCCTGCACTATATTCGTAGTGCTCCTGTGCATCATACTCATTACTAGCGGCTTTACTGTCGATTTCCGTAAGAGTTCGGGCACTGTTTGTGCATCCGCACGGAAGAAGATCGTCAAATGGCCGGTGAGCCTTTATATATATATATATATATATATATGAAGATGGTATCTGTTCTTTCGGGCATGTCCGAAAGACAGATACCATCTTCATACATATATATACTTACCAATGTCTCACTTTTCCTTCGGTGCTGGGCTGAAGATGATAAGAATATTAAATAGGAAAATGCTTCCCTAACATCATGCTGAATTGTATTTATTTGGTCACGAATCGGCTTTCGGTATCTGAGGCCTTCGTCGCAAACGCATACAAAATAATGTGCACTTACATATACAAGGTGTCCGAAAATAATGTATAAACTTTTGGAAAATAATATTTCTTTAATTAAAGGAGACAGAAATACAATTTTTATGGGTTATAATTTAGAAGGCGGTGAAAAACATAACAATGCTTTCTTTTGTTTCAGGATTGTTGGTAAATATGGCGTTATCGCGTGAACAACGGAAATGGGTGCTAAAGTGTTACTGGAAAACAGTGAACGTGAGTGCGGTACAGCGACGATGGAGAGTTGAATTTGGAACACCACCACCGGCAAGGGTAACAATTACTAGAATCAGATATAAGTTTGAAGTCGAAGGAACGGTGCACGATATGAAGGAGGGACGTAGCGGACGAATGAGAAGTTCAAAAGACAATGAGAGTATTGATGCAGTACTCCAGGCATACACACGATCCCCGAAGACATCTGTGAGGCAATGCTCTTGTCAGACTGGGACCTGCTGAAGCAGTGTTCATATAATTTTGCGATCTCAGAACTTTAAGCCTTACATTCCAAGACTTCTCCATGCTCGTAACGAGGATGATCCTGGTAGGTGAAGCGAATTTTTTGAGTGGTTCATTAATAGATGTGAAGAAGAGCAACGTTTCCAAGATCAAATTGTTTGGTCAGATGAAGCGACGTTTGAACTTGATGGAAAAATTAACCGCCAAAATTGCGTGTACTGGGACAGGGAGAATCCATACGTAACTGATCAAAGGCATGTTAATCTGCCAGGAGTAACGGTCTAGTGTGGTCTGTCTTCTAGGGACTTCTTTGACAACACTGTCACGTGCGACTCATACTTGGAAATGTTGGAAATGATAACTCCTGGGATTAGCTTTGTGTTTGGAAATGAAAATTATTAATTTCAACAAGATGGGGCGCCACCTCACTTTCACCTGAATGTGAGGACATTTCTCAATCGTACATTCCGTGCCAAATGCATAGGACGAAGAGGGAGTGTGGAGTATCCCGCTCTATCTCCAGATTTAACTCCTCTAGACTTCTTTTTTTGGGGTACTCTCAAGAATACAGTTTACGGTGCGAGACCACACACACTGGATGATCTTAGAGAGCAAATTGACAACCTTTGATGGTATTCCGTTGGAAACAATGAAGTTGGCATTTCGATCGGTCGTAAGTCATCGACGGTGTATTGCGATGGACGGACAGCAGGTCGAACTTTTACCATCTTAAGCCGTACCATGAGGCACCTAACACCACTAAAATGGTATTTTTAACCCCTTTCATTAAAGAGATGTTCAAAGAGTTTATACATTATTTTGGGACACCCTGTATATAACTTACATTAGCTTACTTCAAAAGGAGAGACTCTGAAGCTTAAGAAAGACAGATTTAATTTTGGTCTTACATCTTTTGACATAAAAGCACCCATGTGACGCAGTGGCGAATAGACAAAAACCTCAGGGAGGGGGCGCTAAAAATGTTTAGAGCTACTTTTACTTTTACCGTATTAAAAAGTAATCAAGTAACATGCAAAGTTTAATCAAGTCCGTATTTATAATGCTACGTATCGAAGGTTCTCTATACAAGAAAACAGTAGACTATTCGCGTCTTTTCTCGAACAAATGCCAGACAGAACAACGTATCAAGATCACTAGAATGGCCGCTGTGATATCGATAGTTTCGATGCCACAGTGTAGATGCACGCTCGTAGGTTGGCACTACGAGAGCGGACCAACTACGCCGACCACAGCGCCCTCTGGACGACGCTGTAAAGCTCAACGACCGCCGCTCTGCTTTCTGCCCATTTCATCAAAATGGCTCAAATGACTCTGAGCACTATGCGATTTAACTTCTGAGGTCATCAGCCCCCTAGAACTTAGAACTACTTAGACCTAACTAATCTAAGGACATCACACACATCCATGCCCGAGGGAGGATTCGAACCTGCGACCGTAGCGGTCGCTCGGTTCCAGTCTGTAGCGCCTAGAACCGCTCGGCATGGTTTTCATCAACAGCAAACAGCCTGGATACTTCGCTTCTACTTCAGAATGTGTTGGCTAGCTACTGAGACTTCGTATTACTTACGACGGGAATACCTACGTGCTCATTATCGCAAAGTTATTAACTCGTTTTTGCCCGTAATAAACCTCTTTAAATTCAAACGTAGTACCGAAGTGCTTTACCTCTGCTACTCCTACTCGCTTCCTTTATTCGGCCTATTTTGCCGATCACAGGAGCAGACCCACGCGCCGCCTTCCAGGCGGGATACAAAAGCCACGACTTTTCTCGTAGGTATGTGTTAACTACCTGTGTGCTTTAACGAAATTGCTTTGTTATTATTTTCGTTAAAGAAGAATAATAATTATTACTTTTAGTTAATTAATTTACCTCTCTTTAACTGTCTTCTGTAAGTACGAACTTTGTTGTAGAATCTCTCTCTTAATTACATGTGGTAATAAAAAAATTCACTTTCAAAAGAATTACGTACATTTAAGAATTACGTGAACTCATATTAACTGATTAGGAATATTTAGTTGAGAATTAAATCCTTTACATAATTCGGCCTTGGCACACATTTTCTAAACGCAGTGGTTTTTTTTTTTGTTAAATATTTACTGAATTCTATCCCGGCGTTAGCTATGGAACACAAGATTATCTCTATTAGCAGAAAATGGTTAATTATTGCCAAGCCGACATTTAATTATCACTGATGAAACCTACTTCGCTATACATTTAAGTTATTTGAAAGAACGAAAATTGTTAAATTTCAATGTTAACTAACATTAACTATCCGCCTACGAATGCACAAACGTATAATTAGTTTAAAAATTCATCAGTCTCAGGATCACTGTAAAAGAAGAACATTTTCTTAATTCACTGTTAATTTTTATCTATCTGTTCCCGATTTACGGGTTTGGTTGATTATTCCTTTAGCGGAACAATTTTTTAAATGTGCTGCCGCTGCAAATCGATCGGTCGCGGCACAGCCCAGCAACACCGCTAAAAATGCTGAAAATTCTTTAAAGAAATTTTATAGATGACCTGGGCAAGCTAATTTACATTAATAATACACACTTTTGATAAATTCTGATATATTTAGATCCAACAATAATTCAACTCACATTAATTTGTAACGCCTCCTCTAATGGCGGCTAAATCTAGACACTGACAAAAGAAGTCTACCCATTCATAAATCGCTTCGACACAGCTTCCTCTCGCATTCAGCTCTACACAGAGAAGACCAAAGAATACGCTGTACATGGTTCTTTTATACTACAGCTGACTATTAACATTTCTTTGTAATTTGACAATATTATTCTCCTCTGGCTAAATTTCACATCTCTGTTATTGCAGATACTGACACATTTCACAATCACATAACAAATATAGAAAAACTACTATCCTAAATACAGAGAGAATATTACTACAAAAATATTACGATAATAACAAATGTCTTTTACACAAAATTCAATAATATTTCTTGTTCAATAATTATGGTATATACAACTTGCTCAGAGTGGCGTATATGGTACAAATAAACTCTTGTTCATTAATAGCGTGGGTTTGCCAGGGAACGTTACAGTGCCAGACAGTAACGTATAAAATACGATGACGCCGACAGGCGTGCTGCATAGGAAAGTGCAACTACTCGATAAATTGATTCAGTTCAGTCGACTGACAAAAGAAACGAGCGGATAGCGTGCGGGGTGAATGGCGGCGGCGGCGCGGGTAGCAATGCGGGCGGCTCCGCAAGGGGACGGGGGGATGGGGGGCGCGCGCCCCACACTCCCCACATATATATCCGCCTCTTATGTGACGTAGAAAGTGAAATTAGAAATATTGTTAAGATAAGTAGGAAGATGACCCCAGTAAAAATACTTGAAATCAATAAACGACTTAGAACACTACGGTATGGAGAGGTGAGCTACAGAGTGGTGTGGCAACTGTCATCGCAGGAAAGCGGGACAGAAGCAGAAGTGATTGACGAACAAGTTACCACAACGAACAGGAAATTTGTTTTACGTATATTTCTCCAAACGTACGATTACTCAGTACAAATAGTGCAGCAAGAAACAGAGCTCACCTGTCACAATGTCCACAAGAAAAGGTCTCTCTGTAGCAAAACACGAACGCAACCGGACGGCGTTTGCGTAGCATCTTGTTGTGAAGTGGGTCCGAGCACGACGCTGCCGCCGGCCATCGTGTATCGTGGTGACAGAGGTGGCAGAGGTCCTTCTAGGTACCGAGCCGAAAGAGGCTTGGAACAGCAGCTGTGCCACACGACCGCTATCGACGTCTCGCTGAAACTCGCAGTTTCGTTGCCATGATGTCCGTGGGCGGGTATCGATACGTGACGCCACACGTTTTACTCAGCCCAAATCCTACTCCCATGTATAAAATATTCCTTTAATGCTCAAATGGTTCAAATGGCTCTAAGCACTGTGGGACTTAACATCTGAGGTCATCAGTCGCCTAGAACTTAGAACTACATACACCTAACTAACCTAAGAACATCACACACATCCATGTCCGAGGCAGGATTCGAACCTGCTACCGTAGCAGCAGCGCAGTTCCAGATTGAAACGCCTAGAACCGTTCAGCCACAGCGGCCGGCTTCTTTAACGCATCTAAATGTTTATGACATCGTATCTACTCATCTCCATGTCTTTCAATGATGCAATATAGTAGGCAAATGCAGTGCTACTTGCGGTTACTCTCTGCTAAATGTATTGCGAATACAGTTAGTAGTAAATAAGTGCTAAATTAAAATGTCATGCCTCACTTTGTAGTCTTGCTACATGAATATCAAGAATGTAATAAGCCACAGTTTTTTTCCTTTCATTCTTCTGTAAGGATGTCAACAACAAAAAACTTACTAAAAGTTGTGAAATAAAGTCTAAAGTTTGTTGGAAATCGCTAAGTGCTATCATTCTCAAGTATTTGATCAATATAGTCCAACTAATTTGCACACCATGAGTTGCGCTACCTGAAGATATTTGTGTACATGGTTTCTAACATTAAAACTTGACTTGTAGTATTAAAAATTTAACGTAAGGCTATAAGTCTTAATGAGTAAATTACTATAGCATGACATATTTTTAAATTCGGTCAATAACAATTACATCAGATACTGAACATCAAACTTTTGTTGTTCCTAGGAGCCATTTGCTAGGCAAACAGCAACTGGATAAACATTTTGACCATTTAGTAATATAAATGACAGTTCAGTTCTCCACCTTGGTAAATTAGTTTCGTTATATAAATATTAGATTACAATTGTAAATTCAAGATTGTTTTTCATGTTTTGTTAAATATCACGATAGCCACATGAAAATATCATTATTCATTTAGAGTTAAATATTAACTATTTCTGAGAGTCATAAAATGCAATACATTCCTTTGAAAAGACTCTGCATAACATCTCTTTTATATCTTCTGCCAAGTCTATGTAAGTCCTTCGTCATTTTGTCTGTGTTTCCAACATTCAGTCGACACCTGGCGATGGCCTGAGAACCTGAAAGCTGGCGCGTGACTTAAATTAATATAATTTTTCCTAACACTGGAGAAGTGTTTCCCCCATTGAACACGAATAACACTTACACATTTTTTACGTCAATTTAATGCTGACTCATGCATACAAACCAAAGTGTAATAGCTTCGCCTAGTTTCATGAATACTTTTATCTTTTATCGGCTAGCCCCACTCATAAGGAAACATCACCCATTTTACCTATTATTTTAACGAGGAGAAATGCTGTTTACAGGATATCAGCCCTAGCAATCACTACCGCCCGAGAACTTCTGCCCCAATTTTGATAGTACGCAGTTACGACTTTCTGAAAGTATACCGTTTAAGCTTTTGCGCGCACTGATGGTTTTGGCACGCGCCCCAGCCAGCAGCAGTCGCCTAACTCTTCGCAGAGCGGGCGTCACCGTAGCCGACCACATATGTAGACGCCTTGAGAGGGCCGTCGCCACTGTGGCTAATCGCTTTTTTTTTTGTTCTTTTTCAGTTTACCGCCAAGGACGATAGTTCTCTCAGCTAGCCAACTAATTGTTGACAAACGTTTCGCTAGATGGCACGAGGATCACAGTGAAGTACTTGTGCAGCATATTTACGACACAAGCTGATATTTCATGCAATGTTGTTGTTTGTGGAAGTGTCCTGCGTTCTTCTCTGTGGCTATTCTTTATGCAGCTATTGTCGGTAGCAATTGTTTACATTTTTGTGTGTTCCTTACACGAATGTACAAGCGATATTACTTTTTTATTATACTAGAATTTTTTATATTACACAGGCGGATTTCTGTGTGGTCACTGCCGCTAACCACGGCCTTCTTCTCCATGTCTCACCAAAAGAGAATAGCGGAGGAGAAATGTTGCCGAATATTATTTGATGAAATTTCTTCTAGTGACGAGAGCGCTGAAAGTGATGAAACGCTACCACAGCTGGATGCGTACTAAGTAGAGGAAGGTTATAGCACCAAGATGGGAGTTGTAGCACCGCCCACTGATGCAATAGACCAAAACGTCTGTTACTTTCTGTACAGTCATTGCACATAAAGCACAACGATGTAATGTTAATGGTGACTTCGGATCAGCTCCTTCCCTCGATTATAATATCTTTACGTGTTGTACACAAACATGCGACTAGTTACTTAACAGAATTCATATTACCGCATACTCTATTGAATTTTATTACAACATTTATGGTTGTACCCACCCGTATTTAGTTGTGAATATTTACTGATCTGAGGATGGCAGTTGAACCATGAACTGGGCGAACCTAGTTATCTGTGTAACAAAACTTGCGATCTGGGCAATGAAATGATCTATAACGATTCTAGGCTTTTAAACACACTCATTCGTTTCATTCTTTTACATTGCATTTGTGAATCGTACAAACCAAAGAAATCTATGGCACGTGTTACAAATGAGAAACTTATAAATCGCGCCCTTTGACCCAATGCACAAGGCACGTTATCAGTACTGGAACAGTAGTTGACAAACCTCTTGCTTCACTGCACTTACAGCTCTTCACGCACGAGCATTAACGGGGGAAATCACATTAGGAGGCTTTTGACACTGAGTTTTTTGGGAGCTTTTTTGGGCGGGAAGAATTAAGTAGAATTTAATCAAATTTTGAGATCATTTCATTCATATTTCGAACAGTTTTTGTGGATTTTTTTGAATAATTTCAGGAAACATAACAAAGTTAAGCTGTGATATCCGCTGAAGGTTGTGAGTATAGTTCTCCAGTTGCGTGCACTGTAGCCATTTCGATTTTCATCTGAAATCAAAAAGGTTTTGATTTTATATTAACAACTTATTTTGTAAGAACATGAACCTCAACGCAGGTGAAAGTAATGAAAATAAAAATTTTGCAGGCGTTGGAACAATTTACTTCGATTTTCGCGATTTTTTTTCTAATTATGCGAAGAGTTCGTAATTTTATAAAGAATCATATTATCAATTTTCATAATGATCGGTTCTATAGTTTTTGAGTTACACTGCAAGCAAACATGAAAAAAGTCGTTTCGGGATAAACGCGTTTAAAAAATAAATTCTCGGACACTAGAAATTCAAGGAAGTTAACAATAATGTAAAATGCTTACCGATGGATCTGCGTTTCCAGCACCGTACAGTAATCCTTCTTCCTCATAGGCTTGGTTCTGCGCTTGCAGCAGTGCTTTCCGGGCTCTCCGACCTTCCTTCGATTCCAGTCAACTACGTCGATTCTGCCGGCTCAGGTGCTGGTTATCCATTTGTTCGGCATAATTGAAGCTTTGAGTGCCTACTACAATTCCTGTCTCGTTCATGATCATCAGAAGGGATGCTAAATACGATGACAATTCAACGACTTTTAGTCCGGAGTGCAGGTTGTTTAGGAGCTAGTCCGGAGTGCAGGTTGCTTAGGAGCTAATCGACAAATAGTGGAATTAAAACTTTCATTCGCATTTTTTGTATGGCCGCTTAAACATAGTAATTCATTCCAGTAATTCATCCGTTGGTAAATTTGCTCTCGAGTCTGTCGATGTGCACTCGGATATATGTTCATAAAATCTAAACGAATGCAAATTTCTGTTTGAAATTTTGACAACGTATTCTTCGATAGTTAAGCTAACGATTTATGCAATAAAAAAGTCTGATTATTTTCCCCCACAAGCGGCAGCAGTGGGGCGGAGCCAGTGACAACCGCTACGCGCGCATGTTTAAAAACTGTACTTTCAGAACGTAATAACTCTGTGGTATCGGCATTGTGCCGAAAATCTTCGCCCGGGATCGATTTATACGCCTGACATCTTGTTAGAATGCTTTTGTTTGTAATGTTTCCTTGTCAGTCCTGTAATAGGCGTCTCTAACATTATAGTATTACTTTTAAATTTGTTTCATGTCGCTAGAAGTTCATGTAGTTTGTCAATGAACTAATGCATTGTCGGCATGTACGCTGAGCTGAAAGAGTCATGACGTAGCGATATGCAGATATACGTAGGGCGCTAGTACCACGTACACAAGGTATAAATGGGCAGTGCATTTGCGAAACTGTCATTTATATTCGCGTGATTCATGTGAAAAGGCCTCTGGCGCGATTGTGACCGCACAACGGGAATTAATAGCCTTTGAACATTGAGCTACACGCATGGGACATTCCATTTCGGAAATAGCTAGGGAATTCAATATTCTATCCGAAGTGTAAAGAGTTTACCGAGAATACCAGATTTCAGGAATTACTTCTCACCATGGGCAGCGTAGCGGAAGCATGTCTAAAACCTTCGTTGTGGAAAGGTGCGCCATGTTTCGATCGAAGACGCCGGTCGATTTGACAGATCAGCTTCGTCTATTACGGACACTAAGAAACACTTGAGCACTCTTGGTATAGTCCTGATCCCTCCCCATACGATTAGCACCCCTTCATTCCCTTAAAAAGAGGCCTTGAGCGATCGAAGATTTCTTTCGAACGATGATGTATATCAGGCAGTTACGGACTTCTTCACGCAACACGACACGACGTTTTGCCAAACAAGTGTCTTCAACGCAGTGCATCGGTGGTACAATTGCCTCAATGCTCACGACAATTTGGCCTAATTGGCATACCGATTCTAGACTGTACGACTTTCGCACGGAAACTTATAAATGTTGTCGAAGGCTGCACTACTCTTCAGTATGACACCGACAAATGACAGTATTGTTCAACGTAGTCGCCAAGCCTCTGTAAACAATGATCGCAATGTTCTACCAATAGTTCAGGTCCTTGACAACAGAAATGTGCTCCTCGGTCACGGCGCTTTCCAAGAAGATCTAGGTTGACGATCAGCATTGCCTATGTCTGCGCGCCTTTTTCAAATTGTTGTAACTATTTCACTACAGCTGACACGATCGATATACCAAATCTGTGTGCTATTTAGACGTTTTACCTGCAAGAATCGCACTGTCTCATGGTCTTAAATTTTGGGGCATATCTCCAGCTGCTGCACAGTACAGCAGGCAAATTGTGTCTAGAGAAAGCCCTTCTGCCAATGAGCCACTGTTGTTCCGCAAGGATTTAGCGTGGTACGAGGAGTGTAGCTCATTTCATAAAGTTCCTACATGTTAGGGGTATAACTTCCTCTTGACGACGAGTCCATTACAGACGGGGTACACTCCCTGCTAGAGAAGGAACCGCCTGCGTCTTTTCAAAACGCAGAGTATGGATGGCTCTCTGCTGTCTACAGAGATTGTCTTTCGAGCTTATATCCTAACACGCTTTTTGTTATCTCCTTCCTCTGTTTCATTTTCTGAGAAATGACTCATCAGCCACGAAACGTTTTCTATTCCGTCGTTCGTCTATATTGTTTCTCTTTCTGCTTCCCTAAACATGTAAATTATTTGTGGAAAAAATCAAAACATGAAAATCACTCTTTGTGCCTCGGCCTGAGAGCTCCTCCTATGATTGGCCCCGTCGTGCTGACTCCAACGTAGGAGAAAACAAAGCAGTGTCTTTTTCTCCACCCAATCGCCCCCCCCCCCCCTTCAGACCACCCACCCCTGCTCCAACCACCCCTACCAGACAGCGCCGCCGCTCCCTCAGAGGCATAATGGAAATGTCGGGGGTAAAAGAAAAGAGGAAATCCTGTTATTGGTGGGATCAACGACCGTGGCAGCTAAAATGAGAAAAATACGTCGAAACCTACAAACTGCAGAGAAGTCACTGCTCAAGGTCTTCCACAGTAAAACCAAATTCTGACGTTGTATTCAGTTCTCTGAACACAGGATATGACACCTTAGCATTTTTTATTTTATTTTTTTCGTATTCTGGTGCGCCTACATATGATAATACATCAAGATACGGATGATAATAATGCAGAATTAAAAATTGTAATAATACATCGTTTCTTGTATAATACCAAAAACACATTTCGGATTTGGTTTTGACAGACCGTAGCTCCAAAGATAGCTTTTTCAGTGCGTAATATACGAAGGTTGGAACTTAAATAGTGGCAACTATTTATTTACAGTTCGTACAAAACAGATACGTGTTTCAAAGTTTTACTGACCTTCAAAATAGTCACCAGCATTGTCTAGAACCCGTTGCCAGCGATGTGGAAGTGGTAGGATACTCTTAGCAGTGCCAGTTGTGTTGACCGAGCGGCGCGGTCTATTGCCCGATGAACTTGTAGCAGCTCTGAAGCGAATGCAGTGAAGTGTTTCCTTTAGTTCAGAAATCACGGTGAAGTTACGAGGGCTTAAGTCAGGGGAGTGCAGTTGGTGATATAGCACTTAGCAGCCCCATCAGTCAAACAAATGGGTAACAGCTTGCACTGTACGTGCTTGAGAATTGTCCTGCAAAATGATGGTCAGGTCCTGCAGAAAGTGTCATCACTTCTGTCTCTATGCTGTTCATTTTTGGAACACAACCTACGACCAGCTTAGACACAGAGGTGATGACACTTTCTGCAGGACCTGACCATCATTTTGCAGGACAATGCTGAAGCACGTACAGTGCAAGCTGTTACCGATTTGTTTGACTGATGGGGCTGTTAAGTGCTATACTACCTACTGCTCTCCCATGACTTAAGCCCTCGTAAGTTCAGCTCGATTTCTAAACACAAGGAAATACTTCACTGCATTCACTTCAGAACTGCTACAAATTCGTCGGGCAATAGACCGCGCCGCTCGAACTGTCAACACAACTGGCACTGCTAAGAGTATCCTACCACTTCAACATCGCTGGCAACGGGTTACACACAATGCTGGTGACTACTTTGAAACTTCGAAACACTTATCTATTTTGTACGAGCTGTAAATAAATAGTTGCCACTATTAAAGTTCCAACCCTCGAAAAATGCCTATTGGTCACATTGGCTGACTAGTTCCGTTGTTTCTGGCTGCCGGCAATGACATATTTTGCCGCCATTCAGATGTCGCCATTTAAATAGGCTGATCTTACACTTTTAAACTCCTGTCTTTTGCCAATGAAGAGACTTCTATGTGAGACATAGAATGGGAACGCCTCCAGCTAAAGTCTCCTTCAGCTCCTGTAACGGATCTAGTAGTTTCTCTCGCCAAATTTCCATTCTGCTAGTTTCTACGTTACTGGTAAGTGGCTCACGTTTTCTTAAAAAAAAATCCACATTGATGAGACAACTTATCATCACTGCCAATAGAGAGGCTCAATATCAACTGGTGGCATTGGGCTCTCGTGACGTGATAAGGAGGGTATAAGAGCAGATCCGATAAAAATGGCGACTTGTTGTGGCGACGATACGTGTCTCAAATGGGGAAATCCACTGGCATAATAGACTTTGACAATGGACGGTTTATTACGTTTTGACACGTGCTAAGAATGAGCATCTCGTAAACAGCAAAGACGGTCGGCTCTTCGCATGTTACTCTCCTGAGCATCTATGATAAGCAGCTGAAGCATGCTGAAACCAAGAGTAGGCGACAAGTTGACGGACGTCCACATCTCATCACGGAACGTTAAGAATGCAGATTTGACCGCTTTATAGACCAGGACTTGTGTAAACCTCACGACAGAGCTCAACGCTTATGAAAGCACTATTCAGCGCACATTGTTGAACATCAGGCTCTGCAGCAGACGACCCATCGGTGTTCCCACGTTGACCCAACACCGACAATGACAGCTGCAGTGCACACATCAGTAACGTTTCACATTGGATCATAGGACATGGGTCACATTGTGGAACGAATGACGTTTCTTGCTACACCAGACCGATGATATTGTCCAGACATTCCGTCTTACAGGTGAACAAGTGCTCGAAACCTGCATCGCACTGTGTATTACTCAAACCAAAGGGCGTGAGGGAGGAATCAAATAGGAGGGAGGACACTGTATACCCGTCAAGGATTTTGTGCAGGACCTGATCCCTGATCATTCACTCGAACCCTCCAGTATGCTCTTAAAACCATCTGGCCCAGTGACATGGCGCATTCCATCCATAAAAATTTCCTCGTTATTTGGGTATGGAAATGATATCCTATTAACCGAATATAATCATATTCAGTTAGTGGTCGGTTTAGTTGGACCACAGGGCCTAGTCGACTCCGTGTAAACACGTCCCACACTACCACCAGCTTGCACAGTGCCTTGGTGACGAAAAGGGTTCATGGCTTCGTGGGATCTGCGCTATACTCGAAACCTACCATCAGCTCTCACCAAGTGAAATTGGGACTCATCTGATTAGGCTACGCATTTCCATTCATCTGGGATCCAACTGATATGGTCACGAGTCCAGAACAGGCGCTATGGACGTTGTCGTGCTGTTAGCAAAAGCACTCGCGTCAGTCGACTGGTGTCACAGCCATATCACGAAAAATTTCTCAGCACTTTCCAAAGGAGAACGTTCGTCGCAAGTCCCATATTGATTTATGCGGTTATTACACGCAGTATTGCTTTTCTGTTAGAACCGACAATTCGTACGCAAACACAGCCGCTCTCGGTCGTTGAGTGAAGGCCCAGGGCCAGTGCGTTGTCCGTGGTGAGAGGTAATGCCCGAAATTTGGTATTCTCCGCATATTCTTGACGCCTTGTAACTCAGAATATCGAACTGCCTAACAGTTTCCGAAACGAATGTCACATGTGCTATATCCATCTTCCATTTCGCATACAAAGACTGTTAATTTTAGTCGTGCGTCCATACTCACATCGGAAACCTATCCACATGAATCTCCTGAGTGCAAATGACAGTTCCGTCAATTCTTTGTCCGTTTACACCTTGTGCACTCAATACTGCCACCATCAGCGTATGTGAATATCGCTATTCCGTGACTTCTGTGACAGTATAAATGCTATAGTGTACATTCACCTTGGCTTCCGTGGGACCTGTGGTAGTAGTAGTCACCAAAACAGCGACACACTATGTGAACATTAACACGGACCGCCAGCATCACTCCAACTTAGATGTCTTCTTCGACAGCGAAATTATCTTAAAGAAGAATGTCACAAAATGTAAGAATCGTACTGCAGTTGGTTGAGGTGCACGACAGGAATTTCATGTAGACCAGATGGAACACATAAGCTATCAGATGCCAGCTCCGACCTGCAAGTCACTGGCCTGTAATTTATAGCAATTGTGTGTCCTGTTAATAGGTGCCGCTTGCCTCCAGAAGTCTACACACATCAAAAAGACTTTTGCATCACCCCAGTTCCCAGAACTCCTGAAGATGGACATTGACTGTGGATATTGTATCACGCATGAGCACCGTCTATTAAACGGAGGGGGTCAGACAATCGATCGGTTCCAGTCATTCCACAGGAATGAGGTACACGGCTCACGTCTTTAGTTCAGTCATGCCTAGACAATCAATACCGCGGATCTATGACGTCCGCATTGTACTTTGTGCCAAGAAGGGCTCTCAACAAAGGGAGTGACAAGGCGTCTCGGAGTGAACCAAAGCGATGTTGTTCGGACATGGAGGAGATACAGATAGACAGGAACTGTCGACGACATGCCTCTCTCAGGCCACCCAAGGGCTAATACTGCAGTGGATGACCGCGAATTATGGCTCGGAGGAACCTTGACAGCAACGCCACCATCTTGAATAATGCTTTTCGTGCAGTCATAGGATGTCGTGCTACGACTCAGACTATGTGCATCAGGCTATGTGATGCTCAACTTCACTACGGACGTCCATGGCGATGTCCATCTTTGCAACCACTGCACCATGCATCACAGTAAAGATGCGCCCAACAACATGCCGAATGGACCACACAGGATTGGCATCACGTTCTCTTCACCGATGAATGTCGCATATACCTTCAACCAGACAATCGCCGGAGACGTGTTTGGAGGCAACTCGGTCAGGCTGAACGCCTTAGACACACTGTACAGCAAGTGCAGCAAGGTGGAGGTTCCCTGCTGTTTTGATGTGGCATTATGTGGAGACGACGTACGCCGCTGGTGGTCATGGTAGGCGCCGTAACGGCTGTACGATACGTGCATGCTATCCTCCGACAGATAGTGGAACCATGTCGGTAGCATATTGGCGAGGCATTCGTCTTCATGGACGACAATTCGCACCCCCATCGTACACATCTTGTGAATGACTTCCTTCAGGATAACGACATCGCTCGACTAGAGTGGACTGCACGTTCTTCAGGCATGAACCCTATCGAACATGCCTGGGATAGATTGAAAAGAGCTGTTTATGGACGACGTGACCCATCAACCACTCCGAGGGCTCTACGCCGAATCGCCGTTGAGGAATGGGAAATCTGGACCAACAGTTCCTTGATAAACTTGATAAACCTGATGAATACAGGCATGCATCAATGCAAGAGGACGTGTTACTGGGTATGAGAGGCACCGGTGTGTACAGCAATCTGGACCAATACCTCTGAAGGTCTTGCTGCATGGTGGTACAACATGCATGTGTGGTTTCATGAGCAATAAAATGGGTCTAAATGATGCTTATGTTGTTCTCTATTCCAATTTTCTGTACAGGTTCCGGAACTCTCGGAACCGAGGTGATGCAAAACTTTCTTTTATGTGTGTATTAAACACTAGAATCTGTTCCATGCAGAATCTCTGGTGTGGAGATTTCCAAAGGTGGACCGATACACTATTAAAGAGGTAGTCATAATGTTTTGGCTCATCAGAGTTAACCTGCAGTCCAAAGCACTCCACACATGGATAGCAGACAAAATAGATCATGAGGTGAGGAATATCAAGGGGTTTTATAAAAGTAAGAAAATGTGTCCAGTGGACCTGGGGACTGCTTAACTACCTCTACAAAGGATTGTTGGGGTACCTGTTAAATGGTGGAGTTTGTGGGGGAGCTAAGAAAGAAATTAAATAGTGGTTCAAAGATCAGGTATTCTCTTCAACTATGGTGTCCTTGACATAGATGGATCCTTGGCCAGTTGCATTTTTCAGTTTTTGCTTCATTTCGAAAGTAAGTTAGGTGGCAATGTTAGATGGGACACTCTGTATATGACAGATATCAAAGTTGCCCTTCATTCCTGAACAGAGGCCTTTGACAGCATAAAGTACCTCAGGGAAATACTACAACTGAAAACCAGCGAAAAGATGCTAGAAACAGAATGTGAGAAAAGACTGCCAACGAGTTTCGCAGGAGACACGTTTTAATCAAGAGAAAAGCTGTCTCAAGGGGAGCTAAACACAAATCGATTATTAGAACAGAGTCTCTTTATGCCAGTGAACAGCGGAATGTCATGACTAAGATAAAAGGAGAGAATCAAGATGCTCCGCAAAATAATCGGTCCATAGATCTCCGACAGACTGTATAGATTACGATGAAGAGACGAATTGTGCCAGGAAAAGCGAAAGATTAATCGACTCAGTTAGAAAAAGAAGGCCAAAATTCTACACACATCTCTTAAGAATGGATGAGAAGATACTGATAGAAAATTTTCTGTTTCCAACAAATAGTTCACGGAGACAAGGAAAGATACTGAACACATCCAAGACATCTCAAACAGGGCAAATTGTAGGTCTGTAATCAATTGCTTTCAAGATTTGCTTTTATCATGAACAAAAACTGAACAGGATACTGACAAGGCAAAGAAGACTGGCTTTCAGAGTTAAGATGTAAAGATTTTGAGCTGCCAAGAAGGCCTCCAGTAACACGTAAAGTTTACCATTAGTTATCTTTAAATTCCTTATCTAGTAAAAAGAAAAGCTGCAGAAACAAATGAGTTTAGTTTGTTTCAGCATGTTGATCTTCAAGGATAATGATCTTAGAAATTTTTGCAAGTGCTGTAGTACATTATGTAACGGAATTAACTACTTTATGCTTACTCATTGTCAAAAGACGCTCTGCTGCGATGGTTTCATCATCATGTTACTGAGTATCCATATGATAAGGATTAATGTTTTACACACGTGGAAAGACGCAAATGGAATTTGATTTATTTCTCTAATGGTAGACGGGTACCTCTCCACCTGCAGAAATCAAACTGTACATATTCTTGGTTCTCCCGTTTACCTTTGTGACGAATAAAACATTTTAACTGCAAGTGATGCCAAATTTATTTCGGCGATTAAATAAGAAATTTAGGGCAGCAAGTAATAGTGAAAAATATCTTACTGTAGTTTAGGATCCACTGAAATGTTAACTTGTCACCCAGTGGTTGTTGCTTACCATTGCTTGAAATGGAAGTCTATTGGGGGTGGGGTACTTTTCGGTGTTGCTCTGTCTTCTCTTATAGTCTTGTACAGCAAAATAACTGCACTGAACACTCTCGACTTATTACGCCGCGGTCCGGACACGTCATCCATTGTAATGCTGCCGAGATAGGTTCCAACACAGGATTCGGCGCGATTTTTAGCGTCGATATTGCAATCTAAAATTCTATTGATCCTTCGCTAACATCGTCACAAAAATACTATCAAACGATACTGATATCGCTGTGATCTTTTTTTAGTTTTTATTAACACAAAAGGACTTATTTTGGCACTGCATCAACATGCGTTTGATTTATATACAAAACTAAGAAGTAAACGACAATTAACCCAACCACATACAAAAATATAGGTCCTGACGTAAACCGTTTGCAACACACCCAAACCGTTATTAAGACTTTTATCCATTGTGGATGTGGAACACTGCGACTGTGGTGTGAAAAGGTTTTCAGAAATTACTGCAACCAGTCGCCTTTTATGTAGATGTATTTTATTTAACCATGACCGGTTTCGAGCTGCCTAGCAACTCATCATCAGATGGTATATACATTTAGTGCTTTTTTGTACCCATTGTGTGGGTGGTTGAGTATCTGTGGCTAAACAGAAACGAGAACAAATAATCGCTACATGTGGTACAGTAACACGAAATATTTACAGAATAATTTATGTTTAACGTATAAGAGCAAATAATCACTACATGTGGTACAGTTACATGAAATATTTACAGTTTAATTTACGTTTTGAGGTGTTACTTACAGATAAATCTTTCTGCAGGTATATATATATCTCTTTTAGGACGTATTTTTGAAACCATTGTGTCTTGTTTTTCACAATTACACAAGTTAAAACTTTCACTAGATGTATATTACTTTTACTGGAGCGCTGCCAAGCGGCTGGCCTGCATAAATGTAACATACTGCCAAACACTTGTATACGTCCATATGGAGGTGAGAAGCGCATTCAAAATGCGGTCGTATTTCGTAGCTTATTTTGGCGCTATAAATCGCACACCAATCAAAATTATAATCCGGAAATACCTCTTTATCGATTTCCCAAGAATGCTGAATGTAAGTCAATAATATTACGAATAACAGATGCTTGCTTTAGGATGATTAGTTATACTTTCGGGTATGCGAGAAAGTGTTTAACATTTCCATTCACTCGTAGTGTGTTCAGAACGTCGGCTATTAATGAGAATCACAAAATGTTAACCACCATTTCATGATGTTGCTAATGTATAAAAATGTCTGGGCGGTTCCCGATTGCAGGTAAGCAATTGATAACTTTTTGAACAGTGCCTGTCTAGTTACATCTTCAGTTCCACACAAAAGTGAATGCCTACATACCGGTATATTTTTGCGGCTTACCTGCTAGATTACGAAAACGCGTAGTTGCAATTAATTAATATGGTCGTCAGCCAAGAAATTGTTAAAATTACCATGTTACTTCATGAAAGCAAGGAAACGTTCTGGATTGCATTTTCCTATGTTATGTGGGTATAAAGTGAGAGACAATTATAATATTTTATGGACGTTGTGAAAATGTATTGTGGTCCAATACACATGCGGTTTTCTCTCTTTTTTAAAAAAAATAGAGAAATTACTTATTTTCACTCTCCAGGAGCAAGAGGTGGGTTATTAATTTGAGAAGGGCGACCTTATGAAGAATACGTAGCATAACTACAAGAATATTACAGTTTGTGCTCTCCATTCTGGGGCATGCCAGTTCATGAATTTGGACAAGAAGAAATTAGTGTGGAATGCAATGCCAACGTGTTTGATGTTCCACATTAACCCCCAGCTATTTGACTCAGACACAAAACTGCCGAACAGATGCACTGTGGAAGTACAAAGAAAGCAGTGCCAATGATGGAGGTGAATTGAGGGCATCAGTGAGTGCCTTGAATATAGACTGCAATGCATAGCCTGCACTATTTCATTCAGGTGTGCTATTCAGTTCATGAGAGGAAGAAACAACTAAATTAAATAGAACAATTGATCACCTGAAGAAACAACTGAAACGCTGCTGAGATTTTTCGTTTTCGTGGAAGCTGTAGACAGTTTAAAAGATGCCTGTACCAAACAAAAGCAGTAAGAAGAAAGTTGAATGCAAGAGACGTGGTTAAAGAGAAGTAGTTGGAAGTAATTACTGTAGTCGTGTACGGATAGTCAAGAAACTGTTAAACTAGAAATTGTTAAACTTGTCATAAGAAGTTCACGAAAGCAAGGAAGCATTCTGGATTATCAGCAGGCTACATTATGTGGGTATAAACTGAGAGCCAATTATAATATTTTATGGATGGTGTGAAAATGGTTTGTGGTCCAACATGCCTGCAGTTTTGCACCAATTTAGAGTACCTGTTACGGGTAAGCGTGGGCTTCGATTTAATGATAAAATAAAGGTGTTTGTTTGCCCTGAATATGTTATACTGCAGTGCACTTGTGTATAAGTATTTATAGGAGTATTTTCATCTTCCATCAATTAGGGATTTACAGAAATATGTGGAAAGAATAAAACTAAAATGTATTGTTGAGAAAACTTTCCACTTGTTAAAAGAGAAGCACTTTTCTCAATGTGAAATACTAGCAAATTTGTTTATGGACGAAATGACAATAATGTCAGATTTGCTACAAGATGTTTCTTCAGATATTGTCCCAGCTTTGTGCTGGATGTAATGGAATTTGTGCTAACTGTAGTTAAAATATGTACATAAATAACAAGAGAGCTTCACAGATGGACAAAGTTTTACATTTGGGAAAGAGATAGATACATTTTGATACCCGGGAAGCAGTACGGATAACAAAGACAGGTACACACAAGGCATAAAAGCAAGGAAAAGCTGAAGCAGGATATTGTAGTGAGAAGAAACATCTAAACTCTAAAAACGTAAAAATCGAGCCTGGTTTTGATTGTATTAAAATTAGCGCGAAGTCAGCTAAAAACACTATTGAAATGAAATAATATCGGCGCAAATCATCAGAAATTACAGGCCAATCACACGGATACGTGTACACAATCAGTTCCTTATAAACACATGCGGTTATAAACGATTTTCCAAGATAAGATTACGACTATTAACTGTATGTATTACACTGCATTGGCATCATTGTATTACAGACTGACATTAACAAGATATGGGACATTACTTTCATTTTCTGTTCCTGTTCAAACTGAAAAAATCACCGCCACGTTTAATAGTAGCAAATATGGAGGATACAGTATAACAACTGGTTATTTCTTCGTTAACACACGAGCTACTTGATACTAGACTTGGCCACTGTTTCTATGTTTCGATACAGCGTATCGATACGTGGAACTGTTTCAGTGTTTCGGAACGGCTGTGGTTCACTGTTTCGAAACAGCGGTGTTTCATTCCGCTCTTGTCTCGATCTCGAGCCAGACACTGAAACTGTATCGTTGTTTCAAAATAAGGCTGTTTCAGTCCACCTGTGCTTGGAACGGACTGATTGTATCGAAACAGTGATGTTTCATTCCGCTCTGTGTCGGACGAGATTCGGGCTCGGCACAGGTATTGAAACACAACATACCACTTCGTGAAACACTTTCAAGAGTGTCGAAATCTTTTTGACAACCAATAGCATGAAGCTTAAGATGTCCGAAAATAAAGCTTCGTTTCTAGCTGACTGTCCTATTCCGAAATGGCGTAACATCTGCTTTATAAACACTAACCAAACAATAAAACAATCACATTCAAAATAATAAATATGTGAAAATCATTCAGTTAAATTACACTTTTTTATAATATATTCTTCTCTGTTCATGTACTGTAATCATATTAAGAAACGCAAGTAAGCCTACAACATTTTGAATAAAAAAGGCGTAGAGTGACAGTTATTAGACATATACATAGATTTGATGTAGGTATAATTGCAAGCATCTGTTTGACATATCACTGATAGTGTAATGGTGAACGGGAAGGACTAGGATGCATGGTGAATGTATAGTAACGGTTCGAAACACCTTGAAAGACAAAATTTTTTTGTTATATTTTGTTATTTATTCGAATTATTTGGCGTTATTTGTGAGTCTATAGTGACTGTGCCTATTATCGTCAATGATTCCCTTTGTGTGCATGGAAATAAGCAGGATGGGTATATTACCCATATTAACGGAATGTGGGAACCCCAGTAGCATATCCGTTGTTTCTGCAGTTTGCTCCCACCTCCAGTTCCGTTCGTGGTGGTTCTTCTGTCTTCAGCTATGGCTGTCCTCAGCCAATTGAAAATCATGAAAGTCACACGACACGAAAGCAGTGCATTTGCTGCAGGAAATACGAAACTGCCAAGACGCCTAAGTGAGAGTTTCATACTTTCTGCGATATGATTAGCGCTCTCGCACCTCGTTTGTGTTTATGTGGACATACTTATACAGTAGACAGTCGATAAAATGTGTAGGTTTATTAGATTACAAAACACAAATTGTTTTACTGTTTCGAAACACCGTATCGAAACATTACATTGTATTGTTTCACTGTTTCGAAACACCGTATCGAAACATTACATTGTACTGTTTCATTTGTTTCGAAACAGTTACGTGTTTCAGTTTGTCCATCTCTACTTGATACAAGTCTGCGTCTATTTAATTATTACCTCCATTATATATACAAGTGGCTATGAGGACTATGAATCGTATATTCAAAATATGCGGAGCAAAGAACCAATGAGTAAATAATAGCTGTTGAAAACATTTCGCCTGCGAGACTGCTTCTAAAGAATTTTTTTTTTTATCGTGAGTGAGACGGAAATCTATAATCTTTGTATTCGTTCAAATTATTACTGACTGTTACACAATGTACTCACACGTGCCTCAGTTCATTTCTGGTTCTTTTCTACTGTTCATGGTCTCTGTGATCAAATATATATGGAAGTAAGTTGCAGCTACCTCGTGACATATAAAGATGGCGACTGAGACTGGATCCGCTGTCACTGCTGTATTCAGTAAGGCAACTCCACCCGCTTAATATCGCAGAATTCGCTGTTAACTTGGTAGATGCATGGAAAATGGATGGCGATCGATATAATTTGGCAGTTCTTGAAAACCAAATGTATGTTGTACTGTTCACGTCAGGATTTTCATTTGGGTCGGCTTTTAAATTCACACCCATAAGTTACCGGTTTCACTTGTATATTTTTCACTCCTATTAGAACACACGGGCGATAGTGTAACCCTTAACTCACGTGGTTCCTTTACTGTAACGTATACTATGAGGTGTGGTCTCCGAGACTCCTATCTTTAAACCTAGTTTTAAGCTGTAAATCATTTGAAAATTTATTTTATGTCTATGGTTACAACGGCACAAGTGTTGTTTAAGTACTCCTTGTTGATTTTATTGCAACAAATAAAGTCTGCAGTATTTTATTTTTGTGTCACGGAAAACTTACATACTTTTGTGAATCTTTTTCAATTATTCACATAAACGAACTGTTAGAGAACTCAATTTTACTTTCTGAAAAATTATGGTATCTCTGTAGAGAGCAAAGTTTCACATAAAACTAATTTCTGGGGTTTAAACTTGCATATAAAAACTGAACTCGATAGTCAGAGGAAGAAAGTCTTCTGACGCTGTGTGAGAGACTACACCTCGTGAGTTAAGGGTTAATGGTTACCACTCACATTAAATTCGACATACTATGATTTTACACTTCAACTACACGCACAACACTGCTCGTATAAAATAAATAACGTTATTTTTTATCTAAGCGAAGCACACTGAATACATACAATCTTCAGCAGTTCTTATTAAACGTTACCCGTCGATCTCGAAGAGGATAGAACGACTTCAAAACGCGTTCCATACGTATGATTAATTGTTAGTGTCCTATAACATAGCCTTCTGTGTCTCTCTCGCGAATCGAACCGTTATCAGTCCAATAAACACTGTTACACATTCTTCCACTCCCTACTCTTCTCCAGCAGTCTCCTTCTCCATTTTCCTCAGATTTTACGATTACACTTTATTCTCTGGGCGAAGTATTTAAATTACGAAACAGATGCTACGTTTACAACACTTACATACATATATAAAATTTCCGTACCTCAGAAACATAAATAATTCTTGACAAAGATACATAAATAAATACAATCACAGAGAAAAGAGCAATCTCAATCTGAGTCCTCGGCCTGCAAGAGTTTTAGAATGCTGTGACCCTCTTGACCTGCACTGTAGTGTGTAGCTCCCAGACCTGCTGCAGATAGAGAGTGGATTCCCAGATTCTGAGGCCCTCAGCAGGAACAGGTTCTTCAAACATACAGTTATACAGAGTGAAACGTCCCCTTAGAAAAATTATACACGACTGTGCTTAAACTGACACAATATTTTTAGCGCAACGCAATCTGACTTTCAAAAATCCCTACATAAGAATGGCCCTGACTGACATTAACCTATACGTTTCACAAATCACTTACCTCACCAAACATCTTCCTTACTCGAACTACTGCAATACAGCGAGCGCCACTACCGCCAGCTAAATAAAAGATTTAAAAAACTACGGAAGGCACTAACTACTGATAGGGATAGTTAGCAAATGAAAGATTTTAATAGAGAACAAACAATGTATTTACCTCAATAGTGTTCAAAAGTCATAATGTATATAGCAGTTCATGATATCCAGTATTACAAATTTCAAAACTCCGCCATCTCTCTCCCCACATCCACCACTGCTGGCGGCTCACCTCCAACTGCGCAACGCTACGCGCTGTTCACATCCAGCTGCCGCTGCCCAACACTACAATGGCAGACAACAATGCAAACTAGCCACAGACTGCACACAGCACAGCCAGTGATTTTCATACAGAGCGCTACGTAACGTTGCCAATAAGAAAACATAAACAGCCTACTTACAAGAGTTATTAAGGCCTAAGAAAAACCCATACAATTGAAAGCTTGAACTATGTTTCCCAAGGTAGTATGTTTACTGTGCTGAACTCATATTCGTTCATTAAGTTGGTTTTATAGCAGCGGTCATGGTTCCCTGTGTAGTATACTAACGAACCTGGCATTGCTTCGCCACTGCTAAATAAGAGGGCAGTTCAATAAGTAATGCAACACATTTTTTTTCTCGGCCAATTTTGGTTGAAAAAACCGGAAATTTCTTGTGGAATATTTTCAACATTCCCGCTTCGTCTCGTATAGTTTCATTGACTTCCGACAGGTGGCAGCGCTGTACGGAGCTGTTAAAATGGCGTCTGTAACAGATGTGCGTTGCAAACAATGGGCAGTGATCGAGTTTCTTTTGGCGGAAAACCAGGGCATCTCAGATATTCATAGGCGCTTGCAGAATGTCTACGGTGATCTGGCAGTGGACAAAAGCACGGTGAGTCGTTGGGTAAAGCGTGTGTCATCATCGCCGTAAGGTCAAGCAAGACTGTCTGATCTCCCGCGTGCGGGCCGGCCGTGCACAGCTGTGACTCCTGCAATGGCGGAGCGTGCGAACACACTCGTTCGAGATGATCGACGGATCACCATCAAACATCTCAGTGCTCAACTTGACATCTCTGCGTCTTCACTTCAGCGTGTTCGTAGGCACAAAAATCAGAACGAACTTCTCCTTCTTCATGACAACGCAAGACCTCACACAAGTCTTCGCACCCGAGAGGAGCGCACAAAATTTCAGTGGACTGTTCTTCCTCATGCACCCTACAGCCCCGATCTCGCACCGTCGGATTTCCATATGTTTGGCCCAATGAAGGACGCAAGCCATGAGAGGCACTAAGCGGATGATGAAGAAGTTATTGATGCAGTACGACGTTGGCTCCGACATCGACCAGTGGAATGGTACCGTGCAGGTGTACAGGCCCTCATTTCAAGGTGGCGTAAGGCCGTAGCATTGAATGGAGATTACGTTGAAAAATAGTGTTGTGTAGCTACAAGATTGGGGAATAACCTGGTGTATTTCAATGCTGAATAAAACAACCCCTGTTTCAGAAAAAAAATGTGTTGCATTACTTATTGAACTGCCCTCGTATGTGTGGGAAATGGATACACGTCCTGAACTCCTCCTCCCCCGCCTCCTCCTCCCTTTCTCGTTCTCCATCACCTTCTCCTCCCTCTCGCTGACCTTGCGCCTTTCTTTATTGCCACAGCCAAAGAAAAGTCGAAGGCAATATGCAGTCGCTTAAAGTAAATGCTAAATCGGTTGGATTCATTGGTGTACAGGGTACGATAGAGGATCAATGATGAAGAGGTTGAGACACGAGAGGAAGTTGTGGTGGACTGAAGGAAATCAGTCAGATGACACGTCACCAACAATGGTTGTCATACCTTGCAGCAGGTCCACACATGGGACCTCACCATTCCTATCTGCCTTGTGCATTCCACGTTGTTATCGTTTTCCTCTCTGTCGCTGTCATTTAGCTGATATCTTCCTTCCCATGTCTTCCACTTCCTTATAGCTTTCATTTCTTGCTCGAGTAAGAACTATCTTATTATGAAGTGATCTAAACAGGTTTTCTTCCTTTGACTTCGCGTGTTTAAGAGATATCTCTTAACCCGAACTCTTCTCAGCATCTCCTTCTCCTCATCCTATCGTCCACCCACCACTTTCCTCCATACCCACATTTCCACTGCCTCCAGGCTTTTATCCGCCCCTTATCATAATACCCAGATCTCTGCCTCATACAAATCTAAAATCTATATACAACATTTCGCCAATCTTTTCTCAAATTTTTATTTAGTCGTCTGCATATTAGGTTATTCCTTTTGTCGAACGCTACTTCGTCCATCACTGTTCTGGATATTATTGCTGTATCATACTTTACACAATCCATTATGAGATTATGGAAATATTTGAATTTTGCAACCTTATCTATCAGTAGTCTGGCATTCTTTCCTTTCTCTAACGGTGTCCGCAGCCCGTTTTCTAGTGGCTAGCGTTGCTGCCTCTGGATCATAGTGTCCCGGGCTCGATTCCCGGCCGGGTTGGGGATTTTTCTCTGCCCGGTGACTGGGTGTTGGTGTTGTCCTCATCATCTCATCATTATCATCATCATTCGGATAGTGGCTAGACTGGACTGCGTAAAACATTGGACTGTGGAAAGATTGGGACTTTTCACGGGCGCTGATGACCGATCAGTTGAGCGCACCACAAATCAAACATCATCATCATTTTTCTAACAATATTAAGATTTTCACCTTTTTCTTACTTATTTCCATTTCAGTTCTTTCCCGTTTAGTGTTTATATCTCCAATCGTTTCATTAAGCACTTTCTTGGATCCTGTAAACACTACAATGTCGCTGCAACACACTATTCATTCCAGTCTTTCACCTGCTACACACACTCCACTACTTCCACCGATGGTCCCTCATATGGCCTCTTCCAGGTTTATGTTTAAGAGCGTAAATTAAGGCAACATCCTCTCTTGTCTCCTCTTGCTAGCCCTATTCCCTCTAACAGCTCTCCACCAACTCGGACTGTAGCTTTTTACTTCATCTATGACTGCTTAATCGGTTTTCTTCCTGTTAGGTCGATGCCATGTTTTCGTAGGGTGATGATAAGTCTATCAACGAATTTTTCCAAGCCAATTAAAATAGCATAAATTGTTATACTCTTTCCGTATATCTCTGTCCTTAGGTTGACAGTAAGCCTACAGCATCTCTCGTCCATAACTCTTCTTATGGAACTACTCCTCTTCTCCAATGCTCCCACGATGCTGTCCGGCTTGCTGTACATCTTCCTGTTCATTATTCTTGACCGTGTATGGTATAAGACGTAAACTCCTATGTCCATCACATTTTCGTGTGTTGTGATAACAAAATTGATTTCAAGAACTCATCAGACCACCTTTCAGTGGTTTTGTATATTTCTGTTGCCTGCTCATTAATTCCTGTGGCCATTCCATTTTTATTTCCGTAATACATGTCTCTAATTTACTCTTTAGAAGATAGTAGCCGTTGCCTTCTTCGTTCATAAAACAAGTTGTTAACTGCCATGCACCCCATTTTATTTCATGCAAATATTCCGTGTATGGTTATATTGCTACAAGATCTGTTCTGTCAGTTGATATACGAGGTACCTTACTGGGGGTACGTAGTGTCATGTAATTCTGGCTGTGGGGACAGAATAAAAATGCGAGTGTTAACTATTTGTAAAATGGACATGTGAAATATTGATCAAATAGCACAAGGTACGTGGACCTCACATTTGTTTATTTATCATGAGTTATTCGTTCACCATAGGTGAATTGGTCATGCCGAATTAGAATTTAATTATTAAAGACTAAAGCCCTGCAATTTCACTGGATCTGACTCTACCAATGAAACACAATGGAAAGGATAGCTCAGTACGAACTGTGCAATGGCGAAGTGATGAGCTTTATTTTAATACTTCTTAGCAAGCCACATGTAACGAAAAATGGTTCAAATGGCTCTGAGCACTATGGGACTTAACATCTATGGTCATCAGTCCCCTAGAACTTAGAACTACTTAAACCTAACTAACGTAAGCACAGCACACAACACCCAGTCATCACGAGGCAGAGAAAATCCCTGACCCCACCGGGAATCGAACCCGGGAACCCGAGCATGGGAAGCAAGAACGGTACCGCACGACCACGAGCTGCGGACCACATGTAACGCTTACACAACCTATCAGAGGACAGGGAGTCGAAAAATCTACTTCATCAATCAATAGACCATTCATGAATATGACAGTTCATAAAAAAAAATTAAAGTGGACAAACCATCATCAAAAAACGTATCATCAAATATTTCGGATGAAGTCCAGAGATTTCGTAAGGATGGGTTATAAGTCATGCACAAACGATGGAGATCTATTTAGACACTGAAAAGTAACATCAGAAAACTGTGACTGGTAATTACTCAGATTTCTAGAAGGAATTACCTAATACGGAGAATAAAGTGGACAAACGGTGGGAGGGCGCATGATCTCTCTAGTTAAAATGGCTGCTAAATTATTACAAGACTGATTACGACAGACGCAAGCGGGTCCACACGAATGGGTGCAAGCCTCTGCAGCATGTTGAACAAATGGTACCAAATTTCACACGAGAAGCAAATGCACATGCAAAGATAAGTATTAGACGTGATCAGTTACTCACTATCCCTAAACGTGCTGATTTAGTAACGATTTACCGCGTCCTAGCTCATGAGCCAAACCTCAAGTCAGCTGTCTCCTGTTCACCTCTTGCCTGACGAAACGTTCGGCGTCAGCATTTTTTGGAGAAGGCGGTAGCAGACACGTGAGGCACTGACGCAATCAGGATTCTAGGAACAGCGCGGCTGCAACTGCTTTACATTTCTTTCTTAAAAGAACAAGCTTCAACAATATTCTCGAAGGCTCTGTTCGAAAATCTGGAAAGTCAATGGCATGGATTGATTTGTAAACAGGCGCTAACTTTCGACTATGTGGTTGAGATTCGCTCCCGCCGTCCAGATTTAAAGAAAGTTACCGAATTTTCCCTCGGTTCCACGCAAATAAAGGAAGGAGCTGTGTCTAACAGGCAGCTAACTCGCATGTTCACATTTCGTGCAGGCCTAGCTACACGGAAAGTTTTGCGGCTGCTAATCACAGATGAGTACACAGAAAACTGAAGGGAAAAAGTCACAGGTCCCACAAAACTCCTCCAGGAATCAGTAACTAAAGTGAAAGAAGGAAAAAATGGAATTGACAGAATATAGATAGTGCCATTAGGCCATTAAAAACAGTATTACGAAAGGGGAATAAAGGAGTGAAGTACGACTTCCAACCTTACAGCTCGGATTTATCATCACTTTCCCGCTGGTAACCTCGATTAGTCAGATGAATCGAGTTTTCTTGGATTTCAAATGTACAGTTGGACTGGTGTTTCCGTACCGATACTTATTCTGTGTCCACCGACATGTCTGTAGTACAAGATCTCTTGAAGAGTTGGACAAGTGTCTGCCGCAATGATATGATGGTTCTTTGTGAGTATGGCTGCTCACACGCTGTTGGTGGCAGTTGGAACTGCAATGGCTGGAATTATGCTACCCTGTGGCTCGTCTATCGTTGTTGGAATAGAAACTAGACGACAGCAACCCGTGTGGCACACGCGGCGCGGACCGCAGCAGTTGACCGGAAGGGCAGCGGTTTTGCAATCAATGTCGTCGCCGCACGTTCTTAGTACAATGAACCGTGAAACATCCACTGGCTGCACAGTTTCACGGTCATTTGTAGTGATCCAGCCCCAATCGTATTACATCATGGTTGTCCGTCAGGTCGAATTATTCCATTCGGCGAAGCAGAACGTGCTTCGGCTCTTAGAATGCGTTCTGTCACGACAGGAATTGCGCATCAGCGAAAATAATAGTACAATCGTACACGTATTTCTATCATTTCACTTTTTTATATTCAGTGTCTTCTTTCTTGCCCACTGCGCTTAATATTAGTAATGAAACAAAACTCTTCTTTCGTGGCTACTTGTCTGCGTTTTGTGTGTTGGCTTCTGTATCGGGTTCTGCGGTCGACATTTGTTTGACGATCTTTGATATGTTTAGCCAGCAAAAGCATCTGGCGTTGCCAGAGTCTCACCCTCCACTGCCGGTGATGAATTTGATCCGAGCTCGCGGCCATCGATTTACGCACCCGTTGTGCCAACGTCTGAGGACTTTTCCGGGGGACTTGCCGCTGTGGTTCTCCCCTTCTTTACGTCAACGGTCGTAAGCTGCAGCACGAGAATGCAGGAGCCTTTTGGCTTGAGACTTCTCTTTTTGCTGTTGAGGCTATTGTCATGCCTATGGATTTCTGTTGCTTTCTCCACAGAAGGAACTTCCGAGTGGGCGAATTTTGTTATGTGGTCAGCTTTACACAGCACGTGATCCTCCAAGGCCGATTTGTTCACCTGCCCCAACCTGCAGTGTCGTTTATTTTCGATTATCTTGATGTTAATGGATCGTCCTGTCATTCCCGCATAAATTTTCCAAACGTACAGCGTATGTGGTATATTTTCGGCACCGCAAGTGTGGTCCGTTTCTCGTTTGCTAATCTGACACACGATTTCGTCTTCTTGGTCGCTTTGTAAACAGTCTTTATGTCGTGTTTCCACAATATACGTCCGATTCTATGTGTCACCCTGCAGATGTGTGCCAGAAACGCAGTACCCGATATTTCTTCATCCAACGTATCATTTTCGGGGTGATAGACTTCGTGATACTTGTAGTGCAACTGGTGAAGTACGTATTGCTTCTCACAATGCTGTCTCGTTGAATTTCTGTAGCATCTTAAGTCTCCAAGTCAACATAAAATTTAGTACGGACATAGAAAATCATCAGCAGCTACCGCTTGTAGATGTGCTCGTTACGTTTAATGGTGATAACCGGGGGAAAACAGGCAAAAATTGACCATATCTGTACAAACCGTTACATCATTACCCAAGCCAGAACAGAGGAATGATCAAAACGTTCTTAAAACGCACAAGACGAAATTGGGAGCCGCAGAACTTCGGACGCGAGATGCAACATCTGGAAAGCGCTCTGAGAAGCAAATAGTATCCAACCAGCTGCATAAGAAGCGTCACGAAATCATTGCCGACGACCTGTGTATCGTACATCCGCCCCTCCCCTTCCCCAACCGTCAACGCAATAATGGTCGTAGTCATTGAGGATTAGTACAGCGTGGGGCAAATAAAAGTGCCCCGGATGAATGGATACGATTTTGCACCCATTTGTGACAGTATAAACGGAGGAGGAAAAGTTCTACAGTAACTTCCAACAGGGTGGAGAAACTTCCCATACAGCCGACCGGACCTTGGAGCGCACTTACACAATCTACACGCTTGTCAGAGTAGTTAGCATAGGTCAACCTCGTCGCGACCGTAGCTGGCTACACAGGTCACCTAATCCGTCTACATCTACATACATACATCGCAATCCACCATACGGTGCGTGGCGGAGGGTACCTCGTACCACAACTAGCATCTTCTCTCCCTGTTCCACTCCCAAACAGATCGAGGGAAAAATGACTGCCTATATACCTCTGTACGAGCTCTAATCTCTCTTATCTTATCTTTGTGATCTTTCCGCGAAAAGTAAGTTGGCGGCAGTAAAATTGTACTGCAGTCAGCCGCAAATGCTGGTTCTCTAAATTTCCTCAGTAGCGTTTCACGAAAAGAACGAAATGGTTCTGAGCACTATGCGACTTAACTTCTGAGGTCATCAGTCGCGTAGAACTTAGAACTAATTAAACCTAACTAACCTAAGGACATCACACACATCGATGCCCGAGGCAGGATTCGAACCCGCGACCGTAGCGGTCGCTCGGCTCCAGACTGCAGCGCCCAGAAAAGAACGCCTCCTTTCCTTTAGAGACTCCCACTCGAGTTCCTGAAGCATTTCCGTAAGTCTCGCGTGATGATCAAACCTACCAGTAAAAAATCTAGCAGCCCGCCTCTGAATTGCTTCTATGTCCTCCCTAAAACCGACCTGATAGGGATCCCAAACGCTCGAGCAGTACTCAAGAATAGGTCTTATTAGTTTTTTATAAGCGATCTCCTTTAGAGATGAACCACATCTTCCCAGAATGCTACCAATGAACCGAAGACGACTATCCACTTTCCCCACAACTGCCATCACATACTTCTCCCACTTCATATCGCTCTGCAATGTTACGCCCAAATATTTAATCGACGTGACTGTGTCAAGCGCTAAACTACTAATGGAGTATTCAAACATTACAGGATTCTTTTTCCTATTCATCTGCATTATTTTACATTTATCTATATTTAGAGTTAGCTGCCATTCTTTACACCAATCACAAATCCTGTCCAAGTCATCTTTTATCCTCCTAAAGTCACTCAACGACGACATCTTCCCGTACACCACAGCATCATCAGCAAACAGCCGCACATTGCTATCCACCCTATCCAAAAGATCATTTATGTAGATAGAAAACAACAGCGGACCTACCACACTTCCCTGGGGCACTCTAGATGATACCCTCACCTCCGATGAACACTCACCATCGAGGACAACGTACTGGGTTCTATTACTTAAGAAGTCTTCGAGCCACTCACATACTTGGGAACCAATCCCATACTTTAGTTAGGAGTCTGCAGTGGGGCACCGAGTCAAACGCTTTCCGGAAGTCAAGGAATATGGCATCCGTCTGATACCCTTCATCCATGGTTCACGAGATATCATGTGAAAAAAAGGGCGAGTTGCGTTTCGCAGGAGCGATGCTTTGTGAAGCCGTGCTGATGCATGGACAATAACTTCTTTGTCTCAAGGATATTCATTATATTCTAACTGAGAATATGTTCGAGAATCCTGCAACTAACCGATGTTAAGGATATTGGTCTGTAATTTTGAGGATCCGTCCTTCTAGCATTCTTATATACAAGCGTCACCTGCGCTTTTTTCCAGTCGCTCGGGACTTTACGTTGGGCAAGAGATTCGCGATAAATACAAGCTAAGTAAGGAGCCAGTGCAGTAGGGTACCCTCTGTAAAACCGAATTGGAATCCCATCAGGACCTGTCGATTTATTTATTTTAAACCCATTCAGCTGCTTCACAACCCCAGGGTAGTCTATGTCCTCCATTCGGGAATCTGTACGAGACTCAAACGGCGGTATGTTTGTACGGTCCTCCTGCGTGAAAGATTTCTCAAATGCTAAGTTTAAGATTTCAGCTTTCGTTTTGCTGTCTTCCATTGCCAGGCCAGACTGACCAGTGAGTGACAGGATGGAAGCCTTCGACTCGCTTACAGATTTTACGTAAGACCAGAATTTCCTTGGGTTTTCAGAAAGATGTTTTGCTAAGGTATGACGGTGGTAGTGGTTGAATGCTTCGCGCATCGCTCTTTTTACAGCCGCACGAATCTCTACTAACTTTTGCCTGTCCTCATTCTCCCGATCTTTCTTGTACCGCGAGTGCAACTGCCTTTGCTTTCTGAGCATTCTCCGAATTGCGCTGTTAAACCACGGTGGGTCTTTTCCGTCCGTAACCCACTTTTTCGGCACATACTTGTCCAATGCGTGATTTACAATGTGTTTCAATTTGCCCATAATTCTTCCGCGTCCATCGTACCGGAAGTAAGTGAAGTCGATTCATTTACTAAGTGGGATGTTAACAACTGCTTATCTGCTCTTTCTAGTAAGAATACTCTCATAGCCTTCTTGACCGACTTTTTAACTTTCGTAACCATAGTCGTAATGACAACATCATAATCACTAATCCCTGTCTCATCACTGACACCGTCGATGAGGTCTGGTCTGTTCGTGGCTACCAGATCTAAAATACTTCCATTACGCGTTGGCTATCGATTTAGCTGTTCAATTCAGTTTTCGGATAATGTGTTTAAAAGTAATTCACACGACGGCTTGTCTGTACCACCTGTAATGAATCGATAGATATCCCAGTCTATACTAGGTAGGTTGAAGTCGCCCCCGACTAATATAGCATGATCCGGGTACTTCTGCGATACAGAATGTAGACTCCCTCTGAATGACTCTAGAACTGTCACGGTGGAACCTAGTGGCCGGTAATAAAACCCCACATTTAACTTTATTTCTCCTAGCCCTGTTAAACGTGTCAAGATGACTTCACAATCACACTCTACTTCGACCCTGCAGTAGACACAATATTTTTGTCAACTGCGATACACGTTCCAACCCTCACTAAATATTTCAGAACTTCCTATCTCAGGCTTCAGCCAGGTCTCAGTGCCGAGAATAATTTGTGAGCCACACGCTTCCTGGAGGGCAGTAAATTCAGGAACTATATTCCGAACACTCTGAAACTTTACTGCTAATATCTTGATAGCTGAAGTGTCTTTACACTGAGCGCGTCCTGATTTCCTTGCCTGCACGTCGACTGGTGAGTGTTCATCAGGACACCTCGCACTACTGCCTAACCTAAAAAAAAAACCATGTGCACGCCACAAGTACTCTGCTACCCGAGTAGCCGCTTCCTTTGTGTAGTGCACCTCGGACCAATCTAGGGGCGTCCTACAATTCCCCACCCAATAGCTCAAGTCTAGAAATCTGCAGCCAAGGCCGTCACAGAGTCGACGAAGCCTCTGGTTGAGACCCTCCACTCGGCTCCAAACCAAAGGATCCCGATCTACTCTGGGAACGATGCTGCAAATAGAGAGCTCTGCTTGCACCCCGCGTGCGAGGCCAGCGGTCTTCACCAAATCCGCCAGCCGCCTGTACGAACTGAGGATCGCCTCAGAACCCAGGCGACATGCATCATTGCTGCCGACGTGAGCAACTACTGGCAGACGACTACACCCCGTCCGCTCGATAGCCGCAGGCAAGGACGCCTCCACATCTTGGATTTCTTTCCAGCCCTGTACGCTGTTTCCCTAAGGGACTCCATCACCCGCCTAACGTTGGAGCTCCCAATAACCAGCAAGCCTTTGCCCCCGTGTGCCTGCTCGGGCCCTGCTGGAGGAGCGGCCACCTGCCCACTGACAGGATGAGCCAGCCGGACAGCCTCCTCATTGGCCCTCCGCCTCGAGCGACGCGAACGCGTTGCAGTCCGTCACTCACCCTGAGGTGAGTACACTAGAACATGGAGGTAAGAATAAGGGGAGATGGCGCTACGTATCCCAGCCGTACTACGTTTTGAAGCCATGGGGGCGTGGCTCGCTGCCATGACACTCTGAGCAAAACATTGCCAGTGTGCTATAGCGCTGCGTGTATTACAGTCACTAATTGCACCATATACGCATGTAACGTCATCAGATTGGTTGATTCAAAGTTTTTGTTTAAAATAAAATCTCGTAAAGGTGAAATTCCGCGTTTCTTCTGATTAAAAATAGTTCTTAATGTAATATTACGAGTAGCTAGCCTTCAATGTAAACGATACAATTTTGTTAATTCAGTAATAAACGTGTATCACAAACTAAATAATAGAAACTGAAAACTAAGTTAGCTATATCCCCCCTCCAAAGCCCCATAAATACATATTGTTTGTAATACGTACAGGGACATTTCAGTTACTTTACACTACTGGGAAACACTGTTCATTACCACCAATATTTACTGAAATACGGTACACACAATGGCAAATGTACACAGTGTCTTGTTTAGGCCTATACATTACGCCAGTTAATGTAGTGTTAGCTTTTAATTTGGTACATGATGAAGACAAAGTGAGTTACTCAACACTTCGATTATCGACGATACGTACGTATTATACTGAAACGTGAACTTGAAAACTAAGAATCTAATTCTTTGAATTAACATACCTTTTGCAAATGTTTTGGGTGTGTAGGGAAAATTGATGGTACAGCATTTTCTCGGAGCCTTACTGTTGAAAGGGAAGTTCGGTCTATGTCCTCCTCTCGGAAATGCTGAGAACATATAGTGCTCCATTTAGTCGCACGCCAATTCTTCCTCCTCACGGCATTCTCCCACGGAGCTATCCGACTTTCATTTTTAGGAAATCTAAAATCATACAGGAGAAAAACACGCTATAGTACAAGTACCGATGTAGCACACGTTCATTCACAATGAAGTTGTAAAATCACACTTAACGAGACAACTTACACATGAAATGTTATTCCCTTCGATTTCGCATCACAATCAGAACGATTCGTACATCCGAACACCACACAAGTCACCATAATAGCGCAAAATCCTTCCAAAAGCGAGCGACAAGCCTATGCACACAAGCTTACAGCAGCAATGGTTTGCTCGGATTGAGATGCCTACCCTCGGCTTCACATGGCTTCACAGCTGTGACGTCACGGCGTCTCCCTCTATTCTTACCTCCATGCACTAGAAGGTGCCTCGGCGGCTGAGTCAGCGGACGCAGCAAGCGACACCTGTGGGGTCTCAAGCGACGCGCCAGACCCTCCGCCGTCGCTGCACCTCGAGGCAGCAGCATGAAGGCGGCTGACCGTGGCCAACAGCACGCTCAGCTGCTCGCGAACTGCGGCCAGTTCCTCCTCCGCCCGCACACAGCTCACACACACCCTATCCATCCCACTGCTAATATCTAACGACTCCACGAATTTACACTCTACGGCTATCAATAAGCAATATTACTCCTCTCAAATACGCAAGGATTTTATGTAATTAAATATGCAAGCGCACAGACTCGGAAAGAAATTAAGAATAAAACTACAAAACTTATATGAAAGCTAAATATGCGACTCGCTACTGCACTGCTGCTGCACTGATACTTCACCAGCGGCTGCTCAAGGCTCACTCAGTGAGTAATTACTTCTAGTGGGGATCCCTCAAGTGTAAGGTGCATCGCAACGGCCCTCATAGTTTTCAAGAACTGCAGCGCAGCATTTCGGATGAAACTGGAGCAATTTCAGCGGTATAGCTTCTATCCCCCTTCATCAACTTGCTGACCAGGGCCCAAAAGATCCAAAAGATGAATGGGATCACTTTCAACATCTGCTGTAATCAGGTTACTATTGTATTTCCCTTCCTCTGTTGTCTTTCTTTGTGCCTTGGAACTCTGTTCTCTGAGCCACTTTTATCATGCCGTCAGAAGTGGGCGGAGCCTCCATTATACATAGTAAGACGTGCACAGGTTTCTCCCGTAGTGATTCTCCAACAGTAAGAGGTTCCTACTCAATGGTAATTCATCGTTTTATTGCTTTATAGCTTTATGTATTTTTTTAATGTATGTAGCCCTCTAATTATAGCTTTGTATACAACTTGTAGGTCTGAAGATGACGACAGCAGTGGCGAAACCAGTCACCTTGATAAATAAATCGTGATCAAGACTGTTTTTATCAGTAAATATTTGTAACACATTGATCACTGCCACTCCCATAATGTATTCAAAAGTAACCTGGAGTTATGGTCTGGGGTACGATTTGGTATGGCAGCAGGAGCACTCTCGTGGTTGTCCTAAGCAAATTTGTCCTAAGCAAATTTGTACGTCAGTCCTGTGATTCTACCTGTTGTCCAACAGGATAACGCTCGCCCACAAACCGCTATTGTAGCCCACTCAATAAATCTATCTCATATCAATCACATATGGTACATCAACCAACGACAGTTCCAGCGCTATCAACAAACAGCCTTAACTGTCCCTGTACTGAACGACTAAGTACAACGGGCATGCAACTCCATGCAACAAAATGACATGCTGCGCCTGTACATCACAATGTGTGCACTTTAGCATGCTTACAATTCGGCGGCTGTATCGGTTATTAACGTACCAGCATTTGACATTTGCAGTGGCTTACCTCCTTTAACCTGTGATCTTGGAACGTTAATCACTTAAATATATTACCTAGACAAATGTGCACTTGAAATTTCATTTCTCTACATTAATTACTCTTTAATGCTGCTGTTCTTTTGCGCCAGTGTGTTATATTGTGTAAGATAAGTTAAAATCTTGAAAATAATTTAAACAATATAAAATGTGCTTATACGCAATATGTACTCACCTACATCACAATGCACTACATGAAGAGCGGTACACGACATCGCAACTACCATACAACTTTGTACGTTATGTAATATTATCAACGACAATTTACCGAAGAAAAGAAGATATACAATAAGCTTACAAGCATGAGATATAAACGTAAGGTGACGTAAATAAAAATGTAACAAAGCAAACAGTGGTATAAAGAGGGAATTAAAATTTTACGACTGCGACTTTAAGAGTAGGTGAAGTAGTCTATGTGACGTCATCAGCTGAGTGAACTCTGAGTGGCCATCGGGCCATCGACAGCGGCAGAGGCAGGCAGTGCCGACATGTGCTGACATCGGCTGGCCGCGAGATTGCTATCGACGTGAAGCACAGTTCTCATAGCAAGCGTGGAAGCAATTGTAATGAGCTATCGTGTACAAAGACAGCATTCAGAAGTGCTGCGTCACACCGAAACTCTGAAGATGTCAAAATCGGTGCTGGGATGGAACCCGAGTTGCTCGTTTAGGGTGTTCATGCAGTTATTTATCCGGATGGCATAGATATCGATTTCTTCGAGGACGCTGAGTGGAGCACATTTTTGCTCATTATGCAGAATTTTTAAATCGGCTTGGATGCCACTCATAGCGTGCCCAGTGGCATTCATACGTTCGCCACAGGCTGATTCGTTACTCTGTTTGTGCGTTCTTTACACCATGTAAAGTAGTTTCTACCTGTTTGGCTGATGAATTCCTTCTCGCAGCCCTCGCACTTGAGCGTGTGTAACCTCGAGTTCAGAAATTTATTACGTGATACTGCATGTGATATAATATGACAGGAAAAGGAGGCTGTGAGCACTGGTGATAGTGGCACAGATTACCCCAAAGTCGTAAATCAATACATAATAAGGATGTGTCATTCGCATAGATCCACCTGATAGTGGAGGTTTCAATCTCCGAAACTCTTCGTGGAAATAAATAAATTCTGACTGGTAATAGTAAACTGGTCGTTTCATTCGAGCTCAATAATTAGCCGTGAAAAAATCTCAGTTTAGTGCTCTACAAACTGCCTTCATTTCTCCTAAAATCAGGAATTTACAGGACTCACGGCGCTTTATGAGACATTACGCCTGGCAGAGGTTTTTATTCCATTCTGCCAGACCATGAGCGCCTGCAGAATTTTTTCAAAGAGGGCACAGTATTGTAAAATATTAATTCCTCCTACTACTAGCGCTGTGAATTTGATGACGCTTCCTGCGTACGAGTTAAATTTGACAGAAAGTGCACTAAGCGTATCGTATCTTAATCAATCAATAGTTATCTACTCAATATATTTTTAAGCTATATTACTCAGATACTTAATCAATGTGCATATATGCAAAGTGCATATTTTTACAGTGTTGATATGATTGTGGATGAAACTATTACGAGTTAATGCTCCAAAATAATATACTCATGAATGTGAAATAAAGTGTGTCGAGTAAATTAGGTGGAAAATATTTACAAAATATGTGCTTGTGTTACGCCGTCATTTAGAGAAAAAAATCCTAATGAAAAAGTCAAAATGACAGAACGTTTTGCCATACATGAACAAAATACAGGGTTTAAACGATATAAATTGCCAAAGCAACCCTGTTAGTTGAACACACGTGTTGCTGTTGTTGTGGTCTCCAGTCCAGAGACTGGTTTGATGCAGCTCTCCATGCTACTCTGTCCCGTGCAAGCTTCTTCATCTCCCAGTACCTACTGCAACCTACATCCTTGTGAATCTGATTAGTGTATTCATCTCTTGGTCTCCCTCTACGATTTTTACCCCACCCACGCTACCCTCCAACGCTAAATTGGTGATCCCTTGATGCCGCAGAACATGTCCTACCAACCGATCCCTTCTTCTAGTCAAGTTGTGCCACAAGTTTCTCTTCTCCGCGATTGTATTCAGTACCTCTTCATTAGTTATGTGATCTACCCATCTAATATACAGCATTCTTCTGTAGCACAACATTTCGAAAACTTCTATTGTCTTCTTGTCTAAGCTATTAATCGTTCATGTTTCACTTCCGTACATCGCTACACTCCATACAAATACTTTCAGAAACGACTTCCTGACACTTAAATCTATACTCGATGTTAACAAACTTCTCTTCTTCAGAAACGCTTTTCTTGTCATTGCCAGTCTACATTTTATATCCTCTCTACTTCGACAATCATCATTTTCTCCCCAAATAGCAAAACTCATCTACTACTTTAAGCGTCTCATTTCCCAATCTAATTCCCTTAGCATCACTAAATTCGACTACATTCCATTATCGTCGTTTTGCTTTTGTTGATCATCATCTAATATCCTCCTTTCAAGACATTGTTCATTCCGTTCAACTGCTCTTCCTTGTCCTTTGCTGTCTCTCACAGAATTACAATGTCATCGTCGAACCCAAAGTTCTTATTTCTTCTCCATGGATTTTAGTTTCTGCTCTGATTATTATTTTGTTTCCTTTACACTTGCTCAATATACAGATTGAATAACATCGGGGAGAGGCTACAACCTTGTCTCACTCCCTTCCCAACCACGGCTTCCCTTTCATGTCCCTCGACTCTTGTAACTGCCATCTGGTTTCTGTACAAATTGTAAATGGACCTTCGCTCCCTGTATTTTAACCCTGCTACCTTCAGTATTTGAAAAGGGCTACTCCAGTCAACATTGTCAAAAGTTTTCTCTACGTCTACAAATGACAGAAACGTAGGTTTGCCTTTCCTTAGTCTATCTTCTAAGATAAGTTGTAGGGTCAGTATTGCCTCACGTGTTCCAACATTTCTACGGTTTGCAAACTGATCTTCTCCGAGGTCAGCGACTACAAGTTTTTTCGATTCGTATGTAAAGAATATGCGTTAGTATTTTGTAGTCGAGACCTATTAAACTGATAGTTCGGCAATTTTCACATCTGTCTACACCTACGTTCTTTGGGATTGGAATTATTATACTCTTCTTGAAGTCTGAGGGTATTTCGCCTCTCTCATACATCTTGCTCACTAGATGTTAGAGTTTTGTCAGGGCTGGCTCTTTCAAGGCTGTCAGTAGTTCTAATGGAATGTTGTTTACTCCCGGGGCCTTGTTTCGAATTAGGTCTTTCAGCGTTATGTCAAACTCGTTACGCAGTATCATATCTCCCATTTTATCTTCATCTACATCCTCTTCCATTTCCATAATATTGTCGTCAAGTACATCGCCCTTGTATAGGCCCTCTATATACTCCTTCCCCCTTTCTGGTTTCTCTACTTTGCTTAGAACTGGGTTTCCATCTGAGCTCTTGATATTCGTACAAGTGTTTCTCTTTTGTCCAAAGGTCTCTTTTCCTGTTGGCAGTATCTATCTTACCCCTAGTGAGATATGTCTCTACATCCTTTCATTTGTCCTCTAGCCATCCCTGCTTAGCCATTTTGCACTTCCTGTCGATCTCATTTTTGAGACGTCTGTATTCCTTTTTGCCTGCTTCATTAACTGCGTTTTTATATTTTCTCCTTTCATCAATTCAATATATCGTCTGTTACGCAAGGATTACTCGTCCTTTTACCTACTTGATCCTCTGCTGCCTTAACTACTTCATCCCTCAAAACTACCCATTCTTTTTCTACTGTATTTCTTTCACCCATTCCTATTAATCGTTCCCTAAAGCTCTCCCTGAAACTCTCTAGAGCCTCTGGTTCTATCAGTTTATCCATGTCTCATCTCCTTCAATTCCGACCTTTTTGCAGTTTCTTCAGTTTTAACCACAGTTCATAGCCAATAGATTGTTGCCGCAGAGTCCACATCTTCCCCTGGAATGGTCTTACAGTTTAAAACCTGGTTTGTATATCTCTGTCTTACCATTATATAATCTTTCTGAAACATTCCAGTATCTCCAGGCTTCTTCCATGTATACAACCTTCTTTCATGATTCTTGAACCAAGTGTTAGCTATGATTAAGTTATGCTCTGTGCAAAATTCTACAAGGCGGTTTCCTTTTACATTTCTTACCCCCATTTCCTTCTCTTCCTTTTCCTACTATCGAATTCCAGTCACCCAGGACTATTAAATTTTCGTCTCCCATCGCTATCTGAATAATTTCTTTTATCTCATAATACATTTCATCAATCTCTGCGTCATCTGCGGAGCTAGTAGGCATATAAACTTGTACTACTGTGGTAGGTGTGGGTTTCGTGTGTATCTTGGCCACAATAATGATTTTACTATGCTGTTTATAGTAGCTTAGCCGCACTCCTATTTTTTCATTCATTATTAAACCTACTCCTACATTACCTCTATTTGATTTTGTATTTATAACCCTGTATTCACCTGAACAGAAGTCTTGCTCCTCCTGCCACCGAACTTCACTAATTCCCACTATATCTAACTTTAACCTATGCATTTCCAGTTTTAAATTTTCTTACCTTCCTGCCCGATTAAGGGATGTGACATTTCACGTTCCGATCCGTAGAACGCCACTTTTCTTTCTCCTGATAACGACGTCCTCCTGAGTAGTCCCCGCCCGGAGATCCGAATGGGGGACTATTTTACCTCTGGAATATTTTACCCAAGAGGACGCCATCATCATTTAACAATACAGTAAAGCTGCATGCCCTCGGGAAAAATTACGGCTGTAGTTTTCCCTTGCTTTCAGCCGTTCGCAGTACAAGCACAGCAAGGCCGTTCTGTTTAGTTTTATAAGGCCAGATCAGTCAATCATCCAGACTGTTGCCCCAGCAACTACTGAAAAGGCTGCTGCCCCTCTTCGGGAACCACATCTCAACAGATACCCCTCCGCTGTGGTCGCACCTACGGTACGCTTATCTGTATCCCTAAGGCACGCAAGCCTCCCCACCAACGTCAAGGTCAATGGTTCATGCGGGGAGGGAGACACAAGTAATTGATTTAAAACATTTAGTAACATGTTAATCTACTTCTTACTGTTGTCCCAGAAAGAAATGCATTTCATCTCGGGACGATGTTTTTACAAAAGTGGACACTGGACAGAGCACCGGGATTATACGTGACATGTGGAGACATTATGCACAGAAGACTGGGAGAACTCATTAAACAGGATCAAAACACTGTGAGATGGCTGCCCCGCCCCCTCTCCCAACATAGGTGCACGTATGTAAGCAATCGGTATGTGCTATTTACCGCTGCGCGTATTGACATCGCGAGTGCTAGTCGCAAGCAAGTAGTCAACAACGGTCAGCGTGGTTGAGTCACTATAAGACGCCGATCGTCGGCAGTCGTCGAGTTACCTGTGCAGACGTCACTGCAACTTTGTTAATCGTTAGAATCGAGAGGAGGTTTACTGTTGCTGAACTACGAGATATTCATTTAATTTATGTCGGGGAAAAGGCGTTGCGAGAGCAGCTGTACAAATTTATCGAGAACACCTCCCACAATGGAGATTTTCTGCACTATCGACATTTTTTGGTGTTCACCAAAGGTTTGTATCATCGTAAATCTCTACTTTTACTCGATTAATTTGCAGTTCAGTAGCAACAATTACAATAGTTATTTCATCTTTTTACATTTAATTCTGTATGCGCTGTTTATCGCATGTTCTGACATGCTTTCGTTTCATTATTAAATAAATCGTGACAGAATACAGCTTACGAACATGAAATTTGCAAACATTGCGAGACACTGGATCTTTACTGACCTGCAGGCGAGGTGAGCGAAGTGTGTGCCCCGGAATTTGAGGAACGAATCCCGGACAGCATCCATGAAGATCCTACTCAATGCTAGAAGCACCGCCCGCCAAGTGGGTGTACCGCACACTGCCGGTTGTCGCACTTTGAAAAAGGAGCGTCTGCAGCCTTAGCACATTCAATGCGGACGAGCGTTGGGAGAGCAACATTTCCTTCCATGACGAGAATTCTCAGAGTGTTTATTGCTATAATGTGCACAGCATGATTTTCTAAACAAAATACTCGTCACAGATGAAGCGTGTTTCATTTGCTACGGAATAACCAGTTTCCATAACATGGAGTGTACGCAATGTGCGCCAAATAGAAGCAACATATTTTCTGCTCCGCTTTTCCGTAAACGTATGGGCGAGTATAATCGAGGGTTACATTATTAGGGCTTATGTTTCACCTGCACGATTGACTGGTAAAAATTACTGTACCGGTCCAGAGGAAACACTGCTACGAACTTAACTAGAAAATATTCCTTTAGCCGTACGTTATAACATGTGGTTGCTCCACGATGTTGTCCCATCCCATATTGGTCACAGAACGCGAAAATTTCTAAGTAAACGATTTCCAGGACGATGTAAGGACGTATTGGTCCACGCCGACATGTAGCGCGCTGTACCGGTTTAAATCCACTGGATTTTTAGTTTTGGGGCCGTATAAAGGAACTTATTTACGCTCAGAAAGTAAATAATGTGAATCAATTTACGCAGAGGATTTTTAATGCTTCCAATACCATAACCCAAATGTGCATGTGTGTGAACTAGCGCGATGAAACTGGGTTCGCCGTAACGAAACGTGTGTCGAATAGAATGGTGGGCATTTTGACCACTTATTGTAGTAGTTGTGTATCAGGAAACAAAGTAACGGAAGTTTCATTTCCGTTCCGATATTGTTGTAGAAAAGGAAAATAATCTGAATTTAATTTTCCTTACGGTATTGTTTTGAAAAGAGAAAACAGTTGAATTTAATTAAGGCACACCAAATTACGTTGTAATCGGTCGCTTTTGTGCCAAGAGAAAAACATTTTACTCGATGTCACTTTTTCTTTACTATTACAACCTCCGTTATGCCAATTACGTAGCACAGAAAACGTCTGGTTGTGTTCAATTCATTGTTACATAAAACGGATTACATGTTCTTGACAATGCAATGACAGTGTATGATAGTTATTCGGAAAGTAAGGAATGATCGGTCGCGAAATGGAAACTGTGGTGTCACCGCCAGACACCACACTTGCTAGGTGGTAGCTTAAATCGGCCGCGGTCCATTAGTACATGTCGGACCCGCGTGTCGCTACTGTCAGTACTTGCAGACCTAGCGCCACCACATGGCAGGTCTAGAAAGACGGACTAGCGCTCGCCCCAGTTGTACGGACGACATTGCTAGCGACTAGACGTACGAAGCCTTCCTCTCATTTGCCGAGAGACAGTTAGAATAGCCTTCAGCTAAGTTAATGGCTACGACCTAGCAAGGCGCCATTTGTAACATTGCATGTATCTTAATGAGTCTCACTTGTATCATCAAGATTGCTGTATACCAAAGGATGCATAAAAGTTAAGTGTTCTAGTAGCTACGTTCTTTTCTTTATCGCATTCACTAATTATCCCGTTCCAGAAATCACGCCAGTCGGTGTGTGTGTACGCGTGCCTTTCTATCGGCTACCCGTCACTGTGGACTGGCTGCCTTGTCAGTCCACAACAGAAACCACAGTGAAAATCCAACGAAATTCTCACAGGTTTGTTGGGCAGTGCCTCTGGTATGCCCGTCGATCGCGTTACGTCGTTCTTTTTAGTTCTGAGCATACAGGGAGCACATACAGATACCTAGAACAATAGTGTCTCCCGCCAAGTACGAGGGCCTGGTGAGAAATTTTGCCTGAAGCTATGCAGCAAACAGTACATAACTCGCGTGCGTTTTCTTCTTCGAGACAATTCTTAACGGCCTTCTGCAGAGGCAATGAAAATGCTCCTGCATCGTTCTCAATTGGAAATGTTTGATTACTCGCAATACAGCCCGTAATTGTTTCCCTCTGAGTTCCATCTCTGCGCACATGAACCGCTTCTTATGAAGACAAGATTTTAGCACAGACAACGAGCTGTAGGCCAGAGTAGAGAAATGACGAAAAGCACTAGCGGATGCCTTCTATAACGTGGGTATTGGAAAGTTGGTACAACGCTACGATAAACGTCTTAGTCGGATAGGCGACTATGGAGATAAGTAGCTGGAAGTTGTAGCTAACTGTTAAAATAAAACAGTTTTGACTATCAGTGTGGTTCCTATTTCGCGACCCATCGTTCTTTACTTTCTGAATAGCCCTCGTACATTGTTTATTTCGTTTGTACCTAGCTGGCCGCCGCGTCGTTGTACACGTCCAATGTTTACATTGCTCTGGCTCGTCCGTTACCTTTTTCTGACCGCTGCGTCGATTCCGGTAATACACAAGCAAGGTCGGTGTGCCATTAGTAGGCAATGTGAACAGAAATGCGTCTAGTACAAAACCTACAAATGTCTGTCTTTTATTGATACAAAAATTAAAAACGTGATACAACGTTATTTCATTAGCCTGCTTTTTTTTCTCCTTTTTTTAAAAAAATGAGTACTGAGGTGTACAATCTGTATAATTTTTATAGCTTATATCGTTTACACCTGGTATAATCAACAAGAAATTGCACTGACTAAACTCTAAAGTGTAGAAATAAGAAATAAACTTTCAAAAATCTCTTATACAACTCTGATGTAAATTATATATCGGATCATGTTAATGTATTTTTTATCGCTTAGTGCTATTTATTTCGTTCCTGAAATGCCTGGGCTAACAGAACAGAGACGATTAGGTTGTGAAAAGGGGCCAAATTAAGTTGCTGTCAGTTTCACTAAACGTACAAACTTTATTCAATAACACACAAATATTACTACAAGGATGCAAAACACTCAAAACTTTAATCAACCTCCTGTGATTAACCTTAGATCGGCTGAAGGCCACACTCAAAATCCAAGACACAATGCCTAAGCGAGAAATTGAAATACAAGGTTCTTCTGGAGGTTTCACCCACGAATATTTTCAAAATCTTGAATCTAAACAAGCTGAAGGCTTTAGCAATTTAATTTTAATGGAACTTGGCTGGAGGCCGCATAACAAGCAACAAGAAGAATTTCGATCAAAAGGCAGAAGGCCTTATCTTAAAACATTTCATGTAAAATTCAACTGAAGGCCCCATATAAAAGAATAAATATCTCATGCCTTAAGGACAAGACAAGAACATCTATTTAAGAGATATTGGTACTCGGGTGAAGGCCACACATCAAACAAATAACTAAAACCCAAACAGGGAAATTACTATGTAACACACAAGGAACGGTGCTCAGAAGTTTCTAAGGGTCGGCCTGGGATTGTATCACTAACGCCGGTTTAGGTGAGACAGGCAGCCTGTCCAACGACTTCTTAATCTGAAGGCAACCCAACCGATAGACAGCCGACCGACCAATCAACCACATCAGTTCCGCTCCACGCAACCAGCAAAACGACCGCAAGACTTCAATACAACGACACACAGAATATTGGCACCCACAACGACCAACAACACCTCAGCTGTCGAACTACACGCCGCGCTGGACAGCAACAACACGACGAGGAAAATACACTGCCGAAAATTGCGTGAACGACCAGGGCAGGTAACCGGAACGTCAACGGCCGCAAGGCAGAAGATACCGCTGGTCAACTTCACTAACAGAGAATAAATTAGGTTAAACTCCACAGGAAGACGGCTGGAATCTTAGCCGGCTTGAATACAACACACACGTTGTTGCTCGCGGGAATGTCACAAATGCGACAACGCGGTTCAAACGAAGAAATATAAACAGTTGAGGGTCGATAGTAGGTTAAGTGAGGACTCAACTTTCATGTCGAAGATCGGTGGGCGTTGAACTTCGTAGCACTCGCACCTCAAACTCCAACCGCTCGTACATGCCGCCAGTGGCTCCGGCCCGACTTCGCGCGACACGGACTTCGTTTCTGCTCCACGCCAACCGACCGACTGCACGGGCTCGGAAACGGTGAAAGGACCAAATATAAGTCGGTCGATGAGATGACCAACCAACGGTCGTCGCGCTCCAATCTCCCTCCGTCGGACAGTTCATGTGTGTCGTCAGCGAACAGCGAGCACTGGCTGTCGGCACCTCACCGGCGCTCGGTCCCCGACTTCACTGCTTCTGCGTCCCGACTGCACTGCTAGTCAGTATCCAACTGACTGTCAAACACACGATGACCCGGAAATACTATCGGTCGCTCCAGAGATGGTACTACAGAGCACTTATCGATACGCGCTGGTGCTGCCGCTCACGGAAAAGTAAGGCAGGAAGTTAGTGACGCCAGTAAATGCAGTAATGGACTAAGAAAACGAGGCGGCAGTACCGTAATAGAAGATGACAAACAATAAATGTCATGAACACGAGCAGTGCACGGCTCAGTTCTGTTGAAGGATTCAAGACTTTTTTTAAAAAAATTGCATTTAAAGCTACATATTTTCGGCCATTGGGTACAATGTAACCCGGGAGCACAGGATGAAATCCAGCTAGATCAGAAACAAGTTTTCTGCGAAAGATGAAGAGTACATATTTCTGTCTCAGGCAGCCAGTTTGACTACAATCTGGAGCCATTTATTTTCTGTCTGTTCTACACTTTACACCGTATGAAATTGTACTTAAATTTATGCAATCATTTTCCCTCAACAAATTGGAAATAATACTTGCTGTATGCAGAAATAGACACTCATATATTCATTTGAATCTACTCACCATTGCGGAGTTACTCTTAAACTCTTACGTGTCATTCCCATCACAACTTGCATTGGTATATGAACATACACCAAAGCCGGACGAAGTGGCCGAGCGGTTCTAGGCGCTTCAGTCTGGAACCGCGTGACCGCTAAGGTCGCAGGTTCGAATCCTGCCTCGGGCATGGATGTGTGTGATGTCGTTAGGTTAGTTAGGTTTAAGTAGTTCTAAGTTCTAGGGGACTGATGACCTCAGATGTTAAGTCCCATAGTGCTCAAAGCCATTTGAACCATACACCAAACTGAAATCTGACGCTGATTGATACTACCATTATGTTCCTAATCACATCAACGCAGGAGTCCAAGTCGCGACTTCAGCGGAAGTAGCCACTGACGCTGCCCCGAAACCACGGACGCCGTCTAGTCTAACGGCTTAAGGTGCGTTTACGCCTGTGCGACTTCCCGTGCGCACTAGGCGCATGCGACTGTTGCACGTAGAGACAAGGGAGCGCATGCAGCGGTTACGCATGTTACGCATGCCTGTGATGTGTGCGCACGGGCCGCCGTGTGCAGGCTCAGCAGTCTCCCAGCCTCCGTCGGGGAGACACGTGAAACAGTGTTGCTCAAGTACGCGGTATTCTCCGTTTATTGGTTTGTTTGACTGTCGCTGATAGTTGAAAGATTCAGTATTTTGCACGCCTTTCCCTTAGCACCAGGGTTGTACCTCCTAAAGAGATAAAATAGAATTTGCGGAGAATTATGGTTCTTTTCCTCGTTTGTGATTCGTTAGTTCTATCCGTTATAAAGACAGAATTAAGAGGACTGGTTGTCCACGGTTCCTGACAAATACGTACTGCATACAAACAACGAAGGCGGTATTTTCAGACAAGCAGTGTGGTCCCACTCAGTAGCATCAGAGACTGCTAAATAGGTAATCAGTGGTTGGGTAATTCCAACACTGCCTTAGTCCTTTTCTCAAACTCATTTTTTTGTTCATTTCTAGTACTTTCAATATTTAAATATGAAGTACATAAAATGCATGCTAATCAACACATATGTAATCATGAAAATGCACATCTTGTTTCTAATTATATTGCATGTAAAGTGTGGTGTCACCGCCAGACACCACACTTGCTAGGTGGTAGCTTTAAATCGGCCGCGGTCCATTAGTACATGTCGGAACCGCCTGTCGCCACTGTCAGTAATTGCAGACCGAGCGCCACCTCACGGCAGGTCTCGAGAGACGTACTAGCACTCGCCCCAGTTGTCCGACGACTTTGCTAGCGACTACACTGACGAAGCCTTTCTCTCATTTGCCGAGAGACAGTTAGAATAGCCTTCAGCTAAGTCCATGGCTACGACCTAGCAAGGCGCCATTAACCATTTCTAGAGAGAGTCTCACTTGTATCATCAAGAATGCTGTATACAAATGATGGATTAAAGTTAAGTATTCCCGCAGCTACGTACTTTTCTTTATAGCATTCATTACGTATCGTGTTTCAGACCTAGCGCCACCTGCGTGAGTTGACGCGTGCATTTCGGCCTCCTCTTGCAACACAGTGTTGGCTCTTCTGCCAACACTACATAAAGTTCCACAGTTAATTGTTATGACAATTCCGTGATTATCGATACTGTTCGTACGTTTACATTTTTTAGTTTAAACAAGCTTTATTAATAATCTTTCATATAATATCGATTACTAAGAATATAAATTAGTAACTAAAACTGGAATTTTGCGTGTAATATGTAATTATAAACAAGAAGATGTGCATTTCCATAAAAATAACTAAATATGTATGAATTAACTTATATTCGCTAAATATCATATAAAATGATGTAATTATTACAAGTGAATGGAAATTTTTTAAAAATCTGTAAGTATTTATCGTGTGATATGTAAGAAAGTTTCGTGTACTAACGCCATTCCAAAATACTCTTCGCTTTGTGTACTACCATTTGCCAAAAATTCGTTTCGCTATCTTTAACCGTTTATGAAGTATGAGGTATATTATGAATAATTCACCATGGCCTAACCAAATCGATGTGCGTGCAGGCAGCAGTGAGAGTGATACATATTGGAGACACAGATTACCATCCAAGTATGAAGAAAAATTCAGTATGTTAGTTGGGTTTGATACCAAGCTACATATGACCTTACATTCCTGAAACGCAAAAGCTAGACAGCAAAAGGATAAAAAATTTTCATCCAATATTTTCCATGATATCATTTGAGAAATACTGCAGACTGGCCGATGCGCGGTCGCCTTCGTTTTTCCAGAGTAGCGCGTCGGCGCGGGCAATGAAACCTTGTGTGAATGGGATCACTTGTACCCACAAGCTGAGGAAGACGAACGCGCCTAAACGCTTGCTTTTACTTGCGTATGGAGCAAACGTAGCGGCACGGTGACTAGCAGCAAGGCGCACAGATGTAAACGTGCCTGATCGTAAACGAACCAGTCGCCACTGCCACGTAGTCTAGTGGCACTTACCCATATTGTGAGGGTTGGGGGGAGGTGGAGTGAGGGGCACAGAGGTTCTTGCTGTTTCTCATACGACTAGTAACATAACCACCGCCGGATCTAAAGAATCAAACTCCTATGTATGGAATATCCGTTTCGCGTATCTCACTCTTTATGACGCTGTATTCCCTGTAGTACGATGATATAATTCTGCAGGTATATTCTGTTGTGAATGTGGATACTGTTAGTAAAAAGTCATGCCTGATGCTGAAGTTTTACTGTATTAATATCGAAAATCTAGTAAGCGGCAAACTCTTTCCATCGGTTATTTTCTTTATTGGGGTCGGAAGAGGATGTAATTGACAAGAAAAGAGTTTCGAGAAGATCTGAAATTATGTGGATTGTTTTTTGAAGTCACTGGATACCTGTAGTCCGGGTAAATTGCGCGCCGTGAGTCACGATGCCTCGACATATGCACACAGGTTTTACCTTTAACACTATACTTATCGAGTTAAACATTTAGTGTAATACAACATAATAAATACACATATCAAAAAACGTTTTGCATCACCTCGGCTCCGAGAGTTCCTGAACCTGTACAGAAAATTTGAATGGAGATCAACATAAATATCATTTCCGCCCTTGGTATTGCTCATGAAAACCACATATTGCATGTTGTACCACAATACAGCGAGATCTTCAGAGGTGGTGGTCCAGATTGCTGTACACACAGGTACCTCTAATACCCAGTAACACTGATGAATGCCTGTATTCGTCGTGGTATACTATGTTCATCAACGCACTGTTTGTCAAGATTGTCCAACAACTCAACGGCGATTCGGCGTAGATCCCTTAGAGTTGTTGGTGGGTGGCGTCGTTCATAAGCAGCCCTTTTCGATCTATCCCAGCCATGTTGGATAGGGTTCAACATATAGGCAACTCTAGTCGAGCGATGTAGTTATACTGAAGGAAGTCATTCACCAGATGTGCACGATGGGGGCGCGAATTGTCATCCATGGAGAGGAATGCCTCGCCAATATGCTGCCAATATGTTTGCACTTTCGGTCGGAGGATGGCATTCACGTATAGTACAGCCGTTACGTGCCTTCCATGACCACCAGCGGCGTACGTCTGCCCACATAATACCACCCTAAAAGAGCATGGAACCTCCACCTTGCTGCACTCGATGGACAGTGTGTCTAAGGCTTTCAGCCTGACCAGGTTGCCTCCAAACGCTTCTCCAACGATTGTCTGGTTGAAGGCATATGCGACACTGATCGGTGAAGAGAACGTGATGCCAATACTGAGCGGTTCATTCTTCATGTTGTTGGGCCCAGCTGTACCGTGCTCCAAGGTGTCGTGGTTACGAAGATGAACATCGCCTTGGACGTTGGGAGTGAAGCTGCGCATCATGCAGCCTATTGCCCATAGTTTGAGTCGTAACACGACGTCTGCGGCTGCACGAAAAGCATTATTCAACATGGTGTCGTTGCTGTCAGGGTTCCTCCGAGCCATAATCCGTAGGTAGCGGCCATCCACTGCAGTGGCCCTTGGGCGGCCTAAGCGAGGCATGTCGTCGACAGTTCCTGTCTCCCCGTATCTCCTCCACATCCGAGCAACATCGCCTTGGTTCACCTCGAGAAGCCTGGACACATCCCTTGTTGAGAGCCCTTCCTGGCACAGAGTAACAACACGGACTCGATCGAACCGACAAGAGCCGTGTACCTCCTCCCTGGTGAATGACTGGAACTGTTCGGCTTTCGGACACCTTCCGCCTAATAGGTGCTGCTCATCCTCGGAAAATTACATCTTTGGGCGGGTTTAGTGTCATCTATGTACAGTCAAAGGGGCTGTGTCTGTGATACAATATCCACAGTCAACGTCTACCTTAAGAAGTTCTGGGAGCCGTGGTGAGGCAAAACTTTTTTTATTTTTTGATGTGTGGAGATTATGGAAACATTTTAAATTTGGTCAGTAATTATATGAAATAGAGAAACTAAAATTTTTGTTACCTCTGGAAGTCGTTAGACAGGCAACCTGCAACTATAACTGCCTAACTGTTGCAGCCATTTAATAATATATATTGGTTCTTAAACGAATTCCCGGCCGCTGTGGGCCGAGCGTTTTTAAGAGCTTCAGTCGAGAAACGCGCCTGCCTGCTGACGGTGTATGTACCCTTTCTCGAAGTCATTGCGTAACTATGGCGAAAAGGATATGCGATGGAGCCGGCCGCTGTGGACGAGCGGTTCTAGGCACTTCAGTCCGGAACCGCGCTGCTGCTACGGTCGCAGGTTCGAATCCTGCCTCGGGCGTGGCTGTGTGTGATGTCCTTAGGCTAGTTAGGTTTAAGTAGGTCTAAGTCTAGGGGACTGATGACCTCAGATGTTAAGTCCCATAGTTCTTACAGCCATTTGAACCTTTTATACGACTTAATTATTTTCATCAGAACTGGTCTTCTAAACATCTTACCCTCTTGCATTTTCATGACCATCTTTGAAAGTGAGTGGACTATTTAGTAGCGTAACGTGATGCAGATATCATGCGAATATAATATATTCTGTACACAGGGTGAACAGAAACATCTGAAAAGATTCTAAGTGTGCTGAGAAATAATCAGAAAACTAAAAACTCGATACATTGCATCGTTTCCGAATAAATTAGCATTGAAGTTAGCTTATCGGGCGGCTGCGAGCGCAAATCTCAGCGGCCCGCCGGAGACGGCGTCGGCAAATCTGTTCTTCGTGTGGTTACGCAAAATTGTACAAGAGAGTAATACGGAAATTCAACACGGAACGCTAGTAGGGATCGATCCCGAGCCATAGGCCAAACAATCTCGTACGCTATCATCTGTGCTTGGAAAGGAACACATCTGAGAATTTTGGTCCCTTTTTCGTCAACGGAAACGAATACACATTCTAGAACTGAGACAGATCCGATAAGCGAGAACCGAGAACCTAAACTGAAAGCTAGCTCAGAGAAATGACCCGAATCGAGAATTTTGCGGTTCTCGGTTCTCGTACTGCCCGACATTAAGCCAGACGTTCGTAGTAAGATGTAGGAATCAGCGTCGGAACTCGCCGGTTTCTTTGCATGCTGCGCTGGAGACGCTGTATCGCGGGCAAAAACTGAGTGATGCTGCAAGCAGCGCCGCCGCCTCTTCTGGCCGTGCTGCGTCATCGCCGCCCCCACCATCCGCCCCCGCAGGCGGCGCGAATGAAAGATAAATTAGGTGTCAGCGCGGACGCGTACCCGGTGGTGGCTGCTGGCCCGGCGTCGACGCCGCCTACGAATACCGTGGCCGACAGGGGAGGCGGCTGAGCCGGACAGCACCGCCCCGCTGCCCGGAACCCTGCCTGTCCACAAGGAGCGCGTCAAAAATAGCTGCGTCCGCCAGAAAAGCGGGAGGCGACATGGACCTGGAAAAACTTGGAAGGAAACGTGGTGTAGCCCTGCACACTGGCTTCAACAACACGTATTTGTCTGCTGAGGTCTGAAGTGGTATCATTAACGATACTCTTACTCAAGTCGTGCTAGAAGTGTCTGGACGCTAAGTTTCGCGCCAACAGTCGGGGAATACTAGGTAAACTGCGCAGCCTTTCTAGACCGAGACAGTCAGGTGGTGGCTGGTTGCCAAGGGTGATGACTGGATTGCTGCCAAGAAGCGTGGAAAAAAGAAAAATTTTGAAGAATTAATTCAGTCATGATAGAAACTAAATGTTCAGAAGAAATAATTTTGTGAAGCTAACTGTGAAGAAATGGAAATGAGTGTATGGCATAGTTGGCCGGCAGGCCCCTATTCGGGGAAATTCAGCCGCCAGGTGCAAGTCTTATTTCATTCGACGCCACACTGGGCGACTTGCGCGCTGGTGATGAGGGTGAAGTGATGATGACAAAACAACACCCTCTCCCCTAGCTGAGAAAATCTCAAACCCGGCAGGCAAGCGAACGCGGGCCCACTTGCATGGGAGGCAAGAATGTTATCACCCAGTTAAGTAGGCGGAGAATTGTGAAGAATCGCGTGTAAATGGGCAGTCTGAAGATTTCAGAGTGATCCGTGTATGACAAATACTACTGGCACAAGGCAGACTAATTTCGTTATAGACAATGAATTATAAATGTTGAATATCGGAGGACGTCTATAAGAATATCGGGTGAGATAACCAAATGATTCAAATAATGAGAACTAAAAGAATGAAACTGGTATAAGTGTCTCATCCGTATGGATGATGGCTGGGATAGACTGATGTGGACCTGTAAAATGGTATCAAAGTCTTCTTATAATTAAAGTAAATTCAGTTATGCTGCTGCCGCTCATTGTAGGTTTATAAACACTAAGGGTCTAAGGTTCATTTAGCCCTCGCTCTCCTCCCCAGGAACTATTAGCATGTACAGTATATTCCACGTGCAAGTGTGAGATAGTTTTCTTTTCTTTTTACTTTATTTTATTTTTTATTTTTTATTTTTATTTATTTATTTATTTTTTTTTTTTTTTTTTTTTTTTTTTTTGTACATGGCTCCACGTTTAGAAACCCGTGAATAGTTACAATTGAAAGAAAACAGCCCTCGGTCACTATTTTTAACAAATTAACCCGGTTTCAACACTGCTAGCAGTGTCTTCATCAGAATTTAAATCAAAGATTACGCGAAGCGAAATGTAGTGTGATGAGGGCTATGCGAGAGGCGTTCAATGAATTCGAAAGTAAAGTTCTATGTACTGACTTGGCAGAAAATCCTAAGAAATTTTGGTCTTATGTCAAAGCGGTAGGTGGATCAAAACAAAATGTCCAGACACTCTGTGACCAAAATGGTACTGAAACAGAGGATGACAGACTAAAGGCCGTAATACTAAATGTCTTTTTCCAAAGTTGTTTCACAGAGGAAGATTGCACTGTAGTTCCTTCACTAGATTGTCGCACAGATGACAAAATGGTAGATATCGAAATAGACGACAGAGGGATAGAAAAACAATTAAAATCGCTCAAAAGAGGAAAGGCCTCTGGGCCTGATGGGATACCAGTTCAATTTTACACAGAGTACGCGAAGGAACTTGCCCCCCTTCTTGCAGCGGTGTACCGTAGGTCTCTAAAAGAGCGTAGCGTTCCAAAGGATTGGAAAAGGGCACAGGTCATCCCCGTTTTCAAGAAGGGACGTCGAACAGATGTGCAGAACTATAGACCTATATCTCTAACGTCGATCAGTTGTAGAATTTTGGAACACGTATTATGTTCGAGTATAATGACTTTTCTGGAGACTAGAAATCTACTCTGTAGGAATCAGCATGGGTTTCGGAAAAGACGGTCATGTGAAACCCAGCTCGCGCTATTCGTCCACGAGACTCAGAGGGCCATAGACACGGGTTCACAGGTAGATGCCGTGTTTCTTGACTTCCGCAAGGCGTTCGATACAGTTCCCCATTGTAGTTTAATGAACAAAGTAAGAGCATATGGACTATCAGGCCAATTGTGTGATTGGATTGAGGAGTTCCCAGATAACAGGACGCAGCATGTTATTCTCAATGGAGAGAAGTCTTCCGAAGTAAGAGTGATTTCAGGTGTGCCGCAGGGGAGTGTCATAGGACCGTTGCTATTCACAATATACATAAATGACCTGGTGGATGACATCGGAAGTTCACTGAGGCTTTTTGCAGATGATGCTGTGGTGTATCGAGAGGTTGTAACAATGGAAAATTGTACTGAAATGCAGGAGGATCTGCAGCGAATTGACGCATGGTGCAGGGAATGGCAATTGAATCTCAATGTAGACAAGTGTAAAGTGCTGCGAATACACAGAAAGATAGATCCTTTATCATTTAGCTACAAAATAGCAGGTCAGCAACTGGAAGCAGTTAATACCATAAATTATCTGGGAGTACGCATTAGGAGTGATTTAAAATGGAATGATCATATAATGTTGATCGTCGGTAAAGCAGATGCCACACTGAGATTCATTGGAAGAATCCTAAGGAAATGCAATCCGAAAACAAAGGAAGTAGGTTACAGTACGCTTGTTCGCCCACTGCTCGAAGACTGCTCAGCAGTGTGGGATCCGTACCAGATAGGGCTGATAGAAGAGATAGAGAAGATCCAACGGAGAGCAGCGCGCTTCGTTACAGGATCATGTAGTAATCGCGAAAGCGTTACGGAGATGATAGATAAACTACAGTGGAAGACTCTGCAGGAGAGACGCTCAGTAGCTCGGTACGGGCTTTTGTCAAAGTTTCGAACATACCTTCACCGAAGAGTCAAGCAGTATATTGCTCCCTCCTACGTATATCTCGCGAAGAGACCATGAGGATAAAATCAGAGACATTAGAGCACACACAGAGGCATACCGACAATCCTTCTTTCCACGAACAATACGAGACTGGAATAGAAGGGAGGACCGAAAGAGGTACTGAAGGTACCCTCCGCCACACACCGTCAAGTTGCTTGCGGAGTATGGATGTAGATGTAGATGTAGATGTAGATGTAGAAAGACTATTCTTTGATTTAAATTCTGCGGAAGACACTCCTAGCAGCGTTGAAACCCGGTTAATTCGTTAAAAATAGTGACGGAGTGCTGTTTTCTTTCAATTGTAGTTTTCTAAATATTTTCGGAGTGTACATGAGGCGAGACATGGCTACCAGGACGGTATTGACCTATTGGGATGTGGGAAACCACGTAAAAACAACATCCAGGCTGTCCGGCACACAGGCGGTACTCGTTGATCTGCTTGGTGGATTCGAATAGGGCGGATGCGTCTCCCGTACCGGAAGCAGGTGTCTTAACCCGCTAGGCTATCTGGGCCATTGTTACGCATAGTTCGATGTATGTGTAGGACGCAGTACTCAGGTTGGACTGTGTAAAAAACTCCGTCCGAACTGGCCTTGGAAGACCCAACGATACCGACCGGCCGCCGTGTCATCCTCAGACCACAGGCGTCACTGGATGCCGATATGGAGGGGCACGTGGTCAGCGCACCGCTCTCCCGGCCGTATGTCGGTTTACGAGACTGGAGCCGCTACTTCTCAGTCAAACAGCTCCTCAGTTTGCCTCACAAGGGCTCAGTACACCCCACTTGCCAACAGCGCTGGGCAGACAGGACGGTCACCCTTCCAAGTGCTAGACCAAACCGACAGCGCTTAACTTCGGTGATCTGACGGGAACCAGTGTTACCACTGCGTCAAGGCTGTTGGCTGGATTAAATAAAAAATTCAATTTAATAACCGCCTGCGTATCTGATGTAATGAACCACATTCACGCATGCAACTGGGTGAACACTGTTACCCAAAGTATAGATGACAGGGCGGCATACGGAACACAGGGCTTTCTCTATCGTATGGGCGTACTTGGCAGTCGGCTAGGGCAACGAAATCTCAAGGGTGGTAGATTTTTGGTGGAAACCGAAAAAGTTTCACTTCTCCTTATTTCATAATTTTGCCTGCTCACAAATATAACATAAAAATATTATCTTTGAGGCAACTCAGGCACCAGACATGAGCGCACACCCTCGACAACGACGTACGTGAGCCTGTATATCCGATGTATATCTGTAGATTAGATAACGAGTGAAGGGGTAATATTTCGAAATAGGAAGGAATGGACTTTACAACAAAGCTTTACTTCAGGAATATATTGGTATCAGACTGAGGCGTCAGATAAGAGTTAATTTGGTCATGAAGGTGAGTGTAGGGGTAAAAATGTTGGTGGCAGGTCAAGGCTGTGAATAGGTTCAAGTGGACTTAGGGTTCAGTAGTTATGCAGTGGTGAAGAGACTTGTACAGGAGTGAATAAGTTGCAACACTGCAACAAACCGGTCTTCAGACTCATTACTACACCCACCCAGCAGCAAAAACACCTCAACTTGTTTACCAACGGTGCATTACCTTTAGAGTCGGTACGTGGCACTGCAGGTGTAATTAACCGTTCCGCTATCACTGAGGATACAGGAATTACCTCAGTTACAATTTTTCTCGCATATTTATACTAGAAATCATGCTTTCAATTTGAATGTCTGTGAAGTTGTTCGTTATATACACATTAGCATTTTTTGCTTAATATACAGGGTGATTACAATTAAAGTTAAACTTTCAAACCTCTGTAGAAATAACACCACTGGTGACAATGGTGTCAAATTGGAACGGAATATTATCGGAGAATGGGGAAAACGTGTGGCAGAAGAAAAATAAATACTTAAGAAACGTAGCAATAGATGGCGCTGTAAGCACCATAATTTAACAGTGGTCCGCTACAAATGACAAATGAATCATATAACAATGTCTAAGGTGAACGTTTCACGTTTAACAAACTGTGCTACTCAGTGCGCATAGGTGTACAGATGTGATACTGTTAGTCATGTACGCCCATGCACCACGGCAAGGGTATATGACATCGAATGAGAAAAATCGGTTTTTAATTGTCCTTGAGGCGTAGCGCCGTATAACGATCCTGCCTTGGAGGCAGTTAAGAGGCAGATGTGACTCAGAGCTGGATAGTGACATATGGTGACGCGAGACTGGACGCGCACGTAGTTTATGTATCAGCTGAGAGAGGACAGTATTGGGTAGGGGGACTGTGATTTTAGTGTCGATTGTGCTCACTAGAGTGCACTAAAGTAATTGAATGTTTTTCATAAACTGTTCTAGTATTTTCATAAAGTGTTATATGTCTTTTTATGTATGTAAAATGTAGTAAATGTGTTTTAGCAGTATGAATGATGCGTGAGTGTGGTTTAAGTTTAACATGAAGATAACTGTTTAGCGAGTTATGTAGTAGGATTTAGTGTGGGAACATTTCGAAGAAGTATGGATATGGACAAAGGGGATTTTTGTAGAATAGATTTGTAAAGTAAGTTTATGGTAAAGAGAAAGTTAATTCAGGTATAAATAACAATATCAAATAACTTTACGCATAAGCAAAACTTCAGCATATTAGAAAATTACGTCGGTAAGAAGTGCAGTGATTATATTTACTATTTTGCGATTGGTTATTGATGAAAAGCGCGGACTCACGCGGGAGAATGTTGTTTTGCTATTGGCTGTTGAGTAAACTGACCAATGGTTAAGCAATATTTTTCGCGCGCCTTTCTCTGCTGGTAGAGAAGACTTAGTGTTCTAGAAAGGAGTCGAAGCCTAGCCATGAAAGACATCAGACGTGTGCAGTAGTAGTTCCAATGGAAATGATAAGTTGCCGGATCTAGCAGTGTTTCATACATCAAAAGTGTTGGAAAGTGACGGCATAATTATTCCGATGTGTGTATAGAAATTTCGGAATTTTTAAGTGAATTTTGTGACGAGATAAGACATATATTCCGCATTGCATATTGAGCAGGTCGGTGGCTTAAATCAGTGACTGCATTTGGTACCGACAGACTTAATATTTGGCGAGCATTATCAATCAAAAACAATCAGTATTTTTGTAGCTATTACGTTTTCGGGAAATGGAACACCATAAACTTGCTAACGTGAGTGAAAGGGATTGTGAGTGACTGTGTTAAGACTAACATGGGCTTGGCAGCGACATTTGTTCACCTAAGTTTCAGAATATATTAATTGAAGACAAAATTTCCAACCTTTCATTCCGTGTTTCTCCCGAAACGTAGATTAGTGACTGCCTGGTTCACGTCAAAGTACAGTAGGTTTCACTCGGCTTTCCTACTGATGATCTGCTGAGACAATGTTCACAGGTAGGTGCAGGTCCGTCGTAAAGGGACGGAAAGAACCGCGTCGCCGCATCCTGAGGCCAAAACCGGCATAAAAATCATCAATAAAAGTCATATCGGATTATTAATTCGCGTGTGACTGGCGCAAAACATGTTCAACATGCTGTTCACCGTTTTCTGCAACAAGTTGGAATCGAGAAACAGCATGTTACACAACTGATCGAAGTGTTTCGGGGGTCACGTTCAGTATGTGTTGGGCGATGCGTGCCTTCAGTGCATCTAAGTTTTCAATCGGAACACTGAACATAACTTCTTTCTGATAGCCCCACAGCCAGAAGTTACATGGATTAAGACCAGTTCATCGAGACAGTCAGGCTGTAGGGAAATGGCAGCTGATAATTCTAACATTTCCGAAACGCCGCTTCAGCAGCTGCTTAACTGGATTTGCAATGTGCAGACGTGTGCCATCTCGCATAGAAGTGATCCCATCCACACATCCACGCTGATGGACAGCTGGAATGACGTGGTTGCGCAAAAGACACTCGTAGCGCTGTCAAGTGACTGTACAGGTATCGGGATCAGAAGGACCTGTCTCTTCGATAAAAATTGGCCCTATGATAAATGACGCCGTAAACCCGCACCACACAGTGATCTTTTCAGGAAGAAGGGGTACTGGTTGATTTGCGTGTGATTTTCCGTTGCCCAATTGGACAATTCTGTGTATTGACATATCCTGTCAGGTGGAAGTGGACTTTGCCTGTCCACAAAATCTTCCTTGGCCAATCGTTCTCCACTTCCATGCGAGCAAGAAATTCTAAATCAAAGGTGTCTCTTGCTGACACGTCAACAGGAAGCAACTCGTGCACATGTGTAATTTCGAACTGATAACAAAGAAAAATGTTTAGTAGGATTTTACGCACCGTGCTAACGGGTATGTCCAATATTCGAGAAATTCTCCGTGCACTGCACGTTTGCACACCACCACTCGTCTCCTCCTGCATTGCTGTGGCCACTGCTTCCACTGACGTCGAATCAATTCGTTTCCTCCCTCTGCCAGGTTGCACACCAAAAGAACCCGTCTTTTCTAATTTCAGAATCATTTTCCCACGGAAGTCATCGGACCATCGCCTTCCTTCAAACCATTCAGTGGCCGGTACTTCTGCAGAGCGACGTGTGCACAGTCATATTCTTGTAATACAGCTTTACAAGCAGAGCGCGATCCTGCATTGAGACAGTCATGACGAACGTCGCAGACGCGAAAGGAGGAAAAGCCGTGTATCTGGCGTGTTTATAACAACTTTAATGTATCGTGCGCATGGCATGTGTTTTCATTTACGTATTCTGTGACAGTCAGCGCCATCTACTCTTCAATTTTCACACTATTTTTTTTTTCTTCTGCCATACATTTATCTCCTTCTCCGACAATATTCCGTTGCAACTTGACGCCATTCTGACAAGTGATGTTATTTCTACAGCGGCTTGAATGTTTAACTTTAATTATAATCATCCCGTACTTAAATATCATTATCCCTTTTTTTATTTATTTTTCAATGTTTCATATGGGGTGTTCTTCTTACTGTCTCTGTTCATATTGTTAGCTACGAAATTTGTAGGAGACAGACAAGCGTTACTGCATACAGAAGCAATAAAAGTTATATTGTCACCAATGTTGTTATCTTGCTATACTTGTATTTTCGTTATTGTGACAGGAAAAGAATTACGACAGTGAATTTATAACTTCTCTTGGTTGTTATTTTCATTTGCGGCATTCGTAGATTGTACTTCTGAGCGTAAATGTGGACAAGCGTTACGATGCGCAGTAGTTTGAAAGGATTATGAACATTGATAACCCAGATGAACTGTGTGACGAAGATCAATGTAGAGTTTGTGATATTATGAAGATAAAAACGATAGTCTTGAAGTTACCGAAGAAGTTGATAATGTCACGGAGGTAAGTGAAATACATCAAATGAGTGACACTAGGGTCAGAAAATTGGTCAGAAGGTGACACTGAGGATGAATATCCAGCTCTTTCAGTTATGTTCAAATCTGGAAGTGGTAACATGGTGTTCTACACCCTTCCGTCAAACGAAGAAGACCAGTTCTAAATATTCGTCGACAAAAGAATAGTGTAATGAACGACAGTAAATCTGTAGATTCAATTATAAATATGATTGCTTTATACCTCAAAACATGCTTGATATTATATGTAGGCGTAGCAGTGAAAAAGACCAAGACGTTTTTGGTAAATAGAATGAAATACATTCAGAACGACCTAACGACTGGCACAACACAATACGTTAGGAGTTGTTCGTATTTATTTTTATACTACTGGCTGTAGGAAATACTCATGCAAATCACACTAGTGTTACCGGGTCATGGAGTAGATCATTTTTATTGCTGTCACGTATCGTATTTCAATCATTATCACTTGTTTAAGGTTCGATAACAAAATTAGTTGCAATCTCAGAAATGCGGATACAAATGACAAACTTCAGTTCAGAAAATAAGTAGTTCTACGTTCTAGGGGACTGATGACGTCAGAAGTTAAGTCCCATAGTGCTCAGAGCCATTTGAACCATTCAGAGAGTTCAGAAAACTTTTTGTTGTCTTTGGGAAATGCGTGCATAAATAATTACAGTCCTTATGAGTACCCAACTGTTGATGGAAGACGGGCTACTTCGAGTACACAAGAGATCGAATAAAAATATGGATTTGTGAAGATGTTAAAATGGATATGTATGTAATCTACAAGTGTGTACTAAAATGGATTTGTATGTAATCTACAAGTGTATACGGGCATTAAAGTAGTCCTAGTAGAAATAAATCAAGGGCAACGTGTTGTATTGATGACAGCAAAATTTTCAATCTGAAAAGGGAATCGGTACAGATAATTTCTTTTTTACTTTCGTAACGCTAGTTGAAAAATTCTTGGATCGGAACTTAACATTAGTTAGAAGTCAAAGAGCAAACATACGGGAGATACCACAAAAGTTCTCATCTAAGGTAATAAAACCGGAAAACGTCTTCATTATTTGGATTCACAAAAAATGTGACCATCGTTTCATGTTCCAAAGAAATGGAAGAGTGTTATTCTGCTTTAAACCAAACACCATGATGACTCTATTGTAGGAGAATACTGAGATTAAAGGTGAATCAGACAGAGGTAATATTATGTCGAGACAAATGATTGTGTAAGTACAAAAAATAGTTGACTGTATCGAATGATAACGGAAACGGTGGTCATTGGAGCTCTCAACGCGTATGTTCTGTGGTCACAAAAATATCCAGACCGTCAGAAAAATTTCACAAGAAGGAGGAAGTATCTCCTTCATGAACTTATCCTGCAGATAATGAAACTGCACGTGGAAGAACGAGCAAGAAATCCATCTGGATTACATAAAGATGTTGTAAGAGCCATTGAAGCTATTAGAATTGAAGTAAAGAAGACATATTCTACTGAAGGCGCCAAAGGAGGTTCTTCCAGACAAATAGCAGAAATAAGATGTGCATTGCGTTCGAGAAATGAAGATTAGACAACTTGATTAAGTGCATGAAGTCCGAAAAACCAGCGTGCCAAAACCATGGAAGGACACTTTTGTCTTTTATACTTACCAACACATTGAGTAATTTTTCTCTGAAAGCGCAAAATATTTATCTATCTTTCTAAATCAGTCAGCAACCAACCTTTTTTCTCCTAAATACGATACGCTGAAGCTGTCTGAGATGCTTCCTAACGAGTGATGTTCATTGCTGAGTGGTCTCCAGCGCCGAAAAGCTTATCTCTTTACTATTGTGTTGGCTGAATATTATTTTGAAATTTCTTGCTGTCTGACGTATCATCTCACAGTCTTTGCATTTTCCATTTCTCATCATCCTACGTTCCCATCTTATCGACTGTGCCAATGGCACGGTATTTTTAAGGTATCTGTACTACATGGAGTACATAGACAGAACTCCAGTATCCATATGTTGGTAGGTTACAACTAAATTGATCGAAAAGCTTTTCCACCACCCTGATGTCCTACTTTGCGGTTTTTGATCGGATATCTCTTAACAATAGTCACCAGATCACAGGAAATCACTGCATACAGCCAGCTGTGCAAGGAAACTATTCGTTCCCAGTGCAGTTCAGTAAAATACGCAGAGTCTCCAATCAAGAAGGGGCAATGAAGCAAATTCGGTCTGCTGACATGTCTCGAACGGTCTTTTCAAGCTCATGACGCACATTATCGCGGTATGTTAAGAAGTATCAGCATGGGAATATAGCTGCCCACTTAGCGTGCAATATAGTGACTTGATTTGAAATTTGAACCTACTTCGTAAGATTTAAAACATATGTCTGCCTCTTAGTGGTCGCCAACGGTAAATAACACCAACTGACGACCACTACGTACATGTTGTGGCACGAAACTGGGAGGAATGTGTCGACACAGACAATACACCACCGTCAATCGGGCCTCTAGCCATCCTTTACGAACAACAATACCGCGGCGAGCGTAGAAAGTGCTGCACCTGGTATCGAACCGGGTTCATAAGCGTCGAGTTCTCTCGAACAATAAACGTGAATTTGTCCAATTTGTGATGTTCGTCGAAGAAGAGTATGGAGGTGTTTTTCCTTCCATCATTCCTTCCATAATGATCACTACAGTTTCTCTGACCAGGAATCAGATTCGGTTCGCTCATATTAATATGCTATATTCGCAACTCGCTGGACTCACAATAACGTTGTCTACGCAACTATCCTTAGTGTCTGGTTAGAACCTTTACCTATAAAAATCCCTTATAAAATCATGATTATTCAACAATTATCCTGCACGTAAACAAAAGGGAATAGTTACATGAAAATAAGTCAAGAAGACACATTTCTTTAAACGCTGTAAGATGAAATGGTTTAAGTTCATGAGGGATTATGGTATTAAAATACTGTGTTAATTATATCCTAAAAGTATTTCTGTAAATATATATGTAAATGGAATAGAAGGAGCTGCCCTGCAGTGTTACACTTCACTACATTTAGTACTCTCTGGCAGGTTGTGTACACATATATATGATTTCATTCAACCTTAAAATCATGAAGCCACAGTAGTCGTCCATTTATGTCGTAGTATCATTTTCCATACTTAGCAGAACTTTTTAGAAAAGAGAAATATTGTTGTAAACGAAGGACGTTTATAACTATCTGCATCAAAAACCATTGCCTCTATAAGTCGATTTTCGTCGAAAATCATTCACTAACGACATTAATACGGCTGTAATAACGCGCACTACAGGTTTAGTTAAAGTGAAGCGCTGTTTTAATTCCTGAGTGTAGGATTTTCAAAAAATCTTTGATCAATCTGTAGTCCCAGAAACTCAACACTATCAACTTATTGTATCTAGTTTTTTGTAGAAACTGTAGGAATAGCTTACGGAAGTCTAATGAGAGTCGCATATTTTATGTCCTGAGTCTCGTTAAATTTAGTGCTACACCATATGCCGTGAATGATATGCCGATATTTTAAAGATATTTCATAAAGATACAGGTTTTTTTTTTATTCCTGTAGCTGTTCATCCAAAAAATCTCTTACAACTTCTAACAATACAAATGGGTGATCATATACATGTATATCAGACACACCAAAGGACCAAAAACAGAATCCTCTCGTACGCCGAATCTAATTGCTTCGTCGCCTAAATGCCTATTGCTGTGTGCTCTAAATGATACTGATACACTCTGCGTTCTTGCAAGCTGGTAAGGCAAAAAATGAGCAACTGCTGTGTCTGCTATTCCACAATATTGCAACTTTTACGCAAGAATGACATGTTATACATTCTAAAAGCCTTAGGTAGGTCACAAAGTTATCATCAGCATAATCATCATATCAGTTGCTCTTTCTGTTGTTATAACTACACATTGCAACACATTAAACCTTCCGTAGTTGCTTTGTTCTATTATTTTTACTTTGACTGATGTGCATAACCTACTATCAAGGACTTTAAGCTCTGTTGCACAATCTAAGACGCTTCTCTCAGGATCACCAAGCAATGACATTTGTTAAGTAGATATGGATATGATAGATATTTTTGTAAACGGAGAAAGTAGGTCTTCCTATCGTTGTGTTTGGTACTTTATCAGAAACCCCTCTGTCTATAGATTATGCGATACAAGAGAACTGCGGGCCCTAATTTTCCCTTAGAACAGCTCTGCAGACGCCACAGATCAATGAGCACTCGCTGGCAATTAGCTCGGTCGTGTCCCAGTTCCCCGAAGCGTAAACACATTAGCTTTCTGCATTCCACATCGCGATAGTCATTCCATTACTACACACCGTATCCTGACTAAAGCATGAGTGCGATAGTGCCGATAGTGTACAGGTCCACAGTGTAACAACGTGTACTGTGTAAATCTTCGGAACTTCTTCTGCACAAATTTTCATAGATGTCTTAATTCTAGTACGAGGTCTGTTTACAAATTAAAGGGAATTTTCTAATTTAATGTGTTGTATTAGTCCGATTAGCGATATCATTTAGCTTCTGTTTTGTAAAAATATCTGAAATTTTTTTTTTACTGCGTTATCCATAGAATGGCATGCAGAACTTAACGGACAAAAATAACTTTCGGATGAAGTGTCGTCACTGCCAAGTGACGTAGCTCAATGAAACTTTGATCTTATACTGAATCGCCAAAGAAACTATTATAGGCATGCGTATTCAAATACAGAGACACGTAAACAGGCAGAATACGGTGCTGCGGTCGGCAACGTCTATATAAGACAAGAATGGCTGGCACAGTTGTTGGATCGGTTACTGCTTCTACAATGGCAGGTTATCAAGATTTAAGTTAGAACGTGGTGCTATAGCCGGCGCACGACCGGTGGGACACAGCATCACCGAGGTAGTAGTCAATGGGCATTTTTCCGTACAATCATTTCACGAGCATACCGTGGATATCAGGATTCCGGCAAAGCATCAAATCTCCGGCAACACGGTGCCCGGAAAAATATTCTGCAAGAACGGGAACAACGACGATTAAAGAGAATCGTTCAACCTGACTGAAGTGCAACCCTCTCGCAAATTGCTGCAGATTTCAAATCTAGACCATCAATAATTGCCAGGCTACGAGCCATTCAACGAAATACGAGGTGCATTCAAGTTCTAAGGCCTCGGATTTTTTTTTCTAAATAACTACTCACCTGAAATCTATGAAACTGGCGTTACTTCTCGACGGAATCGCCCTGCAGACGTACGCATTTTTCACAAAGCTGACAGCCTGATTCCATGGCAGCGGCGAAGGCTTCTTTAGGAGTCTGTTCTGAACACTGGAAAATCGCTGAGGCAATAGCAGCATGGGTGGTGAATGTGCGGCCACGGAGAGTGTCTTTCATTGTTGGAAAAAGCCAAAAGTCACTAGGAGCCAGGTCAGGTGAGTAGCGAGCATGAGGAATCACTTCAAAGTTGTTATCACGAAGAAACTGTTGCGTAACGTTAGCTCGATGTGCGGGTGCGTTGTCTTGGTGAAACAGCACATGCGCAGCCTTTCCCGGACGTTTTTGTTGCAGTGCAGGAAGGAATTTGTTCTTCAAAACATTTTCGTAGGATTCACCTGTTACTGTAGTGTCCTTTGGAACGCAATGGGTAAGGATTACGCTCTCGCTGTCCCAGAACATGGACACCATCATTTTTTCAGCACTGGCGGTTACCCGAAATTTTTTTGGTGGCGGTGAATCTGTGTGCTTCCATTGAGCTGACTGGCGCTTTGTTTCTGGATTGAAAAATGGCATCCACGTCTCATCCATCGTCACAACCGACGAAAGGAAAGTCCCATTCATGCTGTCGTTGCGCGTCAACATTGCTTGGCAACATGCCACACGGGCAGCCATGTGGTCGTCCGTCAGCATTCGTGGCACCCACCTGGATGACACTTTTCGCCTTTTCAGGTCGTCATGCAGGACTGTGTGCACAGAACCCACAGAAATGCCAACTCTGGAGGCGATCTGTTCAACAGTCATTCGGCGATCCCCCAAAACAATTCTCTCCACTTGTTCGATCATGTCGTCAGACCGGCTTGTGCGAGCCCGAGGTTGTTTGGTTTGTTGTCACATGATGTTCTGCCTTCATTAAACTGTCGCACCCACGAACGCACTTTCGACACATCCATAACTCCATCACCACATGTCTCCTTCAACTGTCGATGAATTTCAATAGGTTTCACACCACGCAAATTCAGAAAACGAATGATTGCACACTGTTCAAGTAAGGAAAACTTCGCCATTTTAAGTATTTAAAACAGTTCTCATTCTCGCCGCTGGCGGTAAAATTCCATCTGCCGTACGGTGCTGCCATCTCTGGGACGTATTGACAATGAACGCGGCCTCATTTTAAAACAATGCGCATGTTTTTATCTCTTTCCAGTCCGGAGAAAAAAAATCGGAGGCCTTAGAACTTGAATGCACCTCGTATCATCGATATGGGCTTTCGGAGTCGAAGGCTTACTCATGTACCCTTGATGACTGCTCGATCCAAAGACTTATGCCTCGGCTGGTCCCGTCAACACCGACATTGGTCTGCTGATGACTGGAAACATATTGCCTGGTCGGACGAGTTTCGTTTTCAAATTGTATCGAGCGGATGGACGTGTACGGGTATGCAGACAACCTCATGAAACCATGGACCCTGTCGCGCGGGGTAGCCACGTGGACTTAGGCGCCTTGACACGGTTCGCTCGGCTCCCCCTGCCAGAGGTTCGAGTACTACCCCACGCATGGGTCTGTGTGTTGTCCTTAAGGTAAGTTGGTTTAAGTTACATTAACTATTGTGTAAGCCTAGGGACCGATGACCTCAGCAGTTTGGTACCATAGGAACTTACCAAAAATTTCAAATTTCCATGGGCCCTGCAAGTCAGCAGGGGACTGTTCAAGCTGGTGGAGGCTCTGGTGTGGGGCGTGTGCAGTTGGAGTCATAAAGGACCCCCTGATACAACCTGACAGGTGACACGTACGTAGCCATTCTGTCTGATCACCTGCATCCATTCATGTCCATTGTGCATTCCGACGGACTTGGGCAATTCCAGCAGGAAAATGCAACACCCCACATGTCCCTAATTGCTACAGATTGGTTCCAGGAACACTCTCCTCAGTTGAAACACTTCCACTGGCCACCAGATTCCCCAGACACGAACATTTTTGGGATATCTCGGATGCCTTGCAACGTGCTGTTCAGAACTCCACCCTCCCGTATTCTTACGGATTTATGGACAGCCCTGCTGGATTCACGGTGTCAGTTCCCTCCAGCACTACTTCAGACATTAGTAGAGTCCATGCCACGTTGTGTTGCGGCACTTCTGCGTGCTCGTGGGGGCCCTCCACGGTATTAGGCAGGTGTTCCAGTCCTTTGGCTTTCTGTGTACATAAAAACTGCCACAGTATTTTAAATTAAAGGAAGATGCAAAAAGACGAAAGGAAATTAAAGTTTTATTCAAAGAGAATAACTACACTGAATTCGCCGCAACGTATATGGCCAACTAAACATACAAAAAGCAGAATATGGTTGTCACTATAACGTGTGATTTCCACGGACGGAACTGCATCCTCCCACGCCGGCCACAGGGTTGATAATGAGTTCTTACGGTAGAGCGCTCCACTTCTCCACCAGAACGGTCGAAAACTGCTGCCTGCTCGTTGGTGCATATGGGAATGCTACAAAACGTCTCCCCAACGAATCCCAGACATGGTGGCTGGGATTTACGTCGGAGCATTCGAATCCATTCGCCGAATACTCTCTCGTTCCATAAGCTTCTTCATCTGCACAGTTCGATGTGGTCTCGCAATGTCATCCGTAAAAATAAAGTCAGGGCCGGATGGAGGCCTGAAAAGATGTGCATGGGGAAGGTTACAGTGCCAGAATAGCGTTGACCGATGGGCGTACAGTGTTCAAAGGTTTGGAAGGTCAGTATGACCTCGCAACTTTATCACTCCCCACGCCATTACACCGCGACCACCAGTACTATCACGTTCAACAATGTTGCTAGGTTCATTACTTCTCGCCTTACGAAGGAGCGTAATACACACAGGAACATTGCTGAACGGTGTAGTTTTGGTGGACGAGGTGTTATGACGCTGTACCCCTTCCCAAAGTGCGTCTTTTCAGTGATAAATTCGGCACTGATATCATTTTTATGGATGGCAATGTGCGACCGCATCGATCTGCGGAAGTGTAGGAACTCTTGGGATGAGAGGACATTAGGCCAATGGACTGGCGTGTCCCTTCCCCCAACTTAAGCCCCATCGATCACGTGTGTGATGCTTTGGGGCGACGTACTGTATCACGTCCATAAGCGCCAAGATCGAGCCAGCAATTGTTAACTATACTGGTGGAGGAATACTGAACATCCTTCCACAGGAACTTCTTACTAACCTTATCGCCAGCACCAGAGCACGTTGCTGAGCATGCATTGCCATGCGTGGTGGTCCTACACCACATTCAGTATCTTGTTATACCTTCCGTAATGTCCAGGAAACCATGATAAATGGCGGCGACATAGCATAATTAATGGCTTTGAATAAAAGCGTGATTTCTGTTAGTGTTATTGTGTATTTGTTTCAGTTACCTTCTGAACCACTGTAGTAGTTCCCTCTACAGGGTTATTACAAATGATTGAAGCGATTTCACAGCTCTACAATAACTTTATTATTTGAGATATTTTCACAATGCTTTGCACACACATACAAAAACTCAAAAAGTTTTTTTAGGCATTCACAAATGTTCGATATGTGCCCCTTTAGTGATTCGGCAGACATCAAGCCGATAATCAAGTTCCTCCCACACTCGGCGCAGCATGTCCCCATCAATGAGTTCGAAAGCATCGTTGATGCGAGCTCGCAGTTCTGGCACGTTTCTTGGTAGAGGAGGTTTAAACACTGAATCTTTCACATAATCCCACAGAAAGAAATCGCATAGGGTTAAGTCGGGAGAGCGTGGAGGCCATGACATGAATTGCTGATCATGATCTCCACCACGACCGATCCATCGGTTTTCCAATCTCCTGTTTAAGAAATGCCGAACATCATGATGGAAGTGCGGTGGAGCACCATCCTGTTGAAAGATGAAGTCGGCGCTGTCGGTCTCCAGTTGTGGCATCAGCCAATTTTGCAGCATGTCCAGATACACGTGTCCTGTAACGTTTTTTTCACAGAAGAAAAAGGGGCCGTAAACTTTAAACCGTGAGATTGCACAAAACACGTTAACTTTATTGCGAATTTGCTGCACGAATGCGTGAGGATTCTCTACCGCCCAGATTCGCACAGTGTGTCTGTTCACTTCACCATTAAGAAAAAATGTTGCTTCATCACTGAAAACAAGTTTCGCACTGAACGCACCCTCTTCCATGAGCTGTTGCAACCGCGCCGAAAATTCAAAGCGTTTGACTTTGTCATCGGGTGTCAGGGCTTGTAGCAATTGTAAACGGTAAGGTTTCTGCTTTAGCCTTTTCCGTAAGATTTTCCAAACCGTCGGCTGTGGTACGTTTAGCTCCCTGCTTGCTTTATTCGTCGACTTCCGCGGGCTACCTGTGAAACTTGCCCGCACCCGTTCAACCGCAGGCCGACCCGTTGATTTCCCCTTACAGAGGCATCCAGAAGCTTTAAACTGCGCATACCATCGTCGAATGGAGTTAGCAGTTGGTGGATCTTTGTTGAGCTTCATCCTGAAGTGTCGTTGCACTGTTATGACTGAGTGATGTGAGTGCATTTCAAGCACGACATACGCTTTCTCGGTTCCTGTCGCCATTTTGTCTCACTGCGCTCTCGAGCGCTCTGGCGGCAGAAACCTGAAGTGCGGCTTCAGCCGAACAAAACTTTATGAGTTTTTCTACGTATCTGTAGTCAATGAATGGAGCTACAATGAATTTATGAAATCGCTTCAATCATTTGTAATAGCCCTGTATATATGTTCCAAGTTTCATCGAACTATGTTACTTGCCGGTGACATATTATACTGAAGTTACTTTAGTTCTTAAGTTTCGCACACTGATATACTACATGGGGCTTGTCATCGGATGCCAAAAAGGTTACTTATCCGATTTTTGTCTACTGCCGCCAGTGTAGCTACCGTGACGTCATTAATTACGTAGCAAAGAGACCAAACCACTTTCAGTCACAAATCGTGATTTTTATTTCAATACATGATGCGTTCCGAGACCTCGAAGCTCATCTTAATTACTCGGTCATTCGGCAACATTTTTTGAAGTTAGGTTACTACTGATTCTGCTAAGGGTTGAAATGCATAAAAATAGTCCCTGAGCGCTGTTTCATCTTTCGTAAGATAATTTAATTTAATTCAGGGACCAATCAAGTATCACGTCTTTTAAATTTTATTAGTAGATATCGGAGAGATCCTTGCACATATTAACATTTTGATTGTGATACTATTCATTTTGATTTAGTATTGGAGTCTTACTGCATTACTGTACGTTTACTCCTGGTATACAAGTCCGGCATGAGCTAAGGCCACTGAAATTTCTGCAGAGCGAGACCGACTCTGATCCCGTTCATCGACACGACCAGATGCATCATAGGAACTGGCTTAGGCGACCACAGGAAAATGCTGGATTGTCTGATGTAACCACCCAGTTCCTGCCTCGCTTTTGTTGAGGGTTTCACGTATGGGTGCAGTCTACAGCCCACCCTTGGGCGCAGTGCGAGAAGGAACCGGACGTAACACGTGGCAGACACAGCTAAGCTGACGAAGTGCCGGTAAGAATTTAAACTTTACTTTACAGTTTTCAGTTAGATGTTTTGCAATGTGCCTGGCTGTCCTCAGGTCTGGAAGGATTACTTCAGTCATGGGGAACCGAGAGTTCAGTTGCGATTGACCAGATATTTTAAAATGTTGTCTGGTGGAAGAGCAAACCAGGGGCTTTCTGTTCATTCGTCGGCCTTGTAGTACTGTAGAGGAGTGGGAGGCTGTAACATCTATCTTTATCTTATTTTGTATCTGTATCGATATTTCTATCTCAGTTTATAGCATTGCGTGTATGAGATGTTTTATCTGTCACGGATATTCTTTCACTATGTATATATGTTACAGTTACTTTTGAACGGTGTTGTTTAAAATGTGATTATTAATTTAAATAACTACTGGAATGATTATTATATAATATGCAGTAAATGACTTGGTCCATAGTTAGGGAATGTAGTGTTGAATGTCAAAGATATGGGGAAAGCCCGCAACTACGGAAGTAGCCTGGCGGAATGGAAAAGGTGTGGTTAGCGCGCTAGTGGCAACTCGTCGAAAGACGGGTAAGGAGTCTGGGCTGAGCAGAGCGGTGCTTAACATCTCGCTAGCAGTGGCGGGTCATTGTGGCTCAAATTTGTTGTGAATTGGCAAGAGAGCCAACCCGGTATACTAGAGGAAGCCGAAAGGCACGCGTTTTAGTTCACGCAGGCTGGCGTGAGGTCTGGAACAGGACAAGGAAATTAGACTTCAGCAAAAAACGTACGTTGCTGCTGGCATACTTAACTTTAATCCATAAATGGTGAACATCGCTCTTGATGGTACATGTTTTACAGTATCAATAGTAACTGGTAATGGCGCCTTGCTAGGTCGTATCCAATGACGTAGCTGAAGGCTATGCTAACTATCGTCTCGGCAAATGAGAGCGTATTTTGTCAGTGAACCATCGCTAGCAAAGTTGGTTGTACAACTGGGGCGAGTGCTAGGAAGTCTCTCTAGACCTGCCGTGTGGCGGCGCTCGGTCTGCAATCACTGATAGTGGCGACACGCGGGTCCGACGTATACTAACGGACCGCGGCCGATTTAAAGGCTACCACCTAGCAAGTGTGGTGTCTGGTGGTGACACCACATTCCTCCCCCGCAAATCGGCGGACGGTTGTGGCATAAGGCTTCCGCCCGCCGTGTGGAGGACCCCATGTTGACGTATGCGACGAGGTTGGGAACCTAACTACAGGCGAGGCTGTGCCACCCGCACCCTGCCATTCGGACCGCGGGGAGCTAGGAAACGCCTGAAAACCTGCTCCAGGGTGCACGCCAGCATGCGGTGTATGCGCCCGTAGAGAGACAGGAGGGGCCGAAGGGTCGACCTCCGTCGGGCCGGGGCACCCGACGGGCGAAGACGACATATGGTCCGGAGCGGGCAAGAGTTCCAAGTCGGAGGACAACTGGTCACGGGAAGCGATCGGCGGCGCGGGACCCAGGGAGGCGCCCGGCGGTTGCAGCGACGCGTCCACTGCGGGCGTCGCCGGAGGGAGAATAGGCGGCGGCGGCGGCGGCGGCGGCGGCGCGTCGCCATGGAGCAAAATGGAAGGCAACGTCGGTAATACCTGGGGCTGAGGCGAGCCTACTAGATGGGTCCCCCAGGGCGCTGACCGGACGGCACCGTCGCTGAAAGCAGACGGGGAGCGGCAGATCCCGTGCGACGACAGAGGCGCAGCTGATGGAGATGCCGACGCACCTCACCAGAGGCCCCCAAAACCAAATACATCGCGCGGCCGAGGTAGCGAAGAATGCGCCCTGCGAGCCAACGCCGTGAACCGCGATAGTTGCGATAGAATACAACGTCGCCTGGAGCAAAAGCAGGAGTCTGCCGCTCCACAGGAACCTGATGCGGCGGATGTAGCAAAGACATCAATGTGCGATGAGGGCGACCGTGGAGCAACTCAGCCGGCGAGCGACTATCTCGAGGCTGAGAGCGATACGAGGACAAAAAGAGCAATAGCGCGTCCTCCCGAGAATGCGACTCTTTCAACTTCAACATCTGTGACTTAAAAGTCCTGACCAATCGTTCAGCGGCACCTTTTGACTGTGGCGAAAACGGCGCGGACGTCAGATGTTGAATACCATTGGCCTCGCAGAATGACTGAAATTCTGCGGACACGAATTGTGGGCCATTGTCGGAAACAATAAACTGTGGAAGACCTTCAATGCAGAAGATAGATGATAACGCTTGGATGGTGGCAGATGACGTCGTGGAAGACATCCGGAAAACCACACACCATACAAGAAGAGCACATATTCGTAATCGCGGCATCGATTCCGAACCAAGTACAGTGCTGACAAGCAAGTTGTTTCGTTCGCACTATACCCCAATGTCCTTGGTGGAGAAGCTGTAAGACAGAGGACTGTAACGAACGTGGGACCACGACACTGGACTGATCATTATCAGAACGCAACAGCTAAACACCATGTCGTACAAACAGTCTCTCCTTGTGCGCAAAAAATTGGTGAACCAACGGATCCCCGATCCGTGACGTTGACAATGGCCATTGCGTAGCAACAAAACGCAGAACGGTAGCAAGGACAGGGCCGGCAGTTGTGGCTGTAGCTATACGACGAAAATCAATCGCAAAAGATTTGACCACGTCATCGGTTTCCGAATCAATGAACATGCAAGCAAGTTCGGAGGAATCGAATGCTCTATCCTCAGCAACAGGAAAACGGGACAACGCATCGGCGTTTCCGTGGACCGATACAAGATATCGTATTGGTACTGCGAGAGGAAAATAGACCAGCGAATGAATTTCTGCGCTGTACGTGGAGGTACAGGTTTGGTCGGATGAAAAAGCGATGTCAAAGGTTTGTGGTCTGTGATGATGGTAAAGTGACGACCATACCAGAGATCATGAAACTTTGTAACACCAAATTCGAGAGCCAATGCTTCTATCTCGATCTGTGAATAATTTCTTTGCGCAGACGAGAGCAATTTGGACGCAAAGGCAATAGGGCGATCGTGCGAACCATCTTTGTGCGCAAGCACAGCACTGATCCCGAAATCCGATGCATCCACCATCAACAAAAGGGGCTTCCGGGGATCGAATGGCGTAAGGCAAGTATTGGAAAGCACCGCCGATTTCAAATGGCGAAAGGCGCGTTCGCATTCCGTCGTCCAGACGAACGGAACACCTTTACGGCGTAAGCGATGAAGCGGAGCTGAAATGGAAGAGGCATGGGGAACATATTTGTTATAGTAATTTATTTTTCCCAGCACACTCTGTAGCCACATCAAATTCTGCGGCGAAGGCAAGTCTTGAAGGGCACGGAGGTGCTCTGGACTGGGATGTATGCCTTGGGCATTGAGTACATGTCCGAGATAGGGTAAGTCACGAGCAAAAAACACACATTTGTCCTTCCGCAAGCGAAGAACATTTTGTTGCAAGACCTGAAATAATGTTCTGAGATTGGCTAAATGCTCGTCTTCCGTCTTTCCGGAGATCACAATATCGTCCAGATAGTTTGCTGCCGTAGGGACCGACGCACAAACAGTTTGCAGATATTGCTGAAACAATGCAGGGGCGGATGCACACCGAATGGCAGTCGTTTGAATCGATATAAACCAAGATGCGTGTTAACCACCAAAACGCGCTGGGATTCTTCGTCCACCGGTATTTGCAAGTACGCGTCTGCTAGGTCCAACTTCGAAACATATTTAGCCGGGCACAGTTTCTCAAAAAGATCTTCCGGGCGGGGTAAAGGAAATGTTACAGTCACTAGTTGTGGATTCACTGTTGCCTTGAAGTCCACGCAAAGTCTCAATTTTCCGGAAGGTTTTTGCAAAATTACTAAGGGTGATGCCTAGAGAGAAGCCTGCACACGTTCAATGACACCTTGTGATTCCAAATCGTGTAATGTTTTTGCGACCTCATCAAGCAATGCGTGGGGAACATTGCGCGCTCTGAAAAATATTGGTTGCGCGTTTACTTTCCGTTCCAAACGTGCTTTATACACTACTGGAAATTGAAATAAGAACACCGTGAATTCATTGTCCCAGGAAGGGGAAACTTTATTGACACATTCCTGGGGTCAGATACATCACATGATCACACTGACAGAACCACAGGCACATAGACACAGGCAACAGAGCATGCACAATGTCGGCACTAGTACAGTGTATATCCACCTTTCGCAGCAATGCAGGCTGCTATTCTCCCATGGAGACGATCGTAGAGATGCTGGATGTAGTCCTGTGGAACGACTTGCCAGGCCATTTCCACCTGGCGCCTCAGTTGGACCAGCGATCGTGCTGGACGTGCAGACCGCGTGAGACGACGCTTCATCCAGTCCCAAACATGCTCAATGGGGGACAGATCCGGAGATCTTGCTGGCCAGGGTAGTTGACTTACACCTTCTAGAGCACGTTGGGTGGCACGGGATACATGCGGACGTGCATTGTCCTGTTGGAACAGCAAGTTCCCTTGCCGGTCTAGGAATGGTAGAACGATGGGTTCGATGACGGTTTGGATGTACCGTGCACTATTTAGTGTCCCCTCGACGATCACCAGTGGTGTACGGCCAGTGTAGGAGATCGCTCCCCACACCATGATGCCGGGTGTTGGCCCTGTGTGCCTCGGTCGTATGCAGTCCTGATTGTGGCGCTCACCTGCACGGCGCCAAACACGCATACGACCATCATTGGCACCAAGGCAGAAGCGACTCTCATCGCTGAAGACGACACGTCTCCATTCGTCCCTCCATTCACGCCTGTCGCGACACCACTGGAGGTGGGCTGCACGATGTTGGGGCGTGAGCGGAAGACGGCCTAACGGTGTGCGGGACCGTAGCCCAGCTTCATGGAGACGGTTGCGAATGGTCCTCGCCGATACCCCAGGAGCAACAGTGTCCCTAATTTGCTGGGAAGTGGCGGTGCGGTCCCCTACGGCACTGCGTAGTATCCTACGGTCTTGGCGTGCATCCGTGCGTCGCTGCGGTCCGGTCCCAGGTCGACGGGCACGTGCACCTTCCGCCGACCACTGGCGACAACATCGATGTACTGTGGAGACCTCACGCCCCACGTGTTGAGCAATTCGGCGGTACGTCCACCCGGCCTCCCGCATGCCCACTATACGGCCTCGCTCAAAGTCCGTCAACTGCACATACGGTTCACGTCCACGCTGTCGCGGCATGCTACCAGTGTTAAAGACTGCGATGGAGCTCCGTATGCCACGGCAAACTGGCTGACACTGACGGCGGCGGTGCACAAATGCTGCGCAGCTAGCGCCATTCGACGGCCAACACCGCGGTTCCTGGTGTGTCCGCTGTGCCGTGCGTGTGATCATTGCTTGTACAGCCCTCTCGCAGTGTCCGGAGCAAGTATGGTGGGTCTGACACACCAGTGTCAATGTGTTCTTTTTTCCATTTCCAGGAGTGTAGTTCTTAGCGCAACCGAGGCCCGGTGCAAAAATGTCTGCATTTTCTTCACAGAGACGAGAAACACTGGCTGAAGGCACAGTCTGGTTCACTGATAGGACCTGATTTACTATAGACAAGATAAACAACTGAAATAAATCGATACCAAACAAGTTCACTGCAGAAGAAGAACGAAGGACGTAAAATGACACAAGTTTTGTTTGCCCCTTGTATGTTGCAAGAAGACTCACTGTCCTAACATAGGGATATGCTCACTGGAATAGCTAGTTAGCTTAACATTTGCGGCACGCAACGGAGGTGTTCCCAGCAGTTTGTAAGTGTCTTGATTGATCAGTGAAACTGCAGCCCCGGTATCGAGCTGGAATGGTATCACTTTGCCGTTAATATCGAAGTCCACAAAAAGTTTATTGTCCTGCTGACGACAAGAGCGACTATCTCGTGCAACGTGAACTGACACTGGTACAAAATCACTTGTGGCTTGACGGGAGTTCCTGCGATGTCGACGCACACTATTTGTAGAACGAACACAGTCACTGTTAGAGAGAGTTGCACTGGGCAGAGTGGAATGAACAACATGAATTTCCATGGGTGAAGTGTCGTGGGCCTGAGTATCCTTGGTTAGATTCCGATTCCAGCGTGAAGCAAAGGACCTGGAACGGTATTGAGCTTTCGATCTGAGCTTTTTCTGGCAAACACTTTGAACATGTCCTTTTTTATTACAGTAAAAGCAAATAGCTTGGTGTGACGGGCAGTTCTCACGTGAATGTCTAGTAGCACACCGCGGACATGATTTCAGCACTGCATTTGCTTGCCGGCGTGGTACACGCGGCTGAGAGCCCGTCGTCAGCGGCGTGGTCGGGCGCGAGGACTGTTTACTTTTCCGTGCAGCTCGCCCGGCGGGCCGGTTAACCTGACACATGGGTGGCGAAGGTTCAAATGATGCCTGAGCAAAGCCAAGTGTGTCCTGGCGATCCAATATGTCCATCACTTGTTGAAGGGAGGGATTGACTAGTTTCAAATTCTGTTCCCTTATACGAACATCGGAAACGTTCTGTGCAATTGCATCACGCACCATAGTATCTGAATAAGGGAGTCCACATTGACACTCAAAAGCGCAATCCCTAGTAAGGCCTTGCAAGGTTGCAACCCACTCCTGATTAGCCTGACCTGATGTACGTTTTCTACAAAAGAAGGTATACCGTTTGGCAACTACATTGACTGATTCTTTGAAATATGCATCTAATGCAGACAAAATTTCGTCGTAGGACAGAGTTGCGACGTCGCATCAGGGAAATAATTTGACTATCACACGGTACAATTGTACCCCGACGGAGGAAAGGAGAAAAGGCTGCCGCTCATTACCTTGAATTCTGTAGGCGGCGAGATGGAATCCAAATTGGCGCGACCACTCCATCCAGCTTTCCAGTGCAGCATCAAAAGGACGAAAAGGTGAAAGGTGGTGCAACTGCGTTTTGAGGCTGCGTTAGCGGTGGGGCGGCGGCCGCCGCATCGTTTTGCATTGCACATTGACCCTGGACGAGCTGTCCAAGGGCATCCAGTAAGGCCTGCGACTGCTGATTCTGTAAGCGATAAATTTCGGACAGTACATCTGGAGATTGTGGCGAAGCCATTACACAAGTAAATCAGGGCAGTATAGTTACGAACGCGGTGTGGCCTCGTCGCCAAATGTTGTGGATTGGCAAGAGAGCCAACCCGGTATACTAGAGGAAGCCGAAAGGCACGCGTTTTAGTTCACGCAGGCTGGCGTGAGGTGTGGAACAGGACAAGGAAATTAGACTTCAGCAAAAAACGTACGTTGCTGCTGGCATACTTAACTTTAATTCATAAATGGTGAACATCGCTCTTGATGGTACATGTTTTACAGCATCAATTGTAACTGGTAATGGCGCCTTGCTAGGTCGTATCCAATGACGTAGCTGACGGCTATGCTAACTCGTCTCGGCAAATGAGAGCGTATTTTGTCAGTGAACCATCGCTAGCAAAGTCGGTTGTACAACTGGGGCGTGTGCTAGGAAGTCTCTATAGACCTGCCGTGTGGCGGCGATCGGTCTGCAATCACTGATTGTTGCGACACACGGGTCCGACGTATACTAACGGTCCGCGGCCGATTTAAAGGCTACCACCTAGCAAGTGTGGTTTCTGGCGGTGACACCACAATATTCTTGGAGTTTTGAGGCCAGAGGAGGTTAAGAGTAGTCTTTTTGGTCCTCGGATGCTTCATGTGGTGAGACTAATATCATGGTATGATTTTTGGCCCTATAAAAATAAAATATCCGACGCCAAGAAGATCTGTAACAGGGCGAAGCCAACAGCACTGCCGTGACTGCCTCGCCGTCATGTTAACAGCCACTGAAAATTACGCCACCAGTACTACCAAGTTTCCATTAAATTGTCTGTAATTAGTACTCTGTAAATGGACTAGGTATTTGTGAAATTTGGTTGATTTCAATACACTACTGGCCATAAAAATTGCTACACCACGAAGATGACGTGCTACAGACGCGAAATTTAACCGACAGGAAGAAGAAAGTGATATGCAAATGATTAGCTTCTCAGAACATTCGCACAAGGTTGGCGTCGATGGCGACACCTACAACGTGCTGACATGAGGAAAGTTTCCAACCGATTTCTCATACACAAACAGCAGTTGACCGGTATTGCCTGGTCAAACGTTGTTGTGATGCCTCGTGTAACGAGGAGAAATGCGTACCTTCACGTTTCCGACTTTGACAAAGATCTGATTGTAGCCTACCGCGATTGCGGTTTATCGCATCGCGACATTGCTGACCGCGTTGGTCGAGATCCAAAGACTGTTAGCAGAATATGGAATCGGTGGGTTCAGGAGGGTAATACGGAACGCCGTGGTGGATCCCAACGGCCTCGTATCACTAGCAGTCGAGATGACTGGCATCTTATCCGCATGGCTGTAACGGGTCGTGCAGCACGTCTCGATCCCTGAGTCAACATACGGGGATGTTTGCAAGACAACAACCATTTGTACGAACAGTTCGACGACGTTTGCAGCAGCATGGACTATCAGCTCGGAGACCATAGCTCCGATTATCCTTGACGCACCATCACAGACAGGAGCGCCTGCGATGGTGTACTCAACGACGAACCTGAATGCACGAATGGCAAAATGTCATTTTTTCGGATGAATCCAGGTTCTGTTTACAGCATCATGATGGTCGCATCCGTGTTTGGCGAAATCGCGGTGAACGCACGTTGGAAGCGTGTATTCGTCATCACCATACTGGCGTACCACACGACGTGATGGTATGGGGTGCCATTGGTTACACGTCTCGGTCACCTCTTGTTCGCATTGCCTACACTTTGAACAGTGGACGTTATATTTCAGAATTGTTACGACCCGTGGCTCTACTCTTCATTCTATCCCTGCAAAATCCTACATTTCAGCAGGATAATGCACGATCAGTTCTAGTACAATATATTTGTCCAATGAATACGCGTTTATCATCTGCGTTTCTTCTTGGTGTAGAAATTTTAATGGCCGGTAGTGTAATAATCGTGGTATTTCCCAAAGCTCCGTCTTATCCCAAATCACAGACCTGAACTGGAATCCTATCCTAGTGAATTTAATTCCGTGTGTCACAATTTATTATGGAGGGACTTATTCGGCAGCTGTAAAAATAGCTGTGATTGCTTTCTAATGTGCGGAGTTGAAGTATTTAAAGTTCAGTTTCATAGTTTGAGCAATACTCCACCTCCAGCTTATCTTCAAATCTATCTGCAGCATATCCTGAATTAATTTGCCTTATTTGAAAAGCTGCCTGAAAATACTACAGTTGATCTGAATTTCAAAAGATTATTAATTGTTGCATTTATGTACTTTGATCAGAATTACAAATTTTTATCAGTGTTCTTTTGATGAGAAAGTGTTTGAACTTGAATTTAATGTTGTGTTGTCATTTGCACAGCCAATTATATTTTGAGTAAGTTGAAAGACTGCTTATCAACACACATTTGTTATTTAAAGAGTTATTGTGCTTTGATGAGATTACTTATCAATTCTCATAGATATCTGCGTAGTTTTATTAATGAGCAAGGTTCTTCAAACTATGAAAGTTTATGAATCCACATGTACCGGGCTAGTTAGTTAATGAAGCAAAGCAGAGGCTTCTCCAAAGCCAGTACAATTGGAATTGCATTCTGTTTAATTGCTTCAAACCGAGCTTAAAAAATAAATATTTATTGTGTTAGCTATTTTAATGCACGTTGGTTATTGCATAGGCATAGACACCCTGACTAAGCCATAATGTTAAAGAGTATGATCATTAACAGAACCCCTGATTTAAATCAGAATCATTTCATGCCCTTCCCTGACGTATTGGTTTCATGAGTGTCGGTGATTGGTTCTACAATCTTCTGTATCTATTTCAACTAAGGCACGTGTTGTTGAGAAGCATATGTTACTGTTTGCTATCTCATCCGCCATTTGTTTGTCTGACGTCCAAGTTAGGCAAGGTTAGGGTACTGTGTTGTAGAGTGAAGAAAGAGTTTAGTGTGTGTATCAAGAAAGGTTAGGTTAGCCTTAGCACTTTCTTCTGCTTTATTTTATTGCTTGACACAAAAATGCTTGATTACGCTGGTGACCGATTTTAATAAGTAATTTTACAAATTGCTTTTGTGCTGGGAGAACGTCTGGTCCAGATCCACCTGTTTACTGTTGATTATGCTCTGTTGAAGTGTTTCGGAAACGAATCTCAGTTCGATTGTTCTGTTCCCATTACGTTATCTCACGGTCACAATTTTTCAAACATTCCTCGCACAGGTTTAACGTAAGCGTCGATTCTCGTTTAAGGTAAGCGGTGTTACCGTTACAAGGTTAAAAGAAATTTTTTAATATTATGTATACTTTTACTAGGAGAGGGAGTAACTAGCCTTCAACGTGAGCTGTAGAGTGGTGAGATAGCCTTATGGCGCCGATTCTGATGCTGACCCGCATTACCCAACGGTACGATTGTGAACGTGAGCTTTGGGGTCCCAGCCTTCGGTTCTCAGTTTTCGGACTTCGATTTCGATTTTTGTCGGGGGAGATAGCTTTTGGGAGCAGCTCAACTGCGTGATTGCTTTCCTGACGTTCACCACCGCGTTCTGGCCACCTCAAAAGCTGCCTTGAGTCTTGACTTATCTGTAGCCTAATCAGTGGTAAGATTACACTGTCCCGTACATAACACTTGAAGTGTATGCTTCATTCATTACGTGCCTTTAACTTTCGATTTCAAGGAATGTTATAAAATCTCAATTCTTTATTCGTTGGCTTGGCTCAGTGCAGTTGTCCATTTCTTTTCCACATGAGTTGGATTACAGTAAAGCATGCGGCAACCATCAGTCTTATTAAGGGATCCCGTATTCATTGTGTTTGATGTTTTTCGTTTAGTGGGCACCAGTCCACCACTCCATCATAACACCGCAGGAGTTTATTTGTTTAATCTTGTTATCGCTGGCATAATTTCTTATGTGCCTGTCACGTAATCTCTGAGAGAGGAGTGTGGCAATCAACTTGCCTATCGTGCTATTTATTTCTCTGACTCTTTGTAATGAATTCTGATTCATGATTTCTTCTTTAATTTAACATTAGTCTGATCATCCTGGTTCACTTTTGTTTGAGAATGACGTTCATAGAGGGACACCACCACTCACTTGTTAGGGCCATTCAATAAACTATGTCAGTTTCCGGTGCCTACATTTATTAGAATCACATTTGAGCAGTAGGAGGGAAAATTATTCAAAGTGATCCCTGTTTTTGCAGATTAACGACCAAGACCGCGTTTCATTTAGGACTCCTTCCTTAAATAGCGTACTCTGCCGTAAGTGTTTTAAATCCCCAGACAGACTACATAGTAATGTTAAAGCGTGGCACATTGTGACTACAACTTTTACAACACAAAGAAAAAACGGAAAAATTGCATATTGTTTCCAGCAGTGGCTACCCCCTTTTTAGCCATCGTTTCAGTAGACATATTTGCATACATACAGACACTATCTGTTTCAAGGCTCGTTTGTAAACAGAACTTCTTTGAATTTTCTTCACAAATGTGCTCACAAAAGCCACCTTGTAATGTACTTATGTATTCGTAACGGGACCATTGGTAACCAAAATAAATAAAAAAAGTGTGTAGACTAATCAAGCACCTGAAGATGAGCCCCCACTGTTGGAAATGCGTCGAGTAGAGAAAAAAATGGTTCAAATGGCTCTGAGTACTATGAGACTTAACATCTAAAGTCATCAGTCCCCTAGAACTTAGTACTTAAACCTAACCAACCTAAGAAGATCACATACATCTATGCCCGAAGCGGGATTCCAACCTGCGACCGCAGCGGTCGCGCGTTTTTAGACTATAGCGCCTAGAACCGCTTGGTCACAACGGCTGGCGAGTAGACAAACAAAAATAACGATTTCTAACTGAAAGCGGTTTGTATCTCTTGTTGCGAAACTTACATCTTTTATGATAGTATTTTTGATTATTTATTTTCTATAGAAATGGATCAGAGAATTTATATTACAGTTTGTTACAGGAACGGAATAAATGGCACCAGATTTTTCGAAACGTAAAATGTTGCTTCCTATGAGTCTCCTAAGAATAAAACAAAACTTTGCGGGTGATACAAACTTTTCCACGAAGGCTGTGAAGACGCTGAAGATGACGATCGTCTTGGATGTCCCGAAAACATCATCAATCAAGGAAATAACGGAAAATGTGAAATAAATGATTATGGACAATCGCCTAACCCCACATAGGGAAGTCTCTGATGAGGTTGGAATATTAACTGTCTATTACTGTGCATTTACTTCAAATATTTTGTGTATGAAACGTGTGACAGCAATATTCAGCTGCCCCTACCTCTGGGATTTACGCAGACCGCAGTGCCTTTAAACTTCATTTGTAAGATTTTTCTATTCTTTTCTATTTTATTCTCTTCTATTCTATTCTCTCGAGGGCTATTAGCTCTCGATAAAATATAAGCAGAACCTTTTCGTAAGAAATTTAATGTAGTTAAATTTTGAACTGGTGTAGTTTCCGATAGAGGCCATAGTTTTCGAGTTATTGAACAAAAATGTTTTTCAATGTCACACGACTGCTATCGCCGTCAGACGGACCATTGCTACTGCTTATCCAACTGCAGAACGCCAGTGGGGTGGGGTACCGATACCTGGTACTACACTTTATGGTGGTATTTTTTCCTGAAACCGAGCGGGGTGGCGCAGTGATTAGCACACTAGACTTACTTTCGGGAGGAAGTCAGCTACAATTCGCATCTGGCCATCCAGTTTTCTGTGACTTTCCTAAATCGCTCCAGGCAAATATCCCGATGGGTCCTATGAAGGAGCACAGTCGATTTCCTTCCACATCCTTGAAACATTCCGAGCTTCTGATAATGACCTCGATGTCGAAGGGACGTTAAAAAAACTAATCTTTCTTCCTTCCTTCTTTCCCGAACAGTCTATATTCCACGAGGCGATTTCTCTCGTGTTTTGGCTGGAGTCCTCCAACTTGACAGGTGGCGTTTCGCCGACGGTGGTAGATGATGGCCGATTGGACCCCATTAACGGAGGCAGACATGAGTGATGGCAGTCCTCTGAAGTCTCCGCAACAGCCTCTGCTCGCTAGCATCGTAAATGTAGACATCACTGTCAACCGTCCATCTGCGCCTACCCAGCAGTTCAGACATCAGCAGCGACCGAATTGTCACTCTCTCCAAGCTTCCCCACTCCAAAGGACGCCCCAGCGCTTAGTTTTTCTTCTGGCTGTCTGTTTCTTTAATACTATATTTAACTTCCTCTTGGTTCAGAAATAGTTTACATTCTATATCTACAATTTTATATTACTCTGTACTTTCCCCCTCTTTGTTTTCATTAAATTTAACGTCCACCTTCATTACATTCAAAACCTGCTATTTGAAACCCTCTCGATACCTTTAACGACAAGTTTCTTGCCTGATAGCAGGGCCGCTCGCTCTAGTTCACTACACCACAGCAACTGAGGCGCCAGTTTTTCGTTTCTTGACACTTTAATCCACAACATAACTAATATCTTCAGAAAACATCTTAGCTCCAAAGATTTACCAGTACACTGGTATTTTACATACTGTGACACTCTGTTACTTAATTGTTGTCATTCTTACATTCTTATGACCAAGAGGAGCTGGAGCTTACGTAAAAGATGTTTCAGATTGTTGATGGATTCCTATGCTCTGAATAGATGGTTACACTTGTTGTAGCTGGGATCCACAGTAAAAAAAATTTTTTTTGAAGGACATCAGCAGCACGCCAGTGACTGTTATAAGTTTTTGTTACACTATTGCAATTTCGGCCTAAGGTCATTATCAAGTGCTGATCTCATCGCATTAAGCCATGTCAACGTAATGTAAGCTGAGACATTTCCATGTCGTTGTCAATACTGTTAAATACACTCGTGACGTTGTTACACAGTGCGAGCACACGAGTGTATTTAACAGTATTGACAACGACATTCAAATGTGTCAGCTTACATTACGTTGACATGACTTAATGCGATGAGATCAGCACTTGACAATGATCTTAGGTTGAAATCGCAATAACGTGATAAAAATTTATAACGGTAACTGGCGTAAAGATGGTGTCCTTCAAAAGATGGTTACACGCCTGCAAAAACTGTCCCATAACACAACTGATAGCTATGAGTGAGAAGCTAACACATATTAGGATAAACTGTTGCTTTTACAAACCTATTCACTAGTGTAACATACAGCGTTCTTATAATTAAGTTTTCGTCACTTGAGAGGGCACCCATGAAAAACGAGTAATAGTAGAACAGTGACATTTTGCATAAACATAGAGAGGAGTAATGAATAACCATGAAAGAAACACATTTTCACATGTGAGGTTAATATTTGTTATGTGTGCGGCATGTTTACATTCCAGGTTACAAACGACGCTCAATGTGACGCTGACGACAATCAGCATCCACAACAGCCTGCAATCACGTTAGAGACTGCTCTACTGCTGCCCAAGAACCTCAGATGCTATGGTTTGCTGCCTCCCACGCTATGCTCATCTCCGACTTCCAATGTTCTTTAGGGTCCCGTTGATAACCCCTGTCCTTCAGATAACCAAAATGGTTCAGATGGCTCTAAGCACTATGGGACTTAATATCTGAGGTCACCAGTCACCTAGACTTAGAAGTACTTAAACCTAGCTAACCTAAGGACATCACACACATCCATGCCCGAGGCAGGATTCGAACCTGCGACGGTAGCAGCAGGGCAGTTCCTGACTGAAGCGCCTAGAACCGCTCGGCCACAGCCGTCGGCATTTAGGTAGCCCTACTGCCAGATACCACACAGGTTGAAATCTAGTAATCTCGACGACCACTCAGTTTGGAATGATCGACCAATGATACGGATTTCTCCAGATGTGTTACGGAGTAACCGAGTGATCCCACGAACAATACGTCGATATTCGTGAAGAGCAGCAGAATTTTTGATGTTGTTTTGATGCAACAGCTTTACAAGAAAGCCTTTCTCATCTTGTCCAGGCCCATGTCAATTGTCTGCAATCTTAATGAAAATTATGCTCGTTTTTCAACCCTACATCGCTGTACCGACAGCGGCGTCTAAGGCCAAGTCGTGACACTAACAACAAAAATCCTGCAGCGCACAATCTGAGCAACAGTTGCGTACCCATATGGCAAATAGTTTTGCGTCTACTCTGCCTCGTGTAGCAAAAATTTAATTATAACAACCTTATATATTATATAATTATATGCAAGTCCTTACCTATCCCATTGCGTTAGATTATATCAACGTGTATGCTGCATGATTACTTCATAGATGAGTTACAAACTTATTTCTTGGCAATTACTTACTTATTCTGGATATCACTGGAGTATCTGGGCTTGCTAATCACTACCTATTACAGTGGTTGAAACGATTTCAAACAAGCACACACACCACACATTCCAAGATGATTTCTCCTGTTCCCAGTTACAACGGGATGATCCACATGCACAATTCCCCACTACCATCAATTCCCGCGCTTCTTAAAACAGTGGACAGTGGAAGACATGCAAACAATGAGCAAAACATGTACAATCACATTGTATGTTCCATACTGCGGTCTCTTCCACGAAATACAACTGTACGATGACATTTTGTCAATGTGTTTCCGGAAGTTGCTTCCTGATATCATGGAAGTGTTACCAATTCGAAGACAGTTTTTGGTTATTTTCACCTACTTTCATAACACGTCCTCTTCTGCAGTACACATTCCTCTGGAATTGATTGGGATACTCTGAGAGATGGCCGCCCAAGTAACTGGATTCCGCGCAACACCGGAAACACAACAAGAGAGAGAAAGAGAGACAGAGAGAGAGAGAGAGAGGGAGCATTCAGACATATTCCGTAAAAGATGTAGGATCACGTGGGAATTTGAACTCCAGACCATAAAACACATGCAAACTCTTCAAGCCACGATACGGTGCTTTCCTGTTGCACTTCCAAGTGGAATGAAGGAGAAACGACTGTCTATTCGTTTCCTACGAATCTTGATCTCTCATCTTATCGCTCCTTACGTAAGATGGTACGTAGGTGACAGTAGGATCGTTTTGCAGTCTGTCGCAAATGACGGTTCTTTAAATATCCTCAACAAGGTTTCATGGAAACAGTATCCTCTTCCGTCCATGGATAGTCATTTGAGTCCACGTCGCATTTCCGCATTACTTCCTTGTTGATCGAACCTGCCTGTAACAAATCTAGCAGCCCGTCTCTGAATTGCTTCGATGTCTTTCTTCAGTCCATTCTAATGAGGATCGCAAACACTCGAGCAGTAATTGTTCTGTAAGCGACCTCCTTTATAGATGAGCTACACTTTTCAAGAATTCTTCCATCAAATCGAAATCGAACATCCACCTTCCACACTACCGATCTAACGTGTTCGTTTTATTTCATATCGCTTTGCGACGTTACGCCCAGATATTTAATCGACGTGATAGTGTCAAGCAGCACACCGGTAACGTTGTATTCGAACATTACAGGAATGGTTTTCCCACTCACCTCTGTATTAACTTATAAACTTTAGAGCAAACTAATATTCATCACAGCAAATAAGATTTATATATAAATCACCCTGTATGGTCTTACAGTCATTCAACGATGGCGCACGCCCGTATATTACGGCGTTATCGCCAGAACGTCGCAGGCTCCTGCACACCATATTCGTCAGAGCGAATGTGTGTATGGAGAACAAAAGCCGTCCTATCACACATCCCTACGGTACTCCTGACGATAAACTATCTGAGCAAAAGTATCGGGACACCCCATGAAATCCGGAATTGACCACTAAATGTCGCAACAGGCGGGCCCGCCAATATGAAAGGAGGCGACGTGTATTGTGCTGTCATTAGAGAAGCAGTAATGTACAGTATGTACTATCATGCCGAAAAGTATTCGAAGGATCTGAATTGTGGTCTGCCTGCTATGAGTATCAGTCCAGATGCAAATTAATACCACGATAATGCAAATATCAGAAAAAATCTTATTAGATTTATTAGATACGAAACAGGCTTTAAGGTTTCTAATTCAAATTTATTACAATTTAACGACATTTATAAAAGCCTGTTTCAGCTTTAAATTAGATGACGAAAACTTCTGTACAGAACTGGCACCCGGCACTACAATCCAGCAACTATTGTCCTTGTTAAAGTAAGCAGGTAATGATACGTAATATGGTTTCAGTCACATTGCCCTGTCCGCCGCTCGTGGTCTCGCGGTAGCGTTCTCGCTTCCCGAGCACGGGGTTCCGGGTTTGATTCCCGGCGGGGTCAGGAATTGACACCTGCCTCGAGATGACTGGGTGTTTGTGTTGTCCTCATCATTTCATCATCATCCAGGAAAGTGGCGAAATTGGACTGAGCAAAGGTTGGGAAATTGTACGGGCGCTGATAACCACGCAGTTGAGCGCCCCACAAACCAAACATCATCATCATCATCATCAGTCACATTGCCCACTTTCAAACTTGAAACGACTTGTCACGAAATTTTGTGTTGAGCGGAGATTGGGACCCAGTACCAAATCGGACTGTTAAGTAAGCACAGACACATGTTAGAGTTTTATCATGGTGATTCTTTCTCCCTTTGAAGATGGTACTAAAAACAGGCTACATTTGGAGGAGAAAGATGGTGATTGAAATTGCATGAAAACGTCTCGTCACAACAGAAACCACCTTTGTTTAATGATTACCTTCCCAAATCATTTCTGACACTATATCTTCTATTTCGCGTTAATACAAAGCGAACTGCCCACAATTAACTTTTTTTTATGATGATGATGTTGGTTGGTGGGGCGCACAACGTCGTGGTCATCAGCGCCTGTACAAGTTCAAAATCTTTCCATTGTCAGTCTCGGCACTTCCCTAATGACGATGAGATGATGAGTGTAACACAAACACCCCGTCCCCGGGATTTTTTTATGTTCTCCATCAGTCTTATCTGGTAAGGATCTCATACAGTGCAGCAGTACAACAGAAGAGAACGATGCAAGAGCAGTGCAGCCAGTCTTTTTAGTGGAGACTTTTAAGTGTTCTGACAATAGACAGTGAAGGACTTGGAAGAGCAGTTGAACGGAATGGTTGGTGTCTTGAAGGGAGGATATAAGATGAACATCAACAAAAGCAAAACGAGGATAATGGAATGTAGTCGAATTAAGTCGGGTGATGTTGAGGGTATTAGATTAGGAAATGATACACTTAAAGTAGTAAAGGAGTTCTGCTATTTGGGGAACAAAATAACTGATGATGGTCGAAGTAGAAAGGATATAAAATGTAGACTGGCAATGGCAAGGAAAGCGTTTCTGAAGAAGAGAAATTTGTTAACATCGAGTATAGATTTAAGTGTCAGGAAGTCATTTCTGAAAGTATTTGTATGGAGTGTAGCCATGTATGGAAGTGAAACATGGACGGTAAATAGTTTGGACAAGAAGAGAATAGAAGCTTTCGAAATGTGGTGCTACAGAAGAATGCTGAAGATTAGATGGGTAGATCACATAACTAATGAGGAAGTATTGAATAGGATTGGGGAGAAGAGAAGTTTGTGGCAAAACTTGACCAGAAGAAGAGATCGGTTGGTAGGACATGTTTTGAGACATCAAGGGATCACCAATTTAGTATTGGAGGGCAGCGTGGAGGGTAAAAACCGTAGGGGGAGACCAAGAGATGAATATACTAAGCAAATTCAGAAGGATGTAGGTTGCAGTAGGTACTGGGAGATGAAGAAGCTTGCACAGGATAGAGTAGCATGGAGAGCTGCATCAAACCAGTCTCGGGACTGAAGACCACAACAACAACAACGACAAGAGAATGAACTCTTTGGTCCATTTGACCCACAAAATTTCGCACGCTATGGTTCCAGTTTCAGTTGTTCATAGTTATAACCCTAGGTAGTTAGACGCGACAGCCTTTAAATTGCTTCCTTTTGTCATGTGATCGAGATTCAATGGTACTTGTGTGGAAGATCTCGTACCTTTTATTGTTCGCGGTGAATTGCCACTTTTTGCACCATGTAGACATTTTGTCTACTTATTCTGAAATTCTCCAGTAGTGTCCGATCGGGAGGAGGCCGCGTCTTCTTCTACCGAGTGGCCAGCGTAGGCAGCGGTTGTGGCGTCCGTCTGCTCGGGTGTCGGCTGCTCCGACCTACCTTCGTCTGCAAGCGTGCCGTAGAGGTTTGCAGTCGCTGTGGGTGCTGAAGAAGGCGTCATCCTGGGTCTGGCCGCACGCTGGGACGTAACGGTAGTCCAGGTGAAGCCACGCTATCATCGGCAATGGCACGTCTTCTGCCGTCTCTGGTAGAGACAGCAAGCGGCTTCTTCTTCTTGGGAGCCTTTTGGGCTCCGGTTGGTGCGGAGAAGATTGGTCATTTGAGCCGCTAGCCATCTAGGCACAGCGTCTCGCTGGCTATTTTCCTTTGCGTCCTCTCGTCGGCCGGAAGCGACATGAAAGGTGCATCATACACTGTTATTGCGTCTTGAACGGTGGCCAGGTCGTTCTAGGCAGGGGTCAGACGGGTCCGTCGAGTGAGCAAGCAACCCCGAGAGGCGGTCTGCCCCACCAGTATCACCCATCGCCAAAGGCGGGGGCCGGGATGGGGCCGGCGAACTAGCAAGCTCGGCCGAACGGCGATCCGCCGCACCCATCGCTCTATTCAGCGCTCCTCTGAATTCCAGGCGCGCCCACAACACGTCTGCTCGCAACCGGAGTGACGACTGGAGCCTCCGAGGGCCGCCATGCTGTGTGGCTACTACAGCTTTCGGTGAGATAACTTGGCGCTTTTGCGGTTCCTGACTCTGGAATTCTGCTACCTGGCCAGCAAAACAACAAATCACGGACGGAGAAAGGAGGACATCAAAAGCAGACCAGAAATGGGAAAAAGGGCATTCCTAGCCAAGAGAAATCTACTAGTATCAAACATACGCCTTAATTTGAGGAAGAAACTCATGAGAATGTACGTTTGGAGCACAGAATTGTATGGAGGTGTAACATGCACTGTTGGAAGACCAGAACAGAAGAGAATCGAAGAATTTGAGATGTGTTGCTACAGGCGAATGTTGAAAATTTGGTGGATGATAAGGTAAGGAATGAGGAGGCTTTGCGCAGAATCGGAGAGGAAAGGAATATGTGCAGACCACTGACAAGGAGAATGGACGGGATGATAGGACATATGTTAAGACATCAGGCAATAACTTCCATGGTACTACTGGGAACTGTAGAGGGCTAAAAAAGAGATTGGAGTACACCCAACAAGTAATTGACGACTAGGCTGCAAGTACTACTCTGAGATGAACAGGTTGGCACGGAAGACAAATTTGTGGAGGGCCTCATCAGACAAGTCTGAAGACTGATGACTCAGAAGACAGTACTTCTGCAGGTTTTCTGTAAGATTCCGTTTGTTTCAGATTGGTCACTTTAGTGCAACGTTTCGTTTGTCTTAGACGGCGTTTAACCTTGTGTGATAGCAGTCAGATCTATTTTTCGTGCTATCCGTTTGCAATTTTACGTGCGGAAGATTCGTTATACTCTGGCTTTGCTTTTTAATTCTACAGTATTAAAATTGGAAATTTATGGTAAGGACTATGGGGCCAAACTGCTAAGGTCATCGGTCCCTAGGCTTACACACTAATTAAACTACCTTAAGCTAACTTACGCTAAGGACAATCACACAGCCATGCCCGAGGCAGGAGTCGAACCTGCGACGGGGGCAGCCGCACGAACCGTGACAAGACGCAAAAGACCGCACGGCTACCTCGCGCGGCTCTATGCCATTATTTTTGAGGGGCTGCTCAGTTAATCTTATATAATTTGTGACAATGTGTACAGGCACTTACCCGATAGGTCCCACTAATATACGCGTTTGTGTGTGTCTGCGTGCGAGAAGCAACCGTGCTATGTCTTTGTCTGGTGACACCTGTTATCTCAGTCTCTAATTTGAGGACATAAATACGTAATTGGTATAGGTCAGCGGCCGTTTAGGACACTGCACTTTCCACCAGGGTGCTGTTGGCAAAATCGCACCTTTCTTTGAAGAAATAACCGAAGGTGTCGCTCTTGGACCAGCTAACTAGTTCGTTTTGTCGTAGATCCCATAAGCCCCTTGCCTTAGATCACAACCAAAGACACACGAAAATGGGAACTCCGTCTGGTCGGTAGTGAACTGTAGCAACAGCCCAGCATTCAAACTGAACAAAATTCTCTTCAACGTTCTCAAAGAAGCACACACATTCAATAATAAGACACACTTAGAAACACAGCAGAATTTACACAATATGTCAAAAACATACTGATGGAGCCACACTTGCCTCATTTGACATACAATACCTTTATTCCCCTGTGTCAGTAGATCCCACACTACAGATAATTAACGGCAACCTGGAAAAGCACAAAAAAATCTCTTCAACTCATATTACTGAACTAATGGACCTTCCCTAATTCACACTTTCACACAACTATTTCAAATTTCACAACGAAATCTACAAACAAACAAGTGGCCTCAAAAAGGGCTCAACCCTCTCCGCATTGTTAGCTGAAGTATTTATAATTAATTTAGAAGAGAAAATCGTGAATTCCAGTCACCACCTCCTCAAAAATATCATCTATCATTACAACAGAAAAGCTCGGACAGAGTTGTTTAATTTCACTACTGCTACTACTACTACTACTACTACTGCTGCTGCTGCTTCCCCTGCTGCTGTTGCCGCAACCTCATATTTTACTAAACGATCGATCTCTTTCACAGTGGCTACGAAAATTCAATAAACTACAAGAGGCACATGCACCATAAGCAAAATAAAACTATCATCAACCCGAAGGCTGATTTGAACATAGCGTCGCTGCATTGTAGGATGATCATTCGGTCCAGGTCATGGCACCGCCACGTCGGCCGCAAATTGTACCTGCTTGCAACCTGTCGCACACGCAGTTCGCCCCATGACGCCTCCACCTTTACATTCTCTGTGCTCTTCTTCGAAATTCCTTCTTGGTGGCAGCTCTGTACCGTGGTTCTTCCTCCCACCTCCTTTCCACCCTACTGCAAGCCTCGCCTCGTGTTCGTAATTGCGTCTTTCCGCTTGTCGCGCTATTAATGGCTTTTACATTGCCCCGGCTGCAGATAAATCTCTTCCGCATCGCTGCATAGGAGTAGTGTGACTTTTTATGGAACGGCGGTGGCAGCCTCAAGATAAGTAGTTCCGTTAATTCTTCTCCTACGGAGAGCCGTTTAGATAAGCGATTTTGCACCAGCGTTTTAAAATACGTAGAATGTATCGAAGCTTCTCGATTTAAGTATCGGTTTTATCAATGAAATGGCATCGCAGCAACAATGTCTCCTAATTTAATCTGTTTTCCATATTTTTTTTACTGTTTCAAGTATCTGATCTTGAAGTCTGTTTCATTACACTGTTCCTAAACTTCGGACATTGGCTCTTCAGATGCTTCATAATCGAACTTTGGCGAATAGTGACTGGCATTCTGTTTGGTTAGAACTGCCGCACACTCGTAATTTGTATTGTGAGCTCAGCCAAACATGAATGTATAGCTATAATTGGAGCACAGATCACAATGAGTTGGAACCTAAGACTGTACGACACACAGAAAACGAATGGTAAACATTCCAGAAATAATTCATTCACCTCCTACAGTTATCACTCCCTCTGATATGGGTGTGTGTGTGTGTGTGTGTGTGTTGTCCTTAGCGTAAGTTACTTTAGGTTAGATGAAGTAGTGTGTACGCTTAGGGACCGATGACCCCAGAAGTTTTGTCCCATAAGACCTTGCCATAAATTTGCAAATTTAATTTTACAAAATTTGTAGTTTTCAGGTTAAAAGCACGAGTGGCAGAGCATGGCAGTACTACCTGCCTAAATGTGCATTTGCTCTTCTTTGCTCCGGATAGCATCACAAAGTTCTTGGCTTGCTCAATTCTCTCATTTCAGTCTCTTTTTTGTCTTTGTGTAGGATTTACGAGCTATAAAATAGTGCTAAAATGACTGTAGTGATAACTGCATTAAAGTCTTTTGTTCAAAGCCATGTGATGCCTTCAAATTGCTTTCCTAGTAGGATGTATAATGCACCATTGGTTTTTAATACGTTCATCACTTTGATGAGTTGTGGAATAGATTTTTAGGATTTATCGTGTCACGGCTTCACCTGGCGTAGCGGAGTAATCCAGTGATCAACTTAACCGTAGATGTTATAGCAAGGGCGACGTAAGAAACGTCAGGATAGGGGCAGTTAGGTGATTTGCATAAGAAGCAGTATGAAGACTATGTTGACACCGCAAAAGACGCTGTCCGTGGCTCCTGAAAGGAGGAACTGCTACAGCATCACCGCACAGTCACGTCTGTGAAATTGCCGACATATCGGAGAGCAGAGGCAGTGATGCCATGATTGCCAAATGATCACGCCTTGCGCCTCGCTTCAGTTGTGACTTAGGAAAAGTAAGTGTTACTGTTCTAGAAACAATGACTGAGCTAGTTCCCGAACATACTGACCATTTTAGACAGGTGGTGTCAGTCACCACCTGCAGCTAGTTGTGACTTGAAAACCTCGCCGGACATCGTTAAGGAATGGGCCATCAATCAGCTGCCACTAGACGCTGTCTTCACTAGCTGAAGGCCTGCTGTCGGCTCCTTTCTATGAATACTAGTGGGCCACCTGCTGGCTAACTTCCATTTGCCGCAGGCCACCTACCCTGTTCGTCCATAGTTCATGCCTGGCACAATGCGGACAAACTCGCCTGCTGTTCACAGCACTGTGCAGGCACGCTACGTCGCACTGAGCCACTGCCATTCACACTCCGATACACTCTGCACTAAGCCGTGTACCAGTACCAGTCGGCGCAGCTGCCTTCTCCGGAAGCTGTGTACTGATCTGTCGCGAGGTCTGACTCAGCACCACACTTCTAGAGTCCTGACCATAAAATATTCCGGCCTATTATGTCGTGGTCGGCGCTTAAGCCTTGTTATAGCGAATTTCTTTATGAGAAAATTGGAGAAGCAGACATTGGAAACTGCCAACAGAAAACTAAATGAAATGATAATTAAATCGAAAACCTTTGCTGCCAACGGGTGTTGTTCATATACATAATTGGGGACAGCTGAAAATGTTTTGTTCCCACCGGGACTCGAACCAGGGATCTCCTGCTTGCAAGGCAGACGCTCTATCCATCTGAGCCACCGAGTTTAAGTGCGTACCCATCAAATCAGAAAGCAGTTGCTTCTCTCCTTGAAGTGTCTTTCTATGGGCAGTGTCCGGTCAAGTCCACTTAAAATTCAACGCCTTCAATCCATTCTGTAAGTTCTAATTCTCGTTCTTGAACATCTTATTCCTCCATAAATTCAACAAAATAGAGTTTTAAATCGAAAAATCGTTCCCAGTAGGCCTCTTCAGTTAATCAACGTACTCTCGAACACCATAGATAAAGCGTCCATACTATTTGTTCAGTTCCGCCGAAAACTTGCAACTGTCGTTGGAATAATGAGTAAGATGTCATTTCATGCGCCTTTCAGCCGTCTAATTTCCAAACTTATATTATTTGGCTACCAGTTTCGGTGATTTACTTCGCCATCTGCACGTCCCTGACCGACGTGTAGGAAGTTTCCACTCTCGGTTTCGATCAAAATAGGGGCCAGCATTCAAATACTGGTGTCTCTAGATTTCTGCTTGGTACAACGTTCACTTCAACCATCATCTGCCCACTCGTAGATCCTGTAGGGAACAGCAGGGTCGCGCATCCATCTCTGCAAAGATGTAGATACAGAGACTTCATGGTGAGATTTCAGAAATTTTACTATTTGTACGAACAATATTTTCATGAACCTCATCTGCAGCTGAGCGTTGCATGAAATGTGTGCCCATTCTACAGGGTGTTACAAAAAGGTACGGCCAAACTTTCAGGAAACATTCCTCACACACAAATAAAGAAAAGATGTTGTGGACATGTGTCCGGAAACGCTTAATTTCCATGTTAGAGCTCATTTTAGTTTCGTCAGTATGTACTGTAATTCCTCGATTCAACGCCAGTTGGCCCAATTGAAGGAAGGTAATGTTGACTTCGGTGCTTGGGTTGACACGCGACTCATTGCTCTACAGTACTAGCATTAAGCTCATCAGTACGTAGCGTCAACAGGTTAGTGTTCATCACGAACGTGGTTTTGCAGTCAGTGCAATGTTTACAAATTCGGAGTTGGCAGATGCCCATTTGATGTATGGATTAGCACGGGGCAATAGCCGTGGCGCGGTACGTTTGTATCGAGGCAGATTTCCAGAACGGAGGTGTCCCGACAGGAAGACGTTCGAAGCAATTGATCGACGTCTTAGGGAGCACGGAACATTCCAGCCTATGACTCGCGACTGGGGGAGACCTAGAATGACGAGGACACCTGGACGAGGCAATTTTTCGTGCAGTTGAGGATAACCCTAATGTCAGCGTCAGAGAAGTTGCTGCTGTAGATAGATCAAGCCAAAGAAAACAATATATTTATGCTTTAAAAAGGCAGAGAAGAACAAGAACAATATGACGACGAAGATAATGATGATTTCGAAGAACAGTCACGAAAGAAGATTACAGCAAAGACACGGGGAAAACTGGCAACAACATTTCTTAGCAAAACAGCTAACAAAACACACAAGATTTGAACCGACAACAATAATGTGGATGATTGATAATGCACCGGTCGATATTGCTGTACATGATTTAGTAATTCACAATGTTAAATACCTAGGAACTGAGGATTATGTAATCTACTGTTTAAAACCTCGTAAAAAGACTGACACAACACAGGATCTTCAAAATTAAGGTAAATTGCTCAGAATCAAAGCTATATTGCCTACAGATAAGAAAATTTCAACATAGGTTATAAATCTACCCATATCGTTAAGCTACGGTAGGCAAAATAAGCAGATCATCATTACTGTTAAATGATGACATACTCGCACACCCGTTTCTCAACTGCTACAGAGATTGATTCGAGAGTAACAGCTTTTTTGAACACAGAAGGAGGAGGAGGAGAAGAAGAAAAGAAAGGAGACATTCAATTCAAAGAAAAAATGTATCTATGAGGCAGAAGCTGCAGGAGATACAGAGAATGATTAGTATAAGAAGATGATGATGACTATGATGAGAAAGATGACATTTACGACTGGAAGATGGTCTCCAACGAATTCGATGGCAGTTATTAACTAATGTCCACTGTAATAACCTGAGTAAATTTGGCAGAGCGATTACCTTTCTTGCCAGCTTTGAAAGTAGTGGGCAATAATTCACACAATAATGAAATAATATGTACTGTGGAGGAGCTTTAAGAAGCATTGGTTATGAATGATTTTTACATTAGTTATCGAAAATAATAAAGTGAAAAACTCAGCTACAGAGTGGGAAGGTGCATATGAAACATTACGTCAGTTGAAAAACGTCCACAAAACGAGCATTTCGCAAACTCGGAACATTTGGAAATAGTTCATGTAATTATTGGAGGTCTTTTGCGTACTGAACAACACACTCTGGATCTTGTAAACGGCTGGTGAGAGATCGTATTCAATTTAAACGTAGTAATGAACGTACACGCCAAATTATAGTGCCAATATTATGAGAGCTTAGCAGATACATGTGTGTTCATGTAACAACCTTCTGTTTGCCGTAGACGGTATTCTAAAAAGCTTTAAAATGAATAAGATAGTGTACAAAACTGAAATGTTTCAACTGTGTTTTTTTAACTTTTTCCTTTCATTCCCTGTGTAATATAGTAAGGTGTTGATGTGACCATTACAGACAGACAGAGAGAGAGAGAAGAAATTTAAGTTTGACTTAAGCGTTAGTATAGAACAGAGAGAGAGAGAGATGAAGTTTACTGAGAACGCAGTGAAGACAAAAGTGGCAATGTATAAAATAGAGAGAAATTTACTAATGATGCAGAATTATAGGAGCTTACATATTTTTGTTAAATAATGCGGGATACGCGTGAGAGAAAATGTTTAATGGTAAGTATATTGTTGGACACATGTTTATGATGTAAAAGAAAAACAAAAATAGAAATGAGCGTTTGGTGTGATTGCCCGGGAGGCCCCTTGCGGGGCAGGTCCGACCTCCGTGGTGCAGGTCTTATTACATTCGACGCCACATTGATCGGCCTGCGCTCCAGATGGGGATGAAATGATGATGAAGACAACACAACAGCCAGTCCCCGAGCGGAGAAAATTCCCGGACCCGGTCGGGAAACGAACCCGGGCCCGTAGGACGGCAATCCGTCACGCTGACCACTCAGCTACCTTTTTTTTAATCTGTTTACTGTTCTGTATTGTTCGTTGAATATGTTCGTGGCGGACGTCCGATGACACCCGTTCGGGTTGTTCGTTGATCCGTTCACTTAGTTTTTTTATTACATAAGGTAGCTGAACCCTCTGACCGAATACGCTGAGCTACAGTGCCGGCTACCGAGGCGGACTTAGTGTATATGGTAGGTGCGTACACATTTTTGACGCTGGAAATATTGATAGATATTTTACGTGGAAATAGTGTAGTATAACTCAACACTTTGTAAATGGCGCTAAAAAATATCAAATAGTTCTCAACATGTCGGGCTATGCATAATGACTGACTGTTTCATTTATTTTAGTTGAACTAGCCGGCCGGAATGGCCGAGCGGTTCTAGGCGTTACAGTCTGGAACCGCGCTGCTGCTACGGTCGCAGGTTCGAATCTTGCCTCGGGTATGGATGTGTGTGATGTCCTTAGGTTAGTTAGGTTTAAGTAGTTCTAAGTTCTAGGGGACTGATGACCTCAGCAGTTAAGTCCCATAGTGCTCAGAGCCATTTAGTTGAACTATGCAAAAACTTTTTCAAAATTTTCGTGCCATAGCCAGTTTTATTTTTAAGTGCTGCTATCGGACGATTCATTTTTTAATGTTAACTAAGGTTTTTAAAAAGGATGTCACTTGTGCCGTCTTGTATTTTTAAGCACTGTGACTGGCTGTTTCACTTCTAATGATGATAAAAAGTTTTCTTTCTTTTAAATTCCCCACCAGGGCCTTTTAGCATCTTTGTAAGTTTGCCACAAGCGACACCTTGCAGTTTTAGATTTCTCTCACACATCATGAGTACACGGCACGCGAGGGACACTTTATGACTCTCAGGAGACACTTGAAAGGCAAATGAGATCCAAGGCCCCATAGATATACCTCTGTTAGAGTACTCCACCTCTCTGCGTCTGGATGTTAAGAACATTCCTCTGACTACCAGCAAAACTGTGAAGCTAAATACACTCCTCCGTCATCATATACACTCCTGGAAATTGAAATAAGAACACCGTGAATTCAATGTCCCAGGAAGGGGAAACTTTATTGAGACATTCCTGGGATCAGATACATCACATGATCACACTGACAGAACCACAGGCTCATAGACACCTTTCGCAGCAATGCAGGCTGCTATTCTCCCATGGAGACGATCGTAGAGATGCTGGATGTAGTCCTGTGGAACGGCTTGCCATGCCATTACCACCTGGCGCCTCAGTTGGACCAGCGTTCGTGCTGGACGTGCAGACCGCGTGAGACGACGCTTCATCCAGTCCCAAACATGCTCAATGGGGGACAGATCCGGAGATCTTGCTGGCCAGGGTAGTTGACTTACACCTTCTAGAGCACGTTGGGTGGCACGGGATACATGCGGACGTGCATTGTCCTGTTGGAACAGCAAGTTCCCTTGCCGGTCTAGGAATGGTAGAACGATGGGTTCGATGACGGTTTGGATGTACCGTGCACTATTCAGTGTCCCCTCGACGATCACCAGTGGTGTACGGCCAGTGTAGGAGATCGCTCCCCACACCATGATGCCGGGTGTTGGCCCTGTGTGCCTCGGTCGTATGCAGTCCTGATTGTGGCGCTCACCTGCACGGCGCCAAACACGCATACGACCATCATTGGCACCAAGGCAGAAGCGACTCTCATCGCTGAAGACGACACGTCTCCATTCGTCCCTCCGTTCACGCCTGTCGCGACACCACTGGAGGCGGGCTGCACGATGTTGGGGCGTGAGCGGAAGACGGCCTAACGGTGTGCAGGACCGTAGCCCAGCTTCATGGAGACGGTTGCGAATGGTCCTCGCCGATACCCCAGGAGCAACAGTGTCCCTAATTTGCTGGGAAGTGGCGGTGCGATCCCCTACGGCACTGTGTAGGATCCTACGGTCTTGGCGTGCATCCGTGCGTCGCTGCGGTCCGGTCCCAGGTCGACGGGCACGTGCACCTTCCGCCGACCACTGGCGACAACATCGATGTACTGTGGAGACATCACGCCCCACGTGTTGAGCAATTCGGCGGTACGTCCACCCGGCCTCCCGCATGCCCACTATACGCCCTCGCTCAAAGTCCGTCAACTGCACATACGGTTCACGTCCACTCTGTCGCGGCATGCTACCAGTGTTAAAGACTGCGATGGAGCTCCGTATGCCACGGCAAACTGGCTGAAACTGACGGCGGCGGTGCACAAATGCTGCGCAGCTAGCGCCATTCGACGGCCAACACCGCGGTTCCTGGTGTGTCCGCTGTGCCGTGCGTGTGATCATTGCTTATACAGCCCTCTCGCAGTGTCCGGAGCAAGTATGGTGGGTCTGACACACCGGTGTCAATGTGTTCTTTTTTCCATTTCCAGGAGTGTACATCAAGACGCTATCGCCAGCAAACTGGTCTTTTTCCACTTTGTTCTTATTACTGTGCCAAATACTACTCCTTCTTCACAGTTTAATGATCTGCAGTGGCAAACATTCTCAAAGGAAAAATATTCTGAGAGTTTAGGTTACACCACATCGAAGTTGCAAGTAGTTCTCCAAAACTCTAAATTTTAGCCCCTGCGCTGAGATCTTTCTCACAATTCTCCCGGTGTCCCCGGTTTTTCAGCACTGTCGAAAACCAGTGTAGCGCCCACTCATAAAAGAATATTCTCCTGTGTTTCTGCGAGTAAGCAGAAGTTTTATGAAAAATGAACTGGTGGCACTTTGCAATTAAGTAAGTACCGATGGGCGATAGTTACCAAAACATTACTGTATCCGCGGCACTGAAAAGGCGTCCAGATATTTTTGTATCCTCATAAATCGTGTTCGGGTAATTACTAGAGTTTCGCACTGAAACGAGACCCATAGCTGAAGATGATGGTTCACTCATTCTCGATCCGATCGTTATACTGTGAAGAAAATTTTAGTCTGCTCATTCTCGATCAAATTGTCATCGTATAAAGATGTCTGTCCGCTTTTTCTCAGTACAGTCTCTATGTTAATGACCCCATGAAAAATGAGCCTCTGCCAACATTGTTGTGAGACAACTATCTAGACAATCATCTGACTTGTAGAATAAATTCTCCAGGTCGCCAATATATATATTTACTGGAAAATTGTAACTTGAGAGACATCAATATCCTCCACTGATAATGGTCTTGTGCACATCCTTGTGTTTCGTTTGCAATCAAATATATATATATATATATATATATATAGAGAGAGAGAGAGAGAGAGAGAGAGAGAGAGAGCGTTTGCAATCAAATGTATATATATATATATATATATATATATATATATATATATAGAGAGAGAGAGAGAGAGAGAGAGAGAGAGAGAGAGAGAGAGAGAGAGTAGTAAGAAAAAGAAAATGTCTGAAACGCTTGTCGTGATGTTGTCGGGAAGATTGTACTGAGACATAAATGTTAAAAAATGCGAAACGTTCCACCGTTTCCTGGTTATTTAGCATTGAAGTTAGCCAATCAGATCGTCGCGCGCGTTAATTCCAGTTTCAGCTAACGAGTCTAAGCACGCGTTCGGCAACACGGCCCCTGGCAGGCCGCTGGAGTGTGAGCGTGCGACGCCCCGAGTGGCTACATTCTACGCTAAATAACTCGGAAACGGAGCAACGTATCGAATTTTTTTCGTAACATTTATGTCTCAGTATAACCTGCCCTGTAACATCCCTACAAGCATTTCACACATTTTCTAACCACCCTGTATAACGTTGCGGAGTGCCTACTGTGGTTGTTGCAAATATCCCAAGCGCCTGTGAACCGTGATTTGTAGGACTTTCAGTACTGCTGAAATCGTGTTTTGACCTATATCAAGGCAGATGTATATTCAACCCAGCAAAACATGATCTCCATAGCATCTTTACAAACCTTGCTATAAAAATGCAAACACTCCGCAGAAACTACACTATCCAGTCACATTAATATGACAACCTGCCAAAGCCCTGAATAACCACCTTTGGCAGGTTGACTGCTGCAAAATGTGAAGGGAGAAACAATGAGTTTCTGGAAGGTACGGACAGGGATGTGGAGCCAGATTCTCTAGGCTTCTCAGTCGAGTATCTATGCCACGAGCTGCGTGGTAAAGGTGGTCCCGCAGACTCTCGATTGGGTTTAAATCCGGGGAGTTTTGTGACCAGGGGAGTTCTCTTAACTCAGCCTGGTGCTGCTCAAATCACGCACGTGCCGAAGCAAAACAGACTGAAAGTAGTAATGAACATGGTCCCCATTGCTACATTCATACTTTGGTGGTCGACTGTGCCGACCAAAATTACCAGATGACCCAGGGAATGCCACGAAAACATTCCCCAGACAGTGACACTACCTCTTCCGACATCGACACCTTTGCTTTCAGACGTTTCAGGCCGCACATGCCAACGGCCACCCGACCGTTGTAGCGAAAAGGATTCCGTATGGGAGCATGAACCAGGCACCTGCTGAGGAGGCCCACACGAGCAACGTTCGCTGAACCGCTGTCACAGTTTAACATATCAATCACCACACTCCCTGCTGTAAAAGATGTTATCGTTTGGCAGCTGGAGCGAAACTTACGCTCCAAGCGGCGAGAAAGAAGAACGTCGGATACGTGGTAAGCTTAATGTTTGTTTCGCATCCCTTTCCTACGTGATTTACGAAATATTTGACTTTTTTGCCTCCAAGAGCTTGTGTATAACGGAAGACATAGATATTTCTAAAAATGATTCTAAAACCAGCACAAGGAGGGATAAAAATCTTGAATCCAGTGGCAAAGACTTCTGACATTAGATAGAACTGGAGCTTACGACATTGACATCAAAAGAATATAAACACACAGATTCACATATAAGAAGCACAGACATGTATCTCTGTGTCCCAAAAGGGATCGACGCCCCATTTGTTGTTCCGTAGACCTACTGCGTTTTAGTTATTGTCACATGCTGCCACATATTACAAGTGGGACAAGTAACTGCCAAATAGTGGGAGAAATATGCTGTGCGTTTAAACCGTAAGTCCTCAAAGCTAATAACACTGTCAGAATTGCTGACATATGTTAAACTTGCCATTAGAGACATTTCATCTAATGACATATTCACTGGTTTATCAGTATCGGAGAATTGTTGCAACTTCTGCTTTAAAAGGTGGAATATATTGTCACTTATCCAACATTTTATTTGCAGGTCTTCCACATCCCCCTGTAATGTACGCACTGATGGAAGCATAAAATATTCTGACAAAGCCTATATGCCTGAGTGCTGTAATATAATAAATTTAGAGCAAACAGCTTATTTTCGTCTTTCCATCTTGCTGCATGTTTCTCCTCACCTCATTTTGCAACAAATCAAGGGAATCTTTTTTTTAAATATCGGGATCATACCATGTTCAAAATTTGTTTGTCCATCTTCATTTGATCCTTCTGATACAGTTGCTGTCTGTACCTAAAATGATAGGCATTTTCCTTGTCCCATAATAGCTACCCACAACGTCTAGCGATCTGCAAATTCTGACACTTCCCACGCTTTTGCAAGGCACGAATAACTGCACTTAATCTAACCATTTCATCGCCAAAGCAGGTCCGTGTTGACGATTCAGATGAATCTGGCACTGATATATGGAGAGTTGAACTGGCTGCTTCTGTTCCGTAGGACTGTTTTACAGCTTTAGCCGGATTATCGAACCTTTGTGGCAGTTTCCTCTTCATCGTCAGTTCAGGTAGCTTATTCGGGAGGTCATAACGTGTGGGTACTGCATTCCACACGAGTTTATTATTGCCCGCATTCATGAACTGGTTTGGTTCGAAGTATAGCGACGAAAACTTAATATTATTATAAAGGTAAACAGGGTATTTTTTCATAAGATCTTCTTGTCTGGTATTCACTAGCCGTTTTCTGCTTCTAAATGTTTTTTTTTCCTTTATTGAATTTCGATTCCACCCTAAGGGGACAGGCTGGCAGCAGCTTAGTACGCCGCTCTTTAGCCTACAGAATTTTTAAAACATAAGGAGATAAGAAACAATATAAGCAGGCGATAAAACGGTGATGTAAATTGTAGAACGGCGGAAAATTGTGGAAAGTTAAAACATAAAACAAAGGGTGGGCGATGCTAATAAAATACACAGGAAGCACACAGGTAAAATACTAGACAGACAATTAAAAAACACGGTGACAGTCTGGTTCGCAAGAGATATAAAAATCACACCCAGTGACAGCATGATTTCTGTTCGCAACACTTCGGAAATGACGCACATCACTTAACAATCACTGGAAACACTGCACTAAAAAGTCGGCACGAAGATGACAGACTGCAGCCAAGGGCAAACGAAGATGACACACCACAGCCAAGGGCAGATGGGGGGCGACCTGGACAGATGAGGGGGGGGGGGGAAGGAGGAGGACAGGAAAAACGAAAGAGGGGGAGGGAAAGGACTCATAAGGGGGAGGGGGTGTACGGCAGACACGAGAGGTAATGGGGAAAGGCAGGAGGGAAATGCTAAAGGACTCGGGGGAGAGAAGGGAGGCAGAGAGAGGGTAGGTGGGAATTGAGTGGGTGGGGGGAGGGAGCCCAGGAAAAGGACCGAGGAAGGGAGGGGAGGTGAGGGTCAGAGTTGATAGGAGGGATAAATGGAGGGAGAGAGGGCATCATCAGGGAGGGGTAGTTGATGGAAGCCACCTTGGGAAAGGAGATGAAGAGTATAGAGATGGAGGGTACGGGGGACACAACAGTAGAGGCGCGGCAGAGGGCGGGGTTTGGAGAGGAGAGGAGCTACCAGGTGATAAGAGGGATGCTTCTAAAACGAAGTATTAATCATTAATGTACCTGTAGTTTGCAAGCAAATCGTGGCGATACAGTTTAGTAACATGATGGTGTATACATCTCAGTCCCTTAGGAAACCTAGGAAAATACAGATGTGATATCTTCTTGTTTTTGCTGCTGTTTATGGCGCTACAAAAGCTCCCGTTTGTAAAACCCATTATACAAACCATAATTAACAAATACCATTCAGTTTCGATTTCGCGATCGAGCTGAACTCAACAGTTTTAATTACTGGCCGCTTGGCGCGCTGCTGGCGCAGTAGGCAACAAAATCAAGGCGAAGTGTCGTGACTATTATGTTAGACTGTGTTGCCGTTTAGAAGACACTGTTGGTAGCCTCTTGGTTCATCTGGGCGGTCAGTGCTCAACAGTTGCACGTCAGTTGGCCCGTATTCATTTCCGCAGCCGTCGTTCCTCCAGTTACCTAATCTTCGTGATGCACCACAGATGACTCGGCGTCAGTTTTGGGTAGCGCCATTTTGCCATGCACGATATACACTCCTGGAAATGGAAAAAAGAACACATTGACACCGGTGTGTCAGACCCACCATACTTGCTCCGGACACTGCGAGAGGGCTGTACAAGCAATGATCACACGCACGGCACAGCGAACACACCAGGAACCGCGGTGTTGGCCGTCGAATGGTGCTAGCTGCGCAGCATTTGTGCACCGCCGCCGTCAGTGTCAGCCAGTTTGCCGTGGCATACGGAGCTCCATCGCAGTCTTTAACACTGGTAGCATGCCGCGACAGCGTGGACGTGAACCGTATGTGCAGTTGACGGACTTTGAGCGAGGGCGTATAGTGGGCATGCGGGAGGCCGGGTGGACGTACCGCCGAATTGCTCAACACGTGGGGCGTGAGGTCTCCACAGTACATCGATGTTGTCGCCAGTGGTCGGTGGAAGGTGCACGTGCCCGTCGACCTGGGATCGGACCGCAGCGACGCACGGATGCACGCCAAGACCGTAGGATCCTACGCAGTGCCGCAGGGGACCGCACCGCCACTTCCCAGAAAATTAGGGACACTGTTGCTCCTGGGGTATCGGCGAGGACCATTCGCAACCGTCTCCATGAAGCTGGGCTACGGTCCCGCACACCGTTAGGCCGTCTTCCGCTCACGTCCCAACATCGTGCAGCCCGCCTCCAGTGGTGTCGCGACAGGCGTGAACGGAGGGACGAATGGAGACGTGTCGTCTTCAGCGATGAGAGTCGCTTCTGCCTTGGTGCCAATGATGGTCGTATGCGTGTTTGGCGCCGTGCAGGTGAGCGCCACAATCAGGACTGCATACGACCGAGGCACACAGGGCCAACACCCGGCATCATGGTGTGGGGAGCGATCTCCTACACTGGCCGTACACCACTGGTGATCGTCGAGGGGACACTGAATAGTGCACGGTACATCCAAACCGTCATCGAACCCATCGTTCTACCATTCCTAGACCGGCAAGGGAACTTGCTGTTCCAACAGGACAATGCACGTCCGCATGTATCCCGTGCCACCCAACGTGCTCTAGAAGGTGTAAGTCAACTACCCTGGCCAGCAAGATCTCCGGATCTGTCCCCCATTGAGCATGTTTGGGACTGGATGAAGCGTCGTCTCACACGGTCTGCACGTCCAGCACGAACGCTGGTCCAACTGAGGCGCCAGGTGGAAATGGCATGGCAAGCCGTTCCACAGGACTACATCCAGCATCTCTACGATCGTCTCCATGGGAGAATAGCAGCCTGCATTGCTGCGAAAGGTGGATATACACTGTACTAGTGCCGACATTGTGCATGCTCTGTTGCCTGTGTCTATGTGCCTGTGGTTCTGTCAGTGTGATCATGTGATGTATCTGACCCCAGAAATGTGTCAATAAAGTTTCCCCTTCCTGGCACAATGAATTCACGGTGTTCTTATTTCAATTTCCAGGAGTGTACTTCAACCACGGCGGCACGCGAACATTTTACAAACCTAGTCGTTGCGGAAACGCTTCCACACTTGGCCTGAAAGCCATTTATGATGCCCTTTTGGACGTCAGACAAATCGCTCCGATCCCGCATTATGACAACGAGTGCACTGTTTTCCGCGTTCCCCGCGACACGCTTTATATACCCTCCACTGTTAGTGCTGCCACCTGTCTTCTGTGAATGGTTAGCACGTGGAGTTGACCACAGGCCGCTTTCACATTAATGTGGCTGGACCGTGTATTTTTCGTTTGTATAACGTGCCTTCACGAAAAGAAGACTAAACAGATCCCACTGACCTTCATTGACTGTGAGTACTCAAATTTTCTCTTCCATTATCCTCTCTCCTACTTGATGCCATACGTTTTATACTACAGTAACATTGTTATCCTGTCGGTTGTTGTGCCCTCACTTCCGCATTAAATATCTTTTTTAAAAGAAGTGCTGCGATGGATGTAATGCTTAACGAAGTTTGAACACCAGATTTTGAGAGTCCAGATTATTAAATGAACACAAATAACTAGAATATTACTTCTAAAAATTGCTTTACCTTCTTCGTGTTTTCTCACTAAGTGAACTAATTACCCGCTCCAGTGCTCTAATTGTGTAGACAGCAGTGTTTCCAGGGACTCTTATTTTACGATATTGCTTCCGTCTTCAAAATTCTCCATTAAGATGCGTGTGGAAGATAAAACCGCAAAATCATGCTGGGCGAAAAATATTTATTCCGCTCCGCGGCTACGAGAATGACAAGAGGATAGTAGCACTACAAAATCTGGTTTGTGAAGTAACTGCAGGAGGCAGTGGAGACGACTTTTAGAGCATGCTACAGAGCAATGAGGTTATGTTAATGGAAGTACTGCAGCGACGCAAGTGGATTTGAATCCTATTACACGTGCTGTTACAGGGGAGTCTGAAGCAGCTCTTGCCACCAGCGTCAGCGCAATATAGTTAGGGCGAAATGACGTTGACAAAATTTCACTCACATGCGAAAGAACAGGATCTCACCCGGGGGGAACCAACTGCCGCAGAGGACTAAAGTGTCACATACTGGGTCCACCCGAACTCCAAAGACGAAATTTGGAAAGTGTTTTCACAGATGATTCATGAGTATTTTGGTGGAAGGGGCATTGCGTCTCAAGCAGCTCGTAAGATAGTAATTATGTACTTATTCCAAATGTTTTTATTCCAGTCTTGATCACAATATTAAGTGCTTCGATGATGTCCGGTCTCAGTCAGTAATGACCATCTTCAGATCTGTTTTCAACCATGTCCTAATGTGATAGAGCCGTAATTATTGTTTAGCCGGCTTGATACTGTAATTAATTTGATTTCCTTGAAAATAACTTCACAACAATTGAAAGACCTGCACTATGCCATCAATGAAACGTACAGAACAAACAGAGAGTAATGCAACAACCCCAGCTGAAAAAGTACTATGATGTGTATAAACAACTTGTGTGAATACAAACGGGTTACATCTTCAATAACCTCTGATGTTCCTAAAGGGGCACACTTGTTATTTTCGAGGCACATATGGGATGAGAGAGTGCTATACAAGGAAATTTAAAACCTCTGCGTGCAGAGCATATGCTAAAAGACGGCACACACACACACACACACACACACACACACACACACACAAAATAATACACACACACACACACACAAAAACAAACGCACAAACAAACAAACACAGTAACTCTGCGGTCAGCGAGGTGGATGGCAAACCCAAGGGATCAATGTTAGATTCTCAGCTGGATCGGAGATTTTGTCCGCTCGGGGATTGTTCTCCTCATGTTCGTATCGCTATAATTGATACTCACTGTCGAGATAGTTGTATGGAAATTTCCTTTTTAAAAAAGGAAAAGAAACATAGCATTAAAAATAGTACCACCACAAAACCAAAGAGGACCGATGTCAGAGGTTATCGATAGTGAATATCAATTACGAATGGGTGAGGTAGCACTAAATCTGTCCCTCTGTTGTTTGACCAGGAAGAGAATAGGATTCCAAGCACAATATAAAAAAAACCTCCGTCTACATCTACATCTACATTTATACTCCGCAAGCCACCCAACGGTGTGTGGCGGAGGGCACTTTACGTGCCACTGTCATTAACTCCCTTTTCTGTTCCAGTCGCGTATGGTTCGCGGGAAGAACGACTGTCTGAAAGCCTCCGTGCGCGCTCGAATCTCTCTAATTTTACATTCGTGATATCCTCGGGAGGTATAAGCAGAGGGACGCAATATATTCGATACCTCATCCAGAAAGGCACCCTCTCGAAAACTGGCGAGCAAGCTACACCACGATGCAGAGCGCCTCTCTTGCAGAGTCTGCCACTTGAGTTTGCTAAACATCTCCGTAACGCTATCACGGTTACCAAATAACCCTGTGACGAAACGCGCCGCTCTTCTTTGGATATTCTCTATCTCTTCCGTCAACCCGATCTGGTACGGATCCCACACTGATGAGCAATACTCAAGTATAGGACGAACGAGTGTTTTGTAAGCCACCTCCTTTGTTGATGGACTACATTTTCTAAGAACTCTCCCAATGAATCTCAACCTGGTACCCGCCTTACCAACAATTAATTTTATATGATCATTCCAGTTCAAATCGTTCCGCACGCATACTCCCAGATATTTTACAGAAGTAACTGCTACCAGTGTTTGTTCTTCTATCATGTAATCATACAATAAAGGATCCTTCTTTCTATGTATTCGCAATACATTACATTTGTCTATGTTAAGGGTCAGTTGCCACTCCCTGCACCAATTGCCTGTCCGCTGCAGATCTTCCTGCATTTCGCTACAATTTTCTAATGCTGTAACTTCTCTGTATACCACAGCATCATCCGCGAAATGCCGCATGGAACTTCCGACACAATCTACTAGGTCATTTATATATATTGTGAAAAGTAATGGTCCCATAACACTCCCCCGTGGCACACCAGAGGTTACTTTAAAGTCTGTAGACGTCTCTCCATTGATAACAACATGCTGTGTTCTGTTTGCTAAAAATTCTTCAATCCAGCCACACAGCTGGTCTCATATTCCGTAGGCTCTTACCTTGTTTATCAGGCGACAGTGCGGAACTGTATCGAACGCCTTCCGGAAGTCAAGGAAAATAGCATCTACCTGGGAGTCTGTATCTAATATTTTCTGGGTCTCATGAACAAATAAAGCGAACTGGGTCTCACACGATCGCTGTTTCCGGAATCCATGTTGATTGCTAAAGAGTAGATCCTGGGTTTCCAAAAACGACATGATACTCGAGCAAAACACATGTTCTAACATTCTACAACAGATCGATGTCAGAGCTATAGGTCCATAGTTTTGCGCATCTGCTCGACGACCCTTCTTGAAGACTGGGACTACCTGTGCTCTTTTCCAATCATTTGGAACCTTCCGCTCCTCTAGAGACTTGCTGTACACGGCTGTTAGAAGGGGGGCAAGTTCTTTCGCGTACTCTGTGTAGAATCGAATTGGTATCCCGTCAGGTCCAGTGGACTTTCCTCTGTTGAGTGATTCCAGTTGCTTTTCTATTCCTTGGACACTTATTTCGATGTCAGCCATTTTTTCGTTTGTGCGAGGATTTAGAGAAGGAACTGCAGTGCGGTCTTCCTCTGTGAAACAGCTTTGGAAAAAGGTGTTTAGTATTTCAGCTTTACGCGTGTCATCCTCTGTTTCAATGCCATCAACATCCCGGAGTGTCTGGATATGCTGTTTCGAGCCACTTACTAATTTAACGTAAGACCAGAACTTCCTAGGATTTTTTGTCAATTCGGTACATAGAATTTTACTTTCGAATTCACTGAACGCTTCACGCATAGCCCTCCTTACGCTAACTTTGACATCGTTTAGCTTCTGTTTGTCTGAGAGGTTTTGGCTGCGTTTAAACTTTCAGTGAAGCTCTCTTTGCTTTCGCAGTAGTTTACTAACTTTGTCGTTGAACCAGGGTGGGTTTTTCCCGTCCCTCAGAGTTTTACTCGGCACGTACCTGTCTAAAACGCATTTTACGATTGCCTTGAACTTTTTTCATAAACACTCAACATTGTCTGTGTCGGAACAGAAATTTTCGTTTTGATCTGTTAGGTAGTCTGAAATCTGCCTTCTATTACTCTTGCTAAACGGATAAACCTTCCTCCCTTTTTTTATATTCCTATAACTTCCATATTCAGAGATGCTGCAACGGCCTTATGATCACTGATTCCCTGTTCTGCACTTACAGAGTCGAAAAGTTCGGGTCTGTTCAAATGGTTCAAATGGCTCTGAGCACTATGGTACTTAACATCTAAGGTCATCAGTCCCCTAGAACTTGGAACTACTTAAACCTAACTAACCTAAGAACATCACACACATCCATGCCCGAGGCAGGATTGGAACCTGCGACCGTAGCGGTCGCACGGTTCCAGACTGAAGCGCCTAGAACCGCTTGGCCACACCGGCCGGCTTCGGGTCTATTTGTTATCAGTAGGTCCAAGATGTTATCTCCACGAGTCGGTTCTCTGTTTAATTGCTCGAGGTAATTTTCGGATAGTGCACTCAGTATAATGTCATTCGATGCTTTGTCCCTACCACCCGTCCTAAACATCTGAATGTCCCAGTCTATATCTGGTAAATTGAAATCTCCACCTAATACTATAACATGCTGAGAAAATTTATGTGAAATGTATTCCAAATTTTCTCTCAGTTGTTCTGCCACTAATGCTGCTGAGTCGGGAGGTCGGTAAAAGGAGCCAATTATTAACCTAGCTCCGTTGTTGAGTGTAACGTCCACCCATAATATTTCACAGGAACTATCTACTTCTACTTCACTACAGGATAAACTACTGCTAACAGCGACAAACACGCCACCACCGGTCGCATGCAATCTATCCTTTCTAAACACCGCCTGTGCCTTTATAACATTTCGGCAGAATTTATCTCTGGCTTCAGCCAGCTTTCTGTACCTATAACGTTTTCAGCTTCGGTGCTTTCTATCAGCGCTTGAAGTTCCGGTACTTTACCAATGCAGCTTCGACAGTTTAAAATTACAATACCGATTGCTGCTTGGTCCCCGCATTTCCTGACTTTGCCCCGCACCCTTTGAGGCTATTGCCCTTTCTGTACTTGTCCGAGGCCATCTAACCTAAAAAACCGCCCAGTCCACGCCACACAACCCCTGCTACCCGTGTAGCCGCTTGCTGCGTGTAGTGGACTCCTGACCTATCCAGCGGAACCCGAAACCCCACCACCCTATGGCGCAAATCGAGTAATCTGCAGCCCACATCGTCGCAGAACCGTCTCAGCCTCTGATTCAGACCCTCCACTCGGCTCTGTACCAAAGGTCCGCAGTCAGTCCTGTCGACGATGCTGCAGATGATGAGCTCTGCTTTCATCCCGCTAGCGAGACTGGCAGTCTTTACCAAATCAGATAGCCGCCGGAAGCCAGAGAGGATTTCCTCCGATCCATAGCGACACACACCATTGGTGCCGGCATGAGCGACCACCTGCAGATGGGTGCACCTTGTACCCTTCATGGCATCCGGAAGGACCCTTTCCACATCTGGAATGACTCCCCCCCGGTATGCACACGGAGTGCACATTGGTTTTCTTCCCCTCTCTTGCTGCCATAGCCGTCTCTGCTTATAAGGTCACTTGTTAATTTAATCTCAATTGTATCCTTAATAGTAACATTATTCTAATAACTGGAAGTGCTTGTCAGAATTTGCGTCTTTTTATATTCTGTAAGATCATCGGTGGCATCGTCTGAGACGGAACCCACTTGTATTTAAGTGCTATGTAAGCCACAAGATATTTCGGTGAATCTTAAGATTCCCAGTCCTCAGTGGTTGCTTGTTCATCATTTCCACAACATACTTCGAACACTTGGCTCTTAGGACCTTGTTACTCAAATGCGCAGTTTTCTTTCCTTAGCAGTTGTATTTTAGTTTATAATTTGTGTATTTCCTCTTTAGCAATAAAGTCAGGAACCACCTCTGTGCTGGAAGACTGATCAAGTTTAATTTTCTTGGGAGATGAAGGTCTAAAACAGGCAGCACTCTATGCCGTACTCTTCACCTCAGAGGTCTCTTGATGGAGTTACCTATAATGAAACAAATCTGTTTTGTAGTAAAATTAATATTATTGGTACTATCATTATTGTTTTCGTTGTTGTTCCTATTGCAGAAATGAAACGTTTGTAATGGCTATAAAAGAAAAACTCTCGAATAACCGCAATGCCAATAGTACATAGAAACGTGTTTCTAAAGAAGATGAGTGTCTGCAGTTACCTGTTTGTTGTCCTTCCTGGTCTTTACGGCATAACGCTACCTTTAATTTTAGTTTCACAGACAACCCCCAAAAGCTCACTTTTCAAGTCACGTTCATCATTTTCGGGAAGGAAATGATCTGAAAAAATCCTGGCGTATTCGCATTAGTAGGGTCAGCTCTTTCACAGCGTGACACCCATGTAGCTGCCGTGTTCTGTCTTTCGGATATCTATGACAATCAACATACACTCCTGGAAATTGAAATAAGAACACCGTGAATTCATTGTCCCAGGAAGGGAAAACTTTATTGACACATTCCTGGGGTCAGATACATCACATGATCACAGTGACAGAACCACAGGCATATAGACACAGGCAACAGAGCATGCACAATGTCGGCACTAGTACAGTGTATATCCACCTTTCGCAGCAATGCAGGCTGCTATTCTCCCATAGAGACGATCGTAGAGATGCTGGATGTAGTCCTGTGGAACGGCTTGCCATGCCATTTCCACCTGGCGCCTCAGTTGGACCAGCGTTCGTGCTGGACGTGCAGACCGTGTGAGACGACGCTTCATCCAGTCCCAAACATGCTCAATGGGGGACAGATCCGGAGATCTTGCTGGCCAGGGTAGTTGACTTACACCTTCTAGAGCACGTTGGGTGGCACGGGATACATGCGGACGTGCATTGTCCTGTTGGAACAGCAAGTTCCCTTGCCGGTCTAGGAATTGTAGAACGATGGGTTCGACGATGGTTTGGATGTACCGTGCACTATTCAGTGTCCCCCTCGACGATCACCAGTGGTGTACGGCCAGTGTAGGAGATCGCTCCCCACACCATGATGCCGGGTGTTGGCCCTGTGTGCCTCGGTCGTATGCAGTCCTGATTGTGGCGCTCACCTGCACGGCGCCAAACACGCATACGACAATCATTGGCACCAAGGCAGAAGCGACTCTCATCGCTGAAGACGACACGTCTCCATTCGTCCCTCCATTCACGCCTGTCGCGACACCACTGGAGGTGGGCTGCACGATGTTGGGGCGTGAGCGGAAGACGGCCTAACGGTGTGCGGGACCGTAGCCCAGCTTCATGGAGACGGTTTCGAATGGTCCTCGCCGATACCCCAGGAGCAACAGTGTCCCTAATTTGCTGGGAAGTGGCGGTGCGGTCCCCTGCGGCACTGCGTAGGATCCTACGGTCTTGGCGTGCATCCGTGCGTCGCTGCGGTCCGGTCCCAGGTCGACGGGCACGTGCACCTTCCGCCGACCACTGGCGACAACATCGATGTACTGTGGAGACCTCACGCCCCACGTGTTGAGCAATTCGGCGGTACGTCCACCCGGCCTCCCGCATGCCCACTATACGCCCTCGCTCAAAGTCCGTCAACTGCACATACGGTTCACGTCCACGCTGTCACGACATGCTACCAGTGTTAAAGACTGCGATGGAGTTCCGTATGCCACGGCAAACTGGCTGACACTGACGGCGGCGGTGCACAAATGCTGCGCAGCTAGCGCCATTCGACGGCCAACACCGCGGTTCCTGGTGTGTCCGCTGTGCTGTGCGTGTGATCATTGCTTGTACAGCCCTCCGGAGCAAGTATGGTGGGTCTGACACACCGGTGTCAATGTGTTCTTTTTTCCATTTCCAGGAGTGTATGCAGGTTTATGTGAAGCATGTCTCCATCTTGAAATATCGGATTAATTTCTACTTTTGCCCATAGTACTACAAAATGGACAGCAAAAAAGAATAACTAACAAGCAACTGCAATCTATTTATTTCAAAAGAGGTACTTAAGAATTCAGGGTCTGAGATGAGGTTAGTCCCCTGAACCAATGTACGGACGCTGAGCCAGGTGTTGACAACGATCAGCCTATAGATACAAATCAATGTTAGCTGGCTTCGTATCAGCAATGTTTTCCTACTTGCTGTCAGTCCTTCTTTTGAATTTACTCCCATGAATGAACGAAAGGCAGTCATCCTTTTCCACCTCCATTATGACAGAAATATTCGGTGGTGGTGGTGGTGGTTAGTGTTTAACGTCCCGTCGACGAGGTCATTAGAGACGGAGCGCAAGCTCGGGTTAGGGAAGGATTGGGAAGGAAATCGGCCGTGCCCTTCCAAAGGAAGCATCCCAGCATTTGCCTGAAACGATTTAGGGAAATCACGGAAAACCTAAATCAGGATGGCTGGAGACGGGATTGAACCGTCGTCCTCCCGAATGCGAGTCCAGTGTGAGAAATATTCGGGATGATTGAAGTCACATGTTCTAAAAATCCGATCAAATTCTCACTTCCATGGGAATAAATAACAAAATCATCGTTTACATTTAAAAAAATATGATTTAGTGCCTCCAACTTCAGGACACGTTCCTCGGAATGCAAAAGATTAGCAACAACGGGTGACACAAGGCTCGCCATAGCGACTCCCCATCTGTTTGTTCATAGAACTGGTGATTAAATAAAAGGTAAGTGGTACTCAATTCATGTCGAAATAGAATCGTCAGTTGAAAGCAGTCCTAACCTCAGTTAACTGAAAGGAAATGGAGTATCGTGAGTGAATAGGGAGACCACATCATAACTTACTAAAATATGAGAATCCTTCAAACGCAATAGCTCCAACCCGCAGAGCTCTTAACGCGGTGCACCGTTTCATACATTGATATCATTGCCATTGGTGAGGTAACAGCTCAGTACAGAGTCGCTGTACCGCTTTCCTATTGCATTCAGTAAACCCATACACAAGGTTCATATCACATGTGATGAACAGTTCCAGTAGACATGAACACAGTGCTCAGTGTCGCTGTTAACGTACGTCTAACACTGTCGAAAAAAAGACAAGTAGAGCCAATCAGTACTAGATGCAAGTGTAAGAGCGAAGACTAAAGAGGACATAACTCTTAACAGCGTGTGCCGTGAGTGAAGGGAACAAACTGGCTTCCGAACAAGACATACAGCGCATACCACCGACATTTGAGTTACTGCGCATGTATTTTCGGTGTAATGCAGATACAAAGGTAAAGGGGCGCAAGAAATTAAATAAAACGTAATTACCTTGTAAGGAACCATAGGGCATCACCGGTTCATTGTACCAAAATACTCAGAAAATATTCCTGGACAACCTCCATACAAAAAACAACAAAGGCGTGTTTTAGTTTCTTTTGAAGCTGTGATAGGTGCCAGAAATTTCAAAACTTGAAGCGCAGATTGCTAGAATACATCTAATTTTCCTTTAATAGCATCACTACGTTTTGCAGTGAATGGATTCGTTTGATAATTATTTTGACCGTAACCCTCGGTAGCTTTGCTCCTGTGAAAGTCGGATATTCCTTATACGTTTTATAATATTAGGTTTCTGATTTGAACTTTTCCTAACCTGTCCATTTGTAGTTTCCAGCCAAACTAGACGTTATTCAGTATCGTCGTCATGTCTCAAATGCTTCGAAATTTATCTGCTGACTGCGGGTTCCTTGAGGTCAAATGTATGTACAGACGTCCTATTAAATACTGGCACATAAAAACTTGTCCCGGAGCGGGACTCGAACTCAGGTTTTCCGCTTATCGTGAGCGGTCGTCTCGTCTAATTCAGCTACCAGTGCACGCTTCTCAGACCGAGGCAAACCTCCATATTTCGCACTGTTTATTACTTGTACCATAGTTCACAAAATTCATGACCTAACGCTCAAACATTATTGGGATTCCCGCAACATGAAGAATGATATACGAGGAATGGAGACCAGAGTAATTATCGTCGTGTACCTAGGTAGGCTTGTAGCACTTGCAGCGGCATGTCTCAAAGAACAGACGCAGTTGAAGAACCACAGCTGTGCGAAATGCTTTGGAAATTAATTAACTGACTGCGAATTCGTTGACTTCAGCTGTATTAGGTACCTATCTACTACCCAACAGTGACAAGTAAAATTTTGTGCCACACCGGCTTACGACAGAAGGAAGATAGTATGGCATATGGAAGTTTGGGTCAGGCCGGGAAACGTGTACGGATAGCCTAAGTTGTTACAGCCATTTTTCACGACAAGCAGGAAATCCGGATTCGAGTGTCGATCCGGTACAAATTAACCCTCCGTTACTCACGCGAAAATCCGAGACATAATCACTCTCGCGGATGACTGGTGTCATCCACAAAGCAAGCGGTCTATTTGTATACTTTGAACGGTCTTTATGGCTAGTTTTATGTTTTTTTATTAAATCTAAATATAATACATTTACTATTTGTACACAGTATAATATATTCTAACGTTTGAAACAGTTTGACCATTCGCAGAACAATATCTTCAGCTGAATTACTAGCATTACATGATCCCTCTTGTTGCTCAACGACGTACGGTACTAAATTCAAAGTGTAAGCTCTTTTTACATCAACCAAAACAAACACTTTTAACCCATACTTTGCTGGTTTGCTAGGAATATGTTGCCTGAACGGGCAGTTTCCTCTAAATGCCAAAAGCTCGTCGTCAACACTAAGATCTTCACTAGGTGAAAAATATTTTTGGCAGTTTTTCGTGAATAGTTCAAGTACTTCTCTTATAGCTCTAATAGCAGCCAACTTGTCAATCTCTCTGCGAACACCTCTATCACGGATATTATCAAACCTCAAACATCTGAACAGAAACCTGAATCGGTTTTCACTTATGCATATGTCCGTATCCCTTTGAATTATCCCACAATTTCGATATACTCTTCCCAGAACATCTCAAAGATCGACATAGATATAACAAACCAATGAAAGCTCTGATATCTATCGCATGTGTTTCTTTAGCGTCCTTTTCCATAGAGAAGTTACCACGAACTTAATTGATGTATATATTTGTTCAAATGGTTCAAATGGCTCTGAGCAGTATGGGACTTAACTGCTAAGGTCATCAATCCCCTAGAACTTAGAACTACTTAAACCTAACTAACCTAAGGCCATCACACACATCCATGCCCGAGGCAGGATTCGAACCAGCGACCGTAGCGGTCGCGCGGTCACAGACTATAGCGCCTAGAACCGCTCGGACACCCGGCCGGCATATATTAGTGCAAGTTGCAGTTGCGATAACGCTTATTATGTTTTCATCCAAGAGCAAATTCAGGATTTCTATTCCCGTCTTTTTTATACGAGCTTGATTTTTTGGTCCAGGCAAATGCGTATTAAAATTACAAGATCTGCTTCTAACACTGGTAGGATAGTTATTTTTCCTCCGTTTAGTTATTCCATATTTCCCTAAAAAACTGCATCCTCTTGAGTTACTTCTTCTTGTGATTCATATTCATCATTTACTGACACTTCTTGTTCTGCTCCTGAATCATGACCGCTTTCATGAACAGAATCCTCAGTCTCTGAGTCAGCGCTACCACTGTGAGCATCTTCATCACTCAGCTCATTTAACCATACTATCCATACATTAGGATCGCTACTAATCTTTGTCATAGGTTTCCTGCCTTTGAAATTTGTTCCACAATTTAAAAATAGAGAGAATACTAGGTAACATGGAAGGCAACTGCAATCAGTTTCAGTGCGTCTAAATTTACGCACATGAAAGATCAATTGAATCTAGGAAAGTAATAAAGTAATACAGACTTACTTTGTTTCAGATTATGGCAGCAGAGCTCGCGCGGATGACAGGTGTCCTCCAGACTGTAATAATGTTTCATAAACAATGTATCTTTCGTAACTGAAAGCCAACAGTGATTGGAGCTAACAGACAGAGGGTTAACAGAAAGGCACTCAAAATGGCGCGAACTCAGTCTAGCTCTGTCAGACAGACCGAGCGAGGTGGACTCGCATTCGGGAGGACGACGGTTCAATCCCGCGTCCGGCCATCCTGATTTAGGTTTTCCGTGATTTCCCTAAATCGCTCCAGGCAAATGCCGGGATGGTTCCTTTCAAAGGGCACGGCCGACTTCCTTCCCCGTCCTTCCCTAATCCGATGAGACCGATGACCTCGCTGTCTGGTCTCCTTCCCCAAAACAACCAACCAACCAACTCTGTCAGACAAAATTGAGCGGAAAAGTCATGTGGATGACGAGTGCTATCCGCGCGAGCGACGGAGGGTTAAATAGTGACGTATGAATACACCTGATATCAGTCAGCGAATAAGTTTGGAAGAAATTCCGAAAATGTTTAATCCTCAGGTAAATCATCATTGCTGCGGTCTCGGCCGATATTCGGTCGGGTGCCCTTCCAACTACGCGCGCGGCCAGTTAATCCGCCGCGTTTTCTACAGACACCACCGTGCTTCGAAGTCGCGACCACGAACGATTACGCAGCTGCAAATGGAATGCAAGCATACCCTCTCCGGTGCTCCAGCGGTGGGTATAATCAAGTTAGAACATTCATGCAGTGAGCCCATTTCGTTTGTTTACCAGTCAAGTACAGCAACAAAGTTGCGTATTATTTTTACTATCAGATTTTAGATGTACAATAAATTAATTTATGAATTCTATGTTCATGAACAGCATCTTCACCTCGCTCCGGCACCTGCTAAAGAACCACACAGCAGTGCAAGGAACAATTTGTAATTGGTTTTATTCAATACGAAAGACTCATTAGCGGAACGGGTAACTCAGCGTGTCGTAGAAAATGCTCGCTTTAACATACAAATATAAGTGACAAAAAGTTGGTCAATCAGTATAAGCGATTGTGAGAAAGTACTTATCTCATGTGAATCCTTCTCTAACCTTACATTGGGATTAGTCTCATTTCATTCGCGACTCAATTTGCATGAGTGATTTACATGATCATATTTCAGGTTACACTGAACGTGCAAAGTATTCCGTGGCTGATTTTATTCCTGGCGTATGAGAGACGTCAACGCAGTAACTATACTGACAGATTCAAGCTAGAACTGTAAACAGCAGATGTGCATTCGATCAGTCAGGTGTGTGTAGGCAATGCTGAGAAGTGGTCGTACAGCAGTAGTGTACTAATGTTGTTGAGCCACAAACCTAAATGGTGCAACATTTCTGAATCAAGGGCTGAAAACATCCTCCAGAATGTTTTGATGAAGGGCAAAGTGTGTGCAAAGTTTGCCCGACATGCCTTGACACCCAAAAAACAACAATGCCGCCTAGACGCTGCCGAGACTTAATTGAAATGAATGATGCAGAGAATTTTATTGCTGATAAAATATCATCACGGGTGACGAGACTTGGTATTATCAGTAAAAACCTACCACAAAACGTCAAACTGCAGAAATTAAGATGAAGGGTCAACGCTTTGACGACATATTCTATAGTTTAGCCAGTGTAACACACGAGTTGAACAACAGACCAAAGAAGGACTTTCTGACAGTTTCACATCGTTGTGTGACGTTCTGTGCTTTGTTGTTAAATTGAGGCAAGGATGGAGGGGGGACCAAGTTCAATACCTGGAATTTTATAACCACCATCGTAGCATTACTTCACTTCTCATTAACTCCACTTCTAAACTTTCTGGACTGATAGGACATTCCTTCTTCATTCACTAAAGCCGTTCTACACAGCTATTCTTTTCTCTCCTTCACCTTTTTCATAATTCAGCTCTCACTGTTCCAGTTCACCATGCATTCTGTTAAGAAACATAGTGACATCCTATTACATGCAATAATAACACAAGGCCATAATATTTTGTGCTTGGTATAAACCCAGTTACATTAGAATTTCGTTTCAAACACGTCAAATGTATCGTGTCAGTTCAGACAAGCTATTGACCGTTTTGAGAGCCTCTTTTACTGCTCTTACAGTACATGTTCCTGTTTTTAATGATTCTATACTGTATTGCCCTCAACGGTCAGTTTTTTCAAGTATATTCTGTCTTACGGTTTCGGGCTTGGGCCATTTTAAGCAATCTTTTAAGGAGATTTTGTGTAAAAGGAATTCATGTATATCTGCAGACTGAAGCGACGGATGAAAATTTGTTTCAAGGCTGGGACCAATTTTCGTTCGACGATGCAAAAAAATGGCTCTAAGCACTATTGGACTTTAACATCTGAGGTCATCAGTCCCCTAGACTTAGAACTACGTAAACCTAACTAATCTAAGGACATAACACACATCCATGCCCGAGGCAGAATTCGAACCTGCGACCGTAGTAGCAGCGCGATTCTGGACTGAAGAGTCCAGAACCGCTCGGCTCGTCACTGCAGTCAGCATGTATACAACACAGATGTTAGAGACTTGAGAGGATCTCTGAAACAATACAGTTTCATTTGAAAAATAATTCAGTACATCAATTATTGGTTAAAGTCAAGAGCATTAACTAAACACAAAACAGTTTTTTTTTCACTCTGGGTGACTTTGCTACATCTATACCCAGCGTTGTATCGGTATTGGAGGTGGCCAATGAATACAAGCAGACATCTACAAAAAGGTAACGCATCAGCAAGTTTATTTGTATTATGTACATGTAATAACTGAATTATATATAAATTTGAAAGCTGTTCTACTCATAATTTTCTAAAGTAATCGTCATATTGTTATTTCATCCCCCTCGTCACATATAAGTGAGAGGGGGGGGGGGGGGGAGAAGGGCTGACAGCGGATACAATGCGCCGCTCTTCAGCCACATGTTAGTAAAAAGTTTGAAACACATTATAAAGTTGGACACGAAAAGTTGACAAAAACGCACTGACAAAAACGAATTGTTCAATAAAGGATAATATGAGAGAAGGTCAGTTGCCTAAGTTGAATGGATAATTAATGTTTCATGTAATCATGTAACTTAAAAGAGGGATGGATTGTTGCTTAAAATAAAAAGTAGAAAGCCGATGTGTTGACTGATTAAAATCGATACATAGATGAATGAAGTGATGAGTGGATGTTAACTGCTAGACTTAGAAATATCAAGGGGACGTAGCATTCAGGGTAATGCATGAGAGGGTGTTTATGAAACTAGATGTTTGGATGAGGGTTTGGGGAGAGTAAAGAAGGGTGCGGTTGTAGACCAAACCTTTCGATGTGGGTGGAGAGGTGTGTAGAGGAAGGGATCCCTGACAAGGGCAGGAGGGGTTGGTTCTTCTACATCTGGTAGAATGCGTACGGATCAGGGCGGATATCATGATCGGATAAAGGGAGGCGGTTAAAGTTCCTCTTAGTGAGGACTTGGAAAGCTTGACGGTTTAGTATTGGGGGAATGTTGTGGCAGAATCGCCGCAACAGTGAGCCGGTGCAAGAGGCTGGAGGGGGGGGGGGGGTGGACTTGCGGGTGGATAGTGTCGAGTTTACAAGTAACATAGGGTACTTGGAGGTGTTCAAGAAAGGGAGAATAGGGTGAGGACTCTTATAAGCTGGTAGAGGATTCGCTTGTGGGCAGGGTAAGGGATGTGAAAGGTTAGAAGAAGTGCGTCACATTCAAGGATCTCTAAGACGCGATAAAAGGATGAAGGAGCAGATATGGGTCGAAACAAGGGTTTATGGGAGTGGAGTACTGCAGAAGGTTGAAATCAGCATGTTCGGTTGGTTAGTAGTAGAATTAGTAATTTTAATCGCTTATGTGTTTTCTGCCGGCCGGGGTGGCCGAGAGGTTCTAGGCGCTACAGTTTGGAGCCGCGCGACCGCTACAGTCGCAGGTTCGAATCCTGCATCCGGCATGGATGTGTGTGATGTCCTTAGGTTAGTTAATTTTAAGTAGTTCTAAGTACTAGGGGACTGATGACCTCAGATGTCAAGTCCCATAGTGCTCAGAGCCATTTGAACCATTTTTTTGTGTTTTCTGTTACTAGATGGGGCTTCAGTGTCAATCCATGATCAAGTGTTACTCTGAGGTACTGTTTTGTGTTAGTTAGCCGGATAGGTTGGTCTTAAATGGTTAAAGTTGTGGCGGCGGAAGCTGAAGGTGGTTCAGCACATAATTATTGCCTAGGTTTTGTTAAAGCTGATTTTAAGAAGCCACTGGTTGCACCAGCAGGTGAACTGATTGAGGTGGACCTGGTGAGAACGTTGGAATTTGTGAAGGGTGAGGTACACGGCGAGGAAGGCGGTGTCATCAGCACGCTAGAAGAGATAAACGGGAGGAGGGCACTTTGGCATATCAGTCGTGTGGAGCAGACACAGGACAAGAGAGGGGACAGATCCTTGAAGAGCACCTGCAATAGGTTGGAAGCTAGGAACGATGGTGTTCTTGATGGAGACATGGAGACATACTGTAAGACAGTCAGTTAGAGAAAAAGGCTGTGATAAGTCAGACACAATTTATGGGAAATGTGTAGATCTGGAGTTTGAAGAAGAGGCTGGAATGCCGTACTTGCCATATGCTTTTCCTAGGTCAAAAGCACTCCGTCTTCAGGCCACAAGTGGCCCATCGGGACCATCCGACCGCCGTGTCATTCTCAGATGAGGATGCCGACAGGAGGGACGTGTGATCAGCACACCGCTCTCCCAGTCGTTATCATGGTTTTCTTTGACTGGAGCCACTACTGTTCGGTCAAGTAGCTCCACAATTGGCATCATGAGGCTGAGTGCACCCTGAAAAATGGCAACAGCACATGGCGGCCCAGACGGTCACCCATCCAAATGGCGGCCACGCTCGACAGCGTTTCGGTGATCTGAGGCGAACGGGTGTATCCACTGCGACAAGGCCGTTACCTTCTCCTAGATCAAGGGAAACAAAAAAGGCGGATTTGCAGTTGTTTATTTGTTGGAGTAGCACATGAGCCATTTAATGAGTTGGTCATAGGAGGAGATAAACTGGGATGGAAGACAAATTCATGGACTGGAAAGGGTAGGTGTCGGTGTTTCAGGATTCCTCGAAATGGTATGGACTCAAAAACCTTGCTAAAGACAGAGGTAATGCTCATGTGACGGTAGGAGCAGACATCACTGGCACGTTTGTTAGATCTGACGAAGATCTGGATTCGAGACGTTTTCTACGACTCAGGATGGAAACCTATGTGTATCATTATACACTGAGGTGACAAAAGTCATGGGATACCCTCTAACATCGTGTCGGACCACCTTTCTCCCGGCATATCGCAGCAACTCGACGTGGCATGGACTCAACATGTCGCTGAATGTCCCTTGCAGAAATATGATATGGAGCCATGCTTCCTCTATAGCCGTCCTCCACAGCTGCGAAATTGTTGGTGCCGGATTTTGAGTACTAACTGACCTCTGAATTACGTCACATAACGTTCAGTGGGATTCATGTAGGGTGATCTGTGTGGCCAAATTATTCACTCGAATTGTCAAGAACGTTCTTCAAACCAGTGGCGAACAATTGTGGCCTGGTGACATGGTGCATCGTCATCCACAGAAATGAAGGTCATAATTGGCTGAATATGGTCTCCTAGCAGCCTAACATAACCATTTACAGTCAATGGTCGGTTCAGTTGGACCAGAGGACCCAGTCCGTTCCGTGTAAACACAGCCCACACCAATATGGAGCAACCACTAGTGTGTATGATACCTTGTTGATAACTTGGGTCCGTGGGTTCGTGGCCTCTGCATCATTCAGACAACATCATCAGCTCTTACCAACTGACAGCAGGATTCGTCTGACCAGATCACTATTTTCCTGTAGTCTATGGTCCAACTGCTATGGTCACGAGCCCAGAAGAGGTGCAGCAGACGATGTCATGCTGTTAACAAAAGCACTCGCATTGGTCGTCTGGTTCCATAGCCCATTAACGCTAAATTTCGCCGCGCTGTCCAAACTTTCGTCGTACATCCCACATTGATTACTGTCGTCATTCCACGCAGTGTTGCTTGTCTGTTATCACTAACATCTCTGCGCAGACACCTCTGCTCTCGGTGGTTAAGTGGAGGCCATGATGAGGGAAGTAATACCTGAAATTTGGTATTCTCCACGTACTCTCGACACTGTGCATCTCAGAGTTAACGACTTCCGAAATGGAACTTCCCATGTGTGTAGCTCCAACTACCACTCCAAGTCAATGTCTGTTAATTCCCGTCGAGCGGCCATAATCGCGTCGGAAGCCTTTACACATGAATCACTTGTGTAAAAATGACCGCTCCGCCAATGCACTGCCCTTTCATACCCTACTACTGCCATCTGTATATGTGTGTGTATGTCAGTGTATTATGAAGTGTGACTAAGATTTCCAGGAAGTATAGGGAGATTCCCTGGAGTATCTGGAAGAGTTAATGGGTCGTGTGGCGTTGCTCCACATATGTAAGTATTTGAGTATTTGTAATGTTGAGTAAAATTGAGCTATTTCACTGCCACGTTCCTCATTGCAGTCTTCCACACTAATGTTCAAGATTATATTGATGCACTTGATCTTAGGCGAGCTCCGAGTTGCGGCTACTTCAGAGGATATGCTGGACAATCAGTCTAGAGCAGTGAAGTCATGTGGTTTTACATGCTGTGGTAGTGAGTATGTGTGGCATTCCTCATCGGAGACACTGAGCAACGGAAGAGTGGCTTAGCGGCGCGCTGGCGGCAGATTCAAACGTTCCGTCACTTGAAGAGCTTTAGGAGCGCACAGCGCGCTTGGTGCGGTCGAAAGCCGTACTATCAATACTGCAGTCCGTAAAACACTGTATGGTGTGTGGCAGAAGATAATGTGCAATTTTCACGTCTCCCACGTCATGGACCACTCGCGAATTGTCTGCAGGAAAAACGATTCTCGGTAAGCCTTCATGTCAGCTCCAGTCGTTCTAATTTTATCTTCATGGCCATTTTGGCAGGTACACGTATGAGGAAGCAATATATTTATTGGCTATTCCAGGATTTTTACTCTCGTAACCTGTGCAGTTACACACAACCTGATGCACAGTGTCTCCTCTCGCAGCGGCTAGCGCTGGAGTTGGATGAACATCTCTGTGCCACTTCCAGGCCTGCTTAATGGACTTTTGACGAAATGCGGCGCTTCTTTTATACGAGGCTTCCATCTGTCTCTGTTACTGTGTGGTTAGTGTAAATAGCTATTATGTGGTGGACCCGGATTCGATTCTCGGTACAGCCAAAAGGTCTTCCTTGATGGGAAAAGTGGACTGGATCCACTCACATTTATAATGACATTTGAGGAGCTAGTTGACCAGTTGACCGAGTAAAATGGTTCAAATGGCTCTAAGCACTATGGGACATAACATCTAACGTCATCAATCCCGTAGCCTTACAACTACTTAAACCTAACTAGCCTAAGGACATCACATACATCCATGCCCGAGGCAGGATTCGAACCTGCCACCGTAGCAGCAGCGTGGTTCCGGACTGAAGCGCACTAGAACCGCTCGGTCACAGCGGCCGGCTAGTTGACCTAGTAGAAGTGGCTCCAGATCTGCTAAGCCAATGACAACTGGAATAGTGGTGTGCTGACAACACACCCTTCCATACCACATCGAAGTTACTCCAGTGGCTGACGGGGGATAGCTTTCCGTTTTTTCGTTTCCTATTTCATCTACCAATGTTGCATGGGTCCCAGACTGAAAAGCAATACTCACGTACTGATCGAAGGAGGCCTTCGTAACCTACTCCTTACTATTGTAGTCCAAAGAAGCTGAGTTTGTAACTGCACTACGCACAATGAGCTGGGGCATTACCAGGGAACAAAAGCACACCCTGGGATGATTCGTCTTGACAGTCTCCTGTAACCTTGTGAAGAGATTTTAGCTGTATGGTCCTGTAGTGGTTTGTTCCTCACAGACATAGTCTGTTAGCACCATAGCATGGCAGTCCAAACCCCACGCAGCAACAAATCGCTCGATGATGACTGGATTTTCACTTTTGCAGTGGTTGTTGCAAGGTGTCAGTTGAGCTGTTAAGCTTGGTTCTAACGTGCCATATGTTCGATCCTCATTGACTTATAAGAAAGGTAAACTCCCAATAAGATCACACAAATTTAAGAGAAACGCTGTAGTGCAATGCCTAAAGTGTTATTGTATGGAATCTACCAGGAGTAGCCGAGTTAAGTATTAAAGTACAGTTACCATGCCCGACACAGATGTATTAATGATGGGGCTCATGCAACTTAACTGTAATAATTAGATTTATTATCATAAGCCATCAAATAAAATGATTTAACCACTGAATCTAGCGTTTAAATATTTAATGAATGGGCAAAAGACTGTAACCGTGAACTTGGAACAAGTGGTTGGACAAGAGGAAGTATAATGTGAAACTCTATCTCAGGTACAGCCAATGGCTGCGAAATGGTTAGTGATTTAAAGAAAGGACCCTGTAAAGTCATATCCAGACACTAACAGATTTACCAAAGTGAATGATGGGTGTAACTAGCTGGCTGCCAGTGTTGAAACTGCACGGTCAAACCCTGGTGTAAATTAAACCGCTCTGTACTCACCTCAGCTCAGTGACTACAACGCCAGATCGTGCCTACCTCTTTTAGAGGGAATGGGTGTGAAAGACAGCTGCAGCGGCAGCTGGAAATTCTGAGTCAACTCAACCTCTGTGCTCTGCTTTATGTTGAAGAGATTTCCCTCTGCGGTTGCCTAAAGTGAACTGTGTTCTCGACGGTGCCCTTGAAGCAAATGTGCTCATCATTCTCTCAGCAGAAAATTTGTTCTGCCTTTATTTATTTATTTATGCATTTATTTTACCTGGCAAGATTAGGGCCTTCAGGCCCTCTCTTACACCTAACCAGGCACACTCAGATCGAACGAATTACAGTTTCTACAGAACATTAAGGGCATATAACGTGTTATACAGTATTAATGTTAAAGAAAAAATAGAAATTATAACAGTAGTACAATGATAATTATAACAATAAAAAAATAATTATAACAATCAATAATAATAATAATAGTAACGATTATGTATATGAAAGTAAACTCCCGAAATCATAGTTGTTTCTGTCAGTGTTGGGATGCCGGCCAATTGCAGCAGACCTTTTGAGTTACGACCAATAATAACTTTATAAATAAGTCTAAAAATTCCTATTCTCAAAGATTTTGTCATGGTCAATCAATAATGGCGTGGTACAGGAAGGAAGATACGTTGCACAAATCCATGCTCATAAAAACGTGCCTTCTGCGAAAATAATTATTGTGAGCTAATCGGATTTCTCCTTACTCACGTCGCTTCCAAAAAGAGTGAAAGCCTGCAGCTGTCCTTCTCTCTTCAGAGTAACATAATGAAAATACATAAATTATTAGGCTATTGCTAGTTACAGGAATGAATGGAGGCGTATAAGGAATTCGCTGATGTGCAATAATTAATTAAAATGTCGTATCCTCGAAGTAATACATTTTAGTCAGCCAGTTAAGCGCCATAATTGTAAATTTTCAGCACAATTGGTTTTCGCTTTTGTCCAATTAAGTGTGATATGGATGGAGCATTTATTTAAGACAACAGTTGCAAATACGTGCGAGAAACCTGCTACAAAAATCTGAATGTATACCAGGTTTCGCAACAGCCTGGCGCCAAGAATTCAATATTTTGGGCGTGGTCGCTGCTTACGACACACTGTATCCATTTCTTGACTGCTGTGGGAGGTGTTTGACCTTGGCTTGCACAACACAACGGTTTGGGGGCAAGGAGTTCCTGCGCCAGGTGGTGGGGTAGCCGCACAAAAGACCAATGTGAATAGCCAATCTATAGAGCCGTCAGCATTTCGTTGTTGAAAGACCAGTTGTGCAGGTGCTTCCCAGACGATGCCACCACGCCCATATGTGAGCAGTTTTCCGTGAAGTGAGCCCGTGTCATCATTACAGTCTCTTGCTGCATAATCATTTCCTCTCAACTCTGTGTAGGCCGGTTATAATAAAATCTTCTTGAAGGAACTAACTATAGAAGAACAATATGGTCTTGCTGCGTTATCTGTAGTCTGTGTGTGTGTCTGTGCGTGTGTCACCATCAGTGAGGCTAACGTGGACTATTACGGAATATCTTGTACCACAACAACATGCTTAAAGATAAGCAACTTCTTCCCTTATGAATATAGAACCCTGTTGATACATGTGTTCAGCTGTGTTGTAGAAAGAGGATACTGATCACCAAACAACATCCTCTCCCTTGCTTCCCCTGGTACATGACTCTACAGTGTCAAACGACGACACAAAAGTGGCGACGAGGAAAATTCAATTCAGGTCGAAGTTCATCAACTTGGCCGAAGATTTTGTTTGCTACTATTATGTTTTAGCCTGCAGGGATGATCATTTTGCTAATCTGTTGTTGTGTTCTTGTATGTATTCCAGAACTACTCAAATTTCTGTTTTCAGAGACTTTTCTTGACTTCTTGCTGTAAAGGATTTGTGTAAACCGTGGCTACCCCGCCCGGCACCTCAGCCGCAGGCAGCCAATGTGACGGATCTAAAACAAGTTTTTCAGTTTCAGAACAAACAAACAACTAAAAAAAAAGGTTCAAATGGCTCTGAGCACTATGGGACTCAACATCTTAGGTCATAAGTCCCCTAGAACTTAGAACTACTTAAACCTAACTAACCTAAGGACACCACACACATCCATGCCCGAGGCAGGATTCGAACCTGCGACCGCAGCAGTCCCGCGGTTCCGGACTGCAGCGCCAGAACCGCTAGACCACCGCGGCCGGAAAACAACAAACAACTACCTTTGTGAAGATGGTACAACAACGACTGGCTCACCCAACCGAGTTTGCCTCACAAAAGATCAACAAATCAGCCCAGCAAGTGCTTCCGAAAAGCATACTACCGTTCCATCAATTGAACGACACTGAAGAAGAATAACACAGTTCCAAGCACATTGTGATGTTCATCAGGTTCAAGGTACTGTAAAGCTACAATACTTTCTTTCGATTGCGGGGTCCCAAGTGTTAAGGTTAATACAAAGACTATTTCTAACAGGGTCTCCCGACGAAGTCAGCTATGACCAGGTAATCGCAACATTAACTCAGTACTATGACCAGCAAGTTCAAATAGCAGCAGCCAGACATCAGTTTTCAATAGTATACAGAATTAGAAGGGATGACTAGGAAGTGTATATATAAGTTAGTTGTGCCAACTTTTACAGTGATTTAATGATAAAGGATGCAGTAATATTCAATGTCCGAGATAGTAGAATACAAGAACAGATCCTAAAGCACTCTGATCTATAACTATCTCAAGTGTTTCGAATCTTAGTGCAATATGATTCGGGTGCCATAGCGGCCGGTATGTTTGGCCAGGCTCCAGTTTGTAGAGTCGAATCACCCCTTGCTCGCGACCACCCCAAGCAACCAGAACAACGATCGTTTACACAGTCGCACGGACAGCCGCGTAGACCTGTAAACCAGTCTTTGAATTTACTGCAGTCTTGCCCTAGATGTTTTGCACCCCATAAAAGACAGGATTACCCATCACGTAACGCAACGTGTTACACGTATGGAAAAAAGAGCCATGTCCAAACAGTTTGTTTGCAAAGGCACAAAAGCGGCACTTTTGTCAGCTCTCGGGAAAAAAAGTACCTCGTGCACAGCCAGTGACGCTCTGTTTTCAAAACCTACAGCAGGTTCTGACGAAAGTAAAATTAAGGTTGTGCCTTCTCACCCGAGTGATGTGCAATGACGTTCTGACAAACTATTTGTCTCATTACGAATTGTCGTGCGAACTTTCAGTTAGACACAGGTGCCTCAGTAATTTTGCTCAATAGTGCTACGTACGAACAGGTAGGCTTGTAACAATAATGTACCAATAATAATTTTTTTCTTTATGCATTTAGATAAATGTTTCTTTCTGAATTTATGTAAAATAATGTAAATATTGTTTTGGATCTTTTTCTTTTCGTGTCGTGTTAAAGAAACTGTAAACAACTTTTGAAATGAATGTTATTATTTATGTTAGATTTCAAGCGATTTGATAACCAAAGGAAAATGTATTTAATGTTAAAACTATTGTAAAATGTGAAAATTGTAATTTAAACACTTGGTCCATATGTAGGTAATGCATTAGGATATGTGTAATAGAAAACCTGTGGTGAATACCCTACCTGTAGGGGCGCGGAGAAAAGGTGGATGCAGGCGAGCGCGGGAAAACGCACACTGGCGCGGTTCGGCACAACGGGCTCAGTAACACAGTCGGAGTTGGGCATCGGTCAGAGGAACATGTACTGTACCGAGGAGGCTATCCAGGAAAAGTGGATTCCATTGAGCCTCGGATGGGCCGATTCCGACGACTACTTGGCATGGCTATATCCTTAGGCACAAAAGTGGAAAGATTACGACGCTAAGAAGAATGAAAGTGCCGATACTGTGAGAGCCTTAGCCGTGCTTGTATGTGTGCTGTGATGCCCGCTATCTCGCTGCCCGCCATCCGCCGCACCGACGTGCACAGGTCAAACATTTATTTCTTCTTTAGAAGTGTATTTGTGTGGACCAGTGTCGAAACTGTTTTGACTGTTCAATAATAACGTGACTTTTACCAGAATTGCCTTAGCCGTTACTTATCCTTATCACTGACCTAAATAGGGTCCTTACCACATATTGTGCAACCCGAGTATCCTGAATTGAAAGTTTACAGTTAGTAATAAATCATCTGCAGACTAATCTATGCTATAAAGACGTTTAAATTCATGTTTGTTAACGCAGATGTTAGTAAAGAACAACAGTGTGATTAAATTGAAAGATAAATTTTGAATTGAGCTAGCAATGTTATTTAATTCATTTGAGACTGAAAGAATGATAACTAATCGATTCAGTAAAAATAAGACAAAAGATTAGTTCTTCACAGATTGATAACTTTGAGTGTTAATTTACCTTCAGGACTTACTAGTTTCAGTATAACAACCATAACAGATTTAGGCCCCCCCCCTTTCTCTTGCCTATTCTTGCACATTCTGAAGAGTACTGATCAGAATTGAACAGTAAAATTAATTTCTATATTAAACCTAAAGTCTATTCACCGAGAGCTGGGACGAAACATAAACAGTGTCACGTGAGCGACTACGCTCGTTTCCAGAGAAAGCATTCGGTGTTCACGTGATACGAAGGGGTGTGGAAAATCCTTGGCGCACGCTTTGCATCTGGCGGCGTCCGGCTGGCTGCCGAGCTGGCACAGGGCACCGTGAGAAACTATGGCAACAATGTAAGAAATAAATTTAACAATAATGTTAAACTAAGTTCATTCTGTCGAAGCAGATTTATTTTCATTCAGATTGCTGACAATACGCTCCATTAAAACACAATTAATTGTTAATTTTAATAACAATACCAGTAATAATAATGAGAAAGGACGAAACAAGGTTCACTCTGTCGAACTTGAACTGTTTTCATTGAGACTTATAACAAACCGCTCCTCTCTCTCCTCTATAATGCAGTATAATTTCCACATTTGAGTTTCCACTTTTTCTACGACATGGAGGACGCACTTGTTCCAATACTCTGCAGTCACTGTTCTTACTGCTTCTTCTAGCAGTACTTTAACTTCCGGCATTTTGTATGTTTTCCTTTTCGCTGCAACATAGCCATTTGATTCTGGCCTACACTAACTCGATGGTGTTTAATTCACAGTGGTACGGAGGAATTATGAGAACTGTGTTCCCTGCATTATTCGCCATTTCATCTATTGCATATTCGTTGTGCACTGTTCTGTGATTTTTAACTATATCTAAAAGTTCTTTCTTCAACATACCGTCTTCGAAATCGATGTTTTTAGATTTTACCCACTCTGATATTTGGTGCTTACTGGAATTCGCATTGGGAACTTTTTCTTTTCTCCGAGAATGGTACGGCGCGTTATCAAGAACAATAACTGCATTTTCCTGAAGCCGAGGAAGAACATCTTGAAACCACTTCTCGAAGGTTTCGGCGCACGTCTCCTCATGATAATCTCCACTTTTCTTGGATTCGAAAGTCCACAAACATCCTTCAACGAACCCTGCTTTGCTGCCAATGTGTGCGATAATCAGACGTTTCCCTATACCTGATGGGCCCTTGCTTCCGGTGGATAACCCGGACAGAAACGCTCGTTTTGAGGAACTTATAGTGTCATCTACCCAGACATAACTTCGGGTATGTCCTGCGTTCACCCACGTCTCGTCCAAATAGTAAATGGGTCTGCCTTCATCTCTCAACCGTTTAATGGTTCGAAGATAACGCCGCCTCCATAAAAAGATGTCATCCCTGTCTATTAGCATGCTATCGCGCGCACGCCGGACATATATGAAATTCGTTTCTCTCAATAACTTATAAAATGTAGTTCTCCGAAAATTGGCCAGATCTGCATCTTCGTTCACGACTGTAACCACTTTGTCAATTGATGGCAATTCGTTACGAAAAAAAAAATTCGTGTACTTTCCTTCGTATCGCATTTCTATCGAAGTTGTCAACATTTTCAGAATGTTTGTCGTAATTTTCCTTTCTTGGTAGTCTTCAAAGAGTGTGTGGCCTTGTACAGCTGCAGGTGTTTTCGAAACAATGTCACTCATCGACTGCTCTGGATATAACAGTTCCGTTTTATACACATTAAGCACCATGTGCTTCTCAGAAGAACTTTGATTTCTTCTTTGCTCGCTTCTTTGGTGGACTCAGAACTGACGCATCGACCTCGCTCGCTGAATCCGTGGATAACATAATAAGGACAGCCGTATGTGATGCTAATGAAATAAGTGAATATATAAAATAAGAAACCATGCGATGCTATCGGATGCGCACATAAACAGTGAATGCTTAACGTGACTACAAACACATATACTTAGTCTAATAATCAACAACTAGTCTTTCAAGCGTCTTTACGAATGAACTTAAGATATCCTGAAATCGCCGCTGTACAACACCCACTAATGAGCTCACATCTGCAACTGAGACGGCCACACTGACAGAGCGCAGCGCCTGCGAACCGCACAATGCATCGCTCATAAAGGACAAACGGTTGCACCCATCGCATTCGAACAAACTAAAAAATGAAATTCATACCTTTCTGAAACTTTTCTCGCTTACACCCCCACAAAAGAACTTAAAGGTAATAATTTTGTCGCTTACTATATTTCGGATGATGATTTGGTAAAAGTTCTATATCAGACATTAGATTTTAATTCATTGCTTCACTATTACTGACTCTATTGGGCAGAAAATTTGCATACGTCATCCACAAATAGCACTGAAGGCAATTATAAAATTATTTTGCTGTGCGCCACACAGTTTAGGAGATACGGCGTGATAAATATAGAGTAACGCGAAAAAACAACTTTTCCTGAAAGCTTTAATATTTCTCTTTTTGAGTGACAATAAATTTTAATGTAATGTAAATAAAGGTGTCGGAAGGTAGTTCTCGGATCACTTTATCATGTTCAGGTGCCAAATTATAAAAAACACGACTTTCATTTTTTAAATTTCTGACGCCCCTGCCTTGTATACCCCTGGCCGGCAGCGCTGTGGTCACGCGCCTTGCCGTGTTTACAGTACGTCTCTCGTTTCGGTGAATGGAGTATAAGTGTGTAAGTATTTTTTCAATTTTAGTAGTGACATTGTATGTGTGTTTTCAAAGTTGCTGATTCTAGGGTAATCTATGCCCGATTTCAGTCTGATCAATATACAAAGTGCAGCTCGTAGTAATCATTGCTGTGTGGTGTTGTGTAAGTTTAGCTCATCCAAATTAGTACAAAAGAAGAAAACCTTAGTTCAGTAGATTCTTTCTGGTTCTAAATTTTGCCATAAAACGCAACATTACTACGTGTCATTATGCTTGTACATGCTACCACTTGTACAAGGAAAAACTCACTCATTGCCTAATTAGGCTGGCGACCGTATTATTTATCATTGGTAGTATCTACTGTGTGTACTTCTTGTCCATGCGAACGCGTAATTATACTTTACATTTGCTTGACGCATCACTGTAGTTACTGACTGAATATAAGTCCGAATTGCTTCCATTAGGTACACGCGGTCAACTTATGTACTAAATCCTTGTTTACAAGGTGAAGCCCGTGAACTTATTACAGTACAGGCTTTATTGAGCTAACGCACGTCCGACAGGGCGGTAGTGTTACAAGTGGCTTCCCGGTGACAGGACATCCAGTTGTTGTCGGTTACAAATTAATGTAAATACCGAACAGTGGATGTTCAGTGGCACGAACAGTAATAAAGTTTAGCAAAGTAAACTGCAGTGTGAGTCAAGTATAATAGTGTGGTGTGATTGGCATTCAATATGGACAGGAACGGGGACAGGGTAGATGTGCCGAGCGAAATGGAGAATGCGGCTAGCAGTAGCAGGAGTCTACGCGGCCAGATAACAGATGGCGTTAGCGGAAGACAATTGGCGTACATACCATGAACACGTCAACGAACAGATTGAAATGTCGCGATCGCCTCGAACACAGCAAGGGACAAAACAGGAAGTAGAGGGTGACTTTGTAGATGATAGTGGGTACGTGAACGAATCCACTGAAATATTTGATTCACCGCAGATAAAGAAAGAACCGAAAGAAACTTTTGAAGTAGGATGGGAAAACACTAATTCCGTAGAACAAAACAGTGTAAAAATTTTGAGCATGAACGATCTATTTGAACAATTAACCAAACAAATGGCAGGGCAGAATGAGCAACTTCAAAGACAAGTCGGTAATCAGAATGAGCAACTTCAAAAACAAGTCGGCAATCAGGTTAATCAGCTCAAAACACACGTTGACGAGCAGCTCAAAACACAGAACGAGCAGCTTAAAATACACGTTGATCAAATTAAAGCACAGGTCAAAGATCAAGGAATTAGAATTAGTAAACAAATAGAGCAGGTAGAACAAAAAGTGGGGAATTTAAGTTCTGTGGTAAACAATATGAAATTTGAAATTGATACCATTAACAAAAATACGGATACTATGCAGGAAGAAATTGGTAACATTAATAGTAGATTCGATGTTGAAATTCTCAACATCCAAGAGAAAGTAGAACCTCTGGTTGAAACTAAAGTAGACGAAAAAGTTTTCGGTCTTAAAACTGAGATCGTAAATGAATGTCAATACGGAATATCTCAGTTGAAAAAGGTAGTTGTAGACACTGAAAAAGAATTAGGTGAAAAAGTAACCGGATGTGTTCAAAATTGTACGAAAATTCAAGGCAAAATTTTCGATCTAGAGAGCAAAATTAAAGATAGGCCTGGTGTGGTCTGTAATGGCGCACCAATTACGAAGCTGTTAGAAGGCGAGGAACGCTTCGATCCCGCCAAGAAACATAACAGGTGGCATCCGTTAGATTTTATCAAAAATTGCGAGAGAGTGTTTCCTGAGCACTTGTCTGATCAGGAAAAGATAAATGTAGTAATTAGCGCTTTAGAAGGTGACGCTAAGCGCTGGGGAATCAATCTAAATACCGAACGAATGACGTTCGAAGAATTTAGGCAACGTTTTACGGAAGAATATTGGTCTGAACAAAAGCAGGACCATTTATGGCGCGAATTTATCATGACCAAACAGCATGATAACAGGGGCAGGAATTCTTTGAAAGATTTCTGCGAGTATTGGTACCGAAAATTGACGCATTTAAGAGGCCGAAGATCGGATTCAGAAATTATCTGGGAGCTGTATAAAAAGCTCCCAGATGATTCAAAGAGGTATGTAGGAAGCAACCATCGTAGCTTCCAAGCATTTCTAGAAAGGGTCGAAGACGAAGACCATTGGCGCGAAAGTCGAACCAATTATCAAAATTTTGGTAACCGTAATAACCGAATCTATGACGAAAGAAATGACGGCGATGGATTTCGCGTCAATATGATACAGAGAGGAAGAGGCAGAGGAAGAGGCAGAGGGAATTATCAAGGTCTCGGTAGAGGGTATGCCGCGCAAAATAATAACGACGCGGGAAACTAATTTCCGCGAACGTTGCGGGCCAAACGGAAGCGGACAATACATACCGGCCCCGAATTAACAAAAGATACCGGACCGACCGTAATGTAATGAGACAGGCTAGAGACAGGCGTGAAGCGACGCAACGTGTTGTGGCGAGACAAGCGTCAGGTGCGAGCCAGCATGAGTCATATTGGCCGCACAGAATACTCCAGGTTAACAGGCGAGTGGAGCATCAGAGGGCAACGGCCCAGCCTAGTGGAACATCTGTTCAGAGAGAAGCCGCTAGCAATACGGCAGCAGTAGGTACGAACTTAGCCGTAAGAGATAATGAAAATTTTTCGAGTGATAATTCCGTGGCAAAGGAAACAATAGATGAGACTGTGAATACACAGAGAGGTGCGGTTAGCAGTGTTTGCAATGAGGAAAAGGGCGATAATGAATTAGCAGGTGTAACTGATTGGCGTGTGCAGATCGACGATCTGTACAAGGGCCTAAAGCAATGTGAGTGGGAGGATTGTAAGAAGGAGTATGAGGCGACGAAATTAGATGGTGGAAAGAGAAATAGTAGGGGCGTCAATAAAGGGACGTGGCCCAAATTTGAAGAGGGGAAAATAAATAGCGCCGCGCAAAGTACGCGTGCTGCCGATAAGGGGAAGGTTAATGATAGGAAGGATTGGGAGGAGGAAATCCTCAGCATTGACGAAGAAATAACTTCTGCTAACAATCCGCCAATAGTACAAGCTGCTACCGAGAGGCACCGTGGAGAAGGGGCAGATGATTACCTGAAAGTAATTAAAGTCCACGAGGATCACACCGAATATGAAGTCATAGTAGATGTAAATAAAGCTGATGATGAGGCCGTTTCGCCAAAAGAGGAGATTGAATTAAAATCTAAGCCTGACGACAATACCAAGGAAGAACTTAGTGCCTGTCTCAGAAAAGCCTTTATGTTAGAACCTGATAGCGATCCGGAATGGTCGGATTCCGACGATAGTTCAGATGATGAAAGATACGCTAATACAGACAAAATTGAATATACTAACTTTCCCTATTGTGCAAAAGTAGCGTACTTAAGCGAATCAGATGTGGAGGAAGGGAGTAGTGATGACTCTAGTGAAGATGTATTTTTCGGGGTAAAAGAAAGTGAATATACTTTTACTGAAAGAGGGTATGAAAAAATCAGTGAAATCAAAGGGGATGCAGTTAAGTACGATATTGTACCTAACGATGACGAGGTATCAAAACAAAATCCAGATGTTGAGACCGAACAAAGAAAGAAAGAACCACCGGACGACTCAGTGTTTATTTTGCGAAGAATTCAAGTGAGCAAAGACTATGAACTCCAGAGGCCTAAGAAGCCACCAGACTTAAGTGACTGTTTTATGAACCATAAAAGACTGCCTTGTTAATAAAGAGACGAGCAGGGGCAGGATGCTGTATTTGTAGATATTATTAATATTATGCATTACTTGATTGTTACTATAGCTCAGTGTTATCTGAAAATGAATTATTGTTTTGTTGAATTAGAGCCTGGGGCAGATTCATATCGGATTTTGAGAATGTCATGAACACTTTACATCATGAAACTACAGGATTCCCACCGGAAGAAATTTTGTTAGGTAAAAGTAGTAAAAGTTTAATTGAAGAAAAATTAGAGTTTCCACCTTGTACAAGTTTGGGATTGAATCAAAAGAAAGAATTGGTAATAAAAAGGGCAAAGCAAAAAGCCGAATCTAGATCTAGAAGACACGATAAAAATCTAACGGTTTCAAAATTTAAAATTGGAGATTATGTTCTTCTAAAAACCCACGAAAAATCTAGTGAACTAAACCATGAGATTTCAAAATTTAAATATATAATGGACCATATATAATTCAGAATATTCCACACGACAATGCTTACTACCTAATCTACCCAAAATCCAAAAGACCTTTAGGAGTAAGAAATATAGTGGATCTGAAACTGTATGTTCCCAGAAACGAGTAATTGTGCTGTATCTTATGCTGAACACAAATTGTTTCAAATGTAACTATTCTTTGTAAATGTCTGTATACCACTGAAAGTTTACTAATGTAGTTATGTGAGTTTCAGATTACCAATTGTACTGTAACTATAAAAATGTATGGAGGAAAGGACTGAAAGGAAAGGATAAATGCTTTCAGACAGATAACAGATGGAACTGTCAAAAATGAAAATGGGCAGTGTATGAACCAGAATATGAAGGACTGCCAAATACCAATGAGGGCAGATAAATAGTCGATGGAAAATAGTAAATGTAATCCAGAGGATGTGACAATATGAAGTGAAATGGACTGCCCAAATCCACATAATAGGCAGCAAATATGTGTAGATAATTTTCTGAAAAATTTGTGTGTGTGTTTTGTTTAATAAGTTAAGAAATGGACTGCTATTCAAAGCAAGCAGAGATAAATTTCTTATAGTTTATACGAAATAGCATTTGTTTTTGTAATTAAATGTTTGCATTCCAGAAATTTTAAATTATTTCTTTAAGAAATTTGGGAAAAAATGATTAAATTGCTATTTTAGTAATGTTAGAATGGAAAGTTGGACTGTGCAAAACGAGAAATTGGTATTGATATGTTAAAATAGTGTGAACCTATATACAGTGAGTGGAAGGAAATATGTAGTGTAAATCTTCTTGAACATTTACGTAAAGATTCAGAACCAGTGTATCATTGTTAAATTTAGTGTTCCCATAAAATTTAGACTTAAGAAAATTTTCTGGAAACACGGGCATGTGTAACAATAATGTACCAATAATAATTTTTTTCTTTATGCATTTAGATAAATGTTTCTTTCTGAATTTATGTAAAATAATGTAAATATTGTTTTGGATCTTTTTCTTTTCGTGTCGTGTTAAAGAAACTGTAAACAACTTTTGAAATGAATGTTATTATTTATGTTAGATTTCAAGCGATTTGATAACCAAAGGAAAATGTATTTAATGTTAAAACTATTGTAAAATGTGAAAATTGTAATTTAAACACTTGGCCCATACGTAGGTAATGCATTAGGATATGTGTAATAGAAAACCTGTGGTGAATACCCTACCTGTAGGGGCGCGGAGAAAAGGTGGATGCAGGCGAGCGCGGGAAAATGCACACTGGCGCGGTTCGGCACAACGGGCTCAGTAACACAGTCGGAGTTGGGCATCGGTCAGAGGAACATGTACTGTACCGAGGAGGCTATCCAGGAAAAGTGGATTCCATTGAGCCTCGGATGGGCCGATTCCGACGACTACTTGGCATGGCTATATCCTTGGGCACAAAAGTGGAAAGATTACGACGCTAAGAAGAATGACAGTGCCGATACTGTGAGAGCCTTAGCCGTGCTTGTATGTGTGCTGTGATGCCCGCTATCTCGCTGCCCGCCATCCGCCGCACCGACGTGCACAGGTCAAACATTTATTTCTTCTTTAGAAGTGTATTTGTGTGGACCAGTGTCGAAACTGTTTTGACTGTTCAATAATAACGTGACTTTTACCAGAATTGCCTTAGCCGTTACTTATCCTTATCACTGACCTAAATAGGGTCCTTACCACATATTGTGCAACCCGAGTATCCTGAATTGAAAGTTTACAGTTAGTAATAAATCATCTGCAGACTAATCTATGCTATAAAGACGTTTAAATTCATGTTTGTTAACGCAGATGTTAGTAAAGAACAACAGTGTGATTAAATTGAAAGATAAATTTTGAATTGAGCTAGCAATGTTATTTAATTCATTTGAGACTGAAAGAATGATAACTAATCGATTCAGTAAAAATAAGACAAAAGATTAGTTCTTCACAGATTGATAACTTTGAGTGTTAATTTACCTTCAGGACTTACTAGTTTCAGTATAACAACCATAACAGATTTAGGGCCCCCCCCTTTCTCTTGCCTATTCTTGCACATTCTGAAGAGTACTGATCAGAATTGAACAGTAAAATTAATTTCTATATTAAACCTAAGTGTATAAGTATTTTTTCAATTTTAGTAGTGACATTGTATGTGTGTTTTCAAAGTTGCTGATTCTAGGGTAATCTATGCCCGATTTCAGTCTGATCAATATACAAAGTGCAGCTCGTAGTAATCATTGCTGTGTGGTGTTGTGTAAGTTTAGCTCATCCAAATTAGTACAAAAGAAGAAAACCTTAGTTCAGTAGATTCTTTCTGGTTCTAAATTTTGCCATAAAACGCAACATTACTACGTGTCATTATGCTTGTACATGCTACCACTTGTACAAGGAAAAACTCACTCATTGCCTAATTAGGCTGGCGACCGTATTATTTATCATTGGTAGTATCTACTGTGTGTACTTCTTGTCCATGTGAACGCGTAATTATACTTTACATTTGCTTGACGCATCACTGTAGTTACTGACTGAATATAAGTCCGAATTGCTTCCATTAGGTACACGCGGTCAACTTATGTACTAAAATCCTTGTTTATAAGGTGAAGCCCGTGAACTTATTACAGTACAGGCTTTATTGAGCTAACGCACGTCCGACAGGGCGGTAGTGTTACAGGCTCACCACGCCTTTCTAAATCTAGCAAGCATCTAACTGCTTACAACGGACAGGAAATACCATTCTTTAGAGAGTGTAATTTGCCTGCCACTTACAAATCTCACACTAGGACAGTGAATTTTACTGCGTTGAAGTCAAGAGACAGTGAGAATATTTTCGGTTCAGATGCCTTTGATTTGTTTGGCCTTAGCATACACGACAAGGTACAGTCAGACTCTACAACTGCACCAAAAGAGTGTCGCTAGCTTGCTTAAGGAATTTCCTGAACTATTTTGAGAAGGAACTGGAAAAGCTAATAAGTTTGTAGCTAATATTACATTGAAAGACAATGCACAGCCTAAGTTTTTTCGAGCCCGCCCGTTCCAATTGCCTTACGGGAGGAGATAGCCAGTGAACTGAAAGAGTAATGGAGTAATTACTCCCATCCAAGCTACTCAATTGGCAAGTCCCACCGACTTGTTGCCTAATCATTCTGGTCGCATCCGCATTTGTGTTGACTTCAAGCCTACAGTCAACCCACAGACAGCAGTTACGTCATCCTCAGGAACTCATGGACAGGCTTGGTGCAGGACGTTACTTTTCTATGATATATTTGCGTGATGGCTACTTGCAAATTCCACTGGATGAAGAATCACAAAAAGTGAAAAAGTGTTTGTTATAAATACACGCATAGAACTGTTCAAGTATTTGATTGCCGTTCGGCAATGCTTCCGCACACGCTATTTTCCAACTTACCATTTTGTTCAAACTATCTTGACGATATTGTCGTCCCAAGTCGTACACCAGAGGAACACATTACCAATTTGCGTTCTCTTTTTCGAGCGTTGTCAGAAGCGTCGTCTCGAAAAGTGTGACTTTTTTCAAACTGAACTACAGTACTTGGGTTGGGTGAAAAACAGTCGTGTGCACATCCTCAAATCACATATGCTTGCAATCCGTGACCTGCATGTTCCTCGCAATGCGTTTGAGCTGCAGTCAGTACTAGGCAACATGAGATACTACATTCAGGTCATACATAATACCGCTCATATCTCGGCTCCATTGCATCGCTTGCGTCGGAAAAATGTGCCTTTGTGTGGACTAAAGATTGTCAAGAGACAATTCAGAAACTCAAAAACGTTTTTCTTAGTGCCAGATGTTTAGAACATTTTGCCCCTGCCAAGCCAGTACTTTTGCAAGTCGACGATTCTTCCTACGGAATCGGCGCTCTGCTTTTGCACAGAATTGGAGCACAAGACAGACCTATCCGTTTTGCCTCAAAGTTGCTCACTCTACTCAATGCAATTATTCTCAAATTAAAAAAGGGGGTCTCATTATTCCGTATGGTGTGACCATAATCCGTCTTTGTATGGTCGTAAGTTCTGTTTAGTGACAGATCGAAAGCCTTTGAAATCCTTGTTTCATCCTACAAAGCCGGTACCTACGCGCATTGCTCAAAAATTGCAACGCTGGCCTTTGTTGCTTTCGCAGTATCACTATGAAATTGTGTACACAACTATGGCAAAGCATGGCAATGCAGACACGCTATCTCGCCTTCCGATTGGCCCAGACTCTGATTTTGATGTATCTGCCGCATCTTGTTGCCAAATCGATGCGGAGGACTCTGAATTTCTGGAATCTTTATCTTTGCACTACAGAAAAACTGCACAGGCCTCGGAAGCAAACCCAGATCATAAGATTTTCTTGCGTTATATTCACTGGTCTTGGCCTCGTTCATTGAACAGTATCCAGAACTCAGTTGCGCACCACGTTGGCATAACCTTGCATTTCAACAAGGTGTGACTCTTGTTCCAAATGATTGTGGACAATCCCGTGTGGTTATTCCCAAAGTGTTGCAAAGAATGTGTTGCGATTGCTCCATCAATTACATTGCGAAATTCTTCTCACTAAACAGTTCGCGCGCCGACACTGTATTTGGCAGAGCATGGATGCCCACATTGAACAGATGCCGTCACAGTGTCGTTCATGCGCGGAGAACCAATCCGCTTCGCCACAAACATTCTCAGCTTGAAGTAAGACTCAGTTGCCATGGCAACAAGTGCACAGCGACTTTCTGGAACACTTGTTGGCTCAAATGGTAGATTCTTCTAAAATTCAAATGGTTCTAAGCACTATGGGACAACATCTGAGGTCATCAGTTCCCTAAACTTAGAACTATTTAAACCTAACTAACCTAATGATATCACACACTTCTTCCATGCCCGAGGTAGAATTCGAACCTGCAACCGTAGCAGCTGCGAGACTCTTTTAGGGCGTTTCCCTTTGTGGGGCCTATAAACTCTACCACATCACGTAGTACCATTCAACGTTGTCCTCCATATTTTGCACAGAAGACTTGACGGAAATACTTGTGTCGGTCAACGAACCACAGTTCACTTCACGTTGTTTGGAACAGTTTTGTGAATGGAATGGCATTCGCCGTCTCACAAGTGCTTCATTTTACCCGCGCTCCAAAGGAGGAGCAGAACTCTTCGTACGCACTTCTAAGCAACACTTGGCCAAGCTTTGCACCACTCACACACGGGAACAGGTGATGCAACTCTTTCTAGCCTCCTAACGCTCCTACCCAGGGGAGGGACCATCATCGTCGGAATATTTGCATGGCTGCCGCCATCGAACGCTGCTACACCTGCTACATCCGCCGCAGTATCCGGCGCCGCCAATGGTCCGCAAGTATCGCTTTGCGCCACGCGATGTTGTTGTTTTCCGATTTTGTGGCAACCCTGGGCGCTCGGAAACAGGCGTGATGCAGGAACGCATTGGTTCTTCTATGTATTTGATTGTAGGTCCCCACGGTTTGCAGCACCGACACCAGAATCAACCTCGCGCATTTCATTTGCCCCATGAGTCTGCTGCTTTTCTTCCCCCAGATTCACGTCCTCATAGGGCTGCGCGGTGTTCGCAGCTGCCCGCTGGTGCCATCAGAGCATTCCAGGAAGAGCAGATGGACGATATGCTCTCGCCTCCACCATCCCCGCTCGTCGACTCGATGGACCTGGATCCGCTACCGCCGTCGCCGCTGCTGTCATTGCCCCAGGGTACACCCTCAGGCCTGGACGTGTGCTATGGCAATAGTTTTCTGGAGGATGTTCCTGTTGCCTCGGAAGCCAGATGATGGGGTACGGTCGGGAGTACACCACCCTCCATAGTCACGGCTTCCAGCTCTTCTCTACTTCCAGTGTCCTGCCTCCTCCCCATTGTCGTTCGGAAGAAGATCAGTTGGACAGAGTGGATAACGTCTTGAATACAGTTTGTAAGGTGTATACAAATAAAAATGAAACAACGATTTTGGAATGAAGCCGAGTTATGTCAGGCAGTGATACTGGATCAGGATAAGGAACGCTAAGAGCTGTGGATGAGTACATAACTGACAATGGCAGAAGTAAATAGGATAGTCAGGTTGTTATTAGATACCAATTTTTTTCATGTGTTCTTTCGACTATGTAATTACGGAATCAGTTTCCTGCCTTGAGCAAACACAGATTTTATCTTCAACACCCTTATGTATTTCTTCAAAATCTCATCACCTACAGTGGGTTAATTTTATTCCATGTGCAAAAGACCAATGGAATTCTATTCCCTGCTGTCAAAGAACTATCAGAAGCTCCATACACATAACAAACACACAAAAACACACTCATTCTGTCTGTCTCTCTCTCTCTCTTTTTCTCTCTCTGTCTCTCTCTCTGTCTCTCTCTCTCTCTCTCTCTCTCACACACACACACACACACACACACACACACACACACACATACACACACACACGATCCTCATAAAGTGGTCTGAATACGAAGTTACAAATTCCGGCCCAACACACAATGGCTACATCAAGATGCGGAACACGTGAATAAGCCATAAACAAGGACGTTCAGTTAAAGAAATATCAGTATTTGATGTTATGTTAATAATGTTATGAATATAAATACTGTAAACCACAATTTTTAAGATTATCAAGCAAATTTCTGAAGACATAAAATGATGAAACGTCACCGAATGGTAAAGAGAGTTAAATGCGAAAACTGGTATTGCTCAAGACAGAAGCGTATTTCCATAATTACACATAATGAGGGTAAGACAACGATCGGTCATCCCGCCTCGGTTCCACTGTCTGAATAGGGAGACGCAGGGATCTGTTACCAACCAGTGTTGTTCGCATTGGGTTTGATGTGGCCTTAGATTTGTCATGACCAAGCTGGGATGAATTGCTTATTGTGTACAGCTTTCAAAGTATATTTATCATGTGATATTTTTCTATAACTTGAGGTAAGATTCCTTGACGCTACTCCAGGTGGGTGTAAAAATGAATATGCGCAACGGAAAATACTGAATGCGAATAATTAAGATTTGACCCTGTCTTACTATCCCCTGAAGCAGACCTTAGGATCTCTTAATTTTCATATTATTTCCTCCTTCCTACTCTTTATACACTCCTGGAAATTGAAATAAGAACACCGTGAATTCATTGTCCCAGGAAGGGGAAACTTTATTGACACATTCCTGGGGTCAGATACATCACATGATCACACTGACAGAACCACAGGCACATAGACACAGGCAACAGAGCATGCACAATGTCGGCACTAGTACAGTGTATATCCACCTTTCGCAGCAATGCAGGCTGCTATTCTCCCATGGAGACGATCGTAGAGATGCTGGATGTAGTCCTGTGGAACGGCTTGCCATGCCATTTCCACCTGCCGCCTCAGTTGGACCAGCGTTCGTGCTGGACGTGCAGACCGCGTGAGACGACGCTTCATCCAGTCCCATACATGCTCAATGGGGGACAGATCCGGAGATCTTGCTGGCCAGGGTAGTTGACTTACACCTTCTAGAGCACGTTGGGTGGCACGGTATACATGCGGACGTGCATTGTCCTGTTGGAACAGCAAGTTACCTTGCCGGTCTAGGAATGGTAGAACGATGGGTTCGATGACGATTTGGATGTACCGTGCACTATTCATTGTCCCCTCAACGATCACCAGTGGTGTACAGCCAGTGTAGGAAATCGCTCCCCACACCATGATGCTGGGTGTTGGCCCTGTGTGCCTCGGTCGTATGCAGTCCTGATTGTGGCGCTCACCTGCACGGCGCCAAACACGCATACGACCATCATTGGCACCAAGGCAGAAGCGACTCTCATCGCTGAAGACGACACGTCTCCATTCGTCCCTCCATTCACGCCTGTCCCGACACCACTGGAGGCGGGCTGTACGATGTTGGAGCGTGAGCGGAAGACAGCCTAACGGTGTGCGGGACCGTAGCCCAGCTTCATGGAGACGGTTGCGAATGGTCCTCGCCGATACCCCAGGAGCAACAGTGTCCCTAATTTGCTGGGAAGTGGCGGTGCGGTCCCCTACGGCACTACGTAGGATCCTACGGTCTTGGCGTGCATCCGTGCGTCGCTGCGGTCCGGACCCAGGTCGACGGGCACGTGCACCTTCCGCCGACCACTGGCGACAACATCGATGTACTGCGGAGACCTCACGCCCCACGTGTTGAGCAATTCGGCGGTATGTCCACCCGGCCTCCCGCATGCCCACTATAGGCCCTCGCTCAAAGTCCATCAACTGCACATACGGTTCACGTCCACGCTGTCGCGGCATGCTACCAGTGTTAAAGACTGCGATGGAGCTCCGTATGCCACGGCAAACTGGCTGACACTGACGGCGGCGGTGCACAAATGCTGCGCAGCTAGCGCCATTCGACGGCCAACACCGCGGTTCCTGGTGTGTCCGCTGTGCCGTGCGTGTGATCATTGCTTGTACAGCCCTCTCGCAGTGTCCGGAGCAAGTATGGTGGGTCTGACACACCGGTGTGAATGTGTTCTTTTTTCCATTTCCAGGAGTGTATATAAATTACAACATGAACATAAATAAATGTTTAAGGGAACTAGTAACTACAAAATGAGAAATGTAGTTTCTGCTTGTACATTTATTGTAGGTTAAAACCATTTCATATATTACAAATGTTTATATATCAATGTCTAGTGGACATAAAGAGATACAAATGAATTTCCACCCTAATATGATTGATCAAACTGCCCAGATCTGCCCCCTTTTATGGCTACGCGATCTAATATAAATAATGCGAGATGACTGACATCATCTACGTACCAAACACTGGAAGACAATACTTTCAAAGATGATCTACAGTGATGTGCAACCTCAGTGGAAATATAACTTACGTGATCACAGCTGTCTACGTTTATATCCCTAATATACCGAAGCAATCAGCAATATCACCGTGTGTACTGCGTCCGGTGTGTCAGAGTGATGGTCCTCGTACACGTCTGTGACGATGGAACAACTTCAGTCGCAAAATAAAAACTCCTTCAAACACTAGTACGGCAGACGGCGGTCCTCTGACTAGTATAATCTAATACTGTCTTCTCCTATCTGTGTTCTACAGACAAGAAACGCGAACTCCCAGCCACAAGGGCGGAATACAGATAATGTGTCTACGCTCTCAATCACTGAACTCATCGACGACTCCCTACCCGGAGATGAAGTCCAGAATAGTATAAGTTTGCAACAATACAGTGCCTAACCGTCTAACTATAAAATCTGAGAGCAAAGACAGCAAGTCCGTCTGTACCAACAAAGCGGATACTGAGCAACCGTCAAACACGGGCAGTCAAAATGGAAGACTTTTTCTCTCCACCGCTGGCTTCCCAGCAAAGCTCGACTCCCCACCCTCGTAACTGCAGAAGGCGAATCATACTCTCGAAACCACGGAATATTCTCCCTCTCTACAGATTCTTGCAAACCATATTTTAGTCGTAACTCTTCAGGCTTTCCCGGCGAGATCTTGACATATGGAATAATCGGGACTACTGCCGGATGTTCGTGTCGCTCTGGCACAATATTTGGGCCACGTAACTCGTTGCCTTCTTCAGGTGCTACCTGAGACTGCCGTATTGGAGGATCTTGTCCATGCGGGCGCGGACGGCAAAGAGAGCACCCAGCGCCCTCTGGGCATAAATACTGGACAAGATCGTCCAATACGGCAGTCTCAGGTAGCACCTGAAGAAGGCAACGAGTTACGTGGCCCAAATATTGTGCCAGAGCGACACAAACATCCGGCAGTAGACCCGACTATTGCATATGTCATATTTTAGTCTTTTGTCGTCCAGCGCGGAAAGTTTGCGAGGAGATACCTATCCCAGTTAATTAGGAATTCATACAATGGCACGCTTCTCAGAATAAAATTGCTCGGAAATAACCCAGCCTGCGTGATTTGCGAGGTAACACTTCATCGTTCCTCTCTGTGGCGTCCATGGCTTTCAGAGTTTCCGAAGTATTATCTGGTTATACTTCCGGCCTCACTAAATTACCGACCAACCGCCACTCTATGTGCTTCAGCGCTCGGATGCCCAGACCGTCCGTCTAGGGCCACTTCCTGTGTTAAGCAGGACCAACACATCCGTGCGGGCTTTGCCACCCAGGGCCTAAGTTACGCCAGCCGTTCAATTCCACTGGTGTTCCAGTCTCTACTAGTAAGGCAATCATTCATTATGCAGTTTTGATAACAAAGACACTCCATCACCTTTTGTGCAATAAGCTTTAACAACCATTTACAAGGAGTACGCGACAATGTCAGTCTTCTTTAAATATTCATATATACGATGTAAAACCTATCAAATGGTACCCAATTCCGGTTTTAAGTCACGGCAAAGTATGTAGATGAGTACTTGTAAGGTGCGAAATTATAGCCATCTTACAAGATTAAGCTGTAATTATTGTCAGCCATCAGTATAACATCTGACCGATCCGATAATGCATACCCTGCAAGCGTAAAGTGTCGAACGACCTATATCCCTCCGTCCGTACCATTCTCTTCGTCCTATGATGTGCCAACGTTGCTGTCAATGACTGACTCTAGCGGCGGAAATACCCGCAAGTCGTGTGACATGTGGAACATCCCACCCCACCATCACCCCTCATCATCCTACAGGACGCTGCCTCAATGAGATGCAGTGTTCCATGTACTGGGAACCCAGGATCTTGACGCTGTTACCTGCTGTGCACAATCCGACGCATAGTAGCTTGATTGCTCAGAATAATGGAGAAAAGACCGTCACACAATTTACACAACTGTATATAGTTTCTGTTTAGGAATAAGCCCCAATAAGCAGATTAAAAATAGTGGCTACAAGATGGTATTGGCGGCTAAGGAAATGATGCAAAATGTGGCCAAAAGCTTGCCATTCAGTTTACACAAAGTTTGGTACAAATAAATACTTTATGTTTAGGAATAAGAAAACATTATTTTACAAAAATTGCAAACATGTGGCTCCAAATTGGCGTCTTTGGTTTTCTTATGACATCAAATTTCTCCAAATATCCAGAATACGTAGTGAATTACATCCGTATACCAATTCCCCAGCTGTGTGTTGCTTCTTCATTTATTCTGTTTACCTATGTTTAGATCGTTAACGATTGTGAATGGAACTTTGATGCTGGATGGAACCATTTTACGTGGCATTTGCGTTCGCTAACAAGTAATTATATATATATAACGATTGATTTATTTTGAATCAATCTCAATATATCACCAAATTTGGGAGAAAGGGTTTCCGAATTTTCCTTTATCGTTGAGAGTACCTACGAAAATGTTTACCATGTATCTGAAGTAGTCTCAATGCCACAGTCATGCATTTAGGACAATTTTGCCTCCAAAAATATCAATTTCCGTGAATTCTTTATCTGGTGATGCAATGTAGTAGTTGTTGTTGTTGACTTCAGTCCTGAGACTGGTTTGATGCAGCTCTCCATGCTACTCTATCCTGTGCAAGCTTCTTCATCTCCCAGTACCTACTACAACCTACATTCTTCTGAATCTGCTTAGTGTATTCATCTCTTGGTCTCCCTCTACGATTTTTACCCTCCACGCTGCCCTCCAATACTAAATTTGTGATCCCTTGATGCCTCAGAACATGTCCTACCAACCGGTCCCTTCTTCTTGTCAAGTTGTGCCACAAACACCTCTTCTCCCCAATTCTATTCAATACCTCCCCATTAGTTATGTGATCCATCTAATCTTCAACATTCTTCTGCAGCACCACATTTCGAAAGCTTCTATTCTCTTCTTGTCCAAACTATTTATTGTCCATATTTCACTTCCATACATGGCTACACTCCATACAAATACATTCAGAAACGACTTCCTGGCACTTAAATCTATACTCGATGTTAACAAATTTCTCTTCTTCAGAAACGCTTTCCTTGCCATTGCCAGTCTACATTTTATATCCTCTCTACTTCGACCATCATCAGTTATTTTGCTCCCCAAATAGCAAAACTCCTTTACTACTTTAAGTGTCTCATTTCCTAATCTAATTCCCTCAGCATCACCCGATTTAATTCGACTACATTCCATTATCCTCGTTTTGCTTTTGTTCTTGTTCATCTTATATCCCCCTTTCAAGACACTGTCCATTCCGTTCAACTGCTCTTCCAAGTCCTTTGCTGTCTGACAGAATTACAATGTCATCGGCGAACCTCAAAGTTTTTATTTCTTCTCCATGGGCTTTAATACCTACTCCGAATTTTTCTTTTGTTTCCTTTACTGCTTGCTCAATATACAGATTGAATAACACCGGGGACAGGCTACAACCCTGTCTCACTCACTTCCCAACCGCTGCTTCCCTTTAATGCTCCTCGACTCTTATAACTGCCATCTGGTTTCTGTACGAATTGTAAATAGCCTTTCGCTCCCTGTATTTTACGCCTGCCACCTTTAGAATTTGAAAGAGGTTATTACAGTCAACATTGTCAAAAGCTTTCTCTAAGTCTACAAATGCTAGAAATGTAGGTTTGCCTTTCCTTACTCTATTTTCTAAGATAAGTCATAGTGTCAGTATTGCCTCACGTGTTCCAACATTTCTGCGGAATCCAAACTGATCTCCGCCGAGGTCGGCTTCTACCAGCTTTTCCATTCGTCTGTAAATAATTCGCGTTAGTATTTTGCAGCTGTGACTTATTAAACTGACAGTTCGGTAATTTTCACATCTGTCAACACCTGCTTTCTTTGGGATTGGAATTATTATATTCTTCTTGAAGTCTGAGAGTATTTCGCCTGTCTCATACATCTTGCTCACCAGATGGTAGAGTTTTGTCAGGACTGGCTCTCCCAAGGCCGTCAGTAGTTCTAATGGAATGTTGTCTACTCCCGGGACCTTGTTTCGACTCAGGTCTTTCAGTGCTCTGTCAAACTCTTCACGCAGTATCGTATCTCCCATTTCATCTTCATCTACATCATCTTCCATTTCCATAATATTGTCCTGAAGTACATCGCCCTTGTATAGACCCTCTATATACTCCTTCCACCTTTCTGCTTTCCCTTCTTTGCTTAGAACCGGGTTTCCATCTGAGCTCTTGATATTCATACAAGTGGTTCTCTTCTCTCCAAAGGTCTCTTTAATTTTCCTGTAGACAGTATCTATCTTACCCCTAGTGAGATAAGCCGCCACATCCTTACATTTGTCCTCTAGACATCCCTGCTTAGCCATTTTGCACTTCCTGTAGATCTCATTTTTGAGATGTTTGTATTCCCTTTTTCCTGCTTCATTTCCTGAGTTTTTATATTTTCTCCTTTCATCAATTAAAGTCAATATTTCTTCTGTTACCCAAGGATTTCTACTAGCCCTCGTCTTTTTACCTACTTGATCCTCTGCTGCCTTCACTACTTCATCCCTCAGAGCTACCCATTCTTCTTCTACTGTATTTCTTTCCCTCATTCCTGTCAATTGTTCCCTTACGCTCTCCCTGAAACTCTGTACAACCTCTGGTTTAGTCAGTTTATCCAGGTCCCATCTCCTTGAATTCCCATCTTTTTGGAGTTTCTTCAGTTTTAATCTACAGTTCACAACCAATAGTTTGTGGTCAGAGTCCATATCTGCCCCTGGAAATGTCTTACAATTTAAAACCTGGTTCCTAAATCTCTGTCTTACCATTATATAATCTATCTGATACCTTCTAGTATCTCCAGGATTCTTCCATGTATACAGCCTTCTTTTATGATTCCCGAACCAAGTGTTAGCTATGATTAAGTTGTGCTCTGTGCAAAATTCTACCAGGCGGCTTCCTCTTTCATTTCTTAGCCCCAATCCATATTTACCTACTACGTTTTTTTCTCTCCCTTTTCCTACTATCGAATTCCAGTCACCCATGACTATTAAATTTTCATCTCCCTTCACTATCTGAATAATTTCTTTTATCTCATCGCACATTCATCAATTTCTTCATCATCTGCAGAGTTAGTTGGCATATAAACTTGTACTACTGTAGTAGGCATGGGCTTCGTGTCTATCTTGGCCACAATAATGCGTTCACTATGCTGTTGGTAGTAGCTTACCCGCACTCCTATTTTTTTATTCATTATTAAAACAACTCCTGCATTACCCCTATTTGATTTTGTATTTATAACCCTGTATTCACCTGAATAAAAGTCTTGTTCCTCCTGCCACCGAACTTCACTAATTCCCACTATATCTAACTTCAACCTATCCATTTCCCTTTTTAAATTTTCTAACCTACCTGCCCGATTAAAGGATCTAACATTCCACGCTCCGATCCGCATAACGCCAGTTTTCTTTCTCCTGATAACGACGTCCTCTTGAGTAGTCCCCGCCCGGAGATCCGAATGGGGGACTATTTTACCTCCGGAATATTTTACCCAAGAGGACACCATCATCATTTAACCATACAGTAAAGCTGCATGCACTCGGGAAAATTTACGGCTGTAGTTTCCCTTTGCTTTCAGCCGTTCACAGCACCAGCACAGCAAGGCTGTTTTGGTTAGTGTTACAAGGCCAGATCAGTCAATCATCCAGACTGTTGCCCCTGCGACTACTGAAAAGGCTGCTGCCCCTCTTCAGGAACCACACGTTTGTCTGGTCTCTCAACAGATACCCCTCCGTTGTGGTTGTACCTACGGTACGGCCATCTGTATCGCTGAGGCACGCAAGCCTCCCCACCAATGGCAAGGTTCATGGTTCATGGGGGTAGGATGCAATGTTGAAGCATCAGAAATACTTCTGTTTGAACGTAAAATACTATTTCGTTGTGAGACCCACAAATTATGTAAATGTAAAGTAATGAAACTCTTTGTTACTATGTTATTATTTACTTTTAGTATAAATTAATCATAAATGGAATTCATTTATACCTATCAGTTATCAGATTTCTGTTGCATTTAATGTCATAATTCAGCTACTGTAGGCTCCTTTTGAAGATGACAAACAACAACATGTGGAATTCTGTAATTTATTTCTTTGCACGATGGAGGAAGACAGTTATCTTGCACGCTTAGTGTTTAGTGACGAAGCAACATTCCATTTAAATGGAAAGGTGAGCCGTCATCATGTGAGAATATGAGGTACAGAACAACCACATGAAGTTGTACAACATGAGAGGAACTCTCCAAAATTTAATATGTTTTGTGCAGTTTCACGGCAGAAGGCACATGGTCCATTTTTCTTTTCCGAGAACACTGTTACACGAAGCACATATCTCGACTTGTTTGAAAACTTTCTTTTGCCACAGTTGGAGACTGATTCGAAAGACTTCATTTACCAACGCGATGGGCCACCGCCGCACTGGTATCTGGAATTGAGGGATTTTTTAAATGAAAGGATTACTGCACGATGGATTGGTCGCACTAAACCAAGTGATTCACCTTACATTACTGCCCTTCAGGTCACCGGACCTGACTGTATGTGATTATTACTTGTGGGAGTTTATATAAAACTCTGTTTATGTGCCTCTGTTTCGAATAACAATGAATGAACGGAAACATCGCATAAACAGCTGTGAAAGCTGTAACTCAAGATGTAGTGGACTGACAAGACAGCCAGTCCACAGTGACGGGTAACCGAAAGGCACGCGTTTAATTCACGCAGGCTTGCTTAAGTCTGAAACAGGATACGTAATGAACGCTATAAAGAAAAGTACGTAGCTGCTGGAATACTTAACTTTAATCCATCATTTGTATACAGCATTCTGGATGATACAAATGAGACTCTCTCTAGAAATGGTTAATGGCGCCTTGCTAGGTCGTAGCCATGGACTTAGCTGAAGGCTATTCTAACTGTCTCTCGGCAAATGAGAGAAAGGCTTCGTCAGTGTAGTCGCTAGCAAGTCGTCCGTACAACTGGGGCGAGTGCTAGTACGTCTCTCAAGACCTGCCGTGTGGTGGCGCTCGGTCTGCAATTACTGACAGTGGCGACACGCGGGTCCGACATGTACTAATGGACCGCGGCCGATTTAAAGCTACCACCCAGCAAGTGTGGTGTCTGGCGGTGACACCACACAAGACATGCTCGCTGCAGAGTGAGAACAATTTGAATACCGCACTGAGATATGCCATGCCTCTCAAGGGGGGCATATTGAACACCTACGAAGAAATATGAAAAAACTCTTTGACTTTCCCGTTCGTCAAAAAACAAAATTCATTGTATTTGTTTATTAGTTTCAGAAACATAGACGTGCCAAATCAGGCAATTCTTTTTGTTACACCCTGTACTTCTAAGGGCTTTTACTAAATAGCAGGTGTGGCCGAGCAGGTCTAGGCGCTTTAGTCGAGAACCGCGCTTCTACTCCGGTCGCAGGTTCGAATCGCTCCTCGGGCATGGATGTGTGTGATGTCCCCTAGGTTAGTTAGGTTCAAGTAGCTCTAAGTCTAGGGGACTAATGTCCTCAGATGTAAAGTCTCATAGTGCTTAGAGCCATTTGAACCATTTTTGAACTAAATAGAAGCTGCTCCAGCGGCCCGATACTATATAGTAATGGAAGAACCTCAATATGTACCAAGGTTGCAAATATGTACCTACAAAACAATCAAAAAGTTGATAAGATAACTATATTTTTTGAAGTGACTGTTAAAAGTTTAGGAAATCCCATAGCATTTGCACAATATTTTTGATAAATTATGTGACTTTTCGACTATTTGTCACGATTTCGATCAATCAGTCCACTGCGTGACATCTCAGGGACACAACAAGACTAACTATTTCATTCGCTGTGGTGATAGCGCAGTTAGTTTTCCATCAAATTAACCATCGCTAACATTGTGGACGTATAAATCACTTACAGTGGTTCAAAACTAGCAGTGGTATATTAAATATTTGCTTCTGCGTCTACACAGCCCACTTACATTCACGTGAACACCCCCTATGTTGGACTACAAAGTGCAATAGCCATCAACAGGATGCAGGTGGCATCACTAAAACTGGGGGGGAGGAGGGGGGTATACTGTATAGAGCCGGTCCGGGTCTTCTGGAGAACAGTGAAGTCCTAGTCGAAATGCGTAAACGGAGGGATCTATCTGACGTCAAAAAGGTAACTGTGGTGCACGTGTACCATGGGACATAGACAACGTAGCTGAATGACGGACGCGGAGAATTGTACTGGCAAATAGACGTGAAAATTCTGAGCATTTGACCAGCCAGATGAACCCAGAACCGACAAGCACTTCCTCCTCACGATTGTTCATCGAGCGTTGCTGCATACAGACCTCTGCAGGCGACGCCTGGTCCATCCACCCGCCCTGGTTGCTATTCACCGGCGATGAAGGCTGGAATCTGCACGCCAGTACCGCAGCTGGAGGTAGTCCGAGTGGTGACAGGTGGTATTTTCAGATAAATAGCGTTTTATGATTCATAGGCGTGAAACATCTGCTTCAGACAATAATCGGAAGCGACCAAGTTGGAGGAGGGAGCGTTATGGGCTAGGGAAATGTTTTCGTGTCAGGTGACCTCGTTATTCTGGTAGGCACAATGGACTAACATACGCATTTATTTGTGCTTGGAGACCATTTCCACCCCTAGATGCCGTTTCTTTTTCCCTCGACACGATGGCATCTACCAGCAGGGCAATTCAGTGTATCATACAACTGATAGTGTGCGCAAGTTGTTCGGAGGGCACCAGGATGAGTTAACTGTACACTTCAAGTCGCCAGACCTCCCAGACTCAAACCTAGTTGAGAGTCTGTGACACAAAGTGACTGGGAAATTCGCACCGTGAATCCTCATCAGGTAAACGCAAAGAAGTTGGCCACGGCAGTGTAGTCAACATGACTCCAAATCCCTGTCTGTACCTTCCAGAACCACACTGAATCTTTCTGCTCATATCGCAGCGGTCCGTGCTGCAAAAGGCGGTCATTCACGCTTTAGAAAGGGGACCCGGGCACCTGCGAGATTGGACTGACTCTGTAATACACATTTGGAAAGACGTCTAGCTCCTTAAATATTTTGAAGATACTTCTTAAGCATATAGAAATCGAGAAAATATTAAGTTTGGAGTTCAGTGAGCCATCGGCAGATGGATGAAGGAGGAAATCAGCTGTGCCCTTTTCAAAGGAACTGACTCAGAATTTGCCTCAAGCAATTTAGGGAAATCATGGAAAACCTGAATCTGGATGACCCGACATGAATATGAACAATCGTCGTTCCAAATGAGAGTGGAGGGTACTAACCACTGTGCCACTTCACTTGCTACGAAATAGCGACAAAAATAGCTGCGTTCCTCACTGATACACTTTACTGTCAGTTTTAAGAGCCTCACAACATCACAAATATAACATTCGGGGAGTAGTTCTGACAAAATAAGGCAAAATTCAGAATCGTTTGCTAACAAGATGATACTAAAGACGCAGTTACAAGAAAAAAACCAGTTCCTAGAAATAACTGGCGTAGTTTCCACTTTAGAGCTTCTTTGACGTGCTTCTTAACAGTTTGTATCTCAAAGAAAACAGAAATAATACTACAGATTAGGTTATAAGAAATGATGTCAGATGCAAGAGGGACTTCTCGTATTTTCAATAAGCATCTTCAGACTGGAGGATTCTCGGTGAACAACTTTTAAATGAGCTTAACGTACAGGGAAACCAGGATGAAATATAGGATCTGATACAGCCGTTAGAACATACCTCTACGCTAAGCATGCGGAAGTGTCACTACATAAACGGTAATTCAGCTAATCTGTTCATCAAAACCATTTTCCGTACCGTTTAAGGTATCGTGATTCTGTTTTCATCGAGATGAATTATGAGATAGTCGCCACTGAACGTCGTATAGTCTCTTTCTGTACCTACACTATGTGATCAAAAGTATCCGGACACCCACAAAAACACACGTTTTTCGTATTAGGTGCGTTGTGCTGCCATCTACAACCAGGTACTCCATATCAGCGACATCCGTAGTCATTTGACATCGTGAGAGAGCAGAATGGGGCCCTCCGCGGAGCTCACAGGTTTCGGACGTGGTTAGGCTGTGTGTCACTTCTGTCATACGTCTGTACGTCACACTCCTAAACATCCCTGGGTCCACTGTTTCCGATGTGATAGTGAAGTGGATACGTGAAGGGGCACGTACAGCACAAAAGCGTACAGGCCGACCTCATCTGTTGACTGACAGAGAAAATGGTTCAAATGGCTCTGAACACTATCGGACTTCTGAGGTCATCAGTCCCCTAGACTTAGAACTCCTTAAACATAAGGACATCACACACATCCATACCCGAGGCAAGATTCGAACCTGCGACCGTAGCAGCAGCGCGGTTCTGGACCGAAACGCGTAGCCACAGCGGCCACAGCGGTCTGTCAAACTGACAAAGACCGCTGACGGTGGAAGAGGGTCGTAAAGTGCAATAGGCGGACATCCATCCAGACCATCACACAGGAATTCCAAACTGCATCAAGATCCGCTGCAAGTACTATGACAATTAGGCGGGAGGTGAGAAAACTTGGATTTCGCGGTCAATCGACTGCTCATAAGCCATACATCATGCCGGTAAAAGCCACACGACGGCTCGCTTGGTGTAAGGAAGGTAAACATTGGATATTTGAACAGTGGAATACCTTTCGTGGAGTGACGAATCGCGGTACACAATGTGGCGATCCAATGGCAGGGTGTGAGTATGTCGAATGCCCGGTGAACGGCATCTACCAGCGTGTGTAGTCCCAACAGTAAAAGTCGGAGGCGATGGTGTTATGGCGTGTTCGTGTTTTTCATGTAGGGGGTGAGCGGTGCGTGGCCCATGTTCGTGCCATCTATTATTTAACATCTTGTTTTTACCGTACGGCGGCCTCGTCATTTTATATTCAATTACTGTTGTCACTGAATTGCCGTCTTGCCTGCCCGTGAGGCCGGCCGCGTTGGCCGAGTGGTTCTAGGCGCTTCAGTCCGGAACCGAGCGACTGCTACGGTCGCACGTTCGAATCCTGCCTCGGCGTGGATGAGCGTGATGCCCTTAGGCTAGTTAGGTTTAAATAGCTCTAACTTCTAGGGGACCCATGACCTCAGATGTTTAGTGCTCAGAGCTAGTTTTGAACCTGCCCGTGAGTGGCAGCAGCAGCGCGTATCGATATTAGCACTGCCCTATTATCTTTGCTGGACGGCTATCACTTCCCGTTCGTAATGTGTCGTGGAGGGGAGATCGGACCTTGAGCGGTTGGGGTTGGAACTCGGCAGAAGTGCAGTACGGACGTAGCGGCAGTCGGGGACTTAGCGCTAGGGTGACGCGGACAGTCAGTACTCGCCGACCGCTCACGACACAGGATGGACTGTACGATGGACGGAGATGGCAGCGGGATCGACTGTTGGTCGGTCGTTCAGTTGGTCGCCTCTTTCGGCGACGTGTGGTTTTCTGACCGTCTCTGTGGTTATTCACTGGGTCATCTTGCTGGCTGTGGCTCGGTTCCTTCTTGTGCGGAGACGTCGTGGCCAATGGGCAAAAGTTACCTCTGTATGATAGGGTGCGAGCCTGTGTGCCCGGACCGCCGTGTCTCCCAGTTCCCGACGGACATCGGGTGAGTCGGTTTGGAGCTGCAGTGAGCTCCGGATAGGCGAGACTCGCCCGACCGTTCCGGACACACATGGATTGAGGGCCAACCACGTTGGTTGCTTGTTGGTCGGTCGTCTCGTCAAACGACGTGTGTTTCGTCACTGACCGTCCTTCGGGTTTGTGTGTGTGTGTGTGTGTGTCCGCCTGTGATTTGTTCTAGTTGTTCATCAGTGATTCGTTTTACGAGTGTTCGAGTTTCTTGTGGCGGTGTTTAGTGCAACACTTTGTACCCTGTGTCAGTTCGACCGAGCAATGCTTTAAATCTTGTAATGTTGTTTGCGTACTGCAGTAGCCAGTTGGTCGGTTGCGAAAGAGCAGCGAGTGAATGTTTTCTTACCATGTTGATGCTGTCCGTCACGCCATGTGGTTCCACAGCCGTTGCGATGTTCATGTATGTCAGTTGTGGTGTGCGTACTGTAAGACCTTCGGTACACACACCATCAGATTATTTGACTTGTCGCTCTAACGAAGTAGGCGAGTGTCATCAATATGTCTCGTGGTCTTATTGTGGCGTGTTTATCTTCTGCCTTTAGGTCAGATGATGGAAATGCCACTTGCACGCTTAGAGTAGCAGATTGACGGTGACCAACTTTAAACAGAACTTGATTAATTTTCACACACATTTTTTAAAATAATAAAAAGTATAGACATTACGTAACTTGATTCTGGATGCTGTTTACAATTGACAATCTGAAGTTCCTTTGGTCTTTGCACGTTAATCTTATTCTCACATATCTCTGATACTTGACAAAGTCTCTATACATTTATCTTCATGGCTATGTACAGGAATATAATAGTCTTATTAGGCGCAGACTGAAACTTGACTATAGACTGGTACAGACTAATGTAGACTGGTACAGACAGGTGCAGATAAATGCCGACTAACTAATCGGAGGTCTGTACACTCGTTATAATACTTCACACGTTCAGGTATCACTGCTCGAGTGTGATCCGCGAGGAGAAAAGGTTCTACGTTAGCAGCAATCTCATTGGCTGTGTTACATATTAATACTCGGATCAGCAGAAGCAGAATTTGGTCCGTCTCTAAGGCAGCGCCATCTCGTAGCGCAGAGACGGACGAACGCTGCGCCAGCGCTGTTGTGGTTAGCGGGGCGCGCTCTAGTGCGAAAGTTATGTACGCGCTGACTACGTGGAACTATGTACACAACATCAGTAGTTATTGTGTCTTTGCTTATTTACACACCAATATTTGAGGACGAGTGTTATTGGTCTCTTCGCCTCACTGGCATTTTGGTTGTAGTGTTTTTGGTCTGATGACCGAAATCAGGTAGTTTGTTGGATACTGGACTGTCTGTCGTTTGGGTTGTCTTCCGATTTAGCGATTGTTGGTCAGGCTGTCTGTCTCGCCTAAACGGGCGTTAGTGTTACAATTCCAGGCCGACCCTTGGAAACTTCTGAGCGCCGTTCAGTCTGTTACATAGTAACTTCCATGTTTGAGTTTTAGTTATTTGGTTGATGTGTGGCCTTCAGCCGAGTTTTTATATATCCTGAATTAATGTTATGTCTTGCCCTTTAGGCATAAGATTGTTATTCCTTATATGGGGCTTTCAGCCGAATTTTACATGAAATCTTTAAAGGCCTTAAGCCGTTAAATTATTGTGTTGATGTCTGGCCCTCAGCTGAGTTTTAATATCTCTTAAATTAATGTTCTTGTCTTGCCCCTAAGGCATAAGATTGTGATGCTTTTGTATGGGCCCTCAGCCGAATTTTGCATTCAGTGTTTAAAGATAAGGCCTTCTGTCTTTTGATTGAAACTCCTCTTATTGCTTAATATGCGGCCTCCAGCCAAGTTCTATTAAAATTAAATTGCTAAGGCCTTCAGCCTGTTTAGATCGAAGGTTTAGAAAATATTCTTGGATGAAACCTCCAGAAGAATCTTGTACTTCAATATCTGGCTTGGGCCTTGTGTCCTGGATTTTGTGTGTGGCCTTTAGCCGATCTGAAGTTAATTAAAGGGGGTCGATTAAATTGTTGAGTGTTTTGCATCCTTGTTGTAAAAACGTGTGTCGGTGAATAAAGTTTGTATGTTGAGGGAAATTGACAGCAACTTATTTGGGCCCCTTTCCACAACCTAATCAGCTCTTTCCTGCTAGCCCAGGCATTTGAGGGGGCTTGCACCCATTGTTTTGCGTGGTACTATCACAGCACATGCCTACAATGAAGTTTCAAACACATTCTTTCTTCCCACTGTTGAAGAGCAATTCGAGGATGACGATCGCATCTTCCAACACGATCGAGCACCTGTTCATAACGCACGGCCTGTTGCGGAGTTGTTATACTACAATAACATCCCTGCAATAGACTGGCCTGCGCAGAGTCCTGACCCGACTCCTATAGAACACCTCTGGGATGTTTTGGAACGCGGACTTCGTGCCAGGCCTCACCGATCGACACCGATACCTCTCCTCAGTACAGCACTCCGTGAAGAATGGGCTGCCGTTTCCCAAAAAACTCTCCGGCACCTGACTGAACGTATGCCTGCGAGAGTAGAAGCTGTCATCAAGGATAAGGGTGGGCCAACACCATATTGAATTCCAGCATTACCGATAGAGGGCGCCACGAACCTGTAAGTCATTTTGAGCCGGGCATGGATGTGTGTGATGTCCTTAGGTTAGATAGGTTTAAGTAGTTCTAAGTTCTAGAGGACTGATGACCTAAACTGTTAAGTCCCATAGTGCTCAGAGCCATTTGAACCATCATTCTGAGCCAGGTGTCGGGATACTTTTGATCACATAGTGTATATTACTTACAGAGATATCGACATCAATTTCGATTTTTAAATAGAACTGTAGTAATTGTACTACTAGTAACGTAGAGCTGAAAGAGATGAAACCAAATCTGTGTAACTGAGCGGACGCGGACACGGTAGCTCAGCGTGTTCGGTCAGGGAGCTGGTTTGCCTCTGCAATAAAAAAACTGAGTGAAAGGATCAACAACGTACTTGAACGGATGTTACGTGACGTCCACAACGACCAAACACAGCGATCAACAACGAAGGGAAAAAAAAGAAAAAGAAAAGCGGTTAGCGTGGCTAACTACCATGCGGAGGAGCCGGGATCGATTCTCTTTATTTTAATGCCAAGTATTTTTCCTTGATGGGAGGGCTGGGAGGCGGTTCAGTCAGTCTCGTGATGCCAACTGAGGAGCTGCTTGGCGGGGAGTAGCGGCTGTCGGTCATGAAAACTGACGACGTCAGGGAGAGCGGTGTGCTGACTCCACAGCCCAGCGTACCGCACGGACGGCATTTGCGGAGGACGACACGAAGGTCGGTTGGTACCAATGTGCTCGCCAGTACCTGCGTACCAGAGTATACGAAATAGACAAGTTCAACTGCATTTCATTCTTCGAATTCCGATCACTAGATTCGTGATAATTTGTTTTGAAAATGAAACTGGTTACTGTCTTATGCAGAACTTCGTGATTTCACAGCTGCGCGGGGTAGCCTTGCGGCCTAGGGCGCCTTGTCACGGTCCGAGCGGCTACACACGTCGAAAGTTCGAGTCCTCCCTGCAGCGTGGGTGTGTGCGTTGTCCGCAGCGTAAGTTAGTTAGTTTAGGTAGCGGGTAAGCTTAGAGACCGGTGATCTTAGCAGTTTGGTCACATAAGATTTCCGTGAGTTCATACGCAAATAAGGAAGTACGTCACTTCCGTTAAAGAAGAAACAGTGTTTCACTGCCGCGATACTGGTATAAATGGGTCACCGTGGAAATGTAGTTTCTATTCTGTATGTGTCGTACACGCGTGTTGAGCTCTGGTTAGTATGAAAATACAGGGTGTAATGGCTACAATGGCAGACATTTTTGTATGTCCTCGTACGCACATCAGTGTGTTGGTTGGTTTTTTCTCTGACATAAACACGTGACGAACTTTCCGACCTGTTGTTTCCTGCACCAGTAAGTGGACTATGCTTGTAACCATAGACTAGCTATTTTGCGTCGACACATCCACACATAACAGATGAGCTGCCATAGTAAGGATGTTTATTTCTGTTCGTTTATTTTAGTGTGTGTGATGTTTTTGATCTCTTTGCTACAGACAATTATCGACAGTTCTCTAACTTTCTAAATATGTGGAAGCTCCCAGCAAACTATTCGTACTCTCTGAGACTTTCAGCACGGTCTATACAATGTTGTTTGCGAAATCTATTGTAGCTGTCGCTCACTGTTTGGAGGTATTCATGAGATGTCTACGTTTCCGTGGTGTACTTGGCTGAATGCCTTGGAGTTTAATACTGTGTACTGGACCTGTATTGAATGCCATGGACTAGAGTTCAGACAGCTTTCGTAGTCAACATTCTCTGTCCGGTCCAATCACCCTGTCACACAAACGGCTATCACGCTTGAAGGAAGTTAGATAGTGAAATAAAAGCTGCAAAAATATATGTACCAGGGTATATAGTTGCAGTGTGTAGTATGCGAAATATTTACAAATGCTGCGCAAAACACAACCTCATGTGTAACAACAAAACTGTAGAAAATGGCTGTCACTGCTTATGACGGTATCTGGTGCGTATTTATTCATAAGCTTCTAGAATCCTTGACTAGGCTCAAGTACCGACCAAAAAACATCGCGTGTTCATGGGTGCACTATCCTTCACATACAGTAGTTGCTCCTACTATTAGCTACTACAATTTCCTCTTCCTTGTTTCCCCCAGTGATTTGATCCTCTGAGAACAACATTGTTTTCATTTTTCGTAGACTTATGCCACTCTGCTCATTTGTCACCCTTCAGTAGAATGCAGAGCAAGCCTGCCTTAAACCCTTCTTCTGTTGTAGCAAATCTAACCTCCCTCGCACTCCTTTTGTACATGTCTCTTATCTGTATACTCTTTATGAGCCATGCGTGGCTCGTGTTCGTGCCATATCTCATCTGACATCCTGTTTTTACTGTACTACCACCTCATTATGTTAATTTCAATTACTGGTGACACTGAGTTGCCGCCTTGCCTGCCCGTGAGCGGCAACAACGGCGCTTATTGATATAAGCCCGGGCGTATTATCCTTGCGGACTGCTTTTACTTTCCGATCGTTGTGTGTCGACGAGTGAGTTGGAACGCGCCAGCTGTTAGGTCAGACCTGGCAGTGTTGGAGTTGGCAGAAGTTCAGTCGGGGCGCGGCAGCAGTGAGGTCCGGACCGCCATGACTCGCCCGACGGTTGCCGACACACATGATTGGAGTGGGGACGTCTTTGGTCAGTCGTCGGTCGGTCGTCTTGCCGGACGACGTGTATTTGGCCGACGATCGCTTATGGGCTGGCTGTATGTGCCGGCACATGATTCAAATGGTTCAAATGGCTCTGAGCACTATGCGACTTAACATCTATGGTCATCAGTCCCCTAGAACTTAGAACTACTTAAACCTAACTAACCTAAGGACAGCACACAACACTCAGTCATCACGAGGCAGAGAAAATCCCTGACCCCGCCGGGAATCGAACCCGGGACCCCGGGCGTGGGAAGCGAGAACGCTACCTGGCACGTGATTCGTCCCTGTTATTGTACAGTTAGCATTGTCTAGTTCTACGTGTACGCGTTCGTGAAACTCTGTGTAGTTTGTGTGATTTTGACTGACAAGTGATTTTAAATGTTGTCGGCCTACTGGATGCGAGGAGTTGGTCAGTTGGTGTGGAACAGCCAGGAAATCTCCGCGCAGCGCAGTGGGCCGGGCCCGCTGACGGTGTCTACACGGTGTCGGAGTGTGTGGGAGCTGTTACGATTGCTACCAGGTTCGTGGCTCACCGACCCAGAACATCAGAGTTGAGCGGTGATTAAATTACCGAAGCCAGTCTGTTCGCATAGTGCTGTTGGTTTTCATGGTTGGATGTTGGGGTATTCCAATGAGCAACAGCGGGTGTTCGCGTCGGCGAAAGTTTGGCCACCATCCGGTGGAGTTTAACTGTATTTTGCTTACTTGAAGTCCAAGTGCACCAGCGGAATTTTCTGCCTTGTGCCCGTTTACTTTCCTGTTACCTGCCCTGGCCGCTGACATAAAATTCAGTCAGTGTCCTTTCCTCACCGTGTTGTCGCTGTCCAACACCTGTGTGTAGTTTTGACAGCTTATGCGTCCTTGGTTTTGGGCGGCTACACCTTTTACGTTTTGTCTTTGGAGTTCCTTGTGTATTGGTCAGGTGGAAAGCAAGTCGTCTTGTTGGTGGGTCCGTTGAGTGTCTGTTGGTTGGGTTGCCGGCGGATCAGGTATAGTTGGGCCGACTACCCGTCTCACCTAAGCGAACGTTAATATTTCAAGTGCAGACTGAGCCCCGGAAACTTCTGAGCGCCGCTGGCTGTACTGCATTTGCTTATTGGTCTTTGATTGTGTATTTTAATGGCTCATAGACGATGGTTTGAATTTGTATGCTTTTAGTTGGGTTTTAAATATTGGGCATTCAGCCGTTTTAAAATTAAAAGTTCCTTAATTGTCAAGTCTTGCATTGTTTGGGCCTTCAGCCTCATTTAAAATATTTTTTCAGGATAAAACTTTGGGCCTTCTGCCTTTTGAAATTTTATTGTAGTTCAGTTTTAAATCATGAGCCTTCAGCCGTTTCAAAAATTAAAGAGGCTGAGCCCTTAAGGCATAAGATAGTGTGGCCTATTTAGCTGATAACTAAGTTCAAAAAATTGTGCTGTGATGTTTGGTCATAATAATAAAATTATTTGTGTTCGAGTGTAAGTGATAGCCGTTCATTTTGGCCACTTTCCACAATTCCAAGTACCTGTCCTCACCTGCGGGATTGGCAGGGCGTTTCACTTTACTCCTCTGCTCTCCAGGAACTTCTTTACTTTGCTTGTACATACACCATCATATGCATTTCCGATATCCAGTAAGGCCACGAGTAAATTTAGTCAATGTTCATAGTGACGTTCCTGTAGCTGTTCAAATGGTTCAAATGGCTCTGAGCACTATGGGACTCAACTGCTGTGGTCATAAGTCCCCTAGAACTTAGAACTACTTAAACCTAACTAACCTAAGGACATCACACACATCCATGCCCGAGGCAGGATTCGAACCTGCGACCGTAGCGGTCGTGCGGTTCCAGACTGTAGCGCCTTTAACCGCTCGGCCACTCCGGCCGGCCCTGTAGCTGTCTCACGCCTAAGGTAGATCTTCCGCGCTTCTCCAAGTCCGTAACTCAGTAAAATTGTTTGCTGTTGATACGCTTTCAGTGTAACGGCACTGTAATAAAAACTGTTCTGTCACCCTCCCGTCCTAGTGGCGCTTTATACTGAAAACAAAGCGCTGCTAGTACGGGAGGGTGACTGCAGGGTTTTTATTTTTTCGCTGCACTGCAGCAGAGAGTGCAGCATCTGCAGCAGCAGTAGCAGGCAGAGCCGCCTGGAGAAGACGTGTGGCGCGCTTCGCAGCCCGTGACGGGCGATTTGTCGCGCGGTCTGAGCCGGCCCCGCTGCAGGGGCAGAGTAACGGCTGCCGCGATAACAGGGGGCGGCCGGCGCAGCCAGCCGGCCATCGACCGCCGCCGCGACGCCGACATCGCGGCAGCTCAGCTGCGCGCGGATCTGCACCGGGGCCCGCTGCCCGCTCAACTGTCGCGCTCTGCGTCTGCTGCAACTGCTCAGCACAGTACGTAGCGCTGGAGATGAAAACACTGCTGCTCCCTGGATGGTGATAACACTAAACGTCGATGGGCTGGTGTGAGTTAACCGAACTATACAAAAAGAATAAAATTTATTTAAAAAGAAAGGGGGGCGCTAGCGAATAAAAGATTTGAGTTGACCATTGTGACTTAGGAAGTTGGGACGAGGGGCACACTTAGCATGCAAGGTCAAGGCCCCTAAATATGTCACTCCTTAACACAGCAACTAGCAAATCAAAAATTAACATTTTTTTTTCGAAACAAGCCATTACAAATGAGATAAGAGGCAATCAACATGTGGCCGTGTTTAAGACAATATCAAATATACAATCACAACAAGTGACTTAAAGATGAGATTTCAATACTACTGGCCATTAAAATTTCTACACCAAGAAGAAATGCAGATGATAAACGGGTATTCACTGGACAAATATATTATACTAGAACTGACACGTGATTACATTGTCACGCAGTTTGGGCGCATAGATCCTGAGAAATCAGTACCCATAACAACCACCTCTGGTCGTAATAACGGCCTTGATACGCCTGGGCATTGAGTCAGACAGAGCTTGGATGGCGTGTACAGGTACAACTGCCCTTGCAGCTTCAACACGATACCACAGTTCATCAAGAGTAGTGACTGGCGTATTGTGACGAGCCAGTTGCTCGGCCACCATTGACCACACGTTTTCAGTTGGTGACACATCTGGAGAATGTGCTGGTCAGGGCAGCAGTCCAACATTTTCTGTATCCAGGAAGGCCCGTACATGACCTGCAACATGTCGTCGTGCATTGTCCTGCTGAAATGTAGGTTTTCGCAGGGATCGAATGAAGGGTAAGGGCCAGCCGGAGTGGCCGAGCGGTTCTAGGCGCTTCAGTCTGGAACCGTGTGACCACTACGGTCGCAGGTTCGAATCCTGCCTCGGGCATGGGTGTGTGTGATGTCCTCAGGTTAGTTAGGTTTAAGTAGTTCTAAGTTCTAGGGGACTTATGACCTAAGATGTTGAGTCCCATAGTGCTCAGAGCCAGTGCTCAGAGCCATTTGAAGGGTAGGGCCACGGGACATAACACATCTGAAATGAAGCGTCCACTGTTCAAAATGCCGTCAATGCGACCAAGAAGTGACCGAGACGTATAACCAGTGGCACCCCATACCATCACGGCGGGTGATACGCCAGTATGGCGATGACGACCACACGCTTCCAATGTGCGTTCACCGCGATGTCACCAAACACGGATGCGACCATCATGATGCTGTGAACTGTACCTGTATTCATCCGAAACAATGACGTTTCGCCATTCATGCACCCAGGTTCGTCGTTGAGTCCGCCATCGCAGCAGCTCCTGTCTGTTGATGCAGCGTCAAGGGTAACCACAGCCATGGTCTCTGAGCTGATAGTCCATGCTGCTGCAAATATCGTCGAACTGTTCGTGCAGATGGTTGTTGTTTTGCAAACGTCCCCATCTGTTGACTCAGGGATCGAGACATGGCTGCACGATCTGTTACAGCCATGCGGATAAGATGCCTGTCATCTCGAATGCTAGTGATACGAGACCGTTGGGATCCAGCACGGCGTTCTGTATTGCCCTCCTGAGCCCACCGATTCCATATTCTGCTAACAGTCATTGAATCTCGACCAACGCGAGCAGCAATGTCGCGATACGATAAACCGCAATCGCGATAGGCAACAATCCGACCTTTATGAAAGTCGTAAACGTGATAGTACGCTTTTCTCCTCCTTACACGGGGCATCAAAACAACGTTTCACCAGGCAACGCCGGTCAACCGCTGTTTGTGTATGAGAAATCGGTTGGAAACTTTCCTAATGTCAGTACGTTGGAGGTGTCGCCACCGGAGCCAACCTTGTGTGAATGCTCTGAAAAGCCAATCATTTGCATATCGCAGCATCTTCTTCCTGTCGGTTAAATTTCGCGTCTGTAGGACGTCATCTTCGTGGTGTAGCAGTTTTAATGGTCAGTAAATTACAATCTGAAGGTGATTTTAAAAGGTGGCGCAGACACTTTTTGTTTTTTTTTTTTTGTTTTTTTGGCAATAATCAGCAATATGAAAGTGATTTGCAAGGCACACCTGTTCGTTACGATCCCTAACAAGAAAAGCAGCACAACAGGTTAATACAATTGATTAACAAGCAAATTAAAAACCCCTTTTTTTAGTGTCTACCAAACTGGAAATGGCGCCAGGCTGCTCTGGGCTAAAGGTCACTTAAAATGTCGGAAGAAACAGACCAGCCGTCCAAAACGACACCTAATTGCTGGTGCCCAACCGGTAATCACTTCCCATTAGACGACACGTCACAGTTTCTGTGCACCGAAGTGGTACGTTGCACTGCTCACACACACCCCAACTCGCAGAAAACTGTAACACAAACAGACCGCAGAAAACACGGCGAACACCAAGCAAACATAAATTAATATAAGTTAAGAGATCAATAAACAACAAAATAAATGAAGAACCAATAGAAGTGACTGAAGTTTTACAGCAATATAAATGCTGTAAAACATTTAAACTAAAATATGTACACAAATCCAATGCTGAAAATATAGTGTCAGACTTTTACACTCTCGTAGTTTGCCAAGCAACATTTGCACATATGATTAAGGCCGACAATGTGTACAAAAATGAAATGGAAAAAATTTTCAAGTAACATCACGTTATTCAAATGTACATCTTCACAACGATACTAGGTTTTGTGCACTTTAATTTCTTTGCATAGGTCTGCAGTGTAGCTGCCAAATGTGTAAGCTTGGTATGCAGAAAATTACAACTAGACTATGACCTAATATCTTCGATACCTTACAGCTACTACATCATTTGGGAACACTGATTATTTAAGGAAGTAGTGACTGATGGTCTAGATGCGGTCACACACCTTGCCGGCTGCTCTTACTTCAGTACACATACATTACGGCAACCAACTAACAAGTACACTCGCTGCAACGCAAATCGTTCAACGAAACTAAGGCATCAAAATCACTTACGCCTTCGATGGAGAGCGTTGTTCGAGATGGTCTCCATGGATGGGTCTCTCGCGGAAATAAAAGGCACCAAAGCAATGCGACAAACAGCGCCCGGAGTTGACATCAGGCAGGTCCACCACTAACTCGCTACCGTGTTGCCAGGTAGACGGGCCGCGCCGCTGCTGGGCGAGACCGCGAGCACGTCCTTCCGCCTCGTAGCGAGTCCGACCCCAACTACCGCCACCGCAAAACAGCCTCCAGGTCACAACAGGGGCAAAGATCGTAGTACTGCCGGGTAATCGATAGCGCCGTGCCAAAGAGGTGGTGTGCTAGAAAAGGCGCACCACAGCTCAACCATCTACACTCCTGGAAATTGAAATAAGAACACCGTGAATTCATTGTCCCAGGAAGGGGAAACTTTATTGACACATTCCTGGGGTCAGATACATCACATGGTCACACTGACAGAACCACAGGCACATAGACACAGGCAACAGAGCATCCACAATGTCGGCACTAGTACAGTGTATATCCACATTTCGCAGCAATGCAGGCTGCTATTCTCCCATGGAGACGATCGTAGAGATGCTGGATGTAGTCCTGCGGAACGGCTTGCCATGCCATTTCCACCTGGCGCCTCAGTTGGACCAGCGTTCGTGCTGGACGTGCAGACCGCGTGAGACGACGCTTCATCCAGTCCCAAACATGCTCAATGGGGGACAGATCCGGAGATCTTGCTGGCCAGGGTAGTTGACTTACACCTTCTAGAGCACGTTGGGTGGCACGGGATACATGCGGACGTGCATTGTCCTGTTGGAACAGCAAGTTCCCTTGCCGGTCTAGGAATGGTAGAACGATGGGTTCGATGACGGTTTGGATGTACCGTGCACTATTCAGTGTCCCCTCGACGATCACCAGTGGTGTACGGCCAGTGTAGGAGATCGCTCCCCACACCATGATGCCGGGTGTTGGCCCTGTGTGCCTCGGTCGTATGCAGTCCTGATTGTGGCGCTTACCTGCACGGCGCCAAACACGCATACGACCATCATTGGCACCAAGGCAGAAGCGAGTCTCCTCGCTGAAGACGACACGTCTCCATTCGTCCCTCCATTCACGCCTGTCGCGACACCACTGGAGGCGGGCTGCACGATGTTGGGGCGTGAGCGGAAGACGGCCTAACGGTGTGCGGGACCGTAGCCCAGCTTCATGGAGACGCAGGAGCAACAGTGTTCCTAATTTGCTGGAAAGTGGCGGTGCGGTCCCCTACGGCACTGCGTAGGATCCTACGGTCTTGGCGTGCATCCGTGCGTCGCTGCGGTCCGGTCCCAGGTCGACGGGCACGTGCACCTTCCGCCGACCACTGGCGACAACATCGATGTACTGTGGAGACCTCACGCCCCACGTGTTGAGCAATTCGGCGGTACGTCCACCCGGCCTCCCGCATGCCCACTATACGCCCTCGCTCAAAGTCCGTCAACTGCACATACGGTTCACGTCCACGCTGTCGCGGCATGCTACCAGTGTTAAAGACTGCGATGGAGCTCCGTATGCCACGGCAAACTGGCTGACACTGACGGCGGCGGTGCACAAATGCTGCGCAGCTAGCGCCATTCGACGGCCAACACCGCGGTTCCTGGTGTGTCCGCTGTGCCATGCGTGTGATCATTGCTTGTACAGCCCTCTCGCAGTGTCCGGAGCAAGTATGGTGGGTCTGACACACCGGTGTGAATGTGTTCTTTTTTCCATTTCCAGGAGTGCAGAAATATTTAATGGCGAAAAAAAAAAACAAATCGCAGCACCATGAATAATTTGTGCGATATAAACGAAAGTTGACAGGAATGTTTCTACATCCGAAAGATGGCGTCTATTGAAATTTGGTGCCAGTCGGTTAAGAGGATGCAAATGAGGTAGGCCTTAAATACGCGCTGTAACGCTCGTGAGCGTTAGGTACCTTTGACTTTGGGCGTGAGCCGATGTTAGTCAAGAATGCTTTTAAGGCAACAAAGACTCCATTGTCAACACCTCGTTGACTCCGAACAACGTCGCGTAGGAGGACTACGACAAGCTGGATATTTCTTCCGTGATACTGCCGAAATGTTGACAGGAATGTAGCCACTACACATGACTGCTGGCAGCGGTGGTCACGAGAACGTAAGGTCATAAGATGACTGGTCTCCGGACGGCCACTTGTCATAACGGACTGTTAAAAGCCGGTTACTTCAAGGACAGCTCCGAGCCAGATGCCCCGTAGCATGCATTCCACTGAATCCAAACATTTGCCCTCAGCGACTTCAGTGGCATCAAGTGAGAGCTAGTTGGAGTACATGGTTGAGGTTGGTTGTATTTCTAAAGGAAAATGGTTCCGCTTCGGTGCCAGTTATGACCGTGGGTTGCTTAGAAGGCGGTCAGTTGAGGGCCTGCAGCCGACCTGTCTGCGTCCTAGTCACCCCGGACGTACACCTGGAGGCAGGTCTGGGATGCGATTTGTTACGACAGCAGGAGCACTCTCGTTGTAATCCCATGTAGCCCGACTCCAAATTTATGCTTCAGTCTGCTGATTCGACCTGTTGTGCTGTCAGTCATAAACAGCATCGGACGAAGGTTTTCCAACAAGATAACGCTTACCCACATAACGCTCCTGTAATCCAAAGTGCTCTACAGAGTGTCGGCATGTTGCCTTGACCTACTCCATCACCAGATTTGTCTCCAATCGAACGCACATGGAACATCGCCAGACGACAACTCTAGCTACATCGGCAATCAACATTAACCGTAACTGTACTGACTGACGAATTGCAGCAGCCATCGAACTCCATTCCACAAACTGACATCCGGTACCAGTGCAACACAATGCATGCACGTCTGTATGCTTCCGCTCAACATTCTAGCGGTTACACTACTTATTAATGTACTAGCATTTTGTAGTGTTGGCAGAAGAGCCAACACTGTGGGGCAAGAGGAGGCCGAAATGCACGCGTCAACTCACGCAGGTGGCGCTAGGTCTGAAACAGGATACGTAATGAATGCTATAAAGAAAAGTACGTAGCTGCTGGAATACTTAACTTTAATCCATCATTTGTATACAGTATTCTTGATGATACAAGTGAGACTCTCTCTAGAAATGGTTAATGGCGCCTTGCTAGGTCGTAGCCAGGGACTTAGCTGAAGGCTATTCTAACTGTCTCTCGGCAAATGAGAGAAAGGCTTCGTCAGTGTAGTCGCTAGCAAAGTCGTCGTACAACTGGGGGCGAGTGCTAGTAAGTCTCTCAAGACCTGCCGTGGGGTGGCGCTCGGTCTGTAATTACTGACAGTGGTGACACGCGGGTCCGACATGTACTAATGGACCGCGGCCGATTTAAAGCTACCACCTAGCAAGTGTGGTGTCTGGCGGTGACACCACACATTTCACGTTGGCAATGGTTTATCTCGCACTTCCATTAACCTGTAATCTTGCAGTGTTTATCGCTTAAATATATTACCTAGACAAATGTATTCTCAAAATTTCTTTACTTTACATTAATTAGTTTCTGGAGTTGCAATTTTTTCCACCAGTCCACCTAGTAAGTACTAAGGAGGTTACCTAACAACGAAGTGAAAGAAGGCACCAAATTAAATTCTTAAGTGTGGAATTGTTCTACCAAAAAGAAACGGAAGAATCCGTACTTAAGCCGGCCGAAGCGACCGCTACGGTCGCAGGTTCGAATCCTGCCTCGGACATGGGCGTGTGTAATGTCCTTAGGCTAGTTAGGTTTAACTAGTTCTAAGTTCTAGGGGACTAATGACCTCAGAAGTTGAGTCCCGTAGTGCTCAGAGCCATTTGAACCATTTTGAACCCCTACTTAAGGTTAAATAAATTAATTAAAAATTGCTGTTAGAAAACACTTACATGAATTTATGACGAGCGTTCAATAAATAATGCTGGAAGCTGGTTGGATTTATTCATGATTGCAATACACCATACTGTTCCCAACTCCTTTGGCTACAGAACTCTACGTTTCAACATAATGTCTTTTAAATGTGACGGCCTGACGCCTCCTCACTGGCAGGGCCTGTAAGCCTGCATGGTGCCACCCGTCTAGTCGACGTGGGAGCCAACTTCCAGCTGCGTTAATAAACTCCCCATCATACACACACTGCTTCCTGCCGAGTACATCCTTCATGGGGCAAACCCAGATGGACGTTAGAAGACGCGAGATCCGGTCTATAGGAAGAATGATGAACAGTCCAATGAAATTTGTAACCTCCTGTCGGATATGCAGACTTGTTTGTGGTCATGGAGAAGGAGAAGTTCGTTTACATTTTTCTGGCTATGAACTCGATCGAGTTGTTTCTTCAGTTTCTTGAGGATACAACACACTCCAGAGCTATCGTTGCTCCATGATGGAGGATATCAAACAGTTTCCCATCAGAGTGTCAGAAGACCGTCGCCATGACTTTATTGGCTGATGAACATGAGGTCCCATATGAGGTCCCATACTCCTAGGAGCGTAGGGAACGACGCAGGAGACCCGCACCGCCGACTACGCAATGTCCTAGCGGAGGTGGTTTGCGATTGCCTTCCTCCAACCGTAATGGGGATAAATGATGATGATGAAGATGACACAACAACACCAAGTCATCTCGAGACAGGGAAAATCCCTGACCCCGTCGGGAATCGAACCCGGGACCCCGTGCGCGGGAAACGAGAACGCTATCGCGAGACCACTGAGGGAGCTGCTTGGAACTTTTCCTTCGGAGGAGAGGTCGTTTGGCGCTACTCCATAAACTATCTTTTTGTTTCCAGTTCGAAGTGATGAACTCATGTTTCATCACATGTCAGGATTCTCGACAAAAAGTTGTTACGATCAGCCTCATAATGCTCAAGTAATTCCGCACAGATGATTCTTCGTTACTCTTGATGGGCGTATGTTGGGTGGCGAGCAACGCAATGGGCTCACACCATCGAGTACTTCAGACTCGTGGAAGAGAGTCAGCGCTACAACAGCGACGTCTAGTTGAGCAGTGAGGTGGTTTTTTGTGATTCGTCGATCACATAGGAGGAGAGTGTTTGCGCCTTCCACTAGACATGCGCAACTGTCCGTGTGTGGTTATGAGCCGCCGCTGACTTCTGAATGAAATGTTTTCGTGGTCATTACAAATGTATTTGAAATGAAAATTTCTCGATTAAGCATCCATTTAGTTGCCCCCAAATTTCATCCATGGTTCCTGGTAGAGAGAATGTGGTAGAAGCGACATGGGCAAAGGGCACATTTTCTGCCAATGTAAAATGTCATCCAACGCGCCATTGTGACCATACATGCATAGCTGGAGCAGGGCCTGTACCATGGTGTCGGAAGGAACCTGATTTTTTGGATCTTACTATATTTGGTCATCTGAAAGTGCCATGTAAAGCTCTCCCGGATATGCAGTTGAAAAACTCATGAAGCGAATGATACAATTTTGTCAAAATTGAGCGGGGGGTGTTTTAAAGAATTCATAACTCTCCATGCAGGTAAGAACCATATTGGATCACATACGAGGACGACATGTCGAGCCTATTCTTAAAGTCGTAAGATTGGACAGTAAATTGTAAGAGGTAACTGCTGAAGTGGTATTGAAATTTTGGTTAATGCAGGCTGTGAGTGAAATTTGGACCCACTTAGATGAGGACGTTATGTAATACTTTATGTTTCAAATACGTTTGTACTAACTAGGAGAATACTTCATATCGGCCGCGCATGGTAGCCGTCTTGTCACGGTCCACGCGTCTGCCTCCGTCGGAGGTTCGAGTCCTCCCTGCCGGCCGGTGTGGCCGAGCGGTTCTAGGCGCTTCAGTCTGAAACCGCGCGACCGCTACGGTCGCAGGTTCGAATCCTGCCTCGGGCATGGATGTGTGTGATGTCCTTAGGTTAGTTAAGTTTAAGTATTCTAAGTTCTAGAGGACTAATGACCTCAGAAGTTAAGTCCCATAGTGCTCACAGCCATTTGAACCGAGTCCTCCCTCGGGCATGGATGTGTGTGTTGTCCTTAGCGTAAGTTAGATTAAGTCAGGTTAAGTAGTATGTAAGCCTAGGAACCGACGACCTTAGCAGTTTGATCCCGTAGGAACTCACCACAAACTTCATATCGATGTTAGTTGCGACTCATAACCACACATTCGCAGTTCTTGTGAACAGTTTGTTTCTGACCTCCTGTTTACTGCTATGTTTCTGCTTTTACTATCAGATACTTTCACACCTGTCAGTTTTCGCTATTAATTGTAATACACACTCTACAGGGTGATTCAGGTGCCGCTACCAGTGTGTTTTCTGCAACCCAGAACACCTTCATATACCACACATAAGATCTTCATATTCTCTCCCTTGCTATGTGCAAACTATAAGGCCTACACAAAAAATGAACAAGACTCTCTTGCAGGACATTTAATGTAATTGAATTTTGTGCTGGCGTACGTTTTCGTTAGAGGCCGTAGTTTTCGAATATTTCAAGAAAAACGCTCAAAAGTGATATTCAAACACGTTTTTTCTTGAATAACCATGGCCTGCAGCGAAAATATAACCCAGTACAAAATTTAACTGAAATAAATTTGCCGCGCGGGATTAGCCGAGCCCTCTAAGGCGCTGCAGTCATGGACTGTGCGGCTGGTCCCGGCGGAGGTTCGGGTCCTCCCTCGGGCATGGGTGTGTGTGTTCGTCCTTAGTATAATTTAGGTTAAGCAGTGTGTAAGCTTAGGGACTGATGACCTTAGCAGTTAAGTCCCATAAGATTTCACACACATTTGAACATTTTTTTGAGATAAATTTCCTACAAAAAGATCCTGTTCATTTCTCCGTAGAATTAATAATTTGCACACAGCGAGCGAGAGAATATGAAAATCTTGCCCCTGGTATTAGAAGGCCTTGATGGCGGCAGCTGAATACCCTGTATATGTTGAAAGAAAGTGTGCCTTAAGAAAGCACCCTTCCAGTATTTACCAAACTTTGTGGAGAAGTTCCTCACATAACGAGTGTTAAATGATGGAAGTTTCATTTCGTTCAGAACCGATGTTTATCATCAATTTCAGCATGAAGTGTGACACATCAGGTGCGAACGTGCCCTTGTATTCGGTGCGATGTGACATGAAAGCAAACAGTCTCCGAATGACATGTTGAAAGATTTCTTGTCATTGCCGAAACATACGCTGTATCAGCTCACTGTGGTTGACAGGTCGACGCTGCTTTAAAAGTACACGTCTTCCAGTGTCTTCCTAGATACGCTCCTTTGGCGAAAAATGAGTGGGCAGACCAAGTGCGTCAAGGACCCTTATATTCCTCAATGTGTTTGTCGTGAACGGGGTGCGGAACCGTGAATTATCCTGCTAAAATATAGCTTTTGGTATCCTGATGATGAAGGGTATGAGAACAGGCTTTACTATTCTTGCCCCGTACTGGGAAGCGTTCAGTCACCCTTCAACAGCTACCAAATCATTCCTGGAACCATATAAAACAGCTCTCCGCACCATGATTCCAGGAGTTGGAGACACGCGAATCTCAAGAATCACTGCGTACCATTATCTTTCACCAAGGCGAGTAAGGACTCGTTGTTGTCGATCCGACGGGCACAAACAGAATCGAAAATCGTTGCTGAATATTGGTCGACTACAATACTGTTGCACCCGGAAGTGAGGAGAAATCCAAAATATTTGTGTTGTGCTACTTGATACCGTATGCAAAACTCACCTGAAATCATTAAGAGAGCCTTGCGTTTTCCTAAGTCATCACTGTACTCGTTTAGCGTAACGTAACCATGGTTTTCCGATAATGGCCAACGTAGGCCAAGTGCAATAATATCGTGGTCAGCTACCGACGCAGACTGCTCCATAATGTTGCAGATGACCCAGATTCTACACAGTGTTAATCTCTGCTGCCTGCCGTATGGGTCAGCTACTGTGTTTTGATTAAAAACAGCTAATATTTACATTGATCACTCTAGTTAACACCAGAGACAGTAAACGGTTAGAGAGACACACTCTGAAGAATATCTTTTGGGCGAATTTGACACCTTTTCTTGTTCCTCTGTACTTGTTCACTTGTCAGTCATTGATAAAACCAGATGCAGATAGACGCTGTCGCTCGACTAACTTCCTCAGTATTATAATAATCCAAAATATGCTAATAAATATGCGGACTAGTGTCACAGTCGGATGAAAATTATTTTGAAAATAAATAACAACATTAAGGTAATGAAATTACTCGCTGCTTCAGCGTACTTACTTCTTAGTTGTACTAACTTTGATGATTATTTTTATGCACTCACTCGATTTCAATTCTTAAGTAATGTTCTTTAAAGTACGTTATGTAGCACCGTGTACTCATACTGAGGCGGAGTATGACACCTGTTAAGAAAGCACACCTCTCAGCAGAGCGACTGGCGTTAAGCTATTGTTCGGGAGGACCTGCAGTTAGTTTCTTACAGAAGAAGTCCTCTACATGGATCACAAACTGAAGTATCGGCAGTCAAACTGAGTTAATTTTTCATTTAATTATATGGGGTGATGCGGAAAGAAAAAACAGAACTCATTTCTTTTTACAGGCAAACTATGAAAGAAACACATTCACATGTCACTGGGTAGAGGAAGGTCAAAGATTTATATTCGCTTAGACAATATACGATACACTCAAGGTGAGCATCATTTGTTGCTCGAGTAAGATTTCATCGGTAGTCCATTTCATTCCACACACGAATTAACTGATTCCTGTTTACTGAATCGACAGCTTCACCAGTTCGATTTCTCAGCTCTTGAAGAAGCAGGTGACGTGAATGGGACAAAGTCCCTGACTTTTAGGTACCCAACAAAAAAAAATGGCAAGGGATGATGTCTGGGAGGCCAAAAGCAATGATCAAGATCTTGTTGTCCATTTCTTCCAATCCAATGATGATGTTAAGATAACGTCACACTTCAAGGTGATAGCGAGGCAGGGCGCCGTCATGCATAAAAATGAAATCGTTGTAATTTTCCTGAAGTTCAGGAAACAACTAATTTTGCTGCGTGTCCAAGTATGACATTCAAGTATAGTTTCCTCCGGAAAAAATAAAGATCCTTAAACTCTATGATCAGAACCGGAACAAAACACATCCAGTTTCGATGAGTCTCTTTCTCGTTCGACGATGCCAGGTTTTTATCACCCCCAAAGTAGTACTTATGGCGGTTTTGTTTAGCCGATAGATGAAACGTCGAGTGGTTCGAAAGGATGAACGGTTCGTGAAAAAGTGTTCTCTGCATATACTGAACGATTGAAATGTAAATTTCGTACCTGCCGTTATTGTCGTCAGGTTACCGCAGGTTGCAGCGGTTACCGCAACTTGCAAGGCTTCATACTCAGGCATCGTTTCAGGACACGACACACTTTTTTTTTTAAGTAGTTAAAGTGCCTGGTCTGCCCGAGTTGTGGACCTCCAAGGGCTCCGTGTGAACACATCTCGGATATCCCAGACGATTTCGTCAGACGTGGGTGGACGACCAGTGCTCTCCCCTTTGCTTATGCAAACAATTTCCATGATTTTTGTATGCCAGTTATACACTCCTGGAAATTGAAATAAGAACACCGTGAAATTGTCCCAGGAAGGGGAAACTTTATTGACACATTCCTGGGGTCAGATACATCACATGATCACACTGACAGAACCACAGGCACATAGACACAGGCAACAGAGCATGCACAATGTCGGCACTAGTACAGTGTATATCCACCTTTCGCAGCAATGCAGGCTGCTATTCTCCCATGGATACGATCGTAGAGATGCTGGATGTAGTCCTGTGGAACGGCTTGCCATGCCATTTCCACCTGGCGCCTCAGTTGGACCAGCGTTCGTGCTGGACGTGCAGACCGCGTGAGACGACGCTTCATCCAGTCCCAAACATGCTCAATGGGGGACAGATCCGGAGATCTTGCTGGCCAGGGTAGTTGACTTACACCTTCTAGAGCACGTTGGGTGGCACGGGATACATGCGGACGTGCATTGTCCTGTTGGAACAGCAAGTTCCCTTGCCGGTCTAGGAATGGTAGAACGATGGGTTCGATGACGGTTTGGATGTACCGTGCACTATTCAGTGTCCCCTCGACGATCACCAGTGGTGTACGGCCAGTGTAGGAGATCGCTCCCCACACCATGATGCCGGGTGTTGGCCCTGTGTGCCTCGGTCGTATGCAGTCCTGATTGTGGCGCTCACCTACACGGCGCCAAACACGCATACGACCATCATTGGCACCAAGGCAGAAGCGACTCTCATCGCTGAAGACGACACGTCTCCATTCGTCCCTCCATTCACGCCTGTCGCGACACCACTGGAGGCGGGCTGCACGATGTTGGGGCGTGAGCGGAAGACGGCCTAACGGTGTGCGGGACCGTAGCCCAGCTTCATGGAGACGGTTGCGAATGGTCCTCGCCGATACCCCAGGAGCAACAGTGTCCCTAATTTGCCGGGAGGTGGCGGTGCGGTCCCCTACGGCACTGCGTAGGATCCTACGGTCTTGGCGTGCATCCGTGCGTCGCTGCGGTCCGGTCCCAGGTCGACGGGCACGTGCACCTTCCGCCGACCACTGGCGACAACATCGATGTACTGTGGAGACCTCACGCCCCACGTGTTGAGCAATTCGGCGGTACGTCCACCCGGCCTCCCGCATGCCCACTATACGCCCTCGCTCAAAGTCCGTCAACTGCACATACGGTTCACGTCCACGCTGTCGCGGCATGCTACCAGTGTTAAAGACTGCGATGGAGCTCCGTATGCCACGGTAAACTGGCTGACACTGACGGCGGCGGTGCACAAATGCTGCGCAGCTAGCGCCATTCGACGGCCAACACCGCGGTTCCTGGTGTGTCCGCTGTGCCGTGCGTGTGATCATTGCTTGTACAGCCCTCTCGCAGTGTCCGGAGCAAGTATGGTGGGTCTGACACACCGGTGTCAATGTGTTCTTTTTTCCATTTCCAGGAGTGTACATTTATAAAAAATTATTTCACTTATTGTGTAATGTTGTCACAAACAAACATGAGTGCAGCTCCGCCAAAACTTTGAACCTTTCATTGTCCAGTGACATGCGCAATGGGTTTCTGTCTTTTATAGCTTATTTGAAATAAACAACTGAAATCTGTTCTTTCTTTTTGAATCGTTCGCTGTATTTATTTTCTCTTTATACACAGTACGCTACACAGTGATAAGCGAGATCTCAAGATGACCTCCATTAATGTGTTTCCGACGGTTCGTGATGACGCTCTGCTTGTAACCTCTGGATTTCAACTGTTCTGGTGGTGTGGTACTTCTGGAAGGACGCCGCCTACTCTTCCTGTCGTACCACACCTGCTGGCCTGAGCCCGTCTCGTCACAAGTCGTTCCACAGTCAGTACGCGATCTATCGGTATGATGCTCTCACTCTTATCGTGCCAAATCATTAGATCTGTCTCAAATTCGCAAAAATGTCGATACGGTGAATGTGCACATCTACTGGTGTCGCGATCTCCACCTGAAAAGTTATGTAACCCTCAACAAATATTACGTACTCATGCCATTCTTCAACCGTCGAATGAATCTTTTCTGTATTGAAAATGATCTAAGAAAAAAGAGAAATTTCTATCAACGTCTCTCACAAGCGTGAGGGCTGGATACTACGAGTAGATTGGTAACGTTCACTCAGTTTTTTCTTGTTCAAAGAGTCATGAAGACGACCATTCTTCGACAGCTATCCACAAAGTCTTATTTTTTCGCATTGTCACGAGTGTGAAAATATGCATATGTTATAACAAACAAAAATCAAAATTGCAATGATTACAGTGCCCCATTCAACTTAATCATAAAAAATGCTTCCTTTTTTCTCGAGTCAAACTACTGTCGCTGTGACGAAAATGGCGTTAATTTGGTTTACTTTATGGAACATTAGTCACTAGTTACAGCTGACGTCTACTGCGAAACAGGTACGTAAGTGTCTGTCTTGTGCATGTGAATGTGCGTCTTCGTCCCTTCCACAGAGAATCAAGCATCCTCATGCTCTCCTTGACGTCACGCAGAATATCTCAGGAGCTATGCGTCTTGGGTTCTTCTTATGAGATTTGTCTTTCACTATCACTGTCCTTCTTTGGAGTTAGTATGAAATCATGCACAGATCCATTGCTACTGCAGTTAGGATGAGTATGGACAGAAAGACGAAGCGAGTGTGGGAAACAACAGGGAGGACAAGGGGAAACACAGGAACCAAGTGGGTCGTTGAACTTCGGAAGGACTGGTTGGAATTTGGGATCAAGGTCGAAGGAAAGGAAAATTGCAGGAACAAATATACACCGACCAATATGCCGGAGATCAATGGCAGAGAAGAATACAAGTAAAAGATTAGAATGTCACCAGTGGAGCCGACAGGAGAAACGGACACTGAAGATCTCGGAAGAAGATCGGGAGAGACGAAGATAAAGAATGAAGAAGACGAAATACGCCGGGAAAATTTCTGATGATGTGATGTACATATGTACATCTACAGACAAACAAATAATTGAAATGTCAGAAAAACTGGATGATTTATTCACGAAAAATAGTTTTACAAATTGAGCAAGTCAATAAAGGGTTGATCTGGGAGAAGAAGAGGAGAATGCAGTCTACGAAGCGGCTACCCGTGGTCCTACAGAGGCCGTAACGCAAGAAGAAGAAGAAGATAACTCGAAATAAATAGTTTTGCAATGGTGATCGATACTCTTCGCTTTCTCCAGCTTTATTTTTTATATATGACCATTTCTTTACGGGAACCTCGAGAAACAAGACTGTGAGATACGGAGTAATATACGGTTCACACATATTCTTTTAAAAAAAGAAACTGAAAACAAATTAAAGGAATAGGACGGAAATCAGGAGATGTGATGATGTGATTTTTTCTTCTAATAATCAAGTAAATACAAGCCGGATCCGGCTGCATACCCGGAAATTATTAGAAGACGAAATACGCCGGGAAAATTTCTGATGATGTGATGTACATATGTACATCTACAGACAAACAAATAATTGAAATGTCAGAAAAACTGGATGATAGCTTTACAAATTGAGCAAGTCAATAAAGGGTTGATCTACCTGTGGCACTTACTAAAGCAGTTATTCATCCCACTGCTAACGGAGACGTCTCCGGTAACGTCTTCGCTGGTGATTGAGGCTCCTTTCGAAGTGGGGATCATTACTAAAGACAATTGTACTCCAGTCATTGAGAGTGTTGGGCGAATACGTGTATGGAGATGCCGCGGGCGGCGGCGCGATAGCTGACTGTTTCCTATCTACGGCCTGACATTCGGGAGTGACGGTCTGTGGCGCCATTTCTTTTTATAGTAGGACCCCTTTGCTTATCATTCGCGGCACCCTTACAGTACAGTGGTACGTCGGCGATATTGTACGCCCAGTTTTGTAGCCTTTCATGGCAAGCCATCCTGGGCTTACATTTCAGCAAGATAATGCCCGCCGGCACACGGCGAGAGAGTGTACTGTTTGTCTTCGTGCTTGCCAAATCATTCCTTCACGGGCAACGTAGCTGGATCTCTCTCCAATCGAGAATATTTGGAGCTTTATGGGTAGGGCACTCCAACGAGCTCGAAATTTTGACAATGTAACGCGCCAGTTGGACGGAATTTGGCTCGATATCGCTTAGGAGGACAACCAAAAAGTTTCTCAATCACTGCCAAGCCGAATAACTACTTGCATAAGATCCAGAGATGGAGCAACGCGTTATTGACTTGGTCAATTTGTGACCCTCGTTCTCTTGACTAATTCCAGAAACTGTAACCATTAGCTTGTTTTTACATCTACGTCACATCTACCGATTTTTGTCCAATTCGGATAGTTCCGTCATGATGCGTCTTTTTGTGTTAGAGCGTGTTTCACTTAAGTTTGCGACAATGCTTTATTAAGAGAAACCAAACCCATTTAACTGTCTAACTGGTAATTTAGTGGTCCGCGATGGGAAATTAATTCTGCAGCCATTGTAACATTATGATGGTACAGGCGAACTAGTGTAAAACAATATAGACGGAGAGGAACAACATAGAAAAGTAGGTACGTTTTAAAGTCGTTTCCATTTATCAGGTAAACTTGTCCGACTGGGAGAAGAACTGATTACTGGGAATTACATCGGCGTGGAGGCGAATTAAAGTTTAATTATTTTCCGCGGCCGGCGCGGAGTCGCGCTAAATTGGTACAGGCGGAACGGCAGCGGTGGCGGAAGTCCTGCCTCAGACGACGGGTGGGGGCGCGGGAGGCGGGGACGGGGAGGGGGAGGTGTCTAATTGGCAGGGCGGGCTGTGGCGCCGTCCTCACTCAGCGATGCTGGCCTACGCGGAGTCCCTCTGATAAGCCTGCTCCCTGGGCACCCACAAGCGTTGTCACTCTGCACAGAGTTTCGTTCCAGCGGCATTCTGTCGTAGCTCGGACCAACAATGAACTCCATAGTGAGATTCGTGGTTCTATTCAGTCATACTTGTAAGATCCTCGGCTCGACTGCAAACGGCACCGACAAGGATTTGAGAATCGGAGGATGTGGTGGAAGCTCGTGGTGGAATACTTTCTGGGAGGTTTTGCCACACTGTGCGGCTATTGCAGACGCAACGGCAATTGTAACAGCCCTGTGTGTATCAGTCGTACTCTACGGCTCCCATACAGTATCCGACAAGTCTGACATTCTGGAATCTTTGGTGAGCTATGTGCCTATTTGTTAGGTGGCTATATTTTGACACCTTACAAGCACTCATCCACGTACTTTCCCGTGAACTATAACAACAATTATGTATATTTGATATGTTGTACGTCGTATATATGAATATTTAAATGAGACTGACATTGTCACGTACGCCTTGTAAATAATTGTTAACGCTTATGGCATGAGAGTTGACGGATTGTCTTTATTATCAGAACGGCATAATGAATGATTGCCTATACTTGTAGAGGTTGGACGCCAATGGAGATGAAATGGCAGGCAGAACTCAAGCTCTGGGTGGGAGACCTGCACAGGTGTTGGCCCTGCTTAAAATCAGGAAGTAGCTAGACGGACGTCGTGACACCTGAGCGCTGGAGCACAATAGGGTGACGACCGGCCACTATTGTAGCAAGAGCGGAGGGGTAACCGGGAACTCTGCAAATCTTGGACGCAGGTGAGACGAACGAAGAAGCGGCACCCTGGAAACCACGCAGGCTGGGTTAATTCCAAGGATTTTTACTCAGAAGCATACCAACGTTTGAGTATAGGTTTTTCCTATTGAACTTTCCGCGTTGGACGACAAGAGACTAAAATATGGTTGGTGTCGTTCGGAAGAATCTGTAGAGACGGAGGATATTCCTTGGTTTCGGGAATATCATTCGTTTTCGGAATTACGATGGTGGGGAGCCGAGCCTTGCTAGGAAGTCAGCGATGGAGAGACGAGGTCCTCTGTTGTGAGCGCCCGTCGCTCGGTATCAGTTTTGTTGGTACAGTCGGACTTCCTGTCTTTGCTCTCAGGAGAGTTTATAGTTAGAACAGTTAGACATTGTACTGTTGCGGACCTATACGATTCTAGACTTCACGACTTCACCTCCAGGTTGGAAGTCGTCGTTGAGCACGCAGCGTTCAGTAATTGCGAGCACTTCTTCTGCCTATACTTACCTTTAGACGTTATCTGAACTCCGTCCTTGTGGCTGGGAGTTCGCATTTCTCGTCTGTAGAACACAGAGAGGAGAAGACAGTAATAGAGTATATTAGTCAGAGGACCGCCTTCTGCCGTCCTTGTGTCTAAAATCGTTTATTTGTGGCTGGAGTTCTTCAATCGTCGCAGTCGAGTACGAGAACCATCGATTCGACGCAGTACATACAGTGATATCGCAAATTGCTTCGTTTTATTAGGGCTATAAAGGTAAACAGCTGTGATCACGTTTGTTTATTTCTACCGAGGTTCCACACCACCGTAGATCATCTCTGAAAGTAGTGCCTTCTAGTGTTTGGTACGTAGCAGATGTCAGTCATTTTGCGTTAGTGGTATTAGACCCCGCAGTCATAATAAGGGGCAGAGTTGGGCAACTGATTAATAATTTTAATTAGGAAAAACAGACATTTCTACTTAAAGGATTGATTTTAATCTGTAATAAACATATATTGAACAACAACGTTTATCATTTACTCTTATTAGTTGCCTTCATCATTCGTTTATGTTTAGAGAGTAATTTATATGTTACAAGGAGCATTAAGAGATCATAAGATCTGCTTCAGCGGATAGTCAGAATCGACCAAATCATCATTTTAGCGTTTATTATTTTCCGTTGCGCCCATTCATTTTTATACCCGCCTGGAGTAGCATCTTGGACTTTTTTCGGCGGTGAGAGTATTGTCCAACTGCGGGCATGCACGTAAGTAGGTATCTGCAGCAGAAATGTTTGTAGGATGGCAAAGATGAGGATTGGTTGCAGTATATATAAGATAAAGATCTGTTATAAACAACTATATGATGTATGTAAACTCTCTTTTAACAACCGCTCGACTTCATAACACAATTCTTCCTCTAGACTAACACCGAGTATAGGTTTAAGTGTCAGGTAATCGTTTCTGAAAGTATTTGAATGGAGTGTAGCTATGTATGGAAGTGAAACACGGACGACAAATAGTTTAACAAGAAGATATTAGAAGCTTTCGAAACGTGGTGCTACAGCAAAATGCTGAAGATTTTATGGGTACATCCGTAACTAATGAGGAGGTACTGAATAGAATCTGGGAGAAGAGGACTTTGTGGCACAACTTGAATGGAAGAAGGGACCGGTTGGTAGGACGCGTTCTGAGGCATCAAGGGATCACTAATTTAGTATAATTATTCGGAGGTGAAGAGGCTTGTACGCGATAGAGCAGCATGGAGATCTGCATCAAACCAGTCTCCGTATATATATATATATATATATATATATATATATATATATATATATATATATATATATATCGCGCCGATCGGGAGCGAGGGGTAAGCTCTCGAAAGGATTTTGCTTTGGGACGTTTAGGAGTAACGTCGTTTGGGAAGTCCGGCGGACAAAAATATGGTTCAAATGACTCTGAGCACTATGGGACTTAACTGCTGAGCTCATCAGTCCCCTATAACTTAGAACTAATTAAACCTAACTAACCTAAGGACATCACACACATCCATGCCCGAGACAGGATTCGAACCTGCGACCGTAGCAGTCGCGCGGTTCCAGACTGTAGCACCTAGAACCGCTCGGCCACCCCGGCCGGCTCTGGCGGACAGTGCAGGCGCCGTGCGATTCAGCAGGAAGAGCACATCGAAAAGGGGCTGTTTACCCGGGCGACGGCGCCGTAGCAGATATCTCCTGCGTGGAAGCAGTCAGGTTATTGGGAGCCGTTGGTGTATTTCGCTTCCTGCATGTCTCCTGGCACCGGAATCTGCGGTGGCTGGCTTCGTCGAACGAGCAACAGGGTAAGGGCCTTACTTGTTCTGTAAATTGTGGCCGGAATCGACTACTGGGTTCAGTGCTGTTGACTTCATTTCCTTGGCCGGCCGTTGCTACTCCTACTGAGTCTGTCCTTGAATGTGTTAATCTCAACTTGCTTAGTACGCCAGGTTCTAGAGACAGCTGTATGTCATGTGATGATTAGCATTTACTAGGGCCTGAAGTGCTGACACATTCTGTTTGTAGATTGCTACTGTCAGTGTTAACCGCCGTTGAAAACAGTATGGCTGGTACTTGGCTAAGTGCCGCCTGGTTATTGTATTTATGTTACACGACAGGCCAATTGCTACAAATGTACATGGATAAAATCTTCCCTGGATATATTTTGCTGTGAATTGCAATAACATTACTGTTACGATTCTGTCTGAAGCGACAGTGTGTCAGAGAGACACGTGTATAATTCTCAATGAGTAGTTTCATATATTCTTACAAGTTACTGAGAGGCCAGTTGTTACTGTGTATTTAAATTGTTTGAAACTGATTCTGTTAATGAAAGTTAATGACAGTATGTGGATATGGTAATTATTTCTCATTTAATCACAAATTTAAGTGTTGCTATTTGCTGTAAGTCGCTTTGTGTTTTGCGTAGGGTGAGAGAGGGGGGGGGGGGGGGTACTCGATATACCGTTAGCCTGCACGCTAGTTACTTGCATTTGATTTCGTTTTATCGGGACTTCTGCTGTTTGTCTTGGTAGCGGCTGCAGGGTCCTTGGTTGCGTCCTGCTTGTGCTGTTGTGTATTTTCCGTCCCCTTTGCCCGTTCGTGCCGGCTGGCCATGTATCTAGTTCGCTCACGGCTTAATGTATAATTTGCCTTACGCACATAAGATAATAGATTTGTACTGCTTAGCTGATGTTTATTAATAGGTTGGTCAATTCTACAGATGATGTGCTGTAATTAATTATTGTGTTTCTAGTTATTTAAGGCAGATGTCAGTCTGTTGTAGATACCGACTAGTTATGGGATTTTTCATGCCTGTTCGTGACCGTTGCTGCTCCTGTTTGCGGTTCCGTGCCGAGCCTGTATTGGAAACAGCTGAGTGGGCGGGTGTCCACTTCTGGGCGTAGTTTATTGAATACCACGAGGTTGCTTGATCACATGAAAATTTATATTTTATATCCTACATTGTAGGGTTCCTGCCATTTACGCCACGTGGTCGTGTGCTATGGCATCATTTTGTTGTTGCCTGTGCTCTGAATTACTTTGGTAATACCGATCATTGCAGTAACGAAAGACTACATTTCCTCGTTAATATTTAGTAAATTGTTCTTCACGTTGATCATAGATTTTGAGTAAATAATAGGTAACTCATTTCACTAAATGTGTAATAGGCCATAAGTGCTGTGGTTTATGAATGTTTAAATTTTGGAGTAACTGGAAATGGTAATTTTAAAAATGTGTTGATGGTTTCATTGTTATTTGTGTTGTTTAAATGTGCCAAATAAATGTTCAGTTCAACTGTTGATGTTGAGAGCCTGATGTGTCACTTGGTCCAGTCCTACCACCCCACAGCCTATTGTGCTGAGATTGTGTCGTTGTGTAAAAGTTGAATTCCATGCCGTGGTTACACGTCAGTGACCACATGTTATATACCTGAATGACTACATTTAGGAGCGTGTACAGCAACGTGACATGGAGGAAGAGAGACAATGAGTTCGTGAAAAGTACCAATAAGGATGCAGAGCTATAGCGACTCCAGTGGCATAGTCAGGTGCACTCGGTTTCTTACATGAGGATCCATGGCGCCAACAGGTAGTCTAGGTTGTCCGACAGGGTCCGTATTGGGTTTAAATCCGTGGAGTTTGGTGGCCAGGGAGGTACGCTAAAATCATTCTGGTGCTCTTAGAACCACGAACGTACCGCAGGAGCTGTGTGACACGTTGCGCTATCCTGCTAGTCTTGCCATGGGGCTGAGGGAAACCTAATTACGTGAAGGGAGGGGAAATGGCCACCAAAGTATAAATGCAAATTTTTGTTGATCCACTGTGGCTTTCAGAATGACGATATCATCCAGAAATTGCCACTAAAACATTCAAGATGCCACAATGCATGCAAGGAGTATGCTTTCAGGCGTTTCACGTAGTACACGTCAACGGCCATATGTTCGTTGGAGCATAAAACGAGACTCAACTGAAAAAGCCAGTTGGCGCCAGTCATTGGAGGTCCTGTTGCGGTATTGGAGAACAAATTCCAGCCAAGGTCGCTTCATGGGTGCATGAACCAGCTGCCTGCTGCTGAGGCCCATATGAAGCAACGTTCGCTGAATGGTCGTTGAGGCGACACTTTTGGTATAGCAGCCCTTTGGTTCATTTAGGCAGTCATTTGCTCAACAGTTGCACATCTATTCGACCATAGACATCTCTACATTCGTATTCACCCCTGCCATTTATGATCAACGATGCGCTACAGTTGCCTCATGGTTTTGGATAACACCATTTTGCCATGCGCGGTGCATTTTAACCATTGTGGCATGCAGTGCAGCTTCGGAAATTCTACCATCCTCGTCCCGAAAACAATGATGACGACCTTTTGGACGTCAGGTAAATCGCTACATTCCTGTATCACAACAATGACTGCATCTTTTCTGCGTCTCACCGACACACTTTAGTTGCCCTCCACTGCTAGTGCTGCTATCTGCCATCTGTGAGTGGTTACTGCACGATGTTGACGAACGTAAGTGGTAGTCACATTAATGTGACTGAACTGTATAGAATGAAGCAAAAGGACAGCATCACGAAGAATAATTAATGAGGAGTAAAGAAATTTCTAGAAAATGTGAAATGCTGGTACGTTAGTAATCGGTATAGCCGCCAGAATGTTGAATGCAAGCCTGCAAACGCGTGTGCATTGTTTTGTACATGTGTCGAATGTCGGTTTGTGGGATGGAGTTCGATGCCTGTTGCACATGGCCGGTCAACACACCAACGGCTAATGCTGTTTGTGGATGACGTTTGAGTTGTCGTCCGATAACGTCCAATATGACCTTGATTAGATCTGGCGATCGAGCATGTCAAGGTAACATGTCGACACTCTTTACAACATGTTGGGTTACAACAGCGATATGTGAGCGCTGTTGGAAAACCTCTCGGCTGCTACTTATAAATGGCAGCGCAACAGGTCTAATCAACGGATTGACGTACAAATTCACAGCCAGAGTGCGTGGAATACCCACGAGATTGATTCTGCTGCCATACGAAATCGCACCCCAAACCATACCTTCAGGAATAGGTCCAGTGTGTCTAGCACGCAAACGGGTTGGCTGCAGACCCTCAACTGGCCACATAGTCATCACTGGCACAGGAAAAACCACCTCTCATCAGGAAACACAACAGACCTCCGCGCTGCTCTCCAATGAGCTCTCGCTTGACACCAGAGAAGTCGCAAATGATAGTTTGTTGTCAATACAATGCACGCTGACTCGAAGCTGACCTTCGAGTAACAGATTTGTAACAGTTCTTAATGCGACTGTGGGGCCAACTGGTATTGAAATTGCTGCAGGACGATGTTCCAGAGCCATATGCCGAACACGATGGTTTTTTGTCACTGTGGTGCCACGTGACCGTCCAGACCTTGCGACAGTACATTCTCGTGACTAGCGCTGCCAGCGATCATGTACAGTGTCTATTTTGCCTCCATGTCTTTCTGCAGTATCAAAAATGGTTCAAATGGCTCTGAGCACTATGGTACTTAACTTCTGAGGTCATCAGTCCTCTAGAACTTAGAACTACTTAAACTTAACTAACCTATGGACATCACAGACACCCATGCCCGAGGCAGGATTCGAACCTGCGACCGTAGCGGTCGCGCGGTTCCAGACTGTAGCGCCTAGAACCGCTCGACCACCCCTCTCCAGTATCGCAGAAGGAACATCCATCTCCTCGTAGCGCTATTACTTGACCTCGTTCAAACTCAGTGCGGTGTTGGTAGTGGCGTCTTTGTCGCCTTAAACGCACTCTTAACGAAAGTGAACTCATTACTTCCAATTTCTGAGGAAACTAAAGCTCACAACTGTTACAGCGTGTATTTGAAGCAAACCTGATTTGCATCATCATAGTGGCTACTAACACTATACTTATGCGACTGGGGCGAGATTTGAATAGACCATCATCTTTCAGATGTAGATACGCCTCCCAACATTCGGTTTATGTCGCACAGTTCACAATTCCTTCTTGGTGTTACTATCTTTTCATTTCGGTCAGTGCACACACACGCACACATACACACACACGCACACACACACACACACACAACACACACACACACACACACACACACACAAGCATATACTGATAAGCCAAAACATTATGACCACTGCCCACAGCGAAGTTGAATGCAGCCTAGTGACGTTGCTGGCAAGTAACTCGATAACAAAAGTATGTAATCGAAGCATACACGGACGGGGGATCACCATAGAGAAGATATGGGCTGCCGATTGGGAAATTTATTGAGATTAGCGACTGTGACAAAGAGCAGATTATTATTACGCAGAGACTGTGAACGGCCATCTCCAAAACAGGCTCGTCGAATGTATATGTGCTACTGCGTTGAGAATCTGATCTGTAATGTAGGGTAGATGGTGCAGAAAAAGTGTTTCGGAGACAGCGTTCATCTTACATGGTTGAACATGGAGCTCAGCAGCAGACCAGCTAAATGTGTACACATGTTGACCCAGCAACATCGTCAATTATGATTGCTGTAGCCACGGGAGCATCGGGATGGAAATGTCTCGGCCCTTCAGGTGAGTCACATTTTCGCTAAATGATGTCGATGGTCGTCTCCACAATCGTCGTCATCGTGGTGAACGGCGGCTCGAAATGTGTAGAATGCCACCGACGCAGGCTGGTGTGTGTGGCATTATGCTATGGGTGAAATTCTCCTGCCGTTGCATGTGACCTGTGGTAGTAACTGAAGACACGCTTGCGGTTACGAACCACCTACATCCCTTCCTATGTCTTCCCCGAAGGTGATGTCATTGTTCAACAGTATAATTGTCCGCGTTTTGGAGCCAGAACAGTGCTACGGTGGTTTGAAGAGCATTGTAGCGACCTCACATTGATCTCTGGGTCACCAAATAAGCCTGATCTATATCCTATGAAACCCATATGGGTCGTCATTGGACGCGAATTACATGATCTGTGCGTAGACATCTAAAGCCAGAGACCTACCAACCAACTCTCGGATGCTTGATACGCAGAATCAGTGATGTATTTCGTTTCGAAGACGGACAGTCACACATTCGTGACAAAGATTGGGAAGAGAACACAAATACACTCCTGGAAATGGAAAAAAGAACACATTGACACCGGTGTGTCAGACCCACCATACTTGCTCCGGACACTGCGAGAGGGCTGTACAAGCAATGATCACACGCACGGCACAGCGGACACACCAGGAACCGCGGTGTTGGCCGTCGAATGGCGCTAGCTGCGCAGCATTTGTGCACCGCCGCCGTCAGTGTCAGCCAGTTTGCCGTGGCATACGGAGCTCCATCGCAGTCTTTAACACTGGTAGCATGCCGCGACAGCGTGGACGTGAACCGTATGTGCAGTTGACGGACTTTGAGCGAGGGCGTATAGTGAGCATGCAGGAGGCCGGGTGGACGTACTGCCGAATTGCTCAACACGTGGGGCGTGAGGTCTCCACAGTACATCGATGTTGTCGCCAGTGGTCGGCGGAAGGTGCACGTGCCCGTCGACCTGGGACCGGACCGCAGCGACGCACGGATGCACACCAAGACCGTAGGATCCTACGCAGTGCCGTAGGGGACCGCACCGCCACTTCCCAGCAAATTAGGGACACTGTTGCTCCTGGGGTATCGGCGAGGACCATTCGCAACCGTCTCCATGAAGCTGGGCTACGGTCCCGCACACCGTTAGGCCGTCTTCCGCTCACGCCCCAACATCGTGCAGCCCGCCTCCAGTGGTGTCGCGACAGGCGTGAATGGAGGGACGAATGGAGACGTGTCGTCTTCAGCGATGAGAGTCGCTTCTGCCTTGGTGCCAATGATGGTCGTATGCGTGTTTGGCGCCGTGCAGGTGAGCGCCACAATCAGGACTGCATACGACCGAGGCACACAGGGCCAACACCCGGCATCATGGTGTGGGGAGCGATCTCCTACACTGGCCGTACACCACTGGTGATCGTCGAGGGGACACTGAATAGTGCACGGTACATCCAAAACGTCATCGAACCCATCGTTCTACCATTCCTAGACCGGCAAGGGAACTTGCTGTTCCAACAGGACAATGCACGTCCGCATGTATCCCGTGCCACCCAACGTGCTCTAGAAGGTGTAAGTCAACTACCCTGGCCAGCAAGATCTCCGGATCTGTCCCCCATTGAGCATGTTTGGGACTGGATGAAGCGTCGTCTCACGCGGTCTGCACGTCCAGCACGAACGCTGGTCCAACTGAGGCGCCAGGTGGAAATGGCATGGCAAGCCGTTCCACAGGACTACATCTAGCATCTCTACGATCGTCTCCATGGGAGAATAGCAGCCTGCATTGCTGGGAAAGGTGGATATACACTGTACTTGTGCCGACATTGTGCATGCTCTGTTGCCTGTGTCTATGTGCCTGTGGTTCTGTCAGTGTGATCATGTGATGTATCTGACCCCAGGAATGTGTCAATAAAGTTTCCCCTTCCTGGGACAATGAATTCACGGTGTTCTTATTTCAATTTCCAGGAGTGTACAAATTTTGCTAGGGGAGACTAGACAGAAAATAGTACTGAAGTCGTGAAGTCGACATCCAATGAAGAAAGAGTCGCAAAACTAGAAAAAGTATGCATGTGTTGAGTCATTACAAGAAAACAAGTATTTCCATTAATTCCAAATTAAGACACTACAGTGCAGCAGTCTTATTAGGGGCTTTGTACGACTCGGAAGCAACAGTAATCAAGAGAAGAACAAAAGTCAAGGAGATGGAGAAACAAGAACGAAAATACTGAGAAAGTTCTAATCTGCGAGCCAGTTCAGGAAGAGGGGATCTGGATAAAAAGATAAAAATGTCCACGGACATACAGAAATAATTACAAATAACATCAGGAAAAGAAGCACAAAGTTCTAGGGACACACACATAGGATTAATGAAAACAGACTCACCAGAAGATTTTTAACAAAGTGACAAATAATATAGAGAAAACTAACTGGGTAAAAGTAACCACAGAATACCTCAACAAATTATCTCCACAGAATCCGCGACAGTCAGGAGAAAATACAGAGAAAAAAGTCAGAAAACAGAAGTTTCAGCAACGCCTAAAGAGAAAAGAAAACGGGAAGGAATTTGTCAGAAGAGAGAGAGAAGAAAACAGCGAATACATGAGAAGTTTTAGCGAAGAAAACAGTCAGAGAAAAAAAAAATGCCATGGACATTTACTTTGTTCTGGCGCTGTCCTTAAGCAATATATATCATTTATCCCTATCACAAGTAACTAGGGGTTCTCTCCAAAGAATTTCAATATGCGATTGTTCCACTGCAGTATAGAATCCGTGATCTAGGGGTCGCAGCGAGCTCGAGTTCGATTCCCAGCCGGGTCGGAGATTTTCTCCGCACGTGGACTAGGTGTTGTGTGTGCTGGCACCGTAGCTCAGCGTGTTCGGTGAGAGGCTTAGCTGCCCTTTGTAATAAAAAATAAATAAATAAATAAACCTGACTTACTGGATCAACAACGAAGTCGGACGAATGTCATGGGATGTCCGCACTGAATAAATGAAACGAACAAAGGATTAACAAAAAGATATTTCAAAAAAGGGGTATACTAAAAATGGTTCAAATGGCTCTGAGCACTATGGGACTCAACTGCTGAGGTCATTAGTCCCCTAGAACTTAGAACTAGTTAAACCTAACTAACCTAAGGACATCACAAATATCCATGCCCGAGGCAGGATTCGAACCTGCGACCGTAGCGGTCTTGCGGTTCCAGACTGCAGCGCCTTTAACCGCACGGCCACTTCGGCCGGCAAAGGGGTAAACTCTTTGATTCATAATCAAATCGTCTTCAGTCCCGGGTTCGAATCCCGCACCTGCTTAAACTTTGATAAATAATCAGCATTGGCGGCCGAAGTCTTCCGGCATTCAGTTCAGTCAGGTTGGAGCAGCAGTGAGGCCTGGATGCCCATGGCTCGCCCGAACGTTGCCGCCACGCATCACTTGAGCCGGGGACGGTCTTCATGGATGGGCGGTCGAGTGAATTGGCTCGCCGATCGCTTATGGGTTGGCTGTGTGTGTGTATCGACTCCCGATTTGTCTTCGTGATTGCACAGCCACTGCTGAGTGTCGTTCAAGTCTTAGTGCAACTGTTTGTCAAACTGTGTGTGTAATTGGCATCTTCTCCACTGACAACTTCTTTCAAATGTTGTCGGCGTACTGGCAGCGAGTCGGTCGGTTGGAGCGGATCAGCAAGCAAGTCTCCGCGCGGCGTAGTCTGCCGGGCTCGCTGGAGGTCTGTATGTCGTTTCGGAGCGATTGGGGGCTGTTGCGAGTGCTAAAAGGTTCGTGGCTCATTGACCCAGCACATGAAAGTTGAGTGGATGGTTCACTGCTGGCGGTATTCTTGGGAGCAAAACCGAGTGTTCAAGTTGGTGAAGATTTAGCCGCCGTGTGGTGGAACGAACTATGTTTGTCGGTTTGTAATTAAAGTGCACCAGCGGAATTTTCTGCCTTGTGGCCGTTAGTGTTCCGGTTACCTGCCCTGGTCGCTGACGTAAATTCAGGCAGTGCCCTTTCCTCACCTGTTGTCGCTGTCCAACATGGTGTGTAGTTTTTGACAGCTTAATGTGTTTTTGGTTGTGGGCAGCTATTCTGTCACGTTTTGGCTTTGGAATTCTCGTATACTGGTCGGGGTTAGCAAGTCGTCTTGTTGGTGGATCCATAACTGTCTCTTGGTTGTGTTGGCAGCGGATCGAGTATAGTTGGGCCGACTTCTTGTCTCACCTAAGTAAACGTTAAGATTTCAAGGGCAGACCGAGCCCCCTGGAAACTTCTGAGCGCCGTTGCCTATACTGCTTTTCCTGTTGACGTTTACTTATGTATTTTTAATGGCTCATAGCCAATGGTTGGAATTTGTATGCTTGTAAATATGTTTTCAAAATAAAAGGCCTTTAGCTGTTTTAAAAGTAACTTTTTCTAAATTGGCCAGGTCTTACATTGTCTGAAGATAAAGCTTGGGCTTCTGCCTGTTGAAAATTTATTAGATTGTTTTTAAAAGCATCGGCCTTCAGCCGCTTTAAGTTTTAAGTTTCTTATTTATCAAGTATTACATTCTTTCAAGATAAAGCTGTAAGCCTTCTGCCTGTTGAAAATTTATTGTAGTTGGGTTTTTCTTAAAATGATGGGCCTTCAGCTGCTTTAAAATTTTGGATTCTTACTTATCAGGTCTTACATCACTTGGGCTTAAATACTATTTAACGTTAAAGCCTATAATCTTCTATCTCAAAAAATTAAAGACGTTTTCTGTCAATAGTGAAACTTAGAAGATACGCTGTAATGTTTGGACAACTAAATAAAGTTTTATGATTGGAGACTAACTGAAAGTCGCTCATTCTAGCCCCCTTCCACAATTCCTATTTCTTGTCCTGTCCTGCGGGTTTAACAGGGCTGCTCACTGCCAACGGCCTTATCAAAGAGGGAGGAGGAGCGGACAGAGGTTCAGTGCACTGTCTTGTCCTCGGGGTGGAAAAATTGCCCCTAAGGGCGGAAGAATCAACAGCACTCTCCTGTCCCAGGGGTGGAAAACTGCCCCTAAAGGCGGAAGAATCAGCAATGATCAACGGCATGAGGATGCAGAAGGCAACAGGAACCACTGCATTAAAGAGAAGTAACGTGTATCAACAGGATACATGGCCTGAAATTGAAGAAGTGTCATGATGATTTCTCCATTATTAAAAGATTCCGGAATAGTCCCCCCATCGGATTTCCGGGAGGGGACTGCCAAGTGGGAGGTTTCCGTGAGAAAAAGATTGAATAAGCAACGGAAGGATAACGTTTGAGTCGGGGCGCGGAATGTCAGAAGCTTCAGCGGGGTAGGGGAACTAGAAAACCTGAAAAGGGAAATGAAAAGGCCCATTCTAGATATAGTATGCGTCAGTGAAGTGAAGTAGAAAGAAGACAAGGGTTTCTGGTCACATGAGTATAGGGTAATATCAACAGCAGCAGAAAATGGTATAACAGGAGAACGATTCGTAATGAATAGGAAGGTAGGGCAGAGAGTGCGTTACTATGAACAGTTCAGTGACAGAGTTGTTCTTATCAAAATCGACAGCAAACCAACACCGACAACGATAGGTCAGGTATACATGCCGACGTCGCCAGCAGAAGATGAAGGGATAGACAAAGTGTACGAGGATACAGAAATGGTAATACAGTTCGTAATGGATGACGAAAATCTAATAGTCATTGGGGACTGGAATGCTGTTATAGGGGATGGAGTAGAAAGGTTACAGATGAATATGGGCTTGGGACACGAAATGACGAGGAGAAAGACTAATTGAGTTCTGTAACAGGTTTCAGCTTGTAATAGCGAATAGCCTGCTCAATAATCACAAGAGGAGGAGGTATACTTGGAAAAGGCCGGGCGATACGGGACGATTTCAGTTAGATAACATCATGGCCAGACAGAGATTCCGAAATCAGATACTGGAATGTAAGATTTACCCAGAAGCAGATACAATCTCAGATCACAATGTAGTAGTGATGAAGAGTAGGCTGAAGTTTAATACATTAGTCAGGAAGAATCAACATGGAGAGAAGTGGGATGCGGAAGCACTAAGGAATGACTAGATACTCTTGAAGTTCTCTAAGGCTATAGATACACAATAAGGAATAGCTGAGTGGCCGAGAGGTTCTAGGCGCTACAGTCTGGAACCGCGCGACCGCTACGGTCGCAGGTTTGAATCCTGTTTCGGGCATGGATGTGTGTCATGTCCCTAGGTTAGTTAGGATTAAGTAGTTCTAAGTCCTAGAGGACTGATGACCTGAAAAGTTAAGTCCCATAGTGCTCAGAACCATTTTTTGAAGGAATATCTCAATAGGCAGTACAGTTGAAGAGTAATGGACACCTCTAAAAAGGGCCATCACAGAAGTTGGGAAGGAACCCATAGGTACAAAGAAGGTAACTGCGAAGAAACTATGGGTAACAGAAGAAATACTTCAGTTGATTGATGAAAGGAGGAAGTACAAAATTGTTCCAGGAAACTAAGGAATACAGAAATACAAGTCGCTGAGGAATGATATAAATAGGAAGTGTAGGGAAGCTAAGACGAATGGCTGCAGGAAAAATGTGAAGACATCGACAAAGAAATGATTGTCAGAAGGACAGACTCAGCATACGGGAAAGTAAAAACAACCTTTCGTGACATTAAAAGCAAGGGTGCTAACATCTAGAGTACAACGGGAGTTTCACTGTTAAATGCTGAAGAGAGAGCAGAGAGGTGGAAAGAATACAATGAAAGACTCTATAAGGGGGAATATTTATCTGATGTGATAAAAGTATAAACAGGAGCCGATTTAGAAGAGATAGGGGATCCAGTATTAGAATCAAATTTAAAAGAGCTTTTGAGGACTTGAGGTCAAATAAGGCAGAAGGGATAGATAACATTCCATCAGAATTTCTAATATAATTGGAGGAAGTGGCACCAAAACGACTATTCACAATGTTGTGTAGAATTTATGAGTCTGGCGACATACCATCTGACTTACGTGAAAGCATCATCTACATAATTCCGAAGACGTCAAGAACTACAAGTGAGAGAATTATCGCACAATCAGCTGAACAGCTCATGCATCCAAGTTGCTTACAAGAATAATATACAGAAGAATGGAAAAGAAAATTGAGGATGCGCTAGATGACGATCAGTTTGGCTTTAGGAAAAGTAGAGGCTCGAGAGAGGCAATGCTGACGTAGAGGTAAATAATAGAAGTAAGACTAAAGAAAAATCAAGACACGTTCATATGATTTGAAGACCTGGAAAAGACGTTGGACATTATAAAATGGTGCAAGATGTTCGAAATTCGGAAAAGATGTGGGTAAGCTATAGGGAGAGGCGAGCCATGTACAATATGTACAAACACCAAGAGGGAATAATAAGAATGGACGGCTAAGAACGAAGTGCTCGTATTAAAAAGAGTGTAAGACAAGGATGTAGCTTTTCGCCCCTACTGTTCAACCTGTACATCGAGGAAGCAATGGCGGAATTAAAAGAGAGGTTCAGGAGTGGAATTAAAATTCAAGGTGAAAGGATATCAATGATACGATTCGCTAATGACATTGCTATCCTGAGTGAAAGTGAAGAAGAATTATATGATCTACTGAACGGAATGAGCAGTCTAATGAGTAAACAGTATGGTTTGAGAGTATATGGAAGAAAGAAGAAGGTACTGAGTAGTAGCAGAAATGAGAACAACGAGAAACTTAACATCGTAGTAGATGAAGTTAAGGAATACTGCTACCTAGGCAGTAAACTAAGCAATAACGCACAGAGCAAGCAGGACATCAGAAGGAGACTAGCTATGGCAAAAAAGGCATTCCTGGCCACGAGAACTCTACAAATATCAAATATCGGCCTTAATCAGAGGAAGAAATTTCTGAGGGTACATCTCGAGTACAGAATTGTATGGTAGTGAAACATGGACTGTGGGAAAACCGGAACAGAAGAGGATCGAAGTATTTGAGATGTGGTGCTACAGACGAAAGCTGAAAATTAGATGGACTGATAAGGTAAAGAATCGGGTCGTTCTATGCAGAATCGGAGCGGAAAGGCATATGTGGAAGACACTGATAAGGAGAAGGGACTGGATGATAGGACATCTGTGAAAACATGTGGGAATGACTTCCAGGGTACTAGAGGGAGCTGTAGAGGGAAAAAACTGTAGAGGAAGATATAGATGGGACACATTCAGCAAATAATTGAGGACGTAAGTTGCAACTGCTACTCTGAGATGAAGGAATTCGTGGTGGGCCGCATCAAACGAGGTAGAAGACTGATGACAAAAAAGAAGGAAAAAAACATTGCAGTAACAGTTGTAAGACGCAACACCTATCAGAGCGACGCTCGTTTTCCAGTTGGGACGATAAAATATGCGAAACCATCTGCGATGTGACTCGCGATACGAAAAGTAACATGAAAGCACGAATGACGTTTCTGTTTCAGTTTCAGCAGCAGTCATGAGCTCCTCTGAAGAGTACGTTACTGGGGTTATCACTCGTTAAAACTAAATACGCTGAAGGAGAAAAGGAAGTACTGTGTGGACCCGCAAAAGTACATAGTTTGGCTACGGTTGAGCAGGACCATGAATGCCACCAACTCCACAGAATTAGTACAGACAAATGGCTCTGAGCACTATGGGACAAATTCTGAGGTCATCAGTCCCCTAGAACTTAGAACTACTTAAACCTAACTAATCTAAGAACATCACACACATCCATTCCCGACGCAGGATTCGAACTTGCGACCGTAGCGGTCGCGCGGTTGCAGACTGAAGCGCTAGAACCACTCGGCCATCCGGCCGGCTAGTACAGACAGTTTATGCTCGTTGGAGCAACTGTTCTGACAAAACAGAACACCGATTTTCGACTTGCTGTTACTCCTGATGAGGAGCTACTCATAACAGTAATGTAAGTTGGTGAAAGAGTGTGTATGACGTTAAAAATACTATCACGGAAATAATGGAGTAATTAATAAGCAACCAGTGGCTTAAAAGAAGTTTAATTTTTTTACCAGTTTCGGGCACTCAATGCCATTGTTCATAAGGTTATGCCTATCGCATTATTTGCAAGTGTCAGTATTAAAGTGGATACAGCAAAATGCCATGGTCATGTATTTCACAGTGTCTGGTTTTATGCTCGTGTGAAACTCAGCTTTCGCTTTTCTCAAATGATATACTGAGAACTATTGATGAGGGGCAACAGGTAGACACTACAGTTCTAGATTTCCGGAAATCATTTGATAAGCTACCCCATTGCAGGTTGTAAACGAAGCTACGGACATATGGAATAAGTCCACAAATATGTGAGTGGCCCCAAGATTTGTAAAATAATAGAACCCAGTATGTTGTCCTCGACAGCGATCGTTCATCAGAGACAAGGGTATCGTCAGGAGAGCACCAGGGAAGTGTGACAGGACCGCTGCTGTTCTCTATATACACAAATTATGTAGTGGGCAGAGTTGACAGAAATCTGTGGTTGTTTGCTAATGATGCCGTAGTGTACGGTAAGGCGTCCAAGTTGAGTGACTGTAGGATGATACAAGACGAATTAGGCAAAATTTTCGGTTGGTGTGATGAATGGTAGCTGGTCCTAAATGTGAAAAAATATAAGTTAGTGCTGATGAGTAGGATGAACAAACCTGTAATATTCGTATACAGTATCACTAGCGCCCTGCTTGACACGGTCAAGTCGTTTAAATATCTTGGCATAACGTTGCAAAGCGAAATGAGGTGTAACGAGTGTGTGAAAACTGTGACAGAGGAGGCAAATGGTCGACTTCGATTTATTGGGAGAATTTTAGGAAAGAGTGGTTCACCTGTAAAGGAGACCGCATGTAGGACGCTGGTACGACCTTTTCTTGAGTACTTCTCGAGTATTTGGGATACGTACCAGATCAGATTGAAGTAAGACATCGAAGCAATTCAGAGGCGGGCCATTGGATTTGTTACTGGTAAGTTCGAACAAGTCAGCGTTGCGGCGATGCTTCGGGAACTCAAATGGGAATCCCAGGAGGTAAGGAGACGTTCCTTTCGAGAAACACTATTGAGAAAATTTAGAGAACCAGCGTTTGAAGGTACCTGTCTAAATATTCTACTGCCGCCTGCATACATTGCGCGTGAGGATAACGATGATACTATACGAGAAATTAGGGCTCATACAGAGGTATACAGACAGTCGTTTTTCTCTCGCTCTGTTTGCGAGTGGAACAGAGGGGAATGACAAGTGGTGGTATAGGGTACCCTCCACCAGCTTGCGGAGTATCGGTATAGATGTAGATCGGATTAACGAACGTTGGTAGCTTATTCTGTTGTTCCAAATTATATTACTTTCACGTAGTAGTCAAGACGTGCGAAGTTGCCACATGTATGTGACTACACCTATAATTTGCATGCATTATTTTCAGAAATCATGTTGCTGTAAACTACAGCAATATTGTTTCCACAGAAATCGTTTTAAGAACTTTCCTTCCTGTAATCAACGCAAAGCGACAGTAACTAACCATACGGTGACCTCTGATACTCTGTCGCTGGCAGAGCTCAGAGTTCAAACTAAGATCAAAGTGATCTGCTCCAGCTAATTGTATGCGAGCGGCATGTTAAAAGCAGTTAATTTGCGGGTTTCGTTGCCCTAAACTCAAAGTTCTTTAAAGATTACACGCCGCACGCTATGCAATTACAGTCGCTATATCCAGGTCCCTCTCGGCAACAGAGCGCTTACGTCGGCTTTGTAGTCCTCGCTCTGGACCAAGTTAATGAGCGATGGGGTGCGTGTCGAGCCCTTTGCAATCGCGACGCGGTAAATCGATACCGCTATGCGTCACCGATTTGTCGATAACTACTGGGCGACCGAAAGGCTGACAAGCCATTTAAAATTCAGTTTCCATTTTGTGTGTGTGCTGCAAATTGCGAATTATTGTCCCATTCCGGTCGATACGCGAAGAAATAATGCAGCGCGTCAGCTCTGGCGAACCGGACCCCACAGGCGCAAATGGAGCAGAAGTTGGCGCGCAGGAGCGTTCCGATAGCTGTCGCCGGCTACAGTGGCACGGCCTATTGTCCAAGTCGCTGGCACCTCGCTCCAAACGGCAATCGTCACTTATCGCTTCACGCTCGATAAAGTCAGTGCTCCTTCAGTACGCACTAAATCTGTGAACCAGTCCTACAAAAATAATGTTCTCACGTGTTGGAAATGATAGGGTGACTTCCGCACTAGAACATCAACAAACAGGGTGATTCCGCTGCTTCTGTAATGTCTCTTTATGCAAACTGTAGTTTTATCTCTGGCCTTCAAAAATAACTCTCTAAATTTTGATATTGTCTTGCTCAATATGCGCGAACTACTCTGAAGCGCCAAAGGAACTGATATAGTCATGTTTATTCGCGTATTCGAATGCAGAGGTGCAGATTGTTGGCAGGACACTTAGAAAATGGAACAGATCTACTAAGGAGATCTTTCTTTGTCGCTTCAGAGTAGTTCGCGCATATTGAACAAGACAATATCAAAATTTCGAGAGTTGTTTTTGAAGGCCAGAGATAAAACTGCAGGTTGCATAAAGAGACATTACTAGAAGCAGCGGAATCACCCTGTTTACTGATGTGCTAGTGCGGAAGTCACCCTATCATTTCCAACACATGAGAACATTATTTTTGTTGGACTGGTTCATAAATTTAGTGCGTACTGAAGGAGCACTGACTTTATCGAGCGTGAAGCGATGAGTGAGGATTGCCGTTTCGAGCGAGGTGCCAGCGACTTGATGACCTCAAGAGTTAAGTCCCATAGTGCTCAGAGTCATTTAAACCATTTGAACCATCATCAGTCCACTAGAACTTAGAACTACTTAAACCTAACTAACCTAAGGACATCACACACATCCATGCCCGAGGCAGGATTTGAACCTGCGACCCTAGCAGTCGCGCGGTTCCGGATTGAAGCGCCTAGAACCGCCCGGCGCCAGACTAATAGATCGATTACTTCTGCTAAAATAGCAGGTTATCAAGATTTAAGTGAGTTTTAACCTTATTTTATAGTCGGGGCACGAGCGATGGGACACAGCATCTCTGACGTAGCGATGAAGTGGGGCTTTTCCCATACGACTATTTCATGAGTGTACCGTGATTATCAGGAATCGCGTAAAACATCGAATGTCCGACATCGCTGCTGCTGGAGAAAGATACTGCAAGAACGGAACTAACGATGACTGAAGAGAATAGTTCAACGTTATAGAAGTGCAACTCTTCCGCAGATTGCTGCAGATTTTGGTGCTGGGCCATCGACAAGTGTCAGCGTGCGAACCATTCAACGATATGTGATCGATATGGGGTTTCGGAGCCGAAAGCCAATCTCATACCCTTGATGACAGCACGATAGAAAACTTTACACCTCGCCTGGGCTCGTCGATACCGACAATGGACTGTTGATGACTGGAAACATGTTACCTGATCGGAAGTTTCTCGTTTAAAATTGTATCAAGCGGATGGACGTGTATGGGTATGGAGCTAACCTCACGAATCCACGGAACCTGCATGTCAGCAGTGAACTGATGAAGCCCATGAAAGGTATGTAGTAGTATGGAGC